>NW_027478160.1:22670000-25070000 GCF_051020975.1 Osmia lignaria lignaria | reverse complement strand
CTGTATCTCTATTATGTTGGTGCGGCTTCGGAACTTTTAAATATCTTGATATATCTCGAGAACTACGCATCTGATCAAAAAATATCATAGAACATAAAAAGTAGGAAACTTAATTCTCTACAAAAAAGGTCTCTTAACATTTTGCCATAGCTCGCTTCGTTTCCGAGATATTTGCAGATTTATCTCAAGGGAAGGGGCCTAACGGACATATTTCGAGATATTTCTTCTTCTTGTTGTTCTTCTTCTGCACAGCTAAACTGGAAGTGGCATTTCCAGCTCGCAATAGTGCAGAGTTATCTCAAAGAGAGGGGCCACGGTGTTTCTGTATCTCTATTATGTTGGTGCGGCTTCGGAACTTTTAAATATCTTGATATATCTCGAGAACTACGCATCTGATCAAAAAATATCATAGAACATAAAAAGTAGGAAACTTAATTCTCTACAAAAAAGGTCTCTTAACATTTTGCCATAGCTCGCTTCGTTTCCGAGATATTTGCAGATTTATCTCAAGGGAAGGGGCCTGACGGACATATTTCGAGATATTTCTTCTTCTTGTTGTACTTCTTCTGCACAGCTAAGCTGGAAGTGGCATTTGCGGCTCGCACTGGTGCAGAGTTATCTCAAAGAAAGGGGCCACGGTGTTTCTGTATCCCTATTATGTTGGTGCGGCTTCGGAACTTTTAAATATCTTGATATATCTCGAGAGCTACGCGTCTGATCAAAAAATATCATAGAACATAAATTGTAGGAAACATAATTCTCTACAAAAAACGTCTCTTAACATTTTGCTATAGCTCGCTTCGTTTCCGAGATATTTGCAGATTTATCTCAAGGGAAGTGGCCTGACGGACATATTTCGAGATATTTCTTCTTCTTGTTGTTCTTCTGCTGCACAGCTAAGCTGGAAGTGGCATTTGCGGCTCGCACTAGTGCAGAGTTATTTCAAAGAAAGGGGCCACGGTGTTTCTGTATCTCTATTATGTTGGTGCTGCTTCGGAACTTTTAAATATCTCGATATATCTCGAAAACTACGCTTCTGATCAAAAAATATCATAGAACATAAATTGTAGGAAACATAATTCTCTACAAAAAACGTCTCTTAACATTTTGCCATAGCTCGCTTCGTTTCCGAGATATTTGCAGATTTATCTCAAGGGAAGGGGCCTAACGGACATATTTCGAGATATTTCTTCTTCTTGTTGTTCTTCTTCTGCACAGCTAAACTGGAAGTGGCATTTCCAGCTCGCAATAGTACAGAGTTATCTCAAAGAAAGGGGCCACGGTGTTTCTGTATCTCTATTATGTTGGTGCGGCTTCGGAACTTTTAAATATCTTGATATATCTCGAGAACTACGCATCTGATCAAAAAATATCATAGAACATAAAAAGTAGGAAACTTAATTCTCTACAAAAAAGGTCTCTTAACATTTTGCCATAGCTCGCTTCGTTTCCGAGATATTTGCAGATTCAGCTCAAAGGAACTGGCCTGACGGACATATTTCGAGATATTTCTTCTTCTTGTTGTTCTTCCTCTGCACAGCTAAGCTGGAAGTGGCATTTGCAGCTCGCAATAGTGCAGAGTTATCTCAAAGAGAGGGGCCACGGTGTTTCTGTATCTCTATTATGTTGGTGCGGCTTCGGAACTTTTAAATATCTTGATATATCTCGAGAACTACGCATCTGATCAAAAAATATCATAGAACATAAAAAGTAGCAAACTTAATTCTCTACAAAAAAGGTCTCTCAACATTTTGCCATAGCTCGCTTCGTTTCCGAGATATTTGCAGATTTATCTCAAGGGAAGGGGCCTGACGGACATATTTCGAGATATTTCATCTTCTTGTTGTTCTTCTTCTGCACAGCTAAGCTGGAAGTGGCATTTGCGGCTCGCACTAGTGCAGAGTTATCTCAAAGAAAGGGGCCACGGTGTTTCTGTATCTCTATTATGTTGGTGCGGCTTTGGAACTTTTAAATATCTCGATATATCTCGAAAACTACGCTTCTGATCAAAAAATATCATAGAACATAAATTGTAGGAAACATAATTCTCTACAAAAAAGGTCTCTTAACATTTTGCCATAGCTCGCTTCGTTTCCGAGATATTTGCAGATTTATCTCAAGGGAAGGGGCCTGACGGACATATTTCGAGATATTTCTTCTTCTTGTTGTACTTCTTCTGCACAGCTAAGCTGGAAGTGGCATTTGCGGCTCGCACTAGTGCAGAGTTATCTCAAAGAAAGGGGCCACGGTGTTTCTGTATCCCTATTATGTTGGTGCGGCTTCGGAACTTTTAAATATCTTGATATATCTCGAGAGCTACGCGTCTGATCAAAAAATATCATAGAACATAAATTGTAGGAAACATAATTCTCTACAAAAAACGTCTCTTAACATTTTGCCATAGCTCGCTTCGTTTCCGAGATATTTGCAGATTTATCTCACGGGAAGGGGCCTAACGGACATATTTCGAGATATTTCTTCTTCTTGTTGTTCTTCTTCTGCACAGCTAAACTGGAAGTGGCATTTCCAGCTCGCAATAGTGCAGAGTTATCTCAAAGAGAGGGGCCACGGTGTTTCTGTATCTCTATTATGTTGGTGCGGCTTCGGAACTTTTAAATATCTTGATATATCTCGAGAGCTACGCGTCTGATCAAAAAATATCATAGAACATAAAAAGTAGGAAACATAATTCTCTACAAAAAAGGTCTCTTAACATTTTGCCATAGCTCGCTTCGTTTCCGAGATATTTGCAGATTTATCTCAAGGGAAGTGGCCTGACGGACATATTTCGAGATATTTCTTCTTCTTGTTGTTCTTCTTCTGCACAGCTAAGCTGGAAGTGGCATTTGCGGCTCGCACTAGTGCAGAGTTATCTCAAAGAAAGGGGCCACGGTGTTTCTGTATCTCTATTATGTTGGTGCGGCTTCGGAACTTTTAAATATCTTGATATATCTCGAGAACTACGCATCTGATCAGCAAATATCATAGAACATAAAAAGTAGGAAACTCAATTCTCTACAAAAAAGGTCTCTTAACATTTTGCAATAGCTCGCTTCGTTTCCGAGATATTTGCAGATTTATCTCAAGGGAAGGGGCCTGACGGACATATTTCGAGATATTTCTTCTTCTTGTTGTTCTTCTTCTGCACAGCTAAGCTGGAAGTGGCATTTGCGGCTCGCACTAGTGCAGAGTTATCTCAAAGAAAGGGGCCACGGTGTTTCTGTATCTCTATTATGTAGGTGCTGCTTCGGAACTTTTAAATATCTCGATATATCTCGAAAACTACGCTTCTGATCAAAAAATATCATAGAACATAAATTGTAGGAAACATAATTCTCTACAAAAAACGTCTCTTAACATTTTGCCATAGCTCGCTTCGTTTCCGAGATATTTGCAGATTTATCTCAAGGGAAGGGGCCTAACGGACATATTTCGAGATATTTCTTCTTCTTGTTGTTCTTCTTCTGCACAGCTAAACTGGAAGTGGCATTTGCGGCTCGCACTAGTGCAGAGTTATCTCAAAGAAAGGGGCCACGGTGTTTCTGTATCTCTATTATGTTGGTGCTGCTTCGGAACTTTTAAATATCTCGATATATCTCGAAAACTACGCTTCTGATCAAAAAATATCATAGAACATAAATTGTAGGAAACATAATTCTCTACAAAAAACGTCTCTTAACATTTTGCCATAGCTCGCTTCGTTTCCGAGATATTTGCAGATTTATCTCAAGGGAAGGGGCCTAACGGACATATTTCGAGATATTTCTTCTTCTTGTTGTTCTTCTTCTGCACAGCTAAACTGGAAGTGGCATTTCCAGCTCGCAATAGTACAGAGTTATCTCAAAGAACGGGGCCACGGTGTTTCTGTATCTCTATTATGTTGGTGCGGCTTCGGAACTTTTAAATATCTCGACATATCTCGAAAACTACGCTTCTGATCAAAAAATATCATAGAACAAAAATTGTAGGAAACATAATTCTCTACAAAAAAGGTCTCTTAACATTTTGCCATAGCTCGCTTCGTTTCCGAGATATTTGCAGATATATCTCAAGGGAAGGGGCCTGACGGACATATTTCGAGATATTTCTTCTTCTTGTTGTTCTTCTCCTGCACAGCTAAGCTGGAAGTGGCATTTACAGCTCGCAATACTGCAGAGTTATCTCAAAGAAAGGGGCCACGGTGTTTCTGTATCTCTATTATGTTGGTGCGGCTTAGGAACTTTTAAATATCTTGATATATCTCGAGAACTACGCATCTGATCGAAAAATATCATAGAACATAAAAAGTAGGAAACTTAATTCTCTACAAAACAGGTCTCTTAACATTTTGCCATAGCTCGCTTCGTTTCCGAGATATTTGCAGATTTATCTCAAGGGAAGGGGCCTGACGGACATATTTCGAGATATTTCTTCTTCTTGTTGTTCTTCTTCTGCACAGCTAAGCTGGAAGTGGCATTTGCGGCTCGCAATAGTGCAGAGTTATCTCAAAGAAAGGGGCCACGGTGTTTCTGTATCCCTATTATGTTGGTGCGGCTTCGGAACTTTTAAATATCTCGATATATCTCGAAAACTACGCTTCTGATCAAAAAATATCATAGAACATAAATTGTAGGAAACATAATTCTCTACAAAAAACGTCTCTTAACATTTTGCCATAGCTCGCTTCGTTTCCGAGATATTTGCAGATTTATCTCAAGGGAAGGGGTCTGACGGACATATTTCGAGATATTTCTTCTTCTTGTTGTTCTTCTTCTGCACAGCTAAGCTCGAAGTGGTATTTGCAGCTCGCAATAGTGCAGAGTTATCTCAAAGAAAGGGGCCAAGGTGTTTCTGTATCTCTATTATGTTGGTGCGGCTTCGGAACTTTTAAATATCTTGATATATCTCGAGAACTACGCATCTGATCAAAAAATATCATAGAACATAAAAAGTACGAAACTTAATTCTCTACAAAAAAGGTCTCTTAACATTTTGCCATAGCTCGCTTCGTTTCCGAGATATTTGCAGATATATCTCAAGGGAAGGGGCCTGACGGACATATTTCGAGATATTTCTTCTTCTTGTTGTTCTTCTTCTGCACAGCTAAGCTGGAAGTGGCATTTGCAGCTCGCAATAGTGCAGAGTTATCTCAAAGAAAGGGGCCACGGTGTTTCTGTATCTCTATTATGTTGGTGCAGCTTCGGAACTTTTAAATACCTCGATATATCTCGAAAACTACGCTTCTGATCAAAAAATATCATAGAACGTAAATTGTAGGAAGCATAATTTTCTACAAAAAACGTCTCTTAACATTTTGCCATAGCTCGCTTCGTTTCCGAGATATTTGCAGATTTATCTCAAGGGAAGGTGCCTGACGGACATATTTCGAGATATTTCTTCTTCTTGTTGTTCTTCTTCTGCACAGCTAAGCTGGAAGTGGCATTTGCAGGTCGCAATAGTGCAGAGTTATCTCAAAGAAAGGGGCCACGGTGTTTCTGTATCTCTATTATGTTGGTGCGGCTTCGGAACTTTTAAATATCTCGATATATCTCGAAAACTACGCTTCTGATCAAAAAATATCATAGAAAGTAAATTGTAGGAAACATAATTCTCTACAAAAAAGGTCTCTCAACATTTTGCCATAGCTCGCTTCGTTCCCGAGATATTTGCAGATTTATCTCAAGGGAAGGGGCCTGACGGACATATTTCGAGATATTTCTTCTTCTTGTTGTTCTTCTTCTGCACAGCTAAGCTGGAAATGGCATTTGCGGCCCGCACTAGTGCAGAGTTATCTCAAAGAAAGGGGCCACGGTGTTTCTGTATCTCTATTATGTTGGTGCGGCATCGGAACTTTTAAATATCTCGATATATCTCGAAAACTACGCTTCTGATCAAAAAATATCATAGAACATAACTTGTAGGAGACATAATTCTCTACAAAAAAGGTCTCTTAACATTTTGCCATAGCTCGCTTCGTTTCCGAGATATTTGCAGATATATCTCAAGGGAAGGGGCCTGACGGACATATTTCGAGATATTTCTTCTTCTTGTTGTTCTTCTTCTGCACAGCTAAGCTCGAAGTGGCATTTGCAGCTCGCAATAGTGCAGAGTTATCTCAAAGAAAGGGGCCACGGTGTTTCTGTATCTCTATTATGTTGGTGCGGCTTCGGAACTTTTAAATATCTTGATATATCTCGAGAACTACGCATCTGATCAAAAAATATCATAGAACATAAAAAGTACGAAACTTAATTCTCTACAAAAAAGGTCTCTTAACATTTTGCCATAGCTCGCTTCGTTTCCGAGATATTTGCAGATATATCTCAAGGGAAGGGGCCTGACGGACATATTTCGAGATATTTCTTCTTCTTGTTGTTCTTCTTCTGCACAGCTAAGCTGGAAGTGGCATTTGCAGCTCGCAATAGTGCAGAGTTATCTCAAAGAAAGGGGCCACGGTGTTTCTGTATCTCTATTATGTTGGTGCAGCTTCGGAACTTTTAAATACCTCGATATATCTCGAAAACTACGCTTCTGATCAAAAAATATCATAGAACATAAATTGTAGGAAGCATAATTCTCTACAAAAAACGTCTCTTAACATTTTGCCATAGCTCGCTTCGTTTCCGAGATATTTGCAGATTTATCTCAAGGGAAGGTGCCTGACGGACATATTTCGAGATATTTCTTCTTCTTGTTGTTCTTCTTCTGCACAGCTAAGCTGGAAGTGGCATTTGCAGGTCGCAATAGTGCAGAGTTATCTCAAAGAAAGGGGCCACGGTGTTTCTGTATCTCTATTATGTTGGTGCGGCTTCGGAACTTTTAAATATCTCGATATATCTCGAAAACTACGCTTCTGATCAAAAAATATCATAGAAAGTAAATTGTAGGAAACATAATTCTCTACAAAAAAGGTCTCTCAACATTTTGCCATAGCTCGCTTCGTTTCCGAGATATTTGCAGATTTATCTCAAGGGAAGGGGCCTGACGGACATATTTCGAGATATTTCTTCTTCTTGTTGTTCTTCTTCTGCACAGCTAAGCTGGAAATGGCATTTGCGGCCCGCACTAGTGCAGAGTTATCTCAAAGAAAGGGGCCACGGTGTTTCTGTATCTCTATTATGTTGGTGCGGCATCGGAACTTTTAAATATCTCGATATATCTCGAAAACTACGCTTCTGATCAAAAAATATCATAGAACATAACTTGTAGGAGACATAATTCTCTACAAAAAAGGTCTCTTAACATTTTGCCATAGCTCGCTTCGTTTCCGAGATATTTGCAGATATATCTCAAGGGAAGGGGCCTGACGGACATATTTCGAGATATTTCTTCTTCTTGTTGTTCTTCTTCTGCACAGCTAAGCTGGAAGTGGCATTTGCAGCTCGCAATAGTGCAGAGTTATCTCAAAGAAAGGGGCCACGGTGTTTCTGTATCTCTATTATGTTGGTGCAGCTTCGGAACTTTTAAATATCTTGATATATCTCGAGAACAACGCATCTGATCAAAAAATATCATACAACATAAAAAGTAGGAAACTTAATTCTCTACAAAAAAGGTCTCTTAACATTTTGCCATAGCTCGCTTCGTTTCCGAGATATTTGCAGATTTATCTCAAGGGAAGGTGCCTGACGGACATATTTCGAGATATTTCTTCTTCTTGTTGTTCTTCTTCTGCACAGCTAAGCTGGAAGTGGCATTTGCAGGTCGCAATAGTGCAGAGTTATCTCAAAGAAAGGGGCCACGGTGTTTCTGTATCTCTATTATGTTGGTGCGGCTTCGGAACTTTTAAATATCTCGATATATCTCGAAAACTACGCTTCTGATCAAAAAATATCATAGAGAGTAAATTGTAGGAAACATAATTCTCTACAAAAAAGGTCTCTTAACATTTTGCCATAGCTCGCTTCGTTTCCGAGATATTTGCAGATTTATATCAAGGGAAGGGGCCTGAGGGACATATTTGGAGATATTTCTTCTTCTTGTTGTTCTTCTTCTGCACAGCTAAGCTGGAAGTGGCATTTGCGGCCCGCACTACTGCAGAGTTATCTCAAAGAAAGGGGCCACGGTGTTTCTGTATCTCTATTATGTTGGTGCGGCTTCGGAACTTTTAAATATCTCGATATATCTCGAAAACTACGCTTCTGATAAAAAAATATCATAGAACATAACTTGTAGGAGACATAATTCTCTACAAAAAAGGTCTCTTAACATTTTGCCATAGCTCGCTTCGTTTCCGAGATATTTGCTGATTTATCTCAAGGGAAGGGGCCTGACGGACATATTTCGAGATATTTCTTCTTCTTGTTGTTCTTCTTCTGCACAGCTAAACTGGAAGTGGCATTTCCAGCTCGCAATAGTGCAGAGATATCTCAAAGAAAGGGGCCACGGTGTTTCTGTATCTCTATTATGTTGGTGCGATTCGGAACTTTTAAATATCTTGATATATCTCGAGAACTACGCATCTGATCAAAAAATATCATAGAACATAAAAAGTAGGAAACTTAATTCTCTACAAATAAGGTCTCTTAACATTTTGCCATAGCTCGCTTCGTTTCGGAGATATTTGCAGATTTATCTCAAGGGAAGGGGCCTGACGGACATATTTCGAGATATTTCTTCTTCTTGTTGTTCTTCTTCTGCACAGCTAAGCTGGAAGTGGCATTTGCAGCTCGCAATAGTGCAGAGTTATCTCAAAGAAAGGGTCCACGGTGTTTCTGTATCTCTATTATGTTGGTGCGGCTTCGGAACTTTTAAATATCTTGATATATCTCGAGAACTACGCATCTGATCAAAAAATATCATAGAACATAAGAAGTACGAAACTTAATTCTCTACAAATAAAGTCTCTTAACATTTTGCCTTAGCTCGCTTCGTTTCCGAGATATTTGCAGATTTAGATCAAGGGAAGGGGCCTGAGGGACATATTTGGAGATATTTCTTCTTCTTGCTGTTCTTCTTCTGCACAGCTAAGCTGGAAGTGGCATTTGCGGCCCGCACTAGTGCAGAGTTATCTCAAAGAAAGGGGCCACGGTGTTTCTGTATCTCTATTATGTTGGTGCGGCTTCGGAACTTTTAAATATCTTGATATATCTCGAGAACTACGCATCGGATCAAAAAATATCATAGAACGTAGCTTGTAGGAGACATAATTCTCTACAAAAAAGGTCTCTTAACATTTTGCCATAGCTCGCTTCGTTTCCGAGATATTTGCAGATTTATCTCAAGGGAAGGGGCCTGACGGACATATTTCGAGATATTTCTTCTTCTTGTTGTTCTTCTTCTGCACAGCTAAGCTGGAAATGGCATTTGCGGCCCGCACTAGTGCAGAGTTATCTCAAAGAAAGGGGCCACGGTGTTTCTGTATCTCTATTATGTTGGTGCGGCTTCGGAACTTTTAAATATCTCGATATATCTCGAAAACTACGCTTCTGATCAAAAAATATCATAGAACATAACTTGTAGGAGACATAATTCTCTACAAAAAAGGTCTCTTAACATTTTGCCATAGCTCGCTTCGTTTCCGAGATATTTGCAGATATATCTCAAGGGAAGGGGCCTGACGGACATATTTCGAGATATTTCTTCTTCTTGTTGTTCTTCTTCTGCACAGCTAAACTGGAAGTGGCTTTTGCGGCTCGCACTAGTGCAGAGTTATCTCAAAGAAAGGGGCCACGGTGTTTCTGTATCTCCATTATGTTGGTGCGGCTTCGGAACTTTTAAATATCTCGATATATCTCGAAAACTACGCATCTGATCAAAAAATATCATGGAAAATAAAAAGTAGGAAACTTAATTCTCTACAAAAAAGGTCTCTTAACATTTTGCCATAGCTCGCTTCGTTTCCGAGATATTTGCAGATTTATCTCGAGGGAAGGGGCCTGACGGACATATTTCGAGATATTTCTTCTTCTTGTTGTTCTTCTTCTGCACAGCTAAGCTGGAAATGGCATTTGCGCCTCGCAATAGTGCAGAGTTATCTCAAAGAAAGAGGCCACGGTGTTTCTGTACCTCTATTATGTTGGTGCAGCTTCGGAACTTTTAAATATCTTGATATATCTCGAGAACTTCGCATCTGATCAAAAAATATCATAGAACATAAAAAGTAGAAAACTTAATTCTCTACAAAAAAGGTCTCTTAACATTTTGCCATAGCTCGTTTCGTTTCCGAGATATATGCAGATTTATCTCAAGGGAAGGGGCCTGGCGGACATATTTCGAGATATTTCTTCTTCTTGTTGTTCTTCTTCTGCACAGCTAAGCTGGAAGTGGCATTTGCAGCTCGCAATAGTGCAGAGTTATCTCAAAGAAAGGGGCCACGGTGTTTCTGTATCTCTATTATGTTGGTGCGGCTTCGGAACTTTTAAATATCTCGATATATCTCGAAAACTACGCTTCTGATCAAAAAATATCATAGAACATAACTTGTAGGAAACATAATTCTCTACAAAAAAGGTCTCTTAACATTTTGCCATAGCTCGTTTCGTTTCCGAGATATATGCAGATTTATCTCAAGGGAAGGGGCCTGGCGGACATATTTCGAGATATTTCTTCTTCTTGTTGTTCTTCTTCTGCACAGCTAAGCTGGAAGTGGCATTTGCAGCTCGCAATAGTGCAGAGTTATCTCAAAGAAAGGGGCCACGGTGTTTCTGTATCTCTATTATGTTGGTGCGGCTTCGGAACTTTTAAATATCTCGATATATCTCGAAAACTACGCTTCTGATCAAAAAATATCATAGAACATAACTTGTAGGAAACATAATTCTCTACAAAAAAGGTCTCTTAACATTTTGCCATAGCTCGCTTCGTTTCCGAGATATTTGCAGATATATCTCAAGGGAAGGGGCCTGACGGACATATTTCGAGATATTTCTTCTTCTTGTTGTTCTTCTTCTGCACAGCTAAACTGGAAGTGGCATTTCCAGCTCGCAATAGCGCAGAGTTATCTGAAAGAAAGGGGCCACGGTGTTTCTGTATCTCTATTATGTTGGTGCGGCTTCGGAACTTTTAAATATCTTGATATATCTCGAGAACTACGCACCTGATCAAAAAATATCATAGAACATAAACAGTAGGAAACTTAATTCTCTACAAAAAAGGTCTCTTAACATTTTGCCATAGCTCGTTTCGTTTCCGAGATATTTGCAGATATATCTCAAGGGAAGGGGCCTGACGGACATATTTCGAGATATTTCTTCTTCTTGTTGTTCTTCTTCTGCACAGCTAAGCTGGAAATGGCATTTGCAGCTTGCAATAGTGCACAGTTATCTCAAAGAAAGAGGCCACGGTGTTTCTGTACCTCTATTATGTTGGTGCGGCTTCGGAACTTTTAAATATCTCGATATATCTCGAAAACTACGCTCCTGATCAAAAAATATCATAGAACATAAATTGTAGGAAACATAATTCTCTACAAAAAAGGTCTCTTAAGATT
This sequence comes from Osmia lignaria lignaria, assembly GCF_051020975.1. Classification (NCBI taxonomy): domain Eukaryota; kingdom Metazoa; phylum Arthropoda; class Insecta; order Hymenoptera; family Megachilidae; genus Osmia; species Osmia lignaria. Next base: position 25,058,590 of record NW_027478160.1, on the reverse strand, counting down.
TTGCCATAGCTCGTTTGCTTTCCGAGATATTTGCAGATTTATCTCGAGGGAAGGGGCCTGACGGACATATTTCGAGATATTTCTTCTTCTTGTTGTTCTTCTTCTGCACAGCTAAGCTGGACGTGGCATTTGCGCCTCGCACTATTGCAGAGTTATCTCAACGAAAGGGGCCACGGTGTTTCTGTATCTCTATTATGTTGGTGCGGCTTCGGAACTTTTAAATATCTCGATATATCTCGAAAACTACGCTTCTGATCAAAAAATATCATAGAACATAAATTGTAGGAAACATAATTCTCTACAAAAAAGGTCTCTTAACATTTTGCCATAGCTCGTTTCGTTTCCGAGATATTTGCAGATTTATCACAAGGGAAGGGGCCTAACGGACATATTTCGAGATATTTCTTCTTCTTGTTGTTCTTCTTCTGCACAGCTAAGCTGGAAGTGGCATTTGCAGCTCGCAATAGTGCAGAGTTATCTCAAACAAAGGGGCCACGGTGTTTCTGTATCTCTATTATGTTGGTGCGGCTTCGGAACTTTTAAATATCTCGATATATCTCGAAAACTACGCTTCTGATCAAAAAATATCATAGAACATAAATTGTAGGAAACATAATTCTCTACAAAAAAGGTCTCTTAACATTTTGCCATAGCTCGCTTCGTTTCCGAGATATTTGCAGATATATCTCAAGGGAAGGGGCCTGACGGACATATTTCGAGATATTTCTTCTTCTTGTTGTTCTTCTTCTGCACAGCTAAGCTGGAAGTGGCATTTACAGCTGGCAATAGTGCAGAGTTATCTCAAAGAAAGGGGCCACGGTGTTTCTGTATCTCTATTATGTTGGTGCGGCTTCGGAACTTTTAAATATCTTGATATATCTCGAGAACTACGCATCTGATCAAAAAATATCATAGAACATAAAAAGTAGGAAACTTAATTCTCTACAAAAAAGGTCTCTTAACATTTTGCCATAGCTCTCTTCGTTTCCGAGATATTTGCAGATTTATCTCAAAGGAACTGGCCTGACGGACATATTTCGAGATATTTCTTCTTCTTGTTGTTCTTTCTCTGCACAGCTAAGCTGGAAGTGGCATTTGTGCCTCGCACTAGTGCAGAGTTATCTCAACGGTAGGGGCCACGGTGTTTCTGTATCTCTATTATGTTGGTGCGGCTTCGGAACTTTTAAATATCTCGATATATCTCGAAAACTACGCATCTGATCAAAAAATATCATAGAACATAAAAAGTAGGAAACTTAATTCTCGACAAAAAAGGTCTCTTAAGATTTTGCCATAGCTCGTTTCGTTTCCGAGATATTTGCAGATATATCTCAAGGGAAGGGGCCTGACGGACATATTTCGAGATATTTCTTCTTCTTGTTGTTCTTCTTCTGCACAGCTAAACTGGAAGTGGCATTTCCAGCTCGCAATAGTGCAGAGTTATCTCAAAGAAAGGGGCCACGGTGTTTCTGTATCTCTATTATGTTGGTGCGGCTTCGGAACTTTTAAATATCTTGATATATCTCGAGAACTACGCATCTGATCAAAAAATATCATAGAACATAAAAAGTAGGAAACTTAATTCTCTACAAAAAAGGTCTCTTAACATTTTGCCATAGCTCGTTTCGTTTCCGAGATATTTGCAGAAATATCTCAAGGGAAGGAGCCTGACGGACATATTTCGAGATATTTCTTCTTCTTGTTGTTCTTCTTCTGCACAGCTAAGCTGGAAGTGGCGTTTCCAGCTCGCAATAGCGCAGAGTTATCTCAAAGAAAGGGGCCACGGTGTTTCTGTATCTCTATTATGTTGGTGCGGCTTCCGAACTTTTAAATATCTTGATATATCTCGAGAACTACGCGTCTGATCAAAAAATATCATAGAATATAAAAAGTAGGAAACTTAATTCTCTACAAAAAAGGTCTCTTAACATTTTGCCATAGCTCGCTTCGTTTCCGAGATATGTGCAGATTTATCTTAAGGGAAGGGGCCTGACGGACATATTTCGAGATATTTCTTCTTCTTGTTGTTCTTCTTCTGCACAGCTAAGCTGGAAATGGCATTTGCAGCTCGCAATAGTGCAGAGTTATCTCAAAGAAAGAGGCCACGGTGTTTCTGTACCTCCATTATGTTGGTGCAGCTTCGGAACTTTTAAATATCTTGATATATCTCGAGAACTTCGCATCTGATCAAAAAATATCATAGAACATAAAAAGTAGAAAACTTAATTCTCTACAAAAAAGGTCTCTTAACATTTTGCCATAGCTCGCTTCGTTTCCGAGATATATGCAGATTTATCTCAAGGGAAGGGGCCTGGCGGACATATTTCGAGATATTTCTTCTTCTTGTTGTTCTTCTTCTGCACAGCTAAGCTGGAAGTGGCATTTGCAGCTCGCAATAGTGCAGAGTTATCTCAAAGAAAGGGGCCACGGTGTTTCTGTATCTCTATTATGTTGGTGCGGCTTCGGAACTTTTAAATATCTCGATATATCTCGAAAACTACGCTTCTGATCAAAAAATATCATAGAACATAACTTGTAGAAAACATAATTCTCTACAAAAAAGGTCTCTTAACATTTTGCCATAGCTCGCTTCGTTTCCGAGATATTTGCAGATATATCTCAAGGGAAGGGGCCTGACGGACATATTTCGAGATATTTCTTCTTCTTGTTGTTCTTCTTCTGCACAGCTAAGCTGGAAGTGGCATTTGCGGCTCGCACTAGTGCAGAGCTATCTCAAAGAAAGGGGCCACGGTGTTTCTGTATCTCTATTATGTTGGTGCGGCTTCGGAACTTTTAAATATCTCGATGTATCTCGAAAACTACGCTTCTGATCAAAAAATATCATAGAACATGAAAAGTAGGAAACTTAATTCTCTACAAAAAAGGTCTCTTAACATTTTGCCATAGCTCGCTTCGTTTCCGAGATATTTGCACATTTATCTCAAGGGAAGGGGCCTAACGGACATATTTCGAGATATTTCTTCTTCTTGTTGTTCTTCTTCTGCACAGCTAAGCTGGAAGTGGCATTTACAGCTCGCAATAGTGCAGAGTTATCTTAAAGAGAGGGGCCACGGTGTTTCTGTATCTCTATTATGTTGGTGCGGCTTCGGAACTTTTAAATACCTTGATATGTCTCGAGAACTACGCATCTGATCAAAAAATATCATAGAAGATAAAAAGTAGGAAACTTAATTCTCTACAAAAAAGGTCTCTTCACATTTTGCCATAGCTCGCTTCGTTTCCGAGATATTTGCAGATTTATCTCAAGGGAAGGGGCCTGACGGACATATTTCGAGATGTTTCTTCTTCTTGTTGTTCTTCTTCTGCACAGCTAAGCTGGAAGTGGCATTTGCGGCTCGCACTAGTGCAGAGTTATCTCAAAGAAAGGGGCCACGGTGTTTCTGTATCTCTATTATGTTGGTGCGGCTTCGGAACTTTTAAATATCTCGATATATCTCGAAAACTACGCTTCTGATCAAAAAATATCATAGAACATAAATTGTAGGAAACATAATTCTCTACAAAAAACGTCTCTTAACATTTTGCCATAGCTCGCTTCGTTTCCGAGATATTTGCAGATTCAGCTCAAAGGAACTGGCCTGACGGACATATTTCGAGATATTTCTTCTTCTTGTTGTTCTTCCTCTGCAGAGCTAAGCTGGAAGTGGCATCTGCAGCTCGCAATAGTGCAGAGTTATCTCAAAGAAAGGGGCCACGGTGTTTCTGTATCTCTATTATGTTGGTGCGGCTTCGGAACTTTTAAATATCTCGATATATCTCGAAAACTACGCTTCTGATCAAAAAATATCATAGAAGATAAATTGTAGGAAACATAATTCTCTACAAAAAAGGTCTCTTAACATTTTGGCATAGCTCGCTTCGTTTCCGAGATATTTGCAGATTTATCACAAGGGAAGGGGCCTAACGGACATATTTCGAGATATTTCTTCTTCTTGTTGTTCTTCTTCTGCACAGCTAAGCTGGAAGTGGCATTTGCAGCTCGCAATAGTGCAGAGTTATCTCAAAGAAAGGGGCCACGGTGTTTCTGTATCTCTATTATGTTGGTGCGGCTTCGGAACTTTTAAATATCTTGATATATCTCGAGAACTGCGCATCTGATCAAAAAATATCATAGAAGATAAAAAGTAGGAAACTTAATTCTCTACAAAAAAGGTCTCTTAACATTTTGCCATAGCTCGCTTCGTTTCCGAGATATTTGCAGATTTATCTCAAGGGAAGGGGCCTGACGGACATATTTCGAGATATTTCTTCTTCTTGTTGTTCTTCTTCTGCACAGCTAAGCTGGAAGTGGCATTTGCGGCTCGCACTAGTGCAGAGTTATCTCAAAGAAAGGGGCCACGGTGTTTCTGTATCTCTATTATGTTGGTGCGGCTTCGGAACTTTTAAATATCTTGATATATCTCGAGAACTACGCATCTGATCAAAAAATATGATAGAACATAAAAAGTAGGAAACTTAATTCTCTACAAAAAAGGTCTCTTAACATTTTGCCATAGCTCGCTTCGTTTCCGAGATATTTGCACATTTATCTCAAGGGAAGGGGCCTGACGGACATATTTCGAGATATTTCTTCTTCTTGTTGTTCTTCTTCTGCACAGCTAAGCTGGAAGTGGCATTTGCGGCTCGCACTAGTGCAGAGTTATCTCAAAGAAAGGGGCCACGGTGTTTCTGTATCTCTATTATGTTGGTGCAGCTTCGAAACTTTTAAATATCTTGATATATCTCGAGAACTACGCATCTGATCAAAAAATATCATAGAACATAAAAAGTAGGAAACTTAATTCTCTACAAAAAAGGTCTCTTAACATTTTGCCATAGCTCGCTTCGTTTCCGAGATATTTGCAGATTTATCTCAAGGGAAGGGGCCTGACGGACATATTTCGAGATATTTCTTCTTCTTGTTGTTCTTCTTCTGCACAGCGAAGCTGGAAGTGGCATTTGCAGCTCGCAAGAGTGCAGAGTTATCTCAAAGAAAGGGGCCACGGTGTTTCTGTATCTCTATTATGTTGGTGCGGCTTCGGAACTTTTAAATATCTCGATATATCTCGAAAACTACGCTTCTGATCAAAAAATATCATAGAACATAAATTGTAGGAAACATAATTCTCTACAAAAAAGGTTTCTTAACGTTTTGCCATAGCTCGCTTCGTTTCCGAGATATTTGCAGATTTATCTCAAGGGAAGGGGCCTGACGGACATATTTCGAGATATTTCTTCTTCTTGTTGTTCTTCTTCTGCACAGCTAAGCTGGAAGTGGCATTTGCAGCGCGCAATAGTGCAGAGTTATCTCAAAGAAAGGGGCCACGGTGTTTCTGTATCTCTATTATGTTGGTGCGGCTTCGGAACTTTTAAATATCTCGATATATCTCGAAAACTACGCTTCTGATCAAAAAATATCATAGAACATAAATTGTAGGAAACATAATTCTCTACAAAAAAGGTTTCTTAACGTTTTGCCATAGCTCGCTTCGTTTCCGAGATATTTGCAGATTTATCTCAAGGGAAGGGGCCTGACGGACATATTTCGAGATATTTCTTCTTCTTGTTGTTCTTCTTCTGCACAGCTAAGCTGGAAGTGGCATTTGCAGGTCGCAATAGTGCAGAGTTATCTCAAGGAAAGGGGCCACGGTGTTTCTGTATCTCTATTATGTTGGTGCGGCTTCGGAACTTTTAAATATCTTGATATATCTCGGGAACTACGCATCTGATAAAAAAATATCATAGAACATAAAAAGTAGGAAACTTAATTCTCTACAAATAAAGTCTCTAAACATGTTGCCATAGCTCGCTTCGTTTCCGAGATATTCGCAGATTTATCTCAAGGGAAGGGGCCTGACGGACATATTTCGAGATATTTCTTCTTCTTGTTGTTCTTCTTCTGCACAGCTAAGCTGGAAGTGGCATTTGCAGCTCGCAATAGTGCAGAGTTATCTCAAAGAAAGGGGCCACGGTGTTTCTGTATCTCTATTATGTTGGTGCGGCTTCGGAGCTTTTAAATATCTTGATATATCTCGAGAACTACGCATCTGATCAAAAAATATCATAGAACATGAAAAGTAGGAAACTTAATTCTCTACAAAAAAGGTCTCTTAACATTTTGCCATAGCTCGCTTCGTTTCCGAGATATATGCAGATTTATCTCAAGGGAAGGGGCCTGACGGACATATTTCGAGATATTTCTTCTTCTTGTTGTTCTTCTTCTGCACAGCTAAGCTGGAAGTGGCATTTGCAGCTCGCAATAGTGCAGAGTTATCTCAAAGAAAGAGGCCACGGTGTTTCTGTACCTCTATTATGTTGGTGCAGCTTCGGAACTTTTAAATATCTTGATATATCTCGAGAACAACGCATCTGATCAAAAAATATCATAGAACATAAAAAGTAGAAAACTTAATTCTCTACAAAAAAGGTCTCTTAACATTTTGCCATAGCTCGCTTCGTTTCCGAGATATGTGCAGATTTATCTCAAGGGAAGGGGCCTGACGGACATATTTCGAAATATTTCTTCTTCTTCTTGTTTTTCTTCTGCACAGCTAAGCTGGAAGTGGCATTTGCGGCTCGCACTAGTGCAGAGTTATCTCAAAGAAAGGGGCCACGGTGTTTCTGTATCTCTATTATGTTGGTGCGGCTTCGGAACTTTTAAACATCTCCATATATCTCGAAAACTACGCTTCTGATCAAAAAATATCATAGAACATAACTTGTAGGAAACATAATTCTCTACAAAAAAGGTCTCTCACCATTTTGCCATAGCTCGCTTCGTTTCCGAGATATTTGCAGATATATCTCAAGGGAAGGGGCCTGACGGACATATTTCGAGATATTTCTTCTTCTTGTTGTTCTTCTTCTGCACAGCTAAACTGGAAGTGGCTTTTGCGGCTCGCACTAGTGCAGAGTTATCTCAAAGAAAGGGGCCACGGTGTTTCTGTATCTCCATTATGGTGGTGCGGCTTCGGAACTTTTAAATATCTCGATATATCTCGAAAACTACGCATCTGATCAAAAAATATCATAGAAAATAAAAAGTAGGAAACTTAATTCTCTACAAAAAAGGTCTCTTAACATTTTGCCATAGCTCGTTTCGTTTCCGAGATATTTGCAGATATATCTCAAGGGAAGGGGCCTGACGGACATATTTCGAGATATTTCTTCTTCTTGTTGTTCTTCTTCTGCACAGCTAAACTGGAAGTGGCGTTTCCAGCTCGCAATAGCGCAGAGTTATCTCAAAGAAAGGGGCCACGGTGTTTCTGTATCTCTATTATGTTGGTGCGGCTTCGGAACTTTTAAATATCTTGATATATCTCGAGAACTACGCATCTGATCAAGAAATATCATAGAACATAAAAAGTAGGAAACTTAATTCTCTACAAATAAAGTCTCTTAACATTTTGCCATAGCTCGCTTCGTTTCCGAGATATGTGCAGATTTATCTCAAGGGAAGGGGCCTGACGGACATATTTCGAGATATTTCTTCTTCTTGTTGTTCTTCTTCTGCACAGCTAAACTGGAAGTGGCATTTCCAGCTCGCAATAGTGCAGAGTTATCTCAAAGAAAGGGGCCACGGTGTTTCTGTATCTCTATTATGTTAGTGCGGCTTCGGAACTTTTATATATCTTGATATATCTCGAGAACTACGCATCTGATCAAAAAATATCATAGAACATAAAAAGTAGGAAACTTAATTCTCGACAAAAAAGGTCTCTTAAGATTTTGCCATAGCTCGTTTCGTTTCCGAGATATTTGCAGATATATCTCAAGGGAAGGGGCCTGACGGACATATTTCGAGATATTTCTTCTTCTTGTTGTTCTTCTTCTGCACAGCTAAACTGGAAGTGGCATTTCCAGCTCGCAATAGTGCAGAGTTATCTCAAAGAAAGGGGCCACGGTGTTTCTGTATCTCTATTATGTTGGTGCGGCTTCGGAACTTTTAAATATCTTGATATATCTCGAGAACTACGCATCTGATCAAAAAATATCATAGAACATAAAAAGTAGGAAACTTAATTCTCTACAAAAAAGGTCTCTTAACATTTTGCCATAGCTCGTTTCGTTTCCGAGATATTTGCAGAAATATCTCAATGGAAGGAGCCTGACGGACATATTTCGAGATATTTCTTCTTCTTGTTGTTCTTCTTCTGCACAGCTAAGCTGGAAGTGGCGTTTCCAGCTCGCAATAGCGCAGAGTTATCTCAAAGAAAGGGGCCACGGTGTTTCTGTATCTCTATTATGTTGGTGCGGCTTCCGAACTTTTAAATATCTTGATATATCTCGAGAACTACGCGTCTGATCAAAAAATATCATAGAATATAAAAAGTAGGAAACTTAATTCTCTACAAAAAAGGTGTCTTAACATTTTGCCATAGCTCGCTTCGTTTCCGAGATATGTGCAGATTTATCTCAAGGGAAGGGGCCTGACGGACATATTTCGAGATATTTCTTCTTCTTGTTGTTCTTCTTCTGCACAGCTAAGCTGGAAGTGGCATTTGCGGCTCGCACTAGTGCAGAGTTATCTCAAAGAAAGGGGCCACGGTGTTTCTGTATCTCTATTATGTTGGTGCGGCTTCGGAACTTTTAAATATCTCGATATATCTCGAAAACTACGCTTCTGATCAAAAAATATCATAGAACATAAATTGTAGGAAACATAATTCTCTACAAAAAAGGTCTCTTAACATTTTGCCATAGCTCGCTTCGTTTCCGAGATATTTGCAGATATATCTCAAGGGAAGGGGCCTGACGGACATATTTCGAGATATTTCTTCTTCTTGTTGTTCTTCTTCTGCACAGCTAAGCTGGAAGTGGCATTTACAGCTCGCAATAGTGCAGAGTTATCTCAAAGAAAGGGGCCACGGTGTTTCTGTATCTCTATTATGTTGGTGCGGCTTCGGAACTTTTAAATATCTTGATATATCTCGAGAACTACGCATCTGATCAAAAAATATCATAGAACATAAAAAGTAGGAAACTTAATTCTCTACAAAAAAGGTCTCTTAACATTTTGCCATAGCTCTCTTCGTTTCCGAGATATTTGCAGATTTATCTCAAAGGAACTGGCCTGACGGACATATTTCGAGATATTTCTTCTTCTTGTTGTTCTTCCTCTGCACAGCTAAGCTGGAAGTGGCATTTGCAGCTCGCAATAGTGCAGAGTTATCTCAAAGAAAGGGGCCACGGTGTTTCTGTATCTCTATTATGTTGGTGCGGCTTCGGAACTTTTAAATATCTTGATATATCTCGAGAACTACGCATCTGATCAAAAAACATTATAGAACATAAAAAGTAGGAAACTTAATTCTCTACAAAAAAGGTCTCTTAACATTTTGCCATAGCTCGCTTCCTTTCCGAGATATTTGCAGATTTATCTCAAGGGAAGGGGCCTGACGGACATATTTCGAGATATTTCTTCTTCTTGTTGTTCTTCTTCTGCACAGCGAAGCTGGAAGTGGCATTTGCAGCTCGCTATAGTGCAGAGTTATTTCAAAGAAAGGGGCCACGGTGTTTCTGTATCTCTATTATGTTGGTGCGGCTTCGGAACTTTTAAATATCTTGATATATCTCGAGAACTACGCATCTGATCAAAAAATATGATAGAACATAAGAAGTAGGAAACGTAATTCTCTACAAAAAAGGTCTCTTAACATTTTGCCATAGCTCGCTTCGTTTCCGAGATATTTGCACATTTATCTCAAGGGAAGGGGCCTAACGGACATATTTCGAGATATTTCTTCTTCTTGTTGTTCTTCTTCTGCACAGCTAAGCTGGAAGTGGCATTTGCGGCTCGCACTAGTGCAGAGTTATCTCAAAGAAAGGGGCCACGGTGTTTCTGTATCTCTATTATGTTGGTGCAGCTTCGGAACTTTTAAATATCTTGATATATTTCGAGAACTACGCATCTGATCAAAAAATATCATAGAACATAAAAAGTAGGAAACTTAATTCTCTACAAAAAAGGTCTCTTATCATTTTGCCATAGCTCGCTTCGTTTCCGAGATATTTGCAGATTTATCTCAAGGGAAGGGGCCTGTCGGACAGATTTCGAGATATTTCTTCTTCTTGTTGTTCTTCTTCTGCACAGCTAAGCTGGAAGTGACATTTGCAGCTCGCAACAGTGCAGAGTTATCTCAAAGAAAGGGGCAACGGTGTTTCTGTATCTCTATTATGTTGGTGCGGCTTCGGAACTTTTAAATATCTTGATATATCTCGAGAACTACGCATCTGATCAAAAAATATCATAGAACATAAAAAGTAGGAAACCTAATTCTCTACAAAAAAGGTCTCTTAACATTTGGCCATAGCTCGCTTCGTTTCCGAGATATTTGCAAATTTATCTCAAGGGAAGGGGCCTAACGGACATATTTCGAGATATTTCTTCTTCTTGTTGTTCTTCTTCTGCACAGCTAAGCTGGAAGTGGCATTTGCAGCTCGCAATAGTGCAGAGTTATCTCAAAGAAAGGGGCCACGGTGTTTCTGTATCTCTATTATGTTGGTGCGGCTTCGGAACTTTTAAATATCTTGATATATCTCGAGAACTGCGCATCTGATCAAAAAATATCATAGAACATAAAAAGTAGGAAACTTAATTCTCTACAAAAAAGGTCTCTTAACATTTTGCCATAGCTCGCTTCGTTTCCGAGATATTTGCAGATTTATCTCAAGGGAAGGGGCCTGACGGACATATTTCGAGATATTTCTTCTTCTTGTTGTTCTTCTTCTGCACAGCTAAGCTGGAAGTGGCATTTGCGGCTCGCACTAGTGCAGAGTTATCTCAAAGAAAGGGGCCACGGTGTTTCTGTATCTCTATTATGTTGGTGCGGCTTCGGAACTTTTAAATATCTCGATATATCTCGAAAACTACGCTTCTGATAAAAAAATATCATAGAGCATAAAAAGTAGGAAACTTAATTCTCTACAAAAAAGGTCTCTTAACATTTTGCCATAGCTCTCTTCGTTTCCGAGATATTTGCAGATTTATCTCAAAGGAACTGGCCTGACGGACATATTTCGAGATATTTCTTCTTCTTGTTGTTCTTCCTCTGCACAGCTAAGCTGGAAGTGGCATTTGCAGCTCGCAATAGTGCAGAGTTATCTCAAAGAAAGGGGCCACGGTGTTTCTGTATCTCTATTATGTTGGTGCGGCTTCGGAACTTTTAAATATCTTCATATATCTCGAGAACTACGCATCTGATCAAAAAACATTATAGAACATAAAAAGTAGGAAACTTAATTCTCTACAAAAAAGGTCTCTTAACATTTTGCCATAGCTCGCTTCGTTTCCGAGATATTTGCAGATTTATCTCAAGGGAAGGGGCCTGACGGACATATTTCGAGATATTTCTTCTTCTTGTTGTTCTTCTTCTGCACAGCTAAGCTGGAAGTGGCATTTGCGGCTCGCACTAGTGCAGAGTTATCTCAAAGAAAGGGGCCACGGTGTTTCTGTATCTCTATTATGTTGGTGCGGCTTCGGAACTTTTAAATATCTCGATATATCTCGAAAACTACGCTTCTGATCAAAAAATATCATAGAACATAAATTGTAGGAAACATAATTCTCTACAAAAAAGGTCTTTTAACATTTTGCCATAGCTCGCTTCGTTTCCGAGATATTTGCAGATATATCTCAAGGGAAGGGGCCTGACGGACATATTTCGAGATATTTCTTCTTCTTGTTGTTCTTCTTCTGCACAGCTAAGCTGGAAGTGGCATTTACAGCTCGCAATAGTGCAGAGTTATCTCAAAGAAAGGGGCCACGGTGTTTCTGTATCTCTATTATGTTGGTGCGGCTTCGGAACTTTTAAATATCTTGATATATCTCGAGAACTACGCATCTGATCAAAAAATATCATAGAACATAAAAAGTAGGAAACTTAATTCTCTACAAAAAAGGTCTCTTAACATTTTGCCATAGCTCTCTTCGTTTCCGAGATATTTGCAGATTTATCTCAAAGGAACTGGCCTGACGGACATATTTCGAGATATTTCTTCTTCTTGTTGTTCTTCCTCTGCACAGCTAAGCTGGAAGTGGCATTTGCAGCTCGCAATAGTGCAGAGTTATCTCAAAGAAAGGGGCCACGGTGTTTCTGTATCTCTATTATGTTGGTGCGGCTTCGGAACTTTTAAATATCTTGATATATCTCGAGAACTACGCATCTGATCAAAAAACATTATAGAATATAAAAAGTAGGAAACTTAATTCTCTACAAAAAAGGTCTCTTAACATTTTGCCATAGCTCGCTTCCTTTCCGAGATATTTGCAGATATATCTCAAGGGAAGGGGCCTGACGGACATATTTCGAGATATTTCTTCTTCTTGTTGTTCTTCTTCTGCACAGCTAAGCTGGAAGTGGCATTTACAGCTCGCAATAGTGCAGAGTTATCTCAAAGAAAGGGGCCACGGTGTTTCTGTATCTCTATTATGTTGGTGCGGCTTCGGAACTTTTAAATATCTTGATATATCTCGAGAACTACGCATCTGATCAAAAAACATTATAGAACATAAAAAGTAGGAAACTTAATTCTCTACAAAAAAGGTCTCTTAACATTTTGCCATAGCTCGCTTCGTTTCCGAGATATTTGCAGATTTATCTCAAGGGAAGGGGCCTGACGGACATATTTCGATATATTTCTTCTTCTTGTTGTTCTTCTTCTGCACAGCGAAGCTGGAAGTGGCATTTGCAGCTCGCAAGAGTGCAGAGTTATCTCAAAGAAAGGGGCCACGGTGTTTCTGTATCTCTATTATGTTGGTGCGGCTTCGGAACTTTTAAATATCTTGATATATCTCGAGAACTACGCATCTGATCAAAAAATATCATACAACATAAAAAGTAGGAAACCTAATTCTCTACAAAAAAGGTCTCTTAACATTTTGCCATAGCTCGCTTCGTTTCCGAGATATTTGCAAATTTATCTCAAGGGAAGGGGCCTGACGGACATATTTCGAGATATTTCTTCCTCTTGTTGTTCTTCTTCTGCACAGCTAAGCTGGAAGTGGCATTTACAGCTCGCAATAGTGCAGAGTTATCTCAAAGGAAGGGGCCACGGTGTTTCTGTATCTCTATTATGTTGGTGCGGCTTCGGAACTTTTAAATATCTTGATATATCTCGAGAACTACGCATCTGATCAAAAAATATCATAGAACGTAAAAAGTAGGAAACTTAATTCTCTACAGAAAAGGTCTCTTAACATTTTGCCATAGCTCTCTTCGTTTCCGAGATATTTGCAGATTTATCTCAAGGGAAGGGGCCTGACGGACATATTTCGAGATATTTCTTATTCTTGTTGTTCTTCTTCTGCACAGCTAAGCTGGAAGTGGCATTTGCAGCTCGCAATAGTGCAGAGTTATCTCAAAGAAAGGGGCCACGGTGTTTCTGTATCTCTATTATGTTGGTGCGGCTTCGGAACTTTTAAATATCTTGATATATCTCGAGAACTACGCATCTGATCAAAAAATATCATAGAACATAAAAAGTAGGAAACTTAATTCTCTACAAAAACGGTCTCTTAACATTTTGCCATAGCTCGCTTCGTTTCCGAGATATTTGCAGATTTATCTCAAGGGAAGGGGCCTGACGGACATATTTCGAGATATTTCTTCTTCTTGTTGTTCTTCTTCCGCACAGCTAACCTGGAAGTGGCATTTGCAGCTCGCAATAGTGCAGAGTTATCTCAAAGAAAGGGGCCACGGTGTTTCGGTATCTCTATCATGTTGGTGCGGCTTCGGAACTTTTAAATATCTTGATATATCTCGAGAACTACGCATCTGATCAAAAAATATCATAGAACATAAAAAGTAGGAAACTTAATTCTCTACAAAAAAGGTCTCTTAACATTTTGCCATAGCTCGCTTCGTTTCCGAGATATTTGCAGGTTTATCTCAAGGGAAGGGGCCTAACGGACATATTTCGAGATATTTCTTCTTCTTGTTGTTCTTCCTCTGCACAGCTAAGCTGGAAGTGGCATTTGCGGCTCGCACTAGTGCAGAGTTATCTCAAAGAAAGGGGCCACGGTGTTTCTGTATCTCTATTATGTTGGTGCGGCTTCGGAACTTTTAAATATCTCGATATATCTCGAAAACTACGCTTCTGATCAAAAAATATCATAGAACATAAATTGTAGGAAACATAATTCTCTACAAAAAAGTTCTCTTAACATTTTGCCATAGCTCGCTTCGTTTCCGAGATATTTGCAGATTTATCTCAAGGGAAGTGGCCTCACGGACATATTTCGAGATATTTCTTCTTCTTGTTGTTCTTCTTCTGCACAGCTAAGCTGGAAGTGGCATTTGCAGCTCGCAATAGTGCATAGTTATGTGGAAGAAAGGGGCCACGGTGTTTCTGTATCTCTATTATGTTGGTGCGGCTTCGGAACTTTTAAATATCTTGATATATCTCGAGAACTACGCATCTGATCAAAAAATATCATAGAACATAAAAAGTAGGAAACTTAATTCTCTACAAAAAAGGTCTCTTAACATTTTGCCATAGCTCGCTTCGTTTCCGAGATATTTGCAGATTTATCTCAAGGGAAGGGGCCTGACGGACATATTTCGAGATATTTCTTCTTCTTGTTGTTCTTCTTCTGCACAGCTAAGCTGGAAGTGGCATTTGCAGCTCGCAATAGTGCAGAGTTATCTCAAAGAAGGGGGCCACGGTGTTTCTGTATCTCTATTATGTTGGTGCGGCTTCGGAACTTTTAAATATCTTGATATATCTCGAGAACTACGCATCTGATCAAAAAATATCATAGAACATAAAAAGTAGGAAACTTAATTCTCTACAGAAAAGGTCTCTTAACATTTTGCCATAGCTCTCTTCGTTTCCGAGATATTTGCAGATTTATCTCAAGGGAAGGGGCCTGACGGACATATTTCGAGATATTTCTTATTCTTGTTGTTCTTCTTCTGCACAGCTAAGCTGGAAGTGGCATTTGCAGCTCGCAATAGTGCAGAGTTATCTCAAAGAAAGGGGCCACGGTGTTTCTGTATCTCTATTATGTTGGTGCGGCTTCGGAACTTTTAAATATCTTGATATATCTCGAGAACTACGCATCTGATCAAAAAATATCATAGAACATAAAAAGTAGGAAACTTAATTCTCTACAAAAACGGTCTCTTAACATTTTGCCATAGCTCGCTTCGTTTCCGAGATATTTGCAGATTTATCTCAAGGGAAGGGGCCTGACGGACATATTTCGAGATATTTCTTCTTCTTGTTGTTCTTCTTCTGCACAGCTAAGCTGGAAGTGGCATTTGCAGCTCGCAATAGTGCAGAGTTATCTCAAAGAAAGGGGCCACGGTGTTTCTGTATCTCTATTATGTTGGTGCGGCTTCGGAACTTTTAAATATCTTGATATATCTCGAGAACTACGCATCTGATCAAAAAATATCATAGAACATAAATTGTAGGAAACATAATTCTCTACAAAAAAGTTCTCTTAACATTTTGCCATAGCTCGCTTCGTTTCCGAGATATTTGCAGATATATCTCAAGGGAAGGGGCCTGACGGACATATTTCGAGATATTTCTTCTTCTTGTTGTTCTTCTTCTGCACAGCTAAGCTGGAAGTGGCATTTGCAGCTCGCAATAGTGCAGAGTTATCTCAAAGAAGGGGGCCACGGTGTTTCTGTATCTCTATTATGTTGGTGCGGCTTCGGAACTTTTAAATATCTTGATATATCTCGAGAACTACGCATCTGATCAAAAAATATCATAGAACATAAAAAGTAGGAAACTTAATTCTCTACAGAAAAGGTCTCTTAACATTTTGCCATAGCTCTCTTCGTTTCCGAGATATTTGCAGATTTATCTCAAGGGAAGGGGCCTGACGGACATATTTCGAGATATTTCTTATTCTTGTTGTTCTTCTTCTGCACAGCTAAGCTGGAAGTGGCATTTGCAGCTCGCAATAGTGCAGAGTTATCTCAAAGAAAGGGGCCACGGTGTTTTGTATCTCTATTATGTTGGTGCGGCTTCGGAACTTTTAAATATCTTGATATATCTCGAGAACTACGCATCTGATCAAAAAATATCATAGAACATAAAAAGTAGGAAACTTAATTCTCTACAAAAACGGTCTCTTAACATTTTGCCATAGCTCGCTTCGTTTCCGAGATATTTGCAGATTTATCTCAAGGGAAGGGGCCTGACGGACATATTTCGAGATATTTCTTCTTCTTGTTGTTCTTCTTCTGCACAGCTAAGCTGGAAGTGGCATTTGCAGCTCGCAATAGTGCAGAGTTATCTCAAAGAAAGGGGCCACGGTGTTTCTGTATCTCTATTATGTTGGTGCGGCTTCGGAACTTTTAAATATCTCGATATATCTCGAAAACTACGCTTCTGATCAAAAAATCTCATAGAACATAAATTGTAGGAAACATAATTCTCTACAAAAAAGGTCTCTTAACATTTTGCCATAGCTCGCTTCGTTTCCGAGATATTTGCAGATATATCTCAAGGGAAGGGGCCTGACGGACATATTTCGAGATATTTCTTCTTCTTGTTGTTCTTCTTCTGCACAGCTAACCTGGAAGTGGCATTTGCAGCTCGCAATAGTGCAGAGTTATCTCAAAGAAAGGGGCCACGGTGTTTCTGTATCTCTATTATGTTGGTGCGGCTTCGGAACTTTTAAATATCTCGATATATCTCGAAAACTACGCTTCTGATCAAAAAATATCATAGAACATAAATTGTAGGAAACTTAATTCTCTACAAAAAAGGTCTCTTAACATTTTGCCATACCTCGCTTCGTTTCCGAGATATTTGCAGATATATCTCAAGGGAAGGGGCCTGACGGACATATTTCGAGATATTTCTTCTTCTTGTTGTTCTTCTTCTGCACAGCTAAGCTGAAAGTGGCATTTACAGCTCGCAATAGTGCAAAGTTATCTCAAAGAAAGGGGCCACGGTGTTTCTGTATCTCTATTATGTTGGTGCGGCTTCGGAACTTTTAAATATCTCGATATATCTCGAAAACTACGCTTCTGATCAAAAAATATCATAGAACATAAATTGTAGGAAACTTAATTCTCTACAAAAAAGGTCTCTTAACATTTTGCCATAGCTCTCTTCTTTTCCGAGATATTTGCATATTTATCTCAAGGGAAGGGGCCTGACGGACATATTTCGAGATATTTCTTCTTCTTGTTGTTCTTCTTCTGCACAGCTAAGCTGGAAGTGGCATTTGCAGCTCCCAATAGTGCAGAGTTATCTCAAAGAAAGGGGCCACGGTGTTTCTGTATCTCTATTATGTTGGTGCGGCTTCGGAACTTTTAAATATCTTGATATATCTCGAGAACTACGCATCTGATCAAAAAATATCATAGAACACAAAAAGTAGGAAACTTAATTCTCTGCAAAAATGGTCTCTTAACATTTTGCCATAGCTCGCTTCGTTTCCGAGATATTTGCAGATTTATCTCAAGGGAAGGGGCCTAACGGACATATTTCGAGATATTTCTTCTTCTTGTTGTTCTTCTTCTGCACAGCTAAACTGGAAGTGGCATTTCCAGCTCGCAATAGTGCAGAGTTATCTCAAAGAAAGGAGCCACGGTGTTTCTGTATCTCTATTATGTTGGTGCGGCTTCGGAACTTTTAAATATCTTGATATATCTCGAGAACTACGCATCTGATCAAAAAATATCATAGAAGATAAAAAGTAGGAAACTTAATTCTCTACAAAAAAGGTCTCTTAACATTTTGCCATAGCTCGCTTCGTTTCCGAGATATTTGCAGATTCAGCTCAAAGGAACTGGCCTGACGGACATATTTCGAGATATTTCTTCTTCTTGTTGTTCTTCATCTGCACAGCTAAGCTGGAAGTGGCATTTGCAGCTCGCAATAGTGCAGAGTTATCTCAAAGAAAGGGGCCACGGTGTTTCTGTATCTCTATTATGTTGGTGCGGCTTCGGAACTTTTAAATATCTTGATATATCTCGAGAACTGCGCATCTGATCAAAAAATATCATACAACATAAAAAGTAGGAAACTTAATTCTCTACAAAAAAGGTCTCTTAACATTTTGCCATAGCTCTCTTCGTTTCCGAGATATTTGCTGATTTATCTCAAGGGAAGGGGCCTGACGGACATATTTCGAGATATTTCTTCTTCTTGTTGTTCTTCTTCTGCACAGCTAAGCTGGAAGTGGCATTTGCAGCTCGCAATAGTGCAGAGTTATCTCAAAGAAAGGGGCCACGGTGTTTCTGTATCTCTATTATGTTGGTGCGGCTTCGTAACTTTTAAATATCTTGATATATCTCGAGAACTACGCATCTGATCAAAAAATATCATAGAACATAAAAAGTAGGAAACTTAATTCTCTACCAAAAAGGTCTCTCAACATTTTGCCATTGCTCGCTTCGTTTCCGAGATATTTGCAGATTTATCTCAAGGGAAGGGGCCTAACGGACATATTTCGAGATATTTCTTCTTCTTGTTGTTCTTCTTCTGCACAGCTAAACTGGAAGTGGCATTTCAGCTCGCAATAGTGCAGAGTTATCTCAGAGAGGGGCCACGGTGTTTCTGTATCTCTATTATGTTGGTGCGGCTTCGGAACTTTTAAATATCTTGATATATCTGGAGAACTACGCATCTGATCAAAAAATATCATAGAACATAAAAAGTAGGAAACTTAATTCTCTACAAAAAAGGTCTCTTAACATTTTGCCATAGCTCTCTTCGTTTCCGAGATATTTGCAGATTTATCTCAAAGGAACTGGCCTGACGGACATATTTCGAGATATTTCTTCTTCTTGTTGTTCTTCCTCTGCACAGCTAAGCTGGAAGTGGCATTTGCAGCTCGCAATAGTGCAGAGTTATCTCAAAGAAAGGGGCCACGGTGTTTCTGTATCTCTATTATGTTGGTGCGGCTTCGGAACTTTTAAATATCTTGATATATCTCGAGAACTACGCATCTGATCAAAAAACATTATAGAATATAAAAAGTAGGAAACTTAATTCTCTACAAAAAAGGTCTCTTAACATTTTGCCATAGCTCGCTTCCTTTCCGAGATATTTGCAGATATATCTCAAGGGAAGGGGCCTGACGGACATATTTCGAGATATTTCTTCTTCTTGTTGTTCTTCTTCTGCACAGCTAAGCTGGAAGTGGCATTTACAGCTCGCAATAGTGCAGAGTTATCTCAAAGAAAGGGGCCACGGTGTTTCTGTATCTCTATTATGTTGGTGCGGCTTCGGAACTTTTAAATATCTTGATATATCTCGAGAACTACGCATCTGATCAAAAAATATCATAGAACATAAAAAGTAGGAAACTTAATTCTCTACAAAAAAGGTCTCTTAACATTTTGCCATAGCTCTCTTCGTTTCCGAGATATTTGCAGATTTATCTCGAAGGAACTGGCCTGACGGACATATTTCGAGATATTTCTTCTTCTTGTTGTTCTTCCTCTGCACAGCTAAGCTGGAAGTGGCATTTGCAGCTCGCAATAGTGCAGAGTTATCTCAAAGAAAGGGGCCACGGTGTTTCTGTATCTCTATTATGTTGGTGCGGCTTCGGAACTTTTAAATATCTTGATATATCTCGAGAACTACGCATCTGATCAAAAAACATTATAGAACATAAAAAGTAGGAAACTTAATTCTCTACAAAAAAGGTCTCTTAACATTTTGCCATAGCTCGCTTCGTTTCCGAGATATTTGCAGATTTATCTCAAGGGAAGGGGCCTGACGGACATATTTCGATATATTTCTTCTTCTTGTTGTTCTTCTTCTGCACAGCGAAGCTGGAAGTGGCATTTGCAGCTCGCAAGAGTGCAGAGTTATCTCAAAGAAAGGGGCCACGGTGTTTCTGTATCTCTATTATGTTGGTGCGGCTTCGGAACTTTTAAATATCTTGATATATCTCGAGAACTACGCATCTGATCAAAAAATATCATACAACATAAAAAGTAGGAAACCTAATTCTCTACAAAAAAGGTCTCTTAACATTTTGCCATAGCTCGCTTCGTTTCCGAGATATTTGCAAATTTATCTCAAGGGAAGGGGCCTGACGGACATATTTCGAGATATTTCTTCCTCTTGTTGTTCTTCTTCTGCACAGCTAAGCTGGAAGTGGCATTTACAGCTCGCAATAGTGCAGAGTTATCTCAAAGGAAGGGGCCACGGTGTTTCTGTATCTCTATTATGTTGGTGCGGCTTCGGAACTTTTAAATATCTTGATATATCTCGAGAACTACGCATCTGATCAAAAAATATCATAGAACGTAAAAAGTAGGAAACTTAATTCTCTACAGAAAAGGTCTCTTAACATTTTGCCATAGCTCTCTTCGTTTCCGAGATATTTGCAGATTTATCTCAAGGGAAGGGGCCTGACGGACATATTTCGAGATATTTCTTATTCTTGTTGTTCTTCTTCTGCACAGCTAAGCTGGAAGTGGCATTTGCAGCTCGCAATAGTGCAGAGTTATCTCAAAGAAAGGGGCCACGGTGTTTCTGTATCTCTATTATGTTGGTGCGGCTTCGGAACTTTTAAATATCTTGATATATCTCGAGAACTACGCATCTGATCAAAAAATATCATAGAACATAAAAAGTAGGAAACTTAATTCTCTACAAAAACGGTCTCTTAACATTTTGCCATAGCTCGCTTCGTTTCCGAGATATTTGCAGATTTATCTCAAGGGAAGGGGCCTGACGGACATATTTCGAGATATTTCTTCTTCTTGTTGTTCTTCTTCCGCACAGCTAACCTGGAAGTGGCATTTGCAGCTCGCAATAGTGCAGAGTTATCTCAAAGAAAGGGGCCACGGTGTTTCGGTATCTCTATCATGTTGGTGCGGCTTCGGAACTTTTAAATATCTTGATATATCTCGAGAACTACGCATCTGATCAAAAAATATCATAGAACATAAAAAGTAGGAAACTTAATTCTCTACAAAAAAGGTCTCTTAACATTTTGCCATAGCTCGCTTCGTTTCCGAGATATTTGCAGGTTTATCTCAAGGGAAGGGGCCTAACGGACATATTTCGAGATATTTCTTCTTCTTGTTGTTCTTCCTCTGCACAGCTAAGCTGGAAGTGGCATTTGCGGCTCGCACTAGTGCAGAGTTATCTCAAAGAAAGGGGCCACGGTGTTTCTGTATCTCTATTATGTTGGTGCGGCTTCGGAACTTTTAAATATCTCGATATATCTCGAAAACTACGCTTCTGATCAAAAAATATCATAGAACATAAATTGTAGGAAACATAATTCTCTACAAAAAAGTTCTCTTAACATTTTGCCATAGCTCGCTTCGTTTCCGAGATATTTGCAGATATATCTCAAGGGAAGGGGCCTGACGGACATATTTCGAGATATTTCTTCTTCTTGTTGTTCTTCTTCTGCACAGCTAACCTGGAAGTGGCATTTGCAGCTCGCAATAGTGCAGAGTTATCTCAAAGAAACGGGCCACGGTGTTTCTGTATCTCTATTATGTTGGTGCCGCTTCGGAACTTTTAAATATCTTGATATATCTCGAGAACTACGCATCTGATCAAAAAATATCATAGAACATAGAAAGTAGGAAACTTAATTCTCTACAAAAAAGGTCTCTTAACATTTTGCCATAGCTCGCTTCGTTTCCGAGATATTTGCAGATTTATCTCAAGGGAAGGGGCCTGACGGACATATTTCGAGATATTTCTTCTTCTTGTTGTTCTTCTTCTGCACAGCTAAGCTGGAAGTGGCATTTGCAGCTCGCAATAGTGCAGAGTTATCTCAAAGAAGGGGGCCACGGTGTTTCTGTATCTCTATTATGTTGGTGCGGCTTCGGAACTTTTAAATATCTTGATATATCTCGAGAACTACGCATCTGATCAAAAAATATCATAGAACATAAAAAGTAGGAAACTTAATTCTCTACAGAAAAGGTCTCTTAACATTTTGCCATAGCTCTCTTCGTTTCCGAGATATTTGCAGATTTATCTCAAGGGAAGGGGCCTGACGGACATATTTCGAGATATTTCTTATTCTTGTTGTTCTTCTTCTGCACAGCTAAGCTGGAAGTGGCATTTGCAGCTCGCAATAGTGCAGAGTTATCTCAAAGAAAGGGGCCACGGTGTTTCTGTATCTCTATTATGTTGGTGCGGCTTCGGAACTTTTAAATATCTTGATATATCTCGAGAACTACGCATCTGATCAAAAAATATCATAGAACATAAAAAGTAGGAAACTTAATTCTCTACAAAAACGGTCTCTTAACATTTTGCCATAGCTCGCTTCGTTTCCGAGATATTTGCAGATTTATCTCAAGGGAAGGGGCCTGACGGACATATTTCGAGATATTTCTTCTTCTTGTTGTTCTTCTTCTGCACAGCTAAGCTGGAAGTGGCATTTGCAGCTCGCAATAGTGCAGAGTTATCTCAAAGAAAGGGGCCACGGTGTTTCTGTATCTCTATTATGTTGGTGCGGCTTCGGAACTTTTAAATATCTTGATATATCTCGAGAACTACGCATCTGATCAAAAAATATCATAGAACATAAATTGTAGGAAACATAATTCTCTACAAAAAAGTTCTCTTAACATTTTGCCATAGCTCGCTTCGTTTCCGAGATATTTGCAGATATATCTCAAGGGAAGGGGCCTGACGGACATATTTCGAGATATTTCTTCTTCTTGTTGTTCTTCTTCTGCACAGCTAAGCTGGAAGTGGCATTTGCAGCTCGCAATAGTGCAGAGTTATCTCAAAGAAGGGGGCCACGGTGTTTCTGTATCTCTATTATGTTGGTGCGGCTTCGGAACTTTTAAATATCTTGATATATCTCGAGAACTACGCATCTGATCAAAAAATATCATAGAACATAAAAAGTAGGAAACTTAATTCTCTACAGAAAAGGTCTCTTAACATTTTGCCATAGCTCTCTTCGTTTCCGAGATATTTGCAGATTTATCTCAAGGGAAGGGGCCTGACGGACATATTTCGAGATATTTCTTATTCTTGTTGTTCTTCTTCTGCACAGCTAAGCTGGAAGTGGCATTTGCAGCTCGCAATAGTGCAGAGTTATCTCAAAGAAAGGGGCCACGGTGTTTTGTATCTCTATTATGTTGGTGCGGCTTCGGAACTTTTAAATATCTTGATATATCTCGAGAACTACGCATCTGATCAAAAAATATCATAGAACATAAAAAGTAGGAAACTTAATTCTCTACAAAAACGGTCTCTTAACATTTTGCCATAGCTCGCTTCGTTTCCGAGATATTTGCAGATTTATCTCAAGGGAAGGGGCCTGACGGACATATTTCGAGATATTTCTTCTTCTTGTTGTTCTTCTTCTGCACAGCTAAGCTGGAAGTGGCATTTGCAGCTCGCAATAGTGCAGAGTTATCTCAAAGAAAGGGGCCACGGTGTTTCTGTATCTCTATTATGTTGGTGCGGCTTCGGAACTTTTAAATATCTCGATATATCTCGAAAACTACGCTTCTGATCAAAAAATATCATACAACATAAATTGTAGGAAACATAATTCTCTACAAAAAAGGTCTCTTAACATTTTGCCATAGCTCGCTTCGTTTCCGAGATATTTGCAGATATATCTCAAGGGAAGGGGCCTGACGGACATATTTCGAGATATTTCTTCTTCTTGTTGTACTTCTTCTGCACAGCTAACCTGGAAGTGGCATTTGCAGCTCGCAATAGTGCAGAGTTATCTCAAAGAAAGGGGCCACGGTGTTTCTGTATCTCTATTATGTTGGTGCGGCTTCGGAACTTTTAAATATCTCGATATATCTCGAAAACTACGCTTCTGATCAAAAAATATCATAGAACATAAATTGTAGGAAACTTAATTCTCTACAAAAAAGGTCTCTTAACATTTTGCCATACCTCGCTTCGTTTCCGAGATATTTGCAGATATATCTCAAGGGAAGGGGCCTGACGGACATATTTCGAGATATTTCTTCTTCTTGTTGTTCTTCTTCTGCACAGCTAAGCTGAAAGTGGCATTTACAGCTCGCAATAGTGCAAAGTTATCTCAAAGAAAGGGGCCACGGTGTTTCTGTATCTCTATTATGTTGGTGCGGCTTCGGAACTTTTAAATATCTCGATATATCTCGAAAACTACGCTTCTGATCAAAAAATATCATAGAACATAAATTGTAGGAAACTTAATTCTCTACAAAAAAGGTCTCTTAACATTTTGCCATAGCTCTCTTCTTTTCCGAGATATTTGCATATTTATCTCAAGGGAAGGGGCCTGACGGACATATTTCGAGATATTTCTTCTTCTTGTTGTTCTTCTTCTGCACAGCTAAGCTGGAAGTGGCATTTGCAGCTCCCAATAGTGCAGAGTTATCTCAAAGAAAGGGGCCACGGTGTTTCTGTATCTCTATTATGTTGGTGCGGCTTCGGAACTTTTAAATATCTTGATATATCTCGAGAACTACGCATCTGATCAAAAAATATCATAGAACACAAAAAGTAGGAAACTTAATTCTCTGCAAAAATGGTCTCTTAACATTTTGCCATAGCTCGCTTCGTTTCCGAGATATTTGCAGATTTATCTCAAGGGAAGGGGCCTAACGGACATATTTCGAGATATTTCTTCTTCTTGTTGTTCTTCTTCTGCACAGCTAAACTGGAAGTGGCATTTCCAGCTCGCAATAGTGCAGAGTTATCTCAAAGAAAGGAGCCACGGTGTTTCTGTATCTCTATTATGTTGGTGCGGCTTCGGAACTTTTAAATATCTTGATATATCTCGAGAACTACGCATCTGATCAAAAAATATCATAGAAGATAAAAAGTAGGAAACTTAATTCTCTACAAAAAAGGTCTCTTAACATTTTGCCATAGCTCGCTTCGTTTCCGAGATATTTGCAGATTCAGCTCAAAGGAACTGGCCTGACGGACATATTTCGAGATATTTCTTCTTCTTGTTGTTCTTCATCTGCACAGCTAAGCTGGAAGTGGCATTTGCAGCTCGCAATAGTGCAGAGTTATCTCAAAGAAAGGGGCCACGGTGTTTCTGTATCTCTATTATGTTGGTGCGGCTTCGGAACTTTTAAATATCTTGATATATCTCGAGAACTGCGCATCTGATCAAAAAATATCATACAACATAAAAAGTAGGAAACTTAATTCTCTACAAAAAAGGTCTCTTAACATTTTGCCATAGCTCTCTTCGTTTCCGAGATATTTGCTGATTTATCTCAAGGGAAGGGGCCTGACGGACATATTTCGAGATATTTCTTCTTCTTGTTGTTCTTCTTCTGCACAGCTAAGCTGGAAGTGGCATTTGCAGCTCGCAATAGTGCAGAGTTATCTCAAAGAAAGGGGCCACGGTGTTTCTGTATCTCTATTATGTTGGTGCGGCTTCGTAACTTTTAAATATCTTGATATATCTCGAGAACTACGCATCTGATCAAAAAATATCATAGAACATAAAAAGTAGGAAACTTAATTCTCTACCAAAAAGGTCTCTCAACATTTTGCCATTGCTCGCTTCGTTTCCGAGATATTTGCAGATTTATCTCAAGGGAAGGGGCCTAACGGACATATTTCGAGATATTTCTTCTTCTTGTTGTTCTTCTTCTGCACAGCTAAACTGGAAGTGGCATTTCAGCTCGCAATAGTGCAGACTTATCTCAGAGAGGGGCCACGGTGTTTCTGTATCTCTATTATGTTGGTGCGGCTTCGGAACTTTTAAATATCTTGATATATCTGGAGAACTACGCATCTGATCAAAAAATATCATAGATGATAAAAAGTAGGAAACTTAATTCTCTACAAAAAAGGTCTCTTAACATTTTGCCATAGCTCGCTTTGTTTCCGAGATATTTGCAGATTTATCTCAAGGGAAGGGGCCTGACGGACATATTTCGCGATATTTCTTCTTCTTGTTGTTCTTCTTCTGCACAGCTAAGCTGGAAGTGGCATTTGCAGCTCGCAATAGTGCAGAGTTATCTCAAAGAAAGGGGCCACGGTGTTTCTGTATCTCTATTATGTTGGTGCGGCTTCGGAACTTTTAAATATCTTGATATATCTCGAGAACTACGCATCTGATCAAAAAATATCATAGAACATAAAAAGTAGGAAACTTAATTCTCTACAAAAAAGGTCTCTTAACATTTTGCCATAGCTCGCTTCGTTTCCGAGATATTTGCACATTTATCTCAAGGGAAGGGGCCTAACGGACATATTTCGAGATATTTCTTCTTCTTGTTGTTCTTCTTCTGCACAGCTAAGCTGGAAGTGGCATTTACAGCTCGCAATAGTGCAGAGTTATCTCAAAGAGAGGGGCCACGGCGTTTCTGTATCTCTATTATGTTGGTGCGGCTTCGGAACTTTTAAATATCTTGATATATCTCGAGAACTACGCATCTGATCAAAAAATATCATAGAAGATAAAAAGTAGGAAACTTAATTCTCTACAAAAAAGGTCTCTTAACATTTTGCCATAGCTCGCTTCGTTTCCGAGATATTTGCAGATTTATCTCAAGGGAAGGGGCCTGACGGACATATTTCGAGATATTTCTTCTTCTTGTTGTTCTTCTTCTGCCCAGCTAAGCTGGAAGTGGCATTTGCGGCTCCCACTAGTGCAGAGTTATCTCAAAGAAAGGGGCCACGGTGTTTCTGTATCTCTATTATGTTGGTGCGGCTTCGGAACTTTTAAATATCTCGATATATCTCGAAAACTACGCTTCTGATCAAAAAATATCATAGAACATAAATTGTAGGAAACATAATTCTCTACAAAAAAGGTCTCTTAACATTTTGCCATAGGTCACTTCGTTTCCGAGATATTTGCAGATATATCTCAAGGGAAGGGGCCTGACGGACATATTTCGAGATATTTCTTCTTCTTGTTGTTCTTCTTCTGCACAGCTAAGCTGGAAGTGGCATTTACAGCTCGCAATAGTGCAGAGTTATATCAAAGAAAGGGGCCACGGTGTTTCTGTATCTCTATTGTGTTGGTGCGGCTTCGGAACTTTTAAATATCTTGATATATCTCGAGAACTACGAATCTGATCAAAAAATATCATAGAACATAAAAAGTAGGAAACTTAATTCTCTACATAAAAGGTCTCTTAACATTTTGCCATAGCTCAGTTCGTTTCCGAGATATTTGCAGATTTGTCTCAAGGGAAGTGGCCTGACGGACATATTTCGAGATATTTCTTCTTCTTGTTGTTCTTCTTCTGCACAGCTAAGCTGGAAGTGGCATTTGCGGCTCGCACTAGTGCAGAGTTATCTCAAAGAAAGGGGCCACGGTGTTTCTGTATCTCTATTATGTTGGTGCGGCATCGGAACTTTTAAATATCTCGATATATCTCGAAAACTACGCTTCTGATCAAAAAATATCATAGAACATAAATTGTAGGAAACATAATTCTCTACAAAGAACGTCTCTTAACATTTTGCCATAGCTCGCTTCGTTTCCGAGATATTTGCAGATTCAGCTCAAAGGAACTGGCCTGACGGACATATTTCGAGATATTTCTTCTTCTTGTTGTTCTTCTTCTGCACAGCTAAGCTGGAAGTGGCATTTGCGGCTCGCACTAGTGCAGAGTTATCTCAAAGAAAGGGGCCACGGTGTTTCTGTATCTCTATTATGTTGGTGCGGCTTCGGAACTTTTAAATATCTCCATATATCTCGAAAACTACGCTTCTGATCAAAAAATATCATAGAACATAACTTGTAGGAAACATAATTCTCTACAAAAAAGGTCTCTTACCATTTTGCCATAGCTCGCTTCGTTTCCGAGATATTTGCAGATATATCTCAAGGGAAGGGGCCTGACGGACATATTTCGAGATATTTCTTCTTCTTGTTGTTCTTCTTCTGCACAGCTAAGCTGGAAGTGGCATTTGCAGCTCGCAATAGTGCAGAGTTATCTCAAAGAAAGGGGCCACGGTGTTTCTGTATCTCTATTATGTTGGTGCGGCTTCGGAACTTTTAAATATCTTGATATATCTCGAGAACTACGCATCTGATCAAAAAATATCATAGAAAATAAAAAGTAGGAAACTTAATTCTCTACAAAAAAGGACTCTTAACATTTTGCCATAGCTCGCTTCGTTTCCGAGATATATGCAGATTTATCTCAAGGGAAGGGGCCTGGCGGACATATTTCGAGATATTTCTTCTTCTTGTTGTTCTTCTTCTGCACAGCTAAGCTGGAAGTGGCATTTGCAGCTCGCAATAGTGCAGAGTTATCTCAAAGAAAGGGGCCACGGTGTTTCTGTATCTCTATTATGTTGGTGCGGCTTCGGAACTTTTAAATATCTCGATATATCTCGAAAACTACGCTCCTGATCAAAAAATATCATAGAACATAAATTGTAGGAAACATAATTCTCTACAAAAAAGGTCTCTTAAGATTTTGCCATAGCTCGTTTGGTTTCCGAGATATTTGCAGATATATCTCAAGGGAAGGGGCCTGACGGACATATTTCGAGATATTTCTTCTTCTTGTTGTTCTTCTTCTGCACAGCTAAACTGGAAGTGGCATTTCCAGCTCGCAATAGTGCAGAGTTATCTCAAAGAAAGGGGCCACGGTGTTTCTGTATCTCTATTATGTTAGTGCGGCTTCGGAACTTTTATATATCTTGATATATCTCGAGAACTACGCATCTGATCAAAAAATATCATAGAACATAAAAAGTAGGAAACTTAATTCTCGACAAAAAAGGTCTCTTAAGATTTTGCCATAGCTCGTTTCGTTTCCGAGATATTTGCAGATATATCTCAAGGGAAGGGGCCTGACGGACATATTTCGAGATATTTCTTCTTCTTGTTGTTCTTCTTCTGCACAGCTAAACTGGAAGTGGCATTTCCAGCTCGCAATAGTGCAGAGTTATCTCAAAGAAAGGGGCCACGGTGTTTCTGTATCTCTATTATGTTGGTGCGGCTTCGGAACTTTTAAATATCTTGATATATCTCGAGAACTGCGCATCTGATCAAAAAATATCATAGAACATAAAAAGTAGGAAACTTAATTGTCTACAAAAAAGGTCTCTTAACATTTTGCCATAGCTGGCTTCGTTTCCGAGATATTTGCAGATTTATCTCAAGGGAAGGGGCCTGACGGACATATTTCGAGATATTTCTTCTTCTTGTTGTTCTTCTTCTGCACAGCTAAGCTGGAAGTGGCATTTACAGCTCGCAATAGTGCAGAGTTATCTCAAAGAAAGGGGCCACGGTGTTTCTGTATCTCTATTATGTTGGTGCGGCTTCGGAACTTTTAAATATCTTGATATATCTCGAGAACTACGCATCTGATCAAAAAATATCATAGAACATAAAAAGTAGGAAACTTAATTCTCTACAAAAAAGGTCTCTTAAGATTTTGCCATAGCTCTCTTCGTTTCCGAGATATTTGCAGATTTATCTCAAAGGAACTGGCCTGACGGACATATTTCGAGATATTTCTTCTTCTTGTTGTTCTTCCTCTGCACAGCTAAGCTGGAAGTGGCATTTGCAGCTCGCAATAGTGCAGAGTTATCTCAAAGAAAGGGGCCACGGTGTTTCTGTATCTCTATTATGTTGGTGCGGCTTCGGAACTTTTAAATATCTTGATATATCTCGAGAACTACGCATCTGATCAAAAAACATTATAGAACATAAAAAGTAGGAAACTTAATTCTCTACAAAAAAGGTCTCTTAACATTTTGCCATAGCTCGCTTCGTTTCCGAGATATTTGCAGATATATCTCAAGGGAAGGGGCCTGACGGACATATTTCGAGATATTTCTTCTTCTTGTTGTTCTTCTTCTGCACAGCTAAGCCGGAAGTGGCATTTACAGCTCGCAATAGTGCAGAGTTATCTCAAAGAAAGGGGCCACGGTGTTTCTGTATCTCTATTATGTTGGTGCGGCTTCGGAACTTTTAAATATCTTGATATATCTCGAGAACTACGCATCTGATCAAAAAATATGATAGAACATAAAAAGTAGGAAACTTAATTCTCTACAAAAAAGGTCTCTTAACATTTTGCCATAGCTCGCTTTGTTTCCGAGATATTTGCACATTTATCTCAAGGGAAGGGGCCTAACGGACATATTTCGAGATATTTCTTCTTCTTGTTGTTCTTCTTCTGCACAGCTAAGCTGGAAGTGGCATTTGCGGCTCGCACTAGTGCAGAGTTATCTCAAAGAAAGGGGCCACGGTGTTTCTGTATCTCTATTATGTTGGTGCAGCTTCGGAACTTTTAAATATCTTGATATATCTCGAGAACTACGCATCTGATCAAAAAATATCATAGAACATAAAAAGTAGGAAACTTAATTCTCTACAAAAAAGGTCTCTTAACATTTTGCCATAGCTCGCTTCGTTTCCGAGATATTTGCAGATTTATCTCAAGGGAAGGGGCCTGACGGACATATTTCGATATATTTCTTCTTCTTGTTGTTCTTCTTCTGCACAGCGAAGCTGGAAGTGGCATTTGCAGCTCGCAAGAGTGCAGAGTTATCTCAAAGAAAGGGGCCACGGTGTTTCTGTATCTCTATTATGTTGGTGCGGCTTCGGAACTTTTAAATATCTTGATATATCTCGAGAACTACGCATCTGATCAAAAAATATCATACAACATAAAAAGTAGGAAACCTAATTCTCTACAAAAAAGGTCTCTTAACATTTTGCCATAGCTCGCTTCGTTTCCGAGATATTTGCAAATTTATCTCAAGGGAAGGGGCCTGACGGACATATTTCGAGATATTTCTTCCTCTTGTTGTTCTTCTTCTGCACAGCTAAGCTGGAAGTGGCATTTACAGCTCGCAATAGTGCAGAGTTATCTCAAAGGAAGGGGCCACGGTGTTTCTGTATCTCTATTATGTTGGTGCGGCTTCGGAACTTTTAAATATCTTGATATATCTCGAGAACTACGCATCTGATCAAAAAATATCATAGAACATAAAAAGTAGGAAACTTAATTCTCTACAGAAAGGGTCTCTTAACATTTTGCCATAGCTCTCTTCGTTTCCGAGATATTTGCAGATTTATCTCAAGGGAAGGGGCCTGACGGACATATTTCGAGATATTTCTTATTCTTGTTGTTCTTCTTCTGCACAGCTAAGCTGGAAGTGACATTTGCAGCTCGCAATAGTGCAGAGTTATCTCAAAGAAAGGGGCCACGGTGTTTCTGTATCTCTATTATGTTGGTGCGGCTTCGGAACTTTTTAAATATCTTGATATATCTCGAGAACTACGCATCTGATCAAAAAATATCATAGAACATAAAAAGTAGGAAACTTAATTCTCTACAAAAAAGGTCTCTTAACATTTTGCCATAGCTCGCTTCGTTTCCGAGATATTTGCAGATTTATCTCAAGGGAAGGGGCCTGACGGACATATTTCGAGATATTTCTTCTTCTTGTTGTTCTTCTTCTGCACAGCTAAGCTGGAAGTGGCATTTGCAGCTCGCAATAGTGCAGAGTTATCTCAAAGAAGGGGGCCACGGTGTTTCTGTATCTCTATTATGTTGGTGCGGCTTCGGAACTTTTAAATATCTTGATATATCTCGAGAACTACGCATCTGATCAAAAAATATCATAGAACATAGAAAGTAGGAAACTTAATTCTCTACAGAAAAGGTCTCTTAACATTTTGCCATAGCTCTCTTCGTTTCCGAGATATTTGCAGATTTATCTCAAGGGAAGGGGCCTGACGGACATATTTCGAGATATTTCTTATTCTTGTTGTTCTTCTTCTGCACAGCTAAGCTGGAAGTGGCATTTGCAGCTCGCAATAGTGCAGAGTTATCTCAAAGAAAGGGGCCACGGTGTTTCTGTATCTCTATTATGTTGGTGCGGCTTCGGAACTTTTAAATATCTTGATATATCTCGAGAACTACGCATCTGATCAAAAAATATCATAGAAGATAAATTGTAGGAAACTTAATTCTCTACAAAAAAGGTCTCTTAACATTTTGCCATAGCTCTCTTCTTTTCCGAGATATTTGCATATTTATCTCAAGGGAAGGGGCCTGACGGACATATTTCGAGATATTTCTTCTTCTTGTTGTTCTTCTTCTGCACAGCTAAGCTGGAAGTGGCATTTGCAGCTCCCAATAGTGCAGAGTTATCTCAAAGAAAGGGGCCACGGTGTTTCTGTATCTCTATTATGTTGGTGCGGCTTCGGAACTTTTAAATATCTTGATATATCTCGAGAACTACGCATCTGATCAAAAAATATCATAGAACATAAAAAGTAGGAAACTTAATTCTCTACAAAAATGGTCTCTTAACATTTTGCCATAGCTCGCTTCGTTTCCGAGATATTTGCAGATTCAGCTCAAAGGAACTGGCCTGACGGACATATTTCGAGATATTTCTTCTTCTTGTTGTTCTTCATCTGCACAGCTAAGCTGGAAGTGGCATTTGCAGCTCGCAATAGTGCAGAGTTATCTCAAAGAAAGGGGCCACGGTGTTTCTGTATCTCTATTATGTTGGTGCGGCTTCGGAACTTTTAAATATCTTGATATATCTCGAGAACTGCGCATCTGATCAAAAAATATCATACAACATAAAAAGTAGGAAACTTAATTCTCTACAAAAAAGGTCTCTTAACATTTTGCCATCGCTCGCTTCGTTTCCGAGATATTTGCAGATTTATCTCAAGGGAAGGGGCCTAACGGACATATTTCGTGATATTTCTTCTTCTTGTTGTTCTTCTTCTGCACAGCTAAACTGGAAGTGGCATTTCCAGCTCGCAATAGTGCAGAGTTATCTCAAAGAAAGGGGCCACGGTGTTTCTGTATCTCTATTATGTTGGTGCGGCTTCGGAACTTTTAAATATCTTGATATATCTCGAGAACTACGCATCTGATCAAAAAATATCATAGAACATAAAAAGTAGGAAACTTAATTCTCTACAAAAATGGTCTCTTAACATTTTGCCATAGCTCGCTTCGTTTCCGAGATATTTGCAGATTTATCTCAAGGGAAGGGGCCTAACGGACATATTTCGAGATATTTCTTCTTCTTGTTGTTCTTCTTCTGCACAGCTAAACTGGAAGTGGCATTTCCAGCTCGCAATAGTGCAGAGTTATCTCAAAGAGAGGGGCCACGGTGTTTCTGTATCTCTATTATGTTGGTGCGGCTTCGGAACTTTTAAATATCTTGATATATCTCGAGAACTACGCATCTGATCAAAAAATATCATAGAACATGAAAAGTAGGAAACTTAATTCTCTACAAAAAAGGTCTCTTAACATTTTGCCATAGCTCTCTTCGTTTCCGAGATATTTGCTGATTTATCTCAAGGGAAGGGGCCTGACGGACATATTTCGAGATATTTCTTCTTCTTGTTGTTCTTCTTCTGCACAGCTAAGCTGGAAGTGGCATTTGCAGCTCGCAATAGTGCAGAGTTATCTCAAAGAAAGGGGCCACGGTGTTTCTGTATCTCTATTATGTTGGTGCGGCTTCGTAACTTTTAAATATCTTGATATATCTCGAGAACTACGCATCTGATCAAAAAATATCATAGAACATAAAAAGTAGGAAACTTAATTCTCTACCAAAAAGGTCTCTCAACATTTTGCCATTGCTCGCTTCGTTTCCGAGATATTTGCAGATTTATCTCAAGGGAAGGGGCCTAACGGACATATTTCGAGATATTTCTTCTTCTTGTTGTTCTTCTTCTGCACAGCTAAACTGGAAGTGGCATTTCAGCTCGCAATAGTGCAGAGTTATCTCAGAGAGGGGCCACGGTGTTTCTGTATCTCTATTATGTTGGTGCGGCTTCGGAACTTTTAAATATCTTGATATATCTCGAGAACTACGCATCTGATCAAAGAATATCATAGAACATAAAAAGTAGGAAACTTAATTCTCTACAAAAAAGGTCTCTTAACATTTTGCCATAGCTCGCTTCGTTTCCGAGATATTTGCACATTTATCTCAAGGGAAGGGGCCTAACGGACATATTTCGAGATATTTCTTCTTCTTGTTGTTCTTCTTCTGCACAGCTAAGCTGGAAGTGGCATTTACAGCTCGCAATAGTGCAGAGTTATCTCAAAGAGAGGGGCCACGGTGTTTCTGTATCTCTATTATGTTGGTGCGGCTTCGGAACTTTTAAATATCTCGATATATCTCGAAAACTACGCTTCTGATCAAAAAATATCATAGAACATAAATTGTAGGAAACATAATTCTCTACAAAAAAGGTCTCTTAACATTTTGCCATAGGTCACTTCGTTTCCGAGATATTTGCAGATATATCTCAAGGGAAGGGGCCTGACGGACATA
Source organism: Osmia lignaria lignaria (assembly GCF_051020975.1). NCBI lineage: Eukaryota > Metazoa > Arthropoda > Insecta > Hymenoptera > Megachilidae > Osmia > Osmia lignaria. The sequence continues at coordinate 25,024,399 of NW_027478160.1, read as the reverse complement.
TTTCGAGATATTTCTTCTTCTTGTTGTTCTTCTTCTGCACAGCTAAGCTGGAAGTGGCATTTACAGCTCGCAATAGTGCACAGTTATATCAAAGAAAGGGGCCACGGTGTTTCTGTATCTCTATTGTGTTGGTGCGGCTTCGGAACTTTTAAATATCTTGATATATCTCGAGAACTACGAATCTGATCAAAAAATATCATAGAACATAAAAAGTAGGAAACTTAATTCTCTACAAAAAAGGTCTCTTAACATTTTGCCATAGCTCGCTTCGTTTCTGAGATATTTGCACATTTATCTCAAGGGAAGGGGCCTAACGGACATGTTTCGAGATATTTCTTCTTCTTGTTGTTCTTCTTCTGCACAGCTAAGCTGGAAGTGGCATTTACAGCTCGCAATAGTGTAGAGTTATCTCAAAGAAAGGGGCCACGGTGTTTCTGTATCTTTATTATGTTGGTGCGGCTTCGGAACTTTTAAATATCTTGATATATCTCGAGAACTACGCATCTGATCAAAAAATATCATAGAAGATAAAAAGTAGGAAACTTAATTCTCTACAAAAAAGGTCTCTTAACATTTTGCCATAGCTCAGTTCGTTTCCGAGATATTTGCAGATTTGTCTCAAGGGAAGTGGCCTGACGGACATATTTCGAGATATTTCTTCTTCTTGTTGTTCTTCTTCTGCACAGCTAAGCTGGAAGTGGCATTTGCGGCTCGCACTAGTGCAGAGTTATCTCAAAGAAAGGGGCCACGGTGTTTCTGTATCTCTATTATGTTGGTGCGGCATCGGAACTTTTAAATATCTCGATATATCTCGAAAACTACGCTTCTGATCAAAAAATATCATAGAACATAAATTGTAGGAAACATAATTCTCTACAAAAAACGTCTCTTAACATTTTGCCATAGCTCGCTTCGTTTCCGAGATATTTGCAGATTCAGCTCAAAGGAACTGGCCTGACGGACATATTTCGAGATATTTCTTATTCTTGTTGTTCTTCTTCTGCACAGCTAAACTGGAAGTGGCATTTCCAGCTCGCAATAGTGCAGAGTTATCTCAAAGAGAGGGGCCACGGTGTTTCTGTATCTCTATTATGTTGGTGCGGCTTCGGAACTTTTAAATATCTTGATATATCTCGAGAACTACGCATCTGATCAAAAAATATCATAGAAGATAAAAAGTAGGAAACTTAATTCTCTACAAAAAAGGTCTCTTAACATTTTGCCATAGCTCGCTTCGTTTCCGAGATATTTGCAGATTTGTCTCAAGGGAAGTGGCCTGACGGACAAATTTCGAGATATTTCTTCTTCTTGTTGTTCTTCTTCTGCACAGCTAAGCTGGAAGTGGCATTTGCGGCTCGCACTAGTGCAGAGTTATCTCAAAGAAAGGGGCCACGGTGTTTCTGTATCTCTATTATGTTGGTGCGGCTTCTGAACTTTTAAATATCTCGATATATCTCGAAAACTACGCTTCTGATCAAAAAATATCATAGAACATAAATTGTAGGAAACATAATTCTCTACAAAAAAGGTCTCTTAACATTTTGCCATAGGTCACTTCGTTTCCGAGATATTTGCAGATATCTCTCAAGGGAAGGGGCCTGACGGACATATTTCGAGATATTTCTTCTTCTTGTTGTTCTTCTTCTGCACAGCGAAGCTGGAAGTGGCATTTGCAGCTCGCTATAGTGCAGAGTTATTTCAAAGAAAGGGGCCACGGTGTTTCTGTATCTCTATTATGTTGGTGCGGCTTCGGAACTTTTAAATATCTTGATATATCTCGAGAACTACGCATCTGATCAAAAAATATGATAGAACATAAAAAGTAGGAAACTTAATTCTCTACAAAAAAGGTCTCTTAACATTTTGCCATAGCTCGCTTCGTTTCCGAGATATTTGCACATTTATCTCAAGGGAAGGGGCCTAACGGACATATTTCGAGATATTTCTTCTTCTTGTTGTTCTTCTTCTGCACAGCTAAGCTGGAAGTGGCATTTGCGGCTCGCACTAGTGCAGAGTTATCTCAAAGAAAGGGGCCACGGTGTTTCTGTATCTCTATTATGTTGGTGCAGCTTCGGAACTTTTAAATATCTTGATATATCTCGAGAACTACGCATCTGATCAAAAAATATCATAGAACATAAAAAGTAGGAAACTTAATTCTCTACAAAAAAGGTCTCTTAACATTTTGCCATAGCTCGCTTCGTTTCCGAGATATTTGCAGATTTATCTCAAGGGAAGGGGCCTGACGGACATATTTCGATATATTTCTTCTTCTTGTTGTTCTTCTTCTGCACAGCGAAGCTGGAAGTGGCATTTGCAGCTCGCAAGAGTGCAGAGTTATCTCAAAGAAAGGGGCCACGGTGTTTCTGTATCTCTATTATGTTGGTGCGGCTTCGGAACTTTTAAATATCTTGATATATCTCGAGAACTACGCATCTGATCAAAAAATATCATACAACATAAAAAGTAGGAAACCTAATTCTCTACAAAAAAGGTCTCTTAACATTTTGCCATAGCTCGCTTCGTTTCCGAGATATTTGCAAATTTATCTCAAGGGAAGGGGCCTGACGGACATATTTCGAGATATTTCTTCCTCTTGTTGTTCTTCTTCTGCACAGCTAAGCTGGAAGTGGCATTTACAGCTCGCAATAGTGCAGAGTTATCTCAAAGGAAGGGGCCACGGTGTTTCTGTATCTCTATTATGTTGGTGCGGCTTCGGAACTTTTAAATATCTTGATATATCTCGAGAACTACGCATCTGATCAAAAAATATCATAGAACATAAAAAGTAGGAAACTTAATTCTCTACAGAAAAGGTCTCTTAACATTTTGCCATAGCTCTCTTCGTTTCCGAGATATTTGCAGATTTATCTCAAGGGAAGGGGCCTGACGGACATATTTCGAGATATTTCTTATTCTTGTTGTTCTTCTTCTGCACAGCTAAGCTGGAAGTGGCATTTGCAGCTCGCAATAGTGCAGAGTTATCTCAAAGAAAGGGGCCACGGTGTTTCTGTATCTCTATTATGTTGGTGCGGCTTCGGAACTTTTTAAATATCTTGATATATCTCGAGAACTACGCATCTGATCAAAAAATATCATAGAACATAAAAAGTAGGAAACTTAATTCTCTACAAAAACGGTCTCTTAACATTTTGCCATAGCTCGCTTCGTTTCCGAGATATTTGCAGGTTTATCTCAAGGGAAGGGGCCTAACGGACATATTTCGAGATATTTCTTCTTCTTGTTGTTCTTCCTCTGCACAGCTAAGCTTGAAGTGGCATTTGCAGCTCGCAATAGTGCAGAGTTATCTCAAAGAAAGGGGCCACGGTGTTTCTGTATCTCTATTATGTTGGTGCGGCTTCGGAACTTTTAAATATCTTGATATATCTCGAGAACTACGCGTCTGATCAAAAAATATCATAGAACATAAAAAGTAGGAAACTTAATTCTCTACAAAAACGGTCTCTTATCATTTTGCCATAGCTCGCTTCGTTTCCGAGATATTTGCAGATATATCTCAAGGGAAGGGGCCTGACGGACATATTTCGAGATATTTCTTCTTCTTGTTGTTCTTCTTCTGCACAGCTAAGCTGGAAGTGGCATTTGCGGCTCGCACTAGGGCACAGTTATCTCAAAGAAAGGGGCCACGGTGTTTCTGTATCTCTATTATGTTGGTGCGGCTTCGGAACTTTTAAATATCTCGATATATCTCGAGAACTACGCTTCTGATCAAAAAATATCATAGAACATAAATTGTAGGAAACATAATTCTCTACAAAAAACGTCTCTTAACATTCTGCCATAGCTCGCTTCGTTTCCGAGATATTTGCAGATTTATCTCAAGGGAAGGGGCCTGACGGACATATTTCGAGATATTTCTTCTTCTTGTTGTTCTTCTTCTGCACAGCTAAGCTGGAAGTGGCATTTGCGGCTCGCACTAGTGCAGAGTTATCTCAAAGAAAGGGGCCACGGTGTTTCTGTATCCCTATTATGTTGGTGCGGCTTCGGAACTTTTAAATATCTCGATATATCTCGAGAACTACGCTTCTGATCAAAAAATATCATAGAACATAAATTGTAGGAAACATAATTCTCTACAAAAAAGGTCTCTTAACATTTTGCCATAGCTCGCTTCGTTTCCGAGATATTTGCAGATATATCTCAAGGGAAGGGGCCTGACGGACATATTTCGAGATATTTCTTCTTCTTGTTGTTCTTCTTCTGCACAGCTAAGCTGGAAGTGGCATTTACAGCTCGGAATAGTGCAGAGTTATCTCAAAGAGAGGGGCCACGGTGTTTCTGTATCTCTATTATGTTGGTGCGGCTTCGGAACTTTTAAATATCTCGATATATCTCGAGAACTACGCGTCTGATCAAAAAATATCATAGAACATAAAAAGTAGGAAACTTAATTCTCTACAAAAACGGTCTCTTAACATTTTGCCATAGCTCGCTTCGTTTCCGAGATATTTGCAGATATATCTCAAGGGAAGGGGCCTGACGGACATATTTCGAGATATTTCTTCTTCTTGTTGTTCTTCTTCTGCACAGCTAAGCTGGAAGTGGCATTTGCGGCTCGCACTAGTGCACAGTTATCTCAAAGAAAGGGGCCACGGTGTTTCTGTATCTCTATTATGTTGGTGCGGCTTCGGAACTTTTAAATATCTCGATATATCTCGAAAACTACGCTTCTGATCAAAAAATATCATAGAACATAAATTGTAGGAAACATAATTCTCTACAAAAAAGGTCTCTTAACATTTTGCCATAGCTCGCTTCGGTTCCGAGATATTTGCAGATATATCTCAAGGGAAGGGGCCTGACGGACATATTTCGAGATATTTCTTCTTCTTGTTGTTCTTCTTCTGCACAGCTAAGCTGGAAGTGGCATTTGCGGCTCGCACTAGTGCAGAGTTATCTCAAAGAAAGGGGCCACGGTGTGTCTGTATCTCTATTATGTTGGTGCCGCTTCGGAACTTTTAAATATCTGGATATATCTCGAGAACTGCGCATCTGATCAAAAAATATCATAGAACATAAAAAGTAGGAAACTTAATTCTCTACAAAAAAGGTCTCTTAACATTTTGCCATAGCTCGCTTCGTGTCCGAGATATTTGCAGATATATCTCAAGGGAAGGGGCCTGACGGACATATTTCGAGATATTTCTTCTTCTTGTTGTTCTTCTTCTGCACAGCTAAGCTGGAAGTGGCATTTGCGGCTCGCACTAGGGCACAGTTATCTCAAAGAAAGGGGCCACGGTGTTTCTGTATCTCTATTATGTTGGTGCGGCTTCGGAACTTTTAAATATCTCGATATATCTCGAGAACTACGCTTCTGATCAAAAAATATCATAGAACATAAATTGTAGGAAACATAATTCTCTACAAAAAACGTCTCTTAACATTCTGCCATAGCTCGCTTCGTTTCCGAGATATTTGCAGATTTATCTCAAGGGAAGCGGCCTGACGGACATATTTCGAGATATTTCTTCTTCTTGTTGTTCTTCTTCTGCACAGCTAAGCTGGAAGTGGCATTTGCGGCTCGCACTAGTGCAGAGTTATCTCAAAGAAAGGGGCCACGGTGTTTCTGTATCCCTATTATGTTGGTGCGGCTTCGGAACTTTTAAATATCTCGATATATCTCGAGAACTACGCTTCTGATCAAAAAATATCATAGAACATAAATTGTAGGAAACATAATTCTCTACAAAAAAGGTCTCTTAACATTTTGCCATAGCTCGCTTCGTTTCCGAGATATTTGCAGATATATCTCAAGGGAAGGGGCCTGACGGACATATTTCGAGATATTTCTTCTTCTTGTTGTTCTTCTTCTGCACAGCTAAGCTGGAAGTGGCATTTACAGCTCGGAATAGTGCAGAGTTATCTCAAAGAGAGGGGCCACGGTGTTTCTGTATCTCTATTATGTTGGTGCGGCTTCGGAACTTTTAAATATCTCGATATATCTCGAGAACTACGCGTCTGATCAAAAAATATCATAGAACATAAAAAGTAGAAAACTTAATTCTCTACAAAAACGGTCTCTTAACATTTTGCCATAGCTCGCTTCGTTTCCGAGATATTTGCAGATATATCTCAAGGGAAGGGGCCTGACGGACATATTTCGAGATATTTCTTCTTCTTGTTGTTCTTCTTCTGCACAGCTAAGCTGGAAGTGGCATTTGCGGCTCGCACTAGTGCAGAGTTATCTCAAAGAAAGGGGCCACGGTGTTTCCCGTATCCCTATAATGTTGGTGCGGCTTCGGAACTTTTAAATATCTCGATATATCTCGAGAACTACGCTTCTGATCAAAAAATATCATAGAACATAAATTGTAGGAAACATAATTCTCTACAAAAAACGTCTCTTAACATTCTGCCATAGCTCGCTTCGTTTCCGAGATATTTGCAGATTTATCTCAAGGGAAGGGGCCTGACGGACATATTTCGAGATATTTCTTCTTCTTGTTGTTCTTCTTCTGCACAGCTAAGCTGGAAGTGGCATTTGCGGCTCGCACTAGTGCAGAGTTATCTCAAAGAAAGGGGCCACGATGTTTCTGTATCCCTATTATGTTGGTGCGGCTTCGGAACTTTTAAATATCTCGATATATCTCGAGAACTACGCTTCTGATCAAAAAATATCATACAACATAAAAAGTAGGAAACTTAATTCTCTACAAAAAAGGTCTCTTAACATTTTGCCATAGCTCGCTTCGTTTCCGAGATATTTGCAGATTTATCTCAAGGGAAGGGGCCTGACGGACATATTTCGAGATATTTCTTCTTCTTGTTGTTCTTCTTCTGCACAGCTAAGCTGGAAGTGGCATTTGCAGCGCGCAATAGTGCAGAGTTATCTCAAAGAAAGGGGCCACGGTGTTTCTGTATCTCTATTATGTTGGTGCGGCTTCGGAACTTTTAAATATCTTGATATATCTCGAGAACTACGCATCTGATCAAAAAATATCATAGAACATAAAAAGTAGGAAACTTAATTCTCTACAAAAAAGGTCTCTCAACATTTTGCCATAGCTCGCTTCGTTTCCGAGATATTTGCAGATTTATCTCAAGGGAAGGGGCCTAACGGACATATTTCGAGATATTTCTTCTTCTTGTTGTTCTTCTTCTGCACAGCTAAACTGGAAGTGGCATTTCCAGCTCGCAATAGTGCAGAGTTATCTCAAAGAAAGGGGCCACGGTGTTTCTGTATCTCTATTATGTTGGTGCGGCTTCGGAACTTTTAAATATCTCGATATATCTCGACCACTACGCCTCTGATCAAAAAATATCATAGAACATAAATTGTAGGAAACATAATTCTCGACAAAAAAGGTCTCTTAACATTTTGCCATAGCTCGCTTCCTTTCCGAGATATTTGCAGATATATCTCAAGGGAAGGGGCCTGACGGACATATTTCGAGATATTTCTTCTTCTTGTTGTTCTTCTTCTGCACAGCTAAGCTGGAAGTGGCATTTGCAGCGCGCAATAGTGCAGAGTTATCTCAAAGAAAGGGGCCACGGTGTTTCTGTATCTCTACTATGTTGGTGCGGCTTCGGAACTTTTAAATATCTTGATATATCTCGAGAACTACGCATCTGATCAAAAAATATCATAGAACATAAAAAGTAGGAAACTTAATTCTCTACAAAAAAGGTCTCTTAACATTTTGCCATAGCTCGCTTCGTTTCCGAGATATTTGCAGATTTATCTCAAGGGAAGGGGACTAACGGACATATTTCGAGATATTTCTTCTTCTTGTTGTTCTTCTTCTGCACAGCTAAACTGGAAGTGGCATTTCCAGCTCGCAATAGTGCAGAGTTATCTCAAAGAAAGGGGCCACGGTGTTTCTGTATCTCTATTATGTTGGTGCGGCTTCGGAACTTTTAAATATCTCGATATATCTCGAAAACTACGCTTCTGATCAAAAAATATCATAGAACATAAATTGTAGGAAACATAATTCTCGACAAAAAAGGTCTCTTAACATTTTGCCATAGCTCGCTTCGTTTCCGAGATATTTGCAGATATATCTCAAGGGAAGGGGCCTGACGGACATATTTCGAGATATTTCTTCTTCTTGTTGTTCTTCTTCTGCACAGCTAAGCTGGAAGTGGCATTTGCAGCTCGCAATAGTGCAGAGTTATCTCAAAGAAAGGGGCCACGGTGTTTCTGTATCTCTATTATGTTGGTGCGGCTTCGGAACTTTTAAATATCTTGATATATCTCGAGAACTACGCATCTGATCAAAAAATATCATAGAACATAAAAAGTAGGAAACTTAATTCTCTACAAAAAAGGTCTCTTAACATTTTGCCATAGCTCGCTTCGTTTCCGAGATATTTGCAGGTTTATCTCAAGGGAAGGGGCCTAACGGACATATTTCGAGATATTTCTTCTTCTTGTTGTTCTTCTTCTGCACAGCTAAACTGGAAGTGGCATTTCCAGCTCGCAATAGTGCAGAGTTATCTCAAAGAGAGGGGCCACGGTGTTTCTGTATCTCTATTATGTTGGTGCGGCTTCGGAACTTTTAAATATCTTGATATATCTCGAGAACTACGCATCTGACCAAAAAATATCATAGAACATGAAAAGTAGGAAACTTAATTCTCTACAAAAAAGGTCTCTTAACATTTTGCCATGGCTCTCTTCGTTTCCGAGATATTTGCAGATTTATCTCAAGGGAAGGGGCCTGACGGACATATTTCGAGATATTTCTTCTTCTTGTTGTTCTTCTTCTGCACAGCTAAGCTGGAAGTGGCATTTGCGGCTCGCACTAGTGCAGAGTTATCTCAAAGAAAGGGGCCACGGTGTTTCCCGTATCCCTATAATGTTGGTGCGGCTTCGGAACTTTTAAATATCTCGATATATCTCGAGAACTACGCTTCTGATCAAAAAATATCATAGAACATAAATTGTAGGAAACATAATTCTCTACAAAAAACGTCTCTTAACATTCTGCCATAGCTCGCTTCGTTTCCGAGATATTTGCAGATTTATCTCAAGGGAAGGGGCCTGACGGACATATTTCGAGATATTTCTTCTTCTTGTTGTTCTTCTTCTGCACAGCTAAGCTGGAAGTGGCATTTGCGGCTCGCACTAGTGCAGAGTTATCTCAAAGAAAGGGGCCACGATGTTTCTGTATCCCTATTATGTTGGTGCGGCTTCGGAACTTTTAAATATCTCGATATATCTCGAGAACTACGCTTCTGATCAAAAAATATCATACAACATAAAAAGTAGGAAACTTAATTCTCTACAAAAAAGGTCTCTTAACATTTTGCCATAGCTCGCTTCGTTTCCGAGATATTTGCAGATTTATCTCAAGGGAAGGGGCCTGACGGACATATTTCGAGATATTTCTTCTTCTTGTTGTTCTTCTTCTGCACAGCTAAGCTGGAAGTGGCATTTGCAGCGCGCAATAGTGCAGAGTTATCTCAAAGAAAGGGGCCACGGTGTTTCTGTATCTCTATTATGTTGGTGCGGCTTCGGAACTTTTAAATATCTTGATATATCTCGAGAACTACGCATCTGATCAAAAAATATCATAGAACATAAAAAGTAGGAAACTTAATTCTCTACAAAAAAGGTCTCTCAACATTTTGCCATAGCTCGCTTCGTTTCCGAGATATTTGCAGATTTATCTCAAGGGAAGGGGCCTAACGGACATATTTCGAGATATTTCTTCTTCTTGTTGTTCTTCTTCTGCACAGCTAAACTGGAAGTGGCATTTCCAGCTCGCAATAGTGCAGAGTTATCTCAAAGAAAGGGGCCACGGTGTTTCTGTATCTCTATTATGTTGGTGCGGCTTCGGAACTTTTAAATATCTCGATATATCTCGACCACTACGCCTCTGATCAAAAAATATCATAGAACATAAATTGTAGGAAACATAATTCTCGACAAAAAAGGTCTCTTAACATTTTGCCATAGCTCGCTTCCTTTCCGAGATATTTGCAGATATATCTCAAGGGAAGGGGCCTGACGGACATATTTCGAGATATTTCTTCTTCTTGTTGTTCTTCTTCTGCACAGCTAAGCTGGAAGTGGCATTTGCAGCGCGCAATAGTGCAGAGTTATCTCAAAGAAAGGGGCCACGGTGTTTCTGTATCTCTACTATGTTGGTGCGGCTTCGGAACTTTTAAATATCTTGATATATCTCGAGAACTACGCATCTGATCAAAAAATATCATAGAACATAAAAAGTAGGAAACTTAATTCTCTACAAAAAAGGTCTCTTAACATTTTGCCATAGCTCGCTTCGTTTCCGAGATATTTGCAGATTTATCTCAAGGGAAGGGGACTAACGGACATATTTCGAGATATTTCTTCTTCTTGTTGTTCTTCTTCTGCACAGCTAAACTGGAAGTGGCATTTCCAGCTCGCAATAGTGCAGAGTTATCTCAAAGAAAGGGGCCACGGTGTTTCTGTATCTCTATTATGTTGGTGCGGCTTCGGAACTTTTAAATATCTCGATATATCTCGAAAACTACGCTTCTGATCAAAAAATATCATAGAACATAAATTGTAGGAAACATAATTCTCGACAAAAAAGGTCTCTTAACATTTTGCCATAGCTCGCTTCGTTTCCGAGATATTTGCAGATATATCTCAAGGGAAGGGGCCTGACGGACATATTTCGAGATATTTCTTCTTCTTGTTGTTCTTCTTCTGCACAGCTAAGCTGGAAGTGGCATTTGCAGCTCGCAATAGTGCAGAGTTATCTCAAAGAAAGGGGCCACGGTGTTTCTGTATCTCTATTATGTTGGTGCGGCTTCGGAACTTTTAAATATCTTGATATATCTCGAGAACTACGCATCTGATCAAAAAATATCATAGAACATAAAAAGTAGGAAACTTAATTCTCTACAAAAAACGTCTCTTAACATTTTGCCATAGCTCGCTTCGTTTCCGAGATATTTGCAGATTTATCTCAAGGGAAGGGGCCTGACGGACATATTTCGAGATATTTCTTCTTCTTGTTGTTCTTCTTCTGCACAGCTAAGCTGGAAGTGGCATTTGCGGCTCGCACTAGTGCAGAGTTATCTCAAAGAAAGGGGTCACGGTGTTTCTGTATCCCTATTATGTTGGTGCGGCTTCGGAACTTTTAAATATCTCGATATATCTCGAGAACTACGCTTCTGATCAAAAAATATCATAGAACATAAATTGTAGGAAACATAATTCTCTACAAAAAACGTCTCTTAACATTTTGCCATAGCTCGCTTCGTTTCCGAGATATTTGCAGATATATCTCAAGGGAATGGGCCTGACGGACATATTTCGAGATATTTCTTCTTCTTGTTGTTCTTCCTCTGCACAGCTAAGCTGGAAGTGGCATTTGCAGCTCGCAATAGTGCAGAGTTATCTCAAAGAAAGGGGCCACGGTGTTTCTGTATCTCTATTATGTTGGTGCGGCTTCGGAACTTTTAAATATCTTGATATATCTCGAGAACTACGCATCTGATCAAAAAATATCATACAACATAAAAAGTAGGAAACTTAATTCTCTACAAAAAAGGTCTCTTAACATTTTGCCATAGCTCGCTTCGTTTCCGAGATATTTGCAGATTTATCTCAAGGGAAGGGGCCTGACGGACATATTTCGAGATATTTCTTCTTCTTGTTGTTCTTCTTCTGCACAGCTAAGCTGGAAGTGGCATTTGCAGCGCGCAATAGTGCAGAGTTATCTCAAAGAAAGGGGCCACGGTGTTTCTGTATCTCTATTATGTTGGTGCGGCTTCGGAACTTTTAAATATCTTGATATATCTCGAGAACTACGCATCTGATCAAAAAATATCATAGAACATAAAAAGTAGGAAACTTAATTCTCTACAAAAAACGTCTCTTAACATTTTGCCATAGCTCGCTTCGTTTCCGAGATATTTGCAGATTCATCTCAAGGGAAGGGGCCTGACGGACATATTTCGAGATATTTCTTCTTCTTGTTGTTCTTCTTCTGCACAGCTAAGCTGGAAGTGGCATTTGCGGCTCGCACTAGTGCAGAGTTATCTCAAAGAAAGGGGCCACGGTGTTTCTGTATCCCTATTATGTTGGTGCGGCTTCGGAACTTTTAAATATCTCGATATATCTCGAGAACTACGCTTCTGATCAAAAAATATCATAGAACATAAATTGTAGGAAACATAATTCTCTACAAAAAACGTCTCTTAACATTCTGCCATAGCTCGCTTCGTTTCCGAGATATTTGCAGATTTATCTCAAGGGAAGGGGCCTGACGGACATATTTCGAGATATTTCTTCTTCTTGTTGTTCTTCTTCTGCACAGCTAAGCTGGAAGTGGCATTTGCGGCTCGCACTAGTGCAGAGTTATCTCAAAGAAAGGGGCCACGGTGTTTCTGTATCCCTATTATGTTGGCGCGGCTTCGGAACTTTTAAATATCTCGATATATCTCGAGAACTACGCTTCTGATCAAAAAATATCATAGAACATAAATTGTAGGAAACATAATTCTCTACAAAAAAGGTCTCTTAACATTTTGCCATAGCTCGCTTCGTTTCCGAGATATTTGCAGATATATCTCAAGGGAAGGGGCCTGACGGACATATTTCGAGATATTTCTTCTTCTTGTTGTTCTTCTTCTGCACAGCTAAGCTGGAAGTGGCATTTACAGCTCGGAATAGTGCAGAGTTATCTCAAAGAGAGGGGCCACGGTGTTTCTGTATCTCTATTATGTTGGTGCGGCTTCGGAACTTTTAAATATCTTGATATATCTCGAGAACTACGCATCTGATCAAAAAATATCATAGAACATAAAAAGTAGGAAACTTAATTCTCTACAAAAAAGGTCTCCTAACATTTTGCCATAGCTCGCTTCGTTTCCGAGATATTTGCAGATTTATCTCAAGGGAAGGGGCCTAACGGACATATTTCGAGATATTTCTTCTTCTTGTTGTTCTTCTTCTGCACAGCTAAACTGGAAGTGGCATTTCCAGCTCGCAATAGTGCAGAGTTATCTCAAAGAGAGGGGCCACGGTGTTTCTGTATCTCTATTATGTTGGTGCGGCTTCGGAACTTTTAAATATCTCGATATATCTCGACCACTACGCTTCTGATCAAAAAATATCATAGAACATAAATTGTAGGAAACATAATTCTCGACAAAAAAGGTCTCTTAACATTTTGCCATAGCTCGCTTCCTTTCCGAGATATTTGCAGATATATCTGAAGGGAAGGGGCCTGACGGACATATTTCGAGATATTTCTTCTTCTTGTTGTTCTTCTTCTGCACAGCTAAGCTGGAAGTGGCATTTGCAGCGCGCAATAGTGCAGAGTTATCTCAAAGAAAGGGGCCACGGTGTTTCTGTATCTCTATTATGTTGGTGCGGCTTCGGAACTTTTAAATATCTTGATATATCTCGAGAACTACGCATCTGATCAAAAAATATCATAGAACATAAAAAGTAGGAAACTTAATTCTCTACAAAAAAGGTCTCTTAACATTTTGCCATAGCTCGCTTCGTTTCCGAGATATTTGCAGATTTATCTCAAGGGAAGGGGCCTGACGGACATATTTCGAGATATTTCTTCTTCTTGTTGTTCTTCTTCTGCACAGCTAAGCTGGAAGTGGCATTTGCGGCTCGCACTAGTGCAGACTTATCTCAAAGAAAGGGGCCACGGTGTTTCTGTATCTCTATTATGTTGGTGCGGCTTCGGAACTTTTAAATATCTTGATATATCTCGAGAACTACGCATCTGATCAAAAAATATCATAGAACATGAAAAGTAGGAAACTTAATTCTCTACAAAAGAGGTCTCTTAACATTTTGCCATAGCTCGCTTCCTTTCCGAGATATTTGCAGATATATCTCAAGGGAAGGGGCCTGACGGACATATTTCGAGATATTTCTTCTTCTTGTTGTTCTTCTTCTGCACAGCTAAGCTGGAAGTGGCATTTGCGGCTCGCACTAGTGCACAGTTATCTCAAAGAAAGGGGCCACGGTGTTTCTGTATCTCTATTATGTTGGTGCGTCTTCGGAACTTTTAAATATCTCGATATATCTCGAAAACTACGCTTCTGATTAAAAAATATCATAGAACATAAATTGTAGGAAACATAATTCTCTACAAAAAACGTCTCTTAAGATTTTGCCATAGCTCGCTTCGTTTCCGAGATATTTGCAGATTCAGCTCAAAGGAACTGGCCTGACGGACATATTTCGAGATATTTCTTCTCCTTGTTGTTCTTCCTCTGCACAGCTAAGCTGGAAGTGGCATTTGCAGCTCGCAATAGTGCAGAGTTATCTCAAAGAAAGGGGCCACGGTGTGTCTGTATCCCTATTATGTTGGTGCGGCTTCGGAACTTTTAAATATCTCGATATATCTCGAGAACTACGCTTCTGATCAAAAAATATCATAGACCATAAATTGTAGGAAACAAAATTCTCTACAAAAAACGTCTCTTAACATTTTGCCATAGCTCGCTTCGTTTCCGAGATATTTGCAGATTCAGCTCAAAGGAACTGGCCTGACGGACATATTTCGAGATATTTCTTCTTCTTGTTGTTCTTCCTCTGCACAGCTAAGCTGGAAGTGGCATTTGCAGCTCGCAATAGTGCAGAGTTATCTCAAAGAAAGGGGCCACGGTGTTTCTGTATCTCTATTATGTTGGTGCGGCTTCGGAACTTTTAAATATCTTGATATATGTCGAGAACTACGCATCTGATCAAAAAATATCATAGAACATAAAAAGTAGGAAACTTAATTCTCTACAAAAAAGGTCTCTTAACATTTTGCCATAGCTCGCTTCGTTTCCGAGATATTTGCAGATTTATCTCAAGGGAAGGGGCCTGACGGACATATTTCGAGATATTTCTTCTTCTTGTTGTTCTTCTTCTGCACAGCTAAGCTGGAAGTGGCATTTGCGGCTCGCACTAGTGCAGACTTATCTCAAAGAAAGGGGCCACGGTGTTTCTGTATCTCTATTATGTTGGTGCGGCTTCGGAACTTTTAAATATCTTGATATATCTCGAGAACTACGCATCTGATCAAAAAATATCATAGAACATGAAAAGTAGGAAACTTAATTCTCTACAAAAGAGGTCTCTTAACATTTTGCCATAGCTCGCTTCCTTTCCGAGATATTTGCAGATATATCTCAAGGGAAGGGGCCTGACGGACATATTTCGAGATATTTCTTCTTCTTGTTGTTCTTCTTCTGCACAGCTAAGCTGGAAGTGGCATTTGCGGCTCGCAGTAGTGCACAGTTATCTCAAAGAAAGGGGCCACGGTGTTTCTGTATCTCTATTATGTTGGTGCGTCTTCGGAACTTTTAAATATCTCGATATATCTCGAAAACTACGCCTCTGATCAAAAAATATCATAGAACATAAATTGTAGGAAACATAATTCTCTACAAAAAACGTCTCTTAACATTTTGCCATAGCTCGCTTCGTTTCCGAGATATTTGCAGATTCAGCTCAAAGGAACTGGCCTGACGGACATATTTCGAGATATTTCTTCTTCTTGTTGTTCTTCCTCTGCACAGCTAAGCTGGAAGTGGCATTTGCAGCTCGCAATAGTGCAGAGTTATCTCAAAGAAAGGGGCCACGGTGTGTCTGTATCCCTATTATGTTGGTGCGGCTTCGGAACTTTTAAATATCTCGATATATCTCGAGAACTACGCTTCTGATCAAAAAATATCATAGAACATAAATTGTAGGAAACATAATTATCTACAAAAAACGTCTCTTAACATTTTGCCATAGCTCGCTTCGTTTCCGAGATATTTGCAGATTCAGCTCAAAGGAACTGGCCTGACGGACATATTTCGAGATATTTCTTCTTCTTGTTGTTCTTCCTCTGCACAGCTAAGCTGGAAGTGGCATTTGCAGCTCGCAATAGTGCAGAGTTATCTCAAAGAAAGGGGCCACGGTGTTTCTGTATCTCTATTATGTTGGTGCGGCTTCGGAACTTTTAAATATCTTGATATATCTCGAGAACTACGCATCTGATCAAAAAATATCATAGAACATAAAAAGTAGGAAACTTAATTCTCTACAAAAAAGGTCTCTTAACATTTTGCCATAGCTCGCTTCGTTTCCGAGATATTTGCAGATTTATCTCAAGGGAAGGGGCCTGACGGACATATTTCGAGATATTTCTTCTTCTTGTTGTTCTTCTTCTGCACAGCTAAGCTGGAAGTGGCATTTGCGGCTCGCACTAGTGCAGAGTTATCTCAAAGAAAGGGGCCACGGTGTTTCTGTATCTCTATTATGTTGGTGCGGCTTCGGAACTTTTAAATATCTCGATATATCTCGAAAACTACGCTTCTGATCAAAAAATATCATAGAACATAAATTGTAGGAAACATAATTCTCTACAAAATAGGTCTCTTAACATTTTGCCATAGCTCGCTTCGTTTCCGAGATATTTGCATATTTATCTCAAGGGAAGGGGCCTGACGGACATATTTCGAGATATTTCTTCTTCTTGTTGTTCTTCCTCTGCACAGCTAAGCTGGAAGTGGCATTTGCAGCTCGCAATAGTGCAGAGTTATCTCAAAGAAAGGGGCCACGGTGTTTCTGTATCTCTATTATGTTGGTGCGGCTTCGGAACTTTTAAATATCTTGATATATCTCGAGAACTACGCATCTGATCAAAAAATATCATAGAACATAAAAAGTAGGAAACTTAATTCTCTACAAAAAAGGTCTCTTAACATTTTGCCATAGCTCGCTTCGTTTCCGAGATATTTGCATATTTATCTCAAGGGAAGGGGCCTGACGCTCATATTTCGAGATATTTCTTCTTCTTGTTGTTCTTCTTCTGCACAGCTAAGCTGGAAGTGGCATTTGCGGCTCGCACTAGTGCAGAGTTATCTGAAAGAAAGGGGCCACGGTGTTTCTGTATCTCTATTATGTTGGTGCGGCTTCGGAACCTTTAAATATCTCGATATATCTCGAAAACTACGCTTCTGATCAAAAAATATCATAGAACATAAATTGTAGGAAACATAATTCTCTACAAAAAAGGTCTCTTAACATTTTGCCATAGCTCGCTTCGTTTCCGAGATATTTGCAGATATATCTCAAGGGAAGGGGCCTGACGGACATATTTCGAGATATTTCTTCTTCTTGTTGTTCTTCTTCTGCACCGCTAAGCTGGAAGTGGCATTTACAGCTCGCAATAGTGCAGAGTTATCTCAAAGAAAGGGGCCACGGTGTTTCTGTATCTCTATTATGTTGGTGCGGCTTCGGAACTTTTAAATATCTTGATATATCTCGAGAACTACGCATCTGATCAAAAAATATCATAGAACGTAAAAAGTAGGAAGCTTAATTCTATACAAATAAGGTCTCTTAACATTTTGCCATAGCTCGCTTCGTTTCCGAGATATTTGCAGATTTATGTCAAGGGAAGGGGCCTGACGGACATATTTCGAGATATTTCTTCTTCTTGTTGTTCTTCTTCTGCACAGCTAAGCTGGAAGTGGCATTTGCAGCTCGCAATAGTGCAGAGATATCTCAAAGAAAGGGGCCACGGTGTTTCTGTATCTCTATTATGTTGGTGCGGCTTCGGAACTTTTAAATATCTTGATATATCTCGAGAACTACGGGTCTGATCAAAAAATATCATAGAACATAAAAAGTAGGAAACATAATTCTCTACAAAAAAGGTCTCTTAACATTTTGCCATAGCTCGCTTCGTTTCCGAGATATTTGCAGATTTATCTCAAGGGAAGGGGCCTGACGGACATATTTCGAGATATTTCTTCTTCTTGTTGTTCTTCTTCTGCACAGCTAAGCTGGAAGTGGCATTTGCGGCTCGCACTAGTGCAGAGTTATCTCAAAGAAAGGGGCCACGGTGTTTCTGTATCTCTATTATGTTGGTGCGGCTTCGGAACTTTTAAATATCTTGATATATCTCGAGAACTACGCATCTGATCAAAAAATATCATAGAACATAAAAAGTAGGAAACTTAATTCTCTACAAAAAAGGTCTCTTAACATTTTGCCATAGCTCGCTTCGTTTCCGAGATATTTGCAGATTTATCTCAAGGGAAGGGGCCTGACGGACATATTTCGAGATATTTCTTCTTCTTGTTGTTCTTCTTCTGCACAGCTAAGCTGGAAGTGGCATTTGCGGCTCGCACTAGTGCAGAGTTATCTCAAAGAAAGGGGCCGCGGTGTTTCTGTATCTCTATTATGTTGGTGCGGCTTCGGAACTTTTAAATATCTTGATATATCTCGAGAACTACGCATCTGATCAAAAAATATCATAGAACATAAAAAGTAGGAAACTTAATTCTCTACAAAAAAGGTCTGTTAACATTTTGCCATAGCTCGCTTCGTTTCCGAGATATTTGCATATTTATCTCAAGGGAAGGGGCCTGACGGACATATTTCGAGATATTTCTTCTTCTTGTTGTTCTTCTTCTGCACAGCTAAGCTGGAAGTGGCATTTGCGGCTCGCACTAGTGCAGAGTTATCTCAAAGAAAGGGGCCACGGTGTTTCTGTATCTCTATTATGTTGGTGCGGCTTCGGAACTTTTAAATATCTTGATATATCTCGAGAACTACGCATCTGATCAAAAAATATCATAGAACATAAAAGGTAGGAAACTTAATTCTCTACAAAAAAGGTCTCTTAACATTTTGCCATAGCTCGCTTCGTTTCCGAGATATTTGCATATTTATCTCAAGGGAAGGGGCCTGACGGACATATTTCGAGATATTTCTTCTTCTTGTTGTTCTTCTTCTGCACAGCTAAGCTGGAAGTGGCATTTGCGGCTCGCACTAGTGCAGAGTTATCTCAAAGAAAGGGGCCACGGTGTTTCTGTATCTCTATTATGTTGGTGCGGCTTCGGAACTTTTAAATATCTTGATATATCTCGAGAACTACGCATCTGATCAAAAAATATCATAGAACATAAAAAGTAGGAAACTTAATTCTCTACAAAAAAGGTCTCTTAACATTTTGCCATAGCTCGCTTCGTTTCCGAGATATTTGCAGATTTATCTCAAGGGAAGGGGCCTGACGGACATATTTCGAGATATTTCTTCTTCTTGTTGTTCTTCTTCTGCACAGCTAAGCTGGAAGTGGCATTTGCGGCTCGCACTAGTGCAGAGTTATCTCAAAGAAAGGGGCCACGGTGTTTCTGTATCTCTATTATGTTGGTGCGGCTTCGGAACTTTTAAATATCTTGATATATCTCGAGAACTACGCATCTGATCAAAAAATATCATAGAACATAAAAAGTAGGAAACTTAATTCTCTACAAAAAAGGTCTCTTAACATTTTGCCATAGCTCGCTTCGTTTCCGAGATATTTGCATATTTATCTCAAGGGAAGGGGCCTGACGGACATATTTCGAGATATTTCTTCTTCTTGTTGTTCTTCTTCTGCACAGCTAAGCTGGAAGTGGCATTTGCGGCTCGCACTAGTGCAGAGTTATCTCAAAGAAAGGGGCCACGGTGTTTCTGTATCTCTATTATGTTGGTGCGGCTTCGGAACTTTTAAATATCTCGATATATCTCGAAAACTACGCTTCTGATCAAAAAATATCATAGAACATAAAAAGTAGGAAACTTAATTCTCTACAAAAAAGGTCTCTTAACATTTTGCCATAGCTCGCTTCGTTTCCGAGATATTTGCAGATTCATCTCAAGGGAAGGGGTCTGACGGACATATTTCGAGATATTTCTTCTTCTTGTTGTTCTTCCTCTGCACAGCTAAGCTCGAAGTGGCATTTGCAGCTCGCAATAGTGCAGAGTTATCTCAAAGAAAGAGGCCACGGTGTTTCTGTACCTCTATTATGTTGGTGCAGCTTCGGAACTTTTAAATATCTTGATATATCTCGAGAACTACGCATCTGATCAAAAAATATCATCGAAGATAAAAAGTAGGAAACTTAATTCTCTACAAAAAAGGTCTCTTAACATTTTGCCATAGCTCGCTTCGTTTCCGAGATATTTGCAGATTCAGCTCAAAGGAACTGGCCTGACGGACATATTTCGAGATATTTCTTCTTCTTGTTGTTCTGCCCCTGCACAGCTAAGCTGGAAGTGGCATTTGCAGCTCGCGATATTGCAGAGTTATCTCACAGAAAGGGGCCACGGTGTTTCTGTATCTCTATTATGTTGGTGCGGCTTCGGAACTTTTAAATATCTCGATATATCTCGAAAACTACGCTTCTGATCAAAAAATATCATAGAACATAAATTGTAGGAAACATAATTCTCTACAAAAAAGGTCTCTTAACATTTTGCCATAGCTCTCTTCGTTTCCGAGATATTTGCAGATTTATCTCAAGGGAAGGGGCCTGACGGACATATTTCGAGATATTTCTTCTTCTTGTTGTTCTTCTTCTGCACAGCTAAGCTGGAAGTGGCATTTGCAGCTCGCAATAGTGCAGAGATATCTCAAAGAAAGGGGCCACGGTGTTTCTGTATCTCTATTATGTTGGTGCGGCTTCGGAACTTTTAAATATCTTGATATATCTCGAGAACTACGGGTCTGATCAAAAAATATCATAGAACATAAAAAGTAGGAAACTTAATTCTCTACAAAAAAGGTCTCTTAATATTTTGCCATAGCTCTCTTCGTTTCCGAGATATTTGCAGATTTATCTCAAGGGAAGGGGCCTGACGGACATATTTCGAGATATTTCTTCTTCTTGTTGTTCTTCTTCTGCACAGCTAAGCTGGAAGTGGCATTTGCAGCTCGCAATAGTGCAGAGATATCTCAAAGAAAGGGGCCACGGTGTTTCTGTATCTCTATTATGTTGGTGCGGCTTCGGAACTTTTAAATATCTTGATATATCTCGAGAACTACGCATCTGATCAAAAAATATCATACAACATGAAAAGTAGGAAACTTAATTCTCTACAAAAAAGGTCTCTTAACATTTTGCCATAGCTCTCTTCGTTTCCGAGATATTTGCAGATTTATCTCAAGGGAAGGGGCCTGACGGACATATTTCGAGATATTTCTTCTTCTTGTTGTTCTCCTTCTGCACAGCTAAGCTGGAAGTGGCATTTGCAGCTCGCAATAGTGCAGAGTTATCTCAAAGAAAGGGGCCACGGTGTTTCTGTATCTCTATTATGTTGGTGCGGCTTCGGAACTTTTAAATATCTTGATATATCTCGAGAACTACGCATCTGATCAAAAAATATCATAGAACATAAAAAGTAGGAAACATAATTCTCTACAAAAAAGGTCTCTTAACATTTTGCCATAGCTCGCTTCGTTTCCGAGATATTTGCAGATATATCTCAAGGGAAGGGGCCTGACGGACATATTTCGAGATATTTCTTCCTCTTGTTGTTCTGCCTCTGCACAGCTAAGCTGGAAGTGGCATTTGCAACTCGCGATATTGCAGAGTTATCTCACAGAAAGGGGCCACGGTGTTTCTGTATCTCTATTATGTTGGTGCGGCTTCGGAACTTTTAAATATCTTGATATATCTCGAAAACTAAGCATCTGATCAAAAAATATCATAGAACATAAAAAGTAGGAAACTTAATTCTCTACAAAAAAGGTCTCTTAACATTTTGCCATAGCTCGCTTCGTTTCCGAGATATTTGCATATTTATCTCAAGGGAAGGGGCCTGACGGACATATTTCGAGATACTTCTTCTTCTTGTTGTTCTTCTTCTGCACAGCTAAGCTGGAAGTGGCATTTGCGGCTCGCACTAGTGCAGAGTTATCTCAAAGAAAGGGGCCACGGTGTTTCTGTATCTCTATTATGTTGGTGCGGCTTCGGAACTTTTAAATATCTCGATATATCTCGAAAACTACGCTTCTGATCAAAAAATATCATAGAACATAAATTGTAGGAAACATAATTCTCTACAAAAAAGGTCTCTCAACATTTTGCCATAGCTCTCTTCGTTTCCGAGATATTTGCAGATTTATCTCAAGGGAAGGGGCCTGACGGACATATTTCGAGATATTTCTTCTTCTTGTTGTTCTTCTTCTGCACAGCTAAGCTGGAAGTGGCATTTGCAGCTCGCAATAGTGCAGAGTTATCTCAAAGAAAGGGGCCGCGGTGTTTCTGTATCTCTATTATGTTGGTGCGGCTTCGGAACTTTTAAATATCTTGATATATCTCGAGAACTACGCGTCTGATCAAAAAATATCATAGAACATAAAAAGTAGGAAACTTAATTCTCTACCACAACGGTCTCTTAACATTTTGCCACAGCTCGCTTCGTTTCCGAGATATTTGCATATTTATCTCAAGGGAAGGGGCCTGACGGACATATTTCGAGATATTTCTTCTTCTTGTTGTTCTTCTTCTGCACAGCTAAGCTGGAAGTGGCATTTGCGGCTCGCACTAGTGCAGAGTTATCTCAAAGAAAGGGGCCACGGTGTTTCTGTATCTCTATTATGTTGGTGCGGCTTCGGAACTTTTAAATATCTCGATATATCTCGAAAACTACGCTTCTGATCAAAAAATATCATAGAACATAAATTGTAGGAAACATAATTCTCTACAAAAAAGGTCTCTTACCATTTTGCCATAGCTCGCTTCGTTTCCGAGATATTTGCAGATATATCTCAAGGGAAGGGGCCTGACGGACATATTTCGAGATATTTCTTCTTCTTGTTGTTCTTCTTCTGCACCGCTAAGCTGGAAGTGGCATTTACAGCTCGCAATAGTGCAGAGTTATCTCAAAGAAAGGGGCCACGGTGTTTCTGTATCTCTATTATGTTGGTGCGGCTTCGGAACTTTTAAATATCTTGATATATCTCGAGAACTACGCATCTGATCAAAAAATATCATAGAACGTGAAAAGTAGGAAACTTAATTCTCTACAAATAAGGTCTCTTAACATTTTGCCATAGCTCGCTTCGTTTCCGAGATATTTGCAGATTTATGTCAAGGGAAGGGGCCTGACGGACATATTTCGAGATATTTCTTCTTCTTGTTGTTCTCCTTCTGCACAGCTAAGCTGGAAGTGGCATTTGCAGCTCGCAATAGTGCAGAGTTATCTCAAAGAAAGGGGCCACGGTGTTTCTGTATCTCTATTATGTTGGTGCGGCTTCGGAACTTTTAAATATCTTGATATATCTCGAGAACTACGCATCTGATCAAAAAATATCATAGAACGTGAAAAGTAGGAAACTTAATTCTCTACAAATAAGGTCTCTTAACATTTTGCCATAGCTCGCTTCGTTTCCGAGATATTTGCAGATTTATGTCAAGGGAAGGGGCCTGACGGACATATTTCGAGATATTTCTTCTTCTTGTTGTTCTTCTTCTGCACAGCTAAGCTGGAAGTGGCATTTGCAGCTCGCAATAGTGCAGAGTTATCTCAAAGAAAGGGGCCGCGGTGTTTCTGTATCTCTATTATGTTGGTGCGGCTTCGGAACTTTTAAATATCTTGATATATCTCGAGAACTACGCGTCTGATCAAAAAATATCATAGAACATAAAAAGTAGGAAACTTAATTCTCTACCACAACGGTCTCTTAACATTTTGCCACAGCTCGCTTCGTTTCCGAGATATTTGCATATTTATCTCAAGGGAAGGGGCCTGACGGACATATTTCGAGATATTTCTTCTTCTTGTTGTTCTTCTTCTGCACAGCTAAGCTGGAAGTGGCATTTGCGGCTCGCACTAGTGCAGAGTTATCTCAAAGAAAGGGGCCACGGTGTTTCTGTATCTCTATTATGTTGGTGCGGCTTCGGAACTTTTAAATATCTCGATATATCTCGAAAACTACGCTTCTGATCAAAAAATATCATAGAACATAAATTGTAGGAAACATAATTCTCTACAAAAAAGGTCTCTTAACATTTTGCCATAGCTCGCTTCGTTTCCGAGATATTTGCAGATATATCTCAAGGGAAGGGGCCTGACGGACATATTTCGAGATATTTCTTCTTCTTGTTGTTCTTCTTCTGCACCGCTAAGCTGGAAGTGGCATTTACAGCTCGCAATAGTGCAGAGTTATCTCAAAGAAAGGGGCCACGGTGTTTCTGTATCTCTATTATGTTGGTGCGGCTTCGGAACTTTTAAATATCTTGATATATCTCGAGAACTACGCATCTGATCAAAAAATATCATAGAACGTGAAAAGTAGGAAACTTAATTCTCTACAAATAAGGTCTCTTAACATTTTGCCATAGCTCGCTTCGTTTCCGAGATATTTGCAGATTTATGTCAAGGGAAGGGGCCTGACGGACATATTTCGAGATATTTCTTCTTCTTGTTGTTCTTCTTCTGCACAGCTAAGCTGGAAGTGGCATTTGCAGCTCGCAATAGTGCAGAGTTATCTCAAAGAAAGGGGCCACGGTGTTTCTGTATCTCTATTATGTTGGTGCGGCTTCGGAACTTTTAAATATCTTGATATATCTCGAGAACTACGCATCTGATCAAAAAATATCATAGAACATAAAAGGTAGGAAACTTAATTCTCTACAAAAAAGGTCTCTTAACATTTTGCCATAGCTCGCTTCGTTTCCGAGATATTTGCAGATTCAGCTCAAAGGAACTGGCCTGACGGACATATTTCGAGATATTTCTTCTTCTTGTTGTTCTTCCTCTGCACAGCTAAGCTGGAAGTGGCATTTGCAGCTCGCAATATTGCAGAGTTATCTCACAGAAAGGGGCCACGGTGTTTCTGTATCTCTATTATGTTGGTGCGGATTCGGAACTTTTAAATATCTTGATATATCTCGAGAACTAAGCATCTGATCAAAAAATATCATAGAACATAAAAAGTAGGAAACTTAATTCTCTACAAAAAAGGTCTCTTAACATTATGCCATAGCTCGCTTCGTTTCCGAGATATTTGCATATTTATCTCAAGGGAAGGGGCCTGACGGACATATTTCGAGATATTTCTTCTTCTTGTTGTTCTTCTTCTGCACAGCTAAGCTGGAAGTGGCATTTGCGGCTCGCACTAGTGCAGAGTTATCTCAAAGAAAGGGGCCACGGTGTTTCTGTATCTCTATTATGTTGGTGCGGCTTCGGAACTTTTAAATATCTCGATATATCTCGAAAACTACGCTTCTGATCAAAAAATATCATAGAACATAAATTGTAGGAAACATAATTCTCTACAAAAAAGGTCTCTTAACATTTTGCCATAGCTCGCTTCGTTTCCGAGATATTTGCAGATTCATCTCAAGGGAAGGGGTCTGACGGACATATTTCGAGATATTTCTTCTTCTTGTTGTTCTTCTTCTGCACAGCTAAGCTCGAAGTGGCATTTGCAGCTCGCAATAGTGCAGAGTTATCTCAAAGAAAGAGGCCACGGTGTTTCTGTACCTCTATTATGTTGGTGCAGCTTCGGAACTTTTAAATATCTTGATATGTCTCGAGAACTACGCATCTGATCAAAAAATATCATCGAACATAAAAAGTAGGAAACTTAATTCTCTACAAAAAAGGTCTCTTAACATTTTGCCATAGCTCGCTTCGTTTCCGAGATATTTGCAGATTCAGCTCAAAGGAACTGGCCTGACGGACATATTTCGAGATATTTCTTCTTCTTGTTGTTCTTCCTCTGCACAGCTAAGCTGGAAGTGGCATTTGCAGCTCGCAATATTGCAGAGTTATCTCACAGAAAGGGGCCACGGTGTTTCTGTATCTCTATTATGTTGGTGCGGCTTCGGAACTTTTAAATATCTTGATATATCTCGAGAACTACGCATCTGATCAAAAAATATCATACAACATAAAAAGTAGGAAACTTAATTCTCTACAAAAAAGGTCTCTTAACATTTTGCCATAGCTCGCTTCGTTTCCGAGATATTTGCATATTTATCTCAAGGGAAGGGTCCTGACGGACATGTTTCGAGGTATTTCTTCTTCTTGTTGTTCTTCTTCTGCACAGCTAAGCTGGAAGTGGCATTTGCGGCTCGCACTAGTGCAGAGTTATCTCAAAGAAAGGGGCCACGGTGTTTCTGTATCTCTATTATGTTGGTGCGGCTTCGGAACTTTTAAATATCTCGATATATCTCGAAAACTACGCTTCTGATCAAAAAATATCATAGAACATAAAAAGTAGGAAACTTAATTCTCTACAAAAAAGGTCTCTTAACATTTTGCCATAGCTCGCTTCGTTTCCGAGATATTTGCATATTTATCTCAAGGGAAGGGGCCTGACGGACATATTTCGAGATATTTCTTCTTCTTGTTGTTCTTCTTCTGCACAGCTAAGCTGGAAGTGGCATTTGCGGCTCGCACTAGTGCAGAGTTATCTCAAAGAAAGGGGCCACGGGGTTCTGTATCTCTATTATGTTGGTGCGGCTTCGGAACTTTTAAATATCTCGATATATCTCGAAAACTACGCTTCTGATCAAAAAACATCATAGAACATAAATTGTAGGAAACATAATTCTCTACAAAAAAGGTCTCTTAACATTTTGCCATAGCTCGCTTCGTTTCCGAGATATTTGCAGATATATCTCAAGGGAAGGGGCCTGACGGACATATTTCGAGATATTTCTTCTTCTTGTTGTTCTTCCTCTGCACAGCTAAGCTGGAAGTGGCATTTGCAGCTCGCAATAGTGCAGAGTTATCTCAAAGAAAGGGGCCACGGTGTTTCTGTATCTCTATTATGTTGGTGCGGCTTCGGAACTTTTAAATATCTTGATATATCTCGAGAACTACGCATCTGATCAAAAAATATCATAGAACATAAAAGGTAGCAAACTTAATTCTCTACAAAAAAGGTCTCTTAACATTTTGCCATAGCTCGCTTCGTTTCCGAGATATTTGCATATTTATCTCAAGGGAAGGGGCCTGACGGACATATTTCGAGATATTTCTTCTTCTTGTTGTTCTTCTTCTGCACAGCTAAGCTGGAAGTGGCATTTGCGGCTCGCACTAGTGCAGAGTTATCTCAAAGAAAGGGGCCACGGTGTTTCTGTATCTCTATTATGTTGGTGCGGCTTCGGAACTTTTAAATATCTCGATATATCTCGAAAACTACGCTTCTGATCAAAAAATATCATAGAACATAAAAAGTAGGAAACTTAATTCTCTACAAAAAAGGTCTCTTAACATTTTGCCATAGCTCGCTTCGTTTCCGAGATATTTGCAGATTTATCTCAAGGGAAGGGGCCTAACGGACATATTTCGAGATATTTCTTCTTCTTGTTGTTCTTCTTCTGCACAGCTAAACTGGAAGTGGCATTTCCAGCTCGCAATAGTGCAGAGTTATCTCAAAGAAAGGGGCCACGGTGTTTCTGTATCTCTATTATGTTGGTGCGGCTTCGGAACTTTTAAATATCTTGATATATCTCGAGAACTACGCATCTGATCAAAAAATATCATAGCACATAAAAAGTAGGAAACTTAATTCTCTACAAAAAAGGTCTCTCAACATTTTGCCATAGCTCGCTTCGTTTCCGAGATATTTGCAGATTTATCTCAAGGGAAGTGGCCTGACGGACATATTTCGAGATATTTCTTCTTCTTGTTGTTCTTCTTCTGCACAGCTAAGCTGGAAGTGGCATTTGCAGCTCGCAATAGTGCAGAGTTATCCCAAAGAAAGGGGCCACGGTGTTTCTGTATCTCTATTATGTTGGTGCGGCTTCGGAACTTTTAAATATCTCGATATATCTCGAAAACTACGCTTCTGATCAAAAAATATCATAGAACATAAATTGTAGGAAACATAATTCTTTACAAAAAAGGTCTCTTAACATTTTGCCATAGCTCGCTTCGTTTCCGAGAAATTTGCAGATTTATCTCAAGGGAAGGGTCCTGATGGACATATTTCGAGATATTTCTTCTTCTTGTTGTTCTTCTTCTGCACAGCTAAACTGGAAGTGGCATTTCCAGCTCGCAATCGTGCAGAGTTATCTCAAAGAAAGGGCCATGGTGTTTCTGTATCTCTATTATGTTGGTGCGGCTTCGGAACTTTTAAATATCTTGATATATCTCGAGAACTACGCCTCTGATCGAAAAATATCATAGAACATAAAAAGTAGGAAACTTAATTCTCTACAAAAAAGGTCTCTTAACATTTTGCCATAGCTCGCTTCGTTTCCGAGATATTTGCAGATTTATCTCAAGGGAAGGGGCCTGACGGACATATTTCGAGATATTTCTTCTTTTTGTTGTTCTTCTTCTGCACAGCTAAGCTGGAAGTGGCATTTGCAGCGCGCAATAGTGCAGAGTTATCTCAAAGAAAGGGGCCACGGTGTTTCTGTATCTCTATTATGTTGGTGCGGCTTCGGAACTTTTAAATATCTTGATATATCTCGAGAACTACGCATCTGATCAAAAAATATCATACTACATAAAAAGTAGGAAACTTAATTCTCTACAAGAAAGGTCTCTAAACATTTTGCCATAGCTCGTTTCGTTTCCGAGATATTTGCAGATTTATCTCAAGGGAAGGGGCGTGACGGACATATTTCGAGATATTTCTTCTTCTTGTTGTTCTTCTTCTGCACAGCTAAGCTGGAAGTGGCATTTGCAGCTCGCACTAGTGCAGAGTTATCTCAAAGAAAGGGGCCACGGTGTTTCTGTATCTCTATTATGTTGGTGCGGCTTCGGAACTTTTAAATATCTCGATATATCTCGAAAACTACGCTTCTGATCAAAAAATATCATAGAACATAAATTGTAGAAAACATAATTCTCTACAAAAAAGGTCTCTTAACATTTTGCCATAGCTCGCTTCGTTTCCGAGATATTTGCAGATTTATCTCAAGGGAAGGGGCCTGACGGACATATTTCGAGATATTTCTTCTTCTTGTTGTTCTTCTTCTGCACAGCTAAGCTGGAAGTGGCATTTGCGGCTCGCACTAGTGCAGAGTTATCACAAAGAAAGGGGCCACGGTGTTTCTGTATCCCTATTATGTTGGTGCGGCTTCGGAACTTTTAAATATCTCGATATATCTCGAAAACTACGCTTCTGATCAAAAAATATCATAGAACATAAATTGTAGGAAACATAATTCTCTACAAAAAACGTCTCTTAACATTTTGCCATAGCTCGCTTCGTTTCCGAGATATTTGCAGATTCAGCTCAAAGGAACTGGCCTGACGGACATATTTCGAGATATTTCTTCTTCTTGTTGTTCTTCCTCTGCACAGCTAAGCTGGAAGTGGCATTTGCAGCTCGCAATAGTGCAGAGTCATCTCAAAGAGAGGGGCCACGGTGTTTCTGTATCTCTATTATGTTGGTGCGGCTTCGGAACTTTTAAATATCTTGATATATTTCGAGAACTACGCATCTGATCAAAAAATATCATAGAAGATAAAAAGTAGGAAACTTAATTCTCTACAAAAAAGGTCTCTTAACATTTCGCCATAGCTCGCTTCGTTTCCGAGATATTTGCAGATTTATCTCAAGGGAAGGGGCCTGTCGGACATATTTCGAGATATTTCTTCTTCTTGTTGTTCTTCTTCTGCACAGCTAAGCTGGAAGTGGCATTTGCGGCTCGCACTAGTGCAGAGTTATCTCAAAGAAAGGGGCCACGGTGTTTCTGTA
Source organism: Osmia lignaria lignaria (assembly GCF_051020975.1). Lineage (NCBI taxonomy): Eukaryota > Metazoa > Arthropoda > Insecta > Hymenoptera > Megachilidae > Osmia > Osmia lignaria. The sequence continues at coordinate 24,994,979 of NW_027478160.1, read as the reverse complement.
TCTCTATTATGTTGGTGCGGCTTCGGAACTTTTAAATATCTCGATATATCTCGAAAACTACGCTTCTGATCAAAAAATATCATAGAACGTAAATTGTAGAAAACATAATTCTCTACAAAAAAGGTCTCTTAACATTTTGCCATAGCTCGCTTCGTTTCCGAGATATTTGCAGATTCAGCTCAAAGGAACTGGCCTGACGGACATATTTCGAGATATTTCTTCTTCTTGTTGTTCTTCCTCTGCACAGCTAAGCTGGAAGTGGCATTTGCAGCTCGCAATAGTGCAGAGTCATCTCAAAGAGAGGGGCCACGGTGTTTCTGTATCTCTATTATGTTGGTGCGGCTTCGGAACTTTTAAATATCTTGATATATTTCGAGAACTACGCATCTGATCAAAAAATATCATAGAAGATAAAAAGTAGGAAACTTAATTCTCTACAAAAAAGGTCTCCTAACATTTCGCCATAGCTCGCTTCGTTTCCGAGATATTTGCAGATTTATCTCAAGGGAAGGGGCCTGTCGGACATATTTCGAGATATTTCTTCTTCTTGTTGTTCTTCTTCTGCACAGCTAAGCTGGAAGTGGCATTTGCGGCTCGCACTAGTGCAGAGTTATCTCAAAGAAAGGGGCCACGGTGTTTCTGTATCTCTATTATGTTGGTGCGGCTTCGGAACTTTTAAATATCTCGATATATCTCGAAAACTACGCTTCTGATCAAAAAATATCATAGAACGTAAATTGTAGAAAACATAATTCTCTACAAAAAAGGTCTCTTAACATTTTGCCATAGCTCGCTTCGTTTCCGAGATATTTGCAGATTTATCTCAAGGGAAGGGGCCTGACGGACATATTTCGAGATATTTCTTCTTCTTGTTGTTCTTCTTCTGCACAGCTAAGCTGGAAGTGGCATTTGCGGCTCGCACTAGTGCAGAGTTATCTCAAAGAAAGGGGCCACGGTGTTTCTGTATCCCTATTATGTTGGTGCGGCTTCGGAACTTTTAAATATCTTGATATATCTCGAGAACTACGCATCTGATCAAAAAATATCATAGAACATAAAAAGTAGGAAACTTAATTCTCTACAAAAAAGGTCTCTTAACATTTTGCCATAGCTCGCTTCGTTTCCGAGATATTTGCAGATTCAGCTCAAAGGAACTGGCTTGACGGACATATTTCGAGATATTTCTTCTTCTTGTTGTTCTTCCTCTGCACAGCTAAGCTGGAAGTGGCATTTGCAGCTCGCCATAGTGCAGAGTTATCTCAAAGAAAGGGGCCACGGTGTTTCTGTATCTCTATTATGTTGGTGCGGCTTCGGAACTTTTAAATATCTTGATATATCTCGAGAGCTACGCATCTGATCAAAAAATATCATAGAACATAAAAAGTAGGAAACATAATTCTCTACAAAAAAGGTCTCTTAACATTTTGCCATAGCTCGCTTCGTTTCCGAGATATTTGCAGATTTATCTCAAGGGAAGGGGCCTGACGGACATATTTCGAGATATTTCTTCTTCTTGTTGTTCTTCTTCTGCACAGCTAAGCTGGAAGTGGCATTTGCCCCTCGCACTAGTGCAGAGTTATCTCAACGCAAGGGGCCACGGTGTTTCTGTATCTCTATTATGTTGGTGCGGCTTCGGAACTTTTAAATATCTCGATATATCTCGAAAACTACGCTTCTGATCAAAAAATATCATAGAACATAAAAAGTAGGAAACTTAATTCTCTACAAAAAAGGTCTCTTAACATTTTGCCATAGCTCGCTTCGTTTCCGAGATATTTGCAGATTTATCTCAAGGGAAGGGGCCTGACGGACATATTTCGAGATATTTCCTCTTCTTGTTGTTCTTCTTCTGCACAGCTAAGCTGGAAGTGGCATTTGCGGCTCGCACTAGTGCAGAGTTATCTCAAAGAAAGGGGCCACGGTGTTTCTGTATCTCTATTATGTTGGTGCGGCTTCGGAACTTTTAAATATCTTGATATATCTCGAGAACTACGCATCTGATCAAAAAATATCATAGAACATAAAAAGTAGGAAACTTAATTCTCTACAAAAAAGGTCTCTTAACATTTTGCCATAGCTCGCTTCGTTTCCGAGATATTTGCAGATTTATCTCAAGGGAAGGGGCCTGACGGACATATTTCGAGATATTTCTTCTTCTTGTTGTTCTTCTTCTGCACAGCTAAGCTGGAAGTGGCATCTGCAGCTCGCACTAGTGCAGAGTTATCTCAAAGAAAGGGGCCACGGTGTTTCTGTATCTCTATTATGTTGGTGCGGCTTCGGAACTTTTAAATATCTCGATATATCTCGAAAACTACGCTTCTGATCAAAAAATATCATAGAACATAAATTGTAGAAAACATAATTCTCTACAAAAAAGGTCTCTTAACATTTTGCCATAGCTTGCTTCGTTTCCGAGATATTTGCAGATTTATCTCAAGGGAAGGGGCCTGACGGACATATTTCGAGATATTTCTTCTTCTTGTTGTTCTTCTTCTGCACAGCTAAGCTGGAAGTGGCATTTGCGGCTCGCACTAGTGCAGAGTTATCTCAAAGAAAGGGGCCACGGTGTTTCTGTATCTCTATTATGTTGGTGCGGCTTCGGAACTTTTAAATATCTCGATATATCTCGAAAACTACGCTTCTGATCAAAAAATATCATAGAACATAAATTGTAGGAAACATAATTCTCTACAAAAAACGTCTCTTAACATTTTGCCATAGCTCGCTTCGTTTCCGAGATATTTGCAGATTCAGCTCAAAGGAACTGGCCTGACGGACATATTTCGAGATATTTCTTCTTCTTGTTGTTCTTCCTCTGCACAGCTAAGCTGGAAGTGGCATTTGCAGCTCGCAATAGTGCAGAGTTATCTCAAAGAAAGGGGCCACGGTGTTTCTGTATCTCTATTATGTTGGTGCGGCTTCGGAACTTTTAAATATCTTGATATATCTCGAGAACTACGCATCTGATCAAAAAATATCATAGAACATAAAAGGTAGGAAACTTAATTCTCTACAAAAAAGGTCTCTTAACATTTTGCCATAGCTCGCTTCGTTTCCGAGATATTTGCATATTTATCTCAAGGGAAGGGGCCTGACGGACATATTTCGAGATATTTCTTCTTCTTGTTGTTCTTCTTCTGCACAGCTAAGCTGGAAGTGGCATTTGCGGCTCGCACTAGTGCAGAGTTATCTCAAAGAAAGGGGCCACGGTGTTTCTGTATCTCTATTATGTTGGTGCGGCTTCGGAACTTTTAAATATCTCGATATATCTCGAAAACTACGCTTCTGATCAAAAAATATCATAGAACATAAAAAGTAGGAAACTTAATTCTCTACAAAAAAGGTCTCTTAACATTTTGCCATAGCTCGCTTCGTTTCCGAGATATTTGCAGATTTATCTCAAGGGAAGGGGCCTAACGGACATATTTCGAGATATTTCTTCTTCTTGTTGTTCTTCTTCTGCACAGCTAAACTGGAAGTGGCATTTCCAGCTCGCAATAGTGCAGAGTTATCTCAAAGAAAGGGGCCACGGTGTTTCTGTATCTCTATTATGTTGGTGCGGCTTCGGAACTTTTAAATATCTTGATATATCTCGAGAACTACGCATCTGATCAAAAAATATCATAGCACATAAAAAGTAGGAAACTTAATTCTCTACAAAAAAGGTCTCTCAACATTTTGCCATAGCTCGCTTCGTTTCCGAGATATTTGCAGATTTATCTCAAGGGAAGTGGCCTGACGGACATATTTCGAGATATTTCTTCTTCTTGTTGTTCTTCTTCTGCACAGCTAAGCTGGAAGTGGCATTTGCAGCTCGCAATAGTGCAGAGTTATCCCAAAGAAAGGGGCCACGGTGTTTCTGTATCTCTATTATGTTGGTGCGGCTTCGGAACTTTTAAATATCTCGATATATCTCGAAAACTACGCTTCTGATCAAAAAATATCATAGAACATAAATTGTAGGAAACATAATTCTTTACAAAAAAGGTCTCTTAACATTTTGCCATAGCTCGCTTCGTTTCCGAGAAATTTGCAGATTTATCTCAAGGGAAGGGTCCTGATGGACATATTTCGAGATATTTCTTCTTCTTGTTGTTCTTCTTCTGCACAGCTAAACTGGAAGTGGCATTTCCAGCTCGCAATCGTGCAGAGTTATCTCAAAGAAAGGGGCCATGGTGTTTCTGTATCTCTATTATGTTGGTGCGGCTTCGGAACTTTTAAATATCTTGATATATCTCGAGAACTACGCCTCTGATCGAAAAATATCATAGAACATAAAAAGTAGGAAACTTAATTCTCTACAAAAAAGGTCTCTTAACATTTTGCCATAGCTCGCTTCGTTTCCGAGATATTTGCAGATTTATCTCAAGGGAAGGGGCCTGACGGACATATTTCGAGATATTTCTTCTTTTTGTTGTTCTTCTTCTGCACAGCTAAGCTGGAAGTGGCATTTGCAGCGCGCAATAGTGCAGAGTTATCTCAAAGAAAGGGGCCACGGTGTTTCTGTATCTCTATTATGTTGGTGCGGCTTCGGAACTTTTAAATATCTTGATATATCTCGAGAACTACGCATCTGATCAAAAAATATCATACTACATAAAAAGTAGGAAACTTAATTCTCTACAAGAAAGGTCTCTAAACATTTTGCCATAGCTCGTTTCGTTTCCGAGATATTTGCAGATTTATCTCAAGGGAAGGGGCGTGACGGACATATTTCGAGATATTTCTTCTTCTTGTTGTTCTTCTTCTGCACAGCTAAGCTGGAAGTGGCATTTGCAGCTCGCACTAGTGCAGAGTTATCTCAAAGAAAGGGGCCACGGTGTTTCTGTATCTCTATTATGTTGGTGCGGCTTCGGAACTTTTAAATATCTCGATATATCTCGAAAACTACGCTTCTGATCAAAAAATATCATAGAACGTAAATTGTAGAAAACATAATTCTCTACAAAAAAGGTCTCTTAACATTTTGCCATAGCTCGCTTCGTTTCCGAGATATTTGCAGATTTATCTCAAGGGAAGGGGCCTGACGGACATATTTCGAGATATTTCTTCTTCTTGTTGTTCTTCTTCTGCACAGCTAAGCTGGAAGTGGCATTTGCGGCTCGCACTAGTGCAGAGTTATCTCAAAGAAAGGGGCCACGGTGTTTCTGTATCCCTATTATGTTGGTGCGGCTTCGGAACTTTTAAATATCTTGATATATCTCGAGAACTACGCATCTGATCAAAAAATATCATAGAACATAAAAAGTAGGAAACTTAATTCTCTACAAAAAAGGTCTCTTAACATTTTGCCATAGCTCGCTTCGTTTCCGAGATATTTGCAGATTTATCTCAAGGGAAGGGGCCTGACGGACATATTTCGAGATATTTCCTCTTCTTGTTGTTCTTCTTCTGCACAGCTAAGCTGGAAGTGGCATTTGCGGCTCGCACTAGTGCAGAGTTATCTCAAAGAAAGGGGCCACGGTGTTTCTGTATCTCTATTATGTTGGTGCGGCTTCGGAACTTTTAAATATCTTGATATATCTCGAGAACTACGCATCTGATCAAAAAATATCATAGAACATAAAAAGTAGGAAACTTAATTCTCTACAAAAAAGGTCTCTTAAGATTTTGCCATAGCTCGCTTCGTTTCCGAGATATTTGCAGATTTATCTCAAGGGAAGGGGCCTGACGGACATATTTCGAGATATTTCTTCTTCTTGTTGTTCTTCTTCTGCACAGCTAAGCTGGAAGTGGCATCTGCAGCTCGCACTAGTGCAGAGTTATCTCAAAGAAAGGGGCCACGGTGTTTCTGTATCTCTATTATGTTGGTGCGGCTTCGGAACTTTTAAATATCTCGATATATCTCGAAAACTACGCTTCTGATCAAAAAATATCATAGAACATAAATTGTAGAAAACATAATTCTCTACAAAAAAGGTCTCTTAACATTTTGCCATAGCTTGCTTCGTTTCCGAGATATTTGCAGATTTATCTCAAGGGAAGGGGCCTGACGGACATATTTCGAGATATTTCTTCTTCTTGTTGTTCTTCTTCTGCACAGCTAAGCTGGAAGTGGCATTTGCGGCTCGCACTAGTGCAGAGTTATCTCAAAGAAAGGGGCCACGGTGTTTCTGTATCTCTATTATGTTGGTGCGGCTTCGGAACTTTTAAATATCTCGATATATCTCGAAAACTACGCTTCTGATCAAAAAATATGATAGAACATAAATTGTAGGAAACATAATTCTCTACAAAAAACGTCTCTTAACATTTTGCCATAGCTCGCTTCGTTTCCGAGATATTTGCAGATTCAGCTCAAAGGAACTGGCCTGACGGACATATTTCGAGATATTTCTTCTACTTGTTGTTCTTCCTCTGCACAGCTAAGCTGGAAGTGGCATTTGCAGCTCGCAATAGTGCAGAGTTATCTCAAAGAAAGGGGCACGGTGTTTCTGTATCTCTATTATGTTGGTGCGGCTTCGGAACTTTTAAATATCTTGATATATCTCGAGAACTACGCATCTGATCAAAAAATATCATAGAACATAAAAAGTAGGAAACTTAATTCTCTACAAAAAAGGTCTCTTAACATTTTGCCATAGCTCGCTTCGTTTCCGAGATATTTGCAGATTCAGCTCAAAGGAACTGGCTTGACGGACATATTTCGAGATATTTCTTCTTCTTGTTGTTCTTCCTCTGCACAGCTAAGCTGGAAGTGGCATTTGCAGCTCGCCATAGTGCAGAGTTATCTCAAAGAAAGGGGCCACGGTGTTTCTGTATCTCTATTATGTTGGTGCGGCTTCGGAACTTTTAAATATCTTGATATATCTCGAGAACTACGCATCTGATCAAAAAATATCATAGAACATAAAAAGTAGGAAACATAATTCTCTACAAAAAAGGTCTCTTAACATTTTGCCATAGCTCGCTTCGTTTCCGAGATATTTGCAGATTTATCTCAAGGGAAGGGGCCTGACGGACATATTTCGAGATATTTCTTCTTCTTGTTGTTCTTCTTCTGCACAGCTAAGCTGGAAGTGGCATTTGCCCCTCGCACTAGTGCAGAGTTATCTCAACGAAAGGGGCCACGGTGTTTCTGTATCTCTATTATGTTGGTGCGGCTTCGGAACTTTTAAATATCTCGATATATCTCGAAAACTACGCTTCTGATCAAAAAATATCATAGAACATAAATTGTAGGAAGCATAATTCTCTACAAAAAAGGTCTCTTAACATTTTGCCATAGCTCGCTTCGTTTCCGAGATATTTGCAGATATATCTCAAGGGAAGGGGCCTGACGGACATATTTCGAGATATTTCTTCTTCTTGTTGTTCTTCTTCTGCACAGCTAAGCTGGAAGTGGCATTTACAGCTCGCAACAGTGCAGAGTTATCTCAAAGAAAGGGGCCACGGTGTTTCTGTATCTCTATTATGTTGGTGCGGCTTCGGAACTTTTAAATATCTTGATATATCTCGAGAACTACGCATCTGATCAAAAAATATCATAGAACATAAAAAGTAGGAAACTTAATTCTCTACAAAAAAGGTCTCTTAACATTTTGCCATAGCTCGCTTCGTTTCCGAGATATTTGCAGATTCAGCTCAAAGGAACTGGCTTGACGGACATATTTCGAGATATTTCTTCTTCTTGTTGTTCTTCCTCTGCACAGCTAAGCTGGAAGTGGCATTTGCAGCTCGCCATAGTGCAGAGTTATCTCAAAGAAAGGGGCCACGGTGTTTCTGTATCTCTATTATGTTGGTGCGGCTTCGGAACTTTTAAATATCTTGATATATCTCGAGAACTACGCATCTGATCAAAAAATATCATAGAACATAAAAAGTAGGAAACATAATTCTCTACAAAAAAGGTCTCTTAACATTTTGCCATAGCTGGCTTCGTTTCCGAGATATTTGCAGATTTATCTCAAGGGAAGGGGCCTGACGGACATATTTCGAGATATTTCTTCTTCTTGTTGTTCTTCTTCTGCACAGCTAAGCTGGAAGTGGCATTTGCCCCTCGCACTAGTGCAGAGTTATCTCAACGAAAGGGGCCACGGTGTTTCTGTATCTCTATTATGTTGGTGCGGCTTCGGAACTTTTAAATATCTCGATATATCTCGAAAACTACGCTTCTGATCAAAAAATATCATAGAACATAAATTGTAGGAAGCATAATTCTCTACAAAAAAGGTCTCTTAACATTTTGCCATAGCTCGCTTCGTTTCCGAGATATTTGCAGATATATCTCAAGGGAAGGGGCCTGACGGACATATTTCGAGATATTTCTTCTTCTTGTTGTTCTTCTTCTGCACAGCTAAGCTGGAAGTGGCATTTACAGCTCGCAACAGTGCAGAGTTATCTCAAAGAAAGGGGCCACGGTGTTTCTGTATCTCTATTATGTTGGTGCGGCTTCGGAACTTTTAAATATCTTGATATATCTCGAGAACTACGCATCTGATCAAAAAATATCATAGAACATAAAAAGTAGGAAACTTAATTCTCTACAAAAAAGGTCTCTTAACATTTTGCCATAGCTCGCTTCGTTTCCGAGATATTTGCAGATTCAGCTCAAAGGAACTGGCTTGACGGACATATTTCGAGATATTTCTTCTTCTTGTTGTTCTTCCTCTGCACAGCTAAGCTGGAAGTGGCATTTGCAGCTCGCCATAGTGCAGAGTTATCTCAAAGAAAGGGGCCACGGTGTTTCTGTATCTCTATTATGTTGGTGCGGCTTCGGAACTTTTAAATATCTTGATATATCTCGAGAACTACGCATCTGATCAAAAAATATCATAGAACATAAAAAGTAGGAAACATAATTCTCTACAAAAAAGGTCTCTTAACATTTTGCCATAGCTCGCTTCGTTTCCGAGATATTTGCAGATTTATCTCAAGGGAAGGGGCCTGACGGACATATTTCGAGATATTTCTTCTTCTTGTTGTTCTTCTTCTGCACAGCTAAGCTGGAAGTGGCATTTGCCCCTCGCACTAGTGCAGAGTTATCTCAACGAAAGGGGCCACGGTGTTTCTGTATCTCTATTATGTTGGTGCGGCTTCGGAACTTTTAAATATCTCGATATATCTCGAAAACTACGCTTCTGATCAAAAAATATCATAGAACATAAATTGTAGGAAGCATAATTCTCTACAAAAAAGGTCTCTTAACATTTTGCCATAGCTCGCTTCGTTTCCGAGATATTTGCAGATATATCTCAAGGGAAGGGGCCTGACGGACATATTTCGAGATATTTCTTCTTCTTGTTGTTCTTCTTCTGCACAGCTAAGCTGGAAGTGGCATTTACAGCTCGCAACAGTGCAGAGTTATCTCAAAGAAAGGGGCCACGGTGTTTCTGTATCTCTATTATGTTGGTGCGGCTTCGGAACTTTTAAATATCTTGATATATCTCGAGAACTACGCATCTGATCAAAAAATATCATAGAACATGAAAAGTAGGAAACTTAATTCTCTACAAAACAGGTCTCTTAACATTTTGCCATAGCTCTCTTCGTTTCCGAGATATTTGCAGATTTATCTCAAGGGAAGGGGCCTGGCGGACATATTTCGAGATATTTCTTCTTCTTGTTGTTCTTCTTCTGCACAGCTAAGCTGGAAGTGGCATTTGCAGCTCGCAATAGTTCAGAGTTATCTCAACGAAAGGGGCCACGGTGTTTCTGTATCTCTATTATGTTGGTGCGGCTTCGGAACTTTTAAATATCTTGATATATCTCGAGAACTACGCGTCTGATCAAAAAATATCATAGAACATAAAAAGTAGGAAACTTAATTCTCTACAAAAACGGTCTCTTAACATTTTGCCATAGCTCGCTTCGTTTCCGAGATATTTGCAGATATATTTCAAGGGAAGGGGCCTGACGGGCATATTTCGAGATATTTCTTCTTCTTGTTGTTCTTCTTCTGCACAGCTAAGCTGGAAGTGGCATTTGCGGCTCGCACTAGTGCACAGTTATCTCGAAGAAAGGGGCCACGGTGTTTCTGTACCTCTATTATGTTGGTGCAGCTTCGGAACTTTTAAATATCTTGATATATCTCGAGAACTACGCATCTGATCAAAAAATATCATCGAACATAAAAAGTAGGAAACTTAATTCTCTACAAAAAAGGTCTCTTAACATTTTGCCATAGCTCGCTTCGTTTCCGAGATATTTGCATATTTATCTCAAGGGAAGGGGCCTGACGGACATATTTCGAGATATTTCTTCTTCTTGTTGTTCTTCTTCTGCACAGCTAAGCTGGAAGTGGCATTTGCGGCTCGCACTAGTGCAGAGTTATCTCAAAGAAAGGGGCCACGGTGTTTCTGTATCTCTATTATGTTGGTGCGGCTTCGGAACTTTTAAATATCTTGATATATCTCGAGAACTACGCGTCTGATCAAAAAATATCATAGAACATAAAAAGTAAGAAACATAATTCTCTACAAAAAAGGTCTCTTAACATTTTGCCATAGCTCGCTTCGTTTCCGAGATATTTGCAGATTTATCTCAAGGGAAGGGGCCTGACGGACATATTTCGAGATATTTCTTCTTCTTGTTGTTCTTCTTCTGCACAGCTAAGCTGGAAGTGGCATTTGCGGCTCGCACTAGTGCACAGTTATCTCAAAGAAAGGGGCCACGGTGTTTCTGTATCTCTATTATGTTGGTGCGTCTTCGGAACTTTTAAATATCTCGATATATCTCGAAAACTACGCTTCTGATCAAAAAATATCATAGAACGTAAATTGTAGGAAACATTATTCTCTACAAAAAAGGTCTCTTAACATTTTGCCATAGCTCGCTTCGTTTCCGCGATATTTGCAGATTCATCTTAAGGGAAGGGGTCTGACGGACATATTTCGAGATATTTCTTCTTCTTGTTGTTCTTCTTCTGCACAGCTAAGCTCGAAGTGGCATTTGCAGCTCGCAATAGTGCAGAGTTATCTCAAAGAAAGAGGCCACGGTGTTTCTGTACCTCTATTATGTTGGTGCAGCTTCGGAACTTTTAAATATCTTGATATATCTCGAGAACTACGCATCTGATCAAAAAATATCATCGAACATAAAAAGTAGGAAACTTAATTCTCTACAAAAAAGGTCTCTTAACATTTTGCCATAGCTCGCTTCGTTTCCGAGATATTTGCAGATTTATCTCAAGGGAAGTGGCCTGACGGACATATTTCGAGATATTTCTTCTTCTTGTTGTTCTTCTTCTGCACAGCTAAGCTGGAAGTGGCATTTGCAGCTCGCAATAGTGCAGAGATATCTCAAAGAAAGGGGCCACGGTGTTTCTGTATCTCTATTATGTTGGTGCGGCTTTGGAACTTTTAAATATCTTGATATATCTCGAGAACTACGCGTCTGATCAAAAAATATCATAGAACATAAAAAGTAAGAAACATAATTCTCTACAAAAAAGGTCTCTTAACATTTTGCCATAGCTCGCTTCGTTTCCGAGATATTTGCAGATATATCTCAAGGGAAGGGGCCTGACGGACATATTTCGAGATATTTCTTCTTCTTGTTGTTCTTCTTCTGCACAGCTAAGCTGGAAGTGGCATTTGCGGCTCGCACTAGTGCACAGTTATCTCAAAGAAAGGGGCCACGGTGTTTCTGTATCTCTATTATGTTGGTGCGGCTTCGGAACTTTTAAGTATCTCGATATATCTCGAAAACTACGCTTCTGATCAAGAAATATCATAGAACATAAATTGTAGGAAACATAATTCTCTACAAAAAACGTCTCTTAACATTTTGCCATAGTTCGCTTCGTTTCCGAGATATTTGCAGATTCAGCTCAAAGGAACTGGCCTGACGGACATATTTCGAGATATTTCTTCTTCTTGTTGTTCTTGCTCTGCACAGCTAAGCTGGAAGTGGCATTTGCAGCTCGCAATGGTGCAGAGTTATCTCAAAGAAAGGGGCCACGGTGTTTCTGTATCTCTATTATGTTGGTGCGGCTTCGGAACTTTTAAATATCTTGATATATCTCGAGAACTACGCATCTGATCAAAAAATATCATAGAACATAAAAAGTAGGAAACTTAATTCTCTACAAAAAAGGTCTCTTAACATTTTGCCATAGCTCGCTTCGTTTCCGAGATATTTGCATATTTATCTCAAGGGAAGGGGCCTGACGGACATATTTCGAGATATTTCTTCTTCTTGTTGTTCTTCTTCTGCACAGCTAAGCTGGAAGTGGCATTTGCGGCTCGCACTAGTGCAGAGTTATCTCAAAGAAAGGGGCCACGGTGTTTCTGTATCTCTATTATGTTGGTGCGGCTTCGGAACTTTTAAATATCTTGATATATCTCGAGAACTACGCGTCTGATCAAAAAATATCATAGAACATAAAAAGTAGGAAACTTAATTCTCTACAAAAAAGGTCTCTTAACATTTTGCCATAGCTCGCTTCGTTTCCGAGATATTTGCAGATTTATCTCAAGGGAAGTGGCCTGACGGACATATTTCGAGATATTTCTTCTTCTTGTTGTTCTTCTTCTGCACAGCTAAGCTGGAAGTGGCATTTGCAGCTCGCAATAGTGCAGAGATATCTCAAAGAAAGGGGCCACGGTGTTTCTGTATCTCTATTATGTTGGTGCGGCTTCGGAACTTTTAAATATCTTGATATATCTCGAGAACTACGCGTCTGATCAAAAAATATCATAGAACATAAAAAGTAAGAAACATAATTCTCTACAAAAAAGGTCTCTTAACATTTTGCCATAGCTCGCTTCGTTTCCGAGATATTTGCAGATTTATCTCAAGGGAAGGGGCCTGACGGACATATTTCGAGATATTTGTTCTTCTTGTTGTTCTTCTTCTGCACAGCTAAGCTGGAAGTGGCATTTGCAGCTCGCAATAGTGCAGAGTTATCTCAAAGAAAGGGGCCACGGTGTTTCTGTATCTCTATTATGTTGGTGCGGCTTCGGAACTTTTAAATATCTTGATATATCTCGTGAACTACGCGTCTGATCAAAAAATATCATAGAACATAAAAAGTAGGAAACTTAATTCTCTACAAAAAAGGTCTCTTAACATTTTGCCATAGCTCGCTTCGTTTCCGAGATATTTGCAGATATATCTCAAGGGAAGGGGCCTGACGGACATATTTCGAGATATTTCTTCTTCTTGTTGTTCTTCTTCTGCACAGCTAAGCTGGGAGTGGCATTTGCAGCTCGCAATAGTGCAGAGTTATCTCAAAGAAAGGGGCCACGGTGTTTCTGTATCTCTATTATGTTGGTGCGGCTTCGGAACTTTTAAGTATCTCGATATATCTCGAAAACTACGCTTCTGATCAAAAAATATCATAGAACATAAATTGTAGGAAACATAATTCTCTACAAAAAATGTCTCTTAACATTTTGCCATAGCTCGCTTCGTTTCCGAGATATTTGCAGATTCAGCTCAAAGGAACTGGCCTGACGGACATATTTCGAGATATTTCTTCTTCTTGTTGTTCTTCTTCTGCACAGCTAAGCTGGAAGTGGCATTTGCAGCTCGCAATAGTGCAGAGTTATCTCAAAGAAAGGGGCCACGGTGTTTCTGTATCGCTATTATGTTGGTGCGGCTTCGGAACTTTTAAATATCTTGATATATCTCGAGAACTACGCATCTGATCAAAAAATATCATAGAACATAAAAAGTAGGAAACTTAATTCTCTACAAAAAAGGTCTCTTAACATTTTGCCATAGCTCGCTTCGTTTCCGAGATATTTGCAGATTTATCTCAAGGGAAGGGGCCTGACGGACATATTTCGAGATATTTCTTCTTCTTGTTGTTCTTCTTCTGCACAGTTAAGCTGGAAGTGGCATTTGCGGCTCGCACTAGTGCAGAGTTATCTCAACGAAAGGGGCCACGGTGTTTCTGTATCTCTATTATGTTGGTGCGGCTTCGGAACTTTTAAATATCTTGATATATCTCGAGAACTACGCGTCCGATCAAAAAATATCATAGAACATAAAAAGTAGGAAACTTAATTCTCTACAAAAACGGTTTCTTAACATTTTGCCATAGCTCGCTTCGTTTCCGAGATATTTGCAGATATATTTCAAGGGAAGGGGCCTGACGGACATATTTCGAGATATTTCTTCTTCTTGTTGTTCTTCTTCTGCACAGCTAAGCTGGAAGTGGCATTTGCGGCTCGCACTAGTGCAGAGTTATCTCAAAGAAAGGGGCCACGGTGTTTCTGTATCTCTATTATGTTGGTGCGGCTTCGGAACTTTTAAATATCTCGATATATCTCGAAAACTACGCTTCTGATCAAAAAATATCATAGAACATAAATTGTAGGAAACATAATTCTCTACAAAAAACGTCTCTTAACATTTTGCCATAGCTCGCTTCGTTTCCGAGATATTTGCAGATTCAGCTCAAAGGAACTGGCCTGACGGACATATTTCGAGATATTTCTTCTTCTTGTTGTTCTTCCTCTGCATAGCTAAGCTGGAAGTGGCATTTGCAGCTCGCAATAGTGCAGAGTTATCTCAAAGAAAGGGGCCATGGTGTTTCTGTATCTCTATTATGTTGGTGCGGCTTCGGAACTTTTAAATATCTCGATATATCTCGAAAACTACGCTTCTGATCAAAAAATATCATAGAACCTAAATTGTAGGAAACATAATTCTCTACAAAAAAGGCCTCTTAAGATTTTGCCATAGCTCGCTTCGTTTCCGAGATATTTGCAGATATATCTCAAGGGAAGGGGCCTGACGGACATATTTCGAGATATTTCTTCTTCTTGTTGTTCTTCTTCTGCACAGCTAAGCTGGAAGTGGCATTTGCAGCTCGCAATAGTGCAGAGTTACCTGAAAGAAAGGGGCCACGGTGTTTCTGTATCTCTATTATGTTGGTGCGGCTCCGGAACTTTTAAATATCTTCATATATCTCGAGAACTACGCATCTGATCAAAAAATATCATAGAACATAAAAAGTAGGAAACTTAATTCTCTACAAAAAAGGTCTCTTAACATTTTGCCATAGCTGGCTTCGTTTCCGAGATATTTGCAGATTTATCTCAAGGGAAGGGGCCTAACGAACATATTCCGAGATATTTCTTCTTCTTGTTGTTCTTCTTCTGCACAGCTAAACTGGAAGTGGCATTTCCAGCTCGCAATAGTGCAGAGTTATCTCAAAGAAAGGGGCCACGGTGTTTCTGTATCTCTATTACGTTGGTGCGGCTTCGGAACTTTTAAATATCTTGATATATCTCGAGAACTACGCTTCTGATCAAAAAATATCATAGAACATAAATTGTAGGAAACATAATTCTCTACAAAAAACGTCTCTTAACATTTTGCCATAGCTCGCTTCGTTTCCGAGATATTTGCAGATTCAACTCAAAGGAACTGGCCTGACGGACATATTTCGAGATATTTCTTCTTCTTGTTGTTCTTCCTCTGCACAGCTAAGCTGGAAGTGGCATTTGCAGCTCGCAATAGTGCAGAGTTATCTCAAAGAAAGGGGCCACGGTGTTTCTGTATCGCTATTATGTTGGTGCGGCTTCGGAACTTTTAAATATCTTGATATATCTCGAGAACTACGCATCTGATCAAAAAATATCATAGAACATAAAAAGTAGGAAACTTAATTCTCTACAAAAAAGGTCTCTTAACATTTTGCCATAGCTCGCTTCGTTTCCGAGATATTTGCAGATTTATCTCAAGGGAAGGGGCCTGACGGACATATTTCGAGATATTTCTTCTTCTTGTTGTTCTTCTTCTGCACAGTTAAGCTGGAAGTGGCATTTGCGGCTCGCACTAGTGCAGAGTTATCTCAACGAAAGGGGCCACGGTGTTTCTGTATCTCTATTATGTTGGTGCGGCTTCGGAACTTTTAAATATCTTGATATATCTCGAGAACTACGCGTCCGATCAAAAAATATCATAGAACATAAAAAGTAGGAAACTTAATTCTCTACAAAAACGGTTTCTTACCATTTTGCCATAGCTCGCTTCGTTTCCGAGATATTTGCAGATATATTTCAAGGGAAGGGGCCTGACGGACATATTTCGAGATATTTCTTCTTCTTGTTGTTCTTCTTCTGCACAGCTAAGCTGGAAGTGGCATTTGCGGCTCGCACTAGTGCAGAGTTATCTCAAAGAAAGGGGCCACGGTGTTTCTGTATCTCTATTATGTTGGTGCGGCTTCGGAACTTTTAAATATCTCGATATATCTCGAAAACTACGCTTCTGATCAAAAAATATCATAGAACATAAATTGTAGGAAACATAATTCTCTACAAAAAACGTCTCTTAACATTTTGCCATAGCTCGCTTCGTTTCCGAGATATTTGCAGATTCAGCTCAAAGGAACTGGCCTGACGGACATATTTCGAGATATTTCTTCTTCTTGTTGTTCTTCCTCTGCACAGCTAAGCTGGAAGTGGCATTTGCAGCTCGCAATAGTGCAGAGTTATCTCAAAGAAAGGGGCAACGGTGTTTCTGTATCTCTATTATGTTGGTGCGGCTTCGGAACTTTTAAATATCTTGGTATATCTCGAGAACTACGCATCTGATCAAAAAATATCATAGAACATAAAAAGTAGGAAACTTAATTCTCTACAAAAAAGGTCTCTTAACATTTTGCCATAGCTCGCTTCGTTTCCGAGATATTTGCAGATTTATCTCAAGGGAAGGGGCCTAACGGACATATTTCGAGATATTTCTTCTTCTTGTTGTTCTTCTTCTGCGCAGTTAAGCTGGTAGTGGCATTTGCGGCTCGCACTAGTGCAGAGTTATCTCAACGAAAGGGGCCACGGTGTTTCTGTATCTCTATTATGTTGGTGAGGCTTCGGAACTTTTAAATATCTTGATATATCTCGAGAACTACGCGTCCGATCAAAAAATATCATAGAACATAAAAAGTAGGAAACTTAATTCTCTACAAAAACGGTTTCTTAACATTTTGCCATAGCTCGCTTCGTTTCCGAGATATTTGCAGATATATTTCAAGGGAAGGGGCCTGACGGACATATTTCGAGATATTTCTTCTTCTTGTTGTTCTTCTTCTGCACAGCTAAGCTGGAAGTGGCATTTGCGGCTCGCACTAGTGCAGAGTTATCTCAAAGAAAGGGGCCACGGTGTTTCTGTATCTCTATTATGTTGGTGCAGCTTCGGAACTTTTAAATATCTCGATATATCTCGAAAACTACGCTTCTGATCAAAAAATATCATAGAACATAGATTGTAGGAAACTTAATTCTCTACAAAAAACGTCTCTTAACATTTTGCCATAGCTCGCTTCGTTTCCGAGATATGTGCAGATTTATCTCAAGGGAAGGGGCCTGACGGACATATTTCGAGATATTTCTTCTTCTTGTTGTTCTTCCTCTGCACAGCTAAGCTGGAAGTGGCATTTGCAGCTCGCAATAGTGCAGAGTTATCTCAAAGAAAGGGGCCACGGTGTTTCTGTATCTCTATTATGTTGGTGCGGCTTCGGAACTTTTAAATATCTTGGTATATCTCGAGAACTACGCATCTGATCAAAAAATATCATAGAACATAAAAAGTAGGAAACTTAATTCTCTACAAAAAAGGTCTCTTAACATTTTGCCATAGCTCGCTTCGTTTCCGAGATATTTGCAGATTTATCTCAAGGGAAGGGGCCTAACGGACATATTTCGAGATATTTCTTCTTCTTGTTGTTCTTCTTGTGCACAGCTAAACTGGAAGTGGCATTTCCAGCTCGCAATAGTGCAGAGTTATCTCAAAGAAAGGGGCCACGGTGTTTCTGTATCTCTATTATGTTGGTGCGGCTTCGGAACTTTTAAATATCTTGATATATCTCGAGAACTACGCATCTGATCAAAAAATATCATAGAACATAAAAAGTAGGAAACTTAATTCTCTACAAAAAAGGTCGCTTAACATTTTGCCATAGCTCTCTTCGTTTCCGAGATATTTGCAGATTTATCTCAAGGGAAGGGGCCTGACGGACATATTTCGAGATATTTCTTCTTCTTGTTGTCCTTCTTCTGCACAGCTAAGCTGGAAGTGGCATTTGCAGCTCGCAATAGTGCAGAGTTATCTCAAAGAAAGGGGCCACGGTGTTTTTGTATCTCTATTATGTTGGTGCGGCTTCGGAACTTTTAAATATCTTTATATATCTCGAGAACTACGCGTCGGATAAAAAAATATCATAGAACTTAAAAAGTAGGAAACATAATTCTCTACAAAAAAGGTCTCTTAACATTTTGCCATAGCTCGCTTCGTTTCCGAGATATTTGCAGATTTATCTCAAGGGAAGGGGCCTAACGAACATATTCCGAGATATTTCTTCTTCTTGTTGTTCTTCTTCTGCACAGCTAAACTGGAAGTGGCATTTCCAGCTCGCAATAGTGCAGAGTTATCTCAAAGAAAGGGGCCACGGTGTTTCTGTATCTCTATTATGTTGGTGCGGCTTCGGAACTTTTAAATATCTTGATATATCTCGAGAACTACGCTTCTGATCAAAAAATATCATACAACATAAATTGTAGGAAACATAATTCTCTACAAAAAACGTCTCTTAACATTTTGCCATAGCTCGCTTCGTTTCCGAGATATTTGCAGATTCAGCTCAAAGGAACTGGCCTGACGGACATATTTCGAGATATTTCTTCTTCTTGTTGTTCTTCCTCTGCACAGCTAAGCTGGAAGTGGCATTTGCAGCTCGCAATAGTGCAGAGTTATCTCAAAGAAAGGGGCAACGGTGTTTCTGTATCTCTATTATGTTGGTGCGGCTTCGGAACTTTTAAATATCTTGGTATATCTCGAGAACTACGCATCTGATCAAAAAATATCATAGAACATAAAAAGTAGGAAACTTAATTCTCTACAAAAAAGGTCTCTTAACATTTTGCCATAGCTCGCTTCGTTTCCGAGATATTTGCAGATTTATCTCAAGGGAAGGGGCCTAACGGACATATTTCGAGATATTTCTTCTTCTTGTTGTTCTTCTTCTGCACAGTTAAGCTGGAAGTGGCATTTGCGGCTCGCACTAGTGCAGAGTTATCTCAACGAAAGGGGCCACGGTGTTTCTGTATCTCTATTATGTTGGTGCGGCTTCGGAACTTTTAAATATCTCGATATATCTCGAAAACTACGCTTCTGATCAAAAAATATCATAGAACGTAAATTGTAGAAAACATAATTCTCTACAAAAAAGGTCTCTTAACATTTTGCCATAGCTCGCTTCGTTTCCGAGATATTTGCAGATTTATCTCAAGGGAAGGGGCCTGACGGACATATTTCGAGATATTTCTTCTTCTTGTTGTTCTTCTTCTGCACAGCTAAGCTGGAAGTGGCATTTGCAGCTCGCAATAGTGCAGAGTTATCTCAAAGAAAGGGGCCACGGTGTTTCTGTATCTCTATTATGTTGGTGCGGCTTCGGAACTTTTAAATATCTTGGTATATCTCGAGAACTACGCATCTGATCAAAAAATATCATAGAACATAAAAAGTAGGAAACTTAATTCTCTACAAAAAAGGTCTCTTAACATTTTGCCATAGCTCGCTTCGTTTCCGAGATATTTGCAGATTAATCTCAAGGGAAGGGGCCTAACGGACATATTTCGAGATATTTCTTCTTCTTGTTGTTCTTCTTGTGCACAGCTAAACTGGAAGTGGCATTTGCAGCTCGCAATAGTGCAGAGTTATCTCAAAGAAAGGGGCCACGGTGTTTTTGTATCTCTATTATGTTGGTGCGGCTTCGGAACTTTTAAATATCTTGATATATCTCGAGAACTACGCGTCGGGTAAAAAAATATCATAGAACATAAAAAGTAGGAAACTTAATTCTCTACAAAAAAGGTCTCTTAACATTTTGCCATAGCTCGCTTCGTTTCCGAGATATTTGCAGATTAATCTCAAGGGAAGGGGCCTAACGGACATATTTCGAGATATTTCTTCTTCTTGTTGTTCTTCTTGTGCACAGCTAAACTGGAAGTGGCATTTGCAGCTCGCAATAGTGCAGAGTTATCGCAAAGAAAGGGGCCACGGTGTTTCTGTATCTCTATTATGTTGGTGCGGCTTCGGAACTTTTAAATATCTCGATATATCTCGAAAACTACGCTTCTGATCAAAAAATATCATAGAACATAAATTGTAGGAAACATAATTCTCTACAAAAAAGGTCTCTTAACATTTTGCCATAGCTCGCTTCGTTTCCGAGATATTTGCAGATTTATCTCAAGGGAAGGGTCCTGATGGACATATTTCGAGATATTTCTTCTTCTTGTTGTTCTTCTTCTGCACAGCTAAGCTGGAAGTGGCATTTGCACTTCGCAATAGTGCAGAGTTATCTCAAAGAAAGGGGCCACGGTGTTGCTGTATCTCTATTATGTTGGTGCGGCTTCGGAACTTTTAAATATCTTGATATATCTCGAGAACTACGCATCTGATCAAAAAATATCATAGAACATAAAAAGTAGGACACTTAGTTCTCTACAAAAAAGGTCTCTTAACATTTTGCCATAGCTCGCTTCGTTTCCGAGATATTTGCATATTTATCTCAAGGGAAGGGGCCTGACGGACATATTTCGAGATATTTCTTCTTCTTGTTGTTCTTCTTCTGCACAGCTAAGCTGGAAGTGGCATTTGCGGCTCGCACTAGTGCAGAGTTATCTCAAAGAAAGGGGCCACGGTGTTTCTGTATCTCTATTATGTTGGTGCGGCTTCGGAACTTTTAAATATCTTGATATATCTCGAGAACAACGCATCTGATCAAAAAATATCATAGAACATAAAAAGTAGGAAACTTAGTTCTCTACAAAAAAGGTCTCTTAACATTTTGCCATAGCTCGCTTCGTTTCCGAGATATTTGCAGATTTATCTCAATGGAAGGGGCCTGACGGGCATATTTCGAGATATTTCTTCTTCTTGTTGTTCTTCTTCTGCACAGCTAAGCTGGAAGTGGCATTTGCAGCGCGCAATAGTGCAGAGTTATCTCAAAGAAAGGGGCCACGGTGTTTCTGTATCTCTATTATGTTGGTGCGGCTTCGGAACTTTTAAATATCTTGATATATCTCGAGAACTACGCATCCGATCAAAAAATATCATAGAACATAAAAAGTAGGAAACTTAATTCTCTACAAAAAAGGTCTCTTAACATTTTGCCATAGCTCGCTTCGTTTCCGAGATATTTGCATATTTATCTCAAGGGAAGGGGCCTGACGGACATATTTCGAGATATTTCTTCTTCTTGTTGTTCTTCTTCTGCACAGCTAAGCTGGAAGTGGCATTTGCGGCTCGCACTAGTGCAGAGTTATCTCAAAGAAAGGGGCCACGGTGTTTCAGTATCTCTATTATGTTGGTGCGGCTTCGGAACTTTTAAATATCTCGATATATCTCGAGAACTACGCATCTGATCAAAAAATATCATAGAACATAAAAAGTAGGAAACTTAATTCTCTACAAAAAAGGTCTCTTAACATTTTGCCATAGCTCGCTTCGTTTCCGAGATATTTGCATATTTATCTCAAGGGAAGGGGCCTGACGGACATATTTCGAGATATTTCTTCTTCTTGTTGTTCTTCTTCTGCACAGCTAAGCTGGAAGTGGCATTTGCGGCTCGCACTAGTGCAGAGTTATCTCAAAGAAAGGGGCCACGGTGTTTCTGTATCTCTATTATGTTGGTGCGGCTTCGGAACTTTTAAATATCTCGATATATCTCGAAAACTACGCTTCTGATCAAAAAATATCATAGAACATAAATTGTAGGAAACATAATTCTCTACAAAAAAGGTCTCTTAACATTTTGCCATAGCTCGCTTCGTTTCCGAGATATTTGCAGATATATCTCAAGGGAAGGGGCCTGACGGACATATTTCGAGATATTTCTTCTTCTTGTTGTTCTTCTTCTGCACAGCTAAGCTGGAAGTGGCATTTACAGCTCGCAATAGTGCAGAGTTATCTCAAAGAAAGGGGCCACGGTGTTTCTGTATCTCTATTATGTTGGTGCGGCTTCGGAACTTTTAAATATCTTGATATATCTCGAGAACTACGCCTCTGATCGAAAAATATCATAGAACATAAAAAGTAGGAAACTTAATTCTCTACAAAAAACGTCTCTTAACATTTTGCCATAGCTCGCTTCGTTTCCGAGATATTTGCAGATATATCTCAAGGGAAGGGGCCTGACGGACATATTTCGAGATATTTCTTCTTCTTGTTGTTCTTCTTCTGCACAGCTAAGCTGGAAGTGGAATTTGCAGCGCGCAATAGTGCAGAGTTATCTCAAAGAAAGGGGCCACGGTGTTTCTGTATCTCTATTATGTTGGTGCGGCTTCGGAACTTTTAAATATCTTGATATATCTCGAGAACTACGCATCTGATCAAAAAATATCATACTACATAAAAAGTAGGAAACTTAATTCTCTACAAGAAAGGTCTCTAAACATTTTGCCATAGCTCGCTTCGTTTCCGAGATATTTGCAGATTTATCTCAAGGGAAGGGGCCTGACGGACATATTTCGAGATATTTCTTCTTCTTGTTGTTCTTCTTCTGCACAGCTAAGCTGGAAGTGGCATTTGCGGCTCGCACTAGTGCAGAGTTATCTCAAAGAAAGGGGCCACGGTGTTTCTGTATCCCTATTATGTTGGTGCGGCTTCGGAACTTTTAAATATCTCGATATATCTCGAGAACTACGCTTCTGATCAAAAAATATCATAGAACATAAATTGTAGGAAACATAATTCTCTACAAAAAACGTCTCTTAACATTCTGCCATAGCTCGCTTCGTTTCCGAGATATTTGCAGATTTATCTCAAGGGAAGGGGCCTGACGGACATATTTCGAGATATTTCTTCTTCTTGTTGTTCTTCTTCTGCACAGCTAAGCTGGAAGTGGCATTTGCGGCTCGCACTAGTGCAGAGTTATCTCAAAGAAAGGGGTCACGGTGTTTCTGTATCCCTATTATGTTGGTGCGGCTTCGGAACTTTTAAATATCTCGATATATCTCGAGAACTACGCTTCTGATCAAAAAATATCATAGAACATAAATTGTAGGAAACATAATTCTCTCCAAAAAAGGTCTCTTAACATTTTGCCATAGCTCGCTTCGTTTCCGAGATATTTGCAGATTTATCTCAAGGGAAGGGGTCTGACGGACATATTTCGAGATATTTCTTCTTCTTGTTGTTCTTCTTCTGCACAGCTAAGCTGGAAGTGGCATTTGCAGCGCGCAATAGTGTTGAGTTGTCTCAAAGAAAGGGGCCACGGTGTTTCTGTATCTCTATTATGTTGGTGCGGCTTCGGAACTTTTAAATATCTTGATATATCTCGAGAACTACGCATCTGATCAAAAAATATCATAGAAAATAAAAAGTAGAAAACTTAATTCTCTACAAAAAAGGTCTCTTAACATTTTGCCATAGCTCGCTTCGTTTCCGAGATATTTGCAGATTTATCTCAAGGGAAGGGGCCTAACGGACATATTTCGAGATATTTCTTCTTCTTGTTGTTCTTCTTCTGCACAGCTAAGCTGGAAGTGGCATTTGCAGCGCGCAATAGTGCAGAGTTATCTCAAAGAAAGGGGCCACGGTGTTTCTGTATCTCTATTATGTTGGTGCGGCTTCGGAACTTTTAAATATCTTGATATATCTCGAGAACTACGTATCTGATCAAAAAATATCATAGAACATAAAAAGTAGGAAACTTAATTCTCTACAAAAAAGGTCTCTGAACATTTTGCCATAGCTCGCTTCGTTTCCGAGATATTTGCAGATTTATCTCAAGGGAAGGGGCCTAACGGACATATTTCGAGATATTTCTTCTTCTTGTTGTTCTTCTTCTGCACAGCTAAACTGGAAGTGGCATTTCCAGCTCGCAATAGTGCAGAGTTATCTCAAAGAAAGGGGCCACGGTGTTTCTGTATCTCTATTATGTTGGTGCGGCTTCGGAACTTTTAAATATCTCGATATATCTCGAAAACTACGCTTCTGATCAAAAAATATCATAGAACCTGGATTGTAGGAAACATAATTCTCGACAAAAAAGGTCTCTTAACATTTTGCCATAGCTCGCTTCGTTTCCGAGATATTTGCAGATATATCTCAAGGGAAGGGGCCTGACGGACATATTTCGAGATATTTCTTCTTCTTGTTGTTCTTCTTCTGCACAGCTAAGCTGGAAGTGGCATTTGCAGCTCGCAATAGTGCAGAGTTATCTCAAAGAAAGGGGCCACGGTGTTTCTGTATCTCTATTATGTTGGTGCGGCTTCGGAACTTTTAAATATCTTGATATATCTCGAGAACTACGCGTCTGATCAAAAAATATCATAGAACATAAAAAGTAGGAAACTTAATTCTCTACAAAAACGGTCTCTTAACATTTTGCCATAGCTCGCTTCGTTTCCGAGATATTTGCAGATACATCTCAAGGGCAGGGGCCCGACGGACATATTTCGAGATATTTCTTCTTCTTGTTGTTCTTCTTCTGCACAGCTAAGCTGGAAGTGGCATTTGCGGCTCGCACTAGTGCACAGTTATCTCAAAGAAAGGGGCCACGGTGTTTCTGTATCTCTATTATGATGGTGCGGCTTCGGAACTTTTAAATATCTTGATATATCTCGAGAACTACGCATCTGATCAAAAAATATCATAGAACATAAAAAGTAGGAAACTTAATTCTCTACAAAAAACGTCTCTCAACATTTTGCCATAGCTCGCGTCGTTTCCGAGATATTTGCAGATTTATCTCAAGGGAAGGGGCCTGACGGACATATTTCGAGATATTTCTTCTTCTTGTTGTTCTTCTTCTGCACAGCTAAGCTGGAAGTGGCATTTGCGGCTCGCACTAGTGCAGAGTTATCTCAAAGAAAGGGGTCACGGTGTTTCTGTATCCCTATTATGTTGGTGCGGCTTCGGAACTTTTAAATATCTCGATATATCTCGAGAACTACGCATCTGATCAAAAAATATCATACTACATAAAAAGTAGGAAACTTAATTCTCTACAAGAAAGGTCTCTAAACATTTTGCCATAGCTCGCTTCGTTTCCGAGATATTTGCAGATTTATCTCAAGGGAAGGGGCCTGACGGACATATTTCGAGATATTTCTTCTTCTTGTTGTTCTTCTTCTGCACAGCTAAGCTCGAAGTGGCATTTACAGCTCGGAATAGTGCAGAGTTATCTCAAAGAGAGGGGCCACGGTGTTTCTGTATCTCTATTATGTTGGTGCGGCTTCGGAACTTTTAAATATCTCGATATATCTCGAGAACTGCGCATCTGATCAAAAAATATCATAGAACATAAAAAGTAGGAAACTTAATTCTCTACAAAAAAGGTCTCTTAACATTTTGCCATAGCTCGCTTCGTTTCCGAGATATTTGCAGATTTATCTCAAGGGAAGGGGTCTGACGGACATATTTCGAGATATTTCTTCTTCTTGTTGTTCTTCTTCTGCACAGCTAAGCTGGAAGTGGCATTTGCGGCTCGCACTAGTGCAGAGTTATCTCAAAGAAAGGGGTCACGGTGTTTCTGTATCCCTATTATGTTGGTGCGGCTTCGGAACTTTTAAATATCTCGATATATCTCGAGAACTACGCTTCTGATCAAAAAATATCATAGAACATAAATTGTAGGAAACATAATTCTCTCCAAAAAAGGTCTCTTAACATTTTGCCATAGCTCGCTTCGTTTCCGAGATATTTGCAGATTTATCTCAAGGGAAGGGGTCTGACGGACATATTTCGAGATATTTCTTCTTCTTGTTGTTCTTCTTCTGCACAGCTAAGCTGGAAGTGGCATTTGCAACGCGCAATAGTGTTGAGTTGTCTCAAAGAAAGGGGCCACGGTGTTTCTGTATCTCTATTATGTTGGTGCGGCTTCGGAACTTTTAAATATCTTGATATATCTCGAGAACTACGCATCTGATCAAAAAATATCATAGAACATAAAAAGTAGGAAACTTAATTCTCTACAAAAAAGGTCGCTTAACATTTTGCCATAGCTCTCTTCGTTTCCGAGATATTTGCAGATTTATCTCAAGGGAAGGGGCCTGACGGACATATTTCGAGATATTTCTTCTTCTTGTTGTCCTCCTTCTGCACAGCTAAGCTGGAAGTGGCATTTGCAGCTCGCAATAGTGCAGAGTTATCTCAAAGAAAGGGGCCACGGTGTTTTTGTATCTCTATTATGTTGGTGCGGCTTCGGAACTTTTAAATATCTTGATATATCTCGAGAACTACGCGTCGGATAAAAAAATATCATAGAACTTAAAAAGTAGGAAACATAATTCTCTACAAAAAAGGTCTCTTAACATTTTGCCATAGCTCGCTTCGTTTCCGAGATATTTGCAGATTTATCTCAAGGGAAGGGGCCTAACGAACATATTCCGAGATATTTCTTCTTCTTGTTGTTCTTCTTCTGCACAGCTAAACTGGAAGTGGCATTTCCAGCTCGCAATAGTGCAGAGTTATCTCAAAGAAAGGGGCCACGGTGTTTCTGTATCTCTATTATGTTGGTGCGGCTTCGGAACTTTTAAATATCTTGATATATCTCGAGAACTACGCTTCTGATCAAAAAATATCATACAACATAAATTGTAGGAAACATAATTCTCTACAAAAAACGTCTCTTAACATTTTGCCATAGCTCGCTTCGTTTCCGAGATATTTGCAGATTCAGCTCAAAGGAACTGGCCTGACGGACATATTTCGAGATATTTCTTCTTCTTGTTGTTCTTCTTCTGCACAGCTAAACTGGAAGTGGCATTTCCAGCTCGCAATAGTGCAGAGTTATCTCAAAGAAAGGGGCCACGGTGTTTCTGTATCTCTATTATGTTGGTGCGGCTTCGGAACTTTTAAATATCTCGATATATCTCGAAAACTACGCTTCTGATCAAAAAATATCATAGAACCTGGATTGTAGGAAACATAATTCTCGACAAAAAAGGTCTCTTAACATTTTGCCATAGCTCGCTTCGTTTCCGAGATATTTGCAGATATATCTCAAGGGAAGGGGCCTGACGGACATATTTCGAGATATTTCTTCTTCTTGTTGTTCTTCTTCTGCACAGCTAAGCTGGAAGTGGCATTTGCAGCTCGCAATAGTGCAGAGTTATCTCAAAGAAAGGGGCCACGGTGTTTCTGTATCTCTATTATGTTGGTGCGGCTTCGGAACTTTTAAATATCTTGATATATCTCGAGAACTACGCGTCTGATCAAAAAATATCATAGAACATAAAAAGTAGGAAACTTAATTCTCTACAAAAACGGTCTCTTAACATTTTGCCATAGCTCGCTTCGTTTCCGAGATATTTGCAGATACATCTCAAGGGCAGGGGCCCGACGGACATATTTCGAGATATTTCTTCTTCTTGTTGTTCTTCTTCTGCACAGCTAAGCTGGAAGTGGCATTTGCGGCTCGCACTAGTGCACAGTTATCTCAAAGAAAGGGGCCACGGTGTTTCTGTATCTCTATTATGATGGTGCGGCTTCGGAACTTTTAAATATCTTGATATATCTCGAGAACTACGCATCTGATCAAAAAATATCATAGAACATAAAAAGTAGGAAACTTAATTCTCTACAAAAAACGTCTCTCAACATTTTGCCATAGCTCGCGTCGTTTCCGAGATATTTGCAGATTTATCTCAAGGGAAGGGGCCTGACGGACATATTTCGAGATATTTCTTCTTCTTGTTGTTCTTCTTCTGCACAGCTAAGCTGGAAGTGGCATTTGCGGCTCGCACTAGTGCAGAGTTATCTCAAAGAAACGGGTCACGGTGTTTCTGTATCCCTATTATGTTGGTGCGGCTTCGGAACTTTTAAATATCTCGATATATCTCGAGAACTACGCTTCTGATCAAAAAATATCATAGAACATAAATTGTAGGAAACATAATTCTCTACAAAAAAGGTCTCTTAACATTTTGCCATAGCTCGCTTCGTTTCCGAGATATTTGCAGATATATCTCAAGGGAAGGGGCCTGACGGACATATTTCGAGATATTTCTTCTTCTTGTTGTTCTTCTTCTGCACAGCTAAGCTGGAAGTGGCATTTGCGGCTCGCACTAGTGCAGAGTTATCTCAAAGAAAGGGGTCACGGTGTTTCTGTATCCCTATTATGTTGGTGCGGCTTCGGAACTTTTAAATATCTCGATATATCTCGAGAACTACGCTTCTGATCAAAAAATATCATAGAACATAAATTGTAGGAAACATAATTCTCTCCAAAAAAGGTCTCTTAACATTTTGCCATAGCTCGCTTCGTTTCCGAGATATTTGCAGATTTATCTCAAGGGAAGGGGTCTGACGGACATATTTCGAGATATTTCTTCTTCTTGTTGTTCTTCTTCTGCACAGCTAAGCTGGAAGTGGCATTTGCAGCGCGCAATAGTGTTGAGTTGTCTCAAAGAAAGGGGCCACGGTGTTTCTGTATCTCTATTATGTTGGTGCGGCTTCGGAACTTTTAAATATCTTGATATATCTCGAGAACTACGCATCTGATCAAAAAATATCATAGAACATAAAAAGTAGGAAACTTAATTCTCTACAAAAAAGGTCGCTTAACATTTTGCCATAGCTCTCTTCGTTTCCGAGATATTTGCAGATTTATCTCAAGGGAAGGGGCCTGACGGACATATTTCGAGATATTTCTTCTTCTTGTTGTCCTTCTTCTGCACAGCGAAGCTGGAAGTGGCATTTGCAGCTCGCAATAGTGCAGAGTTATCTCAAAGAAAGGGGCCACGGTGTTTTTGTATCTCTATTATGTTGGTGCGGCTTCGGAACTTTTAAATATCTTGATATATCTCGAGAACTACGCGTCGGATAAAAAAATATCATAGAACTTAAAAAGTAGGAAACATAATTCTCTACAAAAAAGGTCTCTTAACATTTTGCCATAGCTCGCTTCGTTTCCGAGATATTTGCAGATTTATCTCAAGGGAAGGGGCCTAACGAACATATTCCGAGATATTTCTTCTTCTTGTTGTTCTTCTTCTGCACAGCTAAACTGGAAGTGGCATTTCCAGCTCGCAATAGTGCAGAGTTATCTCAAAGAAAGGGGCCACGGTGTTTCTGTATCTCTATTATGTTGGTGCGGCTTCGGAACTTTTAAATATCTTGATATATCTCGAGAACTACGCTTCTGATCAAAAAATATCATACAACATAAATTGTAGGAAACATAATTCTCTACAAAAAACGTCTCTTAACATTTTGCCATAGCTCGCTTCGTTTCCGAGATATTTGCAGATTCAGCTCAAAGGAACTGGCCTGACGGACATATTTCGAGATATTTCTTCTTCTTGTTGTTCTTCCTCTGCACAGCTAAGCTGGAAGTGGCATTTGCAGCTCGCAATAGTGCAGAGTTATCTCAAAGAAAGGGGCAACGGTGTTTCTGTATCTCTATTATGTTGGTGCGGCTTCGGAACTTTTAAATATCTTGGTATATCTCGAGAACTACGCATCTGATCAAAAAATATCATAGAACATAAAAAGTAGGAAACTTAATTCTCTACAAAAAAGGTCTCTTAACATTTTGCCATAGCTCGCTTCGTTTCCGAGATATTTGCAGATTTATCTCAAGGGAAGGGGCCTAACGGACATATTTCGAGATATTTCTTCTTCTTGTTGTTCTTCTTCTGCACAGTTAAGCTGGAAGTGGCATTTGCGGCTCGCACTAGTGCAGAGTTATCTCAACGAAAGGGGCCACGGTGTTTCTGTATCTCTATTATGTTGTTGCGGCTTCGGAACTTTTAAATATCTCGATATATCTCGAAAACTACGCTTCTGATCAAAAAATATCATAGAACGTAAATTGTAGAAAACATAATTCTCTACAAAAAAGGTCTCTTAACATTTTGCCATAGCTCGCTTCGTTTCCGAGATATTTGCAGATTTATCTCAAGGGAAGGGGCCTGACGGACATATTTCGAGATATTTCTTCTTCTTGTTGTTCTTCTTCTGCACAGCTAAGCTGGAAGTGGCATTTGCAGCTCGCAATAGTGCAGAGTTATCTCAAAGAAAGGGGCCACGGTGTTTCTGTATCTCTATTATGTTGGTGCGGCTTCGGAACTTTTAAATATCTTGGTATATCTCGAGAACTACGCATCTGATCAAAAAATATCATAGAACATAAAAAGTAGGAAACTTAATTCTCTACAAAAAAGGTCTCTTAACATTTTGCCATAGCTCGCTTCGTTTCCGAGATATTTGCAGATTAATCTCAAGGGAAGGGGCCTAACGGACATATTTCGAGATATTTCTTCTTCTTGTTGTTCTTCTTGTGCACAGCTAAACTGGAAGTGGCATTTGCAGCTCGCAATAGTGCAGAGTTATCTCAAAGAAAGGGGCCACGGTGTTTTTGTATCTCTATTATGTTGGTGCGGCTTCGGAACTTTTAAATATCTTGATATATCTCGAGAACTACGCGTCGGGTAAAAAAATATCATAGAACATAAAAAGTAGGAAACTTAATTCTCTACAAAAAAGGTCTCTTAACATTTTGCCATAGCTCGCTTCGTTTCCGAGATATTTGCAGATTAATCTCAAGGGAAGGGGCCTAACGGACATATTTCGAGATATTTCTTCTTCTTGTTGTTCTTCTTGTGCACAGCTAAACTGGAAGTGGCATTTGCAGCTCGCAATAGTGCAGAGTTATCTCAAAGAAAGGGGCCACGGTGTTTCTGTATCTCTATTATGTTGGTGCGGCTTCGGAACTTTTAAATATCTTGATATATCTCGAGAACTACGCATCTGATCAAAAAATATCATGGAACATAAAAAGTAGAAAACTTAATTCTCTACAGAAAAGGTCTCTTAACATTTTGCCATAGCTCGCTTCGTTTCCGAGATACTTGCCGATTTATCTCAAGGGGAGGGGCCTGACGGACATATTTCGAGATATTTCTTCTTCTTGTTGTTCTTCTTCTGCACAGCTAAGCTGGAAGTGGCATTTGCAGCTCGCAGTTGTGCAGAGTTATCTCAAAGAAAGGGGCCACGGTGTTTCTGTATCTCTATTATGTTGGTGCGGCTTCGGAACTTTTAAATATCTCGATATATCCCGAGAACTACGCATCTGATCAAAAAATATCATAGAACATAAAAAGTAGGAAACTTAATTCTCTACAAATAAGGTCTCTTAACATTTTGGCATAGCTCGCTTCGTTTCCGAGATATTTGCAGATTTATCTCAAGGGAAGGGGCCTGACGGACATATTTCGAGATATTTCTTCTTCTTGTTGTTCTTCTCCTGCACAGCTAAGCTGGAAGTGGCATTTGCAGCTCGCAATAGTGCAGAGTTATCGCAAAGAAAGGGGCCACGGTGTTTCTGTATCTCTATTATGTTGGTGCGGCTTCGGAACTTTTAAATATCTCGATATATCTCGAAAACTACGCTTCTGATCAAAAAATATCATAGAACATAAATTGTAGGAAACATAATTCTCTACAAAAAAGGTCTCTTAACATTTTGCCATAGCTCGCTTCGTTTCCGAGATATTTGCAGATTTATCTCAAGGGAAGGGGCCTGACGGACATATTTCGAGATATTTCTTCTTCTTGTTGTTCTTCTCCTGCACAGCTAAGCTGGAAGTGGCATTTGCAGCTCGCAATAGTGCAGAGTTATCGCAAAGAAAGGGGCCACGGTGTTTCTGTATCTCTATTATGTTGGTGCGGCTTCGGAACTTTTAAATATCTCGATATATCTCGAAAACTACGCTTCTGATCAAAAAATATCATAGAACATAAAAAGTAGGAAACTTAATTCTCTACAAAAAAGGTCTCTTAACATTTTGCCATAGCTCGCTTCGTTTCCGAGATATTTGCAGATTAATCTCAAGGGAAGGGGCCTAACGGACATATTTCGAGATATTTCTTCTTCTTGTTGTTCTTCTTGTGCACAGCTAAACTGGAAGTGGCATTTGCAGCTCGCAATAGTGCAGAGTTATCTCAAAGAAAGGGGCCACGGTGTTTCTGTATCTCTATTATGTTGGTGCGGCTTCGGAACTTTTAAATATCTTGATATATCTCGAGAACTACGCATCTGATCAAAAAATATCATGGAACATAAAAAGTAGAAAACTTAATTCTCTACAGAAAAGGTCTCTTAACATTTTGCCATAGCTCGCTTCGTTTCCGAGATACTTGCCGATTTATCTCAAGGGAAGGGGCCTGACGGACATATTTCGAGATATTTCTTCTTCTTGTTGTTCTTCTTCTGCACAGCTAAGCTGGAAGTGGCATTTGCAGCTCGCAGTTGTGCAGAGTTATCTCAAAGAAAGGGGCCACGGTGTTTCTGTATCTCTATTATGTTGGTGCGGCTTCGGAACTTTTAAATATCTCGATATATCCCGAGAACTACGCATCTGATCAAAAAATATCATAGAACATAAAAAGTAGGAAACTTAATTCTCTACAAATAAGGTCTCTTAACATTTTGGCATAGCTCGCTTCGTTTCCGAGATATTTGCAGATTTATCTCAAGGGAAGGGGCCTGACGGACATATTTCGAGATATTTCTTCTTCTTGTTGTTCTTCTCCTGCACAGCTAAGCTGGAAGTGGCATTTGCAGCTCGCAATAGTGCAGAGTTATCGCAAAGAAAGGGGCCACGGTGTTTCTGTATCTCTATTATGTTGGTGCGGCTTCGGAACTTTTAAATATCTTGATATATCTCGAGAACTACGCGTCTGATCAAAAAATATCACAGAACATAAAAAGTAGGAAACTTAATTCTCTACAAAAACGGTCTCTTAACATTTTGCCATAGCTCGCTTCGTTTCCGAGATATTTGCAGATATATCTCAAGGGCAGGGGCCTGACGGACATATTTCGAGATATTTCTTCTTCTTGTTGTTCTTCTTCTGCACAGCTAAGCTGGAAGTGGCATTTTCGGCTCGCACTAGTGCAGAGTTATCTCAAAGAAAGGGGCCACGGTGTTTCTGTATCCCTATTATGTTGGTGCGGCTTCGGAACTTTTAAATATCTCGATATATCTCGAGAACTACGCTTCTGATCAAAAAATATCATAGAACATAAATTGTAGGAAACATAATTCTCTACAAAAAACGTCTCTTAACATTCTGCCATAGCTCGCTTCGTTTCCGAGATATTTGCAGATTTATCTCAAGGGAAGGGGCCTGACGGACATATTTCGAGATATTTCTTCTTCTTGTTGTTCTTCTTCTGCACAGCTAAGCTGGAAGTGGCATTTGCGGCTCGCACTAGTGCAGAGTTATCTCAAAGAAAGGGGTCACGGTGTTTCTGTATCTCTATTATGTTGGTGTGGCTTCGGAACTTTTAAATATCTTGATATATCTCGAGAACTACGCATCTGATCAAAAAATATCATAGAACATAAAAAGTAGGAAACTTAATTCTCTACAAAAAAGGTCTCTTAACATTTTGCCATAGCTCGCTTCGTTTCCGAGATATTTGCAGATATATCTCAAGGGAAGGGGCCTGACGGACATATTTCGAGATATTTCTTCTTCTTGTTGTTCTTCTTCTGCACAGCTAAGCTGGAAGTGGCATTTACAGCTCGGAATAGTGCAGAGTTATCTCAAAGAGAGGGGCGACGGTGTTTCTGTATCTCTATTATGTTGGTGCGGCTTCGGAACTTTTAAATATCTCGATATATCTCGAGAACTGCGCATCTGATCAAAAAATATCATAGAACATAAAAAGTAGGAAACTTAATTCTCTACAAAAAAGGTCTCTTAACATTTTGCCATAGCTCGCTTCGTTTCCGAGATATTTGCAGATTTATCTCAAGGGAAGGGGTCTGACGGACATATTTCGAGATATTTCTTCTTCTTGTTGTTCTTCTTCTGCACAGCTAAGCTGGAAGTGGCATTTGCAGCGCGCAATAGTGCAGAGTTATCTCAAAGAAAGGGGCCACGGTGTTTCTGTATCTCTATTATGTTGGTGCGGCTTCGGAACTTTTAAATATCTTGATATATCTCGAGAACTACGCATCTGATCAAAAAATATCATACAACATAAAAAGTAGGAAACTTAATTCTCTACAAAAAAGGTCTCTTAACATTTTGCCATAGCTCGCTTCGTTTCCGAGATATTTGCAGATTTATCTCAAGGGAAGGGGCCTAACGGACATATTTCGAGATATTTCTTCTTCTTGTTGTTCTTCTTCTGCACAGCTAAACTGGAAGTGGCATTTCCAGCTCGCAATAGTGCAGAGTTATCTCAAAGAAAGGGGCCACGGTGTTTCTGTATCTCTATTATGTTGGTGCGGCTTCGGAACTTTTAAATATCTCGATATATCTCGAAAACTACGCTTCTGATCAAAAAATATCATAGAACCTAGATTGTAGGAAACATAATTCTCGACAAAAAAGGTCTCTTAACATTTTGCCATAGCTCGCTTCGTTTCCGAGATATTTGCAGATATATCTCAAGGGAAGGGGTCTGACGGACATATTTCGAGATATTTCTTCTTCTTGTTGTTCTTCTTCTGCACAGCTAAGCTGGAAGTGGCATTTGCAGCTCGCAATAGTGCAGAGTTATCTCAAAGAAAGGGGCCACGGTGTTTCTGTATCTCTATTATGTTGGTGCGGCTTCGGAACTTTTAAATATCTTGATATATCTCGAGAACTACGCGTCTGATCAAAAAATATCATAGAACATAAAAAGTAGGAAACATAATTCTCGACAAAAAAGGTCTCTTAACATTTTGCCATAGCTCGCTTCGTTTCCGAGATATTTGCAGATATATCTCAAGGGAAGGGGCCTGACGGACATATTTCGAGATATTTCTTCTTCTTGTTGTTCTTCTTCTGCACAGCTAAGCTGGAAGTGGCATTTGCAGCTCGCAATAGTGCAGAGTTATCTCAAAGAAAGGGGCCACGGTGTTTCTGTATCTCTATTATGTTGGTGCGGCTTCGGAACTTTTAAATATCTTGATATATCTCGAGAACTACGCGTCTGATCAAAAAATATCATAGAACATAAAAAGTCGGAAACTTAATTCTCTACAAAAACGGTCTCTTATCATTTTGCCATAGCTCGCTTCGTTTCCGAGATATTTGCAGATATATCTCAAGGGAAGGGGCCTGACGGACATATTTCGAGATATTTCTTCTTCTTGTTGTTCTTCTTCTGCACAGCTAAGCTGGAAGTGGCATTTGCGGCTCGCACTAGTGCACAGTTATCTCAAAGAAAGGGGCCACGGTGTTTCTGTATCTCTATTATGTTGGTGCGGCTTCGGAACTTTTAAATATCTCGATATATCTCGAGAACTACGCTTCTGATCAAAAAATATCATAGAACATAAATTGTAGGAAACATAATTCTCTACAAAAAACGTCTCTTAACATTCTGCCATAGCTCGCTTCGTTTCCGAGATATTTGCAGATTTATCTCAAGGGAAGGGGCCTGACGGACATATTTCGAGATATTTCTTCTTCTTGTTGTTCTTCTTCTGCACAGCTAAGCTGGAAGTGGCATTTGCGGCTCGCACTAGTGCACAGTTATCTCAAAGAAAGGGGCCACGGTGTTTCTGTATCTCTATTATGTTGGTGCGGCTTCGGAACTTTTAAATATCTCGATATATCTCGAAAACTACGCTTCTGATCAAAAAATATCATAGAACATAAATTGTAGGAAACATAATTCTCTACAAAAAAGGTCTCTTAACATTTTGCCATAGCTCGCTTCGTTTCCGAGATATTTGCAGATATATCTCAAGGGAAGGGGCCTGACGGACATATTTCGAGATATTTCTTCTTCTTGTTGTTCTTCTTCTGCACAGCTAAGCTGGAAGTGGCATTTACAGCTCGGAATAGTGCAGAGTTATCTCAAAGAAAGGGGCCACGGTGTTTCTGTATCTCTATTATGTTGGTGCGGCTTCGGAACTTTTAAATATCTTGATATATCTCGAGAACTACGCATCTGATCAAAAAATATCATAGAACATAAAAAGTAGGAAACTTAATTCTCTACAAAAAACGTCTTTTAACATTTTGCCATAGCTCGCTACGTTTCCGAGATATTTGCAGATTTATCTCAAGGGAAGGGGCCTGACGGACATATTTCGAGATATTTCTTCTTCTTGTTGTTCTTCTTCTGCACAGCTAAGCTGGAAGTGGCATTTGCGGCTCGCACTAGTGTAGAGTTATCTCAAAGAAAGGGGCCACGGTGTTTCTGTATCCCTATTATGTTGGTGCGGCTTCGGAACTTTTAAATATCTCGATATATCTCGAGAACTACGCTTCTGATCAAAAAATATCATAGAACATAAATTGTAGGAAACATAATTCTCTACAAAAAAGGTCTCTTAACATTTTGCCATAGCTCGCTTCGTTTCCGAGATATTTGCAGATATATCTCAAGGGAAGGGGCCTGACGGACATATTTCGAGATATTTCTTCTTCTTGTTGTTCTTCTTCTGCACAGCTAAGCTGGAAGTGGCATTTGCAGCGCGCAATAGTGCAGAGTTATCTCAAAGAAAGGGGCCACGGTGTTTCTGTATCTCTATTATGTTGGTGCGGCTTCGGAACTTTTAAATATCTTGATATATCTCGAGAACTACGCATCTGATCAAAAAATATCATAGAACATAAAAAGTAGGAAACTTAATTCTCTACAAAAAAGGTCTCTTAACATTTTGCCATAGCTCGCTTCGTTTCCGAGATATTTGCAGATTTATCTCAAGGGAAGGGGCCTAACGGACATATTTCGAGATATTTCTTCTTCTTGTTGTTCTTCTTCTGCACAGCTAAACTGGAAGTGGCATTTCCAGCTCGCAATAGTGCAGAGTTATCTCAAAGAAAGGGGCCACGGTGTTTCTGTATCTCTATTATGTTGGTGCGGCTTCGGAACTTTTAAATATCTCGATATATCTCGAAAACTACGCTTCTGATCAAAAAATATCATAGAACATAAATTGTAGGAAACATAATTCTCGACAAAAAAGGTCTCTTAACATTTTGCCATAGCTCGCTTCGTTTCCGAGATATTTGCAGATATATCTCAAGGGAAGGGGCCTGACGGACATATTTCGAGATATTTCTTCTTCTTGTTGTTCTTCTTCTGCACAGCTAAGCTTGAAGTGGCATTTGCAGCTCGCAATAGTGCAGAGTTATCTCAAAGAAAGGGGCCACGGTGTTTCTGTATCTCTATTATGTTGGTGCGGCTTCGGAACTTTTAAATATCTTGATATATCTCGAGAACTACGCGTCTGATCAAAAAATATCATAGAACATAAAAAGTAGGAAACTTAATTCTCTACAAAAACGGTCTCTTATCATTTTGCCATAGCTCGCTTCGTTTCCGAGATATTTGCAGATATATCTCAAGGGAAGGGGCCTGACGGACATATTTCGAGATATTTCTTCTTCTTGTTGTTCTTCTTCTGCACAGCTAAGCTGGAAGTGGCATTTGCGGCTCGCACTAGGGCACAGTTATCTCAAAGAAAGGGGCCACGGTGTTTCTGTATCTCTATTATGTTGGTGCGGCTTCGGAACTTTTAAATATCTCGATATATCTCGAGAACTACGCTTCTGATCAAAAAATATCATAGAACATAAATTGTAGGAAACATAATTCTCTACAAAAAACGTCTCTTAACATTCTGCCATAGCTCGCTTCGTTTCCGAGATATTTGCAGATTTATCTCAAGGGAAGGGGCCTGACGGACATATTTCGAGATATTTCTTCTTCTTGTTGTTCTTCTTCTGCACAGCTAAGCTGGAAGTGGCATTTGCGGCTCGCACTAGTGCAGAGTTATCTCAAAGAAAGGGGCCACGGTGTTTCTGTATCCCTATTATGTTGGTGCGGCTTCTGAACTTTTAAATATCTCGATATATCTCGAGAACTACGCTTCTGATCAAAAAATATCATAGAACATAAATTGTAGGAAACATAATTCTCTACAAAAAAGGTCTCTTAACATTTTGCCATAGCTCGCTTCGTTTCCGAGATATTTGCAGATATATCTCAAGGGAAGGGGCCTGACGGACATATTTCGAGATATTTCTTCTTCTTGTTGTTCTTCTTCTGCACAGCTAAGCTGGAAGTGGCATTTACAGCTCGGAATAGTGCAGAGTTATCTCAAAGAAAGGGGCCACGGTGTTTCTGTATCTCTATTATGTTGGTGCGGCTTCGGAACTTTTAAATATCTTGATATATCTCGAGAACTACGCATCTGATCAAAAAATATCATAGAACATAAAAAGTAGGAAACTTAATTCTCTACAAAAAACGTCTTTTAACATTTTGCCATAGCTCGCTTCGTTTCCGAGATATTTGCAGATTTATCTCAAGGGAAGGGGCCTGACGGACATATTTCGAGATATTTCTTCTTCTTGTTGTTCTTCTTCTGCACAGCTAAGCTGGAAGTGGCATTTGCGGCTCGCACTAGTGTAGAGTTATCTCAAAGAAAGGGGCCACGGTGTTTCTGTATCCCTATTATGTTGGTGCGGCTTCGGAACTTTTAAATATCTCGATATATCTCGAGAACTACGCTTCTGATCAAAAAATATCATAGAACATAAATTGTAGGAAACATAATTCTCTACAAAAAAGGTCTCTTAACATTTTGCCATAGCTCGCTTCGTTTCCGAGATATTTGCAGATATATCTCAAGGGAAGGGGCCTGACGGACATATTTCGAGATATTTCTTCTTCTTGTTGTTCTTCTTCTGCACAGCTAAGCTGGAAGTGGCATTTGCAGCGCGCAATAGTGCAGAGTTATCTCAAAGAAAGGGGCCACGGTGTTTCTGTATCTCTATTATGTTGGTGCGGCTTCGGAACTTTTAAATATCTTGATATATCTCGAGAACTACGCATCTGATCAAAAAATATCATAGAACATAAAAAGTAGGAAACTTAATT
This sequence comes from Osmia lignaria lignaria, assembly GCF_051020975.1. NCBI lineage: Eukaryota > Metazoa > Arthropoda > Insecta > Hymenoptera > Megachilidae > Osmia > Osmia lignaria. Next base: position 24,956,230 of record NW_027478160.1, on the reverse strand, counting down.
CTCTACAAAAAAGGTCTCTTAACATTTTGCCATAGCTCGCTTCGTTTCCGAGATATTTGCAGATTTATCTCAAGGGAAGGGGCCTAACGGACATATTTCGAGATATTTCTTCTTCTTGTTGTTCTTCTTCTGCACAGCTAAACTGGAAGTGGCATTTCCAGCTCGCAATAGTGCAGAGTTATCTCAAAGAAAGGGGCCACGGTGTTTCTGTATCTCTATTATGTTGGTGCGGCTTCGGAACTTTTAAATATCTCGATATATCTCGAAAACTACGCTTCTGATCAAAAAATATCATAGAACATAAATTGTAGGAAACATAATTCTCGACAAAAAAGGTCTCTTAACATTTTGCCATAGCTCGCTTCGTTTCCGAGATATTTGCAGATATATCTCAAGGGAAGGGGCCTGACGGACATATTTCGAGATATTTCTTCTTCTTGTTGTTCTTCTTCTGCACAGCTAAGCTTGAAGTGGCATTTGCAGCTCGCAATAGTGCAGAGTTATCTCAAAGAAAGGGGCCACGGTGTTTCTGTATCTCTATTATGTTGGTGCGGCTTCGGAACTTTTAAATATCTTGATATATCTCGAGAACTACGCGTCTGATCAAAAAATATCATAGAACATAAAAAGTAGGAAACTTAATTCTCTACAAAAACGGTCTCTTATCATTTTGCCATAGCTCGCTTCGTTTCCGAGATATTTGCAGATATATCTCAAGGGAAGGGGCCTGACGGACATATTTCGAGATATTTCTTCTTCTTGTTGTTCTTCTTCTGCACAGCTAAGCTGGAAGTGGCATTTGCGGCTCGCACTAGGGCACAGTTATCTCAAAGAAAGGGGCCACGGTGTTTCTGTATCTCTATTATGTTGGTGCGGCTTCGGAACTTTTAAATATCTCGATATATCTCGAGAACTACGCTTCTGATCAAAAAATATCATAGAACATAAATTGTAGGAAACATAATTCTCTACAAAAAACGTCTCGTAACATTCTGCCATAGCTCGCTTCGTTTCCGAGATATTTGCAGATTTATCTCAAGGGAAGGGGCCTGACGGACATATTTCGAGATATTTCTTCTTCTTGTTGTTCTTCTTCTGCACAGCTAAGCTGGAAGTGGCATTTGCGGCTCGCACTAGTGCAGAGTTATCTCAAAGAAAGGGGCCACGGTGTTTCTGTATCCCTATTATGTTGGTGCGGCTTCTGAACTTTTAAATATCTCGATATATCTCGAGAACTACGCTTCTGATCAAAAAATATCATAGAACATAAATTGTAGGAAACATAATTCTCTACAAAAAAGGTCTCTTAACATTTTGCCATAGCTCGCTTCGTTTCCGAGATATTTGCAGATATATCTCAAGGGAAGGGGCCTGACGGACATATTTCGAGATATTTCTTCTTCTTGTTGTTCTTCTTCTGCACAGCTAAGCTGGAAGTGGCATTTACAGCTCGGAATAGTGCAGAGTTATCTCAAAGAGAGGGGCCACGGTGTTTCTGTATCTCTATTATGTTGGTGCGGCTTCGGAACTTTTAAATATCTCGATATATCTCGAGAACTACGCGTCTGATCAAAAAATATCATAGAACATAAAAAGTAGGAAACTTAATTCTCTACAAAAACGGTCTCTTAACATTTTGCCATAGCTCGCTTCGTTTCCGAGATATTTGCAGATATATCTCAAGGGAAGGGGCCTGACGGACATATTTCGAGATATTTCTTCTTCTTGTTGTTCTTCTTCTGCACAGCTAAGCTGGAAGTGGCATTTGCGGCTCGCACTAGTGCACAGTTATCTCAAAGAAAGGGGCCACGGTGTTTCTGTATCTCTATTATGTTGGTGCGGCTTCGGAACTTTTAAATATCTCGATATATCTCGAAAACTACGCTTCTGATCAAAAAATATCATAGAACATAAATTGTAGGAAACATAATTCTCTACAAAAAAGGTCTCTTAACATTTTGCCATAGCTCGCTTCGGTTCCGAGATATTTGCAGATATATCTCAAGGGAAGGGGCCTGACGGACATATTTCGAGATATTTCTTCTTCTTGTTGTTCTTCTTCTGCACAGCTAAGCTGGAAGTGGCATTTGCGGCTCGCACTAGTGCAGAGTTATCTCAAAGAAAGGGGCCACGGTGTGTCTGTATCTCTATTATGTTGGTGCCGCTTCGGAACTTTTAAATATCTGGATATATCTCGAGAACTGCGCATCTGATCAAAAAATATCATAGAACATAAAAAGTAGGAAACTTAATTCTCTACAAAAAAGGTCTCTTAACATTTTGCCATAGCTCGCTTCGTTTCCGAGATATTTGCAGATATATCTCAAGGGAAGGGGTCTGACGGACATATTTCGAGATATTTCTTCTTCTTGTTGTTCTTCTTCTGCACAGCTAAGCTGGAAGTGGCATTTGCAGCGCGCAATAGTGCAGAGTTATCTCAAAGAAAGGGGCCACGGTGTTTCTGTATCTCTATTATGTTGGTGCGGCTTCGGAACTTTTAAATATCTTGATATATCTCGAGAACTACGCATCTGATCAAAAAATATCATAGAACATAAAAAGTAGGAAACTTAATTCTCTACAAAAAAGGTCTCTTAACATTTTGCCATAGCTCGCTTCGTTTCCGAGATATTTGCAGATTTATCTCAAGGGAAGGGGTCTGACGGACATATTTCGAGATATTTCTTCTTCTTGTTGTTCTTCTTCTGCACAGCTAAGCTGGAAGTGGCATTTGCAGCGCGCAATAGTGCAGAGTTATCTCAAAGAAAGGGGCCACGGTGTTTCTGTATCTCTATTCTGTTGGTGCGGCTTCGGAACTTTTAAATATCTCGATATATCTCGAAAACTACGCTTCTGATCAAAAAATATCATAGAACATAAATTGTAGCAAACATAATTCTCTACAAAAAAGGTCTCTTAACATTTTGCCATAGCTCGCTTCGTTTCCGAGATATTTGCAGATATATCTCAAGGGAAGGGGCCTGACGGACATATTTCGAGATATTTCTTCTTCTTGTTGTTCTTCTTCTGCACAGCTAAGCTGGAAGTGGCATTTGCGGCTCGCACTAGTGCAGAGTTATCTCAAAGAAAGGGGCCACGGTGTTTCTGTATCCCTATTATGTTGGTGCGGCTTCGGAACTTTTAAATATCTCGATATATCTCGAGAACTACGCTTCTGATCAAAAAATATCATAGAACATAAATTGTAGGAAACATAATTCTCTACAAAAAAGGTCTCTTAACATTTTGCCATAGCTCGCTTCGTTTCCGAGATATTTGCAGATATATCTCAAGGGAAGGGGCCTGACGGACATATTTCGAGATATTTCTTCTTCTTGTTGTTCTTCTTCTGCACAGCTAAGCTGGAAGTGGCATTTACAGCTCGGAATAGTGCAGAGTTATCTCAAAGAGAGGGGCCACGGTGTTTCTGTATCTCTATTATGTTGGTGCGGCTGCGGAACTTTTAAATATCTTGATATATCTCGAGAACTACGCATCTGATCAAAAAATATCATAGAACATAAAAAGTAGGAAACTTAATTCTCTACAAAAAAGGTGTCTTAACATTTTGCCATAGCTCGCTTCGTTTCCGAGATATTTGCAGGTTTATCTCAAGGGAAGGGGCCTAACGGACATATTTCGAGATATTTCTTCTTCTTGTTGTTCTTCTTCTGCACAGCTAAACTGGAAGTGGCATTTCCAGCTCGCAATAGTGCAGAGTTATCTCAAAGAGAGGGGCCACGGTGTTTCTGTATCTCTATTATGTTGGTGCGGCTTCGGAACTTTTAAATATCTTGATATATCTCGAGAACTACGCATCTGATCAAAAAATATCATAGAACATGAAAAGTAGGAAACTTAATTCTCTACAAAAAAGGTCTCTTAACATTTTGCCATAGCTCTCTTCGTTTCCGAGATATTTGCAGATTTATCTCAAGGGAAGGGGCCTGACGGACATATTTCGAGATATTTCTTCTTCTTGTTGTTCTTCTTCTGCCCAGCTAAGCTGGAAGTGGCATTTGCGGCTCGCACTAGTGCAGAGTTATCTCAAAGAAAGGGGCCACGGTGTTTCTGTATCCCTATTATGTTGGTGCGGCTTCGGAACTTTTAAATATCTCGATATATCTCGAGAACTACGCTTCTGATCAAAAAATATCATAGAACATAAATTGTAGGAAACATAATTCTCTACAAAAAACGTCTCTTAACATTCTGCCATAGCTCGCTTCGTTTCCGAGATATTTGCAGATTTATCTCAAGGGAAGGGGCCTGACGGACATATTTCGAGATATTTCTTCTTCTTGTTGTTCTTCTTCTGCACAGCTAAGCTGGAAGTGGCATTTGCGGCTCGCACTAGTGCAGAGTTATCTCAAAGAAAGGGGCCACGGTGTTTCTGTATCTCTATTATGTTGGTGCGGCTTCGGAACTTTTAAATATCTCGATATATCTCGAGAACTACGCTTCTGATCAAAAAATATCATAGAACATAAATTGTAGGAAACATAATTCTCTACAAAAAAGGTCTCTTAACATTTTGCCATAGCTCGCTTCGTTTCCGAGATATTTGCAGATATATCTCAAGGGAAGGGGCCTGACGGACATATTTCGAGATATTTCTTCTTCTTGTTGTTCTTCCTCTGCACAGCTAAGCTGGAAGTGGCATTTGCAGCTCGCACTAGTGCAGAGTTATCTCAAAGAAAGGGGCCACGGTGTTTCTGTATCCCTATTATGTTGGTGCGGCTTCGGAACTTTTAAATATCTCGATATATCTCGAGAACTACGCTTCTGATCAAAAAATATCATAGAACATAAATTGTAGGAAACATAATTCTCTACAAAAAAGGTCTCTTAACATTTTGCCATAGCTCGCTTCGTTTCCGAGATATTTACAGATATATCTCAAGGGAAGGGGCCTGACGGACATATTTCGAGATATTTCTTCTTCTTGTTGTTCTTCTTCTGCACAGCTAAGCTGGAAGTGGCATTTGCAGCGCGCAATAGTGCAGAGTTATCTCAAAGAAAGGGGCCACGGTGTTTCTGTATCTCTATTATGTTGGTGCGGCTTCGGAACTTTTAAATATCTTGATATATCTCGAGAACTACGCATCTGATCAAAAAATATCATAGAACATAAAAAGTAGGAAACTTAATTCTCTACAAAAAAGGTCTCTTAACATTTTGCCATAGCTCGCTTCGTTTCCGAGATATTTACAGATATATCTCAAGGGAAGGGGCCTGACGGACATATTTCGAGATATTTCTTCTTCTTGTTGTTCTTCTTCTGCACAGCTAAGCTGGAAGTGGCATTTGCAGCGCGCAATAGTGCAGAGTTATCTCAAAGAAAGGGGCCACGGTGTTTCTGTATCTCTATTATGTTGGTGCGGCTTCGGAACTTTTAAATATCTCGATATATCTCGACCACTACGCTTCTGATCAAAAAATATCATAGAACATAAATTGTAGGAAACATAATTCTCGACAAAAAAGGTCTCTTAACATTTTGCCATAGCTCGCTTCGTTTCCGAGATATTTGCAGATATATCTCAAGGGAAGGGGCCTGACGGACATATTTCGAGATATTTCTTCTTCTTGTTGTTCTTCTTCTGCACAGCTAAGCTTGAAGTGGCATTTGCAGCTCGCAATAGTGCAGAGTTATCTCAAAGAAAGGGGCCACGGTGTTTCTGTATCTCTATTATGTTGGTGCGGCTTCGGAACTTTTAAATATCTTGATATATCTCGAGAACTACGCGTCTGATCAAAAAATATCATAGAACATAAAAAGTAGGAAACTTAATTCTCTACAAAAACGGTCTCTTATCATTTTGCCATAGCTCGCTTCGTTTCCGAGATATTTGCAGATATATCTCAAGGGAAGGGGCCTGACGGACATATTTCGAGATATTTCTTCTTCTTGTTGTTCTTCTTCTGCACAGCTAAGCTGGAAGTGGCATTTGCGGCTCGCACTAGGGCACAGTTATCTCAAAGAAAGGGGCCACGGTGTTTCTGTATCTCTATTATGTTGGTGCGGCTTCGGAACTTTTAAATATCTCGATATATCTCGAGAACTACGCTTCTGATCAAAAAATATCATAGAACATAAATTGTAGGAAACATAATTCTCTACAAAAAACGTCTCTTAACATTCTGCCATAGCTCGCTTCGTTTCCGAGATATTTGCAGATTTATCTCAAGGGAAGGGGCCTGACGGACATATTTCGAGATATTTCTTCTTCTTGTTGTTCTTCTTCTGCACAGCTAAGCTGGAAGTGGCATTTGCGGCTCGCACTAGTGCAGAGTTATCTCAAAGAAAGGGGCCACGGTGTTTCTGTATCCCTATTATGTTGGTGCGGCTTCTGAACTTTTAAATATCTCGATATATCTCGAGAACTACGCTTCTGATCAAAAAATATCATAGAACATAAATTGTAGGAAACATAATTCTCTACAAAAAAGGTCTCTTAACATTTTGCCATAGCTCGCTTCGTTTCCGAGATATTTGCAGATATATCTCAAGGGAAGGGGCCTGACGGACATATTTCGAGATATTTCTTCTTCTTGTTGTTCTTCTTCTGCACAGCTAAGCTGGAAGTGGCATTTACAGCTCGGAATAGTGCAGAGTTATCTCAAAGAAAGGGGCCACGGTGTTTCTGTATCTCTATTATGTTGGTGCGGCTTCGGAACTTTTAAATATCTTGATATATCTCGAGAACTACGCATCTGATCAAAAAATATCATAGAACATAAAAAGTAGGAAACTTAATTCTGTACAAAAAACGTCTTTTAACATTTTGCCATAGCTCGCTTCGTTTCCGAGATATTTGCAGATTTATCTCAAGGGAAGGGGCCTGACGGACATATTTCGAGATATTTCTTCTTCTTGTTGTTCTTCTTCTGCACAGCTAAGCTGGAAGTGGCATTTGCGGCTCGCACTAGTGTAGAGTTATCTCAAAGAAAGGGGCCACGGTGTTTCTGTATCCCTATTATGTTGGTGCGGCTTCGGAACTTTTAAATATCTCGATATATCTCGAGAACTACGCTTCTGATCAAAAAATATCATAGAACATAAATTGTAGGAAACATAATTCTCTACAAAAAAGGTCTCTTAACATTTTGCCATAGCTCGCTTCGTTTCCGAGATATTTGCAGATATATCTCAAGGGAAGGGGCCTGACGGACATATTTCGAGATATTTCTTCTTCTTGTTGTTCTTCTTCTGCACAGCTAAGCTGGAAGTGGCATTTGCAGCGCGCAATAGTGCAGAGTTATCTCAAAGAAAGGGGCCACGGTGTTTCTGTATCTCTATTATGTTGGTGCGGCTTCGGAACTTTTAAATATCTTGATATATCTCGAGAACTACGCATCTGATCAAAAAATATCATAGAACATAAAAAGTAGGAAACTTAATTCTCTACAAAAAAGGTCTCTTAACATTTTGCCATAGCTCGCTTCGTTTCCGAGATATTTGCAGATTTATCTCAAGGGAAGGGGCCTAACGGACATATTTCGAGATATTTCTTCTTCTTGTTGTTCTTCTTCTGCACAGCTAAACTGGAAGTGGCATTTCCAGCTCGCAATAGTGCAGAGTTATCTCAAAGAAAGGGGCCACGGTGTTTCTGTATCTCTATTATGTTGGTGCGGCTTCGGAACTTTTAAATATCTCGATATATCTCGAAAACTACGCTTCTGATCAAAAAATATCATAGAACATAAATTGTAGGAAACATAATTCTCGACAAAAAAGGTCTCTTAACATTTTGCCATAGCTCGCTTCGTTTCCGAGATATTTGCAGATATATCTCAAGGGAAGGGGCCTGACGGACATATTTCGAGATATTTCTTCTTCTTGTTGTTCTTCTTCTGCACAGCTAAGCTTGAAGTGGCATTTGCAGCTCGCAATAGTGCAGAGTTATCTCAAAGAAAGGGGCCACGGTGTTTCTGTATCTCTATTATGTTGGTGCGGCTTCGGAACTTTTAAATATCTTGATATATCTCGAGAACTACGCGTCTGATCAAAAAATATCATAGAACATAAAAAGTAGGAAACTTAATTCTCTACAAAAACGGTCTCTTATCATTTTGCCATAGCTCGCTTCGTTTCCGAGATATTTGCAGATATATCTCAAGGGAAGGGGCCTGACGGACATATTTCGAGATATTTCTTCTTCTTGTTGTTCTTCTTCTGCACAGCTAAGCTGGAAGTGGCATTTGCGGCTCGCACTAGGGCACAGTTATCTCAAAGAAAGGGGCCACGGTGTTTCTGTATCTCTATTATGTTGGTGCGGCTTCGGAACTTTTAAATATCTCGATATATCTCGAGAACTACGCTTCTGATCAAAAAATATCATAGAACATAAATTGTAGGAAACATAATTCTCTACAAAAAACGTCTCTTAACATTCTGCCATAGCTCGCTTCGTTTCCGAGATATTTGCAGATTTATCTCAAGGGAAGGGGCCTGACGGACATATTTCGAGATATTTCTTCTTCTTGTTGTTCTTCTTCTGCACAGCTAAGCTGGAAGTGGCATTTGCGGCTCGCACTAGTGCAGAGTTATCTCAAAGAAAGGGGCCACGGTGTTTCTGTATCCCTATTATGTTGGTGCGGCTTCTGAACTTTTAAATATCTCGATATATCTCGAGAACTACGCTTCTGATCAAAAAATATCATAGAACATAAATTGTAGGAAACATAATTCTCTACAAAAAAGGTCTCTTAACATTTTGCCATAGCTCGCTTCGTTTCCGAGATATTTGCAGATATATCTCAAGGGAAGGGGCCTGACGGACATATTTCGAGATATTTCTTCTTCTTGTTGTTCTTCTTCTGCACAGCTAAGCTGGAAGTGGCATTTACAGCTCGGAATAGTGCAGAGTTATCTCAAAGAGAGGGGCCACGGTGTTTCTGTATCTCTATTATGTTGGTGCGGCTTCGGAACTTTTAAATATCTCGATATATCTCGAGAACTACGCGTCTGATCAAAAAATATCATAGAACATAAAAAGTAGGAAACTTAATTCTCTACAAAAACGGTCTCTTAACATTTTGCCATAGCTCGCTTCGTTTCCGAGATATTTGCAGATATATCTCAAGGGAAGGGGCCTGACGGACATATTTCGAGATATTTCTTCTTCTTGTTGTTCTTCTTCTGCACAGCTAAGCTGGAAGTGGCATTTGCGGCTCGCACTAGTGCACAGTTATCTCAAAGAAAGGGGCCACGGTGTTTCTGTATCTCTATTATGTTGGTGCGGCTTCGGAACTTTTAAATATCTCGATATATCTCGAAAACTACGCTTCTGATCAAAAAATATCATAGAACATAAATTGTAGGAAACATAATTCTCTACAAAAAAGGTCTCTTAACATTTTGCCATAGCTCGCTTCGGTTCCGAGATATTTGCAGATATATCTCAAGGGAAGGGGCCTGACGGACATATTTCGAGATATTTCTTCTTCTTGTTGTTCTTCTTCTGCACAGCTAAGCTGGAAGTGGCATTTGCGGCTCGCACTAGTGCAGAGTTATCTCAAAGAAAGGGGCCACGGTGTGTCTGTATCTCTATTATGTTGGTGCCGCTTCGGAACTTTTAAATATCTGGATATATCTCGAGAACTGCGCATCTGATCAAAAAATATCATAGAACATAAAAAGTAGGAAACTTAATTCTCTACAAAAAAGGTCTCTTAACATTTTGCCATAGCTCGCTTCGTTTCCGAGATATTTGCAGATATATCTCAAGGGAAGGGGTCTGACGGACATATTTCGAGATATTTCTTCTTCTTGTTGTTCTTCTTCTGCACAGCTAAGCTGGAAGTGGCATTTGCAGCGCGCAATAGTGCAGAGTTATCTCAAAGAAAGGGGCCACGGTGTTTCTGTATCTCTATTATGTTGGTGCGGCTTCGGAACTTTTAAATATCTTGATATATCTCGAGAACTACGCATCTGATCAAAAAATATCATAGAACATAAAAAGTAGGAAACTTAATTCTCTACAAAAAAGGTCTCTTAACATTTTGCCATAGCTCGCTTCGTTTCCGAGATATTTGCAGATTTATCTCAAGGGAAGGGGTCTGACGGACATATTTCGAGATATTTCTTCTTCTTGTTGTTCTTCTTCTGCACAGCTAAGCTGGAAGTGGCATTTGCAGCGCGCAATAGTGCAGAGTTATCTCAAAGAAAGGGGCCACGGTGTTTCTGTATCTCTATTCTGTTGGTGCGGCTTCGGAACTTTTAAATATCTCGATATATCTCGAAAACTACGCTTCTGATCAAAAAATATCATAGAACATAAATTGTAGCAAACATAATTCTCTACAAAAAAGGTCTCTTAACATTTTGCCATAGCTCGCTTCGTTTCCGAGATATTTGCAGATATATCTCAAGGGAAGGGGCCTGACGGACATATTTCGAGATATTTCTTCTTCTTGTTGTTCTTCTTCTGCACAGCTAAGCTGGAAGTGGCATTTGCGGCTCGCACTAGTGCAGAGTTATCTCAAAGAAAGGGGCCACGGTGTTTCTGTATCCCTATTATGTTGGTGCGGCTTCGGAACTTTTAAATATCTCGATATATCTCGAGAACTACGCTTCTGATCAAAAAATATCATAGAACATAAATTGTAGGAAACATAATTCTCTACAAAAAAGGTCTCTTAACATTTTGCCATAGCTCGCTTCGTTTCCGAGATATTTGCAGATATATCTCAAGGGAAGGGGCCTGACGGACATATTTCGAGATATTTCTTCTTCTTGTTGTTCTTCTTCTGCACAGCTAAGCTGGAAGTGGCATTTACAGCTCGGAATAGTGCAGAGTTATCTCAAAGAGAGGGGCCACGGTGTTTCTGTATCTCTATTATATTGGTGCGGCTGCGGAACTTTTAAATATCTTGATATATCTCGAGAACTACGCATCTGATCAAAAAATATCATAGAACATAAAAAGTAGGAAACTTAATTCTCTACAAAAAAGGTGTCTTAACATTTTGCCATAGCTCGCTTCGTTTCCGAGATATTTGCAGGTTTATCTCAAGGGAAGGGGCCTAACGGACATATTTCGAGATATTTCTTCTTCTTGTTGTTCTTCTTCTGCACAGCTAAACTGGAAGTGGCATTTCCAGCTCGCAATAGTGCAGAGTTATCTCAAAGAGAGGGGCCACGGTGTTTCTGTATCTCTATTATGTTGGTGCGGCTTCGGAACTTTTAAATATCTTGATATATCTCGAGAACTACGCATCTGATCAAAAAATATCATAGAACATGAAAAGTAGGAAACTTAATTCTCTACAAAAAAGGTCTCTTAACATTTTGCCATAGCTCTCTTCGTTTCCGAGATATTTGCAGATTTATCTCAAGGGAAGGGGCCTGACGGACATATTTCGAGATATTTCTTCTTCTTGTTGTTCTTCTTCTGCCCAGCTAAGCTGGAAGTGGCATTTGCGGCTCGCACTAGTGCAGAGTTATCTCAAAGAAAGGGGCCACGGTGTTTCTGTATCCCTATTATGTTGGTGCGGCTTCGGAACTTTTAAATATCTCGATATATCTCGAGAACTACGCTTCTGATCAAAAAATATCATAGAACATAAATTGTAGGAAACATAATTCTCTACAAAAAACGTCTCTTAACATTCTGCCATAGCTCGCTTCGTTTCCGAGATATTTGCAGATTTATCTCAAGGGAAGGGGCCTGACGGACATATTTCGAGATATTTCTTCTTCTTGTTGTTCTTCTTCTGCACAGCTAAGCTGGAAGTGGCATTTGCGGCTCGCACTAGTGCAGAGTTATCTCAAAGAAAGGGGCCACGGTGTTTCTGTATCTCTATTATGTTGGTGCGGCTTCGGAGCTTTTAAATATCTCGATATATCTCGAGAACTACGCTTCTGATCAAAAAATATCATAGAACATAAATTGTAGGAAACATAATTCTCTACAAAAAAGGTCTCTTAACATTTTGCCATAGCTCGCTTCGTTTCCGAGATATTTGCAGATATATCTCAAGGGAAGGGGCCTGACGGACATATTTCGAGATATTTCTTCTTCTTGTTGTTCTTCTTCTGCACAGCTAAGCTGGAAGTGGCATTTACAGCTCGGAATAGTGCAGAGTTATCTCAAAGAGAGGGGCCACGGTGTTTCTGTATCTCTATTATGTTGGTGCGGCTTCGGAACTTTTAAATATCTCGATATATCTCGAGAACTACGCGTCTGATCAAAAAATATCATAGAACATAAAAAGTAGGAAACTTAATTCTCTACAAAAACGGTCTCTTAACATTTTGCCATAGCTCGCTTCGTTTCCGAGATATTTGCAGATATATCTCACGGGAAGGGGCCTGACGGACATATTTCGAGATATTTCTTCTTCTTGTTGTTCTTCTTCTGCACAGCTAAGCTGGAAGTGGCATTTGCGGCTCGCACTAGTGCACAGTTATCTCAAAGAAAGGGGCCACGGTGTTTCTGTATCTCTATTATGTTGGTGCGGCTTCGGAACTTTTAAATATCTCGATATATCTCGAAAACTACGCTTCTGATCAAAAAATATCATAGAACATAAATTGTAGGAAACATAATTCTCTACAAAAAAGGTCTCTTAACATTTTGCCATAGCTGGCTTCGTTTCCGAGATATTTGCAGATTTATCTCAAGGGAAGGGGCCTAACGGACATATTTCGAGATATTTCTTCTTCTTGTTGTTCTTCTTCTGCACAGCTAAACTGGAAGTGGCATTTCCAGCTCGCAATAGTGCAGAGTTATCTCAAAGAAAGGGGCCACGGTGTTTCTGTATCTCTATTATGTTGGTGCGGCTTCGGAACTTTTAAATATCTCGATATATCTCGAAAACTACGCTTCTGATCAAAAAATATCATAGAACATAAATTGTAGGAAACATAATTCTCGACAAAAAAGGTCTCTTAACATTTTGCCATAGCTCGCTTCGTTTCCGAGATATTTGCAGATATATCTCAAGGGAAGGGGCCTGACGGACATATTTCGAGATATTTCTTCTTCTTGTTGTTCTTCTTCTGCACAGCTAAGCTGGAAGTGGCATTTGCGGCTCGCACTAGTGCACAGTTATCTCAAAGAAAGGGGCCACGGTGTTTCTGTATCTCTATTATGTTGGTGCGGCTTCGGAACTTTTAAATATCTCGATATATCTCGAGAACTACGCTTCTGATCAAAAAATATCATAGAACATAAATTGTAGGAAACATAATTCTCTACAAAAAACGTCTCTTAACATTCTGCCATAGCTCGCTTCGTTTCCGAGATATTTGCAGATTTATCTCAAGGGAAGGGGCCTGACGGACATATTTCGAGATATTTCTTCTTCTTGTTGTTCTTCTTCTGCACAGCTAAGCTGGAAGTGGCATTTGCGGCTCGCACTAGTGCAGAGTTATCTCAAAGAAAGGGGCCACGGTGTTTCTGTATCCCTATTATGTTGGTGCGGCTTCGGAACTTTTAAATATCTCGATATATCTCGAGAACTACGCTTCTGATCAAAAAATATCATAGAACATAAATTGTAGGAAACATAATTCTCTACAAAAAAGGTCTCTTAACATTTTGCCATAGCTCGCTTCGTTTCCGAGATATTTGCAGATATATCTCAAGGGAAGGGGCCTGACGGACATATTTCGAGATATTTCTTCTTCTTGTTGTTCTTCTTCTGCACAGCTAAGCTGGAAGTGGCATTTACAGCTCGGAATAGTGCAGAGTTATCTCAAAGAGAGGGGCCACGGTGTTTCTGTATCTCTATTATGTTGGTGCGGCTTCGGAACTTTTAAATATCTCGATATATCTCGAGAACTACGCGTCTGATCAAAAAATATCATAGAACATAAAAAGTAGAAAACTTAATTCTCTACAAAAACGGTCTCTTAACATTTTGCCATAGCTCGCTTCGTTTCCGAGATATTTGCAGATATATCTCAAGGGAAGGGGCCTGACGGACATATTTCGAGATATTTCTTCTTCTTGTTGTTCTTCTTCTGCACAGCTAAGCTGGAAGTGGCATTTGCGGCTCGCACTAGTGCACAGTTATCTCAAAGAAAGGGGCCACGGTGTTTCTGTATCTCTATTCTGTTGGTGCGGCTTCGGAACTTTTAAATATCTCGATATATCTCGAAAACTACGCTTCTGATCAAAAAATATCATAGAACATAAATTGTAGCAAACATAATTCTCTACAAAAAAGGTCTCTTAACATTTTGCCATAGCTCGCTTCGTTTCCGAGATAGTTGCAGATATATCTCAGGGGAAGGGGCCTGACGGACATATTTCGAGATATTTCTTCTTCTTGTTGTTCTTCTTCTGCACAGCTAAGCTGGAAGTGGCATTTGCGGCTCGCACTAGTGCAGAGTTATCTCAAAGAAAGGGGCCACGGTGTTTCTGTATCCCTATTATGTTGGTGCGGCTTCGGAACTTTTAAATATCTCGATATATCTCGAGAACTACGCTTCTGATCAAAAAATATCATGGAACATAAATTGTAGGAAACATAATTCTCTACAAAAAAGGTCTCTTAACATTTTGCCATAGCTCGCTTCGTTTCCGAGATATTTGCAGATATATCTCAAGGGAAGGGGCCTGACGGACATATTTCGAGATATTTCTTCTTCTTGTTGTTCTTCTTCTGCACAGCTAAGCTGGAAGTGGCATTTGCAGCGCGCAATAGTGCAGAGTTATCTCAAAGAAAGGGGCCACGGTGTTTCTGTATCTCTATTATGTTGGTGCGGCTTCGGAACTTTTAAATATCTTGATATATCTCGAGAACTACGCATCTGATCAAAAAATATCATAGAACATAAAAAGTAGGAAACTTAATTCTCTACAAAAAAGGTCTCTCAACATTTTGCCATAGCTCGCTTGGTTTCCGAGATATTTGCAGATTTATCTCAAGGGAAGGGGCCTAACGGACATATTTCGAGATATTTCTTCTTCTTGTTGTTCTTCTTCTGCACAGCTAAACTGGAAGTGGCATTTCCAGCTCGCAATAGTGCAGAGTTATCTCAAAGAAAGGGGCCACGGTGTTTCTGTATCTCTATTATGTTGGTGCGGCTTCGGAACTTTTAAATATCTCGATATATCTCGACCACTACGCCTCTGATCAAAAAATATCATAGAACATAAATTGTAGGAAACATAATTCTCGACAAAAAAGGTCTCTTAACATTTTGCCATAGCTCGCTTCGTTTCCGAGATATTTGCAGATATATCTCAAGGGAAGGGGCCTGACGGACATATTTCGAGATATTTCTTCTTCTTGTTGTTCTTCTTCTGCACAGCTAAGCTGGAAGTGGCATTTACAGCTCGGAATAGTGCAGAGTTATCTCAAAGAGAGGGGCCACGGTGTTTCTGTATCTCTATTATGTTGGTGCGGCTTCGGAACTTTTAAATATCTCGATATATCTCGAGAACTACGCGTCTGATCAAAAAATATCATAGAACATAAAAAGTAGAAAACTTAATTCTCTACAAAAACGGTCTCTTAACATTTTGCCATAGCTCGCTTCGTTTCCGAGATATTTGCAGATATATCTCAAGGGAAGGGGCCTGACGGACATATTTCGAGATATTTCTTCTTCTTGTTGTTCTTCTTCTGCACAGCTAAGCTGGAAGTGGCATTTGCGGCTCGCACTAGTGCACAGTTATCTCAAAGAAAGGGGCCACGGTGTTTCTGTATCTCTATTCTGTTGGTGCGGCTTCGGAACTTTTAAATATCTCGATATATCTCGAAAACTACGCTTCTGATCAAAAAATATCATAGAACATAAATTGTAGCAAACATAATTCTCTACAAAAAAGGTCTCTTAACATTTTGCCATAGCTCGCTTCGTTTCCGAGATAGTTGCAGATATATCTCAGGGGAAGGGGCCTGACGGACATATTTCGAGATATTTCTTCTTCTTGTTGTTCTTCTTCTGCACAGCTAAGCTGGAAGTGGCATTTGCGGCTCGCACTAGTGCAGAGTTATCTCAAAGAAAGGGGCCACGGTGTTTCTGTATCCCTATTATGTTGGTGCGGCTTCGGAACTTTTAAATATCTCGATATATCTCGAGAACTACGCTTCTGATCAAAAAATATCATGGAACATAAATTGTAGGAAACATAATTCTCTACAAAAAAGGTCTCTTAACATTTTGCCATAGCTCGCTTCGTTTCCGAGATATTTGCAGATATATCTCAAGGGAAGGGGCCTGACGGACATATTTCGAGATATTTCTTCTTCTTGTTGTTCTTCTTCTGCACAGCTAAGCTGGAAGTGGCATTTGCAGCGCGCAATAGTGCAGAGTTATCTCAAAGAAAGGGGCCACGGTGTTTCTGTATCTCTATTATGTTGGTGCGGCTTCGGAACTTTTAAATATCTTGATATATCTCGAGAACTACGCATCTGATCAAAAAATATCATAGAACATAAAAAGTAGGAAACTTAATTCTCTACAAAAAAGGTCTCTCAACATTTTGCCATAGCTCGCTTCGTTTCCGAGATATTTGCAGATTTATCTCAAGGGAAGGGGCCTAACGGACATATTTCGAGATATTTCTTCTTCTTGTTGTTCTTCTTCTGCACAGCTAAACTGGAAGTGGCATTTCCAGCTCGCAATAGTGCAGAGTTATCTCAAAGAAAGGGGCCACGGTGTTTCTGTATCTCTATTATGTTGGTGCGGCTTCGGAACTTTTAAATATCTCGATATATCTCGACCACTACGCCTCTGATCAAAAAATATCATAGAACATAAATTGTAGGAAACATAATTCTCGACAAAAAAGGTCTCTTAACATTTTGCCATAGCTCGCTTCCTTTCCGAGATATTTGCAGATATATCTCAAGGGAAGGGGCCTGACGGACATATTTCGAGATATTTCTTCTTCTTGTTGTTCTTCTTCTGCACAGCTAAGCTGGAAGTGGCATCTGCAGCGCGCAATAGTGCAGAGTTATCTCAAAGAAAGGGGCCACGGTGTTTCTGTATCTCTACTATGTTGGTGCGGCTTCGGAACTTTTAAATATCTTGATATATCTCGAGAACTACGCATCTGATCAAAAAATATCATAGAACATAAAAAGTAGGAAACTTAATTCTCTACAAAAAAGGTCTCTTAACATTTTGCCATAGCTCGCTTCGTTTCCGAGATATTTGCAGATTTATCTCAAGGGAAGGGGACTAACGGACATATTTCGAGATATTTCTTCTTCTTGTTGTTCTTCTTCTGCACAGCTAAGCTGGAAGTGGCATTTGCAGCTCGCAATAGTGCAGAGTTATCTCAAAGAAAGGGGCCACGGTGTTTCTGTATCTCTATTATGTTGGTGCGGCTTCGGAACTTTTAAATATCTTGATATATCTCGAGAACTACGCATCTGATCAAAAAATATCATAGAACATAAAAAGTAGGAAACTTAATTCTCTACAAAAAACGTCTCTCAACATTTTGCCATAGCTCGCTTCGTTTCCGAGATATTTGCAGATTTATCTCAAGGGAAGGGGCCTGACGGACATATTTCGAGATATTTCTTCTTCTTGTTGTTCTTCTTCTGCACAGCTAAGCTGGAAGTGGCATTTGCGGCTCGCACTAGTGCAGAGTTATCTCAAAGAAAGGGGTCACGGTGTTTCTGTATCCCTATTATGTTGGTGCGGCTTCGGAACTTTTAAATATCTCGATATATCTCGAGAACTACGCTTCTGATCAAAAAATATCATAGAACATAAATTGTAGGAAACATAATTCTCTACAAAAAACGTCTCTTAACATTTTGCCATAGCTCGCTTCGTTTCCGAGATATTTGCAGATATATCTCAAGGGAAGGGGCCTGACGGACATATTTCGAGATATTTCTTCTTCTTGTTGTTCTTCCTCTGCACAGCTAAGCTGGAAGTGGCATTTGCAGCTCGCAATAGTGCAGAGTTATCTCAAAGAAAGGGGCCACGGTGTTTCTGTATCTCTATTATGTTGGTGCGGCTTCGGAACTTTTAAATATCTTGATATATCTCGAGAACTACGCATCTGATCAAAAAATATCATACAACATAAAAAGTAGGAAACTTAATTCTCTACAAAAAAGGTCTCTTAACATTTTGCCATAGCTCGCTTCGTTTCCGAGATATTTGCAGATTTATCTCAAGGGAAGGGGCCTGACGGACATATTTCGAGATATTTCTTCTTCTTGTTGTTCTTCTTCTGCACAGCTAAGCTGGAAGTGGCATTTGCAGCGCGCAATAGTGCAGAGTTATCTCAAAGAAAGGGGCCACGGTGTTTCTGTATCTCTATTCTGTTGGTGCGGCTTCGGAACTTTTAAATATCTCGATATATCTCGAAAACTACGCTTCTGATCAAAAAATATCATAGAACATAAATTGTAGCAAACATAATTCTCTACAAAAAAGGTCTCTTAACATTTTGCCATAGCTCGCTTCGTTTCCGAGATATTTGCAGATATATCTCAGGGGAAGGGGCCTGACGGACATATTTCGAGATATTTCTTCTTCTTGTTGTTCTTCTTCTGCACAGCTAAGCTGGAAGTGGCATTTGCGGCTCGCACTAGTGCAGAGTTATCTCAAAGAAAGGGGCCACGGTGTTTCTGTATCCCTATTATGTTGGTGCGGCTTCGGAACTTTTAAATATCTCGATATATCTCGAGAACTACGCTTCTGATCAAAAAATATCATAGAACATAAATTGTAGGAAACATAATTCTCTACAAAAAAGGTCTCTTAACATTTTGCCATAGCTCGCTTCGTTTCCGAGATATTTGCAGATATATCTCAAGGGAAGGGGCCTGACGGACATATTTCGAGATATTTCTTCTTCTTGTTGTTCTTCTTCTGCACAGCTAAGCTGGAAGTGGCATTTACAGCTCGGAATAGTGCAGAGTTATCTCAAAGAGAGGGGCCACGGTGTTTCTGTATCTCTATTATGTTGGTGCGGCTTCGGAACTTTTAAATATCTTGATATATCTCGAGAACTACGCATCTGATCAAAAAATATCATAGAACATAAAAAGTAGGAAACATAATTCTCTACAAAAAACGTCTCTTAACATTCTGCCATAGCTCGCTTCGTTTCCGAGATATTTGCAGATTTATCTCAAGGGAAGGGGCCTGACGGACATATTTCGAGATATTTCTTCTTCTTGTTGTTCTTCTTCTGCACAGCTAAGCTGGAAGTGGCATTTGCGGCTCGCACTAGTGCAGAGTTATCTCAAAGAAAGGGGCCACGATGTTTCTGTATCCCTATTATGTTGGTGCGGCTTCGGAACTTTTAAATATCTCGATATATCTCGAGAACTACGCTTCTGATCAAAAAATATCATACAACATAAAAAGTAGGAAACTTAATTCTCTACAAAAAAGGTCTCTTAACATTTTGCCATAGCTCGCTTCGTTTCCGAGATATTTGCAGATTTATCTCAAGGGAAGGGGCCTGACGGACATATTTCGAGATATTTCTTCTTCTTGTTGTTCTTCTTCTGCACAGCTAAGCTGGAAGTGGCATTTGCAGCGCGCAATAGTGCAGAGTTATCTCAAAGAAAGGGGCCACGGTGTTTCTGTATCTCTATTATGTTGGTGCGGCTTCGGAACTTTTAAATATCTTGATATATCTCGAGAACTACGCATCTGATCAAAAAATATCATAGAACATAAAAAGTAGGAAACTTAATTCTCTACAAAAAAGGTCTCTCAACATTTTGCCATAGCTCGCTTCGTTTCCGAGATATTTGCAGATTTATCTCAAGGGAAGGGGCCTAACGGACATATTTCGAGATATTTCTTCTTCTTGTTGTTCTTCTTCTGCACAGCTAAACTGGAAGTGGCATTTCCAGCTCGCAATAGTGCAGAGTTATCTCAAAGAAAGGGGCCACGGTGTTTCTGTATCTCTATTATGTTGGTGCGGCTTCGGAACTTTTAAATATCTCGATATATCTCGACCACTACGCCTCTGATCAAAAAATATCATAGAACATAAATTGTAGGAAACATAATTCTCGACAAAAAAGGTCACTTAACATTTTGCCATAGCTCGCTTCCTTTCCGAGATATTTGCAGATATATCTCAAGGGAAGGGGCCTGACGGACATATTTCGAGATATTTCTTCTTCTTGTTGTTCTTCTTCTGCACAGCTAAGCTGGAAGTGGCATTTGCAGCGCGCAATAGTGCAGAGTTATCTCAAAGAAAGGGGCCACGGTGTTTCTGTATCTCTACTATGTTGGTGCGGCTTCGGAACTTTTAAATATCTTGATATATCTCGAGAACTACGCATCTGATCAAATAATATCATAGAACATAAAAAGTAGGAAACTTAATTCTCTACAAAAAAGGTCTCTTAACATTTTGCCATAGCTCGCTTCGTTTCCGAGATATTTGCAGATTTATCTCAAGGGAAGGGGACTAACGGACATATTTCGAGATATTTCTTCTTCTTGTTGTTCTTCTTCTGCACAGCTAAACTGGAAGTGGCATTTCCAGCTCGCAATAGTGCAGAGTTATCTCAAAGAAAGGGGCCACGGTGTTTCTGTATCTCTATTATGTTGGTGCGGCTTCGGAACTTTTAAATATCTCGATATATCTCGAAAACTACGCTTCTGATCAAAAAATATCATAGAACATAAATTGTAGGAAACATAATTCTCGACAAAAAAGGTCTCTTAACATTTTGCCATAGCTCGCTTCGTTTCCGAGATATTTGCAGATATATCTCAAGGGAAGGGGCCTGACGGACATATTTCGAGATATTTCTTCTTCTTGTTGTTCTTCTTCTGCACAGCTAAGCTGGAAGTGGCATTTGCAGCTCGCAATAGTGCAGAGTTATCTCAAAGAAAGGGGCCACGGTGTTTCTGTATCTCTATTATGTTGGTGCGGCTTCGGAACTTTTAAATATCTTGATATATCTCGAGAACTACGCATCTGATCAAAAAATATCATAGAACATAAAAAGTAGGAAACTTAATTCTCTACAAAAAACGTCTCTTAACATTTTGCCATAGCTCGCTTCGTTTCCGAGATATTTGCAGATTTATCTCAAGGGAAGGGGCCTGACGGACATATTTCGAGATATTTCTTCTTCTTGTTGTTCTTCTTCTGCACAGCTAAGCTGGAAGTGGCATTTGCGGCTCGCACTAGTGCAGAGTTATCTCAAAGAAAGGGGCCACGGTGTTTCTGTATCCCTATTATGTTGGTGCGGCTTCGGAACTTTTAAATATCTCGATATATCTCGAGAACTACGCTTCTGATCAAAAAATATCATAGAACATAAATTGTAGGAAACATAATTCTCTACAAAAAAGGTCTCTTAACATTTTGCCATAGCTCGCTTCGTTTCCGAGATATTTGCAGATATATCTCAAGGGAAGGGGCCTGACGGACATATTTCGAGATATTTCTTCTTCTTGTTGTTCTTCTTCTGCACAGCTAAGCTGGAAGTGGCATTTACAGCTCGGAATAGTGCAGAGTTATCTCAAAGAGAGGGGCCACGGTGTTTCTGTATCTCTATTATGTTGGTGCGGCTTCGGAACTTTTAAATATCTCGATATATCTCGAAAACTACGCTTCTGATCAAAAAATATCATGGAACATAAATTGTAGGAAACATAATTCTCGACAAAAAAGGTCTCTTAACATTTTGCCATAGCTCGCTTCGTTTCCGAGATATTTGCAGATATATCTCAAGGGAAGGGGCCTGACGGACATATTTCGAGATATTTCTTCTTCTTGTTGTTCTTCTTCTGCACAGCTAAGCTGGAAGTGGCATTTGCAGCTCGCAATAGTGCAGAGTTATCTCAAAGAAAGGGGCCACGGTGTTTCTGTATCTCTATTATGTTGGTGCGGCTTCGGAACTTTTAAATATCTTGATATATCTCGAGAACTACGCGTCTGATCAAAAAATATCATAGAACATAAAAAGTAGGGAACTTAATTCTCTACAAAAACGGTCTCTTAACATTTTGCCATAGCTCGCTTCGTTTCCGAGATATTTGCAGATATATCTCAAGGGAAGGGGCCTGACGGACATATTTCGAGATATTTCTTCTTCTTGTTGTTCTTCTTCTGCACAGCTAAGCTGGAAGTGGCATTTGCGGCTCGCACTAGTGCAGAGTTATCTCAAAGAAAGGGGCCACGGTGTTTCTGTATCCCTATTATGTTGGTGCGGCTTCGGAACTTTTAAATATCTCGATATATCTCGAGAACTACGCTTCTGATCAAAAAATATCATAGAACATAAATTGTAGGAAACATAATTCTCGACAAAAAAGGTCTCTTAACATTTTGCCATAGCTCGCTTCGTTTCCGAGATATTTGCAGATATATCTCAAGGGAAGGGGCCTGACGGACATATTTCGAGATATTTCTTCTTCTTGTTGTTCTTCTTCTGCACAGCTAAGCTGGAAGTGGCATTTGCAGCTCGCAATAGTGCAGAGTTATCTCAAAGAAAGGGGCCACGGTGTTTCTGTATCTCTATTATGTTGGTGCGGCTTCGGAACTTTTAAATATCTTGATATATCTCGAGAACTACGCATCTGATCAAAAAATATCATAGAACATAAAAAGTAGGAAACTTAATTCTCTACAAAAAACGTCTCTTAACATTTTGCCATAGCTCGCTTCGTTTCCGAGATATTTGCAGATTCATCTCAAGGGAAGGGGCCTGACGGACATATTTCGAGATATTTCTTCTTCTTGTTGTTCTTCTTCTGCACAGCTAAGCTGGAAGTGGCATTTGCGGCTCGCACTAGTGCAGAGTTATCTCAAAGAAAGGGGCCACGGTGTTTCTGTATCCCTATTATGTTGGTGCGGCTTCGGAACTTTTAAATATCTCGATATATCTCGAGAACTACGCTTCTGATCAAAAAATATCATAGAACATAAAAAGTAGGAAACATAATTCTCTACAAAAAACGTCTCTTAACATTCTGCCATAGCTCGCTTCGTTTCCGAGATATTTGCAGATTTATCTCAAGGGAAGGGGCCTGACGGACATATTTCGAGATATTTCTTCTTCTTGTTGTTCTTCTTCTGCACAGCTAAGCTGGAAGTGGCATTTGCGGCTCGCACTAGTGCAGAGTTATCTCAAAGAAAGGGGCCACGGTGTTTCTGTATCCCTATTATGTTGGTGCGGCTTCGGAACTTTTAAATATCTCGATATATCTCGAGAACTACGCTTCTGATCAAAAAATATCATAGAACATAAATTGTAGGAAACATAATTCTCTACAAAAAACGTCTCTTAACATTCTGCCATAGCTCGCTTCGTTTCCGAGATATTTGCAGATTTATCTCAAGGGAAGGGGCCTGACGGACATATTTCGAGATATTTCTTCTTCTTGTTGTTCTTCTTCTGCACAGCTAAGCTGGAAGTGGCATTTGCGGCTCGCACTAGTGCAGAGTTATCTCAAAGAAAGGGGCCACGGTGTTTCTGTATCCCTATTATGTTGGCGCGGCTTCGGAACTTTTAAATATCTCGATATATCTCGAGAACTACGCTTCTGATCAAAAAATATCATAGAACATAAATTGTAGGAAACATAATTCTCTACAAAAAAGGTCTCTTAACATTTTGCCATAGCTCGCTTCGTTTCCGAGATATTTGCAGATATATCTCAAGGGAAGGGGCCTGACGGACATATTTCGAGATATTTCTTCTTCTTGTTGTTCTTCTTCTGCACAGCTAAGCTGGAAGTGGCATTTACAGCTCGGAATAGTGCAGAGTTATCTCAAAGAGAGGGGCCACGGTGTTTCTGTATCTCTATTATGTTGGTGCGGCTTCGGAACTTTTAAATATCTTGATATATCTCGAGAACTACGCATCTGATCAAAAAATATCATAGAACATAAAAAGTAGGAAACTTAATTCTCTACAAAAAAGGTCTCCTAACATTTTGCCATAGCTCGCTTCGTTTCCGAGATATTTGCAGATTTATCTCAAGGGAAGGGGCCTAACGGACATATTTCGAGATATTTCTTCTTCTTGTTGTTCTTCTTCTGCACAGCTAAACTGGAAGTGGCATTTCCAGCTCGCAATAGTGCAGAGTTATCTCAAAGAGAGGGGCCACGGTGTTTCTGTATCTCTATTATGTTGGTGCGGCTTCGGAACTTTTAAATATCTTGATATATCTCGAGAACTACGCATCTGATCAAAAAATATCATAGAACATGAAAAGTAGGAAACTTAATTCTCTACAAAAAAGGTCTCTTAACATTTTGCCATAGCTCTGTTGGTTTCCGAGATATTTGCAGATTTATCTCAAGGGAAGGGGCCTGACGGACATATTTCGAGATATTTCTTCTTCCTGTTGTTCCTCTTCTGCACAGCTAAGCTGGAAGTGGCATTTGCGGCTCGCACTAGTGCAGAGTTATCTCAAAGAAAGGGGCCACGGTGTTTCTGTATCCCTATTATGTTGGTGCGGCTTCGGAACTTTTAAATATCTCGATATATCTCGAGAACTACGCTTCTGATCAAAAAATATCATAGAACATAAATTGTAGGAAACATAATTCTCTACAAAAAACGTCTCTTAACATTTTGCCATAGCTCGCTTCGTTTCCGAGATATTTGCAGATTCAGCTCAAAGGAACTGGCCTGACGGACATATTTCGAGATATTTCTTCTTCTTTTTGTTCTTCCTCTGCACAGCTAAGCTGGAAGTGGCATTTGCAGCTCGCAATAGTGCAGAGTTATCTCAAAGAAAGGGGCCACGGTGTTTCTGTATCTCTATTATGTTGGTGCGGCTTCGGAACTTTTAAATATCTTGATATATCTCGAGAACTACGCATCTGATCAAAAAATATCATAGAACATAAAAAGCAGGGAACTTAATTCTCTACAAAAAAGGTCTCTTAACATTTTGCCATAGCTCGCTTCGTTTCCGAGATATTTGCAGATTTATCTCAAGGGAAGGGGCCTGACGGACATATTTCGAGATATTTCTTCTTCTTGTTGTTCTTCCTCTGCACAGCTAAGCTGGAAGTGGCATTTGCAGCTCGCAATAGTGCAGAGTTATCTCAAAGAAAGGGGCCACGGTGTTTCTGTATCTCTATTATGTTGGTGCGGCTTCGGAACTTTTAAATATCTTGATATATCTCGAGAACTACGCCTCTGATCGAAAAATATCATAGAACATAAAAAGTAGGAAACTTAATTCTCTACAAAAAAGGTCTCTTAACATTTTGCCATAGCTCGCTTCCTTTCCGAGATATTTGCAGATATATCTGAAGGGAAGGGGCCTGACGGACATATTTCGAGATATTTCTTCTTCTCGTTGTTCTTCTTCTGCACAGCTAAGCTGGAAGTGGCATTTGCAGCGCGCAATAGTGCAGAGTTATCTCAAAGAAAGGGGCCACGGTGTTTCTGTATCTCTATTATGTTGGTGCGGCTTCGGAACTTTTAAATATCTTGATATATCTCGAGAACTACGCATCTGATCAAGAAATATCATAGAACATAAAAAGTAGGAAACTTAATTCTCTACAAAAAAGGTCTCTTAACATTTTGCCATAGCTCGCTTCGTTTCCGAGATATTTGCAGATTTATCTCAAGGGAAGGGGACTAACGGATATATTTCGAGACATTTCTTCTTCTTGTTGTTCTTCTTCTGCACAGCTAACCTGGAAGTGGCATTTCCAGCTCGCAATAGTGCAGAGTTATCTCAAAGAAAGGGGCCACGGTGTTTCTGTATCTCTATTATGTTGGTGCGGCTTCGGAACTTTTAAATATCTCGATATATCTCGAAAACTACGCTTCTGATCAAAAAATATCATAGAACATAAATTGTAGGAAACACAATTCTCTACAAAAAAGGTCTCTTAACATTTTGCCATAGCTCGCTTCGTTTCCGAGATATTTGCAGATATATCTCAAGGGAAGGGGCCTGACGGACATATTTCGAGATATTTCTTCTTCTTGTTGTTCTTCTTCTGCACAGCTAAGCTGGAAGTGGCATTTGCAGCTCGCAATAGTGCAGAGTTATCTCAAAGAAAGGGGCCACGGTGTTTCTGTATCTCTATTATGTTGGTGCGGCTTCGGAACTTTTAAATATCTTGATATATCTCGAGAACTACGCATCTGATCAAAAAATATCATAGAACATAAAAAGTAGGAAACTTAATTCTCTACAAAAAACGTCTCTTAACATTTTGCCATAGCTCGCTTGGTTTCCGAGATATTTGCAGATTTATCTCAAGGGAAGGGGCCTGACGGACATATTTCGAGATATTTCTTCTTCTTGTTGTTCTTCTTCTGCACAGCTAAGCTGGAAGTGGCATTTGCGGCTCGCACTAGTGCAGAGTTATCTCAAAGAAAGGGGTCACGGTGTTTCTGTATCCCTATTATGTTGGTGCGGCTTCGGAACTTTTAAATATCTCGATATATCTCGAGAACTACGCTTCTGATCAAAAAATATCATAGAACATAAATTGTAGGAAACATAATTCTCTACAAAAAACGTCTCTTAACATTTTGCCATAGCTCGCTTCGTTTCCGAGATATTTGCAGATATATCTCAAGGGAATGGGCCTGACGGACATATTTCGAGATATTTCTTCTTCTTGTTGTTCTTCCTCTGCACAGCTAAGCTGGAAGTGGCATTTGCAGCTCGCAATAGTGCAGAGTTATCTCAAAGAAAGGGGCCACGGTGTTTCTGTATCTCTATTATGTTGGTGCGGCTTCGGAACTTTTAAATATCTTGATATATCTCGAGAACTACGCATCTGATCAAAAAATATCATACAACATAAAAAGTAGGAAACTTAATTCTCTACAAAAAAGGTCTCTTAACATTTTGCCATAGCTCGCTTCGTTTCCGAGATATTTGCAGATTTATCTCAAGGGAAGGGGCCTGACGGACATATTTCGAGATATTTCTTCTTCTTGTTGTTCTTCCTCTGCACAGCTAAGCTGGAAGTGGCATTTGCAGCTCGCAATAGTGCAGAGTTATCTCAAAGAAAGGGGCCACGGTGTTTCTGTATCTCTATTATGTTGGTGCGGCTTCGGAACTTTTAAATATCTTGATATATCTCGAGAACTACGCATCTGATCAAAAAATATCATACAACATAAAAAGTAGGAAACTTAATTCTCTACAAAAAAGGTCTCTTAACATTTTGCCATAGCTCGCTTCGTTTCCGAGATATTTGCAGATTTATCTCAAGGGAAGGGGCCTGACGGACATATTTCGAGATATTTCTTCTTCTTGTTGTTCTTCTTCTGCACAGCTAAGCTGGAAGTGGCATTTGCAGCGCGCAATAGTGCAGAGTTATCTCAAAGAAAGGGGCCACGGTGTTTCTGTATCTCTATTATGTTGGTGCGGCTTCGGAACTTTTAAATATCTTGATATATCTCGAGAACTACGCATCTGATCAAAAAATATCATAGAACATAAAAAGTAGGAAACATAATTCTCGACAAAAAAGGTCTCTTAACATTTTGCCATAGCTCGCTTCCTTTCCGAGATATTTGCAGATATATCTGAAGGGAAGGGGCCTGACGGACATATTTCGAGATATTTCTTCTTCTCGTTGTTCTTCTTCTGCACAGCTAAGCTGGAAGTGGCATTTGCAGCGCGCAATAGTGCAGAGTTATCTCAAAGAAAGGGGCCACGGTGTTTCTGTATCTCTATTATGTTGGTGCGGCTTCGGAACTTTTAAATATCTTGATATATCTCGAGAACTACGCATCTGATCAAGAAATATCATAGAACATAAAAAGTAGGAAACTTAATTCTCTACAAAAAAGGTCTCTTAACATTTTGCCATAGCTCGCTTCGTTTCCGAGATATTTGCAGATTTATCTCAAGGGAAGGGGACTAACGGATATATTTCGAGACATTTCTTCTTCTTGTTGTTCTTCTTCTGCACAGCTAAACTGGAAGTGGCATTTCCAGCTCGCAATAGTGCAGAGTTATCTCAAAGAAAGGGGCCACGGTGTTTCTGTATCTCTATTATGTTGGTGCGGCTTCGGAACTTTTAAATATCTCGATATATCTCGAAAACTACGCTTCTGATCAAAAAATATCATAGAACATAAATTGTAGGAAACACAATTCTCTACAAAAAAGGTCTCTTAACATTTTGCCATAGCTCGCTTCGTTTCCGAGATATTTGCAGATATATCTCAAGGGAAGGGGCCTGACGGACATATTTCGAGATATTTCTTCTTCTTGTTGTTCTTCCTCTGCACAGCTAAGCTGGAAGTGGCATTTGCAGCTCGCAATAGTGCAGAGTTATCTCAAAGAAAGGGGCCACGGTGTTTCTGTATCTCTATTATGTTGGTGCGGCTTCGGAACTTTTAAATATCTTGATATATCTCGAGAACTACGCATCTGATCAAAAAATATCATACAACATAAAAAGTAGGAAACTTAATTCTCTACAAAAAAGGTCTCTTAACATTTTACCATAGCTCGCTTCGTTTCCGAGATATTTGCAGATTTATCTCAAGGGAAGGGGCCTGACGGACATATTTCGAGATATTTCTTCTTCTTGTTGTTCTTCTTCTGCACAGCTAAGCTGGAAGTGGCATTTGCAGCGCGCAATAGTGCAGAGTTATCTCAAAGAAAGGGGCCACGGTGTTTCTGTATCTCTATTATGTTGGTGCGGCTTCGGAACTTTTAAATATCTTGATATATCTCGAGAACTACGCATCTGATCAAAAAATATCATAGAACATAAAAAGTAGGAAACTTAATTCTCTACAAAAAAGGTCTCTTAACATTTTGCCATAGCTCGCTTCGTTTCCGAGATATTTGCAGATTTATCTCAAGGGAAGGGGCCTAACGGACATATTTCGAGATATTTCTTCTTCTTGTTGTTCTTCTTCTGCACAGCTAAACTGGAAGTGGCATTTCCAGCTCGCAATAGTGCAGAGTTATCTCAAAGAAAGGGGCCACGGTGTTTCTGTATCTCTATTATGTTGGTGCGGCTTCGGAACTTTTAAATATCTCGATATATCTCGACCACTACGCTTCTGATCAAAAAATATCATAGAACATAAATTGTAGGAAACATAATTCTCGACAAAAAAGGTCTCTTAACATTTTGCCATAGCTCGCTTCGTTTCCGAGATATTTGCAGATATATCTCAAGGGAAGGGGCCTGACGGACATATTTCGAGATATTTCTTCTTCTTGTTGTTCTTCTTCTGCACAGCTAAGCTGGAAGTGGCATTTGCAGCTCGCAATAGTGCAGAGTTATCTCAAAGAAAGGGGCCACGGTGTTTCTGTATCTCTATTATGTTGGTGCGGCTTCGGAACTTTTAAATATCTTGATATATCTCGAGAACTACGCATCTGATCAAAAAATATCATAGAACATAAAAAGTAGGAAACTTAATTCTCTACAAAAAACGTCTCTTAACATTTTGCCATAGCTCGCTTCGTTTCCGAGATATTTGCAGATTCATCTCAAGGGAAGGGGCCTGACGGACATATTTCGAGATATTTCTTCTTCTTGTTGTTCTTCTTCTGCACAGCTAAGCTGGAAGTGGCATTTGCGGCTCGCACTAGTGCAGAGTTATCTCAAAGAAAGGGGCCACGGTGTTTCTGTATCCCTATTATGTTGGTGCGGCTTCGGAACTTTTAAATATCTCGATATATCTCGAGAACTACGCTTCTGATCAAAAAATATCATAGAACATAAATTGTAGGAAACATAATTCTCTACAAAAAACGTCTCTTAACATTCTGCCATAGCTCGCTTCGTTTCCGAGATATTTGCAGATTTATCTCAAGGGAAGGGGCCTGACGGACATATTTCGAGATATATCTTCTTCTTGTTGTTCTTCTTCTGCACAGCTAAGCTGGAAGTGGCATTTACAGCTCGGAATAGTGCAGAGTTATCTCAAAGAGAGGGGCCACGGTGTTTCTGTATCTCTATTATGTTGGTGCGGCTTCGGAACTTTTAAATATCTCGATATATCTCGAGAACTACGCATCTGATCAAAAAATATCATAGAACATAAAAAGTAGGAAACTTAATTCTCTACAAAAAAGGTCTCTTAACATTTTGCCATAGCTCGCTTCGTTTCCGAGATATTTGCAGATTTATCTCAAGGGAAGGGGCCTGACGGACATATTTCGAGATATTTCTTCTTCTTGTTGTTCTTCTTCTGCACAGCTAAGCTGGAAGTGGCATTTGCGGCTCGCACTAGTGCAGAGTTATCTCAAAGAAAGGGGCCACGGTGTTTCTGTATCCCTATTATGTTGGTGCGGCTTCGGAACTTTTAAATATCTCGATATATCTCGAGAACTACGCATCTGATCAAAAAATATCATAGAACATAAAAAGTAGGAAACTTAATTCTCTACAAAAAAGGTCTCTTAACATTTTGCCATAGCTCGCTTCGTTTCCGAGATATTTGCAGATTTATCTCAAGGGAAGGGGCCTGACGGACATATTTCGAGATATTTCTTCTTCTTGTTGTTCTTCTTCTGCACAGCTAAGCTGGAAGTGGCATTTGCGGCTCGCACTAGTGCAGAGTTATCTCAAAGAAAGGGGCCACGGTGTTTCTGTATCCCTATTATGTTGGTGCGGCTTCGGAACTTTTAAATATCTCGATATATCTCGAGAACTACGCTTCTGATCAAAAAATATCATAGAACATAAATTGTAGGAAACATAATTCTCTACAAAAAACGTCTCTTAACATTCTGCCATAGCTCGCTTCGTTTCCGAGATATTTGCAGATTTATCTCAAGGGAAGGGGCCTGACGGACATATTTCGAGATATTTCTTCTTCTTGTTGTTCTTCTTCTGCACAGCTAAGCTGGAAGTGGCATTTGCGGCTCGCACTAGTGCAGAGTTATCTCAAAGAAAGGGGCCACGGTGTTTCTGTATCTCTATTATGTTGGTGCGGCTTCGGAACTTTTAAATATCTTGATATATCTCGAGAACTACGCATCTGATCAAAAAATATCATAGAACATAAAAAGTAGGAAACTTAATTCTCTACAAAAAAGGTCTCTTAACATTTTGCCATAGCTCGCTTCGTTTCCGAGATATTTGCAGATTTATCTCAAGGGAAGGGGACTAACGGATATATTTCGAGATATTTCTTCTTCTTGTTGTTCTTCTTTTGCACAGCTAAGCTGGAAGTGGCATTTACAGCTCGGAATAGTGCAGAGTTATCTCAAAGAGAGGGGCCACGGTGTTTCTGTATCTCTATTATGTTGGTGCGGCTTCGGAACTTTTAAATATCTTGATATATCTCGAGAACTACGCATCTGATCAAAAAATATCATAGAACATGAAAAGTAGGAAACTTAATTCTCTACAAAAAAGGTCTCTTAACATTTTGCCATAGCTCTCTTGGTTTCCGAGATATTTGCAGATTTATCTCAAGGGAAGGGGCCTGACGGACATATTTCGAGATATTTCTTCTTCCTGTTGTTCCTCCTCTGCACAGCTAAGCTGGAAGTGGCATTTGCGGCTCGCACTAGTGCAGAGTTATCTCAAAGAAAGGGGCCACGGTGTTTCTGTATCCCTATTATGTTGGTGCGGCTTCGGAACTTTTAAATATCTCGATATATCTCGAGAACTACGCTTCTGATCAAAAAATATCATAGAACATAAATTGTAGGAAACATAATTCTCTACAAAAAACGTCTCTTAACATTTTGCCATAGCTCGCTTCGTTTCCGAGATATTTGCAGATTCAGCTCAAAGGAACTGGCCTGACGGACATATTTCGAGATATTTCTTCTTCTTTTTGTTCTTCCTCTGCACAGCTAAGCTGGAAGTGGCATTTGCAGCTCGCAATAGTGCAGAGTTATCTCAAAGAAAGGGGCCACGGTGTTTCTGTATCTCTATTATGTTGGTGCGGCTTCGGAACTGTTAAATATCTTGATATATCTCGAGAACTACGCATCTGATCAAAAAATATCATAGAACATAAAAAGCAGGGAACTTAATTCTCTACAAAAAAGGTCTCTTAACATTTTGCCATAGCTCGCTTCGTTTCCGAGATATTTGCAGATTTATCTCAAGGGAAGGGGCCTGACGGACATATTTCGAGATATTTCTTCTTCTTGTTGTTCTTCCTCTGCACAGCTAAGCTGGAAGTGGCATTTGCAGCTCGCAATAGTGCAGAGTTATCTCAAAGAAAGGGGCCACGGTGTTTCTGTATCTCTATTATGTTGGTGCGGCTTCGGAACTTTTAAATATCTTGATATATCTCGAGAACTACGCCTCTGATCGAAAAATATCATAGAACATAAAAAGTAGGAAACTTAATTCTCTACAAAAAAGGTCTCTCAACATTTTGCCATAGCTCGCTTCGTTTCCGAGATATTTGCAGATGTATCTCAAGGGAAGGGGCCTGACGGACATATTTCGAGATATTTCTTCTTCTTGTTGTTCTTCTTCTGCACAGCTAAGCTGGAAGTGGCATTTGCAGCGCGCAATAGTGCAGAGTTATCTCAAAGAAAGGGGCCACGGTGTTTCTGTATCTCTATTATGTTGGTGCGGCTTCGGAACTTTTAAACATCTTGATATATCTCGAGAACTACGCATCTGATCAAAAAATATCATACTACATAAAAAGTAGGAAACTTATTTCTCTACAAGAAAGGTCTCTAAACATTTTGCCATAGCTCGCTTCGTTTCCGAGATATTTGCAGATTTATCTCAAGGGAAGGGGCCTGACGGACATATTTCGAGATATTTCTTCTTCTTGTTGTTCTTCTTCTGCACAGCTAAGCTGGAAGTGGCATTTGCGGCTCGCACTAGTGCAGAGTTATCTCAAAGAAAGGGGCCACGGTGTTTCTGTATCCCTATTATGTTGGTGCGGCTTCGGAACTTTTAAATATCTCGATATATCTCGACCACTACGCTTCTGATCAAAAAATATCATAGAACATAAATTGTAGGAAACATAATTCTCGACAAAAAAGGTCTCTTAACATTTTGCCATAGCTCGCTTCCTTTCCGAGATATTTGCAGATATATCTGAAGGGAAGGGGCCTGACGGACATATTTCGAGATATTTCTTCTTCTCGTTGTTCTTCTTCTGCACAGCTAAGCTGGAAGTGGCATTTGCAGCGCGCAATAGTGCAGAGTTATCTCAAAGAAAGGGGCCACGGTGTTTCTGTATCTCTATTATGTTGGTGCGGCTTCGGAACTTTTAAATATCTTGATATATCTCGAGAACTACGCATCTGATCAAAAAATATCATAGAACATAAAAAGTAGGAAACATAATTCTCGACAAAAAAGGTCTCTTAACATTTTGCCATAGCTCGCTTCCTTTCCGAGATATTTGCAGATATATCTGAAGGGAAGGGGCCTGACGGACATATTTCGAGATATTTCTTCTTCTCGTTGTTCTTCTTCTGCACAGCTAAGCTGGAAGTGGCATTTGCAGCGCGCAATAGTGCAGAGTTATCTCAAAGAAAGGGGCCACGGTGTTTCTGTATCTCTATTATGTTGGTGCGGCTTCGGAACTTTTAAATATCTTGATATATCTCGAGAACTACGCATCTGGTCAAAAAATATCATAGAACATAAAAAGTAGGAAACTTAATTCTCTACAAAAAAGGTCTCTTAACATTTTGCCATAGCTCGCTTCGTTTCCGAGATATTTGCAGATTTATCTCAAGGGAAGGGGACTAACGGATATATTTCGAGACATTTCTTCTTCTTGTTGTTCTTCTTCTGCACAGCTAAACTGGAAGTGGCATTTCCAGCTCGCAATAGTGCAGAGTTATCTCAAAGAAAGGGGCCACGGTGTTTCTGTATCTCTATTATGTTGGTGCGGCTTCGGAACTTTTAAATATCTCGATATATCTCGAAAACTACGCTTCTGATCAAAAAATATCATAGAACATAAATTGTAGGAAACACAATTCTCTACAAAAAAGGTCTCTTAACATTTTGCCATAGCTCGCTTCGTTTCCGAGATATTTGCAGATTTATCTCAAGGGAAGGGGCCTGACGGACATATTTCGAGATATTTCTTCTTCTTGTTGTTCTTCCTCTGCACAGCTAAGCTGGAAGTGGCATTTGCAGCTCGCAATAGTGCAGAGTTATCTCAAAGAAAGGGGCCACGGTGTTTCTGTATCTCTATTATGTTGGTGCGGCTTCGGAACTTTTAAATATCTTGATATATCTCGAGAACTACGCATCTGATCAAAAAATATCATAGAAGATAAAAAGTAGGAAACTTAATTCTCTACAAAAAAGGTCTCTTAACATTTTGCCATAGCTCGCTTCGTTTCCGAGATATTTGCAGATTTATCTCAAGGGAAGGGGCCTGACGGACATATTTCGAGATATTTCTTCTTCTTGTTGTTCTTCTTCTGCACAGCTAAGCTGGAAGTGGCATTTGCGGCTCGCACTAGTGCAGACTTATCTCAAAGAAAGGGGCCACGGTGTTTCTGTATCTCTATTATGTTGGTGCGGCTTCGGAACTTTTAAATATCTTGATATATCTCGAGAACTACGCATCTGATCAAAAAATATCATAGAACATGAAAAGTAGGAAACTTAATTCTCTACAAAAGAGGTCTCTTAACATTTTGCCATAGCTCGCTTCCTTTCCGAGATATTTGCAGATATATCTCAAGGGAAGGGGCCTGACGGACATATTTCGAGATATTTCTTCTTCTTGTTGTTCTTCTTCTGCACAGCTAAGCTGGAAGTGGCATTTGCGGCTCGCACTAGTGCACAGTTATCTCAAAGAAAGGGGCCACGGTGTTTCTGCATCTCTATTATGTTGGTGCGTCTTCGGAACTTTTAAATATCTCGATATATCTCGAAAACTACGCTTCTGATCAAAAAATATCATAGAACATAAATTGTAGGAAACATAATTCTCTACAAAAAACGTCTCTTAAGATTTTGCCATAGCTCGCTTCGTTTCCGAGATATTTGCAGATTCAGCTCAAAGGAACTGGCCTGACGGACATATTTCGAGATACTTCTTCTTCTTGTTGTTCTTCCTCTGCACAGCTAAGCTGGAAGTGGCATTTGCAGCTCGCAATGGTGCAGAGTTATCTCAAAGAAAGGGGCCACGGTGTGTCTGTATCCCTATTATGTTGGTGCGGCTTCGGAACTTTTAAATATCTCGATATATCTCGAGAACTACGCTTCTGATCAAAAAATATCATAGACCATAAATTGTAGGAAACATAATTCTCTACAAAAAACGTCTCTTAACATTTTGCCATAGCTCGCTTCGTTTCCGAGATATTTGCAGATTCAGCTCAAAGGAACTGGCCTGACGGACATATTTCGAGATATTTCTTCTTCTTGTTGTTCTTCCTCTGCACAGCTAAGCTGGAAGTGGCATTTGCAGCTCGCAATAGTGCAGAGTTATCTCAAAGAAAGGGGCCACGGTGTTTCTGTATCTCTATTATGTTGATGCGGCTTCGGAACTTTTAAATATCTTGATATATCTCGAGAACTACGCATGTGATCAAAAAATATCATTGAACATAAAAAGTAGGAAACTTAATTCTCTACAAAAAAGGTCTCTTAACGTTTTGCCATAGCTCGCTTCGTTTCCGAGATATTTGCAGATTTATCTCAAGGGAAGGGGCCTGACGGACATATTTCGAGATATTTCTTCTTCTTGTTGTTCTTCTTCTGCACAGCTAAGCTGGAAGTGGCATTTGCGGCTCGCACTAGTGCAGACTTATCTCAAAGAAAGGGGCCACGGTGTTTCTGTATCTCTATTATGTTGGTGCGGCTTCGGAACTTTTAAATATCTTGATATATCTCGAGAACTACGCATCTGATCAAAAAATATCATAGAACATGAAAAGTAGGAAACTTAATTCTCTACAAAAGAGGTCTCTTAACATTTTGCCATAGCTCGCTTCCTTTCCGAGATATTTGCAGATATATCTCAAGGGAAGGGGCCTGACGGACATATTTCGAGATATTTCTTCTTCTTGTTGTTCTTCTTCTGCACAGCTAAGCTGGAAGTGGCATTTGCGGCTCGCACTAGTGCACAGTTATCTCAAAGAAAGGGGCCACGGTGTTTCTGCATCTCTATTATGTTGGTGCGTCTTCGGAACTTTTAAATATCTCGATATATCTCGAAAACTACGCTTCTGATCAAAAAATATCATAGAACATAAATTGTAGGAAACATAATTCTCTACAAAAAACGTCTCTTAAGATTTTGCCATAGCTCGCTTCGTTTCCGAGATATTTGCAGATTCAGCTCAAAGGAACTGGCCTGACGGACATATTTCGAGATACTTCTTCTTCTTGTTGTTCTTCCTCTGCACAGCTAAGCTGGAAGTGGCATTTGCAGCTCGCAATGGTGCAGAGTTATCTCAAAGAAAGGGGCCACGGTGTGTCTGTATCCCTATTATGTTGGTGCGGCTTCGGAACTTTTAAATATCTCGATATATCTCGAGAACTACGCTTCTGATCAAAAAATATCATAGACCATAAATTGTAGGAAACATAATTCTCTACAAAAAACGTCTCTTAACATTTTGCCATAGCTCGCTTCGTTTCCGAGATATTTGCAGATTCAGCTCAAAGGAACTGGCCTGACGGACATATTTCGAGATATTTCTTCTTCTTGTTGTTCTTCCTCTGCACAGCTAAGCTGGAAGTGGCATTTGCAGCTCGCAATAGTGCAGAGTTATCTCAAAGAAAGGGGCCACGGTGTTTCTGTATCTCTATTATGTTGATGCGGCTTCGGAACTTTTAAATATCTTGATATATCTCGAGAACTACGCATGTGATCAAAAAATATCATTGAACATAAAAAGTAGGAAACTTAATTCTCTACAAAAAAGGTCTCTTAACGTTTTGCCATAGCTCGCTTCGTTTCCGAGATATTTGCAGATTTATCTCAAGGGAAGGGGCCTGACGGACATATTTCGAGATATTTCTTCTTCTTGTTGTTCTTCTTCTGCACAGCTAAGCTGGAAGTGGCATTTGCGGCTCGCACTAGTGCAGACTTATCTCAAAGAAAGGGGCCACGGTGTTTCTGTATCTCTATTATGTTGGTGCGGCTTCGGAACTTTTAAATATCTTGATATATCTCGAGAACTACGCATCTGATCAAAAAATATCATAGAACATGAAAAGTAGGAAACTTAATTCTCTACAAAAGAGGTCTCTTAACATTTTGCCATAGCTCGCTTCCTTTCCGAGATATTTGCAGATATATCTCAAGGGAAGGGGCCTGACGGACATATTTCGAGATATTTCTTCTTCTTGTTGTTCTTCTTCTGCACAGCTAAGCTGGAAGTGGCATTTGCGGCTCGCAGTAGTGCACAGTTATCTCAAAGAAAGGGGCCACGGTGTTTCTGTATCTCTATTATGTTGGTGCGTCTTCGGAACTTTTAAATATCTCGATATATCTCGAAAACTACGCCTCTGATCAAAAAATATCATAGAACATAAATTGTAGGAAACATAATTCTCTACAAAAAACGTCTCTTAACATTTTGCCATAGCTCGCTTCGTTTCCGAGATATTTGCAGATTCAGCTCAAAGGAACTGGCCTGACGGACATATTTCGAGATATTTCTTCTTCTTGTTGTTCTTCCTCTGCACAGCTAAGCTGGAAGTGGCATTTGCAGCTCGCAATAGTGCAGAGTTATCTCAAAGAAAGGGGCCACGGTGTGTCTGTATCCCTATTATGTTGGTGCGGCTTCGGAACTTTTAAATATCTCGATATATCTCGAGAACTACGCTTCTGATCAAAAAATATCATAGAACATAAATTGTAGGAAACATAATTATCTACAAAAAACGTCTCTTAACATTTTGCCATAGCTCGCTTCGTTTCCGAGATATTTGCAGATTCAGCTCAAAGGAACTGGCCTGACGGACATATTTCGAGATATTTCTTCTTCTTGTTGTTCTTCCTCTGCACAGCTAAGCTGGAAGTGGCATTTGCAGCTCGCAATAGTGCAGAGTTATCTCAAAGAAAGGGGCCACGGTGTTTCTGTATCTCTATTATGTTGGTGCGGCTTCGGAACTTTTAAATATCTTGATATATCTCGAGAACTACGCATCTGATCAAAAAATATCATAGAACATAGAAAGTAGGAAACTTAATTCTCTACAAAAAAGGTCTCTTAACATTTTGCCATAGCTCGCTTCGTTTCCGAGATATTTGCAGATTTATCTCAAGGGAAGGGGCCTGACGGACATATTTCGAGATATTTCTTCTTCTTGTTGTTCTTCTTCTGCACAGCTAAGCTGGAAGTGGCATTTGCGGCTCGCACTAGTGCAGACTTATCTCAAAGAAAGGGGCCACGGTGTTTCTGTATCTCTATTATGTTGGTGCGGCTTCGGAACTTTTAAATATCTTGATATATCTCGAGAACTACGCATCTGATCAAAAAATATCATAGAACACGAAAAGTAGGAAACTCAATTCTCTACAAAAACGGTCTCTTAACATTTTGCCATAGCTCGCTTCGTTTCCGAGATATTTGCAGATATATCTCAAGGGAAGGGGCCTGACGGACATATTTCGAGATATTTCTTCTTCTTGTTGTTCTTCTTCTGCACAGCTAAACTGGAAGTGGCATTTCCAGCTCGCAATCCTGCAGAGTTATCTCAAAGAACGGGGCCACGGTGTTTCTGTATCTCTATTATGTTGGTGCGTCTTCGGAACTTTTAAATATCTCGATATATCTCGAAAACTACGCTTCTGATCAAAAAATATCATAGAACATAAATTGTAGGAAACATAATTCTCTACAAAAAAGGTCTCTTAACATTTTGCCATAGCTCGCTTCGTTTCCGAGATATTTGCAGATTTATCTCAAGGGAAGGGTCCTGATGGACATATTTCGAGATATTTCTTCTTCTTGTTGTTCTTCTTCTGCACAGCTAAACTGGAAGTGGCATTTCCAGCTCGCAATCGTGCAGAGTTATCTCAAAGAAAGGGGCCACGGTGTTTCTGTATCTCTATTATGTTGGTGCGGCTTCGGAACTTTTAAATATCTTGATATATCTCGAGAACTACGCCTCTGATCGAAAAATATCATAGAACATAAAAAGTAGGAAACTTAATTCTCTACAAAAAAGGTCTCTTAACATTTTGCTATAGCTCGCTTCGTTTCCGAGATATTTGCAGATTTATCTCAAGGGAAGGGGCCTGACGGACATATTTCGAGATATTTCTTCTTCTTGTTGTTCTTCTTCTGCACAGCTAAGCTGGAAGTGGCATTTGCAGCGCGCAATAGTGCAGAGTTATCTCAAAGAAAGGGGCCACGGTGTTTCTGTATCTCTATTATGTTGGTGCGGCTTCGGAACTTTTAAATATCTTGATATATCTCGAGAACTACGCATCTGATCAAAAAATATCATACTACATAAAAAGTAGGAAACTTAATTCTCTACAAGAAAGGTCTCGAAACATTTTGCCATAGCTCGCTTCGTTTCCGAGATATTTGCAGATTTATCTCAAGGGAAGGGGCCTGACGGACATATTTTGAGATATTTCTTCTTCTTGTTGTTCTTCTTCTGCACAGCTAAGCTGGAAGTGGCATTTGCAGCTCGCAATAGTGCAGAGTTATCTCAAAGAAAGGGGCCACGGTGTTTCTGTATCTCTATTATGTTGGTGCGGCTTCGGAACTTTTAAATATCTTGATATATCTCGAGAACTACGCGTCTGATCAAAAAATATCATAGAAGATAAAAAGTAGGAAACTTAATTCTCTACAAAAACGGTCTCTTAACATTTTGCCATAGCTCGCTTCGTTTCCGAGATATTTGCAGATATATCTCAAGGGAAGGGGCCTGACGGACATATTTCGAGATATTTCTTCTTCTTGTTGTTCTTCTTCTGCACAGCTAAGCTGGAAGTGGCATTTGCGGCTCGCACTAGTGCACAGTTATCTCAAAGAAAGGGGCCACGGTGTTTCTGTATCTCTATTATGTTGGTGCGGCTTCGGAACTTTTAAATATCTTGATATATCTCGAGAACTACGCATCTGATCAAAAAATATCATAGAACGTAAAAAGTAGGAAACTTAATCCTCTACAAAAAAGGTCTCTTAACATTTTGCCATAGCTCGCTTCGTTTCCGAGATATTTGCAGATTTATCTCAAGGGAAGGGGCCTGACGGACATATTTCGAGATATTTCTTCTTCTTGTTGTTCTTCCTCTGCACAGCTAAGCTGGAAGTGGCATTTGCAGCTCGCAATAGTGCAGAGTTATCTCAAAGAAAGGGGCCACGGTGTTTCTGTATCTCTATTATGTTGGTGCGGCTTCGGAACTTTTAAATATCTCGATATATCTCGAAAACTACGCTTCTGATCAAAAAATATCATAGAACATAAATTGTAGGAAACATAATTCTCTACAAAAAACGTCTCTTAACATTTTGCCATAGCTCGCTTCGTTTCCGAGATATTTGCAGATTCAGCTCAAAGGAACTGGCCTGACGGACATATTTCGAGATATTTCTTCTTCTTGTTGTTCTTCCTCTGCACAGCTAAACTGGAAGTGGCATTTCCAGCTCGCAATCGTGCAGAGTTATCTCAAAGAAAGGGGCCACGGTGTTTCTGTATCTCTATTATGTTGGTGCGGCTTCGGAACTTTTAAATATCTTGATATATCTCGAGAACTACGCCTCTGATCGAAAAATATCATAGAACATAAAAAGTAGGAAACTTAATTCTCTACAAAAAAGGTCTCTTAACATTTTGCTATAGCTCGCTTCGTTTCCGAGATATTTGCAGATTTATCTCAAGGGAAGGGGCCTGACGGACATATTTCGAGATATTTCTTCTTCTTGTTGTTCTTCTTCTGCACAGCTAAGCTGGAAGTGGCATTTGCAGCGCGCAATAGTGCAGAGTTATCTCAAAGAAAGGGGCCACGGTGTTTCTGTATCTCTATTATGTTGGTGCGGCTTCGGAACTTTTAAATATCTTGATATATCTCGAGAACTACGCATCTGATCAAAAAATATCATACTACATAAAAAGTAGGAAACTTAATTCTCTACAAGAAAGGTCTCTGAACATTTTGCCATAGCTCGCTTCGTTTCCGAGATATTTGCAGATTTATCTCAAGGGAAGGGGCCTGACGGACATATTTTGAGATATTTCTTCTTCTTGTTGTTCTTCTTCTGCACAGCTAAGCTGGAAGTGGCATTTGCAGCTCGCAATAGTGCAGAGTTATCTCAAAGAAAGGGGCCACGGTGTTTCTGTATCTCTATTATGTTGGTGCGGCTTCGGAACTTTTAAATATCTTGATATATCTCGAGAACTACGCGTCTGATCAAAAAATATCATAGAAGATAAAAAGTAGGAAACTTAATTCTCTACAAAAACGGTCTCTTAACATTTTGCCATAGCTCGCTTCGTTTCCGAGATATTTGCAGATATATCTCAAGGGAAGGGGCCTGACGGACATATTTCGAGATATTTCTTCTTCTTGTTGTTCTTCTTCTGCACAGCTAAGCTGGAAGTGGCATTTGCGGCTCGCACTAGTGCACAGTTATCTCAAAGAAAGGGGCCACGGTGTTTCTGTATCTCTATTATGTTGGTGCGGCTTCGGAACTTTTAAATATCTTGATATATCTCGAGAACTACGCATCTGATCAAAAAATATCATAGAACGTAAAAAGTAGGAAACTTAATCCTCTACAAAAAAGGTCTCTTAACATTTTGCCATAGCTCGCTTCGTTTCCGAGATATTTGCAGATTTATCTCAAGGGAAGGGGCCTGACGGACATATTTCGAGATATTTCTTCTTCTTGTTGTTCTTCCTCTGCACAGCTAAGC
Organism: Osmia lignaria lignaria; assembly: GCF_051020975.1. Taxonomy (NCBI): domain Eukaryota; kingdom Metazoa; phylum Arthropoda; class Insecta; order Hymenoptera; family Megachilidae; genus Osmia; species Osmia lignaria. The sequence goes on along the minus strand of NW_027478160.1, from coordinate 24,914,549 downwards.
TGGAAGTGGCATTTGCAGCTCGCAATAGTGCAGAGTTATCTCAAAGAAAGGGGCCACGGTGTTTCTGTATCTCTATTATGTTGGTGCGGCTTCGGAACTTTTAAATATCTCGATATATCTCGAAAACTACGCTTCTGATCAAAAAATATCATAGAACATAAATTGTAGGAAACATAATTCTCTACAAAAAACGTCTCTTAACATTTTGCCATAGCTCGCTTCGTTTCCGAGATATTTGCAGATTCAGCTCAAAGGAACTGGCCTGACGGACATATTTCGAGATATTTCTTCTTCTTGTTGTTCTTCCTCTGCACAGCTAAACTGGAAGTGGCATTTCCAGCTCGCAATCGTGCAGAGTTATCTCAAAGAAAGGGGCCACGGTGTTTCTGTATCTCTATTATGTTGGTGCGGCTTCGGAACTTTTAAATATCTTGATATATCTCGAGAACTACGCCTCTGATCGAAAAATATCATAGAACATAAAAAGTAGGAAACTTAATTCTCTACAAAAAAGGTCTCTTAACATTTTGCTATAGCTCGCTTCGTTTCCGAGATATTTGCAGATTTATCTCAAGGGAAGGGGCCTGACGGACATATTTCGAGATATTTCTTCTTCTTGTTGTTCTTCTTCTGCACAGCTAAGCTGGAAGTGGCATTTGCAGCGCGCAATAGTGCAGAGTTATCTCAAAGAAAGGGGCCACGGTGTTTCTGTATCTCTATTATGTTGGTGCGGCTTCGGAACTTTTAAATATCTTGATATATCTCGAGAACTACGCATCTGATCAAAAAATATCATACTACATAAAAAGTACGAAACTTAATTCTCTACAAGAAAGGTCTCTAAACATTTTGCCATAGCTCGCTTCGTTTCCGAGATATTTGCAGATTTATCTCAAGGGAAGGGGCCTGACGGACATATTTTGAGATATTTCTTCTTCTTGTTGTTCTTCTTCTGCACAGCTAAGCTGGAAGTGGCATTTGCAGCTCGCAATAGTGCAGAGTTATCTCAAAGAAAGGGGCCACGGTGTTTCTGTATCTCTATTATGTTGGTGCGGCTTCGGAACTTTTAAATATCTTGATATATCTCGAGAACTACGCGTCTGATCAAAAAATATCATAGAAGATAAAAAGTAGGAAACTTAATTCTCTACAAAAACGGTCTCTTAACATTTTGCCATAGCTCGCTTCGTTTCCGAGATATTTGCAGATATATCTCAAGGGAAGGGGCCTGACGGACATATTTCGAGATATTTCTTCTTCTTGTTGTTCTTCTTCTGCACAGCTAAGCTGGAAGTGGCATTTGCGGCTCGCACTAGTGCACAGTTATCTCAAAGAAAGGGGCCACGGTGTTTCTGTATCTCTATTATGTTGGTGCGGCTTCGGAACTTTTAAATATCTTGATATATCTCGAGAACTACGCATCTGATCAAAAAATATCATAGAACGTAAAAAGTAGGAAACTTAATTCTCTACAAAAAAGGTCTCTTAACATTTTGCCATAGCTCGCTTCGTTTCCGAGATATTTGCAGATTTATCTCAAGGGAAGGGGCCTGACGGACATATTTCGAGATATTTCTTCTTCTTGTTGTTCTTCCTCTGCACAGCTAAGCTGGAAGTGGCATTTGCAGCTCGCAATAGTGCAGAGTTATCTCAAAGAAAGGGGCCACGGTGTTTCTGTATCTCTATTATGTTGGTGCGGCTTCGGAACTTTTAAATATCTCGATATATCTCGAAAACTACGCTTCTGATCAAAAAATATCATAGAACATAAATTGTAGGAAACATAATTCTCTACAAAAAACGTCTCTTAACATTTTGCCATAGCTCGCTTCGTTTCCGAGATATTTGCAGATTCAGCTCAAAGGAACTGGCCTGACGGACATATTTCGAGATATTTCTTCTTCTTGTTGTTCTTCCTCTGCACAGCTAAGCTGGAAGTGGCATTTGCAGCTCGCAATAGTGCAGAGTTATCTCAAAGAAAGGGGCCACGGTGTTTCTGTATCTCTATTATGTTGGTGCGGTTTCGGAACTTTTAAATATCTTGATATATCTCGAGAACTACGCATCTGATCAAAAAATATCATAGAACATAAAAAGTAGGAAACTTAATTCTCTACAAAAAAGGTCTCTTAACATTTTGCCATAGCTCGCTTCGTTTCCGAGATATTTGCAGATTTATCTCAAGGGAAGGGGCCTGACGGACGTATTTCGAGATATTTCTTCTTCTTGTTGTTCTTCTTCTGCACAGCTGAGCTGGAAGTGGCATTTGCAGCTCGCAATAGTGCAGAGTTATCTCAAAGAAAGGGGCCACGGTGTTTCTGTATTTGTATTATGTTGGTGCGGCTTCGGAACTTTTAAATATCTTGATATATCTCGAGAACTACGCATCTGATCAAAAAATATCATAGAACATAAAAAGTAGGAAACTTAATTCTCTACAAAAAAGGTCTCTTAACATTTTGCCATAGCTCGCTTCGTTTCCGAGATATTTGCAGATTTATCTCAAGGGAAGGGGCCTAACGGACATATTTCGAGATATTTCTTCTTCTTGTTGTTCTTCCTCTGCACAGCTAAGCTGGAAGTGGCATTTGCAGCTCGCAATAGTGCAGAGTTATCTCAAAGAAAGGGGCCACGGTGTTTCTGTATCTCTATTATGTTGGTGCGGCTTCGGAACTTTTAAATATCTCGATATATCTCGAGAACTACGCATCTGATCAAAAAATATCATACTACATAAAAAGTAGGAAACTTAATTCTCTACAAGAAAGGTCTCTAAACATTTTGCCATAGCTCGCTTCGTTTCCGAGATATTTGCAGATTTATCTCAAGGGAAGGGGCCTGACGGACATATTTCGAGATATTTCTTCTTCTTGTTGTTCTTCTTCTGCACAGCTAAGCTCGAAGCGGCATTTGCAGCTCGCAATAGTGCAGAGTTATCTCAAAGAAAGAGGCCACGGTGTTTCTGTACCTCTATTATGTTGGTGCAGCTTCGGAACTTTTAAATATCTTGATATATCTCGAGAACTACGCATCTGATCAAAAAATATCATAGAACGGAAATTGTAGGAAACATTATTCTCTACAAAAAAGGTCTCTTAACATTTTGCCATAGCTCGCTTCGTTTCCGAGATATTTGCAGATTCATCTCAAGGGAAGGGGTCTGACGGACATATTTCGAGATATTTCTTCTTCTTGTTGTTCTTCCTCTGCACAGCTAAGCTGGAAGTGGCATTTGCAGCTCGCAATAGTGCAGAGTTATCTCAAAGAAAGGGGCCACGGTGTTTCTGTATCTCTATTATGTTGGTGCGGCTTCGGAACTTTTAAATATCTTGATATATCTCGAGAACTACGCATCTGATCAAAAAATATCATAGAACATAAAAAGTAGGAAACTTAATTCTCTACAAAAAAGGTCTCTTAACATTTTGCCATAGCTCGCTTCGTTTCCGAGATATTTGCAGATTTATCTCAAGGGAAGGGGCCTGACGGACGTATTTCGAGATATTTCTTCTTCTTGTTGTTCTTCTTCTGCACAGCTAAGCTGGAAGTGGCATTTGCGGCTCGCACTAGTGCAGAGTTATCTCTAAGAAAGGGGCCACGGTGTTTCTGTATCTCTATTATGTTGGTGCGGCTTCGGAACTTTTAAATATCTCGATATATCTCGAAAACTACGCTTCTGATCAAAAAATATCATAGAACGTAAATTGTAGGAAACATTATTCTCTACAAGAAAGGTCTCTAAACATTTTGCCATAGCTCGCTTCGTTTCCGAGATATTTGCAGATTTATCTCAAGGGAAGGGGCCTGACGGACATATTTCCAGATATTTCTTCTTCTTGTTGTTCTTGTTCTGCACAGCTAAGCTGGAAGTGGCATTTGCAGCTCGCAATAGTGCAGAGTTATCCCAAAGAAAGGGGCCACGGTGTTTCTGTATCTCTATTATGTTGGTGCGGCTTCGGAACTTTTAAATATCTTGATATATCTCGAGAACTACGCATCTGATCAAAAAATATCATAGAACATAAAAAGTAGGAAACTTAATTCTCTACAAAAAAGGTCTCTTAACATTTCGCCATAGCTCGCTTCGTTTCCGAGATATTTGCAGATATATCTCAAGGGAAGGGGCCTGACGGACATATTTCGAGATATTTCTTCTTCTTGTTGTTCTTCTTCTGCACAGCTAAGCTGGAAGTGGCATTTGCGGCTCGCACTAGTGCACAGTTATCTCAAAGAAAGGGGCCACGGTGTTTCTGTATCTCTATTATGTTGGTGCGTCTTCGGAACTTTTAAATATCTCGATATATCTCGAAAACTACGCTTCTGATCAAAAAATATCATAGAACATAAATTGTAGGAAACATAATTCTCTACAAAAAACGTCTCTTAACATTTTGCCATAGCTAGCTTCGTTTCCGAGATATTTGCAGATTCAGCTCAAAGGAACTGGCCTGACGGACATATTTCGAGATATTTCTTCTTCTTGTTGTTCTTCCTCTGCACAGCTAAGCTGGAAGTGGCATTTGCAGCTCGCAATAGTGCAGAGTTATCTCAAAGAAAGGGGCCACGGTGTTTCTGTATCTCTATTATGTTGGTGCGGCTTCGGAACTTTTAAATATCTCGATATATCTCGAAAACTACGCTTCTGATCAAAAAATATCATAGAACGTAAATTGTAGGAAACATTATTCTCTACAAAAAAGGTCTCTTAACATTTTGCCATAGCTCGCTTCGTTTCCGAGATATTTGCAGATTCATCTCAAGGGAAGGGGTCTGACGGACATATTTCGAGATATTTCTTCTTCTTGTTGTTCTTCTTCTGCACAGCTAAGCTCGAAGCGGCATTTGCAGCTCGCAATAGTGCAGAGTTATCTCAAAGAAAGAGGCCACGGTGTTTCTGTACCTCTATTATGTTGGTGCAGCTTCGGAACTTTTAAATATCTTGATATATCTCGAGAACTACGCATCTGATCAAAAAATATCATCGAACATAAAAAGTAGGAAACTTAATTCTCTACAAAAAAGGTCTCTTAACATTTTGCCATAGCTCGCTTCGTTTCCGAGATATTTGCAGATTTATCTCAAGGGAAGTGGCCTGACGGACATATCTCGAGATATTTCTTCTTCTTGTTGTTCTTCTTCTGCACAGCTAAGCTGGAAGTGGCATTTGCAGCTCGCAATAGTGCAGAGTTATCCCAAAGAAAGGGGCCACGGTGTTTCTGTATCTCTATTATGTTGGTGCGGCTTCGGAACTTTTAAATATCTTGATATATCTCGAGAACTACGCATCTGATCAAAAAATATCATACTACATAAAAAGTAGGAAACTTAATTCTCTACAAGAAAGGTCTCTAAACATTTTGCCATAGCTCGCTTCGTTTCCGAGATATTTGCAGATTTATCTCAAGGGAAGGGGCCTGACGGACATATTTCGAGATATTTCTTCTTCTTGTTGTTCTTCTTCTGCACAGCTAAGCTGGAAGTGGCATTTACAGCTCGCAATAGTGCAGAGTTATCTCAAAGAAAGGGGCCACGGTGTTTCTGTATCTCTATTATGTTGGTGCGGGTTCGGAACTTTTAAATATCTTGATATATCTCGAGAACTACGCATCTGATCAAAAAATATCATAGAACATAAATAGTAGGAAACTTAATTTCCTACAAAAAAGATCTCTTACTATTTTGCCATAGCTCGCATTGTTTCCGAGATATTTGCAGATTTATCTCAAGGGAAGGGGCCTGCCGGACATATTTCGAGATATTTCTTCTTCTTGTTGTTCTTCTTCTGCACAGCTAAGCTGGAAGTGGCATTTGCAGCTTGCAATAGTGCAGAGTTATCTCAAAGAAAGGGGCCACGGTGTTTCTGTATCTCTATTATGGTGGTGCGGCTTCGGAACTTTTAAATATCTTGATATATCTCGAGAACTACGCATCTGATCAAAAAATATCATAGAACATAGAAAGTAGGAAACTTAATTCTCTACAAAAAAGGTCTCTTAACATTTTGCCATAGCTCGCTTCGTTTCCGAGATATTTGCAGATTTATCTCAAGGGAAGGGGCCTGAGGGACATATTTCGAGATATTTCTTCTTCTTGTTGTTCTTCTTCTGCACAGCTAAGCTGGAAGTGGCATTTACAGCTCGCAATAGTGCAGAGTTATCTCAAAGAAAGGGGCCACGGTGTTTCTGTATCTCTATTATGTTGGTGCGGCTTCGGAACTTTTAAATATCTTGATATATCTCGAGAACTACGCATCTGATCAAAAAATATCATAGAACATAAATAGTAGGAAACTTAATTTCCTACAAAAAAGATCTCTTACTATTTTGCCATAGCTCGCATTGTTTCCGAGATATTTGCAGATTTATCTCAAGGGAAGGGGCCTGACGGACATATTTCGAGATATTTCTTCTTCTTGTTGTTCTTCTTCTGCACAGCTAAGCTGGAAGTGGCATTTGCAGCTCGCAATAGTGCAGAGTTATCTCAAAGAAAGGGGCCACGTGTTTCTGTATCTCTATTATGTTGGTGCGGCTTCGGAACTTTTAAATATCTCGATATATCTCGAGAACTACGCATCTGATCAAAAAATATCATAGAACATAAAAAGTAGGAAACTTAATTCTCTACAAATAAGGTCTCTTAACATTTTGCCATAGCTCGCTTCGTTTCCGAGATATTTGCAGATTTATCTCAAGGGAAGGGGCCTGACGGACATATTTCGAGATATTTCTTCTTCTTGTTGTTCTTCTTCTGCACAGCTAAGCTGGAAGTGGCATTTGCAGCTCGCAATAGTGCAGAGTTATCTCAAAGAAAGGGGCCACGGTGTTTCTGTACCTCTATTATGTTGGTGCAGCTTCGGAGCTTTTAAATATCTTGATATATCTCGAGAACTACGCATCTGATCAAAAAATATCATAGAACATAAATAGTAGGAAACTTAATTTCCTACAAAAAAGATCTCTTACTATTTTGCCATAGCTCGCATTGTTTCCGAGATATTTGCAGATTTATCTCAAGGGAAGGGGCCTGCCGGACATATTTCGAGATATTTCTTCTTCTTGTTGTTCTTTTTCTGCACAGCTAAGCTGGAAGTGGCATTTGCAGCTCGCAATAGTGCAGAGTTATCTCAAAGAAAGGGGCCACGGTGTTTCTGTATCTCTATTATGGTGGTGCGGCTTCGGAACTTTTAAATATCTTGATATATCTCGAGAACTACGCATCTGATCAAAAAATATCATAGAACATAGAAAGTAGGAAACTTAATTCTCTACAAAAAAGGTCTCTTAACATTTTGCCATAGCTCGCTTCGTTTCCGAGATATTTGCAGATTTATCTCAAGGGAAGGGGCCTGAGGGACATATTTCGAGATATTTCTTCTTCTTGTTGTTCTTCTTCTGCACAGCTAAGCTGGAAGTGGCATTTACAGCTCGCAATAGTGCAGAGTTATCTCAAAGAAAGGGGCCACGGTGTTTCTGTATCTCTATTATGTTGGTGCGGCTTCGGAACTTTTAAATATCTTGATATATCTCGAGAACTACGCATCTGATCAAAAAATATCATAGAACATAAATAGTAGGAAACTTAATTTCCTACAAAAAAGATCTCTTACTATTTTGCCATAGCTCGCATTGTTTCCGAGATATTTGCAGATTTATCTCAAGGGAAGGGGCCTGACGGACATATTTCGAGATATTTCTTCTTCTTGTTGTTCTTCTTCTGCACAGCTAAGCTGGAAGTGGCATTTGCAGCTCGCAATAGTGCAGAGTTATCTCAAAGAAAGGGGCCACGTGTTTCTGTATCTCTATTATGTTGGTGCGGCTTCGCAACTTTTAAATATCTCGATATATCTCGAAAACTACGCTTCTGATCAAAAAATATCATAGAACATAAATTGTAGGAAACATAATTCTCTACAAAAAAGGTCTCTTAACATTTTGCCATAGCTTGCTTCGTTTCCGAGATATTTGCAGATATATCTCAAGGGAAGGGGCCTGACGGACATATTTCGAGATATTTCTTCTTCTTGTTGTTCTTCCTCTGCACAGCTAAGCTGGAAGTGGCATTTGCAGCTCGCAATAGTGCAGAGTTACCTCAAACAAAGGGGCCACGGTGTTTCTGTATCTCTATTATGTTGGTGCGGCTTCGGAACTTTTAAATATCTTGATATATCTCGAGAACTACGCATCTGATCAAAAAATATCATAGAACATAAAATGTAGGAAACCTAATTTTCTACAAAAAAGGTCTCTTAACATTTTGCCGTAGCTCGCTTCGTTTCCGAGATATTTGCAGATTTATCTCAAGGGAAGGGGCCTGACGGACATATTTCGAAATATTTCTTATTCTTGTTGTTCTTCTTCTGCACAGCTAAGCTGGAAGTGGCATTTGCAGCTCGCAATAGTGCAGAGTTATCTCAAAGAAAGGGGCCACGGTGTTTCTGTACCTCTATTATGTTGGTGCAGCTTCGGAGCTTTTAAATATCTTGATATATCTCGAGAACTACGCATCTGATCAAAAAATATCATAGAACATAAAAAGTAGGAAACTTAATTCTCTACAAAAAAGGTCTCTTAACATTTTGCCATAGCTCTCTTCGTTTCCGAGATATTTGCAGATTTATCTCAAGGGAAGGGTCCTGACGGACATATTTCGAGATATTTCTTCTTCTTGTTGTTCTTCTTCTGCACAGCTAAACTGGAAGTGGCATTTCCAGCTCGCAATAGTGCAGAGTTATCCCAAAGAAAGGGGCCACGGTGTTTCTGTATCTCTATTATGTTGGTGCGGCTTCGCAACTTTTAAATATCTCGATATATCTCGAAAACTACGCTTCTGATCAAAAAATATCATAGAACATAAATTGTAGGAAACATAATTCTCTACAAAAAAGGTCTCTTAACATTTTGCCATAGCTTGCTTCGTTTCCGAGATATTTGCAGATATATCTCAAGGGAAGGGGCCTGACGGACATATTTCGAGATATTTCTTCTTCTTGTTGTTCTTCCTCTGCACAGCTAAGCTGGAAGTGGCATTTGCAGCTCGCAATAGTGCAGAGTTACCTCAAAGAAAGGGGCCACGGTGTTTCTGTATCTCTATTATGTTGGTGCCGCTTCGGAACTTTTAAATATCTGGATATATCTCGAGAACTACGCATCAGATCAAAAAATATCATAGAACATAAAAAGTAGGAAACTTAATTCTCTACAAAAAAGGTCTCTTAACATTTTGCCATAGCTCGCTTCGTTTCCGAGATATTTGCAGATTTATCTCAAGGGAAGGGGCCTGACGGACATATTTCGAGATATTTCTTCTTCTTGTTGTTCTTCTTCTGCACAGCTAAGCTGGAAGTGGCATTTGCAGCTCGCAGTAGTGCAGAGTTATCTCAAAGAAAGGGGCCACGGTGTTTCTGTATCTCTATTATGTTGGTGCGGCTTCGGAACTTTTAAATATCTTGATATATCTCGAGAACTACGCATCTGATCAAAAAATATCGTAGAACATAAAAAGTAGGAAACTTAATTCTCTACAAATAAGGTCTCTTAACATTTTGCCATAGCTCGCTTGGTTTCCGAGATATTTGCAGATTTATCTCAAGGGAAGGGGCCTGACGGACATATTTCCAGATACTTCTTCTTCTTGTTGTTCTTCTTCTGCACGGCTAAGCTGGAAGTGGCATTTGCAGCTCGCAATAGTGCAGAGTTATCTCAAAGAAAGGGGCCACGGTGTTTCTGTATCTCTATTATGTTGGTGCGGCTTCGGAACTTTTAAATATCTTGATATATCTCGAGAACTACGCATCTGATCAAAAAATATCATAGAACATAGAATGTAGGAAACCTAATTTTCTACAAAAAAGGTCTCTTAACATTTTGCCGTAGCTCGCTTCGTTTCCGAGATATTTGCAGATTTATCTCAAGGGAAGGGGCCTGACGGACATATTTCGAAATATTTCTTATTCTTGTTGTTCTTCTTCTGCACAGCTAAGCTGGAAGTGGCATTTGCAGCTCGCAATAGTGCAGAGTTACCTCAAAGAAAGGGGCCACGGTGTTTCTGTATCTCTATTATGTTGGTGCCGCTTCGGAACTTTTAAATATCTGGATATATCTCGAGAACTACGCATCTGATCAAAAAATATCATAGAACATAAAAAGTAGGAAACTTAATTCTCTACAAAAAAGGTCTCTTAACATTTTGCCATAGCTCTCTTCGTTTCCGAGATATTTGCAGATTTATCTCAAGGGAAGGGTCCTGACGGACATATTTCGAGATATTTCTTCTTCTTGTTGTTCTTCCTCTGCACAGCTAAGCTGGAAGTGGCATTTGCAGCTCGCAATAGTGCAGAGTTACCTCAAAGAAAGGGGCCACGGTGTTTCTGTATCTCTATTATGTTGGTGCCGCTTCGGAACTTTTAAATATCTGGATATATCTCGAGAACTACGCATCTGATCAAAAAATATCATAGAACATAAAATGTAGGAAACCTAATTTTCTACAAAAAAGGTCTCTTAACATTTTGCCGTAGCTCGCTTCGTTTCCGAGATATTTGCAGATTTATCTCAAGGGAAGGGGCCTGACGGACATATTTCGAAATATTTCTTATTCTTGTTGTTCTTCTTCTGCACAGCTAAGCTGGAAGTGGCATTTGCAGCTCGCAATAGTGCAGAGTTATCTCAAAGAAAGGGGCCACGGTGTTTCTGTACCTCTATTATGTTGGTGCAGCTTCGGAGCTTTTAAATATCTTGATATATCTCGAGAACTACGCATCTGATCAAAAAATATCATAGAACATAAAAAGTAGGAAACTTAATTCTCTACAAAAAAGGTCTCTTAACATTTTGCCATAGCTCTCTTCGTTTCCGAGATATTTGCAGATTTATCTCAAGGGAAGGGTCCTGACGGACATATTTCGAGATATTTCTTCTTCTTGTTGTTCTTCTTCTGCACAGCTAAACTGGAAGTGGCATTTCCAGCTCGCAATAGTGCAGAGTTATCCCAAAGAAAGGGGCCACGGTGTTTCTGTATCTCTATTATGTTGGTGCGGCTTCGCAACTTTTAAATATCTCGATATATCTCGAAAACTACGCTTCTGATCAAAAAATATCATAGAACATAAATTGTAGGAAACATAATTCTCTACAAAAAAGGTCTCTTAACATTTTGCCATAGCTTGCTTCGTTTCCGAGATATTTGCAGATATATCTCAAGGGAAGGGGCCTGACGGACATATTTCGAGATATTTCTTCTTCTTGTTGTTCTTCCTCTGCACAGCTAAGCTGGAAGTGGCATTTGCAGCTCGCAATAGTGCAGAGTTACCTCAAAGAAAGGGGCCACGGTGTTTCTGTATCTCTATTATGTTGGTGCCGCTTCGGAACTTTTAAATATCTGGATATATCTCGAGAACTACGCATCAGATCAAAAAATATCATAGAACATAAAAAGTAGGAAACTTAATTCTCTACAAAAAAGGTCTCTTAACATTTTGCCATAGCTCGCTTCGTTTCCGAGATATTTGCAGATTTATCTCAAGGGAAGGGGCCTGACGGACATATTTCGAGATATTTCTTCTTCTTGTTGTTCTTCTTCTGCACAGCTAAGCTGGAAGTGGCATTTGCAGCTCGCAGTAGTGCAGAGTTATCTCAAAGAAAGGGGCCACGGTGTTTCTGTATCTCTATTATGTTGGTGCGGCTTCGGAACTTTTAAATATCTTGATATATCTCGAGAACTACGCATCTGATCAAAAAATATCGTAGAACATAAAAAGTAGGAAACTTAATTCTCTACAAATAAGGTCTCTTAACATTTTGCCATAGCTCGCTTGGTTTCCGAGATATTTGCAGATTTATCTCAAGGGAAGGGGCCTGACGGACATATTTCCAGATACTTCTTCTTCTTGTTGTTCTTCTTCTGCACGGCTAAGCTGGAAGTGGCATTTGCAGCTCGCAATAGTGCAGAGTTATCTCAAAGAAAGGGGCCACGGTGTTTCTGTATCTCTATTATGTTGGTGCGGCTTCGGAACTTTTAAATATCTTGATATATCTCGAGAACTACGCATCTGATCAAAAAATATCATAGAACATAGAATGTAGGAAACCTAATTTTCTACAAAAAAGGTCTCTTAACATTTTGCCGTAGCTCGCTTCGTTTCCGAGATATTTGCAGATTTATCTCAAGGGAAGGGGCCTGACGGACATATTTCGAAATATTTCTTATTCTTGTTGTTCTTCTTCTGCACAGCTAAGCTGGAAGTGGCATTTGCAGCTCGCAATAGTGCAGAGTTACCTCAAAGAAAGGGGCCACGGTGTTTCTGTATCTCTATTATGTTGGTGCCGCTTCGGAACTTTTAAATATCTGGATATATCTCGAGAACTACGCATCTGATCAAAAAATATCATAGAACATAAAAAGTAGGAAACTTAATTCTCTACAAAAAAGGTCTCTTAACATTTTGCCATAGCTCTCTTCGTTTCCGAGATATTTGCAGATTTATCTCAAGGGAAGGGTCCTGACGGACATATTTCGAGATATTTCTTCTTCTTGTTGTTCTTCCTCTGCACAGCTAAGCTGGAAGTGGCATTTGCAGCTCGCAATAGTGCAGAGTTACCTCAAAGAAAGGGGCCACGGTGTTTCTGTATCTCTATTATGTTGGTGCCGCTTCGGAACTTTTAAATATCTGGATATATCTCGAGAACTACGCATCTGATCAAAAAATATCATAGAACATAAAAAGTAGGAAACTTAATTCTCTACAAAAAAGGTCTCTTAACATTTTGCCATAGCTCGCTTCGTTTCCGAGATATTTGCAGATTTATCTCAAGGGAAGGGGCCTGACGGACATATTTCGAGATATTTCTTCTTCTTGTTGTTCTTCTTCTGCACAGCTAAGCTGGAAGTGGCATTTGCAGCTCGCAGTAGTGCAGAGTTATCTCAAAGAAAGGGGCCACGGTGTTTCTGTATCTCTATTATGTTGGTGCAGCTTCGGAGCTTTTAAATATCTTGATATATCTCGAGAACTACGCATCTGATCAAAAAATATCATAGAACATAAATTGTAGGAAACATAATTCTCTACAAAAGAGGTCTCTTAACATTTTGCCATAGCTCGCTTCGTTTCCGAGATATTTGCAGATATATCTCAAGGGAAGGGTCCTGATGGACATATTTCGAGAAATTTCTTCTTCTTGTTGTTCTTCTTCTGCACAGCTAAACTGGAAGTGGCATTTCCAGCTCGCAATCGTGCAGAGTTATCTCCAAGAAAGGGGCCACGGTGTTTCTGTATCTCTATTATGTTGGTGCGGCTTCGGAACTTTTAAATATCTTGATATATCTCGAGAACTACGCATCTGATCAAAAAATATCATAGAACATAAATTGTAGGAAACATAATTCTCTACAAAAAAGGTCTCTTAACGTTTTGCCGTAGCTCGCTTCGTTTCCGAGATATTTGCAGATTTATCTCAAGGGAAGGGTCCTGACGGACATATTTCGAGATATTTCTTCTTCTTGTTGTTCTTCTTCTGCACAGCTAAACTGGAAGTGGCATTTCCAGCTCGCAATAGTGCAGAGTTATCCCAAAGAAAGGGGCCACGGTGTTTCTGTATCTCTATTATGTTGGTGCGGCTTCGCAACTTTTAAATATCTCGATATATCTCGAAAACTACGCTTCTGATCAAAAAATATCATAGAACATAAATTGTAGGAAACATAATTCTCTACAAAAAAGGTCTCTTAACATTTTGCCATAGCTTGCTTCGTTTCCGAGATATTTGCAGATATATCTCAAGGGAAGGGGCCTGACGGACATATTTCGAGATATTTCTTCTTCTTGTTGTTCTTCCTCTGCACAGCTAAGCTGGAAGTGGCATTTGCAGCTCGCAATAGTGCAGAGTTACCTCAAAGAAAGGGGCCACGGTGTTTCTGTATCTCTATTATGTTGGTGCCGCTTCGGAACTTTTAAATATCTGGATATATCTCGAGAACTACGCATCAGATCAAAAAATATCATAGAACATAAAAAGTAGGAAACTTAATTCTCTACAAAAAAGGTCTCTTAACATTTTGCCATAGCTCGCTTCGTTTCCGAGATATTTGCAGATTTATCTCAAGGGAAGGGGCCTGACGGACATATTTCGAGATATTTCTTCTTCTTGTTGTTCTTCTTCTGCACAGCTAAGCTGGAAGTGGCATTTGCAGCTCGCAGTAGTGCAGAGTTATCTCAAAGAAAGGGGCCACGGTGTTTCTGTATCTCTATTATGTTGGTGCGGCTTCGGAACTTTTAAATATCTTGATATATCTCGAGAACTACGCATCTGATCAAAAAATATCGTAGAACATAAAAAGTAGGAAACTTAATTCTCTACAAATAAGGTCTCTTAACATTTTGCCATAGCTCGCTTGGTTTCCGAGATATTTGCAGATTTATCTCAAGGGAAGGGGCCTGACGGACATATTTCCAGATACTTCTTCTTCTTGTTGTTCTTCTTCTGCACGGCTAAGCTGGAAGTGGCATTTGCAGCTCGCAATAGTGCAGAGTTATCTCAAAGAAAGGGGCCACGGTGTTTCTGTATCTCTATTATGTTGGTGCGGCTTCGGAACTTTTAAATATCTTGATATATCTCGAGAACTACGCATCTGATCAAAAAATATCATAGAACATAAAAAGTAGGAAACTTAATTCTCTACAAAAAAGGTCTCTTAACATTTTGCCATAGCTCGCTTCGTTTCCGAGATATTTGCAGATTTATCTCAAGGGAAGGGGCCTGACGGACATATTTCGAGATATTTCTTCTTCTTGTTGTTCTTCTTCTGCACAGCTAAGCTGGAAGTGGCATTTGCAGCTCGCAGTAGTGCAGAGTTATCTCAAAGAAAGGGGCCACGGTGTTTCTGTATCTCTATTATGTTGGTGCAGCTTCGGAGCTTTTAAATATCTTGATATATCTCGAGAACTACGCATCTGATCAAAAAATATCATAGAACATAAATTGTAGGAAACATAATTCTCTACAAAAGAGGTCTCTTAACATTTTGCCATAGCTCGCTTCGTTTCCGAGATATTTGCAGATTTATCTCAAGGGAAGGGTCCTGATGGACATATTTCGAGAAATTTCTTCTTCTTGTTGTTCTTCTTCTGCACAGCTAAACTGGAAGTGGCATTTCCAGCTCGCAATCGTGCAGAGTTATCTCCAAGAAAGGGGCCACGGTGTTTCTGTATCTCTATTATGTTGGTGCGGCTTCGGAACTTTTAAATATCTTGATATATCTCGAGAACTACGCATCTGATCAAAAAATATCATAGAACATAAATTGTAGGAAACATAATTCTCTACAAATAAGGTCTCTTAACATTTTGCCATAGCTCGCTTCGTTTCCGAGATATTTGCAGATTTATCTCAAGGGAAGGGTCCTGACGGACATATTTCGAGATATTTCTTCTTCTTGTTGTTCTTGTTCTGCACAGCTAAACTGGAAGTGGCATTTCCAGCTCGCAATAGTGCAGAGTTATCCCAAAGAAAGGGGCCACGGTGTTTCTGTATCTCTATTATGTTGGTGCGGCTTCGGAACTTTTAAATATCTTGATATATCTCGAAAACTACGCTTCTGATCAAAAAATATCATAGAACATAAATTGTAGGAAACATAATTCTCTACAAAAAAGGTCTCTTAACATTTTGCCATAGCGCGCTTCGTTTCCGAGATATTTGCAGATATATCTCAAGGGAAGGGGCCTGACGGACATATTTCGAGATATTTCTTCTTCTTGTTGTTCTTCTTCTGCACAGCTCAGCTGGAAGTGGCATTTACAGCTCGCAATAGTGGAAAGTTATCTCAAAGAAAGGGGCCACGGTGTTTCTGTATCTCTATTATGTTGGTGCGGCTTCGGAACTTTTAAATATCTTGATATATCTCGAGAACTACGCATCTGATCAAAAAATATCATAGAACATAAAAAGTAGGAAACTTAATTCTCTACAAAAAAGGTCTCTTAACATTTTGCCATAGCTCGCTTCGTTTCCGAGATATTTGCAGATTTATCTCAAATGAAGGGGCCTGACGGACATATTTCGAGATATTTCTTCTTCTTGTTGTTCTTCTTCTGCACAGCTAAGCTGGAAGTGGCATTTACAGCTCGCAATAGTGCAGAGTTATCTCAAAGAAAGGGGCCACGGTGTTTCTGTATCTCTATTATGTTGGTGCGGCCTCGGAACTTTTAAATATCTTGATATATCTCGAGAACTGCGCATCTGATCAAAAAATATCATAGAACATAAAAAGTAGGAAACTTAATTCTCTACAAAAAAGGTCTCTTAACATTTTGCCATAGCTCGCTTCGTTTCCGAGATATTTGCAGATTTATCTCAAGGGAAGGGGCCTGACGGACATATTTCGAGATATTTCTTCTTCTTGTTGTTCTTCCTCTGCACAGCTAAGCTGGAAGTGGCATTTGCAGCTCGCAATAGTGCAGAGTTATCTCAAAGAAAGGGGCCACGGTGTTTCTGTATCTCTATTATGTTGGTGCGGCTTCGGAACTTTTAAATATCTTGATATATCTCGAGAACTACGCATCTGATCAAAAAATATCATAGAACATAAAAAGTAGGAAACTTAATTCTCTACAAAAAAGGTCTCTTAACATTTTGCCATAGCTCGCTTCGTTTCCGAGATATTTGCAGATTTATCTCAAGGGAAGGGGCCTGACGGACATATTTCGAGATATTTCTTCTTCTTGTTGTTCTTCTTCTGCACAGCTAAGCTGGAAGTGGCATTTGCAGCTCGCAGTAGTGCAGAGTTATCTCAAAGAAAGGGGCCACGGTGTTTCTGTATCTCTATTATGTTGGTGCAGCTTCGGAGCTTTTAAATATCTTGATATATCTCGAGAACTACGCATCTGATCAAAAAATATCATAGAACATAAATTGTAGGAAACATAATTGTCTACAAAAAAGGTCTCTTAACGTTTTGCCGTAGCTCGCTTCGTTTCCGAGATATTTGCAGATTTATCTCAAGGGAAGGGTCCTGACGGACATATTTCGAGATATTTCTTCTTCTTGTTGTTCTTCTTCTGCACAGCTAAACTGGAAGTGGCATTTCCAGCTCGCAATAGTGCAGAGTTATCCCAAAGAAAGGGGCCACGGTGTTTCTGTATCTCTATTATGTTGGTGCGGCTTCGCAACTTTTAAATATCTCGATATATCTCGAAAACTACGCTTCTGATCAAAAAATATCATACAACATAAAAAGTAGAAAACTTAATTCTCTACAAATAAGGTCTCTTAACATTTTGCCATAGCTCGCTTCGTTTCCGAGATATTTGCAGATTTATCTCAAGGGAAGGGTCCTGACGGACATATTTCGAGATATTTCTTCTTCTTGTTGTTCTTGTTCTGCACAGCTAAACTGGAAGTGGCATTTCCAGCTCGCAATAGTGCAGAGTTATCCCAAAGAAAGGGGCCACGGTGTTTCTGTATCTCTATTATGTTGGTGCGGCTTCGGAACTTTTAAATATCTTGATATATCTCGAAAACTACGCTTCTGATCAAAAAATATCATAGAACATAAATTGTAGGAAACATAATTCTCTACAAAAAAGGTCTCTTAACATTTTGCCATAGCGCGCTTCGTTTCCGAGATATTTGCAGATATATCTCAAGGGAAGGGGCCTGACGGACATATTTCGAGATATTTCTTCTTCTTGTTGTTCTTCTTCTGCACAGCTCAGCTGGAAGTGGCATTTACAGCTCGCAATAGTGGAAAGTTATCTCAAAGAAAGGGGCCACGGTGTTTCTGTATCTCTATTATGTTGGTGCGGCTTCGGAACTTTTAAATATCTTGATATATCTCGAGAACTGCGCATGTGATCAAAAAATATCATAGAACATAATAAGTAGGAAACTTAATTCTCTACAAAAAAGGTCTCTTAACATTTTGCCATAGCTCTCTTCGTTTCCGAGATATTTGCAGATTTATCTCAAGGGAAGGGGCCTGACGGACATATTTCGAGATATTTCTTCTTCTTGTTGTTCTTCTTCTGCACAGCTGAGCTGGAAGTGGCATTTGCAGCTCGCAATAGTCCAGAGTTATCTCAAAGAAAGGGGCCACGGTGTTTCTGTATCCCTATTATGTTGGTGCGGCTTCGGAACTTTTAAATATCTTGATATATCTCGAGAACTACGCATCTGATCAAAAAATATCATAGAACATAAAAAGTAGGAAACTTAATTCTCTACAAAAAAGGTCTCTTAACATTTTGCCATAGCTCGCTTCGTTTCCGAGATATTTGCAGATTTATCTCAAATGAAGGGGCCTGACGGACATATTTCGAGATATTTCTTCTTCTTGTTGTTCTTCTTCTGCACAGCTAAGCTGGAAGTGGCATTTACAGCTCGCAATAGTGCAGAGTTATCTCAAAGAAAGGGGCCACGGTGTTTCTGTATCTCTATTATGTTGGTGCGGCCTCGGAACTTTTAAATATCTTGATATATCTCGAGAACTGCGCATCTGATCAAAAAATATCATAGAACATAAAAAGTAGGAAACTTAATTCTCTACAAAAAAGGTCTCTTAACATTTTGCCATAGCTCGCTTCGTTTCCGAGATATTTGCAGATTTATCTCAAGGGAAGGGGCCTGACGGACATATTTCGAGATATTTCTTCTTCTTGTTGTTCTTCCTCTGCACAGCTAAGCTGGAAGTGGCATTTGCAGCTCGCAATAGTGCAGAGTTATCTCAAAGAAAGGGGCCACGGTGTTTCTGTATCTCTATTATGTTGGTGCGGCTTCGGAACTTTTAAATATCTTGATATATCTCGAGAACTACGCATCTGATCAAAAAATATCATAGAACATAAAAAGTAGGAAACTTAATTCTCTACAAAAAAGGTCTCTTAACATTTTGCCATAGCTCGCTTCGTTTCCGAGATATTTGCAGATTTATCTCAAGGGAAGGGTCCTGATGGACATATTTCGAGATATTTCTTCTTCTTGTTGTTCTTCTTCTGCACAGCTAAACTGGAAGTGGCATTTCCAGCTCGCAATCGTGCAGAGTTATCTCAAAGAAAGGGGCCACGGTGTTTCTGTATCTCTATTATGTTGGTGCAGCTTCGAAGCTTTTAAATATCTTGATATATCTCGAGAACTACGCATCTGATCAAAAAAAAAAATACAACATAAAAAGTAGGAAACTTAATTCTCTACAAATAAGGTCTCTTAACATTTTGCCATAGCTCGCTTCGTTTCCGAGATATTTGCAGATTTATCTCAAGGGAAGGGGCCTGACGGACATATTTCGAAATATTTCTTCTTCTTGTTGTTCTTCTTCTGCACAGCTAAGCTGGAAGTGGCATTTGCAGCTCGCAATAGTGCAGAGTTATCTCAAAGAAAGGGGCCACGGTGTTTCTGTACCTCTATTATGTTGGTGCAGCTTCGAAGCTTTTAAATATCTTGATATATCTCGAGAACTACGCATCTGATCAAAAAATATCATACAACATAAAAAGTAGGAAACTTAATTCTCTACAAAAAAGGTCTCTTAACATTTTGCCATAGCTCTCTTCGTTTCCGAGATATTTGCAGATTTATCTCAAGGGAAGGGGCCTGACGGACATATTTCGAGATATTTCTTCTTCTTGTTGTTCTTCTTCTGCACAGCTGAGCTGGAAGTGGCATTTGCAGCTCGCAATAGTGCAGAGTTATCTCAAAGAAAGGGGCCACGGTGTTTCTGTATCTCTATTATGTTGGTGCGGCTTCGGAACTTTTAAATATCTTGATATATCTCGAGAACTACGCATCTGATCAAAAAATATCATACAACATAAAAAGTAGGAAACTTAATTCTCTACAAAAAAGGTCTCTTAACATTTTGCCATAGCTCTCTTCGTTTCCGAGATATTTGCAGATTTATCTCAAGGGAAGGGGCCTGACGGACATATTTCGAGATATTTCTTCTTCTTGTTGTTCTTCTTCTGCACAGCTAAGCTGTAAGTGGCATTTGCAGCTCGCAATAGTGCAGAGTTATCTCAAAGAAAGGGGCCACGGTGTTTCTGTATCTCTATTATGTTGGTGCGGCTTCGGAACTTTTAAATATCTTTATATATCTCGAGAACTGCGCATCTGATCAAAAAATATCATACAACATAAAAAGTAGGAAACTTAATTCTCTACAAAAAAGGTCTCTTAACATTTTGCCATAGCTCGCTTCGTTTCCGAGATATTTGCAGATTTATCTCAAGGGAAGGGGCCTGACGGACATATTTCGAGATATTTCTTCTTCTTGTTGTTCTTCTTCTGCACAGCTGAGCTGGAAGTGGCATTTGCAGCTCGCAATAGTGCAGAGTTATCTCAAAGAAAGGGGCCACGGTGTTTCTGTATCTCTATTATGTTGGTGCGGCTTCGGAACTTTTAAATATCTTGATATATCTCGAGAACTACGCATCTGATCAAAAAATATCATAGAACATAAATTGTAGGAAACATAATTCTCTACAAAAAAGGTCTCTTAACGTTTTGCCGTAGCTCGCTTCGCTTCCGAGATATTTGCAGATTTATCTCAAGGGAAGGGTCCTGACGGACATATTTCGAGATATTTCTTCTTCTTGTTGTTCTTCTTCTGCACAGCTAAACTGGAAGTGGCATTTCCAGCTCGCAATAGTGCAGAGTTATCCCAAAGAAAGGGGCCACGGTGTTTCTGTATCTCTATTAAGTTGGTGCGGCTTCGCAACTTTTAAATATCTCGATATATCTCGAAAACTACGCTTCTGATCAAAAAATATCATAGAACATAAATTGTAGGAAACATAATTCTCTACAAAAAAGGTCTCTTAACATTTTGCCATAGCTTGCTTCGTTTCCGAGATATTTGCAGATATATCTCAAGGGAAGGGGCCTGACGGACATATTTCGAGATATTTCTTCTTCTTGTTGTTCTTTTTCTGCACACCTAAGCTGGAAGTGGCATTTGCAGCTCGCAATAGTGCAGAGTTATCTCAAAGAAAGGGGCCACGGTGTTTCTGTATCTCTATTATGTTGGTGCGGCTTCGGAACTTTTAAATATCTTGATATATCTCGAGAACTACGCATCTGCTCAAAAAATATCATAGAACATAAATTGTAGGAAACATAATTCTCTACAAAAAAGGTCTCTTAAGATTTTGCCATAGCTCGCTTCGTTTCCGAGATATTTGCAGATTTATCTCAAGGGAAGGGGCCTGACGGACATATTTCGAGATACTTCTTCTTCTTGTTGTTCTTCCTCTGCACAGCTAAGCTGGAAGTGGCATTTGCAGCTCGCAATAGTGCAGAGTTATCTCAAAGAAAGGGGCCACGGTGTTTCTGTATCTCTATTATGTTGGTGCGGCTTCGGAACTTTTAAATATCATGATATATCTCGAGAACTACGCATCTGATCAAAAAATATCATACAACATAAAAAGTAGGAAACTTAATTCTCTACAAAAAAGGTCTCTTAACATTTTGCCATAGCTCGCTTCGTTTCCGAGATATTTGCAGATTTATCTCAAGGGAAGGGGCCTGACGGACATATTTCGAGATATTTCTTCTTCTTGTTGTCCTTCTTCTGCACAGCTAAGCTGGAAGTGGCATTTGCAGCTCGCAATAGTGCAGAGTTATCTCAAAGAAAGGGGCCACGGTGTTTCTGTATCTCTATTATGTTGGTGCGGCTTCGGAACTTTTAAATATCTTGATATATCTCGAGCACTACGCATCTGATCAAAAAATATCATAGAACATAAAAAGTAGGAAACTTAATTCTCTACAAAAAAGGTCTCTTAACATTTTGCCATAGCTCGCTTCGTTTCCGAGATATTTGCAGATTTATCTCAAGGGAAGGGGCCTGACGGACATATTTCGAGATATTTCTTCTTCTTGTTGTTCTTCCTCTGCACAGCTAAGCTGGAAGTGGCATTTGCAGCTCGCAATAGTGCAGAGTAATCTCAAAGAAAGGGGCCACGGTGTTTCTGTATCTCTATTATGTTGGTGCGGCTTCGGAACTTTTAAATATCTTGATATATCTCGAGAACTACGCACCTGATCAAAAAATATCATAGAACATAAAAAGTAGGAAACTTAATTCTCTACAAAAAAGGTCTCTTAACATTTTGCCATAGCTCGCTTCGTTTCCGAGATATTTGCAGATTTATCTCAAGGGAAGGGGCCTGACGGACATATTTCGAGATATTTCTTCTTCTTGTTGTTCTTCTTCTGCACAGCTAAGTTGGAAGTGGCATTTGCGGCTCGCACTAGTGCAGAGTTATCTCAAAGAAAGGGGCCACGGTGTTTCTGTATCTCCATTATGTTGGTGCGGCTTCGGAACTTTTAAATATCTTGATATATCTCGAGAACTACGCATCTGATCAAAAAATATCATAGAACATAAAAAGTGGGAAACTTAATTCTCTACAAAAAAGGTCTCATAACATTTTGCGATAGCTCGCTTCGTTTCCGAGACATTTGCAGATTTATCTCAAGGGAAGGGGCCTGACGGACATATTTCGAGATATTTCTTCCTCCTGTTGTTCTTCTTCTGCACAGTTAAGCTGGAAGTTGCATTTGCGGCTCGCATTAGTGCAGAGTTATCTCAAAGAAAGGGGCCACGGTGTTTCTGTATCTCTATTATGTTGGTGCGGCTTCGGAACTTTTAAATATCTTGATATATCTCGAGAACTACGCATCTGATCAAAAAATATCATAGAACATAAATAGTAGGAAACTTAATTCTCTACACAAAAGGTCCCTCAACATTTTGCCATAGCTCGCTTCGCTTCCGAGATATTTGCACATTTATCTCAAGGGAAGCGGCCTAACGGACATATTTCGAGATATTTCTTCTTCTTGTTGTTCTTCTTCTGCACAGCTAAGCTGGAAGTGGCATTTGCGGCTCGCACTAGTGCAGAGTTATCTCAAAGAAAGGGGCCACGGTGTTTCTGTATCTCTATTATGTTGGTGCGGCTTCGGAACTTTTAAATATCTCGATATATCTCGAAAACTACGCTTCTGATCAAAAAATATCATAGCACATAAATTGTAGGAAACATAATTCTCTACAAAAAACGTCTCTTAACATTTTGCCATAGCTCGCTTCGTTTCCGAGATATTTGCAGATTTATCTCAAGGGAAGGGGCCTGACGGACATATTTCGAGATATTTCTTCTTCTTGTTGTTCTTCTTCTGCACAGCTAAGCTGGAAGTGGCATTTGCGGCTCGCACTAGTGCAGAGTTATCTCAAAGAAAGGGGCCACGGTGTTTCTGTATCTCTATTATGTTGGTGCGGCTTCGGAACTTTTAAATATCTCGACATATCTCGAAAACTACGCTTCTGATCAAAAAATATCATAGAACATAAATTGTAGGAAACATAATTCTGTACAAAAAACGTCTCTTAACATTTTGCCATAGCTCGCTTCGTTTCCGAGATATGTGCAGATTCAGCTCAAAGGAACGGGCCTGACGGACATATTTCGAGATACTTCTTCTTCTTGTTGTTCTTCCTCTGCACAGCTAAGCTGGAAGTGGCATTTGCAGCTCGCAATAGTGCAGAGTTATCTCAAAGAAAGGGGCCACGGTGTTTCTGTATCTCTATTATGTTGGTGCGGCTTCGGAACTTTTAAATATCTTGATATATCTCGAGAACTACGCATCTGATCAAAAAATATCATACAACATAAAAAGTAGGAAACTTAATTCTCTACAAAAAAGGACTCTTAACATTTTGCCATAGCTCGCTTCGTTTCCGAGATATTTGCAGATTTATCTCAAGGGAAGGGGCCTGACGGACATATTTCGAGATATTTCTTCTTCTTGTTGTTCTTCTTCTGCACAGCTAAGCTGTAAGTGGCATTTGCAGCTCGCAATAGTGCAGAGTTATCTCAAAGAAAGGGGCCACGGTGTTTCTGTATCTCTATTATGTTGGTGCGGCTTCGGAACTTTTAAATATCTTTATATATCTCGAGAACTGCGCATCTGATCAAAAAATATCATACAACATAAAAAGTAGGAAACTTAATTCTCTACAAAAAAGGTCTCTTAACATTTTGCCATAGCTCGCTTCGTTTCCGAGATATTTGCAGATTTATCTCAAGGGAAGGGGCCTAACGAACATATTTCGAGATATTTCTTCTTCTTGTTGTTCTTCTTCTGCACAGCTAAGCTGGAAGTGGCATTTGCAGCTCGCAATAGTGCAGAGTTATCTCAAAGAAAGGGGCCACGGTGTTTCTGTATCTCTATTATGTTGGTGCGGCTTCGGAACTTTTAAATATCTTGATATATCTCGAGAACTACGCATCTGATCAAAAAATATCATAGAACATAAATTGTAGGAAACATAATTCTCTACAAAAAAGGTCTCTTAACGTTTTGCCGTAGCTCGCTTCGCTTCCGAGATATTTGCAGATTTATCTCAAGGGAAGGGTCCTGACGGACATATTTCGAGATATTTCTTCTTCTTGTTGTTCTTCTTCTGCACAGCTAAACTGGAAGTGGCATTTCCAGCTCGCAATAGTGCAGAGTTATCCCAAAGAAAGGGGCCACGGTGTTTCTGTATCTCTATTAAGTTGGTGCGGCTTCGCAACTTTTAAATATCTCGATATATCTCGAAAACTACGCTTCTGATCAAAAAATATCATAGAACATAAATTGTAGGAAACATAATTCTCTACAAAAAAGGTCTCTTAACATTTTGCCATAGCTTGCTTCGTTTCCGAGATATTTGCAGATATATCTCAAGGGAAGGGGCCTGACGGACATATTTCGAGATATTTCTTCTTCTTGTTGTTCTTTTTCTGCACACCTAAGCTGGAAGTGGCATTTGCAGCTCGCAATAGTGCAG
This sequence comes from Osmia lignaria lignaria, assembly GCF_051020975.1. NCBI lineage: Eukaryota > Metazoa > Arthropoda > Insecta > Hymenoptera > Megachilidae > Osmia > Osmia lignaria. The sequence goes on along the minus strand of NW_027478160.1, from coordinate 24,889,724 downwards.
AGTTATCTCAAAGAAAGGGGCCACGGTGTTTCTGTATCTCTATTATGTTGGTGCGGCTTCGGAACTTTTAAATATCTTGATATATCTCGAGAACTACGCATCTGATCAAAAAATATCATAGAACATAAATTGTAGGAAACATAATTCTCTACAAAAAAGGTCTCTTAACATTTTGCCATAGCTCGCTTCGTTTCCGAGATATTTGCAGATTTATCTCAAGGGAAGGGGCCTGACGGACATATTTCGAGATACTTCTTCTTCTTGTTGTTCTTCCTCTGCACAGCTAAGCTGGAAGTGGCATTTGCAGCTCGCAATAGTGCAGAGTTATCTCAAAGAAAGGGGCCACGGTGTTTCTGTATCTCTATTATGTTGGTGCGGCTTCGGAACTTTTAAATATCATGATATATCTCGAGAACTACGCATCTGATCAAAAAATATCATACAACATAAAAAGTAGGAAACTTAATTCTCTACAAAAAAGGTCTCTTAACATTTTGCCATAGCTCGCTTCGTTTCCGAGATATTTGCAGATTTATCTCAAGGGAAGGGGCCTGACGGACATATTTCGAGATATTTCTTCTTCTTGTTGTCCTTCTTCTGCACAGCTAAGCTGGAAGTGGCATTTGCAGCTCGCAATAGTGCAGAGTTATCTCAAAGAAAGGGGCCACGGTGTTTCTGTATCTCTATTATGTTGGTGCGGCTTCGGAACTTTTAAATATCTTGATATATCTCGAGAACTACGCATCTGATCAAAAAATATCATAGAACATAAAAAGTAGGAAACTTAATTCTCTACAAAAAAGGTCTCTTAACATTTTGCCATAGCTCGCTTCGTTTCCGAGATATTTGCAGATTTATCTCAAGGGAAGGGGCCTGACGGACATATTTCGAGATATTTCTTCTTCTTGTTGTTCTTCCTCTGCACAGCTAAGCTGGAAGTGGCATTTGCAGCTCGCAATAGTGCAGAGTAATCTCAAAGAAAGGGGCCACGGTGTTTCTGTATCTCTATTATGTTGGTGCGGCTTCGGAACTTTTAAATATCTTGATATATCTCGAGAACTACGCACCTGATCAAAAAATATCATAGAACATAAAAAGTAGGAAACTTAATTCTCTACAAAAAAGGTCTCTTAACATTTTGCCATAGCTCGCTTCGTTTCCGAGATATTTGCAGATTTATCTCAAGGGAAGGGGCCTGACGGACATATTTCGAGATATTTCTTCTTCTTGTTGTTCTTCTTCTGCACAGCTAAGTTGGAAGTGGCATTTGCGGCTCGCACTAGTGCAGAGTTATCTCAAAGAAAGGGGCCACGGTGTTTCTGTATCTCCATTATGTTGGTGCGGCTTCGGAACTTTTAAATATCTTGATATATCTCGAGAACTACGCATCTGATCAAAAAATATCATAGAACATAAAAAGTGGGAAACTTAATTCTCTACAAAAAAGGTCTCATAACATTTTGCGATAGCTCGCTTCGTTTCCGAGATATTTGCAGATTTATCTCAAGGGAAGGGGCCTGACGGACATATTTCGAGATATTTCTTCCTCCTGTTGTTCTTCTTCTGCACAGCTAAGCTGGAAGTTGCATTTGCGGCTCGCATTAGTGCAGAGTTATCTCAAAGAAAGGGGCCACGGTGTTTCTGTATCTCTATTATGTTGGTGCGGCTTCGGAACTTTTAAATATCTTGATATATCTCGAGAACTACGCATCTGATCAAAAAATATCATAGAACATAAATAGTAGGAAACTTAATTCTCTACACAAAAGGTCCCTCAACATTTTGCCATAGCTCGCTTCGCTTCCGAGATATTTGCACATTTATCTCAAGGGAAGCGGCCTAACGGACATATTTCGAGATATTTCTTCTTCTTGTTGTTCTTCTTCTGCACAGCTAAGCTGGAAGTGGCATTTGCGGCTCGCACTAGTGCAGAGTTATCTCAAAGAAAGGGGCCACGGTGTTTCTGTATCTCTATTATGTTGGTGCGGCTTCGGAACTTTTAAATATCTCGATATATCTCGAAAACTACGCTTCTGATCAAAAAATATCATAGCACATAAATTGTAGGAAACATAATTCTGTACAAAAAACGTCTCTTAACATTTTGCCATAGCTCGCTTCGTTTCCGAGATATGTGCAGATTCAGCTCAAAGGAACGGGGCTGACGGACATATTTCGAGATACTTCTTCTTCTTGTTGTTCTTCCTCTGCACAGCTAAGCTGGAAGTGGCATTTGCAGCTCGCAATAGTGCAGAGTTATCTCAAAGAAAGGGGCCACGGTGTTTCTGTATCTCTATTATGTTGGTGCGGCTTCGGAACTTTTAAATATCTTGATATATCTCGAGAACTACGCATCTGATCAAAAAATATCATACAACATAAAAAGTAGGAAACTTAATTCTCTACAAAAAAGGACTCTTAACATTTTGCCATAGCTCGCTTCGTTTCCGAGATATTTGCAGATTTATCTCAAGGGAAGGGGCCTGACGGACATATTTCGAGATATTTCTTCTTCTTGTTGTCCTTCTTCTGCACAGCTAAGCTGGAAGTGGCATTTGCAGCTCGCAATAGTGCAGAGTTATCTCAAAGAAAGGGGCCACGGTGTTTCTGTATCTCTATTATGTTGGTGCGGCTTCGGAACTTTTAAATATCTTGATATATCTCGAGAACTACGCATCTGATCAAAAAATATCATAGAACATAAAAAGTAGGAAACTTAATTCTCTACAAAAAAGGTCTCTTAACATTTTGCCATAGCTCGCTTCGTTTCCGAGATATTTGCAGATTTATCTCAAGGGAAGGGGCCTGACGGACATATTTCGAGATATTTCTTCTTCTTGTTGTTCTTCCTCTGCACAGCTAAGCTGGAAGTGGCATTTGCAGCTCGCAATAGTGCAGAGTAATCTCAAAGAAAGGGGCCACGGTGTTTCTGTATCTCTATTATGTTGGTGCGGCTTCGGAACTTTTAAATATCTTGATATATCTCGAGAACTACGCATCTGATCAAAAAATATCATAGAACATAAAAAGTAGGAAACTTAATTCTCTACAAAAAAGGTCTCTTAACATTTTGCCATAGCTCGCTTCGTTTCCGAGATATTTGCAGATTTATCTCAAGGGAAGGGGCCTGACGGACATATTTCGAGATATTTCTTCTTCTTGTTGTTCTTCTTCTGCACAGCTAAGTTGGAAGTGGCATTTGCGGCTCGCACTAGTGCAGAGTTATCTCAAAGAAAGGGGCCACGGTGTTTCTGTATCTCTATTATGTTGGTGCGGCTTCGGAACTTTTAAATATCTTGATATATCTCGAGAACTACGCATCTGATCAAAAAATATCATAGGACATAAAAAGTAGGAAACTTAATTCTCTACAAAAAAGGTCCCTTAACATTTTGCCATAGCTCGCTTCGTTTCCGAGATATTTGCAGATTTATCTCAAGGGAAGGGGCCTGACGGACATATTTCGAGATATTTCTTCTTCTTGTTGTTCTTCTTCTGCACAGCTAAGCTGGAAGTGGCATTTGCGGCTCGCACTAGTGCAGAGTTATCGCGAAGAAAGGGGCCACGGTGTTTCTGTATCTCTATTATGTTGGTGCGGCTTCGTAACTTTTAAATATCTTGATATATCTCGAGAACTACGCATCTGACCAAAAAATATCATAGAACATAAAAAGTAGGGAACTTAATTCTCTACAAAAAAGGTCTCTTAACATTTTGCCATAGCTCGCTTCGTTTCCGAGATATTTGCAGATTTATCTCAAGGGAAGGGGCCTGACGGACATATTTCGAGATATTTCTCCTTCCTGTTGTTCTTCTTCTGCACAGCTAAGCTGGAAGTGGCATTTGCGGCTCGCACTAGTGCAGAGTTATCTCAAAGAAAGGGGCCACGGTGTTTCTGTATCTCTATTATGTTGGTGCGGCTTCGGAACTTTTAAATATCTTGATATATCTCGAGAACTACGCATCTGATCAAAAAATATCATAGAACATAAATAGTAGGAAACTTAATTCTCTACAAAAAAGGTCCCTCAACATTTTGCCATAGCTCGCTTGGTTTCCGAGATATTTGCACATTTATCTCAAGGGAAGGGGCCTGACGGACATATTTCGAGATATTTCTTCTTCTTGTTGTTCTTCCTCTGCACAGCTAAGCTGGAAGTGGCATTTGCAGCTCGCAATAGTGCAGAGTAATCTCAAAGAAAGGGGCCACGGTGTTTCTGTATCTCTATTATGTTGGTGCGGCTTCGGAACTTTTAAATATCTTGATATATCTCGAGAACTACGCATCTGATCAAAAAATATCATAGAACATAAAAAGTAGGAAACTTAATTCTCTACAAAAAAGGTCCCTTAACATTTTGCCATAGCTCGCTTCGTTTCCGAGATATTTGCAGATTTATCTCAAGGGAAGGGGCCTGACGGACATATTTCGAGATATTTCTTCTTCTTGTTGTTCTTCTTCTGCACAGCTAAGCTGGAAGTGGCATTTGCGGCTCGCACTAGTGCAGAGTTATCTCGAAGAAAGGGGCCACGGTGTTTCTGTATCTCTATTATGTTGGTGCGGCTTCGGAACTTTTAAATATCTTGATATATCTCGAGAACTACGCATCTGATCAAAAAATATCATAGAACATAAAAGTAGGAAACTTAATTCTCTACAAAAAAGTTCTCTTAAGATTTTGCCATAGCTCGCTTCGTTTCCGAGATATTTGCAGATTTATCTCAAGGGAAGGGGCCTGACGGACATATTTCGAGATATTTCTTCTTCTTGTTGTTCTTCTTCTGCACAGCTAAGCTGGAAGTGGCATTTGCGGCTCGCACTAGTGCAGAGTTATCTCGAAGAAAGGGGCCACGGTGTTTCTGTATCTCTATTATGTTGGTGCGGCTTCGGAACTTTTAAATATCTTGATATATCTCGAGAACTACGCATCTGATCAAAAAATATCATAGAACATAAAAAGTAGGAAACTTAATTGTCTACAAAAAAGGTCTCTTAACATTTTGCCATAGCTCGCTTCGTTTCCGAGATATTTGCAGATTTATCTCAAGGGAAGGGGCCTGACGGACATATTTCGAGATATTTCTTCTTCTTGTTGTTCTTCTTCTGCACAGCTAAGTTAGAAGTGGCATTTGCGGCTCGCACTAGTGCAGAGTTATCTCAAAGAAAGGGGCCACGGTGTTTCTGTATCTCTATTATGTTGGTGCGGCTTCGGAACTTTTAAATATCTTGATATATCTCGAGAACTACGCATCTGATCAAAAAATATCATAGAAGATAAAAAGTAGGAAACTTAATTCTCTACAAAAAAGTTCTCTTAAGATTTTGCCATAGCTCGCTTCGTTTCCGAGATATTTGCAGATTTATCTCAAGGGAAGGGGCCTGACGGACATATTTCGAGATACTTCTTCTTCTTGTTGTTCTTCTTCTGCACAGCTAAGCTGGAAGTGGCATTTGCGGCTCGCACTAGTGCAGAGTTATCTCGAAGAAAGGGGCCACGGTGTTTCTGTATCTCTATTATGTTGGTGCGGCTTCGGAACTTTTAAATATCTTGATATATCTCGAGAACTACGCATCTGATCAAAAAATATCATAGAACATAAAAAGTAGGAAACTTAATTGTCTACAAAAAAGGTCTCTTAACATTTTGCCATAGCTCGCTTCGTTTCCGAGATATTTGCAGATTTATCTCAAGGGAAGGGGCCTGACGGACATATTTCGAGATATTTCTTCTTCTTGTTGTTCTTCTTCTGCACAGCTAAGTTGGAAGTGGCATTTGCGGCTCGCACTAGTGCAGAGTTATCTCAAAGAAAGGGGCCACGGTGTTTCTGTATCTCTATTATGTTGGTGCGGCTTCGGAACTTTTAAATATCTTGATATATCTCGAGAACTACGCATCTGATCAAAAAATATCATAGAGGATAAAAAGTAGGAAACTTAATTCTCTACAAAAAAGGTCTCTTAACATTTTGCCATAGCTCGCTTCGTTTCCGAGATATTTGCAGATTTATCTCAAGGGAAGGGGCCTGACGGACATATTTCGAGATACTTCTTCTTCTTGTTGTTCTTCTTCTGCACAGCTAAGTTGGAAGTGGCATTTGCGGCTCGCACTAGTGCAGAGTTATCTCAAAGAAAGGGGCCACGGTGTTTCTGTATCTCTATTATGTTGGTGCGACTTCGGAACTTTTAAATATCTTGATATATCTCGAGAACTACGCATCTGATCAAAAAATATCATAGAACATAAAAAGTAGGAAACTTAATTCTCTACAAAAAAGGTCTCTTAACATTTTGCCATAGCTCGCTTCGTTTCCGAGATATTTGCAGATTTATCTCAAGGGAAGGGGCCTGACGGACATATTTCGAGATATTTCTTCTTCTTGTTGTTCTTCCTCTGCACAGCTAAGCTGGAAGTGGCATTTGCAGCTCGCAATAGTGCAGAGTAATCTCAAAGAAAGGGGCCACGGTGTTTCTGTATCTCTATTATGTTGGTGCGGCTTCGGAACTTTTAAATATCTTGATATATCTCGAGAACTACGCATCTGATCAAAAAATATCATAGAACATAAAAAGTAGGAAACTTAATTCTCTACAAAAAAGGTCTCTTAACATTTTGCCATAGCTCGCTTCGTTTCCGAGATATTTGCAGATATATCTCAAGGGAAGGGGCCTGACGGACATATTTCGAGATATTTCTTCTTCTTGTTGTTCTTCTTCTGCACAGCTAAGTTGGAAGTGGCATTTGCGGCTCGCACTAGTGCAGAGTTATCTCAAAGAAAGGGGCCACGGTGTTTCTGTATCTCTATTATGTTGGTGCGGCTTCGGAACTTTTAAATATCTTGATATATCTCGAGAACTACGCATCTGATCAAAAAATATCATAGAGGATAAAAAGTAGGAAACTTAATTCTCTACAAAAAAGGTCTCTTAACATTTTGCCATAGCTCGCTTCGTTTCCGAGATATTTGCAGATTTATCTCAAGGGAAGGGGCCTGACGGACATATTTCGAGATATTTCTTCTTCTTGTTGTTCTTCCTCTGCACAGCTAAGCTGGAAGTGGCATTTGCAGCTCGCAATAGTGCAGAGTAATCTCAAAGAAAGGGGCCACGGTGTTTCTGTATCTCTATTATGTTGGTGCGGCTTCGGAACTTTTAAATATCTTGATATATCTCGAGAACTACGCATCTGATCAAAAAATATCATAGAACATAAAAAGTAGGAAACTTAATTCTCTACAAAAAAGGTCTCTTAACATTTTGCCATAGCTCGCTTCGTTTCCGAGATATTTGCAGATATATCTCAAGGGAAGGGGCCTGACGGACATATTTCGAGATATTTCTTCTTCTTGTTGTTCTTCTTCTGCACAGCTAAGTTGGAAGTGGCATTTGCGGCTCGCACTAGTGCAGAGTTATCTCAAAGAAAGGGGCCACGGTGTTTCTGTATCTCTATTATGTTGGTGCGGCTTCGGAACTTTTAAATATCTTGATATATCTCGAGAACTACGCATCTGATCAAAAAATATCATAGAACATAAAAAGTGGAAAACTTAATTCTCTACAAAAAAGGTCTCTTAACATTTTGCCATAGCTCGCTTCGTTTCCGAGATATTTGCAGATTTATCTCAAGGGAAGGGGCCTGACGGACATATTTCGAGATATTTCTCCTTCCTGTTGTTCTTCTTCTGCACAGCTAAGCTGGAAGTGGCATTTGCGGCTCGCACTAGTGCAGAGTTATCTCAAAGAAAGGGGCCACGGTGTTTCTGTATCTCGATTATGTTGGTGCGGCTTCGGAACTTTTAAATATCTTGATATATCTCGAGAACTACGCATCTGATCAAAAAATATCATAGAACATAAATAGTAGGAAACTTAATTCTCTACACAAAAGGTCCCTCAACATTTTGCCATAGCTCGCTTCGTTTCCGAGATATTTGCACATTTATCTCAAGGGAAGGGGCCTGACGGACATATTTCGAGATATTTCTTCTTCTTGTTGTTCTTCCTCTGCACAGCTAAGCTGGAAGTGGCATTTGCAGCTCGCAATAGTGCAGAGTAATCTCAAAGAAAGGGGCCACGGTGTTTCTGTATCTCTATTATGTTGGTGCGGCTTCGGAACTTTTAAATATCTTGATATATCTCGAGAACTACGCATCTGATCAAAAAATCTCATAGAACATAAAAAGTAGGAAACTTAATTGTCTACAAAAAAGGTCTCTTAACATTTTGCCATAGCTCGCTTCGTTTCCGAGATATTTGCAGATTTATCTCAAGGGAAGGGGCCTGACGGACATATTTCGAGATATTTCTTCTTCTTGTTGTTCTTCCTCTGCACAGCTAAGCTGGAAGTGGCATTTGCAGCTCGCAACAGTGCAGAGTAATCTCAAAGAAAGGGGCCACGGTGTTTCTGTATCTCTATTATGTTGGTGCGGCTTCGGAACTTTTAAATATCTTGATATATCTCGAGAACTACGCATCTGATCAAAAAATATCATAGAGGATAAAAAGTAGGAAACTTAATTCTCTACAAAAAAGGTCTCTTAACATTTTGCCATAGCTCGCTTCGTTTCCGAGATATTTGCAGATTTATCTCAAGGGAAGGGGCCTGACGGACATATTTCGAGATATTTCTTCTTCTTGTTGTTCTTCCTCTGCACAGCTAAGCTGGAAGTGGCATTTGCAGCTCGCAATAGTGCAGAGTAATCTCAAAGAAAGGGGCCACGGTGTTTCTGTATCTCTATTATGTTGGTGCGGCTTCGGAACTTTTAAATATCTTGATATATCTCGAGAACTACGCATCTGATCAAAAAATATCACAGAACATAAAAAGTAGGAAACTTAATTCTCTACAAAAAAGGTCTCTTAACATTTTGCCATAGCTCGCTTCGTTTCCGAGATATTTGCAGATTTATCTCAAGGGAAGGGGCCTGACGGACATATTTCGAGATATTTCTTCTTCTTGTTGTTCTTCTTCTGCACAGCTAAGTTGGAAGTGGCATTTGCGGCTCGCACTAGTGCAGAGTTATCTCAAAGAAAGGGGCCACGGTGTTTCTGTATCTCTATTATGTTGGTGCGGCTTCGGAACTTTTAAATATCTTGATATATCTCGAGAACTACGCATCTGATCAAAAAATATCATGGAACATAAATAGTAGGAAACTTAATTCTCTACAAAAAAGGTCCCTCAACATTTTGCCATAGCTCGCTTCGTTTCCGAGATATTTGCACATTTATCTCAAGGGAAGCGGCCTAACGGACATATTTCGAGATATTTCTTCTTCTTGTTGTTCTTCTTCTGCACAGCTAAGCTGGAAGTGGCATTTGCGGCTCGCACTAGTGCAGAGTTATCTCAAAGAAAGGGGCCACGGTGTTTCTGTATCTCTATTATGTTGGTGCGGCTTCGGAACTTTTAAATATCTTGATATATCTCGAGAACTACGCATCTGATCAAAAAATATCATAGAACATAAATAGTAGGAAACTTAATTCTCTACAAAAAAGGTCCCTCAACATTTTGCCATAGCTCGCTTCGTTTCCGAGATATTTGCAGATTTATCTCAAGGGAAGCGGCCTAACGGACATATTTCGAGATATTTCTTCTTCTTGTTGTTCTTCTTCTGCACAGCTAAGCTGGAAGTGGCATTTGCGGCTCGCACTAGTGCAGAGTTATCTCAAAGAAAGGGGCCACGGTGTTTCTGTATCTCTATTATGTTGGTGCGGCTTCGGTACTTTTAAATATCTCGATATATCTCGAAAACTACGCTTCTGATCAAAAAATATCATAGAACATAAATTGTAGGAAACATAATTCTGTACAAAAAACGTCTCTTAACATTTTGCCATAGCTCGCTTCGTTTCCGAGATATGTGCAGATTCAGCTCAAAGGAACGGGCCTGACGGACATATTTCGAGATACTTCTTCTTCTTGTTGTTCTTCCTCTGCACAGCTAAGCTGGAAGTGGCATTTGCAGCTCGCAATAGTGCAGAGTTATCTCAAAGAAAGGGGCCACGGTGTTTCTGTATCTCTATTATGTTGGTGCGGCTTCGGAACTTTTAAATATCTTGATATATCTCGAGAACTACGCATCTGATCAAAAAATATCATAGAACATAAAAAGTAGGAAACTTAATTCTCTACAAAAAAGGTCTCTTAACATTTTGCCATAGCTCGCTTCGTTTCCGAGATATTTGCAGATTTATCTCAAGGGAAGGGGCCTGACGGACATATTTCGAGATATTTCTTCTTCTTGTTGTCCTTCTTCTGCACAGCTAAGCTGGAAGTGGCATTTGCAGCTCGCAATAGTGCAGAGTTATCTCAAAGAAAGGGGCCACGGTGTTTCTGTATCTCTATTATGTTGGTGCGGCTTCGGAACTTTTAAATATCTTGATATATCTCGAGAACTACGCATCTGATCAAAAAATATCATAGAACATAAAAAGTAGGAAACTTAATTCTCTACAAAAAAGGTCTCTTAACATTTTGCCATAGCTCGCTTCGTTTCCGAGATATTTGCAGATTTATCTCAAGGGAAGGGGCCTGACGGACATATTTCGAGATATTTCTTCTTCCTGTTGTTCTTCTTCTGCACAGCTAAGCTGGAAGTGGCATTTGCGGCTCGCACTAGTGCAGAGTTATCTCAAAGAAAGGGGCCACGGTGTTTCTGTATCTCTATTATGTTGGTGCGGCTTCGGAACTTTTAAATATCTTGATATATCTCGAGAACTACGCATCTGATCAAAAAATATCATAGAACATAAATAGTAGGAAACTTAATTCTCTACAAAAAAGGTCCCTCAACATTTTGCCATAGCTCGCTTCGTTTCCGAGATATTTGCACGTTTATCTCAAGGGAAGCGGCCTAACGGACATATTTCGAGATATTTCTTCTTCTTGTTGTTCTTCTTCTGCACAGCTAAGCTGGAAGTGGCATTTGCGGCTCGCACTAGTGCAGAGTTATCTCGAAGAAAGGGGCCACGGTGTTTCTGTATCTCTATTATGTTGGTGCGGCTTCGGAACTTTTAAATATCTTGATATATCTCGAGAACTACGCATCTGATCAAAAAATATCATAGAACATAAAAAGTAGGAAACTTAATTCTCTACAAAAAAGGTCTCTTAACATTTTGCCATAGCTCGCTTCGTTTCCGAGATATTTGCAGATTTATCTCAAGGGAAGGGGCCTGACGGACATATTTCGAGATATTTCTTCTTCTTGTTGTCCTTCTTCTGCACAGCTCAGCTGGAAGTGGCATTTGCAGCTCGCAATAGTGCAGAGTTATCTCAAAGAAAGGGGCCACGGTGTTTCTGTATCTCTATTATGTTGGTGCGGCTTCGGAACTTTTAAATATCTTGATATATCTCGAGAACTACGCATCTGATCAAAAAATATCATAGAACATAAAAAGTAGGAAACTTAATTCTCTACAAAAAAGGTCCCTCAACATTTTGCCATAGCTCGCTTCGTTTCCGAGATATTTGCACGTTTATCTCAAGGGAAGCGGCCTAACGGACATATTTCGAGATATTTCTTCTTCTTGTTGTTCTTCTTCTGCACAGCTAAGCTGGAAGTGGCATTTGCGGCTCGCACTAGTGCAGAGTTATCTCGAAGAAAGGGGCCACGGTGTTTCTGTATCTCTATTATGTTGGTGCGGCTTCGGAACTTTTAAATATCTTGATATATCTCGAGAACTACGCATCTGATCAAAAAATATCATAGAACATAAAAAGTAGGAAACTTAATTCTCTACAAAAAAGGTCTCTTAACATTTTGCCATAGCTCGCTTCGTTTCCGAGATATTTGCAGATTTATCTCAAGGGAAGGGGCCTGACGGACATATTTCGAGATATTTCTTCTTCCTGTTGTTCTTCTTCTGCACAGCTAAGCTGGAAGTGGCATTTGCGGCTCGCACTAGTGCAGAGTTATCTCAAAGAAAGGGGCCACGGTGTTTCTGTATCTCTATTATGTTGGTGCGGCTTCGGAACTTTTAAATATCTTGATATATCTCGAGAACTACGCATCTGATCAAAAAATATCATAGAACATAAAAAGTAGGAAACTTAATTCTCTACAAAAAAGGTCTCTTAACATTTTGCCATAGCTCGCTTCGTTTCCGAGATATTTGCAGATTTATCTCAAGGGAAGGGGCCTGACGGACATATTTCGAGATATTTCTTCTTCCTGTTGTTCTTCTTCTGCACAGCTAAGCTGGAAGTGGCATTTGCGGCTCGCACTAGTGCAGAGTTATCTCGAAGAAAGGGGCCACGGTGTTTCTGTATCTCTATTATGTTGGTGCGGCTTCGGAACTTTTAAATATCTTGATATATCTCGAGAACTACGCATCTGATCAAAAAATATCATAGAACATAAAAAGTAGGAAACTTAATTCTCTACAAAAAAGGTCTCTTAACATTTTGCCATAGCTCGCTTCGTTTCCGAGATATTTGCAGATTTATCTCAAGGGAAGGGGCCTGACGGACATATTTCGAGATATTTCTTCTTCCTGTTGTTCTTCTTCTGCACAGCTAAGCTGGAAGTGGCATTTGCGGCTCGCACTAGTGCAGAGTTATCTCAAAGAAAGGGGCCACGGTGTTTCTGTATCTCTATTATGTTGGTGCGGCTTCGGAACTTTTAAATATCTTGATATATCTCGAGAACTACGCATCTGATCAAAAAATATCATAGAACATAAAAAGTAGGAAACTTAATTCTCTACAAAAAAGGTCTCTTAACATTTTGCCATAGCTCGCTTCGTTTCCGAGATATTTGCAGATTTATCTCAAGGGAAGGGGCCTGACGGACATATTTCGAGATATTTCTTCTTCCTGTTGTTCTTCTTCTGCACAGCTAAGCTGGAAGTGGCATTTGCGGCTCGCACTAGTGCAGAGTTATCTCAAAGAAAGGGGCCACGGTGTTTCTGTATCTCTATTATGTTGGTGCGGCTTCGGAACTTTTAAATATCTTGATATATCTCGAGAACTACGCATCTGATCAAAAAATATCATAGAACATAAATAGTAGGAAACTTAATTCTCTACAAAAAAGGTCCCTCAACATCTTGCCATAGCTCGCTTCGTTTCCGAGATATTTGCACGTTTATCTCAAGGGAAGCGGCCTAACGGACATATTTCGAGATATTTCTTCTTCTTGTTGTTCTTCTTCTGCACAGCTAAGCTGGAAGTGGCATTTGCGGCTCGCACTAGTGCAGAGTTATCTCAAAGAAAGGGGCCACGGTGTTTCTGTATCTCTATTATGTTGGTGCGGCTTCGGAACTTTTAAATATCTTGATATATCTCGAGAACTACGCATCTGATCAAAAAATATCATAGAACATAAAAAGTAGGAAACTTAATTCTCTACAAAAAAGGTCTCTTAACATTTTGCCATAGCTCGCTTCGTTTCCGAGATATTTGCAGATTTATCTCAAGGGAAGGGGCCTGACGGACATATTTCGAGATATTTCTTCTTCCTGTTGTTCTTCTTCTGCACAGCTAAGCTGGAAGTGGCATTTGCGGCTCGCACTAGTGCAGAGTTATCTCAAAGAAAGGGGCCACGGTGTTTCTGTATCTCTATTATGTTGGTGCGGCTTCGGAACTTTTAAATATCTTGATATATCTCGAGAACTACGCATCTGATCAAAAAATATCATAGAACATAAATTGTAGGAAACATAATTCTGTACAAAAAACGTCTCTTAACATTTTGCCATAGCTCGCTTCGTTTCCGAGATATGTGCAGATTCAGCTCAAAGGAACGGGCCTGACGGACATATTTCGAGATACTTCTTCTTCTTGTTGTTCTTCCTCTGCACAGCTAAGCTGGAAGTGGCATTTGCAGCTCGCAATAGTGCAGAGTTATCTCAAAGAAAGGGGCCACGGTGTTTCTGTATCTCTATTATGTTGGTGCGGCTTCGGAACTTTTAAATATCTTGATATATCTCGAGAACTACGCATCTGATCAAAAAATGTCATAGAACATAAAAAGTAGGAAACTTAATTCTCTACAAAAAAGGTCTCTTAACATTTTGCCATAGCTCGCTTCGTTTCCGAGATATTTGCAGATTTATCTCAAGGGAAGGGGCCTGACGGACATATTTCGAGATATTTCTTCTTCTTGTTGTCCTTCTTCTGCACAGCTAAGCTGGAAGTGGCATTTGCAACACGCAATAGTGCAGAGTTATCTCAAAGAAAGGGGCCACGGTGTTTCTGTATCTCTATTATGTTGGTGCGGCTTCGGAACTTTTAAATATCTTGATATATCTCGAGAACTACGCATCTGATCAAAAAATATCATAGAACATAAAAAGTAGGAAACTTAATTCTCTACAAAAAAGGTCTCTTAACATTTTGCCATAGCTCGCTTCGTTTCCGAGATATTTGCAGATTTATCTCAAGGGAAGGGGCCTGACGGACATATTTCGAGATATTTCTTCTTCTTGTTGTTCTTCCTCTGCACAGCTAAGCTGGAAGTGGCATTTGCAGCTCGCAATAGTGCAGAGTAATCTCAAAGAAAGGGGCCACGGTGTTTCTGTATCTCTATTATGTTGGTGCGGCTTCGGAACTTTTAAATATCTTGATATATCTCGAGAACTACGCATCTGATCAAAAAATATCATAGAACATAAAAAGTAGGAAACTTAATTCTCTACAAAAAAGGTCTCTTAACATTTTGCCATAGCTCGCTTCGTTTCCGAGATATTTGCAGATTTATCTCAAGGGAAGGGGCCTGACGGACATATTTCGAGATATTTCTTCTTCCTGTTGTTCTTCTTCTGCACAGCTAAGCTGGAAGTGGCATTTGCGGCTCGCACTAGTGCAGAGTTATCTCAAAGAAAGGGGCCACGGTGTTTCTGTATCTCTATTATGTTGGTGCGGCTTCGGAACTTTTAAATATCTTGATATATCTCGAGAACTACGCATCTGATCAAAAAATATCATAGAACATAAATAGTAGGAAACTTAATTCTCTACAAAAAAGGTCCCTCAACATTTTGCCATAGCTCGCTTCGTTTCCGAGATATTTGCACGTTTATCTCAAGGGAAGCGGCCTAACGGACATATTTCGAGATATTTCTTCTTCTTGTTGTTCTTCTTCTGCACAGCTAAGCTGGAAGTGGCATTTGCGGCTCGCACTAGTGCAGAGTTATCTCGAAGAAAGGGGCCACGGTGTTTCTGTATCTCTATTATGTTGGTGCGGCTTCGGAACTTTTAAATATCTTGATATATCTCGAGAACTACGCATCTGATCAAAAAATATCATAGAACATAAAAAGTAGGAAACTTAATTCTCTACAAAAAAGGTCTCTTAACATTTTGCCATAGCTCGCTTCGTTTCCGAGATATTTGCAGATTTATCTCAAGGGAAGGGGCCTGACGGACATATTTCGAGATATTTCTTCTTCCTGTTGTTCTTCTTCTGCACAGCTAAGCTGGAAGTGGCATTTGCGGCTCGCACTAGTGCAGAGTTATCTCAAAGAAAGGGGCCACGGTGTTTCTGTATCTCTATTATGTTGGTGCGGCTTCGGAACTTTTAAATATCTTGATATATCTCGAGAACTACGCATCTGATCAAAAAATATCATAGAACATAAAAAGTAGGAAACTTAATTCTCTATAAAAAAGGTCTCTTAACATTTTGCCATAGCTCGCTTCGTTTCCGAGATATTTGCAGATTTATCTCAAGGGAAGGGGCCTGACGGACATATTTCGAGATATTTCTTCTTCCTGTTGTTCTTCTTCTGCACAGCTAAGCTGGAAGTGGCATTTGCGGCTCGCACTAGTGCAGAGTTATCTCAAAGAAAGGGGCCACGGTGTTTCTGTATCTCTATTATGTTGGTGCGGCTTCGGAACTTTTAAATATCTTGATATATCTCGAGAACTACGCATCTGATCAAAAAATATCATAGAACATAAATAGTAGGAAACTTAATTCTCTACAAAAAAGGTCCCTCAACATTTTGCCATAGCTCGCTTCGTTTCCGAGATATTTGCACGTTTATCTCAAGGGAAGCGGCCTAACGGACATATTTCGAGATATTTCTTCTTCTTGTTGTTCTTCTTCTGCACAGCTAAGCTGGAAGTGGCATTTGCGGCTCGCACTAGTGCAGAGTTATCTCGAAGAAAGGGGCCACGGTGTTTCTGTATCTCTATTATGTTGGTGCGGCTTCGGAACTTTTAAATATCTTGATATATCTCGAGAACTACGCATCTGATCAAAAAATATCATAGAACATAAAAAGTAGGAAACTTAATTCTCTACAAAAAAGTTCTCTTAAGATTTTGCCATAGCTCGCTTCGTTTCCGAGATATTTGCAGATTTATCTCAAGGGAAGGGGCCTGACGGACATATTTCGAGATATTTCTTCTTCTTGTTGTTCTTCCTCTGCACAGCTAAGCTGGAAGTGGCATTTGCAGCTGGCAATAGTGCAGAGTTATCTCAAAGAAGGGGGCCACGGTGTTTCTGTATCTCTATTATGTTGGTGCGGCTTCGGAACTTTTAAATATCTTGATATATCTCGAGAACTACGCATCTGATCAAAAAATATCATAGAACATAAAAAGTAGGAAACTTAATTCTCTACAAAAAAGGTCTCTTAACATTTTGCCATAGCTCGCTTCGTTTCCGAGATATTTGCAGATTTATCTCAAGGGAAGGGGCCTGACGGACATATTTCGAGATATTTCTTCTTCCTGTTGTTCTTCTTCTGCACAGCTAAGCTGGAAGTGGCATTTGCGGCTCGCACTAGTGCAGAGTTATCTCAAAGAAAGGGGCCACGGTGTTTCTGTATCTCTATTATGTTGGTGCGGCTTCGGAACTTTTAAATATCTTGATATATCTCGAGAACTACGCATCTGATCAAAAAATATCATAGAACATAAATAGTAGGAAACTTAATTCTCTACAAAAAAGGTCCCTCAACATTTTGCCATAGCTCGCTTCGTTTCCGAGATATTTGCACGTTTATCTCAAGGGAAGCGGCCGAACGGACATATTTCGAGATATTTCTTCTTCTTGTTGTTCTTCTTCTGCACAGCTAAGCTGGAAGTGGCATTTGCGGCTCGCACTAGTGCAGAGTTATCCCGAAGAAAGGGGCCACGGTGTTTCTGTATCTCTATTATGTTGGTGCGGCTTCGGAACTTTTAAATATCTTGATATATCTCGAGAACTACGCATCTGATCGAAAAATATCATAGAACATAAAAAGTAGGAAACTTAATTCTCTACAAAAAAGGTCTCTTAACATTTTGCCATAGCTCGCTTCGTTTCCGAGATATTTGCAGATTTATCTCAAGGGAAGGGGCCTGACGGACATATTTCGAGATATTTCTTCTTCCTGTTGTTCTTCTTCTGCACAGCTAAGCTGGAAGTGGCATTTGCGGCTCGCACTAGTGCAGAGTTATCTCAAAGAAAGGGGCCACGGTGTTTCTGTATCTCTATTATGTTGGTGCGGCTTCGGAACTTTTAAATATCTTGATATATCTCGAGAACTACGCATCTGATCAAAAATATCATACAACATAAAAAGTAGGAAACTTAATTCTCTACAAAAAAGGTCTCTTAACATTTTGCCATAGCTCGCTTCGTTTCCGAGATATTTGCAGATTTATCTCAAGGGAAGGGGCCTGACGGACATATTTCGAGATATTTCTTCTTCCTGTTGTTCTTCTTCTGCACAGCTAAGCTGGAAGTGGCATTTGCGGCTCGCACTAGTGCAGAGTTATCTCAAAGAAAGGGGCCACGGTGTTTCTGTATCTCTATTATGTTGGTGCGGCTTCGGAACTTTTAAATATCTTGATATATCTCGAGAACTACGCATCTGATCAAAAAATATCATAGAACATAAATAGTAGGAAACTTAATTCTCTACAAAAAAGGTCCCTCAACATTTTGCCATAGCTCGCTTCGTTTCCGAGATATTTGCACGTTTATCTCAAGGGAAGCGGCCTAACGGACATATTTCGAGATATTTCTTCTTCTTGTTGTTCTTCTTCTGCACAGCTAAGCTGGAAGTGGCATTTGCGGCTCGCACTAGTGCAGAGTTATCTCAAAGAAAGGGGCCACGGTGTTTCTGTATCTCTATTATGTTGGTGCGGCTTCGGAACTTTTAAATATCTTGATATATCTCGAGAACTACGCATCTGATCAAAAAATATCATAGAACATAAAAAGTAGGAAACTTAATTCTCTACAAAAAAGGTCTCTTAACATTTTGCCATAGCTCGCTTCGTTTCCGAGATATTTGCAGATTTATCTCAAGGGAAGGGGCCTGACGGACATATTTCGAGATATTTCTTCTTCCTGTTGTTCTTCTTCTGCACAGCTAAGCTGGAAGTGGCATTTGCGGCTCGCACTAGTGCAGAGTTATCTCAAAGAAAGGGGCCACGGTGTTTCTGTATCTCTATTATGTTGGTGCGGCTTCGGAACTTTTAAATATCTTGATATATCTCGAGAACTACGCATCTGATCAAAAAATATCATAGAACATGAATAGTAGGAAACATAATTCTCTACAAAAAACGTCTCTTAACATTTTGGAATAGCTCGCTTCGTTTCCGAGATATTTGCACATTTATCTGAAGGGAAGCGGCCTAACGGACATATTTCGAGATATTTCTTCTTCTTGTTGTTCTTCTTCTGCACAGCTAAGCTGGAAGTGGCATTTGCGGCTCGCACTAGTGCAGAGTTATCTCAAAGAAAGGGGCCACGGTGTTTCTGTATCTCTATTATGTTGGTGCGGCTTCGGAACTTTTAAATATCTCGATATATCTCGAAAACTACGCTTCTGATCAAAAAATATCATAGCACATAAATTGTAGGAAACATAATTCTCTACAAAAAACGTCTCTTAACATTTTCCCATAGCTCGCTTCGTTTCCGAGATATTTGCAGATTTATCTCAAGGGAAGGGGCCTGACGGACATATTTCGAGATATTTCTTCTTCTTGTTGTTCTTCTTCTGCACAGCTAAGCTGGAAGTGGCATTTGCGGCTCGCACTAGTGCAGAGTTATCTCAAAGAAAGGGGCCACGGTGTTTCTGTATCTCTATTATGTTGGTGCGGCTTCGGAACTTTTAAATATCTTGATATATCTCGAGAACTACGCATCTGATCAAAAAATATCATAGAACATAAATAGTAGGAAACTTAATTCTCTACAAAAAAGGTCCCTCAACATTTTGCCATAGCTCGCTTCGTTTCCGAGATATTTGCACGTTTATCTCAAGGGAAGCGGCCTAACGGACATATTTCGAGATATTTCTTCTTCTTGTTGTTCTTCTTCTGCACAGCTAAGCTGGAAGTGGCATTTGCGGCTCGCACTAGTGCAGAGTTATCTCAAAGAAAGGGGCCACGGTGTTTCTGTATCTCTATTATGTTGGTGCGGCTTCGGAACTTTTAAATATCTTGATATATCTCGAGAACTACGCATCTGATCAAAAAATATCATAGAACATAAAAAGTAGGAAACTTAATTCTCTACAAAAAAGGTCTCTTAACATTTTGCCATAGCTCGCTTCGTTTCCGAGATATTTGCAGATTTATCTCAAGGGAAGGGGCCTGACGGACATATTTCGAGATATTTCTTCTTCCTGTTGTTCTTCTTCTGCACAGCTAAGCTGGAAGTGGCATTTGCGGCTCGCACTAGTGCAGAGTTATCTCAAAGAAAGGGGCCACGGTGTTTCTGTATCTCTATTATGTTGGTGCGGCTTCGGAACTTTTAAATATCTTGATATATCTCGAGAACTACGCATCTGATCAAAAAATATCATAGAACATAAATTGTAGGAAACATAATTCTGTACAAAAAACGTCTCTTAACATTTTGCCATAGCTCGCTTCGTTTCCGAGATATGTGCAGATTCAGCTCAAAGGAACGGGCCTGACGGACATATTTCGAGATACTTCTTCTTCTTGTTGTTCTTCCTCTGCACAGCTAAGCTGGAAGTGGCATTTGCAGCTCGCAATAGTGCAGAGTTATCTCAAAGAAAGGGGCCACGGTGTTTCTGTATCTCTATTATGTTGGTGCGGCTTCGGAACTTTTAAATATCTTGATATATCTCGAGAACTACGCATCTGATCAAAAAATATCATAGAACATAAAAAGTAGGAAACTTAATTCTCTACAAAAAAGGTCTCTTAACATTTTGCCATAGCTCGCTTCGTTTCCGAGATATTTGCAGATTTATCTCAAGGGAAGGGGCCTGACGGACATATTTCGAGATATTTCTTCTTCTTGTTGTCCTTCTTCTGCACAGCTAAGCTGGAAGTGGCATTTGCAACACGCAATAGTGCAGAGTTATCTCAAAGAAAGGGGCCACGGTGTTTCTGTATCTCTATTATGTTGGTGCGGCTTCGGAACTTTTAAATATCTTGATATATCTCGAGAACTACGCATCTGATCAAAAAATATCATAGAACATAAAAAGTAGGAAACTTAATTCTCTACAAAAAAGGTCTCTTAACATTTTGCCATAGCTCGCTTCGTTTCCGAGATATTTGCAGATTTATCTCAAGGGAAGGGGCCTGACGGACATATTTCGAGATATTTCTTCTTCTTGTTGTTCTTCCTCTGCACAGCTAAGCTGGAAGTGGCATTTGCAGCTCGCAATAGTGCAGAGTAATCTCAAAGAAAGGGGCCACGGTGTTTCTGTATCTCTATTATGTTGGTGCGGCTTCGGAACTTTTAAATATCTTGATATATCTCGAGAACTACGCATCTGATCAAAAAATATCATAGAACATAAAAAGTAGGAAACTTAATTCTCTACAAAAAAGGTCTCTTAACATTTTGCCATAGCTCGCTTCGTTTCCGAGATATTTGCAGATTTATCTCAAGGGAAGGGGCCTGACGGACATATTTCGAGATATTTCTTCTTCTTGTTGTTCTTCTTCTGCACAGCTAAGTTGGAAGTGGCATTTGCGGCTCGCACTAGTGCAGAGTTATCTCAAAGAAAGGGGCCACGGTGTTTCTGTATCTCTATTATGTTGGTGCGGCTTCGGAACTTTTAAATATCTTGATATATCTCGAGAACTACGCATCTGATCAAAAAATATCATAGAACATAAAAAGTAGGAAACTTAATTCTCTACAAAAAAGGTCTCTTAACATTTTGCCATAGCTCGCTTCGTTTCCGAGATATTTGCAGATTTATCTCAAGGGAAGGGGCCTGACGGACATATTTCGAGATATTTCTTCTTCCTGTTGTTCTTCTTCTGCACAGCTAAGCTGGAAGTGGCATTTGCGGCTCGCACTAGTGCAGAGTTATCTCAAAGAAAGGGGTCACGGTGTTTCTGTATCTCTATTATGTTGGTGCGGCTTCGGAACTTTTAAATATCTTGATATATCTCGAGAACTACGCATCTGATCAAAAAATATCATAGAACATAAATAGTAGGAAACTTAATTCTCTACAAAAAAGGTCCCTCAACATTTTGCCATAGCTCGCTTCGTTTCCGAGATATTTGCACGTTTATCTCAAGGGAAGCGGCCTAACGGACATATTTCGAGATATTTCTTCTTCTTGTTGTTCTTCTTCTGCACAGCTAAGCTGGAAGTGGCATTTGCGGCTCGCACTAGTGCAGAGTTATCTCGAAGAAAGGGGCCACGGTGTTTCTGTATCTCTATTATGTTGGTGCGGCTTCGGAACTTTTAAATATCTTGATATATCTCGAGAACTACGCATCTGATCAAAAAATATCATAGAACATAAAAAGTAGGAAACTTAATTCTCTACAAAAAAGGTCTCTTAACATTTTGCCATAGCTCGCTTCGTTTCCGAGATATTTGCAGATTTATCTCAAGGGAAGGGGCCTGACGGACATATTTCGAGATATTTCTTCTTCCTGTTGTTCTTCTTCTGCACAGCTAAGCTGGAAGTGGCATTTGCGGCTCGCACTAGTGCAGAGTTATCTCAAAGAAAGGGGCCACGGTGTTTCTGTATCTCTATTATGTTGGTGCGGCTTCGGAACTTTTAAATATCTTGATATATCTCGAGAACTACGCATCTGATCAAAAAATATCATAGAACATAAAAAGTAGGAAACTTAATTCTCTACAAAAAAGGTCTCTTAACATTTTGCCATAGCTCGCTTCGTTTCCGAGATATTTGCAGATTTATCTCAAGGGAAGGGGCCTGACGGACATATTTCGAGATATTTCTTCTTCCTGTTGTTCTTCTTCTGCACAGCTAAGCTGGAAGTGGCATTTGCGGCTCGCACTAGTGCAGAGTTATCTCAAAGAAAGGGGCCACGGTGTTTCTGTATCTCTATTATGTTGGTGCGGCTTCGGAACTTTTAAATATCTTGATATATCTCGAGAACTACGCATCTGATCAAAAAATATCATAGAACATAAATAGTAGGAAACTTAATTCTCTACAAAAAAGGTCCCTCAACATTTTGCCATAGCTCGCTTCGTTTCCGAGATATTTGCACGTTTATCTCAAGGGAAGCGGCCTAACGGACATATTTCGAGATATTTCTTCTTCTTGTTGTTCTTCTTCTGCACAGCTAAGCTGGAAGTGGCATTTGCGGCTCGCACTAGTGCAGAGTTATCTCAAAGAAAGGGGCCACGGTGTTTCTGTATCTCTATTATGTTGGTGCGGCTTCGGAACTTTTAAATATCTTGATATATCTCGAGAACTACGCATCTGATCAAAAAATATCATAGAACATAAAAAGTAGGAAACTTAATTCTCTACAAAAAAGGTCTCTTAACATTTTGCCATAGCTCGCTTCGTTTCCGAGATATTTGCAGATTTATCTCAAGGGAAGGGGCCTGACGGACATATTTCGAGATATTTCTTCTTCCTGTTGTTCTTCTTCTGCACAGCTAAGCTGGAAGTGGCATTTGCGGCTCGCACTAGTGCAGAGTTATCTCAAAGAAAGGGGCCACGGTGTTTCTGTATCTCTATTATGTTGGTGCGGCTTCGGAACTTTTAAATATCTTGATATATCTCGAGAACTACGCATCTGATCAAAAAATATCATAGAACATGAATAGTAGGAAACATAATTCTCTACAAAAAACGTCTCTTAACATTTTGGAATAGCTCGCTTCGTTTCCGAGATATTTGCACATTTATCTGAAGGGAAGCGGCCTAACGGACATATTTCGAGATATTTCTTCTTCTTGTTGTTCTTCTTCTGCACAGCTAAGCTGGAAGTGGCATTTGCGGCTCGCACTAGTGCAGAGTTATCTCAAAGAAAGGGGCCACGGTGTTTCTGTATCTCTATTATGTTGGTGCGGCTTCGGAACTTTTAAATATCTCGATATATCTCGAAAACTACGCTTCTGATCAAAAAATATCATAGCACATAAATTGTAGGAAACATAATTCTCTACAAAAAACGTCTCTTAACATTTTCCCATAGCTCGCTTCGTTTCCGAGATATTTGCAGATTTATCTCAAGGGAAGGGGCCTGACGGACATATTTCGAGATATTTCTTCTTCTTGTTGTTCTTCTTCTGCACAGCTAAGCTGGAAGTGGCATTTGCGGCTCGCACTAGTGCAGAGTTATCTCAAAGAAAGGGGCCACGGTGTTTCTGTATCTCTATTATGTTGGTGCGGCTTCGGAACTTTTAAATATCTTGATATATCTCGAGAACTACGCATCTGATCAAAAAATATCATAGAACATAAATAGTAGGAAACTTAATTCTCTACAAAAAAGGTCCCTCAACATTTTGCCATAGCTCGCTTCGTTTCCGAGATATTTGCACGTTTATCTCAAGGGAAGCGGCCTAACGGACATATTTCGAGATATTTCTTCTTCTTGTTGTTCTTCTTCTGCACAGCTAAGCTGGAAGTGGCATTTGCGGCTCGCACTAGTGCAGAGTTATCTCGAAGAAAGGGGCCACGGTGTTTCTGTATCTCTATTATGTTGGTGCGGCTTCGGAACTTTTAAATATCTTGATATATCTCGAGAACTACGCATCTGATCAAAAAATATCATAGAACATAAAAAGTAGGAAACTTAATTCTCTACAAAAAAGTTCTCTTAAGATTTTGCCATAGCTCGCTTCGTTTCCGAGATATTTGCAGATTTATCTCAAGGGAAGGGGCCTGACGGACATATTTCGAGATATTTCTTCTTCTTGTTGTTCTTCCTCTGCACAGCTAAGCTGGAAGTGGCATTTGCAGCTGGCAATAGTGCAGAGTTATCTCAAAGAAGGGGGCCACGGTGTTTCTGTATCTCTGTTATGTTGGTGCGGCTTCGGAACTTTTAAATATCTTGATATATCTCGAGAACTACGCATCTGATCAAAAAATATCATAGAACATAAAAAGTAGGAAACTTAATTCTCTACAAAAAAGGTCTCTTAACATTTTGCCATAGCTCGCTTCGTTTTCGAGATATTTGCAGATTTATCTCAAGGGAAGGGGCCTGACGGACATATTTCGAGATATTTCTTCTTCTTGTTGTTCTTCTTCTGCACAGCTAAGTTGGAAGTGGCATTTGCGGCTCGCACTAGTGCAGAGTTATCTCAAAGAAAGGGGCCACGGTGTTTCTGTATCTCTATTATGTTGGTGCGGCTTCGGAACTTTTAAATATCTTGATATATCTCGAGAACTACGCATTTGATCAAAAAATATCATAGAACATAAAAAGTAGGAAACTTAATTCTCTACAAAAAAGGTCTCTTAACATTTTGCCATAGCTCGCTTCGTTTCCGAGATATTTGCAGATTTATCTCAAGGGAAGGGGCCTGACGGACAT
The DNA here is from genome assembly GCF_051020975.1 of Osmia lignaria lignaria. NCBI lineage: Eukaryota > Metazoa > Arthropoda > Insecta > Hymenoptera > Megachilidae > Osmia > Osmia lignaria. The sequence continues at coordinate 24,865,014 of NW_027478160.1, read as the reverse complement.
ATTTCGAGATATTTCTTCTTCCTGTTGTTCTTCTTCTGCACAGCTAAGCTGGAAGTGGCATTTGCGGCTCGCACTAGTGCAGAGTTATCTCAAAGAAAGGGGCCACGGTGTTTCTGTATCTCTATTATGTTGGTGCGGCTTCGGAACTTTTAAATATCTTGATATATCTCGAGAACTACGCATCTGATCAAAAAATATCATAGAACATAAAAAGTAGGAAACTTAATTCTCTACAAAAAAGGTCTCTTAACATTTTGCCATAGCTCGCTTCGTTTCCGAGATATTTGCAGATTTATCTCAAGGGAAGGGGCCTGACGGACATATTTCGAGATATTTCTTCTTCCTGTTGTTCTTCTTCTGCACAGCTAAGCTGGAAGTGGCATTTGCGGCTCGCACTAGTGCAGAGTTATCTCAAAGAAAGGGGCCACGGTGTTTCTGTATCTCTATTATGTTGGTGCGGCTTCGGAACTTTTAAATATCTTGATATATCTCGAGAACTACGCATCTGATCAAAAAATATCATAGAACATAAATAGTAGGAAACTTAATTCTCTACAAAAAAGGTCCCTCAACATTTTGCCATAGCTCGCTTCGTTTCCGAGATATTTGCACGTTTATCTCAAGGGAAGCGGCCTAACGGACATATTTCGAGATATTTCTTCTTCTTCTTGTTCTTCTTCTGCACAGCTAAGCTGGAAGTGGCATTTGCGGCTCGCACTAGTGCAGAGTTATCTCGAAGAAAGGGGCCACGGTGTTTCTGTATCTCTATTATGTTGGTGCGGCTTCGGAACTTTTAAATATCTTGATATATCTCGAGAACTACGCATCTGATCAAAAAATATCATAGAACATAAAAAGTAGGAAACTTAATTCTCTACAAAAAAGTTCTCTTAAGATTTTGCCATAGCTCGCTTCGTTTCCGAGATATTTGCAGATTTATCTCAAGGGAAGGGGCCTGACGGACATATTTCGAGATATTTCTTCTTCTTGTTGTTCTTCCTCTGCACAGCTAAGCTGGAAGTGGCATTTGCAGCTGGCAATAGTGCAGAGTTATCTCAAAGAAGGGGGCCACGGTGTTTCTGTATCTCTATTATGTTGGTGCGGCTTCGGAACTTTTAAATATCTTGATATATCTCGAGAACTACGCATCTGATCAAAAAATATCATAGAACATAAAAAGTAGGAAACTTAATTCTCTACAAAAAAGGTCTCTTAACATTTTGCCATAGCTCGCTTCGTTTCCGAGATATTTGCAGATTTATCTCAAGGGAAGGGGCCTGACGGACATATTTCGAGATATTTCTTCTTCTTGTTGTTCTTCTTCTGCACAGCTAAGCTGGAAGTGGCATTTGTGGCTCGCACTAGTGCAGAGTTATCTCAAAGAAAGGGGCCACGGTGTTTCTGTATCTCTATTATGTTGGTGCGGCTTCGGAACTTTTAAATATCTTGATATATCTCGAGAACTACGCATCTGATCAAAAAATATCATAGAACATAAAAAGTAGGAAACTTAATTCTCTACAAAAAAGGTCTCTTAACATTTTGCCATAGCTCGCTTCGTTTCCGAGATATTTGCAGATTTATCTCAAGGGAAGGGGCCTAACGGACATATTTCGAGATATTTCTTCTTCTTGTTGTTCTTCTTCTGCACAGCTAAACTGGAAGTGGCATTTCCAGCTCGCAATAGTGCAGAGTTATCTCAAAGAGAGGGGCCACGGTGTTTCTGTATCTCTATTATGTTGGTGCGGCTTCGGAACTTTTAAATATCTTGATATATCTCGAGAACTACGCATCTGATCAAAAAATATCATAGAACATAGAAAGTAGGAAACTTAATTCTCTACAAAAAAGGTCTCTTAACATTTTGCCATAGCTCGCTTCGTTTCCGAGATATTTGCAGATTTATCTCAAGTGAAGGGGCCTGACGGACATATTTCGAGATATTTCTTCTTCTTGTTGTCCTTCTTCTGCACAGCTAAGCTGGAAGTGGCATTTGCGGCTCGCACTAGTGCAGAGTTATCTCAAAGAAAGGGGCCACGGTGTTTCTGTATCTCTATTATGTTGGTGCGGCTTCGGAACTTTTAAATATCTCGATATATCTCGAAAACTACGCTTCTGATCAAAAAATATCATAGAACATAAATTGTAGGAAACATAATTCTCTACAAAAAACGTCTCTTAACATTTTGCCATAGCTCGCTTCGTTTCCGAGATATTTGCAGATTCAGCTCAAAGGAACGGGCCTGACGGACATATTTCGAGATATTTCTTCTTCTTGTTGTTCTTCCTCTGCACAGCTAAGCTGGAAGTGGCATTTGCAGCTCGCAATAGTGCAGAGTTATCTCAAAGAAAGAGGCCACGGTGTTTCTGTACCTCTATTATGTTGGTGCAGCTTCGGAACTTTTAAATATCTTGATATATCTCGAGAACTACGCATCTGATCAAAAAATATCATAGAACATAAAAAGTAGGAAACCTAATTTTCTACAAAAAACGTCTCTTAACATTTTGCCGTAGCTCGCTTCGTTTCCGAGATATTTGCAGATTTATCTCAAGGGAAGGGGCCTGACGGACATATTTCGAGATATTTCTTCTTCTTGTTGTTCTTCCTCTGCACAGCTAAGCTGGAAGTGGCAATTGCGGCTCGCACTAGTGCAGAGTTATCTCAAAGAAAGGGGCCACGGTGTTTCTGTATCTCTATTATGTTGGTGCGGCTTCGGAACTTTTAAATATCTTGATATATCTCGAGAACTACGCATCTGATCAAAAAATATCATAGAACATAAAAAGTAGGAAACTTAATTCTCTACAAAAAAGGTCTCTTAACATTTTGCCATAGCTCGCTGGGTTTCCGAGCTACTTGCAGATTTATCTCAAGGGAAGGGGCCTGACGGACATATTTCGAGATATTTCTTCTTCTTGTTGTCCTTCTTCTGCACAGCTAAGCTGGAAGTGGCATTTGCGTCTCGCACTAGTGCAGAGTTATCTCAAAGAAACGGGCCACGGTGTTTCTGTATCTCTATTATGTTGGTGCGGCTTCGGAACTTTTAAATATCTCGATATATCTCGAAAACTACGCTTCTGATCAAAAAATATCATAGAACATAAATTGTAGGAAACATAATTCTCTACAAAAAACGTCTCTTAACATTTTGCCATAGCTCGCTTCGTTTCCGAGATATTTGCAGATTCAGCTCAAAGGAACGGGCCTGACGGACATATTTCGAGATATTTCTTCTTCTTGTTGTTCTTCCTCTGCACAGCTAAGCTGGAAGTGGCATTTGCAGCTCGCAATAGTGCAGAGTAATCTCAAAGAAAGGGGCCACGGTGTTTCTGTATCTCTATTATGTTGGTGCGGCTTCGGAACTTTTAAATATCTTGATATATCTCGAGAACTACGCATCTGATCAAAAAATACCATAGAACATAAAAAGTAGGAAACTTAATTTTCTACAAAAAGGTCTGTTAACATTTTGCCATAGCTCGCTTCGTTTCCGAGATATTTGCAGATTTATCTCAAGGGAAGGGGCCTGACGGACATATTTCGAGATATTTCTTCTTCTTGTTGTTCTTCTTCTGCACAGCTAAGCTGGAAGTGGCATTTGCGGCTCGCACTAGTGCAGAGTTATCTCAAAGAAAGGGGCCACGGTGTTTCTGTATCTCTATTATGTTGGTGCGGCTTCGGAAGTTTTAAATATCTCGATATATCTCGAAAACTACGCTTCTGATCAAAAAATATCATAGAACATAAAAAGTAGGAAACTTAATTCTCTACAAAAAAGGTCTCTTAACATTTTGCCATAGCTCGCTTCGTTTCCGAGATATTTGCAGATTTATCTCAAGGGAAGGGGCCTGACGGACATATTTCGAGATATTTCTTCTTCTTGTTGTTCTTCTTCTGCACAGCTAAGCTGGAAGTGGCATTTGCGGCTCGCACTAGTGCAGAGTTATCTCAAAGAAAGGGGCCACGGTGTTTCTGTATCTCCATTATGTTGGTGCGGCTTCGGAACTTTTAAATATCTTGATATATCTCGAGAACTACGCATCTGTTCAAAAAATATCATAGAACATAAAAAGTAGGAAACTTAATTCTCTACAAAAAAGGTCTCTTAACATTTTGCCATAGCTCGCTTCGTTTCCGAGATATTTGCAGATTTATCTCAAGGGAAGGGGCCTGACGGACATATTTCGAGATATTTCTTCTTCTTGTTGTTCTTCTTCTGCACAGCTAAGCTGGAAGTGGCATTTGCGGCTCGCACTAGTGCAGAGTTATCTCAAAGAAAGGGGCCACGGTGTTTCTGTATCTCTATTATGTTGGTGCGGCTTCGGAACTTTTAAATATCTCGATATATCTCGAAAGCTACGCTTCTGATCAAAAAATATCATACAACATAAAAAGTAGGAAACTTAATTCTCTACAAAAAAGGTATCTTAACATTTTGCCATAGCTCGCTTCGTTTCCGAGATATTTGCAGATTTATCTCAAGGGAAGGGGCCTAACGGACATATTTCGAGATATTTCTTCTTCTTGTTGTTCTTCTTCTGCACAGCTAAACTGGAAGTGGCATTTCCAGCTCGCAATAGTGCAGAGTAATCTCAAAGAAAGGGGCCACGGTGTTTCTGTATCTCTATTATGTTGGTGCGGCTTCGGAACTTTTAAATATCTTGATATATCTCGAGAACTACGCATCTGATCAAAAAATATCATAGAAAATAAAAAGTAGGAAACTTAATTCTCTACAAAAAAGGTCTCTTAACATTTTGCCATAGCTCGCTTCGTTTCCGAGATATTTGCAGATTTATCTCAAGGGAAGGGGCCTGACGGACATATTTCGAGATATTTCTTCTTCTTGTTGTTCTTCTTCTGCACAGCTAAGCTGGAAGTGGCATTTGCGGCTCGCACTAGTGCAGAGTTATCTCAAAGAAAGGGGCCACGGTGTTTCTGTATCTCTATTATGTTGGTGCGGCTTCGGAACTTTTAAATATCTTGATATATCTCGAGAACTACGGATCTGATCAAAAAATATCAAACAACATAAATTGTAGGAAACATAATTCTCTACAAAAAACGTCTCTAAACATTTTGCCATAGCTCGCTTCGTTTCCGAGATATTTGCAGATTCAGCTCAAAGGAACGGGCCTGACGGACATATTTCGAGATATTTCTTCTTCTTGTTGTTCTTCTTCTGCACAGCTAAGCTGGAAGTGGCATTTGCAGCTCGCAATAGTGCAGAGTAATCTCAAAGAAAGGGGCCACGGTGTTTCTGTATCTCTATTATGTTGGTGCGGCTTCGGAACTTTTAAATATCTTGATATATCTCGAGAACTACGCATCTGATCAAAAAATATCATAGAAAATAAAAAGTAGGAAACTTAATTCTCTACAAAAAAGGTCTCTTAACATTTTGCCATAGCTCGCTTCGTTTCCGAGATATTTGCAGATTTATCTCAAGGGAAGGGGCCTGACGGACATATTTCGAGATATTTCTTCTTCTTGTTGTTCTTCTTCTGCACAGCTAAGCTGGAAGTGGCATTTGCGGCTCGCACTAGTGCAGAGTTATCTCAAAGAAAGGGGCCACGGTGTTTCTGTATCTCTATTATGTTGGTGCGGCTTCGGAACTTTTAAATATCTTGATATATCTCGAGAACTACGCATCTGATCAAAAAATATCATAGAAGATAAAAAGTAGGAAACTTAATTCTCTACAAAAAAGGTCTCTTAACATTTTGCCATAGCTCGCTTTGTTTCCGAGATATTGGCAGATTTATCTCAAGGGAAGGGGCCTGACGGACATATTTCGAGATATTTCTTCTTCTTGTTGTTCTTCTTCTGCACAGCTAAGCTGGAAGTGGCATTTGCGGCTCGCACTAGTGCAGAGTTATCTCGAAGAAAGGGGCCACGGTGTTTCTGTATCTCTATTATGTTGGTGCGGCTTCGGAACTTTTAAATATCTTGATATATCTCGAGAACTACGCATCTGATCAAAAAATATCATAGAACATAAAAAGTAGGAAACTTAATTCTCTACAAAAAAGGTCTCTTATCATTTTGCCATAGCTCGCTTCGTTTCCGAGATATTTGCAGATTTATCTCAAGGGAAGGGGCCTGACGGACATATTTCGAGATACTTCTTCTTCTTGTTGTTCTTCCTCTGCACAGCTAAGCTGGAAGTGGCATTTGCAGCTCGCAATAGTGCAGAGTTATCTCGAAGAAAGGGGCCACGGTGTTTCTGTATCTCTATTATGTTGGTGCGGCTTCGGAACTTTTAAATATCTTGATATATCTCGAGAACTACGCATCTGATCAAAAAATATCATAGAACCTAAAAAGTAGGAAACTTAATTCTCTACAAAAAAGGTCTCTTATCATTTTGCCATAGCTCGCTTCGTTTCCGAGATATTTGCAGATTTATCTCAAGGGAAGGGGCCTGACGGACATATTTCGAGATATTTCTTCTTCTTGTTGTTCTTCCTCTGCACAGCTAAGCTGGAAGTGGCATTTGCAGCTCGCAATAGTGCAGAGTTATCTCAAAGAAAGGGGCCACGGTGTTTCTGTATCTCTATTATGTTGGTGCGGCTTCGGAACTTTTAAATATCTTGATATATCTCGAGAACTACGCATCTGATCAAAAAATATCATAGAACATAAAAAGTAGGAAACTTAATTCTCTACAAAAAAGGTCTCTTAACATTTTGCCATAGCTCGCTTCGTTTCCGAGATATGTGCAGATTCAGCTCAAAGGAACGGGCCTGACGGACATATTTCGAGATATTTCTTCTTCTTGTTGTTCTTCTTCTGCACAGCTAAACTGGAAGTGGCATTTCCAGCTCGCAATAGTGCAGAGTTATCTCAAAGAAAGGGGCCACGGTGTTTCTGTATCTCTATTATGTTGGTGCGGCTTCGGAACTTTTAAATATCTCGATATATCTCGAAAACTACGCTTCTGATCAAAAAATATCATAGAACATAAAAAGTAGGAAACTTAATTCTCTACAAAAAAGGTCTCTTAACATTTTGCCATAGCTCGCTTCGTTTCCGAGATATTTGCAGATTTATCTCAAGGGAAGGGGCCTGACGGACATATTTCGAGATATTTCTTCTTCTTGTTGTTCTTCTTCTGCACAGCTAAGCTGGAAGTGGCATTTACGGCTCGCACTAGTGCAGAGTTATCTCAAAGAAAGGGGCCACGGTGTTTCTGTATCTCCATTATGTTGGTGCGGCTTCGGAACTTTTAAATATCTTGATATATCTCGAGAACTACGCATCTGATCAAAAAATATCATAGAACATAAAAAGTAGGAAACTTAATTCTCTACAAAAAAGGTCTCTTAACATTTTGCCATAGCTCGCTTCGTTTCCGAGATATTTGCAGATTTATCTCAAGGGAAGGGGCCTGACGGACATATTTCGAGATATTTCTTCTTCTTGTTGTTCTTCTTCTGCACAGCTAAGCTGGAAGTGGCATTTGCGGCTCGCACTAGTGCAGAGTTATCTCAAAGAAAGGGGCCACGGTGTTTCTGTATCTCTATTATGTTGGTGCGGCTTCGGAACTTTTAAATATCTCGATATATCTCGAAAGCTACGCTTCTGATCAAAAAATATCATACAACATAAAAAGTAGGAAACTTAATTCTCTACAAAAAAGGTCTCTTAACATTTTGCCATAGCTCGCTTCGTTTCCGAGATATTTGCAGATTTATCTCAAGGGAACGGGCCTAACGGACATATTTCGAGATATTTCTTCTTCTTGTTGTTCTTCTTCTGCACAGCTAAACTGGAAGTGGCATTTCCAGCTCGCAATAGTGCAGAGTAATCTCAAAGAAAGGGGCCACGGTGTTTCGGTATCTCTATTATGTTGGTGCGGCTTCGGAACTTTTAAATATCTTGATATATCTCGAGAACTACGGATCTGATCAAAAAATATCAAAGAACATAAATTGTAGGAAACATAATTCTCTACAAAAAACGTCTCTAAACATTTTGCCATAGCTCGCTTCGTTTCCGAGATATTTGCAGATTCAGCTCAAAGGAACGGGCCTGACGGACATATTTCGAGATATTTCTTCTTCTTGTTGTTCTTCTTCTGCACAGCTAAGCTGGAAGTGGCATTTGCAGCTCGCAATAGTGCAGAGTAATCTCAAAGAAAGGGGCCACGGTGTTTCTGTATCTCTATTATGTTGGTGCGGCTTCGGAACTTTTAAATATCTTGATATATCTCGAGAACTACGCATCTGATCAAAAAATATCATAGAAAATAAAAAGTAGGAAACTTAATTCTCTACAAAAAAGGTCTCTTAACATTTTGCCATAGCTCGCTTCGTTTCCGAGATATTTGCAGATTTATCTCAAGGGAAGGGGCCTGACGGACATATTTCGAGATATTTCTTCTTCTTGTTGTTCTTCTTCTGCACAGCTAAGCTGGAAGTGGCATTTGCGGCTCGCACTAGTGCAGAGTTATCTCAAAGAAAGGGGCCACGGTGTTTCTGTATCTCTATTATGTTGGTGCGGCTTCGGAACTTTTAAATATCTTGATATATCTCGAGAACTACGCATCTGATCAAAAAATATCATAGAAGATAAAAAGTAGGAAACTTAATTCTCTACAAAAAAGGTCTCTTAACATTTTGCCATAGCTCGCTTTGTTTCCGAGATATTGGCAGATTTATCTCAAGGGAAGGGGCCTGACGGACATATTTCGAGATACTTCTTCTTCTTGTTGTTCTTCCTCTGCACAGCTAAGCTGGAAGTGGCATTTGCAGCTCGCAATAGTGCAGAGTTATCTCGAAGAAAGGGGCACGGTGTTTCTGTATCTCTATTATGTTGGTGCGGCTTCGGAACTTTTAAATATCTTGGTATATCTCGAGAACTACGCATCTGATCAAAAAATATCATAGAACATAAAAAGTAGGAAACTTAATTCTCTACAAAAAAGGTCTCTTATCATTTTGCCATAGCTCGCTTCGTTTCCGAGATATTTGCAGATTTATCTCAAGGGAAGGGGCCTGACGGACATATTTCGAGATATTTCTTCTTCTTGTTGTTCTTCCTCTGCACAGCTAAGCTGGAAGTGGCATTTGCAGCTCGCAATAGTGCAGAGTTATCTCAAAGAAAGGGGCCACGGTGTTTCTGTATCTCTATTATGTTGGTGCGGCTTCGGAACTTTTAAATATCTTGATATATCTCGAGAACTACGCATCTGATCAAAAAATATCATAGAACATAAAAAGTAGGAAACTTAATTCTCTACAAATAAGGTCTCTTAACATTTTGCCATAGCTCGCTTCGGTTCGGAGATATTTGCAGATTTATCTCAAGGGAAGGGGCCTGACGGACATATTTCGAGATATTTCTTCTTCTTGTTGTTCTTCTTCTGCACAGCTAAGCTGGAAGTGGCATTTGCAGCTCGCAATAGTGCAGAGTTATCTCAAAGAAAGGGTCCACGGTGTTTCTGTATCTCTATTATGTTGGTGCGGCTTCGGAACTTTTAAATATCTTGATATATCTCGAGAACTACGCATCTAATCAAAAAATATCATAGAACATAAAAAGTAGGAAACTTAATTCTCTACAAGAAAGGTCTCTTAACATTTTGCCATAGCTCGCTTCGTTTCCGAGATATTTGCAGATTTATCTCAAGGGATGGGGCCTGACGGACATATTTCGAGATATTTCTTCTTCTTGTTGTTCTTCTTCTGCACATCTAAGCTGGAAGTGGCATTTGCAGCTCGCAATAGTGCAGAGTTATCTCAAAGAAAGCGGCCACGGTGTTTCTGTACCTCTATTATGTTGGTGCAGCTTCGGAACTTTTAAATATCTTGATATATCTCGAGAACTACGCATCTAATCAAAAAATATCATAGAACATAAAAAGTAGGAAACTTAATTCTCTACAAGAAAGGTCTCTAAACATTTTGCCATAGCTCGCTTCGTTTCCGAGATATTTGCAGATTCAGCTCAAAGGAACGGGCCTGACGGACATATTTCGAGATATTTCTTCTTCTTGTTGTTCTTCTTCTGCACAGCTAAGCTGGAAGTGGCATTTGCAGCTCGCAATAGTGCAGAGTAATCTCAAAGAAAGGGGCCACGGTGTTTCTGTATGTCTATTATGTTGGTGCGGCTTCGGAACTTTTAAATATCTTGATATATCTCGAGAACTACGCATCTGATCAAAAAATATCATAGAAAATAAAAAGTAGGAAACTTAATTCTCTACAAAAAAGGTCTCTTAACATTTTGCCATAGCTCGCTTCGTTTCCGAGATATTTGCAGATTTATCTCAAGGGAAGGGGCCTGACGGACATATTTCGAGATATTTCTTCTTCTTGTTGTTCTTCTTCTGCACAGCTAAGCTGGAAGTGGCATTTGCGGCTCGCACTAGTGCAGAGTTATCTCAAAGAAAGGGGCCACGGTGTTTCTGTATCTCTATTATGTTGGTGCGGCTTCGGAACTTTTAAATATCTTGATATATCTCGAGAACTACGCATCTGATCAAAAAATATCATAGAACATAAAAAGTAGGAAACTTAATTCTCTACAAAAAAGGTCTCTTATCATTTTGCCATAGCTCGCTTCGTTTCCGAGATATTTGCAGATTTATCTCAAGGGAAGGGGCCTGACGGACATATTTCGAGATATTTCTTCTTCTTGTTGTTCTTCCTCTGCACAGCTAAGCTGGAAGTGGCATTTGCAGCTCGCAATAGTGCAGAGTTATCTCAAAGAAAGGGGCCACGGTGTTTCTGTATCTCTATTATGTTGGTGCGGCTTCGGAACTTTTAAATATCTTGATATATCTCGAGAACTACGCATCTGATCAAAAAATATCATAGAACATAAAAAGTAGGAAACTTAATTCTCTACAAATAAGGTCTCTTAACATTTTGCCATAGCTCGCTTCGTTTCGGAGATATTTGCAGATTTATCTCAAGGGAAGGGGCCTGACGGACATATTTCGAGATATTTCTTCTTCTTGTTGTTCTTCTTCTGCACAGCTAAACTGGAAGTGGCATTTCCAGCTCGCAATAGTGCAGAGTTATCTCAAAGAAAGGGGCCACGGTGTTTCTGTATCTCTATTATGTTGGTGCGGCTTCGGAACTTTTAAATATCTTGATATATCTCGAGAACTACGCATCTGATCAAAAAATATCATAGAACATAAAAAGTAGGAAACTTAATTCTCTACAAAAAAGGTCTCTTGAGATTTTGCCATAGCTCGCTTCGTTTCCGAGATATTGGCAGATTTATCTCAAGGGAAGGGGCCTGACGGACATATTTCGAGATATTTCTTCTTCTTGTTGTTCTTCTTCTGCACAGCTAAGCTGGAAGTGGCATTTGCAGCTCGCAATAGTGCATAGTTATCTCAAAGAAAGGGGCCACGGTGTTTCTGTATCTCTATTATGTTGGTGCGGCTTCGGAACTTTTAAATATCTCGATATATCTCGAAAACTACGCATCTGATCAAAAAATATCATACAACATAAAAAGTAGGAAACTTAATTCTCTACAAAAAAGGTCTCTTGACATTTTGCCATCGCTCGCTTCGTTTCCGAGATATTGGCAGATTTATCTCAAGGGAAGGGGCCTGACGGACATATTTCGAGATATTTCTTCTTCTTGTTGTTCTTCTTCTGCACAGCTAAGCTGGAAGTGGCATTTGCAGCTCGCAATAGTGCATAGTTATCTCAAAGAAAGGGGCCACGGTGTTTCTGTATCTCTATTATGTTGGTGCGGCTTCGGAACTTTTAAATATCTTCATATATCTCGAGAACTACGCATCTGATCAAAAAATATCATAGAACATAAAAAGTAGGAAACTTAATTCTCTACAAAAAAGGTCTCTTAACATTTTGCCATAGCTCGCTTCGTTTCCGAGATATTTGCAGATTTATCTCAAGGGAAGGGGCCTAACGGACATATTTCGTGATATTTCTTCTTCTTGTTGTTCTTCTTCTGCACAGCTAAGCTGGAAGTGGCATTTGCGGCTCGCACTAGTGCAGAGTTATCTCAAAGAAAGGGGCCACGGTGTTTCTGGATCTCTATTATGTTGGTGCGGCTTCGGAACTTTTAAATATCTCGATATATCTCGAAAACTACGCTTCTGATCAAAAAATATCATAGAACATAAATTGTAGGAAACATAATTCTCTACAAAAAAGGTCTCTTAACGTTTTGCCATAGCTCGTTTCGTTTCCGAGATATTTGCAGATATATCTCAAGGGAAGGGGCCTGACGGACATATTTCGAGATATTTCTTCTTCTTGTTGTTCTTCTTCTGCACAGCTAAACTGGAAGTGGCATTTCCAGCTCGCAATAGTGCAGAGTTATCTCAAAGAAAGGGGCCACGGTGTTTCTGTATCTCTATTATGTTGGTGCGGCTTCGGAACTTTTAAATATCTTGATATATCTCGAGAACTACGCATCTGATCAAAAAATATCATAGAACATAAAAAGTAGGAAACTTAATTCTCTACAAAAAAGGTCTCTTAACATTTTGCCATAGCTCGCTTCGTTTCCGAGATATTGGCAGATATATCTCAAGGGAAGGGGCCTGACGGACATATTTCGAGATATTTCTTCTTCTTGTTGTTCTTCTTCTGCACAGCTAAACTGGAAGTGGCATTTCCAGCTCGCAATAGTGCAGAGTTATCTCAAAGAAAGGGGCCACGGTGTTTCTGTATCTCTATTATGTTGGTGCGGCTTCGGAACTTTTAAATATCTTGATATATCTCGAGAACTACGCATCTGATCAAAAAATATCATAGAACATAAAAAGTAGGAAACTTAATTCCCTACAAATAAGGTCTCTTAACATTTTGCCATAGCTCGCTTCGTTTCGGAGATATTTGTAGATTTATCTCAAGGGAAGGGGCCTCACGGACATATTTCGAGATATTTCTTCTTCTTGTTGTTCTTCTTCTGCACAGCTAAGCTGGAAGTGGCATTTGCAGCTCGCGATAGTGCAGAGTTATCTCAAAGAAAGGGTCCACGGTGTTTCTGTATCTCTATTATGTTGGTGCGGCTTCGGAACTTTTAAATATCTTGGTATATCTCGAGAACTACGCATCTGATCAAAAAATATCATAGAACATAAAAAGTAGGAAACTTAATTCTCTACAAAAAAGGTCTCTTAACATTTTGCCATAGCTCGCTTCGTTTCCGAGATATTTGCATATTTATCTCAAGGGAAGGGGCCTGACGGACATATTTCGAGATATGTCTTCTTCTTGTTGTTCTTCTTCTGCACAGCTAAACTGGAAGTGGCATTTCCAGCTCGCAATAGTGCAGAGTTATCTCAAAGAAAGGGGCCACGGTGTTTCTGTATCTCTATTATGTTGGTGCGGCTTCGGAACTTTTAAATATCTTGATATATCTCGAGAACTACGCATCTGATCAAAAAATATCATAGAACATAAAAAGTAGTAAACTTAATTCTCTACAAATAAAGTCTCTTAACATTTTGCCTTAGCTCGCTTCGTTTCCGAGATATTTGCAGATTTATCTCAAGGGAAGGGGCCTGAGGGACATATGTGGAGATATTTCTTCTTCTTGTTGTTCTTCTTCTACACAGCTAAGCTGGAAGTGGCATTTGCGGCCCGCACTAGTGCAGAGTTATCTCAAAGAAAGGGGCCACGGTGTTTCTGTATCTCTATTATGTTGGTGCGGGTTCGGAACTTTTAAATATCTCGATATATCTCGAAAACTACGCTTCTGATCAAAAAATATCATAGAACATAACTTGTAGGAGACATAATTCTCTACAAAAAAGGTCTCTTAACATTTTGCCATAGCTCGCTTCGTTTCCGAGATATTTGCAGATATATCTCAAGGGAAGGGGCCTGACGGACATATTTCGAGATATTTCTTCTTCTTGTTGTTCTTCTTCTGCACAGCTAAGCTGGAAGTGGCATTTGCAGCTCGCAATAGTGCAGAGTTATCTCAAAGAAAGGGGCCACGGTGTTTCTGTATCTCTATTATGTTGGTGCAGCTTCGGAACTTTTAAATATCTTGATATATCTCGAGAACAACGCATCTGATCAAAAAATATCATAGAACATAAAAAGTAGAAAACTTAATTGTCTACAAAAAAGGTCTCTTAACATTTTGCCATAGCTCGCTTCGTTTCCGAGATATATGCAGATTTATCTCAAGGGAAGGGGCCTGACGGACATATTTCGAGATATTTCTTCTTCTTGTTGTTCTTCTTCTGCACAGCTAAGCTGGAAGTGGCATTTGCAGCTCGCAATAGTGCAGAGTTATCTCAAAGAAAGGGGCCACGGTGTTTCTGTATCTCTATTATGTTGGTGCGGCTTCGGAACTTTTAAATATCTCGATATATCTCGAAAACTACGCTTCTGATCAAAAAATATCATAGAACATAACTTGTAGGGGACATAATTCTCTACAAAAAAGGTCTCTTAACATTTTGCCATAGCTCGCTTCGTTTCCGAGATATTTGCAGATATATCTCAAGGGAAGGGGCCTGACGGACATATTTCGAGATATTTCTTCTTCTCGTTGTTCTTCTTCTGCACAGCTAAGCTGGAAGTGGCATTTGCAGCTCGCAATAGTGCAGAGTTATCTCAAAGAAAGGGGCCACGGTGTTTCTGTATCTCTATTATGTTGGTGCGGCTTCGGAACTTTTAAATATCTCGATATATCTCGAAAACTACGCTTCTGATCAAAAAATATCATAGAACATAACTTGTAGGGGACATAATTCTCTACAAAAAAGGTCTCTTAACATTTTGCCATAGCTCGCTTCGTTTCCGAGATATTTGCAGATATATCTCAAGGGAAGGGGCCTGACGGACATATTTCGAGATATTTCTTCTTCTCGTTGTTCTTCTTCTGCACAGCTAAACTGGAAGTGGCATTTCCAGCTCGCAATAGTGCAGAGTTATCTGAAAGAAAGGGGCCACGGTGTTTCTGTATCTCTATTATGTTGGTGCGGCTTCGGAACTTTTAAATATCTTGATATATCTCGAGAACTACGCATCTGATCAAAAAATATCATAGAACATAAAAAGTAGGAAACTTAATTCTCTACAAAAAAGGTCTCTTAACATTTTGCCATAGCTCGCTTCGTTTCCGAGATATTTGCAGATTTATCTCAAGGGAAGGGGCATGACGGACATATTTCGAGATATTTCTTCTTCTTGTTGTTCTTCTTCTGCACAGCTAAACTGGAAGTGGCATTTGCAGCTCGCGATAGTGCAGAGTTATCTCAAAGAAAGGGTCCACGGTGTTTCTGTATCTCTATTATGTTGGTGCGGCTTCGGAACTTTTAAATATCTTGGTATATCTCGAGAACTACGCATCTGATCAAAAAATATCATAGAACATAAAAAGTAGGAAACTTAATTTTCTACAAAAAAGGTCTCTTAACATTTTGCCATAGCTCGCTTCGTTTCCGAGATATTTGCATATTTATCTCAAGGGAAGGGGCCTGACGGACATATTTCGAGATATTTCTTCTTCTTGTTGTTCTTCTTCTGCACAGCTAAACTGGGAGTGGCATTTCCAGCTCGCAATAGTGCAGAGTTATCTCAAAGAAAGGGGCCACGGTGTTTCTGTATCTCTATTATGTTGGTGCGGCTTCGGAACTTTTAAATATCTTGATATATCTCGAGAACTACGCATCTGATCAAAAAATATCATAGAACATAAAAAGTAGGAAACTTAATTCTCTACAAATAAAGTCTCTTAACATTTTGCCTTAGCTCGCTTCGTTTCCGAGATATTTGCAGATTTATCTCAAGGGAAGGGGCCTGAGGGACATATGTGGAGATATTTCTTCTTCTTGTTGTTCTTCTTCTGCACAGCTAAGCTGGAAGTGGCATTTGCGGCCCGCACTAGTGCAGAGTTATCTCAAAGAAAGGGGCCACGGTGTTTCTGTATCTCTATTATGTTGGTGCGGCTTCGGAACTTTTAAATATCTCGATATATCTCGAAAACTACGCTTCTGATCAAAAAATATCATAGAACATAACTTGTAGGAGACATAATTCTCTACAAAAAAGGTCTCTTAACATTTTGCCATAGCTCGCTTCGTTTCCGAGATATTTGCAGATATATCTCAAGGGAAGGGGCCTGACGGACATATTTCGAGATATTTCTTCTTCTTGTTGTTCTTCTTCTGCACAGCTAAGCTGGAAGTGGCATTTGCAGCTCGCAATAGTGCAGAGTTATCTCAAAGAAAGGGGCCACGGTGTTTCTGTATCTCTATTATGTTGGTGCGGCTTCGGAACTTTTAAATATCTCGATATATCTCGAAAACTACGCTTCTGATCAAAAAATATCATAGAACATAGCTTGTAGGGGACATAATTCTCTACAAAAAAGGTCTCTTAACATTTTGCCATAGCTCGCTTCGTTTCCGAGATATTTGCAGATATATCTCAAGGGAAGGGGCCTGACGGACATATTTCGAGATATGTCTTCTTCTTGTTGTTCTTCTTCTGCACAGCTAAGCTGGAAGTGGCATTTACAGCTCGCAATAGTGCAGAGTTATCTCAAAGAAAGGGGCCACGGTGTTTCTGTATCTCTATTATGTTGATGCGGCTTCGGAACTTTTAAATATCTTGATATATCTCGAGAACTACGCATCAGATCAAAAAATATCATAGAACATAAAAAGTAGGAAACTTAATTCTCTACAAAAAAGGTCTCTTAACATTTTGCCATAGCTCGCTTCGTTTCCGAGATATTTGCAGATTTATCTCAAGGGAAGGGGCCTGACGGACATATTTCGAGATATTTCTTCTTCTTGTTGTTCTTCTTCTGCACAGCTAAGCTGGAAGTGGCATTTGCGGCTCGCACTAGTGCAGAGTTATCTCAAAGAAAGGGGCCACGGTGTTTCTGTATCCCTATTATGTTGGTGCGGCTTCGGAACTTTTAAATATCTCGATATATCTCGAAAACTACGCTTCTGATCAAAAAATATCATAGAACATAAATTGTAGGAAACATAATTCTCTACAAAAAACGTCTCTTAACATTTTGGAATAGCTCGCTTCGTTTCCGAGATATTTGCAGATTCAGCTCAAAGGAACTGGCCTGACGGACATATTTCGAGATATTTCTTCTTCTTGTTGTTCTTCCTCTGCACAGCTAAGCTGGAAGTGGCATTTGCAGCTCGCAATAGTGCAGAGTTATCTCAAAGAAAGGGGCCACGGTGTTTCTGTATCTCTATTATGTTGGTGCGGCTTCGGAACTTTTAAATATCTTGATATATCTCGAGAACTACGCATCTGATCAAAAAATATCATAGAACATAAAAAGTAGGAAACTTAATTCTCTACAAAAAAGGTCTCTTAACATTTTACCATAGCTCGCTTCGTTTCCGAGATATTTGCAGATTTATCTCAAGGGAAGGGGCCTGACGGACATATTTCGAGATATTTCTTCTTCTTGTTGTTCTTCTTCTGCACAGCTAAGCTGGAAGTGGCATTTGCGGCTCGCACTAGTGCAGAGTTATCTCAAAGAAAGGGGCCACGGTGTTTCTGTATCTCTATTATGTTGGTGCGGCTTCGGAACTTTTAAATATCTTGATATATCTCGAGAACTACGCATCAGATCAAAAAATATCATAGAACATAAAAAGTAGGAAACTTAATTCTCTACAAAAAAGGTCTCTTAACATTTTGCCATAGCTCTCTTCGTTTCCGAGATATTTGCAGATATATCTCAAGGGAAGGGGCCTGACGGACATATTTCGAGATATTTCTTCTTCTTGTTGTTCTTCTTCTGCACAGCTAAGCTGGAAGTGGCATTTGCGGCTCGCACTAGTGCAGAGTTATCTCAAAGAAAGGGACCACGGTGTTTCTGTATCTCTATTATGTTGGTGCTGCTTTGGAACTTTTAAATATCTCGATATATCTCGAAAACTACGCTTCTCACCAAAAAATATCATAGAACATAAATTGTACGAAACATAATTCTCTACAAAAAAGGTCTCTTAACATTTTGCCATAGCTCGCTTCGTTTCCGAGATATTTGCAGATATATCTCAAGGGAAGGGGCCTGACGGACATATTTCGAGATATTTCTTCTTCTTGTTGTTCTTCTTCTGCACAGCTAAGCTGGAAGTGGCATTTACAGCTCGCAATAGTGCAGAGTTATCTCAAAGAAAGGGGCCACGGTGTTTCTGTATCTCTATTATGTTGGTGCGGCTTCGGAACTTTTAAATATCTTGATATATCTCGAGAACTGCGCATCTGATCAAAAAATATCATAGAACATAAAAAGTAGGAAACTTAATTCTCTACAAAAAAGGTCTCTTAACATTTTGCCATAGCTCGCTTCGTTTCCGAGATATTTGCAGATATATCTCAAGGGAAGGGGCCTGACGGACATATTTCGAGATATTTCTTCTTCTTGTTGTTCTTCTTCTGCACAGCTAAGCTGGAAGTGGCATTTGCGGCTCGCACTAGTGCAGAGTTATCTCAAAGAAAGGGGCCACGGTGTTTCTGTATCCCTATTATGTTGGTGCGGCTTTGGAACTTTTAAATATCTCGATATATCTCGAAAACTACGCTTCTCACCAAAAAATATCATAGAACATAAATTGTACGAAACATAATTCTCTACAAAAAAGGTCTCTTAACATTTTGCCATAGCTCGCTTCGTTTCCGAGATATTTGCAGATATATCTCAAGGGAAGGGGCCTGACGGACATATTTCGAGATATTTCTTCTTCTTGTTGTTCTTCTTCTGCACAGCTAAGCTGGAAGTGGCATTTACAGCTCGCAATAGTGCAGAGTTATCTCAAAGAAAGGGGCCACGGTGTTTCTGTATCTCTATTATGTTGATGCGGCTTCGGAACTTTTAAATATCTTGATATATCTCGAGAACTACGCATCAGATCAAAAAATATCATAGAACATAAAAAGTAGGAAACTTAATTCTCTACAAAAAAGGTCTCTTAACATTTTGCCATAGCTCTCTTCGTTTCCGAGATATTTGCAGATTTATCTCAAGGGAAGGGGCCTGACGGACATATTTCGAGATATTTCTTCTTCTTGATGTTCTTCTTCTGCACAGCTAAGCTGGAAGTGGCATTTGCAGCTCGCAATAGTGCAGAGTTATCTCAAAGAAAGGGGCCACGGTGTTTCTGTATCTCTATTATGTTGGTGCGGCTTCGGAACTTTTAAATATCTTGATATATCTCGAGAACTACGCATCTGATCAAAAAATATCATACAACATAAAACGTAGGAAACTTAATTCTCTACAAAAAAGGTCTCCTAACATTTTGCCATAGCTCGCTTCGATTCCGAGATATTTGCAGATGTATCTCAAGGGAAGGGGCCTGACGGACATATTTCGAGATATTTCTTCTTCTTGTTGTTCTTCTTCTGCACAGCTAAACTGGAAGTGGCATTTCCAGCTCGCAATAGTGCAGAGTTATCTCAAAGAGAGGGGCCACGGTGTTTCTGTATCTCTATTATGTTGGTGCGGCTTCGGAACTTTTAAATATCTTGATATATCTCTAGAACTACGCATCTGATCAAAAAATATCATAGAACATAAAAAGTAGGAAACTTAATTCTCTACAAAAAAGGTCTCTCAACATTTTGCCATAGCTCGCTTCGTTTCCGAGATATTTGCAGATTTATCTCAAGGGAAGGGGCCTGACGGACATATTTCGAGATATTCCTTCTTCTTGTTGTTCTTCTTCTGCACAGCTAAGGTGGAAGTGGCATTTGCGGCTCGCACTAGTGCAGAGTTATCTCAAAGAAAGGGGCCACGGTGTTTCTGTATCTCTATTATGTTGATGCGGCTTCGGAACTTTTAAATATCTTGATATATCTCGAGAACTACGCATCAGATCAAAAAATATCATAGAACATAAAAAGTAGGAAACTTAATTCTCTACAAAAAAGGTCTCTTAACATTTTGCCATAGCTCTCTTCGTTTCCGAGATATTTGCAGATTTATCTCAAGGGAAGGGGCCTGACGGACATATTTCGAGATATTTCTTCTTCTTGTTGTTCTTCTTCTGCACAGCTAAACTGGAAGTGGCATTTCCAGCTCGCAATAGTGCAGAGTTATCTCAAAGAGAGGGGCCACGGTGTTTCTGTATCTCTATTATGTTGGTGCTGCTTCGGAACTTTTAAATATCTCGATATATCTCGAAAACTACGCTTCTGAGCAAAAAATATCATAGAACATAAATTGTAGGAAACATAATTCTCTACAAAAAACGTCTCTTAACATTTTGCCATAGCTCGCTTCGTTTCCGAGATATTTGCAGATTTATCTCAAGGGAAGGGGCCTAACGGACATATTTCGAGATATTTCTTCTTCTTGTTGTTCTTCTTCTGCACAGCTAAACTGGAAGTGGCATTTCCAGCTCGCAATAGTACAGACTTATCTCAAAGAAAGGGGCCACGGTGTTTCTGTATCTCTATTATGTTGGTGCGGCTTCGGAACTTTTAAATATCTTGATATATCTCGAGAACTACGCATCTGATCAAAAAATATCATAGAACATAAAAAGTAGGAAACTTAATTCTCTACAAAAAAGGTCTCTTAACATTTTGCCATAGCTCTCTTCGTTTCCGAGATATTTGCAGATTTATCTCAAGGGAAGGGGCCTGACGGACACATTTCGAGATATTTCTTCTTCTTGTTGTTCTTCTTCTGCACGCTAAGCTGGAAGTGGCATTTGCAGCTCGCAATAGTGCAGAGTTATCTCAAAGAAAGGGGCCACGGTGTTTCTGTATCTCTATTATGTTGGTGCGGCTTCGGAACTTTTAAATATCTTGATATATCTCGAGAACTACGCATCTGATCAAAAAATATCATAGAACATAAAAAGTAGGAAACATAATTCCATACAAAAAAGGTCCCTTAACATTTTGCCATAGCTCGCTTCGTTTCCGAGATATTTGCAGATTTATCTCAAGGGAAGTGGCCTGACGGACATATTTCGAGATATTTCTTCTTCTTGTTGTTCTTCTTCTGCACAGCTAAGCTGGAAGTGGCATTTGCGGCTCGCACTAGTGCAGAGTTATCTCAAAGAAAGGGGCCACGGTGTTTCTGTATCTCTATTATGTTGGTGCGGATTCGGAACTTTTAAATATCTTGATATATCTCGAGAACCACGCATCTGATCAGAAAATATCATAGAAGATAAAAAGTAGGAAACTTAATTCTCTACAAAAAACGTCTCTTAACATTTTGCCATAGCTCGCTTCGTTTCCGAGATATTTGCAGATTTATCTCAAGGGAAGGGGCCTGACGGACATATTTCGAGATATTTCTTCTTCTTGTTGTTCTTCTTCTGCACAGCTAAGCTGGAAGTGGCATTTGCGGCTCGCACTAGTGCAGAGTTATCTCAAAGAAAGGGGCCACGGTGTTTCTGTATCTCTATTATGTTGGTGCTGCTTCGGAACTTTTAAATATCTCGATATATCTCGAAAACTACGCTTCTGATCAAAAAATATCATAGAACATAAATTGTAGGAAACATAATTCTCTACAAAAAACGTCTCTTAACATTTTGCCATAGCTCGCTTCGTTTCCGAGATATTTGCAGATTCATCTCAAGGGAAGGGGCCTAACGGACATATTTCGAGATATTTCTTCTTCTTGTTGTTCTTCTTCTGCACAGCTAAACTGGAAGTGGCATTTCCAGCTCGCAATAGTGCATAGTTATCTGAAAGAAAGGGGCCACGGTGTTTCTGTATCTCTATTATGTTGGTGCGGCTTCGGAACTTTTAAATATCTTGATATATCTCGAGAACTACGCATCTGATCAAAAAATCTCATAGAACATAAAAAGTAGGAAACTCAATTCTCTACAAAAAAGGTCTCTTAACATTTTGCAATAGCTCGCTTCGTTTCCGAGATATTTGCAGATTAATCTCAAGGGAAGGGGCCTAACGGACATATTTCGAGATATTTCTTCTTCTTGTTGTTCTTCTTCTGCACAGCTAAACTGGAAGTGGCATTTCCAGCTCGCAATAGTACAGAGTTATCTCAAAGAAAGGGGCCACGGTGTTTCTGTATCTCTATTATGTTGGTGCGGCTTCGGAACTTTTAAATATCTTGATATATCTCGAGAACTACGCATCTGATCAAAAAATATCATAGAACATAAAAAGTAGGAAACTTAATTCTCTACAAAAAAGGTCTCTTAACATTTTGCCATAGCTCTCTTCGTTTCCGAGATATTTGCAGATTTATCTCAAGGGAAGGGGCCTGACGGACACATTTCGAGATATTTCTTCTTCTTGTTGTGCTTCTTCTGCACAGCTAAGCTGGAAGTGGCATTTGCAGCTCGCAATAGTGCAGAGTTATCTCAAAGAAAGGGGCCACGGTGTTTCTGTATCTCTATTATGTTGGTGCGGCTTCGGAACTTTTAAATATCTTGATATATCTCGAGAACTACGCATCTGATCAAAAAATATCATAGAACATAAAAAGTAGGAAACTTAATTCTCTACAAAAAAGTCTGGTAAGATTTTGCCATAGCTCGCTTCGTTTCCGAGATATTTGCAGATTTATCTCAAAGGAAGGGGCCTAACGGACATATTTCGAGATATTTCTTCTTCTTGTTGTTCTTCTTCTGCACAGCTAAACTGGAAGTGGCATTTCCAGCTCGCAATAGTGCAGAGTTATCTCAAAGAGAGGGGCCACGGTGTTTCTGTATCTCTATTATGTTGGTGCTGCTTCGGAACTTTTAAATATCTCGATATATCTCGAAAACTACGCTTCTGAGCAAAAAATATCATAGAACATAAATTGTAGGAAACATAATTCTCTACAAAAAACGTCTCTTAACATTTTGCCATAGCTCGCTTCGTTTCCGAGATATTTGCAGATTTATCTCAAGGGAAGGGGCCTAACGGACATATTTCGAGATATTTCTTCTTCTTGTTGTTCTTCTTCTGCACAGCTAAACTGGAAGTGGCATTTCCAGCTCGCAATAGTACAGACTTATCTCAAAGAAAGGGGCCACGGTGTTTCTGTATCTCTATTATGTTGGTGCGGCTTCGGAACTTTTAAATATCTTGATATATCTCGAGAACTACGCATCTGATCAAAAAATATCATAGAACATAAAAAGTAGGAAACTTAATTCTCTACAAAAAAGGTCTCTTAACATTTTGCCATAGCTCTCTTCGTTTCCGAGATATTTGCAGATTTATCTCAAGGGAAGGGGCCTGACGGACACATTTCGAGATATTTCTTTTTCTTGTTGTTCTTCTTCTGCACGCTAAGCTGGAAGTGGCATTTGCAGCTCGCAATAGTGCAGAGTTATCTCAAAGAAAGGGGCCACGGTGTTTCTGTATCTCTATTATGTTGGTGCGGCTTCGGAACTTTTAAATATCTTGATATATCTCGAGAACTACGCATCTGATCAAAAAATATCATAGAACATAAAAAGTAGGAAACATAATTCCATACAAAAAAGGTCCCTTAACATTTTGCCATAGCTCGCTTCGTTTCCGAGATATTTGCAGATTTATCTCAAGGGAAGTGGCCTGACGGACATATTTCGAGATATTTCTTCTTCTTGTTGTTCTTCTTCTGCACAGCTAAGCTGGAAGTGGCATTTGCGGCTCGCACTAGTGCAGAGTTATCTCAAAGAAAGGGGCCACGGTGTTTCTGTATCTCTATTATGTTGGTGCGGCTTCGGAACTTTTAAATATCTTGATATATCTCGAGAACTACGCATCTGATCAAAAAATATCATAGAACATAAAAAGTAGGAAACTTAATTCGCTACAAAAAGGTCTGTTAACATTTTGCCATAGCTCGCTTCGTTTCCGAGATATTTGCAGATTTATCTCAAGGGAAGGGGCCTAACGGACATATTTCGTGATATTTCTTCTTCTTGTTGTTCTTCTTCTGCACAGCTAAGCTGGAAGTGGCATTTGCAGCTCGCATTAGTGCAGAGTTATCTCAAAGAAAGGGGCCACGGTGTTTCTGTATCTCTATTATGTTGGTGCGGCTTCTTAACTTTTAAATATCTTGATATATCTCGAGAACTACGCATCTGATCAAAAAATATCATAGAACATAAAAAGTAGGAAACTCAATTCTCTACAAGAAAGGTCTCTTAACATTTTGCAATAGCTCGCTTCGTTTCCGAGATATTTGCAGATTTATCTCAAGGGAAGGGGCCTGACGGACATATTTCGAGATATTTCTTCTTCTTGTTGTTCTTCTTCTGCACAGCTACGCTGGAAGTGGCATTTGCAGCTCGCAATTGTGCAGAGTTATCTCAAAGAGAGGGGCCACGGTGTTTCTGTATCTCTATTATGTTGGTGCGGCTTCGGAACTTTTAAATATCTTGATATATCTCGAGAACTACGCATCTGATCAAAAAATATCATAGAACATAAAAAGTAGGAAAGTTAATTCGCTACAAAAAAGGTGTCTTAACATTTTGCCATAGCTCGCTTCGTTTCCGAGATATTTGCAGATTTATCTCAAGGGAAGGGGCCTCACGGACATATTTCGTGATATTTCTTCTTCTTGTTGTTCTTCTTCTGCACAGCTAAGCTGGAAGTGGCATTTGCGGCTCGCACTAGTACAGAGTTATCTCAAAGAAAGGGGCCACGGTGTTTCTGTATCTCTATTATGTTGGTGCGGCTTCGGAACTTTTAAATATCTTGATATATCTCGAGAACTACGCATCTGATCAAAAAATATCATAGAACATAAAAAGTAGGAAACTTAATTCTCTACAAAAAAGGTCTCTTAACATTTTGCCATAGCTCTCTTCGTTTCCGAGATATTTGCAGATTTATCTCAAGGGAAGGGGCCTGACGGACATATTTCGAGATATTTCTTCTTCTTGTTGTTCTTCTTCTGCACAGCTAAGCTGGAAGTGGCATTTGCAGCTCGCAATAGTGCAGAGTTATCTCAAAGAAAGGGGCCACGGTGTTTCTGTATCTCTATTATGTTGGTGCGGCTTCGGAACTTTTAAATATCTTGATATATCTCGAGAACTACGCATCTGATCAAAAAATATCATAGAACATAAAAAGTAGGAAACTTAATTCTCTACAAAAAAGTCTGTTAAGATTTTGCCATAGCTCGCTTCGTTTCCGAGATATTTGCAGATTTATCTCAAGGGAAGGGGCCTAACGGACATATTTCGAGATATTTCTTCTTCTTGTTGTTCTTCTTCTGCACAGCTAAACTGGAAGTGGCATTTGCAGCTCGCAATAGTGCAGAGTTATCTCAAAGAGAGGGGCCACGGTGTTTCTGTATCTCTATTATGTTGGTGCGGCTTCGGAACTTTTAAATATCTTGATATATCCCGAGAACTACGCATCTGATCAAAAAATATCATAGAACATAAAAAGTAGGAAACATAATTCCATACAAAAAAGGTCTCTTAACATTTTGCCATAGCTCGCTGCGTTTCCGAGATATTTGCAGATTTATCTCAAGGGAAGGGGCCTGACGGACATATTTCGAGATATTTCTTCTTCTTGTTGTTCTTCTTCTGCACAGCTAAGCTGGAAGTGGCATTTGCAGCTCGCAAAAGTGCAGAGTTATCTCAAAGAAAGGGGCCACGGTGTTTCTGTATCTCTATTATGTTGGTGCTGCTTCGGAACTTTTAAATATCTCGATATATCTCGAAAACTACGCTTCTGATCAAAAAATATCATAGAACATAAATTGTAGGAAATATAATTCTCAACAAAAAAGGTCTCTTAACATTTTGCCATAGCTCTCTTCGTTTCCGAGATATTTGCAGATTTATCTCAAGGGAGGGGGCCTGACGGACACATTTCGAGATATTTCTTCTTCTTGTTGTGCTTCTTCTGCACAGCTAAGCTGGAAGTGGCATTTGCAGCTCGCAATAGTGCAGAGTTATCTCAAAGAAAGGGGCCACGGTGTTTCTGTATCTCTATTATGTTGGTGCGGCTTCGGAACTTTTAAATATCTTGATATATCTCGAGAACTACGCATCTGATCAAAAAATATCATAGAACATAAAAAGTAGGAAACTTAATTCTCTACAAAAAAGTCTCGTAAGATTTTGCCATAGCTCGCTTCGTTTCCGAGATATTTGCAGATTTATCTCAAAGGAAGGGGCCTAACGGACATATTTCGAGATATTTCTTCTTCTTGTTGTTCTTCTTCTGCACAGCTAAACTGGAAGTGGCATTTCCAGCTCGCAATAGTGCAGAGTTATCTCAAAGAGAGGGGCCACGGTGTTTCTGTATCTCTATTATGTTGGTGCTGCTTCGGAACTTTTAAATATCTCGATATATCTCGAAAACTACGCTTCTGAGCAAAAAATATCATAGAACATAAATTGTAGGAAACATAATTCTCTACAAAAAACGTCTCTTAACATTTTGCCATAGCTCGCTTCGTTTCCGAGATATTTGCAGATTTATCTCAAGGGAAGGGGCCTAACGGACATATTTCGAGATATTTCTTCTTCTTGTTGTTCTTCTTCTGCACAGCTAAACTGGAAGTGGCATTTCCAGCTCGCAATAGTACAGACTTATCTCAAAGAAAGGGGCCACGGTGTTTCTGTATCTCTATTATGTTGGTGCGGCTTCGGAACTTTTAAATATCTTGATATATCTCGAGAACTACGCATCTGATCAAAAAATATCATAGAACATAAAAAGTAGGAAACTTAATTCTCTACAAAAAAGGTCTCTTAACATTTTGCCATAGCTCGCTTCGTTTCCGAGATATTTGCAGATTTATCTCAAGGGAAGGGGCCTGACGGACACATTTCGAGATATTTCTTCTTCTTGTTGTTCTTCTTCTGCACGCTAAGCTGGAAGTGGCATTTGCAGCTCGCAATAGTGCAGAGTTATCTCAAAGAAAGGGGCCACGGTGTTTCTGTATCTCTATTATGTTGGTGCGGCTTCGGAACTTTTAAATATCTTGATATATCTCGAGAACTACGCATCTGATCAAAAAATATCATAGAACATAAAAAGTAGGAAACATAATTCCATACAAAAAAGGTCCCTTAACATTTTGCCATAGCTCGCTTCGTTTCCGAGATATTTGCAGATTTATCTCAAGGGAAGTGGCCTGACGGACATATTTCGAGATATTTCTTCTTCTTGTTGTTCTTCTTCTGCACAGCTAAGCTGGAAGTGGCATTTGCGGCTCGCACTAGTGCAGAGTTATCTCAAAGAAAGGGGCCACGGTGTTTCTGTATCTCTATTATGTTGGTGCGGCTTCGGAACTTTTAAATATCTTGATATATCTCGAGAACTACGCATCTGATCAAAAAATATCATAGAACATAAAAAGTAGGAAACTTAATTCGCTACAAAAAGGTCTCTTAACATTTTGCCATAGCTCGCTTCGTTTCCGAGATATTTGCAGATTTATCTCAAGGGAAGGGGCCTAACGGACATATTTCGTGATATTTCTTCTTCTTGTTGTTCTTCTTCTGCACAGCTAAGCTGGAAGTGGCATTTGCAGCTCGCATTAGTGCAGAGTTATCTCAAAGAAAGGGGCCACGGTGTTTCTGTATCTCTATTATGTTGGTGCGGCTTCTTAACTTTTAAATATCTTGATATATCTCGAGAACTACGCATCTGATCAAAAAATATCATAGAACATAAAAAGTAGGAAACTCAATTCTCTACAAGAATGGTCTCTTAACATTTTGCAATAGCTCGCTTCGTTTCCGAGATATTTGCAGATTTATCTCAAGGGAAGGGGCCTGACGGACATATTTCGAGATATTTCTTCTTCTTGTTGTTCTTCTTCTGCACAGCTACGCTGGAAGTGGCATTTGCAGCTCGCAATTGTGCAGAGTTATCTCAAAGAGAGGGGCCACGGTGTTTCTGTATCTCTATTATGTTGGTGCGGCTTCGGAACTTTTAAATATCTTGATATATCTCGAGAACTACGCATCTGATCAAAAAATATCATAGAACATAAAAAGTAGGAAACTTAATTCGCTACAAAAAAGGTCTCTTAACATTTTGCCATAGCTCGCTTCGTTTCCGAGATATTTGCAGATTTATCTCAAGGGAAGGGGCCTAACGGACATATTTCGAGATATTTCTTCTTCTTGTTGTTCTTCTTCTGCACAGCTAAACTGGAAGTGGCATTTGCAGCTCGCAATAGTGCAGAGTTATCTCAAAGAGAGGGGCCACGGTGTTTCTGTAACTCTATTATGTTGGTGCGGCTTCGGAACTTTTAAATATCTTGATATATCCCGAGAACTACGCATCTGATCAAAAAATATCATAGAACATAAAAAGTAGGAAACATAATTCCATACAAAAAAGGTCTCTTAACATTTTGCCATAGCTCGCTGCGTTTCCGAGATATTTGCAGATTTATCTCAAGGGAAGGGGCCTGACGGACATATTTCGAGATATTTCTTCTTCTTGTTGTTCTTCTTCTGCACAGCTAAGCTGGAAGTGGCATTTGCAGCTCGCAAAAGTGCAGAGTTATCTCAAAGAAAGGGGCCACGGTGTTTCTGTATCTCTATTATGTTGGTGCGGCTTCGGAACTTTTAAATATCTTGATATATCTCGAGATCTACGCATCTGATCAAAAAATATCATAGAACATAAAAAGTAGGAAACTTAATTCTCTACAAAAAAGGTCTCTCAACATTTTGCCACAGCTCGCTTCGTTTCCGAGATACTTGCCGATTTATCTCAAGGGAAGGGGCCTAACGGACATATTTCGAGATATTTCTTCTTCTTGTTGTTCTTCTTCTGCACAGCTAAACTGGAAGTGGCATTTGCAGCTCGCAATAGTGCAGAGTTATTTCAAAGAGAGGGGCCACGGTGTTTCTGTATCTCTATTATGTTGGTGCGGCTTCGGAACTTTTAAATATCTTGATATATCTCGAGAACTACGCATCTGATCAAAAAATATCATACAACATAAAACGTAGGAAACTTAATTCTCTACAAAAAAGGTGTGTTAACATTTTGCCATAGCTCGCTTCGTTTCCGAGATATTTGCCGATTTATCTCAAGGGAAGGGGCCTGACGGACATATTTCGAGATATTTCTTCTTCTTGTTGTTCTTCTTCTGCACAGCTAAGCTGGAAGTGGCATTTGCAGCTCGCAATTGTGCAGAGTTATCTCAAAGAGAGGGGCCACGGTGTTTCTGTATCTCTATTATGTTGGTGCGGCTTCGGAACTTTTAAATATCTTGATATATCTCGAGAACTACGAATCTGATCAGAAAATATTGTAGAAGATAAAAAGTAGGAAACTTAATTCTCTACAAAAAAGGTCTCTTAACATTTTGCCATAGCTCGCTTCGTTTCCGAGATATTTGCAGATTTATCTCAAGGGAAGGGGCCTGACGGACATATTTCGAGATATTTCTTCTTCTTGTTGTTCTTCTTCTGCACAGCTAAGCTGGAAGTGGCATTTGCAGCTCGCAATAGTGCACAGTTATCTC
Source organism: Osmia lignaria lignaria (assembly GCF_051020975.1). Classification (NCBI taxonomy): domain Eukaryota; kingdom Metazoa; phylum Arthropoda; class Insecta; order Hymenoptera; family Megachilidae; genus Osmia; species Osmia lignaria. Next base: position 24,835,631 of record NW_027478160.1, on the reverse strand, counting down.
AAAGAAAGGGGCCACGGTGTTTCTGTATCTCTATTATGTTGGTGCGGCTTCGGAACTTTTAAATATCTCGATATATCTCGAGAACTACGCATCTCATCAAAAAATATCATAGAACGTAAAAAGTAGGAAACTTAATTCTCTACAAATAAGGTCTCTTAACATTTTGGCATAGCTCGCTTCGTTTCCGAGATATCTGCAGATTTATCTCAAGGGAAGGGGCCTGACGGACATATTTCGAGATATTTCTTCTTCTTGTTGTTCTTCTTCTGCACAGCTAAGCTGGAAGTGGCATTTGCAGCTCGCAATAGTGCAGAGTTATCGCAAAGAAAGGGGCCACGGTGTTTCTGTATCTCTATTATGTTGGTGCGGCTTCGGAACTTTTAAATATCTTGATATATCTCGAGAACTACGCATCTGATCAAAAAATATCATAGAACATAAAAAGTAGGAAACTTAATTCTCTACAAAAAAGGTCTCTTAACATTTTGCCATAGCTCTCTTCGTTTCCGAGATATTTGCAGATTTATCTCAAGGGAAGGGGCCTGACGGACATATTTCGAGATATTTCTTCTTCTTGTTGTTCTTCTTCTGCACAGCTAAGCTGGAAGTGGCATTTGCAGCTCGCAATAGTGCAGAGTTATCTCAAAGAAAGGGGCCACGGTGTTTCTGTATCTCTATTATGTTGGTGCGGCTTCGGAACTTTTAAATATCTTGATATATCTCGAGAACTACGCATCTGATCAAAAAATATCATAGAACATAAAAAGTAGGAAACTTAATTCTCTACAAAAAAGTCTGTTAAGATTTTGCCATAGCTCGCTTCGTTTCCGAGATATTTGCAGATTTATCTCAAGGGAAGGGGCCTAACGGACATATTTCGAGATATTTCTTCTTCTTGTTGTTCTTCTTCTGCACAGCTAAACTGGAAGTGGCATTTGCAGCTCGCAATAGTGCAGAGTTATCTCAAAGAGAGGGGCCACGGTGTTTCTGTATCTCTATTATGTTGGTGCGGCTTCGGAACTTTTAAATATCTTGATATATCCCGAGAACTACGCATCTGATCAAAAAATATCATAGAACATAAAAAGTAGGAAACATAATTCCATACAAAAAAGGTCTCTTAACATTTTGCCATAGCTCGCTGCGTTTCCGAGATATTTGCAGATTTATCTCAAGGGAAGGGGCCTGACGGACATATTTCGAGATATTTCTTCTTCTTGTTGTTCTTCTTCTGCACAGCTAAGCTGGAAGTGGCATTTGCAGCTCGCAAAAGTGCAGAGTTATCTCAAAGAAAGGGGCCACGGTGTTTCTGTATCTCTATTATGTTGGTGCTGCTTCGGAACTTTTAAATATCTCGATATATCTCGAAAACTACGCTTCTGATCAAAAAATATCATAGAACATAAATTGTAGGAAACATAATTCTCAACAAAAAAGGTCTCTTAACATTTTGCCATAGCTCTCTTCGTTTCCGAGATATTTGCAGATTTATCTCAAGGGAAGGGGCCTGACGGACACATTTCGAGATATTTCTTCTTCTTGTTGTGCTTCTTCTGCACAGCTAAGCTGGAAGTGGCATTTGCAGCTCGCAATAGTGCAGAGTTATCTCAAAGAAAGGGGCCACGGTGTTTCTGTATCTCTATTATGTTGGTGCGGCTTCGGAACTTTTAAATATCTTGATATATCTCGAGAACTACGCATCTGATCAAAAAATATCATAGAACATAAAAAGTAGGAAACTTAATTCTCTACAAAAAAGTCTCGTAAGATTTTGCCATAGCTCGCTTCGTTTCCGAGATATTTGCAGATTTATCTCAAAGGAAGGGGCCTAACGGACATATTTCGAGATATTTCTTCTTCTTGTTGTTCTTCTTCTGCACAGCTAAACTGGAAGTGGCATTTCCAGCTCGCAATAGTGCAGAGTTATCTCAAAGAGAGGGGCCACGGTGTTTCTGTATCTCTATTATGTTGGTGCTGCTTCGGAACTTTTAAATATCTCGATATATCTCGAAAACTACGCTTCTGAGCAAAAAATATCATAGAACATAAATTGTAGGAAACATAATTCTCTACAAAAAACGTCTCTTAACATTTTGCCATAGCTCGCTTCGTTTCCGAGATATTTGCAGATTTATCTCAAGGGAAGGGGCCTAACGGACATATTTCGAGATATTTCTTCTTCTTGTTGTTCTTCTTCTGCACAGCTAAACTGGAAGTGGCATTTCCAGCTCGCAATAGTACAGACTTATCTCAAAGAAAGGGGCCACGGTGTTTCTATTATGTTGGTGCGGCTTCGGAACTTTTAAATATCTTGATATATCTCGAGAACTACGCATCTGATCAAAAAATATCATAGAACATAAAAAGTAGGAAACTTAATTCTCTACGAAAAAGGTCTCTTAACATTTTGCCATAGCTCGCTTCGTTTCCGAGATATTTGCAGATTTATCTCAAGGGAAGGGGCCTGACGGACACATTTCGAGATATTTCTTCTTCTTGTTGTTCTTCTTCTGCACGCTAAGCTGGAAGTGGCATTTGCAGCTCGCAATAGTGCAGAGTTATCTCAAAGAAAGGGGCCACGGTGTTTCTGTATCTCTATTATGTTGGTGCGGCTTCGGAACTTTTAAATATCTTGATATATCTCGAGAACTACGCATCTGATCAAAAAATATCATAGAACATAAAAAGTAGGAAACATAATTCCATACAAAAAAGGTCCCTTAACATTTTGCCATAGCTCGCTTCGTTTCCGAGATATTTGCAGATTTATCTCAAGGGAAGTGGCCTGACGGACATATTTCGAGATATTTCTTCTTCTTGTTGTTCTTCTTCTGCACAGCTAAGCTGGAAGTGGCATTTGCGGCTCGCACTAGTGCAGAGTTATCTCAAAGAAAGGGGCCACGGTGTTTCTGTATCTCTATTATGTTGGTGCGGCTTCGGAACTTTTAAATATCTTGATATATCTCGAGAACTACGCATCTGATCAAAAAATATCATAGAACATAAAAAGTAGGAAACTTAATTCGCTACAAAAAGGTCTGTTAACATTTTGCCATAGCTCGCTTCGTTTCCGAGATATTTGCAGATTTATCTCAAGGGAAGGGGCCTAACGGACATATTTCGTGATATTTCTTCTTCTTGTTGTTCTTCTTCTGCACAGCTAAACTGGAAGTGGCATTTGCAGCTCGCAATAGTGCAGAGTTATCTCAAAGAGAGGGGCCACGGTGTTTCTGTAACTCTATTATGTTGGTGCGGCTTCGGAACTTTTAAATATCTTGATATATCCCGAGAACTACGCATCTGATCAAAAAATATCATAGAACATAAAAAGTAGGAAACATAATTCCATACAAAAAAGGTCTCTTAACATTTTGCCATAGCTCCCTGCGTTTCCGAGATATTTGCAGATTTATCTCAAGGGAAGGGGCCTGACGGACATATTTCGAGATATTTCTTCTTCTTGTTGTTCTTCTTCTGCACAGCTAAGCTGGAAGTGGCATTTGCAGCTCGCAAAAGTGCAGAGTTATCTCAAAGAAAGGGGCCACGGTGTTTCTGTATCTCTATTATGTTGGTGCGGCTTCGGAACTTTTAAATATCTTGATATATCTCGAGATCTACGCATCTGATCAAAAAATATCATAGAACATAAAAAGTAGGAAACTTAATTCTCTACAAAAAAGGTCTCTCAACATTTTGCCACAGCTCGCTTCGTTTCCGAGATACTTGCCGATTTATCTCAAGGGAAGGGGCCTAACGGACATATTTCGAGATATTTCTTCTTCTTGTTGTTCTTCTTCTGCACAGCTAAACTGGAAGTGGCATTTGCAGCTCGCAATAGTGCAGAGTTATTTCAAAGAGAGGGGCCACGGTGTTTCTGTATCTCTATTATGTTGGTGCGGCTTCGGAACTTTTAAATATCTTGATATATCTCGAGAACTACGCATCTGATCAAAAAATATCATACAACATAAAACGTAGGAAACTTAATTCTCTACAAAAAAGGTCTGTTAACATTTTGCCATAGCTCGCTTCGTTTCCGAGATATTTGCCGATTTATCTCAAGGGAAGGGGCCTGACGGACATATTTCGAGATATTTCTTCTTCTTGTTGTTCTTCTTCTGCACAGCTAAGCTGGAAGTGGCATTTGCAGCTCGCAATTGTGCAGAGTTATCTCAAAGAGAGGGGCCACGGTGTTTCTGTATCTCTATTATGTTGGTGCGGCTTCGGAACTTTTAAATATCTTGATATATCTCGAGAACTACGAATCTGATCAGAAAATATTGTAGAAGATAAAAAGTAGGAAACTTAATTCTCTACAAAAAAGGTCTCTTAACATTTTGCCGTAGCTCGCTTCGTTTCCGAGATATTTGCAGATTTATCTCAAGGGAAGGGGCCTGACGGACATATTTCGAAATATTTCTTATTCTTGTTGCTCTTCTTCTCCACAGCTAAGCTGGAAGTGGCATTTGCAGCTCGCAATAGTGCAGAGTTATCGCAAAGAAAGGGGCCACGGTGTTTCTGTATCTCTATTATGTTGGTACGGCTTCGGAACTTTTAAATATCTTGATATATCTCGAGAACTACGCATCTGATCGAAAAATATCATAGAACATAAAAAGTAGGAAACTTAATTCTCTACAAAACAGGTCTCTTAACATTTTGCCATAGCTCGCTACGTTTCCGAGATATTTGCAGATTTATCTCAAGGGAAGTGTCCTGACGGACATATTTCGAGATATTTCTTCTTCTTGTTGTTCTTCTTCTGCACAGCTACGCTGGAAGTGGCATTTGCAGCTCGCAATAGTGCAGAGTTATCTCAAAGAAAGGGGCCACGGTGTGTCTGTATCTCTATTATGTTGGTGCGGCTTCGGAACTTTTAAATATCTTGATATATCTCGAGAACTGCGCATCTGATCGAAAAATATCATAGAACATAAAAAGTAGGAAACTTAATTCTCTACAAAAGAGGTCTCTTAACATTTTGCCATAGCTCGCTTTGTTTCCGAGATATTTGCAGATTTATCTCAAGGGAAGGGGCCTGACGGACATATTTCGAGATATTTCTTCTTTTTGTTGTTCTTCTTCTGCACAGCTAAGCTGGAAGTGGCATTTGCAGCTCGCAATAGTGCAGAGTTATCTCAAAGAAAGGGGCCACGGTGTTTCTGTATCTCTATTATGTTGGTGCGGCTTCGGAACTTTTAAATATCTTGATATATCTCGAGAACTACGCATCCGATCAAAAAATATCATAGAACATAAAAAGTAGGAAACTTAATTCTCTACAAAAAAGGTCTCTTAACATTTTGCCATAGCTCGCTTCGTTTCCGAGATATTTGCAGATTTATCTCGAGGGAAGGGGCCTGACGGACATATTTCGAGATATTTCTTCTTCTTGTTGTTCTTCTTCTGCACAGCTAAGCTGGACGTGGCATTTACAGCTCGCAATAGTGCAGAGTTATCTCAAAGAAAGGGGCCACGGTGTTTCTGTATCTCTATTATGTTGGTGCGGCTTCGGAACTTTTAAATATCTTGATATATCTCGAGAACTACGCATCTGATCAAAAAATATCATGGCACATAAAAAGTAGGAAACTTAATTCTCAACAAAAAAGGTCTCTTAACATTTTGCCATAGCTCGCTTCGTTTCCGAGATATTTGCAGATTTATCTCAAGGGAAGGGGCCTGACGGACATATTTCGAGATATTTCTTCTTCTTGTTGTTCTTCTTCTGCACAGCTAAACTGGAAGTGGCATTTCCAGCTCGCAGTAGTGCAGAGTTATCTCAAAGAAAGGGGCCACGGTGTTTCTGTATCTCTATTATGTTGGTGCGGCTTCGGAACCTTAAAATATCTTGGTATATCTCGAGAACTACGCATCTGATCAAAAAATATCATAGAACGTAAAAAGTAGGAAACTTAATTCTCTACAAATAAAGTCGCTTAACATTTTGCCATAGCTCGCTTCGTTTCCGAGATATTTGCAGATATATCTCAAGGGAAGGGGCCTGACGGACATATTTCGAGATATTTCTTCTTCTTGTTGGTCTTCTTCTGCACAGCTAAGCTGGAAGTGGCATTTGCAGCTCGCAATAGTGCAGAGTTATCTCAAAGAAAGGGGCCACGGTGTTTCTGTATCTCTATTATGTTGGTGCGGCTTCGGAACTTTTAAATATCTTGATATATCTCGAGAGCTACGCATCCGATCAAAAAATATCATAGAACATAAAAAGTAGGAAACTTAATTCTCTACAAAAAAGGTCTCTTAACATTTTGCCATAGCTCGCTTCGTTTCCGAGATATTTGCAGATTTATCTCGAGGGAAGGGGCCTGACGGACATATTTCGAGATATTTCTTCTTCTTGTTGTTCTTCTTCTGCACAGCTAAGCTGGACGTGGCATTTGCAGCTCGCAATAGTGCAGAGTTATCTCAAAGAAAGGGGCCACGGTGTTTCTGTATCTCTATTATGTTGGTGCGGCTTCGGAACTTTTAAATATCTTGATATATCTCGAGAACTACGCATCTGATCAAATAATATCATAGAACATAAAAAGTAGGAAACTTAATTCTCCACAAATAAGGTCTCTTAACATTTTGCCATAGCTCGCTTCGTTTCCGAGATATTTGCAGATTTATCTCAAGGGAAGGGGCCTGACGGACATATTTCGAGATATTTCTTCTTCTTGTTGTTCTTCTTCTGCACAGCTAAACTGGAAGTGGCATTTCCAGCTCGCAGTAGTGCAGAGTTATCTCAAAGAAAGGGGCCACGGTGTTTCTGTATCTCTATTATGTTGGTGCGGCTTCGGAACTTTAAAATATCTTGATATATCTCGAGAACTACGCATCTGATCAAAAAATATCATAGAACGTAAAAAGTAGGAAACTTAATTCTCTACAAATAAAGTCGCTTAACATTTTGCCATAGCTCGCTTCGTTTCCGAGATATTTGCAGATTTATCTCAAGGGAAGGGGCCTGACGGACATATTTCGAGATATTTCTTCTTTTTGTTGTTCTTCTTCTGCACAGCTAAGCTGGAAGTGGCATTTGCAGCTCGCAATAGTGCAGAGTTATCTCAAAGAAAGGGGCCACGGTGTTTCTGTATCTCTATTATGTTGGTGCGGCTTCGGAACTTTTAAATATCTTGATATATCCCGAGAACTACGCATCTGATCAAATAATATCATAGAACATAAAAAGTAGGAAACTTAATTCTCCACAAATAAGGTCTCTTAACATTTTGCCATAGCTCGCTTCGTTTCCGAGATATTTGCAGATTTATCTCAAGGGAAGGGGCCTGACGGACATATTTCGAGATATTTCTTCTTCTTGTTGGTCTTCTTCTGCACAGCTAAGCTGGAAGTGGCATTTGCAGCTCGCAATAGTGCAGAGTTATCTCAAAGAAAGGGGCCACGGTGTTTCTGTATCTCTATTATGTTGGTGCGGCTTCGGAACTTTTAAATATCTTGATATATCTCGAGAACTACGCATCTGATCAAAAAATATCATAGAACATAAAAAGTAGGAAACTTAATTCTCTACAAAAAAGGTCTCTTAACATTTTGCCATAGCTCGCTTCGTTTCCGAGATATTTGCAGATTTATCTCAAGGGAAGGGGCCTGACGGACATATTTCGAGATATTTCTTCTTCTTGTTGTTCTTCTTCTGCACAGCTAAGCTGGAAGTGGCATTTGCAGCTCGCAATAGTGCAGAGTTATCTCAAAGAAAGGGGCCACGGTGTTTCTGTATCTCTATTATGTTGGTGCGGCTTCGGAACTTTTAAATATCTCGATATATCTCGAGAACTACGCATCTGATCGAAAAATATCATAGAACATAAAAAGTAGGAAAGTCAATTCTCTACAAAAGAGGTCTCTTAACATTTTGCCATAGCTCGCTTCGTTTCCGAGATATTTGCAGATTTATCTCAAGGGAAGGGGCCTGACGGACATATTTCGAGATATTTCTTCTTTTTGTTGTTCTTCTTCTGCACAGCTAAGCTGGAAGTGGCATTTGCAGCTCGCAATAGTGCAGAGTTATCTCAAAAAAAGGGGCCACGGTGTTTCTGTATCTCTATTATGTTGGTGCGGCTTCGGATTTTTTAAATATCTTGATATATCTCGAGAACTACGCATCCGATCAAAAAATATCATAGAGCATAAAAAGTAGGAAACTTAATTCTCTACAAAAGAGGTCTCTTAAGATTTTGCCATAGCTCGCTTCGTTTCCGAGATATTTGCAGATTTATCTCAAGGGAAGGGGCCTGACGGACATATTTCGAGATATTGCTTCTTTTTGTTGTTCTTCTTCTGCACAGCTAAGCTGGAAGTGGCATTTGCAGCTCGCAATAGTGCAGAGTTATCTCAAAGAAAGGGGCCACGGTGTTTCTGTATCTCTATTATGTTGGTGCGGCTTCGGATTTTTTAAATATCTTGATATATCTCGAGAACTACGCATCCGATCAAAAAATATCATAGAGCATAAAAAGTAGGAAACTTAATTCTCTACAAAAAAGGTCTCTTAACATTTTGCCATAGCTCGTTTCGTTTCCGAGATATTTGCAGATATATCTCAAGGGAAGGGGCCTGACGGACATATTTCGAGATATTTCTTCTTTTTGTTGTTCTTCTTCTGCACAGCTAAACTGGAAGTGGCATTTCCAGCTCGCAATAGCGCAGAGTTATCTCAAAGAAAGGGGCCACGGTGTTTCTGTATCTCTATTATGTTGGTGCGTCTTCGGAACTTTTAAATATCTCGATATATCTCGAAAACTACGCATCCGATCAAAAAATATCATAGAACATAAATTGTAGGAAACATAATTCTCTACAAAAAAGGTCTCTTAACATTTTGCCATAGTTCGCTTCGTTTCCGAGATATTTGCAGATTTATCTCGAGGGAAGGGGCCTGACGGACATATTTCGAGATATTTCTTCTTCTTGTTGTTCTTCTTCTGCACAGCTAAGCTGGACGTGGCATTTACAGCTCGCAATAGTGCAGAGTTATCTCAAAGAAAGGGGCCACGGTGTTTCTGTATCTCTATTATGTTGGTGCGGCTTCGGAACTTTTAAATATCTTGATATATCTCGAGAACTACGCATCTGATCAAAAAATATCATGGCACATAAAAAGTAGGAAACTTAATTCTCAACAAAAAAGGTCTCTTAACATTTTGCCATAGCTCGCTTCGTTTCCGAGATATTTGCAGATTTATCTCAAGGGAAGGGGCCTGACGGACATATTTCGAGATATTTCTTCTTCTTGTTGTTCTTCTTCTGCACAGCTAAACTGGAAGTGGCATTTCCAGCTCGCAGTAGTGCAGAGTTATCTCAAAGAAAGGGGCCACGGTGTTTCTGTATCTCTATTATGTTGGTGCGGCTTCGGAACCTTAAAATATCTTGGTATATCTCGAGAACTACGCATCTGATCAAAAAATATCATAGAACGTAAAAAGTAGGAAACTTAATTCTCTACAAATAAAGTCGCTTAACATTTTGCCATAGCTCGCTTCGTTTCCGAGATATTTGCAGATATATCTCAAGGGAAGGGGCCTGACGGACATATTTCGAGATATTTCTTCTTCTTGTTGGTCTTCTTCTGCACAGCTAAGCTGGAAGTGGCATTTGCAGCTCGCAATAGTGCAGAGTTATCTCAAAGAAAGGGGCCACGGTGTTTCTGTATCTCTATTATGTTGGTGCGGCTTCGGAACTTTTAAATATCTTGATATATCTCGAGAGCTACGCATCCGATCAAAAAATATCATAGAACATAAAAAGTAGGAAACTTAATTCTCTACAAAAAAGGTCTCTTAACATTTTGCCATAGCTCGCTTCGTTTCCGAGATATTTGCAGATTTATCTCGAGGGAAGGGGCCTGACGGACATATTTCGAGATATTTCTTCTTCTTGTTGTTCTTCTTCTGCACAGCTAAGCTGGACGTGGCATTTGCAGCTCGCAATAGTGCAGAGTTATCTCAAAGAAAGGGGCCACGGTGTTTCTGTATCTCTATTATGTTGGTGCGGCTTCGGAACTTTTAAATATCTTGATATATCTCGAGAACTACGCATCTGATCAAATAATATCATAGAACATAAAAAGTAGGAAACTTAATTCTCCACAAATAAGGTCTCTTAACATTTTGCCATAGCTCGCTTCGTTTCCGAGATATTTGCAGATTTATCTCAAGGGAAGGGGCCTGACGGACATATTTCGAGATATTTCTTCTTCTTGTTGTTCTTCTTCTGCACAGCTAAACTGGAAGTGGCATTTCCAGCTCGCAGTAGTGCAGAGTTATCTCAAAGAAAGGGGCCACGGTGTTTCTGTATCTCTATTATGTTGGTGCGGCTTCGGAACTTTAAAATATCTTGATATATCTCGAGAACTACGCATCTGATCAAAAAATATCATAGAACGTAAAAAGTAGGAAACTTAATTCTCTACAAATAAAGTCGCTTAACATTTTGCCATAGCTCGCTTCGTTTCCGAGATATTTGCAGATTTATCTCAAGGGAAGGGGCCTGACGGACATATTTCGAGATATTTCTTCTTTTTGTTGTTCTTCTTCTGCACAGCTAAGCTGGAAGTGGCATTTGCAGCTCGCAATAGTGCAGAGTTATCTCAAAGAAAGGGGCCACGGTGTTTCTGTATCTCTATTATGTTGGTGCGGCTTCGGAACTTTTAAATATCTTGATATATCCCGAGAACTACGCATCTGATCAAATAATATCATAGAACATAAAAAGTAGGAAACTTAATTCTCCACAAATAAGGTCTCTTAACATTTTGCCATAGCTCGCTTCGTTTCCGAGATATTTGCAGATTTATCTCAAGGGAAGGGGCCTGACGGACATATTTCGAGATATTTCTTCTTCTTGTTGGTCTTCTTCTGCACAGCTAAGCTGGAAGTGGCATTTGCAGCTCGCAATAGTGCAGAGTTATCTCAAAGAAAGGGGCCACGGTGTTTCTGTATCTCTATTATGTTGGTGCGGCTTCGGAACTTTTAAATATCTTGATATATCTCGAGAACTACGCATCTGATCAAAAAATATCATAGAACATAAAAAGTAGGAAACTTAATTCTCTACAAAAAAGGTCTCTTAACATTTTGCCATAGCTCGCTTCGTTTCCGAGATATTTGCAGATTTATCTCAAGGGAAGGGGCCTGACGGACATATTTCGAGATATTTCTTCTTCTTGTTGTTCTTCTTCTGCACAGCTAAGCTGGAAGTGGCATTTGCAGCTCGCAATAGTGCAGAGTTATCTCAAAGAAAGGGGCCACGGTGTTTCTGTATCTCTATTATGTTGGTGCGGCTTCGGAACTTTTAAATATCTCGATATATCTCGAGAACTACGCATCTGATCGAAAAATATCATAGAACATAAAAAGTAGGAAAGTCAATTCTCTACAAAAGAGGTCTCTTAACATTTTGCCATAGCTCGCTTCGTTTCCGAGATATTTGCAGATTTATCTCAAGGGAAGGGGCCTGACGGACATATTTCGAGATATTTCTTCTTTTTGTTGTTCTTCTTCTGCACAGCTAAGCTGGAAGTGGCATTTGCAGCTCGCAATAGTGCAGAGTTATCTCAAAAAAAGGGGCCACGGTGTTTCTGTATCTCTATTATGTTGGTGCGGCTTCGGATTTTTTAAATATCTTGATATATCTCGAGAACTACGCATCCGATCAAAAAATATCATAGAGCATAAAAAGTAGGAAACTTAATTCTCTACAAAAGAGGTCTCTTAAGATTTTGCCATAGCTCGCTTCGTTTCCGAGATATTTGCAGATTTATCTCAAGGGAAGGGGCCTGACGGACATATTTCGAGATATTGCTTCTTTTTGTTGTTCTTCTTCTGCACAGCTAAGCTGGAAGTGGCATTTGCAGCTCGCAATAGTGCAGAGTTATCTCAAAGAAAGGGGCCACGGTGTTTCTGTATCTCTATTATGTTGGTGCGGCTTCGGATTTTTTAAATATCTTGATATATCTCGAGAACTACGCATCCGATCAAAAAATATCATAGAGCATAAAAAGTAGGAAACTTAATTCTCTACAAAAAAGGTCTCTTAACATTTTGCCATAGCTCGTTTCGTTTCCGAGATATTTGCAGATATATCTCAAGGGAAGGGGCCTGACGGACATATTTCGAGATATTTCCTCTTCTTGTTGTTCTTCTTCTGCACAGCTAAACTGGAAGTGGCATTTCCAGCTCGCAATAGCGCAGAGTTATCTCAAAGAAAGGGGCCACGGTGTTTCTGTATCTCTATTATGTTGGTGCGTCTTCGGAACTTTTAAATATCTCGATATATCTCGAAAACTACGCTTCTGATCAAAAAATATCATAGAACATAAATTGTAGGAAACATAATTCTCTACAAAAAACGTCTCTTAACATTTTGCCATAGTTCGCTTCGTTTCCGAGATATTTGCAGATTTATCTCAAGGGAAGGGGCCTGACGGACATATTTCGGGATATTTCTTCTTCTTGTTGTTCTTCTTCTGCACAGCTAAGCTGGAAGTGGCATTTGCGGCTCGCACTTGTGCACAGTTATCTCAAAGAAAGGGGCCACGGTGTTTCTGTATCTCTATTATGTTGGTGCGTCTTCGGAACTTTTAAATATCTTGATATATCTCGAGAACTACGCTTCTGATCAAAAAATATCATAGAACATAAATTGTAGGAAACATAATTCTCTACAAAAAACGTCTCTTAACATTTTGCCATAGCTCGCTTCGTTTCCGAGATATTTGCAGATTTATCTCAAGGGAAGGGGCCTGACGGACATTTTTCGAGATATTTCTTCTTCTTGTTGTTCTTCTTCTGCACAGCTAAGCTGGAAGTGGCATTTGCAGCTCGCAATAGTGCAGAGTTATCTCGAAGAAAGGGGCCACGGTGTTTCTGTATCTCTATTATGTTGGTGCGTCTTCGGAACTTTAAAATATCTTTATATATCTCGAGAACTACGCATCTGATTAAAAAATATCATAGAACGTAAAAAGTAGGAAACTTAATTCTCTACAAATAAAGTCGCTTAACATTTTGCCATAGCTCGCTTCGTTTCCGAGATATTTGCAGATTTATCTCAAGGGAAGGGGCCTGACGGACATATTTCGAGATATTTCTTCTTCTTGTTGTTCTTCTTCTGCACAGCTAAGCTGGAAGTGGCATTTGCAGCTCGCAATAGAGCAGAGTTATCTCAAAGAAAGGGGCCACGGTGTTTCTGTATCTCTATTATGTTGGTGCGGCTTCGGAACTTTTAAATATCTTGATATATCTCGAGAACTACGCATCTGATCAAAAAATATCATAGAACATAAAAAGTAGGAAACCTAATTTTCTACAAAAAAGGTCTCTTAACATTTTGCCGTAGCTCGCTTCGTTTCCGAGATATTTGCAGATTTATCTCAAGGGAAGGGGCCTGACGGACATATTTCGAAATATTTCTTATTCTTGTTGTTCTTCTTCTGCACAGCTAAGCTGGAAGTGGCATTTGCAGCTCGCAATAGTGCAGAGTTATCTCAAAGAAAGGGGCCACGGTGTTTCTGTACCTCTATTATGTTGGTGCAGCTTCGGAGCTTTTAAATATCTTGATATATCTCGAGAACTACGCATCTGATCAAAAAATATCATAGAACATAAAAAGTAGGAAACTTAATTCTCTACAAAAAAGGTCTCTTAACATTTTGCCATAGCTCGCTTCGTTTCCGAGATATTTGCAGATTTATCTCAAGGGAAGGGGCCTGACGGACATATTTCGAGATATTTCTTCTTCTTGTTGTTCTTCTTCTGCACAGCTAAGCTGGAAGTGGCATTTGCAGCTCGCAATAGTGCAGAGTTATCTCAAAGAAAGGGGCCACGGTGTTTCTGTACCTCTATTATGTTGGTGCAGCTTCGGAGCTTTTAAATATCTTGATATATCTCGAGAACTACGCATCTGATCAAAAAATATCATAGAACATAAAAAGTAGGAAACTAAATTCTCTACAAAAAAGGTCTCTTAACGTTTTGCAATAGCTCGCTTCGTTTCCGAGATATTTGCAGATTTATCTCAAGGGAAGGGTCCTGACGGACATATTTCGAGATATTTCTTCTTCTTGTTGTTCTTCTTCTGCACAGCTAAGCTGGAAGTGGCATTTACAGCTCGCAATAGTGCAGAGTTATCTCAAAGAAAGGGGCTACGGTGTTTCTGTATCTCTATTATGTTGGTGCGGCTTCGGAACTTTTAAATATCTCAATATATCTCGAGAACTACGCATCTGATCAAAAAATATCATAGAACATAAAAAGTAGGAAACTTAATTCTCTACAAAAAAGGTCTCTTAACATTTTGCCATAGCTCGCTTCGTTTCCGAGATATTTGCAGATTTATCTCAAGGGAAGGGGCCTAACGGACATATTTCGAGATATTTCTGCTTCTTGTTGTTCTTCTTCTGCACAGCTAAGCTGGAAGTGGCATTTGCGGCTCGCACTAGTGCAGAGTTATCTCAAAGAAAGGGGCCATGGTGTTTCTGTATCTCTATTATGTTGGTGCGGTTTCGGAACTTTTAAATATCTTGATATATCTCGAGAACAACGCATCTGATCAAAAAATATCATAGAACATAAAAAGTAGGAAACATAATTCTGTACAAAAAAGGTCTCTTAACATTTTGCCATAGCTCGCTTCGTTTCCGAGATATTTGCAGATTTATCTCAAGGGAAGGGGCCTGACGGACATATTTCGAGATATTTCTTCTTCTTGTTGTTCTTCTTCTGCACAGCTAAGCTGGAAGTGGCATTTGCGGCTCGCACTAGTGCACAGTTATCTCAAAGAAAGGGGCCACGGTGTTTCTGTATCTCTATTATGTTGGTGCGGCTTCGGAACTTTTAAGTATCTCGATATATCTCGAAAACTACGCTTCTGATCAAAAAATATCATAGAACATAAATTGTAGGAAACATAATTCTCTACAAAAAACGTCTCTTAACATTTTGCCATAGCTCGCTTCGTTTCCGAGATATTTGCAGATATATCTCAAGGGCGGGGTCCTGACGGACATATTTCGAGATATTTCTTCTTCTTGTTGTTCTTCTTCTGCACAGCTAAGCT
The DNA here is from genome assembly GCF_051020975.1 of Osmia lignaria lignaria. NCBI lineage: Eukaryota > Metazoa > Arthropoda > Insecta > Hymenoptera > Megachilidae > Osmia > Osmia lignaria. The sequence goes on along the minus strand of NW_027478160.1, from coordinate 24,820,550 downwards.
GGAAGTGGCATTCGCAGCTCGCAATAGTGCAGAGATATCTCAAAGAAAGGGGCCACGGTGTTTCTGTATCTCTATTATGTTGGTGCGGCTTCGGAACTTTTAAATATCTTGATATATCTCGAGAACTACGCGTCTGATCAAAAAATATCATAGAACGTAAAAAGTAGGAAACATAATTCTGTACAAAAAAGGTCTCTTAACATTTTGCCATAGCTCGCTTCGTTTCCGAGATATTTGCAGATTTATCTCAAGGGAAGGGGCCTGACGGACATATTTCGAGATATTTCTTCTTCTTGTTGTTCTTCTTCTGCACAGCTAAGCTGGAAGTGGCATTTACAGCTCGCAATAGTGCAGAGTTATCTCAAAGAAAGGGGCCACTGTGTTTCTGTATCTCTATTATGTTGGTGCGGCTTCGGAACTTTTAAATATCTTGATATATCTCGAGAACTACGCATCTGATCAAAAAATATCATAGAACATGAAAAGTAGGAAACTTAATTCTCTACAAAAAAGGTCTCTTAACATTTTGCCGTAGCTCTCTTCGTTTCCGAGATATTTGCAGATATATCTCAAGGGAAGGGGCCTGACGGACATATTTCGAGATATTTCTTCTTCTTGTTGTTCTTCTTCTGCACAGCTAAGCTGGAAGTGGCATTTGCAGCTCGCAATAGTGCAGAGTTATCTCAAAGAAAGGGGCCACGGTGTTTCTGTATCTCTATTATGTTGGTGCGGCTTCGGAACTTTTAAATATCTTGATATATCTCGAGAACTACGCATCTGATCAAAAAATATCATAGAACATAAAAAGTAGGAATCTTAATTCTCTACAAAAAAGGTCGCTTAACATTTTGCCATAGCTCGCTTCGTTTCCGAGATATTTGCATATTTATCTCAAGGGAAGGGGCCTGACGGACATATTTCGAGATGTTTCTTCTTCTTGTTGTTCTTCTTCTGCACAGCTAAGCTGGAAGTGGCATTTGCGGCTCGCACTAGTGCAGAGTTATCTCAAAGAAAGGGGCCACGGTGTTTCTGTATCTCTATTATGTTGGTGCGGCTTCGGAACTTTTAAATATCTCGATATATCTCGAAAACTACGCTTCTGATCAAAAAATATCATAGAACATAAATTGTAGCAAACATAATTCTCTACAAAAAAGGTCTCTTAACATTTTGCCATAGCTCGCTTCGTTTCCGAGATATTTGCAGATATATCTCAAGGGAAGGGGCCTAACGGGCATATTTCGAGATATTTCTTCTTCTTGTTGTTCTTCTTCTGCACAGCTAAGCTGGAAGTGGCATTTACAGCTCGCAATAGTGCAGAGTTATCTCAAAGAAAGGGGCCACGGTGTTTCTGTATCTCTATTATGTTGGTGCGGCTTCGGAACTTTTAAATATCTTGATATATCTCGAGAACTACGCATCCGATCAAAAAATATCATAGAACATGAAAAGTAGGAAACATAATTCTCTACAAAAAAGGTCTCTTAACATTTTGCCATAGCTCTCTTCGTTTCCGAGATATTTGCAGATATATCTCAAGGGAAGGGGCCTGACGGACATATTTCGAGATATTTCTTCTTCTTGTTGTTCTTCTTCTGCACAGCTAAGCTGGAAGTGGCATTTGCGGCTCGCACTAGTGCAGAGTTATCTCAAAGAAAGGGGCCACGGTGTTTCTGTATCTCTATTATGTTGGTGCGTCTTCGGAACTTTTAAATATCTCGATATATCTCGAAAACTACGCTTCTGATCAAAAAATATCATAGAACATAAATTGTAGGAAACATAATTCTCTACAAAAAACGTCTCTTAACATTTTGCCATAGCTCGTTTCGTTTCCGAGATATTTGCAGATTCAGCTCAAAGGAACTGGCCTGACGGACATATTTCGAGATATTTCTTCTTCTTGTTGTTCTTCTTCTGCACAGCTAAGCTGGAAGTGGCATTTGCAGCTCGCAAGAGTGCAGAGTTATCCCAAAGAAAGGGGCCACGGTGTTTCTGTATCTCTATTATGTTGGTGCGGCTTCGGAACTTTTACATATCTCGATATATCTCGAAAACTACGCTTCTGATCAACAAATATCATAGAACATAAATTGTAGGAAACATAATTCTCTACAAAAAAGGTCTCTTAAGATTTTGCCATAGCTCATTTCGTTTCCGAGATATTTGCAGATTTATCTCAAGGGAAGGTTCCTGATGGACATATTTCGAGATATTTCTTCTTCTTGTTGTTCTTCTTCTGCACAGCTAAGCTGGAAGTGGCATTTACAGCTCGCAATAGTGCAGAGTTATCTCAAAGAAAGGGGCCACGGTGTTTCTGTATCTCTATTACGTTGGTGCGGCTTCGGAACTTTTAAATATCTTGATACATCTCGAGAACTACGCATCTGATCAAAAAATATCATAGAACATGAAAAGTAGCAAACTTAATTCTCTACAAAAAAGGTCTCTTAACATTTTGCCGTAGCTCTCTTCGTTTCCGAGATATTTGCAGATATATCTCAAGGGAAGGGGCCTGACGGACATATTTCGAGATATTTCTTCTTCTTGTTGTTCTTCTTCTGCACAGCTAAGCTGGAAGTGGCATTTGCGGCTCGCACTAGTGCAGAGTTATCTCAAAGAAAGGGGCCACGGTGTTTCTGTATCTCTATTATGTTGGTGCGTCTTCGGAACTTTTAAATATCTCGATATATCTCGAAAACTACGCTTCTGATCAAAAAATATCATAGAACATAAATTGTAGGAAACATAATTCTCTACAAAAAACGTCTCTAAACATTTTGCCATAGCTCGTTTCGTTTCCGAGATATTTGCAGATTCACCTCAAAGGAACTGGCCTGACGGACATATTTCGAGATATTTTTTCTTCTTGTTGTTCTTCCTCTGCACAGCTAAGCTGGAAGTGGCATTTGCAGCTCGCAATAGTGCAGAGTTATCTCAAAGAAAGGGGCCACGGTGTTTCTGTATCTCTATTATGTTGGTGCGGCTTCGGAACTTTTAAATATCTTGATATATCTCGAGAACTACGCATCTGATCAAAAAATATCATAGAACATAAAAAGTAGGAAACTTAATTCTCTACAAAAAAGGTCTCTTAACATTTTGCCATAGCTCGCTTCGTTTCCGAGATATTTGCAGATTTATCTCAAGGGAAGTGGCCTGACGGACATATTTCGAGATATTTCTTCTTCTTGTGGTTCTTCTTCTGCGCAGCTAAGCTGGAAGTGGCATTTGCAGCTCGCAAGAGTGCAGAGTTATCCCAAAGAAAGGGGCCACGGTGTTTCTGTATCTCTATTATGTTGGTGCGGCTTCGGAACTTTTACATATCTCGATATATCTCGAAAACTACGCTTCTGATCAAAAAATATCATAGAACATAAATTGTAGGAAACATAATTCTCTACAAAAAAGGTCTCTTAACATTTTGCCATAGCTCATTTCGTTTCCGAGATATTTGCAGATTTATCTCAAGGGAAGGGTCCTGATGGACATATTTCGAGATATTTCTTCTTCTTGTTGTTCTTCTTCTGCACAGCTAAGCTGGAAGTGGCATTTACAGCTCGCAATAGTGCAGAGTTATCTCAAAGAAAGGGGCCACGGTGTTTCTGTATCTCTATTACGTTGGTGCGGCTTCGGAACTTTTAAATATCTTGATATATCTCGAGAACTACGCATCTGATCAAAAAATATCATGGAACATGAAAAGTAGGAAACTTAATTCTCTACAAAAAAGGTCTCTTAACATTTTGCCGTAGCTCTCTTCGTTTCCGAGATATTTGCAGATATATCTCAAGGGAAGGGGCCTGACGGACATATTTCGAGATATTTCTTCTTCTTGTTGTTCTTCTTCTGCACAGCTAAGCTGGAAGTGGCATTTGCAGCTCGCAATAGTGCAGAGTTATCTCAAAGAAAGGGGCCACGGTGTTTCTGTATCTCTATTATGTTGGTGCGGCTTCGGAACTTTTAAATATCTTGATATATCTCGAGAACTACGCATCTGATCAAAAAATATCATAGAACATAAAAAGTAGGAAACTTAATTCTCTACAAAAAAGGTCGCTTAACATTTTGCCATAGCTCGCTTCGTTTCCGAGATATTTGCATATTTATCTCAAGGGAAGGGGCCTGACGGACATATTTCGAGATATTTCTTCTTCTTGTTGTTCTTCTTCTGCACAGCTAAGCTGGAAGTGGCATTTGCGGCTCGCACTAGTGCAGAGTTATCTCAAAGAAAGGGGCCACGGTGTTTCTGTATCTCTATTATGTTGGTGCGGCTTCGGAACTTTTAAATATCTCGATATATCTCGAAAACTACGCTTCTGATCAAAAAATATCATAGAACATAAATTGTAGGAAACATAATTCTCTACAAAAAACGTCTCTTAACATTTTGCCATAGCTCGTTTCGTTTCCGAGATATTTGCAGATTCACCTCAAAGGAACTGGCCTGACGGACATATTTCGAGATATTTTTTCTTCTTGTTGTTCTTCCTCTGCACAGCTAAGCTGGAAGTGGCATTTGCAGCTCGCAATAGTGCAGAGTTATCTCAAAGAAAGGGGCCACGGTGTTTCTGTATCTCTATTATGTTGGTGCGGCTTCGGAACTTTTAAATATCTTGATATATCTCGAGAACTACGCATCCGATCAAAAAATATCATAGAACATGAAAAGTGGGAAACTTAATTCTCTACAAAAAAGGTCTGTTAACATTTTGCCATAGCTCTCTTCGTTTCCGAGATATTTGCAGATATATCTCAAGGGAAGGGGCCTGATGGACATATTTCGAGATATTTCTTCTTCTTGTTGTTCTTCTTCTGCACAGCTAAGCTGGAAGTGGCATTTGCGGCTCGCACTAGTGCAGAGTTATCTCAAAGAAAGGGGCCACGGTGTTTCTGTATCTCTATAATGTTGGTGCGTCTTCGGAACTTTTAAATATCTCGATATATCTCGAAAACTACGCTTCTGATCAAAAAATATCATAGAACATAAATTGTAGGAAACATAATTCTCTACAAAAAACGTCTCTTAACATTTTGCCATAGCTCGTTTCGTTTCCGAGATATTTGCAGATTCAGCTCAAAGGAACTGGCCTGACGGACATATTTCGAGATATTTCTTCTTCTTGTTGTTCTTCCTCTGCACAGCTAAGCTGGAAGTGGCATTTGCAGCTCGCAATAGTGCAGAGTTTTCTCAAAGAAAGGGGCCACGGTGTTTCTGTATCTCTATTATGTTGGTGCGGCTTCGGAACTTTTAAATATCTTGATATATCTCGAGAACTACGCAACTGATCAAAAAATATCATAGAACATAAAAAGTAGGAAACTTAATTCTCTACAAAAAAGGTCTCTTAACATTTTGCCATAGCTCGCTTCGTTTCCGAGATATTTGCATATTTATCTCAAGGGAAGGGGCCTGACGGACATATTTCGAGATATTTCTTCTTCTTGTTGTTCTTCTTCTGCACAGCTAAGCTGGAAGTGGCATTTACAGCTCGCAATAGTGCAGAGTTATCTCAAAGAAAGGGGCCACGGTGTTTCTGTATCTCTATTATGTTGGTGCTGCTTCGGAACTTTTAAATATCTTGATATATCTCGAGAACTACGCATCTGATCAAAAAATATCATAGAACATGAAACGTAGGAAACTTAATTCTCTACAAAAAAGGTCTCTTAACATTTTGCCATAGCTCTCTTCGTTTCCGAGATATTTGCAGATTTATCTCAAGGGAAGGGGCCTGACGGACATATTTCGAGATATTTCTTCTTCTTGTTGTTCTTCTTCTGCACAGCTAAGCTCGAAGTGGCATTTGCAGCTCGCAATAGTGCAGAGTTATCTCAAAGAAAGAGGCCACGGTGTTTCTGTACCTCTATTATGTTGGTGCAGCTTCGGAACTTTTAAATATCTTGATATATCTCGAGAACTACGCATCTGATCAAAAAATATCATTGAACATAAAAAGTAGGAAACTTAATTCTCTACAAAAAAGGTCTCTTAACATTTTGCCATAGCTCGCTTCGTTTCCGAGATATTTGCAGATTTATCTCAAGGGAAGTGGCCTGACGGACATATTTCGAGATATTTCTTCTTCTTGTTGTTCTTCTTCTGCACAGCTAAACTGGAAGTGGCATTTGCGGCTCGCACTAGTGCAGAGTTATCTCAAAGAAAGGGGCCACGGTGTTTCTGTATCTCTATTATGTTGGTGCGTCTTCGGAACTTTTAAATATCTCGATATATCTCGAAAACTACGCTTCTGATCAAAAAATATCATAGAACATAAATTGTAGGAAACATAATTCTCTACAAAAAAGGTCTCTTAACATTTTGCCATAGCTCGTTTCGTTTCCGAGATATTTGCAGATTCAGCTCAAAGGAACTGGCCTGACGGACATATTTCGAGATATTTCTTCTTCTTGTTGTTCTTCCTCTGCACAGCTAAGCTGGAAGTGGCATTTGCAGCTCGCAATAGTGCAGAGTTATCTCAAAGAAAGGGGCCACGGTGTTTCTGTATCTCTATTATGTTGGTGCGGCTTCGGAACTTTTAAATATCTTGATATATCTCGAGAACTACGCATCTGATCAAAAAATATCATAGAACATAAAAAGTAGGAAACTTAATTCTCTACAAAAAAGGTCTCTTAACATTTTGCCATAGCTCGCTTCGTGTCCGAGATATTTGCATATTTATCTCAAGGGAAGGGGCCTGACGGACATATTTCGAGATATTTCTTCTTCTTGTTGTTCTCCTTCTGCACAGCTAAGCTGGAAGTGGCATTTACAGCTCGCAATAGTGCAGAGTTATCTCAAAGAAAGGGGCCACGCTGTTTCTGTATCTCTATTATGTTGGTGCTGCTTCGGAACTTTTAAATATCTTGATATATCTCGAGAACTACGCATCTGATCAAAAAATATCATAGAACATGAAAAGTAGGAAACTTAATTCTCTACAAAAAAGGTCTCTTAACATTTTGCCATAGCTCTCTTCGTTTCCGAGATATTTGCAGATTTATCTCAAGGGAAGGGGCCTGACGGACATATTTCGAGATATTTCTTCTTCTTGTTGTTCTTCTTCTGCACAGCTAAGCTCGAAGTGGCATTTGCAGCTCGCAATAGTGCAGAGTTATCTCAAAGAAAGAGGCCACGGTGTTTCTGTACCTCTATTATGTTGGTGCAGCTTCGGAACTTTTAAATATCTTGATATATCTCGAGAACTACGCATCTGATCAAAAAATATCATCGAACATAAAAAGCAGGAAACTTAATTCTCTACAAAAAAGGTCTCTTAACATTTTGCCATAGCTCGCTTCGTTTCCGAGATATTTGCAGATTTATCTCAAGGGAAGTGGCCTGACGGACATATTTCGAGATATTTCTTCTTCTTGTTGTTCTTCTTCTGCACGGCTAAGCTGGAAGTGGCATTTGCAGCTCGCAAGAGTGCAGAGTTATCCCAAAGAAAGGGGCCACGGTGTTTCTGTATCTCTATTATGTTGGTGCGGCTTCGGAACTTTTACATATCTCGATATATCTCGAAAACTACGCTTCTGATCAAAAAATATCATAGAACATAAATTGTAGGAGACATAATTCTCTACAAAAAAGGTCTCTGAACATTTTGCCATAGCTCGCTTCGTTTCCGAGATATTTGCATATTTATCTCAAGGGAAGGGGCCTGACGGACATATTTCGAGATATTTCTTCTTCTTGTTGTTCTTCTTCTGCACAGCTAAGCTCGAAGTGGCATTTGCAGCTCGCAATAGTGCAGAGTTATCTCAAAGAAAGAGGCCACGGTGTTTCTGTACCTCTATTATGTTGGTGCAGCTTCGGAACTTTTAAATATCTCGATATATCTCGAAAACTACGCTTCTGATCAAAAAATATCATAGAACCTAAATTGTAGGAAACATAATTCTCTACAAAAAAGGTCTCTTAACATTTTGCCATAGCTCGTTTCGTTTCCGAGATATTTGCAGATTCAGCTCAAAGGAACTGGCCTGACGGACATATTTCGAGATATTTCTTCTTCTTGTTGTTCTTCCTCTGCACAGCTAAGCTGGAAGTGGCATTTGCAGCTCGCAATAGTGCAGAGTTATCTCAAAGAAAGGGGCCACGGTGTTTCTGTATCTCTATTATGTTGGTGCGTCTTCGGAACTTTTAAATATCTCGATATATCTCGAAAACTACGCTTCTGATCAAAAAATATCATAGAACATAAATTGTAGGAAACATAATTCTCTACAAAAAAGGTCTCTTAACATTTTGCCATAGCTCGTTTCGTTTCCGAGATATTTGCAGATTCAGCTCAAAGGAACTGGCCTGACGGACATATTTCGAGATATTTCTTCTTCTTGTTGTTCTTCCTCTGCACAGCTAAGCTGGAAGTGGCATTTGCAGCTCGCAATAGTGCAGAGTTATCTCAAAGAAAGGGGCCACGGTGTTTCTGTATCTCTATTATGTTGGTGCGGCTTCGGAACTTTTAAATATCTTGATATATCTCGAGAACTACGCATCTGATCAAAAAATATCATAGAACATAAAAAGTAGGAAACTTAATTCTCTACAAAAAAGGTCTCTTAACATTTTGCCATAGCTCGCTTCGTGTCCGAGATATTTGCATATTTATCTCAAGGGAAGGGGCCTGACGGACATATTTCGAGATATTTCTTCTTCTTGTTGTTCTCCTTCTGCACAGCTAAGCTGGAAGTGGCATTTACAGCTCGCAATAGTGCAGAGTTATCTCAAAGAAAGGGGCCACGCTGTTTCTGTATCTCTATTATGTTGGTGCTGCTTCGGAACTTTTAAATATCTTGATATATCTCGAGAACTACGCATCTGATCAAAAAATATCATAGAACATGAAAAGTAGGAAACTTAATTCTCTACAAAAAAGGTCTCTTAACATTTTGCCATAGCTCTCTTCGTTTCCGAGATATTTGCAGATTTATCTCAAGGGAAGGGGCCTGACGGACATATTTCGAGATATTTCTTCTTCTTGTTGTTCTTCTTCTGCACAGCTAAGCTCGAAGTGGCATTTGCAGCTCGCAATAGTGCAGAGTTATCTCAAAGAAAGAGGCCACGGTGTTTCTGTACCTCTATTATGTTGGTGCAGCTTCGGAACTTTTAAATATCTTGATATATCTCGAGAACTACGCATCTGATCAAAAAATATCATCGAACATAAAAAGCAGGAAACTTAATTCTCTACAAAAAAGGTCTCTTAACATTTTGCCATAGCTCGCTTCGTTTCCGAGATATTTGCAGATTTATCTCAAGGGAAGTGGCCTGACGGACATATTTCGAGATATTTCTTCTTCTTGTTGTTCTTCTTCTGCACAGCTAAGCTGGAAGTGGCATTTGCAGCTCGCAAGAGTGCAGAGTTATCCCAAAGAAAGGGGCCACGGTGTTTCTGTATCTCTATTATGTTGGTGCGGCTTCGGAACTTTTACATATCTCGATATATCTCGAAAACTACGCTTCTGATCAAAAAATATCATAGAACATAAATTGTAGGAGACATAATTCTCTACAAAAAAGGTCTCTGAACATTTTGCCATAGCTCGCTTCGTTTCCGAGATATTTGCATATTTATCTCAAGGGAAGGGGCCTGACGGACATATTTCGAGATATTTCTTCTTCTTGTTGTTCTTCTTCTGCACAGCTAAGCTCGAAGTGGCATTTGCAGCTCGCAATAGTGCAGAGTTATCTCAAAGAAAGAGGCCACGGTGTTTCTGTACCTCTATTATGTTGGTGCAGCTTCGGAACTTTTAAATATCTCGATATATCTCGAAAACTACGCTTCTGATCAAAAAATATCATAGAACCTAAATTGTAGGAAACATAATTCTCTACAAAAAAGGTCTCTTAACATTTTGCCATAGCTCGTTTCGTTTCCGAGATATTTGCAGATTCAGCTCAAAGGAACTGGCCTGACGGACATATTTCGAGATATTTCTTCTTCTTGTTGTTCTTCCTCTGCACAGCTAAGCTGGAAGTGGCATTTGCAGCTCGCAATAGTGCAGAGTTATCTCAAAGAAAGGGGCCACGGTGTTTCTGTATCTCTATTATGTTGGTGCGGCTTCGGAACTTTTAAATATCTTGATATATCTCGAGAACTACGCATCTGATCAAAAAATATCATAGAACATAAAAAGTAGGAAACTTAATTCTCTACAAAAAAGGTCTCTTAACATTTTGCCATAGCTCGCTTCGTGTCCGAGATATTTGCATATTTATCTCAAGGGAAGGGGCCTGACGGACATATTTCGAGATATTTCTTCTTCTTGTTGTTCTTCTTCTGCACAGCTAAGCTGGAAGTGGCATTTACAGCTCGCAATAGTGCAGAGTTATCTCAAAGAAAGGGGCCACGCTGTTTCTGTATCTCTATTATGTTGGTGCTGCTTCGGAACTTTTAAATATCTTGATATATCTCGAGAACTACGCATCTGATCAAAAAATATCATAGAACATGAAAAGTAGGAAACTTAATTCTCTACAAAAAAGGTCTCTTAACATTTTGCCATAGCTCTCTTCGTTTCCGAGATATTTGCAGATTTATCTCAAGGGAAGGGGCCTGACGGACATATTTCGAGATATTTCTTCTTCTTGTTGTTCTTCTTCTGCACAGCTAAGCTCGAAGTGGCATTTGCAGCTCGCAATAGTGCAGAGTTATCTCAAAGAAAGAGGCCACGGTGTTTCTGTACCTCTATTATGTTGGTGCAGCTTCGGAACTTTTAAATATCTTGATATATCTCGAGAACTACGCATCTGATCAAAAAATATCATCGAACATAAAAAGCAGGAAACTTAATTCTCTACAAAAAAGGTCTCTTAACATTTTGCCATAGCTCGCTTCGTTTAGGAGATATTTGCAGATTTATCTCAAGGGAAGTGGCCTGACGGACATATTTCGAGATATTTCTTCTTCTTGTTGTTCTTCTTCTGCACAGCTAAGCTGGAAGTGGCATTTGCAGCTCGCAAGAGTGCAGAGTTATAACAAAGAAAGGGGCCACGGTGTTTCTGTATCTCTATTATGTTGGTGCGGCTTCGGAACTTTTACATATCTCGATATATCTCGAAAACTACGCTTCTGATCAAAAAATATCATAGAACATAAATTGTAGGAGACATAATTCTCTACAAAAAAGGTCTCTTAACATTTTGCCATAGCTCGCTTCGTTTCCGAGATATTTGCAGATTTATCTCAAGGGAAGGGTCCTGATGGACATATTTCGAGATATTTCTTCTTCTTGTTGTTCTTTTTCTGCACAGCTAAACTGGAAGTGGCATTTCCAGCTCGCAATCGTGCAGAGTTATCTCAAAGAAAGGGGCCACGGTGTTTCTGTATCTCTATTATGTTGGTGCGGCTTCGGAACTTTTAAATATCTTGATATATCTCGATAACTACGCCTCTGATCGAAAAATATCATACAACATAAATTGTAGGAAACATAATTCTCTACAAAAAACGTCTCTTAACATTTTGCCATAGCTCGCTTCGTTTCCGAGATATTTGCAGATTCAGCTCAAAGGAACGGGCCTGACGGACATATTTCGAGATACTTCTTCTTCTTGTTGTTCTTCCTCTGCACAGCTAAGCTGGAAGTGGCATTTGCAGCTCGCAATAGTGCAGAGTTATCTCAAAGAAAGGGGCCACGGTGTTTCTGTATCTCTATTATGTTGGTGCGGCTTCGGAACTTTTAAATATCTTGATATATCTCGAGAACTACGCATCTGATCAAAAAATATCATAGAACATAAAAAGTAGGAAACATAATTCTCTACAAAAAAGGTCTCTTAACATTTTGCCATAGCTCGCTTCGTTTCCGAGATATTTGCAGATTTATCTCAAGGGAAGGGGCCTGACGGACATATTTCGAGATATTTCTTCTTCTTGTTGTTCTTCTTCTGCACAGCTAAGCTGGAAGTGGCATTTACGGCTCGCACTAGTGCAGAGTTGTCTCAACGAAAGGGGCCACGGTGTTTCTGTATCTCTATTATGTTGGTGCGGCTTCGGAACTTTAAAATATCTTGATATATCTCGAGAACTACGCATCTGATCAAAAAATATCATAGAACATGAAAAGTAGGAAACTTAATTCTCTACAAAAAAGGTCTCTTAACATTTTGCCATAGCTCTCTTCGTTTCCGAGATATTTGCAGATTTATCTCAAGGGAAGGGGCCTGACGGACATATTTCGAGATATTTCTTCTTCTTGTTGTTCTTCTTCTGCACAGCTAAGCTGGAAGTGGCATTTGCAGCTCGCAATAGTGCAGAGTTATCTCAAAGAAAGGGGCCACGGTGTTTCTGTATCTCTATTATGTTGGTGCGGCTTCGGAACTTTTAAATATCTTGATATATCTCGAGAACTACGCGTCTGATCAAAAAATATCATAGAACATAAAAAGTAGGAAACTTAATTCTCTACAAAAACGGTCTCTTAGCATTTTGCCATAGCTCGCTTCGTTTCCGAGATATTTGCAGATATATCTCAAGGGAAGGGGCCTGACGGACATATTTCGAGATATTTCTTCTTCTTGTTGTTCTTCTTCTGCACAGCTAAGCTGGAAGTGGCACTTGCGGCTCGCACTAGTGCACAGTTATCTCAAAGAAGGGGCCACGGTGTTTCTGTATCTCTACTATGTTGGTGCGTCTTCGGAACTTTTAAATATCTCGATATATCTCGAAAACTACGCTTCTGATCAAAAAATATCATAGAACCTAAATTGTAGGAAACATAATTCTCTACAAAAAAGGTCTCTTAACATTTTGCCATAGCTCGTTTCGTTTCCGAGATATTTGCAGATTCAGCTCAAAGGAACTGGCCTGACGGACATATTTCGAGATATTTCTTCTTCTTGTTGTTCTTCCTCTGCACAGCTAAGCTGGAAGTGGCATTTGCAGCTCGCAATAGTGCAGAGTTATCTCAAAGAAAGGGGCCACGGTGTTTCTGTATCTCTATTATGTTGGTGCGGCTTCGGAACTTTTAAATATCTTGATATATCTCGAGAACTACGCATCTGATCAAAAAATATCATAGAACATAAAAAGTAGGAAACTTAATTCTCTACAAAAAAGGTCTCTTAACATTTTGCCATAGCTCGCTTCGTGTCCGAGATATTTGCATATTTATCTCAAGGGAAGGGGCCTGACGGACATATTTCGAGATATTTCTTCTTCTTGTTGTTCTTCTTCTGCACAGCTAAGCTGGAAGTGGCATTTACAGCTCGCAATAGTGCAGAGTTATCTCAAAGAAAGGGGCCACGCTGTTTCTGTATCTCTATTATGTTGGTGCTGCTTCGGAACTTTTAAATATCTTGATATATCTCGAGAACTACGCATCTGATCAAAAAATATCATAGAACATGAAAAGTAGGAAACTTAATTCTCTACAAAAAAGGTCTCTTAACATTTTGCCATAGCTCTCTTCGTTTCCGAGATATTTGCAGATTTATCTCAAGGGAAGGGGCCTGACGGACATATTTCGAGATATTTCTTCTTCTTGTTGTTCTTCTTCTGCACAGCTAAGCTCGAAGTGGCATTTGCAGCTCGCAATAGTGCAGAGTTATCTCAAAGAAAGAGGCCACGGTGTTTCTGTACCTCTATTATGTTGGTGCAGCTTCGGAACTTTTAAATATCTTGATATATCTCGAGAACTACGCATCTGATCAAAAAATATCATCGAACATAAAAAGCAGGAAACTTAATTCTCTACAAAAAAGGTCTCTTAACATTTTGCCATAGCTCGCTTCGTTTAGGAGATATTTGCAGATTTATCTCAAGGGAAGTGGCCTGACGGACATATTTCGAGATATTTCTTCTTCTTGTTGTTCTTCTTCTGCACAGCTAAGCTGGAAGTGGCATTTGCAGCTCGCAAGAGTGCAGAGTTATAACAAAGAAAGGGGCCACGGTGTTTCTGTATCTCTATTATGTTGGTGCGGCTTCGGAACTTTTACATATCTCGATATATCTCGAAAACTACGCTTCTGATCAAAAAATATCATAGAACATAAATTGTAGGAGACATAATTCTCTACAAAAAAGGTCTCTTAACATTTTGCCATAGCTCGCTTCGTTTCCGAGATATTTGCAGATTTATCTCAAGGGAAGGGTCCTGATGGACATATTTCGAGATATTTCTTCTTCTTGTTGTTCTTTTTCTGCACAGCTAAACTGGAAGTGGCATTTCCAGCTCGCAATCGTGCAGAGTTATCTCAAAGAAAGGGGCCACGGTGTTTCTGTATCTCTATTATGTTGGTGCGGCTTCGGAACTTTTAAATATCTTGATATATCTCGATAACTACGCCTCTGATCGAAAAATATCATACAACATAAATTGTAGGAAACATAATTCTCTACAAAAAACGTCTCTTAACATTTTGCCATAGCTCGCTTCGTTTCCGAGATATTTGCAGATTCAGCTCAAAGGAACGGGCCTGACGGACATATTTCGAGATACTTCTTCTTCTTGTTGTTCTTCCTCTGCACAGCTAAGCTGGAAGTGGCATTTGCAGCTCGCAATAGTGCAGAGTTATCTCAAAGAAAGGGGCCACGGTGTTTCTGTATCTCTATTATGTTGGTGCGGCTTCGGAACTTTTAAATATCTTGATATATCTCGAGAACTACGCATCTGATCAAAAAATATCATAGAACATAAAAAGTAGGAAACATAATTCTCTACAAAAAAGGTCTCTTAACATTTTGCCATAGCTCGCTTCGTTTCCGAGATATTTGCAGATTTATCTCAAGGGAAGGGGCCTGACGGACATATTTCGAGATATTTCTTCTTCTTGTTGTTCTTCTTCTGCACAGCTAAGCTGGAAGTGGCATTTACGGCTCGCACTAGTGCAGAGTTGTCTCAACGAAAGGGGCCACGGTGTTTCTGTATCTCTATTATGTTGGTGCGGCTTCGGAACTTTAAAATATCTTGATATATCTCGAGAACTACGCATCTGATCAAAAAATATCATAGAACATGAAAAGTAGGAAACTTAATTCTCTACAAAAAAGGTCTCTTAACATTTTGCCATAGCTCTCTTCGTTTCCGAGATATTTGCAGATTTATCTCAAGGGAAGGGGCCTGACGGACATATTTCGAGATATTTCTTCTTCTTGTTGTTCTTCTTCTGCACAGCTAAGCTGGAAGTGGCATTTGCAGCTCGCAATAGTGCAGAGTTATCTCAAAGAAAGGGGCCACGGTGTTTCTGTATCTCTATTATGTTGGTGCGGCTTCGGAACTTTTAAATATCTTGATATATCTCGAGAACTACGCGTCTGATCAAAAAATATCATAGAACATAAAAAGTAGGAAACTTAATTCTCTACAAAAACGGTCTCTTAGCATTTTGCCATAGCTCGCTTCGTTTCCGAGATATTTGCAGATATATCTCAAGGGAAGGGGCCTGACGGACATATTTCGAGATATTTCTTCTTCTTGTTGTTCTTCTTCTGCACAGCTAAGCTGGAAGTGGCACTTGCGGCTCGCACTAGTGCACAGTTATCTCAAAGAAGGGGCCACGGTGTTTCTGTATCTCTACTATGTTGTTGCGTCTTCGGAACTTTTAAATATCTCGATATATCTCGAAAACTACGCTTCTGATCAAAAAATATCATAGAACATAAATTGTAGGAAACATAATTCTCTACAAAAAACGTCTCTTAACATTTTGCCATAGCTCGCTTCGTTTCCGAGATATTTGCAGATTCAGCTCAAAGGAACTGGCCTGACGGACATATTTCGAGATATTTCTTCTTCTTGTTGTTCTTCTTCTGCACAGCTAAGCTGGAAGTGGCATTTGCGGCTCGCACTAGTGCACAGTTATCTCAAAGAAAGGGGCCACGGTGTTTCTGTATCTCTATTATGTTGGTGCGTCTTCGGAACTTTTAAATATCTCGATATATCTCGAAAACTACGCTTCTGATCAAAAAATATCATAGAACATAAAAAGTAGGAAACTTAATTCTCTACAAAAAAGGTCTCTTAACATTTTGCCATAGCTCGCTTCGTTTCCGAGATATTTGCAGATTCAGCTCAAAGGAACTGGCCTGACGGACATATTTCGAGATATTTCTTCTTCTTGTTGTTCTTCTTCTGCACAGCTAAGCTGGAAGTGGCATTTACAGCTCGCAATAGTGCAGAGTTATCTCAAAGAAAGGGGCCACGCTGTTTCTGTATCTCTATTATGTTGGTGCTGCTTCGGAACTTTTAAATATCTTGATATATCTCGAGAACTACGCATCTGATCAAAAAATATCATAGAACATGAAAAGTAGGAAACTTAATTCTCTACAAAAAAGGTCTCTTAACATTTTGCCATAGCTCACTTCGTTTCCGAGATATTTGCAGATTTATCTCAAGGGAAGTGGCCTGACGGACATATTTCGAGATATTTCTTCTTCTTGTTGTTCTTCTTCTGCACAGCTAAGCTGGAAGTGGCATTTGCAGCTCGCAAGAGTGCAGAGTTATCCCAAAGAAAGGGGCCACGGTGTTTCTGTATCTCTATTATGTTGGTGCGGCTTCGGAACTTTTACATATCTCGATATATCTCGAAAACTACGCTTCTGATCAAAAAATATCATAGAACATAAATTGTAGGAGACATAATTCTCTACAAAAAAGGTCTCTTAACATTTTGCCATAGCTCGCTTCGTTTCCGAGATATTTGCATATTTATCTCAAGGGAAGGGGCCTGACGGACATATTTCGAGATATTTCTTCTTCTTGTTGTTCTTCTTCTGCACAGCTAAGCTGGAAGTGGCATTTACAGCTCGCAATAGTGCAGAGTTATCTCAAAGAAAGGGGCCACGGTGTTTCTGTATCTCTATTATGTTGGTGCGGCTTCGGAACTTTTAAATATCTTGATATATCTTGAGAACTACGCATCTGATCAAAAAATATCATAGAACATAAAAAGTAGGAAACTTAATTCTCTACAAAAAAGGTCTCTTAACATTTTGCCATAGCTCGCTTGGTTTCCGAGATATTTGCAGATTTATCTCAAGGGAAGGGGCCTGACGGACATATTTCGAGATATTTCTTCTTCTTGTTGTTCTTCTTCTGCACAGCTAAGCTGGAAGTGGCATTTGCGGCTCGCACTAGTGCAGAGTTATCTCAAAGAAAGGGGCCACGGTGTTTCTGTATCTCTATTATGTTGGTGCGGCTTCGGAACTTTTAAATATCTCGATATATCTCGAAAACTACGCTTCTGATCAAAAAATATCATAGAACATAAATTGTAGGAAAGATAATTCTCTACAAAAAACGTCTCTTAACATTTTGCCATAGCTCGCTCCGTTTCCGAGATATTTGCAGATTCAGCTCAAAGGAACGGGCCTGACGGACATATTTCGAGATACTTCTTCTTCTTGTTGTTCTTCCTCTGCACAGCTAAGCTGGAAGTGGCATTTGCAGCTCGCAATAGTGCAGAGTTATCTCAAAGAAAGGGGCCACGGTGTTTCTGTATCTCTATTATGTTGGTGCGGCTTCGGAACTTTTAAATATCTTGATATATCTCGAGAACTACGCATCTGATCAAAAAATATCATAGAACATAAAAAGTAGGAAACTTAATTCTCTACAAAAAAGGTCTCTTAACATTTTGCCATAGCTCGCTTCGTTTCCGAGATATTTGCAGATTCAGCTCAAAGGAACGGGCCTGACGGACATATTTCGAGATACTTCTTCTTCTTGTTGTTCTTCCTCTGCACAGCTAAGCTGGAAGTGGTATTTGCAGCTCGCAATAGTGCAGAGTTATCTCAAAGAAAGGGGCCACGGTGTTTCTGTATCTCTATTATGTTGGTGCGGCTTCGGAACTTTTAAATATCTTGATATATCTCGAGAACTACGCATCTGATCAAAAAATATCATAGAACATAAAAAGTAGGAAACTTAATTCTCTACAAAAAAGGTCTGTGAACATTTTGCCATAGCTCGCTTCGTTTCCGAGATATTTGCAGATTTATCTCAAGGGAAGGGGCCTGACGGACATATTTCGAGATATTTCTTCTTCTTGTTGTTCTTCTGCGCAGCTAAGCTGGAAGTGGCATTTGCAGGTCGCAATAGTGCAGAGATATCTCAAAGAAAGGGGCCACGCTGTTTCTGTATCTCTATTATGTTGGTGCGGCTTCCGAACTTTTAAATATCTTGATATATCTCGAGAACTACGCATCTGATCAAAAAATATCATAGAACATAAAAAGTAGGAAACTTAATTCTCTACAAAAAAGGTCTCTGAACATTTTGCCATAGATCGCTTCGTTTCCGAGATATTTGCAGATTTATCACAAGGGAAGGGGCCTGACGGACATATTTCGAGATATTTCTTCTTCTTGTTGTTCTTATT
Source organism: Osmia lignaria lignaria (assembly GCF_051020975.1). Classification (NCBI taxonomy): domain Eukaryota; kingdom Metazoa; phylum Arthropoda; class Insecta; order Hymenoptera; family Megachilidae; genus Osmia; species Osmia lignaria. Next base: position 24,802,216 of record NW_027478160.1, on the reverse strand, counting down.
CTGCACAGCTAAGCTGGAAGTGGCATTTGCGGCTCGCACTATTGCAGAGTTATCTCAAAGAAAGGGGCCACGGTGTTTCTGTATCTCTATTATGTTGGTGCGGCTTCGGAACTTTTAAATATCTTGATATATCTCGAGAACTACGCATCAGATAAAAAAATATCATAGAACATAAAAAGTAGGAAACTTAATTCTCCACAAAAAAGGTCTCTTAACATTTTGCCATAGCCCTCTTCGTTTCCGAGATATTTGCCGATTTATCTCAAGGGAAGGGGCCTGACGGACATTAATCGAGATATTTCTTCTTCTTGATGTTCTTCTTCTGCACAGCTAAGCTGGAAGTGGCATTTGCAGCTCGCAATAGTGCAGAGTTATCTCAAAGAAAGGGGCCACGGTGTTTCTGTATCTCTATTATGTTGGTGCGGCTTCGGAACTTTTAAATATCTTGATATATCTCGAGAACTACGCATCTGATCAAAGAATATCATAGAACATAAATTGTAGGAAACATAATTCTCTACAAAAAAGGTCTCTTAACATTTTGCCATAGCTCGCTTCGTTTCCGAGATATTTGCAGATATATCTCAAGGGAAGGGGCCTGACGGACATATTTCGAGATATTTCTTCTTCTTGTTGTTCTTCTTCTGCACAGCTAAGCTGGAAGTGGCATTTGCGGCTCGCACTAGTGCAGAGTTATCTCAAAGAAAGGGGCCACGGTGTTTCTGTATCTCTATTATGTTGGTGCGGCTTTGGAACTTTTAAATATCTCGATATATCTCGAAAACTACGCTTCTGATCAAAAAATATCATAGAATATAAATTGTAGGAAACATAATTCTCTACAAAAAAGGTCTCTTAACATTTTGCCATAGCTCGCTTCGTTTCCGAGATATTTGCAGATATATCTCAAGGGAAGGGGCCTGACGGACATATTTCGAGATATTTCTTCTTCTTGTTGTTCTTCTTCTGCACAGCTAAGCTGGAAGTGGCATTTGCGGCTCGCACTATTGCAGAGTTATCTCAAAGAAAGGGGCCACGGTGTTTCTGTATCTCTATTATGTTGGTGCGGCTTCGGAACTTTTAAATATCTTGATATATCTCGAGAACTACGCATCAGATAAAAAAATATCATAGAACATGAAAAGTAGGAAACTTAATTCTCCACAAAAAAGGTCTCTTAACATTTTGCCATAGCCCTCTTCGTTTCCGAGATATTTGCCGATTTATCTCAAGGGAAGGGGCCTGACGGACATTAATCGAGATATTTCTTCTTCTTGATGTTCTTCTTCTGCACAGCTAAGCTGGAAGTGGCATTTGCAGCTCGCAATAGTGCAGAGTTATCTCAAAGAAAGGGGCCACGGTGTTTCTGTATCTCTATTATGTTGGTGCGGCTCCGGAACTTTTAAATATCTTGATATATCTCGAGAACTACGCATCTGATCAAAGAATATCATAGAACATAAATTGTAGGAAACATAATTCTCTACAAAAAAGGTCTCTTAACATTTTGCCATAGCTCGCTTCGTTTCCGAGATATTTGCAGATATATCTCAAGGGAAGGGGCCTGACGGACATATTTCGAGATATTTCTTCTTCTTGTTGTTCTTCTTCTGCACAGCTAAGCTGGAAGTGGCATTTGCGGCTCGCACTAGTGCAGAGTTATCTCATAGAAAGGGGCCACGGTGTTTCTGTATCTCTATTATGTTGGTGCGGCTTCGGAACTTTTAAATATCTCGATATATCTCGAAAACTACGCTTCTGATCAAAAAATATCATAGAACATAAATTGTAGGAAACATAATTCTCTACAAAAAAGGTCTTAACATTTTGTCATAGCTCGCTTCGTTTCCGAGATATTTGCAGATATATCTCAAGGGAAGGGGCCTGACGGACATATTTCGAGATATTTCTTCTTCTTGTTGTTCTTCTTCTGCACAGCTAAGCTGGAAGTGGCATTTACAGCTCGCAATAGTGCAGAGTTATCTCAAAGAAAGGGGCCACGGTGTTTCTGTATCTCTATTATGTTGGTGCGGCTTTGGAACTTTTAAATATCTCGATATATCTCGAAAACTACGCTTCTGATCAAAAAATATCATAGAACATAAATTGTAGGAAACATAATTCTCTACAAAAAAGGTCTCTTAACATTTTGCCATAGCTCGCTTGGTTTCCGAGATATTTGCAGATATATCTCAAGGGAAGGGGCCTGACGGACATATTTCGAGATATTTCTTCTTCTTGTTGTTCTTCTTCTGCACAGCTAAGCTGGAAGTGGCATTTACAGCTCGCAATAGTGCAGAGTTATCTCAAAGAAAGGGGCCACGGTGTTTCTGTATCTCTATTATGTTGGTGCGGTTTCGGAACTTTTAAATATCTTGATATATCTCGAGAACTACGCATCTGATCAAAAAATATCATAGAACATAAAAAGTAGGAAACTTAATTCTCTACAAATAAGGTCTCTTAACATTTTGCCATAGCTCGCTTCGTTTCCGAGATATTTGCAGATTTATCTCAAGGGAAGGGGCCTGACGGACATATTTCGAGATATTTCTTCTTCTTGTTGTTCTTCTGCGCAGCTAAGCTGGAAGTGGCATTTGCAGGTCGCAATAGTGCAGAGATATCTCAAAGAAAGGGGCCACGCTGTTTCTGTATCTCTATTATGTTGGTGCGGCTTCGGAACTTTTAAATATCTTGATATATATCGAGAGCTACGCGTCTGATCAAAAAATATCATAGAACATAAAAAGTAGGAAACATAGTTCTCTACAAAAAAGGTGTCTTAACATTTTGCCATAGCTCGCTTCGTTTCCGAGATATTTGCAGATATATCTCAAGGGAAGGGGCCTGACGGACATATTTCGAGATATTTCTTCTTCTTGTTGTTCTTCTTCTGCACAGCTAAGCTGGAAGTGGCATTTGCAGCTCGCAATAGTGCAGAGTTATCTCAAAGAAAGGGGCCACGGTGTTTCTGTATCTCTATTATGTTGGTGCGGCTTCGGAACTTTTAAATATCTTGATATATCTCGAGAACTACGCATCTGATCAAAAAATATCATAGAACATGAAAAGTAGGAAACTTAATTCTCTACAAAAAAGGTCTCTTAACATTTTGCCATAGCTCGCTTCGTTTCCGAGATATTTGCAGATTTATCTCAAGGGAAGGGGCCTGACGGACATATTTCGAGATATTTCTTCTTCTTGTTGTTCTTCTTCTGCACAGCTAAGCTGGAAGTGGCATTTGCGGCTCGCACTAGTGCAGAGTTATCTCAAAGAAAGGGGCCACGGTGTTTCTGTATCTCTATTATGTTGGTGCGGCTTCGGAACTTTTAAATATCTCGATATATCTCGAAAACTACGCTTCTGATCAAAAAATATCATAGAACTTAAATTGTAGGAAACATAATTCTCTACAAAAAACGTCTCTTAACATTTTGCCATAGCTCGCTTCGTTTCCGAGATATTTGCAGATATATCTCAAGGGCAGGGGCCTGACGGACATATTTCGAGATATTTCTTCTTCTTGTTGTTCTTCTTCTGCACAGCTAAGCTGGAAGTGGCATTTAGAGCTCGCAATAGTGCAGAGTTATCTCAAAGAAAGGGGCCACGGTGTTTCTGTATCTCTATTATGTTGGTGCGGCTTCGGAACTTTTAAATATCTTGATATATCTCGAGAACTACGCGTCTGATCAAAAAATATCATAGAACATAAAAAGTAGGAAACTTAATTCTCTACAAAAACGGTCTCTTAGCATTTTGCCATAGCTCGCTTCGTTTCCGAGATATTTGCAGATATATCTCAAGGGAAGGGGCCTGACGGACATATTTCGAGATATTTCTTCTTCTTGTTGTTCTTCTTCTGCACAGCTAAGCTGGAAGTGGCACTTGCGGCTCGCACTAGTGCACAGTTATCTCAAAGAAGGGGCCACGGTGTTTCTGTATCTCTACTATGTTGTTGCGTCTTCGGAACTTTTAAATATCTCGATATATCTCGAAAACTACGCTTCTGATCAAAAAATATCATAGAACATAAATTGTAGGAAACATAATTCTCTACAAAAAACGTCTCTTAACATTTTGCCATAGCTCGCTTCGTTTCCGAGATATTTGCAGATTCAGCTCAAAGGAACTGGCCTGACGGACATATTTCGAGATATTTCTTCTTCTTGTTGTTCTTCTTCTGCACAGCTAAGCTGGAAGTGGCATTTGCGGCTCGCACTAGTGCACAGTTATCTCAAAGAAAGGGGCCACGGTGTTTCTGTATCTCTATTATGTTGGTGCGTCTTCGGAACTTTTAAATATCTCGATATATCTCGAAAACTACGCTTCTGATCAAAAAATATCATAGAACATAAAAAGTAGGAAACTTAATTCTCTACAAAAAAGGTCTCTTAACATTTTGCCATAGCTCGCTTCGTTTCCGAGATATTTGCAGATTCAGCTCAAAGGAACTGGCCTGACGGACATATTTCGAGATATTTCTTCTTCTTGTTGTTCTTCTTCTGCACAGCTAAGCTGGAAGTGGCATTTACAGCTCGCAATAGTGCAGAGTTATCTCAAAGAAAGGGGCCACGCTGTTTCTGTATCTCTATTATGTTGGTGCTGCTTCGGAACTTTTAAATATCTTGATATATCTCGAGAACTACGCATCTGATCAAAAAATATCATAGAACATGAAAAGTAGGAAACTTAATTCTCTACAAAAAAGGTCTCTTAACATTTTGCCATAGCTCGCTTCGTTTCCGAGATATTTGCAGATTTATCTCAAGGGAAGTGGCCTGACGGACATATTTCGAGATATTTCTTCTTCTTGTTGTTCTTCTTCTGCACAGCTAAGCTGGAAGTGGCATTTGCAGCTCGCAAGAGTGCAGAGTTATCCCAAAGAAAGGGGCCACGGTGTTTCTGTATCTCTATTATGTTGGTGCGGCTTCGGAACTTTTACATATCTCGATATATCTCGAAAACTACGCTTCTGATCAAAAAATATCATAGAACATAAATTGTAGGAGACATAATTCTCTACAAAAAAGGTCTCTTAACATTTTGCCATAGCTCGCTTCGTTTCCGAGATATTTGCATATTTATCTCAAGGGAAGGGGCCTGACGGACATATTTCGAGATATTTCTTCTTCTTGTTGTTCTTCTTCTGCACAGCTAAGCTGGAAGTGGCATTTACAGCTCGCAATAGTGCAGAGTTATCTCAAAGAAAGGGGCCACGGTGTTTCTGTATCTCTATTATGTTGGTGCGGCTTCGGAACTTTTAAATATCTTGATATATCTTGAGAACTACGCATCTGATCAAAAAATATCATAGAACATAAAAAGTAGGAAACTTAATTCTCTACAAAAAAGGTCTCTTAACATTTTGCCATAGCTCGCTTGGTTTCCGAGATATTTGCAGATTTATCTCAAGGGAAGGGGCCTGACGGACATATTTCGAGATATTTCTTCTTCTTGTTGTTCTTCTTCTGCACAGCTAAGCTGGAAGTGGCATTTGCGGCTCGCACTAGTGCAGAGTTATCTCAAAGAAAGGGGCCACGGTGTTTCTGTATCTCTATTATGTTGGTGCGGCTTCGGAACTTTTAAATATCTCGATATATCTCGAAAACTACGCTTCTGATCAAAAAATATCATAGAACATAAATTGTAGGAAAGATAATTCTCTACAAAAAACGTCTCTTAACATTTTGCCATAGCTCGCTCCGTTTCCGAGATATTTGCAGATTCAGCTCAAAGGAACGGGCCTGACGGACATATTTCGAGATACTTCTTCTTCTTGTTGTTCTTCCTCTGCACAGCTAAGCTGGAAGTGGCATTTGCAGCTCGCAATAGTGCAGAGTTATCTCAAAGAAAGGGGCCACGGTGTTTCTGTATCTCTATTATGTTGGTGCGGCTTCGGAACTTTTAAATATCTTGATATATCTCGAGAACTACGCATCTGATCAAAAAATATCATAGAACATAAAAAGTAGGAAACTTAATTCTCTACAAAAAAGGTCTCTTAACATTTTGCCATAGCTCGCTTCGTTTCCGAGATATTTGCAGATTCAGCTCAAAGGAACGGGCCTGACGGACATATTTCGAGATACTTCTTCTTCTTGTTGTTCTTCCTCTGCACAGCTAAGCTGGAAGTGGTATTTGCAGCTCGCAATAGTGCAGAGTTATCTCAAAGAAAGGGGCCACGGTGTTTCTGTATCTCTATTATGTTGGTGCGGCTTCGGAACTTTTAAATATCTTGATATATCTCGAGAACTACGCATCTGATCAAAAAATATCATAGAACATAAAAAGTAGGAAACTTAATTCTCTACAAAAAAGGTCTGTGAACATTTTGCCATAGCTCGCTTCGTTTCCGAGATATTTGCAGATTTATCTCAAGGGAAGGGGCCTGACGGACATATTTCGAGATATTTCTTCTTCTTGTTGTTCTTCTGCGCAGCTAAGCTGGAAGTGGCATTTGCAGGTCGCAATAGTGCAGAGATATCTCAAAGAAAGGGGCCACGCTGTTTCTGTATCTCTATTATGTTGGTGCGGCTTCCGAACTTTTAAATATCTTGATATATCTCGAGAACTACGCATCTGATCAAAAAATATCATAGAACATAAAAAGTAGGAAACTTAATTCTCTACAAAAAAGGTCTCTGAACATTTTGCCATAGATCGCTTCGTTTCCGAGATATTTGCAGATTTATCACAAGGGAAGGGGCCTGACGGACATATTTCGAGATATTTCTTCTTCTTGTTGTTCTTCTTCTGCACAGCTAAGCTGGAAGTGGCATTTGCAGCTCGCAATAGTGCAGAGTTATCTCAAAGAAAGGGGCCACGGTGTTTCTGTATCTCTATTATGTTGGTGCGGCTTCGGAACTTTTAAATATCTTGATATATCTCGAGAACTACGCATCTGATCAAAAAATATCATAGAACATGAAAAGTAGGAAACTTAATTCTCTACAAAAAAGGTCTCTTAACATTTTGCCATAGCTCGCTTCGTTTCCGAGATATTTGCAGATTTATCTCAAGGGAAGGGGCCTGACGGACATATTTCGAGATATTTCTTCTTCTTGTTGTTCTTCTTCTGCACAGCTAAGCTGGAAGTGGCATTTGCGGCTCGCACTAGTGCAGAGTTATCTCAAAGAAAGGGGCCACGGTGTTTCTGTATCTCTATTATGTTGGTGCGGCTTCGGAACTTTTAAATATCTCGATATATCTCGAAAACTACGCTTCTGATCAAAAAATATCATAGAACTTAAATTGTAGGAAACATAATTCTCTACAAAAAACGTCTCTTAACATTTTGCCATAGCTCGCTTCGTTTCCGAGATATTTGCAGATATATCTCAAGGGCAGGGGCCTGACGGACATATTTCGAGATATTTCTTCTTCTTGTTGTTCTTCTTCTGCACAGCTAAGCTGGAAGTGGCATTTAGAGCTCGCAATAGTGCAGAGTTATCTCAAAGAAAGGGGCCACGGTGTTTCTGTATCTCTATTATGTTGGTGCGGCTTCGGAACTTTTAAATATCTTGATATATCTCGAGAACTACGCATCTGATCAAAAAATATCATAGAACATAAAAAGTAGGAAACTTAATTCTCTACAAAAAAGGTCTCTTAACATTTTGCCATAGCTCGCTTGGTTTCCGAGATATTTGCAGATTTATCACAAGGGAAGGGGCCTGGCGGACATATTTCGAGATATTTCTTCTTCTTGATGTTCTTCTTCTGCACAGATGAGCTGGAAGTGGCATTTGCAGCTCGCAATAGTGCAGAGTTATCTCAAAGAAAGGGGCCACGGTGTTTCTGTATCTCTATTATGTTGGTGCGGCTTCGGAACTTTTAAATATCTTGATATATCTCGAGAACTACGCATCTGATCAAAAAATATCATAGAACATAAAAAGTAGGAAACTTAATTCTCTACAAAAAAGGTCTCTTAACATTTTGCCATAGCTCGCTTCGTTTCCGAGATATTTGCAGATTTATCTCAAGGGAAGGGGCCTGACGGACATATTTCGAGATATTTCTTCTTCTTGTTGTTCTTCTTCTGCACAGCTAAGCTGGAAGTGGCATTTGCAGCTCGCAATAGTGCAGAGTTATCTCAAAGAAAGGGGCCACGGTGTTTCTGTATCTCTATTATGTTGGTGCGGCTTCGGAACTTTTAAATATCTTGATATATCTCGAGAACTACGCGTCTGATCAAAAAATATCATAGAACATAAAAAGTAGGAAACTTAATTCTCTACAAAAACGGTCTCTTAGCATTTTGCCATAGCTCGCTTCGTTTCCGAGATATTTGCAGATATATCTCAAGGGAAGGGGCCTGACGGACATATTTCGAGATATTTCTTCTTCTTGTTGTTCTTCTTCTGCACAGCTAAGCTGGAAGTGGCACTTGCGGCTCGCACTAGTGCACAGTTATCTCAAAGAAGGGGCCACGGTGTTTCTGTATCTCTACTATGTTGTTGCGTCTTCGGAACTTTTAAATATCTCGATATATCTCGAAAACTACGCTTCTGATCAAAAAATATCATAGAACATAAATTGTAGGAAACATAATTCTCTACAAAAAACGTCTCTTAACATTTTGCCATAGCTCGCTTCGTTTCCGAGATATTTGCAGATTCAGCTCAAAGGAACTGGCCTGACGGACATATTTCGAGATATTTCTTCTTCTTGTTGTTCTTCTTCTGCACAGCTAAGCTGGAAGTGGCATTTGCGGCTCGCACTAGTGCACAGTTATCTCAAAGAAAGGGGCCACGGTGTTTCTGTATCTCTATTATGTTGGTGCGTCTTCGGAACTTTTAAATATCTCGATATATCTCGAAAACTACGCTTCTGATCAAAAAATATCATAGAACATAAAAAGTAGGAAACTTAATTCTCTACAAAAAAGGTCTCTTAACATTTTGCCATAGCTCGCTTCGTTTCCGAGATATTTGCAGATTCAGCTCAAAGGAACTGGCCTGACGGACATATTTCGAGATATTTCTTCTTCTTGTTGTTCTTCTTCTGCACAGCTAAGCTGGAAGTGGCATTTACAGCTCGCAATAGTGCAGAGTTATCTCAAAGAAAGGGGCCACGCTGTTTCTGTATCTCTATTATGTTGGTGCTGCTTCGGAACTTTTAAATATCTTGATATATCTCGAGAACTACGCATCTGATCAAAAAATATCATAGAACATGAAAAGTAGGAAACTTAATTCTCTACAAAAAAGGTCTCTTAACATTTTGCCATAGCTCGCTTCGTTTCCGAGATATTTGCAGATTTATCTCAAGGGAAGTGGCCTGACGGACATATTTCGAGATATTTCTTCTTCTTGTTGTTCTTCTTCTGCACAGCTAAGCTGGAAGTGGCATTTGCAGCTCGCAAGAGTGCAGAGTTATCCCAAAGAAAGGGGCCACGGTGTTTCTGTATCTCTATTATGTTGGTGCGGCTTCGGAACTTTTACATATCTCGATATATCTCGAAAACTACGCTTCTGATCAAAAAATATCATAGAACATAAATTGTAGGAGACATAATTCTCTACAAAAAAGGTCTCTTAACATTTTGCCATAGCTCGCTTCGTTTCCGAGATATTTGCATATTTATCTCAAGGGAAGGGGCCTGACGGACATATTTCGAGATATTTCTTCTTCTTGTTGTTCTTCTTCTGCACAGCTAAGCTGGAAGTGGCATTTACAGCTCGCAATAGTGCAGAGTTATCTCAAAGAAAGGGGCCACGGTGTTTCTGTATCTCTATTATGTTGGTGCGGCTTCGGAACTTTTAAATATCTTGATATATCTTGAGAACTACGCATCTGATCAAAAAATATCATAGAACATAAAAAGTAGGAAACTTAATTCTCTACAAAAAAGGTCTCTTAACATTTTGCCATAGCTCGCTTGGTTTCCGAGATATTTGCAGATTTATCTCAAGGGAAGGGGCCTGACGGACATATTTCGAGATATTTCTTCTTCTTGTTGTTCTTCTTCTGCACAGCTAAGCTGGAAGTGGCATTTGCGGCTCGCACTAGTGCAGAGTTATCTCAAAGAAAGGGGCCACGGTGTTTCTGTATCTCTATTATGTTGGTGCGGCTTCGGAACTTTTAAATATCTCGATATATCTCGAAAACTACGCTTCTGATCAAAAAATATCATAGAACATAAATTGTAGGAAAGATAATTCTCTACAAAAAACGTCTCTTAACATTTTGCCATAGCTCGCTCCGTTTCCGAGATATTTGCAGATTCAGCTCAAAGGAACGGGCCTGACGGACATATTTCGAGATACTTCTTCTTCTTGTTGTTCTTCCTCTGCACAGCTAAGCTGGAAGTGGCATTTGCAGCTCGCAATAGTGCAGAGTTATCTCAAAGAAAGGGGCCACGGTGTTTCTGTATCTCTATTATGTTGGTGCGGCTTCGGAACTTTTAAATATCTTGATATATCTCGAGAACTACGCATCTGATCAAAAAATATCATAGAACATAAAAAGTAGGAAACTTAATTCTCTACAAAAAAGGTCTCTTAACATTTTGCCATAGCTCGCTTCGTTTCCGAGATATTTGCAGATTCAGCTCAAAGGAACGGGCCTGACGGACATATTTCGAGATACTTCTTCTTCTTGTTGTTCTTCCTCTGCACAGCTAAGCTGGAAGTGGTATTTGCAGCTCGCAATAGTGCAGAGTTATCTCAAAGAAAGGGGCCACGGTGTTTCTGTATCTCTATTATGTTGGTGCGGCTTCGGAACTTTTAAATATCTTGATATATCTCGAGAACTACGCATCTGATCAAAAAATATCATAGAACATAAAAAGTAGGAAACTTAATTCTCTACAAAAAAGGTCTGTGAACATTTTGCCATAGCTCGCTTCGTTTCCGAGATATTTGCAGATTTATCTCAAGGGAAGGGGCCTGACGGACATATTTCGAGATATTTCTTCTTCTTGTTGTTCTTCTGCGCAGCTAAGCTGGAAGTGGCATTTGCAGGTCGCAATAGTGCAGAGATATCTCAAAGAAAGGGGCCACGCTGTTTCTGTATCTCTATTATGTTGGTGCGGCTTCCGAACTTTTAAATATCTTGATATATCTCGAGAACTACGCATCTGATCAAAAAATATCATAGAACATAAAAAGTAGGAAACTTAATTCTCTACAAAAAAGGTCTCTGAACATTTTGCCATAGATCGCTTCGTTTCCGAGATATTTGCAGATTTATCACAAGGGAAGGGGCCTGACGGACATATTTCGAGATATTTCTTCTTCTTGTTGTTCTTATTCTGCACAGCTAAGCTGGAAGTGGCATTTGCGGCTCGCACTATTGCAGAGTTATCTCAAAGAAAGGGGCCACGGTGTTTCTGTATCTCTATTATGTTGGTGCGGCTTCGGAACTTTTAAATATCTTGATATATCTCGAGAACTACGCATCAGATAAAAAAATATCATAGAACATAAAAAGTAGGAAACTTAATTCTCCACAAAAAAGGTCTCTTAACATTTTGCCATAGCCCTCTTCGTTTCCGAGATATTTGCCGATTTATCTCAAGGGAAGGGGCCTGACGGACATTAATCGAGATATTTCTTCTTCTTGATGTTCTTCTTCTGCACAGCTAAGCTGGAAGTGGCATTTGCAGCTCGCAATAGTGCAGAGTTATCTCAAAGAAAGGGGCCACGGTGTTTCTGTATCTCTATTATGTTGGTGCGGCTTCGGAACTTTTAAATATCTTGATATATCTCGAGAACTACGCATCTGATCAAAGAATATCATAGAACATAAATTGTAGGAAACATAATTCTCTACAAAAAAGGTCTCTTAACATTTTGCCATAGCTCGCTTCGTTTCCGAGATATTTGCAGATATATCTCAAGGGAAGGGGCCTGACGGACATATTTCGAGATATTTCTTCTTCTTGTTGTTCTTCTTCTGCACAGCTAAGCTGGAAGTGGCATTTGCGGCTCGCACTAGTGCAGAGTTATCTCAAAGAAAGGGGCCACGGTGTTTCTGTATCTCTATTATGTTGGTGCGGCTTTGGAACTTTTAAATATCTCGATATATCTCGAAAACTACGCTTCTGATCAAAAAATATCATAGAATATAAATTGTAGGAAACATAATTCTCTACAAAAAAGGTCTCTTAACATTTTGCCATAGCTCGCTTGGTTTCCGAGATATTTGCAGATTTATCTCAAGGGAAGGGGCCTGACGGACATATTTCGAGATATTTCTTCTTCTTGTTGTTCTTCTTCTGCACAGCTAAGCTGGAAGTGGCATTTGCGGCTCGCACTAGTGCAGAGTTATCTCAAAGAAAGGGGCCACGGTGTTTCTGTATCTCTATTATGTTGGTGCGGCTTCGGAACTTTTAAATATCTCGATATATCTCGAAAACTACGCTTCTGATCAAAAAATATCATAGAACATAAATTGTAGGAAAGATAATTCTCTACAAAAAACGTCTCTTAACATTTTGCCATAGCTCGCTCCGTTTCCGAGATATTTGCAGATTCAGCTCAAAGGAACGGGCCTGACGGACATATTTCGAGATACTTCTTCTTCTTGTTGTTCTTCCTCTGCACAGCTAAGCTGGAAGTGGCATTTGCAGCTCGCAATAGTGCAGAGTTATCTCAAAGAAAGGGGCCACGGTGTTTCTGTATCTCTATTATGTTGGTGCGGCTTCGGAACTTTTAAATATCTTGATATATCTCGAGAACTACGCATCTGATCAAAAAATATCATAGAACATAAAAAGTAGGAAACTTAATTCTCTACAAAAAAGGTCTCTTAACATTTTGCCATAGCTCGCTTCGTTTCCGAGATATTTGCAGATTCAGCTCAAAGGAACGGGCCTGACGGACATATTTCGAGATACTTCTTCTTCTTGTTGTTCTTCCTCTGCACAGCTAAGCTGGAAGTGGTATTTGCAGCTCGCAATAGTGCAGAGTTATCTCAAAGAAAGGGGCCACGGTGTTTCTGTATCTCTATTATGTTGGTGCGGCTTCGGAACTTTTAAATATCTTGATATATCTCGAGAACTACGCATCTGATCAAAAAATATCATAGAACATAAAAAGTAGGAAACTTAATTCTCTACAAAAAAGGTCTGTGAACATTTTGCCATAGCTCGCTTCGTTTCCGAGATATTTGCAGATTTATCTCAAGGGAAGGGGCCTGACGGACATATTTCGAGATATTTCTTCTTCTTGTTGTTCTTCTGCGCAGCTAAGCTGGAAGTGGCATTTGCAGGTCGCAATAGTGCAGAGATATCTCAAAGAAAGGGGCCACGCTGTTTCTGTATCTCTATTATGTTGGTGCGGCTTCCGAACTTTTAAATATCTTGATATATCTCGAGAACTACGCATCTGATCAAAAAATATCATAGAACATAAAAAGTAGGAAACTTAATTCTCTACAAAAAAGGTCTCTGAACATTTTGCCATAGATCGCTTCGTTTCCGAGATATTTGCAGATTTATCACAAGGGAAGGGGCCTGACGGACATATTTCGAGATATTTCTTCTTCTTGTTGTTCTTATTCTGCACAGCTAAGCTGGAAGTGGCATTTGCGGCTCGCACTATTGCAGAGTTATCTCAAAGAAAGGGGCCACGGTGTTTCTGTATCTCTATTATGTTGGTGCGGCTTCGGAACTTTTAAATATCTTGATATATCTCGAGAACTACGCATCAGATAAAAAAATATCATAGAACATAAAAAGTAGGAAACTTAATTCTCCACAAAAAAGGTCTCTTAACATTTTGCCATAGCCCTCTTCGTTTCCGAGATATTTGCCGATTTATCTCAAGGGAAGGGGCCTGACGGACATTAATCGAGATATTTCTTCTTCTTGATGTTCTTCTTCTGCACAGCTAAGCTGGAAGTGGCATTTGCAGCTCGCAATAGTGCAGAGTTATCTCAAAGAAAGGGGCCACGGTGTTTCTGTATCTCTATTATGTTGGTGCGGCTTCGGAACTTTTAAATATCTTGATATATCTCGAGAACTACGCATCTGATCAAAGAATATCATAGAACATAAATTGTAGGAAACATAATTCTCTACAAAAAAGGTCTCTTAACATTTTGCCATAGCTCGCTTCGTTTCCGAGATATTTGCAGATATATCTCAAGGGAAGGGGCCTGACGGACATATTTCGAGATATTTCTTCTTCTTGTTGTTCTTCTTCTGCACAGCTAAGCTGGAAGTGGCATTTGCGGCTCGCACTAGTGCAGAGTTATCTCAAAGAAAGGGGCCACGGTGTTTCTGTATCTCTATTATGTTGGTGCGGCTTTGGAACTTTTAAATATCTCGATATATCTCGAAAACTACGCTTCTGATCAAAAAATATCATAGAATATAAATTGTAGGAAACATAATTCTCTACAAAAAAGGTCTCTTAACATTTTGCCATAGCTCGCTTCGTTTCCGAGATATTTGCAGATATATCTCAAGGGAAGGGGCCTGACGGACATATTTCGAGATATTTCTTCTTCTTGTTGTTCTTCTTCTGCACAGCTAAGCTGGAAGTGGCATTTGCGGCTCGCACTATTGCAGAGTTATCTCAAAGAAAGGGGCCACGGTGTTTCTGTATCTCTATTATGTTGGTGCGGCTTCGGAACTTTTAAATATCTTGATATATCTCGAGAACTACGCATCAGATAAAAAAATATCATAGAACATAAAAAGTAGGAAACTTAATTCTCCACAAAAAAGGTCTCTTAACATTTTGCCATAGCCCTCTTCGTTTCCGAGATATTTGCCGATTTATCTCAAGGGAAGGGGCCTGACGGACATTAATCGAGATATTTCTTCTTCTTGATGTTCTTCTTCTGCACAGCTAAGCTGGAAGTGGCATTTGCAGCTCGCAATAGTGCAGAGTTATCTCAAAGAAAGGGGCCACGGTGTTTCTGTATCTCTATTATGTTGGTGCGGCTCCGGAACTTTTAAATATCTTGATATATCTCGAGAACTACGCATCTGATCAAAGAATATCATAGAACATAAATTGTAGGAAACATAATTCTCTACAAAAAAGGTCTCTTAACATTTTGCCATAGCTCGCTTCGTTTCCGAGATATTTGCAGATATATCTCAAGGGAAGGGGCCTGACGGACATATTTCGAGATATTTCTTCTTCTTGTTGTTCTTCTTCTGCACAGCTAAGCTGGAAGTGGCATTTGCGGCTCGCACTAGTGCAGAGTTATCTCATAGAAAGGGGCCACGGTGTTTCTGTATCTCTATTATGTTGGTGCGGCTTCGGAACTTTTAAATATCTCGATATATCTCGAAAACTACGCTTCTGATCAAAAAATATCATAGAACATAAATTGTAGGAAACATAATTCTCTACAAAAAAGGTCTTAACATTTTGTCATAGCTCGCTTCGTTTCCGAGATATTTGCAGATATATCTCAAGGGAAGGGGCCTGACGGACATATTTCGAGATATTTCTTCTTCTTGTTGTTCTTCTTCTGCACAGCTAAGCTGGAAGTGGCATTTACAGCTCGCAATAGTGCAGAGTTATCTCAAAGAAAGGGGCCACGGTGTTTCTGTATCTCTATTATGTTGGTGCGGCTTTGGAACTTTTAAATATCTCGATATATCTCGAAAACTACGCTTCTGATCAAAAAATATCATAGAACATAAATTGTAGGAAACATAATTCTCTACAAAAAAGGTCTCTTAACATTTTGCCATAGCTCGCTTGGTTTCCGAGATATTTGCAGATATATCTCAAGGGAAGGGGCCTGACGGACATATTTCGAGATATTTCTTCTTCTTGTTGTTCTTCTTCTGCACAGCTAAGCTGGAAGTGGCATTTACAGCTCGCAATAGTGCAGAGTTATCTCAAAGAAAGGGGCCACGGTGTTTCTGTATCTCTATTATGTTGGTGCGGTTTCGGAACTTTTAAATATCTTGATATATCTCGAGAACTACGCATCTGATCAAAAAATATCATAGAACATAAAAAGTAGGAAACTTAATTCTCTACAAATAAGGTCTCTTAACATTTTGCCATAGCTCGCTTCGTTTCCGAGATATTTGCAGATTTATCTCAAGGGAAGGGGCCTGACGGACATATTTCGAGATATTTCTTCTTCTTGTTGTTCTTCTGCGCAGCTAAGCTGGAAGTGGCATTTGCAGGTCGCAATAGTGCAGAGATATCTCAAAGAAAGGGGCCACGCTGTTTCTGTATCTCTATTATGTTGGTGCGGCTTCGGAACTTTTAAATATCTTGATATATATCGAGAGCTACGCGTCTGATCAAAAAATATCATAGAACATAAAAAGTAGGAAACATAGTTCTCTACAAAAAAGGTGTCTTAACATTTTGCCATAGCTCGCTTCGTTTCCGAGATATTTGCAGATATATCTCAAGGGAAGGGGCCTGACGGACATATTTCGAGATATTTCTTCTTCTTGTTGTTCTTCTTCTGCACAGCTAAGCTGGAAGTGGCATTTGCAGCTCGCAATAGTGCAGAGTTATCTCAAAGAAAGGGGCCACGGTGTTTCTGTATCTCTATTATGTTGGTGCGGCTTCGGAACTTTTAAATATCTTGATATATCTCGAGAACTACGCATCTGATCAAAAAATATCATAGAACATGAAAAGTAGGAAACTTAATTCTCTACAAAAAAGGTCTCTTAACATTTTGCCATAGCTCGCTTCGTTTCCGAGATATTTGCAGATTTATCTCAAGGGAAGGGGCCTGACGGACATATTTCGAGATATTTCTTCTTCTTGTTGTTCTTCTTCTGCACAGCTAAGCTGGAAGTGGCATTTGCGGCTCGCACTAGTGCAGAGTTATCTCAAAGAAAGGGGCCACGGTGTTTCTGTATCTCTATTATGTTGGTGCGGCTTCGGAACTTTTAAATATCTCGATATATCTCGAAAACTACGCTTCTGATCAAAAAATATCATAGAACTTAAATTGTAGGAAACATAATTCTCTACAAAAAACGTCTCTTAACATTTTGCCATAGCTCGCTTCGTTTCCGAGATATTTGCAGATATATCTCAAGGGCAGGGGCCTGACGGACATATTTCGAGATATTTCTTCTTCTTGTTGTTCTTCTTCTGCACAGCTAAGCTGGAAGTGGCATTTAGAGCTCGCAATAGTGCAGAGTTATCTCAAAGAAAGGGGCCACGGTGTTTCTGTATCTCTATTATGTTGGTGCGGCTTCGGAACTTTTAAATATCTTGATATATCTCGAGAACTACGCATCTGATCAAAAAATATCATAGAACATAAAAAGTAGGAAACTTAATTCTCTACAAAAAAGGTCTCTTAACATTTTGCCATAGCTCGCTTGGTTTCCGAGATATTTGCAGATTTATCACAAGGGAAGGGGCCTGGCGGACATATTTCGAGATATTTCTTCTTCTTGATGTTCTTCTTCTGCACAGATGAGCTGGAAGTGGCATTTGCAGCTCGCAATAGTGCAGAGTTATCTCAAAGAAAGGGGCCACGGTGTTTCTGTATCTCTATTATGTTGGTGCGGCTTCGGAACTTTTAAATATCTTGATATATCTCGAGAACTACGCATCTGATCAAAAAATATCATAGAACATAAAAAGTAGGAAACTTAATTCTCTACAAAAAAGGTCTCTTAACATTTTGCCATAGCTCGCTTCGTTTCCGAGATATTTGCAGATTTATCTCAAGGGAAGGGGCCTGACGGACATATTTCGAGATATTTCTTCTTCTTGTTGTTCTTCTTCTGCACAACTAAGCTGGAAGTGGCATTTGCGGCTCGCACTAGTGCAGAGTTATCTCAAAGAAAGGGGCCACGGTGTTTCTGCATCTCTATTATGTTGGTGCGGCTTCGGAACTTTTAAATATCTCGATATATCTCGAAAACTACGCTTCTGATCAAAAACTATCATAGAACATAAATTGTAGGAAACATAATTCTCTACAAAAAAGGTCTCTTAACATTTTGTCATAGCTCGCTTCGTTTCCGAGATATTTGCAGATATATCTCAAGGGAAGGGGCCTGACGGACATATTTCGAGATATTTCTTCTTCTTGTTGTTCTTCTTCTGCACAGCTAAGCTGGAAGTGGCATTTGCGGCTCTCACTAGTGCAGAGTTATCTCAAAGAAAGGGGCCACGGTGTTTCTGTATCTCTATTATGTTGGTGCGGCTTCGGAACTTTTAAATATCTCGATATATCTCGAAAACTACGCTTCTGATCAAAAAATATCATAGAACATAAATTGTAGGAAACATAATTCTCTACAAAAAACGTCTCTTAACATTTTGCCATAGCTCGCTTCGTTTCCGAGATATTTGCAGATATATCTCAAGGGCAGGGGCCTGACGGACATATTTCGAGATATTTCTTCTTCTTGATGTTCTTCTTCTGCACAGCTAAGCTGGAAGTGGCATTTGCAGCTCGCAATAGTGCAGAGTTATCTCAAAGAAAGGGGCCACGGTGTTTCTGTATCTCTATTATGTTGGTGCGGCTTCGGAACTTTTAAATATCTTGATATATCTCGAGAACTACGCATCTGATCAAAGAATATCATAGAACATGAATTGTAGGAAACATAATTCTCTACAAAAAAGGTCTCTTAACATTTTGCCATAGCTCGCTTCGTTTCCGAGATATTTGCAGATATATCTCAAGGGAAGGGGCCTGACGGACATATTTCGAGATATTTCTTCTTCTTGTTGTTCTTCTTCTGCACAGCTAAGCTGGAAGTGGCATTTGCGGCTCGCACTAGTGCAGAGTTATCTCAAAGAAAGGGGCCACGGTATTTCTGTATCCCTATTATGTTGGTGCGGCTTCGGAACTTTTAAATATCTCGATATATCTCGAAAACTACGCTTCTGATCAAAAAATATCATAGAACATAAATTGTAGGAAACATAATTGTCTACAAAAAAGGTCTCTTAACATTTTGTCATAGCTCGCTTCGTTTCCGAGATATTTGCAGATATATCTCAAGGGAAGGGGCCTGACGGACATATTTCGAGATATTTCTTCTTCTTGTTGTTCTTCTTCTGCACAGCTAAGCTGGAAGTGGCATTTGCGGCTCGCACTAGTGCAGAGTTATCTCAAAGAAAGGGGCCACGGTGTTTCTGTATCCCTATTATGTTGGTGCGGCTTCGGAACTTTTAATTATCTCGATATATCTCGAAAACTACGCTTCTGATCAAAAAATATCATAGAACTTAAATTGTAGGAAACATAATTCTCTACAAAAAACGTCTCTTAACATTTTGCCATAGCTCGCTTCGTTTCCGAGATATTTGCAGATATATCTCAAGGGCAGGGGCCTGACGGACATATTTCGAGATATTTCTTCTTCTTGTTGTCCTTCTTCTGCACAGCTAAGCTGGAAGTGGCATTTACAGCTCGCAATAGTGCAGAGTTATCTCAAAGAAAGGGGCCACGGTGTTTCTGTATCTCTATTATGTTGGTGCGGCTTCGGAACTTTTAAATATCTTGATGTATCTCGAGAACTACGCATCAGATAAAAAAATATCATAGAACATAAAAAGTAGGAAACTTAATTCTCCACAAAAAAGGTCTCTTAACATTTTGCCATAGCCCCCTTCGTTTCCGAGATATTTGCAGATTTATCTCAAGGGAAGGGGCCTGACGGACATTAATCGAGATATTTCTTCTTCTTGTTGTTCTTCTTCTGCACAGCTAAGCTGGAAGTGGCATTTGCGGCTCGCACTAGTGCAGAGTTATCTCAAAGAAAGGGGCCACGGTGTTTCTGTATCTCTATTATGTTGGTGCGGTTTCGGAACTTTTAAATATCTTGATATATCTCGAGAACTACGCATCTGATCAAAAAATATCATGGAACATAAAAAGTAGGAAACTTAATTCTCTACAAATAAGGTCTCTTAACATTTTGCCATAGCTCGCTTCGTTTCCGAGATATTTGCAGATATATCTCAAGGGAAGGGGCCTGACGGACATATTTCGAGATATTTCTTCTTCTTGTTGTTCTTCTTCTGCACAGCTAAGCTGGAAGTGGCATTTGCAGCTCGCAATAGTGCAGAGTTATCTCAAAGAAAGGGGCCACGGTGTTTCTGTATCTCTATTATGTTGGTGCGGCTTCGGAACTTTTAAATATCTTGATATATCTCGAGAACTACGCATCTGCTCAAAAAATATCATGGAACATAAAAAGTAGCAAACTTAATTCTCTACAAAAAAGGTCTCTTAACATTTTGCCATAGCTCGCTTCGTTTCCGAGATATTTGCAGATTTATCTCAAGGGAAGGGGCCTGACGGACATATTTCGAGATATTTCTTCTTCTTGTTGTTCTTCTTCTGCACAGCTAAGCTGGAAGTGGCATTTGCGGCTCGCCCTAGTGCAGAGTTATCTCAAAGAAAGGGGCCACGGTGTTTCTGTATCTCTATTATGTTGGTGCGGCTTCGGAACTTTTAAATATCTTGATATATCTCGAGAACTACGCATCTGATCAAAAAATATCATAGAACATAAAAAGTAGGAAACTTAATTCTCTACAAAAAAGGTCTCTTAACATTTTGCCATAGCTCGCTTCGTTTCCGAGATATTTGCAGATATATCTCAAGTGAAGGGGCCTGACGGACATATTTCGAGATATTTCTTCTTCTTGTTGTTCTTCTTCTGCACAGCTAAGCTGGAAGTGGCATTTGCGGCTCGCACTAGTGCAGAGTTATCTCAAAGAAAGGGGCCACGGTGTTTCTGTATCTCTATTATGTTGGTGCGGTTTCGGAACTTTTAAATATCTTGATATATCTCGAGAACTACGCATCTGATCAAAAAATATCATAGAACATGAAAAGTAGGAAACTTAATTCTCTACAAATAAGGTCTCTTAACATTTTGCCATAGCTCGCTTCGTTTCCGAGATATTTGCAGATTTATCTCAAGGGAAGGGGCCTGACGGACATATTTCGAGATATTTCTTCTTCTTGTTGTTCTTCTGCGCAGCTAAGCTGGAAGTGGCATTTGCAGCTCACAATAGTGCAGAGATATCTCAAAGAAAGGGGCCACGCTGTTTCTGTATCTCTATTATGTTGGTGCGGCATCGGAACTTTTAAATATCTTGATATATATCGAGAGCTACGCGTCTGATCAAAAAATATCATAGAACATAAAAAGTAGGAAACATAATTCTCTACAAAAAAGGTCTCTTAACATTTTGCCATAGCTCGCTTCGTTTCCGAGATATTTGCAGATATATCTCAAGGGAAGGGGCCTGACGGACATATTTCGAGATATTTCTTCTTCTTGTTGTTCTTCTTCTGCACAGCTAAGCTGGAAGTGGCATTTGCAGCTCGCAATAGTGCAGAGTTATCCCAAAGAAAGGGGCCACGGTGTTTCTGTATCTCTATTATGTTGGTGCGGCTTCGGAACTTTTAAATATCTTGATATATCTCGAGAACTACGCATCTGATCAAAAAATATCATGGAACATAAAAAGTAGCAAACTTAATTCTCTACAAAAAAGGTCTCTTAACATTTTGCCATAGCTCGCTTCGTTTCCGAGATATTTGCAGATTTATCTCAAGGGAAGGGGCCTGACGGACATATTTCGAGATATTTCTTCTTCTTGTTGTTCTTCTTCTGCACAGCTAAGCTGGAAGTGGCATTTGCGGCTCGCCCTAGTGCAGAGTTATCTCAAAGAAAGGGGCCACGGTGTTTCTGTATCTCTATTATGTTGGTGCGGCTTCGGAACTTTTAAATATCTTGATATATCTCGAGAACTACGCATCTGATCAAAAAATATCATAGAACATAAAAAGTAGGAAACTTAATTCTCCACAAAAAAGGTCTCTTAACATTTTGCCATAGCCCTCTTCGTTTCCGAGATATTTGCCGATTTATCTCAAGGGAAGGGGCCTGACGGACATTAATCGAGATATTTCTTCTTCTTGATGTTCTTCTTCTGCACAGCTAAGCTGGAAGTGGCATTTGCAGCTCGCAATAGTGCAGAGTTATCTCAAAGAAAGGGGCCACGGTGTTTCTGTATCTCTATTATGTTGGTGCGGCTTCGGAACTTTTAAATATCTTGATATATCTCGAGAACTACGCATCTGATCAAAGAATATCATAGAACATAAATTGTAGGAAACATAATTCTCTACAAAAAAGGTCTCTTAACATTTTGCCATAGCTCGCTTCGTTTCCGAGATATTTGCAGATATATCTCAAGGGAAGGGGCCTGACGGACATATTTCGAGATATTTCTTCTTCTTGTTGTTCTTCTTCTGCACAGCTAAGCTGGAAGTGGCATTTACAGCTCGCAATAGTGCAGAGTTATCTCAAAGAAAGGGGCCACGGTGTTTCTGTATCTCTATTATGTTGGTGCGGTTTCGGAACTTTTAAATATCTTGATATATCTCGAGAACTACGCATCTGATCAAAAAATATCATAGAACATAAAAAGTAGGAAACTTAATTCTCTACAAATAATGTCTCTTAACATTTTGCCATAGCTCGCTTCGTTTCCGAGATATTTGCAGATTTATCTCAAGGGAAGGGGCCTGACGGACATATTTCGAGATATTTCTTCTTCTTGTTCTTCTTCTGCGCAGCTAAGCTGGAAGTGGCATTTGCAGCTCGCAATAGTGCAGAGATATCTCAAAGAAAGGGGCCACGCTGTTTCTGTATCTCTATTATGTTGGTGCGGCTTCGGAACTTTTAAATATCTTGATATATATCGAGAGCTACGCGTCTGATCAAAAAATATCATAGAACATAAAAAGTAGGAAACATAATTCTCTACAAAAAAGGTCTCTTAACATTTTGCCATAGCTCGCTTCGTTTCCGAGATATTTGCAGATATATCTCAAGGGAAGGGGCCTGACGGACATATTTCGAGATATTTCTTCTTCTTGTTGTTCTTCTTCTGCACAGCTAAGCTGGAAGTGGCATTTGCAGCTCGCAATAGTGCAGAGTTATCTCAAAGAAAGGGGCCACGGTGTTTCTGTATCTCTATTATGTTGGTGCGGCTTCGGAACTTTTAAATATCTTGATATATCTCGAGAACTACGCATCTGATCAAAAAATATCATAGAAGATAAAAAGTAGGAAACTTAATTCTCTACAAAAAAGGTCTCTTAACATTTTGCCATAGCTCGCTTCGTTTCCGAGATATTTGCAGATTTATCTCAAGGGAAGGGGCCTGACGGACATATTTCGAGATATTTCTTCTTCTTGTTGTTCTTCCTCTGCACAGCTAAGCTGGAAGTGGCATTTGCGGCTCGCACTAGTGCAGAGTTATCTCAAAGAAAGGGGCCACGGTGTTTCTGTATCCCTATTATGTTGGTGCGGCTTCGGAACTTTTAAATATCTCGATATATCTCGAAAACTACGCTTCTGATCAAAAAATATCATAGAACATAAATTGTAGGAAACATAATTCTCTACAAAAAACGTCTCTGAACATTTTGCCATAGCTCGCTTCGTTTCCGAGATATTTGCCGATTCAGCTCAAAGGAACTGGCCTGACGGACATATTTCGAGATATTTCTTCTTCTTGTTGTTCTTCCTCTGCACAGCTAAGCTGGAAGTGGCATTTGCAGCTCGCAATAGTGCAGAGTTATCTCAAAGAAAGGGGCCACGGTGTTTCTGTATCTCTATTATGTTGGTGCGGCTTCGAAACTTTTAAATATCTTGATATATCTCGAGAACTACGCATCTGATCAAAAAATATCATAGAACATAAAAAGTAGGAAACTTAATTCTCTACAAAAAAGGTCTCTTAACATTTTGCCATAGCTGACTTCGTTTGCGAGATATTTGCAGATTTATCTCAAGGGAAGGGGCCTGACGGACATATTTCGAGATATTTCTTCTTCTTGTTGTTCTTCTTCTGCACAGCTAAGCTGGAAGTGGCATTTGCGGCTCGCACTAGTGCAGAGTTATCTCAAAGAAAGGGGCCACGGTGTTTCTGTATCTCTATTATGTTGGTGCGGCTTCGGAACTTTTAAATATCTCGATATATCTCGAAAACTACGCTTCTGATCAAAAAATATCATAGAACATAAATTGTAGGAAACATAATTCTCTACAAAAAAGGTCTCTTAACATTTTGCCATAGCTCGCTTCGTTTCCGAGATATTTGCAGATTTATCTCAAGGGAAGGGGCCTGACGGACATATTTCGAGATATTTCTTCTTCTTGTTGTTCTTCCTCTGCACAGCTAAGCTGGAAGTGGCATTTGCGGCTCGCACTAGTGCAGAGTTATCTCAAAGAAAGGGGCCACGGTGTTTCTGTATCCCTATTATGTTGGTGCGGCTTCGGAACTTTTAGATATCTCGATATATCTCGAAAACTACGCTTCTGATCAAAAAATATCATAGAACATAAATTGTAGGAAACATAATTCTCTACAAAAAACGTCTCTTAACATTTTGCCATAGCTCGCTTCGTTTCCGAGATATTTGCCGATTCAGCTCAAAGGAACTGGCCTGACGGACATATTTCGAGATATTTCTTCTTCTTATTGTTCTTCTTCTGCACAGCTAAGCTGGAAGTGGCATTTGCGGCTCGCACTAGTGCAGAGTTATCTCAAAGAAAGGGGCCACGGTATTTCTGTATCCCTATTATGTTGGTGCGGCTTCGGAACTTTTAAATATCTCGATATATCTCGAAAACTACGCTTCTGATCAAAAAATATCATAGAACATAAATTGTAGGAAACATAATTCTCTACAAAAAAGGTCTCTTAACATTTTGCCATACCTCGCTTCGTTTCCGAGATATTTGCAGATATATCTCAAGGGAAGGGGCCTGACGGACATATTTCGAGATATTTCTTCTTCTTGTTGTTCTTCTTCTGCACAGCTAAGCTGGAAGTGGCATTTGCGGCTCGCACTAGTGCAGAGTTATCTCAAAGAAAGGGGCCACGGTGTTTCTGTATCTCTATTATGTTGGTGCGGCTTTGGAACTTTTAAATATCTCGATATATCTCGAAAACTACGCTTCTGATCAAAAAATATCATAGAACATAAATTGTAGGAAACATAATTCTCTACAAAAAAGGTCTCTTAAGATTTTGCCATAGCTCGCTTCGTTTCCGAGATATTTGCAGATATATCTCAAGGAAAGGGGCCTGACGGACATATTTCGAGATATTTCTTCTTCTTGTTGTTCTTCTTCTGCACAGCTAAGCTGGAAGTGGCATTTACAGCTCGCAATAGTGCAGAGTTATCTCAAAGAAATGGGCCACGGTGTTTCTGTATCTCTATTATGTTGGTGCGGTTTCGGAACTTTTAAATATCTTGATATATCTCGAGAACTACGCATCTGATCAAAAAATATCATAGAACATAAAAAGTAGGAAACTTAATTCTCTACAAATAAGGTCTCTTAACATTTTGCCATAGCTCGCTTCGTTTCCGAGATATTTGCAGATTTATCTCAAGGGAAGGGGCCTGACGGACATATTTCGAGATATTTCTTCTTCTTGTTGTTCTTCTGCGCAGCTAAGCTGGAAGTGGCATTTGCAGGTCGCAATAGTGCAGAGATATCTCAAAGAAAGGGGCCACGCTGTTTCTGTATCTCTATTATGTTGGTGCGGCTTCGGAACTTTTAAATATCTTGATATATATCGAGAGCTACGCGTCTGATCAAAAAATATCATAGAACATAAAAAGTAGGAAACATAATTCTCTACAAAAAAGGTGTCTTAACATTTTGCCATAGCTCGCTTCGTTTCCGAGATATTTGCAGATATATCTCAAGGGAAGGGGCCTGACGGCCATATTTCGAGGTATTTCTTCTTCTTGTTGTTCTTCTTCTGCACAGCTAAGCTGGAAGTGGCATTTGCAGCTCGCAATAGTGCAGAGTTATCTCAAAGAAAGGGGCCACGGTGTTTCTGTATCTCTATTATGTTGGTGCGGCTTCGGAACTTTTAAATATCTTGATATATCTCGAGAACTACGCATCTGATCAAAAAATATCATAGAACATGAAAAGTAGGAAACTTAATTCTCTACAAAAAAGGTCTCTTAACATTTTGCCATAGCTCGCTTCGTTTCCGAGATATTTGCAGATTTATCTCAAGGGAAGGGGCCTGACGGACATATTTCGAGATATTTCTTCTTCTTGTTGTTCTTCTTCTGCACAGCTAAGCTGGAAGTGGCATTTGCGGCTCGCACTAGTGCAGAGTTATCTCAAAGAAAGGGGCCACGGTGTTTCTGTATCTCTATTATGTTGGTGCGGCTTCGGAACTTTTAAATATCTCGATATATCTCGAAAACTACGCTTCTGATCAAAAAATATCATAGAACATAAATTGTAGGAAACATAATTCTCTACAAAAAAGGTCTCTTAACATTTTGTCATAGCTCGCTTCGTTTCCGAGATATTTGCAGATATATCTCAAGGGAAGGGGCCTGACGGACATATTTCGAGATATTTCTTCTTCTTGTTGTTCTTCTTCTGCACAGCTAAGCTGGAAGTGGCATTTACGGCTCGCACTAGTGCAGAGTTATCTCAAAGAAAGGGGCCACGGTGTTTCTGTATCCCTATTATGTTGGTGCGGCTTCGGAACTTTTAAATATCTCGATATATCTCGAAAACCACGCTTCTGATCAAAAAATATCATAGAACTTAAATTGTAGGAAACATAATTCTCTACAAAAAACGTCCCTTAACATTTTGCCATAGCTCGCTTCGTTTCCGAGATATTTGCAGATATATCTCAAGGGCAGGGGCCTGACGGACATATTTCGAGATATTTCTTCTTCTTGTTGTTCTTCTTCTGCACAGCTAAGCTGGAAGTGGCATTTACAGCTCGCAATAGTGCAGAGTTATATCAAAGAAAGGGGCCACGGTGTTTCTGTATCTCTATTATGTTGGTGCGGCTTCGGAACTTTTAAATATCTTGATATATCTCGAGAACTACGCATCTGATCAAAAAATATCATAGAACATAAAAAGTAGGAAACTTAATTCTCTACAAAAAAGGTCTCTTAACATTTTGCCATAGCTCGCTTCGTTTCCGAGATATTTGCAGATTTATCACAAGGGAAGGGGCCTGACGGACATATTTCGAGATATTTCTTCTTCTTGATGTTCTTCTTCTGCACAGCTAAGCTGGAAGTGGCATTTGCAGCTCGCAATAGTGCAGAGTTATCTCAAGGAAAGGGGCCACGGTGTTTCTGTATCTCTATTATGTTGGTGCGGCTTCGGAACTTTTAAATATCTTGATATATCTCGAGAACTACGCATCTGATCAAAGAATATCATAGAACATAAATTGTAGGAAACATAATTCTCTACAAAAAAGGTCTCTTAACATTTTGCCATAGCTCGCTTCGTTTCCGAGATATTTGCAGATATATCTCAAGGGAAGGGGCCTGACGGACATATTTCGAGATATTTCTTCTTCTTGTTGTTCTTCTTCTGCACAGCTAAGCTGGAAGTGGCATTTGCGGCTCGCACTAGTGCAGAGTTATCTCAAAGAAAGGGGCCACGGTATTTCTGTATCCCTATTATGTTGGTGCGGCTTCGGAACTTTTAAATATCTCGATATATCTCGAAAACTACGCTTCTGATCAAAAAATATCATAGAACATAAATTGTAGGAAACATAATTCTCTACAAAAAAGGTCTCTTAACATTTTGCCATACCTCGCTTCGTTTCCGAGATATTTGCAGATATATCTCAAGGGAAGGGGCCTGACGGACATATTTCGAGATATTTCTTCTTCTTGTTGTTCTTCTTCTGCACAGCTAAGCTGGAAGTGGCATTTGCGGCTCGCACTAGTGCAGAGTTATCTCAAAGAAAGGGGCCACGGTGTTTCTGTATCTCTATTATGTTGGTGCGGCTTTGGAACTTTTAAATATCTCGATATATCTCGAAAACTACGCTTCTGATCAAAAAATATCATAGAACATAAATTGTAGGAAACATAATTCTCTACAAAAAAGGTCTCTTAACATTTTGCCATAGCTCGCTTCGTTTCCGAGATATTTGCAGATATATCTCAAGGGAAGGGGCCTGACGGACATATTTCGAGATATTTCTTCTTCTTGTTGTTCTTCTTCTGCACAGCTAAGCTGGAAGTGGCATTTACAGCTCGCAATAGTGCAGAGTTATCTCAAAGAAAGGGGCCACGGTGTTTCTGTATCTCTATTATGTTGGTGCGGTTTCGGAACTTTTAAATATCTTGATATATCTCGAGAACTACGCATCTGATCAAAAAATATCATAGAACATAAAAAGTAGGAAACTTAATTCTCTACAAATAAGGTCTCTTAACATTTTGCCATAGCTCGCTTCGTTTCCGAGATATTTGCAGATTTATCTCAAGGGAAGGGGCCTGACGGACATATTTCGAGATATTTCTTCTTCTTGTTGTTCTTCTGCGCAGCTAAGCTGGAAGTGGCATTGGCAGCTCGCAATAGTGCAGAGTTATCTCAAAGAAAGGGGCCACGGTGTTTCTGTATCTCTATTATGTTGGTGCGGCTTCGGAACTTTTAAATATCTCGATATATCTCGAAAACTACGCTTCTGATCAAAAAATATCATAGAACATAAATTGTAGGAAACATAATTCTCTACAAAAAAGGTCTCTTAACATTTTGTCATAGCTCGCTTCGTTTCCGAGATATTTGCAGATATATCTCAAGGGAAGGGGCCTGACGGACATATTTCGAGATATGTCTTCTTCTTGTTGTTCTTCTTCTGCACAGCTAAGCTGGAAGTGGCATTTGCGGCTCGCACTAGTGCAGAGTTATCTCAAAGAAAGGGGCCACGGTGTTTCTGTATCCCTATTATGTTGGTGCGGCTTCGGAACTTTTAATTATCTCGATATATCTCGAAAACTACGCTTCTGATCAAAAAATATCATAGAACTTAAATTGTAGGAAACATAATTCTCTACAAAAAACGTCTCTTAACATTTTGCCATAGCTCGCTTCGTTTCCGAGATATTTGCAGATTCAGCTCAAAGGAACGGGCCTGACGGACATATTTCGAGATACTTCTTTTTCTTGTTGTTCTTCCTCTGCACAGCTAAGCTGGAAGTGGCATTTGCAGCTCGCAATAGAGCAGAGTTATCTCAAAGAAAGGGGCCACGGTGTTTCTGTATCTCTATTATGTTGGTGCGGCTTCGGAACTTTTAAATATCTTGATATATCTCGAGAACTACGCATCTGATCAAAAAATATCATAGAACATAAAAAGTAGGAAACTTAATTCTCTACAAAAAAGGTCTCTTAACATTTTCCCATAGCTCGCTTCGTTTCCGAGATATTTGCAGATTTATCTCAAGGGCAGGGGCCTGACGGACATATTTCGAGATATTTCTTCTTCTTGTTGTTCTTCTTCTGCACAGCTAAGCTGGAAGTGGCATTTACAGCTCGCAATAGTGCAGAGTTATCTCAAAGAATGGGGCCACGGTGTTTCTGTATCTCTATTATGTTGGTGCGGCTTCGGAACTTTTAAATATCTTGATATATCTCGAGAACTACGCATCTGATCAAAAAATATCATAGAACATAAAAAGTAGGAAACTTAATTCTCTACAAAAAAGGTCTCTTAACATTTTGCCATAGCTCGCTTCGTTTCCGAGATATTTGCAGATATATCTCAAGGGCAGGGGCCTGACGGACATATTTCGAGATATCTCTTCTTCTTGTTGTTCTTCTTCTGCACAGCTAAGCTGGAAGTGGCATTTACAGCTCGCAATAGTGCAGAGTTATCTCAAAGAAAGGGGCCACGGTGTTTCTGTATCTCTATTATGTTGGTGCGGCTTCGGAACTTTTAAATATCTTGATATATCTCGAGAACTGCGCATCTGATCAAAAAATATCATAGAACATAAAAAGTAGGAAACTTAATTCTCTACAAAAAAGGTCTCTTAACATTTTGCCATAGCTCGCTTCGTTTCCGAGATATTTGCAGATTTATCTCAAGGGAAGGGGCCTAACGGACATATTTCGAGTTATTTCTTCTTCTTGTTGTTCTTCCTCTGCACAGCTAAACTGGAATGGCATTTCCAGCTCGCAATAGTGCAGAGTTATCTCAAAGAAAGGGGCCACGGTGTTTCTGTATCCCTATTATGTTGGTGCGGCTTCGGAACTTTTAGATATCTCGATATATCTCGAAAACTACGCTTCTGATCAAAAAATATCATAGAACATAAATTGTAGGAAACATAATTCTCTACAAAAAACGTCTCTTAACATTTTGCCATAGCTCGCTTCGTTTCCGAGATATTTGCCGATTCAGCTCAAAGGAACTGGCCTGACGGACATATTTCGAGATATTTCTTCTTCTTATTGTTCTTCTTCTGCACAGCTAAGCTGGAAGTGGCATTTGCGGCTCGCACTAGTGCAGAGTTATCTCAAAGAAAGGGGCCACGGTATTTCTGTATCCCTATTATGTTGGTGCGGCTTCGGAACTTTTAAATATCTCGATATATCTCGAAAACTACGCTTCTGATCAAAAAATATCATAGAACATAAATTGTAGGAAACATAATTCTCTACAAAAAAGGTCTGTTAACATTTTGCCATACCTCGCTTCGTTTCCGAGATATTTGCAGATATATCTCAAGGGAAGGGGCCTGACGGACATATTTCGAGATATTTCTTCTTCTTGTTGTTCTTCTTCTGCACAGCTAAGCTGGAAGTGGCATTTGCGGCTCGCACTAGTGCAGAGTTATCTCAAAGAAAGGGGCCACGGTGTTTCTGTATCTCTATTATGTTGGTGCGGCTTTGGAACTTTTAAATATCTCGATATATCTCGAAAACTACGCTTCTGATCAAAAAATATCATAGAACATAAATTGTAGGAAACATAATTCTCTACAAAAAAGGTCTCTTAAGATTTTGCCATAGCTCGCTTCGTTTCCGAGATATTTGCAGATATATCTCAAGGGCAGGGGCCTGACGGACATATTTCGAGATATTTCTTCTTCTTGTTGTTCTTCTTCTGCACAGCTAAGCTGGAAGTGGCATTTACAGCTCGCAATAGTGCAGAGTTATATCAAAGAAAGGGGCCACGGTGTTTCTGTATCTCTATTATGTTGGTGCGGCTTCGGAACTTTTAAATATCTTGATATATCTCGAGAACTACGCATCTGATCAAAAAATATCATAGAACATAAAAAGTAGGAAACTTAATTCTCTACAAAAAAGGTCTCTTAACATTTTGCCATAGCTCGCTTCGTTTCCGAGATATTTGCAGATTTATCACAAGGGAAGGGGCCTGACGGACATATTTCGAGATATTTCTTCTTCTTGATGTTCTTCTTCTGCACAGCTAAGCTGGAAGTGGCATTTGCAGCTCGCAATAGTGCAGAGTTATCTCAAGGAAAGGGGCCACGGTGTTTCTGTATCTCTATTATGTTGGTGCGGCTTCGGAACTTTTAAATATCTTGATATATCTCGAGAACTACGCATCTGATCAAAGAATATCATAGAACATAAATTGTAGGAAACATAATTCTCTACAAAAAAGGTCTCTTAACATTTTGCCATAGCTCGCTTCGTTTCCGAGATATTTGCAGATATATCTCAAGGGAAGGGGCCTGACGGACATATTTCGAGATATTTCTTCTTCTTGTTGTTCTTCTTCTGCACAGCTAAGCTGGAAGTGGCATTTGCGGCTCGCACTAGTGCAGAGTTATCTCAAAGAAAGGGGCCACGGTATTTCTGTATCCCTATTATGTTGGTGCGGCTTCGGAACTTTTAAATATCTCGATATATCTCGAAAACTACGCTTCTGATCAAAAAATATCATAGAACATAAATTGTAGGAAACATAATTCTCTACAAA
Organism: Osmia lignaria lignaria; assembly: GCF_051020975.1. Lineage (NCBI taxonomy): Eukaryota > Metazoa > Arthropoda > Insecta > Hymenoptera > Megachilidae > Osmia > Osmia lignaria. The sequence goes on along the minus strand of NW_027478160.1, from coordinate 24,770,492 downwards.
AAAGGTCTCTTAACATTTTGCCATACCTCGCTTCGTTTCCGAGATATTTGCAGATATATCTCAAGGGAAGGGGCCTGACGGACATATTTCGAGATATTTCTTCTTCTTGTTGTTCTTCTTCTGCACAGCTAAGCTGGAAGTGGCATTTGCGGCTCGCACTAGTGCAGAGTTATCTCAAAGAAAGGGGCCACGGTGTTTCTGTATCTCTATTATGTTGGTGCGGCTTTGGAACTTTTAAATATCTCGATATATCTCGAAAACTACGCTTCTGATCAAAAAATATCATAGAACATAAATTGTAGGAAACATAATTCTCTACAAAAAAGGTCTCTTAACATTTTGCCATAGCTCGCTTCGTTTCCGAGATATTTGCAGATATATCTCAAGGGAAGGGGCCTGACGGACATATTTCGAGATATTTCTTCTTCTTGTTGTTCTTCTTCTGCACAGCTAAGCTGGAAGTGGCATTTACAGCTCGCAATAGTGCAGAGTTATCTCAAAGAAAGGGGCCACGGTGTTTCTGTATCTCTATTATGTTGGTGCGGTTTCGGAACTTTTAAATATCTTGATATATCTCGAGAACTACGCATCTGATCAAAAAATATCATAGAACATAAAAAGTAGGAAACTTAATTCTCTACAAATAAGGTCTCTTAACATTTTGCCATAGCTCGCTTCGTTTCCGAGATATTTGCAGATTTATCTCAAGGGAAGGGGCCTGACGGACATATTTCGAGATATTTCTTCTTCTTGTTGTTCTTCTGCGCAGCTAAGCTGGAAGTGGCATTTGCAGGTCGCAATAGTGCAGAGATATCTCAAAGAAAGGGGCCACGCTGTTTCTGTATCTCTATTATGTTGGTGCGGCTTCGGAACTTTTAAATATCTCGATATATCTCCAAAACTACGCTTCTGATCGAAAAATATCATAGAACATAAATTGTAGGAAACATAATTCTCTACAAAAAAGGTCTCTTAACATTTTGCCATAGCTCATTTCGTTTCCGAGATATTTGCAGATTTATCTCAAGGGAAGGGTCCTGATGGACATATTTCGAGATATTTCTTCTTCTTGTTGTTCTTCTTCTGCACAGCTAAGCTGGAAGTGGCATTTACAGCTCGCAATAGTGCAGAGTTATCTCAAAGAAAGGGGCCACGGTGTTTCTGTATCTCTATTACGTTGGTGCGGCTTCGGAACTTTTAAATATCTTGATATATCTCGAGAACTACGCATCTGATCAAAAAATATCATGGAACATGAAAAGTAGGAAACTTAATTCTCTACAAAAAAGGTCTCTTAACATTTTGCCGTAGCTCTCTTCGTTTCCGAGATATTTGCAGATATATCTCAAGGGAAGGGGCCTGACGGACATATTTCGAGATATTTCTTCTTCTTGTTGTTCTTCTTCTGCACAGCTAAGCTGGAAGTGGCATTTACAGCTCGCAATAGTGCAGAGTTATCTCAAAGAAAGGGGCCACGCTGTTTCTGTATCTCTATTATGTTGGTGCTGCTTCGGAACTTTTAAATATCTTGATATATCTCGAGAACTACGCATCTGATCAAAAAATATCATAGAACATGAAAAGTAGGAAACTTAATTCTCTACAAAAAAGGTCTCTTAACATTTTGCCATAGCTCTCTTCGTTTCCGAGATATTTGCAGATTTATCTCAAGGGAAGGGGCCTGGCGGACATATTTCGAGATATTTCTTCTTCTTGTTGTTCTTCTTCTGCACAGCTAAGCTCGAAGTGGCATTTGCAGCTCGCAATAGTGCAGAGTTATCTCAAAGAAAGAGGCCACGGTGTTTCTGTACCTCTATTATGTTGGTGCAGCTTCGGAACTTTTAAATATCTTGATATATCTCGAGAACTACGCATCTGATCAAAAAATATCATCGAACATAAAAAGCAGGAAACTTAATTCTCTACAAAAAAGGTCTCTTAACATTTTGCCATAGCTCGCTTCGTTTCCGAGATATTTGCAGATTTATCTCAAGGGAAGTGGCCTGACGGACATATTTCGAGATATTTCTTCTTCTTGTTGTTCTTCTTCTGCACAGCTAAGCTGGAAGTGGCATTTGCAGCTCGCAAGAGTGCAGAGTTATCCCAAAGAAAGGGGCCACGGTGTTTCTGTATCTCTATTATGTTAGTGCGGCTTCGGAACTTTTACATATCTCGATATATCTCGAAAACTACGCTTCTGATCAAAAAATATCATAGAGCATAAATTGTAGGAGACATAATTCTCTACAAAAAAGGTCTCTTAACATTTTGCCATAGCTCGCTTCGTTTCCGAGATATTTGCATATTTATCTCAAGGGAAGGGGCCTGACGGACATATTTCGAGGTATTTCTTCTTCTTGTTATTCTTCTTCTGCACAGCTAAGCTGGAAGTGGCATTTACAGCTCGCAATAGTGCAGAGTTATCTCAAAGAAAGGGGCCACGGTGTTTCTGTATCTCTATTATGTTGGTGCTGCTTCGGAACTTTTAAATATCTTGATATATCTCGAGAACTACGCATCTGATCAAAAAATATCATAGAACATGAAACGTAGGAAACTTAATTCTCTACAAAAAAGGTCTCTTAACATTTTGCCATAGCTCTCTTCGTTTCCGAGATATTTGCAGATTTATCTCAAGGGAAGGGGCCTGACGGACATATTTCGAGATATTTCTTCTTCTTGTTGTTCTTCTTCTGCACAGCTAAGCTCGAAGTGGCATTTGCAGCTCGCAATAGTGCAGAGTTATCTCAAAGAAAGAGGCCACGGTGTTTCTGTACCTCTATTATGTTGGTGCAGCTTCGGAACTTTTAAATATCTTGATATATCTCGAGAACTGCGCATCTGATCAAAAAATATCATTGAACATAAAAAGTAGGAAACTTAATTCTCTACAAAAAAGGTCTCTTAACATTTTGCCATAGCTCGCTTCGTTTCCGAGATATTTGCAGATTTATCTCAAGGGAAGTGGCCTGACGGACATATTTCGAGATATTTCTTCTTCTTGTTGTTCTTCTTCTGCACAGCTAAACTGGAAGTGGCATTTGCGGCTCGCACTAGTGCAGAGTTATCTCAAAGAAAGGGGCCACGGTGTTTCTGTATCTCTATTATGTTGGTGCGTCTTCGGAACTTTTAAATATCTCGATATATCTCGAAAACTACGCTTCTGATCAAAAAATATCATAGAACCTAAATTGTAGGAAACATAATTCTCTACAAAAAAGGTCTCTTAACATTTTGCCATAGCCCGTTTCGTTTCCGAGATATTTGCAGATTCAGCTCAAAGGAACTGGCCTGACGGACATATTTCGAGATATTTCTTCTTCTTGTTGTTCTTCCTCTGCACAGCTAAGCTGGAAGTGGCATTTGCAGCTCGCAATAGTGCAGAGTTATCTCAAAGAAAGGGGCCACGGTGTTTCTGTATCTCTATTATGTTGGTGCTGCTTCGGAACTTTTAAATATCTTGATATATCTCGAGAACTACGCATCTGATCAAAAAATATCATAGAACATGAAAAGTAGGAAACTTAATTCTCTACAAAAAAGGTCTCTTAACATTTTGCCATAGCTCTCTTCGTTTCCGAGATATTTGCAGATTTATCTCAAGGGAAGGGGCCTGACGGACATATTTCGAGATATTTCTTCTTCTTGTTGTTCTTCTTCTGCACAGCTAAGCTCGAAGTGGCATTTGCAGCACGCAATAGTGCAGAGTTATCTCAAAGAAAGAGGCCACGGTGTTTCTGTACCTCTATTATGTTGGTGCAGCTTCGGAACTTTTAAATATCTTGATATATCTCGAGAACTACGCATCTGATCAAAAAATATCATCGAACATAAAAAGCAGGAAACTTAATTCTCTACAAAAAAGGTCTCTTAACATTTTGCCATAGCTCGCTTCGTTTCCGAGATATTTGCAGATTTATCTCAAGGGAAGTGGCCTGACGGACATATTTCGAGATATTTCTTCTTCTTGTTGTTCTTCTTCTGCACAGCTAAGCTGGAAGTGGCATTTGCAGCTCGCAAGAGTGCAGAGTTATCCCAAAGAAAGGGGCCACGGTGTTTCTGTATCTCTATTATGTTGGTGCGGCTTCGGAACTTTTACATATCTCGATATATCTCGAAAACTACGCTTCTGATCAAAAAATATCATAGAACATAAATTGTAGGAGACATAATTCTCTACAAAAAAGGTCTCTTAACATTTTGCCATAGCTCGCTTCGTTTCCGAGATATTTGCAGATTTATCTCAAGGGAAGGGTCCTGATGGACATATTTCGAGATATTTCTTCTTCTTGTTGTTCTTTTTCTGCACAGCTAAACTGGAAGTGGCATTTCCAGCTCGCAATCGTGCAGAGTTATCTCAAAGAAAGGGGCCACGGTGTTTCTGTATCTCTATTATGTTGGTGCGGCTTCGGAACTTTTAAATATCTTGATATATCTCGATAACTACGCCTCTGATCGAAAAATATCATAGAACATAAAAAGTAGGAAACTTAATTCTCTACAAAAAAAGTCTCTTAACATTTTGCCATAGCACGCTTCGTTTCCGAGATATTTGCAGATTTATCTCAAGGGAAGGGGCCTGACGGACATATTTCGAGATATTTCTTCTTCTGGTTGTTCTTCTTCTGCACAGCTAAGCTGGAAGTGGCATTTGCGGCTCGCACTAGTGCAGAGTTATCTCAAAGAAAGGGGCCACGGTGTTTCTGTATCTCTATTATGTTGGTGCGGCTTCGGAACTTTTAAATATCTTTATATATCTCGAGAACTACGCATCTGATTAAAAAATATCATAGAACGTAAAAAGTAGGAAACTTAATTCTCTACAAATAAAGTCGCTTAACATTTTGCCATAGCTCGCTTCGTTTCCGAGATATTTGCAGATTTATCTCAAGGGAAGGGGCCTGACGGACATATTTCGAGATATTTCTTCTTCTTGTTGTTCTTCTTCTGCACAGCTAAGCTGGAAGTGGCATTTGCGGCTCGCACTAGTGCAGAGTTATCTCAAAGAAAGGGGCCACGGTGTTTCTGTATCTCTATTATGTTGGTGCGGCTTCGGAACTTTTAAATATCTCGATATATCTCGAAAACTACGCTTCTGATCAAAAAATATCATAGAACATAAATTGTAGAAAACATAATTCTCTACAAAAAAGGTCTGTTAACATTTTGCCATAGCTCGCTTCGTTTCCGAGATATTTGCAGATATATCTCAAGGGAAGGGGCCTGACGGACATATCTCGAGATATTTCTTCTTCTTGTTGTTCTTCTTCTGCACAGCTAAGCTGGAAGTGGCATTTACAGCTCGCAATAGTGCAGAGTTATCTCAAAGAAAGGGGCCACGGTGTTTCTGTATCTCTATTATGTTGGTGCGGCTTCGGAACTTTTAAATATCTTGATATATCTCGAGAACTGCGCATCTGATCAAAAAATATCATAGAACATAAAAAGTAGGAAACTTAATTCTCTACAAAAAAGGTCTCTTAACATTTTGCCATAGCTCGCTTGGTTTCCGAGATATTTGCAGATTTATCTCAAGGGAAGGGGCCTGACGGACATATTTCGAGATATTTCTTCTTCTTGTTGTTCTTCTTCTGCACAGCTAAGCTGGAAGTGGCATTTGCGGCTCGCACTAGTGCAGAGTTATCTCAAAGAAAGGGGCCACGGTGTTTCTGTATCTCTATTATGTTGGTGCGGCTTCGGAACTTTTAAATATCTCGATATATCTCGAAAACTACGCTTCTGATCAAAAAATATCATAGAACATAAATTGTAGGAAAGATAATTCTCTACAAAAAACGTCTCTTAACATTTTGCCATAGCTCGCTTCGTTTCCGAGATATTTGCAGATTCAGCTCAAAGGAACGGGCCTGACGGACATATTTCGAGATACTTCTTCTTCTTGTTGTTCTTCCTCTGCACAGCTAAGCTGGAAGTGGCATTTGCAGCTCGCAATAGTGCAGAGTTATCTCAAAGAAAGGGGCCACGGTGTTTCTGTATCTCTATTATGTTGGTGCGGCTTCGGAACTTTTAAATATCTTGATATATCTCGAGAACTACGCATCTGATCAAAAAATATCATAGAACATAAAAAGTAGGAAACTTAATTCTCTACAAAAAAGGTCTCTTAACATTTTGCCATAGCTCGCTTGGTTTCCGAGATATTTGCAGATTTATCTCAAGGGAAGGGGCCTGACGGACATATTTCGAGATATTTCTTCTTCTTGATGTTCTTCTTCTGCACAGCTAAGCTGGAAGTGGCATTTGCGGCTCGCACTAGTGCAGAGTTATCTCAAAGAAAGGGGCCACGGTGTTTCTGTATCTCTATTATGTTGGTGCGGCTTCGGAACTTTTAAATATCTCGATATATCTCGAAAACTACGCTTCTGATCAAAAAATATCATAGAACATAAATTGTAGGAAAGATAATTCTCTACAAAAAACGTCTCTTAACATTTTGCCATAGCTCGCTCCGTTTCCGAGATATTTGCAGATTCAGCTCAAAGGAACGGGCCTGACGGACATATTTCGAGATACTTCTTCTTCTTGTTGTTCTTCCTCTGCACAGCTAAGCTGGAAGTGGTATTTGCAGCTCGCAATAGTGCAGAGTTATCTCAAAGAAAGGGGCCACGGTGTTTCTGTATCTCTATTATGTTGGTGCGGCTTCGGAACTTTTAAATATCTTGATATATCTCGAGAACTACGCATCTGATCAAAAAATATCATAGAACATAAAAAGTAGGAAACTTAATTCTCTACAAAAAAGGTCTCTGAACATTTTGCCATAGCTCGCTTCGTTTCCGAGATATTTGCAGATTTATCTCAAGGGAAGGGGCCTGACGGACATATTTGGAGATATTTCTTCTTCTTGTTGTTCTTCTTCTGCACAGCTAAGCTGGAAGTGGCATTTGCGGCTCGCACTAGTGCAGAGTTATCTCAACGAAAGGGGCCACGGTGTTTCTGTATCTCTATTATGTTGGTGCGGCTTCGGAACTTTTAAATATCTCGATATATCTCGAAAACTACGCTTCTGATCAAAAAATATCATAGAACATAAATTGTAGGAAACATAATTCTCTACAAAAAAGGTCTCTCAACATTTTGCCATAGCTCGCTTCGTTTCCGAGATATTTGCAGATATATCTCAAGGGAAGGGGCCTGACGGACATATTTCGAGATATTTCTTCTTGTTGTTGTTCTTCTTCTGCACAGCTAAGCTGGAAGTGGCATTTGCGGCTCGCACTAGTGCAGAGTTATCTCAAAGAAAGGGGCCACGGTGTTTCTGTATCTCTATTATGTTGGTGCGGCTTCGGAACTTTTAAATATCTCGATATATCTCGAAAACTACGCTTCTGATCAAAAAGTATCATAGAACATAAATTGTAGAAAACATAATTCTCTACAAAAAAGGTCTGTTAACATTTTGCCATAGCTCGCTTCGTTTCCGAGATATTTGCAGATATATCTCAAGGGAAGGGGCCTGACGGACATATTTCGAGATATTTCTTCTTCTTGTTGTTCTTCTTCTGCACAGCTAAGCTGGAAGTGGCATTTGCGGCTCGCACTAGTGCAGAGTTATCTCAAAGAAAGGGGCCACGGTGTTTCTGTATCCCTATTATGTTGGTGCGGCTTCGGAACTTTTAAATATCTCGATATATCTCGAAAACTACGCATCTGATCAAAAAATATCATAGAACATAAAAAGTAGGAAACTTAATTCTCTACAAAAAAGGTCTCTTAACATTTTGCCATAGCTCGCTTCGTTTCCGAGATATTTGCAGATTTATCTCAAGGGAAGGGGCCTGACGGACATATTTCGAGATATTTCTTCTTCTTGTTGTTCTTCTTCTGCACAGCTAAGCTGGAAGTGGCATTTGCGGCTCGCACTAGTGCAGAGTTATCTCAAAGAAAGGGGCCACGGTGTTTCTGTATCTCTATTATGTTGGTGCGGCTTCGGAACTTTTAAATATCTCGATATATCTCGAAAACTACGCTTCTGATCAAAAAATATCATAGAACATAAATTGTAGGAAAGATAATTCTCTACAAAAAACGTCTCTTAACATTTTACCATAGCTCGCTTCGTTTCCGAGATATTTGCAGATTCAGCTCAAAGGAACGGGCCTTACGGACATATTTCGAGATACTTCTTCTTCTTGTTGTTCTTCCTCTGCACAGCTAAGCTGGAAGTGGCATTTGCAGCTCGCAATAGTGCAGAGTTATCTCAAAGAAAGGGGCCACGGAGTTTCTGTATCTCTATTATGTTGGTGCGGCTTCGGAACTTTTAAATATCTTGATATATCTCGAGAACTACGCATCTGATCAAAAAATATCATAGAACATAAAAAGTAGGAAACTTAATTCTCTACAAAAAAGGTCTCTGAACATTTTGCCATAGGTCGCTTCCTTTCCGAGATATTTGCAGATTTATCTCAAGGGAAGGAGCCTAACGGAAATATTTCGAGATATTTCTTCTTCTGGTTGTTCTTCTTCTGCACAGCTAAGCTGGAAGTGGCATTTGCGGCTCGCACTAGTGCAGAGTTATCTCAAAGAAAGGGGCCACGGTGTTTCTGTATCCCTATTATGTTGGTGCGGCTTCGGAACTTTTAAATATCTCGACATATCTCGAAAACTACGCATCTGATCAAAAAATATCATAGAACATAAAAAGTAGGAAACTTAATTCTCTACAAAAAAGGTCTCGTAACATTTTGCCATAGCTCGCTTCGTTTCCGAGATATTTGCAGATTTATCTCAAGGGAAGGGGCCTGACGGACATATTTCGAGATATTTCTTCTTCTTGTTGTTCTTCTTCTGCACAGCTAAGCTGGAAGTGGCATTTGCGGCTCGCACTAGTGCAGAGTTATCTCAAAGAAAGGGGCCACGGTGTTTCTGTATCTCTATTATGTTGGTGCGGCTTCGGAACTTTTAAATATCTCGATATATCTCGAAAACTACGCTTCTGATCAAAAAATATCATAGAACATAAATTGTAGAAAACATAATTCTCTACAAAAAAGGTCTGTTAACATTTTGCCATAGCTCGCTTCGTTTCCGAGATATTTGCAGATTCAGCTCAAAGGAACGGGCCTGACGGACATATTTCGAGATACTTCTTCTTCCTGTTGTTCTTCCTCTGCACAGCTAAGCTGGAAGTGGCATTTGCAGCTCGCAATAGTGCAGAGTTATCTCAAAGAAAGGGGCCACGGTGTTTCTGTATCTCTATTATGTTGGTGCGGCTTCGGAACTTTTAAATATCTTGATATATCTCGAGAACTACGCATCTGATCAAAAAATATCATAGAACATAAAAAGTAGGAAACTTAATTCTCTACAAAAAAGGTCTCTTAACATTTTGCGATAGGTCGCTTCGTTTCCGAGATATTTGCAGATTTATCTCAAGGGAAGGGGCCTAACGGACATATTTCGAGATATTTCTTCTTCTTGTTGTCCTTCTTCTGCACAGCTAAACTGGATGTGGCATTTCCAGCTCGCAATAGTGCAGAGTTATCTCAAAGAAAGGGGCCACGGTGTTTCTGTATCCCTATTATGTTGGTGCGGCTTCGGAACTTTTAAATATCTCGATATATCTCGAAAACTACGCTTCTGATCAAAAAATATCATAGAACATAAATTGTAGAAAACATAATTCTCTACAAAAAAGGTCTGTTAACATTTTGCCATAGCTCGCTTCGTTTCCGAGATATTTGCAGATTTATCTCAAGGGAAGGGGCCTGACGGACATATTTCGGAATATTTCTTCTTCTTGTTGTTCTTCTTCTGCACAGCTAAGCTGGAAGTGGCATTTACAGGTCGCAATAGTGCAGAGTTATCTCAAAGAAAGGGGCCACGGTGTTTCTGTATCTCTATTATGTTGGTGCGGCTTCGGAACTTTTAAATATCTTGATATATCTCGAGAACTACGCATCTGATCAAAAAATATCATAGAACATAAAAAGTAGGAAACTTAATTCTCTACAAAAAAGGTCTCTTAACATTTTGCGATAGGTCGCTTCGTTTCCGAGATATTTGCAGATTTATCTCAAGGGAAGGGGCCTAACGGACATATTTCGAGATATTTCTTCTTCTTGTTGTCCTTCTTCTGCACAGCTAAACTGGAAGTGGCATTTCCAGCTCGCAATAGTGCAGAGTTATCTCAAAGAGAGGGGCCACGGTGTTTCTGTATCTCTATTATGTTGGTGCGGCTTCGGAACTTTTAAATATCTTGATATATCTCGAGAACTACGCATCTGATCAAAAAATATCATAGAACATAAAAAGTAGGAAACTTAATTCTCTACAAAAAAGGTCTCTGAACATTTTGCCATAGGTCGCTTCCTTTCCGAGATATTTGCAGATTTATCTCAAGGGAAGGAGCCTAACGGAAATATTTCGAGATATTTCTTCTTCTGGTTGTTCTTCTTCTGCACAGCTAAGCTGGAAGTGGCATTTGCGGCTCGCACTAGTGCAGAGTTATCTCAAAGAAAGGGGCCACGGTGTTTCTGTATCCCTATTATGTTGGTGCGGCTTCGGAACTTTTAAATATCTCGACATATCTCGAAAACTACGCATCTGATCAAAAAATATCATAGAACATAAAAAGTAGGAAACTTAATTCTCTACAAAAAAGGTCTCTTAGCATTTTGCCATAGCTCGCTTCGTTTCCGAGATATTTGCAGATTTATCTCAAGGGAAGGGGCCTGACGGACATATTTCGAGATATTTCTTCTTCTTGTTGTTCTTCTTCTGCACAGCTAAGCTGGAAGTGGCATTTGCGGCTCGCACTAGTGCAGAGTTATCTCAAAGAAAGGGGCCACGGTGTTTCTGTATCTCTATTATGTTGGTGCGGCTTCGGAACTTTTAAATATCTCGATATATCTCGAAAACTACGCTTCTGATCAAAAAATATCATAGAACATAAATTGTAGAAAACATAATTCTCTACAAAAAAGGTCTGTTAACATTTTGCCATAGCTCGCTTCGTTTCCGAGATATTTGCAGATTCAGCTCAAAGGAACGGGCCTGACGGACATATTTCGAGATACTTCTTCTTCCTGTTGTTCTTCCTCTGCACAGCTAAGCTGGAAGTGGCATTTGCAGCTCGCAATAGTGCAGAGTTATCTCAAAGAAAGGGGCCACGGTGTTTCTGTATCTCTATTATGTTGGTGCGGCTTCGGAACTTTTAAATATCTTGATATATCTCGAGAACTACGCATCTGATCAAAAAATATCATAGAACATAAAAAGTAGGAAACTTAATTCTCTACAAAAAAGGTCTCTTAACATTTTGCGATAGGTCGCTTCGTTTCCGAGATATTTGCAGATTTATCTCAAGGGAAGGGGCCTAACGGACATATTTCGAGATATTTCTTCTTCTTGTTGTCCTTCTTCTGCACAGCTAAACTGGAAGTGGCATTTCCAGCTCGCAATAGTGCAGAGTTATCTCAAAGAAAGGGGCCACGGTGTTTCTGTATCCCTATTATGTTGGTGCGGCTTCGGAACTTTTAAATATCTCGATATATCTCGAAAACTACGCTTCTGATCAAAAAATATCATAGAACATAAATTGTAGAAAACATAATTCTCTACAAAAAAGGTCTGTTAACATTTTGCCATAGCTCGCTTCGTTTCCGAGATATTTGCAGATTTATCTCAAGGGAAGGGGCCTGACGGACATATTTCGAGATATTTCTTCTTCTTGTTGTTCTTCTTCTGCACAGCTAAGCTGGAAGTGGCATTTACAGGTCGCAATAGTGCAGAGTTATCTCAAAGAAAGGGGCCACGGTGTTTCTGTATCTCTATTATGTTGGTGCGGCTTCGGAACTTTTAAATATCTTGATATATCTCGAGAACTACGCATCTGATCAAAAAATATCATAGAACATAAAAAGTAGGAAACTTAATTCTCTACAAAAAAGGTCTCTTAACATTTTGCGATAGGTCGCTTCGTTTCCGAGATATTTGCAGATTTATCTCAAGGGAAGGGGCCTAACGGACATATTTCGAGATATTTCTTCTTCTTGTTGTCCTTCTTCTGCACAGCTAAACTGGAAGTGGCATTTCCAGCTCGCAATAGTGCAGAGTTATCTCAAAGAGAGGGGCCACGGTGTTTCTGTATCTCTATTATGTTGGTGCGGCTTCGGAACTTTTAAATATCTTGATATATCTCGAGAACTACGCATCTGATCAAAAAATATCATAGAAGATAAAAAGTAGGAAACTTAATTCTCTACAAAAAAGGTCTCTTAACATTTTGCCATAGCTCGCTTCGTTTCCGAGATATTTGCAGATTTATCTCAAGGGAAGGGGCCTGACGGACATATTTCGAGATATTTCTTCTTCTTGTTGTTCTTCTTCTGCACAGCTAAGCTGGAAGTGGCATTTGCGGCTCGCACTAGTGCAGAGTTATCTCAAAGAAAGGGGCCGCGGTGTTTCTGTATCTCGATTAAGTTGGTGCGGCTTCGGAACTTTTAAATATCTCGATGTATCTCGAAAACTACGCTTCTGATCAAAAAATATCATAGAACATAAATTGTAGGAAACATAATTCTCTATAAAAAACGTCTCTTAACATTTTGCCATAGGTCGCTTCGTTTCCGAGATATTTGCAGATTTATCTCAAGGGAAGGGGCCTAACGGACATATTTCGAGATATTTCTTCTTCTTGTTGTCCTTCTTCTGCACAGCTAAACTGGAAGTGGCATTTCCAGCTCGCAATAGTGCAGAGTTATCTCAAAGAGAGGGGCCACGGTGTTTCTGTATCTCTATTATGTTGGTGCGGCTTCGAAACTTTTAAATATCTCGATATATCTCGAAAACTACGCTTCTGATCAAAAAATATCATAGAACATAAATTGTAGCAAACATAATTCTCTACAAAAAAGGTCTCTCAACATTTTGCCATATCTCGCTTCGTTTCCGAGATATTTGCAGATATATCTCAAGGGAAGGGGCCTGACGGACATATTTCGAGATATTTCTTCTTCTTGTTGTTCTTCTTCTGCACAGCTAAGCTGGAAGTGGCATTTACAGCTCGCAATAGTGCAGAGTTATCTCAAAGAAAGGGGCCACGGTGTTTCTGTATCTCTATTATGTTGGTGCGTCTTCGGAACTTTTAAATATCTCGATATATCTCGAAAACTACGCTTCTGATCAAAAAATATCATAGAACATAAATTGTAGGAAACATAATTCTCTACAAAAAACGTCTCTTAACATTTTGCCATAGCTCGCTTCGTTTCCGAGATATTTGCAGATTCAGCTCAAAGGAACTGGCCTGACGGACATATTTCGAGATATTTCTTCTTCTTGTTGTTCTTCCTCTGCACAGCTAAGCTGGAAGTGGCATTTGCAGCTCGCAATAGTGCAGAGTTATCTCAAAGAAAGGGGCCACGTTGTTTCTGTATCTCTATTATGTTGGTGCGGCTTCGGAACTTTTAAATAACTTGATATATCTCGAGAACTACGCATCTGATCAAAAAATATCATAGAACATAAAAAGTAGGAAACTTAATTCTCTACAAAAAAGGTCTCTTAACATTTTGCCATAGCTCGCTTCGTTTCCGAGATATGTGCAGATTTATCTCAAGGGAAGGGGCCTGACGGACATATTTCGAGATATTTCTTCTTCTTGTTGTTCTTCTTCTGCACAGCTAAGCTGGAAGTGGCATTTGCGGCTCGCACTAGTGCAGAGTTATCTCAACGAAAGGGGCCACGGTGTTTCTGTATCCCTATTATGTTGGTGCCGCTTCGGAACTTTTAAATATCTCGATATATCTCGAAAACTACGCTTCTGATCAAAAAATATCATAGAACATAAATTGTAGGAAACATAATTCTCTACAAAAAAGGTCTCTCAACATTTTGTCATAGCTCGCTTCGTTTCCGAGATATTTGCAGATATATCTCAAGGGAAGGGGCCTGACGGACATATTTCGAGATATTTCTTCTTCTTGTTGTTCTTCTTCTGCACAGCTAAACTGGAAGTGGCATTTCCAGCCCGCAATAGTGCAGAGTTATCTCAAAGAGAGGGGCCACGGTGTTTCTGTATCTCTATTATGTTGGTGCGGCTTCGGAACTTTTAAATATCTTGATATATCTCGAGAACTACGCATCTGATCAAAAAATATCATAGAAGATAAAAAGTAGGAAACATAATTCTCTACAAAAAAGGTCTCTTAACATTTTGCCATAGCTCGCTTCGTTTCCGAGATATTTGCAGATATATCTCAAGGGAAGGGGCCTGACGGACATATTTCGAGATATTTCTTCTTCTTGTTGTTCTTCTTCTGCACAGCTAAGCTGGAAGTGGCATTTACAGCTCGCAATAGTGCAGAGTTATCTCAAAGAAAGGGGCCACGGTGTTTCTGTATCTCTATTATGTTGGTGCGGTTTCGGAACTTTTAAATATCTTGATATATCTCGAGAACTACGCATCTGATCAAAAAATATCATAGAACATAAAAAGTAGGAAACTTAATTCTCTACAAATAAGGTCTCTTAACATTTTGCCATAGCTCGCTTCGTTTCCGAGATATTTGCACATTTATCTCAAGGGAAGGGGCCTGACGGACATATTTCGAGATATTTCTTCTTCTTGTTGTTCTTCTGCGCAGCTAAGCTGGAAGTGGCATTTGCTGGTCGCAATAGTGCAGAGATATCTCAAAGAAAGGGGCCACGCTGTTTCTGTATCTCTATTATGTTGGTGCGGCTTCCGAACTTTTAAATATCTTGATATATCTCGAGAACTACGCATCTGATCAAAAAATATCATAGAACATAAAAAGTAGGAAACTTAATTCTCTACAAAAAAGGTCTCTTAACATTTTGCCATAGCTCGCTTCGTTTCCGAGATATTTGCAGATTTATCACAAGGGAAGGGGCCTGACGGACATATTTCGAGATATTTCTTCTTCTTGTTGTTCTTATTCTGCACAGCTAAGCTGGAAGTGGCATTTGCGGCTCGCACTATTGCAGAGTTATCTCAAAGAAAGGGGCCACGGTGTTTCTGTATCTCTATTATGTTGGTGCGGCTTCGGAACTTTTAAATATCTTGATATATCTCGAGAACTACGCATCAGATAAAAAAATATCATAGAACATAAAAAGTAGGAAACTTAATTCTCCACAAAAAAGGTCTCTTAACATTTTGCCATAGCCCTCTTCGTTTCCGAGATATTTGCCGATTTATCTCAAGGGAAGGGGCCTGACGGACATTAATCGAGATATTTCTTCTTCTTGATGTTCTTCTTCTGCACAGCTAAGCTGGAAGTGGCGTTTGCAGCTCGCAATAGTGCAGAGTTATCTCAAAGAAAGGGGCCACGGTGTTTCTGTATCTCTATTATGTTGGTGCGGCTTCGGAACTTTTAAATATCTTGATATATCTCGAGAACTACGCATCTGATCAAAGAATATCATAGAACATAAATTGTAGGAAACATAATTCTCTACAAAAAAGGTCTCTTAACATTTTGCCATAGCTCGCTTCGTTTCCGAGATATTTGCAGATATATCTCAAGGGAAGGGGCCTGACGGACATATTTCGAGATATTTCTTCTTCTTGTTGTTCTTCTTCTGCATAGCTAAGCTGGAAGTGGCATTTGCGGCTCGCACTAGTGCAGAGTTATCTCAAAGAAAGGGGCCACGGTGTTTCTGTATCTCTATTATGTTGGTGCGGCTTTGGAACTTTTAAATATCTCGATATATCTCGAAAACTACGCTTCTGATCAAAAAATATCATAGAACATAAATTGTAGGAAACATAATTCTCTACAAAAAAGGTCTCTTAACATTTTGCCATAGCTCGCTTCGTTTCCGAGATATTTGCAGATATATCTCAAGGGAAGGGGCCTGACGGACATATTTCGAGATATTTCTTCTTCTTGTTGTTCTTCTTCTGCACAGCTAAGCTGGAAGTGGCATTTACAGCTCGCAATAGTGCAGAGTTATCTCAAAGAAAGGGGCCACGGTGTTTCTGTATCTCTATTATGTTGGTGCGGCTTCGGAACTTTTAAATATCTTGATATATCTCGAGAACTACGCATCTGATCAAAAAATATCATAGAACATAAAAAGTAGGAAACTTAATTCTCTACAAAAAAGGTCTCTTAACATTTTGCCATAGCTCGCTTCGTTTCCGAGATATTTGCAGATTTATCACAAGGGAAGGGGCCTGACGGACATATTTCGAGATATTTCTTCTTCTTGTTGTTCTTCTTCTGCACAGCTAAGCTGGAAGTGGCATTTGCGGCTCGCACTATTGCAGAGTTATCTCAAAGAAAGGGGCCACGGTGTTTCTGTATCTCTATTATGTTGGTGCGGCTTCGGAACTTTTAAATATCTTGATATATCTCGAGAACTACGCATCAGATAAAAAAATATCATAGAACATAAAAAGTAGGAAACTTAATTCTCCACAAAAAAGGTCTCTTAACATTTTGCCATAGCCCTCTTCGTTTCCGAGATATTTGCCGATTTATCTCAAGGGAAGGGGCCTGACGGACATTAATCGAGATATTTCTTCTTCTTGATGTCCTTCTTCTGCACAGCTAAGCTGGAAGTGGCATTTGCAGCTCGCAATAGTGCAGAGTTATCTCAAAGAAAGGGGCCACGGTGTTTCTGTATCTCTATTATGTTGGTGCGGCTCCGGAACTTTAAAATATCTTGTTATATCTCGAGAACTACGCATCTGATCAAAGAATATCATAGAACATAAATTGTAGGAAACATAATTCTCTACAAAAAAGGTCTCTTAACATTTTGCCATGGCTCGCTTCGTTTCCGAGATATTTGCACATTTATCTCAAGGGAAGGGGCCTGACGGACATATTTCGAGATATTTCTTCTTCTTGTTGTTCTTCTGCGCAGCTAAGCTGGAAGTGGCATTTGCAGGTCGCAATAGTGCAGAGATATCTCAAAGAAAGGGGCCACGCTGTTTCTGTATCTCTATTATGTTGGTGCGGCTTCGGAACTTTTAAATATCTTGATATATATCGAGAGCTACGCGTCTGATCAAAAAATATCATAGAACATAAAAAGTAGGAAACTTAATTCTCTACAAAAAAGGTCTCTTAACATTTTGCCATAGCTCGCTTCGTTTCCGAGATATTTGCAGATTTATCTCAAGGGAAGGGGCCTGACGGACATATTTCGAGATATTTCTTCTTCTTGTTGTTCTTCTTCTGCACAGCTAAGCTGGAAGTGGCATTTGCGGCTCGCACTAGTGCAGAGTTATCTCAAAGAAAGGGGCCACGGTGTTTCTGTATCTCTATTATGTTGGTGCGGCTTCGGAACTTTTAAATATCTCGATATATCTCGAAAACTACGCTTCTGATCAAAAAATATCATAGAACATAAATTGTAGGAAACATAATTCTCTACAAAAAAGGTCTTAACATTTTGTCATAGCTCGCTTCGTTTCCGAGATATTTGCAGATATATCTCAAGGGAAGGGGCCTGACGGACATATTTCGAGATATTTCTTCTTCTTGTTGTTCTTCTTCTGCACAGCAAGGCTGGAAGTGGCATTTGCGGCTCGCACTAGTGCAGAGTTATCTCAAAGAAAGGGGCCACGGTGTTTCTGTATCCCTATTATGTTGGTGCGGCTTCGGAACTTTTAAATATCTCGATATATCTCGAAAACTACGCTTCTGATCAAAAAATATCATAGAACTTAAATTGTAGGAAACATAATTCTCTACAAAAAACGTCTCTTAACATTTTGCCATAGCTCGCTTCGTTTCCGAGATATTTGCAGATATATCTCAAGGGCAGGGGCCTGACGGACATATTTCGAGATATTTCTTCTTCTTGTTGTTCTTCTTCTGCACAGCTAAGCTGGAAGTGGCATTTACAGCTCGCAATAGTGCAGAGTTATCTCAAAGAAAGGGGCCACGGTGTTTCTGTATCTCTATTATGTTGGTGCGGTTTCGGAACTTTTAAATATCTTGATATATCTCGAGAACTACGCATCTGATCAAAAAATATCATAGAACATAAAAAGTAGGAAACTTAATTCTCTACAAATAAGGTCTCTTAACATTTTGCCATAGCTCGCTTCGTTTCCGAGATATTTGCAGATTTATCTCAAGGGAAGGGGCCTGACGGACATATTTCGAGATATTTCTTCTTCTTGTTGTTCTTCTGCGCAGCTAAGCTGGAAGTGGCATTTGCAGCTCGCAATAGTGCAGAGATATCTCAAAGAAAGGGGCCACGCTGTTTCTGTATCTCTATTATGTTGGTGCGGCTTCGGAACTTTTAAATATCTTGATATATATCGAGAGCTACGCGTCTGATCAAAAAATATCATAGAACATAAAAAGTAGGAAACATAATTCTCTACAAAAAAGGTCTCTTAACATTTTGCCATAGCTCGCTTCGTTTCCGAGATATTTGCAGATATATCTCAAGGGAAGGGGCCTGACGGACATATTTCGAGATATTTCTTCTTCTTGTTGTTCTTCTTCTGCACAGCTAAGCTGGAAGTGGCATTTGCAGCTCGCAATAGTGCAGAGTTATCTCAAAGAAAGGGGCCACGGTGTTTCTGTATCTCTATTATGTTGGTGCGGCTTCGGAACTTTTAAATATCTTGATATATCTCGAGAACTACGCATCTGATCAAAAAATATCATAGAACATAAAAAGTAGGAAACTTAATTCTCTACAAAAAAGGTCTCTTAAGATTTTGCCATAGCTCGCTTCGTTTCCGAGATATTTGCAGATATATCTCAAGGGCAGTGGCCTGACGGACATATTTCGAGATATCTCTTCTTCTTGTTGTTCTTCTTCTGCACAGCTAAGCTGGAAGTGGCATTTACAGCTCGCAATAGTGCAGAGTTATCTCAAAGAGAGGGGCCACGGTGTTTCTGTATCTCTATTATGTTGGTGCGGCTTCGGAACTTTTAAATATCTTGATATATCTCGAGAACTACGCATCTGATCAAAAAATATCATAGAAGATAAAAAGTAGGAAACTTAATTCTCTACAAAAAAGGTCTCTTAACATTTTGCCATAGCTCGCTTCGTTTCCGAGATATTTGCAGATTTATCTCAAGGGAAGGGGCCTGACGGACATATTTCGAGATATTTCATCTTCTTGTTGTTCTTCCTCTGCACAGCTAAGCTGGAAGTGGCATTTGCGGCTCGCACTAGTGCAGAGTTATCTCAAAGAAAGGGGCCACGGTGTTTCTGTATCCCTATTATGTTGGTGCGGCTTCGGAACTTTTAAATATCTCGATATATCTCGAAAACTACGCTTCTGATCAAAAAATATCATAGAACATAAATTGTAGGAAACATAATTCTCTACAAAAAACGTCTCTGAACATTTTGCCATAGCTCGCTTCGTTTCCGAGATATTTGCCGATTCAGCTCAAAGGAACTGGCCTGACGGACATATTTCGAGATATTTCTTCTTCTTGTTGTTCTTCCTCTGCACAGCTAAGCTGGAAGTGGCATTTGCAGCTCGCAATAGTGCAGAGTTATCTCAAAGAAAGGGGCCACGGTGTTTCTGTATCTCTATTATGTTGGTGCGGCTTCGAAACTTTTAAATATCTTGATATATCTCGAGAACTACGCATCTGATCAAAAAATATCATAGAACATAAAAAGTAGGAAACTTAATTCTCTACAAAAAAGGTCTCTTAACATTTTGCCATAGCTGGCTTCGTTTGCGAGATATTTGCAGATTTATCTCAAGGGAAGGGGCCTGACGGACATATTTCGAGATATTTCTTCTTCTTGTTGTTCTTCTTCTGCACAGCTAAGCTGGAAGTGGCATTTGCGGCTCGCACTAGTGCAGAGTTATCTCAAAGAAAGGGGCCACGGTGTTTCTGTATCTCTATTATGTTGGTGCGGCTTCGGAACTTTTAAATATCTCGATATATCTCGAAAACTACGCTTCTGATCAAAAAATATCATAGAACATAAATTGTAGGAAACATAATTCTCTACAAAAAACCTCTCTTAACATTTTGCCATAGCTCGCTTCGTTTCCGAGATATTTGCCGATTCAGCTCAAAGGAACTGGCCTGACGGACATATTTCGAGATATTTCTTCTTCTTGTTGTTCTTCCTCTGCACAGCTAAGCTGGAAGTGGCATTTGCAGCTCGCAATAGTGCAGAGTTATCTCAAAGAAAGGGGCCACGGTGTTTCTGTATCCCTATTATGTTGGTGCGGCTTCTGAACTTTTAAATATCTCGATATATCTCGAAAACTACGCTTCTGACCAAAAAATATCATAGACCATAAATTGTAGGAAACATAATTCTCTACAAAAAACGTTTCTTAACATTTTGCCATAGCTCGCTTCGTTTCCGAGATATTTGCAGATTCAGCTCAGAGGAACTGGCCTGACGGACATATTTCGAGATATTTCTTCTTCTTGTTGTTCTTCCTCTGCACAGCTAAGCTGGAAGTGGCATTTGCGGCTCGCACTAGTGCAGAGTTATCTCAAAGAAAGGGGCCACGGTGTTTCTGTATCCCTATTATGTTGGTGCGGCTTCGGAACTTTTAAATATCTCGATATATCTCGAAAACTACGCTTCTGATCAAAAAATATCATAGAACATAAATTGTCGGAAACATAATTCTCTACAAAAAAGGTCTCTTAACATTTTGCCATAGCTCGCTTCGTTTCCGAGATATTTGCAGATTTATCTCAAGGGAAGGGGCCTGACGGACATATTTCGAGATATTTCTTCTTCTTGTTGTTCTTCCTCTGCACAGCTAAGCTGGAAGTGGCATTTGCGGCTCGCACTAGTGCAGAGTTATCTCAAAGAAAGGGGCCACGGTGTTTCTGTATCCCTATTATGTTGGTGCGGCTTCGGAACTTTTAGATATCTCGATATATCTCGAAAACTACGCTTCTGATCAAAAAATATCATAGAACATAAATTGTAGGAAACATAATTCTCTACAAAAAAGGTCTCTTAACATTTTGCCATAGCTCGCTTCGTTTCCGAGATATTTGCAGATATATCTCAAGGGAAGGGGCCTGACGGACATATTTCGAGATATTTCTTCTTCTTGTTGTTCTTCTTCTGCACAGCTAAGCTGGAAGTGGCATTTACAGCTCGCAATAGTGCAGAGTTATCTCAAAGAAAGGGGCCACGGTGTTTCTGTATCTCTATTATGTTGGTGCGGTTTCGGAACTTTTAAATATCTTGATATATCTCGAGAACTACGCATCTGATCAAAAAATATCATAGAACATAAAAAGTAGGAAACTTAATTCTCTACAAATAAGGTCTCTTAACATTTTGCCATAGCTCGCTTCGTTTCCGAGATATTTGCAGATTTATCTCAAGGGAAGGGGCCTGACGGACATATTTCGAGATATTTCTTCTTCTTGTTGTTCTTCTTCTGCACAGCTAAGCTGGAAGTGGCATTTACAGCTCGCAATAGTGCAGAGTTATCTCAAAGAAAGGGGCCACGGTGTTTCTGCATCTCTATTATGTTGGTGCGGTTTCGGAACTTTTAAATATCTTGATATATCTCGAGAACTACGCATCTGATCAAAAAATATCATAGAACATAAAAAGTAGGAAACTTAATTCTCTACAAATAAGGTCTCTTAACATTTTGCCATAGCTCGCTTCGTTTCCGAGATATTTGCAGATATATCTCAAGGGCAGGGGCCTGACGGACATATTTCGAGATATTTCTTCTTCTTGTTGTTCTTCTGCGCAGCTAAGCTGGAAGTGGCATTTACAGCTCGCAATAGTGCAGAGTTATCTCAAAGAGAGGGGCCACGGTGTTTCTGTATCTCTATTATGTTGGTGCGGCTTCGGAACTTTTAAATATCTTGATATATCTCGAGAACTACGCATCTGATCAAAAAATATCATAGAAGATAAAAAGTAGGAAACTTAATTCTCTACAAAAAAGGTCTCTTAACATTTTGCCATAGCTCGCTTCGTTTCCGAGATATTTGCAGATTTATCTCAAGGGAAGGGGCCTGACGGACATATTTCGAGATATTTCATCTTCTTGTTGTTCTTCCTCTGCACAGCTAAGCTGGAAGTGGCATTTGCGGCTCGCACTAGTGCAGAGTTATCTCAAAGAAAGGGGCCACGGTGTTTCTGTATCCCTATTATGTTGGTGCGGCTTCGGAACTTTTAAATATCTCGATATATCTCGAAAACTACGCTTCTGATCAAAAAATATCATAGAACATAAATTGTAGGAAACATAATTCTCTACAAAAAACGTCTCTGAACATTTTGCCATAGCTCGCTTCGTTTCCGAGATATTTGCCGATTCAGCTCAAAGGAACTGGCCTGACGGACATATTTCGAGATATTTCTTCTTCTTGTTGTTCTTCCTCTGCACAGCTAAGCTGGAAGTGGCATTTGCAGCTCGCAATAGTGCAGAGTTATCTCAAAGAAAGGGGCCACGGTGTTTCTGTATCTCTATTATGTTGGTGCGGCTTCGAAACTTTTAAATATCTTGATATATCTCGAGAACTACGCATCTGATCAAAAAATATCATAGAACATAAAAAGTAGGAAACTTAATTCTCTACAAAAAAGGTCTCTTAACATTTTGCCATAGCTGGCTTCGTTTGCGAGATATTTGCAGATTTATCTCAAGGGAAGGGGCCTGACGGACATATTTCGAGATATTTCTTCTTCTTGTTGTTCTTCTTCTGCACAGCTAAGCTGGAAGTGGCATTTGCGGCTCGCACTAGTGCAGAGTTATCTCAAAGAAAGGGGCCACGGTGTTTCTGTATCTCTATTATGTTGGTGCGGCTTCGGAACTTTTAAATATCTCGATATATCTCGAAAACTACGCTTCTGATCAAAAAATATCATAGAACATAAATTGTAGGAAACATAATTCTCTACAAAAAAGGTCTCTTAACATTTTGCCATAGCTCGCTTCGTTTCCGAGATATTTGCAGATTTATCTCAAGGGAAGGGGCCTGACGGACATATTTCGAGATATTTCTTCTTCTTGTTGTTCTTCCTCTGCACAGCTAAGCTGGAAGTGGCATTTGCGGCTCGCACTAGTGCAGAGTTATCTCAAAGAAAGGGGCCACGGTGTTTCTGTATCCCTATTATGTTGGTGCGGCTTCGGAACTTTTAAATATCTCGATATATCTCGAAAACTACGCTTCTGATCAAAAAATATCATAGAACATAAATTGTAGGAAACATAATTCTCTACAAAAAACCTCTCTTAACATTTTGCCATAGCTCGCTTCGTTTCCGAGATATTTGCCGATTCAGCTCAAAGGAACTGGCCTGACGGACATATTTCGAGATATTTCTTCTTCTTGTTGTTCTTCCTCTGCACAGCTAAGCTGGAAGTGGCATTTGCAGCTCGCAATAGTGCAGAGTTATCTCAAAGAAAGGGGCCACGGTGTTTCTGTATCCCTATTATGTTGGTGCGGCTTCTGAACTTTTAAATATCTCGATATATCTCGAAAACTACGCTTCTGACCAAAAAATATCATAGACCATAAATTGTAGGAAACATAATTCTCTACAAAAAACGTTTCTTAACATTTTGCCATAGCTCGCTTCGTTTCCGAGATATTTGCAGATTCAGCTCAGAGGAACTGGCCTGACGGACATATTTCGAGATATTTCTTCTTCTTGTTGTTCTTCCTCTGCACAGCTAAGCTGGAAGTGGCATTTGCGGCTCGCACTAGTGCAGAGTTATCTCAAAGAAAGGGGCCACGGTGTTTCTGTATCCCTATTATGTTTGTGCGGCTTCGGAACTTTTAAATATCTCGATATATCTCGAAAACTACGCTTCTGATCAAAAAATATCATAGAACATAAATTGTCGGAAACATAATTCTCTACAAAAAAGGTCTCTTAACATTTTGCCATAGCTCGCTTCGTTTCCGAGATATTTGCAGATTTATCTCAAGGGAAGGGGCCTGACGGACATATTTCGAGATATTTCTTCTTCTTGTTGTTCTTCCTCTGCACAGCTAAGCTGGAAGTGGCATTTGCGGCTCGCACTAGTGCAGAGTTATCTCAAAGAAAGGGGCCACGGTGTTTCTGTATCCCTATTATGTTGGTGCGGCTTCGGAACTTTTAGATATCTCGATATATCTCGAAAACTACGCTTCTGATCAAAAAATATCATAGAACATAAATTGTAGGAAACATAATTCTCTACAAAAAACGTCTCTTAACATTTTGCCATAGCTCGCTTCGTTTCCGAGATATTTGCCGATTCAGCTCAAAGGAACTGGCCTGACGGACATATTTCGAGATATTTCTTCTTCTTATTGTTCTTCTTCTGCACAGCTAAGCGGGAAGTGGCATTTGCGGCTCGCACTAGTGCAGAGTTATCTCAAAGAAAGGGGCCACGGTATTTCTGTATCCCTATTATGTTGGTGCGGCTTCGGAACTTTTAAATATCTCGATATATCTCGAAAACTACGCTTCTGATCAAAAAATATCATAGAACATAAATTGTAGGAAACATAATTCTCTACAAAAAAGGTCTCTCAACATTTTGCCATACCTCGCTTCGTTTCCGAGATATTTGCAGATATATCTCAAGGGAAGGGGCCTGACGGACACATTTCGAGATATTTCTTCTTCTTGTTGTTCTTCTTCTGCACAGCTAAGCTGGAAGTGGCATTTGCGGCTCGCACTAGTGCAGAGTTATCTCAAAGAAAGGGGCCACGGTGTTTCTGTATCTCTATTATGTTGGTGCGGCTTTGGAACTTTTAAATATCTCGATATATCTCGAAAACTACGCTTCTGATCAAAAAATATCATAGAACATAAATTGTAGGAAACATAATTCTCTACAAAAAAGGTCTCTTAACATTTTGCCATAGCTCGCTTCGTTTCCGAGATATTTGCAGATATATCTCAAGGGAAGGGGCCTGACGGACATATTTCGAGATATTTCTTCTTCTTGTTGTTCTTCTTCTGCACAGCTAAGCTGGAAGTGGCATTTACAGCTCGCAATAGTGCAGAGTTATCTCAAAGAAAGGGGCCACGGTGTTTCTGTATCTCTATTATGTTGGTGCGGTTTCGGAACTTTTAAATATCTTGATATATCTCGAGAACTACGCATCTGATCAAAAAATATCATAGAACATAAAAAGTAGGAAACTTAATTCTCTACAAATAAGGTCTCTTAACATTTTGCCATAGCTCGCTTCGTTTCCGAGATATTTGCAGATTTATCTCAAGGGAAGGGGCCTGACGGACATATTTCGAGATATTTCTTCTTCTTGTTGTTCTTCTGCGCAGCTAAGCTGGAAGTGGCATTTGCAGGTCGCAATAGTGCAGAGATATCTCAAAGAAAGGGGCCACGCTGTTTCTGTATCTCTATTATGTTGGTGCGGCTTCGGAACTTTTAAATATCTTGATATATATCGAGAGCTACGCGTCTGATCAAAAAATATCATAGAACATAAAAAGTAGGAAACATAGTTCTCTACAAAAAAGGTGTCTTAACATTTTGCCATAGCTCGCTTCGTTTCCGAGATATTTGCAGATATATCTCAAGGGAAGGGGCCTGACGGACATATTTCGAGATATTTCTTCTTCTTGTTGTTCTTCTTCTGCACAGCTAAGCTGGAAGTGGCATTTACAGCTCGCAATAGTGCAGAGTTATCTCAAAGAAAGGGGCCACGGTGTTTCTGTATCTCTATTATGTTGGTGCGGCTTCGGAACTTTTAAATATCTTGATATATCTCGAGAACTACGCATCTGATCAAAAAATATCATAGAACATAAAAAGTAGGAAACTTAATTCTCTACAAAAAAGGTCTCTTAACATTTTGCCATAGCTCGCTTGGTTTCCGAGATATTTGCAGATTTATCACAAGGGAAGGGGCCTGACGGACATATTTCGAGATATTTCTCCTTCTTGATGTTCTTCTTCTGCACAGCTAAGCTGGAAGTGGCATTTGCAGCTCGCAATAGTGCAGAGTTATCTCAAAGAAAGGGGCCACGGTGTTTCTGTATCTCTATTATGTTGGTGCGGCTTCGGAACTTTTAAATATCTTGATATATCTCGAGAACTACGCATCTGATCAAAAAATATCATAGAACATAAAAAGTAGGAAACTTAATTCTCTACAAAAAAGGTCTCTTAACATTTTGCCATAGCTCGCTTCGTTTCCGAGATATTTGCAGATTTATCTCAAGGGAAGGGGCCTGACGGACATATTTCGAGATATTTCTTCTTCTTGTTGTTCTTCTTCTGCACAACTAAGCTGGAAGTGGCATTTGCGGCTCGCACTAGTGCAGAGTTATCTCAAAGAAAGGGGCCACGGTGTTTCTGCATCTCTATTATGTTGGTGCGGCTTCGGAACTTTTAAATATCTCGATATATCTCGAAAACTACGCTTCTGATCAAAAAATATCATAGAACATAAATTGTAGGAAACATAATTCTCTACAAAAAAGGTCTCTTAACATTTTGTCATAGCTCGCTTCGTTTCCGAGATATTTGCAGATATATCTCAAGGGAAGGGGCCTGACGGACATATTTCGAGGTATTTCTTCTTCTTGTTGTTCTTCTTCTGCACAGCTAAGCTGGAAGTGGCATTTGCGGCTCTCACTAGTGCAGAGTTATCTCAAAGAAAGGGGCCACGGTGTTTCTGTATCTCTATTATGTTGGTGCGGCTTCGGAACTTTTAAATATCTCGATATATCTCGAAAACTACGCTTCTGATCAAAAAATATCATAGAACATAAATTGTAGGAAACATAATTCTCTACAAAAAACGTCTCTTAACATTTTGCCATAGCTCGCTTCGTTTCCGAGATATTTGCAGATATATCTCAAGGGCAGGGGCCTGACGGACATATTTCGAGATATTTCTTCTTCTTGATGTTCTTCTTCTGCACAGCTAAGCTGGAAGTGGCATTTGCAGCTCGCAATAGTGCAGAGTTATCTCAACGAAAGGGGCCACGGTGTTTCTGTATCTCTATTATGTTGGTGCGGCTTCGGAACTTTTAAATATCTTGATATATCTCGAGAACTACGCATCTGATCAAAGAATATCATAGAACATAAATTGTAGGAAACATAATTCTCTACAAAAAAGGTCTCTTAACATTTTGCCATAGCTCGCTTCGTTTCCGAGATATTTGCAGATATATCTCAAGGGAAGGGGCCTGACGGACATATTTCGAGATATTTCTTCTTCTTGTTGTTCTTCTTCTGCACAGCTAAGCTGGAAGTGGCATTTGCGGCTCGCACTAGTGCAGAGTTATCTCAAAGAAAGGGGCCACGGTATTTCTGTATCCCTATTATGTTGGTGCGGCTTCGGAACTTTTAAATATCTCGATATATCTCGAAAACTACGCTTCTGATCAAAAAATATCATAGAACATAAATTGTAGGAAACATAATTGTCTACAAAAAAGGTCTCTTAACATTTTGTCATAGCTCGCTTCGTTTCCGAGATATTTGCAGATATATCTCAAGGGAAGGGGCCTGACGGACATATTTCGAGATATTTCTTCTTCTTGTTGTTCTTCTTCTGCACAGCTAAGCTGGAAGTGGCATTTGCGGCTCGCACTAGTGCAGAGTTATCTCAAAGAAAGGGGCCACGGTGTTTCTGTATCCCTATTATGTTGGTGCGGCTTCGGAACTTTTAATTATCTCGATATATCTCGAAAACTACGCTTCTGATCAAAAAATATCATAGAACTTAAATTGTAGGAAACATAATTCTCTACAAAAAACGTCTCTTAACATTTTGCCATAGCTCGCTTCGTTTCCGAGATATTTGCAGATATATCTCAAGGGCAGGGGCCTGACGGACATATTTCGAGATATTTCTTCTTCTTGTTGTCCTTCTTCTGCACAGCTAAGCTGGAAGTGGCATTTACAGCTCGCAATAGTGCAGAGTTATCTCAAAGAAAGGGGCCACGGTGTTTCTGTATCTCTATTATGTTGGTGCGGCTTCGGAACTTTTAAATATCTTGATATATCTCGAGAACTACGCATCAGATAAAAAAATATCATAGAACATAAAAAGTAGGAAACTTAATTCTCCACAAAAAAGGTCTCTTAACATTTTGCCATAGCCCTCTTCGTTTCCGAGATATTTGCAGATTTATCTCAAGGGAAGGGGCCTGACGGACATTAATCGAGATATTTCTTCTTCTTGATGTTCTTCTTCTGCAGAGCTAAGCTGGAAGTGGCATTTGCAGCTCGCAATAGTGCAGAGTTATCTCAAAGAAAGGGGCCACGGTGTTTCTGTATCTCTATTATGTTGGTGCGGCTTCGGAACTTTTAAATATCTTCATATATCTCGAGAACTACGCATCTGATCAAAAAATATCATGGAACATAAAAAGTAGCAAACTTAATTCTCTACAAAAAAGGTCTCTTAACATTTTGCCATAGCTCGCTTCGTTTCCGAGATATTTGCAGATTTATCTCAAGGGAAGGGGCCTGACGGACATATTTCGAGATATTTCTTCTTCTTGTTGTTCTTCTTCTGCACAGCTAAGCTGGAAGTGGCATTTGCGGCTCGCCCTAGTGCAGAGTTATCTCAAAGAAAGGGGCCACGGTGTTTCTGTATCTCTATTATGTTGGTGCGGCTTCGGAACTTTTAAATATCTTGATATATCTCGAGAACTACGCATCCAATCAAAAAATATCATAGAACATAAAAAGTAGGAAACTTAATTCTCTACAAAAAAGGTCTCTTAACATTTTGCCATAGCTCGCTTCGTTTCCGAGATATTTGCAGATTTATCACAAGGGAAGGGGCCTGACGGACATATTTCGAGATATTTCTTCTTCTTGTTGTTCTTCTTCTGCACAGCTAAGCTGGAAGTGGCATTTGCGGCTCGCACTATTGCAGAGTTATCTCAAAGAAAGGGGCCACGGTGTTTCTGTATCTCTATTATGTTGGTGCGGCTTCGGAACTTTTAAATATCTTGATATATCTCGAGAACTACGCATCAGATAAAAAAATATCATAGAACATAAAAAGTAGGAAACTTAATTCTCCACAAAAAAGGTCTCTTAACATTTTGCCATAGCCCTCTTCGTTTCCGAGATATTTGCAGATTTATCTCAAGGGAAGGGGCCTGACGGACATTAATCGAGATATTTCTTCTTCTTGATGTTCTTCTTCTGCACAGCTAAGCTGGAAGTGGCATTTGCAGCTCGCAATAGTGCAGAGTTATCTCAAAGAAAGGGGCCACGGTGTTTCTGTATCTCTATTATGTTGGTGCGGCTTCGGAACTTTTAAATATCTTCATATATCTCGAGAACTACGCATCTGATCAAAAAATATCATAGAACATAAAAAGTAGGAAACTTAATTCTCTACAAATAAGGTCTCTTAACATTTTGCCATAGCTCGCTTCGTTTCCGAGATATTTGCAGATTTATCTCAAGGGAAGGGGCCTGACGGACATATTTCGAGATATTTCTTCTTCTTGTTGTTCTTCTGCGCAGCTAAGCTGGAAGTGGCATTTGCAGCTCACAATAGTGCAGAGATATCTCAAAGAAAGGGGCCACGCTGTTTCTGTATCTCTATTATGTTGGTGCGGCATCGGAACTTTTAAATATCTTGATATATATCGAGAGCTACGCGTCTGATCAAAAAATATCATAGAACATAAAAAGTAGGAAACATAATTCTCTACAAAAAAGGTCTCTTAACATTTTGCCATAGCTCGCTTCGTTTCCGAGATATTTGCAGATATATCTCAAGGGAAGGGGCCTGACGGACATATTTCGAGATATTTCTTCTTCTTGTTGTTCTTCTTCTGCACAGCTAAGCTGGAAGTGGCATTTGCAGCTCGCAATAGTGCAGAGTTATCTCAAAGAAAGGGGCCACGGTGTTTCTGTATCTCTATTATGTTGGTGCGGCTTCGGAACTTTTAAATATCTTGATATATCTCGAGAACTACGCATCTGATCAAAAAATATCATGGAACATAAAAAGTAGCAAACTTAATTCTCTACAAAAAAGGTCTCTTAACATTTTGCCATAGCTCGCTTCGTTTCCGAGATATTTGCAGATTTATCTCAAGGGAAGGGGCCTGACGGACATATTTCGAGATATTTCTTCTTCTTGTTGTTCTTCTTCTGCACAGCAAAGCTGGAAGTGGCATTTGCGGCTCGCCCTAGTGCAGAGTTATCTCAAAGAAAGGGGCCACGGTGTTTCTGTATCTCTATTATGTTGGTGCGGCTTCGGAACATTTAAATATCTCGATATATCTCGAAAACTACGCTTCTGATCAAAAAATATCATAGAACATAAATTGTAGGAAACATAATTCTCTACAAAAAAGGTCTCTTAACATTTTGTCATAGCTCGCTTCGTTTCCGAGATATTTGCAGATATATCTCAAGGGAAGGGGCCTGACGGACATATTTCGAGATATTTCTTCTTCTTGTTGTTCTTCTTCTGCACAGCTAAGCTGGAAGTGGCATTTGCGGCTCGCACTAGTGCAGAGTTATCTCAAAGAAAGGGGCCACGGTGTTTCTGTATCCCTATTATGTTGGTGCGGCTTCGGAACTTTTAAATATCTCGATATATCTCGAAAACTACGCTTCTGATCAAAAAATATCATAGAACTTAAATTGTAGGAAACATAATTCTCTACAAAAAACGTCTCTTAACATTTTGCCATAGCTCGCTTCGTTTCCGAGATATTTGCAGATATATCTCAAGGGCAGGGGCCTGACGGACATATTTCGAGATATTTCTTCTTCTTGTTGTTCTTCTTCTGCACAGCTAAGCTGGAAGTGGCATTTACAGCTCGCAATAGTGCAGAGTTATCTCAAAGAAAGGGGCCACGGTGTTTCTGTATCTCTATTATGTTGGTGCGGCTTCGGAACTTTTAAATATCTTGATATATCTCGAGAACTACGCATCTGATCAAAAAATATCATAGAACATAAAAAGTAGGAAACTTAATTCTCTACAAAAAAGGTCTCTTAACATTTTGCCATAGCTCGCTTCGTTTCCGAGATATTTGCAGATATATCTCAAGGGCAGGGGCCTGACGGACATATTTCGAGATATCTCTTCTTCTTGTTGTTCTTCTTCTGCACAGCTAAGCTGGAAGTGGCATTTACAGCTCGCAATAGTGCAGAGTTATCTCAAAGAAAGGGGCCACGGTGTTTCTGTATCTCTATTATGTTGGTGCGGCTTCGGAACTTTTAAATATCTTGATATATCTCGAGAACTGCGCATCTGATCAAAAAATATCATAGAACATAAAAAGTAGGAAACTTAATTCTCTACAAAAAGGTCTCTTAACATTTTGCCATAGCTCGCTTCGTTTCCGAGATATTTGCAGATTTATCTCAAGGGAAGGGGCCTAACGGACATATTTCGAGTTATTTCTTCTTCTTGTTGTTCTTCCTCTGCACAGCTAAACTGGAAGTGGCATTTCCAGCTCGCAATAGTGCAGAGTTATCTCAAAGAAAGGGGCCACGGTGTTTCTGTATCTCTATTATGTTGGTGCGGCTTCGGAACTTTTAAATATCTTGATATATCTCGAGAACTACGCATCTGATCAAAAAATATCATAGAACATAAAAAGTAGGAAACTTAATTCTCTACAAAAAAGGTCTCTAAACATTTTGCCATAGCTCGCTTCGTTTCCGAGATATTTGCAGATTTATCTCAAGGGAAGGGGCCTGACGGACATATTTCGAGATATTTCTTCTTCTTGTTGTTCTTCTTCTGCACAGCAAGGCTGGAAGTGGCATTTGCGGCTCGCACTAGTGCAGAGTTATCTCAAAGAAAGGGGCCACGGTGTTTCTGTATCCCTATTATGTTGGTGCGGCTTCGGAACTTTTAAATATCTTGATATATCTCGAGAACTACGCATCTGATCAAAGAATATCATAGAACATAAATTGTAGGAAACATAATTCTCTACAAAAAAGGTCTCTTAACATTTTGTCATAGCTCGCTTCGTTTCCGAGATATTTGCAGATATATCTCAAGGGAAGGGGCCTGACGGACATATTTCGAGATATTTCTTCTTCTTGTTGTTCTTCTTCTGCACAGCTAAGCTGGAAGTGGCATTTGCGGCTCGCACTAGTGCAGAGTTATCTCAAAGAAAGGGGCCACGGTGTTTCTGTATCCCTATTATGTTGGTGCGGCTTCGGAACTTTTAAATATCTCGATATATCTCGAAAACCACGCTTCTGATCAAAAAATATCATAGAACTTAAATTGTAGGAAACATAATTCTCTACAAAAAACGTCTCTTAACATTTTGCCATAGCTCGCTTCGTTTCCGAGATATTTGCAGATATATCTCAAGGGCAGGGGCCTGACGGACATATTTCGAGATATTTCTTCTTCTTGTTGTTCTTCTTCTGCACAGCTAAGCTGGAAGTGGCATTTACAGCTCGCAATAGTGCAGAGTTATATCAAAGAAAGGGGCCACGGTGTTTCTGTATCTCTATTATGTTGGTGCGGCTTCGGAACTTTTAAATATCTTGATATATCTCGAGAACTACGCATCTGATCAAAAAATATCATAGAACATAAAAAGTAGGAAACTTAATTCTCTACAAAAAAGGTCTCTTAACATTTTGCCATAGCTCGCTTCGTTTCCGAGATATTTGCAGATTTATCACAAGGGAAGGGGCCTGACGGACATATTTCGAGATATTTCTTCTTCTTGATGTTCTTCTTCTGCACAGCTAAGCTGGAAGTGGCATTTGCAGCTCGCAATAGTGCAGAGTTATCTCAAGGAAAGGGGCCACGGTGTTTCTGTATCTCTATTATGTTGGTGCGGCTTCGGCTCTTTTAAATATCTTGATATATCTCGAGAACTACGCATCTGATCAAAGAATATCATAGAACATAAATTGTAGGAAACATAATTCTCTACAAAAAAGGTCTCTTAACATTTTGCCATAGCTCGCTTCGTTTCCGAGATATTTGCAGATATATCTCAAGGGAAGGGGCCTGACGGACATATTTCGATATATTTCTTCTTCTTGTTGTTCTTCTTCTGCACAGCTAAGCTGGAAGTGGCATTTGCGGCTCGCACTAGTGCAGAGTTATCTCAAAGAAAGGGGCCACGGTATTTCTGTATCCCTATTATGTTGGTGCGGCTTCGGAACTTTTAAATATCTCGATATATCTCGAAAACTACGCTTCTGATCAAAAAATATCATAGAACATAAATTGTAGGAAACATAATTCTCTACAAAAAAGGTCTCTTAACATTTTGCCATACCTCGCTTCGTTTCCGAGATATTTGCAGATATATCTCAAGGGAAGGGGCCTGACGGACATATTTCGAGATATTTCTTCTTCTTGTTGTTCTTCTTCTGCACAGCTAAGCTGGAAGTGGCATTTGCGGCTCGCACTAGTGCAGAGTTATCTCAAAGAAAGGGGCCACGGTGTTTCTGTATCTCTATTATGTTGGTGCGGCTTTGGAACTTTTAAATATCTCGATATATCTCGAAAACTACGCTTCTGATCAAAAAATATCATAGAACATAAATTGTAGGAAACATAATTCTCTACAAAAAAGGTCTCTTAACATTTTGCCATAGCTCGCTTCGTTTCCGAGATATTTGCAGATATATCTCAAGGGAAGGGGCCTGACGGACATATTTCGAGATATTTCTTCTTCTTGTTGTTCTTCTTCTGCACAGCTAAGCTGGAAGTGGCATTTACAGCTCGCAATAGTGCAGAGTTATCTCAAAGAAAGGGGCCACGGTGTTTCTGTATCTCTATTATGTTGGTGCGGTTTCGGAACTTTTAAATATCTTGATATATCTCGAGAACTACGCATCTGATCAAAAAATATCATAGAACATAAAAAGTAGGAAACTTAATTCTCTACAAATAAGGTCTCTTAACATTTTGCCATAGCTCGCTTCGTTTCCGAGATATTTGCAGATTTATCTCAAGGGAAGGGGCCTGACGGACATATTTCGAGATATTTCTTCTTCTTGTTGTTCTTCTGCGCAGCTAAGCTGGAAGTGGCATTGGCAGCTCGCAATAGTGCAGAATTATCTCAAAGAAAGGGGCCACGGTGTTTCTGTATCTCTATTATGTTGGTGCGGCTTCGGAACTTTTAAATATCTTGATATATCTCGAGAACTACGCATCTGATCAAAAAATATCATAGAACATAAAAAGTAGGAAACTTAATTCTCTACAAAAAAGGTCTCTTAACATTTTGCCATAGCTCGCTTCGTTTCCGAGATATTTGCAGATTTATCTCAAGGGAAGGGGCCTGACGGACATATTTCGAGATATTTCTTCTTCTTGTTGTTCTTCTTCTGCACAGCTAAGCTGGAAGTGGCATTTGCGGCTCGCACTAGTGCAGAGTTATCTCAAAGAAAGGGGCCACGGTGTTTCTGTATCCCTATTATGTTGGTGCGGCTTCGGAACTTTTAATTATCTCGATATATCTCGAAAACTACGCTTCTGATCAAAAAATATCATAGAACTTAAATTGTAGGAAACATAATTCTCTACAAAAAACGTCTCTTAACATTTTGCCATAGCTCGCTTCGTTTCCGAGATATTTGCAGATATATCTCAAGGGCAGGGGCCTGACGGACATATTTCGAGATATTTCTTCTTCTTGTTGTTCTTCTTCTGCACAGCTAAGCTGGAAGTGGCATTTACAGCTCGCAATAGTGCAGAGTTATCTCAAAGAAAGGGGCCACGGTGTTTCTGTATCTCTATTATGTTGGTGCGGTTTCGGAACTTTTAAATATCTTGATATATCTCGAGAACTACGCATCTGATCAAAAAATATCATAGAACATAAAAAGTAGGAAACTTAATTCTCTACAAATAAGGTCTCTTAACATTTTGCCATAGCTCGCTTCGTTTCCGAGATATTTGCAGATTTATCTCAAGGGAAGGGGCCTGACGGACATATTTCGAGATATTTCTTCTTCTTGTTGTTCTTCTGCGCAGCTAAGCTGGAAGTGGCATTGGCAGCTCGCAATAGTGCAGAATTATCTCAAAGAAAGGGGCCACGGTGTTTCTGTATCTCTATTATGTTGGTGCGGCTTCGGAACTTTTAAATATCTTGATATATCTCGAGAACTGCGAATCTGATCAAAAAATATCATAGAACATAAAAAGTAGGAAACTTAATTCTCTACAAAAAAGGTCTCTTAACATTTTGCCATACCTCGCTTCGTTTCCGAGATATTTGCAGATTTATCTCAAGGGAAGGGGCCTGACGGACATATTTCGAGATATTTCTTCTTCTTGTTGTTCTTCTTCTGCACAGCTAAGCTGGAAGTGGCATTTGCGGCTCGCACTAGTGCAGAGTTATCTCAAAGAAAGGGGCCACGGTGTTTCTGTATCTGTATTATGTTGGTGCGGCTTCGGAACTTTTAAATATCTTGATATATCTCGAGAACTACGCATCTGATCAAAAAATATCATAGAACATAAAAAGTAGGAAACTTAATTCTCTACAAAAAAGGTCTCTTAACATTTTGCCATAGCTCGCTTCGTTTCCGAGATATTTGCAGATTTATCTCAAGGGAAGGGGCCTGACGGACATATTTCGAGATATTTCTTCTTCTTGTTGTTCTTCTTCTGCACAGCTAAGCTGGAAGTGGCATTTGCGGCTCGCACTAGTGCAGAGTTATCTCAAAGAAAGGGGCCACGGTGTTTCTGTATCTCTATTATGTTGGTGCGGCTTCGGAACTTTTAAATATCTCGATATATCTCGAAAACTACGCTTCTGATCGAAAAATATCATAGAACATAAATTGTAGGAAACCTAATTCTCTACAAAAAACGTCTCTTAACATTTTGCCATAGCTCGCTTCGTTTCCGAGATATTTGCAGATTCAGCTCAAAGGAACGGGCCTGACGGACATATTTCGAGATACTTCTTTTTCTTGTTGTTCTTCCTCTGCACAGCTAAGCTGGAAGTGGCATTTGCAGCTCGCAATAGAGCAGAGTTATCTCAAAGAAAGGGGCCACGGTGTTTCTGTATCTCTATTATGTTGGTGCGGCTTCGGAACTTTTAAATATCTTGATATATCTCGAGAACTACGCATCTGATCAAAAAATATCATAGAACATAAAAAGTAGGAAACTTAATTCTCTACAAAAAAGGTCTCTTAACATTTTCCCATAGCTCGCTTCGTTTCCGAGATATTTGCAGATTTATCTCAAGGGCAGGGGCCTGACGGACATATTTCGAGATATTTCTTCTTCTTGTTGTTCTTCTTCTGCACAGCTAAGCTGGAAGTGGCATTTACAGCTCGCAATAGTGCAGAGTTATCTCAAAGAATGGGGCCACGGTGTTTCTGTATCTCTATTATGTTGGTGCGGCTTCGGAACTTTTAAATATCTTGATATATCTCGAGAACTACGCATCTGATCAAAAAATATCATAGAACATAAAAAGTAGGAAACTTAATTCTCTACAAAAAAGGTCTCTTAACATTTTGCCATAGCTCGCTTCGTTTCCGAGATATTTGCAGATATATCTCAAGGGCAGGGGCCTGACGGACATATTTCGAGATATCTCTTCTTCTTGTTGTTCTTCTTCTGCACAGCTAAGCTGGAAGTGGCATTTACAGCTCGCAATAGTGCAGAGTTATCTCAAAGAAAGGGGCCACGGTGTTTCTGTATCTCTATTATGTTGGTGCGGCTTCGGAACTTTTAAATATCTTGATATATCTCGAGAACTGCGCATCGGATCAAAAAATATCATAGAACATAAAAAGTAGGAAACTTAATTCTCTACAAAAAAGGTCTCTTAACATTTTGCCATAGCTCGCTTCGTTTCCGAGATATTTGCAGATTTATCTCAAGGGAAGGGGCCTAACGGACATATTTCGAGTTATTTCTTCTTCTTGTTGTTCTTCCTCTGCACAGCTAAACTGGAAGTGGCATTTCCAGCTCGCAATAGTGCAGAGTTATCTCAAAGAAAGGGGCCACGGTGTTTCTGTATCCCTATTATGTTGGTGCGGCTTCGGAACTTTTAGATATCTCGATATATCTCGAAAACTACGCTTCTGATCAAAAAATATCATAGAACATAAATTGTAGGAAACATAATTCTCTACAAAAAACGTCTCTTAAGATTTTGCCATAGCTCGCTTCGTTTCCGAGATATTTGCAGATATATCTCAAGGAAAGGGGCCTGACGGACATATTTCGAGATATTTCTTCTTCTTGTTGTTCTTCTTCTGCACAGCTAAGCTGGAAGTGGCATTTACAGCTCGCA
This sequence comes from Osmia lignaria lignaria, assembly GCF_051020975.1. NCBI lineage: Eukaryota > Metazoa > Arthropoda > Insecta > Hymenoptera > Megachilidae > Osmia > Osmia lignaria. Next base: position 24,733,334 of record NW_027478160.1, on the reverse strand, counting down.
ATAGTGCAGAGTTATCTCAAAGAAAGGGGCCACGGTGTTTCTGTATCTCTATTATGTTGGTGCGGTTTCGGAACTTTTAAATATCTTGATATATCTCGAGAACTACGCATCTGATCAAAAAATATCATAGAACATAAAAAGTAGGAAACTTAATTCTCTACAAATAAGGTCTCTTAACATTTTGCCATAGCTCGCTTCGTTTCCGAGATATTTGCAGATTTATCTCAAGGGAAGGGGCCTGACGGACATATTTCGAGATATTTCTTCTTCTTGTTGTTCTTCTGCGCAGCTAAGCTGGAAGTGGCATTTGCAGGTCGCAATAGTGCAGAGATATCTCAAAGAAAGGGGCCACGCTGTTTCTGTATCTCTATTATGTTGGTGCGGCTTCGGAACTTTTAAATATCTTGATATATATCGAGAGCTACGCGTCTGATCAAAAAATATCATCGAGCATAAAAAGTAGGAAACATAATTCTCTACAAAAAAGGTGTCTTAACATTTTGCCATAGCTCGCTTCGTTTCCGAGATATTTGCAGATATATCTCAAGGGAAGGGGCCTGACGGCCATATTTCGAGATATTTCTTCTTCTTGTTGTTCTTCTTCTGCACAGCTAAGCTGGAAGTGGCATTTGCAGCTCGCAATAGTGCAGAGTTATCTCAAAGAAAGGGGCCACGGTGTTTCTGTATCTCTATTATGTTGGTGCGGCTTCGGAACTTTTAAATATCTTGATATATCTCGAGAACTACGCATCTGATCAAAAAATATCATAGAACATGAAAAGTAGGAAACTTAATTCTCTACAAAAAAGGTCTCTTAACATTTTGCCATAGCTCGCTTCGTTTCCGAGATATTTGCAGATTTATCTCAAGGGAAGGGGCCTGACGGACATATTTCGAGTTATTTCTTCTTCTTGTTGTTCTTCCTCTGCACAGCTAAACTGGAAGTGGCATTTGCGGCTCGCACTAGTGCAGAGTTATCTCAAAGAAAGGGGCCACGGTGTTTCTGTATCTCTATTATGTTGGTGCGGCTTCGGAACTTTTAAATATCTCGATATATCTCGAAAACTACGCTTCTGATCAAAAAATATCATAGAACATAAATTGTAGGAAACATAATTCTCTACAAAAAACGTCTCTTAAGATTTTGCCATAGCTCGCTTCGTTTCCGAGATATTTGCAGATATATCTCAAGGGAAGGGGCCTGACGGACATATTTCGAGATATTTCTTCTTCTTGTTGTTCTTCTTCTGCACAGCTAAGCTGGAAGTGGCATTTGCGGCTCGCACTAGTGCAGAGTTATCTCAAAGAAAGGGGCCACGGTGTTTCTGTATCCCTATTATGTTGGTGCGGTTTCGGAACTTTTAAATATCTTGATATATCTCGAGAACTACGCATCTGATCAAAAAATATCATAGAACTTAAATTGTAGGAAACATAATTCTCTACAAAAAACGTCTCTTAACATTTTGCCATAGCTCGCTTCGTTTCCGAGATATTTGCAGATTTATCTCAAGGGAAGGGGCCTGACGGACATATTTCGAGATATTTCTTCTTCTTGTTGTTCTTCTGCGCAGCTAAGCTGGAAGTGGCATTTGCAGGTCGCAATAGTGCAGAGATATCTCAAAGAAAGGGGCCACGCTGTTTCTGTATCTCTATTATGTTGGTGCGGCTTCGGAACTTTTAAATATCTTGATATATATCGAGAGCTACGCGTCTGATCAAAAAATATCATCGAGCATAAAAAGTAGGAAACATAATTCTCTACAAAAAAGGTCTCTTAACATTTTGTCATAGCTCGCTTCGTTTCCGAGATATTTGCAGATATATCTCAAGGGAAGGGGCCTGACGGACATATTTCGAGATATTTCTTCTTCTTGTTGTTCTTCTTCTGCACAGCTAAGCTAGAAGTGGCATTTGCGGCTCGCACTAGTGCACAGTTATCTCAAAGAAAGGGGCCACGGTGTTTCTGTATCTCTAATATGTTGGTGCGGCTTCGGAACTTTTAAATATCTCGATATATCTCGAAAACTACGCTTCTGATCAAAAAATATCATAGAACTTAAATTGTAGGAAACATAATTCTCTACAAAAAACGTCTCTTAACATTTTGCCATAGCTCGCTTCGTTTCCGAGATATTTGCAGATATATCTCAAGGGCAGGGGCCTGACGGACATATTTCGAGATATTTCTTCTTCTTGTTGTTCTTCTTCTGCACAGCTAAGCTGGAAGTGGCATTTACAGCTCGCAATAGTGCAGAGTTATATCAAAGAAAGGGGCCACGGTGTTTCTGTATCTCTATTATGTTGGTGCGGCTTCGGAACTTTTAAATATCTTGATATATCTCGAGAACTACGCATCTGATCAAAAAATATCATAGAACATAAAAAGTAGGAAACTTAATTCTCTACAAAAAAGGTCTCTTAACATTTTGCCATAGCTCGCTTCGTTTCCGAGATATTTGCAGATTTATCACAAGGGAAGGGGCCTGACGGACATATTTCGAGATATTTCTTCTTCTTGATGTTCTTCTTCTGCACAGCTAAGCTGGAAGTGGCATTTGCAGCTCGCAATAGTGCAGAGTTATCTCAAGGAAAGGGGCCACGGTGTTTCTGTATCTCTATTATGTTGGTGCGGCTTCGGAACTTTTAAATATCTTGATATATCTCGAGAACTACGCATCTGATCAAAGAATATCATAGAACATAAATTGTAGGAAACATAATTCTCTACAAAAAAGGTCTCTTAACATTTTGCCATAGCTCGCTTCGTTTCCGAGATATTTGCAGATATATCTCAAGGGAAGGGGCCTGACGGACATATTTCGAGATATTTCTTCTTCTTGTTGTTCTTCTTCTGCACAGCTAAGCTGGAAGTGGCATTTGCGGCTCGCACTAGTGCAGAGTTACCTCAAAGAAAGGGGCCACGGTGTTTCTGTATCTGTATTATGTTGGTGCGGCTTCGGAACTTTTAAATACCTTGATATATCTCGAGAACTACGCGTCTGATCAAAAAATATCATAGAACATAAAAAGTAGGAAACATAATTCTCTACAAAAAAGGTCTCTTAACATTTTGCCATAGCTCGCTTCGTTTCCGAGATATTTGCAGATTTATCTCAAGGGAAGGGGCCTGACGGACATATTTCGAGATATTTCTTCTTCTTGTTGTTCTTCTTCTGCACAGCTAAGCTAGAAGTGGCATTTGCGGCTCGCACTAGTGCACAGTTATCTCAAAGAAAGGGGCCACGGTGTTTCTGTATCTCTAATATGTTGGTGCGGCTTCGGAACTTTTAAGTATCTCGATATATCTCGAAAACTACGCTTCTGATCAAAAAATATCATAGAACATAAATTGTAGGAAACATAATTCTCTACAAAAAAGGTCTCTTAACATTTTGCCATAGCTCGCTTGGTTTCCGAGATATTTGCAGATATATCTCAAGGGCAGGGGCCTGACGGACATATTTCGAGATATTTCTTCTTCTTGTTGTTCTTCTTCTGCACAGCTAAGCTGGAAGTGGCATTTACAGCTCGCAATAGTGCAGAGTTATCTCAAAGAAAGGGGCCACGGTGTTTCTGTATCTCTATTATGTTGGTGCGGTTTCGGAACTTTTAAATATCTTGATATATCTCGAGAACTACGCATCTGATCAAAAAATATCATAGAACATAAAAAGTAGGAAACTTAATTCTCTACAAAAAAGGTCTCTTACCATTTTGCCATAGCTCGCTTCGTTTCCGAGATATTTGCAGATTCAGCTCAAAGGAACTGGCCTGACGGACATATTTCGAGATATTTCTTCTTCTTGTTGTTCTTCCTCTGCACAGCTAAGCTGGAAGTGGCATTTGCGGCTCGCACTAGTGCAGAGTTATCTCAAAGAAAGGGGCCACGGTGTTTCTGTATCTCTATTATGTTGGTGTGGCTTCGGAACTTTTAAATATCTCGATATATCTCGAAAACTACGCTTCTGATCAAAAAATATCATAGAGCGTAAATTGTAGGAAACATTATTCTCTACAAAAAAGGTCTCTTAACATTTTGCCATAGCTCGCTTCGTTTCCGAGATATTTGCAGATTCATCTCAAGGGAAGTGGCCTGACGGACATATTTCGAGATATTTCTTCTTCTTGTTGTTCTTCTTCTGCACAGCTAAGCTGGAAGTGGCATTTGCAGCTCGCAATAGTGCAGAGTTATCTTAAAGAAAGGGGCCACGGTGTTTCTGTATCTCTATTATGTTGGTGCGGCTTCGGAACTTTTAAATATCTTGATATATCTCGAGAACTACGCATCTGATCAAAAAATGTCATAGAACATAAAAAGTAGGAAACTTAATTCTCTACAAAAAAGGTCTCTTAACATTTTGCCATAGCTCGCTTCGTTTCCGAGATATTTGCATATTTATCTCAAGGGAAGGGGCCTAACGGACATATTTCGAGATATTTGTTCTTCTTGTTGTTCTTCTTCTGCACAGCTAAGCTGGAAGTGGCATTTGCGGCTCGCACTAGTGCAGAGTTATCTCAAAGAAAGGGGCCACCGTGTTTCTGTATCTCTATTATGTTGGTGCGGCTTCGGAACTTTTAAATATCTCGATATATCTCGAAAACTACGCTTCTGATCAAAAAATATCATAGAGCGTAAATTGTAGGAAACATTATTCTCTACAAAAAAGGTCTCTTAACATTTTGCCATAGCTCGCTTCGTTTCCGAGATATTTGCAGATTCATCTCAAGGGAAGGGGTCTGACGGACATATTTCGAGATATTTCTTCTTCTTGTTGTTCTTCTTCTGCACAGCTAAGCTCGAAGCGGCATTTGCAGCTCGCAATAGTGCAGAGTTATCTCAAAGAAAGAGGCCACGGTGTTTCTGTACCTCTATTATGTTGGTGCAGTTTCGGAACTTTTAAATATCTTGATATATCTCGAGAACTACGCATCTGATCAAAAAATACCATCGAACATAAATAGTAGGAAACTTAATTCTCTACAAAAAAGGTCTCTTAACATTTTGCCATAGCTCGCTTCGTTTCCGAGATATTTGCAGATTCATCTCAAGGGAAGGGGTCTGACGGACATATTTCGAGATATTTCTTCTTCTTGTTGTTCTTCTTCTGCACAGCTAAGCTCGAAGCGGCATTTGCAGCTCGCAATAGTGCAGAGTTATCTCAAAGAAAGAGGCCACGGTGTTTCTGTATCTCTATTATGTTGGTGCGGCTTCGGAACTTTTAAATATCTTGATATATCTCGAGAACTACGCATCTGATCAAAAAATATCATAGAACATAAAAAGTAGGAAACTTAATTCTCTACAAAAAAGGTCTCTTAACATTTTGCCATAGCTCGCTTCGTTTCCGAGATATTTGCAGATTTATCTCAAGGGAAGGGGCCTGACGGACATATTTCGAGATATTTCTTCTTCTTGTTGTTCTTCTTCTGCACAGCTGAGCTGGAAGTGGCATTTGCAGGTCGCAATAGTGCAGAGTTATCTCAAAGAAAGGGGCCACGGTGTTTCTGTATCTGTATTATGTTGGTGCGGCTTCGGAACTTTTAAATATCTCGATATATCTCGAAAACTACGCTTCTGATCAAAAAATATCATAGAACATAAATTGTAGGAAACATAATTCTTTACAAAAAAGGTCTCTTAACATTTTGCCATAGCTCGCTTCGTTTCCGAGATATTTGCAGATTTATCTCAAGGGAAGGGGCCTGACGGACATATTTCGAGATATTTCTTCTTCTTGTTGTTCTTCTTCTGCACAGCTAAGCTGGAAGTGGCATTTGCGGCTCGCACTAGTGCAGAGTTATCTCAAAGAAAGGGGCCACGGTGTTTCTGTATCTCTATTATGTTGGTGCGGCTTCGGAACCTTTAAATATCTCGATATATCTCGAAAACTACGCTTCTGATCAAAAAATATCATAGAACATAAATTGTAGGAAACATAATTCTCTACAAAAAACGTATCTTAACATTTTGCCATAGCTCGCTTCGTTTCCGAGATATTTGCAGATTTATCTCAAGGGAAGGGGCCTGACGGACATATTTCGAGATATTTCTTCTTCTTGTTGTTCTTCTTCTGCACAGCTAAGCTGGAAGTGGCATTTGCGGCTCGCACTAGTGCAGAGTTACCTCAAAGAAAGGGGCCACGGTGTTTCTGTATCTGTATTATGTTGGTGCCGCTTCGGAACTTTTAAATATCTTGATATATCTCGAGAACTACGCGTCTGATCAAAAAATATCATAGAACATAAAAAGTAGGAAACATAATTCTCTACAAAAAAGGTCTCTTAACATTTTGCCATAGCTCGCTTCGTTTCCGAGATATTTGCAGATTTATCTCAAGGGAAGGGGCCTGACGGACATATTTCGAGATATTTCTTCTTCTTGTTGTTCTTCTTCTGCACAGCTAAGCTGGAAGTGGCATTTGCGGCTCGCACTAGTGCACAGTTATCTCAAAGAAAGGGGCCACGGTGTTTCTGTATCTCTAATATGTTGGTGCGGCTTCGGAACTTTTAAGTATCTCGATATATCTCGAAAACTACGCTTCTGATCAAAAAATATCATAGAACATAAATTGTAGGAAACATAATTCTCTACAAAAAAGGTCTCTTAACATTTTGCCATAGCTCGCTTGGTTTCCGAGATATTTGCAGATATATCTCAAGGGCAGGGGCCTGACGGACATATTTCGAGATATTTCTTCTTCTTGTTGTTCTTCTTCTGCACAGCTAAGCTGGAAGTGGCATTTACAGCTCGCAATAGTGCAGAGTTATCTCAAAGAATGGGGCCACGGTGTTTCTGTATCTCTATTATGTTGGTGCGGTTTCGGAACTTTTAAATATCTTGATATATCTCGAGAACTACGCATCTGATCAAAAAATATCATAGAACATAAAAAGTAGGAAACTTAATTCTCTACAAAAAAGGTCTCTTACCATTTTGCCATAGCTCGCTTCGTTTCCGAGATATTTGCAGATTCAGCTCAAAGGAACTGGCCTGACGGACATATTTCGAGATATTTCTTCTTCTTGTTGTTCTTCCTCTGCACAGCTAAGCTGGAAGTGGCATTTGCGGCTCGCACTAGTGCAGAGTTATCTCAAAGAAAGGGGCCACGGTGTTTCTGTATCTCTATTATGTTGGTGCGGCTTCGGAACTTTTAAATATCTCGATATATCTCGGAAACTACGCTTCTGATCAAAAAATATCATAGAGCGTAAATTGTAGGAAACATTATTCTCTACAAAAAAGGTCTCTTAACATTTTGCCATAGCTCGCTTCGTTTCCGAGATATTTGCAGATTCATCTCAAGGGAAGGGGTCTGACGGACATATTTCGAGATATTTCTTCTTCTTGTTGTTCTTCTTCTGCACAGCTAAGCTCGAAGCGGCATTTGCAGCTCGCAATAGTGCAGAGTTATCTCAAAGAAAGAGGCCACGGTGTTTCTGTACCTCTATTATGTTGGTGCAGCTTCGGAACTTTTAAATATCTTGATATATCTCGAGAACTACGCATCTGATCAAAAAATACCATCGAACATAAAAAGTAGGAAACTTAATTCTCTACAAAAAAGGTCTCTTAACATTTTGCCATAGCTCGCTTCGTTTCCGAGATATTTGCAGATTCATCTCAAGGGAAGGGGTCTGACGGACATATTTCGAGATATTTCTTCTTCTTGTTGTTCTTCTTCTGCACAGCTAAGCTCGAAGCGGCATTTGCAGCTCGCAATAGTGCAGAGTTATCTCAAAGAAAGAGGCCACGGTGTTTCTGTATCTCTATTATGTTGGTGCGGCTTCGGAACTTTTAAATATCTTGATATATCTCGAGAACTACGCATCTGATCAAAAAATATCATAGAACATAAAAAGTAGGAAACCTAATTCTCTACAAAAAAGGTCTCTTAACATTTTGCCATAGATCGCTTCGTTTCCGAGATATTTGCAGATTTATCTCAAGGGAAGGGGCCTGACGGACATATTTCGAGATATTTCTTCTTCTTGTTGTTCTTCTTCTGCACAGCTGAGCTGGAAGTGGCATTTGCAGGTCGCAATAGTGCAGAGTTATCTCAAAGAAAGGGGCCACGGTGTTTCTGTATCTGTATTATGTTGGTGCGGCTTCGGAACTTTTAAATATCTCGATATATCTCGAAAACTACGCTTCTGATCAAAAAATATCATAGAACATAAATTGTAGGAAACATAATTCTTTACAAAAAAGGTCTCTTAACATTTTGCCATAGCTCGCTTCGTTTCCGAGATATTTGCAGATTTATCTCAAGGGAAGGGGCCTGACGGACATATTTCGAGATATTTCTTCTTCTTGTTGTTCTTCTTCTGCACAGCTAAGCTGGAAGTGGCATTTGCGGCTCGCACTAGTGCAGAGTTATCTCAAAGAAAGGGGCCACGGTGTTTCTGTATCTCTATTATGTTGGTGCGGCTTCGGAACCTTTAAATATCTCGATATATCTCGAAAACTACGCTTCTGATCAAAAAATATCATAGAACATAAATTGTAGGAAACATAATTCTCTACAAAAAACGTATCTTAACATTTTGTCATAGCTCGCTTCGTTTCCGAGATATTTGCAGATTTATCTCAAGGGAAGGGGCCTGACGGACATATTTCGAGATATTTCTTCTTCTTGTTGTTCTTCTTCTGCACAGCTAAGCTGGAAGTGGCATTTGCAGCTCGCAATAGTGCAGAGTTATCTTAAAGAAAGGGGCCACGGTGTTTCTGTATCTCTATTATGTTGGTGCGGCTTCGGAACTTTTAAATATCTTGATATATCTCGAGAACTACGCATCTGATCAAAAAATATCATAGAACATAAAAAGTAGGAAACTTAATTCTCTACAAAAAAGGTCTCTTAACATTTTGCCATAGCTCGCTTCGTTTCCGAGATATTTGCATATTTATCTTAAGGGAAGGGGCCTAACGGACATATTTCGAGATATTTGTTCTTCTTGTCGTTCTTCTTCTGCACAGCTAAGCTGGAAGTGGCATTTGCGGCTCGCACTAGTGCAGAGTTATCTCAAAGAAAGGGGCCACCGTGTTTCTGTATCTCTATTATGTTGGTGCGGCTTCGGAACTTTTAAATATCTCGATATATCTCGACAACTACGCTTCTGATCAAAAAATATCATAGAACATAAAAAGTAGGAAACTTAATTCTCTACAAAAAAGGTCTCTTAACATTTTGCCATAGCTCGCTTCGTTTCCGAGATATTTGCATATTTATCTCAAGGGAAGGGACCTGACGGACATATTTCGAGATATTTCTTCTTCTTGTTGTTCTTCTTCTGCACAGCTAAGCTGGAAGTGGCATTTGCGGCTCGCACTAGTGCAGAGTTATCTCAAAGAAAGGGGCCACGTTGTTTCTGTATCTCTATTATGTTGGTGCGGCTTCGGAACTTTTAAATATCTCGATATATCTCGAAAACTACGCTTCTGATCAAAAAATATCATAGAACATAAAAAGTAGGAAACTTAATTCTCTACAAAAAAGGTCTCTTAACATTTTGCCATAGCTCGCTTCGTTTCCGAGATATTTGCAGATTTATCTCAAGGGAAGGGGCCTGACGGACATATTTCGAGATATTTCTTCTTCTTGTTGTTCTTCCTCTGCACAGCTAAGCTGGAAGTGGCATTTGCGGCTCGCACTAGTGCACAGTTATCTCAAAGAAAGGGGCCACGGTGTTTCTGTATCTCTATTATGTTGGTGCGTCTTCGGAACTTTTAAATATCTCGATATATCTCGAAAACTACGCTTCTGATCAAAAAATATCATAGAACATAAATTGTAGGAAACATAATTCTCTACAAAAAACGTCTCTTAACATTTTGCCATAGCTCGCTTCGTTTCCGAGATATTTGCAGATTCAGCTCAAAGGAACTGGCCTGACGGACATATTTCGAGATATTTCTTCTTCTTGTTGTTCTTCCTCTGCACAGCTAAGCTGGAAGTGGCATTTGCAGCTCGCAATAGTGCAGAGTTATCTCAAAGAAAGTTGCCACGGTGTTTCTGTATCTCTATTATGTTGGTGCGGCTTCGGAACTTTTAAATATCTTGATATATCTCGAGAACTACGCATCTGATCAAAAAATGTCATAGAAGATAAAAAGTAGGAAACTTAATTCTCTACAAAAAAGGTCTCTTAACATTTCGCCATAGCTCGCTTCGTTTCCGAGATATTTGCAGATATATCTCAAGGGAAGGGGCCTGACGGACATATTTCGAGATATTTCTTCTTCTTGTTGTTCTTCTTCTGCACAGCTAAGCTGGAAGTGGCATTTGCGGCTCGCACTAGTGTACAGTTATCTCAAAGAAAGGGGCCGCGGTGTTTCTGTATCTCTATTATGTTGGTGCGTCTTCGGAACTTTTAAATATCTCGATATATCTCGAAAACTACGCTTCTGATCAAAAAATATCATAGAACATAAATTGTAGGAAACATAATTCTCTACAAAAAAGGTCTCTTAACATTTTGCCATAGCTCGCTTCGTTTCCGAGATATTTGCAGATTTATCTCAAGGGAAGGGGCCTAACGGACATATTTCGAGATATTTCTTCTTCTTGTTGTTCTTCTTCTGCACAGCTAAACTGGAAGTGGCATTTCCAGCTCGCAATAGTGCAGAGTTATCTCAAAGAAAGGGGCCACGGTGTTTCTGTATCTCTATTATGTTGGTGCGGCTTCGGAACTTTTAAATATCTTGATATATCTCGAGAACTACGCATCTGGTCAAAAAATATCATAGAACATAAAAAGTAGGAAACTTAATTCTCTACAAAAAAGGTCTCTCAACATTTTGCCATAGCTCGCTTCGTTTCCGAGATATTTGCAGATTTATCTCAAGGGAAGGGGCCTGACGGACATATTTCGAGATATTTCTTCTTCTTGTTGTTCTTCTTCTGCACAGCTAAGCTGGAAGTGGCATTTGCGGCTCGCACTAGTGCACAGTTATCTCAAAGAAAGGGGCCACGGTGTTTCTGTATCTCTATTATGTTGGTGCGTCTTCGGAACTTTTAAATATCTCGATATATCTCGAAAACTACGCTTCTGATCAAAAAATATCATAGAACATAAATTGTAGGAAACATAATTCTCTACAAAAAACGTCTCTTAACATTTTGCCATAGCTCGCTTCGTTTCCGAGATATTTGCAGATTCAGCTCAAAGGAACTGGCCTGAAGGACATATTTCGAGATATTTCTTCTTCTTGTTGTTCTTCCTCTGCACAGCTAAGCTGGAAGTGCCATTTGCAGGTCGCAATAGTGCAGAGTTATCTCAAAGAAAGGGGCCACGGTGTTTCTGAATCTCTATTATGTTGGTGCGGCTTCGGAACTTTTAAATATCTCGATATATCTCGAAAACTACGCTTCTGATCAAAAAATATCATAGAACGTAAATTGTAGGAAACATTATTCTCTACAAAAAACGTCTCTTAACATTTTGCCATAGCTCGCTTCGTTTCCGAGATATTTGCAGATTTATCTCAAGGGAAGTGGCCTGACGGACATATTTCGAGATATTTCTTCTTCTTGTTGTTCTTGTTCTGCACAGCTAAGCTGGAAGTGGCATTTGCAGCTCGCAATAGTGCAGAGTTATCCCAAAGAAAGGGGCCACGGTGTTTCTGTATCTCTATTATGTTGGTGCGGCTTCGGAACTTTTAAATATCTTGATATATCTCGAGAACTACGCATCTGATCAAAAAATATCATACTACATAAAAAGTAGGAAACTTAATTCTCTACAAGAAAGGTCTCTAAACATTTTGCCATAGCTCGCTTCGTTTCCGAGATATTTGCAGATTTATCTCAAGGGAAGGGGCCTGACGGACATATTTCGAGATATTTCTTCTTCTTGTTGTTCTTCTTCTGCACAGCTAAGCTGGAAGTGGCATTTGCAGCTCGCAATAGTGCAGAGTTATCTCAAAGAGAGGAGCCACGGTGTTTCTGTATCTCTATTATGTTGGTGCGGCTTCGGAACTTTTAAATATCTTGATATATCTCGAGAACTACGCATCTGATCAAAAAATATCATAGAAGATAAAAAGTAGGAAACTCAATTCTCTACAAAAAAGGTCTCTTAACATTTCGCCATAGCTCGCTTCGTTTCCGAGATATTTGCAGATATATCTCAAGGGAAGGGGCCTGACGGACATATTTCGAGATATTTCTTCTTCTTGTTGTTCTTCTTCTGCACAGCTAAGCTGGAAGTGGCATTTGCGGCTCGCACTAGTGCACAGTTATCTCAAAGAAAGGGGCCACGGTGTTTCTGTATCTCTATTATGTTGGTGCGTCTTCGGAACTTTTAAATATCTCGATATATCTCGAAAACTACGCTTCTGATCAAAAAATATCATAGAACATAAATTGTAGGAAACATAATTCTCTACAAAAAACGTCTCTTAACATTTTGCCATAGCTCGCTTCGTTTCCGAGATATTTGCAGATTCAGCTCAAAGGAACTGGCCTGACGGACATATTTCGAGATATTTCTTCTTCTTGTTGTTCTTCCTCTGCACAGCTAAGCTGGAAGTGGCATTTGCAGCTCGCAATAGTGCAGAGTTATCTCAAAGAAAGGGGCCACGGTGTTTCTGTATCTCTATTATGTTGGTGCGGCTTCGGAACTTTTAAATATCTCGATATATCTCGAAAACTACGCTTCTGATCAAAAAATATCATACAACATGAATTGTAGGAAACATAATTCTCTACAAAAAACGTCTCTTAACATTTTGCCATAGCTCGCTTCGTTTCCGAGATATTTGCAGATATATCTCAAGGGAAGGGGCCTGACGGACATATTTCGAGATATTTCTTCTTCTTGTTGTTCTTCTTCTGCACAGCTAAGCTGGAAGTGGCATTTACAGCTCGCAATAGTGCAGAGTTATCTCAAACAAAGGGGCCACGGTGTATCTGTATCTCTATTATGTTGGTGCGGCTTCGGAACTTTTAAATATCTTGATATATCTCGAGAACTACGCATCTGATCAAAAAATATCATAGAACATAAAAAGTAGGAAACTTAATTCTCTACAAAAAAGGTCTCTAAACATTTTGCCATAGCTCGCTTCGTTTCCGAGATATTTGCAGATGTATCTCAAGGGAAGGGGCCTGACGGACATATTTCGAGATATTTCTTCTTCTTGTTGTTCTTCTTCTGCACAGCTAAGCTCGAAGTGGCATTTGCGGCTCGCACTAGTGCAGAGTTATCTCAAAGAAAGGGGCCACGGTGTTTCTGTATCTCTATTATGTTGGTGCGGCTTCGGAACTTTTAAATATCTCGATATATCTCGAAAACTACGCTTCTGATCAAAAAATATCATACAACATAAATTGTAGGAAACATAATTCTCTACAAAAAACGTCTCTTAACATTTTGCCATAGCTCGCTTCGTTTCCGAGATATTTGCAGATTCAGCTCAAAGGAACTGGCCTGACGGACATATTTCGAGATATTTCTTCTTCTTGTTGTTCTTCCTCTGCACAGCTAAGCTGGAAGTGGCATTTGCAGCTCGCAATAGTGCAGAGTTATCTCAAAGAAAGGGACCACGGTGTTTCTGTATCCCTATTATGTTGGTGCGGCTTCGGAACTTTTAAATATCTTGATATATCTCGAGAACTACGCATCTGATCAAAAAATGTCATAGAACATAAAAAGTAGGAAACTTAATTCTCTACAAAAAAGGTCTCTTAACATTTTGCCATAGCTCGCTTCGTTTCCGAGATATTTGCAGATTTATCTCAAGGGAAGGGGCCTGACGGACATATTTCGAGATATTTCTTCTTCTTGTTGTTCTTCTTCTGCACAGCTAAGCTGGAAGTGGCATTTGCGGCTCGCACTAGTGCAGAGTCATCTCAAAGAAAGGGGCCACGGTGTTTCTGTATCTCTATTATGTTGGTGCGGCTTCGGAACTTTTAAATATCTCGATATATCTCGAAAACTACGCTTCTGATCAAAAAATATCATAGAACATAAATTGTAGGAAACACAATTCTCTACAAAAAAGGTCTCTTAACATTTTGCCATAGCTCGCTTGGTTTCCGAGATATTTGCAGATATATCTCAAGGGAAGGGGCCTGACGGACATATTTCGAGATATTTCTTCTTCTTGTTGTTCTTCTTCTGCACAGCTAAGCTGGAAGTGGCATTTACAGCTCGCAATAGTGCAGAGTTATCTCAAAGAAAGGGGCCACGGTGTTTCTGTATCTCTATTATGTTGGTGCGGCTTCGGGACTTTTAAATATCTTGATATATCTCGAGAACTACGCATCTGATCAAAAAATATCATAGAACATGAAAAGTAGGAAACTTAATTCTCTACAAAAAAGGTCTCTTAACATTTTGCCATAGCTCGCTTCGTTTCCGAGATATTTGCAGATTTATCTCAAGGGAAGGGGCCTGACGGACATATTTCGAGATATTTCTTCTTCTTGTTGTTCTTCTTCTGCACAGCTAAGCTGGAAGTGGCATTTGCAGCTCGCACTAGTGCAGAGTTATCTCAAAGAAAGGGGCCACGGTGTTTCTGTACCCCTATTATGTTGGTGCGGCTTCGGAACTTTTAAATATCTTGATATATCTCGAGAACTACGCATCTGATCAAAAAATATCATAGAACATAAAAAGTAGGAAACTTAATTCTCTACAAAAAAGGTCTCTTAACATTTTGCCATAGCTCGCTTCGTTTCCGAGATATTTGCAGATTTATCTCAAGGGAAGGGGCCTGACGGACATATTTCGAGATATTTCTTCTTCTTGTTGTTCTTCTTCTGCACAGCTAAGCTGGAAGTGGCATTTGCGGCTCGCACTAGTGCAGAGTTATCTCACAGAAAGGGGCCACGGTGTTTCTGTACCTCTACTATGTTGGTGCAGCTTCGGAACTTTTAAATATCTTGATATATCTCGAGAACTACGCATCTGATCAAAAAATATCATCGAACATAAAAAGTAGGAAACATAATTCTCTACAAAAAACGTCTCTTAACATTTTGCCATAGCTCGCTTCGTTTCCGAGATATTTGCAGATTTATCTCAAGGGAAGTGGCCTGACGGACATATTTCGAGATATTTCTTCTTCTTGTTGTTCTTCTTCTGCACAGCTAAGCTGGAAGTGGCATTTGCGGCTCGCACTAGTGCAGAGTTATCTCAGAGAAAGGGGCCACGGTGTTTCTGTATCCCTATTATGTTGGTGCGGCTTCGGAACTTTTAAATATCTCGATATATCTCGAAAACTACGCTTCTGATCAAAAAATATCATAGAACATAAATTGTAGGAAACATAATTCTCTACAAAAAACGTCTCTTAACATTTTGCCATAGCTCGCTTCGTTTCCGAGATATTTGCAGATTCAGCTCAAAGGAACTGGCCTGACGGACATATTTCGAGATATTTCTTCTTCTTGTTGTTCTTGTTCTGCACAGCTAAGCTGGAAGTGGCATTTGCAGCTCGCAATAGTGCAGAGTTATCCCAAAGAAAGGGGCCACGGTGTTTCTGTATCTCTATTATGTTGGTGCGGCTTCGGAACTTTTAAATATCTTGATATATCTCGAGAACTACGCATCTGATCAAAAAATATCATACAACATAAAAAGTAGGAAACTTAATTCTCTACAAAAAAGGTCTCTAAACATTTTGCCATAGCTCGCTTCGTTTCCGAGATATTTGCAGATGTATCTCAAGGGAAGGGGCCTGACGGACATATTTCGAGATATTTCTTCTTCTTGTTGTTCTTCTTCTGCACAGCTAAGCTCGAAGTGGCATTTGCGGCTCGCACTAGTGCAGAGTTATCTCAAAGAAAGGGGCCACGGTGTTTCTGTATCTCTATTATGTTGGTGCGGCTTCGGAACTTTTAAATATCTCGATATATCTCGAAAACTACGCTTCTGATCAAAAAATATCATACAACATAAATTGTAGGAAACATAATTCTCTACAAAAAACGTCTCTTAACATTTTGCCATAGCTCGCTTCGTTTCCGAGATATTTGCAGATTCAGCTCAAAGGAACTGGCCTGACGGACATATTTCGAGATATTTCTTCTTCTTGTTGTTCTTCCTCTGCACAGCTAAGCTGGAAGTGGCATTTGCAGCTCGCAATAGTGCAGAGTTATCTCAAAGAAAGGGACCACGGTGTTTCTGTATCCCTATTATGTTGGTGCGGCTTCGGAACTTTTAAATATCTTGATATATCTCGAGAACTACGCATCTGATCAAAAAATGTCATAGAACATAAAAAGTAGGAAACTTAATTCTCTACAAAAAAGGTCTCTTAACATTTTGCCATAGCTCGCTTCGTTTCCGAGATATTTGCAGATTTATCTCAAGGGAAGGGGCCTGACGGACATATTTCGAGATATTTCTTCTTCTTGTTGTTCTTCTTCTGCACAGCTAAGCTGGAAGTGGCATTTGCGGCTCGCACTAGTGCAGAGTCATCTCAAAGAAAGGGGCCACGGTGTTTCTGTATCTCTATTATGTTGGTGCGGCTTCGGAACTTTTAAATATCTCGATATATCTCGAAAACTACGCTTCTGATCAAAAAATATCATAGAACATAAATTGTAGGAAACACAATTCTCTACAAAAAAGGTCTCTTAACATTTTGCCATAGCTCGCTTGGTTTCCGAGATATTTGCAGATATATCTCAAGGGAAGGGGCCTGACGGACATATTTCGAGATATTTCTTCTTCTTGTTGTTCTTCTTCTGCACAGCTAAGCTGGAAGTGGCATTTACAGCTCGCAATAGTGCAGAGTTATCTCAAAGAAAGGGGCCACGGTGTTTCTGTATCTCTATTATGTTGGTGCGGCTTCGGGACTTTTAAATATCTTGATATATCTCGAGAGCTACGCATCTGATCAAAAAATATCATAGAACATGAAAAGTAGGAAACTTAATTCTCTACAAAAAAGGTCTCTTAACATTTTGCCATAGCTCGCTTCGTTTCCGAGATATTTGCAGATTTATCTCAAGGGAAGGGGCCTGACGGACATATTTCGAGATATTTCTTCTTCTTGTTGTTCTTCTTCTGCACAGCTAAGCTGGAAGTGGCATTTGCAGCTCGCACTAGTGCAGAGTTATCTCAAAGAAAGGGGCCACGGTGTTTCTGTACCCCTATTATGTTGGTGCGGCTTCGGGACTTTTAAATATCTTGATATATCTCGAGAACTACGCATCTGATCAAAAAATATCATAGAACATAAAAAGTAGGAAACTTAATTCTCTACAAAAAAGGTCTCTTAACATTTTGCCATAGCTCGCTTCGTTTCCGAGATATTTGCAGATTTATCTCAAGGGAAGGGGCCTGACGGACATATTTCGAGATATTTCTTCTTCTTGTTGTTCTTCTTCTGCACAGCTAAGCTGGAAGTGGCATTTGCGGCTCGCACTAGTGCAGAGTTATCTCACAGAAAGGGGCCACGGTGTTTCTGTACCTCTATTATGTTGGTGCAGCTTCGGAACTTTTAAATATCTTGATATATCTCGAGAACTACGCATCTGATCAAAAAATATCATCGAACATAAAAAGTAGGAAACATAATTCTCTACAAAAAACGTCTCTTAACATTTTGCCATAGCTCGCTTCGTTTCCGAGATATTTGCAGATTTATCTCAAGGGAAGTGGCCTGACGGACATATTTCGAGATATTTCTTCTTCTTGTTGTTCTTCTTCTGCACAGCTAAGCTGGAAGTGGCATTTGCGGCTCGCACTAGTGCAGAGTTATCTCAGAGAAAGGGGCCACGGTGTTTCTGTATCCCTATTATGTTGGTGCGGCTTCGGAACTTTTAAATATCTCGATATATCTCGAAAACTACGCTTCTGATCAAAAAATATCATAGAACATAAATTGTAGGAAACATAATTCTCTACAAAAAACGTCTCTTAACATTTTGCCATAGCTCGCTTCGTTTCCGAGATATTTGCAGATTCAGCTCAAAGGAACTGGCCTGACGGACATATTTCGAGATATTTCTTCTTCTTGTTGTTCTTGTTCTGCACAGCTAAGCTGGAAGTGGCATTTGCAGCTCGCAATAGTGCAGAGTTATCCCAAAGAAAGGGGCCACGGTGTTTCTGTATCTCTATTATGTTGGTGCGGCTTCGGAACTTTTAAATATCTTGATATATCTCGAGAACTACGCATCTGATCAAAAAATATCATAGAACATAAAAAGTAGGAAACTTAATTCTCTACAAAAAAGGTCTCTTAACATTTTGCCATAGCTCGCTTCGTTTCCGAGATATTTGCAGATTTATCTCAAGGGAAGGGGCCTGACGGACATATTTCGAGATATTTCTTCTTCTTGTTGTTCTTCTTCTGCACAGCTAAACTGGAAGTGGCATTTCCAGCTCGCAATAGTGCAGAGTTATCTCAAAGAAAGGAGCCACGGTGTTTCTGTATCTCTATTATGTTGGTGCGGCTTCGGAACTTTTAAATATCTTGATATATCTCGAGAACTACGCATCTGATCAAAAAATATCGTAGAACATAAAAAGTAGGAAACTTAATTCTCTACAAATAAAGTCTCTTAACATTTTGCCATAGCTCGCTTCGTTTCTGAGATATTTGCAGATTTATCTCAAGGGAAGGGGCCTGACGGACATATTTCGAGATATTTCTTCTTCTTGTTGTTCTTCTTCTGCACAGCTAAGCTGGAAGTGGCATTTGCAGCTCGCAATAGTGCAGAGTTATCTCAAACAAAGGGGCCACGGTGTATCTGTATCTCTATTATGTTGGTGCGGCTTCGGAACTTTTAAATATCTTGATATATCTCGAGAACTACGCATCTGATCAAAAAATATCATAGAACATAAAAAGTAGGAAACTTAATTCTCTACAAAAAAGGTCTCTAAACATTTTGCCATAGCTCGCTTCGTTTCCGAGATATTTGCAGATGTATCTCAAGGGAAGGGGCCTGACGGACATATTTCGAGATATTTCTTCTTCTTGTTGTTCTTCTTCTGCACAGCTAAGCTCGAAGTGGCATTTGCGGCTCGCACTAGTGCAGAGTTATCTCAAAGAAAGGGGCCACGGTGTTTCTGTATCTCTATTATGTTGGTGCGGCTTCGGAACTTTTAAATATCTCGATATATCTCGAAAACTACGCTTCTGATCAAAAAATATCATACAACATAAATTGTAGGAAACATAATTCTCTACAAAAAACGTCTCTTAACATTTTGCCATAGCTCGCTTCGTTTCCGAGATATTTGCAGATTCAGCTCAAAGGAACTGGCCTGACGGACATATTTCGAGATATTTCTTCTTCTTGTTGTTCTTCCTCTGCACAGCTAAGCTGGAAGTGGCATTTGCAGCTCGCAATAGTGCAGAGTTATCTCAAAGAAAGGGACCACGGTGTTTCTGTATCCCTATTATGTTGGTGCGGCTTCGGAACTTTTAAATATCTTGATATATCTCGAGAACTACGCATCTGATCAAAAAATGTCATAGAACATAAAAAGTAGGAAACTTAATTCTCTACAAAAAAGGTCTCTTAACATTTTGCCATAGCTCGCTTCGTTTCCGAGATATTTGCAGATTTATCTCAAGGGAAGGGGCCTGACGGACATATTTCGAGATATTTCTTCTTCTTGTTGTTCTTCTTCTGCACAGCTAAGCTGGAAGTGGCATTTGCGGCTCGCACTAGTGCAGAGTCATCTCAAAGAAAGGGGCCACGGTGTTTCTGTATCTCTATTATGTTGGTGCGGCTTCGGAACTTTTAAATATCTCGATATATCTCGAAAACTACGCTTCTGATCAAAAAATATCATAGAACATAAATTGTAGGAAACACAATTCTCTACAAAAAAGGTCTCTTAACATTTTGCCATAGCTCGCTTGGTTTCCGAGATATTTGCAGATATATCTCAAGGGAAGGGGCCTGACGGACATATTTCGAGATATTTCTTCTTCTTGTTGTTCTTCTTCTGCACAGCTAAGCTGGAAGTGGCATTTACAGCTCGCAATAGTGCAGAGTTATCTCAAAGAAAGGGGCCACGGTGTTTCTGTATCTCTATTATGTTGGTGCGGCTTCGGGACTTTTAAATATCTTGATATATCTCGAGAACTACGCATCTGATCAAAAAATATCATAGAACATGAAAAGTAGGAAACTTAATTCTCTACAAAAAAGGTCTCTTAACATTTTGCCATAGCTCGCTTCGTTTCCGAGATATTTGCAGATATATCTCAAGGGAAGGGGCCTGACGGACATATTTCGAGATATTTCTTCTTCTTGTTGTTCTTCTTCTGCACAGCTAAGCTGGAAGTGGCATTTGCGGCTCGCACTAGTGCAGAGTTATCTCACAGAAAGGGGCCACGGTGTTTCTGTACCTCTATTATGTTGGTGCAGCTTCGGAACTTTTAAATATCTTGATATATCTCGAGAACTACGCATCTGATCAAAAAATATCATCGAACATAAAAAGTAGGAAACATAATTCTCTACAAAAAACGTCTCTTAACATTTTGCCATAGCTCGCTTCGTTTCCGAGATATTTGCAGATTTATCTCAAGGGAAGTGGCCTGACGGACATATTTCGAGATATTTCTTCTTCTTGTTGTTCTTCTTCTGCACAGCTAAGCTGGAAGTGGCATTTGCGGCTCGCACTAGTGCAGAGTTATCTCAGAGAAAGGGGCCACGGTGTTTCTGTATCCCTATTATGTTGGTGCGGCTTCGGAACTTTTAAATATCTCGATATATCTCGAAAACTACGCTTCTGATCAAAAAATATCATAGAACATAAATTGTAGGAAACATAATTCTCTACAAAAAACGTCTCTTAACATTTTGCCATAGCTCGCTTCGTTTCCGAGATATTTGCAGATTCAGCTCAAAGGAACTGGCCTGACGGACATATTTCGAGATATTTCTTCTTCTTGTTGTTCTTCTTCTGCACAGCTAAGCTGGAAGTGGCATTTACAGCTCGCAATAGTGCAGAGTTATCTCAAAGAAAGGGGCCACGGTGTTTCTGTATCTCTATTATGTTGGTGCGGCTTCGGAACTTTTAAATATCTTGATATATCTCGAGAACTACGCTTCTGATCAAAAAATATCATAGAGCATAAAAAGTAGGAAACCTAATTCTCTACAAAAAAGGTCTCTTAACATTTTGCCATAGCTCGCTTCGTTTCCGAGGTATTTGCAGATTTATCTCAAGGGAAGGGGCCTGACGGACATATTTCGAGATATTTCTTCTTCTTGTTGTTCTTGTTCTGCACAGCTAAGCTGGAAGTGGCATTTGCAGCTCGCAATAGTGCAGAGTTATCCCAAAGAAAGGGGCCACGGTGTTTCTGTATCTCTATTATGTTGGTGCGGCTTCGGAACTTTTAAATATCTTGATATATCTCGAGAACTACGCATCTGATCAAAAAATATCATACTACATAAAAAGTAGAAAACTTAATTCTCTACAAGAAAGGTCTCTAAACATTTTGCCATAGCTCGCTTCGTTTCCGAGATATTTGCAGATTTATCTCAAGGGAAGGGGCCTGACGGACATATTTCGAGATATTTCTTCTTCTTGTTGTTCTTCTTCTGCACAGCTAAGCTGGAAGTGGCATTTGCAGCTCGCAATAGTGCAGAGTTATCTCAAAGAGAGGAGCCACGGTGTTTCTGTATCTCTATTATGTTGGTGCGGCTTCGGAACTTTTAAATATCTTGATATATCTCGAGAACTACGCATCTGATCAAAAAATATCATAGAAGATAAAAAGTAGGAAACTCAATTCTCTACAAAAAAGGTCTCTTAACATTTCGCCATAGCTCGCTTCGTTTCCGAGATATTTGCAGATATATCTCAAGGGAAGGGGCCTGACGGACATATTTCGAGATATTTCTTCTTCTTGTTGTTCTTCTTCTGCACAGCTAAGCTGGAAGTGGCATTTGCGGCTCGCACTAGTGCACAGTTATCTCAAAGAAAGGGGCCACGGTGTTTCTGTATCTCTATTATGTTGGTGCGTCTTCGGAACTTTTAAATATCTCGATATATCTCGAAAACTACGCTTCTGATCAAAAAATATCATAGAACATAAATTGTAGGAAACATAATTCTCTACAAAAAACGTCTCTTAACATTTTGCCATAGCTCGCTTCGTTTCCGAGATATTTGCAGATTCAGCTCAAAGGAACTGGCCTGACGGACATATTTCGAGATATTTCTTCTTCTTGTTGTTCTTCCTCTGCACAGCTAAGCTGGAAGTGGCATTTGCAGCTCGCAATAGTGCAGAGTTATCTCAAAGAAAGGGGCCACGGTGTTTCTGTATCTCTATTATGTTGGTGCGGCTTCGGAACTTTTAAATATCTCGATATATCTCGAAAACTACGCTTCTGATCAAAAAATATCATACAACATAAATTGTAGGAAACATAATTCTCTACAAAAAACGTCTCTTAACATTTTGCCATAGCTCGCTTCGTTTCCGAGATATTTGCAGATATATCTCAAGGGAAGGGGCCTGACGGACATATTTCGAGATATTTCTTCTTCTTGTTGTTCTTCTTCTGCACAGCTAAGCTGGAAGTGGCATTTACAGCTCGCAATAGTGCAGAGTTATCTCAAAGAAAGGGGCCACGGTGTTTCTGTATCTCTATTATGTTGGTGCGGCTTCGGAACTTTTAAATATCTTGATATATCTCGAGAACTACGCATCTGATCAAAAAATATCATAGAACATAAAAAGTAGGAAACTTAATTCTCTACAAAAAAGGTCTCTAAACATTTTGCCATAGCTCGCTTCGTTTCCGAGATATTTGCAGATTTATCTCAAGGGAAGTGGCCTGACGGACATATTTCGAGATATTTCTTCTTCTTGTTGTTCTTCTTCTGCACAGCTAAGCTGGAAGTGGCATTTGCGGCTCGCACTAGTGCAGCGTTATCTCAAAGAAGGGGGCCACGGTGTTTCTGTATCTCTATTATGTTGGTGCGGCTTCGGAACTTTTAAATATCTTGATATATCTCGAGAACTACGCATCTGATCAAAAAATATCATAGAACATAAAAAGTAGGAAACTTAATTCTCTACAAAAAAGGTCTCTTAACATTTTGCCATAGCTCGCTTCGTTTCCGAGATATTTGCAGATTTATCTCAAGGGAAGGGGCCTGACGGACATATTTCGAGATATTTCTTCTTCTTGTTGTTCTTCTTCTGCACAGCTAAACTGGAAGTGGCATTTCCAGCTCGCAATAGTGCAGAGTTATCTCAAAGAAAGGAGCCACGGTGTTTCTGTATCTCTATTATGTTGGTGCGGCTTCGGAACTTTTAAATATCTTGATATATCTCGAGAACTACGCATCTGATCAAAAAATATCGTAGAACATAAAAAGTAGGAAACTTAATTCTCTACAAATAAAGTCTCTTAACATTTTGCCATAGCTCGCTTCGTTTCTGAGATATTTGCAGATTTATCTCAAGGGAAGGGGCCTGACGGACATATTTCGAGATATTTCTTCTTCTTGTTGTTCTTCTTCTGCACAGTAAGCTGGAAGTGGCATTTGCAGCTCGCAATAGTGCAGAGTTATCTCAAAGAAAGGGGCCACGGTGTTTCTGTATCTCTATTATGTTGGTGCGGCTTCGGAACTTTTAAATATCTTGATATATCTCGAGAACTGCGCATCTGACCAAAAAATATCATAGAACATAAAAAGTAGGAAACTTAATTCTCTACAAAAAAGGTCTCTTAACATTTTGCCATAGCTCGCTTCGTTTCCGAGATATTTGCAGATTTATCTCAAGGGAAGGGGCCTGACGGACATATTTCGAGATATTTCTTCTTCTTGTTGTTCTTCTTCTGCACAGCTAAACTGGAAGTGGCATTTCCAGCTCGCAATAGTGCAGAGTTATCTCAAAGAAAGGGGCCACGGTGTTTCTGTATCTCTATTATGTTGGTGCGGCTTCGGAACTTTTAAATATCTCGATATATCTCGAGAACTGCGCATCTGATCAAAAAATATCATAGAACATAAAAAGTAGGAAACTTAATTCTCTACAAAAAAGGTCTCTTAACATTTTGCCATAGCTCGCTACGTTTCCGAGATATTTGCAGGTTTATCTCAAGGGAAGGGGCCTAACGGACATATTTCGAGATATTTCTTCTTCTTGTTGTTCTTCTTCTGCACAGCTAAGCTGGAAGTGGCATTTGCGGCTCGCACTAGTGCAGAGTTATCTCAAAGAAAGGGGCCACGGTGTTTCTGTATCTCTATTATGTTGGTGCGGCTTCGGAACTTTTAAATATCTTGATATATCTCGAGAACTACGCATCTGATCAAAAAATATCATAGAACATAAAAAGTAGGAAACTTAATTCTCTACAAAAAAGGTCTCTTAACATTTTGCCATAGCTCGCTTCGTTTCCGAGATATTTGCAGATTTATCTCAAGGGAAGGGGCCTGACGGACATATTTCGAGATATTTCTTCTTCTTGTTGTTCTTCTTCTGCACAGCTAAGCTGGAAGTGGCATTTGCAGCTCGCAATAGTGCAGAGTTATCTCAAAGAAGGGGGCCACGGTGTTTCTGTATCTCTATTATGTTGGTGCGGCTTCGGAACTTTTAAATATCTTGATATATCTCGAGAACTACGCATCTGATCAAAAAATATCATAGAACATAAAAAGTAGGAAACTTAATTCTCTACAGAAAAGGTCTCTTAACATTTTGCCATAGCTCTCTTCGTTTTCGAGATATTTGCAGATTTATCTCAAGGGAAGGGGCCTGACGGACATATTTCGAGATATTTCTTATTCTTGTTGTTCTTCTTCTGCACAGCTAAGCTGGAAGTGGCATTTGCAGCTCGCAATAGTGCAGAGTTATCTCAAAGAAAGGGGCCACGGTGTTTCTGTATCTCTATTATGTTGGTGCGGCTTCGGAACTTTTAAATATTTTGATATATCTCGAGAACTACGCATCTGATCAAAAAAGATCATAGAACATAAAAAGTAGGAAACTTAATTCTCTACAAAAAAGGTCTCTTAACATTTTGCCATAGCTCTCTTCGTTTCCGAGATATTTGCAGATTTATCTCAAGGGAAGGGGCCTGACGGACATATTTCGAGATATTTCTTCTTCTTGTTGTTCATCTTCTGCACAGCTAAGCTGGAAGTGGCATTTGCGGCTCGCACTAGTGCAGAGTTATCTCAAAGAAAGGGGCCACGGTGTTTCTGTATCTCTATTATGTTGGTGCGGCTTCGGAACTTTTAAATATCTTGATATATCTCGAGAACTGCGCATCTGATCAAAAAATATCATAGAACATAAAAAGTAGGAAACTTAATTCTCTACAAAAAAGGTCTCTTAACATTTTGCCATAGCTCGCTTCGTTTCCGAGATATTTGCAGGTTTATCTCAAGGGAAGGGGCCTAACGGACATATTTCGAGATATTTCTTCTTCTTGTTGTTCTTCTTCTGCACAGCTAAGCTGGAAGTGGCATTTGCGGCTCGCACTAGTGCAGAGTTATCTCAAAGAAAGGGGCCACGGTGTTTCTGTATCTCTATTATGTTGGTGCGGCTTCGGAACTTTTAAATATCTTGATATATCTCGAGAACTACGCATCTGATCAAAAAATATCATAGAACATAAAAAGTAGGAAACTTAATTCTCTACAAAAAAGGTCTCTTAACATTTTGCCATAGCTCGCTTCGTTTCCGAGATATTTGCAGATTTATCTCAAGGGAAGGGGCCTGACGGACATATTTCGAGATATTTCTTCTTCTTGTTGTTCTTCTTCTGCACAGCTAAGCTGGAAGTGGCATTTGCAGCTCGCAATAGTGCAGAGTTATCTCAAAGAAGGGGGCCACGGTGTTTCTGTATCTCTATTATGTTGGTGCGGCTTCGGAACTTTTAAATATCTTGATATATCTCGAGAACTACGCATCTGATCAAAAAATATCATAGAACATAAAAAGTAGGAAACTTAATTCTCTACAGAAAAGGTCTCTTAACATTTTGCCATAGCTCTCTTCGTTTTCGAGATATTTGCAGATTTATCTCAAGGGAAGGGGCCTGACGGACATATTTCGAGATATTTCTTATTCTTGTTGTTCTTCTTCTGCACAGCTAAGCTGGAAGTGGCATTTGCAGCTCGCAATAGTGCAGAGTTATCTCAAAGAAAGGGGCCACGGTGTTTCTGTATCTCTATTATGTTGGTGCGGCTTCGGAACTTTTAAATATCTTGATATATCTCGAAAACTACGCATCTGATCAAAAAATATCATAGAACATAAAAAGTAGGAAACTTAATTCTCTACAAAAAAGTTCTCTTAACATTTTGCCATAGCTCGCTTCGTTTCCGAGATATTTGCAGGTTTATCTCAAGGGAAGGGGCCTAACGGACATATTTCGAGATATTTCTTCTTCTTGTTGTTCTTCTTCTGCACAGCTAAGCTGGAAGTGGCATTTGCGGCTCGCACTAGTGCAGAGTTATCTCAAAGAAAGGGGCCACGGTGTTTCTGTATCTCTATTGTGTTGGTGCGGCTTCGGAACTTTTAAATATCTCGATATATCTCGAAAACTACGCTTCTGATCAAAAAATATCATAGAACATAAATTGTAGGAAACATAATTCTCTACAAAAAAGTTCTCTTAACATTTTGCCATAGCTCGCTTCGTTTCCGAGATATTTGCAGATATATCTCAAGGGAAGGGGCCTGACGGACATATTTCGAGATATTTCTTCTTCTTGTTGTTCTTCTTCTGCACAGCTAACCTGGAAGTGGCATTTGCAGCTCGCAATAGTGCAGAGTTATCTCAAAGAAAGGGGCCACGGTGTTTCTGTATCTCTATTATGTTGGTGCGGCTTCGGAACTTTTAAATATCTTGATATATCTCGAGAACTACGCATCTGATCAAAAAATATCATAGAACATAAAAAGTAGGAAACTTAATTCTCTACAAAAAAGGTCTCTTAACATTTTGCCATAGCTCGCTTCGTTTCCGAGATATTTGCAGATTTATCTCAAGGGAAGGGGCCTGACGGACATATTTCGAGATATTTCTTCTTCTTGTTGTTCTTCTTCTGCACAGCTAAGCTGGAAGTGGCATTTGCAGCTCGCAATAGTGCAGAGTTATCTCAAAGAAGGGGGCCACGGTGTTTCTGTATCTCTATTATGTTGGTGCGGCTTCGGAACTTTTAAATATCTTGATATATCTCGAGAACTACGCATCTGATCAAAAAATATCATAGAACATAAATAGTAGGAAACTTAATTCTCTACAAAAAAGGTCTCTCAACATTTTGCCATAGCTCTCTTCGTTTCCGAGATATTTACAGATTTATCTCAAGGGAAGGGGCCTGACGGACATATTTCGTGATATTTCTTATTCTTGTTGTTCTTCTTCTGCACAGCTAAGCTGGAAGTGGCATTTGCAGCTCGCAATAGTGCAGAGTTATCTCAAAGAAAGGGGCCACGGTGTTTCTGTATCTCTATTATGTTGGTGCGGCTTCGGAACTTTTAAATATCTCGATATATCTCGAAAACTACGCATCTGATCAAAAAATATCATAGAACATAAAAAGTAGGAAACTTAATTCTCTACAAAAAAGGTCTCTTAACATTTTGCCATAGCTCGCTTCGTTTCCGAGATATTTGCAGGTTTATCTCAAGGGAAGGGGCCTAACGGACATATTTCGAGATATTTCTTCTTCTTGTTGTTCTTCTTCTGCACAGCTAAGCTGGAAGTGGCATTTGCGGCTCGCACTAGTGCAGAGTTATCTCAAAGAAAGGGGCCACGGTGTTTCTGTATCTCTATTATGTTGGTGCGGCTTCGGAACTTTTAAATATCTCGATATATCTCGAAAAGTACGCTTCTGATCAAAAAATATCATAGAACATAAATTGTAGGAAACATAATTCTCTATAAAAAAGTTCTCTTAACATTTTGCCATAGCTCGCTTCGTTTCCGAGATATTTGCAGATATATCTCAAGGGAAGGGGCCTGACGGACATATTTCGAGATATTTCTTCTTCTTGTTGTTCTTCTTCTGCACAGCTAACCTGGAAGTGGCATTTGCAGCTCGCAATAGTGCAGAGTTATCTCAAAGAAAGGGGCCACGGTGTTTCTGTATCTCTATTATGTTGGTGCGGCTTCGGAACTTTTAAATATCTTGATATATCTCGAGAACTACGCATCTGATCAAAAAATATCATAGAACATAAAAAGTAGGAAACTTAATTCTCTACAAAAAAGGTCTCTTAACATTTTGCCATAGCTCGCTTCGTTTCCGAGATATTTGCAGATTTATCTCAAGGGAAGGGGCCTGACGGACATATTTCGAGATATTTCTTCTTCTTGTTGTTCTTCTTCTGCACAGCTAAGCTGGAAGTGGCATTTGCAGCTCGCAATAGTGCAGAGTTATCTCAAAGAAGGGGGCCACGGTGTTTCTGTATCTCTATTATGTTGGTGCGGCTTCGGAACTTTTAAATATCTTGATATATCTCGAGAACTACGCATCTAATCAAAAAATATCATAGCACATAAAAAGTAGGAAACTTAATTCTCTACAGAAAAGGTCTCTTAACATTTTGCCATAGCTCTCTTCGTTTCCGAGATATTTGCAGATTTATCTCAAGGGAAGGGGCCTGACGGACATATTTCGAGATATTTCTTATTCTTGTTGTTCTTCTTCTGCACAGCTAAGCTGGAAGTGGCATTTGCAGCTCGCAATAGTGCAGAGTTATCTCAAAGAAAGGGGCCACGGTGTTTCTGTATCTCTATTATGTTGGTGCGGCTTCGGAACTTTTAAGTATCTTGATATATCTCGAGAACTACGCATCTGATCAAAAAATATCATAGAACATAAAAAGTAGGAAACTTAATTCTCTACAAAAACGGTCTCTTATCATTTTGCCGTAGCTCGCTTCGTTTCCGAGATATTTGCAGATTTATCTCAAGGGAAGGGGCCTGACGGACATATTTCGAGATATTTCTTCTTCTTGTTGTTCTTCTTCTGCACAGCTAAGCTGGAAGTGGCATTTGCGGCTCACACTAGTGCACAGTTATCTCAAAGAAAGGGGCCACGGTGTTTCTGTATCTCTATTATGTTGGTGCGGCTTCGGAACTTTTAAATATCTCGATATATCTCGAAAACTACGCATCTGATCAAAAAATATCATAGAACATAAAAAGTAGGAAACTTAATTCTCTACAAAAAAGGTCTCTTAACATTTTGCCATAGCTCGCTTCGTTTCCGAGATATTTGCAGGTTTATCTCAAGGGAAGGGGCCTAACGGACATATTTCGAGATATTTCTTCTTCTTCTTGTTCTTCTTCTGCACAGCTAAGCTGGAAGTGGCATTTGCGGCTCGCACTAGTGCAGAGTTATCTCAAAGAAAGGGGCCACGGTGTTTCTGTATCTCTATTATGTTGGTGCGGCTTCGGAACTTTTAAATATCTCGATATATCTCGAAAACTACGCTTCTGATCAAAAAATATCATAGAACATAAATTGTAGGAAACATAATTCTCTACAAAAAAGTTCTCTTAACATTTTGCCATAGCTCGCTTCGTTTCCGAGATATTTGCAGATATATCTCAAGGGAAGGGGCCTGACGGACATATTTCGAGATACTTCTTCTTCTTGTTGTTCTTCTTCTGCACAGCTAACCTGGAAGTGGCATTTGCAGCTCGCAATAGTGCAGAGTTATCTCAAAGAAAGGGGCCACGGTGTTTCTGTATCTCTATTATGTTGGTGCGGCTTCGGAACTTTTAAATATCTTGCTATATCTCGAGAACTACGCATCTGATCAAAAAATATCATAGATCATAAAAAGTAGGAAACTTAATTCTCTACAAAAAAGGTCTCTTAACATTTTGCCATAGCTCGCTTCGTTTCCGAGATATTTGCAGATTTATCTCAAGGGAAGGGGCCTGACGGACATATTTCGAGATATTCCTTCTTCTTGTTGTTCTTCTTCTGCACAGCTAAGCTGGAAGTGGCATTTGCAGCACGCAATAGTGCAGAGTTATCTCAAAGAAGGGGGCCACGGTGTTTCTGTATCTCTATTATGTTGGTGCGGCTTCGGAACTTTTAAATATCTTGATATATCTCGAGAACTACGCATCTGATCAAAAAATATCATAGAACATAAAAAGTAGGAAACTTAATTCTCTACAGAAAAGGTCTCTTAACATTTTGCCATAGCTCTCTTCGTTTCCGAGATATTTGCAGATTTATCTCAAGGGGAGGGGCCTGACGGACATATTTCGCGATATTTCTTATTCTTGTTGTTCTTCTTCTGCACAGCTAAGCTGGAAGTGGCATTTGCAGCTCGCAATAGTGCAGAGTTATCTCAAAGAAAGGGGCCACGGTGTTTCTGTATCTCTATTATGTTGGTGCGGCTTCGGAACTTTTAAATATCTTGATATATCTCGAGAACTACGCATCTGATCAAAAAATATCATAGAACGTAAAAAGTAGGAAACTTAATTCTCTACAAAAACGGTCTCTTAACATTTTGCCATAGCTCGCTTCGTTTCCGAGATATTTGCAGATTTATCTCAAGGGAAGGGGCCTGACGGACATATTTCGAGATATTTCTTCTTCTTGTTGTTCTTCTTCTGCACAGCTAAGCTGGAAGTGGCATTTGCGGCTCGCACTAGTGCACAGTTATCTCAAAGAAAGGGGCCACGGTGTTTCTGTATCTCTATTATGTTGGTGCGGCTTCGGAACTTTTAAATATCTCGATATATCTCGAAAACTACGCTTCTGATCAAAAAATATCATAGAACATAAATGGTAGGAAACATAATTCTCTACAAATAAGGTCTCTTAACATTTTGCCATTGCTCGCTTCGTTTCCGAGATATTTGCAGATTTATCTCAAGGGAAGGGGCCTGACGGACATATTTCGAGATATTTCTTCTTCTTGTTGTTCTTCTTCTGCACAGCTAAGCTGGAAGTGGCATTTGCGGCTCGCACTAGTGCAGAGTTATCTCAAAGAAAGGGGCCACGGTGTTTCTGTATCTCTATTATGTTGGTGCGGCTTCGGAACTTTTAAATATCTTGATATATCTCGAGAACTACGCATCTGATCAAAAAATATCATAGAACGTAAATAGTAGGAAACTTAATTCTCTACAAAAAAGGTCTCCCAACATTTTGCCATAGCTCTCTTTGTTTCCGAGATATTTGCAGATTTATCTCAAGGGAAGGGGCCTGACGGACATATTTCGAGATATTTCTTATTCTTGTTGTTCTTCTTCTGCACAGCTAAGCTGGAAGTGGCATATGCAGCTCGCGTTAGTGCAGAATTATCTCAAAGAAAGGGGCCACGGTGTTTCTGTATCTCTATTATGTTGGTGCGGCTTCGGAACTTTTAAATATCTTGATATATCTCGAGAACTACGCATCTGATCAAAAAATATCATAGAGCATAAATAGTAGGAAACTTAATTCTCTACAAAAAAGGTCTCTCAACATTTTGCCATAGCTCTCTTCGTTTCCGAGATATTTGCAGATTTATCTCAAGGGAAGGGGCCTGACGGACATATTTCGAGATATTTCTTATTCTTGTTGTTCTTCTTCTGCACAGCTAAGCTGGAAGTGGCATTTGCAGGTCGCAATAGTGCAGAGTTATCTCAAAGAACGGGGCCACGGTGTTTCTGTATCTCTATTATGTTGGTGCGGCTTCGGAACTTTTAACTATCTTGATATATCTCGAGAACTACGCATCTGATCAAAAAATATCATAGAACATAAAAAGTAGGAAACTTAATTCTCTACAAAAACGGTCTCTTAACATTTTGCCATAGCTCGCTTCGTTTCCGAGATATTTGCAGATTTATCTCAAGGGAAGGGGCCTGACGGACATATTTCGAGATATTTCTTCTTCTTGTTGTTCTTCTTCTGCACAGCTAAGCTGGAAGTGGCATTTGCGGCTCGCACTAGTGCAGAGTTATCTCAAAGAAAGGGGCCACGGT
The DNA here is from genome assembly GCF_051020975.1 of Osmia lignaria lignaria. Taxonomy (NCBI): domain Eukaryota; kingdom Metazoa; phylum Arthropoda; class Insecta; order Hymenoptera; family Megachilidae; genus Osmia; species Osmia lignaria. Next base: position 24,701,427 of record NW_027478160.1, on the reverse strand, counting down.
GTTTCTGTATCTCTATTATGTTGGTGCGGCTTCGGAACTTTTAAATATCTTGATATATCTCGAGAACTACGCATCTGATCAAAAAATATCATAGATCATAAAAAGTAGGAAACTTAATTCTCTACAAAAAAGGTCTCTTAACATTTTGCCATAGCTCGCTTCGTTTCCGAGATATTTGCAGATTTATCTCAAGGGAAGGGGCCTGACGGACATATTTCGAGATATTTCTTCTTCTTGTTGTTCTTCTTCTGCACAGCTAAGCTGGAAGTGGCATTTGCAGCACGCAATAGTGCAGAGTTATCTCAAAGAAGGGGGCCACGGTGTTTCTGTATCTCTATTATGTTGGTGCGGCTTCGGAACTTTTAAATATCTTGATATATCTCGAGAACTACGCATCTGATCAAAAAATATCATAGAACGTAAATAGTAGGAAACTTAATTCTCTACAAAAAAGGTCTCCCAACATTTTGCCATAGCTCTCTTTGTTTCCGAGATATTTGCAGATTTATCTCAAGGGAAGGGGCCTGACGGACATATTTCGAGATATTTCTTATTCTTGTTGTTCTTCTTCTGCACAGCTAAGCTGGAAGTGGCATATGCAGCTCGCGATAGTGCAGAATTATCTCAAAGAAAGGGGCCACGGTGTTTCTGTATCTCTATTATGTTGGTGCGGCTTCGGAACTTTTAAATATCTTGATATATCTCGAGAACTACGCATCTGATCAAAAAATATCATAGAGCATAAATAGTAGGAAACTTAATTCTCTACAAAAAAGGTCTCTCAACATTTTGCCATAGCTCTCTTCGTTTCCGAGATATTTGCAGATTTATCTCAAGGGAAGGGGCCTGACGGACATATTTCGAGATATTTCTTATTCTTGTTGTTCTTCTTCTGCACAGCTAAGCTGGAAATGGCATTTGCAGGTCGCAATAGTGCAGAGTTATCTCAAAGAAAGGGGCCACGGTGTTTCTGTATCTCTATTATGTTGGTGCGGCTTCGGAACTTTTAACTATCTTGATATATCTCGAGAACTACGCATCTGATCAAAAAATATCATAGAACATAAAAAGTAGGAAACTTAATTCTCTACAAAAACGGTCTCTTAACATTTTGCCATAGCTCGCTTCGTTTCCGAGATATTTGCAGATTTATCTCAAGGGAAGGGGCCTGACGGACATATTTCGAGATATTTCTTCTTCTTGTTGTTCTTCTTCTGCACAGCTAAGCTGGAAGTGGCATTTGCGGCTCGCACTAGTGCAGAGTTATCTCAAAGAAAGGGGCCACGGTGTTTCTGTATCTCTATTATGTTGGTGCGGCTTCGGAACTTTTAAATATCTCGATATATCTCGAAAACTACGCTTCTGATCAAAAAATATCATAGAACATAAATTGTAGGAAACATAATTCTCTACAAATAAGGTCTCTTAACATTTTGCCATTGCTCGCTTCGTTTCCGAGATATTTGCAGATTTATCTCAAGGGAAGGGGCCTGACGGACATATTTCGAGATATTTCTTCTTCTTGTTGTTCTTCTTCTGCACAGCTAAGCTGGAAGTGGCATTTGCGGCTCGCACTAGTGCAGAGTTATCTCAAAGAAAGGGGCCACGGTGTTTCTGTATCTCTATTATGTTGGTGCGGCTTCGGAACTTTTAAATATCTTGATATATCTCGAGAACTACGCATCTGATCAAAAAATATCATAGAACATAAATAGTAGGAAACTTAATTCTCTACAAAAAAGGTCTCTCAACATTTTGCCATAGCTCTCTTCGTTTCCGAGATATTTGCAGATTTATCTCAAGGGAAGGGGCCTGACGGACATATTTCGAGATATTTCTTATTCTTGTTGTTCTTCTTCTGCACAGCTAAGCTGGAAGTGGCATATGCAGCTCGCGATAGTGCAGAATTATCTCAAAGAAAGGGGCCACGGTGTTTCTGTATCTCTATTATGTTGGTGCGGCTTCGGAACTTTTAAATATCTTGATATATCTCGAGAACTACGCATCTGATCAAAAAATATCATAGAGCATAAATAGTAGGAAACTTAATTCTCTACAAAAAAGGTCTCTCAACATTTTGCCATAGCTCTCTTCGTTTCCGAGATATTTGCAGATTTATCTCAAGGGAAGGGGCCTAACGGACATATTTCGAGATATTTCTTCTTCTTCTTGTTCTTCTTCTGCACAGCTAAGCTGGAAGTGGCATTTGCGGCTCGCACTAGTGCAGAGTTATCTCAAAGAAAGGGGCCACGGTGTTTCTGTATCTCTATTATGTTGGTGCGGCTTCGGAACTTTTAAATATCTTGATATATCTCGAGAACTACGCATCTGATCAAAAAATATCATAGAACGTAAAAAGTAGGAAACTTAATTCTCTACAAAAACGGTCTCTTAACATTTTGCCATAGCTCGCTTCGTTTCCGAGATATTTGCAGATTTATCTCAAGGGAAGGGGCCTGACGGACATATTTCGAGATATTTCTTCTTCTTGTTGTTCTTCTTCTGCACAGCTAAGCTGGAAGTGGCATTTGCGGCTCGCACTAGTGCACAGTTATCTCAAAGAAAGGGGCCACGGTGTTTCTGTATCTCTATTATGTTGGTGCGGCTTCGGAACTTTTAAATATCTCGATATATCTCGAAAACTACGCTTCTGATCAAAAAATATCATAGAACATAAATGGTAGGAAACATAATTCTCTACAAATAAGGTCTCTTAACATTTTGCCATTGCTCGCTTCGTTTCCGAGATATTTGCAGATTTATCTCAAGGGAAGGGGCCTGACGGACATATTTCGAGATATTTCTTCTTCTTGTTGTTCTTCTTCTGCACAGCTAAGCTGGAAGTGGCATTTGCGGCTCGCACTAGTGCAGAGTTATCTCAAAGAAAGGGGCCACGGTGTTTCTGTATCTCTATTATGTTGGTGCGGCTTCGGAACTTTTAAATATCTTGATATATCTCGAGAACTACGCATCTGATCAAAAAATATCATAGAACGTAAATAGTAGGAAACTTAATTCTCTACAAAAAAGGTCTCTTAACATTTTGCCATAGCTCGCTTCGTTTCCGAGATATTTGCAGATTTATCTCAAGGGAAGGGGCCTGACGGACATATTTCGAGATATTTCTTCTTCTTGTTGTTCTTCTTCTGCACAGCTAAGCTGGAAGTGGCATTTGCGGCTCGCACTAGTGCAGAGTTATCTCAAAGAAAGGGGCCACGGTGTTTCTGTATCTCTATTATATTGGTGCGGCTTCGGAACTTTTAAATATCTTGATATATCTCGAGAACTACGCATCTGATCAAAAAATATCATAGAGCATAAATAGTAGGAAACTTAATTCTCTACAAAAAAGGTCTCTCAAGATTTTGCCATAGCTCTCTTCGTTTCCGAGATATTTGCAGATTTATCTCAAGGGAAGGGGCCTGACGGACATATTTCGAGATATTTCTTATTCTTGTTGTTCTTCTTCTGCACAGCTAAGCTGGAAGTGGCATTTGCAGGTCGCAATAGTGCAGAGTTATCTCAAAGAAAGGGGCCACGGTGTTTCTGTATCTCTATTATGTTGGTGCGGCTTCGGAACTTTTAACTATCTTGATATATCTCGAGAACTACGCATCTGATCAAAAAATATCATAGAACATAAAAAGTAGGAAACTTAATTCTCTACAAAAACGGTCTCTTAACATTTTGCCATTGCTCGCTTCGTTTCCGAGATATTTGCAGATTTATCTCAAGGGAAGGGGCCTGACGGACATATTTCGAGATATTTCTTCTTCTTGTTGTTCTTCTTCTGCACAGCTAAGCTGGAAGTGGCATTTGCGGCTCGCACTAGTGCAGAGTTATCTCAAAGAAAAGGGCCACGGTGTTTCTGTATCTCTATTATGTTGGTGCGGCTTCGGAACTTTTAAATATCTTGATATATCTCGAGAACTACGCATCTGATCAAAAAATATCATAGAACGTAAATAGTAGGAAACTTAATTCTCTACAAAAAAGGTCTCCCAACATTTTGCCATAGCTCTCTTTGTTTCCGAGATATTTGCAGATTTATCTCAAGGGAAGGGGCCTGACGGACATATTTCGAGATATTTCTTCTTCTTGTTGTTCTTCTTCTGCACAGCTAAGCTGGAAGTGGCATTTGCGGCTCGCACTAGTACACAGTTATCTCAAAGAAATGGGCCACGGTGTTTCTGTATCTCTATTATGTTGGTGCGGCTTCGGAACTTTTAAATATCTTGATATATCTCGAGAACTACGCATTTGATCAAAAAATATCATAGAACATAAAAAGTAGGAAACTTAATTCTCTACAAAAAAGGTTTCTTAACATTTTGCCATAGCTCGCTTCGTTTCCGAGATATTTGCAGATTTATCTCAAGGGAAGGGGCATGACGGACATATTTCAAGATATTTCTTCTTCTTGTTGTTCTTCTTCTGCACAGCTAAGCTGGAAGTGGCATTTGCGGCTCGCACTAGTGCAGAGTTATCTCAGAGAAAGGGGCCACGGTGTTTCTGTACTTCTATTATGTTGGTGCGGCTTCGGAACTTTTAAATATCTCGATATATCTCGAAAACTACGCTTCTGATCAAAAAATATCATAGAACATAAAAAGTAGGAAACTTAATTCACTACAAAAAAGGTCTCTTAACATTTTGCCATAGCTCGCTTCGTTTCCGAGATATTTGCAGGTTTATCTCAAGGGAAGGGGCCTAACGGACATATTTCGAGATATTTCTTCTTCTTGTTGTTCTTCTTCTGCACAGCTAAGCTGGAAGTGGCATTTGTGGCTCGCACTAGTACACAGTTATCTCAAAGAAAGGGGCCACGGTGTTTCTGTATCTCTATTATGTTGGTGCGGCTTCGGAACTTTTAAATATCTCGATATATCTCGAAAACTACGCTTCTGATCAAAAAATATCATAGAACATAAAAAGTAGGAAACTTAATTCTCTACAAAAAAGGTCTCTTAACATTTTGCCATAGCTCGCTTCGTTTCCGAGATATTTGCAGGTTTATCTCAAGGGAAGGGGCCTAACGGACATATTTCGAGATATTTCTTCTTCTTGTTGTTCTTCTTCTGCACAGCTAAGCTGGAAGTGGCATTTGCGGCTCGCACTAGTGCAGAGTTATCTCAAAGAAAGGGGCCACGGTGTTTCTGTATCTCTATTATGTTGGTGCGGCTTCGGAACTTTTAAATATCTTGATATATCTCGAGAACTACGCATCTGATCAAAAAATATCATAGAACGTAAACAGTAGGAAACTTAATTCTCTACAAAAAAGGTCTCCCAACATTTTGCCATAGCTCTCTTTGTTTCCGAGATATTTGCAGATTTATCTCAAGGGAAGGGGCCTGACGGACATATTTCGAGATATTTCTTATTCTTGTTGTTCTTCTTCAGCACAGCTAAGCTGGAAGTGGCATTTGCAGCTCGCAATAGTGCAGAGTTATCTCAAAGAAAGGGGCCACGGTGTTTCTGTATCTCTATTATGTTGGTGCGGCTTCGGAACTTTTAAATATCTTGATATATCTCGAGAACTACGCATCTGATCAAAAAATATCATAGAACGTAAAAAGTAGGAAACTTAATTCTCTACAAAAACGGTCTCTTAACATTTTGCCATAGCTCGCTTCGTTTCCGAGATATTTGCAGATTTATCTCAAGGGAAGGGGCCTGACGGACATATTTCGAGATATTTCTTCTTCTTGTTGTTCTTCTTCTGCACAGCTAAGCTGGAAGTGGCATTTGCGGCTCGCACTAGTGCACAGTTATCTCAAAGAAAGGGGCCACGGTGTTTCTGTATCTCTATTATGTTGGTGCGGCTTCGGAACTTTTAAATATCTCGATATATCTCGAAAACTACGCTTCTGATCAAAAAATATCATAGAACATAAATTGTAGGAAACATAATTCTCTACAAATAAGGTCTCTTAACATTTTACCATTGCTCGCTTCGTTTCCGAGATATTTGCAGATTTATCTCAAGGGAAGGGGCCTGACGGACATATTTCGAGATATTTCTTCTTCTTGTTGTTCTTCTTCTGCACAGCTAAGCTGGAAGTGGCATTTGCGGCTCGCACTAGTGCAGAGTTATCTCAAAGAAAGGGGCCACGGTCTTTCTGTATCTCTATTATGTAGGTGCGGCTTCGGAACTTTTAAATATCTTGATATATCTCGAGAACTACGCATCTGATCAAAAAATATCATAGAACGTAAATAGTAGGAAACTTAATTCTCTACAAAAAAGGTCTCCCAACATTTTGCCATAGCTCTCTTTGTTTCCGAGATATTTGCAGATTTATCTCAAGGGAAGGGGCCTGACGGACATATTTCGAGATATTTCTTATTCTTGTTGTTCTTCTTCTGCACAGCTAAGCTGGAAGTGGCATATGCAGCTCGCGATAGTGCAGAATTATCTCAAAGAAAGGGGCCACGGTGTTTCTGTATCTCTATTATGTTGGTGCGGCTTCGGAACTTTTAAATATCTTGATATATCTCGAGAACTACGCATCTGATCAAAAAATATCATAGAGCATAAATAGTAGGAAACTTAATTCTCTACAAAAAAGGTCTCTCAACATTTTGCCATAGCTCTCTTCGTTTCCGAGATATTTGCAGATTTATCTCAAGGGAAGGGGCCTGACGGACATATTTCGAGATATTTCTTATTCTTGTTGTTCTTCTTCTGCACAGCTAAGCTGGAAGTGGCATTTGCAGGTCGCAATAGTGCAGAGTTATCTCAAAGAAAGGGGCCACGGTGTTTCTGTATCTCTATTATGTTGGTGCGGCTTCGGAACTTTTAACTATCTTGATATATCTCGAGAACTACGCATCTGATCAAAAAATATCATAGAACATAAAAAGTAGGAAACTTAATTCTCTACAAAAACGGTCTCTTAACATTTTGCCATAGCTCGCTTCGTTTCCGAGATATTTGCAGATTTATCTCAAGGGAAGGGGCCTGACGGACATATTTCGAGATATTTCTTCTTCTTGTTGTTCTTCTTCTGCACAGCTAAGCTGGAAGTGGCATTTGCGGCTCGCACTAGTGCAGAGTTATCTCAAAGAAAGGGGCCACGGTGTTTCTGTATCTCTATTATATTGGTGCGGCTTCGGAACTTTTAAATATCTTGATATATCTCGAGAACTACGCATCTGATCAAAAAATATCATAGAGCATAAATAGTAGGAAACTTAATTCTCTACAAAAAAGGTCTCTCAACATTTTGCCATAGCTCTCTTCGTTTCCGAGATATTTGCAGATTTATCTCAAGGGAAGGGGCCTGACGGACATATTTCGAGATATTTCTTATTCTTGTTGTTCTTCTTCTGCACAGCTAAGCTGGAAATGGCATTTGCAGGTCGCAATAGTGCAGAGTTATCTCAAAGAAAGGGGCCACGGTGTTTCTGTATCTCTATTATGTTGGTGCGGCTTCGGAACTTTTAACTATCTTGATATATCTCGAGAACTACGCATCTGATCAAAAAATATCATAGAACATAAAAAGTAGGAAACTTAATTCTCTACAAAAACGGTCTCTTAACATTTTGCCATTGCTCGCTTCGTTTCCGAGATATTTGCAGATTTATCTCAAGGGAAGGGGCCTGACGGACATATTTCGAGATATTTCTTCTTCTTGTTGTTCTTCTTCTGCACAGCTAAGCTGGAAGTGGCATTTGCGGCTCGCACTAGTGCAGAGTTATCTCAAAGAAAGGGGCCACGGTGTTTCTGTATCTCTATTATGTTGGTGCGGCTTCGGAACTTTTAAATATCTTGATATATCTCGAGAACTACGCATCTGATCAAAAAATATCATAGAACGTAAATAGTAGGAAACTTAATTCTCTACAAAAAAGGTCTCCCAACATTTTGCCATAGCTCTCTTTGTTTCCGAGATATTTGCAGATTTATCTCAAGGGAAGGGGCCTGACGGACATATTTCGAGATATTTCTTATTCTTGTTGTTCTTCTTCTGCACAGCTAAGCTGGAAGTGGCATATGCAGCTCGCGATAGTGCAGAATTATCTCAAAGAAAGGGGCCACGGTGTTTCTGTATCTCTATTATGTTGGTGCGGCTTCGGAACTTTTAAATATCTTGATATATCTCGAGAACTACGCATCTGATCAAAAAATATCATAGAGCATAAATAGTAGGCAACTTAATTCTCTACAAAAAAGGTCTCTCAACATTTTGCCATAGCTCTCTTCGTTTCCGAGATATTTGCAGATTTATCTCAAGGGAAGGGGCCTGACGGACATATTTCGAGATATTTCTTATTCTTGTTGTTCTTCTTCTGCACAGCTAAGCTGGAAGTGGCATTTGCAGGTCGCAATAGTGCAGAGTTATCTCAAAGAAAGGGGCCACGGTGTTTCTGTATCTCTATTATGTTGGTGCGGCTTCGGAACTTTTAACTATCTTGATATATCTCGAGAACTACGCATCTGATCAAAAAATATCATAGAACATAAAAAGTAGGAAACTTAATTCTCTACAAAAACGGTCTCTTAACATTTTGCCATAGCTCGCTTCGTTTCCGAGATATTTGCAGATTTATCTCAAGGGAAGGGGCCTGACGGACATATTTCGAGATATTTCTTCTTCTTGTTGTTCTTCTTCTGCACAGCTAAGCTGGAAGTGGCATTTGCGGCTCGCACTAGTGCAGAGTTATCTCAAAGAAAGGGGCCACGGTGTTTCTGTATCTCTATTATATTGGTGCGGCTTCGGAACTTTTAAATATCTTGATATATCTCGAGAACTACGCATCTGATCAAAAAATATCATAGAGCATAAATAGTAGGAAACTTAATTCTCCACAAAAAAGGTCTCTCAACATTTTGCCATAGCTCTCTTCGTTTCCGAGATATTTGCAGATTTATCTCAAGGGAAGGGGCCTGACGGACATATTTCGAGATATTTCTTATTCTTGTTGTTCTTCTTCTGCACAGCTAAGCTGGAAGTGGCATTTGCAGGTCGCAATAGTGCAGAGTTATCTCAAAGAAAGGGGCCACGGTGTTTCTGTATCTCTATTATGTTGGTGCGGCTTCGGAACTTTTAACTATCTTGATATATCTCGAGAACTACGCATCTGATCAAAAAATATCATAGAACATAAAAAGTAGGAAACTTAATTCTCTACAAAAACGGTCTCTTAACATTTTGCCATAGCTCGCTTCGTTTCCGAGATATTTGCAGATTTATCTCAAGGGAAGGGGCCTGACGGACATATTTCGAGATATTTCTTCTTCTTGTTGTTCTTCTTCTGCACAGCTAAGCTGGAAGTGGCATTTGCGGCTCGCACTAGTGCAGAGTTATCTCAAAGAAAGGGGCCACGGTGTTTCTGTATCTCTATTATGTTGGTGCGGCTTCGGAACTTTTAAATATCTTGATATATCTCGAGAACTACGCATCTGATAAAAAAATATCATAGAACGTAAATAGTAGGAAACTTAATTCTCTACAAAAAAGGTCTCCCAACATTTTGCCATAGCTCTCTTTGTTTCCGAGATATTTGCAGATTTATCTCAAGGGAAGGGGCCTGACGGACATATTTCGAGATATTTCTTATTCTTGTTGTTCTTCTTCTGCACAGCTAAGCTGGAAGTGGCATATGCAGCTCGCGATAGTGCAGAATTATCTCAAAGAAAGGGGCCACGGTGTTTCTGTATCTCTATTATGTTGGTGCGGCTTCGGAACTTTTAAATATCTTGATATATCTCGAGAACTACGCATCTGATCAAAAAATATCATAGAGCATAAATAGTAGGAAACTTAATTCTCTACAAAAAAGGTCTCTCAACATTTTGCCATAGCTCTCTTCGTTTCCGAGATATTTGCAGATTTATCTCAAGGGAAGGGGCCTGACGGACATATTTCGAGATATTTCTTATTCTTGTTGTTCTTCTTCTGCACAGCTAAGCTGGAAGTGGCATTTGCAGGTCGCAATAGTGCAGAGTTATCTCAAAGAAAGGGGCCACGGTGTTTCTGTATCTCTATTATGTTGGTGCGGCTTCGGAACTTTTAACTATCTTGATATATCTCGAGAACTACGCATCTGATCAAAAAATATCATAGAAGATAAAAAGTAGGAAACTTAATTCTCTACAAAAACGGTCTCTTAACATTTTGCCATAGCTCGCTTCGTTTCCGAGATATTTGCAGATTTATCTCAAGGGAAGGGGCCTGACGGACATATTTCGAGATATTTCTTCTTCTTGTTGTTCTTCTTCTGCACAGCTAAGCTGGAAGTGGCATTTGCGGCTCGCACTAGTGCAGAGTTATCTCAAAGAAAGGGGCCACGGTGTTTCTGTATCTCTATTATATTGGTGCGGCTTCGGAACTTTTAAATATCTTGATATATCTCGAGAACTACGCATCTGATCAAAAAATATCATAGAGCATAAATAGTAGGAAACTTAATTCTCTACAAAAAAGGTCTCTCAACATTTTGCCATAGCTCTCTTCGTTTCCGAGATATTTGCAGATTTATCTCAAGGGAAGGGGCCTGACGGACATATTTCGAGATATTTCTTATTCCTGTTGTTCTTCTTCTGCACAGCTAAGCTGGAAGTGGCATTTGCAGGTCGCAATAGTGCAGAGTTATCTCAAAGAAAGGGGCCACGGTGTTTCTGTATCTCTATTATGTTGGTGCGGCTTCGGAACTTTTAACTATCTTGATATATCTCGAGAACTACGCATCTGATCAAAAAATATCATAGAACATAAAAAGTAGGAAACTTAATTCTCTACAAAAACGGTCTCTTAACATTTTGCCATTGCTCGCTTCGTTTCCGAGATATTTGCAGATTTATCTCAAGGGAAGGGGCCTGACGGACATATTTCGAGATATTTCTTCTTCTTGTTGTTCTTCTTCTGCACAGCTAAGCTGGAAGTGGCATTTGCGGCTCGCACTAGTGCAGAGTTATCTCAAAGAAAGGGGCCACGGTGTTTCTGTATCTCTATTATGTTGGTGCGGCTTCGGAACTTTTAAATATCTTGATATATCTCGAGAACTACGCATCTGATCAAAAAATATCATAGAACGTAAATAGTAGGAAACTTAATTCTCTACAAAAAAGGTCTCCCAACATTTTGCCATAGCTCTCTTTGTTTCCGAGATATTTGCAGATTTATCTCAAGGGAAGGGGCCTGACGGACATATTTCGAGATATTTCTTATTCTTGTTGTTCTTCTTCTGCACAGCTAAGCTGGAAGTGGCATTTGCGGCTCGCACTAGTGCAGAGTTATCTCAAAGAAAGGGGCCACGGTGTTTCTGTATCTCTATTATATTGGTGCGGCTTCGGAACTTTTAAATATCTTGATATATCTCGAGAACTACGCATCTGATCAAAAAATATCATAGAGCATAAATAGTAGGAAACTTAATTCTCTACAAAAAAGGTCTCTCAACATTTTGCCATAGCTCTCTTCGTTTCCGAGATATTTGCAGATTTATCTCAAGGGAAGGGGCCTGACGGACATATTTCGAGATATTTCTTATTCTTGTTGTTCTTCTTCTGCACAGCTAAGCTGGAAGTGGCATTTGCAGGTCGCAATAGTGCAGAGTTATCTCAAAGAAAGGGGCCACGGTGTTTCTGTATCTCTATTATGTTGGTGCGGCTTCGGAACTTTTAACTATCTTGATATATCTCGAGAACTACGCATCTGATCAAAAAATATCATAGAACATAAAAAGTAGGAAACTTAATTCTCTACAAAAACGGTCTCTTAACATTTTGCCATAGCTCGCTTCGTTTCCGAGATATTTGCAGATTTATCTCAAGGGAAGGGGCCTGACGGACATATTTCGAGATATTTCTTCTTCTTGTTGTTCTTCTTCTGCACAGCTAAGCTGGAAGTGGCATTTGCGGCTCGCACTAGTGCAGAGTTATCTCAAAGAAAGGGGCCACGGTGTTTCTGTATCTCTATTATATTGGTGCTGCTTCGGAACTTTTAAATATCTTGATATATCTCGAGAACTACGCATCTGATCAAAAAATATCATAGAGCATAAATAGTAGGAAACTTAATTCTCTACAAAAAAGGTCTCTCAACATTTTGCCATAGCTCTCTTCGTTTCCGAGATATTTGCAGATTTATCTCAAGGGAAGGGGCCTGACGGACATATTTCGAGATATTTCTTATTCTTGTTGTTCTTCTTCTGCACAGCTAAGCTGGAAGTGGCATTTGCAGGTCGCAATAGTGCAGAGTTATCTCAAAGAAAGGGGCCACGGTGTTTCTGTATCTCTATTATGTTGGTGCGGCTTCGGAACTTTTAACTATCTTGATATATCTCGAGAACTACGCATCTGATCAAAAAATATCATAGAGCATAAATAGTAGGAAACTTAATTCTCTACAAAAAAGGTCTCTCAACATTTTGCCATAGCTCTCTTCGTTTCCGAGATATTTGCAGATTTATCTCAAGGGAAGGGGCCTGACGGACATATTTCGAGATATTTCTTATTCTTGTTGTTCTTCTTCTGCACAGCTAAGCTGGAAGTGGCATTTGCGGCTCGCACTAGTACACAGTTATCTCAAAGAAAGGGGCCACGGTGTTTCTGTATCTCTATTATGTTGGTGCGGCTTCGGAACTTTTAAATATCTCGATATATCTCGAAAACTACCCTTCTGATCAAAAAATATCATAGAACATAAATTGTAGGAAACATAATTCTCTACAAAAAACGTCTCTTAACATTTTGCCATAGCTCGCTTCGTTTCCGAGATATTTGCAGATATATCCCAAGGGAAGGGGCCTGACGGACATATTTCGAGATATTTCTTCTTCTTGTTGTTCTTCTTCTGCACAGCTAAGCTGGAAGTGGCATTTGTAGGTCGCAATAGTGCAGAGTTATCTCAAAGAAAGGGGCCACGGTGTTTCTGTATCTCTATTATGTTGGTGCGCCTTCGGAACTTTTAAATATCTCGATATATCTCGAAAACTACGCTTCTGATCAAAAAATATCATAGAAGGTAAATTGTAGGAAACATTATTCTCTACAAAAAAGGTCTCTTAACATTTTGCCATAGCTCGCTTCGTTTCCGAGATATTTGCAGATTTATCTCAAGGGAAGGGGCCTGACGGACATATTTCGAGATATTTCTTCTTCTTGTTGTTCTTCTTCTGCACAGCTAAGCTGGAAGTGGCATTTGCGGCTCGCACTAGTACACAGTTATCTCAAAGAAATGGGCCACGGTGTTTCTGTATCTCTATTATGTTGGTGCGGCTTCGGAACTTTTAAATATCTTGATATATCTCGAGAACTACGCATTTGATCAAAAAATATCATAGAACATAAAAAGTAGGAAACTTAATTCTCTACAAAAAAGGTCTCTTAACATTTTGCCATAGCTCGCTTCGTTTCCGAGATATTTGCAGATTTATCTCAAGGGAAGGGGCATGACGGACATATTTCAAGATATTTCTTCTTCTTGTTGTTCTTCTTCTGCACAGCTAAGCTGGAAGTGGCATTTGCGGCTCGCACTAGTGCAGAGTTATCTCAGAGAAAGGGGCCACGGTGTTTCTGTATCTCTATTATGTTGGTGCGGCTTCGGAACTTTTAAATATCTCGATATATCTCGAAAACTACGCTTCTGATCAAAAAATATCATAGAACATAAAAAGTAGGAAACTTAATTCTCTACAAAAAAGGTCTCTTAACATTTTGCCATAGCTCGCTTCGTTTCCGAGATATTTGCAGGTTTATCTCAAGGGAAGGGGCCTAACGGACATATTTCGAGATATTTCTTCTTCTTGTTGTTCTTCTTCTGCACAGCTAAGCTGGAAGTGGCATTTGTGGCTCGCACTAGTACACAGTTATCTCAAAGAAAGGGGCCACGGTGTTTCTGTATCTCTATTATGTTGGTGCGGCTTCGGAACCTTTAAATATCTCGATATATCTCGAAAACTACGCTTCTGATCAAAAAATATCATAGAACATAAATTGTAGGAAACATAATTCTCTACAAAAAACGTCTCTTAACATTTTGCCATAGCTCGCTTCGTTTCCGAGATATTTGCAGATATATCCCAAGGGAAGGGGCCTGACGGACATATTTCGAGATATTTCTTCTTCTTGTTGTTCTTCTTCTGCACAGCTAAGCTGGAAGTGGCATTTGTAGGTCGCAATAGTGCAGAGTTATCTCAAAGAAAGGGGCCACGGTGTTTCTGTATCTCTATTATGTTGGTGCGGCTTCGGAACTTTTAAATATCTCGATATATCTCGAAAACTACGCTTCTGATCAAAAAATATCATAGAACGTAAATTGTAGGAAACATTATTCTCTACAAAAAAGGTCTCTTAACATTTTGCCATAGCTCGCTTCGTTTCCGAGATATTTGCAGATTTATCTCAAGGGAAGGGTCCTGATGGACATATTTCGAGATATTTCTTCTTCTTGTTGTTCTTCTTCTGCACAGCTAAACTGGAAGTGGCATTTCCAGCTCGCAATCGTGCAGAGTTATCTCAAAGAAAGGGGCCACGGTGTTTCTGTATCTCTATTATGTTGGTGCGGCTTCGGAACTTTTAAATATCTTGATATATCTCGAGAACTACGCCTCTGATCGAAAAATATCATAGAACATAAAAAGTAGGAAACTTAATTCTCTACAAGAAAGGTCTCTTAACATTTTGCCATAGCTCGCTTCGTTTCCGAGATATTTGCAGATTTATCTCAAGGGAAGGGGCCTGACGGACATATTTCGAGATATTTCTTCTTCTTGTTGTTCTTCTTCTGCACAGCTAAGCTGGAAGTGGCATTTGCGGCTCGCACTAGTACACAGTTATCTCAAAGAAAGGGGCCACGGTGTTTCTGTATCTCTATTATGTTGGTGCGGCTTCGGAACTTTTAAATATCTCGATATATCTCGAAAACTACGCTTCTGATCAAAAAATATCATAGAACATAAATTGTAGGAAACATAATTCTCTACAAAAAACGTCTCTTAACATTTTGCCATAGCTCGCTTCGTTTCCGAGATATTTGCAGATATATCCCAAGGGAAGGGGCCTGACGGACATATTTCGAGATATTTCTTCTTCTTGTTGTTCTTCTTCTGCACAGCTAAGCTGGAAGTGGCATTTGTAGGTCGCAATAGTGCAGAGTTATCTCAAAGAAAGGGGCCACGGTGTTTCTGTATCTCTATTATGTTGGTGCGGCTTCGGAACTTTTAAATATCTTGATATATCTCGAGAACTACGCCTCTGATCGAAAAATATCATAGAACATAAAAAGTAGGAAACTTAATTCTCTACAAAAAAGGTCTCTTAACATTTTGCCATAGCTCGCTTCGTGTCCGAGATATTTGCAGATTTATCTCAAGGGAAGGGGCCTGGCGGACATATTTCGAGATATTTCTTCTTCATGTTGTTCTTCTTCTGCACAGCTAAGCTGGAAGTGGCATTTGCAGCGCGCAATAGTGCAGAGTTATCTCAAAGAAAGGGGCCACGGTGTTTCTGTATCTCTGTTATGTTGGTGCGGCTTCGGAACTTTTAAATATCTTGATACATCTCGAGAACTACGCATCTGATCAAAAAATATCATACTACATAAAAAGTAGGAAACTTAATTCTCTACAAGAAAGGTCTCCTAACATTTTGCCATAGCTCGCTTCGTTTCCGAGATATTTGCAGATTTATCTCAAGGGAAGGGGCCTGATGGACATATTTCGAGATATTTCTTCTTCTTGTTGTTCTTCTTCTGCACAGCTAAGCTGGAAGTGGCATTTGCGGCTCGCACTAGTACACAGTTATCTCAAAGAAAGGGGCCACGGTGTTTCTGTATCTCTATTATGTTGGTGCGGCTTCGGAACTTTTAAATATCTCGATATATCTCGAAAACTACGCTTCTGATCAAAAAATATCATAGAACGTAAATTGTAGGAAACATTATTCTCTACAAAAAAGGTCTCTTAACATTTTGCCATAGCTCGCTTCGTTTCCGAGATATTTGCAGATTTATCTCAAGGGAAGGGTCCTGATGGACATATTTCGAGATATTTCTTCTTCTTGTTGTTCTTCTTCTGCACAGCTAAACTGGAAGTGGCATTTCCAGCTCGCAATCGTGCAGAGTTATCTCAAAGAAAGGGGCCACGGTGTTTCTGTATCTCTATTATGTTGGTGCGGCTTCGGAACTTTTAAATATCTTGATATATCTCGAGAACTACGCCTCTGATCGAAAAATATCATAGAACATAAAAAGTAGGAAACTTAATTCTCTACAAGAAAGGTCTCTTAACATTTTGCCATAGCTCGCTTCGTTTCCGAGATATTTGCAGATTTATCTCAAGGGAAGGGGCCTGACGGACATATTTCGAGATATTTCTTCTTCTTCTTGTTCTTCTTCTGCACAGCTAAGCTGGAAGTGGCATTTGCGGCTCGCACTAGTACACAGTTATCTCAAAGAAAGGGGCCACGGTGTTTCTGTATCTCTATTATGTTGGTGCGGCTTCGGAACTTTTAAATATCTCGATATATCTCGAAAACTACGCTTCTGATCAAAAAATATCATAGAACATAAATTGTAGGAAACATAATTCTCTACAAAAAACGTCTCTTAACATTTTGCCATAGCTCGCTTCGTTTCCGAGATATTTGCAGATATATCCCAAGGGAAGGGGCCTGACGGACATATTTCGAGATATTTCTTCTTCTTGTTGTTCTTCTTCTGCACAGCTAAGCTGGAAGTGGCATTTGCAGGTCGCAATAGTGCAGAGTTATCTCAAAGAAAGGGGCCACGGTGTTTCTGTATCTCTATTATGTTGGTGCGGCTTCGGAACTTTTAAATATCTTGATATATCTCGAGAACTACGCCTCTGATCGAAAAATATCATACAACATAAAGAGTAGGAAACTTAGTTCTCTACAAAAAAGGTCTCTTAACATTTTGCCATAGCTCGCTTCGTTTCCGAGATATTTGCAGATTTATCTCAAGGGAAGGGGCCTGACGGACATATTTCGAGATATTTCTTCTTCTTGTTGTTCTTCTTCTGCACAGCGAAGCTGGAAGTGGCATTTGCAGCGCGCAATAGTGCAGAGTTATCTCAAAGAAAGGGGCCACGGTGTTTCTGTATCTCTGTTATGTTGGTGCGGCTTCGGAACTTTTAAATATCTTGATATATCTCGAGAACTACGCATCTGATCAAAAAATATCATACTACATAAAAAGTAGGAAACTTAATTCTCTACAAGAAAGGTCTCTAAACATTTTGCCATAGCTCGCTTCGTTTCCGAGATATTTGCAGATTTATCTCAAGGGAAGGGGCCTGACGGACATATTTCGAGATATTTCTTCTTCTTGTTGTTCTTCTTCTGCACAGCTAAGCTGGAAGTGGCATTTGCGGCTCGCACTAGTACACAGTTATCTCAAAGAAGGGGGCCACGGTGTTTCTGTATCTCTATTATGTTGGTGCGGCTTCGGAACTTTTAAATATCTCGATATATCTCGAAAACTACGCTTCTGATCAAAAAATATCATAGAACGTAAATTGTAGGAAACATTATTCTCTACAAAAAAGGTCTCTTAACATTTTGCCATAGCTCGCTTCGTTTCCGAGATATTTGCAGATTTATCTCAAGGGAAGGGTCCTGATGGACATATTTCGAGATATTTCTTCTTCTTGTTGTTCTTCTTCTGCACAGCTAAACTGGAAGTGGCATTTCCAGCTCGCAATCGTGCAGAGTTATCTCAAAGAAAGGGGCCACGGTGTTTCTGTATCTCTATTATGTTGGTGCGGCTTCGGAACTTTTAAATATCTTGATATATCTCGAGAACTACGCCTCTGATCGAAAAATATCATACAACATAAAGAGTAGGAAACTTAGTTCTCTACAAAAAAGGTCTCTTAACATTTTGCCATAGCTCGCTTCGTTTCCGAGATATTTGCAGATTTATCTCAAGGGAAGGGGCCTGACGGACATATTTCGAGATATTTCTTCTTCTTGTTGTTCTTCTTCTGCACAGCGAAGCTGGAAGTGGCATTTGCAGCGCGCAATAGTGCAGAGTTATCTCAAAGAAAGGGGCCACGGTGTTTCTGTATCTCTGTTATGTTGGTGCGGCTTCGGAACTTTTAAATATCTTGATATATCTCGAGAACTACGCATCTGATCAAAAAATATCATACTACATAAAAAGTAGGAAACTTAATTCTCTACAAGAAAGGTCTCTAAACATTTTGCCATAGCTCGCTTCGTTTCCGAGATATTTGCAGATTTATCTCAAGGGAAGGGGCCTGACGGACATATTTCGAGATATTTCTTCTTCTTGTTGTTCTTCTTCTGCACAGCTAAGCTGGAAGTGGCATTTGCGGCTCGCACTAGTACACAGTTATCTCAAAGAAAGGGGCCACGGTGTTTCTGTATCTCTATTATGTTGGTGCGGCTTCGGAACTTTTAAATATCTCGATATATCTCGAAAACTACGCTTCTGATCAAAAAATATCATAGAACGTAAATTGTAGGAAACATTATTCTCTACAAAAAAGGTCTCTTAACATTTTGCCATAGCTCGCTTCGTTTCCGAGATATTTGCAGATTTATCTCAAGGGAAGGGTCCTGATGGACATATTTCGAGATATTTCTTCTTCTTGTTGTTCTTCTTCTGCACAGCTAAACTGGAAGTGGCATTTCCAGCTCGCAATCGTGCAGAGTTATCTCAAAGAAAGGGGCCACGGTGTTTCTGTATCTCTATTATGTTGGTGCGGCTTCGGAACTTTTAAATATCTTGATATATCTCGAGAACTACGCCTCTGATCGAAAAATATCATAGAACATAAAAAGTAGGAAACTTAATTCTCTACAAGAAAGGTCTCTTAACATTTTGCCATAGCTCGCTTCGTTTCCGAGATATTTGCAGATTTATCTCAAGGGAAGGGGCCTGACGGACATATTTCGAGATATTTCTTCTTCTTGTTGTTCTTCTTCTGCACAGCTAAGCTGGAAGTGGCATTTGCGGCTCGCACTAGTACACAGTTATCTCAAAGAAAGGGGCCACGGTGTTTCTGTATCTCTATTATGTTGGTGCGGCTTCGGAACTTTTAAATATCTCGATATATCTCGAAAACTACGCTTCTGATCAAAAAATATCATAGAACATAAATTGTAGGAAACATAATTCTCTACAAAAAACGTCTCTTAACATTTTGCCATAGCTCGCTTCGTTTCCGAGATATTTGCAGATATATCCCAAGGGAAGGGGCCTGACGGACATATTTCGAGATATTTCTTCTTCTTGTTGTTCTTCTTCTGCACAGCTAAGCTGGAAGTGGCATTTGTAGGTCGCAATAGTGCAGAGTTATCTCAAAGAAAGGGGCCACGGTGTTTCTGTATCTCTATTATGTTGGTGCGGCTTCGGAACTTTTAAATATCTTGATATATCTCGAGAACTACGCCTCTGATCGAAAAATATCATAGAACATAAAAAGTAGGAAACGTAATTCTCTACAAAAAAGGTCTCTTAACATTTTGCCATAGCTCGCTTCGTTTCCGAGATATTTGCAGATTTATCTCAAGGGAAGGGGCCTGGCGGACATATTTCGAGATATTTCTTCTTCATGTTGTTCTTCTTCTGCACAGCTAAGCTGGAAGTGGCATTTGCAGCGCGCAATAGTGCAGAGTTATCTCAAAGAAAGGGGCCACGGTGTTTCTGTATCTCTGTTATGTTGGTGCGGCTTCGGAACTTTTAAATATCTTGATATATCTCGAGAACTACGCATCTGATCAAAAAATATCATACTACATAAAAAGTAGGAAACTTAATTCTCTACAAGAAAGGTCTCCTAACATTTTGCCATAGCTCGCTTCGTTTCCGAGATATTTGCAGATTTATCTCAAGGGAAGGGGCCTGACGGACATATTTCGAGATATTTCTTCTTCTTGTTGTTCTTCTTCTGCACAGCTAAGCTGGAAGTGGCATTTGCGGCTCGCACTAGTACACAGTTATCTCAAAGAAAGGGGCCACGGTGTTTCTGTATCTCTATTATGTTGGTGCGGCTTCGGAACTTTTAAATATCTCGATATATCTCGAAAACTACGCTTCTGATCAAAAAATATCATAGAACGTAAATTGTAGGAAACATTATTCTCTACAAAAAAGGTCTCTTAACATTTTGCCATAGCTCGCTTCGTTTCCGAGATATTTGCAGATATATCCCAAGGGAAGGGGCCTGACGGACATATTTCGAGATATTTCTTCTTCTTGTTGTTCTTCTTCTGCACAGCTAAGCTGGAAGTGGCATTTGCAGGTCGCAATAGTGCAGAGTTATCTCAAAGAAAGGGGCCACGGTGTTTCTGTATCTCTATTATGTTGGTGCGGCTTCGGAACTTTTAAATATCTCGATATATCTCGAAAACTACGCTTCTGATCAAAAAATATCATAGAACGTAAATTGTAGGAAACATTATTCTCTACAAAAAAGGTCTCTTAACATTTTGCCATAGCTCGCTTCGTTTCCGAGATATTTGCAGATTTATCTCAAGGGAAGGGTCCTGATGGACATATTTCGAGATATTTCTTCTTCTTGTTGTTCTTCTTCTGCACAGCTAAACTGGAAGTGGCATTTCCAGCTCGCAATCGTGCAGAGTTATCTCAAAGAAAGGGGCCACGGTGTTTCTGTATCTCTATTATGTTGGTGCGGCTTCGGAACTTTTAAATATCTTGATATATCTCGAGAACTACGCCTCTGATCGAAAAATATCATACAACATAAAGAGTAGGAAACTTAGTTCTCTACAAAAAAGGTCTCTTAACATTTTGCCATAGCTCGCTTCGTTTCCGAGATATTTGCAGATTTATCTCAAGGGAAGGGGCCTGACGGACATATTTCGAGATATTTCTTCTTCTTGTTGTTCTTCTTCTGCACAGCGAAGCTGGAAGTGGCATTTGCAGCGCGCAATAGTGCAGAGTTATCTCAAAGAAAGGGGCCACGGTGTTTCTGTATCTCTGTTATGTTGGTGCGGCTTCGGAACTTTTAAATATCTTGATATATCTCGAGAACTACGCATCTGATCAAAAAATATCATACTACATAAAAAGTAGGAAACTTAATTCTCTACAAGAAAGGTCTCTAAACATTTTGCCATAGCTCGCTTCGTTTCCGAGATATTTGCAGATTTATCTCAAGGGAAGGGGCCTGACGGACATATTTCGAGATATTTCTTCTTCTTGTTGTTCTTCTTCTGCACAGCTAAGCTGGAAGTGGCATTTGCGGCTCGCACTAGTACACAGTTATCTCAAAGAAAGGGGCCACGGTGTTTCTGTATCTCTATTATGTTGGTGCGGCTTCGGAACTTTTAAATATCTCGATATATCTCGCAAACTACGCTTCTCATCAAAAAATATCATAGAACGTAAATTGTAGGAAACATTATTCTCTACAAAAAAGGTCTCTTAACATTTTGCCATAGCTCGCTTCGTTTCCGAGATATTTGCAGATTTATCTCAAGGGAAGGGTCCTGATGGACATATTTCGAGATATTTCTTCTTCTTGTTGTTCTTCTTCTGCACAGCTAAACTGGAAGTGGCATTTCCAGCTCGCAATCGTGCAGAGTTATCTCAAAGAAAGGGGCCACGGTGTTTCTGTATCTCTATTATGTTGGTGCGGCTTCGGAACTTTTAAATATCTTGATATATCTCGAGAACTACGCCTCTGATCGAAAAATATCATAGAACATAAAAAGTAGGAAACTTAATTCTCTACAAGAAAGGTCTCTTAACATTTTGCCATAGCTCGCTTCGTTTCCGAGATATTTGCAGATTTATCTCAAGGGAAGGGGCCTGACGGACATATTTCGAGATATTTCTTCTTCTTGTTGTTCTTCTTCTGCACAGCTAAGCTGGAAGTGGCATTTGCGGCTCGCACTAGTACACAGTTATCTCAAAGAAAGGGGCCACGGTGTTTCTGTATCTCTATTATGTTGGTGCGGCTTCGGAACTTTTAAATATCTCGATATATCTCGAAAACTACGCTTCTGATCAAAAAATATCATAGAACATAAATTGTAGGAAACATAATTCTCTACAAAAAACGTCTCTTAACATTTTGCCATAGCTCGCTTCGTTTCCGAGATATTTGCAGATATATCCCAAGGGAAGGGGCCTGACGGACATATTTCGAGATATTTCTTCTTCTTGTTGTTCTTCTTCTGCACAGCTAAGCTGGAAGTGGCATTTGTAGGTCGCAATAGTGCAGAGTTATCTCAAAGAAAGGGGCCACGGTGTTTCTGTATCTCTATTATGTTGGTGCGGCTTCGGAACTTTTAGATATCTTGATATATCTCGAGAACTACGCCTCTGATCGAAAAATATCATAGAACATAAAAAGTAGGAAACTTAATTCTCTACAAAAAAGGTCTCTTAACATTTTGCCATAGCTCGCTTCGTTTCCGAGATATTTGCAGATTTATCTCAAGGGAAGGGGCCTGGCGGACATATTTCGAGATATTTCTTCTTCATGTTGTTCTTCTTCTGCACAGCTAAGCTGGAAGTGGCATTTGCAGCGCGCAATAGTGCAGAGTTATCTCAAAGAAAGGGGCCACGGTGTTTCTGTATCTCTGTTATGTTGGTGCGGCTTCGGAACTTTTAAATATCTTGATATATCTCGAGAACTACGCATCTGATCAAAAAATATCATACTACATAAAAAGTAGGAAACTTAATTCTCTACAAGAAAGGTCTCCTAACATTTTGCCATAGCTCGCTTCGTTTCCGAGATATTTGCAGATTTATCTCAAGGGAAGGGGCCTGACGGACATATTTCGAGATATTTCTTCTTCTTGTTGTTCTTCTTCTGCACAGCTAAGCTGGAAGTGGCATTTGCGGCTCGCACTAGTACACAGTTATCTCAAAGAAAGGGGCCACGGTGTTTCTGTATCTCTATTATGTTGGTGCGGCTTCGGAACTTTTAAATATCTCGATATATCTCGCAAACTACGCTTCTCATCAAAAAATATCATAGAACGTAAATTGTAGGAAACATTATTCTCTACAAAAAAGGTCTCTTAACATTTTGCCATAGCTCGCTTCGTTTCCGAGATATTTGCAGATTTATCTCAAGGGAAGGGTCCTGATGGACATATTTCGAGATATTTCTTCTTCTTGTTGTTCTTCTTCTGCACAGCTAAACTGGAAGTGGCATTTCCAGCTCGCAATCGTGCAGAGTTATCTCAAAGAAAGGGGCCACGGTGTTTCTGTATCTCTATTATGTTGGTGCGGCTTCGGAACTTTTAAATATCTTGATATATCTCGAGAACTACGCCTCTGATCGAAAAATATCATAGAACATAAAAAGTAGGAAACTTAATTCTCTACAAGAAAGGTCTCTTAACATTTTGCCATAGCTCGCTTCGTTTCCGAGATATTTGCAGATTTATCTCAAGGGAAGGGGCCTGACGGACATATTTCGAGATATTTCTTCTTCTTGTTGTTCTTCTTCTGCACAGCTAAGCTGGAAGTGGCATTTGCGGCTCGCACTAGTACACAGTTATCTCAAAGAAAGGGGCCACGGTGTTTCTGTATCTCTATTATGTTGGTGCGGCTTCGGAACTTTTAAATATCTCGATATATCTCGAAAACTACGCTTCTGATCAAAAAATATCATAGAACATAAATTGTAGGAAACATAATTCTCTACAAAAAACGTCTCTTAACATTTTGCCATAGCTCGCTTCGTTTCCGAGATATTTGCAGATATATCCCAAGGGAAGGGGCCTGACGGACATATTTCGAGATATTTCTTCTTCTTGTTGTTCTTCTTCTGCACAGCTAAGCTGGAAGTGGCATTTGTAGGTCGCAATAGTGCAGAGTTATCTCAAAGAAAGGGGCCACGGTGTTTCTGTATCTCTATTATGTTGGTGCGGCTTCGGAACTTTTAAATATCTTGATATATCTCGAGAACTACGCCTCTGATCGAAAAATATCATAGAACATAAAAAGTAGGAAACTTAATTCTCTACAAAAAAGGTCTCTTAACATTTTGCCATAGCTCGCTTCGTTTCCGAGATATTTGCAGATTTATCTCAAGGGAAGGGGCCTGGCGGACATATTTCGAGATATTTCTTCTTCATGTTGTTCTTCTTCTGCACAGCTAAGCTGGAAGTGGCATTTGCAGCGCGCAATAGTGCAGAGTTATCTCAAAGAAAGGGGCCACGGTGTTTCTGTATCTCTGTTATGTTGGTGCGGCTTCGGAACTTTTAAATATCTTGATATATCTCGAGAACTACGCATCTGATCAAAAAATATCATACTACATAAAAAGTAGGAAACTTAATTCTCTACAAGAAAGGTCTCCTAACATTTTGCCATAGCTCGCTTCGTTTCCGAGATATTTGCAGATTTATCTCAAGGGAAGGGGCCTGACGGACATATTTCGAGATATTTCTTCTTCTTGTTGTTCTTCTTCTGCACAGCTAAGCTGGAAGTGGCATTTGCGGCTCGCACTAGTACACAGTTATCTCAAAGAAAGGGGCCACGGTGTTTCTGTATCTCTATTATGTTGGTGCGGCTTCGGAACTTTTAAATATCTCGATATATCTCGCAAACTACGCTTCTCATCAAAAAATATCATAGAACGTAAATTGTAGGAAACATTATTCTCTACAAAAAAGGTCTCTTAACATTTTGCCATAGCTCGCTTCGTTTCCGAGATATTTGCAGATTTATCTCAAGGGAAGGGTCCTGATGGACATATTTCGAGATATTTCTTCTTCTTGTTGTTCTTCTTCTGCACAGCTAAACTGGAAGTGGCATTTCCAGCTCGCAATCGTGCAGAGTTATCTCAAAGAAAGGGGCCACGGTGTTTCTGTATCTCTATTATGTTGGTGCGGCTTCGGAACTTTTAAATATCTTGATATATCTCGAGAACTACGCCTCTGATCGAAAAATATCATAGAACATAAAAAGTAGGAAACTTAATTCTCTACAAGAAAGGTCTCTTAACATTTTGCCATAGCTCGCTTCGTTTCCGAGATATTTGCAGATTTATCTCAAGGGAAGGGGCCTGACGGACATATTTCGAGATATTTCTTCTTCTTGTTGTTCTTCTTCTGCACAGCTAAGCTGGAAGTGGCATTTGCGGCTCGCACTAGTACACAGTTATCTCAAAGAAAGGGGCCACGGTGTTTCTGTATCTCTATTATGTTGGTGCGGCTTCGGAACTTTTAAATATCTCGATATATCTCGAAAACTACGCTTCTGATCAAAAAATATCATAGAACATAAATTGTAGGAAACATAATTCTCTACAAAAAACGTCTCTTAACATTTTGCCATAGCTCGCTTCGTTTCCGAGATATTTGCAGATATATCCCAAGGGAAGGGGCCTGACGGACATATTTCGAGATATTTCTTCTTCTTGTTGTTCTTCTTCTGCACAGCTAAGCTGGAAGTGGCATTTGTAGGTCGCAATAGTGCAGAGTTATCTCAAAGAAAGGGGCCACGGTGTTTCTGTATCTCTATTATGTTGGTGCGGCTTCGGAACTTTTAAATATCTTGATATATCTCGAGAACTACGCCTCTGATCGAAAAATATCATAGAACATAAAAAGTAGGAAACTTAATTCTCTACAAAAAATGTCTCTTAACATTTTGCCATAGCTCGCTTCGTTTCCGAGATATTTGCAGATTTATCTCAAGGGAAGGGGCCTGGCGGACATATTTCGAGATATTTCTTCTTCATGTTGTTCTTCTTCTGCACAGCTAAGCTGGAAGTGGCATTTGCAGCGCGCAATAGTGCAGAGTTATCTCAAAGAAAGGGGCCACGGTGTTTCTGTATCTCTGTTATGTTGGTGCGGCTTCGGAACTTTTAAATATCTTGATATATCTCGAGAACTACGCATCTGATCAAAAAATATCATACTACATAAAAAGTAGGAAACTTAATTCTCTACAAGAAAGGTCTCCTAACATTTTGCCATAGCTCGCTTCGTTTCCGAGATATTTGCAGATTTATCTCAAGGGAAGGGGCCTGACGGACATATTTCGAGATATTTCTTCTTCTTGTTGTTCTTCTTCTGCACAGCTAAGCTGGAAGTGGCATTTGCGGCTCGCACTAGTACACAGTTATCTCAAAGAAAGGGGCCACGGTGTTTCTGTATCTCTATTATGTTGGTGCGGCTTCGGAACTTTTAAATATCTCGATATATCTCGAAAACTACGCTTCTGACCAAAAAATATCATAGAACGTAAATTGTAGGAAACATTATTCTCTACAAAAAAGGTCTCTTAACATTTTGCCATAGCTCGCTTCGTTTCCGAGATATTTGCAGATTTATCTCAAGGGAAGGGTCCTGATGGACATATTTCGAGATATTTCTTCTTCTTGTTGTTCTTCTTCTGCACAGCTAAACTGGAAGTGGCATTTCCAGCTCGCAATCGTGCAGAGTTATCTCAAAGAGAGGGGCCACGGTGTTTCTGTATCTCTATTATGTTGGTGCGGCTTCGGAACTTTTAGATATCTTGATATATCTCGAGAACTACGCATCTGATCAAAAACTATCATAGAAGATAAAAAGTAGGAAACTTAATTCTCTACAAAAAAGGTCTCTTAACATTTCGCCATAGCTCGCTTCGTTTCCGAGATATTTGCAGATTTATCTCAAGGGAAGGGGCCTGTCGGACATATTTCGAGATATTTCTTCTTCTTGTTGTTCTTCTTCTGCACAGCTAAGCTGGAAGTGGCATTTGCAGCTCCCAATAGTGCAGAGTTATCTCAAAGAAAGGGGCCACGGTGTTTCTGTATCTCTATTATGTTGGTGCGGCTTCGGAACTTTTAAATATCTTGATACATCTCGAGAACTACGCATCTGATCAAAAAATATCATAGAACATAAAAAGTAGGAAACTTAATTCTCTACAAAAAAGGTCTCTTAACATTTTGCCATAGCTCGCTTCGTTTCCGAGATATTTGCAGGTTTATCTCAAGGGAAGGGGCCTAACGGACATATTTCGAGATATTTCTTCTTCTTGTTGTTCTTCTTCTGCACAGCTAAGCTGGAAGTGGCATTTGTGGCTCGCACTAGTACACAGTTGTCTCAAAGAAAGGGGCCACGGTGTTTCTGTATCTCTATTATGTTGGTGCGGCTTCGGAACCTTTAAATATCTCGATATATCTCGAAAACTACGCTTCCGATCAAAAAATATCATAGAACATAAATTGTAGGAAACATAATTCTCTACAAAAAACGTCTCTTAACATTTTACCATAGCTCGCTTCGTTTCCGAGATATTTGCAGATATATCCCAAGGGAAGGGGCCTGACGGACATATTTCGAGATATTTCTTCTTCTTGTTGTTCTTCTTCTGCACAGCTAAGCTGGAAGTGGCATTTGTAGGTCGCAATAGTGCAGAGTTATCTCAAAGAAAGGGGCCACGGTGTTTCTGTATCTCTATTATGTTGGTGCGCCTTCGGAACTTTTAAATATCTCGATATATCTCGAAAACTACGCTTCTGATCAAAAAATATCATAGAACGTAAATTGTAGGAAACATTATTCGCTACAAAAAAGGTCTCTTAAGATTTTGCCATAGCTCGCTTCGTTTCCGAGATATTTGCAGATTTATCTCAAGGGAAGGGGCCTGACGGACATATTTCGAGATATTTCTTCTTCATGTTGTTCTTCTTCTGCACAGCTAAGCTGGAAGTGGCATTTGCCGCGCGCAATAGTGCAGAGTTATCTCAAAGAAAGGGGCCACGGTGTTTCTGTATCTCTGTTATGTTGGTGCAGCTTCGGAACTTTTAAATATCTCGATATATCTCGAAAACTACGCTTCAGATCAAAAAATATCATAGAACGTAAATTGTAGGAAACATTATTCTCTACAAAAAAGGTCTCTTAACATTTTGCCATAGCTCGCTTCGTTTCCGAGATATTTGCAGATTTATCTCAAGGGAAGGGTCCTGATGGACATATTTCGAGATATTTCTTCTTCTTGTTGTTCTTCTTCTGCAGAGCTAAACTGGAAGTGGCATTTCCAGCTCGCAATCGTGCAGAGGTATCTCAAAGAAAGGGGCCACGGTGTTTCTGTATCTCTATTATGTTGGTGCGGCTTCGGAACTTTTAAATATCTTGATATATCTCGAGAACTACGCCTCTGATCGAAAAATATCATAGAACATAAAAAGTAGGAAACTTAATTCTCTACAAGAAAGGTCTCTTAACATTTTGCCATAGCTCGCTTCGTTTCCGAGATATTTGCAGATTTATCTCAAGGGAAGGGGCCTGACGGACATATTTCGAGATATTTCTTCTTCTTCTTGTTCTTCTTCTGCACAGCTAAGCTGGAAGTGGCATTTGCGGCTCGCACTAGTACACAGTTATCTCAAAGAAAGGGGCCACGGTGTTTCTGTATCTCTATTATGTTGGTGCGGCTTCGGAACTTTTAAATATCTCGATATATCTCGAAAACTACGCTTCTGATCAAAAAATATCATAAAACATAAATTGTAGGAAACATAATTCTCTACAAAAAACGTCTCTTAACATTTTGCCATAGCTCGCTTAGTTTCCGAGATATTTGCAGATATATCCCAAGGGAAGGGGCCTGACGGACATATTTCGAGATATTTCTTCTTCTTGTTGTTCTTCTTCTGCACAGCTAAGCTGGAAGTGGCATTTGCAGGTCGCAATAGTGCAGAGTTATCTCAAAGAAAGGGGCCACGGTGTTTCTGTATCTCTATTATGTTGGTGCGCCTTCGGAACTTTTAAATATCTCGATATATCTCGAGAAATACGCGTCTGATCAAAAAATATCATAGAACATAAAAAGTAGGAAACATAATTCTCTACAAAAAAGGTCTCTTAACATTTTGCCATAGCTCGCTTCGTTTCCGAGATATTTGCAGATTTATCTCAAGGGAAGGGGCCTGACGGACATATTTCGAGATATTTCTTCTTCTTGTTGTTCTTCTTCTGCACAGCTAAGCTGGAAGTGGCATTTGCGGCTCGCACTAGTGCACAGTTATCTCAAAGAAAGGGTCCACGGTGTTTCTGTATCTCTATTATGTTGGTGCGGCTTCGGAACTTTTAAGTATCTCGATATATCTCGAAAACTACGCTTCTGATCAAAAAATATCATAGAACATAAATTGTAGGAAACATAATTCTCTACAAAAAACGTCTCTTCACATTTTGCCATAGCTCGCTTCGTTTCCGAGATATTTGCAGATTCAGCTCAAAGGAACTGGCCTGACGGACATATTTCGAGATATTTCTTCTTCTTGTTGTTCTTCCTCTGCACAGCTAAGCTGGAAGTGGCATTTGCAGCTCGCAATAGTGCAGAGTTATCTCAAAGAAAGGGGCCACGGTGTTTCTGTATCTCTATTATGTTGGTGCGGCTCCGGAACTTTTAAATATCTTGATATATCTCGAGAACTACGCATCTGATCAAAAAATATTATAGAACATAAAAAGTAGGAAACTTAATTCTCTAGAAAAAAGGTCTCTTAACATTTTGCCATAGCTCGCTTCGTTTCCGAGATATTTGCATATTTATCTCAAGGGAAGGGGCCTGACGGACATATTTCGAGATATTTCTTCTTCTTGTTGTTCTTCTTCTGCACAGCTAAGCTGGAAGTGGCATTTGCGGCTCGCACTATCGCAGAGTTATCTCAAAGAAAGGGGCCACGGTGTTTCTGTATCTCTATTATGTTGGTGCGGCTTCGGAACTTTTAAATATCTCGATATATCTCGAAAACTACGCTTCTGATCAAAAAATATCATAGAACATAAAAAGTAGGAAACTTAATTCTCTACAAAAAAGGTCTCTTAACATTTTGCCATAGCTCGCTTCGTTTCCGAGATATTTGCAGATTTATCTCAAGGGAAGGGGCCTAACGGACATATTTCGAGATATTTCTTCTTCTTGTTGTTCTTCTTCTGCACAGCTAAGCTGGAAGTGGCATTTGCGGCTCGCACTAGTGCAGAGTTATCTCAAAGAAAGGGGCCACGGTGTTTCTGTATCTCTATTATGTTGGTGCGGTTTCGGAACTTTTAAATATCTTGATATATCTCGAGAACTACGCATCTGATCAAAAAATATCATAGAACATAAAAAGTAGGAAACTTAATTCTCTACAAATAAGGTCTCTTAACATTTTGCCATAGCTCGCTTCGTTTCCGAGATATTTGCAGATTTATCTCAAGGGAAGGGGCCTCACGGACATATTTCGAGATATTTCTTCTTCTTGTTGTTCTTCTTCTGCACAGCTAAGCTGGAAGTGGCATTTGCAGCTCGCAATAGTGCAGAGATATCTCAAAGAAAGGGGCCACGGTGTTTCTGTATCTCTATTATGTTGGTGCGGCTTCGGAACTTTTAAATATCTTGATATATCTCGAGAACTACGCGTCTGATCAAAAAATATCATAGAACATAAAAAGTAGGAAACATAATTCTCTACAAAAAAGGTCTCTTAACATTTTGCCATGGCTCGCTTCGTTTCCGAGATATTTGCAGATTTATCTCAAGGGAAGGGGCCTGACGGACATATTTCGAGATATTTCTTCTTCTTGTTGTTCTTCTTCTGCACAGCTAAGCTGGAAGTGGCATTTGCGGCTCGCACTAGTGCACAGTTATCTCAAAGAAAGGGGCCACGGTGTTTCTGTATCTCTATTATGTTGGTGCGGCTTCGGAACTTTTAAGTATCTCGATATATCTCGAAAACTACGCTTCTGATCAAAAAATATCATAGAACATAAATTGTAGGAAACATAATTCTCTACAAAAAACGTCTCTTAACATTTTGCCATAGCTCGCTTCGTTTCCGAGATATTTGCAGATTCAGCTCAAAGGAACTGGCCTGACGGACATATTTCGTGATATTTCTTCTTCTTGTTGTTCTTCTTCTGCACAGCTAAGCTGGAAGTGGCATTTACAGCTCGCAATAGTGCAGAGTTATCTCAAAGAAAGGGGCCACGGTGTTTCTGTATCTCTATTATGTTGGTGCGGCTTCGGAACTTTTAAATATCTTGATATATCTCGAGAACTACGCATCGGATCAAAAAATATCATAGAACATGAAAAGTAGGAAACTTAATTCTCTACAAAAAAGGTCTCTTAACATTTTGCCATAGCTCTCTTCGTTTCCGAGATATTTGCAGATTTATCTCAAGGGAAGGGGCCTGACGGACATATTTCGAGATATTTCTTCTTCTTGTTGTTCTTCTTCTGCACAGCTAAGCTGGAAGTGGCATTTGCAGCTCGCAATAGTGCAGAGTTATCTCAAAGAAAGAGGCCACGGTGTTTCTGTATCTCTATTATGTTGGTGCGGCTTCGGAACTTTTAAATATCTTGATATATCTCGAGAACTACGCGTCTGATCAAAAAATATCATAGAACATAAAAAGTAGGAAACATAATTCTCTACAAAAACGGTCTCTTAACATTTTGCCATAGCTCGCTTCGTTTCCGAGATATTTGCAGATATATCTCAAGGGAAGGGGCCTGACGGACATATTTCGAGATATTTCTTCTTCTTGTTGTTCTTCTTCTGCACAGCTAAGCTGGAAGTGGCATTTGCGGCTCGCACTAGTGCACAGTTATCTCAAAGAAAGGGGCCACGGTGTTTCTGTATCTCTATTATGTTGGTGCGTCTTCGGAACTTTTAAATATCTTGATATATCTCGAGAACTACGCGTCTGATCAAAAAATATCATAGAACATAAAAAGTAGGAAACATAATTCTCTACAAAAACGGTCTCTTAACATTTTGCCATAGCTCGCTTCGTTTCCGAGATATTTGCAGATATATCTCAAGGGAAGGGGCCTGACGGACATATTTCGAGATATTTCTTCTTCTTGTTGGTCTTCTTCTGCACAGCTAAGCTGGAAGTGGCATTTGCGGCTCGCACTAGTGCACAGTTATCTCAAAGAAAGGGGCCACGGTGTTTCTGTATCTCTATTATGTTGGTGCGTCTTCGGAACTTTTACATATCTCGATATATCTCGAAAACTACGCTTCTCATCAAAAAATATCATAGAACATAAATTGTAGGAAACATAATTCTCTACAAAAAAGGTCTCTTAACATTTTGCCATAGCTCACTTCGTTTCCGAGATATTTGCAGATTTATCTCAAGGGAAGGGGCCTGACGGACATATTTCGATATATTTCTTCTTCTTGTTGTTCTTCTTCTGCACAGCTAAGCTGGAAGTGGCATTTGCAGCTCGCAATAGTGCAGAGTTATCTCAAAGAAAGAGGCCACGGTGTTTCTGTATCTCTATTATGTTGGTGCGGCTTCGGAACTTTTAAATATCTTGATATATCTCGAGAACTACGCGTCTGATCAAAAAATATCATAGAACATAAAAAGTAGGAAACATAATTCTCTACAAAAACGGTCTCTTAACATTTTGCCATAGCTCGCTTCGTTTCCGAGATATTTGCAGTTATATCTCAAGGGAAGGGGCCTGACGGACATATTTCGAGATATTTCTTCTTCTTGTTGTTCTTCTTCTGCACAGCTAAGCTGGAAGTGGCATTTGCGGCTCGCACTAGTGCACAGTTATCTCAAAGAAAGGGGCCACGGTGTTTCTGTATCTCTATTATGTTGGTGCGTCTTCGGAACTTTTACATATCTCGATATATCTCGAAAACTACGCTTCTGATCAAAAAATATCATAGAACATAAATTGTAGGAAACATAATTCTCTACAAAAAATGTCTCTTAACATTTTGCAATAGCTCGCTTCGTTTCCGAGATATTTGCAGATTTATCTCAAGGGAAGGGGCCTAACGGACATATTTCGAGATATTTCTTCTTCTTGTTGTTCTTCTTCTGCACAGCTAAGCTGGAAGTGGCATTTGCAGCTCGCAATAGTGCAGAGATATCTCAAAGAAAGGGGCCACGGTGTTTCCGTATCTCTATTATGTTGGTGCGGCTTCGGAACTTTTAAATATCTTGATATATCTCGAGAACTACGCGTCTGATCAAAAAATATCATAGAACATAAAAAGTAGGAAACATAATTCTCTACAAAAAAGGTCTCTTAACATTTTGCCATAGCTCGCTTCGTTTCCGAGATATTTGCAGATTTATCTCAAGGGAAGGGGCCTGACGGACATATTTCGAGATATTTCTTCTTCTTGTTGTTCTTCTTCTGCACAGCTAAGCTGGAAGTGGCATTTGCGGCTCGCACTAGTGCACAGTTATCTCAAAGAAAGGGGCCACGGTGTTTCTGTATCTCTATTATGTTGGTGCGGCTTCGGAACTTTTAAGTATCTCGATATATCTCGAAAACTACGCTTCTGATCAAAAAATATCATAGAACATAAATTGTAGGAAACATAATTCTCTACAAAAAACGTCTCTTAACATTTTGCCATAGCTCGCTTCGTTTCCGAGATATTTGCAGATTCAGCTCAAAGGAACTGGCCTGACGGACATATTTCGTGATATTTCTTCTTCTTGTTGTTCTTCCTCTGCACAGCTAAGCTGGAAGTGGCATTTGCAGCTCGCAATAGTGCAGAGTTATCTCAAAGAAAGGGGCCACGGTGTTTCTGTATCTCTATTATGTTGGTGCGGCTCCGGAACTTTTAAATATCTTGATATATCTCGAGAACTACGCATCTGATCAAAAAATATCATAGAACATAAAAAGTAGGAAACTTAATTCTCTACAAAAAAGGTCTCTTAACATTTTGCCATAGCTCGCTTCGTTTCCGAGATATTTGCAGATATATCTCAAGGGAAGGGGCCTGACGGACATATTTCGAGATATTTCTTGTTCTTGTTGTTCTTCTTCTGCACAGCTAAGCTGGAAGTGGCATTTGCGGCTCGCACTAGTGCACAGTTATCTCAAAGAAAGGGGCCACGGTGTTTCTGTATCTCTATTATGTTGGTGCGTCTTCGGAACTTTTAAATATCTTGATATATCTCGAGAACTACGCGTCTGATCAAAAAATATCATAGAACATAAAAAGTAGGAAACATAATTCTCTACAAAAACGGTCTCTTAACATTTTGCCATAGCTCGCTTCGTTTCCGAGATATTTGCAGTTATATCTCAAGGGAAGGGGCCTG
This sequence comes from Osmia lignaria lignaria, assembly GCF_051020975.1. Taxonomy (NCBI): domain Eukaryota; kingdom Metazoa; phylum Arthropoda; class Insecta; order Hymenoptera; family Megachilidae; genus Osmia; species Osmia lignaria. Next base: position 24,667,412 of record NW_027478160.1, on the reverse strand, counting down.
ACGGACATATTTCGAGATATTTCTTCTTCTTGTTGTTCTTCTTCTGCACAGCTAAGCTGGAAGTGGCATTTGCGGCTCGCACTAGTGCACAGTTATCTCAAAGAAAGGGGCCACGGTGTTTCTGTATCTCTATTATGTTGGTGCGGCTTCGGAACTTTTAAGTATCTCGATATATCTCGAAAACTACGCTTCTGATCAAAAAATATCATAGAACATAAATTGTAGGAAACATAATTCTCTACAAAAAACGTCTCTTAACATTTTGCCATAGCTCGCTTCGTTTCCGAGATATTTGCAGATTCAGCTCAAAGGAACTGGCCTGACGGACATATTTCGTGATATTTCTTCTTCTTGTTGTTCTTCCTCTGCACAGCTAAGCTGGAAGTGGCATTTGCAGCTCGCAATAGTGCAGAGTTATCTCAAAGAAAGGGGCCACGGTGTTTCTGTATCTCTATTATGTTGGTGCGGCTCCGGAACTTTTAAATATCTTGATATATCTCGAGAACTACGCATCTGATCAAAAAATATCATAGAACATAAAAAGTAGGAAACTTAATTCTCTACAAAAAAGGTCTCTTAACATTTTGCCATAGCTCGCTTCGTTTCCGAGATATTTGCAGATATATCTCAAGGGAAGGGGCCTGACGGACATATTTCGAGATATTTCTTGTTCTTGTTGTTCTTCTTCTGCACAGCTAAGCTGGAAGTGGCATTTGCGGCTCGCACTAGTGCACAGTTATCTCAAAGAAAGGGGCCACGGTGTTTCTGTATCTCTATTATGTTGGTGCGTCTTCGGAACTTTTAAATATCTTGATATATCTCGAGAACTACGCGTCTGATCAAAAAATATCATAGAACATAAAAAGTAGGAAACATAATTCTCTACAAAAACGGTCTCTTAACATTTTGCCATAGCTCGCTTCGTTTCCGAGATATTTGCAGTTATATCTCAAGGGAAGGGGCCTGACGGACATATTTCGAGATATTTCTTCTTCTTGTTGTTCTTCTTCTGCACAGCTAAGCTGGAAGTGGCATTTGCGGCTCGCACTAGTGCACAGTTATCTCAAAGAAAGGGGCCACGGTGTTTCTGTATCTCTATTATGTTGGTGCGTCTTCGGAACTTTTACATATCTCGATATATCTCGAAAACTACGCTTCTGATCAAAAAATATCATAGAACATAAATTGTAGGAAACATAATTCTCTACAAAAAACGTCTCTTAACATTTTGCAATAGCTCGCTTCGTTTCGGAGATATTTGCAGATTTATCTCAAGGGAAGGGGCCTAACGGACATATTTCGAGATATTTCTTCTTCTTGTTGTTCTTCTTCTGCACAGCTAAGCTGGAAGTGGCATTTGCAGCTCGCAATAGTGCAGAGATATCTCAAAGAAAGGGGCCACGGTGTTTCTGTATCTCTATTATGTTGGTGCGGCTTCGGTACTTTTAAATATCTTGATATATCTCGAGAACTACGCGTCTGATCAAAAAATATCATAGAACATAAAAAGTAGGAAACATAATTCTCTACAAAAAAGGTCTCTTAACATTTTGCCATAGCTCGCTTCGTTTCCGAGATATTTGCAGATTTATCTCAAGGGAAGGGGCCTGACGGACATATTTCGAGATATTTCTTCTTCTTGTTGTTCTTCTTCTGCACAGCTAAGCTGGAAGTGGCATTTGCGGCTCGCACTAGTGCACAGTTATCTCAAAGAAAGGGGCCACGGTGTTTCTGTATCTCTATTATGTTGGTGCGGCTTCGGAACTTTTAAGTATCTCGATATATCTCGAAAACTACGCTTCTGATCAAAAAATATCATAGAACATAAATTGTAGGAAACATAATTCTCTACAAAAAACGTCTCTTAACATTTTGCCATAGCTCGCTTCGTTTCCGAGATATTTGCAGATTCAGCTCAAAGGAACTGGCCTGACGGACATATTTCGAGATATTTCTTCTTCTTGTTGTTCTTCCTCTGCACAGCTAAGCTGGAAGTGGCATTTGCAGCTCGCAATAGTGCAGAGTTATCTCAAAGAAAGGGGCCACGGTGTTTCTGTATCTCTATTATGTTGGTGCGGCTCCGGAACTTTTAAATATCTTGATATATCTCGAGAACTACGCACCTGATCAAAAAATATCATAGAACATAAAAAGTAGGAAACTTAATTCTCTACAAAAAAGGTCTCTTAATATTTTGCCATAGCTCGCTTCGTTTCCGAGATATTTGCATATTTATCTCAAGGGAAGGGGCCTGACGGACATATTTCGAGATATTTCTTCTTCTTGTTGTTCTTCTTCTGCACAGCTAAGCTGGAAGTGGCATTTGCGGCTCGCACTATTGCAGAGTTATCTCAAAGAAAGGGGCCACGGTGTTTCTGTATCTCTATTATGTTGGTGCGGCTTCGGACCTTTTAAATATCTCGATATATCTCGAAAACTACGCTTCTGATCAAAAAATATCATAGAACATAAATTGTAGGAAACATAATTCTCTACAAAAAAGGTCCCTTAACATTTTGCCATAGCTCGCTTCGTTTCCGAGATATTTGCAGATATATCTCAAGGGAAGGGGCCTGACGGATATATTTCGAGATATTTCTTCTTCTTGTTGTTCTTCTTCTGCACAGCTAAGCTGGAAGTGGCATTTACAGCTCGCAATAGTGCAGAGTTATCTCAAAGAAAGGTGCCACGGTGTTTCTGTATCTCTATTATGTTGGTGCGGCTTCGGAACTTTTAAATATCTTGATATATCTCGAGAACTACGCGTCTGATCAAAAAATATCATAGAACATAAAAAGTAGGAAACATAATTCTCTACAAAAACCGTCTCTTAACATTTTGCCATAGCTCGCTTCGTTTCCGAGATATTTGCAGATATATCTCAAGGGAAGGGGCCTGACGGACATATTTCGAGATATTTCTTCTTCTTGTTGTTCTTCTTCTGCACAGCTAAGCTGGAAGTGGCATTTGCGGCTCGCACTAGTGCACAGTTATCTCAAAGAAAGGGGCCACGGTGTTTCTGTATCTCTATTATGTTGGTGCGTCTTCGGAACTTTTAAATATCTTGATATATCTCGAGAACTACGCGTCTGATCAAAAAATATCATAGAACATAAAAAGTAGGAAACATAATTCTCTACAAAAACGGTCTCTTAACATTTTGCCATAGCTCGCTTCGTTTCCGAGATATTTGCAGTTATATCTCAAGGGAAGGGGCCTGACGGACATATTTCGAGATATTTCTTCTTCTTGTTGTTCTTCTTCTGCACAGCTAAGCTGGAAGTGGCATTTGCGGCTCGCACTAGTGCACAGTTATCTCAAAGAAAGGGGCCACGGTGTTTCTGTATCTCTATTATGTTGGTGCGTCTTCGGAACTTTTACATATCTCGATATATCTCGAAAACTACGCTTCTGATCAAAAAATATCATAGAACATAAATTGTAGGAAACATAATTCTCTACAAAAAACGTCTCTTAACATTTTGCCATAGCTCGCTTCGTTTCCGAGATATTTGCAGATTTATCTCAAGGGAAGGGGCCTGACGGACATATTTCGAGATATTTCTTCTTCTTGTTGTTCTTCTTCTGCACAGCTAAGCGGGAAGTGGCATTTGCGGCTCGCACTAGTGCACAGTTATCTCAAAGAAAGGGGCCACGGTGTTTCTGTATCTCTATTATGTTGGTGCGGCTTCGGAACTTTTAAGTATCTCGATATATCTCGAAAACTACGCTTCTGATCAAAAAATATCATAGAACATAAATTGTAGGAAACATAATTCTCTACAAAAAACGTCTCTTAACATTTTGCCATAGCTCGCTTCGTTTCCGAGATATTTGCAGATTCAGCTCAAAGGAACTGGCCTGACGGACATATTTCGAGATATTTCTTCTTCTTGTTGTTCTTCTTCTGCACAGCTAAGCTGGAAGTGGCATTTGCGGCTCGCACTATTGCAGAGTTATCTCAAAGAAAGGGGCCACGGTGTTTCTGTATCTCTATTATGTTGGTGCGGCTTCGGAACTTTTAAATATCTCGATATATCTCGAAAACTACGCTTCTGATCAAAAAATATCATAGAACATAAATTGTAGGAAACATAATTCTCTACAAAAAAGGTCCCTTAACATTTTGCCATAGCTCGCTTCGTTTCCGAGATATTTGCAGATATATCTCAAGGGAAGGGGCCTGACGGACATATTTCGAGATATTTCTTCTTCTTGTTGTTCTTCTTCTGCACAGCTAAGCTGGAAGTGGCATTTACAGCTCGCAATAGTGCAGAGTTATCTCAAAGAAAGGGGCCACGGTGTTTCTGTATCTCTATTATGTTGGCGCGGCTTCGGAACTTTTAAATATCTTGATATATCTCGAGAACTACGCATCTGATCAAAAAATATCATAGAACATAAAAAGTAGGAAACTTAATTCTCTACAAAAAAGGTCTCTCAACATTTTGCCATAGCTCGCTTCGTTTCCGAGATATTTGCATATTTATTTCAAGGGAAGGGGCCTGACGGACATATTTCGAGATATTTTTTCTTCTTGGTGTTCTTCTTCTGCACAGCTAAGCTGGAAGTGGCATTTGCGGCTCGCACTAGTGCACAGTTATCTCAAAGAAAGGGGCCACGGTGTTTCTGTATCTCTATTATGTTGGTGCGGCTTCGGAACTTTTAAATATCTCGATATATCTCGAAAACTACGCTTCTGATCAAAAAATATCATAGAACATAAATTGTAGGAAACATAATTCTCTACCAAAAAGGTCTCTTAACATTTTGCCATAGCTCGCTTCGTTTCCGAGATATATGCAGATATATCTCAAGGGAAGGGGCCTGACGGACATATTTCGAGATATTTCTTCTTCTTGTTGTTCTTCTTCTGCACAGCTAAGCTGGAAGTGGCATTTACAGCTCGCAATAGTGCAGAGTTATCTCAAAGAAAGGGGCCACGGTGTTTCTGTATCTCTATTATGTTGGTGCGGCTTCGGAACTTTTAAATATCTTGATATATCTCGAGAACTACGCATCTGATCAAAAAATATCATAGAACATGAAAAGTAGGAAACATAATTCTCTACAAAAACGGTCTCTTAACATTTTGCCATAGCTCGCTTCGTTTCCGAGATATTTGCAGATATATCTCAAGGGAAGGGGCCTGACGGACATATTTCGAGATATTTCTTCTTCTTGTTGTTCTTCTTCTGCACAGCTAAGCTGGAAGTGGCATTTGCGGCTCGCACTAGTGCACAGTTATCTCAAAGAAAGGGGCCACGGTGTTTCTGTATCTCTATTATGTTGGTGCGTCTTCGGAACTTTTAAATATCTTGATATATCTCGAGAACTACGCGTCTGATCAAAAAATATCATAGAATATAAAAAGTAGGAAACATAATTCTCTACAAAAAAGGTCTCTTAACATTTTGCCATAGCTCGCTTCGTTTCCGAGATATTTGCAGATTTATCTCAAGGGAAGGGGCCTGACGGACATATTTCGAGATATTTCTTCTTCTTGTTGTTCTTCTTCTGCACAGCTAAGCTGGAAGTGGCATTTGCGGCTCGCACTAGTGCACAGTTATCTCAAAGAAAGGGGCCACGGTGTTTCTGTATCTCTATTATGTTGGTGCGGCTTCGGAACTTTTAAGTATCTCGATATATCTCGAAAACTACGCTTCTGATCAAAAAATATCATAGAACATAAATTGTAGGAAACATAATTCTCTACAAAAAACGTCTCTTAACATTTTGCCATAGCTCGCTTCGTTTCCGAGATATTTGCAGATTCAGCTCAAAGGAACTGGCCTGACGGACATATTTCGAGATATTTCTTCTTCTTGTTGTTCTTCCTCTGCACAGCTAAGCTGGAAGTGGCATTTGCAGCTCGCAATAGTGCAGAGTTATCTCAAAGAAAGGGGCCACGGTGTTTCTGTATCTCTATTATGTTGGTGCGGCTCCGGAACTTTTAAATATCTTGATATATCTCGAGAACTACGCACCTGATCAAAAAATATCATAGAACATAAAAAGTAGGAAACTTAATTCTCTACAAAAAAGGTCTCTCAATATTTTGCCATAGCTCGCTTCGTTTCCGAGATATTTGCATATCTATCTCAAGGGAAGGGGCCTGACGGACATATTTCGAGATATTTCTTCTTCTTGTTGTTCTTCTTCTGCACAGCTAAGCTGGAAGTGGCATTTGCGGCTCGCACTATTGCAGAGTTATCTCAAAGAAAGGGGCCACGGTGTTTCTGTATCTCTATTATGTTGGTGCGGCTTCGGACCTTTTAAATATCTCGATATATCTCGAGAACTACGCGTCTGATCAAAAAATATCATAGAACATAAAAAGTAGGAAACATAATTCTCTACAAAAACGGTCTCTTAACATTTTGCCATAGCTCGCTTCGTTTCCGAGATATTTGCAGATATATCTCAAGGGAAGGGGCCTGACGGACATATTTCGAGATATTTCTTCTTCTTGTTGTTCTTCTTCTGCACAGCTAAGCTGGAAGTGGCATTTGCGGCTCGCACTAGTGCACAGTTATCTCAAAGAAAGGGGCCACGGTGTTTCTGTATCTCTATTATGTTGGTGCGTCTTCGGAACTTTTACATATCTCGATATATCTCGAAAACTACGCTTCTGATCAAAAAATATCATAGAACATAAATTGTAGGAAACATAATTCTCTACAAAAAACGTCTCTTAACATTTTGCCATAGCTCGCTTCGTTTCCGAGATATTTGCAGATTTATCTCAAGGGAAGGGGCCTAACGGACATATTTCGAGATATTTCTTCTTCTTGTTGTTCTTCTTCTGCACAGCTAAGCTGGAAGTGGCATTTGCAGCTCGCAATAGTGCAGAGATATCTCAAAGAAAGGGGCCACGGTGTTTCTGTATCTCTATTATGTTGGTGCGGCTTCGGAACTTTTCAATATCTTGATATATCTCGAGAACTACGCGTCTGATCAAAAAATATCATAGAACATAAAAAGTAGGAAACATAATTCTCTACAAAAAAGGTCTCTTAACATTTTGCCATAGCTCGCTTCGTTTCCGAGATATTTGCAGATTTATCTCAAGGGAAGGGGCCTGACGGACATATTTCGAGATATTTCTTCTTCTTGTTGTTCTTCTTCTGCACAGCTAAGCTGGAAGTGGCATTTGCAGCTCGCAATAGTGCAGAGTCATCTCAAAGAAAGAGGCCACGGTGTTTCTGTATCTCTATTATGTTGGTGCGGCTTCGGAACTTTTAAATATCTTGATATATCTCGAGAACTACGCCTCTGATCAAAAAATATCATAGAACATAAAAAGTAGGAAACATAATTCTCTACAAAAACGGTCTCTTAACATTTTGCCATAGCTCGCTTCGTTTCCGAGATATTTGCAGATATATCTCAAGGGAAGGGGCCTGACGGACATATTTCGAGATATTTCTTCTTCTTGTTGTTCTTCTTCTGCACAGCTAAGCTGGAAGTGGCATTTGCGGCTCGCACTAGTGCACAGTTATCTCAAAGAAAGGGGCCACGGTGTTTCTGTATCTCTATTATGTTGGTGCGTCTTCGGAACTTTTACATATCTCGATATATCTCGAAAACTACGCTTCTGATCAAAAAATATCATAGAACATAAATTGTAGGAAACATAATTCTCTACAAAAAACGTCTCTTAACATTTTGCCATAGCTCGCTTCGTTTCCGAGATATTTGCAGATTTATCTCAAGGGAAGGGGCCTAACGGACATATTTCGAGATATTTCTTCTTCTTGTTGTTCTTCTTCTGCACAGCTAAGCTGGAAGTGGCATTTGCAGCTCGCAATAGTGCAGAGATAACTCAAAGAAAGGGGCCACGGTGTTTCTGTATCTCTATTATGTTGGTGCGGCTTCGGAACTTTTAAATATCTTGATATATCTCGAGAACTACGCGTCTGAACAAAAAATATCATAGAACATAAAAAGTAGGAAACATAATTCTCTACAAAAAAGGTCTCTTAACATTTTGCCATAGCTCGCTTCGTTTCCGAGATATTTGCAGATTTATCTCAAGGGAAGGGGCCTGACGGACATATTTCGAGATATTTCTTCTTCTTGTTGTTCTTCTTCTGCACAGCTAAGCTGGAAGTGGCATTTGCGGCTCGCACTAGTGCACAGTTATCTCAAAGAAAGGGGCCACGGTGTTTCTGTATCTCTATTATGTTGGTGCGGCTTCGGAACTTTTAAATATCTCGATATATCTCGAAAACTACGCTTTTGATCAAAAAATATCATAGAACGTTAATTGTAGGAAACATTATTCTCTACAAAAAAGGTCTCTTAACATTTTGCCATAGCTCGCTTCGTTTCCAAGATATTTGCAGATTCATCTCAAGGGAAGGGGTCTGACGGACATATTTCGAGATATTTCTTCTTCTTGTTGTTCTTCTTCTGCACAGCTAAGCTCGAAGCGGCATTTGCAGCTCGCAATAGTGCAGAGTTATCTCAAAGAAAGGGGCCACGGTGTTTCTGTATCTCTATTATGTTGGTGCGGCTTCGGAACTTTTAAATATCTCGATATATCTCGAAAACTACGCTTCTGATCAAAAAATATCATAGAACATAAATTGTAGGAAACATAATTCTCTACAAAAAACGTCTCTTAACATTTTGCCATAGCTCGCTTCGTTTCCGAGATATTTGCAGATTTATCTCAAGGGAAGGGGCCTAACGGACATATTTCGAGATATTTCTTCTTCTTGTTGTTCTTCTTCTGCACAGCTAAGCTGGAAGTGGCATTTGCAGCTCGCAATAGTGCAGAGATATCTCAAAGAAAGGGGCCACGGTGTTTCTGTATCTCTATTATGTTGGTGCGGCTTCGGAACTTTTCAATATCTTGATATATCTCGAGAACTACGCGTCTGATCAAAAAATATCATAGAACATAAAAAGTAGGAAACATAATTCTCTACAAAAAAGGTCTCTTAACATTTTGCCATAGCTCGCTTCGTTTCCGAGATATTTGCAGATTTATCTCAAGGGAAGGGGCCTGACGGACATATTTCGAGATATTTCTTCTTCTTGTTGTTCTTCTTCTGCACAGCTAAGCTGGAAGTGGCATTTGCAGCTCGCAATAGTGCAGAGTTATCTCAAAGAAAGAGGCCACGGTGTTTCTGTATCTCTATTATGTTGGTGCGGCTTCGGAACTTTTAAATATCTTGATATATCTCGAGAACTACGCCTCTGATCAAAAAATATCATAGAACATAAAAAGTAGGAAACATAATTCTCTACAAAAACGGTCTCTTAACATTTTGCCATAGCTCGCTTCGTTTCCGAGATATTTGCAGATATATCTCAAGGGAAGGGGCCTGACGGACATATTTCGAGATATTTCTTCTTCTTGTTGTTCTTCTTCTGCACAGCTAAGCTGGAAGTGGCATTTGCGGCTCGCACTAGTGCACAGTTATCTCAAAGAAAGGGGCCACGGTGTTTCTGTATCTCTATTATGTTGGTGCGTCTTCGGAACTTTTACATATCTCGATATATCTCGAAAACTACGCTTCTGATCAAAAAATATCATAGAACATAAATTGTAGGAAACATAATTCTCTACAAAAAACGTCTCTTAACATTTTGCCATAGCTCGCTTCGTTTCCGAGATATTTGCAGATTTATCTCAAGGGAAGGGGCCTAACGGACATATTTCGAGATATTTCTTCTTCTTGTTGTTCTTCTTCTGCACAGCTAAGCTGGAAGTGGCATTTGCAGCTCGCAATAGTGCAGAGATATCTCAAAGAAAGGGGCCACGGTGTTTCTGTATCTCTATTATGTTGGTGCGGCTTCGGAACTTTTAAATATCTTGATATATCTCGAGAACTACGCGTCTGAACAAAAAATATCATAGAACATAAAAAGTAGGAAACATAATTCTCTACAAAAAAGGTCTCTTAACATTTTGCCATAGCTCGCTTCGTTTCCGAGATATTTGCAGATTTATCTCAAGGGAAGGGGCCTGACGGACATATTTCGAGATATTTCTTCTTCTTGTTGTTCTTCTTCTGCACAGCTAAGCTGGAAGTGGCATTTGCGACTCGCACTAGTGCACAGTTATCTCAAAGAAAGGGGCCACGGTGTTTCTGTATCTCTATTATGTTGGTGCGGCTTCGGAACTTTTAAATATCTCGATATATCTCGAAAACTACGCTTTTGATCAAAAAATATCATAGAACGTAAATTGTAGGAAACATTATTCTCTACAAAAAAGGTCTCTTAACATTTTGCCATAGCTCGCTTCGTTTCCAAGATATTTGCAGATTCATCTCAAGGGAAGGGGTCTGACGGACATATTTCGAGATATTTCTTCTTCTTGTTGTTCTTCTTCTGCACAGCTCAGCTCGAAGCGGCATTTGCAGCTCGCAATAGTGCAGAGTTATCTCAAAGAAAGGGGCCACGGTGTTTCTGTATCTCTATTATGTTGGTGCGGCTTCGGAACTTTTAAATATCTCGATATATCTCGAAAACTACGCTTCTGATCAAAAAATATCATAGAACGTAAATTGTAGGAAACATTATTCTCTACAAAAAAGGTCTCTTAACATTTTGCCATAGCTCGCTTCGTTTCCAAGATATTTGCAGATTCATCTCAAGGGAAGGGGTCTGACGGACATATTTCGAGATATTTCTTCTTCTTGTTGTTCTTCTTCTGCACAGCTAAGCTCGAAGCGGCATTTGCAGCTCGCAATAGTGCAGAGTTATCTCAAAGAAAGAGGCCACGGTGTTTCTGTACCTCTATTATGTTGGTGCAGCTTCGGAACTTTTAAATATCTTGATATATCTCGAGAACTACGCATCTGATCAAAAAATATCATACTACATAAAAAGTAGGAAACTTAATTCTCTACAAGAAAGGTCTCTAAACATTTTGCCATAGCTCGCTTCGTTTCCGAGATATTTGCAGATTTATCTCAAGGGAAGGGGCCTGACGGACATATTTCGAGATATTTCTTCTTCTTGTTGTTCTTCTTCTGCACAGCTAAGCTGGAAGTGGCATTTGCGGCACGCACTGGTGCACAGTTATCTCAAAGAAAGGGGCCACGGTGTTTCTGTATCTCTATTATGTTGGTGCGTCTTCGGAACTTTTAAATATCTCGATATATCTCGAAAACTACGCTTCTGATCAAAAAATATCATAGAACATAAATTGTAGGAAACATAATTCTCTACAAAAAACGTCTCTTAACATTTTGCCATAGCTCGCTTCGTTTCCGAGATATTTGCAGATTCACCTCAAAGGAACTGGCCTGACGGACATATTTCGAGATATTTCTTCTTCTTGTTGTTCTTCTTCTGCACAGCTGAGCTGGAAGTGGCATTTGCAGGTCGCAATAGTGCAGAGTTATCTCAAAGAAAGGGGCCACGGTGTTTCTGTATCTCTATTATGTTGGTGCGGCTTCGGAACTTTTAAATATCTCGATATATCTCGAAAACTACGCTTCTGATCAAAAAATATCATAGAACGTAAATTGTAGGAAATATTATTCTCTACAAAAAAGGTCTCTCAACGTTTTGCCATAGCTCGCTTCGTTTCCGAGATATTTGCAGATTCATCTCAAGGGAAGGGGTCTGACGGACATATTTCGAGATATTTCTTCTTCTTGTTGTTCTTCGTCTGCACAGCTAAGCTGGAAGTGGCATTTGCGGCTCGCACTAGTGCAGAGTTATCTCAAAGAAAGGGGCCACGGTGTTTCTGTATCCCTATTATGTTGGTGCGGCTTCGGAACTTTTAAATATCTTGATATATCTCGAGAACTACGCATCTGATCAAAAAATATCATAGAACATAAAAAGTAGGAAACTTAATTCTCTACAAAAAAGGTCTCTTAACATTTTGCCATAGCTCGCTTCGTTTCCGAGATATTTGCATATTTATCTCAAGGGAAGGGGCCTGACGGACATATTTCGAGATATTTCTTCTTCTTGTTGTTCTTCTTCTGCACAGCTAAGCTGGAAGTGGCATTTGCGGCTCGCACTAGTGCAGAGTTATCTCAAAGAAAGGGGCCACGGTGTTTCTGTATCTTTATTATGTTGGTGCGGCTTCGGAACTTTTAAATATCTTGATATATCTCGAGAACTACGCATCTGATCAAAAAATATCATAGAACATAAAAAGTAGGAAACTTAATTCTCTACAAAAAAGGTCTCTTAACATTTTGCCATAGCTCGCTTCGTTTCCGAGATATTTGCAGATTTATCTCAAGGGAAGGGGCCTGACGGACATATTTCGAGATATTTCTTCTTCTTGTTGTTCTTCTTCTGCACAGCTGAGCTGGAAGTGGCATTTGCAGGTCGCAATAGTGCAGAGTTATCTCAAAGAAAGGGGCCACGGTGTTTCTGTATCTCTATTATGTTGGTGCGGCTACGGAACTTTTAAATATCTCGATATATCTCGAAAACTACGCTTCTGATCAAAAAATATCATACAACGTAAATTGTAGAAAACATTATTCTCTACAAAAAAGGTCTCTTAACATTTTGCCATAGCTCGCTTCGTTTCCAAGATATTTGCAGATTCATCTCAAGGGAAGGGGTCTGACGGACATATTTCGAGATATTTCTTCTTCTTGTTGTTCTTCTTCTGCACAGCTAAGCTGGAAGTGGCATTTGCGGCTCGCACTAGTGCAGAGTTATCTCAAAGAAAGGGGCCACGGTGTTTCTGTATCTTTATTATGTTGGTGCGGCTTCGGAACTTTTAAATATCTTGATATATCTCGAGAACTACGCATCTGATCAAAAAATATCATAGAACATAAAAAGTAGGAAACTTAATTCTCTACAAAAAAGGTCTCTTAACATTTTGCCATAGCTCGCTTCGTTTCCGAGATATTTGCAGATTTATCTCAAGGGAAGGGGCCTGACGGACATATTTCGAGATATTTCTTCTTCTTGTTGTTCTTCTTCTGCACAGCTAAGCTGGAAGTGGCATTTGCAGCTCGCAATAGTGCAGAGATATCTCAAAGAAAGGGGCCACGGTGTTTCTGTATCTCTATTATGTTGGTGCGGCTTCGGAACTTTTCAATATCTTGATATATCTCGAGAACTACGCGTCTGATCAAAAAATATCATAGAACATAAAAAGTAGGAAACATAATTCTCTACAAAAAAGGTCTCTTAACATTTTGCCATAGCTCGCTTCGTTTCCGAGATATTTGCAGATTTATCTCAAGGGAAGGGGCCTGACGGACATATTTCGAGATATTTCTTCTTCTTGTTGTTCTTCTTCTGCACAGCTAAGCTGGAAGTGGCATTTGCAGCTCGCAATAGTGCAGAGTTATCTCAAAGAAAGAGGCCACGGTGTTTCTGTATCTCTATTATGTTGGTGCGGCTTCGGAACTTTTAAATATCTTGATATATCTCGAGAACTACGCCTCTGATCAAAAAATATCATAGAACATAAAAAGTAGGAAACATAATTCTCTACAAAAACGGTCTCTTAACATTTTGCCATAGCTCGCTTCGTTTCCGAGATATTTGCAGATATATCTCAAGGGAAGGGGCCTGACGGACATATTTCGAGATATTTCTTCTTCTTGTTGTTCTTCTTCTGCACAGCTAAGCTGGAAGTGGCATTTGCGGCTCGCACTAGTGCACAGTTATCTCAAAGAAAGGGGCCACGGTGTTTCTGTATCTCTATTATGTTGGTGCGTCTTCGGAACTTTTACATATCTCGATATATCTCGAAAACTACGCTTCTGATCAAAAAATATCATAGAACATAAATTGTAGGAAACATAATTCTCTACAAAAAACGTCTCTTAACATTTTGCCATAGCTCGCTTCGTTTCCGAGATATTTGCAGATTTATCTCAAGGGAAGGGGCCTAACGGACATATTTCGAGATATTTCTTCTTCTTGTTGTTCTTCTTCTGCACAGCTAAGCTGGAAGTGGCATTTGCAGCTCGCAATAGTGCAGAGATATCTCAAAGAAAGGGGCCACGGTGTTTCTGTATCTCTATTATGTTGGTGCGGCTTCGGAACTTTTAAATATCTTGATATATCTCGAGAACTACGCGTCTGAACAAAAAATATCATAGAACATAAAAAGTAGGAAACATAATTCTCTACAAAAAAGGTCTCTTAACATTTTGCCATAGCTCGCTTCGTTTCCGAGATATTTGCAGATTTATCTCAAGGGAAGGGGCCTGACGGACATATTTCGAGATATTTCTTCTTCTTGTTGTTCTTCTTCTGCACAGCTAAGCTGGAAGTGGCATTTGCGACTCGCACTAGTGCACAGTTATCTCAAAGAAAGGGGCCACGGTGTTTCTGTATCTCTATTATGTTGGTGCGGCTTCGGAACTTTTAAATATCTCGATATATCTCGAAAACTACGCTTTTGATCAAAAAATATCATAGAACGTAAATTGTAGGAAACATTATTCTCTACAAAAAAGGTCTCTTAACATTTTGCCATAGCTCGCTTCGTTTCCAAGATATTTGCAGATTCATCTCAAGGGAAGGGGTCTGACGGACATATTTCGAGATATTTCTTCTTCTTGTTGTTCTTCTTCTGCACAGCTCAGCTCGAAGCGGCATTTGCAGCTCGCAATAGTGCAGAGTTATCTCAAAGAAAGGGGCCACGGTGTTTCTGTATCTCTATTATGTTGGTGCGGCTTCGGAACTTTTAAATATCTCGATATATCTCGAAAACTACGCTTCTGATCAAAAAATATCATAGAACGTAAATTGTAGGAAACATTATTCTCTACAAAAAAGGTCTCTTAACATTTTGCCATAGCTCGCTTCGTTTCCAAGATATTTGCAGATTCATCTCAAGGGAAGGGGTCTGACGGACATATTTCGAGATATTTCTTCTTCTTGTTGTTCTTCTTCTGCACAGCTAAGCTCGAAGCGGCATTTGCAGCTCGCAATAGTGCAGAGTTATCTCAAAGAAAGAGGCCACGGTGTTTCTGTACCTCTATTATGTTGGTGCAGCTTCGGAACTTTTAAATATCTTGATATATCTCGAGAACTACGCATCTGATCAAAAAATATCATACTACATAAAAAGTAGGAAACTTAATTCTCTACAAGAAAGGTCTCTAAACATTTTGCCATAGCTCGCTTCGTTTCCGAGATATTTGCAGATTTATCTCAAGGGAAGGGGCCTGACGGACATATTTCGAGATATTTCTTCTTCTTGTTGTTCTTCTTCTGCACAGCTAAGCTGGAAGTGGCATTTGCGGCACGCACTGGTGCACAGTTATCTCAAAGAAAGGGGCCACGGTGTTTCTGTATCTCTATTATGTTGGTGCGTCTTCGGAACTTTTAAATATCTCGATATATCTCGAAAACTACGCTTCTGATCAAAAAATATCATAGAACATAAATTGTAGGAAACATAATTCTCTACAAAAAACGTCTCTTAACATTTTGCCATAGCTCGCTTCGTTTCCGAGATATTTGCAGATTCACCTCAAAGGAACTGGCCTGACGGACATATTTCGAGATATTTCTTCTTCTTGTTGTTCTTCTTCTGCACAGCTGAGCTGGAAGTGGCATTTGCAGGTCGCAATAGTGCAGAGTTATCTCAAAGAAAGGGGCCACGGTGTTTCTGTATCTCTATTATGTTGGTGCGGCTTCGGAACTTTTAAATATCTCGATATATCTCGAAAACTACGCTTCTGATCAAAAAATATCATAGAACGTAAATTGTAGGAAATATTATTCTCTACAAAAAAGGTCTCTCAACGTTTTGCCATAGCTCGCTTCGTTTCCGAGATATTTGCAGATTCATCTCAAGGGAAGGGGTCTGACGGACATATTTCGAGATATTTCTTCTTCTTGTTGTTCTTCTTCTGCACAGCTAAGCTGGAAGTGGCATTTGCGGCTCGCACTAGTGCAGAGTTATCTCAAAGAAAGGGGCCACGGTGTTTCTGTATCCCTATTATGTTGGTGCGGCTTCGGAACTTTTAAATATCTTGATATATCTCGAGAACTACGCATCTGATCAAAAAATATCATAGAACATAAAAAGTAGGAAACTTAATTCTCTACAAAAAAGGTCTCTTAACATTTTGCCATAGCTCGCTTCGTTTCCGAGATATTTGCATATTTATCTCAAGGGAAGGGGCCTGACGGACATATTTCGAGATATTTCTTCTTCTTGTTGTTCTTCTTCTGCACAGCTAAGCTGGAAGTGGCATTTGCGGCTCGCACTAGTGCAGAGTTATCTCAAAGAAAGGGGCCACGGTGTTTCTGTATCTTTATTATGTTGGTGCGGCTTCGGAACTTTTAAATATCTTGATATATCTCGAGAACTACGCATCTGATCAAAAAATATCATAGAACATAAAAAGTAGGAAACTTAATTCTCTACAAAAAAGGTCTCTTAACATTTTGCCATAGCTCGCTTCGTTTCCGAGATATTTGCAGATTTATCTCAAGGGAAGGGGCCTGACGGACATATTTCGAGATATTTCTTCTTCTTGTTGTTCTTCTTCTGCACAGCTGAGCTGGAAGTGGCATTTGCAGGTCGCAATAGTGCAGAGTTATCTCAAAGAAAGGGGCCACGGTGTTTCTGTATCTCTATTATGTTGGTGCGGCTACGGAACTTTTAAATATCTCGATATATCTCGAAAACTACGCTTCTGATCAAAAAATATCATACAACGTAAATTGTAGAAAACATTATTCTCTACAAAAAAGGTCTCTTAACATTTTGCCATAGCTCGCTTCGTTTCCAAGATATTTGCAGATTCATCTCAAGGGAAGGGGTCTGACGGACATATTTCGAGATATTTCTTCTTCTTGTTGTTCTTCTTCTGCACAGCTAAGCTGGAAGTGGCATTTGCGGCTCGCACTAGTGCAGAGTTATCTCAAAGAAAGGGGCCACGGTGTTTCTGTATCTTTATTATGTTGGTGCGGCTTCGGAACTTTTAAATATCTTGATATATCTCGAGAACTACGCATCTGATCAAAAAATATCATAGAACATAAAAAGTAGGAAACTTAATTCTCTACAAAAAAGGTCTCTTAACATTTTGCCATAGCTCGCTTCGTTTCCGAGATATTTGCAGATTTATCTCAAGGGAAGGGGCCTGACGGACATATTTCGAGATATTTCTTCTTCTTGTTGTTCTTCTTCTGCACAGCTGAGCTGGAAGTGGCATTTGCAGGTCGCAATAGTGCAGAGTTATCTCAAAGAAAGGGGCCACGGTGTTTCTGTATCTCTATTATGTTGGTGCGGCTACGGAACTTTTAAATATCTCGATATATCTCGAAAACTACGCTTCTGATCAAAAAATATCATACAACGTAAATTGTAGAAAACATTATTCTCTACAAAAAAGGTCTCTTAACATTTTGCCATAGCTCGCTTCGTTTCCAAGATATTTGCAGATTCATCTCAAGGGAAGGGGTCTGACGGACATATTTCGAGATATTTCTTCTTCTTGTTGTTCTTCTTCTGCACAGCTAAGCTCGAAGCGGCATTTGCAGCTCGCAATAGTGCAGAGTTATCTCAAAGAAAGAGGCCACGGTGTTTCTGTACCTCTATTATGTTGGTGCAGCTTCGGAACTTTTAAATATCTTGATATATCTCAAGAACTACGCATCTGATCAAAAAATATCATACTACATAAAAAGTAGGAAACTTAATTCTCTACAAGAAAGGTCTCTAAACATTTTGCCATAGCTCGCTTCGTTTCCGAGATATTTGCAGATTTATCTCAAGGGAAGGGGCCTGACGGACATATTTCGAGATATTTCTTCTTCTTGTTGTTCTTCTTCTGCACAGCTAAGCTGGAAGTGGCATTTGCAGTTCGCAATAGTGCAGAGTTATCTCAAAGAGAGGGGCCACGGTGTTTCTGTATCTCTATTATGTTGGTGCGGCTTCGGAACTTTTAAATATCTTGATATATCTCGAGAACTACGCATCTGATCAAAAAATATCATAGAAGATAAATTGTAGGAAACATAATTCTCTACAAAAAACGTCTCTTAACAGTTTGCCATAGCTCGCTTCGTTTCCGAGATATTTGCAGATTCAGCTCAAAGGAACTGGCCTGACGGACATATTTCGAGATATTTCTTCTTCTTGTTGTTCTTCCTCTGCACAGCTAAGCTGGAATGGCATTTGCAGCTCGCAATAGTGCAGAGTTATCTCAAAGAAAGGGGCCACGGTGTTTCTGTATCTCTATTATGTTGGTGCGGCTTCGGAACTTTTAAATATCTTGATATATCTCGAGAACTACGCATCTGATCAAAAAATATCATACTACATAAAAAGTAGGAAACTTAATTCTCTACAAGAAAGGTCTCTAAACATTTTGCCATAGCTCGCTTCGTTTCCGAGATATTTGCAGATTTATCTCAAGGGAAGGGGCCTGACGGACATATTTCGAGATATTTCTTCTTCTTGTTGTTCTTCTTCTGCACAGCTAAGCTGGAAGTGGCATTTGCAGCTCGCAATAGTGCAGAGTTATCTCAAAGAGAGGGGCCACGGTGTTTCTGTATCTCTATTATGTTGGTGCGGCTTCGGAACTTTTAAATATCTTGATATATCTCGAGAACTACGCATCTGATCAAAAAATATCATAGAAGATAAATTGTAGGAAACATAATTCTCTACAAAAAACGTCTCTTAACAGTTTGCCATAGCTCGCTTCGTTTCCGAGATATTTGCAGATTCAGCGCAAAGGAACTGGCCTGACGGACATATTTCGAGATATTTCTTCTTCTTGTTGTCCTTCCTCTGCACAGCTAAGCTGGAATGGCATTTGCAGCTCGCAATAGTGCAGAGTTATCTCAAAGAAAGGGGCCACGGTGTTTCTGTATCTCTATTATGTTGGTGCGGCTTCGGAACTTTTAAATATCTTGATATATCTCGAGAACTACGCGTCTGAACAAAAAATATCATAGAACATAAAAAGTAGGAAACATAATTCTCTACAAAAAAGGTCTCTTAACATTTTGCCATAGCTCGCTTCGTTTCCGAGATATTTGCAGATTTATCTCAAGGGAAGGGGCCTGACGGACATATTTCGAGATATTTCTTCTTCTTGTTGTTCTTCTTCTGCACAGCTAAGCTGGAAGTGGCATTTGCGGCTCGCACTAGTGCACAGTTATCTCAAAGAAAGGGGCCACGGTGTTTCTGTATCTCTATTATGTTGGTGCGGCTTCGGAACTTTTAAATATCTCGATATATCTCGAAAACTACGCTTTTGATCAAAAAATATCATAGAACGTTAATTGTAGGAAACATTATTCTCTACAAAAAAGGTCTCTTAACATTTTGCCATAGCTCGCTTCGTTTCCAAGATATTTGCAGATTCATCTCAAGGGAAGGGGTCTGACGGACATATTTCGAGATATTTCTTCTTCTTGTTGTTCTTCTTCTGCACAGCTAAGCTCGAAGCGGCATTTGCAGCTCGCAATAGTGCAGAGTTATCTCAAAGAAAGGGGCCACGGTGTTTCTGTATCTCTATTATGTTGGTGCGGCTTCGGAACTTTTAAATATCTCGATATATCTCGAAAACTACGCTTCTGATCAAAAAATATCATAGAACATAAATTGTAGGAAACATAATTCTCTACAAAAAACGTCTCTTAACATTTTGCCATAGCTCGCTTCGTTTCCGAGATATTTGCAGATTTATCTCAAGGGAAGGGGCCTAACGGACATATTTCGAGATATTTCTTCTTCTTGTTGTTCTTCTTCTGCACAGCTAAGCTGGAAGTGGCATTTGCAGCTCGCAATAGTGCAGAGATATCTCAAAGAAAGGGGCCACGGTGTTTCTGTATCTCTATTATGTTGGTGCGGCTTCGGAACTTTTCAATATCTTGATATATCTCGAGAACTACGCGTCTGATCAAAAAATATCATAGAACATAAAAAGTAGGAAACATAATTCTCTACAAAAAAGGTCTCTTAACATTTTGCCATAGCTCGCTTCGTTTCCGAGATATTTGCAGATTTATCTCAAGGGAAGGGGCCTGACGGACATATTTCGAGATATTTCTTCTTCTTGTTGTTCTTCTTCTGCACAGCTAAGCTGGAAGTGGCATTTGCAGCTCGCAATAGTGCAGAGTTATCTCAAAGAAAGAGGCCACGGTGTTTCTGTATCTCTATTATGTTGGTGCGGCTTCGGAACTTTTAAATATCTTGATATATCTCGAGAACTACGCCTCTGATCAAAAAATATCATAGAACATAAAAAGTAGGAAACATAATTCTCTACAAAAACGGTCTCTTAACATTTTGCCATAGCTCGCTTCGTTTCCGAGATATTTGCAGATATATCTCAAGGGAAGGGGCCTGACGGACATATTTCGAGATATTTCTTCTTCTTGTTGTTCTTCTTCTGCACAGCTAAGCTGGAAGTGGCATTTGCGGCTCGCACTAGTGCACAGTTATCTCAAAGAAAGGGGCCACGGTGTTTCTGTATCTCTATTATGTTGGTGCGTCTTCGGAACTTTTACATATCTCGATATATCTCGAAAACTACGCTTCTGATCAAAAAATATCATAGAACATAAATTGTAGGAAACATAATTCTCTACAAAAAACGTCTCTTAACATTTTGCCATAGCTCGCTTCGTTTCCGAGATATTTGCAGATTTATCTCAAGGGAAGGGGCCTAACGGACATATTTCGAGATATTTCTTCTTCTTGTTGTTCTTCTTCTGCACAGCTAAGCTGGAAGTGGCATTTGCAGCTCGCAATAGTGCAGAGATATCTCAAAGAAAGGGGCCACGGTGTTTCTGTATCTCTATTATGTTGGTGCGGCTTCGGAACTTTTAAATATCTTGATATATCTCGAGAACTACGCGTCTGAACAAAAAATATCATAGAACATAAAAAGTAGGAAACATAATTCTCTACAAAAAAGGTCTCTTAACATTTTGCCATAGCTCGCTTCGTTTCCGAGATATTTGCAGATTTATCTCAAGGGAAGGGGCCTGACGGACATATTTCGAGATATTTCTTCTTCTTGTTGTTCTTCTTCTGCACAGCTAAGCTGGAAGTGGCATTTGCGGCTCGCACTAGTGCACAGTTATCTCAAAGAAAGGGGCCACGGTGTTTCTGTATCTCTATTATGTTGGTGCGGCTTCGGAACTTTTAAATATCTCGATATATCTCGAAAACTACGCTTTTGATCAAAAAATATCATAGAACGTAAATTGTAGGAAACATTATTCTCTACAAAAAAGGTCTCTTAACATTTTGCCATAGCTCGCTTCGTTTCCAAGATATTTGCAGATTCATCTCAAGGGAAGGGGTCTGACGGACATATTTCGAGATATTTCTTCTTCTTGTTGTTCTTCTTCTGCACAGCTCAGCTCGAAGCGGCATTTGCAGCTCGCAATAGTGCAGAGTTATCTCAAAGAAAGGGGCCACGGTGTTTCTGTATCTCTATTATGTTGGTGCGGCTTCGGAACTTTTAAATATCTCGATATATCTCGAAAACTACGCTTCTGATCAAAAAATATCATAGAACGTAAATTGTAGGAAACATTATTCTCTACAAAAAAGGTCTCTTAACATTTTGCCATAGCTCGCTTCGTTTCCAAGATATTTGCAGATTCATCTCAAGGGAAGGGGTCTGACGGACATATTTCGAGATATTTCTTCTTCTTGTTGTTCTTCTTCTGCACAGCTAAGCTCGAAGCGGCATTTGCAGCTCGCAATAGTGCAGAGTTATCTCAAAGAAAGAGGCCACGGTGTTTCTGTACCTCTATTATGTTGGTGCAGCTTCGGAACTTTTAAATATCTTGATATATCTCGAGAACTACGCATCTGATCAAAAAATATCATACTACATAAAAAGTAGGAAACTTAATTCTCTACAAGAAAGGTCTCTAAACATTTTGCCATAGCTCGCTTCGTTTCCGAGATATTTGCAGATTTATCTCAAGGGAAGGGGCCTGACGGACATATTTCGAGATATTTCTTCTTCTTGTTGTTCTTCTTCTGCACAGCTAAGCTGGAAGTGGCATTTGCGGCACGCACTGGTGCACAGTTATCTCAAAGAAAGGGGCCACGGTGTTTCTGTATCTCTATTATGTTGGTGCGTCTTCGGAACTTTTAAATATCTCGATATATCTCGAAAACTACGCTTCTGATCAAAAAATATCATAGAACATAAATTGTAGGAAACATAATTCTCTACAAAAAACGTCTCTTAACATTTTGCCATAGCTCGCTTCGTTTCCGAGATATTTGCAGATTCACCTCAAAGGAACTGGCCTGACGGACATATTTCGAGATATTTCTTCTTCTTGTTGTTCTTCTTCTGCACAGCTGAGCTGGAAGTGGCATTTGCAGGTCGCAATAGTGCAGAGTTATCTCAAAGAAAGGGGCCACGGTGTTTCTGTATCTCTATTATGTTGGTGCGGCTTCGGAACTTTTAAATATCTCGATATATCTCGAAAACTACGCTTCTGATCAAAAAATATCATAGAACGTAAATTGTAGGAAATATTATTCTCTACAAAAAAGGTCTCTCAACGTTTTGCCATAGCTCGCTTCGTTTCCGAGATATTTGCAGATTCATCTCAAGGGAAGGGGTCTGACGGACATATTTCGAGATATTTCTTCTTCTTGTTGTTCTTCTTCTGCACAGCTAAGCTGGAAGTGGCATTTGCGGCTCGCACTAGTGCAGAGTTATCTCAAAGAAAGGGGCCACGGTGTTTCTGTATCCCTATTATGTTGGTGCGGCTTCGGAACTTTTAAATATCTTGATATATCTCGAGAACTACGCATCTGATCAAAAAATATCATAGAACATAAAAAGTAGGAAACTTAATTCTCTACAAAAAAGGTCTCTTAACATTTTGCCATAGCTCGCTTCGTTTCCGAGATATTTGCATATTTATCTCAAGGGAAGGGGCCTGACGGACATATTTCGAGATATTTCTTCTTCTTGTTGTTCTTCTTCTGCACAGCTAAGCTGGAAGTGGCATTTGCGGCTCGCACTAGTGCAGAGTTATCTCAAAGAAAGGGGCCACGGTGTTTCTGTATCTTTATTATGTTGGTGCGGCTTCGGAACTTTTAAATATCTTGATATATCTCGAGAACTACGCATCTGATCAAAAAATATCATAGAACATAAAAAGTAGGAAACTTAATTCTCTACAAAAAAGGTCTCTTAACATTTTGCCATAGCTCGCTTCGTTTCCGAGATATTTGCAGATTTATCTCAAGGGAAGGGGCCTGACGGACATATTTCGAGATATTTCTTCTTCTTGTTGTTCTTCTTCTGCACAGCTGAGCTGGAAGTGGCATTTGCAGGTCGCAATAGTGCAGAGTTATCTCAAAGAAAGGGGCCACGGTGTTTCTGTATCTCTATTATGTTGGTGCGGCTACGGAACTTTTAAATATCTCGATATATCTCGAAAACTACGCTTCTGATCAAAAAATATCATACAACGTAAATTGTAGAAAACATTATTCTCTACAAAAAAGGTCTCTTAACATTTTGCCATAGCTCGCTTCGTTTCCAAGATATTTGCAGATTCATCTCAAGGGAAGGGGTCTGACGGACATATTTCGAGATATTTCTTCTTCTTGTTGTTCTTCTTCTGCACAGCTAAGCTCGAAGCGGCATTTGCAGCTCGCAATAGTGCAGAGTTATCTCAAAGAAAGAGGCCACGGTGTTTCTGTACCTCTATTATGTTGGTGCAGCTTCGGAACTTTTAAATATCTTGATATATCTCAAGAACTACGCATCTGATCAAAAAATATCATACTACATAAAAAGTAGGAAACTTAATTCTCTACAAGAAAGGTCTCTAAACATTTTGCCATAGCTCGCTTCGTTTCCGAGATATTTGCAGATTTATCTCAAGGGAAGGGGCCTGACGGACATATTTCGAGATATTTCTTCTTCTTGTTGTTCTTCTTCTGCACAGCTAAGCTGGAAGTGGCATTTGCAGTTCGCAATAGTGCAGAGTTATCTCAAAGAGAGGGGCCACGGTGTTTCTGTATCTCTATTATGTTGGTGCGGCTTCGGAACTTTTAAATATCTTGATATATCTCGAGAACTACGCATCTGATCAAAAAATATCATAGAAGATAAATTGTAGGAAACATAATTCTCTACAAAAAACGTCTCTTAACAGTTTGCCATAGCTCGCTTCGTTTCCGAGATATTTGCAGATTCAGCTCAAAGGAACTGGCCTGACGGACATATTTCGAGATATTTCTTCTTCTTGTTGTTCTTCCTCTGCACAGCTAAGCTGGAATGGCATTTGCAGCTCGCAATAGTGCAGAGTTATCTCAAAGAAAGGGGCCACGGTGTTTCTGTATCTCTATTATGTTGGTGCGGCTTCGGAACTTTTAAATATCTTGATATATCTCGAGAACTACGCATCTGATCAAAAAATATCATACTACATAAAAAGTAGGAAACTTAATTCTCTACAAGAAAGGTCTCTAAACATTTTGCCATAGCTCGCTTCGTTTCCGAGATATTTGCAGATTTATCTCAAGGGAAGGGGCCTGACGGACATATTTCGAGATATTTCTTCTTCTTGTTGTTCTTCTTCTGCACAGCTAAGCTGGAAGTGGCATTTGCAGCTCGCAATAGTGCAGAGTTATCTCAAAGAGAGGGGCCACGGTGTTTCTGTATCTCTATTATGTTGGTGCGGCTTCGGAACTTTTAAATATCTTGATATATCTCGAGAACTACGCATCTGATCAAAAAATATCATAGAAGATAAATTGTAGGAAACATAATTCTCTACAAAAAACGTCTCTTAACAGTTTGCCATAGCTCGCTTCGTTTCCGAGATATTTGCAGATTCAGCGCAAAGGAACTGGCCTGACGGGCATATTTCGAGATATTTCTTCTTCTTGTTGTTCTTCCTCTGCACAGCTAAGCTGGAATGGCATTTGCAGCTCGCAATAGTGCAGAGTTATCTCAAAGAAAGGGGCCACGGTGTTTCTGTATCTCTATTATGTTGGTGCGGCTTCGGAACTTTTAAATATCTTGATATATCTCGAGAACTACGCATCTGATCAAATAATATCATAGAACATAAAAAGTAGGAAACTTAATTCTCTACAAAAAAGGTCTCTTAACATTTTGCCATAGCTCGCTTCGTTTCCGAGATATTTGCATATTTATCTCAAGGGAAGGGGCCTGACGGACATATTTCGAGATATTTCTTCTTCTTGTTGTTCTTCTTCTGCACAGCTAAGCTGGAAGTGGCATTTGCGGCTCTCACTAGTGCAGAGTTATCTCAGAGAAAGGGGCCACGGTGTTTCTGTATCTCTATTATGTTGGTGCGGCTTCGGAACTTTTAAATATCTCGATATATCACGAAAACTACGCTTCTGATCAAAAAATATCATAGAACATAAATTGTAGGAAACATAATTCTCTACAAAAAAGGTCTCTTAACATTTTGCCATAGCTCGCTTCGTTTCCGAGATATTTGCAGATATATCTCAAGGGAAGGGGCCTCACGGACATATTTCGAGATATTTCTTCTTCTTGTTGTTCTTCTTCTGCACAGCTAAGCTGGAAGTGGCATTTGCAGCTCGCAATAGTGCAGAGTTATCTCAAAGTAAGGGGCCACGGTGTTTCTGTATCTCTATTATGTTGGTGCGGCTTCGGAACTTTTAAATATCTTGATATATCTCGAGAACTACGCGTCTGATCAAAAAATATCATAGAACATAAGAAGTAGGAAACATAATTCTCTACAAAAACGGTCTCTTAACATTTTGCCATAGCTCGCTTCGTTTCCGAGATATTTGCAGATATATCTCAAGGGAAGGGGCCTGACGGACATATTTCGAGATATTTCTTTTTCTTGTTGTTCTTCTTCTGCACAGCTAAGCTGGAAGTGGCATTTGCGGCTCGCACTGGTGCACAGTTATCTCAAAGAAAGGGGCCACGGTGTTTCTGTATCTCTATTATGTTGGTGCGGCTTCGGAACTTTTAAATATCTCGATATATCTCGAAAACTACGCTTCTGATAAAAAAATATCATAGAAACTAAATTGTAGGAAACATAATTCTCTACAAAAAAGGTCTCTTAACATTTTGCCATAGCTCGCTTCGTTTCCGAGATATTTGCAGATATATCTCAAGGGAAGGGGCCTGACGGACATATTTCGAGATATTTCTTCTTCTTGTTGTTCTTCTTCTGCACAGCTAAGCTGGAAGTGGCATTTGCAGCTCGCAATAGTGCAGAGTTATCTCAAAGAAAGGGGCCACGGTGTTTCTGTATCTCTATTATGTTGGTGCGGCTTCGGAACTTTTAAATATCTTGATATATCTCGAGAACTACGCATCTGATCAAAAAATATCATACAACATAAAAAGTAGGAAACTTAATTCTCTACAAAAAAGGTCTCTTAACATTTTGCCATAGCTCGCTTCGTTTCCGAGATATTTGCATATTTATCTCAAGGGAAGGGGCCTGACGGACATATTTCGAGATATTTCTTCTTCTTGTTGTTCTTCTTCTGCACAGCTAAGCTGGAAGTGGCATTTACAGCTCGCAATAGTGCAGAGTTATCTCAAAGAAAGGGGCCACGGTGTTTCTGTATCTCTATTATGTTGGTGCGGCTTCGGAACTTTTAAATATCTTGATATATCTCGAGAACTACGCATCTGATCAAAAAATATCATAGAACATGAAAAGTAGGAAACTTAATTCTCTACAAAGAAGGTCTCTTAACATTTTGCCATAGCTCTCTTCGTTTCCGAGATATTTGCAGATTTATCTCAAGGGAAGGGGCCTGACGGACATATTTCGAGATATTTCTTCTTCTTGTTGTTCTTCTTCTGCACAGCTAAGCTGGAAGTGGCATTTGCAGCTCGCAATAGTGCAGAGTTATCTCAAAGAAAGGGGCCACGGTGTTTCTGTATCTCTATTATGATGGTGCGGCTTCGGAACTTTTAAATATCTTGATATATCTCGAGAACTACGCATCTGATCAAAAAATATCATAGAACATAAAAAGTAGGAAACTTAATTCTCTACAAAAAAGGTTTCTTAACATTTTGCCATAGCTCGCTTCGTTTCCGAGATATTTGCATATTTATCTCAAGGGAAGGGGCCTGACGGACATATTTCGAGATATTTCTTCTTCTTGTTGTTCTTCTTCTGCACAGCTAAGCTGGAAGTGGCATTTACAGCTCGCAATAGTGCAGAGTTATCTCAAAGAAAGGGGCCACGGTGTTTCTGTATCTCTATTATGTTGGTGCGGCTTCGGAACTTTTAAATATCTCGATATATCTCGAAAACTACGCTTCTGATCAAAAAATATCATAGAACCTAAATTGTAGGAAACATAATTCTCTACAAAAAAGGTCTCTTAACATTTTGCCATAGCTCGCTTCGTTTCCGAGATATTTGCAGATATATCTCAAGGGAAGGGGCCTGACGGACATATTTCGAGATATTTCTTCTTCTTGTTGTTCTTCTTCTGCACAGCTGAGCTGGAAGTGGCATTTGCAGGTCGCAATAGTGCAGAGTTATCTCAAAGAAAGGGGCCACGGTGTTTCTGTATCTCTATTATGTTGGTGCGGCTACGGAACTTTTAAATATCTCGATATATCTCGAAAACTACGCTTCTGATCAAAAAATATCATACAACGTAAATTGTAGAAAACATTATTCTCTACAAAAAAGGTCTCTTAACATTTTGCCATAGCTCGCTTCGTTTCCAAGATATTTGCAGATTCATCTCAAGGGAAGGGGTCTGACGGACATATTTCGAGATATTTCTTCTTCTTGTTGTTCTTCTTCTGCACAGCTAAGCTCGAAGCGGCATTTGCAGCTCGCAATAGTGCAGAGTTATCTCAAAGAAAGAGGCCACGGTGTTTCTGTACCTCTATTATGTTGGTGCAGCTTCGGAACTTTTAAATATCTTGATATATCTCAAGAACTACGCATCTGATCAAAAAATATCATACTACATAAAAAGTAGGAAACTTAATTCTCTACAAGAAAGGTCTCTAAACATTTTGCCATAGCTCGCTTCGTTTCCGAGATATTTGCAGATTTATCTCAAGGGAAGGGGCCTGACGGACATATTTCGAGATATTTCTTCTTCTTGTTGTTCTTCTTCTGCACAGCTAAGCTGGAAGTGGCATTTGCAGCTCGCAATAGTGCAGAGTTATCTCAAAGAGAGGGGCCACGGTGTTTCTGTATCTCTATTATGTTGGTGCGGCTTCGGAACTTTTAAATATCTTGATATATCTCGAGAACTACGCATCTGATCAAAAAATATCATAGAAGATAAATTGTAGGAAACATAATTCTCTACAAAAAACGTCTCTTAACAGTTTGCCATAGCTCGCTTCGTTTCCGAGATATTTGCAGATTCAGCTCAAAGGAACTGGCCTGACGGACATATTTCGAGATATTTCTTCTTCTTGTTGTTCTTCCTCTGCACAGCTAAGCTGGAATGGCATTTGCAGCTCGCAATAGTGCAGAGTTATCTCAAAGAAAGGGGCCACGGTGTTTCTGTATCTCTATTATGTTGGTGCGGCTTCGGAACTTTTAAATATCTTGATATATCTCGAGAACTACGCATCTGATCAAAAAATATCATACTACATAAAAAGTAGGAAACTTAATTCTCTACAAGAAAGGTCTCTAAACATTTTGCCATAGCTCGCTTCGTTTCCGAGATATTTGCAGATTTATCTCAAGGGAAGGGGCCTGACGGACATATTTCGAGATATTTCTTCTTCTTGTTGTTCTTCTTCTGCACAGCTAAGCTGGAAGTGGCATTTGCAGCTCGCAATAGTGCAGAGTTATCTCAAAGAGAGGGGCCACGGTGTTTCTGTATCTCTATTATGTTGGTGCGGCTTCGGAACTTTTAAATATCTTGATATATCTCGAGAACTACGCATCTGATCAAAAAATATCATAGAAGATAAATTGTAGGAAACATAATTCTCTACAAAAAACGTCTCTTAACAGTTTGCCATAGCTCGCTTCGTTTCCGAGATATTTGCAGATTCAGCGCAAAGGAACTGGCCTGACGGACATATTTCGAGATATTTCTTCTTCTTGTTGTTCTTCCTCTGCACAGCTAAGCTGGAATGGCATTTGCAGCTCGCAATAGTGCAGAGTTATCTCAAAGAAAGGGGCCACGGTGTTTCTGTATCTCTATTATGTTGGTGCGGCTTCGGAACTTTTAAATATCTTGATATATCTCGAGAACTACGCATCTGATCAAATAATATCATAGAACATAAAAAGTAGGAAACTTAATTCTCTACAAAAAAGGTCTCTTAACATTTTGCCATAGCTCGCTTCGTTTCCGAGATATTTGCATATTTATCTCAAGGGAAGGGGCCTGACGGACATATTTCGAGATATTTCTTCTTCTTGTTGTTCTTCTTCTGCACAGCTAAGCTGGAAGTGGCATTTGCGGCTCTCACTAGTGCAGAGTTATCTCAGAGAAAGGGGCCACGGTGTTTCTGTATCTCTATTATGTTGGTGCGGCTTCGGAACTTTTAAATATCTCGATATATCACGAAAACTACGCTTCTGATCAAAAAATATCATAGAACATAAATTGTAGGAAACATAATTCTCTACAAAAAAGGTCTCTTAACATTTTGCCATAGCTCGCTTCGTTTCCGAGATATTTGCAGATATATCTCAAGGGAAGGGGCCTCACGGACATATTTCGAGATATTTCTTCTTCTTGTTGTTCTTCTTCTGCACAGCTAAGCTGGAAGTGGCATTTGCAGCTCGCAATAGTGCAGAGTTATCTCAAAGTAAGGGGCCACGGTGTTTCTGTATCTCTATTATGTTGGTGCGGCTTCGGAACTTTTAAATATCTTGATATATCTCGAGAACTACGCGTCTGATCAAAAAATATCATAGAACATAAGAAGTAGGAAACATAATTCTCTACAAAAACGGTCTCTTAACATTTTGCCATAGCTCGCTTCGTTTCCGAGATATTTGCAGATATATCTCAAGGGAAGGGGCCTGACGGACATATTTCGAGATATTTCTTTTTCTTGTTGTTCTTCTTCTGCACAGCTAAGCTGGAAGTGGCATTTGCGGCTCGCACTGGTGCACAGTTATCTCAAAGAAAGGGGCCACGGTGTTTCTGTATCTCTATTATGTTGGTGCGGCTTCGGAACTTTTAAATATCTCGATATATCTCGAAAACTACGCTTCTGATAAAAAAATATCATAGAAACTAAATTGTAGGAAACATAATTCTCTACAAAAAAGGTCTCTTAACATTTTGCCATAGCTCGCTTCGTTTCCGAGATATTTGCAGATATATCTCAAGGGAAGGGGCCTGACGGACATATTTCGAGATATTTCTTCTTCTTGTTGTTCTTCTTCTGCACAGCTAAGCTGGAAGTGGCATTTGCAGCTCGCAATAGTGCAGAGTTATCTCAAAGAAAGAGGCCACGGTGTTTCTGTACCTCTATTATGTTGGTGCAGCTTCGGAACTTTTAAATATCTTGATATATCTCAAGAACTACGCATCTGATCAAAAAATATCATACTACATAAAAAGTAGGAAACTTAATTCTCTACAAGAAAGGTCTCTAAACATTTTGCCATAGCTCGCTTCGTTTCCGAGATATTTGCAGATTTATCTCAAGGGAAGGGGCCTGACGGACATATTTCGAGATATTTCTTCTTCTTGTTGTTCTTCTTCTGCACAGCTAAGCTGGAAGTGGCATTTGCAGCTCGCAATAGTGCAGAGTTATCGCAAAGAGAGGGGCCACGGTGTTTCTGTATCTCTATTATGTTGGTGCGGCTTCGGAACTTTTAAATATCTTGATATATCTCGAGAACTACGCATCTGATCAAAAAATATCATAGAAGATAAATTGTAGGAAACATAATTCTCTACAAAAAACGTCTCTTAACAGTTTGCCATAGCTCGCTTCGTTTCCGAGATATTTGCAGATTCAGCGCAAAGGAACTGGCCTGACGGACATATTTCGAGATATTTCTTCTTCTTGTTGTTCTTCCTCTGCACAGCTAAGCTGGAATGGCATTTGCAGCTCGCAATAGTGCAGAGTTATCTCAAAGAAAGGGGCCACGGTGTTTCTGTATCTCTATTATGTTGGTGCGGCTTCGGAACTTTTAAATATCTTGATATATCTCGAGAACTACGCATCTGATCAAATAATATCATAGAACATAAAAAGTAGGAAACTTAATTCTCTACAAAAAAGGTCTCTTAACATTTTGCCATAGCTCGCTTCGTTTCCGAGATATTTGCATATTTATCTCAAGGGAAGGGGCCTGACGGACATATTTCGAGATATTTCTTCTTCTTGTTGTTCTTCTTCTGCACAGCTAAGCTGGAAGTGGCATTTGCGGCTCTCACTAGTGCAGAGTTATCTCAGAGAAAGGGGCCACGGTGTTTCTGTATCTCTATTATGTTGGTGCGGCTTCGGAACTTTTAAATATCTCGATATATCACGAAAACTACGCTTCTGATCAAAAAATATCATAGAACATAAATTGTAGGAAACATAATTCTCTACAAAAAAGGTCTCTTAACATTTTGCCATAGCTCGCTTCGTTTCCGAGATATTTGCAGATATATCTCAAGGGAAGGGGCCTCACGGACATATTTCGAGATATTTCTTCTTCTTGTTGTTCTTCTTCTGCACAGCTAAGCTGGAAGTGGCATTTGCAGCTCGCAATAGTGCAGAGTTATCTCAAAGTAAGGGGCCACGGTGTTTCTGTATCTCTATTATGTTGGTGCGGCTTCGGAACTTTTAAATATCTCGATATATCTCGAAAACTACGCTTCTGATCAAAAAATATCATAGAACCTAAATTGTAGGAAACATAATTCTCTACAAAAAAGGTCTCTTAACATTTTGCCATAGCTCGCTTCGTTTCCGAGATATTTGCAGATATATCTCAAGGGAAGGGGCCTGACGGACATATTTCGAGATGTTTCTTCTTCTTGTTGTTCTTCTTCTGCACAGCTAAGCTGGAAGTGGCATTTGCAGCTCGCAATAGTGCACAGTTATCTCAAAGAAAGGGGCCACGGTGTTTCTGTATCTCTATTATGTTGGTGCGGCTTCGGAACTTTTAAATATCTTGATATATCTCGAGAACTACGCATCTGATCAAAAAATATCATAGAACATGAAAAGTAGGAAACTGAATTCTCTACAAAAAAGGTCTCTTAAGATTTTGCCATAGCTCGCTTCGTTTCCGAGATATTTGCAGATATATCTCAAGGGAAGGGGCCTGACGGACATATTTCGAGATATTTCTTCTTCTTGTTGTTCTTCTTCTGCACAGCTAAGCTGGAAGTGGCATTTGCGGCTCGCACTGGTGCACAGTTATCTCAAAGAAAGGGGCCACGGTGTTTCTGTATCTCTATTATGTTTGGTGCGGCTTCGGAACTTTTAAGTATCTTGATCTATCTCGAGAACTACGCTTCTGATCAAAAAATATCATAGAACATAAATTGTAGGAAACATAATTCTCTACAAAAAACGTCTCTTAACATTTTGCCATAGCTCGCTTCGTTTCCGAGATATTTGCAGATACAGCTCAAAGGGAGTGGCCTGACGGACATATTTCGAGATATTTCTTCTTCTTGTTGTTCTTCCTCTGCGCAGCTAAGCTGGAAGTGGCATTTGCAGCTCGCAATAGTGCAGAGTTATCTCAAAGAAAGGGGCCACGGTGTTTCTGTATCTCTATTATGTTGGTGCGGCTTCGGAACTTTTAAATATCTTGATATATCTCGAGAACTACGCATCTGATCAAAAAATATTATAGAACATAAAAAGTAGGAAACTTAATTCTCTACAAAAAAGGTCTCTTAACATTTTGCCATAGCTCGCTTCGTTTCCGAGATATTTGCATATTTATCTCAAGGGAAGGGGCCTGACGGACATATTTCGAGATATTTCTTCTTCTTGTTGTTCTTCTTCTGCACAGCTAAACTGGAAGTGGCATTTCCAGCTCGCAATAGTGCAGAGTTATCTCAAAGAAAGGGGCCACGGTGTTTCTGTATCTCTATTATGTTGGTGCGGCTTCGGAACTTTTAAATATCTTGATATATCTCGAGAACTACGCATCTGATCAAAAAATATCATAGAACATAAAAAGTAGGAAACTTAATTCTCTACAAAAAAGGTCTCTTAACATTTTGCCATAGCTCGCTTCGTTTCCGAGATATTTGCAGATTCATCTCAAGGGAAGGGGTCTGACGGACATATTTCGAGATATTTCTTCTTCTTGTTGTTCTTCTTCTGCACAGCTAAGCTCGAAGTGGCATTTGCAGCTCGCAATAGTGCAGAGTTATCTCAAAGAAAGAGGCCACGGTGTTTCTGTATCTCTATTATGTTGGTGCTGCTTCGGAACTTTTAAATATCTTGATATATCTCGAGAACTAGGCATCTGATCAAAAAATATCATACAACATAAAAAGTAGGAAACTTAATTCTATACAAAAAAGGTCTCTTAACATTTTGCCATAGCTCGCTTCGTTTCCGAGATATTTGCATATTTATCTCAAGGGAAGGGGCCTGACGGACATATTTCGAGATATTTCTTCTTCTTGTTGTTCTTCTTCTGCACAGCTAAGCTGGAAGTGGCATTTGCGGCTCGCACTAGTGCAGAGTTATCTCAAAGAAAGGGGCCACGGTGTTTCTGTATCTCTATTATGTTGGTGCGGCTTCGGAACTTTTAAATATCTCGATATATCTCGAAAACTACGCTTCTGATCAAAAAATATCATAGAACGTAAATTGTAGGAAATATTATTCTCTACAAAAAAGGTCTCTCAACATTTTGCCATAGCTCGCTTCGTTTCCGAGATATTTGCAGATTCATCTCAAGGGAAGGGGTCTGACGGACATATTTCGAGATATTTCTTCTTCTTGTTGTTCTTCTTCTGCACAGCTAAGCTCGAAGTGGCATTTGCAGCTCGCAATAGTGCAGAGTTATCTCAAAGAAAGAGGCCACGGTGTTTCTGTACCTCTATTATGTTGGTGCAGCTTCGGAACTTTTAAGTATCTTGATATATCTCGAGAACTACGCATCTGATCAAAAAATATCATCGAACATAAAAAGTAGGCAACTTAATTCTCTACAAAAAAGGTCTCTTAACATTTTGCCATAGCTCGCTTCGTTTCCGAGATATTTGCAGATTTATCTCAAGGGAAGTGGCCTGACGGACATATTTCGAGATATTTCTTCTTCTTGTTGTTCTTCTTCTGCACAGCTAAGCTGGAAGTGGCATTTGCAGCTCGCAATAGTGCAGAGTTATCCCAAAGAAAGGGGCCACGGTGTTTCTGTATCTCTATTATGTTGGTGCGCCTTCGGAACTTTTAAATATCTCGATATATCTCGAAAACTACGCTTCTGATCAAAAAATATCATAGAAAATAAATTGTAGGAAACATAATTCTCTACAAAAAAGGTCTCTTAACATTTTGCCATAGCCCGCTTCGTTTCCGAGATATTTGCAGATTTATCTCAAGGGAAGGGTCCTGATGGACATATTTCGAGATATTTCTTCTTCTTGTTGTTCTTCTTCTGCACAGCTAAACTGGAAGTGGCATTTCCAGCTCGCAATCGTGCAGAGTTATCTCAAAGAAAGGGGCCACGGTGTTTCTGTATCTCTATTATGTTGGTGCGGCTTCGGAACTTTTAAATATCTTGATATATCTCGAGAACTACGCCTCTGATCGAAAAATATCATAGAACATAAAAAGTAGGAAACTTAATTATCTAGAAAAAAGGTCTCTTAACATTTTGCCATAGCTCGCTTCGTTTCCGAGATATTTGCAGATTTATCTCAAGGGAAGGGGCCTGACGGACATATTTCGAGATATTTCTTCTTCTTGTTGTTCTTCTTCTGCACAGCTAAGCTGGAAGTGGCATTTGCAGCTCGCAATAGTGCAGAGTTATCTCAAAGAGAGGGGCCACGGTGTTTCTGTATCTCTATTATGTTTGGTGCGGCTTCGGAACTTTTAAGTATCTTGATCTATCTCGAGAACTACGCTTCTGATCAAAAAATATCATAGAACATAAAAAGTAGGAAACTTAATTCTCTACAAAAAAGGTCTCTTAACATTTTGCCATAGCTCGCTTCGTTTCCGAGATATTTGCAGATTCATCTCAAGGGAAGGGGTCTGACGGACATATTTCGAGATATTTCTTCTTCTTGTTGTTCTTCTTCTGCACAGCTAAGCTCGAAGTGGCATTTGCAGCTCGCAATAGTGCAGAGTTATCTCAAAGAAAGAGGCCACGGTGTTTCTGTACCTCTATTATGTTGGTGCAGCTTCGGAACTTTTAAGTATCTTGATATATCTCGAGAACTACGCATCTGATCAAAAAATATCATCGAACATAAAAAGTAGGCAACTTAATTCTCTACAAAAAAGGTCTCTTAACATTCTGCCATAGCTCGCTTCGTTTCCGAGATATTTGCAGATTTATCTCAAGGGAAGTGGCCTGACGGACATATTTCGAGATATTTCTTCTTCTTGTTGTTCTTCTTCTGCACAGCTAAGCTGGAAGTGGCATTTGCAGCTCGCAATAGTGCAGAGTTATCCCAAAGAAAGGGGCCACGGTGTTTCTGTATCTCTATTATGTTTGGTGCGGCTTCGGAACTTTTAAGTATCTTGATCTATCTCGAGAACTACGCTTCTGATCAAAAAATATCATAGAACATAAATTGTAGGAAATATAATTCTCAACAAAAAACGTCTCTTAACATTTTGCCATAGCTCGCTTCGTTTCCGAGATATTTGCAGATTCATCTCAAGGGAAGTGGCCTGACGGACATATTTCGAGATATTTCTTCTTCTTGTTGTTCTTCTTCTGCACAGCTAAGCTGGAAGTGGCATTTGCGGCTCGCACTAGTGCAGAGTTATCTCAAAGAAAGGGGCCACGGTGTTTCTGTATCCCTATTATGTTGGTGCGGCTTCGGAACTTTTAAATATCTTGATATATCTCGAGAACTACGCATCTGATCAAAAAATATCATAGAACATAAAAAGTAGGAAACTTAATTCTCTACAAAAAAGGTCTCTTAACATTTTGCCATACCTCGCTTCGTTTCCGAGATATTTGCAAATTTATCTCAAGGGAAGGGGCCTGACGGACATATTTCGAGATATTTCTTCTTCTTGTTGTTCTTCTTCTGCACAGCTAAGCTGGAAGTGGCATTTGCGGCTCGCACTAGTGCAGAGTTATCTCAAAGAAAGGGGCCACGGTGTTTCTGTATCTTTATTATGTTGGTGCGGCTTCGGAACTTTTAAATATCTCGATATATCTCGAAAACTACGCTTCTGATCAAAAAATATCATAGAACATAAAAAGTAGGAAACTTAATTCTCTACAAAAAAGGTCTCTTAACATTTTGCCATAGCTCGCTTCGTTTCCGAGATATTTGCAGATTTATCTCAAGGGAAGGGGCCTAACGGACATATTTCGAGATATTTCTTCTTCTTGTTGTTCTTCTTCTGCACAGCTAAACTGGAAGTGGCATTTCCAGCTCGCAATAGTGCAGAGTTATCTCAAAGAAAGGGGCCACGGTGTTTCTGTATCTCTATTATGTTGGTGCGGCTTCGGAACTTTTAAATATCTTGATATATCTCGAGAACTACGCGTCTGATCAAAAAATATCATAGAACATAAAAAGTAGGAAAGTTAATTCTCTACAAAAACGGTCTCTTAACATTTTGCCATAGCTCGCTTCGTTTCCGAGATATTTGCAGATATATCTCAAGGGAAGGGGCCTGACGGACATATTTCGAGATATTTCTTCTTCTTGTTGTTCTTCTTCTGCACAGCTAAGCTGGAAGTGGCATTTACAGCTCGCAATAGTGCAGAGTTATCTCAAAGAAAGGGGCCACGGTGTTTCTGTATCTCTATTATGTTGGTGCGTCTTCGGAACTTTTAAATATCTCGATATATCTCCAGAACTACGCTTCTGATCAAAAAATATCATAGAACATAAATTGTAGGAAACATAATTCTCTACAAAAAACGTCTCTTAACATTTTGCCACAGCCCGCTTCGTTTCCGACATATTTGCAGATACAGCTCAAAGGAACTGGCCTGACGGACATATTTCGAGATATTTCTTCTTCTTGTTGTTCTTCCTCTGCGCAGCTAAGCTGGAAGTGGCATTTGCAGCTCGCAATAGTGCAGAGTTATCTCAAAGAAAGGGGCCACGGTGTTTCTGTATCTCTATTATGTTGGTGCTGCTTCGGAACTTTTAAATATCTTGATATATCTCGAGAACTAGGCATCTGATCAAAAAATATCATACAACATAAAAAGTAGGAAACTTAATTCTATACAAAAAAGGTCTCTTAACATTTTGCCATAGCTCGCTTCGTTTCCGAGATATTTGCATATTTATCTCAAGGGAAGGGGCCTGACGGACATATTTCGAGATATTTCTTCTTCTTGTTGTTCTTCTTCTGCACAGCTAAGCTGGAAGTGGCATTTGCGGCTCGCACTAGTGCAGAGTTATCTCAAAGAAAGGGGCCACGGTGTTTCTGTATCTCTATTATGTTGGTGCGGCTTCGGAACTTTTAAATATCTCGATATATCTCGAAAACTACGCTTCTGATCAAAAAATATCATAGAACGTAAATTGTAGGAAATATTATTCTCTACAAAAAAGGTCTCTCAACATTTTGCCATAGCTCGCTTCGTTTCCGAGATATTTGCAGATTCATCTCAAGGGAAGGGGTCTGACGGACATATTTCGAGATATTTCTTCTTCTTGTTGTTCTTCTTCTGCACAGCTAAGCTCGAAGTGGCATTTGCAGCTCGCAATAGTGCAGAGTTATCTCAAAGAAAGAGGCCACGGTGTTTCTGTACCTCTATTATGTTGGTGCAGCTTCGGAACTTTTAAGTATCTTGATATATCTCGAGAACTACGCATCTGATCAAAAAATATCATCGAACATAAAAAGTAGGCAACTTAATTCTCTACAAAAAAGGTCTCTTAACATTTTGCCATAGCTCGCTTCGTTTCCGAGATATTTGCAGATTTATCTCAAGGGAAGTGGCCTGACGGACATATTTCGAGATATTTCTTCTTCTTGTTGTTCTTCTTCTGCACAGCTAAGCTGGAAGTGGCATTTGCAGCTCGCAATAGTGCAGAGTTATCCCAAAGAAAGGGGCCACGGTGTTTCTGTATCTCTATTATGTTGGTGCGCCTTCGGAACTTTTAAATATCTCGATATATCTCGAAAACTACGCTTCTGATCAAAAAATATCATAGAAAATAAATTGTAGGAAACATAATTCTCTACAAAAAAGGTCTCTTAACATTTTGCCATAGCCCGCTTCGTTTCCGAGATATTTGCAGATTTATCTCAAGGGAAGGGTCCTGATGGACATATTTCGAGATATTTCTTCTTCTTGTTGTTCTTCTTCTGCACAGCTAAACTGGAAGTGGCATTTCCAGCTCGCAATCGTGCAGAGTTATCTCAAAGAAAGGGGCCACGGTGTTTCTGTATCTCTATTATGTTGGTGCGGCTTCGGAACTTTTAAATATCTTGATATATCTCGAGAACTACGCCTCTGATCGAAAAATATCATAGAACATAAAAAGTAGGAAACTTAATTATCTAGAAAAAAGGTCTCTTAACATTTTGCCATAGCTCGCTTCGTTTCCGAGATATTTGCAGATTTATCTCAAGGGAAGGGGCCTGACGGACATATTTCGAGATATTTCTTCTTCTTGTTGTTCTTCTTCTGCACAGCTAAGCTGGAAGTGGCATTTGCAGCTCGCAATAGTGCAGAGTTATCTCAAAGAGAGGGGCCACGGTGTTTCTGTATCTCTATTATGTTTGGTGCGGCTTCGGAACTTTTAAGTATCTTGATCTATCTCGAGAACTACGCTTCTGATCAAAAAATATCATAGAACATAAAAAGTAGGAAACTTAATTCTCTACAAAAAAGGTCTCTTAACATTTTGCCATAGCTCGCTTCGTTTCCGAGATATTTGCAGATTCATCTCAAGGGAAGGGGTCTGACGGACATATTTCGAGATATTTCTTCTTCTTGTTGTTCTTCTTCTGCACAGCTAAGCTCGAAGTGGCATTTGCAGCTCGCAATAGTGCAGAGTTATCTCAAAGAAAGAGGCCACGGTGTTTCTGTACCTCTATTATGTTGGTGCAGCTTCGGAACTTTTAAGTATCTTGATATATCTCGAGAACTACGCATCTGATCAAAAAATATCATCGAACATAAAAAGTAGGCAACTTAATTCTCTACAAAAAAGGTCTCTTAACATTTTGCCATAGCTCGCTTTGTTTCCGAGATATTTGCAGATTTATCTCAAGGGAAGGGGCCTGACGGACATATTTCGAGATATTTCTTCTTCTTGTTGTTCTTCCTCTGCACAGCTAAGCTGGAAGTGGCATTTGCAGCTCGCAATAGTGCAGAGTTATCTCAAAGAAAGGGGCCACGGTGTTTCTGTATCTCTATTATGTTGGTGCGGCTTCGGAACTTTTAAATATCTCGATATATCTCGAAAACTACGCTTCTGATCAAAAAATATCATAGAACATAAAAAGTAGGAAACTTAATTCTCTACAAAAAAGGTCTCTTAACATTTTGCCATAGCTCGCTTTGTTTCCGAGATATTTGCAGATTTATCTCAAGGGAAGGGGCCTAACGGACATATTTCGAGATATTTCTTCTTCTTGTTGTTCTTCTTCTGCACAGCTAAACTGGAAGTGGCATTTCCAGCTCGCAATAGTGCAGAGTTATCTCAAAGAAAGGGGCCACGGTGTTTCTGTATCTCTATTATGTTGGTGCGGCTTCGGAACTTTTAAATATCTTGATATATCTCGAGAACTACGTATCTGATCAAAAAATATCATAGAACATAAAAAGTAGGAAACTTAATTCTCTACAAAAAAGGTCTCTTAACATTTTGCCATAGCTCGCTTTGTTTCCGAGATATTTGCATATTTATCTCAAGGGAAGGGGCCTGACGGACATATTTCGAGATATTTCTTCTTCTTGTTGTTCTTCTTCTGCACAGCTAAGCTGGAAGTGGCATTTGCGGCTCGCACTAGTGCAGAGTTATCTCAAAGAAAGGGGCCACGGTGTTTCTGTATCTCTATTATGTTGGTGCGGCTTCGGAACTTTTAAATATCTCGATATATCTCGAAAACTACGCTTCTGATCAAAAAATATCATAGAACATAAAAAGTAGGAAACTTAATTCTCTACAAAAAAGGTCTCTTAACATTTTGCCATAGCTCGCTTTGTTTCCGAGATATTTGCAGATTTATCTCAAGGGAAGGGGCCTGACGGACATATTTCGAGATATTTCTTCTTCTTGTTGTTCTTCCTCTGCACAGCTAAGCTGGAAGTGGCATTTGCAGCTCGCAATAGTGCAGAGTTATCTCAAAGAAAGTGGCCACGGTGTTTCTGTATCTCTATTATGTTGGTGCGGCTTCGGAACTATTAAATATCTCGATATATCTCGAAAACTACGCTTCTGATCAAAAAATATCATAGAACATAAAAAGTAGGAAACTTAATTCTCTACAAAAAAGGTCTCTTAACATTTTGCCATAGCTCGCTTTGTTTCCGAGATATTTGCAGATTTATCTCAAGGGAAGGGGCCTAACGGACATATTTCGAGATATTTCTTCTTCTTGTTGTTCTTCTTCTGCACAGCTAAACTGGAAGTGGCATTTCCAGCTCGCAATAGTGCAGAGTTATCTCAAAGAAAGGGGCCACGGTGTTTCTGTATCTCT
The DNA here is from genome assembly GCF_051020975.1 of Osmia lignaria lignaria. Classification (NCBI taxonomy): domain Eukaryota; kingdom Metazoa; phylum Arthropoda; class Insecta; order Hymenoptera; family Megachilidae; genus Osmia; species Osmia lignaria. Next base: position 24,626,712 of record NW_027478160.1, on the reverse strand, counting down.
ATTATGTTGGTGCGGCTTCGGAACTTTTAAATATCTTGATATATCTCGAGAACTACGTATCTGATCAAAAAATATCATAGAACATAAAAAGTAGGAAACTTAATTCTCTACAAAAAAGGTCTCTTAACATTTTGCCATAGCTCGCTTTGTTTCCGAGATATTTGCATATTTATCTCAAGGGAAGGGGCCTGACGGACATATTTCGAGATATTTCTTCTTCTTGTTGTTCTTCTTCTGCACAGCTAAGCTGGAAGTGGCATTTGCGGCTCGCACTAGTGCAGAGTTATCTCAAAGAAAGGGGCCACGGTGTTTCTGTATCTCTATTATGTTGGTGCGGCTTCGGAACTTTTAAATATCTCGATATATCTCGAAAACTACGCTTCTGATCAAAAAATATCATAGAACATAAATTGTAGGAAACATAATTCTCTACAAAAAAGGTCTCTTAACATTTTGCCAGAGCTCGCTTCGTTTCCGAGATATTTGCAGATATATCTCAAGGGAAGGGGCCTGACGGACATATTTCGAGATATTTCTTCTTCTTGTTGTTCTTCCTCTACACAGCTAAGCTGGAAGTGGCATTTGCAGCTCGCAATAGTGCAGAGTTATCTCAAAGAAAGGGGCCACGGTGTTTCTGTATCTCTATTATGTTGGTGCGGCTTCGGAACTTTTAAATATCTTGATATATCTCGAGAACTACGCATCTGATCAAAAAATATCATAGAACATAAAAGGTAGGAAACTTAATTCTCTACAAAAAAGGTCTCTTAACATTTTGCCATAGCTCGCTTCGTTTCCGAGATATTTGCAGATTTATCTCAAGGGAAGGGGCCTAACGGACATATTTCGAGATATTTCTTCTTCTTGTTGTTCTTCTTCTGCACAGCTAAACTGGAAGTGGCATTTCCAGCTCGCAATAGTGCAGAGTTATCTCAAAGAAAGGGGCCACGGTGTTTCTGTATCTCTATTATGTTGGTGCGGCTTCGGAACTTTTAAATATCTTGATATATCTCGAGAACTACGTATCTGATCAAAAAATATCATAGAACATAAAAAGTAGGAAACTTAATTCTCTACAAAAAAGGTCGCTTAACATTTTGCCATAGCTCGCTTTGTTTCCGAGATATTTGCATATTTATCTCAAGGGAAGGGGCCTGACGGACATATTTCGAGATATTTCTTCTTCTTGTTGTTCTTCTTCTGCACAGCTAAGCTGGAAGTGGCATTTGCGGCTCGCACTAGTGCAGAGTTATCTCAAAGAAAGGGGCCACGGTGTTTCTGTATCTCTATTATGTTGGTGCGGCTTCGGAACTTTTAAATATCACGATATATCTCGAAAACTACGCTTCTGATCAAAAAATATCATAGAACATAAATTGTAGGAAACATAATTCTCTACAAAAAAGGTCTCTTAACATTTTGCCATAGCTCGCTTCGTTTCCGAGATATTTGCAGATATATCTCAAGGGAAGGGGCCTGACGGACATATTTCGAGATATTTCTTCTTCTTGTTGTTCTTCCTCTACACAGCTAAGCTGGAAGTGGCATTTGCAGCTCGCAATAGTGCAGAGTTATCTCAAAGAAAGGGGCCACGGTGTTTCTGTATCTCTATTATGTTGGTGCGGCTTCGGAACTTTTAAATATCTAGATATATCTCGAGAACTACGCATCTGATCAAAAAATATCATAGAACATAAAAGGTAGGAAACTTAATTCTCTACAAAAAAGGTCTCTTAACATTTTGCCATAGCTCGCTTCGTTTCCGAGATATTTGCATATTTATCTCAAGGGAAGGGGCCTGACGGACATATTTCGAGATATTTCTTCTTCTTGTTGTTCTTCTTCTGCACAGCTAAGCTGGAAGTGGCATTTGCGGCTCGCACTAGTGCAGAGTTATCTCAAAGAAAGGGGCCACGGTGTTTCTGTATCTCTATTATGTTGGTGCGGCTTCGGAACTTTTAAATATCTCGATATATCACGAAAACTACGCTTCTGATCAAAAAATATCATAGAACATAAATTGTAGGAAACATAATTCTCTACAAAAAAGGTCTCTTAACATTTTGCCATAGCTCGCTTCGTTTCCGAGATATTTGCAGATATATCTCAAGGGAAGGGGCCTGACGGACATATTTCGAGATATTTCTTCTTCTTGTTGTTCTTCTTCTGCACAGCTAAGCTGGAAGTGGCATTTGCGGCTCGCACTAGTGCAGAGTTATCTCAAAGAAAGGGGCCACGGTGTTTCTGTATCTCTATTATGTTGGTGCGGCTTCGGAACTTTTAAATATCTCGATATATCTCGAAAACTACGCTTCTGATCAAAAAATATCATAGAACATAAAAAGTAGGAAACTTAATTCTCTACAAAAAAGGTCTCTTAACATTTTGCAATAGCTCGCTTCGTTTCCGAGATATTTGCAGATTTATCTCATGGGAAGGGGCCTAACGGACATATTTCGAGATATTTCTTCTTCTTGTTGTTCTTCTTCTGCACAGCTAAACTGGAAGTGGCATTTCCAGCTCGCAATAGTGCAGAGTTATCTCAAAGAAAGGGGCCACGGTGTTTCTGTATCTCTATTATGTTGGTGCGGCTTCGGAACTTTTAAATATCTTGATATATCTCGAGACCTACGCATCTGATCAAAAAATATCATAGAACATAAAAAGTAGGAAACTTAATTCTCTACAAAAAAGGTCTCTTAACATTTTGCCATAGCTCGCTTCGTTTCCGAGATATTTGCAGATTTATCTCAAGGGAAGGGGCCTGACGGACATATTTCGAGATATTTCTTCTTCTTGTTGTTCTTCTTCTGCACAGCTAAGCTGGAAGTGGCATTTGCGGCTCGCACTAGTGCAGAGTTATCTCAAAGAAAGGGGCCACGGTGTTTCTGTATCTCTATTATGTTGGTGCGGCTTCGGAACTTTTAAATATCTTGATATATCTCGAGAACTACGCATCTGATCAAAAAATATCATAGAACATAAAAAGTAGGAAACTTAATTCTCTACATAAAAGGTCTCTTAAGATTTTGCCATAGCTCGCTTCGTTTCCGAGATATTTGCATATTTATCTCAAGGGAAGGGGCCTGACGGACATATTTCGAGATATTTCTTCTTCTTGTTGTTCTTCTTCTGCACAGCTAAGCTGGAAGTGGCATTTGCGGCTCGCACTAGTGCAGAGTTATCTCAAAGAAAGGGGCCACGGTGTTTCTGTACCTCTATTATGTTGGTGCAGCTTCGGAACTTTTAAATATCTGGATATATCTCGAGAACTACGCATCTGATCAAAAAATATCATCGAACATAAAACGTAGGAAACTTAATTCTCTACAAAAAAGGTCTCTTACCATTTTGCCATAGCTCGCTTCGTTTCCGAGATATTTGCAGATTCAGCTCAAAGGAACTGGCCTGACGGACATATTTCGAGATATTTCTTCTTCTTGTTGTTCTTCTTCTGCACAGCTAAGCTGGAAGTGGCATTTGCAGCTCGCAATAGTGCAGAGTTATCTCAAAGAAAGGGGCCACGGTGTTTCTGTATCTCTATTATGTTGGTGCGGCTTCGGAACTTTTAAATATCTTGATATATCTCGAGAACTACGCGTCTGATCAAAAAATATCATAGAACATAAAAAGTAGGAAACTTAATTCTCTACAACAACGGTCTCTTAACATTTTGCCACAGCTCGCTTCGTTTCCGAGATATTTGCATATTTATCTCAAGGGAAGGGGCCTGACGTACATATTTCGAGATATTTCTTCTTCTTGTTGTTCTTCTTCTGCACAGCTAAGCTGGAAGTGGCATTTGCGGCTCGCACTAGTGCAGAGTTATCTCAAAGAAAGGGGCCACGGTGTTTCTGTACCTCTATTATGTTGGTGCGGCTTCGGATCTTTTAAATATCTTGATATATCTCGAGAACTACGCTTCTGATCAAAAAATATCATAGAACGTAAATTGTAGGAAACATTATTCTCTACAAAAAAGGTCTCTTAACATTTTGCCATAGCTCGCTTCGTTTCCGAGATATTTGCAGATTCATCTCAAGGGAAGGGGTCTGACGGACATATTTCGAGATATTTCTTCTTCTTGTTGTTCTTCTTCTGCACAGCTAAGCTGGAAGTGGCATTTGCAGCTCGCAATAGTGCAGGGTTATCCCAAAGAAAGGGGCCACGGTGTTTCTGTATCTCTATTATGTTGGTGCGGCTTCGGAACTTTTAAATATCTCGATATATCTCGAAAACTACGCTTCTGATCAAAAAATATCATAGAACATAAATTGTAGGAAACATAATTCTTTACAAAAAAGGTCTCTTAACATTTTGCCATAGCTCGCTTCGTTTCCGAGATATTTGCAGATTTATCTCAAGGGAAGGGTCCTGATGGACATATTTCGAGATATTTCTTCTTCTTGTTGTTCTTCTTCTGCACAGCTAAACTGGAAGTGGCATTTACAGCTCGCAATAGTGCAGAGTTATCTCACAGAAAGGGGCCACGGTGTTTCTGTATCTCTATTATGTTGGTGCGGCTTCGGAACTTTTAAATATCTTGATATATCTCGAGAACTACGCATCTGATCAAAAAATATCATAGAACGTAAAAAGTAGGAAACTTAATTCTCTACAAATAAGGTCTCTTAACATTTTGCCATAGCTCGCTTCGTTTCCGAGATATTTGCAGATTTATGTCAAGGGAAGGGGCCTGACGGACATATTTCGAGATATTTCTTCTTCTTGTTGTTCTTCTTCTGCACAGCTAAGCTGGAAGTGGCATTTGCAGCTCGCAATAGTGCAGAGATATCTCAAAGAAAGGGGCCACGGTGTTTCTGTATCTCTATTATGTTGGTGCGGTTTCGGAACTTTTAAATATCTTGATATATCTCGAGAACTACGCATCTGATCAAAAAATATCATAGAACGTAAAAAGTAGGAAACTTAATTCTCTACAAATAAGGTCTCTTAACATTTTGCCATAGCTCGCTTCGTTTCCGAGATATTTGCAGATTTATGTCAAGGGAAGGGGCCTGACGGACATATTTCGAGATATTTCTTCTTCTTGTTGTTCTTCTTCTGCACAGCTAAGCTGGAAGTGGCATTTGCAGCTCGCAATAGTGCAGAGATATCTCAAAGAAAGGGGCCACGGTGTTTCTGTATCTCTATTATGTTGGTGCGGCTTCGGAACTTTTAAATATCTTGATATATCTCGAGAACTACGCATCTGATCAAAAAATATCATAGAAGATAAAAAGTAGGAAACTTAATTCTCTACAAAAAAGGTCTCTTAACATTTTGCCATAGCTCGCTTCGTTTCCGAGATATTTGCAGATTTATCTCAAGGGAAGGGGCCTGACGGACATATTTCGAGATATTTCTTCTTCTTGTTGTTCTTCTTCTGCACAGCTAAGCTGGAAGTGGCATTTGCGGCTCGCACTAGTGCACAGTTATCTCAAAGAAAGGGGCCACGGTGTTTCTGTATCTCTATTATGTTGGTGCGGCTTCGGAACTTTTAAATATCTTGATATATCTCGAGAACTACGCATCTGATCAAAAAATATCATAGAACATAAAAAGTAGGAAACTTAATTCTCTACAAAAAAGGTCTCTTAACATTTTGCCATAGCTCGCTTCGTTTCCGAGATATTTGCAGATTTATCTCAAGGGAAGGGGCCTGACGGACATATTTCGAGATATTTCTTCTTCTTGTTGTTCTTCTTCTGCACAGCTAAACTGGAAGTGGCATTTCCAGCTCGCAATAGTGCAGAGTTATCTCAAGGAAAGGGGCCACGGTGTTTCTGTATCTCTATTATGTTGGTGCGGCTTCGGAACTTTTAAATATCTTGATATATCTCGAGAACTACGCATCTAATCAAAAAATATCATAGAACATAAAAAGTAGGAAACTTAATTCTCTACAAATAAAGTCTCTTAACATTTTGCCATAGCTCGCTTCGTTTCCGAGATATTTGCAGATTTATCTCAAGGGAAGGGGCCTGACGGACATATTTCGAGATATTTCTTCTTCTTGTTGTTCTTCTTCTGCACAGCTAAACTGGAAGTGGCATTTCCAGCTCGCAATAGTGCAGAGTTATCTCAAGGAAAGGGGCCACGGTGTTTCTGTATCTCTATTATGTTGGTGCGGCTTCGGAACCTTTAAATATCTTGATATATCTCGAGAACTACGCATCTGATCAAAAAATATCATAGAACATAAAAAGTAGCAAACTTAATTCTCTACAAATAAAGTCTCTTAACATTTTGCCATAGCTCGCTTCGTTTCCGAGATATTTGCAGATTTATCTCAAGGGAAGGGGCCTGACGGACATATTTCGAGATATTTCTTCTTCTTGTTGTTCTTCTTCTGCACAGCTAAGCTGGAAGTGGCATTTGCAGCTCGCAATAGTGCAGAGTTATCTCAAAGAAAGGGGCCACGGTGTTTCTGTATCTCTATTATGTTGGTGCGGCTTCGGAACTTTTAAATATCTTGATATATCTCGAGAACTACGCATCTGATCAAAAAATATCATAGAACATAAAAAGTAGGAAACCTAATTTTCTACAAAAAGGGTCTCTTAAGATTTTGCCGTAGCTCGCTTCGTTTCCGAGATGTTTGCAGATTTATCTCAAGGGAAGGGGCCTGACGGACATATTTCGAAATATTTCTTCTTCTTGTTGTTCTTCTTCTGCACAGCTAAGCTGGAAGTGGCATTTACAGCTCGCAATAGTGCAGAGTTATCTCAAAGAACGGGGCCACGGTGTTTCTGTATCTCTATTATGTTGGTGCGGCTTCGGAACTTTTAAATATCTTGATATATCTCGAGAACTACGCATCTGATCAAAAAATATCATAGAACATAAAAAGTAGGAAACTTAATTCTCTACAAAAAAGGTCTCTTAACATTTTGCCATAGCTCGCTTCGTTTCCGAGATATTTGCAGATTTATCTCAAGGGAAGGGGCCTGACGGACATATTTCGAGATATTTCTTCTTCTTGTTGTTCTTCTTCTGCACAGCTAAACTGGAAGTGGCATTTCCAGCTCGCAATAGTGCAGAGTTATCTCAAGGAAAGGGGCCACGGTGTTTCTGTATCTCTATTATGTTGGTGCGGCTTCGGAACTTTTAAATATCTTGATATATCTCGAGAACTACGCATCTGATCAAAAAATATCATAGAACATAAAAAGTAGGAAACTTAATTCTCTACAAAAAACGTCTCTTAACATTTTGCCATAGGTCGCTTCGTTTCCGAGATATTTGCAGATTTATCTCAAGGGAAGGGGCCTGACGGACATATTTCGAGATATTTCTTCTTCTTGTTGTTCTTCTTCTGCACAGCTAAGCTGGAAGTGGCATTTGCAGCTCGCAATAGTGCAGAGTTATCTCAAAGAAAGGGGCCACGGTGTTTCTGTATCTCTATTATGTTGGTGCGGCTTCGGAACTTTTAAATATCTTGATATATCTCGAGAACTACGCATCTGATCAAAAAATATCATAGAACATAAAAGATAGGAAACTTAATTCTCTACAAAAAAGGTCTCTTAACATTTTGCCATAGCTCGCTTCGTTTCCGAGATATTTGCAGATTTATCTCAAGGGAAGGGGCCTGACGGACATATTTCGAGATATTTCTTCTTCTTGTTGTTCTTCTTCTGCACAGCTAAGCTGGGAGTGGCATTTACAGCTCGCAATAGTGCAGAGTTATCTCAAAGAACGGGGCCACGGTGTTTCTGTATCTCTATTATGTTGGTGCGGCTTCGGAACTTTTAAATATCTTGATATATCTCGAGAACTACGCATCTGATCAAAAAATATCATAGAACATAAAAAGTAGGAAACTTAATTCTCTACAAAAAAGGTCTCTTAACATTTTGCCATAGCTCGCTTCGTTTCCGAGATATTTGCAGATTTATCTCAAGGGAAGGGGCCTGACGGACATATTTCGAGATATTTCTTCTTCTTGTTGTTCTTCTTCTGCACAGCTATGCTGGAAGTGGCATTTGCAGCTCGCAATAGTGCAGAGTTATCTCAAAGAAAGGGGCCACGGTGTTTCTGTATCTCTATTATGTTGGTGCGGCTTCGCAACTTTTAAATATCTTGATATATCTCGAGAACTACGCATCTGATCAAAAAATATCATAGAACATAAAAAGTAGGAAACTTAATTCTCTACAAATAAAGTCTCTTAACATTTTGCCATAGCTCGCTTCGTTTCCGAGATATTTGCAGATTTATCTCAAGGGAAGGGGCCTGACGGACATATTTCGAGATATTTCTTCTTCTTGTTGTTCTTCTTCTGCACAGCTAAACTGGAAGTGGCATTTCCAGCTCGCAATAGTGCAGAGTTATCTCAAGGAAAGGGGCCACGGTGTTTCTGTATCTCTATTATGTTGGTGCGGCTTCGGAACTTTTAAATATCTTGATATATCTCGAGAACTACGCATCTGATCAAAAAATATCATAGAACATAAAAAGTAGGAAACTTAATTCTCTACAAAAAAGGTCTCTTAACATTTTGCCATAGCTCGCTTCGTTTCCGAGATATTTGCAGATTTATCTCAAGGGAAGGGGCCTGACGGACATATTTCGAGATATTTCTTCTTCTTGTTGTTCTTCTTCTGCACAGCTAAACTGGAAGTGGCATTTCCAGCTCGCAATAGTGCAGAGTTATCTCAAGGAAAGGGGCCACGGTGTTTCTGTATCTCTATTATGTTGGTGCGGCTTCGGAACTTTTAAATATCTTGATATATCTCGAGAACTACGCATCTGATCAAAAAATATCATAGAACATAAAAAGTAGGAAACTTAATTCTCTACAAATAAAGTCTCTTAACATTTTGCCATAGCTCGCTTCGTTTCCGAGATATTTGCAGATTTATCTCAAGGGAAGGGGCCTGACGGATATATTTCGAGATATTTCTTCTTCTTGTTGTTCTTCTTCTGCACAGCTAAACTGGAAGTGGCATTTCCAGCTCGCAATAGTGCAGAGTTATCTCAAGCAAAGGGGCCACGGTGTTTCTGTATCTCTATTATGTTGGTGCGGCTTCGGAACTTTTAAATATCTTGATATATCTCGAGAACTACGCATCTGATCAAAAAATATCATAGAACATAAAAAGTAGGAAACTTAATTCTCTACAAATAAAGTCTCTTAACATTTTGCCATAGCTCGCTTCGTTTCCGAGATATTTGCAGATTTATCTCAAGGGAAGGGGCCTGACGGACATATTTCGAGATATTTCTTCTTCTTGTTGTTCTTCTTCTGCACAGCTAAGCTGGAAGTGGCATTTGCAGCTCGCAATAGTGCAGAGTTATCTCAAAGAAAGGGGCCACGGTGTTTCTGTATCTCTATTATGTTGGTGCGGCTTCGGAACTTTTAAATATCTTGATATATCTCGAGAACTACGCATCTGATCAAAAAATATCATAGAACATAAAAAGTAGGAAACCTAATTTTCTACAAAAAGGGTCTCTTAAGATTTTGCCGTAGCTCGCTTCGTTTCCGAGATGTTTGCAGATTTATCTCAAGGGAAGGGGCCTGACGGACATATTTCGAAATATTTCTTCTTCTTGTTGTTCTTCTTCTGCACAGCTAAACTGGAAGTGGCATTTCAGCTCGCAATAGTGCAGAGTTATCTCAAGCAAAGGGGCCACGGTGTTTCTGTATCTCTATTATGTTGGTGCGGCTTCGGAACTTTTAAATATCTTGATATATCTCGAGAACTACGCATCTGATCAAAAAATATCATAGAACATAAAAAGTAGCAAACTTAATTCTCTACAAATAAAGTCTCTTAACATTTTGCCATAGCTCGCTTCGTTTCCGAGATATTTGCAGATTTATCTCAAGGGAAGGGGCCTGACGGACATATTTCGAGATATTTCTTCTTCTTGTTGTTCTTCTTCTGCACAGCTAAGCTGGAAGTGGCATTTGCAGCTCGCAATAGTGCAGAGTTATCTCAAAGAAAGGGGCCACGGTGTTTCTGTATCTCTATTATGTTGGTGCGGCTTCGGAACTTTTAAATATCTTGATATATCTCGAGAACTACGCATCTGATCAAAAAATATCATAGAACATAAAAAGTAGGAAACCTAATTTTCTACAAAAAGGGTCTCTTAAGATTTTGCCGTAGCTCGCTTCGTTTCCGAGATGTTTGCAGATTTATCTCAAGGGAAGGGGCCTGACGGACATATTTCGAAATATTTCTTCTTCTTGTTGTTCTTCTTCTGCACAGCTAAACTGGAAGTGGCATTTCCAGCTCGCAATAGTGCAGAGTTATCTCAAGCAAAGGGGCCACGGTGTTTCTGTATCTCTATTATGTTGGTGCGGCTTCGGAACTTTTAAATATCTTGATATATCTCGAGAACTACGCATCTGATCAAAAAATATCATAGAACATAAAAAGTAGCAAACTTAATTCTCTACAAATAAAGTCTCTTAACATTTTGCCATAGCTCGCTTCGTTTCCGAGATATTTGCAGATTTATCTCAAGGGAAGGGGCCTGACGGACATATTTCGAGATATTTCTTCTTCTTGTTGTTCTTCTTCTGCACAGCTAAGCTGGAAGTGGCATTTGCAGCTCGCAATAGTGCAGAGTTATCTCAAAGAAAGGGGCCACGGTGTTTCTGTATCTCTATTATGTTGGTGCGGCTTCGGAACTTTTAAATATCTTGATATATCTCGAGAACTACGCATCTGATCAAAAAATATCATAGAACATAAAAAGTAGGAAACCTAATTTTCTACAAAAAGGGTCTCTTAAGATTTTGCCGTAGCTCGCTTCGTTTCCGAGATGTTTGCAGATTTATCTCAAGGGAAGGGGCCTGACGGACATATTTCGAAATATTTCTTCTTCTTGTTGTTCTTCTTCTGCACAGCTAAACTGGAAGTGGCATTTCCAGCTCGCAATAGTGCAGAGTTATCTCAAGCAAAGGGGCCACGGTGTTTCTGTATCTCTATTATGTTGGTGCGGCTTCGGAACTTTTAAATATCTTGATATATCTCGAGAACTACGCATCTGATCAAAAAATATCATAGAACATAAAAAGTAGCAAACTTAATTCTCTACAAATAAAGTCTCTTAACATTTTGCCATAGCTCGCTTCGTTTCCGAGATATTTGCAGATTTATCTCAAGGGAAGGGGCCTGACGGACATATTTCGAGATATTTCTTCTTCTTGTTGTTCTTCTTCTGCACAGCTAAGCTGGAAGTGGCATTTGCAGCTCGCAATAGTGCAGAGTTATCTCAAAGAAAGGGGCCACGGTGTTTCTGTATCTCTATTATGTTGGTGCGGCTTCGGAACTTTTAAATATCTTGATATATCTCGAGAACTACGCATCTGATCAAAAAATATCATAGAACATAAAAAGTAGGAAACCTAATTTTCTACAAAAAGGGTCTCTTAAGATTTTGCCGTAGCTCGCTTCGTTTTCGAGATGTTTGCAGATTTATCTCAAGGGAAGGGGCCTGACGGACATATTTCGAAATATTTCTTCTTCTTGTTGTTCTTCTTCTGCACAGCTAAGCTGGAAGTGGCATTTGCAGCTCGCAATAGTGCAGAGTTATCTCAAAGAAAGGGGCCACGGTGTTTCTGTATCTCCATTATGTTGGTGCGGCTTCGGAACTTTTAAATATCTTGAGATATCTCGAGAACTACGCATCTGATCAAAAAATATCATAGAACATAAAAAGTATGAAACTTAATTCTCTACAAAAAAGGTCTCTTAACATTTTGCCATAGCTCGCTTGGTTTCCGAGGTATTTGCAGATTTATCTCAAGGGAAGGGGCCTGACGGACATATTTCGAGATATTTCTTCTTCTTGTTGTTCTTCTTCTGCACAGCTAAACTGGAAGTGGCATTTCCAGCTCGCAATAGTGCAGAGTTATCTCAAAGAAAGGGGCCACGGTGTTTCTGTATCTCCATTATGTTGGTGCGGCTTCGGAACTTTTAAATATCTTGAGATATCTCGAGAACTACGCATCTGATCAAAAAATATCATAGAACATAAAAAGTAGGAAACTTAATTCTCTACAAAAAAGGTCTCTTAACATTTTGCCATAGCTCGCTTGGTTTCCGAGATATTTGCAGATTTATCTCAAGGGAAGGGGCCTGACGGACATATTTCGAGATATTTCTTCTTCTTGTTGTTCTTCCTCTGCACAGCTAAACTGGAAGTGGCATTTCCAGCTCGCAATAGTGCAGAGTTATCTCAAAGAAAGGGGCCACGGTGTTTCTGAATCTCTATTATGTTGGTGCGGCTTCGGAACTTTTAAATATCTCGATATATCTCGAAAACTACGCTTCTGATCAAAAAATATCATAGAACATAAATTGTAGGAAACATAATTCTCTACAAAAAACGTCTCTTAACATTTTGCCATAGCTCGCTTCGTTTCCGAGATATTTGCAGATTCAGCTCAAAGGAACGGGCCTGACGGACATATTTCGAGATATTTCTTCTTCTTGTTGTTCTTCTTCTGCACAGCTAAGCTGGCAGTGGCATTTGCGGCTCGCACTAGTGCAGAGTTATCTTAAAGAAAGGGGCCACGGTGTTTCTGTATCTCTATTATGTTGGTGCGGCTTCGGAACTTTTAAATATCTCGATATATCTCGAAAACTACGCTTCTGATCAAAAAATATCATAGAACATAAATTGTAGGAAACATAATTCTCTACAAAAAAAGGTCTCTTAACATTTTGCCATAGCTCGCTTCGTTTCCGAGATATTTGCAGATATATCACAAGGGAAGGGGCCTGACGGACATATTTCGAGATATTTCTTCTTCTTGTCGTTCTTCTTCTGCACAGCTAAGCTGGAAGTGGCATTTGCGGCTCGCACTAGTGCAGAGTTATCTCGAAGAAAGGGGCCACGGTGTTTCTGTATCTCTATTATGTTGGTGCGGCTTCGGAACTTTTAAATATCTTGAGATATCTCGAGAACTACGTATCTGATCAAAAAATATCATAGAACATAAAAAGTAGGAAACTTAATTCTCTATAAAAAAGGTCTCTTAACATTTTGCCATAGCTCGCTTCGTTTCCGAGATATTTGCAGATTTATCTCAAGGGAAGGGGCCTGACGGACATATTTCGAGATATTTCTTCTTCTTGTTGTTCTTCTTCTGCACAGCTAAGCTGGAAGTGGCATTTGCAGCTCGCAATAGTGCAGAGTTATCTCAAAGAAAGGGGCCACGGTGTTTCTGTATCTCTATTATGTTGGTGCGGCTTCGGAACGTTTAAATATCTTGATATATCTCGAGAACTACGCATCTGATCAAAAAATATCATAGAACATAAAAAGTAGGAAACATAATTCTCTACAAAAAACGTCTCTTAACATTTTGCCATAGCTCGCTTCGTTTCCGAGATATTTGCAGATTCAGCTCAAAGGAACGGGCCTGACGGACATATTTCGAGATATTTCTTCTTCTTGTTGTTCTTCTTCTGCACAGCTAAGCTGGCAGTGGCATTTGCGGCTCGCACTAGTGCAGAGTTATCTTAAAGAAAGGGGCCACGGTGTTTCTGTATCTCTATTATGTTGGTGCGGCTTCGGAACTTTTAAATATCTCGATATATCTCGAAAACTACGCTTCTGATCAAAAAATATCATAGAACATAAATTGTAGGAAACATAATTCTCTACAAAAAAAGGTCTCTTAACATTTTGCCATAGCTCGCTTCGTTTCCGAGATATTTGCAGATATATCACAAGGGAAGGGGCCTGACGGACATATTTCGAGATATTTCTTCTTCTTGTCGTTCTTCTTCTGCACAGCTAAGCTGGAAGTGGCATTTGCGGCTCGCACTAGTGCAGAGTTATCTCGAAGAAAGGGGCCACGGTGTTTCTGTATCTCTATTATGTTGGTGCGGCTTCGGAACTTTTAAATATCTTGAGATATCTCGAGAACTACGTATCTGATCAAAAAATATCATAGAACATAAAAAGTAGGAAACTTAATTCTCTATAAAAAAGGTCTCTTAACATTTTGCCATAGCTCGCTTCGTTTCCGAGATATTTGCAGATTTATCTCAAGGGAAGGGGCCTGACGGACATATTTCGAGATATTTCTTCTTCTTGTTGTTCTTCTTCTGCACAGCTAAGCTGGAAGTGGCATTTGCAGCTCGCAATAGTGCAGAGTTATCTCAAAGAAAGGGGCCACGGTGTTTCTGTATCTCTATTATGTTGGTGCGGCTTCGGAACGTTTAAATATCTTGATATATCTCGAGAACTACGCATCTGATCAAAAAATATCATAGAACATAAAAAGTAGGAAACATAATTCTCTACAAAAAAGGTCTCTCAACATTTTGCCATAGCTCGCTTCGTTTCCGAGATATTTGCAGATTTATCTCAAGGGAAGGGGCCTGACGGACATATTTCGAGATATTTCTTCTTCTTGTCGTTCTTCTTCTGCACAGCTAAGCTGGAAGTGGCATTTGCGGCTCGCACTAGTGCAGAGTTATCTCGAAGAAAGGGGCCACGGTGTTTCTGTATCTCTATTATGTTGGTGCGGCTTCGGAACTTTTAAATATCTTGATATATCTCGAGAACTACGCATCTGATCAAAAAATATCATAGAACATAAAAAGTAGGAAACCTAATTTTCTACAAAAAGGGTCTCTTAAGATTTTGCCGTAGCTCGCTTCGTTTTCGAGATGTTTGCAGATTTATCTCAAGGGAAGGGGCCTGACGGACATATTTCGAAATATTTCTTCTTCTTGTTGTTCTTCTTCTCCACAGCTAAGCTGGAAGTGGCATTTACAGCTCGCAATAGTGCAGAGTTATCTCAAAGAACGGGGCCACGGTGTTTCTGTATCTCTATTATGTTGATGCGGCTTCGCAACTTTTAAATATCTTGATATATCTCGAGAACTACGCATCTGATCAAAAAATATCATAGAACATAAAAAGTAGGAAACTTAATTCTCTACAAATAAAGTCTCTTAACATTTTGCCATAGCTCGCTTCGTTTCCGAGATATTTGCAGATTTATCTCACGGGAAGGGGCCTGACGGACATATTTCGAGATATTTCTTCTTCTTGTTGTTCTTCTTCTGCACAGCTAAACTGGAAGTGGCATTTCCAGCTCGCAATAGTGCAGAGTTATCTCAAAGAAAGGGGCCACGGTGTTTCTGAATCTCTATTATGTTGGTGCGGCTTCGGAACTTTTAAATATCTCGATATATCTCGAAAACTACGCTTCTGATCAAAAAATATCATAGAACATAAATTGTAGGAAACATAATTCTCTACAAAAAATGTCTCTTAACATTTTGCCATAGCTCGCTTCGTTTCCGAGATATTTGCAGATTCAGCTCAAAGGAACGGGCCTGACGGACATATTTCGAGATATTTCTTCTTCTTGTTGTTCTTCTTCTGCACAGCTAAGCTGGCAGTGGCATTTGCGGCTCGCACTAGTGCAGAGTTATCTTAAAGAAAGGGGCCACGGTGTTTCTGTATCTCTATTATGTTGGTGCGGCTTCGGAACTTTTAAATATCTCGATATATCTCGAAAACTACGCTTCTGATCAAAAAATATCATAGAACATAAATTGTAGGAAACATAATTCTCTACAAAAAAAGGTCTCTTAACATTTTGCCATAGCTCGCTTCGTTTCCGAGATATTTGCAGATATATCACAAGGGAAGGGGCCTGACGGACATATTTCGAGATATTTCTTCTTCTTGTCGTTCTTCTTCTGCACAGCTAAGCTGGAAGTGGCATTTGCGGCTCGCACTAGTGCAGAGTTATCTCAAAGAAAGGGGCCACGGTGTTTCTGAATCTCTATTATGTTGGTGCGGCTTCGGAACTTTTAAATATCTCGATATATCTCGAAAACTACGCTTCTGATCAAAAAATATCATAGAACATAAATTGTAGGAAACATAATTCTCTACAAAAAATGTCTCTTAACATTTTGCCATAGCTCGCTTCGTTTCCGAGATATTTGCAGATTCAGCTCAAAGGAACGGGCCTGACGGACATATTTCGAGATATTTCTTCTTCTTGTTGTTCTTCTTCTGCACAGCTAAGCTGGCAGTGGCATTTGCGGCTCGCACTAGTGCAGAGTTATCTTAAAGAAAGGGGCCACGGTGTTTCTGTATCTCTATTATGTTGGTGCGGCTTCGGAACTTTTAAATATCTCGATATATCTCGAAAACTACGCTTCTGATCAAAAAATATCATAGAACATAAATTGTAGGAAACATAATTCTCTACAAAAAAGGTCTCTTAACATTTTGCCATAGCTCGCTTCGTTTCCGAGATATTTGCAGATATATCACAAGGGAAGGGGCCTGACGGACATATTTCGAGATATTTCTTCTTCTTGTTGTTCTTCTTCTGCACAGCTAAGCTGGAAGTGGCATTTGCAGCTCGCAATAGTGCAGAGTTGTCTCAAAGAAAGGGGCCGCGGTGTTTCTGTATCTCTATTATGTTGGTGCGGCTTCGGAACTTTTAAATATCTTGATATATCTCGAGAACTACGCATCTGATCAAAAAATATCATAGAACATAAAAAGTAGGAAACTTAATTCTCTACAAAAAAGGTCTCTTAAGATTTTGCCATAGCTCGCTTGGTTTCCGAGATATTTGCAGATTTATCTCAAGGGAAGGGGCCTGACGTACATATTTCGAGATATTTCTTCTTCTTGTTGTTCTTCTTCTGCACAGCTAAACTGGAAGTGGCATTTCCAGCTCGCAATAGTGCAGAGTTATCTCAAAGAAAGGGGCCACGGTGTTTCTGAATCTCTATTATGTTGGTGCGGCTTCGGAACTTTTAAATATCTCGATATATCTCGAAAACTACGCTTCTGATCAAAAAATATCATAGAACATAAATTGTAGGAAACATAATTCTCTACAAAAAATGTCTCTTAACATTTTGCCATAGCTCGCTTCGTTTCCGAGATATTTGCAGATTCAGCTCAAAGGAACGGGCCTGACGGACATATTTCGAGATATTTCTTCTTCTTGTTGTTCTTCTTCTGCACAGCTAAGCTGGCAGTGGCATTTGCGGCTCGCACTAGTGCAAAGTTATCTTAAAGAAAGGGGCCACGGTGTTTCTGTATCTCTATTATGTTGGTGCGGCTTCGGAACTTTTAAATATCTCGATATATCTCGAAAACTACGCTTCTGATCAAAAAATATCATAGAACATAAAAAGTAGGAAACTTAATTCTCTACAAAAAAGGTCTCTTAACATTTTGCCATAGCACGCTTCGTTTCCGAGATATTTGCAGATATATCTCAAGGGAAGGGGCCTGACGGACATATTTCGAGATATTTCTTCTTCTTGTTGTTCTTCTTCTGCACAGCTAAGCTGGAAGTGGCATTTGCAGCTCGCAATAGTGCAGAGTTATCTCAAAGAAAGGGGCCACGGTGTTTCTGTATCTCTATTATGTTGGTGCGGCTTCGGAACTTTTAAATATCTTGATATATCTCGAGAACTACGCATCTGATCAAAAAATATCATAGAACATAAAAAGTAGGAAACTTAATTCTCTATAAAAAAGGTCTCTTAACATTTTGCCATAGCTCGCTTGGTTTCCGAGATATTTGCAGATTTATCTCAAGGGACGGGGCCTGACGGACATATTTCGAGATATTTCTTCTTCTTGTTGTTCTTCTTCTGCACAGCTAAGCTGGAAGTGGCATTTGCAGCTCGCAATAGTGCAGAGTTATCTCAAAGAAAGGGGCCACGGTGTTTCTGTATCTCTATTATGTTGGTGCGGCTTCGGAACTTTTAAATATCTTGATATATATCGAGAACTACGCATCTGATCAAAAAATATCATAGAACATAAAAAGTAGGAAACATAATTCTCTACAAAAAAGGTCTCTCAACATTTTGCCATAGCTCGCTTCGTTTCCGAGATATTTGCAGATACATCTCAAGGGAAGGGGCCTGACGGACATATGTCGAGATATTTCTTCTTCTTGTTGTTCTTCTTCTGCACAGCTAAGCTGGAAGTGGCATTTGCAGCTCGCAATAGTGCAGAGTTATCTCAAAGAAAGGGGCCACGGTGTTTCTGTATCTCCATTATGTTGGTGCGGCTTCGGAACTTTTAAATATCTTGAGATATCTCGAGAACTACGCATCTGATCAAAAAATATCATAGAACATAAAAAGTAGGAAACTTAATTCTCTACAAAAAGGTCTCTTAACATTTTGCCATAGCTCGCTTGGTTTCCGAGATATTTGCAGATTTATCTCAAGGGAAGGGGCCTGACGGACATATTTCGAGATATTTCTTCTTCTTGTTGTTCTTCTTCTGCACAGCTAAACTGGAAGTGGCATTTCCAGCTCGCAATAGTGCAGAGTTATCTCAAAGAAAGGGGCCACGGTGTTTCTGTATCTCCATTATGTTGGTGCGGCTTCGGAACTTTTAAATATCTTGAGATATCTCGAGAACTACGCATCTGATCAAAAAATATCATAGAACATAAAAAGTAGGAAACTTAATTCTCTACAAAAAAGGTCTCTTAACATTTTGCCATAGCACGCTTCGTTTCCGAGATATTTGCAGATATATCTCAAGGGAAGGGGCCTGACGGACATATTTCGAGATATTTCTTCTTCTTGTTGTTCTTCTTCTGCACAGCTAAGCTGGAAGTGGCATTTGCAGCTCGCAATAGTGCAGAGTTATCTCAAAGAAAGGGGCCACGTTGTTTCTGTACCTCTATTATGTTGGTGCGGCTTCGGAACTTTTAAATATCTCGATATATCTCGAAAACTACGCTTCTGATGAAAAACTATCATAGAACATAAATTGTAGGAAACTTAATTCTCTACAAAAAAGGTCTCTTATCATTTTGCCATAGCTCGCTTCGTTTCCGAGATATTTGCAGATATATCTCAAGGGAAGGGGCCTGACGGACATATTTCGAGATATTTCTTCTTCTTGTTGTTCTTCTTCTGCACAGCTAAGCTGGAAGTGGCATTTGCGGCTCGCGCTAGTGCAGAGTTATCTCAAAGAAAGGGGCCACGGTGTTTCTGTACCTCTATTATGTTGGTGCGGCTTCGGAACTTTTAAATATCTCGATATATCTCGAAAACTACGCTTCTGATCAAAAAATATCATAGAACATAAATTGTAGGAAACTTAATTCTCTACAAAAAAGGTCTCTCAAGATTTTGCCATAACTCGCTTCGTTTCCGAGATATTTGCAAATTTATCTCAAGGGAAGGGGCCTGACGGACATATTTCGAGATATTTCTTCTTCTTGTTGTTCTTCTTCTGCACAGCTAAGCTGGAAGTGGCATTTGCGGCTCGCACTAGTGCAGAGTTATCTCAAAGAAAGGGGCCACGGTGTTTCTGTACCTCTATTATGTTGGTGCGGCTTCGGAACTTTTAAATATCTCGATATATCTCGAAAACTACGCTTCTGATCAAAAAATATCATAGAACATAAATTGTAGGAAACATAATTCTCTACAAAAAAGGTCTCTTAACATTTTGCCATAGCTCGCTTCGTTTCCGAGATATTTGCAGATATATCTCAAGGGAAGGGGCCTGACGGACATATTTCGAGATATTTCTTCTTCTTGTTGTTCTTCTTCTGCACAGCTAAGCTGGAAGTGGCATTTCCAGCTCGCAATAGTGCAGAGTTATCTCAAAGAAAGGGGCCACGGTGTTTCTGAATCTCTATTATGTTGGTGCGGCTTCGGAACTTTTAAATATCTCGATATATCTCGAAAACTACGCTTCTGATCAAAAAATATCATAGAACATAAATTGTAGGAAACATAATTCTCTACAAAAAAGGTCTCTTAAGATTTTGCCATAACTCGCTTCGTTTCCGAGATATTTGCAAATTTATCTCAAGGGAAGGGGCCTGACGGACATATTTCGAGATATTTCTTCTTCTTGTTGTTCTTCTTCTGCACAGCTAAGCTGGAAGTGGCATTTGCGGCTCGCACTAGTGCAGAGTTATCTCAAAGAAAGGGGCCACGGTGTTTCTGTACCTCTATTATGTTGGTGCGGCTTCGGAACTTTTAAATATCTCGATATATCTCGAAAACTACGCTTCTGATCAAAAAATATCATAGAACATAAATTGTAGGAAACATAATTCTCTACAAAAAAGGTCTCTTAACATTTTGCCATAGCTCGCTTCGTTTCCGAGATATTTGCAGATATATCTCAAGGGAAGGGGCCTGACGGACATATTTCGAGATATTTCTTCTTCTTGTTGTTCTTCTTCTGCACAGCTAAGCTGGAAGTGGCATTTGCAGCTCGCAATAGTGCAGAGTTATCTCAAAGAAAGGGGCCACGGTGTTTCTGTATTTCTATTATGTTGGTGCGGCTTCGGAACTTTTAAATATCTTGATATATCTCGAGAACTACGCATCTGATCAAAAAATATCATAGAACATAAAAAGTAGGAAACTTAATTCTCTACAAAAAAGGTCTCTTAAGATTTTGCCATAGCTCGCTTGGTTTCCGAGATATTTGCAGATTTATCTCAAGGGAAGGGGCCTGACGGACATATTTCGAGATATTTCTTCTTCTTGTTGTTCTTCTTCTGCACAGCTAAACTGGAAGTGGCATTTCCAGCTCGCAATAGTGCAGAGTTATCTCAAAGAAAGGGGCCACGGTGTTTCTGAATCTCTATTATGTTGGTGCGGCTTCGGAACTTTTAAATATCTCGATATATCTCGAAAACTACGCTTCTGATCAAAAAATATCACAGAACATAAATTGTAGGAAACATAATTCTCTACAAAAAATGTCTCTTAACATTTTGCCATAGCTCGCTTCGTTTCCGAGATATTTGCAGATTCAGCTCAAAGGAACGGGCCTGACGGACATATTTCGAGATATTTCTTCTTCTTGTTGTTCTTCTTCTGCACAGCTAAGCTGGCAGTGGCATTTGCGGCTCGCACTAGTGCAGAGTTATCTTAAAGAAAGGGGCCACTGTGTTTCTGTATCTCTATTATGATGGTGCGGCTTCGGAACTTTTAAATATCTCGATATATCTCGAAAACTACGCTTCTGATCAAAAAATATCATAGAACATAAATTGTAGGAAACATAATTCTCTACAAAAAAGGTCTCTTAACATTTTGCCATAGCTCGCTTCGTTTCCGAGATATTTGCAGATATATCACAAGGGAAGGGGCCTGACGGACATATTTCGAGATATTTCTTCTTCTTGTTGTTCTTCTTCTGCACAGCTAAGCTGGAAGTGGCATTTGCAGCTCGCAATAGTGCAGAGTTATCTCAAAGAAAGGGGCCACGGTGTTTCTGTATCTCCATTATGTTGGTGCGGCTTCGGAACTTTTAAATATCTTGAGATATCTCGAGAACTACGCATCTGATCAAAAAATATCATAGAACATAAAAAGTAGGCAACTTAATTCTCTATAAAAAAGGTCTCTTAACATTTTGCCATAGCTCGCTTCGTTTCCGAGATATTTGCAGATTTATCTCAAGGGAAGGGGCCTGACGGACATATTTCGAGATATTTCTTCTTCTTGTTGTTCTTCTTCTGCACAGCTAAGCTGGAAGTGGCATTTGCAGCTCGCAATAGTGCAGAGTTATCTCAAAGAAAGGGGCCACGGTGTTTCTGTATCTCTATTATGTTGGTGCGGCTTCGGAACTTTTAAATATCTTAATATATCTCGAGAACTACGCATCTGATCAAAAAATATCATAGAACATAAAAAGTAGGAAACATAATTCTCTACAAAAAAGGTCTCTCAACATTTTGCCATAGCTCGCTTCGTTTCCGAGATATTTGCAGATTTATCTCAAGGGAAGGGGCCTGACGGACATATTTCGAGATATTTCTTCTTCTTGTCGTTCTTCTTCTGCACAGCTAAGCTGGAAGTGGCATTTGCGGCTCGCACTAGTGCAGAGTTATCTCGAAGAAAGGGGCCACGGTGTTTCTGTATCTCTATTATGTTGGTGCGGCTTCGGAACTTTTAAATATCTTGGTATATCTCGAGAACTACGCATCTGATCAAAAAATATCATAGAACATAAAAAGTAGGAAACTTAATTCTCTACAAAAAAGGTCTCTTAACATTTTGCCATAGCTCGCTTCGTTTCCGAGATATTTGCAGATTTATCTCAAGGGAAGGGGCCTGACGGACATATTTCGAGATATTTCTTCTTCTTGTTGTTCTTCTTCTGCACAGCTAAGCTGGAAGTGGCATTTGCAGCTCGCAATAGTGCAGAGTTATCTCAAAGAAAGGGGCCACGGTGTTTCTGTATCTCCATTATGTTGGTGCGGCTTCGGAACTTTTAAATATCTTGAGATATCTCGAGAACTACGCATCTGATCAAAAAATATCATAGAACATAAAAAGTATGAAACTTAATTCTCTACAAAAAAGGTCTCTTAACATTTTGCCATAGCTCGCTTGGTTTCCGAGATATTTGCAGATTTATCTCAAGGGAAGGGGCCTGACGGACATATTTCGAGATATTTCTTCTTCTTGTTGTTCTTCTTCTGCACAGCTAAACTGGAAGTGGCATTTCCAGCTCGCAATAGTGCAGAGTTATCTCAAAGAAAGGGGCCACGGTGTTTCTGTATCTCCATTATGTTGGTGCGGCTTCGGAACTTTTAAATATCTTGAGATATCTCGAGAACTACGCATCTGATCAAAAAATATCATAGAACATAAAAAGTAGGAAACTTAATTCTCTACAAAAAAGGTCTCTTAACATTTTGCCATAGCTCGCTTGGTTTCCGAGATATTTGCAGATTTATCTCAAGGGAAGGGGCCTGACGGACATATTTCGAGATATTTCTTCTTCTTGTTGTTCTTCTTCTGCACAGCTAAGCTGGAAGTGGCATTTGCAGCTCGCAATAGTGCAGAGTTATCTCAGAGAAAGGGGCCACGGTGTTTCTGTATTTCTATTATGTTGGTGCGGCTTCGGAACTTTTAAATATCTTGATATATCTCGAGAACTACGCATCTGATCAAAAAATATCATAGAACATGAAAAGTAGGAAACTTAATTCTCTACAAAAAAGGTCTCTTAACATTTTGCCATAGCTCGCTTCGTTTCCGAGATATTTGCAGATATATCACAAGGGAAGGGGCCTGACGGACATATTTCGAGATATTTCTTCTTCTTGTTGTTCTTCTTCTGCACAGCTAAGCTGGAAGTGGCATTTGCAGCTCGCAATAGTGCAGAGTTATCTCAAAGAAAGGGGCCACGGTGTTTCTGTATCTCCATTATGTTGGTGCGGCTTCGGAACTTTTAAATATCTTGAGATATCTCGAGAACTACGCATCTGATCAAAAAATATCATAGAACATAAAAAGTAGGCAACTTAATTCTCTATAAAAAAGGTCTCTTAACATTTTGCCATAGCTCGCTTCGTTTCCGAGATATTTGCAGATTTATGTCAAGGGAAGGGGCCTGACGGACATATTTCGAGATATTTCTTCTTCTTGTTGTTCCTCTTCTGCACAGCTAAGCTGGAAGTGGCATTTGCAGCTCGCAATAGTGCAGAGTTATCTCAAAGAAAGGGGCCACGCTGTTTCTGTATCTCTATTATGTTGGTGCGGCTTCGGAACTTTTAAATATCTTGATATATCTCGAGAACTACGCATCTGATCAAAAAATATCATAGAACATAAAAAGTAGGAAACATAATTCTCTACAAAAAAGGTCTCTCAACATTTTGCGATAGCTCGCTTCGTTTCCGAGATATTTGCAGATTTATCTCAAGGGAAGGGGCCTGACGGACATATTTCGAGATATTTCTTCTTCTTGTCGTTCTTCTTCTGCACAGCTAAGCTGGAAGTGGCATTTGCGGCTCGCACTAGTGCAGAGTTATCTCGAAGAAAGGGGCCACGGTGTTTCTGTATCTCTATTATGTTGGTGCGGCTTCGGAACTTTTAAATATCTTGAGATATCTCGAGAACTACGCATCTGATCAAAAAATATCATAGAACATAAAAAGTATGAAACTTAATTCTCTACAAAAAAGGTCTCTTAACATTTTGCCATAGCTCGCTTGGTTTCCGAGATATTTGCAGATTTATCTCAAGGGAAGGGGCCTGACGGACATATTTCGAGATATTTCTTCTTCTTGTTGTTCTTCTTCTGCACAGCTAAACTGGAAGTGGCATTTCCAGCTCGCAATAGTGCAGAGTTATCTCAAAGAAAGGGGCCACGGTGTTTCTGTATCTCCATTATGTTGGTGCGGCTTCGGAACTTTTAAATATCTTGAGATATCTCGAGAACTACGCATCTGATCAAAAAATATCATAGAACATAAAAAGTATGAAACTTAATTCTCTACAAAAAAGGTCTCTTAACATTTTGCCATAGCTCGCTTGGTTTCCGAGATATTTGCAGATTTATCTCAAGGGAAGGGGCCTGACGGACATATTTCGAGATATTTCTTCTTCTTGTTGTTCTTCTTCTGCACAGCTAAACTGGAAGTGGCATTTCCAGCTCGCAATAGTGCAGAGTTATCTCAAAGAAAGGGGCCACGGTGTTTCTGTATCTCCATTATGTTGGTGCGGCTTCGGAACTTTTAAATATCTTGAGATATCTCGAGAACTACGCATCTGATCAAAAAATATCATAGAACATAAAAAGTAGGAAACTTAATTCTCTACAAAAAAGGTCTCTTAACATTTTGCCATAGCTCGCTTGGTTTCCGAGATATTTGCAGATTTATCTCAAGGGAAGGGGCCTGACGGACATATTTCGAGATATTTCTTCTTCTTGTTGTTCTTCTTCTGCACAGCTAAGCTGGAAGTGGCATTTGCAGCTCGCAATAGTGCAGAGTTATCTCAGAGAAAGGGGCCACGGTGTTTCTGTATTTCTATTATGTTGGTGCGGCTTCGGAACTTTTAAATATCTTGATATATCTCGAGAACTACGCATCTGATCAAAAAATATCATAGAACATGAAAAGTAGGAAACTTAATTCTCTACAAAAAAGGTCTCTTAACATTTTGCCATAGCTCGCTTCGTTTCCGAGATATTTGCAGATTTATCTCAAGGGAAGGGGCCTGACGGACATATTTCGAGATATTTCTTCTTCTCGTTGTTCTTCTTCTGCACAGCTAAGCTGGAAGTGGCGTTTGCAGCTCGCAATAGTGCAGAGTTATCTCAAAGAAAGGGGCCACGGTGTTTCTGTATCTCTATTATGTTGGTGCGGCTTCGGAACTTTTAAATATCTTGATATATCTCGAGAACTACGCATCTGATCAAAAAATATCATAGAACATAAAAAGTAGGAAACTTAATTCTCTACAAAAAAGGTCTCTTAACATTTTGCCATAGCTCGCTTCGTTTCCGAGATATTTGCAGATTTATCTCAAGGGAAGGGGCCTGACGGACATATTTCGAGATATTTCTTCTTCTTGTTGTTCTTCTTCTGCACAGCTAAACTGGAAGTGGCATTTCCAGCTCGCAATAGTGCAGAGTTATCTCAAAGAAAGGGGCCACGGTGTTTCTGTATCTCTATTATGTTGGTGCGGCTTCGGAAGTTTTAAATATCTGGATATATCTCGAGAACTACGCATCTGATCAAAAAATATCATAGAACGTAAAAAGTAGGAAACTTAATTCTCTACAAAAAAGGTCTCTTAACATTTTGCCATAGCTCGTTTCGTTTCCGAGATATTTGCAGATATATATCAAGGGAAGGGGCCTGACGGACATATTTCGAGATATTTCTTCTTCTTGTTGTTCTTCTTCTGCACAGCTAAACTGGAAGTGGCATTTCCAGCTCGCAATAGTGCAGAGTTATCTCAAAGAAAGCGGCCACGGTGTTTCTGTACCTCTATTATGTTGGTGCAGCTTCGGAACTTTTAAATATCTTGATATATCTCGAGATCTACGCATCTGATCAAAAAATATCATAGAACATGAAAAGTAGGAAACTTAATTCTCTACAAAAAAGGTCTCTTAACATTTTGCCATAGCTCGCTTCGTTTCCGAGATATTTGCAGATTTATCTCAAGGGAAGGGGCCTAACGGACATATTTCGTGATATTTCTTCTTCTTGTTGTTCTTCTTCTGCACAGCTAAGCTGGAAGTGGCATTTGCAGCTCGCAATAGTGCAGAGTTATCTCAAAGAAAGGGGCCACGGTGTTTCTGTATCTCTATTATGTTGGTGCGGCTTCGGAACTTTTAAATATCTTGATATATCTCGAGAACAACGCATCTGATCAAAAAATATCATAGAACATAAAAAGTAGGAAACTTAATTCTCTACAACAAAGGTCTCTTAACATTTTGCCATAGCTCGCTTGGTTTCCGAGATATTTGCAGATTTATCTCAAGGGAAGGGGCCTGACGGACATATTTCGAGATATTTCTTCTTCTTGTTGTTCTTCTTCTGCACAGCTAAGCTGGAAGTGGCATTTGCAGCGCGCAATAGTGCAGAGTTATCTCAAAGAAAGGGGCCACGGTGTTTCTGTATCTCTATTATGTTGGTGCGGCTTCGGAACTTTTAAATATCTTGATATATCTCGAGAACTACGCATCTGATCAAAAAATATCATAGAACATAGAAAGTAGGAAACTTAATTCTCTACAAAAAACGTCTCTTAACATTTTGCCATAGCTCGCTTCGTTTCCGAGATATTTGCAGATTTATCTCAAGGGAAGGGGCCTGACGGACATATTTCGAGATATTTCTTCTTCTTGTTGTTCTTCTTCTGCACAGCTAAACTGGAAGTGGCATTTCCAGCTCGCAATAGTGCAGAGTTATCTCAAAGAAAGGGGCCACGGTGTTTCTGTATCTCTATTATGTTGGTGCGGCTTCGGAACTTTTAAATATCTTGATATATCTCGAGAACTACGCATCTGATCAAAAAATATCATAGAACATAAAAAGTAGGAAACTTAATTCTCTACAAAAAAGGTCTCTTAACATTATGCCATAGCTCGCTTCGTTTCCGAGATATTTGCTGATTTATCTCAAGGGAAGGGGCCTGACGGACATATTTCGAGATATTTCTTCTTCTTGTTGTTCTTCTTCTGCACAGCTAAACTGGAAGTGGCATTTCCAGCTCGCAATAGTGCAGAGTTATCTCAAAGAAAGGGTCCACGGTGTTTCTGTATCTCTATTATGTTGGTGCGGCTTCGGAACTTTTAAATATCTTGATATATCTCGAGAACTACGCATCTGATCAAAAAATATCATAGAACATAAAAAGTAGGAAACTTAATTCTCTACAAGAAAGGTCTCTTAACATTTTGCCATAGCTCGCTTCGTTTCCGAGATATTTGCAGATTTATCTCAAGGGATGGGGCCTGACGGACATATTTCGAGATATTTCTTCTTCTTGTTGTTCTTCTTCTGCACAGCTAAGCTGGAAGTGACATTTGCGGCTCGCACTAGTGCAGAGTTATCTCAAAGAAAGGGGCCACGGTGTTTCTGGATCTCTATTATGTTGGTGCGGCTTCGGAACTTTTAGATATCTCGATATATCTCGAAAACTACGCTTCTGATCAAAAAATATCATAGAACATAAATTGTAGGAAACATAATTCTCTACAAAAAAGGTCTCTTAACATTTTGCCATAGCTCGTTTCGTTTCCGAGATATTTGCAGATATATCTCAAGGGAAGGGGCCTGACGGACATATTTCGAGATATTTCTTCTTCTTGTTGTTCTTCTTCTGCACATCTAAGCTGGAAGTGGCATTTGCAGCTCGCAATAGTGCAGAGTTATCTCAAAGAAAGCGGCCACGGTGTTTCTGTACCTCTATTATGTTGGTGCAGCTTCGGAACTTTTAAATATCTTGATATATCTCGAGATCTACGCATCTGATCAAAAAATATCATAGAACATGAAAAGTAGGAAACTTAATTCTCTACAAAAAAGGTCTCTTAACATTTTGCCATAGCTCGCTTCGTTTCCGAGATATATGCAGATTTATCTCAAGGGAAGGGGCCTAACGGACATATTTCGTGATATTTCTTCTTCTTGTTGTTCTTCTTCTGCACAGCTAAGCTGGAAGTGGCATTTGCAGCTCGCAATAGTGCAGAGTTATCTCAAAGAAAGGGGCCACGGTGTTTCTGTATCTCTATTATGTTGGTGCGGCTTCGGAACTTTTAAATATCTTGATATATCTCGAGAACAACGCATCTGATCAAAAATATCATACAACATAAAAAGTAGGAAACTTAATTCTCTACAACAAAGGTCTCTTAACATTTTGCCATAGCTCGCTTCGTTTCCGAGATATTTGCTGATTTATCTCAAGGGAAGGGGCCTGACGGACATATTTCGAGATATTTCTTCTTCTTGTTGTTCTTCTTCTGCACAGCTAAGCTGGAAGTGGCATTTGCGGCTCGCACTAGTGCAGAGTTATCTCAAAGAAAGGGGCCACGGTGTTTCTGGATCTCTATTATGTTGGTGCGGCTTCGGAACTTTTAAATATCTCGATATATCTCGAAAACTACGCTTCTGATCAAAAAATATCATATAACATAAATTGTAGGAAACATAATTCTCTACAAAAAAGGTCTCTTAACATTTTGCCATAGCTCGTTTCGTTTCCGAGATATTTGCAGATATATCTCAAGGGAAGGGGCCTGACGGACATATTTCGAGATATTTCTTCTTCTTGTTGTTCTTCTTCTGCACAGCTAAACTGGAAGTGGCATTTCCAGCTCGCAATAGTGCAGAGTTATCTCAAAGAAAGGGGCCACGGTGTTTCTGTATCTCTATTATGTTGGTGCGGCTTCGGAACTTTTAAATATCTTGATATATCTCGAGAACTACGCATCTGATCAAAAAATATCATAGAACATAAAAAGTAGGAAACTTAATTCTCTACAAAAAAGGTCTCTTAACATTATGCCATAGCTCGCTTCGTTTCCGAGATATTTGCTGATTTATCTCAAGGGAAGGGGCCTGACGGACATATTTCGAGATATTTCTTCTTCTTGTTGCTCTTCTTCTGCACAGCTAAACTGGAAGTGGCATTTCCAGCTCGCAATAGTGCAGAGTTATCTCAAAGAAAGGGGCCACGGTGTTTCTGGATCTCTATTATGTTGGTGCGGCTTCGGAACTTTCAAATATCTCGATATATCTCGAAAACTACGCTTCTGATCAAAAAATATCATAGAACATAAATTGTAGGAAACATAATTCTCTACAAAAAAGGTCTCTTAACATTTTGCCATAGCTCGCTTCGTTTCCGAGATATTTGCAGATTTATCTCAAGGGAAGGGGCCTAACGGACATATTTCGTGATATTTCTTCTTCTTGTTGTTCTTCTTCTGCACAGCTAAGCTGGAAGTGGCATTTGCAGCTCGCAATAGTGCAGAGTTATCTCAAAGAAAGGGGCCACGGTGTTTCTGTATCTCTATTATGTTGGTGCGGCTTCGGAACTTTTAAATATCTTGATATATCTCGAGAACAACGCATCTGATCAAAAAATATCATACAACATAAAAAGTAGGAAACTTAATTCTCTACAACAAAGGTCTCTTAACATTTTGCCATAGCTCGCTTGGTTTCCGAGATATTTGCAGATTTATCTCAAGGGAAGGGGCCTGACGGACATATTTCGAGATATTTCTTCTTCTTGTTGTTCTTCTTCTGCACAGCTAAGCTGGAAGTGGCATTTGCAGCGCGCAATAGTGCAGAGTTATCTCAAAGAAAGGGGCCACGGTGTTTCTGTATCTCTATTATGTTGGTGCGGCTTCGGAACTTTTAAATATCTTGATATATCTCGAGAACTACGCATCTGATCAAAAAATATCATAGAACATAGAAAGTAGGAAACTTAATTCTCTACAAAAAACGTCTCTTAACATTTTGCCATAGCTCGCTTCGTTTCCGAGATATTTGCAGATTTATCTCAAGGGAAGGGGCCTGACGGACATATTTCGAGATATTTCTTCTTCTTGTTGTTCTTCTTCTGCACAGCTAAGCTGGAAGTGGCATTTGCAGCTCGCAATAGTGCAGAGTTATCGCAAAGAAAGGGGACACGGTGTTTCTGTATCTCTATTATGTTGCTGCGGCTTCGGAACTTTTAAATATCTTGATATATCTCGAGAACTACGCATCTGATCAAAAAATACCATAGAACATAAAAAGTAGGAAACTTAATTCTCTACAAAAAAGGTCTCTTAACATTTTGCCATAGCTCGCTTCGTTTCCGAGATATTTGCAGATTTATCTCAAGGGAAGGGGCCTGACGGACATATTTCGAGATATTTCTCCTTCTTGTCGTTCTTCTTCTGCACAGCTAAGCTGGAAGTGGCATTTGCGGCTCGCACTAGTGCAGAGTTATCTCGAAGAAAGGGGCCACGGTGTTTCTGTATCTCTATTATGTTGGTGCGGCTTCGGAACTTTTAAATATCTTGATATATCTCGAGAACTACGCATCTGATCAAAAAATATCATAGAACATAAAAAGTAGGAAACTTAATTCTCTACAAAAAAGGTCTCTTAACATTTTGCCATAGCTCGCTTCGTTTCCGAGATATTTGCAGATTTATCTCAAGGGAAGGGGCCTGACGGACATATTTCGAGATATTTCTTCTTCTTGTTGTTCTTCTTCTGCACAGCTAAACTGGAAGTGGCATTTCCAGCTCGCAATAGTGCAGAGTTATCTCAAAGAAAGGGGCCACGGTGTTTCTGTATCTCTATTATGTTGGTGCGGCTTCGGAAGTTTTAAATATCTGGATATATCTCGAGAACTACGCATCTGATCAAAAAATATCATAGAACGTAAAAAGTAGGAAACTTAATTCTCTACAAAAAAGGTCTCTTAACATTTTGCCATAGCTCGCTTCGTGTCCGAGATATTTGCAGATTTATCTCAAAGGAAGGGGCTTGACGGACATATTTCGAGATATTTCTTCTTCTCGTTGTTCTTCTTCTGCACAGCTAAGCTGGAAGTGGCGTTTGCAGCTCGCAATAGTGCAGAGTTATCTCAAAGAAAGGGGCCACGGTGTTTCTGTATCTCTATTATGTTGGTGCGGCTTCGGAACTTTTAAATATCTTGATATATCTCGAGAACTACGCATCTGATCAAAAAATATCATAGAACATAGAAAGTAGGAAACTTAATTCTCTACAAAAAAGGTCTCTTAACATTTTGCCATAGCTCGCTTCGTTTCCGAGATATTTGCAGATTTATCTCAAGGGAAGGGGCCTGACGGACATATTTCGAGATATTTCTTCTTCTTGTTGTTCTTCTTCTGCACAGCTAAGCTGGAAGTGGCATTTGCAGCTCGCAATAGTGCAGAGTTATCGCAAAGAAAGGGGACACGGTGTTTCTGTATCTCTATTATGTTGCTGCGGCTTCGGAACTTTTAAAAATCTTGATATATCTCGAGAACAACGCATCTGATCAAAAAATATCATAGAACATAAAAAGTAGGAAACTTAATTCTCTACAACAAAGGTCTCTTAACATTTTGCCATAGCTCGCTTCGTTTCCGAGATATTTGCTGATTTATCTCAAGGGAAGGGGCCTGACGGACATATTTCGAGATATTTCTTCTTCTTGTTGTTCTTCTTCTGCACAGCTAAGCTGGAAGTGGCATTTGCGGCTCGCACTAGTGCAGAGTTATCTCAAAGAAAGGGTCCACGGTGTTTCTGTATCTCTATTATGTTGGTGCGGCTTCGGAACTTTTAAATATCTTGATATATCTCGAGAACTACGCATCTGATCAAAAAATATCATAGAACATAAAAAGTAGGAAACTTAATTCTCTACAAGAAAGGTCTCTTAACATTTTGCCATAGCTCGCTTCGTTTCCGAGATATTTGCAGATTTATCTCAAGGGATGGGGCCTGACGGACATATTTCGAGATATTTCTTCTTCTTGTTGTTCTTCTTCTGCACAGCTAAGCTGGAAGTGACATTTGCGGCTCGCACTAGTGCAGAGTTATCTCAAAGAAAGGGGCCACGGTGTTTCTGGATCTCTATTATGTTGGTGCGGCTTCGGAACTTTTAGATATCTCGATATATCTCGAAAACTACGCTTCTGATCAAAAAATATCATAGAACATAAATTGTAGGAAACATAATTCTCTACAAAAAAGGTCTCTTAACATTTTGCCATAGCTCGTTTCGTTTCCGAGATATTTGCAGATATATCTCAAGGGAAGGGGCCTGACGGACATATTTCGAGATATTTCTTCTTCTTGTTGTTCTTCTTCTGCACATCTAAGCTGGAAGTGGCATTTGCAGCTCGCAATAGTGCAGAGTTATCTCAAAGAAAGCGGCCACGGTGTTTCTGTACCTCTATTATGTTGGTGCAGCTTCGGAACTTTTAAATATCTTGATATATCTCGAGATCTACGCATCTGATCAAAAAATATCATAGAACATGAAAAGTAGGAAACTTAATTCTCTACAAAAAAGGTCTCTTAACATTTTGCCATAGCTCGCTTCGTTTCCGAGATATATGCAGATTTATCTCAAGGGAAGGGGCCTAACGGACATATTTCGTGATATTTCTTCTTCTTGTTGTTCTTCTTCTGCACAGCTAAGCTGGAAGTGGCATTTGCAGCTCGCAATAGTGCAGAGTTATCTCAAAGAAAGGGGCCACGGTGTTTCTGTATCTCTATTATGTTGGTGCGGCTTCGGAACTTTTAAATATCTTGATATATCTCGAGAACAACGCATCTGATCAAAAATATCATAGAACATAAAAAGTAGGAAACTTAATTCTCTACAACAAAGGTCTCTTAACATTTTGCCATAGCTCGCTTCGTTTCCGAGATATTTGCTGATTTATCTCAAGGGAAGGGGCCTGACGGACATATTTCGAGATATTTCTTCTTCTTGTTGTTCTTCTTCTGCACAGCTAAGCTGGAAGTGGCATTTGCGGCTCGCACTAGTGCAGAGTTATCTCAAAGAAAGGGGCCACGGTGTTTCTGGATCTCTATTATGTTGGTGCGGCTTCGGAACTTTTAAATATCTCGATATATCTCGAAAACTACGCTTCTGATCAAAAAATATCATATAACATAAATTGTAGGAAACATAATTCTCTACAAAAAAGGTCTCTTAACATTTTGCCATAGCTCGTTTCGTTTCCGAGATATTTGCAGATATATCTCAAGGGAAGGGGCCTGACGGACATATTTCGAGATATTTCTTCTTCTTGTTGTTCTTCTTCTGCACAGCTAAACTGGAAGTGGCATTTCCAGCTCGCAATAGTGCAGAGTTATCTCAAAGAAAGGGGCCACGGTGTTTCTGTATCTCTATTATGTTGGTGCGGCTTCGGAACTTTTAAATATCTTGATATATCTCGAGAACTACGCATCTGATCAAAAAATATCATAGAACATAAAAAGTAGGAAACTTAATTCTCTACAAAAAAGGTCTCTTAACATTATGCCATAGCTCGCTTCGTTTCCGAGATATTTGCTGATTTATCTCAAGGGAAGGGGCCTGACGGACATATTTCGAGATATTTCTTCTTCTTGTTGCTCTTCTTCTGCACAGCTAAACTGGAAGTGGCATTTCCAGCTCGCAATAGTGCAGAGTTATCTCAAAGAAAGGGGCCACGGTGTTTCTGGATCTCTATTATGTTGGTGCGGCTTCGGAACTTTCAAATATCTCGATATATCTCGAAAACTACGCTTCTGATCAAAAAATATCATAGAACATAAATTGTAGGAAACATAATTCTCTACAAAAAAGGTCTCTTAACATTTTGCCATAGCTCGCTTCGTTTCCGAGATATTTGCAGATTTATCTCAAGGGAAGGGGCCTAACGGACATATTTCGTGATATTTCTTCTTCTTGTTGTTCTTCTTCTGCACAGCTAAGCTGGAAGTGGCATTTGCAGCTCGCAATAGTGCAGAGTTATCTCAAAGAAAGGGGCCACGGTGTTTCTGTATCTCTATTATGTTGGTGCGGCTTCGGAACTTTTAAATATCTTGATATATCTCGAGAACAACGCATCTGATCAAAAAATATCATACAACATAAAAAGTAGGAAACTTAATTCTCTACAACAAAGGTCTCTTAACATTTTGCCATAGCTCGCTTGGTTTCCGAGATATTTGCAGATTTATCTCAAGGGAAGGGGCCTGACGGACATATTTCGAGATATTTCTTCTTCTTGTTGTTCTTCTTCTGCACAGCTAAGCTGGAAGTGGCATTTGCAGCGCGCAATAGTGCAGAGTTATCTCAAAGAAAGGGGCCACGGTGTTTCTGTATCTCTATTATGTTGGTGCGGCTTCGGAACTTTTAAATATCTTGATATATCTCGAGAACTACGCATCTGATCAAAAAATATCATAGAACATAGAAAGTAGGAAACTTAATTCTCTACAAAAAACGTCTCTTAACATTTTGCCATAGCTCGCTTCGTTTCCGAGATATTTGCAGATTTATCTCAAGGGAAGGGGCCTGACGGACATATTTCGAGATATTTCTTCTTCTTGTTGTTCTTCTTCTGCACAGCTAAGCTGGAAGTGGCATTTGCAGCTCGCAATAGTGCAGAGTTATCGCAAAGAAAGGGGACACGGTGTTTCTGTATCTCTATTATGTTGCTGCGGCTTCGGAACTTTTAAATATCTTGATATATCTCGAGAACTACGCATCTGATCAAAAAATACCATAGAACATAAAAAGTAGGAAACTTAATTCTCTACAAAAAAGGTCTCTTAACATTTTGCCATAGCTCGCTTCGTTTCCGAGATATTTGCAGATTTATCTCAAGGGAAGGGGCCTGACGGACATATTTCGAGATATTTCTCCTTCTTGTCGTTCTTCTTCTGCACAGCTAAGCTGGAAGTGGCATTTGCGGCTCGCACTAGTGCAGAGTTATCTCGAAGAAAGGGGCCACGGTGTTTCTGTATCTCTATTATGTTGGTGCGGCTTCGGAACTTTTAAATATCTTGATATATCTCGAGAACTACGCATCTGATCAAAAAATATCATAGAACATAAAAAGTAGGAAACTTAATTCTCTACAAAAAAGGTCTCTTAACATTTTGCCATAGCTCGCTTCGTTTCCGAGATATTTGCAGATTTATCTCAAGGGAAGGGGCCTGACGGACATATTTCGAGATATTTCTTCTTCTTGTTGTTCTTCTTCTGCACAGCTAAACTGGAAGTGGCATTTCCAGCTCGCAATAGTGCAGAGTTATCTCAAAGAAAGGGGCCACGGTGTTTCTGTATCTCTATTATGTTGGTGCGGCTTCGGAAGTTTTAAATATCTGGATATATCTCGAGAACTACGCATCTGATCAAAAAATATCATAGAACGTAAAAAGTAGGAAACTTAATTCTCTACAAAAAAGGTCTCTTAACATTTTGCCATAGCTCGCTTCGTGTCCGAGATATTTGCAGATTTATCTCAAAGGAAGGGGCTTGACGGACATATTTCGAGATATTTCTTCTTCTCGTTGTTCTTCTTCTGCACAGCTAAGCTGGAAGTGGCGTTTGCAGCTCGCAATAGTGCAGAGTTATCTCAAAGAAAGGGGCCACGGTGTTTCTGTATCTCTATTATGTTGGTGCGGCTTCGGAACTTTTAAATATCTTGATATATCTCGAGAACTACGCATCTGATCAAAAAATATCATAGAACATAGAAAGTAGGAAACTTAATTCTCTACAAAAAAGGTCTCTTAACATTTTGCCATAGCTCGCTTCGTTTCCGAGATATTTGCAGATTTATCTCAAGGGAAGGGGCCTGACGGACATATTTCGAGATATTTCTTCTTCTTGTTGTTCTTCTTCTGCACAGCTAAGCTGGAAGTGGCATTTGCAGCTCGCAATAGTGCAGAGTTATCGCAAAGAAAGGGGACACGGTGTTTCTGTATCTCTATTATGTTGCTGCGGCTTCGGAACTTTTAAAAATCTTGATATATCTCGAGAACAACGCATCTGATCAAAAAATATCATAGAACATAAAAAGTAGGAAACTTAATTCTCTACAACAAAGGTCTCTTAACATTTTGCCATAGCTCGCTTCGTTTCCGAGATATTTGCTGATTTATCTCAAGGGAAGGGGCCTGACGGACATATTTCGAGATATTTCTTCTTCTTGTTGTTCTTCTTCTGCACAGCTAAGCTGGAAGTGGCATTTGCGGCTCGCACTAGTGCAGAGTTATCTCAAAGAAAGGGGCCACGGTGTTTCTGGATCTCTATTATGTTGGTGCGGCTTCGGAACTTTTAAATATCTCGATATATCTCGAAAACTACGCTTCTGATCAAAAAATATCATATAACATAAATTGTAGGAAACATAATTCTCTACAAAAAAGGTCTCTTAACATTTTGCCATACCTCGTTTCGTTTCCGAGATATTTGCAGATATATCTCAAGGGAAGGGGCCTGACGGACATATTTCGAGATATTTCTTCTTCTTGTTGTTCTTCTTCTGCACAGCTAAACTGGAAGTGGCATTTCCAGCTCGCAATAGTGCAGAGTTATCTCAAAGAAAGGGGCCACGGTGTTTCTGTATCTCTATTATGTTGGTGCGGCTTCGGAACTTTTAAATATCTTGATATATCTCGAGAACTACGCATCTGATCAAAAAATATCATAGAACATAAAAAGTAGGAAACTTAATTCTCTACAAAAAAGGTCTCTTAACATTATGCCATAGCTCGCTTCGTTTCCGAGATATTTGCTGATTTATCTCAAGGGAAGGGGCCTGACGGACATATTTCGAGATATTTCTTCTTCTTGTTGCTCTTCTTCTGCACAGCTAAACTGGAAGTGGCATTTCCAGCTCGCAATAGTGCAGAGTTATCTCAAAGAAAGGGGCCACGGTGTTTCTGTATCTCTATTATGTTGGTGCGGCTTCGAAACTTTTAAATATCTTGATATATCTCGAGAACTACGCATCTGATCAAAAAATATCATAGAACATAAAAAGTAGGAAACTTAATTCTCTACAAATAAGGTCTCGTAACATTTTGCCATAGCTCGCTTCGTTTCGGAGATATTTGCAGATTTATCTGAAGGGAAGGGGCCTGACGGACATATTTCGAGATATTTCTTCTTCTTGTTGTTCTTCTTCTGCACAGCTAAGCTGGAAGTGGCATTTCCAGCTCGCAATAGTGCAGAGTTATCTCAAAGAAAGGGGCCACGGTGTTTCTGTATCTCTATTATGTTGGTGCGGCTTCGGAACTTTTAAATATCTTGATATATCTCGAGAACTACGCATCTGATCAAAAAATATCATAGAACATAAAAAGTAGGAAACTTAATTCTCTACAAATAAGGTCTCTTAACATTTTGCCATAGCTCGCTTCGTTTCGGAGATATTTGCAGATTTATCTCAAGGGAAGGGGCCTGACGGACATATTTCGAGATATTTCTTCTTCTTGTTGTTCTTCTTCTGCACAGCTAAGCTGGAAGTGGCATTTGCAGCTCGCAATAATGCAGAGTTATCTCAAAGAAAGGGTCCACGGTGTTTCTGTATCTCTATTATGTTGGTGCGGCTTCGGAACTTTTAAATATCTTGATATATCTCGAGAACTACGCATCTGATCAAAAAATATCATAGAACATAAAAAGTAGGAAACTTAATTCTCTACAAGAAAGGTCTCTTAACATTTTGCCATAGCTCGCTTCGTTTCCGAGATATTTGCAGATTTATCTCAAGGGATGGGGCCTGACGGACATATTTCGAGATATTTCTTCTTCTTGTTGTTCTTCTTCTGCACATCTAAGCTGGAAGTGGCATTTGCAGCTCGCAATAGTGCAGAGTTATCTCAAAGAAAGCGGCCACGGTGTTTCTGTACCTCTATTATGTTGGTGCAGCTTCGGAACTTTTAAATATCTCGATATATCTCGAAAACTACGCTTCTGATCAAAAAATATCATAGAACATAAATTGTAGGAAACATAATTCTCTACAAAAAAGGTCTCTTAACATTTTGCCATAGCTCGTTTCGTTTCCGAGATATTTGCAGATATATCTCAAGGGAAGGGGCCTGACGGACATATTTCGAGATATTTCTTCTTGTTGTTGTTCTTCTTCTGCACAGCTAAACTGGAAGTGGCATTTCCAGCTCGCAATAGTGCAGAGTTATCTCAAAGAAAGGGGCCACGGTGTTTCTGTATCTCTATTATGTTGGTGCGGCTTCGGAACTTTTAAATATCTTGATATATCTCGAGAACTACGCATCTGATCAAAAAATATCATAGAACATAAAAAGTAGGAAACTTAATTCTCTACAAATAAGGTCTCTTAACATTTTGCCATAGCTCGCTTCGTTTCGGAGATATTTGCAGATTTATCTCAAGGGAAGGGGCCTGACGGACATATTTCGAGATATTTCTTCTTCTTGTTGTTCTTCTTCTGCACAGCTAAGCTGGAAGTGGCATTTGCGGCTCGCACTAGTGCAGAGTTATCTGAAAGAAAGGGGCCACGGTGTTTCTGTATCTCTATTATGTTGGTGCGGCTTCGGAACTTTTAAATATCTCGATATATCTCGGAAACTACGCTTCTGATCAAAAAATATCATAGAACATAAATTGTAGGAAACATAATTCTCCACAAAAAAGGTCTCTCAACATTTTGCCATAGCTCGTTTCGTTTCCGAGATATTTGCAGATATATCTCAAGGGAAGGGGCCTGACGGACATATTTCGAGATATTTCTTCTTCTTGTTGTTCTTCTTCTGCACAGCTAAGCTGGAAGTGGCATTTGCGGCTCGCACTAGTGCAGAGTTATCTCAAAGAAAGGGGCCACGGTGTTTCTGGATCTCTATTATGTTGGTGCGGCTTCGGAACTTTTAAATATCTCGATATATCTCGAAAACTACGCTTCTGATCAAAAAATATCATAGAACATAAATTGTAGGAAACATAATTCTCTACAAAAAAGGTCTCTTAACATTTTGCCATAGCTCGTTTCGTTTCCGAGATATTTGCAGATATATCTCAAGGGAAGGGGCCTGACGGACATATTTCGAGATATTTCTTCTTGTTGTTGTTCTTCTTCTGCACAGCTAAACTGGAAGTGGCATTTCCAGCTCGCAATAGTGCAGAGTTATCTCAAAGAAAGGGGCCACGGTGTTTCTGTATCTCTATTATGTTGGTGCGGCTTCGGAACTTTTAAATATCTTGATATATCTCGAGAACTACGCATCTGATCAAAAAATATCATAGAACATAAAAAGTAGGAAACTTAATTCTCTACAAATAAGGTCTCTTAACATTTTGCCATAGCTCGCTTCGTTTCGGAGATATTTGCAGATTTATCTCAAGGGAAGGGGCCTGACGGACATATTTCGAGATATTTCTTCTTCTTGTTGTTCTTCTTCTGCACAGCTAAGCTGGAAGTGGCATTTGCGGCTCGCACTAGTGCAGAGTTATCTGAAAGAAAGGGGCCACGGTGTTTCTGTATCTCTATTATGTTGGTGCGGCTTCGGAACTTTTAAATATCTCGATATATCTCGGAAACTACGCTTCTGATCAAAAAATATCATAGAACATAAATTGTAGGAAACATAATTCTCCACAAAAAAGGTCTCTCAACATTTTGCCATAGCTCGTTTCGTTTCCGAGATATTTGCAGATATATCTCAAGGGAAGGGGCCTGACGGACATATTTCGAGATATTTCTTCTTCTTGTTGTTCTTCTTCTGCACAGCTAAGCTGGAAGTGGCATTTGCGGCTCGCACTAGTGCAGAGTTATCTCAAAGAAAGGGGCCACGGTGTTTCTGTATCTCTATTATGTTGGTGCGGCTTCGGAACTTTTAAATATCTTGATATATCTCGAGAACTACGCATCTGATCAAAAAATATCAAAGAACATAAAAAGTAGGAAACTTAATTCTCTACAAAAAAGGTCTCTTAACATTTTGCCATAGCTCGCTTCGTTTCCGAGATATTTGCAGATTTATCTCAAGGGAAGGGGCCTGACGGACATATTTCGAGATATTTCTTCTTCTTGTTGTTCTTCTTCTGCACAGCTAAACTGGAAGTGGCATTTCCAGCTCGCAATAGTGCAGAGTTATCTCAAAGGAAGGGGCCACGGTGTTTCTGTATCTCTATTATGTTGGTGCGGCTTCGGAACTTTTAAATATCTTGATATATCTCGAGAACTACGCATCTGATCAAAAAATATCATAGAACATAAAAAGTAGGAAACTTAATTCTCTACAAAAAAGGTCTCTTAACATTTTGCCATAGCTCGCTTCGTTTCCGAGATATTTGCAGATTTATCTCGAGGGAAGGGGCCTGACGGACATATTTCGAGATATTTCTTCTTCTTGTTGTTCTTCTTCTGCACAGCTAAGCTGGAAGTGGCACTTGCGGCTCGCACTAGTGCAGAGTTATCTCAAAGAAAGGGGCCACGGTGTTTCTGGATCTCTATTATGTTGGTGCGGCTTCGGAACTTTTAAATATCTCGATATATCTCGAAAACTACGCTTCTGATCAAAAAATATCATAGAATATAAATTGTAGGAAACATAATTCTCTACAAAAAAGGTCTCTTAACATTTTGCCATAGCTCGTTTCGTTTCCGAGATATTTGCAGATATATCTCAAGGGAAGGGGCCTGACGGACATATTTCGAGATATTCCTTCTTCTTGTTGTTCTTCTTCTGCACAGCTAAACTGGAAGTGGCATTTCCAGCTCGCAATAGTGCAGAGTTATCTCAAAGAAAGGGGCCACGGTGTTTCTGTATCTCTATTATGTTGGTGCGGCTTCGGAACTTTTAAATATCTTGATATATCTCGAGAACTACGCATCTGATCAAAAAATATCATAGAACATAAAAAGTAGGAAACTTAATTCTCTACAAAAAAGGTCTCTCAACATTTTGCCATAGCTCGTTTCGTTTCCGAGATATTTGCAGATATATCTCAAGGGAAGGGGCCTGACGGACATATTTCGAGATATTTCTTCTTCTTGTTGTTCTTCTTCTGCACAGCTAAACTGGAAGTGGCGTTTCCAGCTCGCAATAGCGCAGAGTTATCTGAAAGAAAGGGGCCACGGTGTTGCTGTATCTCTATTATGTTGGTGCGGCTTCGGAACTTTTAAATACCTTGATATATCTCGAGAACTAAGCATCTGATCAAAAAATATCAAAGAACATAAAAAGTAGGAAACTTAATTCTCTACAAAAAAGGTCTCTTAACATTTTGCCATAGCTCGCTTCGTTTCCGAGATATTTGCAGATTTATCTCGAGGGAAGGGGCCTGACGGACATATTTCGAGATATTTCTTCTTCTTGTTGTTCTTCTTCTGCACAGCTAAGCTGGAAGTGGCTTTTGCGGCTCGCACTAGTGCAAAGTTATCTCAAAGAAAGGGGCCACGGTGTTTCTGTATCTCTATTATGTTGGTGCGGCTTCGGAACTTTTAAATATCTCGATATATCTCGAGAACTACGCATCTGATCAAAAAATATCATAGAACATAAAAAGTAGGAAACTTAATTCTCTACAAAAAAGGTCTCTTAACATTTTGCCATACCTCGCTTCGTTTCCGAGATATTTGCAGATTTATCTCAAGGGAAGGGGCCTGACGGACATATTTCGAGATATTTCTTCTTCTTGTTGTTCTTCTTCTGCACAGCTAAACTGGAAGTGGCATTTCCAGCTCGCAATAGTGCAGAGTTATCTCAAAGGAAGGGGCCACGGTGTTTCTGTATCTCTATTATGTTGGTGCGGCTTCGGAACTTTTAAATATCTTGATATATCTCGAGAACTACGCATCTGATCAAAAAATATCATAGAACATAAAAAGTAGGAAACTTAATTCTCTACAAAAAAGGTCTCTTAACATTTTGCCATAGCTCGCTCCGTTTCCGAGATATTTGCAGATTTATCTCGAGGGAAGGGGCCTGACGGACATATTTCGAGATATTTCTTCTTCTTGTTGTTCTTCTTCTGCACAGCTAAGCTGGAAGTGGCATTTGCGGCTCGCACTAGTGCAGAGTTATCTCAAAGAAAGGGGCCACGGTGTTTCTGGATCTCTATTATGTTGGTGCGGCTTCGGAACTTTTAAATATCTCGATATATCTCGAAAACTACGCTTCTGATCAAAAAATATCATAGAACATAAATTGTAGGAAACATAATTCTCTACAAAAAAGGTCTCTTAACATTTTGCCATAGCTCGTTTCGTTTCCGAGATATTTGCAGATATATCTCAAGGGAAGGGGCCTGACGGACATATTTCGAGATATTTCTTCTTCTTGTTGTTCTTCTTCTGCACAGCTAAACTGGAAGTGGCATTTCCAGCTCGCAATAGTGCAGAGTTATCTCAAAGAAAGGGGCCACGGTGTTTCTGTATCTCTATTATGTTGGTGCGGCTTCGGAACTTTTAAATATCTTGATATATCTCGAGAACTGCGCATCTGATCAAAAAATATCATAGAACATAAAAAGTAGGAAACTTAATTCTCTACAAAAAAGGTCTCTTAACATTTTGCCATAGCTCGCTTCGTTTCCGAGATATTTGCAGATTTATCTCAAGGGAAGGGGCCTAACGGACATATTTCGTGATATTTCTTCTTCTTGTTGTTCTTCTTCTGCACAGCTAAGCTGGAAGTGGCATTTGCAGCTCGCAATAGTGCAGAGTTATCTCAAAGAAAGGGGCCACGGTGTTTCTGTATCTCTATTATGTTGGTGCGGCTTCGGAACTTTTAAATATCTTGATATATCTCGAGAACAACGCATCTGATCCAAAAATATCATAGAACATAAAAAGTAGGAAACTTAATTCTCTACAACAAAGGTCTCTTAACATTTTGCCATAGCTCGCTTCGTTTCCGAGATATTTGCAGATTTATCTCGAGGGAAGGGGCCTGACGGACATATTTCGAGATATTTCTTCTTCTTGTTGTTCTTCTTCTGCACAGCTAAGCTGGAAGTGGCATTTGCGGCTCGCACTAGTGCAGAGTTATCTCAAAGAAAGGGGCCACGGTGTTTCTGGATCTCTATTATGTTGGTGCGGCTTCGGAACTTTTAAATATCTCGATATATCTCGAAAACTACGCTTCTGATCAAAAAATATCATACAACATAAATTGTAGGAAACATAATTCTCTACAAAAAACGTCTCTTAACATTTTGCCATAGCTCGCTTTGTTTCCGAGATATTTGCAGATTCAGCTCAAAGGAACTGGCCTGACGGACATATTTCGAGATATTTCTTCTTCTTGTTGTTCTTCCTCTGCACAGCTAAGCTGGAAGTGGCATTTGCAGCTCGCAATAGTGCAGAGTTATCTCAAAGAAAGGGGCCACGGTGTTTCTGTATCTCTATTATGTTGGTGCGGCTTCGGAACTTTTAAATATCTTGATATATCTCGAGAACTACGCATCTGATCAAAAAATATCATAGAACATAAAAAGTAGGAAACTGAATTCTCTACAAATAAGGTCTCTTAACATTTTGCCATAGCTCGCTTCGTTTCGGAGATATTTGCAGATTTATCTCAAGGGAAGGGGCCTGACGGACATATTTCGAGATATTTCTTCTTCTTGTTGTTCTTCTTCTGCACAGCTAAGCTGGAAGTGGCATTTGCGGCTCGCACTAGTGCAGAGTTATCTGAAAGAAAGGGGCCACGGTGTTTCTGTATCTCTATTATGTTGGTGCGGCTTCGGAACTTTTAAATATCTCGATATATCTCGGAAACTACGCTTCTGATCAAAAAATATCATAGAACATAAATTGTAGGAAACATAATTCTCTACAAAAAAGGTCTCCCAACATTTTGCCATAGCTCGTTTCGTTTCCGAGATATTTGCAGATATATCTCAAGGGAAGGGGCCTGACGGACATATTTCGAGATATTTCTTCTTCTTGTTGTTCTTCTTCTGCACAGCTAAACTGGAAGTGGCATTTCCAGCTCGCAATAGTGCAGAGTTATCTCAAAGGAAGGGGCCACGGTGTTTCTGTATCTCTATTATGTTGGTGCGGCTTCGGAACTTTTAAATATCTTGATATATCTCGAGAACTACGCATCTGATCAAAAAATATCATAGAACATAAAAAGTAGGAAACTTAATTCTCTACAAAAAAGGTCTGTTAACATTTTGCCATAGCTCGCTTCGTTTCCGAGATATTTGCAGATTTATCTCGAGGGAAGGGGCCTGACGGACATATTTCGAGATATTTCTTCTTCTTGTTGTTCTTCTTCTGCACAGCTAAGCTGGAAGTGGCATTTGCGGCTCGCACTAGTGCAGAGTTATCTCAAAGAAAGGGGCCACGGTGTTTCTGGATCTCTATTATGTTGGTGCGGCTTCGGAACTTTTAAATATCTCGATATATCTCGAAAACTACGCTTCTGATCAAAAAATATCATAGAACATAAATTGTAGGAAACATAATTCTCTACAAAAAAGGTCTCTTAACATTTTGCCATAGCTCGTTTCGTTTCCGAGATATTTGCAGATATATCTCAAGGGAAGGGGCCTGACGGACATATTTCGAGATATTTCTTCTTCTTGTTGTTCTTCTTCTGCACAGCTAAACTGGAAGTGGCATTTCCAGCTCGCAATAGTGCAGAGTTATCTCAAAGAAAGGGGCCACGGTGTTTCTGTATCTCTATTATGTTGGTGCGGCTTCAGAACTTTTAAATATCTCGATATATCTCGAAAACTACGCTTCTGATCAAAAAATATCATAGAACGTAAATTGTAGGAAACATTATTCTCTACAAAAAAGGTCTCTTAACATTTTGCCATACCTCGCTTCGTTTCCAAGATATTTGCAGATTCATCTCAAGGGAAGG
Source organism: Osmia lignaria lignaria (assembly GCF_051020975.1). Lineage (NCBI taxonomy): Eukaryota > Metazoa > Arthropoda > Insecta > Hymenoptera > Megachilidae > Osmia > Osmia lignaria. The sequence continues at coordinate 24,582,092 of NW_027478160.1, read as the reverse complement.
GGTCTGACGGACATATTTCGAGATATTTCTTCTTCTTGTTGTTCTTCTTCTGCACAGCTAAGCTCGAAGCGGCATTTGCAGCTCGCAATAGTGCAGAGTTATCTCAAAGAAAGAGGCCACGGTGTTACTGTACCTCTATTATGTTGGTGCAGCTTCGGAACTTTTAAATATCTTGATATATCTCGAGAACTACGCATCTGATCAAAAAATATCATACTACATAAAAAGTAGGAAACTTAATTCTCTACAAGAAAGGTCTCTAAACATTTTGCCATAGCTCGCTTCGTTTCCGAGATATTTGCAGATTTATCTCAAGGGAAGGGGCCTGACGGACATATTTCGAGATATTTCTTCTTCTTGTTGTTCTTCTTCTGCACAGCTAAGCTGGAAGTGGCATTTGCAGCTCGCAATAGTGCAGAGTTATCTCAAAGAGAGGGGCCACGGTGTTTCTGTATCTCTATTATGTTGGTGCGGCTTCGGAACTTTTAAATATCTTGATATATCTCGAGAACTACGCATCTGATCAAAAAATATCATAGAACATAAAAAGTAGGAAACTTAATTCTCTACAAAAAAGGTCTCTTAACATTTTGCCATAGCTCGCTTCGTTTCCGAGATATTTGCAGATATATCTCAACGGAAGGGGCCTGACGGACATATTTCGAGATATTTCTTCTTCTTGTTGTTCTTCTTCTGCACAGCTAAGCTGGAAGTGGCATTTGCGGCTCGCACTAGTGCAGAGTTATCTCAACGAAAGGGGCCACGGTGTTTCTGTATCTCTATTATGTTGGTGCGGCTTCGGAACTTTTAAATATCTCGATATATCTCGAAAACTACGCTTCTGATCAAAAAATATCATAGAACATAAATTGTAGGAAGCATAATTCCCTACAAAAAAGGTCTCTTAACATTTTGCCATAGCTCGCTTCGTTTCCGAGATATTTGCAGATATATCTCAAGGGAAGGGGCCTGACGGACATATTTCGAGATATTTCTTCTTCTTGTTGTTCTTCTTCTGCACAGCTAAGCTGGAAGTGGCATTTGCGGCTCGCAATCGTGCAGAGTTATCTCAAAGAAAGGGGCCACGGTGTTTCTGTATCTCTATTATGTTGGTGCGGCTTCGGAACTTTTAAATATCTTGATATATCTCGAGAACTACGCCTCTGATCGAAAAATATCATAGAACATAAAAAGTAGGAAACTTAATTATCTACAAAAAAGGTCTCTTAACATTTTGCCATAGCTCGCTTCGTTTCCGAGATATTTGCAGATTTATCTCAAGGGAAGGGGCCTGACGGACATATTTCGAGATATTTCTTCTTCTTGTTGTTCTTCTTCTGCACAGCTAAGCTGGAAGTGGCATTTGCAGCGCGCAATAGTGCAGAGTTATCTCAAAGAAAGGGGCCACGGTGTTTCTGTATCTCTATTATGTTGGTGCGGCTTCGGAACTTTTAAATATCTTGATATATCTCGAGAACTGCGCATCTGATCAAAAAATATCATAGAACATAAAAAGTAGGAAACTTAATTCTCTACAAAAAAGGTCTCTTAACATTTTGCCATAGCTCGCTTCGTTTCCGAGATATTTGCAGATTTATCTCAAGGGAAGGGGCCTAACGGACATATTTCGAGATATTTCTTCTTCTTGTTGTTCTTCTTCTGCACAGCTAAGCTGGAAGTGGCATTTGCGGCTCGCAATAGTGCAGAGATATCTCAAAGAAAGGGGCCACGGTGTTTCTGTATCTCTATTATGTTGGTGCGGCTTCGGAACTTTTAAATATCTTGATATATCTCGAGAACTACGCGTCTGATCAAAAAATATCATAGAACATAAAAAGTAGGAAACATAATTCCCTACAAAAAAGGTCTCTTAACATTTTGCCATAGCTCGCTTCGTTTCCGAGATATTTGCAGATTTATCTCAAGGGAAGGGGCCTCACGGACATATTTCGAGATATTTCTTCTTCTTGTTGTTCTTCTTTTGCACAGCTAAGCTGGAAGTGGCATTTGCGGCTCGCACTAGTGCACAGTTATCTCAAAGAAAGGGGCCACGGTGTTTCTGTATCTCTATTATGTTGGTGCGGCTTCGGAACTTTTAAGTATCTTGATATATCTCGAGAACTACGCGTCTGATCAAAAAATATCATAGAACATAAAAAGTAGGAAACATAATTCTCTACAAAAACGGTCTCTTAACATTTTGCCATAGCTCGCTTCGTTTCCGAGATATTTGCAGATATATCTCAAGGGAAGGGGCCTGACGGACATATTTCGAGATATTTCTTCTTCTTGTTGTTCTTCTTCTGCACAGCTAAGCTGGAAGTGGCATTTGCGGCTCGCACTGGTGCACAGTTATCTCAAAGAAAGGGGCCACGGTGTTTCTGTATCTCTATTATGTTGGTGCGGCTTCGGAACTTTTAAGTATCTCGATATATCTCGAAAACTACGCTTCTGATCAAAAAATATCATAGAACATAAATTGTAGGAAACATAATTCTCTACAAAAAATGTCTCTTAACATTTTGCCATAGCACGCTTCGTTTCCGAGATATTTGCAGATTCAGCTCAAGGGAAGGGGCCTGACGGACATATTTCGAGATATTTCTTCTTCTTGTTGTTCTTCTTCTGCACAGCTAAGCTGGAAGTGGCATTTGCAGCGCGCAATAGTGCAGAGTTATCTCAAAGAAAGGGGCCACGGTGTTTCTGTATCTCTATTATGTTGGTGCGGCTTCGGAACTTTTAAATATCTTGATATATCTCGAGAACTACGCCTCTGATCGAAAAATATCATACAACATAAAAAGTAGGAAACTTAATTATCTACAAAAAAGGTCTCTTAACATTTTGCCATAGCTCGCTTCGTTTCCGAGATATTTGCAGATTTATCTCAAGGGAAGGGGCCTGACGGACATATTTCGTGATATTTCTTCTTCTTGTTGTTCTTCCTCTGCACACCTAAGCTGGAAGTGGCATTTGCAGCTCGCAATAGTGCAGAGTTATCCCAAAGAAAGGGGCCACGGTGTTTCTGTATCTCTATTATGTTGGTGCGGCTTCGGAACTTTTAAATATCTCGATATATCTCGAAAACTACGCTTCTGATCAAAAAATATCATAGAACGTAGATTGTAGGAAACATAATTCTCTACAAAAAAGTTCTCTTAACATTTTGCCATAGCTCGCTTCGTTTCCGAGATATTTGCAGATTTATCTCAAGGGAAGGGTCCTGATGGACATATTTCGAGATATTTCTTCTTCTTGTTGTTCTTCTTCTGCACAGCTAAACTGGAAGTGGCATTTCCAGCTCGCAATCGTGCAGAGTTATCTCAAAGAAAGGGGCCACGGTGTTTCTGTATCTCTATTATGTTGGTGCGGCTTCGGAACTTTTAAATATCTTGATATATCTCGAGAACTACGCCTCTGATCGAAAAATATCATAGAACATGAAAAGTAGGAAACTTAATTATCTACAAAAAAGGTCTCTTAATATTTTGCCATAGCTCGCTTCGTTTCCAAGATATTTGCAGATTTATCTCAAGGGAAGGGGCCTGACGGACATATTTCGAGATATTTCTTCTTCTTGTTGTTCTTCTTCTGCACAGCTAAGCTGGAAGTGGCATTTGCAGCTCGCAATAGTGCAGAGTTATCTCAAAGAAAGGGGCCACGGTGTTTCTGTATCTCTATTATGTTGGTGCGGCTTCGGAACTTTTAAATATCTTGATATATCTCGAGAACTACGCATCTGATCAAAAAATATCATAGAACATGAAAAGTAGGAAACTTAATTCTCTACAAAAAAGGTCTCTTAACATTTTGCCATAGCTCGCTTCGTTTCCGAGATATTTGCACATTTATCTCAAGGGAAGGGGCCTGACGGACATATTTCGAGATATTTCTTCTTCTTGTTGTTCTTCTTCTGCACAGCTAAGCTGGAAGTGGCATTTGCAGCTCGCAATAGTGCAGAGTTATCTCAAAGAAAGGGGCCACGGTGTTTCTGTATCTCTATTATGATGGTGCGGCTTCGGAACTTTTAAATATCTTGATATATCTCGAGAACTACGCATCTGATCAAAAAATATCATAGAACATAAAAAGTAGGAAACTTAATTCTCTACAAAAAAGGTTTCTTAACATTTTGCCATAGCTCGCTTCGTTTCCGAGATATTTGCATATTTATCTCAAGGGAAGGGGCCTGACGGACATATTTCGAGATATTTCTTCTTCTTGTTGTTCTTCTTCTGCACAGCTAAGCTGGAAGTGGCATTTGCGGCTCGCACTGGTGCACAGTTATCTCAAAGAAAGGGGCCACGGTGTTTCTGTATCTCTATTATGTTGGTGCGGCTTCGGAACTTTTAAATATCTCGATATATCTCGAAAACTACGCTTCTGATCAAAAAATATCATAGAACCTAAATTGTAGGAAACATAATTCTCTACAAAAAAGGTCTCTTAACATTTTGCCATAGCTCGCTTCGTTTCCGAGATATTTGCAGATATATCTCAAGGGAAGGGGCCTGACGGACATATTTCGAGATATTTCTTCTTCTTGTTGTTCTTCTTCTGCACAGCTAAGCTGGAAGTGGCATTTACAGCTCGCAATAGTGCAGAGTTATCTCAAAGAAAGGGGCCACGGTGTTTCTGTATCTCTATTATGTTGGTGCGGCTTCGGGACTTTTAAATATCTTGATATATCTCGAGAACTACGCATCTGATCAAAAAATATCATAGAACATGAAAAGTAGGAAACTTAATTCTCTACAAAAAAGGTCTCTTAACATTTTGCCATAGCTCTCTTCGTTTCCGAGATATTTGCAGATTTATCTCAAGGGAAGGGGCCTGACGGACATATTTCGAGATATTTCTTCTTCTTGTTGTTCTTCTTCTGCACAGCTAAGCTGGAAGTGGCATTTGCAGCTCGCAATAGTGCAGAGTTATCTCAAAGAAAGGGGCCACGGTGTTTCTGTATCTCTATTATGTTGGTGCGGCTTCGGAACTTTTAAATATCTCGATATATCTCGAAAACTACGCTTCTGATCAAAAAATATCATAGAACATAAATTGTAGGAAACTTAATTATCTACAAAAACGGTCTCTTAACATTTTGCCATAGCTCGCTTCGTTTCCGAGATATTTGCAGATATATCTCAAGGGAAGGGGCCTGACGGACATATTTCGAGATATTTCTTCTTCTTGTTGTTCTTCTTCTGCACAGCTAAGCTGGAAGTGGCATTTGCAGCTCGCAATAGTGCAGAGTTATCTCAAAGAAAGGGGCCACGGTGTTTCTGTATCTCTATTATGTTGGTGCGGCTTCGGAACTTTTAAATATCTTGATATATCTCGAGAACTACGCGTCTGATCAAAAAATATCATAGAACATAAAAAGTAGGAAACATAATTCTCTACAAAAACGGTCTCTTAACATTTTGCCATAGCTCGCTTCGTTTCCGAGATATTTGCAGATATATCTCAAGGGAAGGGGCCTGACGGACATATTTCGAGATATTTCTTCTTCTTGTTGTTCTTCTTCTGCACAGCTAAGCTGGAAGTGGCATTTGCGGCTCGCACTGGTGCACAGTTATCTCAAAGAAAGGGGCCACGGTGTTTCTGTATCTCTATTATGTTGGTGCGGCTTCGGAACTTTTAAGTATCTCGATATATCTCGAAAACTACGCTTCTGATCAAAAAATATCATAGAACATAAATTGTAGGAAACATAATTCTCTACAAAAAACGTCTCTTAACATTTTGCCATAGCACGCTTCGTTTCCGAGATATTTGCAGATTCAGCTCAAGGGAAGGGGCCTGACGGACATATTTCGAGATATTTCTTCTTCTTGTTGTTCTTCTTCTGCACAGCTAAGCTGGAAGTGGCATTTGCAGCGCGCAATAGTGCAGAGTTATCTCAAAGAAAGGGGCCACGGTGTTTCTGTATCTCTATTATGTTGGTGCGGCTTCGGAACTTTTAAATATCTTGATATATCTCGAGAACTACGCCTCTGATCGAAAAATATCATACAACATAAAAAGTAGGAAACTTAATTATCTACAAAAAAGGTCTCTTAACATTTTGCCATAGCTCGCTTCGTTTCCGAGATATTTGCAGATTTATCTCAAGGGAAGGGGCCTGACGGACATATTTCGTGATATTTCTTCTTCTTGTTGTTCTTCCTCTGCACACCTAAGCTGGAAGTGGCATTTGCAGCTCGCAATAGTGCAGAGTTATCCCAAAGAAAGGGGCCACGGTGTTTCTGTATCTCTATTATGTTGGTGCGGCTTCGGAACTTTTAAATATCTCGATATATCTCGAAAACTACGCTTCTGATCAAAAAATATCATAGAACGTAGATTGTAGGAAACATAATTCTCTACAAAAAAGTTCTCTTAACATTTTGCCATAGCTCGCTTCGTTTCCGAGATATTTGCAGATTTATCTCAAGGGAAGGGTCCTGATGGACATATTTCGAGATATTTCTTCTTCTTGTTGTTCTTCTTCTGCACAGCTAAACTGGAAGTGGCATTTCCAGCTCGCAATCGTGCAGAGTTATCTCAAAGAAAGGGGCCACGGTGTTTCTGTATCTCTATTATGTTGGTGCGGCTTCGGAACTTTTAAATATCTTGATATATCTCGAGAACTACGCCTCTGATCGAAAAATATCATAGAACATGAAAAGTAGGAAACTTAATTATCTACAAAAAAGGTCTCTTAACATTTTGCCATAGCTCGCTTCGTTTCCAAGATATTTGCAGATTTATCTCAAGGGAAGGGGCCTGACGGACATATTTCGAGATATTTCTTCTTCTTGTTGTTCTTCTTCTGCACAGCTAAGCTGGAAGTGGCATTTGCAGCTCGCAATAGTGCAGAGTTATCTCAAAGAAAGGGGCCACGGTGTTTCTGTATCTCTATTATGTTGGTGCGGCTTCGGAACTTTTAAATATCTTGATATATCTCGAGAACTACGCATATGATCAAAAAATATCATAGAACATGAAAAGTAGGAAACTTAATTCTCTACAAAAAAGGTCTCTTAACATTTTGCCATAGCTCGCTTCGTTTCCGAGATATTTGCACATTTATCTCAAGGGAAGGGGCCTGACGGACATATTTCGAGATGTTTCTTCTTCTTGTTGTTCTTCTTCTGCACAGCTAAGCTGGAAGTGGCATTTGCAGCTCGCAATAGTGCAGAGTTATCTCAAAGAAAGGGGCCACGGTGTTTCTGTATCTCTATTATGATGGTGCGGCTTCGGAACTTTTAAATATCTTGATATATCTCGAGAACTACGCATCTGATCAAAAAATATCATAGAACATAAAAAGTAGGAAACTTAATTCTCTACAAAAAAGGTTTCTTAACATTTTGCCATAGCTCGCTTCGTTTCCGAGATATTTGCATATTTATCTCAAGGGAAGGGGCCTGACGGACATATTTCGAGATATTTCTTCTTCTTGTTGTTCTTCTTCTGCACAGCTAAGCTGGAAGTGGCATTTGCGGCTCGCACTGGTGCACAGTTATCTCAAAGAAAGGGGCCACGGTGTTTCTGTATCTCTATTATGTTGGTGCGGCTTCGGAACTTTTAAATATCTCGATATATCTCGAAAACTACGCTTCTGATCAAAAAATATCATAGAACCTAAATTGTAGGAAACATAATTCTCTACAAAAAAGGTCTCTTAACATTTTGCCATAGCTCGCTTCGTTTCCGAGATATTTGCAGATATATCTCAAGGGAAGGGGCCTGACGGACATATTTCGAGATATTTCTTCTTCTTGTTGTTCTTCTTCTGCACAGCTAAGCTGGAAGTGGCATTTACAGCTCGCAATAGTGCAGAGTTATCTCAAAGAAAGGGGCCACGGTGTTTCTGTATCTCTATTATGTTGGTGCGGCTTCGGGACTTTTAAATATCTTGATATATCTCGAGAACTACGCATCTGATCAAAAAATATCATAGAACATGAAAAGTAGGAAACTTAATTCTCTACAAAAAAGGTCTCTTAACATTTTGCCATAGCTCTCTTCGTTTCCGAGATATTTGCAGATTTATCTCAAGGGAAGGGGCCTGACGGACATATTTCGAGATATTTCTTCTTCTTGTTGTTCTTCTTCTGCACAGCTAAGCTGGAAGTGGCATTTGCAGCTCGCAATAGTGCAGAGTTATCTCAAAGAAAGGGGCCACGGTGTTTCTGTATCTCTATTATGTTGGTGCGGCTTCGGAACTTTTAAATATCTCGATATATCTCGAAAACTACGCTTCTGATCAAAAAATATCATAGAACCTAAATTGTAGGAAACATAATTCTCTACAAAAAAGGTCTCTTAACATTTTGCCATAGCTCGCTTCGTTTCCGAGATATTTGCAGATATATCTCAAGGGAAGGGGCCTGACGGACATATTTCGAGATATTTCTTCTTCTTGTTGTTCTTCTTCTGCACAGCTAAGCTGGAAGTGGCATTTACAGCTCGCAATAGTGCAGAGTTATCTCAAAGAAAGGGGCCACGGTGTTTCTGTATCTCTATTATGTTGGTGCGGCTTCGGGACTTTTAAATATCTTGATATATCTCGAGAACTACGCATCTGATCAAAAAATATCATAGAACATGAAAAGTAGGAAACTTAATTCTCTACAAAAAAGGTCTCTTAACATTTTGCCATAGCTCTCTTCGTTTCCGAGATATTTGCAGATTTATCTCAAGGGAAGGGGCCTGACGGACATATTTCGAGATATTTCTTCTTCTTGTTGTTCTTCTTCTGCACAGCTAAGCTGGAAGTGGCATTTGCAGCTCGCAATAGTGCAGAGTTATCTCAAAGAAAGGGGCCACGGTGTTTCTGTATCTCTATTATGTTGGTGCGGCTTCGGAACTTTTAAATATCTCGATATATCTCGAAAACTACGCTTCTGATCAAAAAATATCATAGAACATAAATTGTAGGAAACTTAATTATCTACAAAAACGGTCTCTTAACATTTTGCCATAGCTCGCTTCGTTTCCGAGATATTTGCAGATATATCTCAAGGGAAGGGGCCTGACGGACATATTTCGAGATATTTCTTCTTCTTGTTGTTCTTCTTCTGCACAGCTAAGCTGGAAGTGGCATTTGCAGCTCGCAATAGTGCAGAGTTATCTCAAAGAAAGGGGCCACGGTGTTTCTGTATCTCTATTATGTTGGTGCGGCTTCGGAACTTTTAAATATCTTGATATATCTCGAGAACTACGCGTCTGATCAAAAAATATCATAGAACATAAAAAGTAGGAAACATAATTCTCTACAAAAACGGTCTCTTAACATTTTGCCATAGCTCGCTTCGTTTCCGAGATATTTGCAGATATATCTCAAGGGAAGGGGCCTGACGGACATATTTCGAGATATTTCTTTTTCTTGTTGTTCTTCTTCTGCACAGCTAAGCTGGAAGTGGCATTTGCGGCTCGCACTGGTGCACAGTTATCTCAAAGAAAGGGGCCACGGTGTTTCTGTATCTCTATTATGTTGGTGCGGCTTCGGAACTTTTAAATATCTCGATATATCTCGAAAACTACGCTTCTGATCAAAAAATATCATAGAACCTAAATTGTAGGAAACATAATTCTCTACAAAAAAGGTCTCTTAACATTTTGCCATAGCTCGCTTCGTTTCCGAGATATTTGCAGATATATCTCAAGGGAAGGGGCCTGACGGACATATTTCGAGATATTTCTTCTTCTTGTTGTTCTTCTTCTGCACAGCTAAGCTGGAAGTGGCATTTACAGCTCGCAATAGTGCAGAGTTATCTCAAAGAAAGGGGCCACGGTGTTTCTGTATCTCTATTATGTTGGTGCGGCTTCGGGACTTTTAAATATCTTGATATATCTCGAGAACTACGCATCTGATCAAAAAATATCATAGAACATGAAAAGTAGGAAACTTAATTCTCTACAAAAAAGGTCTCTTAACATTTTGCCATAGCTCTCTTCGTTTCCGAGATATTTGCAGATTTATCTCAAGGGAAGGGGCCTGACGGACATATTTCGAGATATTTCTTCTTCTTGTTGTTCTTCTTCTGCACAGCTAAGCTGGAAGTGGCATTTGCAGCTCGCAATAGTGCAGAGTTATCTCAAAGAAAGGGGCCACGGTGTTTCTGTATCTCTATTATGTTGGTGCGGCTTCGGAACTTTTAAATATCTCGATATATCTCGAAAACTACGCTTCTGATCAAAAAATATCATAGAACATAAATTGTAGGAAACTTAATTATCTACAAAAACGGTCTCTTAACATTTTGCCATAGCTCGCTTCGTTTCCGAGATATTTGCAGATATATCTCAAGGGAAGGGGCCTGACGGACATATTTCGAGATATTTCTTCTTCTTGTTGTTCTTCTTCTGCACAGCTAAGCTGGAAGTGGCATTTGCAGCTCGCAATAGTGCAGAGTTATCTCAAAGAAAGGGGCCACGGTGTTTCTGTATCTCTATTATGTTGGTGCGGCTTCGGAACTTTTAAATATCTTGATATATCTCGAGAACTACGCGTCTGATCAAAAAATATCATAGAACATAAAAAGTAGGAAACATAATTCTCTACAAAAACGGTCTCTTAACATTTTGCCATAGCTCGCTTCGTTTCCGAGATATTTGCAGATATATCTCAAGGGAAGGGGCCTGACGGACATATTTCGAGATATTTCTTTTTCTTGTTGTTCTTCTTCTGCACAGCTAAGCTGGAAGTGGCATTTGCGGCTCGCACTGGTGCACAGTTATCTCAAAGAAAGGGGCCACGGTGTTTCTGTATCTCTATTATGTTGGTGCGGCTTCGGAACTTTTAAATATCTCGATATATCTCGAAAACTACGCTTCTGATCAAAAAATATCATAGAACCTAAATTGTAGGAAACATAATTCTCTACAAAAAAGGTCTCTTAACATTTTGCCATAGCTCGCTTCGTTTCCGAGATATTTGCAGATATATCTCAAGGGAAGGGGCCTGACGGACATATTTCGAGATATTTCTTCTTCTTGTTGTTCTTCTTCTGCACAGCTAAGCTGGAAGTGGCATTTACAGCTCGCAATAGTGCAGAGTTATCTCAAAGAAAGGGGCCACGGTGTTTCTGTATCTCTATTATGTTGGTGCGGCTTCGGGACTTTTAAATATCTTGATATATCTCGAGAACTACGCATCTGATCAAAAAATATCGTAGAACATGAAAAGTAGGAAACTTAATTCTCTACAAAGAAGGTCTCTTAACATTTTGCCATAGCTCTCTTCGTTTCCGAGATATTTGCAGATTTATCTCAAGGGAAGGGGCCTGACGGACATATTTCGAGATATTTCTTCTTCTTGTTGTTCTTCTTCTGCACAGCTAAGCTGGAAGTGGCATTTGCAGCTCGGAATAGTGCAGAGTTATCTCAAAGAAAGGGGCCACGGTGTTTCTGTATCTCTATTATGTTGGTGCGGCTTCGGAACTTTTAAATATCTTGATATATCTCGAGAACTACGCATCTGATTAAAAAATATCATAGAACATGAAAAGTAGGAAACTTAATTCTCTACAAAAAAGGTCTCTTAACATTTTGCCATAGCTCTCTTCATTTCCGAGATATTTGCAGATTTATCTCAAGGGAAGGGGCCTGACGGACATATTTCGAGATATTTCTTCTTCTTGTTGTTCTTCTTCTGCACAGCTAAGCTGGAAGTGGCATTTGCGGCTCGCACTAGTGCACAGTTATCTCAAAGAAAGGGGCCACGGTGTTTCTGTATCTCTATTATGTTGGTGCGGCTTCGGAACTTTTAAATATCTTGATATATCTCGAGAACTACGCATCTGATCAAAAAATATCATAGAACATGAAAAGTAGGAAACTTAATTCTCTACAAAAAAGGTCTCTTAACATTTTGCCATAGCTCTCTTCATTTCCGAGATATTTGCAGATTTATCTCAAGGGAAGGGGCCTGACGGACATATTTCGAGATATTTCTTCTTCTTGTTGTTCTTCTTCTGCACAGCTAAGCTGGCAGTGGCATTTGCGGCTCGCACTAGTGCACAGTTATCTCAAAGAAAGGGGCCACGGTGTTTCTGTATCTCTATTATGTTGGTGCGTCTTCGGAACTTTTAAATATCTCGATATATCTCGAAAACTACGCTTCTGATCAAAAAATATCATAGAACATAAATTGTAGGAAACATAATTCTCTACAAAAAACGTCTCATAACATTTTGCCATAGCTCGCTTCGTTTCCGAGATATTTGCAGATTCAGCTCAAAGGAACTGGCCTGACGGACATATTTCGAGGTATTTCTTCTTCTTGTTGTTCTTCCTCTGCACAGCTAAGCTGGAAGTGGCATTTGCAGCTCGCAATAGTGCAGAGTTATCTCAAAGAAAGGGGCCACGGTGTTTCTGTATCTCTATTATGTTGGTGCGGCTTCGGAACTTTTAAATATCTTGATATATCTCGAGAACTACGCATCTGATCAAAAAATATCATAGAACATAAAAAGTAGGAAACTTAATTCTCTACAAAAAAGTTCTCTTAACATTTTGCCATAGCTCGCTTCGTTTCCGAGATATTTGCAGATTTATCTCAAGGGAAGGGTCCTGATGGACATATTTCGAGATATTTCTTCTTCTTGTTGTTCTTCTTCTGCACAGCTAAACTGGAAGTGGCATTTCCAGCTCGCAATCGTGCAGAGTTATCTCAAAGAAAGGGGCCACGGTGTTTCTGTATCTCTATTATGTTGGTGCGGCTTCGGAACTTTTAAATATCTTGATATATCTCGAGAACTACGCCTCTGATCGAAAAATATCATAGAACATAAAAAGTAGAAAACTTAATTATCTACAAAAAAGGTCTCTTAACATTTTGCCATAGCTCGCTTCGTTTCCGAGATATTTGCAGATTTATCTCAAGGGAAGGGGCCTGACGGACATATTTCGAGATATTTCTTCTTCTTGTTGTTCTTCTTCTGCACAGCTAAGCTAGAAGTGGCATTTGCAGCGCGCAATAGTGCAGAGTTATCTCAAAGAAAGGGGCCACGGTGTTTCTGTATCTCTATTATGTTGGTGCGGCTTCGGAACTTTTAAATATCTCGATATATCTCGAAAACTACGCTTCTGATCAAAAAATATCATAGAACCTAAATTGTAGGAAACATAATTCTCTACAAAAAAGGTCTCTTAACATTTTGCCATAGCTCGCTTCGTTTCCGAGATATTTGCATATTTATCTCAAGGGAAGGGGCCTGACGGACATATTTCGAGATATTTCTTCTTCTTGTTGTTCTTCTTCTGCACAGCTAAGCTGGAAGTGGCATTTACAGCTCGCAATAGTGCAGAGTTATCTCAAAGAAAGGGGCCACGGTGTTTCTGTATCTCTATTATGTTGGTGCGGCTTCGGAACTTTTAAATATCTTGATATATCTCGAGAACTACGCATCTGATCAAAAAATATCATAGAACATGAAAAGTAGGAAACTTAATTCTCTACAAAAAAGGTCTCGTAACATTTTGCCATAGCTCTCTTCGTTTCCGAGATATTTGCAGATTTATCTCAAGGGAAGGGGCCTGACGGACATATTTCGAGATATTTCTTCTTCTTGTTGTTCTTCTTCTGCACAGCTAAGCTGGAAGTGGCATTTACAGCTCGCAATAGTGCAGAGTTATCTCAAAGAAAGGGGCCACGGTGTTTCTGTATCTCTATTATGTTGGTGCGGCTTCGGAACTTTTAAATATCTTGATATATCTCGAGAACTACGCATCTGATCAAAAAATATCATAGAACATGAAAAGTAGGAAACTTAATTCTCTACAAAAAAGGTCTCTTAACATTTTGCCATAGCTCTCTTCGTTTCCGAGATATTTGCAGATTTATCTCAAGGGAAGGGGCCTGACGGACATATTTCGAGATATTTCTTCTTCTTGTTGTTCTTCTTCTGCACAGCTAAGCTGGAAGTGGCATTTGCAGCTCGCAATAGTGCAGAGTTATCTCAAAGAAAGGGGCCACGGTGTTTCTGTATCTCTATTATGTTGGTGCGGCTTCGGAACTTTTAAATATCTTGATATATCTCGAGAACTACGCGTCTGATCAAAAAATATCATAGAACCTAAAAAGTAGGAAACATAATTCTCTACAAAAACGGTCTCTTAACATTTTGCCATAGCTCGCTTCGTTTCCGAGATATTTGCAGATATATCTCAAGGGAAGGGGCCTGACGGACATATTTCGAGATATTTCTTTTTCTTGTTGTTCTTCTTCTGCACAGCTAAGCTGGAAGTGGCATTTGCGGCTCGCACTGGTGCACAGTTATCTCAAAGAAAGGGGCCACGGTGTTTCTGTATCTCTATTATGTTGGTGCGGCTTCGGAACTTTTAAATATCTCGATATATCTCGAAAACTACGCTTCTGATCAAAAAATATCATAGAACCTAAGTTGTAGGAAACATAATTCTCTACAAAAAAGGTCTCTTAACATTTTGCCATAGCTCGCTTCGTTTCCGAGATATTTGCAGATTTATCTCAAGGGAAGGGGCCTGACGGACATATTTCGAGATATTTCTTCTTCTTGTTGTTCTTCTTCTGCACAGCTAAGCTGGAAGTGGCATTTGCAGCTCGCAATAGTGCAGAGTTATCTCAAAGAAAGGGGCCACGGTGTTTCTGTATCTCTATTATGTTGGTGCGGCTTCGGAACTTTTAAATATCTTGATATATCTCGAGAACTACGCATCTGATCAAAAAATATCATAGAACATAAAAAGTAGGAAACTTAATTCTCTACAAAAAAGGCCTCTTAACATTTTGCCATAGCTCGCTTCGTTTCCGAGATATTTGCAGATTCAGCTCAAAGGAACTGGCCTGACGGACATATTTCGAGATATTTCTTCTTCTTGTTGTTCTTCCTCTGCACAGCTAAGCTGGAAGTGGCATTTGCAGCTCGCAATAGTGCAGAGTTATCTCAAAGAAAGGGGCCACGGTGTTTCTGTATCTCTATTATGTTGGTGCGGCTTCGGAACTTTTAAATATCTTGATATATCTCGAGAACTACGCATCTGATCAAAAAATATCATAGAACATAAAAAGTAGGAAACTTAATTCTCTACAAAAAAGGTCTCTTAACATTTTGCCTTAGCTCGCTTCGTTTCCGAGATATTTGCAGATTTATCTCAAGGGAAGGGGCCTGACGGACATATTTCGAGATATTTCTTCTTCTTGTTGTTCTTCTTCTGCACAGCTAAGCTGGAAGTGGCATTTGCGGCTCGCACTAGTGCAGAGTTATCTCAAAGAAAGGGGCCACGGTGTTTCTGTATCTCTATTATGTTGGTGCGGCTTTGGAACTTTTAAATATCTCGATATATCTCGAAAACTACGCTTCTGATCAAAAAATATCATAGAACATAAATTGTAGGAAACATAATTCTCTACAAAAAAGGTCTCTTAACATTTTGCCATTGCTCGCTTCGTTTCCGAGATATTTGCAGATATATCTCAAGGGAAGTGGCCTGACGGACATATTTCGAGATATTTCTTCTTCTTGTTGTTCTTCTTCTGCACAGCTAAGCTGGAAGTGGCATTTGCGGCTCGCAATAGTGCAGAGTTATCTCAAAGAAAGGGGCCACGGTGTTTCTGTATCTCTATTATGTTGGTGCGGCTTCGGAACTTTTAAATATCTCGATATATCTCGAAAACTACGCTTCTGATCAAAAAATATCATAGAAGATAAATTGTAGGAAACATAATTCTCTACAAAAAAGATCTCTTAACATTTTGCCATAGCTAGCTTCGTTTCCGAGATATTTGCAGATATATCTCAAGGGAAGGGGCCTGACGGACATATTTCGAGATATTTCTTCTTCTTGTTGTTCTTCCTCTGCACAGCTAAGCTGGAAGTGGCATTTGCAGCTCGCAATAGTGCAGAGTTATCTCAAAGAAAGGGGCCACGGCGTTTCTGTATCTCTATTATGTTGGTGCGGCTTCGGAACTTTTAAATATCTCGATATATCTCGAAAACTACGCTTCTGATCAAAAAATATCATAGAACATAAATTGTAGGAAACATAATTCTCTACAAAAAAGGTCTCTTAACATTTTGCCATAGGTCGCTTCGTTTCCGAGATATTTGCAGATTTATCTCAAGGGAAGGGGCCTGACGGACATATTTCGAGATATTTCTTCTTCTTGTTGTTCTTCTTCTGCACAGCTAAGCTGGAAGTGGCATTTACAGCTCGCAATAGTGCAGAGTTATCTCAAAGAAAGGGGCCACGGTGTTTCTGTATCTCTATTATGTTGGTGCGGCTTCGGAACTTTTAAATATCTCGATATATCTCGAAAACTACGCTTCTGATCAAAAAATATCATAGAACATAAATTGTAGGAAACATAATTCTCTACAAAAAACGTCTCTTAAGATTTTGCCATAGCTCGCTTCGTTTCCGAGATATTTGCAGATTCAGCTCAAAGGAACGGGCCTGACGGACATATTTCGAGATACTTCTTCTTCTTGTTGTTCTTCTTCTGCACAGCTAAGCTGGAAGTGGCATTTGCAGCTCGCACTAGTGCAGAGTTATCTCAAAGAAAGGGGCCACGGTGTTTCTGTATCTCTATTATGTTGGTGCGGCTTCGGAACTTTTAAATATCTTGATATATCTCGAGAACTACGGATCTGATCAAAAAATATCATAGAAGATAAAAAGTAGGAAACTTAATTCTCTACAAAAAAGGTCTCTTAACATTTTGCCATAGCTCGCTTCGTTTCCGAGATATTTGCAGATTTATCTCAAGGGAAGTGGCCTGACGGACATATTTCGAGATATTTCTTCTTCTTGTTGTTCTTCTTCTGCACAGCTAAGCTGGAAGTGGCATTTGCGGCTCGCACTAGTGCAGAGTTATCTCAAAGAAAGGGGCCACGGTGTTTCTGTATCTCTATTATGTTGGTGCGGCTTCGGAACTTTTAAATATCTCGATATATCTCGAAAACTACGCTTCTGATCAAAAAATATCATAGAACATAAATTGTAGGAAACATAATTCTCTACAAAAAAGGTCTCTTAACATTTTGCCTTAGCTCGCTTCGTTTCCGAGATATTTGCAGATATATCTCAAGGGAAGGGGCCTGACGGACATATTTCGAGATATTTCTTCTTCTTGTTGTTCTTCTTCTGCACAGCTAAGCTGGAAGTGGCATTTGCAGCTCGCAATAGTGCAGAGTTATCTCAAAGAAAGGGGCCACGGTGTTTCTGTATCTCTATTATGTTGGTGCGGCTTCGGAACTTTTAAATATCTTGATATATCTCGAGAACTACGCATCTGATCAAAAAATATCATAGAACATAAAAAGTAGGAAACTTAATTCTCTACAAAAAAGGTCTCTTAACAATTGGCCATAGCTCTCTTCGTTTCCGAGATATTTGCAGATTTATCTCAAGGGAAGGGGCCTGACGGACATATTTCGAGATATTTCTTCTTCTTGATGTTCTTCTTCTGCACAGCTAAGCTGGAAGTGGCATTTGCAGCTCGCAATAGTGCAGAGTTATCTCAAAGAAAGGGGCCACGGTGTTTCTGTATCTCTATTATGTTGGTGCGGCTTCGGAACTTTTAAATATCTTGATATATCTCGAGAACTACGCATCTGATCAAAAAATATCATAGAACATAAAAAGTAGGAAACTTAATTCTCTACAAAAAAGGTCTCTCAACATTTTGCCATAGCTCGCTTCGTTTCCGAGATATTTGCAGATTCAGCTCAAAGGAACTGGCCTGACGGACATATTTCGAGATATTTCCTCTTCTTGTTGTTCTTCCTCTGCACAGCTAAGCTGGAAGTGGCATTTGCAGCTCGCAATAGTGCAGAGTTATCTCAAAGAAAGGGGCCACGGTGTTTCTGTATCTCTATTATGTTGGTGCGGCTTCGGAACTTTTAAATATCTTGATATATCTCGAGAACTGCGCATCTGATCAAAAAATATCATAGAACATAAAAAGTAGGAAACTTAATTCTCTACAAAAAAGGTCTCTTAACATTTTGCCTTAGCTCGCTTCGTTTCCGAGATATTTGCAGATTTATCTCAAGGGAAGGGGCCTGACGGACATATTTCGAGATATTTCTTCTTCTTGTTGTTCTTCTTCTGCACAGCTAAGCTGGAAGTGGCATTTGCGGCTCGCACTAGTGCAGAGTTATCTCAAAGAAAGGGGCCACGGTGTTTCTGTATCTCTATTATGTTGGTGCGGCTTTGGAACTTTTAAATATCTCGATATATCTCGAAAACTACGCTTCTGATCAAAAAATATCATAGAACATAAATTGTAGGAAACATAATTCTCTACAAAAAAGGTCTCTTAACATTTTGCCATAGCTCGCTTCGTTTCCGAGATATTTGCAGATATATCTCAAGGGAAGGGGCCTGACGGACATATTTCGAGATATTTCTTCTTCTTGTTGTTCTTCTTCTGCACAGCTAAGCTGGAAGTGGCATTTACAGCACGCAATAGTGCAGAGTTATCTCAAAGAAAGGGGCCACGGTGTTTCTGTATCTCTATTATGTTGGTGCGGCTTCGGAACTTTTAAATATCTTGATATATCTCGAGAACTACGCATCTGATCAAAAAATATCATAGAACATAAAAAGTAGGAAACTTAATTCTCTACAAAAAAGGTCTCTTAACAATTGGCCATAGCTCGCTTCGTTTCCGAGATATTTGCAGATATATCTCAAGGGAAGGGGCCTGACGGACATATTTCGAGATATTTCTTCTTCTTGTTGTTCTTCTTCTGCACAGCTAAACTGGAAGTGGCATTTACAGCTCACAATAGTGCAGAGTTATCTCAAAGAAAGGGGCCACGGTGTTTCTGTATCTCTATTATGTTGGTGCGGCTTCGGAACTTTTAAATATCTTGATATATCTCGAGAACTACGCATCTGATCAAAAAATATTATAGAACATAAAAAGTAGGAAACTTAATTCTCTACAAAAAAGGTCTCTTAACATTTTGCCATAGCTCGCTTCGTTTCCGAGATATTTGCAGATTTATCTCAAGGGAAGGGGCCTGACGGACATATTTCGAGATATTTCTTCTTCTTGTTGTTCTTCTTCTGCACAGCTAAACTGGAAGTGGCATTTACAGCTCACAATAGTGCAGAGTTATCTCAAAGAAAGGGGCCACGGTGTTTCTGTATCTCTATTATGTTGGTGCGGCTTCGGAACTTTTAAATATCTTGATATATCTCGAGAACTACGCATCTGATCCAAAAATATTATAGAACATAAAAAGTAGGAAACTTAATTCTCTACAAAAAAGGTCTCTTAACATTTTGCCATAGCTCGCTTCGTTTCCGAGATATTTGCAGATTTATCTCAAGGGAAGGGGCCTGACGGACATATTTCGAGATATTTCTTCTTCTTGTTGTTCTTCTTCTGCACAGCTAAACTGGAAGTGGCATTTCCAGCTCGCAATAGTGCAGAGTTATCTCAAAGAAAGGGGCCACGGTGTTTCTGTATCTCTATTATGTTGGTGCGGCTTCGGAACTATTAAATATCTTGATATATCTCGAGAACTACGCATCTGATCAAAAAATATCATAGAACATAAAAAGTAGGAAACTTAATTCTCTACAAAAAAGGTGTCTTAACATTTTGCCATAGCTCGCTTCGTTTCCGAGATATTTGCAGATTTATCTCAAGGGAAGGGGCCTGACGGACATATTTCGAGATATTTCTTCTTCTTGTTGTTCTTCTTCTGCACAGCTAAACTGGAAGTGGCATTTACAGCTCACAATAGTGCAGAGTTATCTCAAAGAAAGGGGCCACGGTGTTTCTGTATCTCTATTATGTTGGTGCGGCTTCGGAACTTTTAAATATCTTGATATATCTCGAGAACTACGCATCTGATCAAAAAATATTATAGAACATAAAAAGTAGGAAACTTAATTCTCTACAAAAAAGGTCTCTTAACATTTTGCCATAGCTCGCTTCGTTTCCGAGATATTTGCAGATTTATCTCAAGGGAAGGGGCCTGACGGACATATTTCGAGATATTTCTTCTTCTTGTTGTTCTTCTTCTGCACAGCTAAACTGGAAGTGGCATTTACAGCTCACAATAGTGCAGAGTTATCTCAAAGAAAGGGGCCACGGTGTTTCTGTATCTCTATTATGTTGGTGCGGCTTCGGAACTTTTAAATATCTTGATATATCTCGAGAACTACGCATCTGATCCAAAAATATTATAGAACATAAAAAGTAGGAAACTTAATTCTCTACAAAAAAGGTCTCTTAACATTTTGCCATAGCTCGCTTCGTTTCCGAGATATTTGCAGATTTATCTCAAGGGAAGGGGCCTGACGGACATATTTCGAGATATTTCTTCTTCTTGTTGTTCTTCTTCTGCACAGCTAAACTGGAAGTGGCATTTCCAGCTCGCAATAGTGCAGAGTTATCTCAAAGAAAGGGGCCACGGTGTTTCTGTATCTCTATTATGTTGGTGCGGCTTCGGAACTATTAAATATCTTGATATATCTCGAGAACTACGCATCTGATCAAAAAATATCATAGAACATAAAAAGTAGGAAACTTAATTCTCTACAAAAAAGGTGTCTTAACATTTTGCCATAGCTCGCTTCGTTTCCGAGATATTTGCAGATTTATCTCAAGGGAAGGGGCCTGACGGACATATTTCGAGATATTTCTTCTTCTTGTTGTTCTTCTTCTGCACAGCTAAGCTGGAAGTGGCATTTGCGGCTCGCACTAAACGCAGAGTTATCTCAAAGAAAGGGGCCACGGTGTTTCTGTATTTCTATTATGTTGGTGCGGCTTCGGAACTTTTAAATATCTCGATATATCTCGAAAACTACGCTTCTGATCAAAAAATATCATAGAACATAAATTGTAGGAAACATAATTCTCTACAAAAAAGGTCTCTTAACATTTTGCCATAGCTCGCTTCGTTTCCGAGATATTTGCAGATACATCTCAAGGGAAGGGGCCTGACGGACATATTTCGAGATATTTCTTCTTCTTGTTGTTCTTCTTCTGCACAGCTAAGCTGGAAGTGGCATTTGCGGCTCGCACTAGTGCAGAGTTATCTCAAAGAAAGGGGCCACGGTGTTTCTGTATCTCTATTATGTTGGTGCGGCTTCGGAACTTTTAAATATCTTGATATATCTCGAGAACTGCGCATCTGATCAAAAAATATCATAGAACATAAAAAGTAGGAAACTTAATTCTCTACAAAAAAGGTCTCTTAACATTTTGCCTTAGCTCGCTTCGTTTCCGAGATATTTGCAGATTTATCTCAAGGGAAGGGGCCTGTCGGACATATTTCGAGATATTTCTTCTTCTTGTTGTTCTTCTTCTGCACAGCTAAGCTGGAAGTGGCATTTGCGGCTCGCACTAGTGCAGAGTTATCTCAAAGAAAGGGGCCACGGTGTTTCTGTATCTCTATTATGTTGGTGCGGCTTTGGAACTTTTAAATATCTCGATATATCTCGAAAACTACGCTTCTGATCAAAAAATATCATAGAACATAAATTGTAGGAAACATAATTCTCTACAAAAAAGGTCTCTTAACATTTTGCCATAGCTCGCTTCGTTTCCGAGATATTTGCAGATATATCTCAAGGGAAGGGGCCTGACGGACATATTTCGAGATATTTCTTCTTCTTGTTGTTCTTCTTCTGCACAGCTAAGCTGGAAGTGGCATTTACAGCACGCAATAGTGCAGAGTTATCTCAAAGAAAGGGGCCACGGTGTTTCTGTATCTCTATTATGTTGGTGCGGCTTCGGAACTTTTAAATATCTTGATATATCTCGAGAACTACGCATCTGATCAAAAAATATCATAGAACATAAAAAGTAGGAAACTTAATTCTCTACAAAAAAGGTCTCTTAACAATTGGCCATAGCTCGCTTCGTTTCCGAGATATTTGCAGATATATCTCAAGGGAAGGGGCCTGACGGACATATTTCGAGATATTTCTTCTTCTTGTTGTTCTTCTTCTGCACAGCTAAACTGGAAGTGGCATTTACAGCTCACAATAGTGCAGAGTTATCTCAAAGAAAGGGGCCACGGTGTTTCTGTATCTCTATTATGTTGGTGCGGCTTCGGAACTTTTAAATATCTTGATATATCTCGAGAACTACGCATCTGATCAAAAAATATTATAGAACATAAAAAGTAGGAAACTTAATTCTCTACAAAAAAGGTCTCTTAACATTTTGCCATAGCTCGCTTCGTTTCCGAGATATTTGCAGATTTATCTCAAGGGAAGGGGCCTGACGGACATATTTCGAGATATTTCTTCTTCTTGTTGTTCTTCTTCTGCACAGCTAAACTGGAAGTGGCATTTACAGCTCACAATAGTGCAGAGTTATCTCAAAGAAAGGGGCCACGGTGTTTCTGTATCTCTATTATGTTGGTGCGGCTTCGGAACTTTTAAATATCTTGATATATCTCGAGAACTACGCATCTGATCCAAAAATATTATAGAACATAAAAAGTAGGAAACTTAATTCTCTACAAAAAAGGTCTCTTAACATTTTGCCATAGCTCGCTTCGTTTCCGAGATATTTGCAGATTTATCTCAAGGGAAGGGGCCTGACGGACATATTTCGAGATATTTCTTCTTCTTGTTGTTCTTCTTCTGCACAGCTAAACTGGAAGTGGCATTTCCAGCTCGCTATAGTGCAGAGTTATCTCAAAGAAAGGGGCCACGGTGTTTCTGTATCTCTATTATGTTGGTGCGGCTTCGGAACTATTAAATATCTTGATATATCTCGAGAACTACGCATCTGATCAAAAAATATCATAGAACATAAAAAGTAGGAAACTTAATTCTCTACAAAAAAGGTGTCTTAACATTTTGCCATAGCTCGCTTCGTTTCCGAGATATTTGCAGATTTATCTCAAGGGAAGGGGCCTGACGGACATATTTCGAGATATTTCTTCTTCTTGTTGTTCTTCTTCTGCACAGCTAAGCTGGAAGTGACATTTGCGGCTCGCACTAAACGCAGAGTTATCTCAAAGAAAGGGGCCACGGTGTTTCTGTATTTCTATTATGTTGGTGCGGCTTCGGAACTTTTAAATATCTCGATATATCTCGAAAACTACGCTTCTGATCAAAAAATATCATAGAACATAAATTGTAGGAAACATAATTCTCTACAAAAAAGGTCTCTTAACATTTTGCCATAGCTCGCTTCGTTTCCGAGATATTTGCAGATACATCTCAAGGGAAGGGGCCTGACGGACATATTTCGAGATATTTCTTCTTCTTGTTGTTCTTCTTCTGCACAGCTAAGCTGGAAGTGGCATTTGCGGCTCGCACTAGTGCAGAGTTATCTCAAAGAAAGGGGCCACGGTGTTTCTGTATCTCTATTATGTTGGTGCGGCTTCGGAACTTTTAAATATCTTGATATATCTCGAGTACTACGCATCTGATCAAAAAATATCATAGAACATAAAAAGTAGGAAACTTAATTCTCTACAAAAAAGGTCTCTTAACAATTGGCCATAGCTCGCTTCGTTTCCGAGATATTTGCAGATATATCCCAAGGGAAGGGGCCTGACGGACATATTTCGAGATATTTCTTCTTCTTGTTGTTCTTCTTCTGCACAGCTAAGCTGGAAGTGGCATTTACAGCTCGCAATAGTGCAGAGTTATCTCAAAGAAAGGGGCCACGGTGTTTCTGTATCTCTATTATGTTGGTGCGGCTTCGGAACTTTTAAATATCTTGATATATCTCGAGAACTACGCATCTGATCAAAAAATATCATAGAACATAAAAAGTAGGAAACTTAATTCTCTACAAAAAAGGTGTCTTAACATTTTGCCATAGCTCGCTTCGTTTCCGAGATATTTGCAGATTTATCTCAAGGGAAGGGGCCTGTCGGACAGATTTCGAGATATTTCTTCTTCTTGTTGTTCTTCTTCTGCACAGCTAAGCTGGAAGTGGCATTTACAGCTCACAATAGTGCAGAGTTATCTCAAAGAAAGGGGCCACGGTGTTTCTGTATCTCTATTATGTTGGTGCGGCTTCGGAACTTTTAAATATCTTGATATATCTCGAGAACTACGCATCTGATCAAAAAATATTATAGAACATAAAAAGTAGGAAACTTAATTCTCTACAAAAAAGGTCTCTTAACATTTTGCCATAGCTCGCTTCGTTTCCGAGATATTTGCAGATTTATCTCAAGGGAAGGGGCCTGACGGACATATTTCGAGATATTTCTTCTTCTTGTTGTTCTTCTTCTGCACAGCTAAACTGGAAGTGGCATTTCCAGCTCGCAATAGTGCAGAGTTATCTCAAAGAAAGGGGCCACGGTGTTTCTGTATCTCTATTATGTTGGTGCGGCTTCGGCACTTTTAAATATCTTGATATATCTCGAGAACTACGCATCTGATCCAAAAATATTATAGAACATAAAAAGTAGGAAACTTAATTCTCTACAAAAAAGGTCTCTTAACATTTTGCCATAGCTCGCTTCGTTTCCGAGATATTTGCAGATTTATCTCAAGGGAAGGGGCCTGACGGACATATTTCGAGATATTTCTTCTTCTTGTTGTTCTTCTTCTACACAGCTAAGCTGGAAGTGGCATTTGCGGCTCGCACTAAACGCAGAGTTATCTCAAAGAAAGGGGCCACGGTGTTTCTGTATCTCTATTATGTTCGTGCGGCTTCGGAACTTCTAAATATCTCGATATATCTCGAAAACTACGCTTCTGATCAAAAAATATCATAGAACATAAATTGTAGGAAACATAATTCTCTACAAAAAAGGTCTCTTAACATTTTGCCATAGCTCGCTTCGTTTCCGAGATATTTGCAGATATATCTCAAAGGAAGGGGCCTGACGGACATATTTCGAGATATTTCTTCTTCTTGTTGTTCTTCTTCTGCACAGCTAAGCTGGAAGTGGCATTTGCGGCTCGCAATAGTGCAGAGTTATCTCAAAGAAAGGGGCCACGGTGTTTCTGTATCTCTATTATGTTGGTGCGGCTTCGGAACTTTTAAATATCTCGATATATCTCGAAAACTACGCTTCTGATCAAAAAATATCATAGAACATAAATTGTAGGAAACATAATTCTCTACAAAAAAGGTCTCTTAACATTTTGCCATAGCTAGCTTCGGTTCCGAGATATTTGCAGATATATCTCAAGGGAAGGGCCCTGACGGACATATTTCGAGATATTTCTTCTTCTTGTTGTTCTTCTTCTGCACAGCTAAGCTGGAAGTGGCATTTACAGCACGCAATAGTGCAGAGTTATCTCAAAGAAAGGGGCCACGGTGTTTCTGTATCTCTATTATGTTGGTGCGGCTTCGGAACTTTTAAATATCTTGATATATCTCGAGAACTACGCATCTGATCAAAAAATATCATAGAACATAAAAAGTAGGAAACTTAATTCTCTACAAAAAAGGTCTCTTAACAATTGGCCATAGCTCGCTTCGTTTCCGAGATATTTGCAGATATATCCCAAGGGAAGGGGCCTGACGGACATATTTCCAGATATTTCTTCTTCTTGTTGTTCTTCTTCTGCACAGCTAAGCTGGAAGTGGCATTTACAGCTCGCAATAGTGCAGAGTTATCTCAAAGAAAGGGGCCACGGTGTTTCTGTATCTCTATTATGTTGGTGCGGCTTCGGAACTTTTAAATATCTTGATATATCTCGAGAACTACGCATCTGATCAAAAAATATCATAGAACATAAAAAGTAGGAAACCTAATTCTCTACAAAAAAGGTGTCCTAACATTTTGCCATAGCTCGCTTCGTTTCCGAGATATTTGCAGATTTATCTCAAGGGAAGGGGCCTGTCGGACAGATTTCGAGATATTTCTTCTTCTTGTTGTTCTTCTTCTGCACACCTAAGCTGGAAGTGGCATTTACAGCTCACAATAGTGCAAAGTTATCTCAAAGAAAGGGGCCACGGTGTTTCTGTATCTCTATTATGTTGGTGCGGCTTCGGAACTTTTAAATATCTTGATATATCTCGAGTACTACGCATCTGATCAAAAAATATCATAGAACATAAAAAGTAGGAAACTTAATTCTCTACAAAAAAGGTCTCTTAACAATTGGCCATAGCTCGCTTCGTTTCCGAGATATTTGCAGATATATCCCAAGGGAAGGGGCCTGACGGACATATTTCGAGATATTTCTTCTTCTTGTTGTTCTTCTTCTGCACAGCTAAGCTGGAAGTGGCATTTACAGCTCGCAATAGTGCAGAGTTATCTCAAAGAAAGGGGCCACGGTGTTTCTGTATCTCTATTATGTTGGTGCGGCTTCGGAACTTTTAAATATCTTGATATATCTCGAGAACTACGCATCTGATCAAAAAATATCATAGAACATAAAAAGTAGGAAACTTAATTCTCTACAAAAAAGGTGTCTTAACATTTTGCCATAGCTCGCTTCGTTTCCGAGATATTTGCAGATTTATCTCAAGGGAAGGGGCCTGTCGGACAGATTTCGAGATATTTCTTCTTCTTGTTGTTCTTCTTCTGCACAGCTAAGCTGGAAGTGGCATTTACAGCTCACAATAGTGCAGAGTTATCTCAAAGAAAGGGGCCACGGTGTTTCTGTATCTCTATTATGCTGGTGCGGCTTCGGAACTTTTAAATATCTTGATATATCTCGAGAACTACGCATCTGATCAAAAAATATTATAGAACATAAAAAGTAGGAAACTTAATTCTCTACAAAAAAGGTCTCTTAACATTTTGCCATAGCTCGCTTCGTTTCCGAGATATTTGCAGATTTATCTCAAGGGAAGGGGCCTGACGGACATATTTCGAGATATTTCTTCTTCTTGTTGTTCTTCTTCTGCACAGCTAAACTGGAAGTGGCATTTCCAGCTCGCAATAGTGCAGAGTTATCTCAAAGAAAGGGGCCACGGTGTTTCTGTATCTCTATTATGTTGGTGCGGCTTTGGAACTTTTAAATATCTTGATATATCTCGAGAACTACGCATCTGATCCAAAAATATTATAGAACATAAAAAGTAGGAAACTTAATTCTCTACAAAAAAGGTCTCTTAACATTTTGCCATAGCTCGCTTCGTTTCCGAGATATTTGCAGATTTATCTCAAGGGAAGGGGCCTGACGGACATATTTCGAGATATTTCTTCTTCTTGTTGTTCTTCTTCTGCACAGCTAAGCTGGAAGTGGCATTTGCGGCTCGCACTAAACGCAGAGTTATCTCAAAGAAAGGGGCCACGGTGTTTCTGTATCTCTATTATGTTCGTGCGGCTTCGGAACTTTTAAATATCTCGATATATCTCGAAAACTACGCTTCTGATCAAAAAATATCATAGAACATAAATTGTAGGAAACATAATTCTCTACAAAAAAGGTCTCTTAACATTTTGCCATAGCTAGCTTCGGTTCCGAGATATTTGCAGATATATCTCAAGGGAAGGGGCCTGACGGACATATTTCGAGATATTTCTTCTTCTTGTTGTTCTTCTTCTGCACAGCTAAGCTGGAAGTGGCATTTACAGCACGCAATAGTGCAGAGTTATCTCAAAGAAAGGGGCCACGGTGTTTCTGTATCTCTATTATGTTGGTGCGGCTTCGGAACTTTTAAATATCTTGATATATCTCGAGAACTACGCATCTGATCAAAAAATATCATAGAACATAAAAAGTAGGAAACTTAATTCTCTACAAAAAAGGTCTCTTAACAATTGGCCATAGCTCGCTTCGTTTCCGAGATATTTGCAGATATATCCCAAGGGAAGGGGCCTGACGGACATATTTCGAGATATTTCTTCTTCTTGTTGTTCTTCTTCTGCACAGCTAAGCTGGAAGTGGCATTTACAGCTCGCAATAGTGCAGAGTTATCTCAAAGAAAGGGGCCACGGTGTTTCTGTATCTCTATTATGTTGGTGCGGCTTCGGAACTTTTAAATATCTTGATATATCTCGAGAACTACGCATCTGATCAAAAAATATCATAGAACATAAAAAGTAGGAAACCTAATTCTCTACAAAAAAGGTGTCTTAACATTTTGCCATAGCTCGCTTCGTTTCCGAGATATTTGCAGATTTATCTCAAGGGAAGGGGCCTGTCGGACAGATTTCGAGATATTTCTTCTTCTTGTTGTTCTTCTTCTGCACAGCTAAGCTGGAAGTGGCATTTACAGCTCACAATAGTGCAGAGTTATCTCAAAGAAAGGGGCCACGGTGTTTCTGTATCTCTATTATGTTGGTGCGGCTTCGGAACTTTTAAATATCTTGATATATCTCGAGAACTACGCATCTGATCAAAAAATATTATAGAACATAAAAAGTAGGAAACTTAATTCTCTACAAAAAAGGTCTCTTAACATTTTGCCATAGCTCGCTTCGTTTCCGAGATATTTGCAGATTTATCTCAAGGGAAGGGGCCTGACGGACATATTTCGAGATATTTCTTCTTCTTGTTGTTCTTCTTCTGCACAGCTAAACTGGAAGTGGCATTTCCAGCTCGCAATAGTGCAGAGTTATCTCAAAGAAAGGGGCCACGGTGTTTCTGTATCTCTATTATGTTGGTGCGGCTTCGGAACTATTAAATATCTTGATATATCTCGAGAACTACGCATCTGATCAAAAAATATCATAGAACATAAAAAGTAGGAAACTTAATTCTCTACAAAAAAGGTATCTTAACATTTTGCCATAGCTCGCTTCGTTTCCGAGATATTTGCAGATTTATCTCAAGGGAAGGGGCCTGACGGACATATTTCGAGATATTTCTTCTTCTTGTTGTTCTTCTTCTGCACAGCTAAACTGGAAGTGGCATTTCCAGCTCGCAATAGCGCAGAGTTATCTCAAAGAAAGGGGCCACGGTGTTTCTGTATCTCTATTATGTTGGTAAGGCTTCGGAACTTTTAAATATCTTGATACATCTCGAGAACTACGCGTCTGATCAAAAAATATCATAGAACATAAAAAGTAGGAAACTTAATTCTCTACAAAAACGGTCTCTTAACATTTTGCCATAGCTCGCTTCGTTTCCGAGATATTTGCAGATTTATCTCAAGGGAAGGGGCCTGACGGACATATTTCGAGATATTTCTTCTTCTTGTTGTTCTTCTTCTGCACAGCTAAGCTGGAAGTGGCATTTGCGGCTCGCACTAGTGCACAGTTATCTCAAAGAAAGGGGCCACGGTGTTTCTGTATCTCTATTATGTTGGTAAGGCTTCGGAACTTTTAAATATCTCGATATATCTCGAAAACTACGCTTCTGATCAAAAAATATCATAGAACATAAATTGTAGAAAACATAATTCTCTACAAAAAACGTCTCTTAACATTTTGCCATAGCTCGCTTCGTTTCCGAGATATTTGCAGATTCAGCTCAAAGGAACTGGCCTGACGGACATATTTCGAGATATTTCTTCTTCTTGTTGTTCTTCCTCTGCACAGCTAAGCTGGAAGTGGCATTTGCAGCTCGCAATAGTGCAGAGTTATCTCAAAGAAAGGGGCCACGGTGTTTCTGTATCTCTATTATGTTGGTGCGGCTTCGGAACTTTTAAATATCTTGATATATCTCGAGAACTACGCATCTGATCAAAAAATATCATAGAACATGAAAAGTAGGAAACTTAATTCTCTACAAAAAAGGTCTCTTAACATTTTGCCATAGCTCGCTTCGTTTCCGAGATATTTGCATATTTATCTCAAGGGAAGGGGCCTGACGGACATATTTCGAGATATTTCTTCTTCTTGTTGTTCTTCTTCTGCACAGCTAAGCTGGAAGTGGCATTTGCGGCTCGCACTAAACGCAGAGTTATCTCAAAGAAAGGGGCCACGGTGTTTCTGTATCTCTATTATGTTGGTGCGGCTTCGGAACTTTTAAATATCTCGATATATCGCGAAAACTACGCTTCTGATCAAAAAATATCGTAGAACATAAATTGTAGGAAACATAATTCTCTACAAAAAAGGTCTCTTAACATTTTGCCATAGCTAGCTTCGGTTCCGAGATATTTGCAGATATATCTCAAGGGAAGGGGCCTGACGGACATATTTCGAGATATTTCTTCTTCTTGTTGTTCTTCTTCTGCACAGCTAAGCTGGAAGTGGCATTTACAGCACGCAATAGTGCAGAGTTATCTCAAAGAAAGGGGCCACGGTGTTTCTGTATCTCTATTATGTTGGTGCGGCTTCGGAACTTTTAAATATCTTGATATATCTCGAGAACTACGCATCTGATCAAAAAATATCATAGAACATAAAAAGTAGGAAACTTAATTCTCTACAAAAAAGGTCTCTTAACAATTGGCCATAGCTCGCTTCGTTTCCGAGATATTTGCAGATATATCCCAAGGGAAGGGGCCTGACGGACATATTTCGAGATATTTCTTCTTCTTGTTGTTCTTCTTCTGCACAGCTAAGCTGGAAGTGGCATTTACAGCTCGCAATAGTGCAGAGTTATCTCAAAGAAAGGGGCCACGGTGTTTCTGTATCTCTATTATGTTGGTGCGGCTTCGGAACTTTTAAATATCTTGATATATCTCGAGAACTACGCATCTGATCAAAAAATATCATAGAACATAAAAAGTAGGAAACCTAATTCTCTACAAAAAAGGTGTCTTAACATTTTGCCATAGCTCGCTTCGTTTCCGAGATATTTGCAGATTTATCTCAAGGGAAGGGGCCTGTCGGACAGATTTCGAGATATTTCTTCTTCTTGTTGTTCTTCTTCTGCACAGCTAAGCTGGAAGTGGCATTTACAGCTCACAATAGTGCAGAGTTATCTCAAAGAAAGGGGCCACGGTGTTTCTGTATCTCTATTATGTTGGTGCGGCTTCGGAACTTTTAAATATCTTGATATATCTCGAGAACTACGCATCTGATCAAAAAATATTATAGAACATAAAAAGTAGGAAACTTAATTCTCTACAAAAAAGGTCTCTTAACATTTTGCCATAGCTCGCTTCGTTTCCGAGATATTTGCAGATTTATCTCAAGGGAAGGGGCCTGACGGACATATTTCGAGATATTTCTTCTTCTTGTTGTTCTTCTTCTGCACAGCTAAACTGGAAGTGGCATTTCCAGCTCGCAATAGTGCAGAGTTATCTCAAAGAAAGGGGCCACGGTGTTTCTGTATCTCTATTATGTTGGTGCGGCTTCGGAACTATTAAATATCTTGATATATCTCGAGAACTACGCATCTGATCAAAAAATATCATAGAACATAAAAAGTAGGAAACTTAATTCTCTACAAAAAAGGTATCTTAACATTTTGCCATAGCTCGCTTCGTTTCCGAGATATTTGCAGATTTATCTCAAGGGAAGGGGCCTGACGGACATATTTCGAGATATTTCTTCTTCTTGTTGTTCTTCTTCTGCACAGCTAAACTGGAAGTGGCATTTCCAGCTCGCAATAGCGCAGAGTTATCTCAAAGAAAGGGGCCACGGTGTTTCTGTATCTCTATTATGTTGGTGCGGCTTCGGAACTTTTAAATATCTTGATACATCTCGAGAACTACGCGTCTGATCAAAAAATATCATAGAACATAAAAAGTAGGAAACTTAATTCTCTACAAAAACGGTCTCTTAACATTTTGCCATAGCTCGCTTCGTTTCCGAGATATTTGCAGATTTATCTCAAGGGAAGGGGCCTGACGGACATATTTCGAGATATTTCTTCTTCTTGTTGTTCTTCTTCTGCACAGCTAAGCTGGAAGTGGCATTTGCGGCTCGCACTAGTGCACAGTTATCTCAAAGAAAGGGGCCACGGTGTTTCTGTATCTCTATTATGTTGGTAAGGCTTCGGAACTTTTAAATATCTCGATATATCTCGAAAACTACGCTTCTGATCAAAAAATATCATAGAACATAAATTGTAGAAAACATAATTCTCTACAAAAAACGTCTCTTAACATTTTGCCATAGCTCGCTTCGTTTCCGAGATATTTGCAGATTCAGCTCAAAGGAACTGGCCTGACGGACATATTTCGAGATATTTCTCCTTCTTGTTGTTCTTCCTCTGCACAGCTAAGCTGGAAGTGGCATTTGCAGCTCGCAATAGTGCAGAGTTATCTCAAAGAAAGGGGCCACGGTGTTTCTGTATCTCTATTATGTTGGTGCGGCTTCGGAACTTTTAAATATCTTGATATATCTCGAGAACTACGCATCTGATCAAAAAATATCATAGAACATGAAAAGTAGGAAACTTAATTCTCTACAAAAAAGGTCTCTTAACATTTTGCCATAGCTCGCTTCGTTTCCGAGATATTTGCATATTTATCTCAAGGGAAGGGGCCTGACGGACATATTTCGAGATATTTCTTCTTCTTGTTGTTCTTCTTCTGCACAGCTAAGCTGGAAGTGGCATTTACAGCTCGCACTAGTGCAGAGTTATCTCAAAGAAAGGGGCCACGGTGTTTCTGTATCTCTATTATGTTGGTGCGGCTTCGGAACTTTTAAATATCTCGATATATCGCGAAAACTACGCTTCTGATCAAAAAATATCGTAGAACATAAATTGTAGGAAACATAATTCTCTACAAAAAAGGTCTCTTAACATTTGGCCATAGCTCTCTTTGTTTCCGAGATATTTCCAGATTTATCTCAAGGGAAGGGGCCTGACGGACATATTTCGAGATATTTCTTCTTCTTGTTGTTCTTCTTCTGCACAGCTGAGCTGGCAGTGGCATTTGTAGCTCGCAATAGTGCAGAGTTATCTCAAAGAAAGGGGCCACGGTGTTTCTGTATCTCTATTATGTTGGTGCGGCTTCGGAACTTTTAAATATCTCGATATATCTCGAAAACTACGCTTCTGATCAAAAAATATCATAGAACATAAATTGTAGGAAACATAATTCTCGACAAAAAAGGTCTCTTAACATTTTGCCATAGCTCGCTTCGTTTCCGAGATATTTGCAGATATATCTCAAGGGAAGGGGCCTGACGGACATATTTCGAGATGTTTCTTCTTCTTGTTGTTCTTCTTCTGCACAGCTAAGCTGGAAGTGGCATTTACAGCTCGCAATAGTGCAGAGTTATCTCAAAGAAAGGGGCCACGGTGTTTCTGTATCTCTATTATGTTGGTGCGGCTTCGGAACTTTTAAATATCTTGATATATCTCGAGAACTACGCATCTGATCAAAAAATATCATAGAACATAAAAAGTAGGAAACTTAATTCTCTACAAAAAAGGTCTCTTAACATTTTGCCATAGCTCGCTTCGTTTCCGAGATATTTGCAGATTTATCTCAAGGGAAGGGGCCTAACGGACATATTTCGAGATATTTCTTCTTCTTGTTGTTCTTCTTCTGCACAGCTAAGCTGGAAGTGGCATTTGCTGCTCGCGCTAGTGCAGAGTTATCTCAAAGAAAGGGGCCACGGTGTTTCTGTATCTCTATTATGTTGGTGCGGCTTCGGAACTTTTAAATATCTTGATATATCCCGAGAACTACGCATCTGATCAAAAAATATCATAGAACATAAAAAGTAGGAAACTTAATTCTCTTCCAAAAATGTCTCTTAACATTTTGCCATAGCTCGCTTCGTTTCCGAGATATTTGCAGATTTATCTCAAGGGAAGGGGCCTGACGGACATATTTCGAGATATTTCTTCTTCTTGTTGTTCTTCTTCTGCACAGCTAAGCTAGAAGTGGCATTTGCGGCTCGCACTAGTGCAGAGTTATCTCAAAGAAAGGGGCCACGGTGTTTCTGTATCTCTATTATGTTGGTGCGGATTCGGAACTTTTAAATATCTCGATATATCTCGAAAACTACGCTTCTGATCAAAAAATATCATAGAACATAAATTGTAGGAAACATAATTCTCTACAAAAAAGGTCTCTTAACATTTTGCCATAGCTCGCTTCGTTTCCGAGATATTTGCAGATATATCTCAAGGGCAGGGGCCTGACGGACATATTTCGAGATATTTCTTCTTCTTGTTGTTCTTCTTCTGCACAGCTAAGCTGGAAGTGGCATTTACAGCTCGCAATAGTGCAGAGTTATCTCCAAGAAAGGGGCCACGGTGTTTCTGTATCTCTATTATGTTGGTGCGGCTTCGGAACTTTTAAATATCTTGATATATCTCGAGAACTCCGCATCTGATCGAAAAATATCATAGAACATAAAAAGTAGGAAACTTAATTCTCTACAAAAAAGGTCTCTTAACATTTTGCCATAGCTCGCTTCGTTTCCGAGATATTTGCATATTTATCTCAAGGGAAGGGGCCTGACGGACATATTTCGAGATACTTCTTCTTCTTGTTGTTCTTCTTCTGCACAGCTAAGCTGGAAGTGGCATTTGCAGCTCGCAATAGTGCAGAGTTATCTCAAAGAAAGGGGCCACGGTGTTTCTGTATCTCTATTATGTTGGTGCGGCTTCGGAACTTTTAAATATCTTGATATATCTCGAGAACTACGCATCTGATCAAAAAATATCATAGAACATAAATTGTAGGAAACATAATTCTCTACAAAAAAGGTCTCTTAACATTTTGCCATAGCTCGCTTCGTTTCCGAGATATTTGCAGATATATCTCAAGGGCAGGGGCCTGACGGACATATTTCGAGATATTTCTTCTTCTTGTTGTTCTTCTTCTGCACAGCTAAGCTGGAAGTGGCATTTACAGCTCGCAATAGTGCAGAGTTATCTCAAAGAAAGGGGCCACGGTGTTTCTGTATCTCTATTATGTTGGTGCGGCTTCGGAACTTTTAAATATCTTGATATATCTCGAGAACTACGCATCTGATCAAAAAATATCATACAACATAAAAAGTAGGAAACTTAATTCTCTACAAAAAAGGTCTCTTAACATTTTGCCATAGCTCTCTTCGTTTCCGAGATATTTGCAGATTTATCTCAAGGGAAGGGGCCTGACGGACATATTTCGAGATACTTCTTCTTCTTGTTGTTCTTCTTCTGCACAGCTAAGCTGGAAGTGGCATTTGCAGCTCGCAATAGTGCAGAGTTATCTCAAAGAAAGGGGCCACGGTGTTTCTGTATCTCTATTATGTTGGTGCGGCTTCGGAACTTTTAAATATCTTGATATATCTCGAGAACTACGCATCTGATCAAAAAATATCATAGAACATAAATTGTAGGAAACATAATTCTCTACAAAAAAGGTCTCTTAACATTTTGCCATAGCTCGCTTCGTTTCCGAGATATTTGCAGATATATCTCAAGGGCAGGGGCCTGACGGACATATTTCGAGATATTTCTTCTTCTTGTTGTTCTTCTTCTGCACAGCTAAGCTGGAAGTGGCATTTACAGCTCGCAATAGTGCAGAGTTATCTCCAAGAAAGGGGCCACGGTGTTTCTGTATCTCTATTATGTTGGTGCGGCTTCGGAACTTTTAAATATCTTGATATATCTCGAGAACTCCGCATCTGATCGAAAAATATCATAGAACATAAAAAGTAGGAAACTTAATTCTCTACAAAAAAGGTCTCTTAACATTTTGCCATAGCTCGCTTCGTTTCCGAGATATTTGCATATTTATCTCAAGGGAAGGGGCCTGACGGACATATTTCGAGATATTTCTTCTTCTTGTTGTTCTTCTTCTGCACAGCTAAGCTGGAAGTGGCATTTACAGCTCGCAATAGTGCAGAGTTATCTCAAAGAAAGGGGCCACGGTGTTTCTGTATCTCTATTATGTTGGTGCGGCTTCGGAACTTTTAAATATCTTGATATATCTCGAGAACTACGCATCTGATCAAAAAATATCATAGAACATAAATTGTAGGAAACATAATTCTCTACAAAAAAGGTCTCTTAAGATTTTGCCATAGCTCGCTTCGTTTCCGAGATATTTGCAGATATATCTCAAGGGCAGGGGCCTGACGGACATATTTCGAGATATTTCTTCTTCTTGTTGTTCTTCTTCTGCACAGCTAAGCTGGAAGTGGCATTTACAGCTCGCAATAGTGCAGAGTTATCTCAAAGAAAGGGGCCACGGTGTTTCTGTATCTCTATTATGTTGGTGCGGCTTCGGAACTTTTAAATATCTTGATATATCTCGAGAACTACTCGTCTGATCAAAAAATATCATAGAACATAAAAAGTAGGAAACTTAATTCTCTACAAAAACTGTCTCTTAACATTTTGCCATAGCTCGCTTCGTTTCCGAGATATTTGCAGATATATCTCAAGGGAAGGGGCCTGACGGACATATTTCGAGATATTTCTTATTCTTGTTGTTCTTCTTCTGCACAGCTAAACTGGAAGTGGCATTTCCAGCTCGCAATAGTGCAGAGTTATCTCAAAGAAAGGGACCACGGTGTTTCTGTATCTCTATTATGTTGGTGCGGTTTCGGAACTTTTAAATATCTTGATATATCTCGAGAACTACGCATCTGATCAAAAAATATCATAGAACATAAAAAGTAGGAAACTTAATTCTCTACAAATAAGGTCTCTTAACATTTTGCCATAGCTCGCTTCGTTTCCGAGATATTTGCAGATATATCTCAAGGGAAGGGGCCTCACGGACATATTTCGAGATATTTCTTCTTCTTGTTGTTCTTCTTCTGCACAGCTAAGCTGGAAGTGGCATTTGCAGCTCGCAATAGTGCAGAGATATCTCAAAGAAAGGGGCTACGGTGTTTCTGTATCTCTATTATGTTGGTGCGTCTTCGGAACTTTTAAATATCTCGATATATCTCGAAAACTACGCTTCTGATCAAAAAATATCATAGAACATAAATTGTAGGAAACATAATTCTCTACAAAAAACATCTCTTAACATTTTGCCATAGCTCGCTTCGTTTCCGAGATATTTGCAGATTGAGCTCAAAGGAAGGGGCTTGACGGACATATTTCGAGATATTTCTTCTTCTTGTTGTTCTTCTTCTGCACAGCTAAGCTGGAAGTGGCATTTCCGGCTCGCACTAGTGCAGAGTTATCTCAAAGAAAGGGGCCACGGTGTTTCTGTATCTCTATTATGTTGGTGCGGCTTCGGAACTTTTAAATATCTCGATATATCTCGAAAACTACGCTTCTGATCAAAAAATATCATACAACATAAAAAGTAGGAAACTTAATTCTCTACAAAAAAGGTCTCTTAACATTTTGCCATAGCTCGCTTCGTTTCCGAGATATTTGCATATTTATCTCAAGGGAAGGGGCCTAACGGACATATTTCGAGATATTTCTTCTTCTTGTTGTTCTTCTTCTGCACAGCTAAACTGGAAGTGGCATTTCCAGCTCGCAATAGTGCAGAGTTATCTCAAAGAAAGGGACCACGGTGTTTCTGTATCTCTATTATGTTGGTGCGGCTTCGGAACTTTTAAATATCTTGATATATCTCGAGAACTACACATCTGATCAAAAAATATCATAGAACATAAAAAGTAGGAAACTTAATTCTCTACAAACAAGGTCTCTTAACATTTTGCCATAGCTCGCTTCGTTTCCGAGATATTTGCAGATATATCTCAAGGGAAGGGGCCTCACGGACATATTTCGAGATATTTCTTCTTCTTGTTGTTCTTCTTCTGCACAGCTAAGCTGGAAGTGGCATTTGCAGCTCGCAATAGTGCAGAGATATCTCAAAGAAAGGGGCCACGGTGTTTCTGTATCTCTATTATGTTGGTGCAGCTTCGGAACTTTTAAATATCTTGATATATCTCGAGAACTACGCATCTGATCAAAAAATATCATAGAACATGAAAAGTAGGAAACTTAATTCTCTACAAAAAAGGTCTCTTAACATTTTGCAATAGCTCTCTTCGTTTCCGAGATATTTGCAGATTTATCTCAAGGGAAGGGGCCTGACGGACATATTTCGATATATTTCTTCTTCTTGTTGTTCTTCTTCTGCACAGCTAAGCTGGAAGTGGCATTTCCGGCTCGCACTAGTGCAGAGTTATCTCAAAGAAAGGGGCCACGGTGTTTCTGTATCTCTATTATGTTGGTGCGGCTTCGGAACTTTTAAATATCTCGATATATCTCGAAAACTACGCTTCTGATCAAAAAATATCATACAACATAAAAAGTAGGAAACTTAATTCTCTACAAAAAAGGTCTCTTAACATTTTGCCATAGCTCGCTTCGTTTCCGAGATATTTGCAGATTTATCTCAAGGGAAGGGGCCTGACGGACATATTTCGAGATATTTCTTCTTCTTGTTGTTCTTCTTCTGCACAGCTAAGCTGGAAGTGGCATTTGCAGCTCGCAATAGTGCAGAGTTATCTCAAAGAAAGGGGCCACGGTGTTTCTGTATCTCTATTATGTTGGTGCGGCTTCGGAACTTTTAAACATCTTGATATATCTCGAGAACTACGCGTCTGATCAAAAAATATCATAGAACATAAAAAGTAGGAAACTTAATTCTCTACAAAAAAGGTCTCTTAACATTTTGCCATAGCTCGCTTCGTTTCCGAGATATTTGCATATTTATCTCAAGGGAAGGGGCCTGACGGACATATTTCGAGATATTTCTTCTTCTTGTTGTTCTTCTTCTGCACTGCTAAGCTGGAAGTGGCATTTCCGGCTCGCACTAGTGCAGAGTTATCTCAAAGAAAGGGGCCACGGTGTTTCTGTATCTCTATTATGTTGGTGCGGCTTCGGAACTTTTAAATATCTCGATATATCTCGAAAACTACGCTTCTGATCAAAAAATATCATACAACATAAAAAGTAGGAAACTTAATTCTCTACAAAAAAGGTCTCTTAACATTTTGCCATAGCTCGCTTCGTTTCCGAGATATTTGCAGATTTATCTCAAGGGAAGGGGCCTAACGGACATATTTCGAGATATTTCTTCTTCTTGTTGTTCTTCTTCTGCACAGCTAAACTGGAAGTGGCATTTGCAGGTCGCAATAGTGCAGAGTTATCTCAAAGAAAGGGGCCACGGTGTTTCTGTATCTCTATTATGTTGGTGCGGCTTCGGAACTTTTAAATATCTCGATATATCTCGAAAACTACGCTTCTGATCAAAAAATATCATAGAACATAAAAAGTAGGAAACTTAATTCTCTACAAAAAAGGTCTCTTAACATTTTGCCATAGCTCGCTTCGTTTCCGAGATATTTGCAGATTTATCTCAAGGGAAGGGGCCTAACGGACATATTTCGAGATATTTCTTCTTCTTGTTGTTCTTCTTCTGCACAGCTAAACTGGAAGTGGCATTTCCAGCTCGCAATAGTGCAGAGTTATCTCAAAGAAAGGGGCCACGGTGTTTCTGTATCTCTATTATGTTGGTGCGGCTTCGGAACTTTTAAATATCTTGATATATCTCGAGAACTACGCATCTGATCAAAAAATATCATAGAACATAAAAAGTAGGAAACTTAATTCTCTACAAAAAAGGTCTCTTAACATTTTGCCATAGCTCACTTCGTTTCCGAGATATTTGCAGATATATCTCAAGGGAAGGGGCCTGACGGACATATTTCGAGATATTTCTTCTTCTTGTTGTTCTTCTTCTGCACAGCTGAGCTGGAAGTGGCATTTGCAGGTCGCAATAGTGCAGAGTTATCTCAAAGAAAGGGGCCACGGTGTTTCTGTATCTCTATTATGTTGGTGCGGCTTCGCAACTTTTAAATATCTCGATATATCTCGAAAACTACGCTTCTGATCAAAAAATATCATAGAACGTAAATTGTAGGAAACATTATTCTCTACAAAAAGGGTCTCTTAACATTTTGCCATAGCTCGCTTCGTTTCCGAGATATTTGCAGATTTATCTCAAGGGAAGGGGCCTGACGGACATATTTCGAGATATTTCTTCTTCTTGTTGTTCTTCTTCTGCACAGCTGAGCTGGAAGTGGCATTTCCGGCTCGCACTAGTGCAGAGTTATCTCAAAGAAAGGGGCCACGGTGTTTCTGTATCTCTATTATGTTGGTGCGGCTTCGGAACTTTTAAATATCTTGATATATCTCGAGAACTACGCATCTGATCAAAAAATATCATACAACATGAAAAGTAGGAAACTTAATTCTCTACAAAAAAGGTCTCTTAACATTTTGCCATAGCTCTCTTCGTTTCCGAGATATTTGCAGATTTATCTCAAGGGAAGGGGCCTGACGGACATATTTCGAGATATTTCTTCTTCTTGTTGTTCTTCTTCTGCACAGCTAAGCTGGAAGTGGCATTTGCAGCTCGCAATAGAGCAGAGTTATCTCAAAGAAAGGGGCCACGGTGTTTCTGTATCTCTATTATGTTGGTGCGGCTTCGGAACTTTTAAATATCTTGATATATCTCGAGAACTACTCGTCTGATCAAAAAATATCATAGAACATAAAAAGTAGGAAACTTAATTCTCTACAAAAACTGTCTCTTAACATTTTGCCATAGCTCGCTTCGTTTCCGAGATATTTGCAGATATATCTCAAGGGAAGGGGCCTGACGGACATATTTCGAGATATTTCTTCTTCTTGTTGTTCTTCTTCTGCACAGCTAAACTGGAAGTGGCATTTCCAGCTCGCAATAGTGCAGTGTTATCTCAAAGAAAGGGACCACGGTGTTTCTGTATCTCTATTATGTTGGTGCGGTTTCGGAACTTTTAAATATCTTGATATATCTCGAGAACTACGCATCTGATCAAAAAATATCATAGAACATAAAAAGTAGGAAACTTAATTCTCTACAAATAAGGTCTCTTAACATTTTGCCATAGCTCGCTTCGTTTCCGAGATATTTGCAGATATATCTCAAGGGAAGGGGCCTCACGGACATATTTCGAGATATTTCTTCTTCTTGTTGTTCTTCTTCTGCACAGCTAAACTGGAAGTGGCATTTCCAGCTCGCAATAGTGCAGAGTTATCTCAAAGAAAGGGACCACGGTGTTTCTGTATCTCTATTATGTTGGTGCGGCTTCGGAACTTTTAAATATCTTGATGTATCTCGAGAACTACGCATCTGATCAAAAAATATCATAGAACATGAAAAGTAGGAAACTTAATTCTCTACAAAAAAGGTCTCTTAACATTTTGCCATAGCTCTCTTCGTTTCCGAGATATTTGCAGATTTATCTCAAGGGAAGGGGCCTGACGGACATATTTCGAGATATTTCTTCTTCTTGTTGTTCTTCTTCTGCACAGCTAAACTGGAAGTGGCATTTCCAGCTCGCAATAGTGCAGAGTTATCTCAAAGAAAGGGACCACGGTGTTTCTGTATCTCTATTATGTTGGTGCGGTTTCGGAACTTTTAAATATCTTGATATATCTCGAGAACTACGCATCTGATCAAAAAATATTATAGAACATAAAAAGTAGGAAACTTAATTCTCTACAAATAAGGTCTCTTAACATTTTGCCATAGCTCGCTTCGTTTCCGAGATATTTGCAGATATATCTCAAGGGAAGGGGCCTCACGGACATATTTCGAGATATTTCTTCTTCTTGTTGTTCTTCTTCTGCACAGCTAAGCTGGAAGTGGCATTTGCAGCTCGCAATAGTGCAGAGATATCTCAAAGAAAGGGGCCACGGTGTTTCTGTATCTCTATTATGTTGGTGCGGCTTCGGAACTTTTAAATATCTCGATATATCTCGAAGACTACGCTTCTGATCAAAAAATATCATAGAACATAAATTGTTGGAAACATAATTCTCTACAAAAAACGTCTCTTAACATTTTGCCATAGCTCGCTTCGTTTCCGAGATATTTGCAGATTCAGCTCAAAGGAACTGGCCTGACGGACATATTTCGAGATATTTCTTCTTCTTGTTGTTCTTCCTCTGCACAGCTAAGCTGGAAGTGGCATTTGCAGCTCGCAATAGTGCAGAGTTATCTCAAAGAAAGGGGCCACGGTGCTTCTGTATCTCTATTATGTTGGTGCGGCTTCGGAACTTTTAAATATCTTGATATATCTCGAGAACTACGCATCTGATCAAAAAATATCATAGAACATGAAAAGTAGGAAACTTAATTCTCTACAAAAAAGGTCTCTTAACATTTTGCCATAGCTCGCTTCGTTTCCGAGATATTTGCATATTTATCTCAAGGGAAGGGGCTTGACGGACATATTTCGAGATATTTCTTCTTCTTGTTGTTCTTCTTCTGCACAGCTAAGCTGCAAGTGGCATTTGCGGCTCGCACTAGTGCAGAGTTATCTCAAAGAAAGGGGCCACGGTGTTTCTGTATCTCTATTATGTTGGTGCGGCTTCGGAACTTTTAAATATCTTGATATATCTCGAGAACTACGCATCTGATCAAAAAATATCATACAACATAAAAAGTAGGAAACTTAATTCTCTACAAAAAAGGTCTCTTAACATTTTGCCATAGCTCGCTTCGTTTCCGAGATATTTGCAGATTTATCTCAAGGGAAGGGGCCTGACGGACATATTTCGAGATATTTCTTCTTCTTGTTGTTCTTCTTCTGCACAGCTGAGCTGGAAGTGGCATTTGCAGGTCGCAATAGTGCAGAGTTATCTCAAAGAAAGGGGCCACGGTGTTTCTGTATCTCTATTATGTTGGTGCGGCTTCGGAACTTTTAAATATCTCGATATATCTCGAAAACTACGCTTCTGATCAAAAAATATCATAGAACATAAATTGTAGGAAACATTATTCTCTACAAAAAAGGTCTCTTAACATTTTGCCATAGCTCGCTTCGTTTCCGAGATATTTGCAGATTCATCTCAAGGGAAGGGGTCTGACGGACATATTTCGAGATATTTCTTCTTCTTGTTGTTCTTCTTCTGCACAGCTAAGCTCGAAGTGGCATTTGCAGCTCGCAATAGTGCAGAGATATCTCAAAGAAAGGGGCCACGGTGTTTCTGTATCTCTATTATGTTGGTGCGTCTTCGGAACTTTTAAATATCTCGATATATCTCGAAAACTACGCTTCTGATCAAAAAATATCATAGAACATAAATTGTAGGAAACATAATTCTCTACAAAAAACGTCTCTTAACATTTTGCCATAGCTCGCTTCGTTTCCGAGATATTTGCAGATTCATCTCAAGGGAAGGGGTCTGACGGACATATTTCGAGATATTTCTTCTTCTTGTTGTTCTTCTTCTGCACAGCTAAGCTCGAAGTGGCATTTGCAGCTCGCAATAGTGCAGAGTTATCTCAAAGAAAGAGGCCACGGTGCTTCTGTACCTCTATTATGTTGGTGCAGCTTCGGAACTTTTAAATATCTTGATATATCTCGAGAACTACGCATCTGATCAAAAAATATCATAGAACATGAAAAGTAGGAAACTTAATTCTCTACAAAAAAGGTCTCTTAACATTTTGCAATAGCTCTCTTCGTTTCCGAGATATTTGCAGATTTATCTCAAGGGAAGGGGCCTGACGGACATATTTCGAGATATTTCTTCTTCTTGTTGTTCTTCTTCTGCACAGCTAAGCTGGAAGTGGCATTTCCGGCTCGCACTAGTGCAGAGTTATCTCAAAGAAAGGGGCCACGGTGTTTCTGTATCTCTATTATGTTGGTGCGGCTTCGGAACTTTTAAATATCTCGATATATCTCGAAAACTACGCTTCTGATCAAAAAATATCATACAACATAAAAAGTAGGAAACTTAATTCTCTACAAAAAAGGTCTCTTAACATTTTGCCATAGCTCGCTTCGTTTCCGAGATATTTGCAGATTTATCTCAAGGGAAGGGGCCTGACGGACATATTTCGAGATATTTCTTCTTCTTGTTGTTCTTCTTCTGCACAGCTAAGCTAGAAGTGGCATTTGCAGCTCGCAATAGTGCAGAGTTATCTCAAAGAAAGGGGCCACGGTGTTTCTGTATCTCTATTATGTTGGTGCGGCTTCGGAACTTTTAAACATCTTGATATATCTCGAGAACTACGCGTCTGATCAAAAAATATCATAGAACATAAAAAGTAGGAAACTTAATTCTCTACAAAAAAGGTCTCTTAACATTTTGCCATAGCTCGCTTCGTTTCCGAGATATTTGCATATTTATCTCAAGGGAAGGGGCCTGACGGACATATTTCGAGATATTTCTTCTTCTTGTTGTTCTTCTTCTGCACAGCTAAGCTGGAAGTGGCATTTCCGGCTCGCACTAGTGCAGAGTTATCTCAAAGAAAGGGGCCACGGTGTTTCTGTATCTCTATTATGTTGGTGCGGCTTCG
This sequence comes from Osmia lignaria lignaria, assembly GCF_051020975.1. NCBI lineage: Eukaryota > Metazoa > Arthropoda > Insecta > Hymenoptera > Megachilidae > Osmia > Osmia lignaria. Next base: position 24,538,138 of record NW_027478160.1, on the reverse strand, counting down.
GAACTTTTAAATATCTCGATATATCTCGAAAACTACGCTTCTCATCAAAAAATATCATACAACATAAAAAGTAGGAAACTTAATTCTCTACAAAAAAGGTCTCTTAACATTTTGCCATAGCTCGCTTCGTTTCCGAGATATTTGCAGATTTATCTCAAGGGAAGGGGCCTAACGGACATATTTCGAGATATTTCTTCTTCTTGTTGTTCTTCTTCTGCACAGCTAAACTGGAAGTGGCATTTGCAGGTCGCAATAGCGCAGAGTTATCTCAAAGAAAGGGGCCACGGTGTTTCTGTATCTCTATTATGTTGGTGCGGCTTCGGAACTTTTAAATATCTCGATATATCTCGAAAACTACGCTTCTGATCAAAAAATATCATAGAACATAAAAAGTAGGAAACTTAATTCTCTACAAAAAAGGTCTCTTAACATTTTGCCATAGCTCGCTTCGTTTCCGAGATATTTGCAGATTTATCTCAAGGGAAGGGGCCTAACGGACATATTTCGAGATATTTCTTCTTCTTGTTGTTCTTCTTCTGCACAGCTAAACTGGAAGTGGCATTTCCAGCTCGCAATAGTGCAGAGTTATCTCAAAGAAAGGGGCCACGGTGTTTCTGTATCTCTATTATGTTGGTGCGGCTTCGGAACTTTTAAATATCTTGATATATCTCGAGAACTACGCATCTGATCAAAAAATATCATAGAACATAAAAAGTAGGAAACTTAATTCTCTACAAAAAAGGTCTCTTAACATTTTGCCATAGCTCACTTCGTTTCCGAGATATTTGCAGATATATCTCAAGGGAAGGGGCCTGACGGACATATTTCGAGATATTTCTTCTTCTTGTTGTTCTTCTTCTGCACAGCTGAGCTGGAAGTGGCATTTGCAGGTCGCAATAGTGCAGAGTTATCTCAAAGAAAGGGGCCACGGTGTTTCTGTATCTCTATTATGTTGGTGCGGCTTCGCAACTTTTAAATATCTCGATATATCTCGAAAACTACGCTTCTGATCAAAAAATATCATACAACATAAAAAGTAGGAAACTTAATTCTCTACAAAAAAGGTCTCTTAACATTTTGCCATAGCTCGCTTCGTTTCCGAGATATTTGCAGATTTATCTCAAGGGAAGGGGCCTAACGGACATATTTCGAGATATTTCTTCTTCTTGTTGTTCTTCTTCTGCACAGCTAAACTGGAAGTGGCATTTGCAGGTCGCAATAGTGCAGAGTTATCTCAAAGAAAGGGGCCACGGTGTTTCTGTATCTCTATTATGTTGGTGCGGCTTCGGAACTTTTAAATATCTCGATATATCTCGAAAACGACGCTTCTGATCAAAAAATATCATAGAACATAAAAAGTAGGAAACTTAATTCTCTACAAAAAAGGTCTCTTAACATTTTGCCATAGCTCGCTTCGTTTCCGAGATATTTGCAGATTTATCTCAAGGGAAGGGGCCTAACGGACATATTTCGAGATATTTCTTCTTCTTGTTGTTCTTCTTCTGCACAGCTAAACTGGAAGTGGCATTTCCAGCTCGCAATAGTGCAGAGTTATCTCAAAGAAAGGGGCCACGGTGTTTCTGTATCTCTATTATGTTGGTGCGGCTTCGGAACTTTTAAATATCTTGATATATCTCGAGAACTACGCATCTGATCAAAAAATATCATAGAACATAAAAAGTAGGAAACTTAATTCTCTACAAAAAAGGTCTCTTAACATTTTGCCATAGCTCACTTCGTTTCCGAGATATTTGCAGATATATCTCAAGGGAAGGGGCCTGACGGACATATTTCGAGATATTTCTTCTTCTTGTTGTTCTTCTTCTGCACAGCTGAGCTGGAAGTGGCATTTGCAGGTCGCAATAGTGCAGAGTTATCTCAAAGAAAGGGGCCACGGTGTTTCTGTATCTCTATTATGTTGGTGCGGCTTCGCAACTTTTAAATATCTCGATATATCTCGAAAACTACGCTTCTGATCAAAAAATATCATAGAACGTAAATTGTAGGAAACATTATTCTCTACAAAAAGGGTCTCTTAACATTTTGCCATAGCTCGCTTCGTTTCCGAGATATTTGCAGATTCATCTCAAGGGAAGGGGTCTGACGGACATATTTCGAGATATTTCTTCTTCTTGTTGTTCTTCTTCTGCACATCTAAGCTCGAAGTGGCATTTGCAGCTCGCAATAGTGCAGAGTTATCTCAAAGAAAGGGGCCACGGTGTTTCTGTATCTCTATTATGTTGGTGCGGCTTCGGAACTTTTAAATATCTTGATATATCTCGAGAACTACGCATCTGATCAAAAAATATCATACTACATAAAAAGTAGGAAACTTATTTCTCTACAAGAAAGGTCTCTAAACATTTTGCCATAGCTCGCTTCGTTTCCCAGATATTTGCAGATTTATCTCAAGGGAAGGGGCCTGACGGACATATTTCGAGAAGTTTCTTCTTCTTGTTGTTCTTCTTCTGCACAGCTAAGCTGGAAGTGGCATTTGCGGCTCGCACTAGTGCACAGTTATCTCAAAGAAAGGGGCCACGGTGTTTCTGTATCTCTAATATGTTGGTGCGGCTTCGGAACTTTTAAGTATCTCGATATATCTCGAAAACTACGCTTCTGATCAAAAAATATCATAGAACATAAATTGTAGGAAACATAATTCTCTACAAAAAACGTCTCTTAACATTTTGCCATAGCTCGCTCCGTTTCCGAGATATTTGCAGATTCAGCTCAAAGGAACTGGCCTGACGGACATATTTCGAGATATTTCTTCTTCTTGTTGTTCTTCCTCTGCACAGCTAAGCTGGAAGTGGCATTTGCGGCTCGCACTAGTGCAGAGTTATCTCAAAGAAAGGGGCCACGGTGTTTCTGTATCTCTATTATGTTGGTGTGGCTTCGGAACTTTTAAATATCTTGATATATCTCGAGAACTACGCATCTGATCAAAAAATATCATAGAACATAAATTGTAGGAAACATAATTCTCTACAAAAAAGGTCTCTTAACATTTTGCCATAGCTCGCTTCGTTTCCGAGATATTTGCAGATTTATCTCAAGGGAAGGGGCCTGACGGACATATTTCGAGATATTTCTTCTTCTTGTTGTTCTTCTTCTGCACAGCTAAGCTGGAAGTGGCATTTGCAGCGCGCAATAGTGCAGAGTTATCTCAAAGAAAGGGGCCACGGTGTTTCTGTATCTCTATTATGTTGGTGCGGCTTCGGAACTTTTAAATATCTTGATATATCTCGAGAACTACGCATCTGATCAAAAAATATCATACTACATAAAAAGTAGGAAACTTGATTCTCTACAAGAAAGGTCTCTAAACATTTTGCCATAGCTCGCTTCGTTTCCGAGTCATTTGCAGATTTATCTCAAGGGAAGGGGCCTGACGGACATATTTCGAGATATTTCTTCTTCTTGTTGTTCTTCTTCTGCACAGCTAAGCTGGAAGTGGCATCTGCAGCTCGCAATAGTGCAGAGTTATCTCAAAGAGAGGGGCCACGGTGTTTCTGTATCTCTATTATGTTGGTGCGGCTTCGGAACTTTTAAATATCTTGATATATCTCGAGAACTACGCATCTGATCAAAAAATAACATAGAACATAAATTGTAGGAAACATAATTCTCTACAAAAAAGGTCTCTTAACATTTTGCCATAGCTCGCTTCGTTTCCGAGATATTTGCAGATTTATCTCAAGGGAAGGGGCCTAACGGACATATTTCGAGATATTTCTTCTTCTTGTTGTTCTTCTTCTGCACAGCTAAACTGGAAGTGGCATTTCCAGCTCGCAATAGTGCAGAGTTATCTCAAAGAAAGGGGCCACGGTGTTTCTGTATCTCTATTATGTTGGTGCGGCTTCGGAACTTTTAAATATCTCGATATATCTCGAAAACTACGCTTCTGATCAAAAAATATCATAGAACGTAAATTGTAGGAAACTTAATTCTCTACAAAAAAGGTCTCTTAACATTTTGCCATCGCTCGCTTCGTTTCCGAGATATTTGCAGATTTATCTCAAGGGAAGTGGCCTGACGGACATATTTCGAGATATTTCTTCTTCTTGTTGTTCTTCTTCTGCACAGCTAAGCTGGAAGTGGCATTTGCGGCTCGCACTAGTGCAGAGTTATCTCAAGGAAAGGGGCCACGGTGTTTCTGTATCTCTATTATGTTGGTGCGGCTTCGGAACTTTTAAATATCTCGATATATCTCGAAAACTACGCTTCTGATCAAAAAATATCATAGAGCATAAATTGTAGGAAACATAATTCTCTACAAAAAACGTATCTTAACATTTTGCCATAGCTCGCTTCGTTTCCGAGATATTTGCAGATTCATCTCAAAGGAACGGGCCTGACGGACATATTTCGAGATACTTCTTCTTCTTGTTGTTCTTGCTCTGCACAGCTAAGCTGGAAGTGGCATTTGCAGCTCGCAATAGTGCAGAGTTATCTCAAAGAAAGGGGCCACGGTGTTTCTGTATCTCTATTATGTTGGTGCGGCTTCGGAACTTTTAAATATCTTGATATATCTCGAGAACTACGCATCTGATCAAAAAATATCATAGAACATAAAAAGTAGAAAACTTAATTCTCTACAAAAAAGGTCTCTTAACATTTTACCATAGCTCGCTTCGTTTCCGAGATATTTGCAGATTTATCTCAAGGGAAGGGGCCTGACGGACATATTTCGAGATATTTCTTCTTCTTGTTGTTCTTCTTCTGCACAGCTAAGCTGGAAGTGGCATTTGCAGCTCGCACTAGTGCAGAGTTATCTCAAAGAAAGGGGCCACGGTGTTTCTGTATCTCTATTATGTTGGTGCGGCTTCGGAACTTTTAAATATCTCGATATATCTCGAAAACTACGCTTCTGATCAAAAAATATCATAGAACATAAAAAGTAGGAAACTTAATTCTCTACAAAAAAGGTCTCTTAACATTTTGCCATAGCTCGCTTCGTTTCCGAGATATTTGCAGATTTATCTCAAGGGAAGGGCCCTGACGGACATATTTCGAGATATTTCTTCTTCTTGTTGTTCTTCTTCTGCACAGCTAAGCTGGAAGTGGCATTCACAGCTCGCAATAGTGCAGAGTTATCTCAAAGAAAGGGGCCACGGTGTCTCTGTATCTCTATTATGTTGGTGTGGCTTCGGAACTTTTAAATATCTTGATATATCTCGAGAACTACGCATCTGATCAAAAAATATCATAGAACATAAATTGTAGGAAACATAATTCTCTACAAAAAAGGTCTCTTAACATTTTGCCATAGCTCGCTTCGTTTCCGAGATATTTGCAGATTTATCTCAAGGGAAGGGGCCTGACGGACATATTTCGAGATATTTCTTCTTCTTGTTGTTCTTCTTCTGCACAGCTAAGCTGGAAGTGGCATTTGCAGCGCGCAATAGTGCAGAGTTATCTCAAAGAAAGGGGCCACGGTGTTTCTGTATCTCTATTATGTTGGGGCGGCTTCGGAACTTTTATATATCTTGATATATCTCGAGAACTACGCATCTGATCAAAAAATATCATACTACATAAAAAGTAGGAAACTTAATTCTCTACAAGAAAGGTCTCTAAACATTTTGCCATAGCTCGCTTCGTTTCCGAGATATTTGCAGATTTATCTCAAGGGAAGTGGCCTGACGGACATATTTCGAGATATTTCTTCTTCTTGTTGTTCTTCTTCTGCACAGCTAAGCTGGAAGTGGCATTTGCAGCTCGCAATAGTGCAGAGTTATCTCAAAGAGATGGGCCACGGTGTTTCTGTATCTCTATTATGTTGGTGCGGCTTCGGAACTTTTATGTATCTTGATCTATCTCGAGAACTACGCATCTGATCAAAAAATATCATAGAAGATAAAAAGTAGGAAACTTAATTCGCTACAAAAAAGGTCTCTTAACATTTCGCCATAGCTCGCATCGTTTCCGAGATATTTGCAGATTTATCTCAAGGGAAGGGGCCTGTCGGACATATTTCGAGATACTTCTTCTTCTTGTTGCTCTTCTTCTGCACAGCTAAGCTGGAAGTGGCATTTGCGGCTCGCACTAGTGCAGAGTTATCTCAAAGAAAGGGGCCACGGTGTTTCTGCATCTCTATTATGTTGGTGCGGCTTCGGAACTTTTAAATATCTCGATATATCTCGAAAACTACGCTTCTGATCAAAAAATATCATAGAACATAAATTGTAGGAAACATAATTCTCTACAAAAAACGTCTCTTAACATTTTGCCATAGCTCGCTTCGTTTCCGAGATATTTGCAGATTTATCTCAAGGGAAGTGGCCTGACGGACATATTTCGAGATATTTCTTCTTCTTGTTGTTCTTCTTCTGCACAGCTAAGCTGGAAGTGGCATTTGCGGCTCGCACTAGTGCAGAGTTATCTCAAAGAAAGGGGCCACGGTGTTTCTGTATCCCTATTATGTTGGTGCGGCTTCGGAACTTTTAAATATCTCGATATATCTCGAAAACTACGCTTCTGATCAAAAAATATCATAGAACATAAATTGTAGGAAACATAATTCTCTACAAAAAGCGTCTCTTAACATTTTGCCATAGCTCGCTTCGTTTCCGAGATATTTGCAGATTCAGCTCAAAGGAACTGGCCTGACGGACATATTTCGAGATATTTCTTCTTCTTGTTGTTCTTCCTCTGCACAGCTAAGCTGGAAGTGGCATTTGCAGCTCGCAATAGTGCAGAGTTATCTCAAAGAAAGGGGCCACGGTGTTTCTGTATCTCTATTATGTTGGTGCGGCTTCGGAACTTTTAAATATCTTGATATATCTCGAGAACTACGCATCTGATCAAAAAATATCATAGAACATAAAAAGTAGGAAACTTAATTCTCTACAAAAAACGTCTCTTAACATTTTGCCATAGCTCGCTTCGTTTCCGAGATATTTGCAGATTCAGCTCAAAGGAACTGGCCTGACGGACATATTTCGAGATATTTCTTCTTCTTGTTGTTCTTCTTCTGCACAGCTAAGCTGGAAGTGGCATTTGCGGCTCGCACTAGTGCAGAGTTATCTCAAAGAAAGGGGCCACGGTGTTTCTGCATCTCTATTATGTTGGTGCGGCTTCGGAACTTTTAAATATCTCGATATATCTCGAAAACTACGCTTCTGATCAAAAAATATCATAGAACATAAATTGTAGGAAACATAATTCTCTACAAAAAACGTCTCTTAACATTTTGCCATAGCTCGCTTCGTTTCCGAGATATTTGCAGATTTATCTCAAGGGAAGTGGCCTGACGGACATATTTCGAGATATTTCTTCTTCTTGTTGTTCTTCTTCTGCACAGCTAAGCTGGAAGTGGCATTTGCGGCTCGCACTAGTGCAGAGTTATCTCAAAGAAAGGGGCCACGGTGTTTCTGTATCCCTATTATGTTGGTGCGGCTTCGGAACTTTTAAATATCTCGATATATCTCGAAAACTACGCTTCTGATCAAAAAATATCATAGAACATAAATTGTAGGAAACATAATTCTCTACAAAAAGCGTCTCTTAACATTTTGCCATAGCTCGCTTCGTTTCCGAGATATTTGCAGATTCAGCTCAAAGGAACTGGCCTGACGGACATATTTCGAGATATTTCTTCTTCTTGTTGTTCTTCCTCTGCACAGCTAAGCTGGAAGTGGCATTTGCAGCTCGCAATAGTGCAGAGTTATCTCAAAGAAAGGGGCCACGGTGTTTCTGTATCTCTATTATGTTGGTGCGGCTTCGGAACTTTTAAATATCTTGATATATCTCGAGAACTACGCATCTGATCAAAAAATATCATAGAACATAAAAAGTAGGAAACTTAATTCTCTACAAAAAACGTCTCTTAACATTTTGCCATAGCTCGCTTCGTTTCCGAGATATTTGCAGATTCAGCTCAAAGGAACTGGCCTGACGGACATATTTCGAGATATTTCTTCTTCTTGTTGTTCTTCCTCTGCACAGCTAAGCTGGAAGTGGCATTTGCAGCTCGCACAAGTGCAGAGTTATCTCAAAGAAAGGGGCCACGGTGTTTCTGTATCTTTATTATGTTGGTGCGGCTTCGGAACTTTTAAATATCTCGATATATCTCGAAAACTACGCTTCTGACCAAAAAATATCATAGAACATAAATTGTAGGAAACATAATTCTCTACAAAAAACGTCTCTTAACATTTTGCCATAGCTCGCTTCGTTTCCGAGATATTTGCAGATTCAGCTCAAAGGAACTGGCCTGACGGACATATTTCGAGATATTTCTTCTTCTTGTTGTTCTTCTTCTGCACAGCTGAGCTGGAAGTGGCATTTGCGGCTCGCACTAGTGCAGAGTTATCTCAAAGAAAGGGGCCACGGTGTTTCTGTATCTCTATTATGTTGGTGCGGCTTCGGAACTTTTAAATATCTCGATATATCTCGAAAACTACGCTTCTGATCAAAAAATATCATAGAACATAAATTGTAGGAAACATAATTGTCTACAAAAAACGTCTCTTAACATTTTGCCATAGCTCGCTTCGTTTCCGAGATATTTGCAGATTCAGCTCAAAGGAACTGGCCTGACGGACATATTTCGAGATATTTCTTCTTCTTGTTGTTCTTCCTCTGCACAGCTAAGCTGGAAGTGGCATTTACAGCTCGCAATAGTGCAGAGTTATCTCAAAGAAAGGGACCACGGTGTTTCTGTATCTCTATTATGTTGGTGCGGCTTCGGAACTTTTAAATATCTCGATATATCTCGAAAACTACGCTTCTGATCAAAAAATATCATAGAACATAAATTGTAGGAAACATAATTCTCTACAAAAAAGGTCTCTTAACATTTTGCCATAGCTCGCTTCGTTTCCGAGATATTTGCAGATTTATCTCAAGGGAAGGGGCCTGACGGACATATTTCGAGATATTTCTTCTTCTTGTTGTTCTTCTTCTGCACAGCTAAGCTGGAAGTGGCATTTGCAGCGCGCAATAGTGCAGAGTTATCTCAAAGAAAGGGGCCACGGTGTTTCTGTCTCTCTATTATGTTGGGGCGGCTTCGGAACTTTTATATATCTTGATATATCTCGAGAACTACGCATCTGATCAAAAAATATCATACTACATAAAAAGTAGGAAACTTAATTCTCTACAAGAAAGGTCTCTAAACATTTTGCCATAGCTCGCTTCGTTTCCGAGATATTTGCAGATTTATCTCAAGGGAAGTGGCCTGACGGACATATTTCGAGATATTTCTTCTTCTTGTTGTTCTTCTTCTGCACAGCTAAGCTGGAAGTGGCATTTGCAGCTCGCAATAGTGCAGAGTTATCTCAAAGAGAGGGGCCACGGTGTTTCTGTATCTCTATTATGTTGGTGCGGCTTCGGAACTTTTATGTATCTTGATCTATCTCGAGAACTACGCATCTGATCAAAAAATATCATAGAAGATAAAACGTAGGAAACTTAATTCGCTACAAAAAAGGTCTCTTAACATTTCGCCATAGCTCGCATCGTTTCCGAGATATTTGCAGATTTATCTCAAGGGAAGGGGCCTGTCGGACATATTTCGAGATACTTCTTCTTCTTGTTGCTCTTCTTCTGCACAGCTAAGCTGGAAGTGGCATTTGCGGCTCGCACTAGTGCAGAGTTATCTCAAAGAAAGGGGCCACGGTGTTTCTGCATCTCTATTATGTTGGTGCGGCTTCGGAACTTTTAAATATCTCGATATATCTCGAAAACTACGCTTCTGATCAAAAAATATCATAGAACATAAATTGTAGGAAACATAATTCTCTACAAAAAACGTCTCTTAACATTTTGCCATAGCTCGCTTCGTTTCCGAGATATTTGCAGATTTATCTCAAGGGAAGTGGCCTGACGGACATATTTCGAGATATTTCTTCTTCTTGTTGTTCTTCTTCTGCACAGCTAAGCTGGAAGTGGCATTTGCGGCTCGCAATAGTGCAGAGTTATCTCAAAGAAAGGGGCCACGGTGTTTCTGTATCTCTATTATGTTGGTGCGGCTTCGGAACTTTTAAATATCTTGATATATCTCGAGAACTACGCATCTGATCAAAAAATATCATAGAACATAAAAAGTAGGAAACTTAATTCTCTACAAAAAACGTCTCTTAACATTTTGCCATAGCTCGCTTCGTTTCCGAGATATTTGCAGATTCAGCTCAAAGGAACTGGCCTGACGGACATATTTCGAGATATTTCTTCTTCTTGTTGTTCTTCCTCTGCACAGCTAAGCTGGAAGTGGCATTTGCAGCTCGCACTAGTGCAGAGTTATCTCAAAGAAAGGGGCCACGGTGTTTCTGTATCTCTATTATGTTGGTGCGGCTTCGGAACTTTTAAATATCTCGATATATCTCGAAAACTACGCTTCTGATCAAAAAATATCATAGAACATAAATTGTAGGAAACATAATTCTCTACAAAAAACGTCTCTTAAGATTTTGCCATAGCTCGCTTCGTTTCCGAGATATTTGCAGATTCAGCTCAAAGGAACTGGCCTGACGGACATATTTCGAGATATTTCTTCTTCTTGTTGTTCTTCCTCTGCACAGCTAAGCTGGAAGTGGCATTTGCAGCTCGCAATAGTGCAGAGTTATCTCAAAGAAAGGGGCCACGGTGTTTCTGTATCTCTATTATGTTGGTGCGGCTTCGGAACTTTTAAATATCTCGATATATCTCGAAAACTACGCTTCTGATCAAAAAATATCATAGAACATAAATTGTAGGAAACATAATTCTCTACAAAAAACGTCTCTTAACATTTTGCCATAGCTCGCTTCGTTTCCGAGATATTTGCAGATTCAGCTCAAAGGAACTGGCCTGACGGACATATTTCGAGATATTTCTTCTTCTTGTTGTTCTTCCTCTGCACAGCTAAGCTGGAAGTGGCATTTGCAGCTCGCAATAGTGCAGAGTTATCTCAAAGAAAGGGGCGACGGTGTTTCTGTATCTCTATTATGTTGGTGCGGCTTCGGAACTTTTAAATATCTTGATATATCTCGAGAACTACGCATCTGATCAAAAAATATCATAGAACATAAAAAGTAGGCAACTTATTTCTCTACAAAAAAGGTCTCTTATCATTTTGCCATAGCTCTCTTCGTTTCCGAGATATTTGCAGATTTATCTCAAGGGAAGGGGCCTGACGGACATATTTCGAGATATTTCTTCTTCCTGTTGTTCTTCTTCTGCACAGCTAAGCTGGAAGTGGCATTTGCGGCTGGCACTAGTGCAGAGTTATCTCAAAGAAAGGGGCCACGGTGTTTCTGTATCTCTATTATGTTGGTGCGGCTCCGGAACTTTTAAATATCTCGATATATCTCGAAAACTACGCTTCTGATCAAAAAATATCATAGAACATAAATTGTAGGAAACATAATTCTCTACAAAAAACGTCTCTTAAGATTTTGCCATAGCTCGCTTCGTTTCCGAGATATTGGCAGATTCAGCTCAAAGGAACTGGCCTGACGGACATATTTCGAGATATTTCTTCTTCTTGTTGTTCTTCCTCTGCACAGCTAAGCTGGAAGTGGCATTTGCAGCTCGCAATAGTGCAGAGTTATCTCAAAGAAAGGGGCCACGGTGTTTCTGTATCTCTATTATGTTGGTGCGGCTTCGGAACTTTTAAATATCTTGATATATCACGAGAACTACGCGTCTGATCAAAAAATATCATAGAACATAAAAAGTAGGAAACTCAATTCTCTACAAAAAAGGTCTCTTAACATTTTGCAATAGCTCGCTTCGTTTCCGAGATATTTGCAGATTTATCTCAAGGGAAGGGGCCTGACGGACATATTTCGAGATATTTCTTCTTCTTGTTGTTCTTCTTCTGCACAGCTAAGCTGGAAGTGGCATTTGCGGCTCGCACTAGTGCAGAGTTATCTCAAAGAAAGGGGCCACGGTGTTTCTGTATCTCTATTATGTTGGTGCGGCTTCGGAACTTTTAAATATCTCGATATATCTCGAAAACTACGCTTCTGATCAAAAAATATCATAGAACATAAATTGTAGGAAACATAATTCTCTACAAAAAACGTCTCTTAACATTTTGCCATAGCTCGCTTCGTTTCCGAGATATTTGCAGATTCAGCTCAAAGGAACTGGCCTGACGGACATATTTCGAGATATTTCTTCTTCTTGTTGTTCTTCCTCTGCACAGCTAAGCTGGAAGTGGCATTTGCAGCTCGCAATAGTGCAGAGTTATCTCAAAGAAAGGGGCCACGGTGTTTCTGTATCTCTATTATGTTGGTGCGGCTTCGGAACTTTTAAATATCTTGATATATCTCGAGAACTACGCGTCTGATCAAAAAATATCATAGAACATAAAAAGTAGGAATCCTAATTTTCTACAAAAAAGGTCTCTTAACATTTTGCCGTAGCTCGCTTCGTTTCCGAGATATTTGCAGATTTATCTCAAGGGAAGGGGCCTGACGGACATATTTCGAGATATTTCTTCTTCTTGTTGTTCTTCTTCTGCACAGCTAAGCTGGAAGTGGCATTTGCGGCTCGCACTAGTGCAGAGTTATCTCAAAGAAAGGGGCCACGGTGTTTCTGTATCTCTATTATGTTGGTGCGGCTTCGGAACTTTTAAATATCTCGATATATCTCGAAAACTACGCTTCTGATCAAAAAATATCATAGAACATAAATTGTAGGAAACATAATTCTCTACAAAAAACGTCTCTTAAGATTTTGCCATAGCTCGCTTCGTTTCCGAGATATTAGCAGATTCAGCTCAAAGGAACTGGCCTGACGGACATATTTCGAGATATTTCTTCTTCTTGTTGTTCTTCCTCTGCACAGCTAAGCTGGAAGTGGCATTTGCAGCTCGCAATAGTGCAGAGTTATCTCAAAGAAAGGGGCCACGGTGTTTCTGTATCTCTATTATGTTGGTGCGGCTTCGGAACTTTTAAATATCTCGATATATCTCGAAAACTACGCTTCTGATCAAAAAATATCATAGAACATAAATTGTAGGAAACATAATTCTCTACAAAAAACGTCTCTTAACATTTTGCCATAGCTCGCTTCGTTTCCGAGATATTTGCAGATTCAGCTCAAAGGAACTGGCCTGACGGACATATTTCGAGATATTTCTTCTTCTTGTTGTTCTTCCTCTGCACAGCTAAGCTGGAAGTGGCATTTGCAGCTCGCAATAGTGCAGAGTTATCTCAAAGAAAGGGGCCACGGTGTTTCTGTATCTCTATTATGTTGGTGCGGCTTCGGAACTTTTAAATATCTTGATATATCTCGAGAACTACGCGTCTGATCAAAAAATATCATAGAACATAAAAAGTAGGAATCCTAATTTTCTACAAAAAAGGTCTCTTAACATTTTGCCGTAGCTCGCTTCGTTTCCGAGATATTTGCAGATTTATCTCAAGGGAAGGGGCCTGACGGACATATTTCGAGATATTTCTTCTTCTTGTTGTTCTTCTTCTGCACAGCTAAGCTGGAAGTGGCATTTGCGGCTCGCACTAGTGCAGAGTTATCTCAAAGAAAGGGGCCACGGTGTTTCTGTATCTCTATTATGTTGGTGCGGCTTCGGAACTTTTAAATATCTCGATATATCTCGAAAACTACGCTTCTGATCAAAAAATATCATAGAACATAAATTGTAGGAAACATAATTCTCTACAAAAAACGTCTCTTAAGATTTTGCCATAGCTCGCTTCGTTTCCGAGATATTAGCAGATTCAGCTCAAAGGAACTGGCCTGACGGACATATTTCGAGATATTTCTTCTTCTTGTTGTTCTTCCTCTGCACAGCTAAGCTGGAAGTGGCATTTGCAGCTCGCAATAGTGCAGAGTTATCTCAAAGAAAGGGGCCACGGTGTTTCTGTATCTCTATTATGTTGGTGCGGCTTCGGAACTTTTAAATATCTCGATATATCTCGAAAACTACGCTTCTGATCAAAAAATATCATAGAACATAAATTGTAGGAAACATAATTCTCTACAAAAAACGTCTCTTAACATTTTGCCATAGCTCGCTTCGTTTCCGAGATATTTGCAGATTCAGCTCAAAGGAACTGGCCTGACGGACATATTTCGAGATATTTCTTCTTCTTGTTGTTCTTCCTCTGCACAGCTAAGCTGGAAGTGGCATTTGCAGCTCGCAATAGTGCAGAGTTATCTCAAAGAAAGGGGCCACGGTGTTTCTGTATCTCTATTATGTTGGTGCGGCTTCGGAACTTTTAAATATCTTGATATATCTCGAGAACTACGCATCTGATCAAAAAATATCATAGAACATAAAAAGTAGGCAACTTAATTCTCTACAAAGAAGGTCTCTTATCATTTTGCCATAGCTCTCTTCGTTTCCGAGATATTTGCAGATTTATCTCAAGGGAAGGGGCCTGACGGACATATTTCGAGATATTTCTTCTGCTTGTTGTTCTTCTTCTGCACAGCTAAGCTGGAAGTGGCATTTGCAGCTCGCAATAGTGCAGAGTTATCTCAAAGAAAGGGGCCACGGTGTTTCTGTATCTCTATTATGTTGGTGCGGCTTCGGAACTTTTAAATATCTTGATATATCTCGAGAACTACGCGTCTGATCAAAAAATATCATAGAACATAAAAAGTAGGAATCCTAATTGTCTACAAAAAAGGTCTCTTAACATTTTGCCGTAGCTCGCTTCGTTTCCGAGATATTTGCAGATTTATCTCAAGGGAAGGGGCCTGACGGACATATTTCGAGATATTTCTTCTTCTTGTTGTTCTTCTTCTGCACAGCTAAGCTGGAAGTGGCATTTGCGGCTCGCTCTAGTGCAGAGTTATCTCAAAGAAAGGGGCCACGGTGTTTCTGTATCTCTATTATGTTGGTGCGGCTTCGGAACTTTTAAATATCTCGATATATCTCGAAAACTACGCTTCTGATCAAAAAATATCATAGAACATAAATTGTAGGAAACATAATTCTCTACAAAAAACGTCTCTTAAGATTTTGCCATAGCTCGCTTCGTTTCCGAGATATTTGCAGATTCAGCTCAAAGGAACTGGCCTGACGGACATATTTCGAGATATTTCTTCTTCTTGTTGTTCTTCCTCTGCACAGCTAAGCTGGAAGTGGCATTTGCAGCTCGCAATAGTGCAGAGTTATCTCAAAGAAAGGGGCCACGGTGTTTCTGTATCTCTATTATGTTGGTGCGGCTTCGGAACTTTTAAATATCTTGATATATCTCGAGAACTACGCGTCTGATCAAAAAATATCATAGAACATAAAAAGTAGGAAACTCAATTCTCTACAAAAAAGGTCTCTTAACATTTTGCAATAGCTCGCTTCGTTTCCGAGATATTTGCAGATTTATCTCAAGGGAAGGGGCCTGACGGACATATTTCGAGATATTTCTTCTTCTTGTTGTTCTTCTTCTGCACAGCTAAGCTGGAAGTGGCATTTGCGGCTCGCACTAGTGCAGAGTTATCTCAAAGAAAGGGGCCACGGTGTTTCTGTATCTCTATTATGTTGGTGCGGCTCCGGAACTTTTAAATATCTCGATATATCTCGAAAACTACGCTTCTGATCAAAAAATATCATAGAACATAAATTGTAGGAAACATAATTCTCTACAAAAAACGTCTCTTAAGATTTTGCCATAGCTCGCTTCGTTTCCGAGATATTTGCAGATTCAGCTCAAAGGAACTGGCCTGACGGACATATTTCGAGATATTTCTTCTTCTTGTTGTTCTTCCTCTGCACAGCTAAGCTGGAAGTGGCATTTGCAGCTCGCAATAGTGCAGAGTTATCTCAAAGAAAGGGGCCACGGTGTTTCTGTATCTCTATTATGTTGGTGCGGCTTCGGAACTTTTAAATATCTTGATATATCACGAGAACTACGCGTCTGATCAAAAAATATCATAGAACATAAAAAGTAGGAAACTCAATTCTCTACAAAAAAGGTCTCTTAACATTTTGCAATAGCTCGCTTCGTTTCCGAGCTATTTGCAGATTTATCTCAAGGGAAGGGGCCTGACGGACATATTTCGAGATATTTCTTCTTCTTGTTGTTCTTCTTCTGCACAGCTAAGCTGGAAGTGGCATTTGCGGCTCGCACTAGTGCAGAGTTATCTCAAAGAAAGGGGCCACGGTGTTTCTGTATCTCTATTATGTTGGTGCGGCTTCGGAACTTTTAAATATCTCGATATATCTCGAAAACTACGCTTCTGATCAAAAAATATCATAGAACATAAATTGTAGGAAACATAATTCTCTACAAAAAACGTCTCTTAACATTTTGCCATAGCTCGCTTCGTTTCCGAGATATTTGCAGATTCAGCTCAAAGGAACTGGCCTGACGGACATATTTCGAGATATTTCTTCTTCTTGTTGTTCTTCCTCTGCACAGCTAAGCTGGAAGTGGCATTTGCAGCTCGCAATAGTGCAGAGTTATCTCAAAGAAAGGGGCCACGGTGTTTCTGTATCTCTATTATGTTGGTGCGGCTTCGGAACTTTTAAATATCTTGATATATCACGAGAACTACGCGTCTGATCAAAAAATATCATAGAACATAAAAAGTAGGAAACTCAATTCTCTACAAAAAAGGTCTCTTAACATTTTGCAATAGCTCGCTTCGTTTCCGAGATATTTGCAGATTTATCTCAAGGGAAGGGGCCTGACGGACATATTTCGAGATGTTTCTTCTTCTTGTTGTTCTTCTTCTGCACAGCTAAGCTGGAAGTGGCATTTGCGGCTCGCACTAGTGCAGAGTTATCTCAAAGAAAGGGGCCACGGTGTTTCTGTATCTCTATTATGTTGGTGCGGCTTCGGAACTTTTAAATATCTCGATATATCTCGAAAACTACGCTTCTGATCAAAAAATATCATAGAACATAAATTGTAGGAAACATAATTCTCTACAAAAAACGTCTCTTAACATTTTGCCATAGCTCGCTTCGTTTCCGAGATATTTGCAGATTCAGCTCAAAGGAACTGGCCTGACGGACATATTTCGAGATATTTCTTCTTCTTGTTGTTCTTCCTCTGCACAGCTAAGCTGGAAGTGGCATTTGCAGCTCGCAATAGTGCAGAGTTATCTCAAAGAAAGGGGCCACGGTGTTTCTGTATCTCTATTATGTTGGTGCGGCTTCGGAACTTTTAAATATCTTGATATATCTCGAGAACTACGCGTCTGATCAAAAAATATCATAGAACATAAAAAGTAGGAATCCTAATTTTCTACAAAAAAGGTCTCTTAACATTTTGCCGTAGCTCGCTTCGTTTCCGAGATATTTGCAGATTTATCTCAAGGGAAGGGGCCTGACGGACATATTTCGAGATATTTCTTCTTCTTGTTGTTCTTCTTCTGCACAGCTAAGCTGGAAGTGGCATTTGCGGCTCGCACTAGTGCAGAGTTATCTCAAAGAAAGGGGCCACGGTGTTTCTGTATCTCTATTATGTTGGTGCGGCTTCGGAACTTTTAAATATCTCGATATATCTCGAAAACTACGCTTCTGATCAAAAAATATCATAGAACATAAATTGTAGGAAACATAATTCTCTACAAAAAACGTCTCTTAAGATTTTGCCATAGCTCGCTTCGTTTCCGAGATATTAGCAGATTCAGCTCAAAGGAACTGGCCTGACGGACATATTTCGAGATATTTCTTCTTCTTGTTGTTCTTCCTCTGCACAGCTAAGCTGGAAGTGGCATTTGCAGCTCGCAATAGTGCAGAGTTATCTCAAAGAAAGGGGCCACGGTGTTTCTGTATCTCTATTATGTTGGTGCGGCTTCGGAACTTTTAAATATCTCGATATATCTCGAAAACTACGCTTCTGATCAAAAAATATCATAGAACATAAATTGTAGGAAACATAATTCTCTACAAAAAACGTCTCTTAACATTTTGCCATAGCTCGCTTCGTTTCCGAGATATTTGCAGATTCAGCTCAAAGGAACTGGCCTGACGGACATATTTCGAGATATTTCTTCTTCTTGTTGTTCTTCCTCTGCACAGCTAAGCTGGAAGTGGCATTTGCAGCTCGCAATAGTGCAGAGTTATCTCAAAGAAAGGGGCCACGGTGTTTCTGTATCTCTATTATGTTGGTGCGGCTTCGGAACTTTTAAATATCTTGATATATCTCGAGAACTACGCATCTGATCAAAAAATATCATAGAACATAAAAAGTAGGCAACTTAATTCTCTACAAAGAAGGTCTCTTATCATTTTGCCATAGCTCTCTTCGTTTCCGAGATATTTGCAGATTTATCTCAAGGGAAGGGGCCTGACGGACATATTTCGAGATATTTCTTCTGCTTGTTGTTCTTCTTCTGCACAGCTAAGCTGGAAGTGGCATTTGCAGCTCGCAATAGTGCAGAGTTATCTCAAAGAAAGGGGCCACGGTGTTTCTGTATCTCTATTATGTTGGTGCGGCTTCGGAACTTTTAAATATCTTGATATATCTCGAGAACTACGCGTCTGATCAAAAAATATCATAGAACATAAAAAGTAGGAATCCTAATTGTCTACAAAAAAGGTCTCTTAACATTTTGCCGTAGCTCGCTTCGTTTCCGAGATATTTGCAGATTTATCTCAAGGGAAGGGGCCTGACGGACATATTTCGAGATATTTCTTCTTCTTGTTGTTCTTCTTCTGCACAGCTAAGCTGGAAGTGGCATTTGCGGCTCGCTCTAGTGCAGAGTTATCTCAAAGAAAGGGGCCACGGTGTTTCTGTATCTCTATTATGTTGGTGCGGCTTCGGAACTTTTAAATATCTCGATATATCTCGAAAACTACGCTTCTGATCAAAAAATATCATAGAACATAAATTGTAGGAAACATAATTCTCTACAAAAAACGTCTCTTAAGATTTTGCCATAGCTCGCTTCGTTTCCGAGATATTTGCAGATTCACCTCAAAGGAACTGGCCTGACGGACATATTTCGAGATATTTCTTCTTCTTGTTGTTCTTCCTCTGCACAGCTAAGCTGGAAGTGGCATTTGCAGCTCGCAATAGTGCAGAGTTATCTCAAAGAAAGGGGCCACGGTGTTTCTGTATCTCTATTATGTTGGTGCGGCTTCGGAACTTTTAAATATCTTGATATATCTCGAGAACTACGCGTCTGATCAAAAAATATCATAGAACATAAAAAGTAGGAAACTCAATTCTCTACAAAAAAGGTCTCTTAACATTTTGCAATAGCTCGCTTCGTTTCCGAGATATTTGCAGATTTATCTCAAGGGAAGGGGCCTGACGGACATATTTCGAGATATTTCTTCTTCTTGTTGTTCTTCTTCTGCACAGCTAAGCTGGATGTGGCATTTGCGGCTCGCACTAGTGCAGAGTTATCTCAAAGAAAGGGGCCACGGTGTTTCTGTATCTCTATTATGTTGGTGCGGCTTCGGAACTTTTAAATATCTCGATATATCTCGAAAACTACGCTTCTGATCAAAAAATATCATAGAACATAAATTGTAGGAAACATAATTCTCTACAAAAAACGTCTCTTAAGATTTTGCCATAGCTCGCTTCGTTTCCGAGATATTTGCAGATTCAGCTCAAAGGAACTGGCCTGACGGACATATTTCGAGATATTTCTTCTTCTTGTTGTTCTTCCTCTGCACAGCTAAGCTGGAAGTGGCATTTGCAGCTCGCAATAGTGCAGAGTTATCTCAAAGAAAGGGGCCACGGTGTTTCTGTATCTCTATTATGTTGGTGCGGCTTCGGAACTTTTAAATATCTTGATATATCTCGAGAACTACGCGTCTGATCAAAAAATATCATAGAACATAAAAAGTAGGCAACTCAATTCTGTACAAAAAAGGTCTCTTAACATTTTGCAATAGCTCGCTTCGTTTCCGAGATATTTGCAGATTTATCTCAAGGGAAGGGGCCTGACGGACATATTTCGAGATATTTCTTCTTCTTGTTGTTCTTCTTCTGCACAGCTAAGCTGGAAGTGGCATTTGCGGCTCGCACTAGTGCAGAGTTATCTCAAAGAAAGGGGCCACGGTGTTTCTGTATCTCTATTATGTTGGTGCGGCTCCGGAACTTTTAAATATCTCGATATATCTCGAAAACTACGCTTCTGATCAAAAAATATCATAGAACATAAATTGTAGGAAACATAATTCTCTACAAAAAACGTCTCTTAAGATTTTGCCATAGCTCGCTTCGTTTCCGAGATATTTGCAGATTCAGCTCAAAGGAACTGGCCTGACGGACATATTTCGAGATATTTCTTCTTCTTGTTGTTCTTCCTCTGCACAGCTAAGCTGGAAGTGGCATTTGCAGCTCGCAATAGTGCAGAGTTATCTCAAAGAAAGGGGCCACGGTGTTTCTGTATCTCTATTATGTTGGTGCGGCTTCGGAACTTTTAAATATCTTGATATATCACGAGAACTACGCGTCTGATCAAAAAATATCATAGAACATAAAAAGTAGGAAACTCAATTCTCTACAAAAAAGGTCTCTTAACATTTTGCAATAGCTCGCTTCGTTTCCGAGCTATTTGCAGATTTATCTCAAGGGAAGGGGCCTGACGGACATATTTCGAGATATTTCTTCTTCTTGTTGTTCTTCTTCTGCACAGCTAAGCTGGAAGTGGCATTTGCGGCTCGCACTAGTGCAGAGTTATCTCAAAGAAAGGGGCCACGGTGTTTCTGTATCTCTATTATGTTGGTGCGGCTTCGGAACTTTTAAATATCTCGATATATCTCGAAAACTACGCTTCTGATCAAAAAATATCATAGAACATAAATTGTAGGAAACATAATTCTCTACAAAAAACGTCTCTTAACATTTTGCCATAGCTCGCTTCGTTTCCGAGATATTTGCAGATTCAGCTCAAAGGAACTGGCCTGACGGACATATTTCGAGATATTTCTTCTTCTTGTTGTTCTTCCTCTGCACAGCTAAGCTGGAAGTGGCATTTGCAGCTCGCAATAGTGCAGAGTTATCTCAAAGAAAGGGGCCACGGTGTTTCTGTATCTCTATTATGTTGGTGCGGCTTCGGAACTTTTAAATATCTTGATATATCTCGAGAACTACGCGTCTGATCAAAAAATATCATAGAACATAAAAAGTAGGAATCCTAATTTTCTACAAAAAAGGTCTCTTAACATTTTGCCGTAGCTCGCTTCGTTTCCGAGATATTTGCAGATTTATCTCAAGGGAAGGGGCCTGACGGACATATTTCGAGATATTTCTTCTTCTTGTTGTTCTTCTTCTGCACAGCTAAGCTGGAAGTGGCATTTGCGGCTCGCACTAGTGCAGAGTTATCTCAAAGAAAGGGGCCACGGTGTTTCTGTATCTCTATTATGTTGGTGCGGCTTCGGAACTTTTAAATATCTCGATATATCTCGAAAACTACGCTTCTGATCAAAAAATATCATAGAACATAAATT
Source organism: Osmia lignaria lignaria (assembly GCF_051020975.1). Lineage (NCBI taxonomy): Eukaryota > Metazoa > Arthropoda > Insecta > Hymenoptera > Megachilidae > Osmia > Osmia lignaria. The sequence goes on along the minus strand of NW_027478160.1, from coordinate 24,516,816 downwards.
GTAGGAAACATAATTCTCTACAAAAAACGTCTCTTAAGATTTTGCCATAGCTCGCTTCGTTTCCGAGATATTAGCAGATTCAGCTCAAAGGAACTGGCCTGACGGACATATTTCGAGATATTTCTTCTTCTTGTTGTTCTTCCTCTGCACAGCTAAGCTGGAAGTGGCATTTGCAGCTCGCAATAGTGCAGAGTTATCTCAAAGAAAGGGGCCACGGTGTTTCTGTATCTCTATTATGTTGGTGCGGCTTCGGAACTTTTAAATATCTCGATATATCTCGAAAACTACGCTTCTGATCAAAAAATATCATAGAACATAAATTGTAGGAAACATAATTCTCTACAAAAAACGTCTCTTAACATTTTGCCATAGCTCGCTTCGTTTCCGAGATATTTGCAGATTCAGCTCAAAGGAACTGGCCTGACGGACATATTTCGAGATATTTCTTCTTCTTGTTGTTCTTCCTCTGCACAGCTAAGCTGGAAGTGGCATTTGCAGCTCGCAATAGTGCAGAGTTATCTCAAAGAAAGGGGCCACGGTGTTTCTGTATCTCTATTATGTTGGTGCGGCTTCGGAACTTTTAAATATCTTGATATATCTCGAGAACTACGCATCTGATCAAAAAATATCATAGAACATAAAAAGTAGGCAACTTAATTCTCTACAAAGAAGGTCTCTTATCATTTTGCCATAGCTCTCTTCGTTTCCGAGATATTTGCAGATTTATCTCAAGGGAAGGGGCCTGACGGACATATTTCGAGATATTTCTTCTGCTTGTTGTTCTTCTTCTGCACAGCTAAGCTGGAAGTGGCATTTGCAGCTCGCAATAGTGCAGAGTTATCTCAAAGAAAGGGGCCACGGTGTTTCTGTATCTCTATTATGTTGGTGCGGCTTCGGAACTTTTAAATATCTTGATATATCTCGAGAACTACGCGTCTGATCAAAAAATATCATAGAACATAAAAAGTAGGAATCCTAATTGTCTACAAAAAAGGTCTCTTAACATTTTGCCGTAGCTCGCTTCGTTTCCGAGATATTTGCAGATTTATCTCAAGGGAAGGGGCCTGACGGACATATTTCGAGATATTTCTTCTTCTTGTTGTTCTTCTTCTGCACAGCTAAGCTGGAAGTGGCATTTGCGGCTCGCTCTAGTGCAGAGTTATCTCAAAGAAAGGGGCCACGGTGTTTCTGTATCTCTATTATGTTGGTGCGGCTTCGGAACTTTTAAATATCTCGATATATCTCGAAAACTACGCTTCTGATCAAAAAATATCATAGAACATAAATTGTAGGAAACATAATTCTCTACAAAAAACGTCTCTTAAGATTTTGCCATAGCTCGCTTCGTTTCCGAGATATTTGCAGATTCACCTCAAAGGAACTGGCCTGACGGACATATTTCGAGATATTTCTTCTTCTTGTTGTTCTTCCTCTGCACAGCTAAGCTGGAAGTGGCATTTGCAGCTCGCAATAGTGCAGAGTTATCTCAAAGAAAGGGGCCACGGTGTTTCTGTATCTCTATTATGTTGGTGCGGCTTCGGAACTTTTAAATATCTTGATATATCTCGAGAACTACGCGTCTGATCAAAAAATATCATAGAACATAAAAAGTAGGGAACTCAATTCTCTACAAAAAAGGTCTCTTAACATTTTGCAATAGCTCGCTTCGTTTCCGAGATATTTGCAGATTTATCTCAAGGGAAGGGGCCTGACGGACATATTTCGAGATATTTCTTCTTCTTGTTGTTCTTCTTCTGCACAGCTAAGCTGGATGTGGCATTTGCGGCTCGCACTAGTGCAGAGTTATCTCAAAGAAAGGGGCCACGGTGTTTCTGTATCTCTATTATGTTGGTGCGGCTTCGGAACTTTTAAATATCTCGATATATCTCGAAAACTACGCTTCTGATCAAAAAATATCATAGAACATAAATTGTAGGAAACATAATTCTCTACAAAAAACGTCTCTTAAGATTTTGCCATAGCTCGCTTCGTTTCCGAGATATTTGCAGATTCAGCTCAAAGGAACTGGCCTGACGGACATATTTCGAGATATTTCTTCTTCTTGTTGTTCTTCCTCTGCACAGCTAAGCTGGAAGTGGCATTTGCAGCTCGCAATAGTGCAGAGTTATCTCAAAGAAAGGGGCCACGGTGTTTCTGTATCTCTATTATGTTGGTGCGGCTTCGGAACTTTTAAATATCTTGATATATCTCGAGAACTACGCGTCTGATCAAAAAATATCATAGAACATAAAAAGTAGGCAACTCAATTCTGTACAAAAAAGGTCTCTTAACATTTTGCAATAGCTCGCTTCGTTTCCGAGATATTTGCAGATTTATCTCAAGGGAAGGGGCCTGACGGACATATTTCGAGATATTTCTTCTTCTTGTTGTTCTTCTTCTGCACAGCTAAGCTGGAAGTGGCATTTGCGGCTCGCACTAGTGCAGAGTTATCTCAAAGAAAGGGGCCACGGTGTTTCTGTATCTCTATTATGTTGGTGCGGCTCCGGAACTTTTAAATATCTCGATATATCTCGAAAACTACGCTTCTGATCAAAAAATATCATAGAACATAAATTGTAGGAAACATAATTCTCTACAAAAAACGTCTCTTAAGATTTTGCCATAGCTCGCTTCGTTTCCGAGATATTTGCAGATTCAGCTCAAAGGAACTGGCCTGACGGACATATTTCGAGATATTTCTTCTTCTTGTTGTTCTTCCTCTGCACAGCTAAGCTGGAAGTGGCATTTGCAGCTCGCAATAGTGCAGAGTTATCTCAAAGAAAGGGGCCACGGTGTTTCTGTATCTCTATTATGTTGGTGCGGCTTCGGAACTTTTAAATATCTTGATATATCACGAGAACTACGCGTCTGATCAAAAAATATCATAGAACATAAAAAGTAGGAAACTCAATTCTCTACAAAAAAGGTCTCTTAACATTTTGCAATAGCTCGCTTCGTTTCCGAGCTATTTGCAGATTTATCTCAAGGGAAGGGGCCTGACGGACATATTTCGAGATATTTCTTCTTCTTGTTGTTCTTCTTCTGCACAGCTAAGCTGGAAGTGGCATTTGCGGCTCGCACTAGTGCAGAGTTATCTCAAAGAAAGGGGCCACGGTGTTTCTGTATCTCTATTATGTTGGTGCGGCTCCGGAACTTTTAAATATCTCGATATATCTCGAAAACTACGCTTCTGATCAAAAAATATCATAGAACATAAATTGTAGGAAACATAATTCTCTACAAAAAACGTCTCTTAAGATTTTGCCATAGCTCGCTTCGTTTCCGAGATATTTGCAGATTCAGCTCAAAGGAACTGGCCTGACGGACATATTTCGAGATATTTCTTCTTCTTGTTGTTCTTCCTCTGCACAGCTAAGCTGGAAGTGGCATTTGCAGCTCGCAATAGTGCAGAGTTATCTCAAAGAAAGGGGCCACGGTGTTTCTGTATCTCTATTATGTTGGTGCGGCTTCGGAACTTTTAAATATCTTGATATATCACGAGAACTACGCGTCTGATCAAAAAATATCATAGAACATAAAAAGTAGGAAACTCAATTCTCTACAAAAAAGGTCTCTTAACATTTTGCAATAGCTCGCTTCGTTTCCGAGCTATTTGCAGATTTATCTCAAGGGAAGGGGCCTGACGGACATATTTCGAGATATTTCTTCTTCTTGTTGTTCTTCTTCTGCACAGCTAAGCTGGAAGTGGCATTTGCGGCTCGCACTAGTGCAGAGTTATCTCAAAGAAAGGGGCCACGGTGTTTCTGTATCTCTATTATGTTGGTGCGGCTTCGGAACTTTTAAATATCTCGATATATCTCGAAAACTACGCTTCTGATCAAAAAATATCATAGAACATAAATTGTAGGAAACATAATTCTCTACAAAAAACGTCTCTTAACATTTTGCCATAGCTCGCTTCGTTTCCGAGATATTTGCAGATTCAGCTCAAAGGAACTGGCCTGACGGACATATTTCGAGATATTTCTTCTTCTTGTTGTTCTTCCTCTGCACAGCTAAGCTGGAAGTGGCATTTGCAGCTCGCAATAGTGCAGAGTTATCTCAAAGAAAGGGGCCACGGTGTTTCTGTATCTCTATTATGTTGGTGCGGCTTCGGAACTTTTAAATATCTTGATATATCACGAGAACTACGCGTCTGATCAAAAAATATCATAGAACATAAAAAGTAGGAAACTCAATTCTCTACAAAAAAGGTCTCTTAACATTTTGCAATAGCTCGCTTCGTTTCCGAGATATTTGCAGATTTATCTCAAGGGAAGGGGCCTGACGGACATATTTCGAGATGTTTCTTCTTCTTGTTGTTCTTCTTCTGCACAGCTAAGCTGGAAGTGGCATTTGCAGCTCGCAATAGTGCAGAGTTATCTCAAAGAAAGGGGCCACGGTGTTTCTGTATCTCTATTATGTTGGTGCGGCTTCGGAACTTTTAAATATCTCGATATATCTCGAAAACTACGCATCTGATCAAAAAATATCATAGAACATAAAAAGTAGGCAACTTAATTCTCTACAAAAAAGGTCTCTTATCATTTTGCCATAGCTCTCTTCGTTTCCGAGATATTTGCAGATTTATCTCAAGGGAAGGGGCCTGACGGACATATTTCGAGATATTTCTTCTTCTTGTTGTTCTTCTTCTGCACAGCTAAGCTGGAAGTGGCATTTGCAGCTCGCAATAGTGCAGAGTTATCTCAAAGAAAGGGGCCACGGTGTTTCTGTATCTCTATTATGTTGGTACGGCTTCGGAACTTTTAAATATCTTGATATATCTCGAGAACTACGCGACTGATCAAAAAATATCATAGAACATAAAAAGTAGGAAACTCAATTCTGTATAAAAAAGGTCTCTTAACATTTTGCAATAGCTCGCTTCGTTTCCGAGATATTTGCAGATTTATCTCAAGGGAAGGGGCCTGACGGACATATTTCGAGATATTTCTTCTTCTTGTTGTTCTTCTTCTGCACAGCTAAGCTGGAAGTGGCATTTGCGGCTCGCACTAGTGCAGAGTTATCTCAAAGAAAGGGGCCACGGTGTTTCTGTATCTCTATTATGTTGGTGCGGCTTCGGAACTTTTAAATATCTCGATATATCTCGAAAACTACGCTTCTGATCAAAAAATATCATAGAACATAAATTGTAGGAAACATAATTCTCTACAAAAAACGTCTCTTAACATTTTGCCATAGCTCGCTTCGTTTCCGAGATATTTGCAGATTCAGCTTAAAGGAACTGGCCTGACGGACATATTTCGAGATATTTCTTCTTCTTGTTGTTCTTCCTCTGCACAGCTAAGCTGGAAGTGGCATTTGCAGCTCGCAATAGTGCAGAGTTATCTCAAAGAAAGGGGCCACGGTGTTTCTGTATCTCTATTATGTTGGTGCGGCTTCGGAACTTTTAAATATCTTGATATATCTCGAGAACTACGCATCTGATCAAAAAATATCATAGAACATAAAAAGTAGGCAACTTATTTCTCTACAAAAAAGGTCTCTTATCATTTTGCCATAGCTCTCTTCGTTTCCGAGATATTTGCAGATTTATCTCAAGGGAAGGGGCCTGACGGACATATTTCGAGATATTTCTTCTTCTTGTTGTTCTTCTTCTGCACAGCTAAGCTGGAAGTGGCATTTGCAGCTCGCAATAGTGCAGAGTTATCTCAAAGAAAGGGGCCACGGTGTTTCTGTATCTCTATTATGTTGGTGCGGCTTCGGAACTTTTAAATATCTTGATATATCTCGAGAACTACGCGTCTGATCAAAAAATATCATAGAACATAAAAAGTAGGAAACTTAATTCTCTACAAAAAAGTCTGTTAACATTTTGCCATAGCTCGCTTCCTTTCCGAGATATTTGCAGATTTATCTCAAGGGAAGGGGCCTAACGGACATATTTCGAGATATTTCTTCTTCTTGTTGTTCTTCTTCTGCACAGCTAAACTGGAAGTGGCATTTCCAGCTCGCAATAGTGCAGAGTTATCTCAAAGATAGGGGCCACGGTGTTTCTGTATCTCTATTATGTTGGTGCGGCTTCGGAACTTTTAAATATCTCGATATATCTCGAAAACTACGCTTCTGATCAAAAAATATCATAGAACATAAATTGTAGGAAACATAATTCTCTACAAAAAACGTCTCTCAACATTTTGCCATAGCTCGCTTCGTTTCCGAGATATTTGCAGATTCAGCTCAAAGGAACTGGCCTGACGGACATATTTCGAGATATTTCTTCTTCTTGTTGTTCTTCCTCTGCACAGCTAAGCTGGAAGTGGCATTTGCAGCTCGCAATAGTGCAGAGTTATCTCAAAGAAAGGGGCCACGGTGTTTCTGTATCTCTATTATGTTGGTGCGGCTTCGGAACTTTTAAATATCTTGATATATCTCGAGAACTACGCATCTGATCAAAAAATATCATAGAACATAAAAAGTAGGCAACTTATTTCTCTACAAAAAAGGTCTCTTATCATTTTGCCATAGCTCTCTTCGTTTCCGAGATATTTGCAGATTTATCTCAAGGGAAGGGGCCTGACGGACATATTTCGAGATATTTCTTCTTCTTGTTGTTCTTCTTCTGCACAGCTAAGCTGGAAGTGGCATTTGCAGCTCGCAATAGTGCAGAGTTATCTCAAAGAAAGGGGCCACGGTGTTTCTGTATCTCTATTATGTTGGTGCGGCTTCGGAACTTTTAAATATCTTGATATATCTCGAGAACTACGCGTCTGATCAAAAAATATCATAGAACATAAAAAGTAGGAAACTTAATTCTCTACAAAAAAGTCTGTTAACATTTTGCCATAGCTCGCTTCCTTTCCGAGATATTTGCAGATTTATCTCAAGGGAAGGGGCCTAACGGACATATTTCGAGATATTTCTTCTTCTTGTTGTTCTTCTTCTGCACAGCTAAACTGGAAGTGGCATTTCCAGCTCGCAATAGTGCAGAGTTATCTCAAAGAGAGGGGCCACGGTGTTTCTGTATCTCTATTATGTTGGTGCGGCTTCGGAACTTTTAAATATCTTGATATATCTCGAGAACTACGCGTCTGATCAAAAAATATCATAGAACATAAAAAGTAGGAAACATAATTCTCTACAAAAAAGGTCTCTTAACATTTTGCCATAGCTCGCTTCGTTTCCGAGATATTTGCAGATTTATCTCAAGGGAAGGGGCCTGACGGACATATTTCGAGATATTTCTTCTTCTTGTTGTTCTTCTTCTGCACAGCTAAACTGGACGTGGCATTTCCAGCTCGCAATAGTGCAGAGTTATCTCAAAGAGAGGGGCCACGGTGTTTCTGTATCTCTATTATGTTGGTGCGGCTTCGGAACTTTTAAATATCTCGATATATCTCGAAAACTACGCTTCTGATCAAAAAATATCATAGAACATAAATTGTAGGAAACATAATTCTCTACAAAAAAGGTCTCTTAACATTTTGCCATAGCTCGCTTTGTTTCCGAGATATTTGCAGATATATCTCAAGGGAAGGGGCCTGACGGACATATTTCGAGATATTTCTTCTTCTTGTTGTTCTTCTTCTGCACAGCTAAGCTGGAAGTGGCATTTACAGCTCGCAATAGTGCAGAGTTATCTCAAAGAAAGGGGCCACGGTGTTTCTGTATCTCTATTATGTTGGTGCGGCTTCGGAACTTTTAAATATCTTGATATATCTCGAGAACTACGCATCTGATCAAAAAATATCATACAAGATAAAAAGTAGGAAACTTAATTCTCTACAAAAAAGGTTTCTTAACATTTTCCCATAGCTGGCATCGTTTCCGAGATATTTGCAGATTTATCTCAAGGGAAGGGGCCTGACGGACATATTCCGAGATATTTCTTCTTCTTGTTGTTCCTCTTCTGCACAGCTAAGCTGGAAGTGGCATTTGCAGCTCGCAATAGTGCAGAGTTATCTCAAAGAAAGAGGCCACGGTGTTTCTGCACCTCTATTATGTTGGTGCAGCTTCGGAACTTTTAAATATCTTGATATATCTCGAGAACTACGCATCTGATCAAAAAATATCATAGAACATAAAAAGTAGGAAACTTAATTGTCTACAAATAAGGTCTCTTAACATTTTGGCATAGCTCGCTTCTTTCCGAGATACTTGTCGATTTATCTCAAGGGAAGGGGCCTGACGGACATATTTCGAGATATTTCTTCTTCTTGTTGTTCTTCTTCTGCACAGCTAAGCTGGAAGTGGCATTTGCAGCTCGCAATAGTGCAGAGTTATCTCAAAGAGAGGGGCCACGGTGTTTCTGTATCTCTATTATGTTGGTGCGGCTTCGGAACTTTTAAATATCTCGATATATCTCGAAAACTACGCTTCTGATCAAAAAATATCATAGAACATAAATTGTAGGAAACATAATTCTCTACAAAAAAGGTCTCTTAACATTTTGCCATAGCTCGCTTCGTTTCCGAGATATTTGCAGATTTATCTCAAGGGAAGGGGCCTGACGGACATATTTCGAGATATTTCTTCTTCTTGTTGTTCTTCTTCTGCACAGCTAAGCTGGAAGTGGCATTTGCAGCTCGCAATAGTGCAGAGTTATCGCAAAGAAAGGGGCCACGGCGTTTCTGTATCTCTATTATGTTGGTGCGGCTTCGGAAATTTTAAATATCTTGATATATCTCGAGAACTACGCATCTGATCAAAAAATATCATAGAACATAAATTGTAGGGAACATAATTCTCTACAAAAAAGGTCTCTTAACATTTTGCCATAGCTCGCTTCGTTTCCGAGATATTTGCACATTTATCTCAAGGGAAGGGTCCTGATGGACATATTTCGAGATATTTCTTCTTCTTGTTGTTCTTCTTCTGCACAGCTAAACTGGAAGTGGCATTTCCAGCTCGCAATCGTGCAGAGTTATCTCAAAGAAAGGGGCCACGGTGTTTCTGTATCTCTATTATATTGGTGCGGCTTCGGAACTTTTAAATATCTTGATATATCTCGAGAACTACGCCTCTGATCGAAAAATATCATAGAACATAAAAAGTAGGAAACTTAATTCTCTACAAAAAAGGTCTCTTAACATTTTGCCATAGCTCGCTTGGTTTCCGAGGTATTTGCAGATTTATCTCAAGGGAAGGGGCCTGACGGACATATTTCGAGATATTTCTTCTTCTTGTTGTTCTTCTTCTGCACAGCTAAGCTGGAAGTGGCATTTGCAGCTCGCAACAGTGCAGAGTTATCTCAAAGAAAGGGGCCACGGTGTTTCTGTACCTCTATTATGTTGGTGCAGCTTCGGAGCTTTTAAATATCTTGATATATCTCGAGAACTACGCATCTGATCAAAAAATATCATACAACATAAAAAGTAGGAAACTTAATTCTCTACAAAAAAGGTCTCTTAACGTTTTGCAATAGCTCGCTTCGTTTCCGAGATATTTGCAGATTTATCTCAAGGGAAGGGTCCTGACGGACATATTTCGAGATATTTCTTCTTCTTGTTGTTCTTCTTCTGCACAGCTAAGCTGGAAGTGGCATTTGCAGCTCGCAATAGTGCAGAGTTATCTCAAAGAAAGGGGCCACGGTGTTTCTGTACCTCTTATATGTTGGTGCAGCTTCGGAGCTTTTAAATATCTTGATATATCTCGAGAACTACGCATCTGATCAAAAAATATCATAGAACATAAAAAGTAGGAAACTTAATTCGCTACAAAAAAGGTCTCTTAACGTTTTGCAATAGCTCGCTTCGTTTCCGAGATATTTGCAGATTTATCTCAAGGGAAGGGGCCTGACGGACATATTTCCAGATATTTCTTCTTCTTGTTGTTCTTCTTCTGCACAGCTAAGTTGGAAGTGGCATTTGCAGCTCGCAATAGTGCAGAGTTATCTCAAAGAAAGGGGCCACGGTGTTTCGGTATCTCTATTATGTTGGTGCGGCTTCGGAACTTTTAAATATCTCGATATATCTCGAAAACTACGCTTCTGATCAAAAAATATCAGAGAACGTAAATTGTAGGAAACATAATTCTCTACAAAAAAGGTCTCTTAACATTTTGCCATAGCTCGCTTCGTTTCCGAGATATTTGCAGATTTATCTCAAGGTAAGGGACCTGACGGACATATTTCGAGATATTTCTTCTTCTTGTTGTTCTTCTTCTGCACAGCTAAGCTGGAAGTGGCATTTGCAGCTCGCAATAGTGCATAGTTATCTGAAAGAAAGGGGCCACGGTGTTTCTGTATCTCTATTATGTTGGTGCGGCTTCGGAACTTTGAAATATCTCGATATATCTCGAAAACTACGCTTCTGATCAAAAAATATCATAGAACATAAATTGTAGGAAACATAATTCTCTACAAAAAAGGTCTCTTAACATTTTGCAGTAGCTCGCTTTGTTTCCGAGATATTTGCAGATATATCTCAAGGGAAGGGGCCTGACGGACATATTTCGAGATATTTCTTCTTCTTGTTGTTCTTCTTCTGCACAGCTAAGCTGGAAGTGGCATTTACAGCTCGCAATAGTGCAGAGTTATCTCAAAGACAGGGGCCACGGTGTTTCTGTATCTCTATTATGTTGGTGCGGCTTCGGAACTTTTAAATATCTTGATATATCTCGAGAACTACGCATCTGATCAAAAAATAGCATAGAAGATAAAAAGTAGGAAACATAATTGTCTACAAAAAAGGTCTCTTAACATTTTGCCATAGCTCGCTTCGTTTCCGAGATACTTGCCGATTTATCTCAAGGGAAGGGGCCTGACGGACATATTTCGAGATATTTCTTCTTCTTGTTGTTCTTCTTCTGCACAGCTAAGCTGGAAGTGGCATTTACAGCTCGCAATAGTGCATAGTTATCTGAAAGAAAGGGGCCACGGTGTTTCTGTATCTCTATTATGTTGGTGCGGCTTCGGAACTTTTAAATATCTCGATATATCTCGAAAACTACGCTTCTGATCAAAAAATATCATAGAACATAAATTGTAGGAAACATAATTCTCTACAAAAAAGGTCTCTTAACATTTTGCCATAGCTCGCTTTGTTTCCGAGATATTTGCAGATATATCTCAAGGGAAGGGGCCTGACGGACATATTTCGAGATATTTCTTCTTCTTGTTGTTCTTCTTCTGCACAGCTAAGCTGGAAGTGGCATTTACAGCTCGCAATAGTGCAGAGTTATCTCAAAGAAAGGGGCCACGGTGTTTCTGTATCTCTATTATGTTGGTGCGGCTTCGGAACTTTTAAATATCTTGATATATCTCGAGAACTACGCATCTGATCAAAAAATATCATACAAGATAAAAAGTAGGAAACTTAATTCTCTACAAAAAAGGTTTCTTAACATTTTCCCATAGCTGGCATCGTTTCCGAGATATTTGCAGATTTATCTCAAGGGAAGGGGCCTGACGGACATATTCCGAGATATTTCTTCTTCTTGTTGTTCCTCTTCTGCACAGCTAAGCTGGAAGTGGCATTTGCAGCTCGCAATAGTGCAGAGTTATCTCAAAGAAAGAGGCCACGGTGTTTCTGCACCTCTATTATGTTGGTGCAGCTTCGGAACTTTTAAATATCTTGATATATCTCGAGAACTACGCATCTGATCAAAAAATATCACAGAACATAAAAAGTAGGAAACTTAATTGTCTACAAATAAGGTCTCTTAACATTTTGGCATAGCTCGCTTCTTTCCGAGATACTTGCCGATTTATCTCAAGGGAAGGGGCCTGACGGACATATTTCGAGATATTTCTTCTTCTTGTTGTTCTTCTTCTGCACAGCTAAGCTGGAAGTGGCATTTGCAGCTCGCAATAGTGCAGAGTTATCTCAAAGAGAGGGGCCACGGTGTTTCTGTATCTCTATTATGTTGGTGCGGCTTCGGAACTTTTAAATATCTCGATATATCTCGAAAACTACGCTTCTGATCAAAAAATATCACAGAACATAAATTGTAGGAAACATAATTCTCTACAAAAAAGGTCTCTTAACATTTTGCCATAGCTCGCTTTGTTTCCGAGATATTTGCAGATATATCTCAAGGGAAGGGGCCTGACGGACATATTTCGAGATATTTCTTCTTCTTGTTGTTCTTCTTCTGCACAGCTAAGCTGGAAGTGGCATTTACAGCTCGCAATAGTGCAGAGTTATCTCAAAGAAAGGGGCCACGGTGTTTCTGTATCTCTATTATGTTGGTGCGGCTTCGGAACTTTTAAATATCTTGATATATCTCGAGAACTACGCATCTGATCAAAAAATATCATACAAGATAAAAAGTAGGAAACTTAATTCTCTACAAAAAAGGTTTCTTAACATTTTCCCATAGCTGGCATCGTTTCCGAGATATTTGCAGATTTATCTCAAGGGAAGGGGCCTGACGGACATATTCCGAGATATTTCTTCTTCTTGTTGTTCCTCTTCTGCACAGCTAAGCTGGAAGTGGCATTTGCAGCTCGCAATAGTGCAGAGTTATCTCAAAGAAAGAGGCCACGGTGTTTCTGCACCTCTATTATGTTGGTGCAGCTTCGGAACTTTTAAATATCTTGATATATCTCGAGAACTGCGCATCTGATCAAAAAATATCATAGAACATAAAAAGTAGGAAACTTAATTGTCTACAAATAAGGTCTCTTAACATTTTGGCATAGCTCGCTTCTTTCCGAGATACTTGTCGATTTATCTCAAGGGAAGGGGCCTGACGGACATATTTCGAGATATTTCTTCTTCTTGTTGTTCTTCTTCTGCACAGCTAAGCTGGAAGTGGCATTTGCAGCTCGCAATAGTGCAGAGTTATCTCAAAGAGAGGGGCCACGGTGTTTCTGTATCTCTATTATGTTGGTGCGGCTTCGGAACTTTTAAATATCTCGATATATCTCGAAAACTACGCTTCTGATCAAAAAATATCATAGAACATAAATTGTAGGAAACATAATTCTCTACAAAAAAGGTCTCTTAACATTTTGCCATAGCTCGCTTCGTTTCCGAGATATTTGCTGATTTATCTCAAGGGAAGGGGCCTGACGGACATATTTCGAGATATTTCTTCTTCTTGTTGTTCTTCTTCTGCACAGCTAAGCTGGAAGTGGCATTTGCAGCTCGCAATAGTGCAGAGTTATCTCAAAGAAAGGGGCCACGGTGTTTCTGTACCTCTTATATGTTGGTGCAGCTTCGGAGCTTTTAAATATCTTGATATATCTCGAGAACTACGCATCTGATCAAAAAATATCATAGAACATAAAAAGTAGGAAACTTAATTCGCTACAAAAAAGGTCTCTTAACGTTTTGCAATAGCTCGCTTCGTTTCCGAGATATTTGCAGATTTATCTCAAGGGAAGGGGCCTGACGGACATATTTCCAGATATTTCTTCTTCTTGTTGTTCTTCTTCTGCACAGCTAAGCTGGAAGTGGCATTTGCAGCTCGCAATAGTGCAGAGTTATCTCAAAGAAAGGGGCCACGGTGTTTCGGTATCTCTATTATGTTGGTGCGGCTTCGGAACTTTTAAATATCTCGATATATCTCGAAAACTACGCTTCTGATCAAAAAATATCAGAGAACGTAAATTGTAGGAAACATAATTCTCTACAAAAAAGGTCTCTTAACATTTTGCCATAGCTCGCTTCGTTTCCGAGATATTTGCAGATTTATCTCAAGGTAAGGGGCCTGACGGACATATTTCGAGATATTTCTTCTTCTTGTTGTTCTTCTTCTGCACAGCTAAGCTGGAAGTGGCATTTGCAGCTCGCAATAGTGCATAGTTATCTGAAAGAAAGGGGCCACGGTGTTTCTGTATCTCTATTATGTTGGTGCGGCTTCGGAACTTTTAAATATCTCGATATATCTCGAAAACTACGCTTCTGATCAAAAAATATCATAGAACATAAATTGTAGGAAACATAATTCTCTACAAAAAAGGTCTCTTAACATTTTGCCATAGCTCGCTTTGTTTCCGAGATATTTGCAGATATATCTCAAGGGAAGGGGCCTGACGGACATATTTCGAGATATTTCTTCTTCTTGTTGTTCTTCTTCTGCACAGCTAAACTGGAAGTGGCATTTCCAGCTCGCAATCGTGCAGAGTTATCTCAAAGAAAGGGGCCACGGTGTTTCTGTATCTCTATTATGTTGGTGCGGCTTCGGAACTTTTAAATAACTTGATATATCTCGAGAACTACGCATCTGATCAAAAAATATCATAGAACATAAAAAGTAGGAAACTTAATTCTCTACAAAAAAGGTCTCTTAACATTTTGCCATAGCTCGCTTCGTTTCCGAGATATTTGCAGATTTATCTCAAGGGAAGGGGCCTGACGGACATATTTCGAGATATTTCTTCTTCTTGTTGTTCTTCTTCTGCACAGCTAAGCTGGAAGTGCCATTTGCAGCGCGCAATAGTGCAGAGTTATCTCAAAGAAAGGGGCCACGGTGTTTCTGTATCTCTATTATGTTGGTGCGGCTTCGGAACTTTTAAATATCTTGATATATCTCGAGAACTACGCATCTGTTCAAAAAATATCATAGAACATAAAAAGTAGGAATCCTAATTTTCTACAAAAAAGGTCTCTTAACATTTTGCCGTAGCTCGCTTCGTTTCCGAGATATTTGCAGATTTATCTCAAGGGAAGGGGCCTGACGGACATATTTCCAGATATTTCTTCTTCTTGTTGTTCTTCTTCTGCACAGCTAAGCTGGAAGTGGCATTTGCAGCTCGCAATAGTGCAGAGTTATCTCAAAGAAAGGGGCCACGGTGTTGCTGTATCTCTATTATGTTGGTGCGGCTTCGGAACTTTTAAATATCTAGATATATCTCGAGAACTACGCATCTGATCAAAAAATATCGTAGAACATGAAAAGTAGGAAACTTAATTCTCTACAAATAAGGTCTCTTAACATTTTGCCATAGCTCGCTTGGTTTCCGAGATATTTGCAGATTTATCTCAAGGGAAGGGGCCTGAGGGACATATTTCGAGATATTTCTTCTTCTTGTTGTTCTTCTTCTGCACAGCTAAGCTGGAAGTGGCATTTGCAGGTCGCAATAGTGCAGAGTTATCTCAAAGAAAGGGGCCACGGTGTTTCTGTATCTCTATTATGTTGGTGCGGCTTCGGAACTTTTAAATATCTCGATATATCTCGAAAACTACGCTTCTGATCAAAAAATATCAGAGAACGTAAATTGCAGGAAACATAATTCTCTACAAAAAAGGTCTCTTAACATTTTGCCATAGCTCGCTTCGTTTCCGAGATATTTGCAGATTTATCTCAAGGGAAGGGGCCTGACGGACATATTTCGAGATATTTCTTCTTCTTGTTGTTCTTCTTCTGCACAGCTAAGCTGGAAGTGGCATTTGCAGCGCGCAATAGTGCAGAGTTATCTCAAAGAACGGGGCCACGGTGTTTCTGTATCTCTATTATGTTAGTGCGGCTTCGGAACTTTTAAATATCTTGATATATCTCGAGAACTACGCATCTGATCAAAAAATATCATAGAACATAAAAAGTAGGAAACTTAATTCTCTACAAAAAAGGTCTCTTAACATTTTGCCATAGCTCGCTTCGTTTCCGAGATATTTGCAGATTTATCTCAAGGGAAGGGGCCTGGCGGACATATTTCGAGATATTTCTTCTTCTTGTTGTTCTTCTTCTGCACAGCTAAGCTGGAAGTGCCATTTGCAGCGCGCAATAGTGCAGAGTTATCTCAAAGAAAGGGGCCACGGTGTTTCTGTATCTCTATTATGTTGGTGCGACTTCGGAACTTTTAAATATCTTGATATATCTCGAGAACTACGCATCTGTTCAAAAAATATCATAGAACGTAAAAAGTAGGAATCCTAATTTTCTACAAAAAAGGTCTCTTAACATTTTGCCGTAGCTCGCTTCGTTTCCGAGATATTTGCAGATTTATCTCAAGGGAAGGGGCCTGACGGACATATTTCCAGATATTTCTTCTTCTTGTTGTTCTTCCTCTGCACAGCTAAGCTGGAAGTGGCATTTGCAGCTCGCAGTAGTGCAGAGTTATCTCAAAGAAAGGAGCCACGGTGTTTCTGTATCTCTATTATGTTGGTGCGGCTTCGGAACTTTTAAATATCTCGATATATCTCGAAAACTACGCTTCTGATCAAAAAATATCATAGAACATAAAAAGTAGGAAACTTAATTCTCTACAAAAAAGGTCTCTTAACATTTTGCCATAGCTCGCTTTGTTTCCGAGATATTTGCAGATTTATCTCAAGGGAAGGGGCCTGACGGACATATTTCGAGATATTTCTTCTTCTTGTTGTTCTTCTTCTGCACAGCTAAGCTGGAAGTGGCATTTGCGGCTCGCACTAGTGCAGAGTTATCTCAAAGAAAGGGGCCACGGTGTTTCTGTATCTCTATTATGTTGGTGCGGCTTCGGAACTTTTAAATATCTTGATATATCTCGAGAACTACGCATCTGATCAAAAAATATCATAGAACATAAAAAGTAGGAAACCTAATTCTCTACAAAAAACGTCTCTTAACATTTTGCCATAGCTCGCTTCGTTTCCGAGATATTTGCAGATTTATCTCAAGGGAAGGGGCCTGACGGACATATTTCGAGATATTTCTTCTTCTTGTTGTTCTTCTTCTGCACAGCTAAGCTGGAAGTGGCATTTGCGGCTCGCACTAGTGCAGAGTTATCTCAAAGAAAGGGGCCACGGTGTTTCTGTATCTCTATTATGTTGGTGCGGCTTCGGAACCTTTAAATATCTCGATATATCTCGAAAACTACGCTTCCGATCAAAAAATATCATAGAAGATAAATTGTAGGAAACATAATTCTCTACAAAAAAGGTCTCTTAACATTTTGCCATAGCTCGCTTCGTTTCCGAGATATTTGCAGATATATCTCAAGGGCAGGGGCCTGACGGACATATTTCGAGATATTTCTTCTTCTTGTTGTTCTTCTTCTGCACAGCTAAGCTGGAAGTAGCATTTGCAGCTCGCAATAGTGCAGAGTTATCTCAAAGAAAGGGGCCACGGTGTTTCTGTATCTCTATTATGTTGGTGCGGCTTCGGAACTTTTAAATATCTTGATATATCTCGAGAACTGCGCATCTGATCAAAAAATATCATAGAACATAAAAAGTAGGAAACTTAATTCTCTACAAAAAAGGTCTCTTAACATTTTGCCATAGCTCGCTTCGTTTCCGAGATATTTGCAGATTTATCTCAAGGGAAGGGGCCTAACGGACATATTTCGAGATATTTCTTCTTCTTGTTGTTCTTCTTCTGCACAGCTAAACTGGAAGTGGCATTTCCAGCTCGCAATAGTGCAGAGTTATCTCAAAGAGAGGGGCCACGGTGTTTCTGTATCTCTATTATGTTGGTGCGGCTTCGGAACTTTTAAATATCTTGATATATCTCGAGAACTACGCGCCTGATCAAAAAATATCATAGAACATAAAAAGTAGGAAACATAATTCTCTACAAAAAAGGTCTCTTAACATTTTGCCATAGCTCGCTTCGTTTCCGAGATATTTGCAGATTTATCTCAAGGGAAGGGGCCTGACGGACATATTTCGAGATATTTCTTCTTCTTGTTGTTCTTCTTCTGCACAGCTAAACTGGACGTGGCATTTCCAGCTCGCAATAGTGCAGAGTTATCTCAAAGAGAGGGGCCACGGTGTTTCTGTATCTCTATTATGTTGGTGCGGCTTCGGAACTTTTAAATATCTTGATATATCTCGAGAACTACGCATTTGATCAAAAAATATCATAGAACATAAATTGTAGGAAACATAATTGTCTACAAAAAAGATCTCTTAACATTTTGCCATAGCTCGCTTTGTTTCCGAGATATTTGCAGATATATCTCAAGGGAAGGGGCCTGACGGACATATTCCGAGATATTTCTTCTTCTTGTTGTTCCTCTTCTGCACAGCTAAGCTGGAAGTGGCATTTGCAGCTCGCAATAGTGCAGAGTTATCTCAAAGAAAGAGGCCACGGTGTTTCTGCACCTCTATTATGTTGGTGCAGCTTCGGAACTTTTAAATATCTTGATATATCTCGAGAACTACGCATCTGATCAAAAAATATCATAGAACATAAAAAGTAGGAAACTTAATTCTCTACAAAAAAGGTCTCTTAACGTTTTGCAATAGCTCGCTTTGTTTCCGAGATATTTGCAGATTTATCTCAAGGGAAGGGTCCTGACGGACATATTTCGAGATATTTCTTCTTCTTGTTGTTCTTCTTCTGCACAGCTAAGCTGGAAGTGGCATTTGCAGCTCGCAATAGTGCAGAGTTATCTCAAAGAGAGGGGCCACGGTGTTTCTGTATCTCTATTATGTTGGTGCGGCTTCGGAACTTTTAAATATCTTGATATATCTCGAGAACTACGAATCTGGTCAGAAAATATCATAGAAGATAAAAAGTAGGAAACTTAATTCTCTACAAAAAAGGTCTCTTAACCTTTTGCCATAGCTGGCATCGTTTCCGAGATATTTGCAGATTTATCTCAAGGGAAGGGGCCTGACGGACATATTCCGAGATATTTCTTCTTCTTGTTGTTCCTCTTCTGCACAGCTAAGCTGGAAGTGGCATTTGCAGCTCGCAATAGTGCAGAGTTATCTCAAAGAAAGAGGCCACGGTGTTTCTGCACCTCTATTATGTTGGTGCAGCTTCGGAACTTTTAAATATCTTGATATATCTCGAGAACTACGCATCTGATCAAAAAATATCATAGAACATAAAAAGTAGGAAACTTAATTGTCTACAAATAAGGTCTCTTAACATTTTGGCATAGCTCGCTTCGTTTCCGAGATATTTGCAGATTTATCTCAAGGGAAGGGGCCTGACGGACATATTTCGAGATATTTCTTCTTCTTGTTGTTCTTCTTCTGCACAGCTAAGCTGGAAGTGGCATTTGCAGCTCGCAATAGTGCAGAGTTATCGCAAAGAAAGGGGCCACGGTGTTTCTGTATCTCTATTATGTTGGTGCGGCTTCGGAAATTTTAAATATCTTGATATATCTCGAGAACTACGCATCTGATCAAAAAATATGATAGAACATAAATTGTTGGGAACATAATTGTCTACAAAAAAGGTCTCTTAACATTTTGCCATAGCTCGCTTCGTTTCCGAGATATTTGCAGATTTATCTCAAGGGAAGGGTCCTGATGGACATATTTCGAGATATTTCTTCTTCTTGTTGTTCTTCTTCTGCACAGCTAAACTGGAAGTGGCATTTCCAGCTCGCAATCGTGCAGAGTTATCTCAAAGAAAGGGGCCACGGTGTTTCTGTATCTCTATTATGTTGGTGCGGCTTCGGAACTTTTAAATATCTTGATATATCTCGAGAACTACGCATCTGATCAAAAAATATCATAGAACATAAAAAGTAGGAAACTTAATTCTCTACAAAAAAGGTCTCTTAACATTTTGCCATAGCTCGCTTCGTTTCCGAGATATTTGCAGATTTATCTCAAGGGAAGGGGCCTGACGGACATATTCCGAGATATTTCTTCTTCTTGTTGTTCCTCCTCTGCACAGCTAAGCTGGAAGTGGCATTTGCAGCTCGCAATAGTGCAGAGTTATCTCAAAGAAAGAGGCCACGGTGTTTCTGCACCTCTATTATGTTGGTGCGGCTTCGGAACTTTTAAGTATCTCGATATATCTCGAAAACTACGCTTCTGATCAAAAAATATCATAGAACATAAATTGTAGGAAACATAATTCTCTACAAAAAACGTCTCTTAACATTTTGCCATAGCTCGCTTTGTTTCCGAGATATTTGCAGATTTATCTCAAGGGAAGGGTCCTGATGGACATATTTCGAGATATTTCTTCTTCTTGTTGTTCTTCTTCTGCACAGCTAAACTGGAAGTGGCATTTCCAGCTCGCAATCGTGCAGAGTTATCTCAAAGAAAGGGGCCACGGTGTTTCTGTATCTCTATTATGTTGGTGCGGCTTCGGAACTTTTAAATATCTTGATATATCTCGAGAACTACGCCTCTGATCGAAAAATATCATAGAACATAAAAAGCAGGAAACTTAAGTCTCTACAAAAAAGGTCTCTTAACATTTTGCCATAGCTCGCTTCGTTTCCGAGATATTTGCAGATTTATCTCAAGGGAAGGGGCCTGACGGACATATTTCGAGATATTTCTTCTTCTTGTTGTTCTTCTTCTGCACAGCTAAGCTGGAAGTGGCATTTGCAGCGCGCAATAGTGCAGAGTTATCTCAAAGAAAGGGGCCACGGTGTTTCTGTATCTCTATTATGTTGGTGCGGCTTCGGAACTTTTAAATATCTTGATATATCTCGAGAACTACGCATCTGATCAAAAAATATCATAGAACATAAAAAGTAGGAAACTTAATTCTCTACAAAAAAGGTCTCTTAACATTTTGCCATAGCTCGCTTCGTTTCCGAGATATTTGCAGATTTATCTCAAGGGAAGGGGCCTGACGGACATATTTCGAGATATTTCTTCTTCTTGTTGTTCTTCTTCTGCACAGCTAAGCTGGAAGTGGCATTTGCAGCTCGCAATAGTGCAGAGTTATCTCAAAGAAAGAGGCCACGGTGTTTCTGCACCTCTATTATGTTGGTGCGGCTTCGGAACTTTTAAGTATCTCGATATATCTCGAAAACTACGCTTCTGATCAAAAAATATCATAGAACATAAATTGTAGGAAACATAATTCTCTACAAAAAACGTCTCTTAACATTTTGCCATAGCTCGCTTTGTTTCCGAGATATTTGCAGATTTATCTCAAGGGAAGGGTCCTGATGGACATATTTCGAGATATTTCTTCTTCTTGTTGTTCTTCTTCTGCACAGCTAAACTGGAAGTGGCATTTCCAGCTCGCAATCGTGCAGAGTTATCTCAAAGAAAGGGGCCACGGTGTTTCTGTATCTCTATTATGTTGGTGCGGCTTCGGAACTTTTAAATATCTTGATATATCTCGAGAACTACGCCTCTGATCGAAAAATATCATAGAACATAAAAAGTAGGAAACTTAAGTCTCTACAAAAAAGGTCTCCTAACATTTTGCCATAGCTCGCTTCGTTTCCGAGATATTTGCAGATTTATCTCAAGGGAAGGGGCCTGACGGACATATTTCGAGATATTTCTTCTTCTTGTTGTTCTTCTTCTGCACAGCTAAGCTGGAAGTGGCATTTGCAGCGCGCAATAGTGCAGAGTTATCTCAAAGAAAGGGGCCACGGTGTTTCTGTATCTCTATTATGTTGGTGCGGCTTCGGAACTTTTAAATATCTTGATATATATCGAGAACTGCGCATCTGATCAACAAATATCATAGAACATAAAAAGTAGGAAACTTAATTCTCTACAAAAAAGGTCTCTTAACATTTTGCCATAGCTCGCTTTGTTTCCGAGATATTTGCAGATATATCTCAAGGGAAGGGGCCTGACGGACATATTTCGAGATATTTCTTCTTCTTGTTGTTCTTCTTCTGCACAGCTAAGCTGGAAGTGGCATTTGCAGCTCGCAATAGTGCAGAGTTATCTCAAAGAAAGGGGCCACGGTGTTTCTGTATCTCTATTATGTTGGTGCGGCTTCGGAACTTTTAAATATCTTGATATATCTCGAGAACTACGCGTCTGATCAAAAAATATCATAGAACATAAAAAGTAGGAAACATAATTCTCTACAAAAAAGGTCTCTTAACATTTTGCCATAGCTCGCTTCGTTTCCGAGATATTTGCAGATTTATCTCAAGGGAAGGGGCCTGACGGACATATTTCGAGATATTTCTTCTTCTTGTTGTTCTTCTTCTGCACAGCTAAACTGGACGTGGCATTTCCAGCTCGCAATAGTGCAGAGTTATCTCAAAGAGAGGGGCCACGGTGTTTCTGTATCTCTATTATGTTGGTGCGGCTTCGGAACTTTTAAATATCTTGATATATTTCGAGAACTACGCATCTGTTCAAAAAATATCATAGAACATAAATTGTAGGAAACATAATTGTCTACAAAAAAGGTCTCTTAACATTTTGCCATAGCTCGCTTCGTTTCCGAGATACTTGCCGATTTATCTCAAGGGAAGGGGCCTGACGGACATATTTCGAGATATTTCTTCTTCTTGTTGTTCTTCTTCTGCACAGCTAAGCTGGAAGTGGCATTTACAGCTCGCAATAGTGCAGAGTTATCTCAAAGAAAGGGGCCACGGTGTTTCTGTATCTCTATTATGTTGGTGCGGCTTCGGAACTTTTAAATATCTTGATATATCTCGAGAACTACGCATCTGATCAAAAAATAGCATAGAAGATAAAAAGTAGGAAACTTAATTCTCTACAAAAAAGGTCTCTTAACATTTTCCCATAGCTGGCATCGTTTCCGAGATATTTGCAGATATATCTCAAGGGAAGGGGCCTGACGGACATATTCCGAGATATTTCTTCTTCTTGTTGTTCCTCTTCTGCACAGCTAAGCTGGAAGTGGCATTTGCAGCTCGCAATAGTGCAGAGTTATCTCAAAGAAAGAGGCCACGGTGTTTCTGCACCTCTATTATGTTGGTGCAGCTTCGGAACTTTTAAATATCTTGATATATCTCGAGAACTACGCATCTGATCAAAAAATATCATAGAACATAAAAAGTAGGAAACTTAATTCTCTACAAAAAAGGTCTCTTAACGTTTTGCAATAGCTCGCTTTGTTTCCGAGATATTTGCAGATTTATCTCAAGGGAAGGGTCCTGACGGACATATTTCGAGATATTTCTTCTTCTTGTTGTTCTTCTTCTGCACAGCTAAGCTGGAAGTGGCATTTGCAGCTCGCAATAGTGCAGAGTTATCTCAAAGAGAGGGGCCACGGTGTTTCTGTATCTCTATTATGTTGGTGCGGCTTCGGAACTTTTAAATATCTTGATATATCTCGAGAACTACGAATCTGGTCAGAAAATATCATAGAAGATAAAAAGTAGGAAACTTAATTCTCTACAAAAAAGGTCTCTTAACATTTTGCCATAGCTGGCATCGTTTCCGAGATATTTGCAGATTTATCTCAAGGGAAGGGGCCTGACGGACATATTCCGAGATATTTCTTCTTCTTGTTGTTCCTCTTCTGCACAGCTAAGCTGGAAGTGGCATTTGCAGCTCGCAATAGTGCAGAGTTATCTCAAAGAAAGAGGCCACGGTGTTTCTGCACCTCTATTATGTTGGTGCAGCTTCGGAACTTTTAAATATCTTGATATATCTCGAGAACTACGCATCTGATCAAAAAATATCATAGAACATAAAAAGTAGGAAACTTAATTGTCTACAAATAAGGTCTCTTAACATTTTGGCATAGCTCGCTTCGTTTCCGAGATATTTGCAGATTTATCTCAAGGGAAGGGGCCTGACGGACATATTTCGAGATATTTCTTCTTCTTGTTGTTCTTCCTCTGCACAGCGAAGCTGGAAGTGGCATTTGCAGCTCGCAATAGTGCAGAGTTATCGCAAAGAAAGGGGCCACGGTGTTTCTGTATCTCTATTATGTTGGTGCGGCTTCGGAAATTTTAAATATCTTGATATATCTCGAGAACTACGCCTCTGATCGAAAAATATCATAGAACATAAAAAGTAGGAAACTTAAGTCTCTACAAAAAAGGTCTCTTAACATTTTGCCATAGCTCGCTTCGTTTCCGAGATATTTGCAGATTTATCTCAAGGGAAGGGGCCTGACGGACATATTTCGAAATATTTCTTATTCTTGTTGTTCTTCTTCTGCACAGCTAAGCTGGAAGTGGCATTTGCAGCTCGCAATAGTGCAGAGTTATCTCAAAGAAAGGGGCCACGGTGTTTCTGTACCTCTATTATGTTGGTGCAGCTTCGGAGCTTTTAAATATCTTGATATATCTCGAGAACTACGCATCTGATCAAAAAATATCATAGAACATAAAAAGTAGGAAACTTAATTCTCTACAAAAAAGGTCTCTTAACATTTTGCCATAGCTCGCTTCGTTTCCGAGATATTTGCAGATTTATCTCAAGAGAAGGGGCCTGACGGACATATTTCGAGATATTTCTTCTTCTTGTTGTTCTTCTTCTGCACAGCTAAGCTGGAAGTGGCATTTGCAGCGCGCAATAGTGCAGAGTTATCTCAAAGAAAGGGGCCACGGTGTTTCTGTATCTCTATTATGTTGGTGCGGCTTCGGAACTTTTAAATATCTTGATATATATCGAGAACTGCGCATCTGATCAACAAATATCATAGAACATAAAAAGTAGGAAACTTAATTCTCTACAAAAAAGGTCTCTTAACATTTTGCCATAGCTCGCTTTGTTTCCGAGATATTTGCAGATATATCTCAAGGGCCGGGGCCTGACGGACATATTTCGAGATATTTCTTCTTCTTGTTGTTCTTCTTCTGCACAGCTAAGCTGGGAGTGGCATTTGCAGCTCGCAATAGTGCAGAGTTATCTCAAAGAAAGGGGCCACGGTGTTTCTGTATCTCTATTATGTTGGTGCGGCTTCGGAACTTTTAAATATCTTGATATATCTCGAGAACTACGCGTCTGATCAAAAAATATCATAGAACATAAAAAGTAGGAAACATAATTCTCTACAAAAAATGTCTCTTAACATTTTGCCATAGCTCGCTTCGTTTCCGAGATATTTGCAGATTTATCTCAAGGGAAGGGGCCTGACGGACATATTTCGAGATATTTCTTCTTCTTGTTGTTCTTCTTCTGCACAGCTAAACTGGACGTGGCATTTCCAGCTCGCAATAGTGCAGAGTTATCTCAAAGAGAGGGGCCACGGTGTTTCTGTATCTCTATTATGTTGGTGCGGCTTCGGAACTTTTAAATATCTTGATATATCTCGAGAACTACGCATCTGATCAAAAAATATCATAGAACATAAATTGTAGGAAACATAATTGTCTACAAAAAAGGTCTCTTAACATTTTGCCATAGCTCGCTTCGTTTCCGAGATACTTGCCGATTTATCTCAAGGGAAGGGGCCTGACGGACATATTTCGAGATATTTCTTCTTCTTGTTGTTCTTCTTCTGCACAGCTAAGCTGGAAGTGGCATTTACAGCTCGCAATAGTGCAGAGTTATCTCAAAGAAAGGGGCCACGGTGTTTCTGTATCTCTATTATGTTGGTGCGGCTTCGGAACTTTTAAATATCTTGATATATCTCGAGAACTACGCATCTGATCAAAAAATAGCATAGAAGATAAAAAGTAGGAAACTTAATTCTCTACAAAAAAGGTCTCTTAACATTTTCCCATAGCTGGCATCGTTTCCGAGATATTTGCAGATATATCTCAAGGGAAGGGGCCTGACGGACATATTCCGAGATATTTCTTCTTCTTGTTGTTCCTCTTCTGCACAGCTAAGCTGGAAGTGGCATTTGCAGCTCGCAATAGTGCAGAGTTATCTCAAAGAAAGAGGCCACGGTGTTTCTGCACCTCTATTATGTTGGTGCAGCTTCGGAACTTTTAAATATCTTGATATATCTCGAGAACTACGCATCTGATCAAAAAATATCATAGAACATAAAAAGTAGGAAACTTAATTCTCTACAAAAAAGGTCTCTTAACGTTTTGCAATAGCTCGCTTTGTTTCCGAGATATTTGCAGATTTATCTCAAGGGAAGGGTCCTGACGGACATATTTCGAGATATTTCTTCTTCTTGTTGTTCTTCTTCTGCACAGCTAAGCTGGAAGTGGCATTTGCAGCTCGCAATAGTGCAGAGTTATCTCAAAGAGAGGGGCCACGGTGTTTCTGTATCTCTATTATGTTGGTGCGGCTTCGGAACTTTTAAATATCTTGATATATCTCGAGAACTACGAATCTGGTCAGAAAATATCATAGAAGATAAAAAGTAGGAAACTTAATTCTCTACAAAAAAGGTCTCTTAACATTTTGCCATAGCTGGCATCGTTTCCGAGATATTTGCAGATTTATCTCAAGGGAAGGGGCCTGACGGACATATTCCGAGATATTTCTTCTTCTTGTTGTTCCTCTTCTGCACAGCTAAGCTGGAAGTGGCATTTGCAGCTCGCAATAGTGCAGAGTTATCTCAAAGAAAGAGGCCACGGTGTTTCTGCACCTCTATTATGTTGGTGCAGCTTCGGAACTTTTAAATATCTTGATATATCTCGAGAACTACGCATCTGATCAAAAAATATCATAGAACATAAAAAGTAGGAAACTTAATTGTCTACAAATAAGGTCTCTTAACATTTTGGCATAGCTCGCTTTG
The DNA here is from genome assembly GCF_051020975.1 of Osmia lignaria lignaria. Classification (NCBI taxonomy): domain Eukaryota; kingdom Metazoa; phylum Arthropoda; class Insecta; order Hymenoptera; family Megachilidae; genus Osmia; species Osmia lignaria. The sequence goes on along the minus strand of NW_027478160.1, from coordinate 24,490,680 downwards.
TTTCCGAGATATTTGCAGATTTATCTCAAGGGAAGGGGCCTGACGGACATATTTCGAGATATTTCTTCTTCTTGTTGTTCTTCTTCTGCACAGCTAAGCTGGAAGTGGCATTTGCAGCTCGCAATAGTGCAGAGTTATCGCAAAGAAAGGGGCCACGGTGTTTCTGTATCTCTATTATGTTGGTGCGGCTTCGGAAATTTTAAATATCTTGATATATCTCGAGAACTACGCATCTGATCAAAAAATATCATAGAACATAAATTGTAGGGAACATAATTCTCTACAAAAAAGGTCTCTTAACATTTTGCCATAGCTCGCTTCGTTTCCGAGATATTTGCAGATTTATCTCAAGGGAAGGGGCCTGACGGACATATGTCGAGATATTTCTTCTTCTTGTTGTTCTTCTTCTGCACAGCTAAGCTGGAAGTGCCATTTGCAGCGCGCAATAGTTGCAGAGTTATCTCAAAGAAAGGGGCCACGGTGTTTCTGTATCTCTATTATGTTGGTGCGGCTTCGGAACTTTTAAATATCTTGATATATCTCGAGAACTACGCATCTGTTCAAAAAATATCATAGAACATAAAAAGTAGGAATCCTAATTTTCTACAAAAAAGGTCTCTTAACATTTTGCCGTAGCTCGCTTCGTTTCCGAGATATTTGCAGATTTATCTCAAGGGAAGGGTCCTGACGGACATATTTCGAGATATTTCTTCTTCTTGTTGTTCTTCTTCTGCACAGCTAAGCTGGAAGTGGCATTTGCAGCTCGCAATAGTGCAGAGTTATCTCAAAGAGAGGGGCCACGGTGTTTCTGTATCTCTATTATGTTGGTGCGGCTTCGGAACTTTTAAATATCTTGATATATCTCGAGAACTACGAATCTGGTCAGAAAATATCATAGAAGATAAAAAGTAGGAAACTTAATTCTCTACAAAAAAGGTCTCTTAACATTTTGCCATAGCTGGCATCGTTTCCGAGATATTTGCAGATTTATCTCAAGGGAAGGGGCCTGACGGACATATTCCGAGATATTTCTTCTTCTTGTTGTTCCTCTTCTGCACAGCTAAGCTGGAAGTGGCATTTGCAGCTCGCAATAGTGCAGAGTTATCTCAAAGAAAGAGGTCACGGTGTTTCTGCACCTCTATTATGTTGGTGCAGCTTCGGAACTTTTAAATATCTTGATATATCTCGAGAACTACGCATCTGATCAAAAAATATCATAGAACATAAAAAGTAGGAAACTTAATTGTCTACAAATAAGGTCTCTTAACATTTTGGCATAGCTCGCTTCGTTTCCGAGATATTTGCAGATTTATCTCAAGGGAAGGGGCCTGACGGACATATTTCGAGATATTTCTTCTTCTTGTTGTTCTTCTTCTGCACAGCTAAGCTGGAAGTGGCATTTGCAGCTCGCAATAGTGCAGAGTTATCGCAAAGAAAGGGGCCACGGTGTTTCTGTATCTCTATTATGTTGGTGCGGCTTCGGAAATTTTAAATATCTTGATATATCTCGAGAACTACGCATCTGATCAAAAAATATCATAGAACATAAATTGTAGGGAACATAATTCTCTACAAAAAAGGTCTCTTAACATTTTGCCATAGCTCGCTTCGTTTCCGAGATATTTGCAGATTTATCTCAAGGGAAGGGGCCTGACGGACATATGTCGAGATATTTCTTCTTCTTGTTGTTCTTCTTCTGCACAGCTAAGCTGGAAGTGCCATTTGCAGCGCGCAATAGTTGCAGAGTTATCTCAAAGAAAGGGGCCACGGTGTTTCTGTATCTCTATTATGTTGGTGCGGCTTCGGAACTTTTAAATATCTTGATATATCTCGAGAACTACGCATCTGTTCAAAAAATATCATAGAACATAAAAAGTAGGAATCCTAATTTTCTACAAAAAAGGTCTCTTAACATTTTGCCGTAGCTCGCTTCGTTTCCGAGATATTTGCAGATTTATCTCAAGGGAAGGGGCCTGACGGACATATTTCCAGATATTTCTTCTTCTTGTTGTTCTTCTTCTGCACAGCTAAGCTGGAAGTGGCATTTGCAGCTCGCAATAGTGCAGAGTTATCTCAAAGAGAGGGGCCACGGTGTTTCTGTATCTCTATTATGTTGGTGCGGCTTCGGAACTTTTAAATATCTTGATATATCTCGAGAACTACGAATCTGGTCAGAAAATATCATAGAAGATAAAAAGTAGGAAACTTAATTCTCTACAAATAAGGTCTCTTAACATTTTGCCATAGCTGGCATCGTTTCCGAGATATTTGCAGATTTATCTCAAGGGAAGGGGCCTGACGGACATATTCCGAGATATTTCTTCTTCTTGTTGTTGCTCTTCTGCACAGCTAAGCTGGAAGTGGCATTTGCAGCTCGCAATAGTGCAGAGTTATCTCAAAGAAAGAGGCCACCGTGTTTCTGCACCTCTATTATGTTGGTGCAGCTTCGGAACTTTTAAATATCTTGATATATCTCGAGAACTACCCATCTGATCAAAAAATATCATAGAACATAAAAAGTAGGAAACTTAATTGGCTACAAATAAGGTCTCTTAACATTTTGGCATAGCTCGCTTCGTTTCCGAGATATTTGCAGATTTATCTCAAGGGAAGGGGCCTGACGGACATATTTCGAGATATTTCTTCTTCTTGTTGTTCTTCTTCTGCACAGCTAAGCTGGAAGTGGCATTTGCAGCTCGCAATAGTGCAGAGTTATCGCAAAGAAATGGGCCACGGTGTTTCTGTATCTCTATTATGTTGGTGCGGCTTCGGAAATTTTAAATATCTTGATATATCTCGAGAACTACGCATCTGATCAAAAAATATCATAGAACATAAATTGTAGGGAACATAATTCTCTACAAAAAAGGTCTCTTAACATTTTGCCATAGCTCGCTTCGTTTCCGAGATATTTGCAGATTTATCTCAAGGGAAGGGTCCTGATGTACATATTTCGAGATATTTCTTCTTCTTGTTGTTCTTCTTCTGCACAGCTAAACTGGAAGTGGCATTTCCAGCTCGCAATCGTGCAGAGTTATCTCAAAGAAAGGGGCCACGGTGTTTCTGTATCTCTATTATGTTGGTGCGGCTTCGGAACTTTTAAATATCTTGATATATCTCGAGAACTACGCATCTGATCAAAAAATATCATAGAACATAGAAAGTAGGAAACTTAATTCTCTACAAAAAAGGTCTCTTAACATTTTGCCATAGCTCGCTTCGTTTCCGAGATATTTGCAGATTTATCTCAAGGGAAGGGGCCTGACGGACATATTTCGAGATATTTCTTCTTCTTGTTGTTCTTCTTCTGCACAGCTAAGCTGGAAGTGCCATTTGCAGCGCGCAATAGTGCAGAGTTATCTCAAAGAAAGGGGCCACGGTGTTTCTGTATCTCTATTATGTTGGTGCGGCTTCGGAACTTTTAAATATCTTGATATATCTCGAGAACTACGCATCTGTCCAAAAAATATCATAGAACATAAAAAGTAGGAATCCTAATTTTCTACAAAAAAGGTCTCTTAACATTTTGCCGTAGCTCGCTTCGTTTCCGAGATATTTGCAGATTTATCTCAAGGGAAGGGGCCTGACGGACATATTTCCAGATATTTCTTCTTCTTGTTGTTCTTCTTCTGCACAGCTAAGCTGGAAGTGGCATTTGCAGCTCGCAATAGTGCAGAGTTATCTCAAAGAAAGGGGCCACGGTGTTTCTGTATCTCTATTATGTTGGTGCGGCTTCGGAACTTTTAAATATCTTGATATATCTCGAGAACTACGCATCTGATCAAAAAATATCGTAGAACATAAAAAGTAGGAAACTTAATTCTCTACAAATAAGGTCTCTTAACATTTTGCCATAGCTCGCTTGGTTTCCGAGATATTTGCAGATTTATCTCAAGGGAAGGGGCCTGACGGACATATTCCGAGATATTTCTTCTTCTTGTTGTTCTTCTTCTGCACAGCTAAGCTGGAAGTGGCATTTGCGGCTCGCACTAGTGCAGAGTTATCTCAAAGAAAGGGGCCACGGTGTTTCTGTATCTCTATTATGTTGGTGCGGCTTCGGAACTTTTAAGTATCTCGATATATCTCGAAAACTACGCTTCTGATCAAAAAATATCATAGAACATAAATTGTTGGAAACATAATTCTCTACAAAAAACGTCTCTTAACATTTTGCCATAGCTCGCTTCGTTTCCGAGATATTTGCAGATTTATCTCAAGGGAAGGGTCCTGATGGACATATTTCGAGATATTTCTTCTTCTTGTTGTTCCTCTTCTGCACAGCTAAGCTGGAAGTGGCATTTGCAGCTCGCAATAGTGCAGAGTTATCTCAAAGAAAGAGGCCACGGTGTTTCTGCACCTCTATTATGTTGGTGCAGCTTCGGAACTTTTAAATATCTTGATATATCTCGAGAACTACGCATCTGATCAAAAAATATCATAGAACACAAAAAGTAGGAAACTTAATTGTCTACAAATAAGGTCTCTTAACATTTTGGCATAGCTCGCTTCGTTTCCGAGATATTTGCAGATTTATCTCAAGGGAAGGGGCCTGACGGACATATTTCGAGATATTTCTTCTTCTTGTTGTTCTTCTTCTGCACAGCTAAGCTGGAAGTGGCATTTGCAGCTCGCAATAGTGCAGAGTTATCGCAAAGAAAGGGGCCACGGTGTTTCTGTATCTCTATTATGTTGGTGCGGCTTCGGAAATTTTAAATATCTTGATATATCTCGAGAACTACGCATCTGATCAAAAAATATCATAGAACATAAATTGTAGGGAACATAATTCTCTACAAAAAAGGTCTCTTAACATTTTGCCATAGCTCGCTTCGTTTCCGAGATATTTGCAGATATATCTCAAGGGAAGGGGCCTGACGGACATATTCCGAGATATTTCTTCTTCTTGTTGTTCCTCTTCTGCACAGCTAAGCTGGAAGTGGCATTTGCAGCTCGCAATAGTGCAGAGTTATCTCAAAGAAAGAGGCCACGGTGTTTCTGCACCTCTATTATGTTGGTGCAGCTTCGGAACTTTTAAATATCTTGATATATCTCGAGAACTACGCATCTGATCAAAAAATATCATAGAACATAAAAAGTAGGAAACTTAATTCTCTACAAAAAAGGTCTCTTAACGTTTTGCAATAGCTCGCTTTGTTTCCGAGATATTTGCAGATTTATCTCAAGGGAAGGGTCCTGACGGACATATTTCGAGATATTTCTTCTTCTTGTTGTTCTTCTTCTGCACAGCTAAGCTGGAAGTGGCATTTGCAGCTCGCAATAGTGCAGAGTTATCTCAAAGAGAGGGGCCACGGTGTTTCTGTATCTCTATTATGTTGGTGCGGCTTCGGAACTTTTAAATATCTTGATATATCTCGAGAACTACGAATCTGGTCAGAAAATATCATAGAAGATAAAAAGTAGGAAACTTAATTCTCTACAAAAAAGGTCTCTTAACATTTTGCCATAGCTGGCATCGTTTCCGAGATATTTGCAGATTTATCTCAAGGGAAGGGGCCTGACGGACATATTCCGAGATATTTCTTCTTCTTGTTGTTCCTCTTCTGCACAGCTAAGCTGGAAGTGGCATTTGCAGCTCGCAATAGTGCAGAGTTATCTCAAAGAAAGAGGCCACGGTGTTTCTGCACCTCTATTATGTTGGTGCAGCTTCGGAACTTTTAAATATCTTGATATATCTCGAGAACTACGCATCTGATCAAAAAATATCATAGAACATAAAAAGTAGGAAACTTAATTGTCTACAAATAAGGTCTCTTAACATTTTGGCATAGCTCGCTTCGTTTCCGAGATATTTGCAGATTTATCTCAAGGGAAGGGGCCTGACGGACATATTTCGAGATATTTCTTCTTCTTGTTGTTCTTCTTCTGCACAGCTAAGCTGGAAGTGGCATTTGCAGCTCGCAATAGTGCAGAGTTATCGCAAAGAAAGGGGCCACGGTGTTTCTGTATCTCTATTATGTTGGTGCGGCTTCGGAAATTTTAAATATCTTGATATATCTCGAGAACTACGCATCTGATCAAAAAATATCATAGAACATAAATTGTAGGGAACATAATTCTCTACAAAAAAGGTCTCTTAACATTTTGCCATAGCTCGCTTCGTTTCCGAGATATTTGCAGATTTATCTCAAGGGAAGGGGCCTGACGGACATATGTCGAGATATTTCTTCTTCTTGTTGTTCTTCTTCTGCACAGCTAAGCTGGAAGTGCCATTTGCAGCGCGCAATAGTTGCAGAGTTATCTCAAAGAAAGGGGCCACGGTGTTTCTGTATCTCTATTATGTTGGTGCGGCTTCGGAACTTTTAAATATCTTGATATATCTCGAGAACTACGCATCTGTTCAAAAAATATCATAGAACATAAAAAGTAGGAATCCTAATTTTCTACAAAAAAGGTCTCTTAACATTTTGCCGTAGCTCGCTTCGTTTCCGAGATATTTGCAGATTTATCTCAAGGGAAGGGGCCTGACGGACATATTTCCAGATATTTCTTCTTCTTGTTGTTCTTCTTCTGCACAGCTAAGCTGGAAGTGGCATTTGCAGCTCGCAATAGTGCAGAGTTATCTCAAAGAGAGGGGCCACGGTGTTTCTGTATCTCTATTATGTTGGTGCGGCTTCGGAACTTTTAAATATCTTGATATATCTCGAGAACTACGAATCTGGTCAGAAAATATCATAGAAGATAAAAAGTAGGAAACTTAATTCTCTACAAATAAGGTCTCTTAACATTTTGCCATAGCTGGCATCGTTTCCGAGATATTTGCAGATTTATCTCAAGGGAAGGGGCCTGACGGACATATTCCGAGATATTTCTTCTTCTTGTTGTTCCTCTTCTGCACAGCTAAGCTGGAAGTGGCATTTGCAGCTCGCAATAGTGCAGAGTTATCTCAAAGAAAGAGGCCACCGTGTTTCTGCACCTCTATTATGTTGGTGCAGCTTCGGAACTTTTAAATATCTTGATATATCTCGAGAACTACCCATCTGATCAAAAAATATCATAGAACATAAAAAGTAGGAAACTTAATTGTCTACAAATAAGGTCTCTTAACATTTTGGCATAGCTCGCTTCGTTTCCGAGATATTTGCAGATTTATCTCAAGGGAAGGGGCCTGACGGACATATTTCGAGATATTTCTTCTTCTTGTTGTTCTTCTTCTGCACAGCTAAGCTGGAAGTGGCATTTGCAGCTCGCAATAGTGCAGAGTTATCGCAAAGAAAGGGGCCACGGTGTTTCTGTATCTCTATTATGTTGGTGCGGCTTCGGAAATTTTAAATATCTTGATATATCTCGAGAACTACGCATCTGATCAAAAAATATCATAGAACATAAATTGTAGGGAACATAATTCTCTACAAAAAAGGTCTCTTAACATTTTGCCATAGCTCGCTTCGTTTCCGAGATATTTGCAGATTTATCTCAAGGGAAGGGTCCTGATGTACATATTTCGAGATATTTCTTCTTCTTGTTGTTCTTCTTCTGCACAGCTAAACTGGAAGTGGCATTTCCAGCTCGCAATCGTGCAGAGTTATCTCAAAGAAAGGGGCCACGGTGTTTCTGTATCTCTATTATGTTGGTGCGGCTTCGGAACTTTTAAATATCTTGATATATCTCGAGAACTACGCATCTGATCAAAAAATATCATAGAACATAGAAAGTAGGAAACTTAATTCTCTACAAAAAAGGTCTCTTAACATTTTGCCATAGCTCGCTTCGTTTCCGAGATATTTGCAGATTTATCTCAAGGGAAGGGGCCTGACGGACATATTTCGAGATATTTCTTCTTCTTGTTGTTCTTCTTCTGCACAGCTAAGCTGGAAGTGCCATTTGCAGCGCGCAATAGTGCAGAGTTATCTCAAAGAAAGGGGCCACGGTGTTTCTGTATCTCTATTATGTTGGTGCGGCTTCGGAACTTTTAAATATCTTGATATATCTCGAGAACTACGCATCTGTCCAAAAAATATCATAGAACATAAAAAGTAGGAATCCTAATTTTCTACAAAAAAGGTCTCTTAACATTTTGCCGTAGCTCGCTTCGTTTCCGAGATATTTGCAGATTTATCTCAAGGGAAGGGGCCTGACGGACATATTTCCAGATATTTCTTCTTCTTGTTGTTCTTCTTCTGCACAGCTAAGCTGGAAGTGGCATTTGCAGCTCGCAATAGTGCAGAGTTATCTCAAAGAAAGGGGCCACGGTGTTTCTGTATCTCTATTATGTTGGTGCGGCTTCGGAACTTTTAAATATCTTGATATATCTCGAGAACTACGCATCTGATCAAAAAATATCGTAGAACATAAAAAGTAGGAAACTTAATTCTCTACAAATAAGGTCTCTTAACATTTTGCCATACCTCGCTTGGTTTCCGAGATATTTGCAGATTTATCTCAAGGGAAGGGGCCTGACGGACATATTCCGAGATATTTCTTCTTCTTGTTGTTCTTCTTCTGCACAGCTAAGCTGGAAGTGGCATTTGCGGCTCGCACTAGTGCAGAGTTATCTCAAAGAAAGGGGCCACGGTGTTTCTGTATCTCTATTATGTTGGTGCGGCTTCGGAACTTTTAAGTATCTCGATATATCTCGAAAACTACGCTTCTGATCAAAAAATATCATAGAACATAAATTGTTGGAAACATAATTCTCTACAAAAAACGTCTCTTAACATTTTGCCATAGCTCGCTTCGTTTCCGAGATATTTGCAGATTTATCTCAAGGGAAGGGTCCTGATGGACATATTTCGAGATATTTCTTCTTCTTGTTGTTCCTCTTCTGCACAGCTAAGCTGGAAGTGGCATTTGCAGCTCGCAATAGTGCAGAGTTATCTCAAAGAAAGAGGCCACGGTGTTTCTGCACCTCTATTATGTTGGTGCAGCTTCGGAACTTTTAAATATCTTGATATATCTCGAGAACTACGCATCTGATCAAAAAATATCATAGAACATAAAAAGTAGGAAACTTAATTGTCTACAAATAAGGTCTCTTAACATTTTGGCATAGCTCGCTTCGTTTCCGAGATATTTGCAGATTTATCTCAAGGGAAGGGGCCTGACGGACATATTTCGAGATATTTCTTCTTCTTGTTGTTCTTCTTCTGCACAGCTAAGCTGGAAGTGGCATTTGCAGCTGCCAATAGTGCAGAGTTATCGCAAAGAAAGGGGCCACGGTGTTTCTGTATCTCTATTATGTTGGTGCGGCTTCGGAAATTTTAAATATCTTGATATATCTCGAGAACTACGCATCTGATCAAAAAATATCATAGAACATAAATTGTAGGGAACATAATTCTCTACAAAAAAGGTCTCTTAACATTTTGCCATAGCTCGCTTCGTTTCCGAGATATTTGCAGATTTATCTCAAGGGAAGGGGCCTGACGGACATATGTCGAGATATTTCTTCTTCTTGTTGTTCTTCTTCTGCACAGCTAAGCTGGAAGTGCCATTTGCAGCGCGCAATAGTTGCAGAGTTATCTCAAAGAAAGGGGCCACGGTGTTTCTGTATCTCTATTATGTTGGTGCGGCTTCGGAACTTTTAAGTATCTCGATATATCTCGAAAACTACGCTTCTGATCAAAAAATATCATAGAACATAAATTGTAGGAAACATAATTCTCTACAAAAAACGTCTCTTAACATTTTGCCATAGCTCGCTTCGTTTCCGAGATATTTGCAGATTTATCTCAAGGGAAGGGTCCTGATGGACATATTTCGAGATATTTCTTCTTCTTGTTGTTCTTCTTCTGCACAGCTAAACTGGAAGTGGCATTTCCAGCTCGCAATCGTGCAGAGTTATCTCAAAGAAAGGGGCCACGGTGTTTCTGTATCTCTATTATGTTGGTGCGGCTTCGGAACTTTTAAATATCTTGATATATCTCGAGAACTACGCCTCTGATCGAAAAATATCATAGAACATAAAAAGTAGGAAACTTAAGTCTCTACAAAAAAGGTCTCTTAACATTTTGCCATAGCTCGCTTCGTTTCCGAGATATTTGCAGATTTATCTCAAGGGAAGGGGCCTGACGGACATATTTCGAGATATTTCTTCTTCTTGTTGTTCTTCTTCTGCACAGCTAAGCTGGAAGTGGCATTTGCAGCTCGCAGTAGTGCAGAGTTATCTCAAAGAAAGGAGCCACGGTGTTTCTGTATCTCTATTATGTTGGTGCGGCTTCGGAACTTTTAAATATCTCGATATATCTCGAAAACTACGCTTCTGATCAAAAAATATCATAGAACATAAATTGTAGGAAACATAATTCACTACAAAAAACGTCTCTTAACATTTTGCCATAGCTCGCTTCGTTTCCGAGATATTTGCAGATTCAGCTCAAAGGAACGGGCCTGACGGACATATTTCGAGATACTTCTTCTTCTCGTTGTTCTTCTTCTGCACAGCTAAGCTGTAAGTGGCATTTGCGGCTCGCAGTCGTGCAGAGTTATCTCAAAGAGAGGGGCCACGGTGTTTCTGTATCTCTATTATGTTGGTGCGGCTTCGGAACTTTTAAATATCTTGATATATCTCGAGAACTACGCCTCTGATCGAAAAATATCATAGAACATAAAAAGTAGGAAACTTAATTCTCTACAAAAAAGGTCTCTTAACATTTTGCCATAGCTCGCTTCGTTTCCGAGATATTTGCAGATTTATCTCAAGGTAAGGGGCCTGACGGACATATTTCGAGATATTTCTTCTTCTTGTTGTTCTTCTTCTGCACAGCTAAGCTGGAAGTGGCATTTGCAGCGCGCAATAGTGCAGAGTTATCTCAAAGAAAGGGGCCACGGTGTTTCTGTATCTCTATTATGTTGGTGCGGCTTCGGAACTTTTAAATATCTTGATATATCTCGAGAACTGCGCATCTGATCAAAAAATATCATAGAACATAAAAAGTAGGAAACTTAATTCTCTACAAAAAAGGTCTCTTAACATTTTGCCATAGCTCGCTTTGTTTCCGAGATATTTGCAGATATATCTCAAGGGCAGGGGCCTGACGGACATATTTCGAGATATTTCTTCTTCTTGTTGTTCTTCTTCTGCACAGCTAAGCTGGAAGTGGCATTTGCAGCTCGCAATAGTGCAGAGTTATCTCAAAGAAAGGGGCCACGGTGTTTCTGTATCTCTATTATGTTGGTGCGGCTTCGGAACTTTTAAATATCTTGATATATCTCGAGAACTACGCGTCTGATCAAAAAATATCATAGAACATAAAAAGTAGGAAACATAATTCTCTACAAAAAAGGTCTCTTAACATTTTGCCATAGCTCGCTTCGTTTCCGAGATATTTGCAGATTTATCTCAAGGGAAGGGTCCTGACGGACATATTTCGAGATATTTCTTCTTCTTGTTGTTCTTCTTCTGCACAGCTAAACTGGACGTGGCATTTGCAGCTCGCAATAGTGCAGAGTTATCTCAAAGAGAGGGGCCACGGTGTTTCTGTATCTCTATTATGTTGGTGCGGCTTCGGAACTTTTAAATATCTTGATATATCTCGAGAACTACGAATCTGGTCAGAAAATATCATAGAACATAAATTGTAGGAAACATAATTGTCTACAAAAAAGGTCTCTTAACATTTTGCCATAGCTCGCTTCGTTTCCGAGATATTTGCAGATTTATCTCAAGGGAAGGGGCCTGACGGACATATTTCCAGATGTTTCTTCTTCTTGTTGTTCTTCTTCTGCACAGCTAAGCTGGAAGTGGCATTTGCAGCTCGCAGTAGTGCAGAGTTATCTCAAAGAAAGGGGCCACGGTGTTTCTGTATCTCTATTATGTTGGTGCGGCTTCGGAACTTTTAAATATCTTGATATATCTCGAGAACTACGCATCTGATCAAAAAATATCATAGAACATAAAAAGTAGGAAACTTAATTCTCTACAAAAAAGGTCTCTTAACATTTTGCCATAGCTCGCTTCGTTTCCGAGATATTTGCAGATTTATCTCAAGGGAAGGGGCCTGACGGACATATCTCGAGATATTTCTTCTTCTTGTTGTTCTTCTTCTGCACAGCTAAGCTGGAAGTGGCATTTGCAGCGCGCAATAGTGCAGAGTTATCTCAAAGAAAGGGGCCACGGTGTTTCTGTATCTCTATTATGTTAGTGCGGCTTCGGAACTTTTAAATATCTTGATATATCTCGAGAACTACGCATCTGATCAAAAAATATCATAGAACATAAAAAGTAGGAAACTTAATTCTCTACAAAAAAGGTCTCTTAACATTTTGCCATAGCTCGCTTCGTTTCCGAGATATTTGCAGATTTATCTCAAGGGAAGGGGCCTGACGGACATATTTCGAGATATTTCTTCTTCTTGTTGTTCTTCTTCTGCACAGCTAAGCTGGAAGTGGCATTTGCAGCGCGCAATAGTGCAGAGTTATCTCAAAGAAAGGGGCCACGGTGTTTCTGTATCTCTATTATGTTGGTGCGGCTTCGGAACTTTTAAATATCTTGATATATCTCGAGAACTACGCATCTGATCAAAAAATAGCATAGAAGATAAAAAGTAGGAAACTTAATTCTCTACAAAAAAGGTCTCTTAACATTTTCCCATAGCTGGCATCGTTTCCGAGATATTTGCAGATATATCTCAAGGGAAGGGGCCTGACGGACATATTCCGAGATATTTCTTCTTCTTGTTGTTCTTCTTCTGCACAGCTAAGCTGGAAGTGGCATTTGCAGCGCGCAATAGTGCAGAGTTATCTCAAAGAACGGGGCCACGGTGTTTCTGTATCTCTATTATGTTAGTGCGGCTTCGGAACTTTTAAATATCTTGATATATCTCGAGAACTACGCATCTGGTCAAAAAATATCATAGAACATAAAAAGTAGGAATCCTAATTTTCTACAAAAAAGGTCTCTTAACATTTTGCCGTAGCTCGCTTCGTTTCCGAGATATTTGCAGATTTATCTCAAGGGAAGGGTCCTGACGGACATATTTCGAGATATTTCTTCTTCTTGTTGTTCTTCTTCTGCACAGCTAAACTGGACGTGGCATTTGCAGCTCGCAATAGTGCAGAGTTATCTCAAAGAGAGGGGCCACGGTGTTTCTGTATCTCTATTATGTTGGTGCGGCTTCGGAACTTTTAAATATCTTGATATATCTCGAGAACTACGAATCTGGTCAGAAAATATCATAGAACATAAATTGTAGGAAACATAATTGTCTACAAAAAAGGTCTCTTAACATTTTGCCATAGCTCGCTTCGTTTCCGAGATATTTGCAGATTTATCTCAAGGGAAGGGGCCTGACGGACATATTTCGAGATATTTCTTCTTCTTGTTGTTCTTCTTCTGCACAGCTAAGCTGGAAGTGGCATTTGCAGCTCGCAGTAGTGCAGAGTTATCTCAAAGAAAGGAGCCACGGTGTTTCTGTATCTCTATTATGTTGGTGCGGCTTCGGAACTTTTAAATATCTCGATATATCTCGAAAACTACGCTTCTGATCAAAAAATATCATAGAACATAAATTGTAGGAAACATAATTCACTACAAAAAACGTCTCTTAACATTTTGCCATAGCTCGCTTCGTTTCCGAGATATTTGCAGATTCAGCTCAAAGGAACGGGCCTGACGGACATATTTCGAGATACTTCTTCTTCTCGTTGTTCTTCTTCTGCACAGCTAAGCTGTAAGTGGCATTTGCGGCTCGCAGTCGTGCAGAGTTATCTCAAAGAGAGGGGCCACGGTGTTTCTGTATCTCTATTATGTTGGTGCGGCTTCGGAACTTTTAAATATCTTGATATATCTCGAGAACTACGCCTCTGATCGAAAAATATCATAGAACATAAAAAGTAGGAAACTTAATTCTCTACAAAAAAGGTCTCTTAACATTTTGCCATAGCTCGCTTCGTTTCCGAGATATTTGCAGATTTATCTCAAGGTAAGGGGCCTGACGGACATATTTCGAGATATTTCTTCTTCTTGTTGTTCTTCTTCTGCACAGCTAAGCTGGAAGTGGCATTTGCAGCGCGCAATAGTGCAGAGTTATCTCAAAGAAAGGGGCCACGGTGTTTCTGTATCTCTATTATGTTGGTGCGGCTTCGGAACTTTTAAATATCTTGATATATCTCGAGAACTGCGCATCTGATCAAAAAATATCATAGAACATAAAAAGTAGGAAACTTAATTCTCTACAAAAAAGGTCTCTTAACATTTTGCCATAGCTCGCTTTGTTTCCGAGATATTTGCAGATATATCTCAAGGGCAGGGGCCTGACGGACATATTTCGAGATATTTCTTCTTCTTGTTGTTCTTCTTCTGCACAGCTAAGCTGGAAGTGGCATTTGCAGCTCGCAATAGTGCAGAGTTATCTCAAAGAAAGGGGCCACGGTGTTTCTGTATCTCTATTATGTTGGTGCGGCTTCGGAACTTTTAAATATCTTGATATATCTCGAGAACTACGCGTCTGATCAAAAAATATCATAGAACATAAAAAGTAGGAAACATAATTCTCTACAAAAAAGGTCTCTTAACATTTTGCCATAGCTCGCTTCGTTTCCGAGATATTTGCAGATTTATCTCAAGGGAAGGGTCCTGACGGACATATTTCGAGATATTTCTTCTTCTTGTTGTTCTTCTTCTGCACAGCTAAACTGGACGTGGCATTTGCAGCTCGCAATAGTGCAGAGTTATCTCAAAGAGAGGGGCCACGGTGTTTCTGTATCTCTATTATGTTGGTGCGGCTTCGGAACTTTTAAATATCTTGATATATCTCGAGAACTACGAATCTGGTCAGAAAATATCATAGAACATAAATTGTAGGAAACATAATTGTCTACAAAAAAGGTCTCTTAACATTTTGCCATAGCTCGCTTCGTTTCCGAGATATTTGCAGATTTATCTCAAGGGAAGGGGCCTGACGGACATATTTCCAGATGTTTCTTCTTCTTGTTGTTCTTCTTCTGCACAGCTAAGCTGGAAGTGGCATTTGCAGCTCGCAGTAGTGCAGAGTTATCTCAAAGAAAGGGGCCACGGTGTTTCTGTATCTCTATTATGTTGGTGCGGCTTCGGAACTTTTAAATATCTTGATATATCTCGAGAACTACGCATCTGATCAAAAAATATCATAGAACATAAAAAGTAGGAAACTTAATTCTCTACAAAAAAGGTCTCTTAACATTTTGCCATAGCTCGCTTCGTTTCCGAGATATTTGCAGATTTATCTCAAGGGAAGGGGCCTGACGGACATATCTCGAGATATTTCTTCTTCTTGTTGTTCTTCTTCTGCACAGCTAAGCTGGAAGTGGCATTTGCAGCGCGCAATAGTGCAGAGTTATCTCAAAGAAAGGGGCCACGGTGTTTCTGTATCTCTATTATGTTAGTGCGGCTTCGGAACTTTTAAATATCTTGATATATCTCGAGAACTACGCATCTGATCAAAAAATATCATAGAACATAAAAAGTAGGAAACTTAATTCTCTACAAAAAAGGTCTCTTAACATTTTGCCATAGCTCGCTTCGTTTCCGAGATATTTGCAGATTTATCTCAAGGGAAGGGGCCTGACGGACATATTTCGAGATATTTCTTCTTCTTGTTGTTCTTCTTCTGCACAGCTAAGCTGGAAGTGGCATTTGCAGCGCGCAATAGTGCAGAGTTATCTCAAAGAAAGGGGCCACGGTGTTTCTGTATCTCTATTATGTTGGTGCGGCTTCGGAACTTTTAAATATCTTGATATATCTCGAGAACTACGCATCTGATCAAAAAATAGCATAGAAGATAAAAAGTAGGAAACTTAATTCTCTACAAAAAAGGTCTCTTAACATTTTCCCATAGCTGGCATCGTTTCCGAGATATTTGCAGATATATCTCAAGGGAAGGGGCCTGACGGACATATTCCGAGATATTTCTTCTTCTTGTTGTTCTTCTTCTGCACAGCTAAGCTGGAAGTGGCATTTGCAGCGCGCAATAGTGCAGAGTTATCTCAAAGAACGGGGCCACGGTGTTTCTGTATCTCTATTATGTTAGTGCGGCTTCGGAACTTTTAAATATCTTGATATATCTCGAGAACTACGCATCTGGTCAAAAAATATCATAGAACATAAAAAGTAGGAATCCTAATTTTCTACAAAAAAGGTCTCTTAACATTTTGCCGTAGCTCGCTTCGTTTCCGAGATATTTGCAGATTTATCTCAAGGGAAGGGTCCTGACGGACATATTTCGAGATATTTCTTCTTCTTGTTGTTCTTCTTCTGCACAGCTAAACTGGACGTGGCATTTGCAGCTCGCAATAGTGCAGAGTTATCTCAAAGAGAGGGGCCACGGTGTTTCTGTATCTCTATTATGTTGGTGCGGCTTCGGAACTTTTAAATATCTTGATATATCTCGAGAACTACGAATCTGGTCAGAAAATATCATAGAACATAAATTGTAGGAAACATAATTGTCTACAAAAAAGGTCTCTTAACATTTTGCCATAGCTCGCTTCGTTTCCGAGATATTTGCAGATTTATCTCAAGGGAAGGGGCCTGACGGACATATTTCCAGATGTTTCTTCTTCTTGTTGTTCTTCTTCTGCACAGCTAAGCTGGAAGTGGCATTTGCAGCTCGCAGTAGTGCAGAGTTATCTCAAAGAAAGGGGCCACGGTGTTTCTGTATCTCTATTATGTTGGTGCGGCTTCGGAACTTTTAAATATCTTGATATATCTCGAGAACTACGCATCTGATCAAAAAATATCATAGAACATAAAAAGTAGGAAACTTAATTCTCTACAAAAAAGGTCTCTTAACATTTTGCCATAGCTCGCTTCGTTTCCGAGATATTTGCAGATTTATCTCAAGGGAAGGGGCCTGACGGACATATCTCGAGATATTTCTTCTTCTTGTTGTTCTTCTTCTGCACAG
Organism: Osmia lignaria lignaria; assembly: GCF_051020975.1. Lineage (NCBI taxonomy): Eukaryota > Metazoa > Arthropoda > Insecta > Hymenoptera > Megachilidae > Osmia > Osmia lignaria. Next base: position 24,473,839 of record NW_027478160.1, on the reverse strand, counting down.
CTAAGCTGGAAGTGGCATTTGCAGCGCGCAATAGTGCAGAGTTATCTCAAAGAAAGGGGCCACGGTGTTTCTGTATCTCTATTATGTTAGTGCGGCTTCGGAACTTTTAAATATCTTGATATATCTCGAGAACTACGCATCTGATCAAAAAATATCATAGAACATAAAAAGTAGGAAACTTAATTCTCTACAAAAAAGGTCTCTTAACATTTTGCCATAGCTCGCTTCGTTTCCGAGATATTTGCAGATTTATCTCAAGGGAAGGGGCCTGACGGACATATTTCGAGATATTTCTTCTTCTTGTTGTTCTTCTTCTGCACAGCTAAGCTGGAAGTGGCATTTGCAGCGCGCAATAGTGCAGAGTTATCTCAAAGAAAGGGGCCACGGTGTTTCTGTATCTCTATTATGTTGGTGCGGCTTCGGAACTTTTAAATATCTTGATATATCTCGAGAACTACGCATCTGATCAAAAAATAGCATAGAAGATAAAAAGTAGGAAACTTAATTCTCTACAAAAAAGGTCTCTTAACATTTTGCCATAGCTCGCTTCGTTTCCGAGATATTTGCAGATTTATCTCAAGGGAAGGGGCCTGACGGACATATCTCGAGATATTTCTTCTTCTTGTTGTTCTTCTTCTGCACAGCTAAGCTGGAAGTGGCATTTGCAGCGCGCAATAGTGCAGAGTTATCTCAAAGAAAGGGGCCACGGTGTTTCTGCACCTCTATTATGTTGGTGCAGCTTCGGAACTTTTAAATATCTTGATATATCTCGAGAACTACGCATCTGATCAAAAAATATCATAGAACATAAAAAGTAGGAAACTTAATTCTCTACAAAAAAGGTCTCTTAACGTTTTGCAATAGCTCGCTTCGTTTCCGAGATATTTGCAGATTTATCTCAAGGGAAGGGTCCTGACAGACATATTTCGAGATATTTCTTCTTCTTGTTGTTCTTCTTCTGCACAGCTAAACTGGAAGTGGCATTTCCAACTCGCAATAGTGCAGAGTTATCCCAAAGAAAGGGGCCACGATGTTTCTGTATCTCTATTATGTTGGTGCGGCTTCGGAACTTTTAAATATCTCGATATATCTCGAAAACTACGCATCTGATCAAAAAATATCATAGAACATAAAAAGTAGGAAACATAATTCTCTACAAAAAAGGTCTCTTAACATTTTCCCATAGCTGGCATCGTTTCCGAGATATTTGCAGATTTAGCTCAAGGGAAGGGGCCTGACGACATATTCCGAGATATTTCTTCTTCTTGTTGTTCCTCTTCTGCACAGCTAAGCTGGAAGTGGCATTTGCAGCGCGCAATAGTGCAGAGTTATCTCAAAGAAAGGGGCCACGGTGTTTCTGTATCTCTATTATGTTGGTGCGGCTTCGGAACTTTTAAATATCTTGATATATCTCGAGAACTACGCATCTGATCAAAAAATAGCATAGAAGATAAAAAGTAGGAAACTTAATTCTCTACAAAAAAGGTCTCTTAACATTTTCCCATAGCTGGCATCGTTTCCGAGATATTTGCAGATATATCTCAAGGGAAGGGGCCTGACGGACATATTCCGAGATATTTCTTCTTCTTGTTGTTCTTCTTCTGCACAGCTAAGCTGGAAGTGGCATTTGCAGCGCGCAATAGTGCAGAGTTATCTCAAAGAACGGGGCCACGGTGTTTCTGTATCTCTATTATGTTAGTGCGGCTTCGGAACTTTTAAATATCTTGATATATCTCGAGAACTACGCATCTGGTCAAAAAATATCATAGAACATAAAAAGTAGGAATCCTAATTTTCTACAAAAAAGGTCTCTTAACATTTTGCCGTAGCTCGCTTCGTTTCCGAGATATTTGCAGATTTATCTCAAGGGAAGGGGCCTGACGGACATATTTCCAGATATTTCTTCTTCTTGTTGTTCTTCTTCTGCACAGCTAAGCTGGAAGTGGCATTTGCAGCTCGCAGTAGTGCAGAGTTATCTCAAAGAAAGGGGCCACGGTGTTTCTGTATCTCTATTATGTTGGTGCGGCTTCGGAACTTTTAAATATCTTGATATATCTCGAGAACTACGCATCTGATCAAAAAATATCATAGAACATAAAAAGTAGGAAACTTAATTCTCTACAAAAAAGGTCTCTTAACATTTTGCCATAGCTCGCTTCGTTTCCGAGATATTTGCAGATTTATCTCAAGGGAAGGGGCCTGACGGACATATCTCGAGATATTTCTTCTTCTTGTTGTTCTTCTTCTGCACAGCTAAGCTGGAAGTGGCATTTGCAGCGCGCAATAGTGCAGAGTTATCTCAAAGAAAGGGGCCACGGTGTTTCTGTATCTCTATTATGTTAGTGCGGTTTCGGAACTTTTAAATATCTTGATATATCTCGAGAACTACGCATCTGATCAAAAAATATCATAGAACATAAAAAGTAGGAAACTTAATTCTCTACAAAAAAGGTCTCTTAACATTTTGCCATAGCTCGCTTCGTTTCCGAGATATTTGCAGATTTATCTCAAGGGAAGGGGCCTGACGGACATATTTCGAGATATTTCTTCTTCTTGTTGTTCTTCTTCTGCACAGCTAAGCTGGAAGTGGCATTTGCAGCGCGCAATAGTGCAGAGTTATCTCAAAGAAAGGGGCCACGGTGTTTCTGTATCTCTATTATGTTGGTGCGGCTTCGGAACTTTTAAATATCTTGATATATCTCGAGAACTACGCATCTGATCAAAAAATAGCATAGAAGATAAAAAGTAGGAAACTTAATTCTCTACAAAAAAGGTCTCTTAACATTTTCCCATAGCTGGCATCGTTTCCGAGATATTTGCAGATATATCTCAAGGGAAGGGGCCTGACGGACATATTCCGAGATATTTCTTCTTCTTGTTGTTCCTCTTCTGCACAGCTAAGCTGGAAGTGGCATTTGCAGCTCGCAATAGTGCAGAGTTATCTCAAAGAAAGAGGCCACGGTGTTTCTGCACCTCTATTATGTTGGTGCAGCTTCGGAACTTTTAAATATCTTGATATATCTCGAGAACTACGCATCTGATCAAAAAATATCATAGAACATAAAAAGTAGGAAACTTAATTCTCTACAAAAAAGGTCTCTTAACGTTTTGCAATAGCTCGCTTCGTTTCCGAGATATTTGCAGATTTATCTCAAGGGAAGGGTCCTGACAGACATATTTCGAGATATTTCTTCTTCTTGTTGTTCTTCTTCTGCACAGCTAAACTGGAAGTGGCATTTCCAACTCGCAATAGTGCAGAGTTATCCCAAAGAAAGGGGCCACGATGTTTCTGTATCTCTATTATGTTGGTGCGGCTTCGGAACTTTTAAATATCTCGATATATCTCGAAAACTACGCATCTGATCAAAAAATATCATAGAACATAAAAAGTAGGAAACATAATTCTCTACAAAAAAGGTCTCTTAACATTTTCCCATAGCTGGCATCGTTTCCGAGATATTTGCAGATTTAGCTCAAGGGAAGGGGCCTGACGACATATTCCGAGATATTTCTTCTTCTTGTTGTTCCTCTTCTGCACAGCTAAGCTGGAAGTGGCATTTGCAGCTCGCAATAGTGCAGAGTTATCTCAAAGAAAGGGGCCACGGTGTTTCTGTATCTCTATTATGTTGGTGCGGCTTCGGAACTTTTAAATATCTTGATATATCTCGAGAACTACGCATCTGATCAAAAAATATCATAGAACATAAAAAGTAGGAAACCTAATTTTCTACAAAAAAGGTCGCTTAACATTTTGCCGTAGCTCGCTTCGTTTCCGAGATATTTGCAGATTTATCTCAAGGGAAGGGGCCTGACGGACATATTTCGAAATATTTCTTATTCTTGTTGTTCTTCTTCTGCACAGCTAAGCTGGAAGTGGCATTTGCAGCTCGCAATAGTGCAGAGTTATCTCAAAGAAAGGGGCCACGGTGTTTCTGTACCTCTATTATGTTGGTGCAGCTTCGGAGCTTTTAAATATCTTGATATATCTCGAGAACTACGCATCTGATCAAAAAATATCATAGAACCTAAAAAGTAGGAAACTTAATTCTCTACAAAAAAGGTCTCTCAACGTTTTGCAATAGCTCGCTTCGTTTCCGAGATATTTGCAGATTTATCTCAAGGGAAGGGTCCTGACGGACATATTTCGAGATATTTCTTCTTCTTGTTGTTCTTCTTCTGCACAGCTAAGCTGGAAGTGGCATTTGCAGCTCGCAGTAGTGCAGAGTTATCTCAAAGAAAGGAGCCACGGTGTTTCTGTATCTCTATTATGTTGGTGCGGCTTCGGAACTTTTAAATATCTCGATATATCTCGAAAACTACGCTTCTGATCAAAAAATATCATAGAACATAAATTGTAGGAAACATAATTCACTACAAAAAACGTCTCTTAACATTTTGCCATAGCTCGCTTCGTTTCCGAGATATTTGCAGATTCAGCTCAAAGGAACGGGCCTGACGGACATATTTCGAGATACTTCTTCTTCTCGTTGTTCTTCTTCTGCACAGCTAAGCTGTAAGTGGCATTTGCGGCTCGCAATCGTGCAGAGTTATCTCAAAGAGAGGGGCCACGGTGTTTCTGTATCTCTATTATGTTGGTGCGGCTTCGGAACTTTTAAATATCTTGATATATCTCGAGAACTACGCCTCTGATCGAAAAATATCATAGAACATAAAAAGTAGGAAACTTAATTCTCTACAAAAAAGGTCTCTTAACATTTTGCCATAGCTCGCTTCGTTTCCGAGATATTTACAGATTTATCTCAAGGGAAGGGGCCTGACGGACATATATCGAGATATTTCTTCTTCTTGTTGTTCTTCTTCTGCACAGCTAAACTGGAAGTGGCATTTGCAGCTCGCAATAGTGCAGTGTTATCGCAAAGAAAGGGGCCACGGTGTTTCTGTATCTCTATTATGTTGGTGCGGCTTCGGAACTTTTAAATATCTTGATATATCTCGAGAGCTACGCATCTGATCAAAAAATATCATAGAACATAAAAAGTAGGAACCCTAATTTTCTACAAAAAAGGTCTCTTAACATTTTGCCGTAGCTCGCTTCGTTTCCGAGATATTTGCAGATTTATCTCAAGGGAAGGGGCCTGACGGACATATTTCGAAATATTTCTTATTCTTGTTGTTCTTCTTCTGCACAGCTAAGCTGGAAGTGGCATTTGCAGCTCGCAATAGTGCAGAGTTATCTCAAAGAAAGGGGCCACGGTGTTTCTGTACCTCTATTATGTTGGTGCAGCTTCGGAGCTTTTAAATATCTTGATATATCTCGAGAACTACGCATCTGATCAAAAAATATCATAGAACATAAAAAGTAGGAAACTTAAGTCTCTACAAAAAAGGTCTCTTAACATTTTGCCATAGCTCGCTTCGTTTCCGAGATATTTGCAGATTTATCTCAAGGGAAGGGGCCTGACGGACATATTTCGAGATATTTCTTCTTCTTGTTGTTCTTCTTCTGCACAGCTAAGCTGGAAGTGGCATTTGCAGCTCGCAGTAGTGCAGAGTTATCTCAAAGAAAGGAGCCACGGTGTTTCTGTATCTCTATTATGTTGGTGCGGCTTCGGAACTTTTAAATATCTCGATATATCTCGAAAACTACGCTTCTGATCAAAAAATATCATAGAACATAAATTGTAGGAAACATAATTCACTACAAAAAACGTCTCTTAACATTTTGCCATAGCTCGCTTCGTTTCCGAGATATTTGCAGATATATCTCAAGGGCAGGGGCCTGACGGACATATTTCGAGATATTTCTTCTTCTTGTTGTTCTTCTTCTGCACAGCTAAGCTGGAAGTGGCATTTACAGCTCGCAACAGTGCAGAGTTATCTCAACGAAAGGGGCCACGGTGTTTCTGTATCTCTATTATGTTGGTGCGGCTTCGGAACTTTTAAATATCTTGATATATCTCGAGAACTACGCCTCTGATCGAAAAATATCATAGAACATAAAAAGTAGGAAACTTAAGTCTCTACAAAAAAGGTCTCTTAACATTTTGCCATAGCTCACTTCGTTTCCGAGATATTTGCAGATTTATCTCAAGGGAAGGGGCCTGACGGACATATCTCGAGATATTTCTTCTTCTTGTTGTTCTTCTTCTGCACAGCTAAGCTGGAAGTGGCATTTGCAGCGCGCAATAGTGCAGAGTTATCTCAAAGAAAGGGGCCACGGTGTTTCTGTATCTCTATTATGTTAGTGCGGCTTCGGAACTTTTAAATATCTTGATATATCTCGAGAACTACGCATCTGATCAAAAAATATCATAGAACATAAAAAGTAGGAAACTTAATTCTCTACAAAAAAGGTCTCTTAACATTTTGCCATAGCTCGCTTCGTTTCCGAGATATTTGCAGATTTATCTCAAGGGAAGGGGCCTGACGGACATATTTCGAGATATTTCTTCTTCTTGTTGTTCTTCTTCTGCACAGCTAAGCTGGAAGTGGCATTTGCAGCGCGCAATAGTGCAGTGTTATCGCAAAGAAAGGGGCCACGGTGTTTCTGTATCTCTATTATGTTGGTGCGGCTTCGGAACTTTTAAATATCTCGATATATCTCGAAAACTACGCATCTGATCAAAAAATATCATAGAACATAAAAAGTAGGAAACATAATTCTCTACAAAAAAGGTCTCTTAACATTTTCCCATAGCTGGCATCGTTTCCGAGATATTTGCAGATTTAGCTCAAGGGAAGGGGCCTGACGACATATTCCGAGATATTTCTTCTTCTTGTTGTTCCTCTTCTGCACAGCTAAGCTGGAAGTGGCATTTGCAGCTCGCAATAGTGCAGAGTTATCTCAAAGAAAGGGGCCACGGTGTTTCTGTATCTCTATTATGTTGGTGCGGCTTCGGAACTTTTAAATATCTTGATATATCTCGAGAACTACGCATCTGATCAAAAAATATCATAGAACATAAAAAGTAGGAAACCTAATTTTCTACAAAAAAGGTCGCTTAACATTTTGCCGTAGCTCGCTTCGTTTCCGAGATATTTGCAGATTTATCTCAAGGGAAGGGGCCTGACGGACATATTTCGAAATATTTCTTATTCTTGTTGTTCTTCTTCTGCACAGCTAAGCTGGAAGTGGCATTTGCTGCTCGCAATAGTGCAGAGTTATCTCAAAGAAAGGGGCCACGGTGTTTCTGTACCTCTATTATGTTGGTGCAGCTTCGGAGCTTTTAAATATCTTGATATATCTCGAGAACTACGCATCTGATCAAAAAATATCATAGAACATAAAAAGTAGGAAACTTAATTCTCTACAAAAAAGGTCTCTCAACGTTTTGCAATAGCTCGCTTCGTTTCCGAGATATTTGCAGATTTATCTCAAGGGAAGGGTCCTGACGGACATATTTCGAGATATTTCTTCTTCTTGTTGTTCTTCTTCTGCACAGCTAAACTGGAAGTGGCATTTCCAGCTCGCAATAGTGCAGAGTTATCCCAAAGAAAGGGGCCACGGTGTTTCCGTATCTCTATTATGTTGGTGCGGCTTCGGAACTTTTAAATATCTCGATATATCTCGAAAACTACGCTTCTGATCAAAAAATATCATAGAACATAAATTGTAGGAAACATAATTCTCTACAAAAAAGGTCTCCTAACATTATGCCATAGCTCGCTTCGTTTCCGAGATATTTGCAGATTTATCTCAAGGGAAGGGTCCTGATGGACATATTTCGAGATATTTCTTCTTCTTGTTGTTCTTCTTCTGCACAGCTAAGCTGGAAGTGGCATTTGCAGCTCGCAGTAGTGCAGAGTTATCTCAAAGAAAGGAGCCACGGTGTTTCTGTATCTCTATTATGTTGGTGCGGCTTCGGAACTTTTAAATATCTCGATATATCTCGAAAACTACGCTTCTGATCAAAAAATATCATAGAACATAAATTGTAGGAAACATAATTCACTACAAAAAACGTCTCTTAACATTTTGCCATAGCTCGCTTCGTTTCCGAGATATTTGCAGATTCAGCTCAAAGGAACGGGCCTGACGGACATATTTCGAGATACTTCTTCTTCTCGTTGTTCTTCTTCTGCACAGCTAAGCTGTAAGTGGCATTTGCGGCTCGCAATCGTGCAGAGTTATCTCAAAGAGAGGGGCCACGGTGTTTCTGTATCTCTATTATGTTGGTGCGGCTTCGGAACTTTTAAATATCTTGATATATCTCGAGAACTACGCCTCTGATCGAAAAATATCATAGAACATAAAAAGTAGGAAACTTAATTCTCTACAAAAAAGGTCTCTTAACATTTTGCCATAGCTCGCTTCGTTTCCGAGATATTTACAGATTTATCTCAAGGGAAGGGGCCTGACGGACATATATCGAGATATTTCTTCTTCTTGTTGTTCTTCTTCTGCACAGCTAAGCTGGAAGTGGCATTTGCAGCTCGCAATAGTGCAGTGTTATCGCAAAGAAAGGGGCCACGGTGTTTCTGTATCTCTATTATGTTGGTGCGGCTTCGGAACTTTTAAATATCTTGATATATCTCGAGAACTACGCATCTGATCAAAAAATATCATAGAACATAAAAAGTAGGAACCCTAATTTTCTACAAAAAAGGTCTCTTAACATTTTGCCGTAGCTCGCTTCGTTTCCGAGATATTTGCAGATTTATCTCAAGGGAAGGGGCCTGACGGACATATTTCGAAATATTTCTTATTCTTGTTGTTCTTCTTCTGCACAGCTAAGCTGGAAGTGGCATTTGCAGCTCGCAATAGTGCAGAGTTATCTCAAAGAAAGGGGCCACGGTGTTTCTGTACCTCTATTATGTTGGTGCAGCTTCGGAGCTTTTAAATATCTTGATATATCTCGAGAACTACGCATCTGATCAAAAAATATCATAGAACATAAAAAGTAGGAAACTTAAGTCTCTACAAAAAAGGTCTCTTAACATTTTGCCATAGCTCGCTTCGTTTCCGAGATATTTGCAGATTTATCTCAAGGGAAGGGGCCTGACGGACATATTTCGAGATATTTCTTCTTCTTGTTGTTCTTCTTCTGCACAGCTAAGCTGGAAGTGGCATTTGCAGCTCGCAGTAGTGCAGAGTTATCTCAAAGAAAGGAGCCACGGTGTTTCTGTATCTCTATTATGTTGGTGCGGCTTCGGAACTTTTAAATATCTCGATATATCTCGAAAACTACGCTTCTGATCAAAAAATATCATAGAACATAAATTGTAGGAAACATAATTCACTACAAAAAACGTCTCTTAACATTTTGCCATAGCTCGCTTCGTTTCCGAGATATTTGCAGATATATCTCAAGGGCAGGGGCCTGACGGACATATTTCGAGATATTTCTTCTTCTTGTTGTTCTTCTTCTGCACAGCTAAGCTGGAAGTGGCATTTACAGCTCGCAACAGTGCAGAGTTATCTCAAAGAAAGGGGCCACGGTGTTTCTGTATCTCTATTATGTTGGTGCGGCTTCGGAACTTTTAAATATCTTGATATATCTCGAGAACTACGCCTCTGATCGAAAAATATCATAGAACATAAAAAGTAGGAAACTTAAGTCTCTACAAAAAAGGTCTCTTAACATTTTGCCATAGCTCGCTTCGTTTCCGAGATATTTGCAGATTTATCTCAAGGGAAGGGGCCTGACGGACATATCTCGAGATATTTCTTCTTCTTGTTGTTCTTCTTCTGCACAGCTAAGCTGGAAGTGGCATTTGCAGCGCGCAATAGTGCAGAGTTATCTCAAAGAAAGGGGCCACGGTGTTTCTGTATCTCTATTATGTTAGTGCGGCTTCGGAACTTTTAAATATCTTGATATATCTCGAGAACTACGCATCTGATCAAAAAATATCATAGAACATAAAAAGTAGGAAACTTAATTCTCTACAAAAAAGGTCTCTTAACATTTTGCCATAGCTCGCTTCGTTTCCGAGATATTTGCAGATTTATCTCAAGGGAAGGGGCCTGACGGACATATTTCGAGATATTTCTTCTTCTTGTTGTTCTTCTTCTGCACAGCTAAGCTGGAAGTGGCATTGGCAGCGCGCAATAGTGCAGTGTTATCGCAAAGAAAGGGGCCACGGTGTTTCTGTATCTCTATTATGTTGGTGCGGCTTCGGAACTTTTAAATATCTCGATATATCTCGAAAACTACGCATCTGATCAAAAAATATCATAGAACATAAAAAGTAGGAAACATAATTCTCTACAAAAAAGGTCTCTTAACATTTTCCCATAGCTGGCATCGTTTCCGAGATATTTGCAGATTTAGCTCAAGGGAAGGGGCCTGACGACATATTCCGAGATATTTCTTCTTCTTGTTGTTCCTCTTCTGCACAGCTAAGCTGGAAGTGGCATTTGCAGCTCGCAATAGTGCAGAGTTATCTCAAAGAAAGGGGCCACGGTGTTTCTGTATCTCTATTATGTTGGTGCGGCTTCGGAACTTTTAAATATCTTGATATATCTCGAGAACTACGCATCTGATCAAAAAATATCATAGAACATAAAAAGTAGGAAACCTAATTTTCTACAAAAAAGGTCGCTTAACATTTTGCCGTAGCTCGCTTCGTTTCCGAGATATTTGCAGATTTATCTCAAGGGAAGGGGCCTGACGGACATATTTCGAAATATTTCTTATTCTTGTTGTTCTTCTTCTGCACAGCTAAGCTGGAAGTGGCATTTGCAGCTCGCAATAGTGCAGAGTTATCTCAAAGAAAGGGGCCACGGTGTTTCTGTACCTCTATTATGTTGGTGCAGCTTCGGAGCTTTTAAATATCTTGATATATCTCGAGAACTACGCATCTGATCAAAAAATATCATAGAACATAAAAAGTAGGAAACTTAATTCTCTACAAAAAAGGTCTCTCAACGTTTTGCAATAGCTCGCTTCGTTTCCGAGATATTTGCAGATTTATCTCAAGGGAAGGGTCCTGACGGACATATTTCGAGATATTTCTTCTTCTTGTTGTTCTTCTTCTGCACAGCTAAACTGGAAGTGGCATTTCCAGCTCGCAATAGTGCAGAGTTATCCCAAAGAAAGGGGCCACGGTGTTTCCGTATCTCTATTATGTTGGTGCGGCTTCGGAACTTTTAAATATCTCGATATATCTCGAAAACTACGCTTCTGATCAAAAAATATCATAGAACATAAATTGTAGGAAACATAATTCTCTACAAAAAAGGTCTCCTAACATTTTGCCATAGCTCGCTTCGTTTCCGAGATATTTGCAGATTTATCTCAAGGGAAGGGTCCTGATGGACATATTTCGAGATATTTCTTCTTCTTGTTGTTCTTCTTCTGCACAGCTAAGCTGGAAGTGGCATTTGCAGCTCGCAGTAGTGCAGAGTTATCTCAAAGAAAGGAGCCACGGTGTTTCTGTATCTCTATTATGTTGGTGCGGCTTCGGAACTTTTAAATATCTCGATATATCTCGAAAACTACGCTTCTGATCAAAACATATCATAGAACATAAATTGTAGGAAACATAATTCACTACAAAAAACGTCTCTTAACATTTTGCCATAGCTCGCTTCGTTTCCGAGATATTTGCAGATTCAGCTCAAAGGAACGGGCCTGACGGACATATTTCGAGATACTTCTTCTTCTCGTTGTTCTTCTTCTGCACAGCTAAGCTGTAAGTGGCATTTGCGGCTCGCAATCGTGCAGAGTTATCTCAAAGAGAGGGGCCACGGTGTTTCTGTATCTCTATTATGTTGGTGCGGCTTCGGAACTTTTAAATATCTTGATATATCTCGAGAACTACGCCTCTGATCGAAAAATATCATAGAACATAAAAAGTAGGAAACTTAATTCTCTACAAAAAAGGTCTCTTAACATTTTGCCATAGCTCGCTTCGTTTCCGAGATATTTACAGATTTATCTCAAGGGAAGGGGCCTGACGGACATATATCGAGATATTTCTTCTTCTTGTTGTTCTTCTTCTGCACAGCTAAGCTGGAAGTGGCATTTGCAGCTCGCAATAGTGCAGTGTTATCGCAAAGAAAGGGGCCACGGTGTTTCTGTATCTCTATTATGTTAGTGCGGCTTCGGAACTTTTAAATATCTTGATATATCTCGAGAACTACGCATCTGATCAAAAAATATCATAGAACATAAAAAGTAGGAAACTTAATTCTCTACAAAAAAGGTCTCTTAACATTTTGCCATAGCTCGCTTCGTTTCCGAGATATTTGCAGATTTATCTCAAGGGAAGGGGCCTGACGGACATATTTCGAGATATTTCTTCTTCTTGTTGTTCTTCTTCTGCACAGCTAAGCTGGAAGTGGCATTGGCAGCGCGCAATAGTGCAGTGTTATCGCAAAGAAAGGGGCCACGGTGTTTCTGTATCTCTATTATGTTGGTGCGGCTTCGGAACTTTTAAATATCTCGATATATCTCGAAAACTACGCATCTGATCAAAAAATATCATAGAACATAAAAAGTAGGAAACATAATTCTCTACAAAAAAGGTCTCTTAACATTTTCCCATAGCTGGCATCGTTTCCGAGATATTTGCAGATTTAGCTCAAGGGAAGGGGCCTGACGACATATTCCGAGATATTTCTTCTTCTTGTTGTTCCTCTTCTGCACAGCTAAGCTGGAAGTGGCATTTGCAGCTCGCAATAGTGCAGAGTTATCTCAAAGAAAGGGGCCACGGTGTTTCTGTATCTCTATTATGTTGGTGCGGCTTCGGAACTTTTAAATATCTTGATATATCTCGAGAACTACGCATCTGATCAAAAAATATCATAGAACATAAAAAGTAGGAAACCTAATTTTCTACAAAAAAGGTCGCTTAACATTTTGCCGTAGCTCGCTTCGTTTCCGAGATATTTGCAGATTTATCTCAAGGGAAGGGGCCTGACGGACATATTTCGAAATATTTCTTATTCTTGTTGTTCTTCTTCTGCACAGCTAAGCTGGAAGTGGCATTTGCAGCTCGCAATAGTGCAGAGTTATCTCAAAGAAAGGGGCCACGGTGTTTCTGTACCTCTATTATGTTGGTGCAGCTTCGGAGCTTTTAAATATCTTGATATATCTCGAGAACTACGCATCTGATCAAAAAATATCATAGAACATAAAAAGTAGGAAACTTAATTCTCTACAAAAAAGGTCTCTCAACGTTTTGCAATAGCTCGCTTCGTTTCCGAGATATTTGCAGATTTATCTCAAGGGAAGGGTCCTGACGGACATATTTCGAGATATTTCTTCTTCTTGTTGTTCTTCTTCTGCACAGCTAAACTGGAAGTGGCATTTCCAGCTCGCAATAGTGCAGAGTTATCCCAAAGAAAGGGGCCACGGTGTTTCCGTATCTCTATTATGTTGGTGCGGCTTCGGAACTTTTAAATATCTCGATATATCTCGAAAACTACGCTTCTGATCAAAAAATATCATAGAACATAAATTGTAGGAAACATAATTCTCTACAAAAAAGGTCTCCTAACATTTTGCCATAGCTCGCTTCGTTTCCGAGATATTTGCAGATTTATCTCAAGGGAAGGGTCCTGATGGACATATTTCGAGATATTTCTTCTTCTTGTTGTTCTTCTTCTGCACAGCTAAGCTGGAAGTGGCATTTGCAGCTCGCAGTAGTGCAGAGTTATCTCAAAGAAAGGAGCCACGGTGTTTCTGTATCTCTATTATGTTGGTGCGGCTTCGGAACTTTTAAATATCTCGATATATCTCGAAAACTACGCTTCTGATCAAAACATATCATAGAACATAAATTGTAGGAAACATAATTCACTACAAAAAACGTCTCTTAACATTTTGCCATAGCTCGCTTCGTTTCCGAGATATTTGCAGATTCAGCTCAAAGGAACGGGCCTGACGGACATATTTCGAGATACTTCTTCTTCTCGTTGTTCTTCTTCTGCACAGCTAAGCTGTAAGTGGCATTTGCGGCTCGCAATCGTGCAGAGTTATCTCAAAGAGAGGGGCCACGGTGTTTCTGTATCTCTATTATGTTGGTGCGGCTTCGGAACTTTTAAATATCTTGATATATCTCGAGAACTACGCCTCTGATCGAAAAATATCATAGAACATAAAAAGTAGGAAACTTAATTCTCTACAAAAAAGGTCTCTTAACATTTTGCCATAGCTCGCTTCGTTTCCGAGATATTTACAGATTTATCTCAAGGGAAGGGGCCTGACGGACATATATCGAGATATTTCTTCTTCTTGTTGTTCTTCTTCTGCACAGCTAAGCTGGAAGTGGCATTTGCAGCTCGCAATAGTGCAGTGTTATCGCAAAGAAAGGGGCCACGGTGTTTCTGTATCTCTATTATGTTGGTGCGGCTTCGGAACTTTTAAATATCTTGATATATCTCGAGAACTACGCATCTGATCAAAAAATATCATAGAACATAAAAAGTAGGAAACCTAATTTTCTACAAAAAAGGTCTCTTAACATTTTGCCGTAGCTCGCTTCGTTTCCGAGATATTTGCAGATTTATCTCAAGGGAAGGGGCCTGACGGACATATTTCGAAATATTTCTTATTCTTGTTGTTCTTCTTCTGCACAGCTAAGCTGGAAGTGGCATTTGCAGCTCGCAATAGTGCAGAGTTATCTCAAAGAAAGGGGCCACGGTGTTTCTGTACCTCTATTATGTTGGTGCAGCTTCGGAGCTTTTAAATATCTTGATATATCTCGAGAACTACGCATCTGATCAAAAAATATCATAGAACATAAAAAGTAGGAAACTTAAGTCTCTACAAAAAAGGTCTCTTAACATTTTGCCATAGCTCGCTTCGTTTCCGAGATATTTGCAGATTTATCTCAAGGGATGGGGCCTGACGGACATATTTCGAGATATTTCTTCTTCTTGTTGTTCTTCTTCTGCACAGCTAAGCTGGAAGTGGCATTTGCAGCTCGCAGTAGTGCAGAGTTATCTCAAAGAAAGGAGCCACGGTGTTTCTGTATCTCTATTATGTTGGTGCAGCTTCGGAGCTTTTAAATATCTTGATATATCTCGAGAACTACGCATCTGATCAAAAAATATCATAGAACATAAAAAGTAGGAAACTTAATTCTCTACAAAAAAGGTCTCTTAACATTTTGCCATAGCTCTCTTCGTTTCCGAGATATTTGCAGATTTATCTCAAGGGAAGGGGCCTGACGGACATATTTCGAGATATTTCTTCTTCTTGTTGTTCTTCTCCTGCACAGCTAAGCTGGAAGTGGCATTTACAGCTCGCACTAGTGCAGAGTTATCTCAAAGAAAGGGGCCACGGTGTTTCTGTATCTCTATTATGTTGGTGCGGCTTCGGAACTTTTAAATATCTTGATATATCTCGAGAACTACGCCTCTGATCGAAAAATATCATAGAACATAAAAAGTAGGAAACTTAAGTCTCTACAAAAAAGGTCTCTTAACATTTTGCCATAGCTCGCTTCGTTTCCGAGATATTTGCAGATTTATCTCAAGGGAAGGGGCCTGACGGACATATCTCGAGATATTTCTTCTTCTTGTTGTTCTTCTTCTGCACAGCTAAGCTGGAAGTGGCATTTGCAGCGCGCAATAGTGCAGAGTTATCTCAAAGAAAGGGGCCACGGTGTTTCTGTGTCTCTATTATGTTAGTGCGGCTTCGGAACTTTTAAATATCTTGATATATCTCGAGAACTACGCATCTGATCAAAAAATATCATAGAACATAAAAAGTAGGAAACTTAATTCTCTACAAAAAAGGTCTCTTAACATTTTGCCATAGCTCGCTTCGTTTCCGAGATATTTGCAGATTTATCTCAAGGGAAGGGGCCTGACGGACATATTTCGAGATATTTCTTCTTCTTGTTGTTCTTCTTCTGCACAGCTAAGCTGGAAGTGGCATTTGCAGCGCGCAATAGTGCAGAGTTATCTCAAAGAAAGGGGCCACGGTGTTTCTGTATCTCTATTATGTTGGTGCGGCTTCGGAACTTTTAAATATCTTGATATATCTCGAGAACTACGCATCTGATCAAAAAATAGCATAGAAGATAAAAAGTAGGAAACTTAATTCTCTACAAAAAAGGTCTCTTAACATTTTCCCATAGCTGGCATCGTTTCCGAGATATTTGCAGATATATCTCAAGGGAAGGGGCCTGACGGACATATTCCGAGATATTTCTTCTTCTTGTTGTTCCTCTTCTGCACAGCTAAGCTGGAAGTGGCATTTGCAGCTCGCAATAGTGCAGAGTTATCTCAAAGAAAGAGGCCACGGTGTTTCTGCACCTCTATTATGTTGGTGCAGCTTCGGAACTTTTAAATATCTTGATATATCTCGAGAACTACGCATCTGATCAAAAAATATCATAGAACATAAAAAGTAGGAAACTTAATTCTCTACAAAAAAGGTCTCTTAACGTTTTGCAATAGCTCGCTTCGTCTCCGAGATATTTGCAGATTTATCTCAAGGGAAGGGTCCTGACGGACATATTTCGAGATATTTCTTCTTCTTGTTGTTCTTCTTCTGCACAGCTAAACTGGAAGTGGCATTTCCAACTCGCAATAGTGCAGAGTTATCCCAAAGAAAGGGGCCACGATGTGTCTGTATCTCTATTATGTTGGTGCGGCTTCGGAACTTTTAAATATCTCGATATATCTCGAAAACTACGCATCTGATCAAAAAATATCATAGAACATAAAAAGTAGGAAACATAATTCTCTACAAAAAAGGTCTCTTAACATTTTCCCATAGCTGGCATCGTTTCCGAGATATTTGCAGATTTAGCTCAAGGGAAGGGGCCTGACGACATATTCCGAGATACTTCTTCTTCTTGTTGTTCCTCTTCTGCACAGCTAAGCTGGAAGTGGCATTTGCAGCTCGCAATAGTGCAGAGTTATCTCAAAGAAAGGGGCCACGGTGTTTCTGTATCTCTATTATGTTGGTGCGGCTTCGGAACTTTTAAATATCTTGATATATCTCGAGAACTACGCATCTGATCAAAAAATATCATAGAACATAAAAAGTAGGAAACCTAATTTTCTACAAAAAAGGTCGCTTAACATTTTGCCGTAGCTCGCTTCGTTTCCGAGATATTTGCAGATTTATCTCAAGGGAAGGGGCCTGACGGACATATTTCGAAATATTTCTTATTCTTGTTGTTCTTCTTCTGCACAGCTAAGCTGGAAGTGGCATTTGCAGCTCGCAATAGTGCAGAGTTATCTCAAAGAAAGGGGCCACGGTGTTTCTGTACCTCTATTATGTTGGTGCAGCTTCGGAGCTTTTAAATATCTTGATATATCTCGAGAACTACGCATCTGATCAAAAAATATCATAGAACATAAAAAGTAGGAAACTTAATTCTCTACAAAAAAGGTCTCTTAACATTTTGCCATAGCTCGCTTCGTTTCCGAGATATTTACAGATTTATCTCAAGGGAAGGGGCCTGACGGACATATATCGAGATATTTCTTCTTCTTGTTGTTCTTCTTCTGCACAGCTAAGCTGGAAGTGGCATTTGCAGCTCGCAATAGTGCAGTGTTATCGCAAAGAAAGGGGCCACGGTGTTTCTGTATCTCTATTATGTTGGTGCGGCTTCGGAACTTTTAAATATCTTGATATATCTCGAGAACTACGCATCTGATCAAAAAATATCATAGAACATAAAAAGTAGGAAACCTAATTTTCTACAAAAAAGGTCTCTTAACATTTTGCCGTAGCTCGCTTCGTTTCCGAGATATTTGCAGATTTATCTCAAGGGAAGGGGCCTGACGGACATATTTCGAAATATTTCTTATTCTTGTTGTTCTTCTTCTGCACAGCTAAGCTGGAAGTGGCATTTGCAGCTCGCAATAGTGCAGAGTTATCTCAAAGAAAGGGGCCACGGTGTTTCTGTACCTCTATTATGTTGGTGCAGCTTCGGAGCTTTTAAATATCTTGATATATCTCGAGAACTACGCATCTGATCAAAAAATATCATAGAACATAAAAAGTAGGAAACTTAAGTCTCTACAAAAAAGGTCTCTTAACATTTTGCCATAGCTCGCTTCGTTTCCGAGATATTTGCAGATTTATCTCAAGGGAAGGGGCCTGACGGACATATTTCGAGATATTTCTTCTTCTTGTTGTTCTTCTTCTGCACAGCTAAGCTGGAAGTGGCATTTGCAGCTCGCAGTAGTGCAGAGTTATCTCAAAGAAAGGAGCCACGGTGTTTCTGTATCTCTATTATGTTGGTGCGGCTTCGGAACTTTTAAATATCTCGATATATCTCGAAAACTACGCTTCTGATCAAGAAATATCATAGAACATAAATTGTAGGAAACATAATTCACTACAAAAAACGTCTCTTAACATTTTGCCATAGCTCGCTTCGTTTCCGAGATATTTGCAGATATATCTCAAGGGCAGGGGCCTGACGGACATATTTCGAGATATTTCTTCTTCTTGTTGTTCTTCTTCTGCACAGCTAAGCTGGAAGTGGCATTTACAGCTCGCAACAGTGCAGAGTTATCTCAAAGAAAGGGGCCACGGTGTTTCTGTATCTCTATTATGTTGGTGCGGCTTCGGAACTTTTAAATATCTTGATATATCTCGAGAACTACGCGTCTGATCAAAAAATATGATAGAACATAAAAAGTAGGAAACTTAATTCTCTACAAAAAAGGTCTCTTAACATTTTGCCATAGCTCTCTTCGTTTCCGAGATATTTGCAGATTTATCTCAAGGGAAGGGGCCTGACGGACATATTTCGAGATATTTCTTCTTCTTGTTGTTCTTCTCCTGCACAGCTAAGCTGGAAGTGGCATTTACAGCTCGCAATAGTGCAGAGTTATCTCAAAGAAAGGGGCCACGGTGTTTCTGTATCTCTATTATGTTGGTGCGGCTTCGGAACTTTTAAATATCTTGATATATCTCGAGAACTACGCCTCTGATCGAAAAATATCATAGAACATAAAAAGTAGGAAACTTAAGTCTCTACAAAAAAGGTCTCTTAACATTTTGCCATAGCTCGCTTCGTTTCCGAGATATTTGCAGATTTATCTCAAGGGAAGGGGCCTGACGGACATATCTCGAGATATTTCTTCTTCTTGTTGTTCTTCTTCTGCACAGCTAAGCTGGAAGTGGCATTTGCAGCGCGCAATAGTGCAGAGTTATCTCAAAGAAAGGGGCCACGGTGTTTCTGTATCTCTATTATGTTAGTGCGGCTTCGGAACTTTTAAATATCTTGATATATCTCGAGAACTACGCATCTGATCAAAAAATATCATAGAACATAAAAAGTAGGAAACTTAATTCTCTACAAAAAAGGTCTCTTAACATTTTGCCATAGCTCGCTTCGTTTCCGAGATATTTGCAGATTTATCTCAAGGGAAGGGGCCTGACGGACATATTTCGAGATATTTCTTCTTCTTGTTGTTCTTCTTCTGCACAGCTAAGCTGGAAGTGGCATTTGCAGCGCGCAATAGTGCAGAGTTATCTCAAAGAAAGGGGCCACGGTGTTTCTGTATCTCTATTATGTTGGTGCGGCTTCGGAACTTTTAAATATCTTGATATATCTCGAGAACTACGCATCTGATCAAAAAATATCATAGAACATAAAAAGTAGGAAACCTAATTTTCTACAAAAAAGGTCGCTTAACATTTTGCCGTAGCTCGCTTCGTTTCCGAGATATTTGCAGATTTATCTCAAGGGAAGGGGCCTGACGGACATATTTCGAAATATTTCTTATTCTTGTTGTTCTTCTTCTGCACAGCTAAGCTGGAAGTGGCATTTGCAGCTCGCAATAGTGCAGAGTTATCTCAAAGAAAGGGGCCACGGTGTTTCTGTACCTCTATTATGTTGGTGCAGCTTCGGAGCTTTTAAATATCTTGATATATCTCGAGAACTACGCATCTGATCAAAAAATATCATAGAACATAAAAAGTAGGAAACTTAATTCTCTACAAAAAAGGTCTCTCAACGTTTTGCAATAGCTCGCTTCGTTTCCGAGATATTTGCAGATTTATCTCAAGGGAAGGGTCCTGACGGACATATTTCGAGATATTTCTTCTTCTTGTTGTTCTTCTTCTGCACAGCTAAACTGGAAGTGGCATTTCCAGCTCGCAATAGTGCAGAGTTATCCCAAAGAAAGGGGCCACGGTGTTTCCGTATCTCTATTATGTTGGTGCGGCTTCGGAACTTTTAAATATCTCGATATATCTCGAAAACTACGCTTCTGATCAAAAAATATCATAGAACATAAATTGTAGGAAACATAATTCACTACAAAAAACGTCTCTTAACATTTTGCCATAGCTCGCTTCGTTTCCGAGATATTTGCAGATTCAGCTCAAAGGAACGGGCCTGACGGACATATTTCGAGATACTTCTTCTTCTCGTTGTTCTTCTTCTGCACAGCTAAGCTGTAAGTGGCATTTGCGGCTCGCAATCGTGCAGAGTTATCTCAAAGAGAGGGGCCACGGTGTTTCTGTATCTCTATTATGTTGGTGCGGCTTCGGAACTTTTAAATATCTTGATATATCTCGAGAACTACGCCTCTGATCGAAAAATATCATAGAACATAAAAAGTAGGAAACTTAATTCTCTACAAAAAAGGTCTCTTAACATTTTGCCATAGCTCGCTTCGTTTCCGAGATATTTACAGATTTATCTCAAGGGAAGGGGCCTGACGGACATATATCGAGATATTTCTTCTTCTTGTTGTTCTTCTTCTGCACAGCTAAGCTGGAAGTGGCATTTGCAGCTCGCAATAGTGCAGTGTTATCGCAAAGAAAGGGGCCACGGTGTTTCTGTATCTCTATTATGTTGGTGCGGCTTCGGAACTTTTAAATATCTTGATATATCTCGAGAACTACGCATCTGATCAAAAAATATCATAGAACATAAAAAGTAGGAAACCTAATTTTCTACAAAAAAGGTCTCTTAACATTTTGCCGTAGCTCGCTTCGTTTCCGAGATATTTGCAGATTTATCTCAAGGGAAGGGGCCTGACGGACATATTTCGAAATATTTCTTATTCTTGTTGTTCTTCTTCTGCACAGCTAAGCTGGAAGTGGCATTTGCAGCTCGCAATAGTGCAGAGTTATCTCAAAGAAAGGGGCCACGGTGTTTCTGTACCTCTATTATGTTGGTGCAGCTTCGGAGCTTTTAAATATCTTGATATATCTCGAGAACTACGCATCTGATCAAAAAATATCATAGAACATAAAAAGTAGGAAACTAAATTCTCTACAAAAAAGGTCTCTTAACGTTTTGCAATAGCTCGCTTCGTTTCCGAGATATTTGCAGATTTATCTCAAGGGAAGGGGCCTGACGGACATATTTCGAGATATTTCTTCTTCTTGTTGTTCTTCTTCTGCACAGCTAAGCTGGAAGTGGCATTTGCAGCTCGCAGTAGTGCAGAGTTATCTCAAAGAAAGGAGCCACGGTGTTTCTGTATCTCTATTATGTTGGTGCGGCTTCGGAACTTTTAAATATCTCGATATATCTCGAAAACTACGCTTCTGATCAAAAAATATCATAGAACATAAATTGTAGGAAACATAATTCACTACAAAAAACGTCTCTTAACATTTTGCCATAGCTCGCTTCGTTTCCGAGATATTTGCAGATTCAGCTCAAAGGAACGGGCCTGACGGACATATTTCGAGATACTTCTTCTTCTCGTTGTTCTTCTTCTGCACAGCTAAGCTGTAAGTGGCATTTGCGGCTCGCAATCGTGCAGAGTTATCTCAAAGAGAGGGGCCACGGTGTTTCTGTATCTCTATTATGTTGGTGCGGCTTCGGAACTTTTAAATATCTTGATATATCTCGAGAACTACGCCTCTGATCGAAAAATATCATAGAACATAAAAAGTAGGAAACTTAATTCTCTACAAAAAAGGTCTCTTAACATTTTGCCATAGCTCGCTTCGTTTCCGAGATATTTACAGATTTATCTCAAGGGAAGGGGCCTGACGGACATATATCGAGATATTTCTTCTTCTTGTTGTTCTTCTTCTGCACAGCTAAGCTGGAAGTGGCATTTGCAGCTCGCAATAGTGCAGTGTTATCGCAAAGAAAGGGGCCACGGTGTTTCTGTATCTCTATTATGTTGGTGCGGCTTCGGAACTTTTAAATATCTTGATATATCTCGAGAACTACGCATCTGATCAAAAAATATCATAGAACATAAAAAGTAGGAAACCTAATTTTCTACAAAAAAGGTCTCTTAACATTTTGCCGTAGCTCGCTTCGTTTCCGAGATATTTGCAGATTTATCTCAAGGGAAGGGGCCTGACGGACATATTTCGAAATATTTCTTATTCTTGTTGTTCTTCTTCTGCACAGCTAAGCTGGAAGTGGCATTTGCAGCTCGCAATAGTGCAGAGTTATCTCAAAGAAAGGGGCCACGGTGTTTCTGTACCTCTATTATGTTGGTGCAGCTTCGGAGCTTTTAAATATCTTGATATATCTCGAGAACTACGCATCTGATCAAAAAATATCATAGAACATAAAAAGTAGGAAACTAAATTCTCTACAAAAAAGGTCTCTTAACGTTTTGCAATAGCTCGCTTCGTTTCCGAGATATTTGCAGATTTATCTCAAGGGAAGGGGCCTGACGGACATATTTCGAGATATTTCTTCTTCTTGTTGTTCTTCTTCTGCACAGCTAAGCTGGAAGTGGCATTTGCAGCTCGCAGTAGTGCAGAGTTATCTCAAAGAAAGGAGCCACGGTGTTTCTGTATCTCTATTATGTTGGTGCGGCTTCGGAACTTTTAAATATCTCGATATATCTCGAAAACTACGCTTCTGATCAAAAAATATCATAGAACATAAATTGTAGGAAACATAATTCACTACAAAAAACGTCTCTTAACATTTTGCCATAGCTCGCTTCGTTTCCGAGATATTTGCAGATATATCTCAAGGGCAGGGGCCTGACGGACATATTTCGAGATATTTCTTCTTCTTGTTGTTCTTCTTCTGCACAGCTAAGCTGGAAGTGGCATTTACAGCTCGCAACAGTGCAGAGTTATCTCAAAGAAAGGGGCCACGGTGTTTCTGTATCTCTATTATGTTGGTGCGGCTTCGGAACTTTTAAATATCTTGATATATCTCGAGAACTACGCGTCTGATCAAAAAATATGATAGAACAGAAAGTAGGAAACTTAATTCTCTACAAAAAAGGTCTCTTAACATTTTGCCATAGCTCTCTTCGTTTCCGAGATATTTGCAGATTTATCTCAAGGGAAGGGGCCTGACGGACATATTTCGAGATATTTCTTCTTCTTGTTGTTCTTCTCCTGCACAGCTAAGCTGGAAGTGGCATTTACAGCTCGCAATAGTGCAGAGTTATCTCAAAGAAAGGGGCCACGGTGTTTCTGTATCTCTATTATGTTGGTGCGGCTTCGGAACTTTTAAATATCTTGATATATCTCGAGAACTACGCCTCTGATCGAAAAATATCATAGAACATAAAAAGTAGGAAACTTAAGTCTCTACAAAAAAGGTCTCTTAACATTTTGCCATAGCTCGCTTCGTTTCCGAGATATTTGCAGATTTATCTCAAGGGAAGGGGCCTGACGGACATATCTCGAGATATTTCTTCTTCTTGTTGTTCTTCTTCTGCACAGCTAAGCTGGAAGTGGCATTTGCAGCGCGCAATAGTGCAGAGTTATCTCAAAGAAAGGGGCCACGGTGTTTCTGTATCTCTATTATGTTAGTGCGGCTTCGGAACTTTTAAATATCTTGATATATCTCGAGAACTACGCATCTGATCAAAAAATATCATAGAACATAAAAAGTAGGAAACTTAATTCTCTACAAAAAAGGTCTCTTAACATTTTGCCATAGCTCGCTTCGTTTCCGAGATATTTGCAGATTTATCTCAAGGGAAGGGGCCTGACGGACATATTTCGAGATATTTCTTCTTCTTGTTGTTCTTCTTCTGCACAGCTAAGCTGGAAGTGGCATTTGCAGCGCGCAATAGTGCAGAGTTATCTCAAAGAAAGGGGCCACGGTGTTTCTGTATCTCTATTATGTTGGTGCGGCTTCGGAACTTTTAAATATCTTGATATATCTCGAGAACTACGCATCTGATCAAAAAATAGCATAGAAGATAAAAAGTAGGAAACTTAATTCTCTACAAAAAAGGTCTCTTAACATTTTCCCATAGCTGGCATCGTTTCCGAGATATTTGCAGATATATCTCAAGGGAAGGGGCCTGACGGACATATTCCGAGATATTTCTTCTTCTTGTTGTTCCTCTTCTGCACAGCTAAGCTGGAAGTGGCATTTGCAGCTCGCAATAGTGCAGAGTTATCTCAAAGAAAGAGGCCACGGTGTTTCTGCACCTCTATTATGTTGGTGCAGCTTCGGAACTTTTAAATATCTTGATATATCTCGAGAACTACGCATCTGATCAAAAAATATCATAGAACATAAAAAGTAGGAAACTTAATTCTCTACAAAAAAGGTCTCTTAACGTTTTGCAATAGCTCGCTTCGTTTCCGAGATATTTGCAGATTTATCTCAAGGGAAGGGTCCTGACGGACATATTTCGAGATATTTCTTCTTCTTGTTGTTCTTCTTCTGCACAGCTAAACTGGAAGTGGCATTTCCAACTCGCAATAGTGCAGAGTTATCCCAAAGAAAGGGGCCACGATGTGTCTGTATCTCTATTATGTTGGTGCGGCTTCGGAACTTTTAAATATCTCGATATATCTCGAAAACTACGCATCTGATCAAAAAATATCATAGAACATAAAAAGTAGGAAACATAATTCTCTACAAAAAAGGTCTCTTAACATTTTCCCATAGCTGGCATCGTTTCCGAGATATTTGCAGATTTAGCTCAAGGGAAGGGGCCTGACGACATATTCCGAGATATTTCTTCTTCTTGTTGTTCCTCTTCTGCACAGCTAAGCTGGAAGTGGCATTTGCAGCTCGCAATAGTGCAGAGTTATCTCAAAGAAAGGGGCCACGGTGTTTCTGTATCTCTATTATGTTGGTGCGGCTTCGGAACTTTTAAATATCTTGATATATCTCGAGAACTACGCATCTGATCAAAAAATATCATAGAACATAAAAAGTAGGAAACCTAATTTTCTACAAAAAAGGTCGCTTAACATTTTGCCGTAGCTCGCTTCGTTTCCGAGATATTTGCAGATTTATCTCAAGGGAAGGGGCCTGACGGACATATTTCGAAATATTTCTTATTCTTGTTGTTCTTCTTCTGCACAGCTAAGCTGGAAGTGGCATTTGCAGCTCGCAATAGTGCAGAGTTATCTCAAAGAAAGGGGCCACGGTGTTTCTGTACCTCTATTATGTTGGTGCAGCTTCGGAGCTTTTAAATATCTTGATATATCTCGAGAACTACGCATCTGATCAAAAAATATCATAGAACATAAAAAGTAGGAAACTTAATTCTCTACAAAAAAGGTCTCTCAACGTTTTGCAATAGCTCGCTTCGTTTCCGAGATATTTGCAGATTTATCTCAAGGGAAGGGTCCTGACGGACATATTTCGAGATATTTCTTCTTCTTGTTGTTCTTCTTCTGCACAGCTAAACTGGAAGTGGCATTTCCAGCTCGCAATAGTGCAGAGTTATCCCAAAGAAAGGGGCCACGGTGTTTCCGTATCTCTATTATGTTGGTGCGGCTTCGGAACTTTTAAATATCTCGATATATCTCGAAAACTACGCTTCTGATCAAAAAATATCATAGAACATAAATTGTAGGAAACATAATTCACTACAAAAAACGTCTCTTAACATTTTGCCATAGCTCGCTTCGTTTCCGAGATATTTGCAGATTCAGCTCAAAGGAACGGGCCTGACGGACATATTTCGAGATACTTCTTCTTCTCGTTGTTCTTCTTCTGCACAGCTAAGCTGTAAGTGGCATTTGCGGCTCGCAATCGTGCAGAGTTATCTCAAAGAGAGGGGCCACGGTGTTTCTGTATCTCTATTATGTTGGTGCGGCTTCGGAACTTTTAAATATCTTGATATATCTCGAGAACTACGCCTCTGATCGAAAAATATCATAGAACATAAAAAGTAGGAAACTTAATTCTCTACAAAAAAGGTCTCTTAACATTTTGCCATAGCTCGCTTCGTTTCCGAGATATTTACAGATTTATCTCAAGGGAAGGGGCCTGACGGACATATATCGAGATATTTCTTCTTCTTGTTGTTCTTCTTCTGCACAGCTAAGCTGGAAGTGGCATTTGCAGCTCGCAATAGTGCAGTGTTATCGCAAAGAAAGGGGCCACGGTGTTTCTGTATCTCTATTATGTTGGTGCGGCTTCGGAACTTTTAAATATCTTGATATATCTCGAGAACTACGCATCTGATCAAAAAATATCATAGAACATAAAAAGTAGGAAACCTAATTTTCTACAAAAAAGGTCTCTTAACATTTTGCCGTAGCTCGCTTCGTTTCCGAGATATTTGCAGATTTATCTCAAGGGAAGGGGCCTGACGGACATATTTCGAAATATTTCTTATTCTTGTTGTTCTTCTTCTGCACAGCTAAGCTGGAAGTGGCATTTGCAGCTCGCAATAGTGCAGAGTTATCTCAAAGAAAGGGGCCACGGTGTTTCTGTACCTCTATTATGTTGGTGCAGCTTCGGAGCTTTTAAATATCTTGATATATCTCGAGAACTACGCATCTGATCAAAAAATATCATAGAACGTAAAAAGTAGGAAACTAAATTCTCTACAAAAAAGGTCTCTTAACGTTTTGCAATAGCTCGCTTCGTTTCCGAGATATTTGCAGATTTATCTCAAGGGAAGGGTCCTGACGGACATATTTCGAGATATTTCTTCTTCTTGTTGTTCTTCTTCTGCACAGCTAAACTGGAAGTGGCATTTCCAGCTCGCAATAGTGCAGAGTTATCCCAAAGAAAGGGGCCACGGTGTTTCTGTATCTCTATTATGTTGGTGCGGCTTCGGAACTTTTAAATATCTCGATATATCTCCAAAACTACGCTTCTGATCAAAAAATATCATAGAACATAAATTCTAGGAAACATAATTCTCTACAAAAAAGGTCTCCTAACATTTTGCCATAGCTCGCTTCGTTTCCGAGATATTTGCAGATTTATCTCAAGGGAAGGGTCCTGATGGACATATTTCGAGATATTTCTTCTTCTTGTTGTTCTTCTTCTGCACAGCTAAACTGGAAGTGGCATTTCCAGCTCGCAATCGTGCAGAGTTATCTCAAAGAAAGGGGCCACGGTGTTTCTGTATCTCTATTATGTTGGTGCGGCTTCGGAACTTTTAAATATCTTGATATATCTCGAGAACTACGCATCTGATCAAGAAATATCATAAAACAGAAAAAGTAGAAAACTTAATTCTCTACAAAAAAGGTCTCTTAACATTTTGCCATAGCTCGCTTCGTTTCCGAGATATTTGCAGATTTATCTCAAGGGAAGGGGC
Organism: Osmia lignaria lignaria; assembly: GCF_051020975.1. Lineage (NCBI taxonomy): Eukaryota > Metazoa > Arthropoda > Insecta > Hymenoptera > Megachilidae > Osmia > Osmia lignaria. Next base: position 24,446,532 of record NW_027478160.1, on the reverse strand, counting down.
CTGACGGACATATTTCGAAATATTTCTTATTCTTGTTGTTCTTCTTCTGCACAGCTAAGCTGGAAGTGGCATTTACAGCTCGCAATAGTGCAGAGTTATCTCAAAGAAAGGGGCTACGGTGTTTCTGTATCTCTATTATGTTGGTGCGGCTTCGGAACTTTTAAATATCTTAATATATCTCGAGAACTACGCATCTGATCAAAAAATATCATAGAACATAAAAAGTAGGAAACTTAATTCTCTACAAAAAAGGTCTCTTAACATTTTGCCATAGCTCGCTTCGTTTCCGAGATATTTGCAGATTTATCTCAAGGGAAGGGGCCTAACGGACATATTTCGAGATATTTCTGCTTCTTGTTGTTCTTCTTCTGCACAGCTAAGCTGGAAGTGGCATTTGCGGCTCGCACTAGTGCAGAGTTATCTCAAAGAAAGGGGCCATGGTGTTTCTGTATCTCTATTATGTTGGTGCGGTTTCGGAACTTTTAAATATCTTGATATATCTCGAGAACAACGCATCTGATCAAAAAATATCATAGAACATAAAAAGTAGGAAACATAATTCTGTACAAAAAAGGTCTCTTAACATTTTGCCATAGCTCGCTTCGTTTCCGAGATATTTGCAGATTTATCTCAAGGGAAGGGGCCTGACGGACATATTTCGAGATATTTCTTCTTCTTGTTGTTCTTCTTCTGCACAGCTAAGCTGGAAGTGGCATTTGCGGCTCGCACTAGTGCACAGTTATCTCAAAGAAAGGGGCCACGGTGTTTCTGTATCTCTATTATGTTGGTGCGGCTTCGGAACTTTTAAGTATCTCGATATATCTCGAAAACTACGCTTCTGATCAAAAAATATCATAGAACATAAATTGTAGGAAACATAATTCTCTACAAAAAACGTCTCTTAACATTTTGGCATAGCTCGCTTCGTTTCCGAGATATTTGCAGATATATCTCAAGGGCAGGGTCCTGACGGACATATTTCGAGATATTTCTTCTTCTTGTTGTTCTTCTTCTGCACAGCTAAGCTGGAAGTGGCATTTGCAGCTCGCAATAGTGCAGAGATATCTCAAAGAAAGGGGCCACGGTGTTTCTGTATCTCTATTATGTTGGTGCGGCTTCGGAACTTTTAAATATCTTGATATATCTCGAGAACTACGCGTCTGATCAAAAAATATCATAGAACGTAAAAAGTAGGAAACATAATTCTGTACAAAAAAGGTCTCTTAACATTTTGCCATAGCTCGCTTCGTTTCCGAGATATTTGCAGATTTATCTCAAGGGAAGGGGCCTGACGGACATATTTCGAGATATTTCTTCTTCTTGTTGTTCTTCTTCTGCACAGCTAAGCTGGAAGTGGCATTTACAGCTCGCAATAGTGCAGAGTTATCTCAAAGAAAGGGGCCACTGTGTTTCTGTATCTCTATTATGTTGGTGCGGCTTCGGAACTTTTAAATATCTTGATATATCTCGAGAACTACGCATCTGATCAAAAAATATCATAGAACATGAAAAGTAGGAAACTTAATTCTCTACAAAAAAGGTCTCTTAACATTTTGCCGTAGCTCTCTTCGTTTCCGAGATATTTGCAGATATATCTCAAGGGAAGGGGCCTGACGGACATATTTCGAGATATTTCTTCTTCTTGTTGTTCTTCTTCTGCACAGCTAAGCTGGAAGTGGCATTTGCAGCTCGCAATAGTGCAGAGTTATCTCAAAGAAAGGGGCCACGGTGTTTCTGTATCTCTATTATGTTGGTGCGGCTTCGGAACTTTTAAATATCTTGATATATCTCGAGAACTACGCATCTGATCAAAAAATATCATAGAACATAAAAAGTAGGAATCTTAATTCTCTACAAAAAAGGTCGCTTAACATTTTGCCATAGCTCGCTTCGTTTCCGAGATATTTGCATATTTATCTCAAGGGAAGGGGCCTGACGGACATATTTCGAGATGTTTCTTCTTCTTGTTGTTCTTCTTCTGCACAGCTAAGCTGGAAGTGGCATTTGCGGCTCGCACTAGTGCAGAGTTATCTCAAAGAAAGGGGCCACGGTGTTTCTGTATCTCTATTATGTTGGTGCGGCTTCGGAACTTTTAAATATCTCGATATATCTCGAAAACTACGCTTCTGATCAAAAAATATCATAGAACATAAATTGTAGCAAACATAATTCTCTACAAAAAAGGTCTCTTAACATTTTGCCATAGCTCGCTTCGTTTCCGAGATATTTGCAGATATATCTCAAGGGAAGGGGCCTAACGGGCATATTTCGAGATATTTCTTCTTCTTGTTGTTCTTCTTCTGCACAGCTAAGCTGGAAGTGGCATTTACAGCTCGCAATAGTGCAGAGTTATCTCAAAGAAAGGGGCCACGGTGTTTCTGTATCTCTATTATGTTGGTGCGGCTTTGGAACTTTTAAATATCTTGATATATCTCGAGAACTACGCATCCGATCAAAAAATATCATAGAACATGAAAAGTAGGAAACATAATTCTCTACAAAAAAGGTCTCTTAACATTTTGCCATAGCTCTCTTCGTTTCCGAGATATTTGCAGATATATCTCAAGGGAAGGGGCCTGACGGACATATTTCGAGATATTTCTTCTTCTTGTTGTTCTTCTTCTGCACAGCTAAGCTGGAAGTGGCATTTGCGGCTCGCACTAGTGCAGAGTTATCTCAAAGAAAGGGGCCACGGTGTTTCTGTATCTCTATTATGTTGGTGCGTCTTCGGAACTTTTAAATATCTCGATATATCTCGAAAACTACGCTTCTGATCAAAAAATATCATAGAACATAAATTGTAGGAAACATAATTCTCTACAAAAAACGTCTCTTAACATTTTGCCATAGCTCGTTTCGTTTCCGAGATATTTGCAGATTCAGCTCAAAGGAACTGGCCTGACGGACATATTTCGAGATATTTCTTCTTCTTGTTGTTCTTCTTCTGCACAGCTAAGCTGGAAGTGGCATTTGCAGCTCGCAAGAGTGCAGAGTTATCCCAAAGAAAGGGGCCACGGTGTTTCTGTATCTCTATTATGTTGGTGCGGCTTCGGAACTTTTACATATCTCGATATATCTCGAAAACTACGCTTCTGATCAACAAATATCATAGAACATAAATTGTAGGAAACATAATTCTCTACAAAAAAGGTCTCTTAAGATTTTGCCATAGCTCATTTCGTTTCCGAGATATTTGCAGATTTATCTCAAGGGAAGGGTCCTGATGGACATATTTCGAGATATTTCTTCTTCTTGTTGTTCTTCTTCTGCACAGCTAAGCTGGAAGTGGCATTTACAGCTCGCAATAGTGCAGAGTTATCTCAAAGAAAGGGGCCACGGTGTTTCTGTATCTCTATTACGTTGGTGCGGCTTCGGAACTTTTAAATATCTTGATACATCTCGAGAACTACGCATCTGATCAAAAAATATCATAGAACATGAAAAGTAGCAAACTTAATTCTCTACAAAAAAGGTCTCTTAACATTTTGCCATAGCTCTCTTCGTTTCCGAGATATTTGCAGATTTATCTCAAGGGAAGGGGCCTGACGGACATATTTCGAGATATTTCTTCTTCTTGTTGTTCTTCTTCTGCACAGCTAAGCTCGAAGTGGCATTTGCAGCTCGCAATAGTGCAGAGTTATCTCAAAGAAAGGGGCCACGGTGTTTCTGTATCTCTATTATGTTGGTGCGTCTTCGGAACTTTTAAATATCTCGATATATCTCGAAAACTACGCTTCTGATCAAAAAATATCATAGAACATAAATTGTAGGAAACATAATTCTCTACAAAAAAGGTCTCTTAACATTTTGCCATAGCTCGTTTCGTTTCCGAGATATTTGCAGATTCAGCTCAAAGGAACTGGCCTGACGGACATATTTCGAGATATTTCTTCTTCTTGTTGTTCTTCCTCTGCACAGCTAAGCTGGAAGTGGCATTTGCAGCTCGCAATAGTGCAGAGTTATCTCAAAGAAAGGGGCCACGGTGTTTCTGTATCTCTATTATGTTGGTGCGGCTTCGGAACTTTTAAATATCTTGATATATCTCGAGAACTACGCATCTGATCAAAAAATATCATAGAACATAAAAAGTAGGAAACTTAATTCTCTACAAAAAAGGTCTCTTAACATTTTGCCATAGCTCGCTTCGTGTCCGAGATATTTGCATATTTATCTCAAGGGAAGGGGCCTGACGGACATATTTCGAGATATTTCTTCTTCTTGTTGTTCTTCTTCTGCACAGCTAAGCTGGAAGTGGCATTTACAGCTCGCAATAGTGCAGAGTTATCTCAAAGAAAGGGGCCACGCTGTTTCTGTATCTCTATTATGTTGGTGCTGCTTCGGAACTTTTAAATATCTTGATATATCTCGAGAACTACGCATCTGATCAAAAAATATCATAGCACATGAAAAGTAGGAAACTTAATTCTCTACAAAAAAGGTCTCTTAACATTTTGCCATAGCTCTCTTCGTTTCCGAGATATTTGCAGATTTATCTCAAGGGAAGGGGCCTGACGGACATATTTCGAGATATTTCTTCTTCTTGTTGTTCTTCTTCTGCACAGCTAAGCTCGAAGTGGCATTTGCAGCTCGCAATAGTGCAGAGTTATCTCAAAGAAAGAGGCCACGGTGTTTCTGTACCTCTATTATGTTGGTGCAGCTTCGGAACTTTTAAATATCTTGATATATCTCGAGAACTACGCATCTGATCAAAAAATATCATCGAACATAAAAAGCAGGAAACTTAATTCTCTACAAAAAAGGTCTCTTAACATTTTGCCATAGCTCGCTTCGTTTCCGAGATATTTGCAGATTTATCTCAAGGGAAGTGGCCTGACGGACATATTTCGAGATATTTCTTCTTCTTGTTGTTCTTCTTCTGCACAGCTAAGCTGGAAGTGGCATTTGCAGCTCGCAAGAGTGCAGAGTTATCCCAAAGAAAGGGGCCACGGTGTTTCTGTATCTCTATTATGTTGGTGCGGCTTCGGAACTTTTACATATCTCGATATATCTCGAAAACTACGCTTCTGATCAAAAAATATCATAGAACATAAATTGTAGGAGACATAATTCTCTACAAAAAAGGTCTCTTAACATTTTGCCATAGCTCGCTTCGTTTCCGAGATATTTGCATATTTATCTCAAGGGAAGGGGCCTGACGGACATATTTCGAGATATTTCTTCTTCTTGTTGTTCTTCTTCTGCACAGCTAAGCTGGAAGTGGCATTTACAGCTCGCAATAGTGCAGAGTTATCTCAAAGAAAGGGGCCACGGTGTTTCTGTATCTCTATTATGTTGGTGCTGCTTCGGAACTTTTAAATATCTTGATATATCTCGAGAACTACGCATCTGATCAAAAAATATCATAGAACATGAAACGTAGGAAACTTAATTCTCTACAAAAAAGGTCTCTTAACATTTTGCCATAGCTCTCTTCGTTTCCGAGATATTTGCAGATTTATCTCAAGGGAAGGGGCCTGACGGACATATTTCGAGATATTTCTTCTTCTTGTTGTTCTTCTTCTGCACAGCTAAGCTCGAAGTGGCATTTGCAGCTCGCAATAGTGCAGAGTTATCTCAAAGAAAGAGGCCACGGTGTTTCTGTACCTCTATTATGTTGGTGCAGCTTCGGAACTTTTAAATATCTTGATATATCTCGAGAACTACGCATCTGATCAAAAAATATCATTGAACATAAAAAGTAGGAAACTTAATTCTCTACAAAAAAGGTCTCTTAACATTTTGCCATAGCTCGCTTCGTTTCCGAGATATTTGCAGATTTATCTCAAGGGAAGTGGCCTGACGGACATATTTCGAGATATTTCTTCTTCTTGTTGTTCTTCTTCTGCACAGCTAAACTGGAAGTGGCATTTGCGGCTCGCACTAGTGCAGAGTTATCTCAAAGAAAGGGGCCACGGTGTTTCTGTATCTCTATTATGTTGGTGCGTCTTCGGAACTTTAAAATATCTCGATATATCTCGAAAACTACGCTTCTGATCAAAAAATATCCTAGAACCTAAATTGTAGGAAACATAATTCTCTACAAAAAAGGTCTCTTAACATTTTGCCATAGCTCGTTTCGTTTCCGAGATATTTGCAGATTCAGCTCAAAGGAACTGGCCTGACGGACATATTTCGAGATATTTCTTCTTCTTGTTGTTCTTCCTCTGCACAGCTAAGCTGGAAGTGGCATTTGCAGCTCGCAATAGTGCAGAGTTATCTCAAAGAAAGGGGCCACGGTGTTTCTGTATCTCTATTATGTTGGTGCGGCTTCGGAACTTTTAAATATCTTGATATATCTCGAGAACTACGCATCTGATCAAAAAATATCATAGAACTTAAAAAGTAGGAAACTTAATTCTCTACAAAAAAGGTCTCTTAACATTTTGCCATAGCTCGCTTCGTGTCCGAGATATTTGCATATTTATCTCAAGGGAAGGGGCCTGACGGACATATTTCGAGATATTTCTTCTTCTTGTTGTTCTTCTTCTGCACAGCTAAGCTGGAAGTGGCATTTACAGCTCGCAATAGTGCAGAGTTATCTCAAAGAAAGGGGCCACGCTGTTTCTGTATCTCTATTATGTTGGTGCTGCTTCGGAACTTTTAAATATCTTGATATATCTCGAGAACTACGCATCTGATCAAAAAATATCATAGAACATGAAAAGTAGGAAACTTAATTCTCTACAAAAAAGGTCTCTTAACATTTTGCCATAGCTCTCTTCGTTTCCGAGATATTTGCAGATTTATCTCAAGGGAAGGGGCCTGACGGACATATTTCGAGATATTTCTTCTTCTTGTTGTTCTTCTTCTGCACAGCTAAGCTCGAAGTGGCATTTGCAGCTCGCAATAGTGCAGAGTTATCTCAAAGAAAGAGGCCACGGTGTTTCTGTACCTCTATTATGTTGGTGCAGCTTCGGAACTTTTAAATATCTTGATATATCTCGAGAACTACGCATCTGATCAAAAAATATCATCGAACATAAAAAGCAGGAAACTTAATTCTCTACAAAAAAGGTCTCTTAACATTTTGCCATAGCTCGCTTCGTTTCCGAGATATTTGCAGATTTATCTCAAGGGAAGTGGCCTGACGGACATATTTCGAGATATTTCTTCTTCTTGTTGTTCTTCTTCTGCACAGCTAAGCTGGAAGTGGCATTTGCAGCTCGCAAGAGTGCAGAGTTATAACAAGGAAAGGGGCCACGGTGTTTCTGTATCTCTATTATGTTGGTGCGGCTTCGGAACTTTTACATATCTCGATATATCTCGATAACTACGCCTCTGATCGAAAAATATCATACAACATAAATTGTAGGAAACATAATTCTCTACAAAAAACGTCTCTTAACATTTTGCCATAGCTCGCTTCGTTTCCGAGATATTTGCAGATTCAGCTCAAAGGAACGGGCCTGACGGACATATTTCGAGATACTTCTTCTTCTTGTTGTTCTTCCTCTGCACAGCTAAGCTGGAAGTGGCATTTGCAGCTCGCAATAGTGCAGAGTTATCTCAAAGAAAGGGGCCACGGTGTTTCTGTATCTCTATTATGTTGGTGCGGCTTCGGAACTTTTAAATATCTTGATATATCTCGAGAACTACGCATCTGATCAAAAAATATCATAGAACATAAAAAGTAGGAAACATAATTCTCTACAAAAAAGGTCTCTTAACATTTTGCCATAGCTCGCTTCGTTTCCGAGATATTTGCAGATTTATCTCAAGGGAAGGGGCCTGACGGACATATTTCGAGATATTTCTTCTTCTTGTTGTTCTTCTTCTGCACAGCTAAGCTGGAAGTGGCATTTACGGCTCGCACTAGTGCAGAGTTGTCTCAACGAAAGGGGCCACGGTGTTTCTGTATCTCTATTATGTTGGTGCGGCTTCGGAACTTTAAAATATCTTGATATATCTCGAGAACTACGCATCTGATCAAAAAATATCATAGAACATGAAAAGTAGGAAACTTAATTCTCTACAAAAAAGGTCTCTTAACATTTTGCCATAGCTCTCTTCGTTTCCGAGATATTTGCAGATTTATCTCAAGGGAAGGGGCCTGACGGACATATTTCGAGATATTTCTTCTTCTTGTTGTTCTTCTTCTGCACAGCTAAGCTGGAAGTGGCATTTGCAGCTCGGAATAGTGCAGAGTTATCTCAAAGAAAGGGGCCACGGTGTTTCTGTATCTCTATTATGTTGGTGCGGCTTCGGAACTTTTACATATCTTGATATATCTCGAGAACTACGCGTCTGATCAAAAAATATCATAGAACATAAAAAGTAGGAAACTTAATTCTCTACAAAAACGGTCTCTTAGCATTTTGCCATAGCTCGCTTCGTTTCCGAGATATTTGCAGATTCAGCTCAAAGGAACTGGCCTGACGGACATATTTCGAGATATTTCTTCTTCTTGTTGTTCTTCTTCTGCACAGCTAAGCTGGAAGTGGCATTTGCGGCTCGCACTAGTGCACAGTTATCTCAAAGAAAGGGGCCACGGTGTTTCTGTATCTCTATTATGTTGGTGCGTCTTCGGAACTTTTAAATATCTCGATATATCTCGAAAACTACGCTTCTGATCAAAAAATATCATAGAACATAAAAAGTAGGAAACTTAATTCTCTACAAAAAAGGTCTCTTAACATTTTGCCATAGCTCGCTTCGTTTCCGAGATATTTGCAGATTCAGCTCAAAGGAACTGGCCTGACGGACATATTTCGAGATATTTCTTCTTCTTGTTGTTCTTCTTCTGCACAGCTAAGCTGGAAGTGGCATTTGCAGCTCGCAATAGTGCAGAGTTATCTCAAAGAGAGGGGCCACGGTGTTTCTGTATCTCTATTATGTTGGTGCGGCTTCGGAACTTTTAAATATCTTGATATATCTCGAGAACTACGCATCTGATCAAAAAATATCATAGAACATAAAAAGTAGGAAACTTAATTCTCTACAAAAAAGGTCTCTGAACATTTTGCCATAGGTCGCTTCGTTTCCGAGATATTTGCAGATTTATCTCAAGGGAAGGAGCCTAACGGAAATATTTCGAGATATTTCTTCTTCTGGTTGTTCTTCTTCTGCACAGCTAAGCTGGAAGTGGCATTTGCGGCTCGCACTAGTGCAGAGTTATCTCAAAGAAAGGGGCCACGGTGTTTCTGTATCTCTATTATGTTGGTGCGGCTTCGGAACTTTTAAATATCTTTATATATCTCGAGAACTACGCATCTGATTAAAAAATATCATAGAACGTAAAAAGTAGGAAACTTAATTCTCTACAAATAAAGTCGCTTAACATTTTGCCATAGCTCGCTTCGTTTCCGAGATATTTGCAGATTTATCTCAAGGGTAGGGGCCTGACGGACATATTTCGAGATATTTCTTCTTCTTGTTGTTCTTCTTCTGCACAGCTAAGCTGGAAGTGGCATTTGCGGCTCGCACTAGTGCAGAGTTATCTCAAAGAAAGGGGCCACGGTGTTTCTGTATCTCTATTATGTTGGTGCGGCTTCGGAACTTTTAAATATCTCGATATATCTCGAAAACTACGCTTCTGATCAAAAAATATCATAGAACATAAATTGTAGAAAACATAATTCTCTACAAAAAAGGTCTGTTAACATTTTGCCATAGCTCGCTTCGTTTCCGAGATATTTGCAGATTTATCTCAAGGGAAGGGGCCTGACGGACATATTTCGAGATATTTCTTCTTCTTGTTGTTCTTCTTCTGCACAGCTAAGCTGGAAGTGGCATTTGCGGCTCGCACTAGTGCAGAGTTATCTCAAAGAAAGGGGCCACGGTGTTTCTGTATCTCTATTATGTTGGTGCGGCTTCGGAACTTTTAAATATCTCGATATATCTCGAAAACTACGCTTCTGATCAAAAAATATCATAGAACATAAATTGTAGGAAAGATAATTCTCTACAAAAAACGTCTCTTAACATTTTGCCATAGCTCGCTTCGTTTCCGAGATATTTGCAGATTCAGCTCAAAGGAACGGGCCTGACGGACATATTTCGAGATACTTCTTCTTCTTGTTGTTCTTCCTCTGCACAGCTAAGCTGGAAGTGGCATTTGCAGCTCGCAATAGTGCAGAGTTATCTCAAAGAAAGGGGCCACGGTGTTTCTGTATCTCTATTATGTTGGTGCGGCTTCGGAACTTTTAAATATCTTGATATATCTTGAGAACTACGCATCTGATCAAAAAATATCATAGAACATAAAAAGTAGGAAACTTAATTCTCTACAAAAAAGGTCTCTTAACATTTTGCCATAGCTCGCTTGGTTTCCGAGATATTTGCAGATTTATCTCAAGGGAAGGGGCCTGACGGACATATTTCGAGATATTTCTTCTTCTTGTTGTTCTTCTTCTGCACAGCTAAGCTGGAAGTGGCATTTGCGGCTCGCACTAGTGCAGAGTTATCTCAAAGAAAGGGGCCACGGTGTTTCTGTATCTCTATTATGTTGGTGCGGCTTCGGAACTTTTAAATATCTCGATATATCTCGAAAACTACGCTTCTGATCAAAAAATATCATAGAACATAAATTGTAGGAAAGATAATTCTCTACAAAAAACGTCTCTTAACATTTTGCCATAGCTCGCTCCGTTTCCGAGATATTTGCAGATTCAGCTCAAAGGAACGGGCCTGACGGACATATTTCGAGATACTTCTTCTTCTTGTTGTTCTTCCTCTGCACAGCTAAGCTGGAAGTGGCATTTGCAGCTCGCAATAGTGCAGAGTTATCTCAAAGAAAGGGGCCACGGTGTTTCTGTATCTCTATTATGTTGGTGCGGCTTCGGAACTTTTAAATATCTTGATATATCTCGAGAACTACGCATCTGATCAAAAAATATCATAGAACATAAAAAGTAGGAAACTTAATTCTCTACAAAAAAGGTCTCTTAACATTTTGCCATAGCTCGCTTCGTTTCCGAGATATTTGCAGATTCAGCTCAAAGGAACGGGCCTGACGGACATATTTCGAGATACTTCTTCTTCTTGTTGTTCTTCCTCTGCACAGCTAAGCTGGAAGTGGTATTTGCAGCTCGCAATAGTGCAGAGTTATCTCAAAGAAAGGGGCCACGGTGTTTCTGTATCTCTATTATGTTGGTGCGGCTTCGGAACTTTTAAATATCTTGATATATCTCGAGAACTACGCATCTGATCAAAAAATATCATAGAACATAAAAAGTAGGAAACTTAATTCTCTACAAAAAAGGTCTCTGAACATTTTGCCATAGCTCGCTTCGTTTCCGAGATATTTGCAGATTTATCTCAAGGGAAGGGGCCTGACGGACATATTTCGAGATATTTCTTCTTCTTGTTGTTCTTCTGCGCAGCTAAGCTGGAAGTGGCATTTGCAGGTCGCAATAGTGCAGAGATATCTCAAAGAAAGGGGCCACGCTGTTTCTGTATCTCTATTATGTTGGTGCGGCTTCCGAACTTTTAAATATCTTGATATATCTCGAGAACTACGCATCTGATCAAAAAATATCATAGAACATAAAAAGTAGGAAACTTAATTCTCCACAAAAAAGGTCTCTTAACATTTTGCCATAGCCCTCTTCGTTTCCGAGATATTTGCCGATTTATCTCAAGGGAAGGGGCCTGACGGACATTAATCGAGATATTTCTTCTTCTTGATGTTCTTCTTCTGCACAGCTAAGCTGGAAGTGGCATTTGCAGCTCGCAATAGTGCAGAGTTATCTCAAAGAAAGGGGCCACGGTGTTTCTGTATCTCTATTATGTTGGTGCGGCTTCGGAACTTTTAAATATCTTGATATATCTCGAGAACTACGCATCTGATCAAAGAATATCATAGAACATAAATTGTAGGAAACATAATTCTCTACAAAAAAGGTCTCTTAACATTTTGCCATAGCTCGCTTCGTTTCCGAGATATTTGCAGATATATCTCAAGGGAAGGGGCCTGACGGACATATTTCGAGATATTTCTTCTTCTTGTTGTTCTTCTTCTGCACAGCTAAGCTGGAAGTGGCATTTGCGGCTCGCACTAGTGCAGAGTTATCTCAAAGAAAGGGGCCACGGTGTTTCTGTATCTCTATTATGTTGGTGCGGCTTTGGAACTTTTAAATATCTCGATATATCTCGAAAACTACGCTTCTGATCAAAAAATATCATAGAATATAAATTGTAGGAAACATAATTCTCTACAAAAAAGGTCTCTTAACATTTTGCCATAGCTCGCTTCGTTTCCGAGATATTTGCAGATATATCTCAAGGGAAGGGGCCTGACGGACATATTTCGAGATATTTCTTCTTCTTGTTGTTCTTCTTCTGCACAGCTAAGCTGGAAGTGGCATTTACAGCTCGCAATAGTGCAGAGTTATCTCAAAGAAAGGGGCCACGGTGTTTCTGTATCTCTATTATGTTGGTGCGGCTTCGGAACTTTTAAATATCTTGATATATCTCGAGAACTACGCATCTGATCAAAAAATATCATAGAACATAAAAAGTAGGAAACTTAATTCTCTACAAAAAAGGTCTCTTAACATTTTGCCATAGCTCGCTTCGTTTCCGAGATATTTGCAGATTTATCACAAGGGAAGGGGCCTGACGGACATATTTCGAGATATTTCTTCTTCTTGTTGTTCTTCTTCTGCACAGCTAAGCTGGAAGTGGCATTTGCGGCTCGCACTATTGCAGAGTTATCTCAAAGAAAGGGGCCACGGTGTTTCTGTATCTCTATTATGTTGGTGCGGCTTCGGAACTTTTAAATATCTTGATATATCTCGAGAACTACGCATCAGATAAAAAAATATCATAGAACATAAAAAGTAGGAAACTTAATTCTCCACAAAAAAGGTCTCTTAACATTTTGCCATAGCCCTCTTCGTTTCCGAGATATTTGCCGATTTATCTCAAGGGAAGGGGCCTGACGGACATTAATCGAGATATTTCTTCTTCTTGATGTTCTTCTTCTGCACAGCTAAGCTGGAAGTGGCATTTGCAGCTCGCAATAGTGCAGAGTTATCTCAAAGAAAGGGGCCACGGTGTTTCTGTATCTCTATTATGTTGGTGCGGCTCCGGAACTTTTAAATATCTTGATATATCTCGAGAACTACGCATCTGATCAAAGAATATCATAGAACATAAATTGTAGGAAACATAATTCTCTACAAAAAAGGTCTCTTAACATTTTGCCATAGCTCGCTTCGTTTCCGAGATATTTGCAGATATATCTCAAGGGAAGGGGCCTGACGGACATATTTCGAGATATTTCTTCTTCTTGTTGTTCTTCTTCTGCACAGCTAAGCTGGAAGTGGCATTTGCGGCTCGCACTAGTGCAGAGTTATCTCAAAGAAAGGGGCCACGGTGTTTCTGTATCTCTATTATGTTGGTGCGGCTTCGGAACTTTTAAATATCTCGATATATCTCGAAAACTACGCTTCTGATCAAAAAATATCATAGAACATAAATTGTAGGAAACATAATTCTCTACAAAAAAGGTCTTAACATTTTGTCATAGCTCGCTTCGTTTCCGAGATATTTGCAGATATATCTCAAGGGAAGGGGCCTGACGGACATATTTCGAGATATTTCTTCTTCTTGTTGTTCTTCTTCTGCACAGCAAGGCTGGAAGTGGCATTTGCGGCTCGCACTAGTGCAGAGTTATCTCAAAGAAAGGGGCCACGGTGTTTCTGTATCCCTATTATGTTGGTGCGGCTTCGGAACTTTTAAATATCTCGATATATCTCGAAAACTACGCTTCTGATCAAAAAATATCATAGAACTTCAATTGTAGGAAACATAATTCTCTACAAAAAACGTCTCTTAACATTTTGCCATAGCTCGCTTCGTTTCCGAGATATTTGCAGATATATCTCAAGGGCAGGGGCCTGACGGACATATTTCGAGATATTTCTTCTTCTTGTTGTTCTTCTTCTGCACAGCTAAGCTGGAAGTGGCATTTACAGCTCGCAATAGTGCAGAGTTATCTCAAAGAAAGGGGCCACGGTGTTTCTGTATCTCTATTATGTTGGTGCGGTTTCGGAACTTTTAAATATCTTGATATATCTCGAGAACTACGCATCTGATCAAAAAATATCATAGAACATAAAAAGTAGGAAACTTAATTCTCTACAAATAAGGTCTCTTAACATTTTGCCATAGCTCGCTTCGTTTCCGAGATATTTGCAGATTTATCTCAAGGGAAGGGGCCTGACGGACATATTTCGAGATATTTCTTCTTCTTGTTGTTCTTCTGCGCAGCTAAGCTGGAAGTGGCATTTGCGGCTCGCACTAGTGCAGAGTTATCTCAAAGAAAGGGGCCACGGTGTTTCTGTATCTCTATTATGTTGGTGCGGCTTCGGAACTTTTAAATATCTCGATATATCTCGAAAACTACGCTTCTGATCAAAAAATATCATAGAACATAAATTGTAGGAAACATAATTCTCTACAAAAAAGGTCTCTTAACATTTTGCCATAGCTCGCTTCGTTTCCGAGATATTTGCAGATTTATCTCAAGGGAAGGGGCCTGACGGACATATTTCGAGATATTTCTTCTTCTTGTTGTTCTTCCTCTGCACAGCTAAGCTGGAAGTGGCATTTGCGGCTCGCACTAGTGCAGAGTTATCTCAAAGAAAGGGGCCACGGTGTTTCTGTATCCCTATTATGTTGGTGCGGCTTCGGAACTTTTAAATATCTCGATATATCTCGAAAACTACGCTTCTGATCAAAAAATATCATAGAACATAAATTGTAGGAAACATAATTCTCTACAAAAAACCTCTCTTAACATTTTGCCATAGCTCGCTTCGTTTCCGAGATATTTGCCGATTCAGCTCAAAGGAACTGGCCTGACGGACATATTTCGAGATATTTCTTCTTCTTGTTGTTCTTCCTCTGCACAGCTAAGCTGGAAGTGGCATTTGCAGCTCGCAATAGTGCAGAGTTATCTCAAAGAAAGGGGCCACGGTGTTTCTGTATCCCTATTATGTTGGTGCGGCTTCTGAACTTTTAAATATCTCGATATATCTCGAAAACTACGCTTCTGACCAAAAAATATCATAGACCATAAATTGTAGGAAACATAATTCTCTACAAAAAACGTTTCTTAACATTTTGCCATAGCTCGCTTCGTTTCCGAGATATTTGCAGATTCAGCTCAGAGGAACTGGCCTGACGGACATATTTCGAGATATTTCTTCTTCTTGTTGTTCTTCCTCTGCACAGCTAAGCTGGAAGTGGCATTTGCGGCTCGCACTAGTGCAGAGTTATCTCAAAGAAAGGGGCCACGGTGTTTCTGTATCCCTATTATGTTGGTGCGGCTTCGGAACTTTTAAATATCTCGATATATCTCGAAAACTACGCTTCTGATCAAAAAATATCATAGAACATAAATTGTCGGAAACATAATTCTCTACAAAAAAGGTCTCTTAACATTTTGCCATAGCTCGCTTCGTTTCCGAGATATTTGCAGATTTATCTCAAGGGAAGGGGCCTGACGGACATATTTCGAGATATTTCTTCTTCTTGTTGTTCTTCCTCTGCACAGCTAAGCTGGAAGTGGCATTTGCGGCTCGCACTAGTGCAGAGTTATCTCAAAGAAAGGGGCCACGGTGTTTCTGTATCCCTATTATGTTGGTGCGGCTTCGACACTTTTAGATATCTCGATATATCTCGAAAACTACGCTTCTGATCAAAAAATATCATAGAACATAAATTGTAGGAAACATAATCCTCTACAAAAAACGTCTCTTAACATTTTGCCATAGCTCGCTTCGTTTCCGAGATATTTGCCGATTCAGCTCAAAGGAACTGGCCTGACGGACATATTTCGAGATATTTCTTCTTCTTATTGTTCTTCTTCTGCACAGCTAAGCTGGAAGTGGCATTTGCGGCTCGCACTAGTGCAGAGTTATCTCAAAGAAAGGGGCCACGGTATTTCTGTATCCCTATTATGTTGGTGCGGCTTCGGAACTTTTAAATATCTCGATATATCTCGAAAACTACGCTTCTGATCAAAAAATATCATAGAACATAAATTGTAGGAAACATAATTCTCTACAAAAAAGGTCTCTCAACATTTTGCCATACCTCGCATCGTTTCCGAGATATTTGCAGATATATCTCAAGGGAAGGGGCCTGACGGACACATTTCGAGATATTTCTTCTTCTTGTTGTTCTTCTTCTGCACAGCTAAGCTGGAAGTGGCATTTGCGGCTCGCACTAGTGCAGAGTTATCTCAAAGAAAGGGGCCACGGTGTTTCTGTATCTCTATTATGTTGGTGCGGCTTTGGAACTTTTAAATATCTCGATATATCTCGAAAACTACGCTTCTGATCAAAAAATATCATAGAACATAAATTGTAGGAAACATAATTCTCTACAAAAAAGGTCTCTTAACATTTTGCCATAGCTCGCTTCGTTTCCGAGATATTTGCAGATATATCTCAAGGGAAGGGGCCTGACGGACATATTTCGAGATATTTCTTCTTCTTGTTGTTCTTCTTCTGCACAGCTAAGCTGGAAGTGGCATTTACAGCTCGCAATAGTGCAGAGTTATCTCAAAGAAAGGGGCCACGGTGTTTCTGTATCTCTATTATGTTGGTGCGGTTTCGGAACTTTTAAATATCTTGATATATCTCGAGAACTACGCATCTGATCAAAAAATATCATAGAACATAAAAAGTAGGAAACTTAATTCTCTACAAATAAGGTCTCTTAACATTTTGCCATAGCTCGCTTCGTTTCCGAGATATTTGCAGATTTATCTCAAGGGAAGGGGCCTGACGGACATATTTCGAGATATTTCTTCTTCTTGTTGTTCTTCTGCGCAGCTAAGCTGGAAGTGGCATTTGCAGGTCGCAATAGTGCAGAGATATCTCAAAGAAAGGGGCCACGCTGTTTCTGTATCTCTATTATGTTGGTGCGGCTTCGGAACTTTTAAATATCTTGATATATATCGAGAGCTACGCGTCTGATCAAAAAATATCATAGAACATAAAAAGTAGGAAACATAGTTCTCTACAAAAAAGGTGTCTTAACATTTTGCCATAGCTCGCTTCGTTTCCGAGATATTTGCAGATATATCTCAAGGGAAGGGGCCTGACGGACATATTTCGAGATATTTCTTCTTCTTGTTGTTCTTCTTCTGCACAGCTAAGCTGGAAGTGGCATTTGCGGCTCGCACTAGTGCAGAGTTATCTCAAAGAAAGGGGCCACGGTGTTTCTGTATCTCTATTATGTTGGTGCGGCTTCGGAACTTTTAAATATCTCGATATATCTCGAAAACTACGCTTCTGATCAAAAACTATCATAGAACATAAATTGTAGGAAACATAATTCTCTACAAAAAAGGTCTCTTAACATTTTGTCATAGCTCGCTTCGTTTCCGAGATATTTGCAGATATATCTCAAGGGAAGGGGCCTGACGGACATATTTCGAGATATTTCTTCTTCTTGTTGTTCTTCTTCTGCACAGCTAAGCTGGAAGTGGCATTTGCGGCTCTCACTAGTGCAGAGTTATCTCAAAGAAAGGGGCCACGGTGTTTCTGTATCTCTATTATGTTGGTGCGGCTTCGGAACTTTTAAATATCTCGATATATCTCGAAAACTACGCTTCTGATCAAAAAATATCATAGAACATAAATTGTAGGAAACATAATTCTCTACAAAAAACGTCTCTTAACATTTTGCCATAGCTCGCTTCGTTTCCGAGATATTTGCAGATATATCTCAAGGGCAGGGGCCTGACGGACATATTTCGAGATATTTCTTCTTCTTGATGTTCTTCTTCTGCACAGCTAAGCTGGAAGTGGCATTTGCAGCTCGCAATAGTGCAGAGTTATCTCAAAGAAAGGGGCCACGGTGCTTCTGTATCTCTATTATGTTGGTGCGGCTTCGGAACTTTTAAATATCTTGATATATCTCGAGAACTACGCATCTGATCAAAGAATATCATAGAACATGAATTGTAGGAAACATAATTCTCTACAAAAAAGGTCTCTTAACATTTTGCCATAGCTCGCTTCGTTTCCGAGATATTTGCAGATATATCTCAAGGGAAGGGGCCTGACGGACATATTTCGAGATATTTCTTCTTCTTGTTGTTCTTCTTCTGCACAGCTAAGCTGGAAGTGGCATTTGCGGCTCGCACTAGTGCAGAGTTATCTCAAAGAAAGGGGCCACGGTATTTCTGTATCCCTATTATGTTGGTGCGGCTTCGGAACTTTTAAATATCTCGATATATCTCGAAAACTACGCTTCTGATCAAAAAATATCATAGAACATAAATTGTAGGAAACATAATTGTCTACAAAAAAGGTCTCTTAACATTTTGTCATAGCTCGCTTCGTTTCCGAGATATTTGCAGATATATCTCAAGGGAAGGGGCCTGACGGACATATTTCGAGATATTTCTTCTTCTTGTTGTTCTTCTTCTGCACAGCTAAGCTGGAAGTGGCATTTGCGGCTCGCACTAGTGCAGAGTTATCTCAAAGAAAGGGGCCACGGTGTTTCTGTATCCCTATTATGTTGGTGCGGCTTCGGAACTTTTAATTATCTCGATATATCTCGAAAACTACGCTTCTGATCAAAAAATATCATAGAACTTAAATTGTAGGAAACATAATTCTCTACAAAAAACGTCTCTTAACATTTTGCCATAGCTCGCTTCGTTTCCGAGATATTTGCAGATATATCTCAAGGGCAGGGGCCTGACGGACATATTTCGAGATATTTCTTCTTCTTGTTGTCCTTCTTCTGCACAGCTAAGCTGGAAGTGGCATTTACAGCTCGCAATAGTGCAGAGTTATCTCAAAGAAAGGGGCCACGGTGTTTCTGTATCTCTATTATGTTGGTGCGGCTTCGGAACTTTTAAATATCTTGATATATCTCGAGAACTACGCATCAGATAAAAAAATATCATAGAACATAAAAAGTAGGAAACTTAATTCTCCACAAAAAAGGTCTCTTAACATTTTGCCATAGCCCTCTTCGTTTCCGAGATATTTGCAGATTTATCTCAAGGGAAGGGGCCTGACGGACATTAATCGAGATATTTCTTCTTCTTGATGTTCTTCTTCTGCACAGCTAAGCTGGAAGTGGCATTTGCAGCTCGCAATAGTGCAGAGTTATCTCAAAGAAAGGGGCCACGGTGTTTCTGTATCTCTATTATGTTGGTGCGGCTTCGGAACTTTTAAATATCTTCATATATCTCGAGAACTACGCATCTGATCAAAGAATATCATAGAACATAAATTGTAGGAAACATAATTCTCTACAAAAAAGGTCTCTTAACATTTTGCCATAGCTCGCTTCGTTTCCGAGATATTTGCAGATATATCTCAAGGGAAGGGGCCTGACGGACATATTTCGAGATATTTCTTCTTCTTGTTGTTCTTCTTCTGCACAGCTAAGCTGGAAGTGGCATTTGCGGCTCGCACTAGTGCAGAGTTATCTCAAAGAAAGGGGCCACGGTGTTTCTGTATCTCTATTATGTTGGTGCGGTTTCGGAACTTTTAAATATCTTGATATATCTCGAGAACTACGCATCTGATCAAAAAATATCATGGAACATAAAAAGTAGGAAACTTAATTCTCTACAAATAAGGTCTCTTAACATTTTGCCATAGCTCGCTTCGTTTCCGAGATATTTGCAGATATATCTCAAGGGAAGGGGCCTGACGGACATATTTCGAGATATTTCTTCTTCTTGTTGTTCTTCTTCTGCACAGCTAAGCTGGAAGTGGCATTTGCAGCTCGCAATAGTGCAGAGTTATCTCAAAGAAAGGGGCCACGGTGTTTCTGTATCTCTATTATGTTGGTGCGGCTTCGGAACTTTTAAATATCTTGATATATCTCGAGAACTACGCATCTGATCAAAAAATATCATGGAACATAAAAAGTAGCAAACTTAATTCTCTACAAAAAAGGTCTCTTAACATTTTGCCATAGCTCGCTTCGTTTCCGAGATATTTGCAGATTTATCTCAAGGGAAGGGGCCTGACGGACATATTTCGAGATATTTCTTCTTCTTGTTGTTCTTCTTCTGCACAGCTAAGCTGGAAGTGGCATTTGCGGCTCGCCCTAGTGCAGAGTTATCTCAAAGAAAGGGGCCACGGTGTTTCTGTATCTCTATTATGTTGGTGCGGCTTCGGAACTTTTAAATATCTTGATATATCTCGAGAACTACGCATCTGATCAAAAAATATCATAGAACATAAAAAGTAGGAAACTTAATTCTCTACAAAAAAGGTCTCTTAACATTTTGCCATAGCTCGCTTCGTTTCCGAGATATTTGCAGATTTATCACAAGGGAAGGGGCCTGACGGACATATTTCGAGATATTTCTTCTTCTTGTTGTTCTTCTTCTGCACAGCTAAGCTGGAAGTGGCATTTGCGGCTCGCACTATTGCAGAGTTATCTCAAAGAAAGGGGCCACGGTGTTTCTGTATCTCTATTATGTTGGTGCGGCTTCGGAACTTTTAAATATCTTGATATATCTCGAGAACTACGCATCAGATAAAAAAATATCATAGAACATAAAAAGTAGGAAACTTAATTCTCCACAAAAAAGGTCTCTTAACATTTTGCAATAGCCCTCTTCGTTTCCGAGATATTTGCAGATTTATCTCAAGGGAAGGGGCCTGACGGACATTAATCGAGATATTTCTTCTTCTTGATGTTCTTCTTCTGCACAGCTAAGCTGGAAGTGGCATTTGCAGCTCGCAATAGTGCAGAGTTATCTCAAAGAAAGGGGCCACGGTGTTTCTGTATCTCTATTATGTTGGTGCGGCTTCGGAACTTTTAAATATCTTCATATATCTCGAGAACTACGCATCTGATCAAAGAATATCATAGAACATAAATTGTAGGAAACATAATTCTCTACAAAAAAGGTCTCTTAACATTTTGCCATAGCTCGCTTCGTTTCCGAGATATTTGCAGATATATCTCAAGGGAAGGGGCCTGACGGACATATTTCGAGATATTTCTTCTTCTTGTTGTTCTTCTTCTGCACAGCTAAGCTGGAAGTGGCATTTGCGGCTCGCACTAGTGCAGAGTTATCTCAAAGAAAGGGGCCACGGTGTTTCTGTATCTCTATTATGTTGGTGCGGTTTCGGAACTTTTAAATATCTTGATATATCTCGAGAACTACGCATCTGATCAAAAATATCATAGAACATAAAAAGTAGGAAACTTAATTCTCTACAAATAAGGTCTCTTAACATTTTGCCATAGCTCGCTTCGTTTCCGAGATATTTGCAGATTTATCTCAAGGGAAGGGGCCTGACGGACATATTTCGAGATATTTCTTCTTCTTGTTGTTCTTCTGCGCAGCTAAGCTGGAAGTGGCATTTGCAGCTCACAATAGTGCAGAGATATCTCAAAGAAAGGGGCCACGCTGTTTCTGTATCTCTATTATGTTGGTGCGGCATCGGAACTTTTAAATATCTTGATATATATCGAGAGCTACGCGTCTGATCAAAAAATATCATAGAACATAAAAAGTAGGAAACATAATTCTCTACAAAAAAGGTCTCTTAACATTTTGCCATAGCTCGCTTCGTTTCCGAGATATTTGCAGATATATCTCAAGGGAAGGGGCCTGACGGACATATTTCGAGATATTTCTTCTTCTTGTTGTTCTTCTTCTGCACAGCTAAGCTGGAAGTGGCATTTGCAGCTCGCAATAGTGCAGAGTTATCTCAAAGAAAGGGGCCACGGTGTTTCTGTATCTCTATTATGTTGGTGCGGCTTCGGAACTTTTAAATATCTTGATATATCTCGAGAACTACGCATCTGATCAAAAAATATCATGGAACATAAAAAGTAGCAAACTTAATTCTCTACAAAAAAGGTCTCTTAACATTTTGCCATAGCTCGCTTCGTTTCCGAGATATTTGCAGATTTATCTCAAGGGAAGGGGCCTGACGGACATATTTCGAGATATTTCTTCTTCTTGTTGTTCTTCTTCTGCACAGCTAAGCTGGAAGTGGCATTTGCGGCTCGCCCTAGTGCAGAGTTATCTCAAAGAAAGGGGCCACGGTGTTTCTGTATCTCTATTATGTTGGTGCGGCTTCGGAACTTTTAAATATCTTGATATATCTCGAGAACTACGCATCTGATCAAAAAATATCATACAACATAAAAAGTAGGAAACTTAATTCTCCACAAAAAAGGTCTCTTAACATTTTGCCATAGCCCTCTTCGTTTCCGAGATATTTGCCGATTTATCTCAAGGGAAGGGGCCTGACGGACATTAATCGAGATATTTCTTCTTCTTGATGTTCTTCTTCTGCACAGCTAAGCTGGAAGTGGCATTTGCAGCTCGCAATAGTGCAGAGTTATCTCAAAGAAAGGGGCCACGGTGTTTCTGTATCTCTATTATGTTGGTGCGGCTTCGGAACTTTTAAATATCTTGATATATCTCGAGAACTACGCATCTGATCAAAGAATATCATAGAACATAAATTGTAGGAAACATAATTCTCTACAAAAAAGGTCTCTTAACATTTTGCCATAGCTCGCTTCGTTTCCGAGATATTTGCAGATTTATCTCAAGGGAAGGGGCCTGACGGACATATTTCGAGATATTTCTTCTTCTTGTTGTTCTTCTTCTGCACAGCTAAGCTGGAAGTGGCATTTACAGCTCGCAATAGTGCAGAGTTATCTCAAAGAAAGGGGCAACGGTGTTTCTGTATCTCTATTATGTTGGTTCGGCTTCGGGACTTTTAAATATCTCGATATATCTCGAAAACTACGCTTCTGATCAAAAAATATCATAGAACATAAAAAGTAGGAAACATTATTCTCTACAAAAAAGGTCTCTTAACATTTTGCCATAGCTCGCTTCGTTTCCGAGATATTTGCAGATTCATCTCAAGGGAAGGGGTCTGACGGACATATTTCGAGATATTTCTTCTTCTTGTTGTTCTTCTTCTGCACAGCTAAGCTCGAAGCGGCATTTGCAGCTCGCAATAGTGCAGAGTTATCTCAAAGAAAGAGGCCACGGTGTTTCTGTACCTCTATTATGTTGGTGCGGCTTCGGAACTTTTAAATATCTTGATATATCTCGAGAACTACGCATCTGATCAAAAAATATCATAGAACATAAAAAGTAGGAAACTTAATTCTCTACAAAAAAGGTCTCTTAACATTTTGCCATAGCTCGCTTCGTTTCCCAGATATTTGCAGATTTATCTCAAGGGAAGGGGCCTGACGGACATATTTCGAGATATTTCTTCTTCTTGTTGTTCTTCTTCTGCACAGCTGAGCTGGAAGTGGCATTTGCAGGTCGCAATAGTGCAGAGTTATCTCAATGAAAGGGGCCACGGTGTTTCTGTATCTCTATTATGTTGGTGCGGCTTCGGAACTTTTAAATATCTCGATATATCTCGAAAACTACGCTTCTGATCAAAAAATATCATAGAACATAAATTGTAGGAAACATAATTCTTTACAAAAAAGGTCTCTTAACATTTTGCCATAGCTCGCTTCGTTTCCGAGATATTTGCAGATTTATCTCAAGGGAAGGGGCCTGACGGACATATTTCGAGATATTTCTTCTTCTTGTTGTTCTTCTTCTGCACAGCTAAGCTGGAAGTGGCATTTGCGGCTCGCACTAGTGCAGAGTTATCTCAAAGAAAGGGGCCACGGTGTTTCTGTATCTCTATTATGTTGGTGCGGCTTCGGAACCTTTAAATATCTCGATATATCTCGAAAACTACGCTTCTGATCAAAAAATATCATAGAACATAAATTGTAGGAAACATAATTCTCTACAAAAAACGTATCTTAACATTTTGCCATAGCTCGCTTCGTTTCCGAGATATTTGCAGATTTATCTCAAGGGAAGGGGCCTGACGGACATATTTCGAGATATTTCTTCTTCTTGTTGTTCTTCTTCTGCACAGATAAGCTGGAAGTGGCATTTGCGGCTCGCACTAGTGCAGAGTTATCTCAAAGAAAGGGGCCACGGTGTTTCTGTATCTCTATTATGTTGGTGCGGCTTCGGAACTTTTAAATATCTCGATATATCTCGAAATCTACGCTTCTGATCAAAAAATATCATACAACATAAATTGTAGGAAACATAATTCTCTACAAAAAACGTATCTTAACATTTTGCCATAGCTCGCTTCGTTTCCGAGATATTTGCAGATTTATCTCAAGGGAAGGGGCCTGACGGACATATTTCGAGATATTTCTTCTTCTTGTTGTTCTTCTTCTGCACAGCTGAGCTCGAAGCGGCATTTGCAGCTCGCAATAGTGCAGAGTTATCTCAAAGAAAGGGGCCACGGTGTTTCTGTATCTCTATTATGTTGGTTCGGCTTCGGGACTTTTAAATATCTCGATATATCTCGAAAACTACGCTTCTGATCAAAAAATATCATAGAACATAAAAAGTAGGAAACTTAATTCTCTACAAAAAAGGTCTCTTAACATTTTGCTATAGCTCGCTTCGTTTCCGAGATATTTGCAGATTTATCTCAAGGAAAGGGGCCTGACGGACATATTTCGAAATATTTCTTCTTCTTGTTGTTCTTCTTCTGCACAGCTAAGCCGGAAGTGGCATTTGCGGCTCGCACTATTGCAGAGTTATCTCAAAGAAAGGGGCCACGGTGTTTCTGTATCTCTATTATGTTGGTGCGGCTTCGTAACTTTTAAATATCTCGATATATCTCGAAAACTACGCTTCTGATCAAAAAATATCATAGAACATAAATTGTAGGAAACATAATTCTCTACAAAAAAGGTCTCTTAACATTTTGCCATAGCTCGCTTGGTTTCCGAGATATTTGCAAATATATCTCAAGGGCAGGGGCCTGACGGACATATTTCGAGATATTTCTTCTTCTTGTTGTTCTTCTTCTGCACAGCTAAGCTGGAAGTGGCATTTACAGCTCGCAATATTGCAGAGTTATCTCAAAGAAAGGGGCCACGGTGTTTCTGTATCTCTATTATGTTGGTGCGGTTTCGGAACTTTTAAATATCTTGATATATCTCGAGAACTACGCATCTGATCAAAAAATATCATAGAACATAAAAAGTAGGAAACTTAATTCTCTACAAAAAAGGTCTCTTAACATTTTGCCATAGCTCGCTTCGTTTCCGAGATATTTGCAGATTTATCTCAAGGGAAGGGGCCTGACGGACATATTTCGAGATATTTCTTCTTCTTGTTGTTCTTCTTCTGCACAGCTAAGCTGGAAGTGGCATTTACAGCTCGCAATAGTGCAGAGTTATCTCAAAGAAAGGGGCCACGGTGTTTCTGTATCTCTATTATGTTGGTGCGGTTTCGGAACTTTTAAATATCTTGATATATCTCGAGAACTACGCATCTGATCAAAAAATATCATAGAACATAAAAAGTAGGAAACTTAATGCTCTACAAATAAGGTCTCTTAACATTTTGCCATAGCTCGCTTCGTTTCCGAGATATTTGCAGATTTATCTCAAGGGAAGGGGCCTCACGGACATATTTCGAGATATTTCTTCTTCTTGTTGTTCTTCTTCTGCACAGCTAAGCTGGAAGTGGCATTTGCAGCTTGCAATAGTGCAGAGATATCTCAAAGAAAGGGGCCACGGTGTTTCTGTATCTCTATTATGTTGGTGCGGCTTCGGAACTTTTAAATATCTTGATATATCTCGAGAACTACGCGTCTGATCAAAAAATATCATAGAACATAAAAAGTAGGAAACATAATTCTCTACAAAAAAGGTCTCTTAACATTTTGCCACAGCTCGCGTCGTTTCCGAGATATTTGCAGATTTATCTCAAGGGAAGGGGCCTGACGGACATATTTCGAGATATTTCTTCTTCTAGTTGTTCTTCTTCTGCACAGCTAAGCTGGAAGTGGCATTTGCGGCTCGCACTAGTGCAGAGTTATCTCAAAGAAAGGGGCCACGGTGTTTCTGTATCTGTATTATGTTGGTGCGGCTTCGGAACTTTTAAATATCTTGATATATCTCGAGAACTACGCATCTGATCACAAAATATCATAGAACATAAAAAGTAGGAAACTTAATTCTCTACAAAAAAGATCTCTTAACATTTTGCCATAGCTCGCTTCGTTTCCGAGATATTTGCAGATTTATCTCAAGGGAAGGGGCCTGACGGACATATTTCGAGATATTTCTTCTTCTTGTTGTTCTTCTTCTGCACAGCTAAGCTGGAAGTGGCATTTGCGGCTCGCACTAGTGCAGAGTTATCTCAAAGAAAGGGGCCACGGTGTTTCTGTATCTGTATTATGTTGGTGCGGCTTCGGAACTTTTAAATATCTTGATATATCTCGAGAACTACGCGTCTGATCAAAAAATATCATAGAACATAAAAAGTAGGAAACATAATTCTCTACAAAAAAGGTCTCTTAACATTTTGCCATAGCTCGCTTCGTTTCCGAGATATTTGCAGATTTATCTCAAGGGAAGGGGCCTGACGGACATATTTCGAGATATTTCTTCTTCTTGTTGTTCTTCTTCTGCACAGCTAAGCTGGAAGTGGCATTTGCGGCTCGCACTAGTGCACAGTTATCTCAAAGAAAGGGGCCACGGTGTTTCTGTATCCCTAATATGTTGGTGCGGCTTCGGAACTTTTAAGTATCTCGATATATCTCG
The DNA here is from genome assembly GCF_051020975.1 of Osmia lignaria lignaria. NCBI lineage: Eukaryota > Metazoa > Arthropoda > Insecta > Hymenoptera > Megachilidae > Osmia > Osmia lignaria. The sequence goes on along the minus strand of NW_027478160.1, from coordinate 24,419,961 downwards.
AAAACTACGCTTCTGATCAAAAAATATCATAGAACATAAATTGTAGGAAACATAATTCTCTACAAAAAAGGTCTCTTAACATTTTGCCATAGCTCGCTTGGTTTCCGAGATATTTGCAGATATATCTCAAGGGCAGGGGCCTGACGGACATATTTCGAGATATTTCTTCTTCTTGTTGTTCTTCTTCTGCACAGCTAAGCTGGAAGTGGCATTCGCGGCTCGCACTAGTGCAGAGTTATCTCAAAGAAAGGGGCCACGGTGTTTCTGTATCTCTATTATGTTGGTGCGGCTTCGGAACCTTTAAATATCTCGATATATCTCGAAAACTACGCTTCTGATCAAAAAATATCATACAACATAAATTGTAGGAAACATAATTCTCTACAAAAAACGTATCTTAACATTTTGCCATAGCTCGCTTCGTTTCCGAGATATTTGCAGATTCAGCTCAAAGGAACGGGCCTGACGGACATATTTCGAGATACTTCTTCTTCTTGTTGTTCTTCCTCTGCACAGCTAAGCTGGAAGTGGCATTTGCGGCTCGCAATAGTGCAGAGTTATCTCAAAGAAAGGGGCCACGGTGTTTCTGTATCTCTATTATGTTGGTGCGGCTTCGGAACTTTTAAATATCTTGATATATCTCGAGAACTACGCATCTGATCAAAAAATATCATAGAACATAAAAAGTAGGAAACTTAATTCTCTACAAAAAAGGTCTCTTAACATTTTGCCATAGCTCGCTTCGTTTCCGAGATATTTGCAGATTTATCTCAAGGGAAGGGGCCTGACGGACATATTTCGAGATATTTCTTCTTCTTGTTGTTCTTCTTCTGCACAGCTGAGCTCGAAGCGGCATTTGCGGCTCGCAATAGTGCAGAGTTATCTCAAAGAAAGAGGCCACGGTGTTTCTGTATCTCTATTATGTTGGTGCGGCTTCGGAACTTTTAAATATCTTGATATATCTCGAGAACTACGCATCTGATCAAAAAATATCATAGAACATAAAAAGTAGGAAACGTAATTCTCTACAAAAAAGGTCTCTTAACATTTTGCCATAGCTCGCTTCGTTTCCGAGATATTTGCAGATTTATCTCAAGGGAAGGGGCCTGACGGACATATTTCGAGATATTTCTTCTTCTTGTTGTTCTTCTTCTGCACAGCTGAGCTGGAAGTGGCATTTGCAGGTCGCAATAGTGCAGAGTTATCTCAAAGAAAGGGGCCACGGTGTTTCTGTATCTCTATTATGTTGGTGCGGCTTCGGAACTTTTAAATATCTCGATATATCTCGAAAACTACGCTTCTGATCAAAAAATATCATAGAACATAAATTGTAGGAAACATAATTCTTTACAAAAAAGGTCTCTTAACATTTTGCCATAGCTCGCTTCGTTTCCGAGATATTTGCAGATTTATCTCAACGGAAGGGGCCTGACGGACATATTTCGAGATATTTCTTCTTCTTGTTGTTCTTCTTCTGCACAGCTAAGCTGGAAGTGGCATTTGCGGCTCGCACTAGTGCAGAGTTATCTCAAAGAAAGGGGCCACGGTGTTTCTGTATCTCTATTATGTTGGTGCGGCTTCGGAACCTTTAAATATCTCGATATATCTCGAAAACTACGCTTCTGATCAAAAAATATCATACAACATAAATTGTAGGAAACATAATTCTCTACAAAAAACGTATCTTAACATTTTGCCATAGCTCGCTTCGTTTCCGAGATATTTGCAGATTCAGCAAAAAGGAACGGGCCTGACGGACATATTTCGAGATACTTCTTCTTCTTGTTGTTCTTCCTCTGCACAGCTAAGCTGGAAGTGGCATTTGCGGCTCGCAATAGTGCAGAGTTATCTCAAAGAAAGGGGCCACGGTGTTTCTGTATCTCTATTATGTTGGTGCGGCTTCGGAACTTTTAAATATCTTGATATATCTCGAGAACTACGCATCTGATTAAAAAATATCATAGAACATAAAAAGTAGGAAACTTAATTCTCTACAAAAAAGGTCTCTTAACATTTTGCCATAGCTCGCTTCGTTTCCGAGATATTTGCAGATTTATCTCAAGGGAAGGGGCCTGACGGACATATTTCGAGATATTTCTTCTTCTTGTTGTTCTTCTTCTGCACAGCTGAGCTGGAAGTGGCATTTGCAGGTCGCAATAGTGCAGAGTTATCTCAAGGAAAGGGGCCACGGTGTTTCTGTATCTCTATTATGTTGGTGCGGCTTCGGAACTTTTAAATATCTCGATATATCTCGAAAACTACGCTTCTGATCAAAAAATATCATAGAACATAAATTGTAGGAAACATAATTCTTTACAAAAAAGGTCTCTTAACATTTTGCCATAGCTCGCTTCGTTTCCGAGATATTTGCAGATTTATCTCAAGGGAAGGGGCCTGACGGACATATTTCGAGATATTTCTTCTTCTTGTTGTTCTTCTTCTGCACAGCTAAGCTGGAAGTGGCATTTGCGGCTCGCACTAGTGCAGAGTTATCTCAAAGAAAGGGGCCACGGTGTTTCTGTATCTCTATTATGTTGGTGCGGCTTCGGAACTTTTCAATATCTCGATATACCTCGAAAACTACGCTTCTGATCAAAAAATATCATAGAACATAAATTGTAGGAAACATAATTCTCTACAAAAAAGGTCTCTTAACATTTTGCCATAGCTCGCTTCGTTTCCGAGATATTTGCAGATTTATCTCAAGGGAAGGGGCCTGACGGACATATTTCGAGATATTTCTTCTTCTTGTTGTTCTTCTTCTGCACAGCTAAGCTGGAAGTGGCATTTGCGGCTCGCACTAGTGCAGAGTTACCTCAAAGAAAGGGGCCACGGTGTTTCTGTATCTGTATTATGTTGGTGCGGCTTCGGAACTTTTAAATATCTTGATATATCTCGAGAACTACGCGTCTGATCAAAAAATATCATAGAACATAAAAAGTAGGAAACATAATTCTCTACAAAAAAGGTCTCTTAACATTTTGCCATAGCTCGCTTCGTTTCCGAGATATTTGCAGATTTATCTCAAGGGAAGGGGCCTGACGGACATATTTCGAGATATTTCTTCTTCTTGTTGTTCTTCTTCTGCACAGCTAAGCTAGAAGTGGCATTTGCGGCTCGCACTAGTGCACAGTTATCTCAAAGAAAGGGGCCACGGTGTTTCTGTATCTCTAATATGTTGGTGCGGCTTCGGAACTTTTAAGTATCTCGATATATCTCGAAAACTACGCTTCTGATCAAAAAATATCATAGAACATAAATTGTAGGAAACATAATTCTCTACAAAAAAGGTCTCTTAACATTTTGCCATAGCTCGCTTGGTTTCCGAGATATTTGCAGATATATCTCAAGGGCAGGGGCCTGACGGACATATTTCGAGATATTTCTTCTTCTTGTTGTTCTTCTTCTGCACAGCTAAGCTGGAAGTGGCATTTACAGCTCGCAATAGTGCAGAGTTATCTCAAAGAAAGGGGCCACGGTGTTTCTGTATCTCTATTATGTTGGTGCGGTTTCGGAACTTTTAAATATCTTGATATATCTCGAGAACTACGCATCTGATCAAAAAATATCATAGAACATAAAAAGTAGGAAACTTAATTCTCTACAAAAAAGGTCTCTTACCATTTTGCCATAGCTCGCTTCGTTTCCGAGATATTTGCAGATTCAGCTCAAAGGAACTGGCCTGACGGACATATTTCGAGATATTTCTTCTTCTTGTTGTTCTTCCTCTGCACAGCTAAGCTGGAAGTGGCATTTGCGGCTCGCACTAGTGCAGAGTTATCTCAAAGAAAGGGGCCACGGTGTTTCTGTATCTCTATTATGTTGGTGTGGCTTCGGAACTTTTAAATATCTCGATATATCTCGAAAACTACGCTTCTGATCAAAAAATATCATAGAGCGTAAATTGTAGGAAACATTATTCTCTACAAAAAAGGTCTCTTAACATTTTGCCATAGCTCGCTTCGTTTCCGAGATATTTGCAGATTCATCTCAAGGGAAGTGGCCTGACGGACATATTTCGAGATATTTCTTCTTCTTGTTGTTCTTCTTCTGCACAGCTAAGCTGGAAGTGGCATTTGCAGCTCGCAATAGTGCAGAGTTATCTTAAAGAAAGGGGCCACGGTGTTTCTGTATCTCTATTATGTTGGTGCGGCTTCGGAACTTTTAAATATCTTGATATATCTCGAGAACTACGCATCTGATCAAAAAATGTCATAGAACATAAAAAGTAGGAAACTTAATTCTCTACAAAAAAGGTCTCTTAACATTTTGCCATAGCTCGCTTCGTTTCCGAGATATTTGCATATTTATCTCAAGGGAAGGGGCCTAACGGACATATTTCGAGATATTTGTTCTTCTTGTTGTTCTTCTTCTGCACAGCTAAGCTGGAAGTGGCATTTGCGGCTCGCACTAGTGCAGAGTTATCTCAAAGAAAGGGGCCACCGTGTTTCTGTATCTCTATTATGTTGGTGCGGCTTCGGAACTTTTAAATATCTCGATATATCTCGAAAACTACGCTTCTGATCAAAAAATATCATAGAGCGTAAATTGTAGGAAACATTATTCTCTACAAAAAAGGTCTCTTAACATTTTGCCATAGCTCGCTTCGTTTCCGAGATATTTGCAGATTCATCTCAAGGGAAGGGGTCTGACGGACATATTTCGAGATATTTCTTCTTCTTGTTGTTCTTCTTCTGCACAGCTAAGCTCGAAGCGGCATTTGCAGCTCGCAATAGTGCAGAGTTATCTCAAAGAAAGAGGCCACGGTGTTTCTGTACCTCTATTATGTTGGTGCAGTTTCGGAACTTTTAAATATCTTGATATATCTCGAGAACTACGCATCTGATCAAAAAATACCATCGAACATAAAAAGTAGGAAACTTAATTCTCTACAAAAAAGGTCTCTTAACATTTTGCCATAGCTCGCTTCGTTTCCGAGATATTTGCAGATTCATCTCAAGGGAAGGGGTCTGACGGACATATTTCGAGATATTTCTTCTTCTTGTTGTTCTTCTTCTGCACACCTAAGCTCGAAGCGGCATTTGCAGCTCGCAATAGTGCAGAGTTATCTCAAAGAAAGAGGCCACGGTGTTTCTGTATCTCTATTATGTTGGTGCGGCTTCGGAACTTTTAAATATCTTGATATATCTCGAGAACTACGCATCTGATCAAAAAATGTCATAGAACATAAAAAGTAGGAAACTTAATTCTCTACAAAAAAGGTCTCTTAACATTTTGCCATAGCTCGCTTCGTTTCCGAGATATTTGCATATTTATCTCAAGGGAAGGGGCCTAACGGACATATTTCGAGATATTTGTTCTTCTTGTTGTTCTTCTTCTGCACAGCTAAGCTGGAAGTGGCATTTGCGGCTCGCACTAGTGCAGAGTTATCTCAAAGAAAGGGGCCACCGTGTTTCTGTATCTCTATTATGTTGGTGCGGCTTCGGAACTTTTAAATATCTCGATATATCTCGAAAACTACGCTTCTGATCAAAAAATATCATAGAGCGTAAATTGTAGGAAACATTATTCTCTACAAAAAAGGTCTCTTAACATTTTGCCATAGCTCGCTTCGTTTCCGAGATATTTGCAGATTCATCTCAAGGGAAGGGGTCTGACGGACATATTTCGAGATATTTCTTCTTCTTGTTGTTCTTCTTCTGCACAGCTAAGCTCGAAGCGGCATTTGCAGCTCGCAATAGTGCAGAGTTATCTCAAAGAAAGAGGCCACGGTGTTTCTGTACCTCTATTATGTTGGTGCAGTTTCGGAACTTTTAAATATCTTGATATATCTCGAGAACTACGCATCTGATCAAAAAATACCATCGAACATAAAAAGTAGGAAACTTAATTCTCTACAAAAAAGGTCTCTTAACATTTTGCCATAGCTCGCTTCGTTTCCGAGATATTTGCAGATTCATCTCAAGGGAAGGGGTCTGACGGACATATTTCGAGATATTTCTTCTTCTTGTTGTTCTTCTTCTGCACACCTAAGCTCGAAGCGGCATTTGCAGCTCGCAATAGTGCAGAGTTATCTCAAAGAAAGAGGCCACGGTGTTTCTGTATCTCTATTATGTTGGTGCGGCTTCGGAACTTTTAAATATCTTGATATATCTCGAGAACTACGCATCTGATCAAAAAATATCATAGAACATAAAAAGTAGGAAACTTAATTCTCTACAAAAAAGGTCTCTTAACATTTTGCCATAGCTCGCTTCGTTTCCGAGATATTTGCAGATTTATCTCAAGGGAAGGGGCCTGACGGACATATTTCGAGATATTTCTTCTTCTTGTTGTTCTTCTTCTGCACAGCTGAGCTGGAAGTGGCATTTGCAGGTCGCAATAGTGCAGAGTTATCTCAAAGAAAGGGGCCACGGTGTTTCTGTATCTGTATTATGTTGGTGCGGCTTCGGAACTTTTAAATATCTCGATATATCTCGAAAACTACGCTTCTGATCAAAAAATATCATAGAACATAAATTGTAGGAAACATAATTCTTTACAAAAAAGGTCTCTTAACATTTTGCCATAGCTCGCTTCGTTTCCGAGATATTTGCAGATTTATCTCAAGGGAAGGGGCCTGACGGACATATTTCGAGATATTTCTTCTTCTTGTTGTTCTTCTTCTGCACAGCTAAGCTGGAAGTGGCATTTGCGGCTCGCACTAGTGCAGAGTTATCTCAAAGAAAGGGGCCACGGTGTTTCTGTATCTCTATTATGTTGGTGCGGCTTCGGAACCTTTAAATATCTCGATATATCTCGAAAACTACGCTTCTGATCAAAAAATATCATAGAACATAAATTGTAGGAAACATAATTCTCTACAAAAAACGTATCTTAACATTTTGCCATAGCTCGCTTCGTTTCCGAGATATTTGCAGATTTATCTCAAGGGAAGGGGCCTGACGGACATATTTCGAGATATTTCTTCTTCTTGTTGTTCTTCTTCTGCACAGCTAAGCTGGAAGTGGCATTTGCGGCTCGCACTAGTGCAGAGTTACCTCAAAGAAAGGGGCCACGGTGTTTCTGTATCTGTATTATGTTGGTGCCGCTTCGGAACTTTTAAATATCTTGATATATCTCGAGAACTACGCGTCTGATCAAAAAATATCATAGAACATAAAAAGTAGGAAACATAATTCTCTACAAAAAAGGTCTCTTAACATTTTGCCATAGCTCGCTTCGTTTCCGAGATATTTGCAGATTTATCTCAAGGGAAGGGGCCTGACGGACATATTTCGAGCTATTTCTTCTTCTTGTTGTTCTTCTTCTGCACAGCTAACCTGGAAGTGGCATTTGCGGCTCGCACTAGTGCACAGTTATCTCAAAGAAAGGGGCCACGGTGTTTCTGTATCTCTAATATGTTGGTGCGGCTTCGGAACTTTTAAGTATCTCGATATATCTCGAAAACTACGCTTCTGATCAAAAAATATCATAGAACATAAATTGTAGGAAACATAATTCTCTACAAAAAAGGTCTCTTAACATTTTGCCATAGCTCGCTTGGTTTCCGAGATATTTGCAGATATATCTCAAGGGCAGGGGCCTGACGGACATATTTCGAGATATTTCTTCTTCTTGTTGTTCTTCTTCTGCACAGCTAAGCTGGAAGTGGCATTTACAGCTCGCAATAGTGCAGAGTTATCTCAAAGAATGGGGCCACGGTGTTTCTGTATCTCTATTATGTTGGTGCGGTTTCGGAACTTTTAAATATCTTGATATATCTCGAGAACTACGCATCTGATCAAAAAATATCATAGAACATAAAAAGTAGGAAACTTAATTCTCTACAAAAAAGGTCTCTTACCATTTTGCCATAGCTCGCTTCGTTTCCGAGATATTTGCAGATTCAGCTCAAAGGAACTGGCCTGACGGACATATTTCGAGATATTTCTTCTTCTTGTTGTTCTTCCTCTGCACAGCTAAGCTGGAAGTGGCATTTGCGGCTCGCACTAGTGCAGAGTTATCTCAAAGAAAGGGGCCACGGTGTTTCTGTATCTCTATTATGTTGGTGCGGCTTCGGAACTTTTAAATATCTCGATATATCTCGAAAACTACGCTTCTGATCAAAAAATATCATAGAGCGTAAATTGTAGGAAACATTATTCTCTACAAAAAAGGTCTCTTAACATTTTGCCATAGCTCGCTTCGTTTCCGAGATATTTGCAGATTCATCTCAAGGGAAGGGGTCTGACGGACATATTTCGAGATATTTCTTCTTCTTGTTGTTCTTCTTCTGCACAGCTAAGCTCGAAGCGGCATTTGCAGCTCGCAATAGTGCAGAGTTATCTCAAAGAAAGAGGCCACGGTGTTTCTGTACCTCTATTATGTTGGTGCAGCTTCGGAACTTTTAAATATCTTGATATATCTCGAGAACTACGCATCTGATCAAAAAATACCATCGAACATAAAAAGTAGGAAACTTAATTCTCTACAAAAAAGGTCTCTTAACATTTTGCCATAGCTCGCTTCGTTTCCGAGATATTTGCAGATTTATCTCAAGGGAAGGGGCCTGACGGACATATTTCGAGATATTTCTTCTTCTTGTTGTTCTTCTTCTGCACAGCTGAGCTGGAAGTGGCATTTGCAGGTCGCAATAGTGCAGAGTTATCTCAAAGAAAGGGGCCACGGTGTTCCTGTATCTGTATTATGTTGGTGCGGCTTCGGAACTTTTAAATATCTCGATATATCTCGAAAACTACGCTTCTGATCAAAAAATATCATAGAACATAAATTGTAGGAAACATAATTCTTTACAAAAAAGGTCTCTTAACATTTTGCCATAGCTCGCTTCGTTTCCGAGATATTTGCAGATTTATCTCAAGGGAAGGGGCCTGACGGACATATTTCGAGATATTTCTTCTTCTTGTTGTTCTTCTTCTGCACAGCTAAGCTGGAAGTGGCATTTGCGGCTCGCACTAGTGCAGAGTTATCTCAAAGAAAGGGGCCACGGTGTTTCTGTATCTCTATTATGTTGGTGCGGCTTCGGAACCTTTAAATATCTCGATATATCTCGAAAACTACGCTTCTGATCAAAAAATATCATAGAACATAAATTGTAGGAAACATAATTCTCTACAAAAAACGTATCTTAACATTTTGCCATAGCTCGCTTCGTTTCCGAGATATTTGCAGATTTATCTCAAGGGAAGGGGCCTGACGGACATATTTCGAGATATTTCTTCTTCTTGTTGTTCTTCTTCTGCACAGCTAAGCTGGAAGTGGCATTTGCGGCTCGCACTAGTGCACAGTTATCTCAAAGAAAGGGGCCACGGTGTTTCTGTATCTCTATTATGTTGGTGCGTCTTCGGAACTTTTAAATATCTCGATATATCTCGAAAACTACGCTTCTGATCAAAAAATATCATAGAACATAAATTGTAGGAAACATAATTCTCTACAAAAAACGTCTCTTAACATTTTGCCATAGCTCGCTTCGTTTCCGAGATATTTGCAGATTCAGCTCAAAGGAACTGGCCTGACGGACATATTTCGAGATATTTCTTCTTCTTGTTGTTCTTCCTCTGCACAGCTAAGCTGGAAGTGGCATTTGCAGCTCGCAATAGTGCAGAGTTATCTCAAAGAAAGTTGCCACGGTGTTTCTGTATCTCTATTATGTTGGTGCGGCTTCGGAACTTTTAAATATCTTGATATATCTCGAGAACTACGCATCTGATCAAAAAATGTCATAGAAGATAAAAAGTAGGAAACTTAATTCTCTACAAAAAAGGTCTCTTAACATTTCGCCATAGCTCGCTTCGTTTCCGAGATATTTGCAGATATATCTCAAGGGAAGGGGCCTGACGGACATATTTCGAGATATTTCTTCTTCTTGTTGTTCTTCTTCTGCACAGCTAAGCTGGAAGTGGCATTTGCGGCTCGCACTAGTGCACAGTTATCTCAAAGAAAGGGGCCGCGGTGTTTCTGTATCTCTATTATGTTGGTGCGTCTTCGGAACTTTTAAATATCTCGATATATCTCGAAAACTACGCTTCTGATCAAAAAATATCATAGAACATAAATTGTAGGAAACATAATTCTCTACAAAAAAGGTCTCTTAACATTTTGCCATAGCTCGCTTCGTTTCCGAGATATTTGCAGATTTATCTCAAGGGAAGGGGCCTAACGGACATATTTCGAGATATTTCTTCTTCTTGTTGTTCTTCTTCTGCACAGCTAAACTGGAAGTGGCATTTCCAGCTCGCAATAGTGCAGAGTTATCTCAAAGAAAGGGGCCACGGTGTTTCTGTATCTCTATTATGTTGGTGCGGCTTCGGAACTTTTAAATATCTTGATATATCTCGAGAACTACGCATCTGGTCAAAAAATATCATAGAACATAAAAAGTAGGAAACTTAATTCTCTACAAAAAAGGTCTCTCAACATTTTGCCATAGCTCGCTTCGTTTCCGAGATATTTGCAGATTTATCTCAAGGGAAGGGGCCTGACGGACATATTTCGAGATATTTCTTCTTCTTGTTGTTCTTCTTCTGCACAGCTAAGCTGGAAGTGGCATTTGCGGCTCGCACTAGTGCACAGTTATCTCAAAGAAAGGGGCCACGGTGTTTCTGTATCTCTATTATGTTGGTGCGTCTTCGGAACTTTTAAATATCTCGATATATCTCGAAAACTACGCTTCTGATCAAAAAATATCATAGAACATAAATTGTAGGAAACATAATTCTCTACAAAAAACGTCTCTTAACATTTTGCCATAGCTCGCTTCGTTTCCGAGATATTTGCAGATTCAGCTCAAAGGAACTGGCCTGACGGACATATTTCGAGATATTTCTTCTTCTTGTTGTTCTTCCTCTGCACAGCTAAGCTGGAAGTGCCATTTGCAGGTCGCAATAGTGCAGAGTTATCTCAAAGAAAGGGGCCACGGTGTTTCTGAATCTCTATTATGTTGGTGCGGCTTCGGAACTTTTAAATATCTCGATATATCTCGAAAACTACGCTTCTGATCAAAAAATATCATAGAACGTAAATTGTAGGAAACATTATTCTCTACAAAAAACGTCTCTTAACATTTTGCCATAGCTCGCTTCGTTTCCGAGATATTTGCAGATTTATCTCAAGGGAAGTGGCCTGACGGACATATTTCGAGATATTTCTTCTTCTTGTTGTTCTTGTTCTGCACAGCTAAGCTGGAAGTGGCATTTGCAGCTCGCAATAGTGCAGAGTTATCCCAAAGAAAGGGGCCACGGTGTTTCTGTATCTCTATTATGTTGGTGCGTCTTCGGAACTTTTAAATATCTCGATATATCTCGAAAACTACGCTTCTGATCAAAAAATATCATAGAACATAAATTGTAGGAAACATAATTCTCTACAAAAAACGTCTCTTAACATTTTGCCATAGCTCGCTTCGTTTCCGAGATATTTGCAGATTCAGCTCAAAGGAACTGGCCTGACGGACATATTTCGAGATATTTCTTCTTCTTGTTGTTCTTCCTCTGCACAGCTAAGCTGGAAGTGCCATTTGCAGGTCGCAATAGTGCAGAGTTATCTCAAAGAAAGGGGCCACGGTGTTTCTGAATCTCTATTATGTTGGTGCGGCTTCGGAACTTTTAAATATCTCGATATATCTCGAAAACTACGCTTCTGATCAAAAAATATCATAGAACGTAAATTGTAGGAAACATTATTCTCTACAAAAAACGTCTCTTAACATTTTGCCATAGCTCGCTTCGTTTCCGAGATATTTGCAGATTTATCTCAAGGGAAGTGGCCTGACGGACATATTTCGAGATATTTCTTCTTCTTGTTGTTCTTGTTCTGCACAGCTAAGCTGGAAGTGGCATTTGCAGCTCGCAATAGTGCAGAGTTATCCCAAAGAAAGGGGCCACGGTGTTTCTGTATCTCTATTATGTTGGTGCGGCTTCGGAACTTTTAAATATCTTGATATATCTCGAGAACTACGCATCTGATCAAAAAATATCTTACTACATAAAAAGTAGGAAACTTAATTCTCTACAAGAAAGGTCTCTAAACATTTTGCCATAGCTCGCTTCGTTTCCGAGATATTTGCAGATTTATCTCAAGGGAAGGGGCCTGACGGACATATTTCGAGATATTTCTTCTTCTTGTTGTTCTTCTTCTGCACAGCTAAGCTGGAAGTGGCATTTGCAGCTCGCAATAGTGCAGAGTTATCTCAAAGAGAGGAGCCACGGTGTTTCTGTATCTCTATTATGTTGGTGCGGCTTCGGAACCTTTAAATATCTCGATATATCTCGAAAACTACGCTTCTGATCAAAAAATATCATAGAACATAAATTGTAGGAAACATAATTCTCTACAAAAAACGTATCTTAACATTTTGCCATAGCTCGCTTCGTTTCCGAGATATTTGCAGATTTATCTCAAGGGAAGGGGCCTGACGGACATATTTCGAGATATTTCTTCTTCTTGTTGTTCTTCTTCTGCACAGCTAAGCTGGAAGTGGCATTTGCGGCTCGCACTAGTGCAGAGTTACCTCAAAGAAAGGGGCCACGGTGTTTCTGTATCTGTATTATGTTGGTGCCGCTTCGGAACTTTTAAATATCTTGATATATCTCGAGAACTACGCGTCTGATCAAAAAATATCATAGAACATAAAAAGTAGGAAACATAATTCTCTACAAAAAAGGTCTCTTAACATTTTGCCATAGCTCGCTTCGTTTCCGAGATATTTGCAGATTTATCTCAAGGGAAGGGGCCTGACGGACATATTTCGAGCTATTTCTTCTTCTTGTTGTTCTTCTTCTGCACAGCTAACCTGGAAGTGGCATTTGCGGCTCGCACTAGTGCACAGTTATCTCAAAGAAAGGGGCCACGGTGTTTCTGTATCTCTAATATGTTGGTGCGGCTTCGGAACTTTTAAGTATCTCGATATATCTCGAAAACTACGCTTCTGATCAAAAAATATCATAGAACATAAATTGTAGGAAACATAATTCTCTACAAAAAAGGTCTCTTAACATTTTGCCATAGCTCGCTTGGTTTCCGAGATATTTGCAGATATATCTCAAGGGCAGGGGCCTGACGGACATATTTCGAGATATTTCTTCTTCTTGTTGTTCTTCTTCTGCACAGCTAAGCTGGAAGTGGCATTTACAGCTCGCAATAGTGCAGAGTTATCTCAAAGAATGGGGCCACGGTGTTTCTGTATCTCTATTATGTTGGTGCGGTTTCGGAACTTTTAAATATCTTGATATATCTCGAGAACTACGCATCTGATCAAAAAATATCATAGAACATAAAAAGTAGGAAACTTAATTCTCTACAAAAAAGGTCTCTTACCATTTTGCCATAGCTCGCTTCGTTTCCGAGATATTTGCAGATTCAGCTCAAAGGAACTGGCCTGACGGACATATTTCGAGATATTTCTTCTTCTTGTTGTTCTTCCTCTGCACAGCTAAGCTGGAAGTGGCATTTGCGGCTCGCACTAGTGCAGAGTTATCTCAAAGAAAGGGGCCACGGTGTTTCTGTATCTCTATTATGTTGGTGCGGCTTCGGAACTTTTAAATATCTCGATATATCTCGAAAACTACGCTTCTGATCAAAAAATATCATAGAGCGTAAATTGTAGGAAACATTATTCTCTACAAAAAAGGTCTCTTAACATTTTGCCATAGCTCGCTTCGTTTCCGAGATATTTGCAGATTCATCTCAAGGGAAGGGGTCTGACGGACATATTTCGAGATATTTCTTCTTCTTGTTGTTCTTCTTCTGCACAGCTAAGCTCGAAGCGGCATTTGCAGCTCGCAATAGTGCAGAGTTATCTCAAAGAAAGAGGCCACGGTGTTTCTGTACCTCTATTATGTTGGTGCAGCTTCGGAACTTTTAAATATCTTGATATATCTCGAGAACTACGCATCTGATCAAAAAATACCATCGAACATAAAAAGTAGGAAACTTAATTCTCTACAAAAAAGGTCTCTTAACATTTTGCCATAGCTCGCTTCGTTTCCGAGATATTTGCAGATTTATCTCAAGGGAAGGGGCCTGACGGACATATTTCGAGATATTTCTTCTTCTTGTTGTTCTTCTTCTGCACAGCTGAGCTGGAAGTGGCATTTGCAGGTCGCAATAGTGCAGAGTTATCTCAAAGAAAGGGGCCACGGTGTTCCTGTATCTGTATTATGTTGGTGCGGCTTCGGAACTTTTAAATATCTCGATATATCTCGAAAACTACGCTTCTGATCAAAAAATATCATAGAACATAAATTGTAGGAAACATAATTCTTTACAAAAAAGGTCTCTTAACATTTTGCCATAGCTCGCTTCGTTTCCGAGATATTTGCAGATTTATCTCAAGGGAAGGGGCCTGACGGACATATTTCGAGATATTTCTTCTTCTTGTTGTTCTTCTTCTGCACAGCTAAGCTGGAAGTGGCATTTGCGGCTCGCACTAGTGCAGAGTTATCTCAAAGAAAGGGGCCACGGTGTTTCTGTATCTCTATTATGTTGGTGCGGCTTCGGAACCTTTAAATATCTCGATATATCTCGAAAACTACGCTTCTGATCAAAAAATATCATAGAACATAAATTGTAGGAAACATAATTCTCTACAAAAAACGTATCTTAACATTTTGCCATAGCTCGCTTCGTTTCCGAGATATTTGCAGATTTATCTCAAGGGAAGGGGCCTGACGGACATATTTCGAGATATTTCTTCTTCTTGTTGTTCTTCTTCTGCACAGCTAAGCTGGAAGTGGCATTTGCGGCTCGCACTAGTGCACAGTTATCTCAAAGAAAGGGGCCACGGTGTTTCTGTATCTCTATTATGTTGGTGCGTCTTCGGAACTTTTAAATATCTCGATATATCTCGAAAACTACGCTTCTGATCAAAAAATATCATAGAACATAAATTGTAGGAAACATAATTCTCTACAAAAAACGTCTCTTAACATTTTGCCATAGCTCGCTTCGTTTCCGAGATATTTGCAGATTCAGCTCAAAGGAACTGGCCTGACGGACATATTTCGAGATATTTCTTCTTCTTGTTGTTCTTCCTCTGCACAGCTAAGCTGGAAGTGGCATTTGCAGCTCGCAATAGTGCAGAGTTATCTCAAAGAAAGTTGCCACGGTGTTTCTGTATCTCTATTATGTTGGTGCGGCTTCGGAACTTTTAAATATCTTGATATATCTCGAGAACTACGCATCTGATCAAAAAATGTCATAGAAGATAAAAAGTAGGAAACTTAATTCTCTACAAAAAAGGTCTCTTAACATTTCGCCATAGCTCGCTTCGTTTCCGAGATATTTGCAGATATATCTCAAGGGAAGGGGCCTGACGGACATATTTCGAGATATTTCTTCTTCTTGTTGTTCTTCTTCTGCACAGCTAAGCTGGAAGTGGCATTTGCGGCTCGCACTAGTGCACAGTTATCTCAAAGAAAGGGGCCGCGGTGTTTCTGTATCTCTATTATGTTGGTGCGTCTTCGGAACTTTTAAATATCTCGATATATCTCGAAAACTACGCTTCTGATCAAAAAATATCATAGAACATAAATTGTAGGAAACATAATTCTCTACAAAAAAGGTCTCTTAACATTTTGCCATAGCTCGCTTCGTTTCCGAGATATTTGCAGATTTATCTCAAGGGAAGGGGCCTAACGGACATATTTCGAGATATTTCTTCTTCTTGTTGTTCTTCTTCTGCACAGCTAAACTGGAAGTGGCATTTCCAGCTCGCAATAGTGCAGAGTTATCTCAAAGAAAGGGGCCACGGTGTTTCTGTATCTCTATTATGTTGGTGCGGCTTCGGAACTTTTAAATATCTTGATATATCTCGAGAACTACGCATCTGGTCAAAAAATATCATAGAACATAAAAAGTAGGAAACTTAATTCTCTACAAAAAAGGTCTCTCAACATTTTGCCATAGCTCGCTTCGTTTCCGAGATATTTGCAGATTTATCTCAAGGGAAGGGGCCTGACGGACATATTTCGAGATATTTCTTCTTCTTGTTGTTCTTCTTCTGCACAGCTAAGCTGGAAGTGGCATTTGCGGCTCGCACTAGTGCACAGTTATCTCAAAGAAAGGGGCCACGGTGTTTCTGTATCTCTATTATGTTGGTGCGTCTTCGGAACTTTTAAATATCTCGATATATCTCGAAAACTACGCTTCTGATCAAAAAATATCATAGAACATAAATTGTAGGAAACATAATTCTCTACAAAAAACGTCTCTTAACATTTTGCCATAGCTCGCTTCGTTTCCGAGATATTTGCAGATTCAGCTCAAAGGAACTGGCCTGACGGACATATTTCGAGATATTTCTTCTTCTTGTTGTTCTTCCTCTGCACAGCTAAGCTGGAAGTGCCATTTGCAGGTCGCAATAGTGCAGAGTTATCTCAAAGAAAGGGGCCACGGTGTTTCTGAATCTCTATTATGTTGGTGCGGCTTCGGAACTTTTAAATATCTCGATATATCTCGAAAACTACGCTTCTGATCAAAAAATATCATAGAACGTAAATTGTAGGAAACATTATTCTCTACAAAAAACGTCTCTTAACATTTTGCCATAGCTCGCTTCGTTTCCGAGATATTTGCAGATTTATCTCAAGGGAAGTGGCCTGACGGACATATTTCGAGATATTTCTTCTTCTTGTTGTTCTTGTTCTGCACAGCTAAGCTGGAAGTGGCATTTGCAGCTCGCAATAGTGCAGAGTTATCCCAAAGAAAGGGGCCACGGTGTTTCTGTATCTCTATTATGTTGGTGCGTCTTCGGAACTTTTAAATATCTCGATATATCTCGAAAACTACGCTTCTGATCAAAAAATATCATAGAACATAAATTGTAGGAAACATAATTCTCTACAAAAAACGTCTCTTAACATTTTGCCATAGCTCGCTTCGTTTCCGAGATATTTGCAGATTCAGCTCAAAGGAACTGGCCTGACGGACATATTTCGAGATATTTCTTCTTCTTGTTGTTCTTCCTCTGCACAGCTAAGCTGGAAGTGCCATTTGCAGGTCGCAATAGTGCAGAGTTATCTCAAAGAAAGGGGCCACGGTGTTTCTGAATCTCTATTATGTTGGTGCGGCTTCGGAACTTTTAAATATCTCGATATATCTCGAAAACTACGCTTCTGATCAAAAAATATCATAGAACGTAAATTGTAGGAAACATTATTCTCTACAAAAAACGTCTCTTAACATTTTGCCATAGCTCGCTTCGTTTCCGAGATATTTGCAGATTTATCTCAAGGGAAGTGGCCTGACGGACATATTTCGAGATATTTCTTCTTCTTGTTGTTCTTGTTCTGCACAGCTAAGCTGGAAGTGGCATTTGCAGCTCGCAATAGTGCAGAGTTATCCCAAAGAAAGGGGCCACGGTGTTTCTGTATCTCTATTATGTTGGTGCGGCTTCGGAACTTTTAAATATCTTGATATATCTCGAGAACTACGCATCTGATCAAAAAATATCTTACTACATAAAAAGTAGGAAACTTAATTCTCTACAAGAAAGGTCTCTAAACATTTTGCCATAGCTCGCTTCGTTTCCGAGATATTTGCAGATTTATCTCAAGGGAAGGGGCCTGACGGACATATTTCGAGATATTTCTTCTTCTTGTTGTTCTTCTTCTGCACAGCTAAGCTGGAAGTGGCATTTGCAGCTCGCAATAGTGCAGAGTTATCTCAAAGAGAGGAGCCACGGTGTTTCTGTATCTCTATTATGTTGGTGCGGCTTCGGAACTTTTAAATATCTTGATATATCTCGAGAACTACGCATCTGATCAAAAAATATCATAGAAGATAAAAAGTAGGAAACTCAATTCTCTACAAAAAAGGTCTCTTAACATTTCGCCATAGCTCGCTTCGTTTCCGAGATATTTGCAGATATATCTCAAGGGAAGGGGCCTGACGGACATATTTCGAGATATTTCTTCTTCTTGTTGTTCTTCTTCTGCACAGCTAAGCTGGAAGTGGCATTTGCGGCTCGCACTAGTGCACAGTTATCTCAAAGAAAGGGGCCACGGTGTTTCTGTATCTCTATTATGTTGGTGCGTCTTCGGAACTTTTAAATATCTCGATATATCTCGAAAACTACGCTTCTGATCAAAAAATATCATAGAACATAAATTGTAGGAAACATAATTCTCTACAAAAAACGTCTCTTAACATTTTGCCATAGCTCGCTTCGTTTCCGAGATATTTGCAGATTCAGCTCAAAGGAACTGGCCTGACGGACATATTTCGAGATATTTCTTCTTCTTGTTGTTCTTCCTCTGCACAGCTAAGCTGGAAGTGGCATTTGCAGCTCGCAATAGTGCAGAGTTATCTCAAAGAAAGGGGCCACGGTGTTTCTGTATCTCTATTATGTTGGTGCGGCTTCGGAACTTTTAAATATCTCGATATATCTCGAAAACTACGCTTCTGATCAAAAAATATCATACAACATAAATTGTAGGAAACATAATTCTCTACAAAAAACGTCTCTTAACATTTTGCCATAGCTCGCTTCGTTTCCGAGATATTTGCAGATATATCTCAAGGGAAGGGGCCTGACGGACATATTTCGAGATATTTCTTCTTCTTGTTGTTCTTCTTCTGCACAGCTAAGCTGGAAGTGGCATTTACAGCTCGCAATAGTGCAGAGTTATCTCAAACAAAGGGGCCACGGTGTTTCTGTATCTCTATTATGTTGGTGCGGCTTCGGAACTTTTAAATATCTTGATATATCTCGAGAACTACGCATCTGATCAAAAAATATCATAGAACATAAAAAGTAGGAAACTTAATTCTCTACAAAAAAGGTCTCTAAACATTTTGCCATAGCTCGCTTCGTTTCCGAGATATTTGCAGATGTATCTCAAGGGAAGGGGCCTGACGGACATATTTCGAGATATTTCTTCTTCTTGTTGTTCTTCTTCTGCACAGCTAAGCTCGAAGTGGCATTTGCGGCTCGCACTAGTGCAGAGTTATCTCAAAGAAAGGGGCCACGGTGTTTCTGTATCTCTATTATGTTGGTGCGGCTTCGGAACTTTTAAATATCTCGATATATCTCGAAAACTACGCTTCTGATCAAAAAATATCATACAACATAAATTGTAGGAAACATAATTCTCTACAAAAAACGTCTCTTAACATTTTGCCATAGCTCGCTTCGTTTCCGAGATATTTGCAGATTCAGCTCAAAGGAACTGGCCTGACGGACATATTTCGAGATATTTCTTCTTCTTGTTGTTCTTCCTCTGCACAGCTAAGCTGGAAGTGGCATTTGCAGCTCGCAATAGTGCAGAGTTATCTCAAAGAAAGGGACCACGGTGTTTCTGTATCCCTATTATGTTGGTGCGGCTTCGGAACTTTTAAATATCTTGATATATCTCGAGAACTACGCATCTGATCAAAAAATATCATAGAACATAAAAAGTAGGAAACTTAATTCTCTACAAAAAAGGTCTCTTAACATTTTGCCATAGCTCGCTTCGTTTCCGAGATATTTGCAGATTTATCTCAAGGGAAGGGGCCTGACGGACATATTTCGAGATATTTCTTCTTCTTGTTGTTCTTCTTCTGCACAGCTAAGCTGGAAGTGGCATTTGCGGCTCGCACTAGTGCAGAGTTATCTCAAAGAAAGGGGCCACGGTGTTTCTGTATCTCTATTATGTTGGTGCGGCTTCGGAACTTTTAAATATCTCGATATATCTCGAAAACTACGCTTCTGATCAAAAAATATCATAGAACATAAATTGTAGGAAACACAATTCTCTACAAAAAAGGTCTCTTAACATTTTGCCATAGCTCGCTTGGTTTCCGAGATATTTGCAGATATATCTCAAGGGAAGGGGCCTGACGGACATATTTCGAGATATTTCTTCTTCTTGTTGTTCTTCTTCTGCACAGCTAAGCTGGAAGTGGCATTTACAGCTCGCAATAGTGCAGAGTTATCTCAAAGAAAGGGGCCACGGTGTTTCTGTATCTCTATTATGTTGGTGCGGCTTCGGGACTTTTAAATATCTTGATATATCTCGAGAACTACGCATCTGATCAAAAAATATCATAGAACATGAAAAGTAGGAAACTTAATTCTCTACAAAAAAGGTCTCTTAACATTTTGCCATAGCTCGCTTCGTTTCCGAGATATTTGCAGATTTATCTCAAGGGAAGGGGCCTGACGGACATATTTCGAGATATTTCTTCTTCTTGTTGTTCTTCTTCTGCACAGCTAAGCTGGAAGTGGCATTTGCAGCTCGCACTAGTGCAGAGTTATCTCAAAGAAAGGGGCCACGGTGTTTCTGTACCCCTATTATGTTGGTGCGGCTTCGGAACTTTTAAATATCTTGATATATCTCGAGAACTACGCATCTGATCAAAAAATATCATAGAACATAAAAAGTAGGAAACTTAATTCTCTACAAAAAAGGTCTCTTAACATTTTGCCATAGCTCGCTTCGTTTCCGAGATATTTGCAGATTTATCTCAAGGGAAGGGGCCTGACGGACATATTTCGAGATATTTCTTCTTCTTGTTGTTCTTCTTCTGCACAGCTAAGCTGGAAGTGGCATTTGCGGCTCGCACTAGTGCAGAGTTATCTCACAGAAAGGGGCCACGGTGTTTCTGTACCTCTATTATGTTGGTGCAGCTTCGGAACTTTTAAATATCTTGATATATCTCGAGAACTACGCATCTGATCAAAAAATATCATCGAACATAAAAAGTAGGAAACATAATTCTCTACAAAAAACGTCTCTTAACATTTTGCCATAGCTCGCTTCGTTTCCGAGATATTTGCAGATTTATCTCAAGGGAAGTGGCCTGACGGACATATTTCGAGATATTTCTTCTTCTTGTTGTTCTTCTTCTGCACAGCTAAGCTGGAAGTGGCATTTGCGGCTCGCACTAGTGCAGAGTTATCTCAGAGAAAGGGGCCACGGTGTTTCTGTATCCCTATTATGTTGGTGCGGCTTCGGAACTTTTAAATATCTCGATATATCTCGAAAACTACGCTTCTGATCAAAAAATATCATAGAACATAAATTGTAGGAAACATAATTCTCTACAAAAAACGTCTCTTAACATTTTGCCATAGCTCGCTTCGTTTCCGAGATATTTGCAGATTCAGCTCAAAGGAACTGGCCTGACGGACATATTTCGAGATATTTCTTCTTCTTGTTGTTCTTGTTCTGCACAGCTAAGCTGGAAGTGGCATTTGCAGCTCGCAATAGTGCAGAGTTATCTCAAAGAAAGGGGCCACGGTGTTTCTGTATCTCTATTATGTTGGTGCGGCTTCGGAACTTTTAAATATCTCGATATATCTCGAAAACTACGCTTCTGATCAAAAAATATCATACAACATAAATTGTAGGAAACATAATTCTCTACAAAAAACGTCTCTTAACATTTTGCCATAGCTCGCTTCGTTTCCGAGATATTTGCAGATATATCTCAAGGGAAGGGGCCTGACGGACATATTTCGAGATATTTCTTCTTCTTGTTGTTCTTCTTCTGCACAGCTAAGCTGGAAGTGGCATTTACAGCTCGCAATAGTGCAGAGTTATCTCAAAGAAAGGGGCCACGGTGTTTCTGTATCTCTATTATGTTGGTGCGGCTTCGGAACTTTTAAATATCTTGATATATCTCGAGAACTACGCATCTGATCAAAAAATATCATAGAACATAAAAAGTAGGAAACTTAATTCTCTACAAAAAAGGTCTCTAAACATTTTGCCATAGCTCGCTTCGTTTCCGAGATATTTGCAGATGTATCTCAAGGGAAGGGGCCTGACGGACATATTTCGAGATATTTCTTCTTCTTGTTGTTCTTCTTCTGCACAGCTAAGCTCGAAGTGGCATTTGCGGCTCGCACTAGTGCAGAGTTATCTCAAAGAAAGGGGCCACGGTGTTTCTGTATCTCTATTATGTTGGTGCGGCTTCGGAACTTTTAAATATCTCGATATATCTCGAAAACTACGCTTCTGATCAAAAAATATCATACAACATAAATTGTAGGAAACATAATTCTCTACAAAAAACGTCTCTTAACATTTTGCCATAGCTCGCTTCGTTTCCGAGATATTTGCAGATTCAGCTCAAAGGAACTGGCCTGACGGACATATTTCGAGATATTTCTTCTTCTTGTTGTTCTTCCTCTGCACAGCTAAGCTGGAAGTGGCATTTGCAGCTCGCAATAGTGCAGAGTTATCTCAAAGAAAGGGACCACGGTGTTTCTGTATCCCTATTATGTTGGTGCGGCTTCGGAACTTTTAAATATCTTGATATATCTCGAGAACTACGCATCTGATCAAAAAATATCATAGAACATAAAAAGTAGGAAACTTAATTCTCTACAAAAAAGGTCTCTTAACATTTTGCCATAGCTCGCTTCGTTTCCGAGATATTTGCAGATTTATCTCAAGGGAAGGGGCCTGACGGACATATTTCGAGATATTTCTTCTTCTTGTTGTTCTTCTTCTGCACAGCTAAGCTGGAAGTGGCATTTGCGGCTCGCAAGAGTGCAGAGTTATCTCAAAGAAAGGGGCCACGGTGTTTCTGTATCTCTATTATGTTGGTGCGGCTTCGGAACTTTTAAATATCTCGATATATCTCGAAAACTACGCTTCTGATCAAAAAATATCATAGAACATAAATTGTAGGAAACACAATTCTCTACAAAAAAGGTCTCTTAACATTTTGCCATAGCTCGCTTGGTTTCCGAGATATTTGCAGATATATCTCAAGGGAAGGGGCCTGACGGACATATTTCGAGATATTTCTTCTTCTTGTTGTTCTTCTTCTGCACAGCTAAGCTGGAAGTGGCATTTACAGCTCGCAATAGTGCAGAGTTATCTCAAAGAAAGGGGCCACGGTGTTTCTGTATCTCTATTATGTTGGTGCGGCTTCGGGACTTTTAAATATCTTGATATATCTCGAGAACTACGCATCTGATCAAAAAATATCATAGAACATGAAAAGTAGGAAACTTAATTCTCTACAAAAAAGGTCTCTTAACATTTTGCCATAGCTCGCTTCGTTTCCGAGATATTTGCAGATTTATCTCAAGGGAAGGGGCCTGACGGACATATTTCGAGATATTTCTTCTTCTTGTTGTTCTTCTTCTGCACAGCTAAGCTGGAAGTGGCATTTGCAGCTCGCACTAGTGCAGAGTTATCTCAAAGAAAGGGGCCACGGTGTTTCTGTACCCCTATTATGTTGGTGCGGCTTCGGAACTTTTAAATATCTTGATATATCTCGAGAACTACGCATCTGATCAAAAAATATCATAGAACATAAAAAGTAGGAAACTTAATTCTCTACAAAAAAGGTCTCTTAACATTTTGCCATAGCTCGCTTCGTTTCCGAGATATTTGCAGATTTATCTCAAGGGAAGGGGCCTGACGGACATATTTCGAGATATTTCTTCTTCTTGTTGTTCTTCTTCTGCACAGCTAAGCTGGAAGTGGCATTTGCGGCTCGCACTAGTGCAGAGTTATCTCACAGAAAGGGGCCACGGTGTTTCTGTACCTCTATTATGTTGGTGCAGCTTCGGAACTTTTAAATATCTTGATATATCTCGAGAACTACGCATCTGATCAAAAAATATCATCGAACATAAAAAGTAGGAAACATAATTCTCTAAAAAAAACGTCTCTTAACATTTTGCCATAGCTCGCTTCGTTTCCGAGATATTTGCAGATTTATCTCAAGGGAAGTGGCCTGACGGACATATTTCGAGATATTTCTTCTTCTTGTTGTTCTTCTTCTGCACAGCTAAGCTGGAAGTGGCATTTGCGGCTCGCACTAGTGCAGAGTTATCTCAGAGAAAGGGGCCACGGTGTTTCTGTATCCCTATTATGTTGGTGCGGCTTCGGAACTTTTAAATATCTCGATATATCTCGAAAACTACGCTTCTGATCAAAAAATATCATAGAACATAAATTGTAGGAAACATAATTCTCTACAAAAAACGTCTCTTAACATTTTGCCATAGCTCGCTTCGTTTCCGAGATATTTGCAGATTCAGCTCAAGGGAAGGGGCCTGACGGACATATTTCGAGATATTTCTTCTTCTTGTTGTTCTTCTTCTGCACAGCTAAGCTGGAAGTGGCATTTACAGCTCGCAATAGTGCAGAGTTATCTCAAAGAAAGGGGCCACGGTGTTTCTGTATGTCTATTATGTTGGTGCGGCTTCGGAACTTTTAAATATCTCGATATATCTCGAAAACTACGCTTCTGATCAAAAAATATCATAGAACATAAATTGTAGGAAACATAATTCTCTACAAAAAACGTCTCTTAACATTTTGCCATAGCTCGCTTCGTTTCCGAGATATTTGCAGATTCAGCTCAAAGGAACTGGCCTGACGGACATATTTCGAGATATTTCTTCTTCTTGTTGTTCTTCCTCTGCACAGCTAAGCTGGAAGTGGCATTTGCAGCTCGCAATAGTGCAGAGTTATCTCAAAGAAAGGGGCCACGGTGTTTCTGTATCTCTATTATGTTGGTGCGGCTTCGGAACTTTTAAATATCTTGATATATCTCGAGAACTACGCATCTGATCAAAAAATATCATAGAACATAAAAAGTAGGAAACTTAATTCTCTACAAAAAAGGTCTCTTAACATTTTGCCATAGCTCGCTTCGTTTCCGAGATATTTGCAGATTTATCTCAAGGGAAGGGGCCTGACGGACATATTTCGAGATATTTCTTCTTCTTGTTGTTCTTCTTCTGCACAGCTAAGCTGGAAGTGGCATTTACAGCTCGCAATAGTGCAGAGTTATCTCAAAGAAAGGGGCCACGGTGTTTCTGTATCTCTATTATGTTGGTGCGGCTTCGGAACTTTTAAATATCTTGATATATCTCGAGAACTACGCTTCTGATCAAAAAATATCATAGAACATAAATTGTAGGAAACATAATTCTCTACAAAAAACGTCTCTCAACATTTTGCCATAGCTCTCTTCGTTTCCGAGATATTTGCAGATTTATCTCAAGGGAAGGGGCCTGACGGACATATTTCGAGATATTTCTTATTCTTGTTGTTCTTCTTCTGCACAGCTAAGCTGGAAGTGGCATTTACAGCTCGCAATAGTGCCGAGTTATCTCAAAGAAAGGGGCCACGGTGTTTCTGTATCTCTATTATGTTGGTGCGGCTTCGGAACTTTTAAATATCTTGATATATCTCGAGAACTACGCTTCTGATCAAAAAATATCATAGAACATAAATTGTAGGAAACATAATTCTCTACAAAAAACGTCTCTTAACATTTTGCCATAGCTCTCTTCGTTTCCGAGATATTTGCAGATTTATCTCAAGGGAAGGGGCCTGACGGACATATTTCGAGATATTTCTTATTCTTGTTGTTCTTCTTCTGCACAGCTAAGCTGGAAGTGGCATTTGCAACTCGCAATAGTGCAGAGTTATCTCAAAGAAAGGGGCCACGGTGTTTCTGTATATCTATTATGTTGGTGCGGCTTCGGAACTTTTAAATATCTTGATATATCTCGAGAACTACGCATCTGATCAAAAAATATCATAGAACATAAAAAGTAGCAAACATAATTCTCTACAAAAAAGGTCTCTTAGCATTTTGCCATAGCTCGCTTCGTTTCCGAGATATTTGCAGATTTATCTGAAGGGAAAGGGCCTGACGGACATATTTCGAGATATTTCTTCTTCTTGTTGTTCTTCTTCTGCACAGCTAAACTGGAAGTGGCATTTCCAGCTCGCAATAGTGCAGAGTTATCTCAAAGAAAGGGGCCACGGTGTTTCTGTATCTCTATTATGTTGGTGCGGCTTCGGAACTTTTAAATATCTTGATATATCTCGAGAGCTACGCATCTGATCAAAAAATATCATAGAACATAAAAAGTAGGAAACATAATTCTCTACAAAAAAGGTCTCTTAACATTTTGCCATAGCTCTCTTCGTTTCCGAGATATTTGCAGATTTATCTCAAGGGAAGGGGCCTGACGGACATATTTCGAGATATTTCTTCTTCTTGTTGTTCTTCTTCTGCACAGCTAAGCTGGAAGTGGCATTTGCGGCTCGCACTAGTGCAGAGTTATCTCAAAGAAAGGGGCCACGGTGTTTCTGTATCTCTATTATGTTGGTGCGGCTTCGGAACTTTTAAATATCTCGATATATCTCGAAAACTACGCTTCTGATCAAAAAATATCATAGAACATAAATTGTAGGAAACATAATTCTCTACAAAAAAGGTCTCTTAACATTTTGCCATAGCTCGCTTCGTTTCCGAGATATTTGCAGATATATCTCAAGGGAAGGGGCCTGACGGACATATGTCGAGATATTTCTTCTTCTTGTTGTTCTTCTTCTGCACAGCTAAGCTGGAAGTGGCATTTGCGGCTCGCACTAGTGCACAGTTATCTCAAAGAAAGGGGCCACGGTGTTTCTGTATCTCTATTATGTTGGTGCGGCTTCGGAACTTTTAAATATCTTGATATATCTCGAGAACTGCGCATCTGACCAAAAAATATCATAGAACATAAAAAGTAGGAAACTTAATTCTCTACAAAAAAGGTCTCTTAACATTTTGCCATAGCTCGCTTCGTTTCCGAGATATTTGCAGATTTATCTCAAGGGAAGGGGCCTGACGGACATATTTCGAGATATTTCTTCTTCTTGTTGTTCTTCTTCTGCACAGCTAAACTGGAAGTGGCATTTCCAGCTCGCAATAGTGCAGAGTTATCTCAAAGAAAGGGGCCACGGTGTTTCTGTATCTCTATTATGTTGGTGCGGCTTCGGAACTTTTAAATATCTTGATATATCTCGAGAACTACGCATCTGATCAAAAAAGATCATAGAACATAAAAAGTAGGAAACTTAATTCTCTACAAAAAAGGTCTCTTAACATTTTGCCATAGCTCTCTTCGTTTCCGAGATATTTGCAGATTTATCTCAAGGGAAGGGGCCTGACGGACATATTTCGAGATATTTCTTCTTCTTGTTGTTCTTCTTCTGCACAGCTAAGCTGGAAGTGGCATTTGCGGCTCGCACTAGTGCAGAGTTATCTCAAAGAAAGGGGCCACGGTGTTTCTGTATCTCTATTATGTTGGTGCGGCTTCGGAACTTTTAAATATCTTGATATATCTCGAGAACTGCGCATCTGATCAAAAAATATCATAGAACATAAAAAGTAGGAAACTTAATTCTCTACAAAAAAGGTCTCTTAACATTTTGCCATAGCTCGCTACGTTTCCGAGATATTTGCAGGTTTATCTCAAGGGAAGGGGCCTAACGGACATATTTCGAGATATTTCTTCTTCTTGTTGTTCTTCTTCTGCACAGCTAAGCTGGAAGTGGCATTTGCGGCTCGCACTAGTGCAGAGTTATCTCAAAGAAAGGGGCCACGGTGTTTCTGTATCTCTATTATGTTGGTGCGGCTTCGGAACTTTTAAATATCTTGATATATCTCGAGAACTACGCATCTGATCAAAAAATATCATAGAACATAAAAAGTAGGAAACTTAATTCTCTACAAAAAAGGTCTCTTAACATTTTGCCATAGCTCGCTTCGTTTCCGAGATATTTGCAGATTTATCTCAAGGGAAGGGGCCTGACGGACATATTTCGAGATATTTCTTCTTCTTGTTGTTCTTCTTCTGCACAGCTAAGCTGGAAGTGGCATTTGCAGCTCGCAATAGTGCAGAGTTATCTCAAAGAAGGGGGCCACGGTGTTTCTGTATCTCTATTATGTTGGTGCGGCTTCGGAACTTTTAAATATCTTGATATATCTCGAGAACTACGCATCTGATCAAAAAATATCATAGAACATAAAAAGTAGGAAACTTAATTCTCTACAGAAAAGGTCTCTTAACATTTTGCCATAGCTCTCTTCGTTTTCGAGATATTTGCAGATTTATCTCAAGGGAAGGGGCCTGACGGACATATTTCGAGATATTTCTTATTCTTGTTGTTCTTCTTCTGCACAGCTAAGCTGGAAGTGGCATTTGCAGCTCGCAATAGTGCAGAGTTATCTCAAAGAAAGGGGCCACGGTGTTTCTGTATCTCTATTATGTTGGTGCGGCTTCGGAACTTTTAAATATCTTGATATATCTCGAGAACTACGCATCTGATCAAAAAAGATCATAGAACATAAAAAGTAGGAAACTTAATTCTCTACAAAAAAGGTCTCTTAACATTTTGCCATAGCTCTCTTCGTTTCCGAGATATTTGCAGATTTATCTCAAGGGAAGGGGCCTGACGGACATATTTCGAGATATTTCTTCTTCTTGTTGTTCTTCTTCTGCACAGCTAAGCTGGAAGTGGCATTTGCGGCTCGCACTAGTGCAGAGTTATCTCAAAGAAAGGGGCCACGGTGTTTCTGTATCTCTATTATGTTGGTGCGGCTTCGGAACTTTTAAATATCTTGATATATCTCGAGAACTGCGCATCTGATCAAAAAATATCATACAACATAAAAAGTAGGAAACTTAATTCTCTACAAAAAAGGTCTCTTAACATTTTGCCATAGCTCGCTTCGTTTCCGAGATATTTGCAGGTTTATCTCAAGGGAAGGGGCCTAACGGACATATTTCGAGATATTTCTTCTTCTTGTTGTTCTTCTTCTGCACAGCTAAGCTGGAAGTGGCATTTGCGGCTCGCACTAGTGCAGAGTTATCTCAAAGAAAGGGGCCACGGTGTTTCTGTATCTCTATTATGTTGGTGCGGCTTCGGAACTTTTAAATATCTTGATATATCTCGAGAACTACGCATCTGATCAAAAAATATCATAGAACATAAAAAGTAGGAAACTTAATTCTCTACAAAAAAGGTCTCTTAACATTTTGCCATAGCTCGCTTCGTTTCCGAGATATTTGCAGATTTATCTCAAGGGAAGGGGCCTGACGGACATATTTCGAGATATTTCTTCTTCTTGTTGTTCTTCTTCTGCACAGCTAAGCTGGAAGTGGCATTTGCAGCTCGCAATAGTGCAGAGTTATCTCAAAGAAAGGGGCCACGGTGTTTCTGTATCTCTATTATGTTGGTGCGGCTTCGGAACTTTTAAATATCTTGATATATCTCGAGAACTACGCATCTGATCAAAAAAGATCATAGAACATAAAAAGTAGGAAACTTAATTCTCTACAAAAAAGGTCTCTTAACATTTTGCCATAGCTCTCTTCGTTTCCGAGATATTTGCAGATTTATCTCAAGGGAAGGGGCCTGACGGACATATTTCGAGATATTTCTTCTTCTTGTTGTTCTTCTTCTGCACAGCTAAGCTGGAAGTGGCATTTGCGGCTCGCACTAGTGCAGAGTTATCTCAAAGAAAGGGGCCACGGTGTTTCTGTATCTCTATTATGTTGGTGCGGCTTCGGAACTTTTAAATATCTTGATATATCTCGAGAACTGCGCATCTGATCAAAAAATATCATACAACATAAAAAGTAGGAAACTTAATTCTCTACAAAAAAGGTCTCTTAACATTTTGCCATAGCTCGCTTCGTTTCCGAGATATTTGCAGGTTTATCTCAAGGGAAGGGGCCTAACGGACATATTTCGAGATATTTCTTCTTCTTGTTGTTCTTCTTCTGCACAGCTAAGCTGGAAGTGGCATTTGCGGCTCGCACTAGTGCAGAGTTATCTCAAAGAAAGGGGCCACGGTGTTTCTGTATCTCTATTATGTTGGTGCGGCTTCGGAACTTTTAAATATCTTGATATATCTCGAGAACTACGCATCTGATCAAAAAATATCATAGAACATAAAAAGTAGGAAACTTAATTCTCTACAAAAAAGGTCTCTTAACATTTTGCCATAGCTCGCTTCGTTTCCGAGATATTTGCAGATTTATCTCAAGGGAAGGGGCCTGACGGACATATTTCGAGATATTTCTTCTTCTTGTTGTTCTTCTTCTGCACAGCTAAGCTGGAAGTGGCATTTGCAGCTCGCAATAGTGCAGAGTTATCTCAAAGAAGGGGGCCACGGTGTTTCTGTATCTCTATTATGTTGGTGCGGCTTCGGAACTTTTAAATATCTTGATATATCTCGAGAACTACGCATCTGATCAAAAAATATCATAGAACATAAAAAGTAGGAAACTTAATTCTCTACAGAAAAGGTCTCTTAACATTTTGCCATAGCTCTCTTCGTTTTCGAGATATTTGCAGATTTATCTCAAGGGAAGGGGCCTGACGGACATATTTCGAGATATTTCTTATTCTTGTTGTTCTTCTTCTGCACAGCTAAGCTGGAAGTGGCATTTGCAGCTCGCAATAGTGCAGAGTTATCTCAAAGAAAGGGGCCACGGTGTTTCTGTATCTCTATTATGTTGGTGCGGCTTCGGAACTTTTAAATATCTTGATATATCTCGAGAACTACGCATCTGATCAAAAAATATCATAGAACATAAATAGTAGGAAACTTAATTCTCTACAAAAAAGGTCTCTCAACATTTTGCCATAGCTCTCTTCGTTTCCGAGATATTTGCAGATTTATCTCAAGGGAAGGGGCCTGACGGACATATTTCGAGATATTTCTTATTCTTGTTGTTCTTCTTCTGCACAGCTAAGCTGGAAGTGGCATTTGCAGCTCGCAATAGTGCAGAATTATCTCAAAGAAAGGGGCCACGGTGTTTCTGTATCTCTATTATGTTGGTGCGGCTTCGGAACTTTTAAATATCTTGATATATCTCGAGAACTACGCATCTGATCAAAAAATATCATAGAACATAAATAGTAGGAAACTTAATTCTCTACAAAAAAGGTCTCTCAACATTTTGCCATAGCTCTCTTCGTTTCCGAGATATTTACAGATTTATCTCAAGGGAAGGGGCCTGACGGACATATTTCGTGATATTTCTTATTCTTGTTGTTCTTCTTCTGCACAGCTAAGCTGGAAGTGGCATTTGCAGCTCGCAATAGTGCAGAGTTATCTCAAAGAAAGGGGCCACGGTGTTTCTGTATCTCTATTATGTTGGTGCGGCTTCGGAACTTTTAAATATCTCGATATATCTCGAAAACTACGCATCTGATCAAAAAATATCATAGAACATAAATTGTAGGAAACATAATTCTCTATAAAAAAGTTCTCTTAACATTTTGCCATAGCTCGCTTCGTTTCCGAGATATTTGCAGATATATCTCAAGGGAAGGGGCCTGACGGACATATTTCGAGATATTTCTTCTTCTTGTTGTTCTTCTTCTGCACAGCTAACCTGGAAGTGGCATTTGCAGCTCGCAATAGTGCAGAGTTATCTCAAAGAAAGGGGCCACGGTGTTTCTGTATCTCTATTATGTTGGTGCGGCTTCGGAACTTTTAAATATCTTGATATATCTCGAGAACTACGCATCTGATCAAAAAATATCATAGAACATAAAAAGTAGGAAACTTAATTCTCTACAAAAAAGGTCTCTTAACATTTTGCCATAGCTCGCTTCGTTTCCGAGATATTTGCAGATTTATCTCAAGGGAAGGGGCCTGACGGACATATTTCGAGATATTTCTTCTTCTTGTTGTTCTTCTTCTGCACAGCTAAGCTGGAAGTGGCATTTGCAGCTCGCAATAGTGCAGAGTTATCTCAAAGAAGGGGGCCACGGTGTTTCTGTATCTCTATTATGTTGGTGCGGCTTCGGAACTTTTAAATATCTTGATATATCTCGAGAACTACGCATCTAATCAAAAAATATCATAGCACATAAAAAGTAGGAAACTTAATTCTCTACAGAAAAGGTCTCTTAACATTTTGCCATAGCTCTCTTCGTTTCCGAGATATTTGCAGATTTATCTCAAGGGAAGGGGCCTGACGGACATATTTCGAGATATTTCTTATTCTTGTTGTTCTTCTTCTGCACAGCTAAGCTGGAAGTGGCATTTGCAGCTCGCAATAGTGCAGAGTTATCTCAAAGAAAGGGGCCACGGTGTTTCTGTATCTCTATTATGTTGGTGCGGCTTCGGAACTTTTAAGTATCTTGATATATCTCGAGAACTACGCATCTGATCAAAAAATATCATAGAACATAAAAAGTAGGAAACTTAATTCTCTACAAAAACGGTCTCTTAACATTTTGCCGTAGCTCGCTTCGTTTCCGAGATATTTGCAGATTTATCTCAAGGGAAGGGGCCTGACGGACATATTTCGAGATATTTCTTCTTCTTGTTGTCCTTCTTCTGCACAGCTAAGCTGGAAGTGGCATTTGCGGCTCACACTAGTGCACAGTTATCTCAAAGAAAGGGGCCACGGTGTTTCTGTATCTCTATTATGTTGGTGCGGCTTCGGAACTTTTAAATATCTCGATATATCTCGAAAACTACGCTTCTGATCAAAAAATATCATAGAACATAAATTGTAGGAAACATAATTCTCTACAAAAAAGTTCTCTTAACATTTTGCCATAGCTCGCTTCGTTTCCGAGATATTTGCAGATATATCTCAAGGGAAGGGGCCTGACGGACATATTTCGAGATACTTCTTCTTCTTGTTGTTCTTCTTCTGCACAGCTAAGCTGGAAGTGGCATTTGCAGCACGCAATAGTGCAGAGTTATCTCAAAGAAGGGGGCCACGGTGTTTCTGTATCTCTATTATGTTGGTGCGGCTTCGGAACTTTTAAATATCTTGATATATCTCGAGAACTACGCATCTGATCAAAAAATATCATAGAACATAAAAAGTAGGAAACTTAATTCTCTACAGAAAAGGTCTCTTAACATTTTGCCATAGCTCTCTTCGTTTCCGAGATATTTGCAGATTTATCTCAAGGGAAGGGGCCTGACGGACATATTTCGAGATATTTCTTATTCTTGTTGTTCTTCTTCTGCACAGCTAAGCTGGAAGTGGCATTTGCAGCTCGCAATAGTGCAGAGTTATCTCAAAGAAAGGGGCCACGGTGTTTCTGTATCTCTATTATGTTGGTGCGGCTTCGGAACTTTTAAATATCTCGATATATCTCGAAAACTACGCATCTGATCAAAAAATATCATAGAACATAAAAAGTAGGAAACTTAATTCTCTACAAAAAAGGTCTCTAAACATTTTGCCATAGCTCGCTTCGTTTCCGAGATATTTGCAGGTTTATCTCAAGGGAAGGGGCCTAACGGACATATTTCGAGATATTTCTTCTTCTTCTTGTTCTTCTTCTGCACAGCTAAGCTGGAAGTGGCATTTGCGGCTCGCACTAGTGCAGAGTTATCTCAAAGAAAGGGGCCACGGTGTTTCTGTATCTCTATTATGTTGGTGCGGCTTCGGAACTTTTAAATATCTTGATATATCTCGAGAACTACGCATCTGATCAAAAAATATCATAGATCATAAAAAGTAGGAAAATTAATTCTCTACAAAAAAGGTCTCTTAACAT
The DNA here is from genome assembly GCF_051020975.1 of Osmia lignaria lignaria. Taxonomy (NCBI): domain Eukaryota; kingdom Metazoa; phylum Arthropoda; class Insecta; order Hymenoptera; family Megachilidae; genus Osmia; species Osmia lignaria. The sequence goes on along the minus strand of NW_027478160.1, from coordinate 24,386,713 downwards.
TTTGCGATAGCTCGCTTCGTTTCCGAGATATTTGCAGATTTATCTCAAGGGAAGGGGCCTGACGGACATATTTCGAGATACTTCTTCTTCTTGTTGTTCTTCTTCTGCACAGCTAACCTGGAAGTGGCATTTGCAGCTCGCAATAGTGCAGAGTTATCTCAAAGAAAGGGGCCACGGTGTTTCTGTATCTCTATTATGTTGGTGCGGCTTCGGAACTTTTAAATATCTTGATATATCTCGAGAACTACGCATCTGATCAAAAAATATCATAGATCATAAAAAGTAGGAAACTTAATTCTCTACAAAAAAGGTCTCTTAACATTTTGCCATAGCTCGCTTCGTTTCCGAGATATTTGCAGATTTATCTCAAGGGAAGGGGCCTGACGGACATATTTCGAGATATTTCTTCTTCTTGTTGTTCTTCTTCTGCACAGCTAAGCTGGAAGTGGCATTTGCGGCTCGCACTAGTGCACAGTTATCTCAAAGAAAGGGGCCACGGTGTTTCTGTATCTCTATTATGTTGGTGCGGCTTCGGAACTTTTAAATATCTCGATATATCTCGAAAACTACGCTTCTGATCAAAAAATATCATAGAACATAAATGGTAGGAAACATAATTCTCTACAAATAAGGTCTCTTAACATTTTGCCATTGCTCGCTTCGTTTCCGAGATATTTGCAGATTTATCTCAAGGGAAGGGGCCTGACGGACATATTTCGAGATATTTCTTCTTCTTGTTGTTCTTCTTCTGCACAGCTAAGCTGGAAGTGGCATTTGCGGCTCGCACTAGTGCAGAGTTATCTCAAAGAAAGGGGCCACGGTGTTTCTGTATCTCTATTATGTTGGTGCGGCTTCGGAACTTTTAAATATCTTGATATATCTCGAGAACTACGCATCTGATCAAAAAATATCATAGAACGTAAATAGTAGGAAACTTAATTCTCTACAAAAAAGGTCTCCCAACATTTTGCCATAGCTCTCTTTGTTTCCGAGATATTTGCAGATTTATCTCAAGGGAAGGGGCCTGACGGACATATTTCGAGATATTTCTTATTCTTGTTGTTCTTCTTCTGCACAGCTAAGCTGGAAGTGGCATATGCAGCTCGCGTTAGTGCAGAATTATCTCAAAGAAAGGGGCCACGGTGTTTCTGTATCTCTATTATGTTGGTGCGGCTTCGGAACTTTTAAATATCTTGATATATCTCGAGAACTACGCATCTGATCAAAAAATATCATAGAGCATAAATAGTAGGAAACTTAATTCTCTACAAAAAAGGTCTCTCAACATTTTGCCATAGCTCTCTTCGTTTCCGAGATATTTGCAGATTTATCGCAAGGGAAGGGGCCTGACGGACATATTTCGAGATATTTCTTATTCTTGTTGTTCTTCTTCTGCACAGCTAAGCTGGAAGTGGCATTTGCAGGTCGCAATAGTGCAGAGTTATCTCAAAGAAAGGGGCCACGGTGTTTCTGTATCTCTATTATGTTGGTGCGGCTTCGGAACTTTTAACTATCTTGATATATCTCGAGAACTACGCATCTGATCAAAAAATATCATAGAACATAAAAAGTAGGAAACTTAATTCTCTACAAAAACGGTCTCTTAACATTTTGCCATAGCTCGCTTCGTTTCCGAGATATTTGCAGATTTATCTCAAGGGAAGGGGCCTGACGGACATATTTCGAGATATTTCTTCTTCTTGTTGTTCTTCTTCTGCACAGCTAAGCTGGAAGTGGCATTTGCGGCTCGCACTAGTGCAGAGTTATCTCAAAGAAAGGGGCCACGGTGTTTCTGTATCTCTATTATGTTGGTGCGGCTTCGGAACTTTTAAATATCTCGATATATCTCGAAAACTACGCTTCTGATCAAAAAATATCATAGAACATAAATTGTAGGAAACATAATTCTCTACAAATAAGGTCTCTTAACATTTTGCCATTGCTCGCTTCGTTTCCGAGATATTTGCAGATTTATCTCAAGGGAAGGGGCCTGACGGACATATTTCGAGATATTTCTTCTTCTTGTTGTTCTTCTTCTGCACAGCTAAGCTGGAAGTGGCATTTGCGGCTCGCACTAGTGCAGAGTTATCTCAAAGAAAGGGGCCACGGTGTTTCTGTATCTCTATTATGTGGGTGCGGCTTCGGAACTTTTAAATATCTTGATATATCTCGAGAACTACGCATCTGATCAAAAAATATCATAGAACATAAATAGTAGGAAACTTAATTCTCTACAAAAAAGGTCTCTCAACATTTTGCCATAGCTCTCTTCGTTTCCGAGATATTTGCAGATTTATCTCAAGGGAAGGGGCCTGACGGACATATTTCGAGATATTCCTTCTTCTTGTTGTTCTTCTTCTGCACAGCTAAGCTGGAAGTGGCATTTGCAGCACGCAATAGTGCAGAGTTATCTCAAAGAAGGGGGCCACGGTGTTTCTGTATCTCTATTATGTTGGTGCGGCTTCGGAACTTTTAAATATCTTGATATATCTCGAGAACTACGCATCTGATCAAAAAATATCATAGAACATAAAAAGTAGGAAACTTAATTCTCTACAGAAAAGGTCTCTTAACATTTTGCCATAGCTCTCTTCGTTTCCGAGATATTTGCAGATTTATCTCAAGGGAAGGGGCCTGACGGACATATTTCGAGATATTTCTTATTCTTGTTGTTCTTCTTCTGCACAGCTAAGCTGGAAGTGGCATTTGCAGCACGCAATAGTGCAGAGTTATCTCAAAGAAGGGGGCCACGGTGTTTCTGTATCTCTATTATGTTGGTGCGGCTTCGGAACTTTTAAATATCTTGATATATCTCGAGAACTACGCATCTGATCAAAAAATATCATAGAACATAAAAAGTAGGAAACTTAATTCTCTACAGAAAAGGTCTCTTAACATTTTGCCATAGCTCTCTTCGTTTCCGAGATATTTGCAGATTTATCTCAAGGGGAGGGGCCTGACGGACATATTTCGCGATATTTCTTATTCTTGTTGTTCTTCTTCTGCACAGCTAAGCTGGAAGTGGCATTTGCAGCTCGCAATAGTGCAGAGTTATCTCAAAGAAAGGGGCCACGGTGTTTCTGTATCTCTATTATGTTGGTGCGGCTTCGGAACTTTTAAATATCTTGATATATCTCGAGAACTACGCATCTGATCAAAAAATATCATAGAACGTAAAAAGTAGGAAACTTAATTCTCTACAAAAACGGTCTCTTAACATTTTGCCATAGCTCGCTTCGTTTCCGAGATATTTGCAGATTTATCTCAAGGGAAGGGGCCTGACGGACATATTTCGAGATATTTCTTCTTCTTGTTGTTCTTCTTCTGCACAGCTAAGCTGGAAGTGGCATTTGCGGCTCGCACTAGTGCACAGTTATCTCAAAGAAAGGGGCCACGGTGTTTCTGTATCTCTATTATGTTGGTGCGGCTTCGGAACTTTTAAATATCTCGATATATCTCGAAAACTACGCTTCTGATCAAAAAATATCATAGAACATAAATGGTAGGAAACATAATTCTCTACAAATAAGGTCTCTTAACATTTTGCCATTGCTCGCTTCGTTTCCGAGATATTTGCAGATTTATCTCAAGGGAAGGGGCCTGACGGACATATTTCGAGATATTTCTTCTTCTTGTTGTTCTTCTTCTGCACAGCTAAGCTGGAAGTGGCATTTGCGGCTCGCACTAGTGCAGAGTTATCTCAAAGAAAGGGGCCACGGTGTTTCTGTATCTCTATTATGTTGGTGCGGCTTCGGAACTTTTAAATATCTTGATATATCTCGAGAACTACGCATCTGATCAAAAAATATCATAGAACGTAAATAGTAGGAAACTTAATTCTCTACAAAAAAGGTCTCCCAACATTTTGCCATAGCTCTCTTTGTTTCCGAGATATTTGCAGATTTATCTCAAGGGAAGGGGCCTGACGGACATATTTCGAGATATTTCTTATTCTTGTTGTTCTTCTTCTGCACAGCTAAGCTGGAAGTGGCATATGCAGCTCGCGTTAGTGCAGAATTATCTCAAAGAAAGGGGCCACGGTGTTTCTGTATCTCTATTATGTTGGTGCGGCTTCGGAACTTTTAAATATCTTGATATATCTCGAGAACTACGCATCTGATCAAAAAATATCATAGAGCATAAATAGTAGGAAACTTAATTCTCTACAAAAAAGGTCTCTCAACATTTTGCCATAGCTCTCTTCGTTTCCGAGATATTTGCAGATTTATCGCAAGGGAAGGGGCCTGACGGACATATTTCGAGATATTTCTTATTCTTGTTGTTCTTCTTCTGCACAGCTAAGCTGGAAGTGGCATTTGCAGCTCGCAATAGTGCAGAGTTATCTCAAAGAAAGGGGCCACGGTGTTTCTGTATCTCTATTATGTTGGTGCGGCTTCGGAACTTTTAACTATCTTGATATATCTCGAGAACTACGCATCTGATCAAAAAATATCATAGAACATAAAAAGTAGGAAACTTAATTCTCTACAAAAACGGTCTCTTAACATTTTGCCATAGCTCGCTTCGTTTCCGAGATATTTGCAGATTTATCTCAAGGGAAGGGGCCTGACGGACATATTTCGAGATATTTCTTCTTCTTGTTGTTCTTCTTCTGCACAGCTAAGCTGGAAGTGGCATTTGCGGCTCGCACTAGTGCAGAGTTATCTCAAAGAAAGGGGCCACGGTGTTTCTGTATCTCTATTATGTTGGTGCGGCTTCGGAACTTTTAAATATCTCGATATATCTCGAAAACTACGCTTCTGATCAAAAAATATCATAGAACATAAATTGTAGGAAACATAATTCTCTACAAATAAGGTCTCTTAACATTTTGCCATTGCTCGCTTCGTTTCCGAGATATTTGCAGATTTATCTCAAGGGAAGGGGCCTGACGGACATATTTCGAGATATTTCTTCTTCTTGTTGTTCTTCTTCTGCACAGCTAAGCTGGAAGTGGCATTTGCGGCTCGCACTAGTGCAGAGTTATCTCAAAGAAAGGGGCCACGGTGTTTCTGTATCTCTATTATGTGGGTGCGGCTTCGGAACTTTTAAATATCTTGATATATCTCGAGAACTACGCATCTGATCAAAAAATATCATAGAACATAAATAGTAGGAAACTTAATTCTCTACAAAAAAGGTCTCTCAACATTTTGCCATAGCTCTCTTCGTTTCCGAGATATTTGCAGATTTATCTCAAGGGAAGGGGCCTGACGGACATATTTCGAGATATTCCTTCTTCTTGTTGTTCTTCTTCTGCACAGCTAAGCTGGAAGTGGCATTTGCAGCACGCAATAGTGCAGAGTTATCTCAAAGAAGGGGGCCACGGTGTTTCTGTATCTCTATTATGTTGGTGCGGCTTCGGAACTTTTAAATATCTTGATATATCTCGAGAACTACGCATCTGATCAAAAAATATCATAGAACATAAAAAGTAGGAAACTTAATTCTCTACAGAAAAGGTCTCTTAACATTTTGCCATAGCTCTCTTCGTTTCCGAGATATTTGCAGATTTATCTCAAGGGAAGGGGCCTGACGGACATATTTCGAGATATTTCTTATTCTTGTTGTTCTTCTTCTGCACAGCTAAGCTGGAAGTGGCATTTGCAGCACGCAATAGTGCAGAGTTATCTCAAAGAAGGGGGCCACGGTGTTTCTGTATCTCTATTATGTTGGTGCGGCTTCGGAACTTTTAAATATCTTGATATATCTCGAGAACTACGCATCTGATCAAAAAATATCATAGAACATAAAAAGTAGGAAACTTAATTCTCTACAGAAAAGGTCTCTTAACATTTTGCCATAGCTCTCTTCGTTTCCGAGATATTTGCAGATTTATCTCAAGGGGAGGGGCCTGACGGACATATTTCGCGATATTTCTTATTCTTGTTGTTCTTCTTCTGCACAGCTAAGCTGGAAGTGGCATTTGCAGCTCGCAATAGTGCAGAGTTATCTCAAAGAAAGGGGCCACGGTGTTTCTGTATCTCTATTATGTTGGTGCGGCTTCGGAACTTTTAAATATCTTGATATATCTCGAGAACTATGCATCTGATCAAAAAATATCATAGAACGTAAAAAGTAGGAAACTTAATTCTCTACAAAAACGGTCTCTTAACATTTTGCCATAGCTCGCTTCGTTTCCGAGATATTTGCAGATTTATCTCAAGGGAAGGGGCCTGACGGACATATTTCGAGATATTTCTTCTTCTTGTTGTTCTTCTTCTGCACAGCTAAGCTGGAAGTGGCATTTGCGGCTCGCACTAGTGCACAGTTATCTCAAAGAAAGGGGCCACGGTGTTTCTGTATCTCTATTATGTTGGTGCGGCTTCGGAACTTTTAAATATCTCGATATATCTCGAAAACTACGCTTCTGATCAAAAAATATCATAGAACATAAATGGTAGGAAACATAATTCTCTACAAATAAGGTCTCTTAACATTTTGCCATTGCTCGCTTCGTTTCCGAGATATTTGCAGATTTATCTCAAGGGAAGGGGCCTGACGGACATATTTCGAGATATTTCTTCTTCTTGTTGTTCTTCTTCTGCACAGCTAAGCTGGAAGTGGCATTTGCGGCTCGCACTAGTGCAGAGTTATCTCAAAGAAAGGGGCCACGGTGTTTCTGTATCTCTATTATGTTGGTGCGGCTTCGGAACTTTTAAATATCTTGATATATCTCGAGAACTACGCATCTGATCAAAAAATATCATAGAACGTAAATAGTAGGAAACTTAATTCTCTACAAAAAAGGTCTCCCAACATTTTGCCATAGCTCTCTTTGTTTCCGAGATATTTGCAGATTTATCTCAAGGGAAGGGGCCTGACGGACATATTTCGAGATATTTCTTATTCTTGTTGTTCTTCTTCTGCACAGCTAAGCTGGAAGTGGCATATGCAGCTCGCGTTAGTGCAGAATTATCTCAAAGAAAGGGGCCACGGTGTTTCTGTATCTCTATTATGTTGGTGCGGCTTCGGAACTTTTAAATATCTTGATATATCTCGAGAACTACGCATCTGATCAAAAAATATCATAGAGCATAAATAGTAGGAAACTTAATTCTCTACAAAAAAGGTCTCTCAACATTTTGCCATAGCTCTCTTCGTTTCCGAGATATTTGCAGATTTATCGCAAGGGAAGGGGCCTGACGGACATATTTCGAGATATTTCTTATTCTTGTTGTTCTTCTTCTGCACAGCTAAGCTGGAAGTGGCATTTGCAGGTCGCAATAGTGCAGAGTTATCTCAAAGAAAGGGGCCACGGTGTTTCTGTATCTCTATTATGTTGGTGCGGCTTCGGAACTTTTAACTATCTTGATATATCTCGAGAACTACGCATCTGATCAAAAAATATCATAGAACATAAAAAGTAGGAAACTTAATTCTCTACAAAAACGGTCTCTTAACATTTTGCCATAGCTCGCTTCGTTTCCGAGATATTTGCAGATTTATCTCAAGGGAAGGGGCCTGACGGACATATTTCGAGATATTTCTTCTTCTTGTTGTTCTTCTTCTGCACAGCTAAGCTGGAAGTGGCATTTGCGGCTCGCACTAGTGCAGAGTTATCTCAAAGAAAGGGGCCACGGTGTTTCTGTATCTCTATTATGTTGGTGCGGCTTCGGAACTTTTAAATATCTCGATATATCTCGAAAACTACGCTTCTGATCAAAAAATATCATAGAACATAAATTGTAGGAAACATAATTCTCTACAAATAAGGTCTCTTAACATTTTGCCATTGCTCGCTTCGTTTCCGAGATATTTGCAGATTTATCTCAAGGGAAGGGGCCTGACGGACATATTTCGAGATATTTCTTCTTCTTGTTGTTCTTCTTCTGCACAGCTAAGCTGGAAGTGGCATTTGCGGCTCGCACTAGTGCAGAGTTATCTCAAAGAAAGGGGCCACGGTGTTTCTGTATCTCTATTATGTGGGTGCGGCTTCGGAACTTTTAAATATCTTGATATATCTCGAGAACTACGCATCTGATCAAAAAATATCATAGAACATAAATAGTAGGAAACTTAATTCTCTACAAAAAAGGTCTCTCAACATTTTGCCATAGCTCTCTTCGTTTCCGAGATATTTGCAGATTTATCTCAAGGGAAGGGGCCTGACGGACATATTTCGAGATATTTCTTATTCTTGTTGTTCTTCTTCTGCACAGCTAAGCTGGAAGTGGCATATGCAGCTCGCGATAGTGCAGAATTATCTCAAAGAAAGGGGCCACGGTGTTTCTGTATCTCTATTATGTTGGTGCGGCTTCGGAACTTTTAAATATCTTGATATATCTCGAGAACTACGCATCTGATCAAAAAATATCATAGAGCATAAATAGTAGGAAACTTAATTCTCTACAAAAAAGGTCTCTCAACATTTTGCCATAGCTCTCTTCGTTTCCGAGATATTTGCAGATTTATCTCAAGGGAAGGGGCCTAACGGACATATTTCGAGATATTTCTTCTTCTTCTTGTTCTTCTTCTGCACAGCTAAGCTGGAAGTGGCATTTGCGGCTCGCACTAGTGCAGAGTTATCGCAAAGAAAGGGGCCACGGTGTTTCTGTATCTCTATTATGTTGGTGCGGCTTCGGAACTTTTAAATATCTCGATATATCTCGAAAACTACGCTTCTGATCAAAAAATATCATAGAATATAAATTGTAGGAAACATAATTCTCTACAAAAAAGTTCTCTTAACATTTTGCCATAGCTCGCTTCGTTTCCGAGATATTTGCAGATATATCTCAAGGGAAGGGGCCTGACGGACATATTTCGAGATACTTCTTCTTCTTGTTGTTCTTCTTCTGCACAGCTAACCTGGAAGTGGCATTTGCAGCTCGCAATAGTGCAGAGTTATCTCAAAGAAAGGGGCCACGGTGTTTCTGTATCTCTATTATGTTGGTGCGGCTTCGGAACTTTTAAATATCTTGATATATCTCGAGAACTACGCATCTGATCAAAAAATATCATAGATCATAAAAAGTAGGAAACTTAATTCTCTACAAAAAAGGTCTCTTAACATTTTGCCATAGCTCGCTTCGTTTCCGAGATATTTGCAGATTTATCTCAAGGGAAGGGGCCTGACGGACATATTTCGAGATATTTCTTCTTCTTGTTGTTCTTCTTCTGCACAGCTAAGCTGGAAGTGGCATTTGCAGCACGCAATAGTGCAGAGTTATCTCAAAGAAGGGGGCCACGGTGTTTCTGTATCTCTATTATGTTGGTGCGGCTTCGGAACTTTTAAATATCTTGATATATCTCGAGAACCACGCATCTGATCAAAAAATATCATAGAACGTAAATAGTAGGAAACTTAATTCTCTACAAAAAAGGTCTCCCAACATTTTGCCATAGCTCTCTTTGTTTCCGAGATATTTGCAGATTTATCTCAAGGGAAGGGGCCTGACGGACATATTTCGAGATATTTCTTATTCTTGTTGTTCTTCTTCTGCACAGCTAACCTGGAAGTGGCATTTGCAGCTCGCAATAGTGCAGAGTTATCTCAAAGAAAGGGGCCACGGTGTTTCTGTATCTCTATTATGTTGGTGCGGCTTCGGAACTTTTAAATATCTTGATATATCTCGAGAACTACGCATCTGATCAAAAAATATCATAGAACATAAAAAGTCGGAAACTTAATTCTCTACAAAAAAGGTCTCTTAACATTTTGCCATAGCTCGCTTCGTTTCCGAGATATTTGCAGATTTATCTCAAGGGAAGGGGCCTGACGGACATATTTCGAGATATTTCTTCTTCTTGTTGTTCTTCTTCTGCACAGCTAAGCTGGAAGTGGCATTTGCAGCTCGCAATAGTGCAGAGTTATCTCAAAGAAGGGGGCCACGGTGTTTCTGTATCTCTATTATGTTGGTGCGGCTTCGGAACTTTTAAATATCTTGATATATCTCGAGAACTACGCATCTGATCAAAAAATGTCATAGAACATAAATAGTAGGAAACTTAATTCTCTACAAAAAAGGTCTCTCAACATTTTGCCATAGCTCTCTTCGTTTCCGAGATATTTACAGATTTATCTCAAGGGAAGGGGCCTGACGGACATATTTCGTGATATTTCTTATTCTTGTTGTTCTTCTTCTGCACAGCTAAGCTGGAAGTGGCATTTGCAGCTCGCAATAGTGCAGAGTTATCTCAAAGAAAGGGGCCACGGTGTTTCTGTATCTCTATTATGTTGGTGCGGCTTCGGAACTTTTAAATATCTCGATATATCTCGAAAACTACGCATCTGATCAAAAAATATCATAGAACATAAAAAGTAGGAAACTTAATTCTCTACAAAAAAGGTCTCTTAACATTTTGCCATAGCTCGCTTCGTTTCCGAGATATTTGCAGGTTTATCTCAAGGGAAGGGGCCTAACGGACATATTTCGAGATATTTCTTCTTCTTGTTGTTCTTCTTCTGCACAGCTAAGCTGGAAGTGGCATTTGCGGCTCGCACTAGTGCAGAGTTATCTCAAAGAAAGGGGCCACGGTGTTTCTGTATCTCTATTATGTTGGTGCGGCTTCGGAACTTTTAAATATCTCGATATATCTCGAAAACTACGCTTCTGATCAAAAAATATCATAGAACATAAATTGTAGGAAACATAATTCTCTATAAAAAAGTTCTCTTAACATTTTGCCATAGCTCGCTTCGTTTCCGAGATATTTGCAGATATATCTCAAGGGAAGGGGCCTGACGGACATATTTCGAGATATTTCTTCTTCTTGTTGTTCTTCTTCTGCACAGCTAACCTGGAAGTGGCATTTGCAGCTCGCAATAGTGCAGAGTTATCTCAAAGAAAGGGGCCACGGTGTTTCTGTATCTCTATTATGTTGGTGCGGCTTCGGAACTTTTAAATATCTTGATATATCTCGAGAACTACGCATCTGATCAAAAAATATCATAGAACATAAAAAGTCGGAAACTTAATTCTCTACAAAAAAGGTCTCTTAACATTTTGCCATAGCTCGCTTCGTTTCCGAGATATTTGCAGATTTATCTCAAGGGAAGGGGCCTGACGGACATATTTCGAGATATTTCTTCTTCTTGTTGTTCTTCTTCTGCACAGCTAAGCTGGAAGTGGCATTTGCAGCTCGCAATAGTGCAGAGTTATCTCAAAGAAGGGGGCCACGGTGTTTCTGTATCTCTATTATGTTGGTGCGGCTTCGGAACTTTTAAATATCTTGATATATCTCGAGAACTACGCATCTGATCAAAAAATGTCATAGAACATAAATAGTAGGAAACTTAATTCTCTACAAAAAAGGTCTCTCAACATTTTGCCATAGCTCTCTTCGTTTCCGAGATATTTACAGATTTATCTCAAGGGAAGGGGCCTGACGGACATATTTCGTGATATTTCTTATTCTTGTTGTTCTTCTTCTGCACAGCTAAGCTGGAAGTGGCATTTGCAGCTCGCAATAGTGCAGAGTTATCTCAAAGAAAGGGGCCACGGTGTTTCTGTATCTCTATTATGTTGGTGCGGCTTCGGAACTTTTAAATATCTCGATATATCTCGAAAACTACGCATCTGATCAAAAAATATCATAGAACATAAAAAGTAGGAAACTTAATTCTCTACAAAAAAGGTCTCTTAACATTTTGCCATAGCTCGCTTCGTTTCCGAGATATTTGCAGGTTTATCTCAAGGGAAGGGGCCTAACGGACATATTTCGAGATATTTCTTCTTCTTGTTGTTCTTCTTCTGCACAGCTAAGCTGGAAGTGGCATTTGCGGCTCGCACTAGTGCAGAGTTATCTCAAAGAAAGGGGCCACGGTGTTTCTGTATCTCTATTATGTTGGTGCGGCTTCGGAACTTTTAAATATCTCGATATATCTCGAAAACTACGCTTCTGATCAAAAAATATCATAGAACATAAATTGTAGGAAACATAATTCTCTATAAAAAAGTTCTCTTAACATTTTGCCATAGCTCGCTTCGTTTCCGAGATATTTGCAGATATATCTCAAGGGAAGGGGCCTGACGGACATATTTCGAGATATTTCTTCTTCTTGTTGTTCTTCTTCTGCACAGCTAACCTGGAAGTGGCATTTGCAGCTCGCAATAGTGCAGAGTTATCTCAAAGAAAGGGGCCACGGTGTTTCTGTATCTCTATTATGTTGGTGCGGCTTCGGAACTTTTAAATATCTTGATATATCTCGAGAACTACGCATCTGATCAAAAAATATCATAGAACATAAAAAGTAGGAAACTTAATTCTCTACAAAAAAGGTCTCTTAACATTTTGCCATAGCTCGCTTCGTTTCCGAGATATTTGCAGATTTATCTCAAGGGAAGGGGCCTGACGGACATATTTCGAGATATTTCTTCTTCTTGTTGTTCTTCTTCTGCACAGCTAAGCTGGAAGTGGCATTTGCAGCTCGCAATAGTGCAGAGTTATCTCAAAGAAGGGGGCCACGGTGTTTCTGTATCTCTATTATGTTGGTGCGGCTTCGGAACTTTTAAATATCTTGATATATCTCGAGAACTACGCATCTAATCAAAAAATATCATAGCACATAAAAAGTAGGAAACTTAATTCTCTACAGAAAAGGTCTCTTAACATTTTGCCATAGCTCTCTTCGTTTCCGAGATATTTGCAGATTTATCTCAAGGGAAGGGGCCTGACGGACATATTTCGAGATATTTCTTATTCTTGTTGTTCTTCTTCTGCACAGCTAAGCTGGAAGTGGCATTTGCAGCTCGCAATAGTGCAGAGTTATCTCAAAGAAAGGGGCCACGGTGTTTCTGTATCTCTATTATGTTGGTGCGGCTTCGGAACTTTTAAGTATCTTGATATATCTCGAGAACTACGCATCTGATCAAAAAATATCATAGAACATAAAAAGTAGGAAACTTAATTCTCTACAAAAACGGTCTCTTAACATTTTGCCGTAGCTCGCTTCGTTTCCGAGATATTTGCAGATTTATCTCAAGGGAAGGGGCCTGACGGACATATTTCGAGATATTTCTTCTTCTTGTTGTTCTTCTTCTGCACAGCTAAGCTGGAAGTGGCATTTGCAGCACGCAATAGTGCAGAGTTATCTCAAAGAAGGGGGCCACGGTGTTTCTGTATCTCTATTATGTTGGTGCGGCTTCGGAACTTTTAAATATCTTGATATATCTCGAGAACTACGCATCTGATCAAAAAATATCATAGAACGTAAATAGTAGGAAACTTAATTCTCTACAAAAAAGGTCTCCCAACATTTTGCCATAGCTCTCTTTGTTTCCGAGATATTTGCAGATTTATCTCAAGGGAAGGGGCCTGACGGACATATTTCGAGATATTTCTTATTCTTGTTGTTCTTCTTCTGCACAGCTAACCTGGAAGTGGCATTTGCAGCTCGCAATAGTGCAGAGTTATCTCAAAGAAAGGGGCCACGGTGTTTCTGTATCTCTATTATGTTGGTGCGGCTTCGGAACTTTTAAATATCTTGATATATCTCGAGAACTACGCATCTGATCAAAAAATATCATAGAACATAAAAAGTAGGAAACTTAATTCTCTACAAAAAAGGTCTCTTAACATTTTGCCATAGCTCGCTTCGTTTCCGAGATATTTGCAGATTTATCTCAAGGGAAGGGGCCTGACGGACATATTTCGAGATATTTCTTCTTCTTGTTGTTCTTCTTCTGCACAGCTAAGCTGGAAGTGGCATTTGCAGCTCGCAATAGTGCAGAGTTATCTCAAAGAAGGGGGCCACGGTGTTTCTGTATCTCTATTATGTTGGTGCGGCTTCGGAACTTTTAAATATCTTGATATATCTCGAGAACTACGCATCTGATCAAAAAATATCATAGAACATAAATAGTAGGAAACTTAATTCTCTACAAAAAAGGTCTCTCAACATTTTGCCATAGCTCTCTTCGTTTCCGAGATATTTACAGATTTATCTCAAGGGAAGGGGCCTGACGGACATATTTCGTGATATTTCTTATTCTTGTTGTTCTTCTTCTGCACAGCTAAGCTGGAAGTGGCATTTGCAGCTCGCAATAGTGCAGAGTTATCTCAAAGAAAGGGGCCACGGTGTTTCTGTATCTCTATTATGTTGGTGCGGCTTCGGAACTTTTAAATATCTCGATATATCTCGAAAACTACGCATCTGATCAAAAAATATCATAGAACATAAAAAGTAGGAAACTTAATTCTCTACAAAAAAGGTCTCTTAACATTTTGCCATAGCTCGCTTCGTTTCCGAGATATTTGCAGGTTTATCTCAAGGGAAGGGGCCTAACGGACATATTTCGAGATATTTCTTCTTCTTGTTGTTCTTCTTCTGCACAGCTAAGCTGGAAGTGGCATTTGCGGCTCGCACTAGTGCAGAGTTATCTCAAAGAAAGGGGCCACGGTGTTTCTGTATCTCTATTATGTTGGTGCGGCTTCGGAACTTTTAAATATCTCGATATATCTCGAAAACTACGCTTCTGATCAAAAAATATCATAGAACATAAATTGTAGGAAACATAATTCTCTATAAAAAAGTTCTCTTAACATTTTGCCATAGCTCGCTTCGTTTCCGAGATATTTGCAGATATATCTCAAGGGAAGGGGCCTGACGGACATATTTCGAGATATTTCTTCTTCTTGTTGTTCTTCTTCTGCACAGCTAACCTGGAAGTGGCATTTGCAGCTCGCAATAGTGCAGAGTTATCTCAAAGAAAGGGGCCACGGTGTTTCTGTATCTCTATTATGTTGGTGCGGCTTCGCAACTTTTAAATATCTTGATATATCTCGAGAACTACGCATCTGATCAAAAAATATCATAGAACATAAAAAGTAGGAAACTTAATTCTCTACAAAAAAGGTCTCTTAACATTTTGCCATAGCTCGCTTCGTTTCCGAGATATTTGCAGATTTATCTCAAGGGAAGGGGCCTGACGGACATATTTCGAGATATTTCTTCTTCTTGTTGTTCTTCTTCTGCACAGCTAAGCTGGAAGTGGCATTTGCAGCTCGCAATAGTGCAGAGTTATCTCAAAGAAGGGGGCCACGGTGTTTCTGTATCTCTATTATGTTGGTGCGGCTTCGGAACTTTTAAATATCTTGATATATCTCGAGAACTACGCATCTAATCAAAAAATATCATAGCACATAAAAAGTAGGAAACTTAATTCTCTACAGAAAAGGTCTCTTAACATTTTGCCATAGCTCTCTTCGTTTCCGAGATATTTGCAGATTTATCTCAAGGGAAGGGGCCTGACGGACATATTTCGAGATATTTCTTATTCTTGTTGTTCTTCTTCTGCACAGCTAAGCTGGAAGTAGCATTTGCAGCTCGCAATAGTGCAGAGTTATCTCAAAGAAAGGGGCCACGGTGTTTCTGTATCTCTATTATGTTGGTGCGGCTTCGGAACTTTTAAGTAACTTGATATATCTCGAGAACTACGCATCTGATCAAAAAATATCATAGAACATAAAAAGTAGGAAACTTAATTCTCTACAAAAACGGTCTCTTAACATTTTGCCGTAGCTCGCTTCGTTTCCGAGATATTTGCAGATTTATCTCAAGGGAAGGGGCCTGACGGACATATTTCGAGATATTTCTTCTTCTTGTTGTTCTTCTTCTGCACAGCTAAGCTGGAAGTGGCATTTGCGGCTCACACTAGTGCACAGTTATCTCAAAGAAAGGGGCCACGGTGTTTCTGTATCTCTATTATGTTGGTGCGGCTTCGGAACTTTTAAATATCTCGATATATCTCGAAAACTACGCATCTGATCAAAAAATATCATAGAACATAAAAAGTAGGAAACTTAATTCTCTACAAAAAAGGTCTCTTAACATTTTGCCATAGCTCGCTTCGTTTCCGAGATATTTGCAGGTTTATCTCAAGGGAAGGGGCCTAACGGACATATTTCGAGATATTTCTTCTTCTTCTTGTTCTTCTTCTGCACAGCTAAGCTGGAAGTGGCATTTGCGGCTCGCACTAGTGCAGAGTTATCTCAAAGAAAGGGGCCACGGTGTTTCTGTATCTCTATTATGTTGGTGCGGCTTCGGAACTTTTAAATATCTCGATATATCTCGAAAACTACGCTTCTGATCAAAAAATATCATAGAAGATAAATTGTAGGAAACATAATTCTCTACAAAAAAGTTCTCTTAACATTTTGCCATAGCTCGCTTCGTTTCCGAGATATTTGCAGATATATCTCAAGGGAAGGGGCCTGACGGACATATTTCGAGATACTTCTTCTTCTTGTTGTTCTTCTTCTGCACAGCTAACCTGGAAGTGGCATTTGCAGCTCGCAATAGTGCAGAGTTATCTCAAAGAAAGGGGCCACGGTGTTTCTGTATCTCTATTATGTTGGTGCGGCTTCGGAACTTTTAAATATCTTGCTATATCTCGAGAACTACGCATCTGATCAAAAAATATCATAGATCATAAAAAGTAGGAAACTTAATTCTCTACAAAAAAGGTCTCTTAACATTTTGCCATAGCTCGCTTCGTTTCCGAGATATTTGCAGATTTATCTCAAGGGAAGGGGCCTGACGGACATATTTCGAGATATTCCTTCTTCTTGTTGTTCTTCTTCTGCACAGCTAAGCTGGAAGTGGCATTTGCAGCACGCAATAGTGCAGAGTTATCTCAAAGAAGGGGGCCACGGTGTTTCTGTATCTCTATTATGTTGGTGCGGCTTCGGAACTTTTAAATATCTTGATATATCTCGAGAACTACGCATCTGATCAAAAAATATCATAGAACATAAAAAGTAGGAAACTTAATTCTCTACAGAAAAGGTCTCTTAACATTTTGCCATAGCTCTCTTCGTTTCCGAGATATTTGCAGATTTATCTCAAGGGAAGGGGCCTGACGGACATATTTCGAGATATTTCTTATTCTTGTTGTTCTTCTTCTGCACAGCTAAGCTGGAAGTGGCATTTGCAGCTCGCAATAGTGCAGAGTTATCTCAAAGAAAGGGGCCACGGTGTTTCTGTATCTCTATTATGTTGGTGCGGCTTCGGAACTTTTAAATATCTCGATATATCTCGAAAACTACGCATCTGATCAAAAAATATCATAGAACATAAAAAGTAGGAAACTTAATTCTCTACAAAAAAGGTCTCTAAACATTTTGCCATAGCTCGCTTCGTTTCCGAGATATTTGCAGGTTTATCTCAAGGGAAGGGGCCTAACGGACATATTTCGAGATATTTCTTCTTCTTCTTGTTCTTCTTCTGCACAGCTAAGCTGGAAGTGGCATTTGCGGCTCGCACTAGTGCAGAGTTATCTCAAAGAAAGGGGCCACGGTGTTTCTGTATCTCTATTATGTTGGTGCGGCTTCGGAACTTTTAAATATCTTGATATATCTCGAGAACTACGCATCTGATCAAAAAATATCATAGATCATAAAAAGTAGGAAAATTAATTCTCTACAAAAAAGGTCTCTTAACATTTTGCGATAGCTCGCTTCGTTTCCGAGATATTTGCAGATTTATCTCAAGGGAAGGGGCCTGACGGACATATTTCGAGATACTTCTTCTTCTTGTTGTTCTTCTTCTGCACAGCTAACCTGGAAGTGGCATTTGCAGCTCGCAATAGTGCAGAGTTATCTCAAAGAAAGGGGCCACGGTGTTTCTGTATCTCTATTATGTTGGTGCGGCTTCGGAACTTTTAAATATCTTGATATATCTCGAGAACTACGCATCTGATCAAAAAATATCATAGATCATAAAAAGTAGGAAACTTAATTCTCTACAAAAAAGGTCTCTTAACATTTTGCCATAGCTCGCTTCGTTTCCGAGATATTTGCAGATTTATCTCAAGGGAAGGGGCCTGACGGACATATTTCGAGATATTTCTTCTTCTTGTTGTTCTTCTTCTGCACAGCTAAGCTGGAAGTGGCATTTGCAGCACGCAATAGTGCAGAGTTATCTCAAAGAAGGGGGCCACGGTGTTTCTGTATCTCTATTATGTTGGTGCGGCTTCGGAACTTTTAAATATCTTGATATATCTCGAGAACTACGCATCTGATCAAAAAATATCATAGAACATAAAAAGTAGGAAACTTAATTCTCTACAGAAAAGGTCTCTTAACATTTTGCCATAGCTCTCTTCGTTTCCGAGATATTTGCAGATTTATCTCAAGGGGAGGGGCCTGACGGACATATTTCGCGATATTTCTTATTCTTGTTGTTCTTCTTCTGCACAGCTAAGCTGGAAGTGGCATTTGCAGCTCGCAATAGTGCAGAGTTATCTCAAAGAAAGGGGCCACGGTGTTTCTGTATCTCTATTATGTTGGTGCGGCTTCGGAACTTTTAAATATCTTGATATATCTCGAGAACTACGCATCTGATCAAAAAATATCATAGAACGTAAAAAGTAGGAAACTTAATTCTCTACAAAAACGGTCTCTTAACATTTTGCCATAGCTCGCTTCGTTTCCGAGATATTTGCAGATTTATCTCAAGGGAAGGGGCCTGACGGACATATTTCGAGATATTTCTTCTTCTTGTTGTTCTTCTTCTGCACAGCTAAGCTGGAAGTGGCATTTGCGGCTCGCACTAGTGCACAGTTATCTCAAAGAAAGGGGCCACGGTGTTTCTGTATCTCTATTATGTTGGTGCGGCTTCGGAACTTTTAAATATCTCGATATATCTCGAAAACTACGCTTCTGATCAAAAAATATCATAGAACATAAATGGTAGGAAACATAATTCTCTATAAATAAGGTCTCTTAACATTTTGCCATTGCTCGCTTCGTTTCCGAGATATTTGCAGATTTATCTCAAGGGAAGGGGCCTGACGGACATATTTCGAGATATTTCTTCTTCTTGTTGTTCTTCTTCTGCACAGCTAAGCTGGAAGTGGCATTTGCGGCTCGCACTAGTGCAGAGTTATCTCAAAGAAAGGGGCCACGGTGTTTCTGTATCTCTATTATGTTGGTGCGGCTTCGGAACTTTTAAATATCTTGATATATCTCGAGAACTACGCATCTGATCAAAAAATATCATAGAACGTAAATAGTAGGAAACTTAATTCTCTACAAAAAAGGTCTCCCAACATTTTGCCATAGCTCTCTTTGTTTCCGAGATATTTGCAGATTTATCTCAAGGGAAGGGGCCTGACGGACATATTTCGAGATATTTCTTATTCTTGTTGTTCTTCTTCTGCACAGCTAAGCTGGAAGTGGCATATGCAGCTCGCGTTAGTGCAGAATTATCTCAAAGAAAGGGGCCACGGTGTTTCTGTATCTCTATTATGTTGGTGCGGCTTCGGAACTTTTAAATATCTTGATATATCTCGAGAACTACGCATCTGATCAAAAAATATCATAGAGCATAAATAGTAGGAAACTTAATTCTCTACAAAAAAGGTCTCTCAACATTTTGCCATAGCTCTCTTCGTTTCCGAGATATTTGCAGATTTATCTCAAGGGAAGGGGCCTGACGGACATATTTCGAGATATTTCTTATTCTTGTTGTTCTTCTTCTGCACAGCTAAGCTGGAAGTGGCATTTGCAGGTCGCAATAGTGCAGAGTTATCTCAAAGAAAGGGGCCACGGTGTTTCTGTATCTCTATTATGTTGGTGCGGCTTCGGAACTTTTAAATATCTTGATATATCTCGAGAACTACGCATCTGATCAAAAAATATCATAGAGCATAAATAGTAGGAAACTTAATTCTCTACAAAAAAGGTCTCTCAACATTTTGCCATAGCTCTCTTCGTTTCCGAGATATTTGCAGATTTATCTCAAGGGAAGGGGACTGACGGACATATTTCGAGATATTTCTTATTCTTGTTGATCTTCTTCTGCACAGCTAAGCTGGAAGTGGCATTTGCAGGTCGCAATAGTGCAGAGTTATCTCAAAGAAAGGGGCCACGGTGTTTCTGTATCTCTATTATGTTGGTGCGGCTTCGGAACTTTTAACTATCTTGATATATCTCGAGAACTACGCATCTGATCAAAAAATATCATAGAACATAAAAAGTAGGAAACTTAATTCTCTACAAAAACGGTCTCTTAACATTTTGCCATAGCTCGCTTCGTTTCCGAGATATTTGCAGATTTATCTCAAGGGAAGGGGCCTGACGGACATATTTCGAGATATTTCTTCTTCTTGTTGTTCTTCTTCTGCACAGCTAAGCTGGAAGTGGCATTTGCGGCTCGCACTAGTGCAGAGTTATCTCAAAGAAAGGGGCCACGGTGTTTCTGTATCTCTATTATATTGGTGCGGCTTCGGAACTTTTAAATATCTTGATATATCTCGAGAACTACGCATCTGATCAAAAAATATCATAGAGCATAAATAGTAGGAAACTTAATTCTCTACAAAAAAGGTCTCTCAAGATTTTGCCATAGCTCTCTTCGTTTCCGAGATATTTGCAGATTTATCTCAAGGGAAGGGGCCTGACGGACATATTTCGAGATATTTCTTATTCTTGTTGTTCTTCTTCTGCACAGCTAAGCTGGAAGTGGCATTTGCAGGTCGCAATAGTGCAGAGTTATCTCAAAGAAAGGGGCCGCGGTGTTTCTGTATCTCTATTATGTTGGTGCGGCTTCGGAACTTTTAACTATCTTGATATATCTCGAGAACTACGCATCTGATCAAAAAATATCATAGAACATAAAAAGTAGGAAACTTAATTCTCTACAAAAACGGTCTCTTAACATTTTGCCATTGCTCGCTTCGTTTCCGAGATATTTGCAGATTTATCTCAAGGGAAGGGGCCTGACGGACATATTTCGAGATATTTCTTCTTCTTGTTGTTCTTCTTCTGCACAGCTAAGCTGGAAGTGGCATTTGCGGCTCGCACTAGTGCAGAGTTATCTCAAAGAAAGGGGCCACGGTGTTTCTGTATCTCTATTATGTTGGTGCGGCTTCGGAACTTTTAAATATCTTGATATATCTCGAGAACTACGCATCTGATCAAAAAATATCATAGAACGTAAATAGTAGGAAACTTAATTCTCTACAAAAAAGGTCTCCCAACATTTTGCCATAGCTCTCTTTGTTTCCGAGATATTTGCAGATTTATCTCAAGGGAAGGGGCCTGACGGACATATTTCGAGATATTTCTTATTCTTGTTGTTCTTCTTCTGCACAGCTAAGCTGGAAGTGGCATATGCAGCTCGCGATAGTGCAGAATTATCTCAAAGAAAGGGGCCACGGTGTTTCTGTATCTCTATTATGTTGGTGCGGCTTCGGAACTTTTAAATATCTTGATATATCTCGAGAACTACGCATCTGATCAAAAAATATCATAGAGCATAAATAGTAGGAAACTTAATTCTCTACAAAAAAGGTCTCTCAACATTTTGCCATAGCTCTCTTCGTTTCCGAGATATTTGCAGATTTATCCCAAGGGAAGGGGCCTGACGGACATATTTCGAGATATTTCTTATTCTTGTTGTTCTTCTTCTGCACAGCTAAGCTGGAAGTGGCATTTGCAGGTCGCAATAGTGCAGAGTTATCTCAAAGAAAGGGGCCACGGTGTTTCTGTATCTCTATTATGTTGGTGCGGCTTCGGAACTTTTAACTATCTTGATATATCTCGAGAACTACGCATCTGATCAAAAAATATCATAGAACATAAAAAGTAGGAAACTTAATTCTCTACAAAAACGGTCTCTTAACATTTTGCCATAGCTCGCTTCGTTTCCGAGATATTTGCAGATTTATCTCAAGGGAAGGGGCCTGACGGACATATTTCGAGATATTTCTTCTTCTTGTTGTTCTTCTTCTGCACAGCTAAGCTGGAAGTGGCATTTGCGGCTCGCACTAGTGCAGAGTTATCTCAAAGAAAGGGGCCACGGTGTTTCTGTATCTCTATTATATTGGTGCGGCTTCGGAACTTTTAAATATCTTGATATATCTCGAGAACTACGCATCTGATCAAAAAATATCATAGAGCATAAATAGTAGGAAACTTAATTCTCTACAAAAAAGGTCTCTCAACATTTTGCCATAGCTCTCTTCGTTTCCGAGATATTTGCAGATTTATCTCAAGGGAAGGGGCCTGACGGACATATTTCGAGATATTTCTT
Source organism: Osmia lignaria lignaria (assembly GCF_051020975.1). Classification (NCBI taxonomy): domain Eukaryota; kingdom Metazoa; phylum Arthropoda; class Insecta; order Hymenoptera; family Megachilidae; genus Osmia; species Osmia lignaria. The sequence continues at coordinate 24,364,731 of NW_027478160.1, read as the reverse complement.
ATTCTTGTTGTTCTTCTTCTGCACAGCTAAGCTGGAAGTGGCATTTGCAGGTCGCAATAGTGCAGAGTTATCTCAAAGAAAGGGGCCACGGTGTTTCTGTATCTCTATTATGTTGGTGCGGCTTCGGAACTTTTAACTATCTTGATATATCTCGAGAACTACGCATCTGATCAAAAAATATCATAGAACATAAAAAGTAGGAAACTTAATTCTCTACAAAAACGGTCTCTTAACATTTTGCCATAGCTCGCTTCGTTTCCGAGATATTTGCAGATTTATCTCAAGGGAAGGGGCCTGACGGACATATTTCGAGATATTTCTTCTTCTTGTTGTTCTTCTTCTGCACAGCTAAGCTGGAAGTGGCATTTGCGGCTCGCACTAGTGCAGAGTTATCTCAAAGAAAGGGGCCACGGTGTTTCTGTATCTCTATTATATTGGTGCGGCTTCGGAACTTTTAAATATCTTGATATATCTCGAGAACTACGCATCTGATCAAAAAATATGATAGAGCATAAATAGTAGGAAACTTAATTCTCTACAAAAAAGGTCTCTCAACATTTTGCCATAGCTCTCTTCGTTTCCGAGATATTTGCAGATTTATCTCAAGGGAAGGGGCCTGACGGACATATTTCGAGATATTTCTTATTCTTGTTGTTCTTCTTCTGCACAGCTAAGCTGGAAGTGGCATTTGCAGGTCGCAATAGTGCAGAGTTATCTCAAAGAAAGGGGCCACGGTGTTTCTGTATCTCTATTATGTTGGTGCGGCTTCGGAACTTTTAACTATCTTGATATATCTCGAGAACTACGCATCTGATCAAAAAATATCATAGAACATAAAAAGTAGGAAACTTAATTCTCTACAAAAACGGTCTCTTAACATTTTGCCATAGCTCGCTTCGTTTCCGAGATATTTGCAGATTTATCTCAAGGGAAGGGGCCTGACGGACATATTTCGAGATATTTCTTCTTCTTGTTGTTCTTCTTCTGCACAGCTAAGCTGGAAGTGGCATTTGCGGCTCGCACTAGTGCAGAGTTATCTCAAAGAAAGGGGCCACGGTGTTTCTGTATCTCTATTATATTGGTGCGGCTTCGGAACTTTTAAATATCTTGATATATCTCGAGAACTACGCATCTGATCAAAAAATATCATAGAACATAAATAGTAGGAAACTTAATTCTCTACAAAAAAAAGTGTCTCAACATTTTGCCATAGCTCTCTTCGTTTCCGAGATATTTGCAGATTTATCTCAAGGGAAGGGGCCTGACGGACAGATTTCGAGATATTTCTTCTTCTTGTCGTTCTTCTTCTGCACAGCTAAGCTGGAAGTGGCATTTGCGGCTCGCACTAGTACACAGTTATCTCAAAGAAAGGGGCCACGGTGTTTCTGTATCTCTATTATGTTGGTGCGGCTTCGGAACTTTTAAATATCTTGATATATCTCGAGAACTACGCATCTGATCAAAAAATATCATAGAACATAAATTGTAGGAAACTTAATTCTCTACAAAAAAGGTCTCTTAACATTTTGCCATAGCTCGCTTCGTTTCCGAGATATTTGCAGATTTATCTCAAGGGAAGGGGCCTGACGGACATATTTCGAGATATTTCTTCTTCTTGTTGTTCTTCTTCTGCACAGCTAAGCTGGAAGTGGCATTTGCAGCGCGCAATAGTGCAGTGTTATCGCAAAGAAAGGGGCCACGGTGTTTCTGTATCTCTATTATGTTGGTGCGGCTTCGGAACTTTTAAATATCTCGATATATCTCGAAAACTACGCATCTGATCAAAAAATATCATAGAACATAAAAAGTAGGAAACATAATTCTCTACAAAAAAGGTCTCTTAACATTTTCCCATAGCTGGCATCGTTTCCGAGATATTTGCAGATTTAGCTCAAGGGAAGGGGCCTGACGACATATTCCGAGATATTTCTTCTTCTTGTTGTTCCTCTTCTGCACAGCTAAGCTGGAAGTGGCATTTGCAGCTCGCAATAGTGCAGAGTTATCTCAAAGAAAGGGGCCACGGTGTTTCTGTATCTCTATTATGTTGGTGCGGCTTCGGAACTTTTAACTATCTTGATATATCTCGAGAACTACGCATCTGATCAAAAAATATCATAGAACATAAAAAGTAGGAAACTTAATTCTCTACAAAAACGGTCTCTTAACATTTTGCCATAGCTCGCTTCGTTTCCGAGATATTTGCAGATTTATCTCAAGGGAAGGGGCCTGACGGACATATTTCGAGATATTTCTTCTTCTTGTTGTTCTTCTTCTGCACAGCTAAGCTGGAAGTGGCATTTGCGGCTCGCACTAGTGCAGAGTTATCTCAAAGAAAGGGGCCACGGTGTTTCTGTATCTCTATTATATTGGTGCGGCTTCGGAACTTTTAAATATCTTGATATATCTCGAGAACTACGCATCTGATCAAAAAATATCATAGAACATAAATAGTAGGAAACTTAATTCTCTACAAAAAAAAGTGTCTCAACATTTTGCCATAGCTCTCTTCGTTTCCGAGATATTTGCAGATTTATCTCAAGGGAAGGGGCCTGACGGACAGATTTCGAGATATTTCTTCTTCTTGTCGTTCTTCTTCTGCACAGCTAAGCTGGAAGTGGCATTTGCGGCTCGCACTAGTACACAGTTATCTCAAAGAAAGGGGCCACGGTGTTTCTGTATCTCTATTATGTTGGTGCGGCTTCGGAACTTTTAAATATCTTGATATATCTCGAGAACTACGCATCTGATCAAAAAATATCATAGAACATAAATTGTAGGAAACTTAATTCTCTACAAAAAAGGTCTCTTAACATTTTGCCATAGCTCGCTTCGTTTCCGAGATATTTGCAGATTTATCTCAAGGGAAGGGGCCTGACGGACATATTTCGAGATATTTCTTCTTCTTGTTGTTCTTCTTCTGCACAGCTAAGCTGGAAGTGGCATTTGCAGCGCGCAATAGTGCAGTGTTATCGCAAAGAAAGGGGCCACGGTGTTTCTGTATCTCTATTATGTTGGTGCGGCTTCGGAACTTTTAAATATCTCGATATATCTCGAAAACTACGCATCTGATCAAAAAATATCATAGAACATAAAAAGTAGGAAACATAATTCTCTACAAAAAAGGTCTCTTAACATTTTCCCATAGCTGGCATCGTTTCCGAGATATTTGCAGATTTAGCTCAAGGGAAGGGGCCTGACGACATATTCCGAGATATTTCTTCTTCTTGTTGTTCCTCTTCTGCACAGCTAAGCTGGAAGTGGCATTTTGCAGCTCGCAATAGTGCAGAGTTATCTCAAAGAAAGGGGCCACGGTGTTTCTGTATCTCTATTATGTTGGTGCGGCTTCGGAACTTTTAAATATCTTGATATATCTCGAGAACTACGCATCTGATCAAAAAATATCATAGAACATAAAAAGTAGGAAACCTAATTTTCTACAAAAAAGGTCGCTTAACATTTTGCCGTAGCTCGCTTCGTTTCCGAGATATTTGCAGATTTATCTCAAGGGAAGGGGCCTGACGGACATATTTCGAAATATTTCTTATTCTTGTTGTTCTTCTTCTGCACAGCTAAGCTGGAAGTGGCATTTGCTGCTCGCAATAGTGCAGAGTTATCTCAAAGAAAGGGGCCACGGTGTTTCTGTACCTCTATTATGTTGGTGCGGCTTCGGAACTTTTAAATATCTTGATATATCTCGAGAACTACGCCTCTGATCGAAAAATATCATAGAACATAAAAAGTAGGAAACTTAAGTCTCTACAAAAAAGGTCTCTTAACATTTTGCCATAGCTCGCTTCGTTTCCGAGATATTTGCAGATTTATCTCAAGGGAAGGGGCCTGACGGACATATCTCGAGATATTTCTTCTTCTTGTTGTTCTTCTTCTGCACAGCTAAGCTGGAAGTGGCATTTGCAGCGCGCAATAGTGCAGAGTTATCTCAAAGAAAGGGGCCACGGTGTTTCTGTATCTCTATTATGTTAGTGCGGCTTCGGAACTTTTAAATATCTTGATATATCTCGAGAACTACGTATCTGATCAAAAAATATCATAGAACATAAAAAGTAGGAAACTTAATTCTCTACAAAAAAGGTCTCTTAACATTTTGCCATAGCTCGCTTCGTTTCCGAGATATTTGCAGATTTATCTCAAGGGAAGGGGCCTGACGGACATATTTCGAGATATTTCTTCTTCTTGTTGTTCTTCTTCTGCACAGCTAAGCTGGAAGTGGCATTGGCAGCGCGCAATAGTGCAGTGTTATCGCAAAGAAAGGGGCCACGGTGTTTCTGTATCTCTATTATGTTGGTGCGGCTTCGGAACTTTTAAATATCTCGATATATCTCGAAAACTACGCATCTGATCAAAAAATATCATAGAACATAAAAAGTAGGAAACATAATTCTCTACAAAAAAGGTCTCTTAACATTTTCCCATAGCTGGCATCGTTTCCGAGATATTTGCAGATTTAGCTCAAGGGAAGGGGCCTGACGACATATTCCGAGATATTTCTTCTTCTTGTTGTTCCTCTTCTGCACAGCTAAGCTGGAAGTGGCATTTGCAGCTCGCAATAGTGCAGAGTTATCTCAAAGAAAGGGGCCACGGTGTTTCTGTATCTCTATTATGTTGGTGCGGCTTCGGAACTTTTAAATATCTTGATATATCTCGAGAACTACGCATCTGATCAAAAAATATCATAGAACATAAAAAGTAGGAAACCTAATTTTCTACAAAAAAGGTCGCTTAACATTTTGCCGTAGCTCGCTTCGTTTCCGAGATATTTGCAGATTTATCTCAAGGGAAGGGGCCTGACGGACATATTTCGAAATATTTCTTATTCTTGTTGTTCTTCTTCTGCACAGCTAAGCTGGAAGTGGCATTTGCAGCTCGCAATAGTGCAGAGTTATCTCAAAGAAAGGGGCCACGGTGTTTCTGTACCTCTATTATGTTGGTGCAGCTTCGGAGCTTTTAAATATCTTGATATATCTCGAGAACTACGCATCTGATCAAAAAATATCATAGAACATAAAAAGTAGGAAACTTAATTCTCTACAAAAAAGGTCTCTCAACGTTTTGCAATAGCTCGCTTCGTTTCCGAGATATTTGCAGATTTATCTCAAGGGAAGGGTCCTGACGGACATATTTCGAGATATTTCTTCTTCTTGTTGTTCTTCTTCTGCACAGCTAAACTGGAAGTGGCATTTCCAGCTCGCAATAGTGCAGAGTTATCCCAAAGAAAGGGGCCACGGTGTTTCCGTATCTCTATTATGTTGGTGCGGCTTCGGAACTTTTAAATATCTCGATATATCTCGAAAACTACGCTTCTGATCAAAAAATATCATAGAACATAAATTGTAGGAAACATAATTCTCTACAAAAAAGGTCTCCTAACATTTTGCCATAGCTCGCTTCGTTTCCGAGATATTTGCAGATTTATCTCAAGGGAAGGGTCCTGATGGACATATTTCGAGATATTTCTTCTTCTTGTTGTTCTTCTTCTGCACAGCTAAGCTGGAAGTGGCATTTGCAGCTCGCAGTAGTGCAGAGTTATCTCAAAGAAAGGAGCCACGGTGTTTCTGTATCTCTATTATGTTGGTGCGGCTTCGGAACTTTTAAATATCTCGATATATCTCGAAAACTACGCTTCTGATCAAAACATATCATAGAACATAAATTGTAGGAAACATAATTCACTACAAAAAACGTCTCTTAACATTTTGCCATAGCTCGCTTCGTTTCCGAGATATTTGCAGATTCAGCTCAAAGGAACGGGCCTGACGGACATATTTCGAGATACTTCTTCTTCTCGTTGTTCTTCTTCTGCACAGCTAAGCTGTAAGTGGCATTTGCGGCTCGCAATCGTGCAGAGTTATCTCAAAGAGAGGGGCCACGGTGTTTCTGTATCTCTATTATGTTGGTGCGGCTTCGGAACTTTTAAATATCTTGATATATCTCGAGAACTACGCCTCTGATCGAAAAATATCATAGAACATAAAAAGTAGGAAACTTAATTCTCTACAAAAAAGGTCTCTTAACATTTTGCCATAGCTCGCTTCGTTTCCGAGATATTTACAGATTTATCTCAAGGGAAGGGGCCTGACGGACATATATCGAGATATTTCTTCTTCTTGTTGTTCTTCTTCTGCACAGCTAAGCTGGAAGTGGCATTTGCAGCTCGCAATAGTGCAGTGTTATCGCAAAGAAAGGGGCCACGGTGTTTCTGTATCTCTATTATGTTGGTGCGGCTTCGGAACTTTTAAATATCTTGATATATCTCGAGAACTACGCATCTGATCAAAAAATATCATAGAACATAAAAAGTAGGAAACCTAATTTTCTACAAAAAAGGTCTCTTAACATTTTGCCGTAGCTCGCTTCGTTTCCGAGATATTTGCAGATTTATCTCAAGGGAAGGGGCCTGACGGACATATTTCGAAATATTTCTTATTCTTGTTGTTCTTCTTCTGCACAGCTAAGCTGGAAGTGGCATTTGCAGCTCGCAATAGTGCAGAGTTATCTCAAAGAAAGGGGCCACGGTGTTTCTGTACCTCTATTATGTTGGTGCAGCTTCGGAGCTTTTAAATATCTTGATATATCTCGAGAACTACGCATCTGATCAAAAAATATCATAGATCATAAAAAGTAGGAAACTTAAGTCTCTACAAAAAAGGTCTCTTAACATTTTGCCATAGCTCGCTTCGTTTCCGAGATATTTGCAGATTTATCTCAAGGGAAGGGGCCTGACGGACATATTTCGAGATATTTCTTCTTCTTGTTGTTCTTCTTCTGCACAGCTAAGCTGGAAGTGGCATTTGCAGCTCGCAGTAGTGCAGAGTTATCTCAAAGAAAGGAGCCACGGTGTTTCTGTATCTCTATTATGTTGGTGCGGCTTCGGAACTTTTAAATATCTCGATATATCTCGAAAACTACGCTTCTGATCAAAAAATATCATAGAACATAAATTGTAGGAAACATAATTCACTACAAAAAACGTCTCTTAACATTTTGCCATAGCTCGCTTCGTTTCCGAGATATTTGCAGATATATCTCAAGGGCAGGGGCCTGACGGACATATTTCGAGATATTTCTTCTTCTTGTTGTTCTTCTTCTGCACAGCTAAGCTGGAAGTGGCATTTACAGCTCGCAACAGTGCAGAGTTATCTCAAAGAAAGGGGCCACGGTGTTTCTGTATCTCTATTATGTTGGTGCGGCTTCGGAACTTTTAAATATCTTGATATATCTCGAGAACTACGCGTCTGATCAAAAAATATGATAGAACATAAAAAGTAGGAAACTTAATTCTCTACAAAAAAGGTCTCTTAACATTTTGCCATAGCTCTCTTCGTTTCCGAGATATTTGCAGATTTATCTCAAGGGAAGGGGCCTGACGGACATATTTCGAGATATTTCTTCTTCTTGTTGTTCTTCTCCTGCACAGCTAAGCTGGAAGTGGCATTTACAGCTCGCAATAGTGCAGAGTTATCTCAAAGAAAGGGGCCACGGTGTTTCTGTATCTCTATTATGTTGGTGCGGCTTCGGAACTTTTAAATATCTTGATATATCTCGAGAACTACGCCTCTGATCGAAAAATATCATAGAACATAAAAAGTAGGAAACTTAAGTCTCTACAAAAAAGGTCTCTTAACATTTTGCCATAGCTCGCTTCGTTTCCGAGATATTTGCAGATTTATCTCAAGGGAAGGGGCCTGACGGTCATATCTCGAGATATTTCTTCTTCTTGTTGTTCTTCTTCTGCACAGCTAAGCTGGAAGTGGCATTTGCAGCGCGCAATAGTGCAGAGTTATCTCAAAGAAAGGGGCCACGGTGTTTCTGTGTCTCTATTATGTTAGTGCGGCTTCGGAACTTTTAAATATCTTGATATATCTCGAGAACTACGCATCTGATCAAAAAATATCATAGAACATAAAAAGTAGGAAACTTAATTCTCTACAAAAAAGGTCTCTTAACATTTTGCCATAGCTCGCTTCGTTTCCGAGATATTTGCAGATTTATCTCAAGGGAAGGGGCCTGACGGACATATTTCGAGATATTTCTTCTTCTTGTTGTTCTTCTTCTGCACAGCTAAGCTGGAAGTGGCATTTGCAGCGCGCAATAGTGCAGAGTTATCTCAAAGAAAGGGGCCACGGTGTTTCTGTATCTCTATTATGTTGGTGCGGCTTCGGAACTTTTAAATATCTTGATATATCTCGAGAACTACGCATCTGATCAAAAAATAGCATAGAAGATAAAAAGTAGGAAACTTAATTCTCTACAAAAAAGGTCTCTTAACATTTTCCCATAGCTGGCATCGTTTCCGAGATATTTGCAGATATATCTCAAGGGAAGGGGCCTGACGGACATATTCCGAGATATTTCTTCTTCTTGTTGTTCCTCTTCTGCACAGCTAAGCTGGAAGTGGCATTTGCAGCTCGCAATAGTGCAGAGTTATCTCAAAGAAAGAGGCCACGGTGTTTCTGCACCTCTATTATGTTGGTGCAGCTTCGGAACTTTTAAATATCTTGATATATCTCGAGAACTACGCATCTGATCAAAAAATATCATAGAACATAAAAAGTAGGAAACTTAATTCTCTACAAAAAAGGTCTCTTAACGTTTTGCAATAGCTCGCTTCGTTTCCGAGATATTTGCAGATTTATCTCAAGGGAAGGGTCCTGACGGACATATTTCGAGATATTTCTTCTTCTTGTTGTTCTTCTTCTGCACAGCTAAACTGGAAGTGGCATTTCCAACTCGCAATAGTGCAGAGTTATCCCAAAGAAAGGGGCCACGATGTGTCTGTATCTCTATTATGTTGGTGCGGCTTCGGAACTTTTAAATATCTCGATATATCTCGAAAACTACGCATCTGATCAAAAAATATCATAGAACATAAAAAGTAGGAAACATAATTCTCTACAAAAAAGGTCTCTTAACATTTTCCCATAGCTGGCATCGTTTCCGAGATATTTGCAGATTTAGCTCAAGGGAAGGGGCCTGACGACATATTCCGAGATACTTCTTCTTCTTGTTGTTCCTCTTCTGCACAGCTAAGCTGGAAGTGGCATTTGCAGCTCGCAATAGTGCAGAGTTATCTCAAAGAAAGGGGCCATGGTGTTTCTGTATCTCTATTATGTTGGTGCGGCTTCGGAACTTTTAAATATCTTGATATATCTCGAGAACTACGCATCTGATCAAAAAATATCATAGAACATAAAAAGTAGGAAACCTAATTTTCTACAAAAAAGGTCGCTTAACATTTTGCCGTAGCTCGCTTCGTTTCCGAGATATTTGCAGATTTATCTCAAGGGAAGGGGCCTGACGGACATATTTCGAAATATTTCTTATTCTTGTTGTTCTTCTTCTGCACAGCTAAGCTGGAAGTGGCATTTGCAGCTCGCAATAGTGCAGAGTTATCTCAAAGAAAGGGGCCACGGTGTTTCTGTACCTCTATTATGTTGGTGCAGCTTCGGAGCTTTTAAATATCTTGATATATCTCGAGAACTACGCATCTGATCAAAAAATATCATAGAACATAAAAAGTAGGAAACTTAATTCTCTACAAAAAAGGTCTCTTAACATTTTGCCATAGCTCGCTTCGTTTCCGAGATATTTACAGATTTATCTCAAGGGAAGGGGCCTGACGGACATATATCGAGATATTTCTTCTTCTTGTTGTTCTTCTTCTGCACAGCTAAGCTGGAAGTGGCATTTGCAGCTCGCAATAGTGCAGTGTTATCGCAAAGAAAGGGGCCACGGTGTTTCTGTATCTCTATTATGTTGGTGCGGCTTCGGAACTTTTAAATATCTTGATATATCTCGAGAACTACGCATCTGATCAAAAAATATCATAGAACATAAAAAGTAGGAAACCTAATTTTCTACAAAAAAGGTCTCTTAACATTTTGCCGTAGCTCGCTTCGTTTCCGAGATATTTGCAGATTTATCTCAAGGGAAGGGGCCTGACGGACATATTTCGAAATATTTCTTATTCTTGTTGTTCTTCTTCTGCACAGCTAAGCTGGAAGTGGCATTTGCAGCTCGCAATAGTGCAGAGTTATCTCAAAGAAAGGGGCCACGGTGTTTCTGTACCTCTATTATGTTGGTGCAGCTTCGGAGCTTTTAAATATCTTGATATATCTCGAGAACTACGCATCTGATCAAAAAATATCATAGAACATAAAAAGTAGGAAACTTAAGTCTCTACAAAAAAGGTCTCTTAACATTTTGCCATAGCTCGCTTCGTTTCCGAGATATTTGCAGATTTATCTCAAGGGAAGGGGCCTGACGGACATATTTCGAGATATTTCTTCTTCTTGTTGTTCTTCTTCTGCACAGCTAAGCTGGAAGTGGCATTTGCAGCTCGCAGTAGTGCAGAGTTATCTCAAAGAAAGGAGCCACGGTGTTTCTGTATCTCTATTATGTTGGTGCGGCTTCGGAACTTTTAAATATCTCGATATATCTCGAAAACTACGCTTCTGATCAAAAAATATCATAGAACATAAATTGTAGGAAACATAATTCACTACAAAAAACGTCTCTTAACATTTTGCCATAGCTCGCTTCGTTTCCGAGATATTTGCAGATATATCTCAAGGGCAGGGGCCTGACGGACATATTTCGAGATATTTCTTCTTCTTGTTGTTCTTCTTCTGCACAGCTAAGCTGGAAGTGGCATTTACAGCTCGCAACAGTGCAGAGTTATCTCAAAGAAAGGGGCCACGGTGTTTCTGTATCTCTATTATGTTGGTGCGGCTTCGGAACTTTTAAATATCTTGATATATCTCGAGAACTACGCGTCTGATCAAAAAATATGATAGAACATAAAAAGTAGGAAACTTAATTCTCTACAAAAAAGGTCTCTTAACATTTTGCCATAGCTCTCTTCGTTTCCGAGATATTTGCAGATTTATCTCAAGGGAAGGGGCCTGACGGACATATTTCGAGATATTTCTTCTTCTTGTTGTTCTTCTCCTGCACAGCTAAGCTGGAAGTGGCATTTACAGCTCGCAATAGTGCAGAGTTATCTCAAAGAAAGGGGCCACGGTGTTTCTGTATCTCTATTATGTTGGTGCGGCTTCGGAACTTTTAAATATCTTGATATATCTCGAGAACTACGCCTCTGATCGAAAAATATCATAGAACATAAAAAGTAGGAAACTTAAGTCTCTACAAAAAAGGTCTCTTAACATTTTGCCATAGCTCGCTTCGTTTCCGAGATATTTGCAGATTTATCTCAAGGGAAGGGGCCTGACGGACATATCTCGAGATATTTCTTCTTCTTGTTGTTCTTCTTCTGCACAGCTAAGCTGGAAGTGGCATTTGCAGCGCGCAATAGTGCAGAGTTATCTCAAAGAAAGGGGCCACGGTGTTTCTGTATCTCTATTATGTTAGTGCGGCTTCGGAACTTTTAAATATCTTGATATATCTCGAGAACTACGCATCTGATCAAAAAATATCATAGAACATAAAAAGTAGGAAACTTAATTCTCTACAAAAAAGGTCTCTTAACATTTTGCCATAGCTCGCTTCGTTTCCGAGATATTTGCAGATTTATCTCAAGGGAAGGGGCCTGACGGACATATTTCGAGATATTTCTTCTTCTTGTTGTTCTTCTTCTGCACAGCTAAGCTGGAAGTGGCATTTGCAGCGCGCAATAGTGCAGAGTTATCTCAAAGAAAGGGGCCACGGTGTTTCTGTATCTCTATTATGTTGGTGCGGCTTCGGAACTTTTAAATATCTTGATATATCTCGAGAACTACGCATCTGATCAAAAAATAGCATAGAAGATAAAAAGTAGGAAACTTAATTCTCTACAAAAAAGGTCTCTTAACATTTTCCCATAGCTGGCATCGTTTCCGAGATATTTGCAGATATATCTCAAGGGAAGGGGCCTGACGGACATATTCCGAGATATTTCTTCTTCTTGTTGTTCCTCTTCTGCACAGCTAAGCTGGAAGTGGCATTTGCAGCTCGCAATAGTGCAGAGTTATCTCAAAGAAAGAGGCCACGGTGTTTCTGCACCTCTATTATGTTGGTGCAGCTTCGGAACTTTTAAATATCTTGATATATCTCGAGAACTACGCATCTGATCAAAAAATATCATAGAACATAAAAAGTAGGAAACTTAATTCTCTACAAAAAAGGTCTCTTAACGTTTTGCAATAGCTCGCTTCGTTTCCGAGATATTTGCAGATTTATCTCAAGGGAAGGGTCCTGACGGACATATTTCGAGATATTTCTTCTTCTTGTTGTTCTTCTTCTGCACAGCTAAACTGGAAGTGGCATTTCCAACTCGCAATAGTGCAGAGTTATCCCAAAGAAAGGGGCCACGATGTGTCTGTATCTCTATTATGTTGGTGCGGCTTCGGAACTTTTAAATATCTCGATATATCTCGAAAACTACGCATCTGATCAAAAAATATCATAGAACATAAAAAGTAGGAAACATAATTCTCTACAAAAAAGGTCTCTTAACATTTTCCCATAGCTGGCATCGTTTCCGAGATATTTGCAGATTTAGCTCAAGGGAAGGGGCCTGACGACATATTCCGAGATATTTCTTCTTCTTGTTGTTCCTCTTCTGCACAGCTAAGCTGGAAGTGGCATTTGCAGCTCGCAATAGTGCAGAGTTATCTCAAAGAAAGGGGCCACGGTGTTTCTGTATCTCTATTATGTTGGTGCGGCTTCGGAACTTTTAAATATCTTGATATATCTCGAGAACTACGCATCTGATCAAAAAATATCATAGAACATAAAAAGTAGGAAACCTAATTTTCTACAAAAAAGGTCGCTTAACATTTTGCCGTAGCTCGCTTCGTTTCCGAGATATTTGCAGATTTATCTCAAGGGAAGGGGCCTGACGGACATATTTCGAAATATTTCTTATTCTTGTTGTTCTTCTCCTGCACAGCTAAGCTGGAAGTGGCATTTACAGCTCGCAATAGTGCAGAGTTATCTCAAAGAAAGGGGCCACGGTGTTTCTGTATCTCTATTATGTTGGTGCGGCTTCGGAACTTTTAAATATCTTGATATATCTCGAGAACTACGCCTCTGATCGAAAAATATCATAGAACATAAAAAGTAGGAAACTTAAGTCTCTACAAAAAAGGTCTCTTAACATTTTGCCATAGCTCGCTTCGTTTCCGAGATATTTGCAGATTTATCTCAAGGGAAGGGGCCTGACGGACATATCTCGAGATATTTCTTCTTCTTGTTGTTCTTCTTCTGCACAGCTAAGCTGGAAGTGGCATTTGCAGCGCGCAATAGTGCAGAGTTATCTCAAAGAAAGGGGCCACGGTGTTTCTGTATCTCTATTATGTTAGTGCGGCTTCGGAACTTTTAAATATCTTGATATATCTCGAGAACTACGCATCTGATCAAAAAATATCATAGAACATAAAAAGTAGGAAACTTAATTCTCTACAAAAAAGGTCTCTTAACATTTTGCCATAGCTCGCTTCGTTTCCGAGATATTTGCAGATTTATCTCAAGGGAAGGGGCCTGACGGACATATTTCGAGATATTTCTTCTTCTTGTTGTTCTTCTTCTGCACAGCTAAGCTGGAAGTGGCATTTGCAGCGCGCAATAGTGCAGAGTTATCTCAAAGAAAGGGGCCACGGTGTTTCTGTATCTCTATTATGTTGGTGCGGCTTCGGAACTTTTAAATATCTTGATATATCTCGAGAACTACGCATCTGATCAAAAAATAGCATAGAAGATAAAAAGTAGGAAACTTAATTCTCTACAAAAAAGGTCTCTTAACATTTTCCCATAGCTGGCATCGTTTCCGAGATATTTGCAGATATATCTCAAGGGAAGGGGCCTGACGGACATATTCCGAGATATTTCTTCTTCTTGTTGTTCCTCTTCTGCACAGCTAAGCTGGAAGTGGCATTTGCAGCTCGCAATAGTGCAGAGTTATCTCAAAGAAAGAGGCCACGGTGTTTCTGCACCTCTATTATGTTGGTGCAGCTTCGGAACTTTTAAATATCTTGATATATCTCGAGAACTACGCATCTGATCAAAAAATATCATAGAACATAAAAAGTAGGAAACTTAATTCTCTACAAAAAAGGTCTCTTAACGTTTTGCAATAGCTCGCTTCGTTTCCGAGATATTTGCAGATTTATCTCAAGGGAAGGGTCCTGACGGACATATTTCGAGATATTTCTTCTTCTTGTTGTTCTTCTTCTGCACAGCTAAACTGGAAGTGGCATTTCCAACTCGCAATAGTGCAGAGTTATCCCAAAGAAAGGGGCCACGATGTGTCTGTATCTCTATTATGTTGGTGCGGCTTCGGAACTTTTAAATATCTCGATATATCTCGAAAACTACGCATCTGATCAAAAAATATCATAGAACATAAAAAGTAGGAAACATAATTCTCTACAAAAAAGGTCTCTTAACATTTTCCCATAGCTGGCATCGTTTCCGAGATATTTGCAGATTTAGCTCAAGGGAAGGGGCCTGACGACATATTCCGAGATATTTCTTCTTCTTGTTGTTCCTCTTCTGCACAGCTAAGCTGGAAGTGGCATTTGCAGCTCGCAATAGTGCAGAGTTATCTCAAAGAAAGGGGCCACGGTGTTTCTGTATCTCTATTATGTTGGTGCGGCTTCGGAACTTTTAAATATCTTGATATATCTCGAGAACTACGCATCTGATCAAAAAATATCATAGAACATAAAAAGTAGGAAACCTAATTTTCTACAAAAAAGGTCGCTTAACATTTTGCCGTAGCTCGCTTCGTTTCCGAGATATTTGCAGATTTATCTCAAGGGAAGGGGCCTGACGGACATATTTCGAAATATTTCTTATTCTTGTTGTTCTTCTTCTGCACAGCTAAGCTGGAAGTGGCATTTGCAGCTCGCAATAGTGCAGAGTTATCTCAAAGAAAGGGGCCACGGTGTTTCTGTACCTCTATTATGTTGGTGCAGCTTCGGAGCTTTTAAATATCTTGATATATCTCGAGAACTACGCATCTGATCAAAAAATATCATAGAACATAAAAAGTAGGAAACTTAATTCTCTACAAAAAAGGTCTCTCAACGTTTTGCAATAGCTCGCTTCGTTTCCGAGATATTTGCAGATTTATCTCAAGGGAAGGGTCCTGACGGACATATTTCGAGATATTTCTTCTTCTTGTTGTTCTTCTTCTGCACAGCTAAACTGGAAGTGGCATTTCCAGCTCGCAATAGTGCAGAGTTATCCCAAAGAAAGGGGCCACGGTGTTTCCGTATCTCTATTATGTTGGTGCGGCTTCGGAACTTTTAAATATCTCGATATATCTCGAAAACTACGCTTCTGATCAAAAAATATCATAGAACATAAATTGTAGGAAACATAATTCACTACAAAAAACGTCTCTTAACATTTTGCCATAGCTCGCTTCGTTTCCGAGATATTTGCAGATTCAGCTCAAAGGAACGGGCCTGACGGACATATTTCGAGATACTTCTTCTTCTCGTTGTTCTTCTTCTGCACAGCTAAGCTGTAAGTGGCATTTGCGGCTCGCAATCGTGCAGAGTTATCTCAAAGAGAGGGGCCACGGTGTTTCTGTATCTCTATTATGTTGGTGCGGCTTCGGAACTTTTAAATATCTTGATATATCTCGAGAACTACGCCTCTGATCGAAAAATATCATAGAACATAAAAAGTAGGAAACTTAATTCTCTACAAAAAAGGTCTCTTAACATTTTGCCATAGCTCGCTTCGTTTCCGAGATATTTACAGATTTATCTCAAGGGAAGGGGCCTGACGGACATATATCGAGATATTTCTTCTTCTTGTTGTTCTTCTTCTGCACAGCTAAGCTGGAAGTGGCATTTGCAGCTCGCAATAGTGCAGTGTTATCGCAAAGAAAGGGGCCACGGTGTTTCTGTATCTCTATTATGTTGGTGCGGCTTCGGAACTTTTAAATATCTTGATATATCTCGAGAACTACGCATCTGATCAAAAAATATCATAGAACATAAAAAGTAGGAAACCTAATTTTCTACAAAAAAGGTCTCTTAACATTTTGCCGTAGCTCGCTTCGTTTCCGAGATATTTGCAGATTTATCTCAAGGGAAGGGGCCTGACGGACATATTTCGAAATATTTCTTATTCTTGTTGTTCTTCTTCTGCACAGCTAAGCTGGAAGTGGCATTTGCAGCTCGCAATAGTGCAGAGTTATCTCAAAGAAAGGGGCCACGGTGTTTCTGTACCTCTATTATGTTGGTGCAGCTTCGGAGCTTTTAAATATCTTGATATATCTCGAGAACTACGCATCTGATCAAAAAATATCATAGAACATAAAAAGTAGGAAACTAAATTCTCTACAAAAAAGGTCTCTTAACGTTTTGCAATAGCTCGCTTCGTTTCCGAGATATTTGCAGATTTATCTCAAGGGAAGGGGCCTGACGGACATATTTCGAGATATTTCTTCTTCTTGTTGTTCTTCTTCTGCACAGCTAAGCTGGAAGTGGCATTTGCAGCTCGCAGTAGTGCAGAGTTATCTCAAAGAAAGGAGCCACGGTGTTTCTGTATCTCTATTATGTTGGTGCGGCTTCGGAACTTTTAAATATCTCGATATATCTCGAAAACTACGCTTCTGATCAAAAAATATCATAGAACATAAATTGTAGGAAACATAATTCACTACAAAAAACGTCTCTTAACATTTTGCCATAGCTCGCTTCGTTTCCGAGATATTTGCAGATATATCTCAAGGGCAGGGGCCTGACGGACATATTTCGAGATATTTCTTCTTCTTGTTGTTCTTCTTCTGCACAGCTAAGCTGGAAGTGGCATTTACAGCTCGCAACAGTGCAGAGTTATCTCAAAGAAAGGGGCCACGGTGTTTCTGTATCTCTATTATGTTGGTGCGGCTTCGGAACTTTTAAATATCTTGATATATCTCGAGAACTACGCGTCTGATCAAAAAATATGATAGAACATAAAAAGTAGGAAACTTAATTCTCTACAAAAAAGGTCTCTTAACATTTTGCCATAGCTCTCTTCGTTTCCGAGATATTTGCAGATTTATCTCAAGGGAAGGGGCCTGACGGACATATTTCGAGATATTTCTTCTTCTTGTTGTTCTTCTCCTGCACAGCTAAGCTGGAAGTGGCATTTACAGCTCGCAATAGTGCAGAGTTATCTCAAAGAAAGGGGCCACGGTGTTTCTGTATCTCTATTATGTTGGTGCGGCTTCGGAACTTTTAAATATCTTGATATATCTCGAGAACTACGCCTCTGATCGAAAAATATCATAGAACATAAAAAGTAGGAAACTTAAGTCTCTACAAAAAAGGTCTCTTAACATTTTGCCATAGCTCGCTTCGTTTCCGAGATATTTGCAGATTTATCTCAAGGGAAGGGGCCTGACGGACATATCTCGAGATATTTCTTCTTCTTGTTGTTCTTCTTCTGCACAGCTAAGCTGGAAGTGGCATTTGCAGCGCGCAATAGTGCAGAGTTATCTCAAAGAAAGGGGCCACGGTGTTTCTGTATCTCTATTATGTTAGTGCGGCTTCGGAACTTTTAAATATCTTGATATATCTCGAGAACTACGCATCTGATCAAAAAATATCATAGAACATAAAAAGTAGGAAACTTAATTCTCTACAAAAAAGGTCTCTTAACATTTTGCCATAGCTCGCTTCGTTTCCGAGATATTTGCAGATTTATCTCAAGGGAAGGGGCCTGACGGACATATTTCGAGATATTTCTTCTTCTTGTTGTTCTTCTTCTGCACAGCTAAGCTGGAAGTGGCATTTGCAGCGCGCAATAGTGCAGAGTTATCTCAAAGAAAGGGGCCACGGTGTTTCTGTATCTCTATTATGTTGGTGCGGCTTCGGAACTTTTAAATATCTTGATATATCTCGAGAACTACGCATCTGATCAAAAAATAGCATAGAAGATAAAAAGTAGGAAACTTAATTCTCTACAAAAAAGGTCTCTTAACATTTTCCCATAGCTGGCATCGTTTCCGAGATATTTGCAGATATATCTCAAGGGAAGGGGCCTGACGGACATATTCCGAGATATTTCTTCTTCTTGTTGTTCCTCTTCTGCACAGCTAAGCTGGAAGTGGCATTTGCAGCTCGCAATAGTGCAGAGTTATCTCAAAGAAAGAGGCCACGGTGTTTCTGCACCTCTATTATGTTGGTGCAGCTTCGGAACTTTTAAATATCTTGATATATCTCGAGAACTACGCATCTGATCAAAAAATATCATAGAACATAAAAAGTAGGAAACTTAATTCTCTACAAAAAAGGTCTCTTAACGTTTTGCAATAGCTCGCTTCGTTTCCGAGATATTTGCAGATTTATCTCAAGGGAAGGGTCCTGACGGACATATTTCGAGATATTTCTTCTTCTTGTTGTTCTTCTTCTGCACAGCTAAACTGGAAGTGGCATTTCCAACTCGCAATAGTGCAGAGTTATCCCAAAGAAAGGGGCCACGATGTGTCTGTATCTCTATTATGTTGGTGCGGCTTCGGAACTTTTAAATATCTCGATATATCTCGAAAACTACGCATCTGATCAAAAAATATCATAGAACATAAAAAGTAGGAAACATAATTCTCTACAAAAAAGGTCTCTTAACATTTTCCCATAGCTGGCATCGTTTCCGAGATATTTGCAGATTTAGCTCAAGGGAAGGGGCCTGACGACATATTCCGAGATATTTCTTCTTCTTGTTGTTCCTCTTCTGCACAGCTAAGCTGGAAGTGGCATTTGCAGCTCGCAATAGTGCAGAGTTATCTCAAAGAAAGGGGCCACGGTGTTTCTGTATCTCTATTATGTTGGTGCGGCTTCGGAACTTTTAAATATCTTGATATATCTCGAGAACTACGCATCTGATCAAAAAATATCATAGAACATAAAAAGTAGGAAACCTAATTTTCTACAAAAAAGGTCGCTTAACATTTTGCCGTAGCTCGCTTCGTTTCCGAGATATTTGCAGATTTATCTCAAGGGAAGGGGCCTGACGGACATATATCGAGATATTTCTTCTTCTTGTTGTTCTTCTTCTGCACAGCTAAGCTGGAAGTGGCATTTGCAGCTCGCAATAGTGCAGTGTTATCGCAAAGAAAGGGGCCACGGTGTTTCTGTATCTCTATTATGTTGGTGCGGCTTCGGAACTTTTAAATATCTTGATATATCTCGAGAACTACGCATCTGATCAAAAAATATCATAGAACATAAAAAGTAGGAAACCTAATTTTCTACAAAAAAGGTCTCTTAACATTTTGCCGTAGCTCGCTTCGTTTCCGAGATATTTGCAGATTTATCTCAAGGGAAGGGGCCTGACGGACATATTTCGAAATATTTCTTATTCTTGTTGTTCTTCTTCTGCACAGCTAAGCTGGAAGTGGCATTTGCAGCTCGCAATAGTGCAGAGTTATCTCAAAGAAAGGGGCCACGGTGTTTCTGTACCTCTATTATGTTGGTGCAGCTTCGGAGCTTTTAAATATCTTGATATATCTCGAGAACTACGCATCTGATCAAAAAATATCATAGAACATAAAAAGTAGGAAACTAAATTCTCTACAAAAAAGGTCTCTTAACGTTTTGCAATAGCTCGCTTCGTTTCCGAGATATTTGCAGATTTATCTCAAGGGAAGGGGCCTGACGGACATATTTCGAGATATTTCTTCTTCTTGTTGTTCTTCTTCTGCACAGCTAAGCTGGAAGTGGCATTTGCAGCTCGCAGTAGTGCAGAGTTATCTCAAAGAAAGGAGCCACGGTGTTTCTGTATCTCTATTATGTTGGTGCGGCTTCGGAACTTTTAAATATCTCGATATATCTCGAAAACTACGCTTCTGATCAAAAAATATCATAGAACATAAATTGTAGGAAACATAATTCACTACAAAAAACGTCTCTTAACATTTTGCCATAGCTCGCTTCGTTTCCGAGATATTTGCAGATATATCTCAAGGGCAGGGGCCTGACGGACATATTTCGAGATATTTCTTCTTCTTGTTGTTCTTCTTCTGCACAGCTAAGCTGGAAGTGGCATTTACAGCTCGCAACAGTGCAGAGTTATCTCAAAGAAAGGGGCCACGGTGTTTCTGTATCTCTATTATGTTGGTGCGGCTTCGGAACTTTTAAATATCTTGATATATCTCGAGAACTACGCGTCTGATCAAAAAATATGATAGAACATAAAAAGTAGGAAACTTAATTCTCTACAAAAAAGGTCTCTTAACATTTTGCCATAGCTCTCTTCGTTTCCGAGATATTTGCAGATTTATCTCAAGGGAAGGGGCCTGACGGACATATTTCGAGATATTTCTTCTTCTTGTTGTTCTTCTCCTGCACAGCTAAGCTGGAAGTGGCATTTACAGCTCGCAATAGTGCAGAGTTATCTCAAAGAAAGGGGCCACGGTGTTTCTGTATCTCTATTATGTTGGTGCGGCTTCGGAACTTTTAAATATCTTGATATATCTCGAGAACTACGCCTCTGATCGAAAAATATCATAGAACATAAAAAGTAGGAAACTTAAGTCTCTACAAAAAAGGTCTCTTAACATTTTGCCATAGCTCGCTTCGTTTCCGAGATATTTGCAGATTTATCTCAAGGGAAGGGGCCTGACGGACATATCTCGAGATATTTCTTCTTCTTGTTGTTCTTCTTCTGCACAGCTAAGCTGGAAGTGGCATTTGCAGCGCGCAATAGTGCAGAGTTATCTCAAAGAAAGGGGCCACGGTGTTTCTGTATCTCTATTATGTTAGTGCGGCTTCGGAACTTTTAAATATCTTGATATATCTCGAGAACTACGCATCTGATCAAAAAATATCATAGAACATAAAAAGTAGGAAACTTAATTCTCTACAAAAAAGGTCTCTTAACATTTTGCCATAGCTCGCTTCGTTTCCGAGATATTTGCAGATTTATCTCAAGGGAAGGGGCCTGACGGACATATTTCGAGATATTTCTTCTTCTTGTTGTTCTTCTTCTGCACAGCTAAGCTGGAAGTGGCATTTGCAGCGCGCAATAGTGCAGAGTTATCTCAAAGAAAGGGGCCACGGTGTTTCTGTATCTCTATTATGTTGGTGCGGCTTCGGAACTTTTAAATATCTTGATATATCTCGAGAACTACGCATCTGATCAAAAAATAGCATAGAAGATAAAAAGTAGGAAACTTAATTCTCTACAAAAAAGGTCTCTTAACATTTTCCCATAGCTGGCATCGTTTCCGAGATATTTGCAGATATATCTCAAGGGAAGGGGCCTGACGGACATATTCCGAGATATTTCTTCTTCTTGTTGTTCCTCTTCTGCACAGCTAAGCTGGAAGTGGCATTTGCAGCTCGCAATAGTGCAGAGTTATCTCAAAGAAAGAGGCCACGGTGTTTCTGCACCTCTATTATGTTGGTGCAGCTTCGCAACTTTTAAATATCTTGATATATCTCGAGAACTACGCATCTGATCAAAAAATATCATAGAACATAAAAAGTAGGAAACTTAATTCTCTACAAAAAAGGTCTCTTAACGTTTTGCAATAGCTCGCTTCGTTTCCGAGATATTTGCAGATTTATCTCAAGGGAAGGGTCCTGACGGACATATTTCGAGATATTTCTTCTTCTTGTTGTTCTTCTTCTGCACAGCTAAACTGGAAGTGGCATTTCCAACTCGCAATAGTGCAGAGTTATCCCAAAGAAAGGGGCCACGATGTGTCTGTATCTCTATTATGTTGGTGCGGCTTCGGATCTTTTAAATATCTCGATATATCTCGAAAACTACGCATCTGATCAAAAAATATCATAGAACATAAAAAGTAGGAAACATAATTCTCTACAAAAAAGGTCTCTTAACATTTTCCCATAGCTGGCATCGTTTCCGAGATATTTGCAGATTTAGCTCAAGGGAAGGGGCCTGACGACATATTCCGAGATATTTCTTCTTCTTGTTGTTCCTCTTCTGCACAGCTAAGCTGGAAGTGGCATTTGCAGCTCGCAATAGTGCAGAGTTATCTCAAAGAAAGGGGCCACGGTGTTTCTGTATCTCTATTATGTTGGTGCGGCTTCGGAACTTTTAAATATCTTGATATATCTCGAGAACTACGCATCTGATCAAAAAATATCATAGAACATAAAAAGTAGGAAACCTAATTTTCTACAAAAAAGGTCGCTTAACATTTTGCCGTAGCTCGCTTCGTTTCCGAGATATTTGCAGATTTATCTCAAGGGAAGGGGCCTGACGGACATATTTCGAAATATTTCTTATTCTTGTTGTTCTTCTTCAGCACAGCTAAGCTGGAAGTGGCATTTGCAGCTCGCAATAGTGCAGAGTTATCTCAAAGAAAGGGGCCACGGTGTTTCTGTACCTCTATTATGTTGGTGCAGCTTCGGAGCTTTTAAATATCTTGATATATCTCGAGAACTACGCATCTGATCAAAAAATATCATAGAACATAAAAAGTAGGAAACTTAATTCTCTACAAAAAAGGTCTCTCAACGTTTTGCAATAGCTCGCTTCGTTTCCGAGATATTTGCAGATTTATCTCAAGGGAAGGGTCCTGACGGACATATTTCGAGATATTTCTTCTTCTTGTTGTTCTTCTTCTGCACAGCTAAACTGGAAGTGGCATTTCCAGCTCGCAATAGTGCAGAGTTATCCCAAAGAAAGGGGCCACGGTGTTTCCGTATCTCTATTATGTTGGTGCGGCTTCGGAACTTTTAAATATCTCGATATATCTCGAAAACTACGCTTCTGATCAAAAAATATCATAGAACATAAATTGTAGGAAACATAATTCACTACAAAAAACGTCTCTTAACATTTTGCCATAGCTCGCTTCGTTTCCGAGATATTTGCAGATTCAGCTCAAAGGAACGGGCCTGACGGACATATTTCGAGATACTTCTTCTTCTCGTTGTTCTTCTTCTGCACAGCTAAGCTGTAAGTGGCATTTGCGGCTCGCAATCGTGCAGAGTTATCTCAAAGAGAGGGGCCACGGTGTTTCTGTATCTCTATTATGTTGGTGCGGCTTCGGAACTTTTAAATATCTTGATATATCTCGAGAACTACGCCTCTGATCGAAAAATATCATAGAACATAAAAAGTAGGAAACTTAATTCTCTACAAAAAAGGTCTCTTAACATTTTGCCATAGCTCGCTTCGTTTCCGAGATATTTACAGATTTATCTCAAGGGAAGGGGCCTGACGGACATATATCGAGATATTTCTTCTTCTTGTTGTTCTTCTTCTGCACAGCTAAGCTGGAAGTGGCATTTGCAGCTCGCAATAGTGCAGTGTTATCGCAAAGAAAGGGGCCACGGTGTTTCTGTATCTCTATTATGTTGGTGCGGCTTCGGAACTTTTAAATATCTTGATATATCTCGAGAACTACGCATCTGATCAAAAAATATCATAGAACATAAAAAGTAGGAAACCTAATTTTCTACAAAAAAGGTCTCTTAACATTTTGCCGTAGCTCGCTTCGTTTCCGAGATATTTGCAGATTTATCTCAAGGGAAGGGGCCTGACGGACATATTTCGAAATATTTCTTATTCTTGTTGTTCTTCTTCTGCACAGCTAAGCTGGAAGTGGCATTTGCAGCTCGCAATAGTGCAGAGTTATCTCAAAGAAAGGGGCCACGGTGTTTCTGTACCTCTATTATGTTGGTGCAGCTTCGGAGCTTTTAAATATCTTGATATATCTCGAGAACTACGCATCTGATCAAAAAATATCATAGAACATAAAAAGTAGGAAACTAAATTCTCTACAAAAAAGGTCTCTTAACGTTTTGCAATAGCTCGCTTCGTTTCCGAGATATTTGCAGATTTATCTCAAGGGAAGGGTCCTGACGGACATATTTCGAGATATTTCTTCTTCTTGTTGTTCTTCTTCTGCACAGCTAAACTGGAAGTGGCATTTCCAGCTCGCAATAGTGCAGAGTTATCCCAAAGAAAGGGGCCACGGTGTTTCTGTATCTCTATTATGTTGGTGCGGCTTCGGAACTTTTAAATATCTCGATATATCTCCAAAACTACGCTTCTGATCAAAAAATATCATAGAACATAAATTCTAGGAAACATAATTCTCTACAAAAAAGGTCTCCTAACATTTTGCCATAGCTCGCTTCGTTTCCGAGATATTTGCAGATTTATCTCAAGGGAAGGGTCCTGATGGACATATTTCGAGATATTTCTTCTTCTTGTTGTTCTTCTTCTGCACAGCTAAACTGGAAGTGGCATTTCCAGCTCGCAATCGTGCAGAGTTATCTCAAAGAAAGGGGCCACGGTGTTTCTGTATCTCTATTATGTTGGTGCGGCTTCGGAACTTTTAAATATCTTGATATATCTCGAGAACTACGCATCTGATCAAGAAATATCATAAAACAGAAAAAGTAGAAAACTTAATTCTCTACAAAAAAGGTCTCTTAACATTTTGCCATAGCTCGCTTCGTTTCCGAGATATTTGCAGATTTATCTCAAGGGAAGGGGCCTGACGGACATATTTCGAAATATTTCTTATTCTTGTTGTTCTTCTTCTGCACAGCTAAGCTGGAAGTGGCATTTACAGCTCGCAATAGTGCAGAGTTATCTCAAAGAAAGGGGCTACGGTGTTTCTGTATCTCTATTATGTTGGTGCGGCTTCGGAACTTTTAAATATCTTAATATATCTCGAGAACTACGCATCTGATCAAAAAATATCATAGAACATAAAAAGTAGGAAACTTAATTCTCTACAAAAAAGGTCTCTTAACATTTTGCCATAGCTCGCTTCGTTTCCGAGATATTTGCAGATTTATCTCAAGGGAAGGGGCCTAACGGACATATTTCGAGATATTTCTGCTTCTTGTTGTTCTTCTTCTGCACAGCTAAGCTAGAAGTGGCATTTGCGGCTCGCACTAGTGCAGAGTTATCTCAAAGAAAGGGGCCATGGTGTTTCTGTATCTCTATTATGTTGGTGCGGTTTCGGAACTTTTAAATATCTTGATATATCTCGAGAACAACGCATCTGATCAAAAAATATCATAGAACATAAAAAGTAGGAAACATAATTCTGTACAAAAAAGGTCTCTTAACATTTTGCCATAGCTCGCTTCGTTTCCGAGATATTTGCAGATTTATCTCAAGGGAAGGGGCCTGACGGACATATTTCGAGATATTTCTTCTTCTTGTTGTTCTTCTTCTGCACAGCTAAGCTGGAAGTGGCATTTGCGGCTCGCACTAGTGCACAGTTATCTCAAAGAAAGGGGCCACGGTGTTTCTGTATCTCTATTATGTTGGTGCGGCTTCGGAACTTTTAAGTATCTCGATATATCTCGAAAACTACGCTTCTGATCAAAAAATATCATAGAACATAAATTGTAGGAAACATAATTCTCTACAAAAAACGTCTCTTAACATTTTGGCATAGCTCGCTTCGTTTCCGAGATATTTGCAGATATATCTCAAGGGCAGGGTCCTGACGGACATATTTCGAGATATTTCTTCTTCTTGTTGTTCTTCTTCTGCACAGCTAAGCTGGAAGTGGCATTTACAGCTCGCAATAGTGCAGAGATATCTCAAAGAAAGGGGCCACGGTGTTTCTGTATCTCTATTATGTTGGTGCGGCTTCGGAACTTTTAAATATCTTGATATATCTCGAGAACTACGCGTCTGATCAAAAAATATCATAGAACGTAAAAAGTAGGAAACATAATTCTGTACAAAAAAGGTCTCTTAACATTTTGCCATAGCTCGCTTCGTTTCCGAGATATTTGCAGATTTATCTCAAGGGAAGGGGCCTGACGGACATATTTCGAGATATTTCTTCTTCTTGTTGTTCTTCTTCTGCACAGCTAAGCTGGAAGTGGCATTTACAGCTCGCAATAGTGCAGAGTTATCTCAAAGAAAGGGGCCACTGTGTTTCTGTATCTCTATTATGTTGGTGCGGCTTCGGAACTTTTAAATATCTTGATATATCTCGAGAACTACGCATCTGATCAAAAAATATCATAGAACATGAAAAGTAGGAAACTTAATTCTCTACAAAAAAGGTCTCTTAACATTTTGCCGTAGCTCTCTTCGTTTCCGAGATATTTGCAGATATATCTCAAGGGAAGGGGCCTGACGGACATATTTCGAGATATTTCTTCTTCTTGTTGTTCTTCTTCTGCACAGCTAAGCTGGAAGTGGCATTTGCAGCTCGCAATAGTGCAGAGTTATCTCAAAGAAAGGGGCCACGGTGTTTCTGTATCTCTATTATGTTGGTGCGGCTTCGGAACTTTTAAATATCTTGATATATCTCGAGAACTACGCATCTGATCAAAAAATATCATAGAACATAAAAAGTAGGAATCTTAATTCTCTACAAAAAAGGTCGCTTAACATTTTGCCATAGCTCGCTTCGTTTCCGAGATATTTGCATATTTATCTCAAGGGAAGGGGCCTGACGGACATATTTCGAGATGTTTCTTCTTCTTGTTGTTCTTCTTCTGCACAGCTAAGCTGGAAGTGGCATTTGCGGCTCGCACTAGTGCAGAGTTATCTCAAAGAAAGGGGCCACGGTGTTTCTGTATCTCTATTATGTTGGTGCGGCTTCGGAACTTTTAAATATCTCGATATATCTCGAAAACTACGCTTCTGATCAAAAAATATCATAGAACATAAATTGTAGCAAACATAATTCTCTACAAAAAAGGTCTCTTAACATTTTGCCATAGCTCGCTTCGTTTCCGAGATATTTGCAGATATATCTCAAGGGAAGGGGCCTAACGGGCATATTTCGAGATATTTCTTCTTCTTGTTGTTCTTCTTCTGCACAGCTAAGCTGGAAGTGGCATTTACAGCTCGCAATAGTGCAGAGTTATCTCAAAGAAAGGGGCCACGGTGTTTCTGTATCTCTATTATGTTGGTGCGGCTTCGGAACTTTTAAATATCTTGATATATCTCGAGAACTACGCATCCGATCAAAAAATATCATAGAACATGAAAAGTAGGAAACATAATTCTCTACAAAAAAGGTCTCTTAACATTTTGCCATAGCTCTCTTCGTTTCCGAGATATTTGCAGATATATCTCAAGGGAAGGGGCCTGACGGACATATTTCGAGATATTTCTTCTTCTTGTTGTTCTTCTTCTGCACAGCTAAGCTGGAAGTGGCATTTGCGGCTCGCACTAGTGCAGAGTTATCTCAAAGAAAGGGGCCACGGTGTTTCTGTATCTCTATTATGTTGGTGCGTCTTCGGAACTTTTAAATATCTCGATATATCTCGAAAACTACGCTTCTGATCAAAAAATATCATAGAACATAAATTGTAGGAAACATAATTCTCTACAAAAAACGTCTCTTAACATTTTGCCATAGCTCGTTTCGTTTCCGAGATATTTGCAGATTCAGCTCAAAGGAACTGGCCTGACGGACATATTTCGAGATATTTCTTCTTCTTGTTGTTCTTCTTCTGCACAGCTAAGCTGGAAGTGGCATTTGCAGCTCGCAAGAGTGCAGAGTTATCCCAAAGAAAGGGGCCACGGTGTTTCTGTATCTCTATTATGTTGGTGCGGCTTCGGAACTTTTACATATCTCGATATATCTCGAAAACTACGCTTCTGATCAACAAATATCATAGAACATAAATTGTAGGAAACATAATTCTCTACAAAAAAGGTCTCTTAAGATTTTGCCATAGCTCATTTCGTTTCCGAGATATTTGCAGATTTATCTCAAGGGAAGGGTCCTGATGGACATATTTCGAGATATTTCTTCTTCTTGTTGTTCTTCTTCTGCACAGCTAAGCTGGAAGTGGCATTTACAGCTCGCAATAGTGCAGAGTTATCTCAAAGAAAGGGGCCACGGTGTTTCTGTATCTCTATTACGTTGGTGCGGCTTCGGAACTTTTAAATATCTTGATACATCTCGAGAACTACGCATCTGATCAAAAAATATCATAGAACATGAAAAGTAGCAAACTTAATTCTCTACAAAAAAGGTCTCTTAACATTTTGCCATAGCTCTCTTCGTTTCCGAGATATTTGCAGATTTATCTCAAGGGAAGGGGCCTGACGGACATATTTCGAGATATTTCTTCTTCTTGTTGTTCTTCTTCTGCACAGCTAAGCTCGAAGTGGCATTTGCAGCTCGCAATAGTGCAGAGTTATCTCAAAGAAAGAGGCCACGGTGTTTCTGTACCTCTATTATGTTGGTGCAGCTTCGGAACTTTTAAATATCTTGATATATCTCGAGAACTACGCATCTGATCAAAAAATATCATTGAACATAAAAAGTAGGAAACTTAATTCTCTACAAAAAAGGTCTCTTAACATTTTGCCATAGCTCGCTTCGTTTCCGAGATATTTGCAGATTTATCTCAAGGGAAGTGGCCTGACGGACATATTTCGAGATATTTCTTCTTCTTGTTGTTCTTCTTCTGCACAGCTAAACTGGAAGTGGCATTTGCGGCTCGCACTAGTGCAGAGTTATCTCAAAGAAAGGGGCCACGGTGTTTCTGTATCTCTATTATGTTGGTGCGTCTTCGGAACTTTTAAATATCTCGATATATCTCGAAAACTACGCTTCTGATCAAAAAATATCATAGAACATAAATTGTAGGAAACATAATTCTCTACAAAAAAGGTCTCTTAACATTTTGCCATAGCTCGTTTCGTTTCCGAGATATTTGCAGATTCAGCTCAAAGGAACTGGCCTGACGGACATATTTCGAGATATTTCTTCTTCTTGTTGTTCTTCCTCTGCACAGCTAAGCTGGAAGTGGCATTTGCAGCTCGCAATAGTGCAGAGTTATCTCAAAGAAAGGGGCCACGGTGTTTCTGTATCTCTATTATGTTGGTGCGGCTTCGGAACTTTTAAATATCTTGATATATCTCGAGAACTACGCATCTGATCAAAAAATATCATAGAACATAAAAAGTAGGAAACTTAATTCTCTACAAAAAAGGTCTCTTAACATTTTGCCATAGCTCGCTTCGTGTCCGAGATATTTGCATATTTATCTCAAGGGAAGGGGCCTGACGGACATATTTCGAGATATTTCTTCTTCTTGTTGTTCTTCTTCTGCACAGCTAAGCTGGAAGTGGCATTTACAGCTCGCAATAGTGCAGAGTTATCTCAAAGAAAGGGGCCACGCTGTTTCTGTATCTCTATTATGTTGGTGCTGCTTCGGAACTTTTAAATATCTTGATATATCTCGAGAACTACGCATCTGATCAAAAAATATCATAGCACATGAAAAGTAGGAAACTTAATTCTCTACAAAAAAGGTCTCTTAACATTTTGCCATAGCTCTCTTCGTTTCCGAGATATTTGCAGATTTATCTCAAGGGAAGGGGCCTGACGGACATATTTCGAGATATTTCTTCTTCTTGTTGTTCTTCTTCTGCACAGCTAAGCTCGAAGTGGCATTTGCAGCTCGCAATAGTGCAGAGTTATCTCAAAGAAAGAGGCCACGGTGTTTCTGTACCTCTATTATGTTGGTGCAGCTTCGGAACTTTTAAATATCTTGATATATCTCGAGAACTACGCATCTGATCAAAAAATATCATCGACCATAAAAAGCAGGAAACTTAATTCTCTACAAAAAAGGTCTCTTAACATTTTGCCATAGCTCGCTTCGTTTCCGAGATATTTGCAGATTTATCTCAAGGGAAGTGGCCTGACGGACATATTTCGAGATATTTCTTCTTCTTGTTGTTCTTCTTCTGCACAGCTAAGCTGGAAGTGGCATTTGCAGCTCGCAAGAGTGCAGAGTTATCCCAAAGAAAGGGGCCACGGTGTTTCTGTATCTCTATTATGTTGGTGCGGCTTCGGAACTTTTAAATATCTTTATATATCTCGAGAACTACGCATCTGATTAAAAAATATCATAGAACGTAAAAAGTAGGAAACTTAATTCTCTACAAATAAAGTCGCTTAACATTTTGCCATAGCTCGCTTCGTTTCCGAGATATTTGCAGATTTATCTCAAGGGTAGGGGCCTGACGGACATATTTCGAGATATTTCTTCTTCTTGTTGTTCTTCTTCTGCACAGCTAAGCTGGAAGTGGCATTTGCGGCTCGCACTAGTGCAGAGTTATCTCAAAGAAAGGGGCCACGGTGTTTCTGTATCTCTATTATGTTGGTGCGGCTTCGGAACTTTTAAATATCTCGATATATCTCGAAAACTACGCTTCTGATCAAAAAATATCATAGAACATAAATTGTAGAAAACATAATTCTCTACAAAAAAGGTCTGTTAACATTTTGCCATAGCTCGCTTCGTTTCCGAGATATTTGCAGATTTATCTCAAGGGAAGGGGCCTGACGGACATATTTCGAGATATTTCTTCTTCTTGTTGTTCTTCTTCTGCACAGCTAAGCTGGAAGTGGCATTTGCGGCTCGCACTAGTGCAGAGTTATCTCAAAGAAAGGGGCCACGGTGTTTCTGTATCTCTATTATGTTGGTGCGGCTTCGGAACTTTTAAATATCTCGATATATCTCGAAAACTACGCTTCTGATCAAAAAATATCATAGAACATAAATTGTAGGAAAGATAATTCTCTACAAAAAACGTCTCTTAACATTTTGCCATAGCTCGCTTCGTTTCCGAGATATTTGCAGATTCAGCTCAAAGGAACGGGCCTGACGGACATATTTCGAGATACTTCTTCTTCTTGTTGTTCTTCCTCTGCACAGCTAAGCTGGAAGTGGCATTTGCAGCTCGCAATAGTGCAGAGTTATCTCAAAGAAAGGGGCCACGGTGTTTCTGTATCTCTATTATGTTGGTGCGGCTTCGGAACTTTTAAATATCTTGATATATCTCGAGAACTACGCATCTGATCAAAAAATATCATAGAACATAAAAAGTAGGAAACTTAATTCTCTACAAAAAAGGTCTCTTAACATTTTGCCATAGCTCGCTTCGTTTCCGAGATATTTGCAGATTCAGCTCAAAGGAACGGGCCTGACGGACATATTTCGAGATACTTCTTCTTCTTGTTGTTCTTCCTCTGCACAGCTAAGCTGGAAGTGGTATTTGCAGCTCGCAATAGTGCAGAGTTATCTCAAAGAAAGGGGCCACGGTGTTTCTGTATCTCTATTATGTTGGTGCGGCTTCGGAACTTTTAAATATCTTGATATATCTCGAGAACTACGCATCTGATCAAAAAATATCATAGAACATAAAAAGTAGGAAACTTAATTCTCTACAAAAAAGGTCTCTGAACATTTTGCCATAGCTCGCTTCGTTTCCGAGATATTTGCAGATTTATCTCAAGGGAAGGGGCCTGACGGACATATTTCGAGATATTTCTTCTTCTTGTTGTTCTTCTGCGCAGCTAAGCTGGAAGTGGCATTTGCAGGTCGCAATAGTGCAGAGATATCTCAAAGAAAGGAGCCACGCTGTTTCTGTATCTCTATTATGTTGGTGCGGCTTCCGAACTTTTAAATATCTTGATATATCTCGAGAACTACGCATCTGATCAAAAAATATCATAGAACATAAAAAGTAGGAAACTTAATTCTCCACAAAAAAGGTCTCTTAACATTTTGCCATAGCCCTCTTCGTTTCCGAGATATTTGCCGATTTATCTCAAGGGAAGGGGCCTGACGGACATTAATCGAGATATTTCTTCTTCTTGATGTTCTTCTTCTGCACAGCTAAGCTGGAAGTGGCATTTGCAGCTCGCAATAGTGCAGAGTTATCTCAAAGAAAGGGGCCACGGTGTTTCTGTATCTCTATTATGTTGGTGCGGCTTCGGAACTTTTAAATATCTTGATATATCTCGAGAACTACGCATCTGATCAAAGAATATCATAGAACATAAATTGTAGGAAACATAATTCTCTACAAAAAAGGTCTCTTAACATTTTGCCATAGCTCGCTTCGTTTCCGAGATATTTGCAGATATATCTCAAGGGAAGGGGCCTGACGGACATATTTCGAGATATTTCTTCTTCTTGTTGTTCTTCTTCTGCACAGCTAAGCTGGAAGTGGCATTTGCGGCTCGCACTAGTGCAGAGTTATCTCAAAGAAAGGGGCCACGGTGTTTCTGTATCTCTATTATGTTGGTGCGGCTTTGGAACTTTTAAATATCTCGATATATCTCGAAAACTACGCTTCTGATCAAAAAATATCATAGAATATAAATTGTAGGAAACATAATTCTCTACAAAAAAGGTCTCTTAACATTTTGCCATAGCTCGCTTCGTTTCCGAGATATTTGCAGATATATCTCAAGGGAAGGGGCCTGACGGACATATTTCGAGATATTTCTTCTTCTTGTTGTTCTTCTTCTGCACAGCTAAGCTGGAAGTGGCATTTACAGCTCGCAATAGTGCAGAGTTATCTCAAAGAAAGGGGCCACGGTGTTTCTGTATCTCTATTATGTTGGTGCGGCTTCGGAACTTTTAAATATCTTGATATATCTCGAGAACTACGCATCTGATCAAAAAATATCATAGAACAT
Source organism: Osmia lignaria lignaria (assembly GCF_051020975.1). Lineage (NCBI taxonomy): Eukaryota > Metazoa > Arthropoda > Insecta > Hymenoptera > Megachilidae > Osmia > Osmia lignaria. The sequence continues at coordinate 24,332,348 of NW_027478160.1, read as the reverse complement.
AAAAAGTAGGAAACTTAATTCTCTACAAAAAAGGTCTCTTAACATTTTGCCATAGCTCGCTTCGTTTCCGAGATATTTGCAGATTTATCACAAGGGAAGGGGCCTGACGGACATATTTCGAGATATTTCTTCTTCTTGTTGTTCTTCTTCTGCACAGCTAAGCTGGAAGTGGCATTTGCGGCTCGCACTATTGCAGAGTTATCTCAAAGAAAGGGGCCACGGTGTTTCTGTATCTCTATTATGTTGGTGCGGCTTCGGAACTTTTAAATATCTTGATATATCTCGAGAACTACGCATCAGATAAAAAAATATCATAGAACATAAAAAGTAGGAAACTTAATTCTCCACAAAAAAGGTCTCTTAACATTTTGCCATAGCCCTCTTCGTTTCCGAGATATTTGCCGATTTATCTCAAGGGAAGGGGCCTGACGGACATTAATCGAGATATTTCTTCTTCTTGATGTTCTTCTTCTGCACAGCTAAGCTGGAAGTGGCATTTGCAGCTCGCAATAGTGCAGAGTTATCTCAAAGAAAGGGGCCACGGTGTTTCTGTATCTCTATTATGTTGGTGCGGCTCCGGAACTTTTAAATATCTTGATATATCTCGAGAACTACGCATCTGATCAAAGAATATCATAGAACATAAATTGTAGGAAACATAATTCTCTACAAAAAAGGTCTCTTAACATTTTGCCATAGCTCGCTTCGTTTCCGAGATATTTGCAGATATATCTCAAGGGAAGGGGCCTGACGGACATATTTCGAGATATTTCTTCTTCTTGTTGTTCTTCTTCTGCACAGCTAAGCTGGAAGTGGCATTTGCGGCTCGCACTAGTGCAGAGTTATCTCAAAGAAAGGGGCCACGGTGTTTCTGTATCTCTATTATGTTGGTGCGGCTTCGGAACTTTTAAATATCTCGATATATCTCGAAAACTACGCTTCTGATCAAAAAATATCATAGAACATAAATTGTAGGAAACATAATTCTCTACATAAAAGGTCTTAACATTTTGTCATAGCTCGCTTCGTTTCCGAGATATTTGCAGATATATCTCAAGGGAAGGGGCCTGACGGACATATTTCGAGATATTTCTTCTTCTTGTTGTTCTTCTTCTGCACAGCAAGGCTGGAAGTGGCATTTGCGGCTCGCACTAGTGCAGAGTTATCTCAAAGAAAGGGGCCACGGTGTTTCTGTATCCCTATTATGTTGGTGCGGCTTCGGAACTTTTAAATATCTCGATATATCTCGAAAACTACGCTTCTGATCAAAAAATATCATAGAACTTAAATTGTAGGAAACATAACTCTCTACAAAAAACGTCTCTTAACATTTTGCCATAGCTCGCTTCGTTTCCGAGATATTTGCAGATATATCTCAAGGGCAGGGGCCTGACGGACATATTTCGAGATATTTCTTCTTCTTGTTGTTCTTCTTCTGCACAGCTAAGCTGGAAGTGGCATTTACAGCTCGCAATAGTGCAGAGTTATCTCAAAGAAAGGGGCCACGGTGTTTCTGTATCTCTATTATGTTGGTGCGGTTTCGGAACTTTTAAATATCTTGATATATCTCGAGAACTACGCATCTGATCAAAAAATATCATAGAACATAAAAAGTAGGAAACTTAATTCTCTACAAATAAGGTCTCTTAACATTTTGCCATAGCTCGCTTCGTTTCCGAGATATTTGCAGATTTATCTCAAGGGAAGGGGCCTGACGGACATATTTCGAGATATTTCTTCTTCTTGTTGTTCTTCTGCGCAGCTAAGCTGGAAGTGGCATTTGCGGCTCGCACTAGTGCAGAGTTATCTCAAAGAAAGGGGCCACGGTGTTTCTGTATCTCTATTATGTTGGTGCGGCTTCGGAACTTTTAAATATCTCGATATATCTCGAAAACTACGCTTCTGATCAAAAAATATCATAGAACATAAATTGTAGGAAACATAATTCTCTACAAAAAAGGTCTCTTAACATTTTGCCATAGCTCGCTTCGTTTCCGAGATATTTGCAGATTTATCTCAAGGGAAGGGGCCTGACGGACATATTTCGAGATATTTCTTCTTCTTGTTGTTCTTCCTCTGCACAGCTAAGCTGGAAGTGGCATTTGCGGCTCGCACTAGTGCAGAGTTATCTCAAAGAAAGGGGCCACGGTGTTTCTGTATCCCTATTATGTTGGTGCGGCTTCGGAACTTTTAAATATCTCGATATATCTCGAAAACTACGCTTCTGATCAAAAAATATCATAGAACATAAATTGTAGGAAACATAATTCTCTACAAAAAACCTCTCTTAACATTTTGCCATAGCTCGCTTCGTTTCCGAGATATTTGCCGATTCAGCTCAAAGGAACTGGCCTGACGGACATATTTCGAGATATTTCTTCTTCTTGTTGTTCTTCCTCTGCACAGCTAAGCTGGAAGTGGCATTTGCAGCTCGCAATAGTGCAGAGTTATCTCAAAGAAAGGGGCCACGGTGTTTCTGTATCCCTATTATGTTGGTGCGGCTTCTGAACTTTTAAATATCTCGATATATCTCGAAAACTACGCTTCTGACCAAAAAATATCATAGACCATAAATTGTAGGAAACATAATTCTCTACAAAAAACGTTTCTTAACATTTTGCCATAGCTCGCTTCGTTTCCGAGATATTTGCAGATTCAGCTCAGAGGAACTGGCCTGACGGACATATTTCGAGATATTTCTTCTTCTTGTTGTTCTTCCTCTGCACAGCTAAGCTGGAAGTGGCATTTGCGGCTCGCACTAGTGCAGAGTTATCTCAAAGAAAGGGGCCACGGTGTTTCTGTATCCCTATTATGTTGGTGCGGCTTCGGAACTTTTAAATATCTCGATATATCTCGAAAACTACGCTTCTGATCAAAAAATATCATAGAACATAAATTGTCGGAAACATAATTCTCTACAAAAAAGGTCTCTTAACATTTTGCCATAGCTCGCTTCGTTTCCGAGATATTTGCAGATTTATCTCAAGGGAAGGGGCCTGACGGACATATTTCGAGATATTTCTTCTTCTTGTTGTTCTTCCTCTGCACAGCTAAGCTGGAAGTGGCATTTGCGGCTCGCACTAGTGCAGAGTTATCTCAAAGAAAGGGGCCACGGTGTTTCTGTATCCCTATTATGTTGGTGCGGCTTCGACACTTTTAGATATCTCGATATATCTCGAAAACTACGCTTCTGATCAAAAAATATCATAGAACATAAATTGTAGGAAACATAATCCTCTACAAAAAACGTCTCTTAACATTTTGCCATAGCTCGCTTCGTTTCCGAGATATTTGCCGATTCAGCTCAAAGGAACTGGCCTGACGGACATATTTCGAGATATTTCTTCTTCTTATTGTTCTTCTTCTGCACAGCTAAGCTGGAAGTGGCATTTGCGGCTCGCACTAGTGCAGAGTTATCTCAAAGAAAGGGGCCACGGTATTTCTGTATCCCTATTATGTTGGTGCGGCTTCGGAACTTTTAAATATCTCGATATATCTCGAAAACTACGCTTCTGATCAAAAAATATCATAGAACATAAATTGTAGGAAACATAATTCTCTACAAAAAAGGTCTCTCAACATTTTGCCATACCTCGCATCGTTTCCGAGATATTTGCAGATATATCTCAAGGGAAGGGGCCTGACGGACACATTTCGAGATATTTCTTCTTCTTGTTGTTCTTCTTCTGCACAGCTAAGCTGGAAGTGGCATTTGCGGCTCGCACTAGTGCAGAGTTATCTCAAAGAAAGGGGCCACGGTGTTTCTGTATCTCTATTATGTTGGTGCGGCTTTGGAACTTTTAAATATCTTGATATATCTCGAGAACTACGCATCTGATCAAAAAATATCATAGAACATAAAAAGTAGGAAACTTAATTCTCTACAAATAAGGTCTCTTAACATTTTGCCATAGCTCGCTTCGTTTCCGAGATATTTGCAGATTTATCTCAAGGGAAGGGGCCTGACGGACATATTTCGAGATATTTCTTCTTCTTGTTGTTCTTCTTCTGCACAGCTAAGCTGGAAGTGGCATTTGCGGCTCGCACTAGTGCAGAGTTATCTCAAAGAAAGGGGCCACGGTGTTTCTGTATCTCTATTATGTTGGTGCGGCTTCGGAACTTTTAAATATCTCGATATATCTCGAAAACTACGCTTCTGATCAAAAAATATCATAGAACTTAAATTGTAGGAAACATAATTCTCTACAAAAAACGTCTCTTAACATTTTGCCATAGCTCGCTTCGTTTCCGAGATATTTGCAGATATATCTCAAGGGCAGGGGCCTGACGGACATATTTCGAGATATTTCTTCTTCTTGTTGTTCTTCTTCTGCACAGCTAAGCTGGAAGTGGCATTTACAGCTCGCAATAGTGCAGAGTTATCTCAAAGAAAGGGGCCACGGTGTTTCTGTATCTCTATTATGTTGGTGCGGCTTCGGAACTTTTAAATATCTTGATATATCTCGAGAACTACGCATCTGATCAAAAAATATCATAGAACATAAAAAGTAGGAAACTTAATTCTCTACAAAAAAGGTCTCTTAACATTTTGCCATAGCTCGCTTGGTTTCCGAGATATTTGCAGATTTATCACAAGGGAAGGGGCCTGACGGACATATTTCGAGATATTTCTTCTTCTTGATGTTCTTCTTCTGCACAGCTAAGCTGGAAGTGGCATTTGCAGCTCGCAATAGTGCAGAGTTATCTCAAAGAAAGGGGCCACGGTGTTTCTGTATCTCTATTATGTTGGTGCGGCTTCGGAACTTTTAAATATCTTGATATATCTCGAGAACTACGCATCTGATCAAAAAATATCATAGAACATAAAAAGTAGGAAACTTAATTCTCTACAAAAAAGGTCTCTTAACATTTTGCCATAGCTCGCTTCGTTTCCGAGATATTTGCAGATTTATCTCAAGGGAAGGGGCCTGACGGACATATTTCGAGATATTTCTTCTTCTTGTTGTTCTTCTTCTGCACAACTAAGCTGGAAGTGGCATTTGCGGCTCGCACTAGTGCAGAGTTATCTCAAAGAAAGGGGCCACGGTGTTTCTGCATCTCTATTATGTTGGTGCGGCTTCGGAACTTTTAAATATCTCGATATATCTCGAAAACTACGCTTCTGATCAAAAACTATCATAGAACATAAATTGTAGGAAACATAATTCTCTACAAAAAAGGTCTCTTAACATTTTGTCATAGCTCGCTTCGTTTCCGAGATATTTGCAGATATATCTCAAGGGAAGGGGCCTGACGGACATATTTCGAGATATTTCTTCTTCTTGTTGTTCTTCTTCTGCACAGCTAAGCTGGAAGTGGCATTTGCGGCTCTCACTAGTGCAGAGTTATCTCAAAGAAAGGGGCCACGGTGTTTCTGTATCTCTATTATGTTGGTGCGGCTTCGGAACTTTTAAATATCTCGATATATCTCGAAAACTACGCTTCTGATCAAAAAATATCATAGAACATAAATTGTAGGAAACATAATTCTCTACAAAAAACGTCTCTTAACATTTTGCCATAGCTCGCTTCGTTTCCGAGATATTTGCAGATATATCTCAAGGGCAGGGGCCTGACGGACATATTTCGAGATATTTCTTCTTCTTGATGTTCTTCTTCTGCACAGCTAAGCTGGAAGTGGCATTTGCAGCTCGCAATAGTGCAGAGTTATCTCAAAGAAAGGGGCCACGGTGCTTCTGTATCTCTATTATGTTGGTGCGGCTTCGGAACTTTTAAATATCTTGATATATCTCGAGAACTACGCATCTGATCAAAGAATATCATAGAACATGAATTGTAGGAAACATAATTCTCTACAAAAAAGGTCTCTTAACATTTTGCCATAGCTCGCTTCGTTTCCGAGATATTTGCAGATATATCTCAAGGGAAGGGGCCTGACGGACATATTTCGAGATATTTCTTCTTCTTGTTGTTCTTCTTCTGCACAGCTAAGCTGGAAGTGGCATTTGCGGCTCGCACTAGTGCAGAGTTATCTCAAAGAAAGGGGCCACGGTATTTCTGTATCCCTATTATGTTGGTGCGGCTTCGGAACTTTTAAATATCTCGATATATCTCGAAAACTACGCTTCTGATCAAAAAATATCATAGAACATAAATTGTAGGAAACATAATTGTCTACAAAAAAGGTCTCTTAACATTTTGTCATAGCTCGCTTCGTTTCCGAGATATTTGCAGATATATCTCAAGGGAAGGGGCCTGACGGACATATTTCGAGATATTTCTTCTTCTTGTTGTTCTTCTTCTGCACAGCTAAGCTGGAAGTGGCATTTGCGGCTCGCACTAGTGCAGAGTTATCTCAAAGAAAGGGGCCACGGTGTTTCTGTATCCCTATTATGTTGGTGCGGCTTCGGAACTTTTAATTATCTCGATATATCTCGAAAACTACGCTTCTGATCAAAAAATATCATAGAACTTAAATTGTAGGAAACATAATTCTCTACAAAAAACGTCTCTTAACATTTTGCCATAGCTCGCTTCGTTTCCGAGATATTTGCAGATATATCTCAAGGGCAGGGGCCTGACGGACATATTTCGAGATATTTCTTCTTCTTGTTGTCCTTCTTCTGCACAGCTAAGCTGGAAGTGGCATTTACAGCTCGCAATAGTGCAGAGTTATCTCAAAGAAAGGGGCCACGGTGTTTCTGTATCTCTATTATGTTGGTGCGGCTTCGGAACTTTTAAATATCTTGATATATCTCGAGAACTACGCATCAGATAAAAAAATATCATAGAACATAAAAAGTAGGAAACTTAATTCTCCACAAAAAAGGTCTCTTAACATTTTGCCATAGCCCTCTTCGTTTCCGAGATATTTGCAGATTTATCTCAAGGGAAGGGGCCTGACGGACATTAATCGAGATATTTCTTCTTCTTGATGTTCTTCTTCTGCACAGCTAAGCTGGAAGTGGCATTTGCAGCTCGCAATAGTGCAGAGTTATCTCAAAGAAAGGGGCCACGGTGTTTCTGTATCTCTATTATGTTGGTGCGGCTTCGGAACTTTTAAATATCTTCATATATCTCGAGAACTACGCATCTGATCAAAGAATATCATAGAACATAAATTGTAGGAAACATAATTCTCTACAAAAAAGGTCTCTTAACATTTTGCCATAGCTCGCTTCGTTTCCGAGATATTTGCAGATATATCTCAAGGGAAGGGGCCTGACGGACATATTTCGAGATATTTCTTCTTCTTGTTGTTCTTCTTCTGCACAGCTAAGCTGGAAGTGGCATTTGCGGCTCGCACTAGTGCAGAGTTATCTCAAAGAAAGGGGCCACGGTGTTTCTGTATCTCTATTATGTTGGTGCGGTTTCGGAACTTTTAAATATCTTGATATATCTCGAGAACTACGCATCTGATCAAAAAATATCATGGAACATAAAAAGTAGGAAACTTAATTCTCTACAAATAAGGTCTCTTAACATTTTGCCATAGCTCGCTTCGTTTCCGAGATATTTGCAGATATATCTCAAGGGAAGGGGCCTGACGGACATATTTCGAGATATTTCTTCTTCTTGTTGTTCTTCTTCTGCACAGCTAAGCTGGAAGTGGCATTTGCAGCTCGCAATAGTGCAGAGTTATCTCAAAGAAAGGGGCCACGGTGTTTCTGTATCTCTATTATGTTGGTGCGGCTTCGGAACTTTTAAATATCTTGATATATCTCGAGAACTACGCATCTGATCAAAAAATATCATGGAACATAAAAAGTAGCAAACTTAATTCTCTACAAAAAAGGTCTCTTAACATTTTGCCATAGCTCGCTTCGTTTCCGAGATATTTGCAGATTTATCTCAAGGGAAGGGGCCTGACGGACATATTTCGAGATATTTCTTCTTCTTGTTGTTCTTCTTCTGCACAGCTAAGCTGGAAGTGGCATTTGCGGCTCGCCCTAGTGCAGAGTTATCTCAAAGAAAGGGGCCACGGTGTTTCTGTATCTCTATTATGTTGGTGCGGCTTCGGAACTTTTAAATATCTTGATATATCTCGAGAACTACGCATCTGATCAAAAAATATCATAGAACATAAAAAGTAGCAAACTTAATTCTCTACAAAAAAGGTCTCTTAACATTTTGCCATAGCTCGCTTCGTTTCCGAGATATTTGCAGATTTATCACAAGGGAAGGGGCCTGACGGACATATTTCGAGATATTTCTTCTTCTTGTTGTTCTTCTTCTGCACAGCTAAGCTGGAAGTGGCATTTGCGGCTCGCACTATTGCAGAGTTATCTCAAAGAAAGGGGCCACGGTGTTTCTGTATCTCTATTATGTTGGTGCGGCTTCGGAACTTTTAAATATCTTGATATATCTCGAGAACTACGCATCAGATAAAAAAATATCATAGAACATAAAAAGTAGGAAACTTAATTCTCCACAAAAAAGGTCTCTTAACATTTTGCAATAGCCCTCTTCGTTTCCGAGATATTTGCAGATTTATCTCAAGGGAAGGGGCCTGACGGACATTAATCGAGATATTTCTTCTTCTTGATGTTCTTCTTCTGCACAGCTAAGCTGGAAGTGGCATTTGCAGCTCGCAATAGTGCAGAGTTATCTCAAAGAAAGGGGCCACGGTGTTTCTGTATCTCTATTATGTTGGTGCGGCTTCGGAACTTTTAAATATCTTCATATATCTCGAGAACTACGCATCTGATCAAAGAATATCATAGAACATAAATTGTAGGAAACATAATTCTCTACAAAAAAGGTCTCTTAACATTTTGCCATAGCTCGCTTCGTTTCCGAGATATTTGCAGATATATCTCAAGGGAAGGGGCCTGACGGACATATTTCGAGATATTTCTTCTTCTTGTTGTTCTTCTTCTGCACAGCTAAGCTGGAAGTGGCATTTGCGGCTCGCACTAGTGCAGAGTTATCTCAAAGAAAGGGGCCACGGTGTTTCTGTATCTCTATTATGTTGGTGCGGTTTCGGAACTTTTAAATATCTTGATATATCTCGAGAACTACGCATCTGATCAAAAAATATCATAGAACATAAAAAGTAGGAAACTTAATTCTCTACAAATAAGGTCTCTTAACATTTTGCCATAGCTCGCTTCGTTTCCGAGATATTTGCAGATTTATCTCAAGGGAAGGGGCCTGACGGACATATTTCGAGATATTTCTTCTTCTTGTTGTTCTTCTGCGCAGCTAAGCTGGAAGTGGCATTTGCAGCTCACAATAGTGCAGAGATATCTCAAAGAAAGGGGCCACGCTGTTTCTGTATCTCTATTATGTTGGTGCGGCATCGGAACTTTTAAATATCTTGATATATATCGAGAGCTACGCGTCTGATCAAAAAATATCATAGAACATAAAAAGTAGGAAACATAATTCTCTACAAAAAAGGTCTCTTAACATTTTGCCATAGCTCGCTTCGTTTCCGAGATATTTGCAGATATATCTCAAGGGAAGGGGCCTGACGGACATATTTCGAGATATTTCTTCTTCTTGTTGTTCTTCTTCTGCACAGCTAAGCTGGAAGTGGCATTTGCAGCTCGCAATAGTGCAGAGTTATCTCAAAGAAAGGGGCCACGGTGTTTCTGTATCTCTATTATGTTGGTGCGGCTTCGGAACTTTTAAATATCTTGATATATCTCGAGAACTACGCATCTGATCAAAAAATATCATGGAACATAAAAAGTAGCAAACTTAATTCTCTACAAAAAAGGTCTCTTAACATTTTGCCATAGCTCGCTTCGTTTCCGAGATATTTGCAGATTTATCTCAAGGGAAGGGGCCTGACGGACATATTTCGAGATATTTCTTCTTCTTGTTGTTCTTCTTCTGCACAGCTAAGCTGGAAGTGGCATTTGCGGCTCGCCCTAGTGCAGAGTTATCTCAAAGAAAGGGGCCACGGTGTTTCTGTATCTCTATTATGTTGGTGCGGCTTCGGAACTTTTAAATATCTTGATATATCTCGAGAACTACGCATCTGATCAAAAAATATCATACAACATAAAAAGTAGGAAACTTAATTCTCCACAAAAAAGGTCTCTTAACATTTTGCCATAGCCCTCTTCGTTTCCGAGATATTTGCCGATTTATCTCAAGGGAAGGGGCCTGACGGACATTAATCGAGATATTTCTTCTTCTTGATGTTCTTCTTCTGCACAGCTAAGCTGGAAGTGGCATTTGCAGCTCGCAATAGTGCAGAGTTATCTCAAAGAAAGGGGCCACGGTGTTTCTGTATCTCTATTATGTTGGTGCGGCTTCGGAACTTTTAAATATCTTGATATATCTCGAGAACTACGCATCTGATCAAAGAATATCATAGAACATAAATTGTAGGAAACATAATTCTCTACAAAAAAGGTCTCTTAACATTTTGCCATAGCTCGCTTCGTTTCCGAGATATTTGCAGATTTATCTCAAGGGAAGGGGCCTGACGGACATATTTCGAGATATTTCTTCTTCTTGTTGTTCTTCTTCTGCACAGCTAAGCTGGAAGTGGCATTTACAGCTCGCAATAGTGCAGAGTTATCTCAAAGAAAGGGGCAACGGTGTTTCTGTATCTCTATTATGTTGGTTCGGCTTCGGGACTTTTAAATATCTCGATATATCTCGAAAACTACGCTTCTGATCAAAAAATATCATAGAACATAAAAAGTAGGAAACATTATTCTCTACAAAAAAGGTCTCTTAACATTTTGCCATAGCTCGCTTCGTTTCCGAGATATTTGCAGATTCATCTCAAGGGAAGGGGTCTGACGGACATATTTCGAGATATTTCTTCTTCTTGTTGTTCTTCTTCTGCACAGCTAAGCTCGAAGCGGCATTTGCAGCTCGCAATAGTGCAGAGTTATCTCAAAGAAAGAGGCCACGGTGTTTCTGTACCTCTATTATGTTGGTGCGGCTTCGGAACTTTTAAATATCTTGATATATCTCGAGAACTACGCATCTGATCAAAAAATATCATAGAACATAAAAAGTAGGAAACTTAATTCTCTACAAAAAAGGTCTCTTAACATTTTGCCATAGCTCGCTTCGTTTCCCAGATATTTGCAGATTTATCTCAAGGGAAGGGGCCTGACGGACATATTTCGAGATATTTCTTCTTCTTGTTGTTCTTCTTCTGCACAGCTGAGCTGGAAGTGGCATTTGCAGGTCGCAATAGTGCAGAGTTATCTCAAAGAAAGGGGCCACGGTGTTTCTGTATCTCTATTATGTTGGTGCGGCTTCGGAACTTTTAAATATCTCGATATATCTCGAAAACTACGCTTCTGATCAAAAAATATCATAGAACATAAATTGTAGGAAACATAATTCTTTACAAAAAAGGTCTCTTAACATTTTGCCATAGCTCGCTTCGTTTCCGAGATATTTGCAGATTTATCTCAAGGGAAGGGGCCTGACGGACATATTTCGAGATATTTCTTCTTCTTGTTGTTCTTCTTCTGCACAGCTAAGCTGGAAGTGGCATTTGCGGCTCGCACTAGTGCAGAGTTATCTCAAAGAAAGGGGCCACGGTGTTTCTGTATCTCTATTATGTTGGTGCGGCTTCGGAACCTTTAAATATCTCGATATATCTCGAAAACTACGCTTCTGATCAAAAAATATCATAGAACATAAATTGTAGGAAACATAATTCTCTACAAAAAACGTATCTTAACATTTTGCCATAGCTCGCTTCGTTTCCGAGATATTTGCAGATTTATCTCAAGGGAAGGGGCCTGACGGACATATTTCGAGATATTTCTTCTTCTTGTTGTTCTTCTTCTGCACAGATAAGCTGGAAGTGGCATTTGCGGCTCGCACTAGTGCAGAGTTATCTCAAAGAAAGGGGCCACGGTGTTTCTGTATCTCTATTATGTTGGTGCGGCTTCGGAACTTTTAAATATCTCGATATATCTCGAAATCTACGCTTCTGATCAAAAAATATCATACAACATAAATTGTAGGAAACATAATTCTCTACAAAAAACGTATCTTAACATTTTGCCATAGCTCGCTTCGTTTCCGAGATATTTGCAGATTTATCTCAAGGGAAGGGGCCTGACGGACATATTTCGAGATATTTCTTCTTCTTGTTGTTCTTCTTCTGCACAGCTGAGCTCGAAGCGGCATTTGCAGCTCGCAATAGTGCAGAGTTATCTCAAAGAAAGGGGCCACGGTGTTTCTGTATCTCTATTATGTTGGTTCGGCTTCGGGACTTTTAAATATCTCGATATATCTCGAAAACTACGCTTCTGATCAAAAAATATCATAGAACATAAAAAGTAGGAAACTTAATTCTCTACAAAAAAGGTCTCTTAACATTTTGCTATAGCTCGCTTCGTTTCCGAGATATTTGCAGATTTATCTCAAGGAAAGGGGCCTGACGGACATATTTCGAAATATTTCTTCTTCTTGTTGTTCTTCTTCTGCACAGCTAAGCCGGAAGTGGCATTTGCGGCTCGCACTATTGCAGAGTTATCTCAAAGAAAGGGGCCACGGTGTTTCTGTATCTCTATTATGTTGGTGCGGCTTCGTAACTTTTAAATATCTCGATATATCTCGAAAACTACGCTTCTGATCAAAAAATATCATAGAACATAAATTGTAGGAAACATAATTCTCTACAAAAAAGGTCTCTTAACATTTTGCCATAGCTCGCTTGGTTTCCGAGATATTTGCAAATATATCTCAAGGGCAGGGGCCTGACGGACATATTTCGAGATATTTCTTCTTCTTGTTGTTCTTCTTCTGCACAGCTAAGCTGGAAGTGGCATTTACAGCTCGCAATATTGCAGAGTTATCTCAAAGAAAGGGGCCACGGTGTTTCTGTATCTCTATTATGTTGGTGCGGTTTCGGAACTTTTAAATATCTTGATATATCTCGAGAACTACGCATCTGATCAAAAAATATCATAGAACATAAAAAGTAGGAAACTTAATTCTCTACAAAAAAGGTCTCTTAACATTTTGCCATAGCTCGCTTCGTTTCCGAGATATTTGCAGATTTATCTCAAGGGAAGGGGCCTGACGGACATATTTCGAGATATTTCTTCTTCTTGTTGTTCTTCTTCTGCACAGCTAAGCTGGAAGTGGCATTTACAGCTCGCAATAGTGCAGAGTTATCTCAAAGAAAGGGGCCACGGTGTTTCTGTATCTCTATTATGTTGGTGCGGTTTCGGAACTTTTAAATATCTTGATATATCTCGAGAACTACGCATCTGATCAAAAAATATCATAGAACATAAAAAGTAGGAAACTTAATGCTCTACAAATAAGGTCTCTTAACATTTTGCCATAGCTCGCTTCGTTTCCGAGATATTTGCAGATTTATCTCAAGGGAAGGGGCCTCACGGACATATTTCGAGATATTTCTTCTTCTTGTTGTTCTTCTTCTGCACAGCTAAGCTGGAAGTGGCATTTGCAGCTCGCAATAGTGCAGAGATATCTCAAAGAAAGGGGCCACGGTGTTTCTGTATCTCTATTATGTTGGTGCGGCTTCGGAACTTTTAAATATCTTGATATATCTCGAGAACTACGCGTCTGATCAAAAAATATCATAGAACATAAAAAGTAGGAAACATAATTCTCTACAAAAAAGGTCTCTTAACATTTTGCCACAGCTCGCGTCGTTTCCGAGATATTTGCAGATTTATCTCAAGGGAAGGGGCCTGACGGACATATTTCGAGATATTTCTTCTTCTTGTTGTTCTTCTTCTGCACAGCTAAGCTGGAAGTGGCATTTGCGGCTCGCACTAGTGCAGAGTTATCTCAAAGAAAGGGGCCACGGTGTTTCTGTATCTGTATTATGTTGGTGCGGCTTCGGAACTTTTAAATATCTTGATATATCTCGAGAACTACGCATCTGATCACAAAATATCATAGAACATAAAAAGTAGGAAACTTAATTCTCTACAAAAAAGATCTCTTAACATTTTGCCATAGCTCGCTTCGTTTCCGAGATATTTGCAGATTTATCTCAAGGGAAGGGGCCTGACGGACATATTTCGAGATATTTCTTCTTCTTGTTGTTCTTCTTCTGCACAGCTAAGCTGGAAGTGGCATTTGCGGCTCGCACTAGTGCAGAGTTATCTCAAAGAAAGGGGCCACGGTGTTTCTGTATCTGTATTATGTTGGTGCGGCTTCGGAACTTTTAAATATCTTGATATATCTCGAGAACTACGCGTCTGATCAAAAAATATCATAGAACATAAAAAGTAGGAAACATAATTCTCTACAAAAAAGGTCTCTTAACATTTTGCCATAGCTCGCTTCGTTTCCGAGATATTTGCAGATTTATCTCAAGGGAAGGGGCCTGACGGACATATTTCGAGATATTTCTTCTTCTTGTTGTTCTTCTTCTGCACAGCTAAGCTGGAAGTGGCATTTGCGGCTCGCACTAGTGCACAGTTATCTCAAAGAAAGGGGCCACGGTGTTTCTGTATCCCTAATATGTTGGTGCGGCTTCGGAACTTTTAAGTATCTCGATATATCTCGAAAACTACGCTTCTGATCAAAAAATATCATAGAACATAAATTGTAGGAAACATAATTCTCGACAAAAAAGGTCTCTTAACATTTTGCCATAGCTCGCTTGGTTTCCGAGATATTTGCAGATATATCTCAAGGGCAGGGGCCTGACGGACATATTTCGAGATATTTCTTCTTCTTGTTGTTCTTCTTCTGCACAGCTAAGCTGGAAGTGGCATTTACAGCTCGCAATAGTGCAGAGTTATCTCAAAGAAAGGGGCCACGGTGTTTCTGTATCTCTATTATGTTGGTGCGGTTTCGGAACTTTTAAATATCTTGATATATCTCGAGAACTACGCATCTGATCAAAAAATATCATAGAACATAAAAAGTAGAAAACTTAATTCTCTACAAAAAAGGTCTCTTAACATTTTGCCATAGCTCGCTTCGTTTCCGAGATATTTGCAGATTCAGCTCAAAGGAACTGGCCTGACGGACATATTTCGAGATATTTTTTCTTCTTGTTGTTCTTCCTCTGCACAGCTAAGCTGGAAGTGGCATTTGCGGCTCGCACTAGTGCAGAGTTATCTCAAAGAAAGGGGCCACGGTGTTTCTGTATCTCTATTATGTTGGTGCGGCTTCGGAACTTTTAAATATCTCGATATATCTCGAAAACTACGCTTCTGATCAAAAAATATCATAGAGCGTAAATTGTAGGAAACATTATTGTCTACAAAAAAGGTCTCTTAACATTTTGCCATAGCTCGCTTCGTTTCCGAGATATTTGCAGATTCATCTCAAGGGAAGTGGCCTGACGGACATATTTCGAGATATTTCTTCTTCTTGTTGTTCTTCTTCTGCACAGCTAAGCTGGAAGTGGCATTTGCAGCTCGCAATAGTGCAGAGTTATCTTAAAGAAAGGGGCCACGGTGTTTCTGTATCTCTATTATGTTGGTGCGGCTTCGGAACTTTTAAATATCTTGATATATCTCGAGAACTACGCATCTGATCAAAAAATGTCATAGAACATAAAAAGTAGGAAACTTAATTCTCTACAAAAAAGGTCTCTTAACATTTTGCCATAGCTCGCTTCGTTTCCGAGATATTTGCATATTTATCTCAAGGGAAGGGGCCTAACGGACATATTTCGAGATATTTCTTCTTCTTGTTGTTCTTCTTCTGCACAGCTAAGCTCGAAGCGGCATTTGCAGCTCGCAATAGTGCAGAGTTATCCCAAAGAAAGGGGCCACGGTGTTTCTGTATCTCTATTATGTTGGTGCGGCTTCGGAACTTTTAAATATCTTGATATATCTCGAGAACTACGCATCTGATCAAAAAATATCATACTACATAAAAAGTAGGAAACTTAATTCTCTACAAGAAAGGTCTCTAAACATTTTGCCATAGCTCGCTTCGTTTCCGAGATATTTGCAGATTTATCTCAAGGGAAGGGGCCTGACGGACATATTTCGAGATATTTCTTCTTCTTGTTGTTCTTCTTCTGCACAGCTAAGCTGGAAGTGGCATTTGCAGCTCGCAATAGTGCAGAGTTATCTCAAAGAAAGGGGCCACGGTGTTTCTGTATCTCTATTATGTTGGTTCGGCTTCGGGACATTTAAATATCTCGATATATCTCGAAAACTACGCTTCTGATCAAAAAATATCATAGAACATAAAAAGTAGGAAACATTATTCTCTACAAAAAAGGTCTCTTAACATTTTGCCATAGCTCGCTTCGTTTCCGAGATATTTGCAGATTCATCTCAAGGGAAGGGGTCTGACGGACATATTTCGAGATATTTCTTCTTCTTGTTGTTCTTCTTCTGCACAGCTAAGCTCGAAGCGGCATTTGCAGCTCGCAATAGTGCAGAGTTATCTCAAAGAAAGAGGCCACGGTGTTTCTGTACCTCTATTATGTTGGTGCGGCTTCGGAACTTTTAAATATCTTGATATATCTCGAGAACTACGCATCTGATCAAAAAATATCATAGAACATAAAAAGTAGGAAACTTAATTCTCTACAAAAGAGGTCTCTTAACATTTTGCCATAGCTCGCTTCGTTTCCCAGATATTTGCAGATTTATCTCAAGGGAAGGGGCCTGACGGACATATTTCGAGATATTTCTTCTTCTTGTTGTTCTTCTTCTGCACAGCTGAGCTCGAAGCGGCATTTGCGGCTCGCAATAGTGCAGAGTTATCTCAAAGAAAGAGGCCACGGTGTTTCTGTATCTCTATTATGTTGGTGCGGCTTCGGAACTTTTAAATATCTTGATATATCTCGAGAACTACGCATCTGATCAAAAAATATCATAGAACATAAAAAGTAGGAAACTTAATTCTCTACAAAAAAGGTCTCTTAACATTTTGCCATAGCTCGCTTCGTTTCCGAGATATTTGCAGATTTATCTCAAGGGAAGGGGCCTGACGGACATATTTCGAGATATTTCTTCTTCTTGTTGTTCTTCTTCTGCACAGCTGAGCTGGAAGTGGCATTTGCAGGTCGCAATAGTGCAGAGTTATCTCAAAGAAAGGGGCCACGGTGTTTCTGTATCTCTATTATGTTGGTGCGGCTTCGGAACTTTTAAATATCTCGATATATCTCGAAAACTACGCTTCTGATCAAAAAATATCATAGAACATAAATTGTAGGAAACATAATTCTTTACAAAAAAGGTCTCTTAACATTTTGCCATAGCTCGCTTCGTTTCCGAGATATTTGCAGATTTATCTCAACGGAAGGGGCCTGACGGACATATTTCGAGATATTTCTTCTTCTTGTTGTTCTTCTTCTGCACAGCTAAGCTGGAAGTGGCATTTGCGGCTCGCACTAGTGCAGAGTTATCTCAAAGAAAGGGGCCACGGTGTTTCTGTATCTCTATTATGTTGGTGCGGCTTCGGAACCTTTAAATATCTCGATATATCTCGAAAACTACGCTTCTGATCAAAAAATATCATACAACATAAATTGTAGGAAACATAATTCTCTACAAAAAAGGTCTCTTAACATTTTGCCATAGCTCGCTTCGTTTCCGAGATATTTGCAGATTTATCTCAAGGGAAGGGGCCTGACGGACATATTTCGAGATATTTCTTCTTCTTGTTGTTCTTCTTCTGCACAGCTAAGCTGGAAGTGGCATTTGCGGCTCGCACTAGTGCAGAGTTACCTCAAAGAAAGGGGCCACGGTGTTTCTGTATCTGTATTATGTTGGTGCGGCTTCGGAACTTTTAAATATCTTGATATATCTCGAGAACTACGCGTCTGATCAAAAAATATCATAGAACATAAAAAGTAGGAAACATAATTCTCTACAAAAAAGGTCTCTTAACATTTTGCCATAGCTCGCTTCGTTTCCGAGATATTTGCAGATTTATCTCAAGGGAAGGGGCCTGACGGACATATTTCGAGATATTTCTTCTTCTTGTTGTTCTTCTTCTGCACAGCTAAGCTAGAAGTGGCATTTGCGGCTCGCACTAGTGCACAGTTATCTCAAAGAAAGGGGCCACGGTGTTTCTGTATCTCTAATATGTTGGTGCGGCTTCGGAACTTTTAAGTATCTCGATATATCTCGAAAACTACGCTTCTGATCAAAAAATATCATAGAACATAAATTGTAGGAAACATAATTCTCTACAAAAAAGGTCTCTTAACATTTTGCCATAGCTCGCTTGGTTTCCGAGATATTTGCAGATATATCTCAAGGGCAGGGGCCTGACGGACATATTTCGAGATATTTCTTCTTCTTGTTGTTCTTCTTCTGCACAGCTAAGCTGGAAGTGGCATTTACAGCTCGCAATAGTGCAGAGTTATCTCAAAGAAAGGGGCCACGGTGTTTCTGTATCTCTATTATGTTGGTGCGGTTTCGGAACTTTTAAATATCTTGATATATCTCGAGAACTACGCATCTGATCAAAAAATATCATAGAACATAAAAAGTAGGAAACTTAATTCTCTACAAAAAAGGTCTCTTACCATTTTGCCATAGCTCGCTTCGTTTCCGAGATATTTGCAGATTCAGCTCAAAGGAACTGGCCTGACGGACATATTTCGAGATATTTCTTCTTCTTGTTGTTCTTCCTCTGCACAGCTAAGCTGGAAGTGGCATTTGCGGCTCGCACTAGTGCAGAGTTATCTCAAAGAAAGGGGCCACGGTGTTTCTGTATCTCTATTATGTTGGTGTGGCTTCGGAACTTTTAAATATCTCGATATATCTCGAAAACTACGCTTCTGATCAAAAAATATCATAGAGCGTAAATTGTAGGAAACATTATTCTCTACAAAAAAGGTCTCTTAACATTTTGCCATAGCTCGCTTCGTTTCCGAGATATTTGCAGATTCATCTCAAGGGAAGTGGCCTGACGGACATATTTCGAGATATTTCTTCTTCTTGTTGTTCTTCTTCTGCACAGCTAAGCTGGAAGTGGCATTTGCAGCTCGCAATAGTGCAGAGTTATCTTAAAGAAAGGGGCCACGGTGTTTCTGTATCTCTATTATGTTGGTGCGGCTTCGGAACTTTTAAATATCTTGATATATCTCGAGAACTACGCATCTGATCAAAAAATGTCATAGAACATAAAAAGTAGGAAACTTAATTCTCTACAAAAAAGGTCTCTTAACATTTTGCCATAGCTCGCTTCGTTTCCGAGATATTTGCATATTTATCTCAAGGGAAGGGGCCTAACGGACATATTTCGAGATATTTGTTCTTCTTGTTGTTCTTCTTCTGCACAGCTAAGCTGGAAGTGGCATTTGCGGCTCGCACTAGTGCAGAGTTATCTCAAAGAAAGGGGCCACCGTGTTTCTGTATCTCTATTATGTTGGTGCGGCTTCGGAACTTTTAAATATCTCGATATATCTCGAAAACTACGCTTCTGATCAAAAAATATCATAGAGCGTAAATTGTAGGAAACATTATTCTCTACAAAAAAGGTCTCTTAACATTTTGCCATAGCTCGCTTCGTTTCCGAGATATTTGCAGATTCATCTCAAGGGAAGGGGTCTGACGGACATATTTCGAGATATTTCTTCTTCTTGTTGTTCTTCTTCTGCACAGCTAAGCTCGAAGCGGCATTTGCAGCTCGCAATAGTGCAGAGTTATCTCAAAGAAAGAGGCCACGGTGTTTCTGTACCTCTATTATGTTGGTGCAGTTTCGGAACTTCTAAATATCTTGATATATCTCGAGAACTACGCATCTGATCAAAAAATACCATCGAACATAAAAAGTAGGAAACTTAATTCTCTACAAAAAAGGTCTCTTAACATTTTGCCATAGCTCGCTTCGTTTCCGAGATATTTGCAGATTCATCTCAAGGGAAGGGGTCTGACGGACATATTTCGAGATATTTCTTCTTCTTGTTGTTCTTCTTCTGCACAGCTAAGCTCGAAGCGGCATTTGCAGCTCGCAATAGTGCAGAGTTATCTCAAAGAAAGAGGCCACGGTGTTTCTGTATCTCTATTATGTTGGTGCGGCTTCGGAACTTTTAAATATCTTGATATATCTCGAGAACTACGCATCTGATCAAAAAATATCATAGAACATAAAAAGTAGGAAACTTAATTCTCTACAAAAAAGGTCTCTTAACATTTTGCCATAGCTCGCTTCGTTTCCGAGATATTTGCAGATTTATCTCAAGGGAAGGGGCCTGACGGACATATTTCGAGATATTTCTTCTTCTTGTTGTTCTTCTTCTGCACAGCTGAGCTGGAAGTGGCATTTGCAGGTCGCAATAGTGCAGAGTTATCTCAAAGAAAGGGGCCACGGTGTTTCTGTATCTGTATTATGTTGGTGCGGCTTCGGAACTTTTAAATATCTCGATATATCTCGAAAACTACGCTTCTGATCAAAAAATATCATAGAACATAAATTGTAGGAAACATAATTCTTTACAAAAAAGGTCTCTTAACATTTTGCCATAGCTCGCTTCGTTTCCGAGATATTTGCAGATTTATCTCAAGGGAAGGGGCCTGACGGACATATTTCGAGATATTTCTTCTTCTTGTTGTTCTTCTTCTGCACAGCTAAGCTGGAAGTGGCATTTGCGGCTCGCACTAGTGCAGAGTTATCTCAAAGAAAGGGGCCACGGTGTTTCTGTATCTCTATTATGTTGGTGCGGCTTCGGAACCTTTAAATATCTCGATATATCTCGAAAACTACGCTTCTGATCAAAAAATATCATAGAACATAAATTGTAGGAAACATAATTCTCTACAAAAAACGTATCTTAACATTTTGCCATAGCTCGCTTCGTTTCCGAGATATTTGCAGATTTATCTCAAGGGAAGGGGCCTGACGGACATATTTCGAGATATTTCTTCTTCTTGTTGTTCTTCTTCTGCACAGCTAAGCTGGAAGTGGCATTTGCGGCTCGCACTAGTGCAGAGTTACCTCAAAGAAAGGGGCCACGGTGTTTCTGTATCTGTATTATGTTGGTGCCGCTTCGGAACTTTTAAATATCTTGATATATCTCGAGAACTACGCGTCTGATCAAAAAATATCATAGAACATAAAAAGTAGGAAACATAATTCTCTACAAAAAAGGTCTCTTAACATTTTGCCATAGCTCGCTTCGTTTCCGAGATATTTGCAGATTTATCTCAAGGGAAGGGGC
Source organism: Osmia lignaria lignaria (assembly GCF_051020975.1). Taxonomy (NCBI): domain Eukaryota; kingdom Metazoa; phylum Arthropoda; class Insecta; order Hymenoptera; family Megachilidae; genus Osmia; species Osmia lignaria. The sequence goes on along the minus strand of NW_027478160.1, from coordinate 24,311,323 downwards.
CTGACGGACATATTTCGAGATATTTCTTCTTCTTGTTGTTCTTCTTCTGCACAGCTAAGCTGGAAGTGGCATTTGCGGCTCGCACTAGTGCACAGTTATCTCAAAGAAAGGGGCCACGGTGTTTCTGTATCTCTAATATGTTGGTGCGGCTTCGGAACTTTTAAGTATCTCGATATATCTCGAAAACTACGCTTCTGATCAAAAAATATCATAGAACATAAATTGTAGGAAACATAATTCTCTACAAAAAAGGTCTCTTAACATTTTGCCATAGCTCGCTTGGTTTCCGAGATATTTGCAGATATATCTCAAGGGCAGGGGCCTGACGGACATATTTCGAGATATTTCTTCTTCTTGTTGTTCTTCTTCTGCACAGCTAAGCTGGAAGTGGCATTTACAGCTCGCAATAGTGCAGAGTTATCTCAAAGAATGGGGCCACGGTGTTTCTGTATCTCTATTATGTTGGTGCGGTTTCGGAACTTTTAAATATCTTGATATATCTCGAGAACTACGCATCTGATCAAAAAATATCATAGAACATAAAAAGTAGGAAACTTAATTCTCTACAAAAAAGGTCTCTTACCATTTTGCCATAGCTCGCTTCGTTTCCGAGATATTTGCAGATTCAGCTCAAAGGAACTGGCCTGACGGACATATTTCGAGATATTTCTTCTTCTTGTTGTTCTTCCTCTGCACAGCTAAGCTGGAAGTGGCATTTGCGGCTCGCACTAGTGCAGAGTTATCTCAAAGAAAGGGGCCACGGTGTTTCTGTATCTCTATTATGTTGGTGCGGCTTCGGAACTTTTAAATATCTCGATATATCTCGAAAACTACGCTTCTGATCAAAAAATATCATAGAGCGTAAATTGTAGGAAACATTATTCTCTACAAAAAAGGTCTCTTAACATTTTGCCATAGCTCGCTTCGTTTCCGAGATATTTGCAGATTCATCTCAAGGGAAGGGGTCTGACGGACATATTTCGAGATATTTCTTCTTCTTGTTGTTCTTCTTCTGCACAGCTAAGCTCGAAGCGGCATTTGCAGCTCGCAATAGTGCAGAGTTATCTCAAAGAAAGAGGCCACGGTGTTTCTGTACCTCTATTATGTTGGTGCAGCTTCGGAACTTTTAAATATCTTGATATATCTCGAGAACTACGCATCTGATCAAAAAATACCATCGAACATAAAAAGTAGGAAACTTAATTCTCTACAAAAAAGGTCTCTTAACATTTTGCCATAGCTCGCTTCGTTTCCGAGATATTTGCAGATTCATCTCAAGGGAAGGGGTCTGACGGACATATTTCGAGATATTTCTTCTTCTTGTTGTTCTTCTTCTGCACAGCTAAGCTCGAAGCGGCATTTGCAGCTCGCAATAGTGCAGAGTTATCTCAAAGAAAGAGGCCACGGTGTTTCTGTATCTCTATTATGTTGGTGCGGCTTCGGAACTTTTAAATATCTTGATATATCTCGAGAACTACGCATCTGATCAAAAAATATCATAGAACATAAAAAGTAGGAAACTTAATTCTCTACAAAAAAGGTCTCTTAACATTTTGCCATAGCTCGCTTCGTTTCCGAGATATTTGCAGATTTATCTCAAGGGAAGGGGCCTGACGGACATATTTCGAGATATTTCTTCTTCTTGTTGTTCTTCTTCTGCACAGCTGAGCTGGAAGTGGCATTTGCAGGTCGCAATAGTGCAGAGTTATCTCAAAGAAAGGGGCCACGGTGTTTCTGTATCTGTATTATGTTGGTGCGGCTTCGGAACTTTTAAATATCTCGATATATCTCGAAAACTACGCTTCTGATCAAAAAATATCATAGAACATAAATTGTAGGAAACATAATTCTTTACAAAAAAGGTCTCTTAACATTTTGCCATAGCTCGCTTCGTTTCCGAGATATTTGCAGATTTATCTCAAGGGAAGGGGCCTGACGGACATATTTCGAGATATTTCTTCTTCTTGTTGTTCTTCTTCTGCACAGCTAAGCTGGAAGTGGCATTTGCGGCTCGCACTAGTGCAGAGTTATCTCAAAGAAAGGGGCCACGGTGTTTCTGTATCTCTATTATGTTGGTGCGGCTTCGGGACCTTTAAATATCTCGATATATCTCGAAAACTACGCTTCTGATCAAAAAATATCATAGAACATAAATTGTAGGAAACATAATTCTCTACAAAAAACGTATCTTAACATTTTGCCATAGCTCGCTTCGTTTCCGAGATATTTGCAGATTTATCTCAAGGGAAGGGGCCTGACGGACATATTTCGAGATATTTCTTCTTCTTGTTGTTCTTCTTCTGCACAGCTAAGCTGGAAGTGGCATTTGCGGCTCGCACTAGTGCACAGTTATCTCAAAGAAAGGGGCCACGGTGTTTCTGTATCTCTATTATGTTGGTGCGTCTTCGGAACTTTTAAATATCTCGATATATCTCGAAAACTACGCTTCTGATCAAAAAATATCATAGAACATAAATTGTAGGAAACATAATTCTCTACAAAAAACGTCTCTTAACATTTTGCCATAGCTCGCTTCGTTTCCGAGATATTTGCAGATTCAGCTCAAAGGAACTGGCCTGACGGACATATTTCGAGATATTTCTTCTTCTTGTTGTTCTTCCTCTGCACAGCTAAGCTGGAAGTGGCATTTGCAGCTCGCAATAGTGCAGAGTTATCTCAAAGAAAGTTGCCACGGTGTTTCTGTATCTCTATTATGTTGGTGCGGCTTCGGAACTTTTAAATATCTTGATATATCTCGAGAACTACGCATCTGATCAAAAAATGTCATAGAAGATAAAAAGTAGGAAACTTAATTCTCTACAAAAAAGGTCTCTTAACATTTCGCCATAGCTCGCTTCGTTTCCGAGATATTTGCAGATATATCTCAAGGGAAGGGGCCTGACGGACATATTTCGAGATATTTCTTCTTCTTGTTGTTCTTCTTCTGCACAGCTAAGCTGGAAGTGGCATTTGCGGCTCGCACTAGTGCACAGTTATCTCAAAGAAAGGGGCCGCGGTGTTTCTGTATCTCTATTATGTTGGTGCGTCTTCGGAACTTTTAAATATCTCGATATATCTCGAAAACTACGCTTCTGATCAAAAAATATCATAGAACATAAATTGTAGGAAACATAATTCTCTACAAAAAAGGTCTCTTAACATTTTGCCATAGCTCGCTTCGTTTCCGAGATATTTGCAGATTTATCTCAAGGGAAGGGGCCTAACGGACATATTTCGAGATATTTCTTCTTCTTGTTGTTCTTCTTCTGCACAGCTAAACTGGAAGTGGCATTTCCAGCTCGCAATAGTGCAGAGTTATCTCAAAGAAAGGGGCCACGGTGTTTCTGTATCTCTATTATGTTGGTGCGGCTTCGGAACTTTTAAATATCTTGATATATCTCGAGAACTACGCATCTGGTCAAAAAATATCATAGAACATAAAAAGTAGGAAACTTAATTCTCTACAAAAAAGGTCTCTCAACATTTTGCCATAGCTCGCTTCGTTTCCGAGATATTTGCAGATTTATCTCAAGGGAAGGGGCCTGACGGACATATTTCGAGATATTTCTTCTTCTTGTTGTTCTTCTTCTGCACAGCTAAGCTGGAAGTGGCATTTGCGGCTCGCACTAGTGCACAGTTATCTCAAAGAAAGGGGCCACGGTGTTTCTGTATCTCTATTATGTTGGTGCGTCTTCGGAACTTTTAAATATCTCGATATATCTCGAAAACTACGCTTCTGATCAAAAAATATCATAGAACATAAATTGTAGGAAACATAATTCTCTACAAAAAACGTCTCTTAACATTTTGCCATAGCTCGCTTCGTTTCCGAGATATTTGCAGATTCAGCTCAAAGGAACTGGCCTGACGGACATATTTCGAGATATTTCTTCTTCTTGTTGTTCTTCCTCTGCACAGCTAAGCTGGAAGTGCCATTTGCAGGTCGCAATAGTGCAGAGTTATCTCAAAGAAAGGGGCCACGGTGTTTCTGAATCTCTATTATGTTGGTGCGGCTTCGGAACTTTTAAATATCTCGATATATCTCGAAAACTACGCTTCTGATCAAAAAATATCATAGAACGTAAATTGTAGGAAACATTATTCTCTACAAAAAACGTCTCTTAACATTTTGCCATAGCTCGCTTCGTTTCCGAGATATTTGCAGATTTATCTCAAGGGAAGTGGCCTGACGGACATATTTCGAGATATTTCTTCTTCTTGTTGTTCTTGTTCTGCACAGCTAAGCTGGAAGTGGCATTTGCAGCTCGCAACAGTGCAGAGTTATCCCAAAGAAAGGGGCCACGGTGTTTCTGTATCTCTATTATGTTGGTGCGGCTTCGGAACTTTTAAATATCTTGATATATCTCGAGAACTACGCATCTGATCAAAAAATATCTTACTACATAAAAAGTAGGAAACTTAATTCTCTACAAGAAAGGTCTCTAAACATTTTGCCATAGCTCGCTTCGTTTCCGAGATATTTGCAGATTTATCTCAAGGGAAGGGGCCTGACGGACATATTTCGAGATATTTCTTCTTCTTGTTGTTCTTCTTCTGCACAGCTAAGCTGGAAGTGGCATTTGCAGCTCGCAATAGTGCAGAGTTATCTCAAAGAGAGGAGCCACGGTGTTTCTGTATCTCTATTATGTTGGTGCGGCTTCGGAACTTTTAAATATCTTGATATATCTCGAGAACTACGCATCTGATCAAAAAATATCATAGAAGATAAAAAGTAGGAAACTCAATTCTCTACAAAAAAGGTCTCTTAACATTTCGCCATAGCTCGCTTCGTTTCCGAGATATTTGCAGATATATCTCAAGGGAAGGGGCCTGACGGACATATTTCGAGATATTTCTTCTTCTTGTTGTTCTTCTTCTGCACAGCTAAGCTGGAAGTGGCATTTGCGGCTCGCACTAGTGCACAGTTATCTCAAAGAAAGGGGCCACGGTGTTTCTGTATCTCTATTATGTTGGTGCGTCTTCGGAACTTTTAAATATCTCGATATATCTCGAAAACTACGCTTCTGATCAAAAAATATCATAGAACATAAATTGTAGGAAACATAATTCTCTACAAAAAACGTCTCTTAACATTTTGCCATAGCTCGCTTCGTTTCCGAGATATTTGCAGATTCAGCTCAAAGGAACTGGCCTGACGGACATATTTCGAGATATTTCTTCTTCTTGTTGTTCTTCCTCTGCACAGCTAAGCTGGAAGTGGCATTTGCAGCTCGCAATAGTGCAGAGTTATCTCAAAGAAAGGGGCCACGGTGTTTCTGTATCTCTATTATGTTGGTGCGGCTTCGGAACTTTTAAATATCTCGATATATCTCGAAAACTACGCTTCTGATCAAAAAATATCATACAACATAAATTGTAGGAAACATAATTCTCTACAAAAAACGTCTCTTAACATTTTGCCATAGCTCGCTTCGTTTCCGAGATATTTGCAGATATATCTCAAGGGAAGGGGCCTGACGGACATATTTCGAGATATTTCTTCTTCTTGTTGTTCTTCTTCTGCACAGCTAAGCTGGAAGTGGCATTTACAGCTCGCAATAGTGCAGAGTTATCTCAAACAAAGGGGCCACGGTGTTTCTGTATCTCTATTATGTTGGTGCGGCTTCGGAACTTTTAAATATCTTGATATATCTCGAGAACTACGCATCTGATCAAAAAATATCATAGAACATAAAAAGTAGGAAACTTAATTCTCTACAAAAAAGGTCTCTAAACATTTTGCCATAGCTCGCTTCGTTTCCGAGATATTTGCAGATGTATCTCAAGGGAAGGGGCCTGACGGACATATTTCGAGATATTTCTTCTTCTTGTTGTTCTTCTTCTGCACAGCTAAGCTCGAAGTGGCATTTGCGGCTCGCACTAGTGCAGAGTTATCTCAAAGAAAGGGGCCACGGTGTTTCTGTATCTCTATTATGTTGGTGCGGCTTCGGAACTTTTAAATATCTCGATATATCTCGAAAACTACGCTTCTGATCAAAAAATATCATACAACATAAATTGTAGGAAACATAATTCTCTACAAAAAACGTCTCTTAACATTTTGCCATAGCTCGCTTCGTTTCCGAGATATTTGCAGATTCAGCTCAAAGGAACTGGCCTGACGGACATATTTCGAGATATTTCTTCTTCTTGTTGTTCTTCCTCTGCACAGCTAAGCTGGAAGTGGCATTTGCAGCTCGCAATAGTGCAGAGTTATCTCAAAGAAAGGGACCACGGTGTTTCTGTATCCCTATTATGTTGGTGCGGCTTCGGAACTTTTAAATATCTTGATATATCTCGAGAACTACGCATCTGATCAAAAAATATCATAGAACATAAAAAGTAGGAAACTTAATTCTCTACAAAAAAGGTCTCTTAACATTTTGCCATAGCTCGCTTCGTTTCCGAGATATTTGCAGATTTATCTCAAGGGAAGGGGCCTGACGGACATATTTCGAGATATTTCTTCTTCTTGTTGTTCTTCTTCTGCACAGCTAAGCTGGAAGTGGCATTTGCAGCTCGCAATAGTGCAGAGTTATCTCAAAGAGAGGAGCCACGGTGTTTCTGTATCTCTATTATGTTGGTGCGGCTTCGGAACTTTTAAATATCTTGATATATCTCGAGAACTACGCATCTGATCAAAAAATATCATAGAAGATAAAAAGTAGGAAACTCAATTCTCTACAAAAAAGGTCTCTTAACATTTCGCCATAGCTCGCTTCGTTTCCGAGATATTTGCAGATATATCTCAAGGGAAGGGGCCTGACGGACATATTTCGAGATATTTCTTCTTCTTGTTGTTCTTCTTCTGCACAGCTAAGCTGGAAGTGGCATTTGCGGCTCGCACTAGTGCACAGTTATCTCAAAGAAAGGGGCCACGGTGTTTCTGTATCTCTATTATGTTGGTGCGTCTTCGGAACTTTTAAATATCTCGATATATCTCGAAAACTACGCTTCTGATCAAAAAATATCATAGAACATAAATTGTAGGAAACATAATTCTCTACAAAAAACGTCTCTTAACATTTTGCCATAGCTCGCTTCGTTTCCGAGATATTTGCAGATTCAGCTCAAAGGAACTGGCCTGACGGACATATTTCGAGATATTTCTTCTTCTTGTTGTTCTTCCTCTGCACAGCTAAGCTGGAAGTGGCATTTGCAGCTCGCAATAGTGCAGAGTTATCTCAAAGAAAGGGGCCACGGTGTTTCTGTATCTCTATTATGTTGGTGCGGCTTCGGAACTTTTAAATATCTCGATATATCTCGAAAACTACGCTTCTGATCAAAAAATATCATACAACATAAATTGTAGGAAACATAATTCTCTACAAAAAACGTCTCTTAACATTTTGCCATAGCTCGCTTCGTTTCCGAGATATTTGCAGATATATCTCAAGGGAAGGGGCCTGACGGACATATTTCGAGATATTTCTTCTTCTTGTTGTTCTTCTTCTGCACAGCTAAGCTGGAAGTGGCATTTACAGCTCGCAATAGTGCAGAGTTATCTCAAACAAAGGGGCCACGGTGTTTCTGTATCTCTATTATGTTGGTGCGGCTTCGGAACTTTTAAATATCTTGATATATCTCGAGAACTACGCATCTGATCAAAAAATATCATAGAACATAAAAAGTAGGAAACTTAATTCTCTACAAAAAAGGTCTCTAAACATTTTGCCATAGCTCGCTTCGTTTCCGAGATATTTGCAGATGTATCTCAAGGGAAGGGGCCTGACGGACATATTTCGAGATATTTCTTCTTCTTGTTGTTCTTCTTCTGCACAGCTAAGCTCGAAGTGGCATTTGCGGCTCGCACTAGTGCAGAGTTATCTCAAAGAAAGGGGCCACGGTGTTTCTGTATCTCTATTATGTTGGTGCGGCTTCGGAACTTTTAAATATCTCGATATATCTCGAAAACTACGCTTCTGATCAAAAAATATCATACAACATAAATTGTAGGAAACATAATTCTCTACAAAAAACGTCTCTTAACATTTTGCCATAGCTCGCTTCGTTTCCGAGATATTTGCAGATTCAGCTCAAAGGAACTGGCCTGACGGACATATTTCGAGATATTTCTTCTTCTTGTTGTTCTTCCTCTGCACAGCTAAGCTGGAAGTGGCATTTGCAGCTCGCAATAGTGCAGAGTTATCTCAAAGAAAGGGACCACGGTGTTTCTGTATCCCTATTATGTTGGTGCGGCTTCGGAACTTTTAAATATCTTGATATATCTCGAGAACTACGCATCTGATCAAAAAATATCATAGAACATAAAAAGTAGGAAACTTAATTCTCTACAAAAAAGGTCTCTTAACATTTTGCCATAGCTCGCTTCGTTTCCGAGATATTTGCAGATTTATCTCAAGGGAAGGGGCCTGACGGACATATTTCGAGATATTTCTTCTTCTTGTTGTTCTTCTTCTGCAGAGCTAAGCTGGAAGTGGCATTTGCGGCTCGCACTAGTGCAGAGTTATCTCAAAGAAAGGGGCCACGGTGTTTCTGTATCTCTATTATGTTGGTGCGGCTTCGGAACTTTTAAATATCTCGATATATCTCGAAAACTACGCTTCTGATCAAAAAATATCATAGAACATAAATTGTAGGAAACACAATTCTCTACAAAAAAGGTCTCTTAACATTTTGCCATAGCTCGCTTGGTTTCCGAGATATTTGCAGATATATCTCAAGGGAAGGGGCCTGACGGACATATTTCGAGATATTTCTTCTTCTTGTTGTTCTTCTTCTGCACAGCTAAGCTGGAAGTGGCATTTACAGCTCGCAATAGTGCAGAGTTATCTCAAAGAAAGGGGCCACGGTGTTTCTGTATCTCTATTATGTTGGTGCGGCTTCGGGACTTTTAAATATCTTGATATATCTCGAGAACTACGCATCTGATCAAAAAATATCATAGAACATGAAAAGTAGGAAACTTAATTCTCTACAAAAAAGGTCTCTTAACATTTTGCCATAGCTCGCTTCGTTTCCGAGATATTTGCAGATTTATCTCAAGGGAAGGGGCCTGACGGACATATTTCGAGATATTTCTTCTTCTTGTTGTTCTTCTTCTGCACAGCTAAGCTGGAAGTGGCATTTGCAGCTCGCACTAGTGCAGAGTTATCTCAAAGAAAGGGGCCACGGTGTTTCTGTACCCCTATTATGTTGGTGCGGCTTCGGAACTTTTAAATATCTTGATATATCTCGAGAACTACGCATCTGATCAAAAAATATCATAGAACATAAAAAGTAGGAAACTTAATTCTCTACAAAAAACGTCTCTTAACATTTTGCCATAGCTCGCTTCGTTTCCGAGATATTTGCAGATTTATCTCAAGGGAAGGGGCCTGACGGACATATTTCGAGATATTTCTTCTTCTTGTTGTTCTTCTTCTGCACAGCTAAGCTGGAAGTGGCATTTGCGGCTCGCACTAGTGCAGAGTTATCTCACAGAAAGGGGCCACGGTGTTTCTGTACCTCTATTATGTTGGTGCAGCTTCGGAACTTTTAAATATCTTGATATATCTCGAGAACTACGCATCTGATCAAAAAATATCATCGAACATAAAAAGTAGAAAACATAATTCTCTACAAAAAACGTCTCTTAACATTTTGCCATAGCTCGCTTCGTTTCCGAGATATTTGCAGATTTATCTCAAGGGAAGTGGCCTGACGGACATATTTCGAGATATTTCTTCTTCTTGTTGTTCTTCTTCTGCACAGCTAAGCTGGAAGTGGCATTTGCGGCTCGCACTAGTGCAGAGTTATCTCAGAGAAAGGGGCCACGGTGTTTCTGTATCCCTATTATGTTGGTGCGGCTTCGGAACTTTTAAATATCTCGATATATCTCGAAAACTACGCTTCTGATCAAAAAATATCATAGAACATAAATTGTAGGAAACATAATTCTCTACAAAAAACGTCTCTTAACATTTTGCCATAGCTCGCTTCGTTTCCGAGATATTTGCAGATTCAGCTCAAAGGAACTGGCCTGACGGACATATTTCGAGATATTTCTTCTTCTTGTTGTTCTTCTTCTGCACAGCTAAGCTGGAAGTGGCATTTACAGCTCGCAATAGTGCAGAGTTATCTCAAAGAAAGGGGCCACGGTGTTTCTGTATCTCTATTATGTTGGTGCGGCTTCGGAACTTTTAAATATCTTGATATATCTCGAGAACTACGCATCTGATCAAAAAATATCATAGAGCATAAAAAGTAGGAAACCTAATTCTCTACAAAAAAGGTCTCTTAACATTTTGCCATAGCTCGCTTCGTTTCCGAGGTATTTGCAGATTTATCTCAAGGGAAGGGGCCTGACGGACATATTTCGAGATATTTCTTCTTCTTGTTGTTCTTGTTCTGCACAGCTAAGCTGGAAGTGGCATTTGCAGCTCGCAATAGTGCAGAGTTATCTCAAAGAAAGGGGCCACGGTGTTTCTGTATCTCTATTATGTTGGTGCGGCTTCGGAACTTTTAAATATCTCGATATATCTCGAAAACTACGCTTCTGATCAAAAAATATCATACAACATAAATTGTAGGAAACATAATTCTCTACAAAAAACGTCTCTTAACATTTTGCCATAGCTCGCTTCGTTTCCGAGATATTTGCAGATATATCTCAAGGGAAGGGGCCTGACGGACATATTTCGAGATATTTCTTCTTCTTGTTGTTCTTCTTCTGCACAGCTAAGCTGGAAGTGGCATTTACAGCTCGCAATAGTGCAGAGTTATCTCAAAGAAAGGGGCCACGGTGTTTCTGTATCTCTATTATGTTGGTGCGGCTTCGGAACTTTTAAATATCTTGATATATCTCGAGAACTACGCATCTGATCAAAAAATATCATAGAACATAAAAAGTAGGAAACTTAATTCTCTACAAAAAAGGTCTCTAAACATTTTGCCATAGCTCGCTTCGTTTCCGAGATATTTGCAGATGTATCTCAAGGGAAGGGGCCTGACGGACATATTTCGAGATATTTCTTCTTCTTGTTGTTCTTCTTCTGCACAGCTAAGCTCGAAGTGGCATTTGCGGCTCGCACTAGTGCAGAGTTATCTCAAAGAAAGGGGCCACGGTGTTTCTGTATCTCTATTATGTTGGTGCGGCTTCGGAACTTTTAAATATCTCGATATATCTCGAAAACTACGCTTCTGATCAAAAAATATCATACAACATAAATTGTAGGAAACATAATTCTCTACAAAAAACGTCTCTTAACATTTTGCCATAGCTCGCTTCGTTTCCGAGATATTTGCAGATTCAGCTCAAAGGAACTGGCCTGACGGACATATTTCGAGATATTTCTTCTTCTTGTTGTTCTTCCTCTGCACAGCTAAGCTGGAAGTGGCATTTGCAGCTCGCAATAGTGCAGAGTTATCTCAAAGAAAGGGACCACGGTGTTTCTGTATCCCTATTATGTTGGTGCGGCTTCGGAACTTTTAAATATCTTGATATATCTCGAGAACTACGCATCTGATCAAAAAATATCATAGAACATAAAAAGTAGGAAACTTAATTCTCTACAAAAAAGGTCTCTTAACATTTTGCCATAGCTCGCTTCGTTTCCGAGATATTTGCAGATTTATCTCAAGGGAAGGGGCCTGACGGACATATTTCGAGATATTTCTTCTTCTTGTTGTTCTTCTTCTGCACAGCTAAGCTGGAAGTGGCATTTGCGGCTCGCACTAGTGCAGAGTTATCTCAAAGAAAGGGGCCACGGTGTTTCTGTATCTCTATTATGTTGGTGCGGCTTCGGAACTTTTAAATATCTCGATATATCTCGAAAACTACGCTTCTGATCAAAAAATATCATAGAACATAAATTGTAGGAAACACAATTCTCTACAAAAAAGGTCTCTTAACATTTTGCCATAGCTCGCTTGGTTTCCGAGATATTTGCAGATATATCTCAAGGGAAGGGGCCTGACGGACATATTTCGAGATATTTCTTCTTCTTGTTGTTCTTCTTCTGCACAGCTAAGCTGGAAGTGGCATTTACAGCTCGCAATAGTGCAGAGTTATCTCAAAGAAAGGGGCCACGGTGTTTCTGTATCTCTATTATGTTGGTGCGGCTTCGGGACTTTTAAATATCTTGATATATCTCGAGAACTACGCATCTGATCAAAAAATATCATAGAACATGAAAAGTAGGAAACTTAATTCTCTACAAAAAAGGTCTCTTAACATTTTGCCATAGCTCGCTTCGTTTCCGAGATATTTGCAGATTTATCTCAAGGGAAGGGGCCTGACGGACATATTTCGAGATATTTCTTCTTCTTGTTGTTCTTCTTCTGCACAGCTAAGCTGGAAGTGGCATTTGCAGCTCGCACTAGTGCAGAGTTATCTCAAAGAAAGGGGCCACGGTGTTTCTGTACCCCTATTATGTTGGTGCGGCTTCGGAACTTTTAAATATCTTGATATATCTCGAGAACTACGCATCTGATCAAAAAATATCATAGAACATAAAAAGTAGGAAACTTAATTCTCTACAAAAAACGTCTCTTAACATTTTGCCATAGCTCGCTTCGTTTCCGAGATATTTGCAGATTTATCTCAAGGGAAGGGGCCTGACGGACATATTTCGAGATATTTCTTCTTCTTGTTGTTCTTCTTCTGCACAGCTAAGCTGGAAGTGGCATTTGCGGCTCGCACTAGTGCAGAGTTATCTCACAGAAAGGGGCCACGGTGTTTCTGTACCTCTATTATGTTGGTGCAGCTTCGGAACTTTTAAATATCTTGATATATCTCGAGAACTACGCATCTGATCAAAAAATATCATCGAACATAAAAAGTAGGAAACATAATTCTCTACAAAAAACGTCTCTTAACATTTTGCCATAGCTCGCTTCGTTTCCGAGATATTTGCAGATTTATCTCAAGGGAAGTGGCCTGACGGACATATTTCGAGATATTTCTTCTTCTTGTTGTTCTTCTTCTGCACAGCTAAGCTGGAAGTGGCATTTGCGGCTCGCACTAGTGCAGAGTTATCTCAGAGAAAGGGGCCACGGTGTTTCTGTATCCCTATTATGTTGGTGCGGCTTCGGAACTTTTAAATATCTCGATATATCTCGAAAACTACGCTTCTGATCAAAAAATATCATAGAACATAAATTGTAGGAAACATAATTCTCTACAAAAAACGTCTCTTAACATTTTGCCATAGCTCGCTTCGTTTCCGAGATATTTGCAGATTCAGCTCAAAGGAACTGGCCTGACGGACATATTTCGAGATATTTCTTCTTCTTGTTGTTCTTCTTCTGCACAGCTAAGCTGGAAGTGGCATTTACAGCTCGCAATAGTGCAGAGTTATCTCAAAGAAAGGGGCCACGGTGTTTCTGTATCTCTATTATGTTGGTGCGGCTTCGGAACTTTTAAATATCTTGATATATCTCGAGAACTACGCATCTGATCAAAAAATATCATAGAGCATAAAAAGTAGGAAACCTAATTCTCTACAAAAAAGGTCTCTTAACATTTTGCCATAGCTCGCTTCGTTTCCGAGGTATTTGCAGATTTATCTCAAGGGAAGGGGCCTGACGGACATATTTCGAGATATTTCTTCTTCTTGTTGTTCTTGTTCTGCACAGCTAAGCTGGAAGTGGCATTTGCAGCTCGCAATAGTGCAGAGTTATCTCAAAGAAAGGGGCCACGGTGTTTCTGTATCTCTATTATGTTGGTGCGGCTTCGGAACTTTTAAATATCTCGATATATCTCGAAAACTACGCTTCTGATCAAAAAATATCATACAACATAAATTGTAGGAAACATAATTCTCTACAAAAAACGTCTCTTAACATTTTGCCATAGCTCGCTTCGTTTCCGAGATATTTGCAGATATATCTCAAGGGAAGGGGCCTGACGGACATATTTCGAGATATTTCTTCTTCTTGTTGTTCTTCTTCTGCACAGCTAAGCTGGAAGTGGCATTTACAGCTCGCAATAGTGCAGAGTTATCTCAAAGAAAGGGGCCACGGTGTTTCTGTATCTCTATTATGTTGGTGCGGCTTCGGAACTTTTAAATATCTTGATATATCTCGAGAACTACGCATCTGATCAAAAAATATCATAGAACATAAAAAGTAGGAAACTTAATTCTCTACAAAAAAGGTCTCTAAACATTTTGCCATAGCTCGCTTCGTTTCCGAGATATTTGCAGATGTATCTCAAGGGAAGGGGCCTGACGGACATATTTCGAGATATTTCTTCTTCTTGTTGTTCTTCTTCTGCACAGCTAAGCTCGAAGTGGCATTTGCGGCTCGCACTAGTGCAGAGTTATCTCAAAGAAAGGGGCCACGGTGTTTCTGTATCTCTATTATGTTGGTGCGGCTTCGGAACTTTTAAATATCTCGATATATCTCGAAAACTACGCTTCTGATCAAAAAATATCATACAACATAAATTGTAGGAAACATAATTCTCTACAAAAAACGTCTCTTAACATTTTGCCATAGCTCGCTTCGTTTCCGAGATATTTGCAGATTCAGCTCAAAGGAACTGGCCTGACGGACATATTTCGAGATATTTCTTCTTCTTGTTGTTCTTCCTCTGCACAGCTAAGCTGGAAGTGGCATTTGCAGCTCGCAATAGTGCAGAGTTATCTCAAAGAAAGGGACCACGGTGTTTCTGTATCCCTATTATGTTGGTGCGGCTTCGGAACTTTTAAATATCTTGATATATCTCGAGAACTACGCATCTGATCAAAAAATATCATAGAACATAAAAAGTAGGAAACTTAATTCTCTACAAAAAAGGTCTCTTAACATTTTGCCATAGCTCGCTTCGTTTCCGAGATATTTGCAGATTTATCTCAAGGGAAGGGGCCTGACGGACATATTTCGAGATATTTCTTCTTCTTGTTGTTCTTCTTCTGCACAGCTAAGCTGGAAGTGGCATTTGCGGCTCGCACTAGTGCAGAGTTATCTCAAAGAAAGGGGCCACGGTGTTTCTGTATCTCTATTATGTTGGTGCGGCTTCGGAACTTTTAAATATCTCGATATATCTCGAAAACTACGCTTCTGATCAAAAAATATCATAGAACATAAATTGTAGGAAACACAATTCTCTACAAAAAAGGTCTCTTAACATTTTGCCATAGCTCGCTTGGTTTCCGAGATATTTGCAGATATATCTCAAGGGAAGGGGCCTGACGGACATATTTCGAGATATTTCTTCTTCTTGTTGTTCTTCTTCTGCACAGCTAAGCTGGAAGTGGCATTTACAGCTCGCAATAGTGCAGAGTTATCTCAAAGAAAGGGGCCACGGTGTTTCTGTATCTCTATTATGTTGGTGCGGCTTCGGGACTTTTAAATATCTTGATATATCTCGAGAACTACGCATCTGATCAAAAAATATCATAGAACATGAAAAGTAGGAAACTTAATTCTCTACAAAAAAGGTCTCTTAACATTTTGCCATAGCTCGCTTCGTTTCCGAGATATTTGCAGATTTATCTCAAGGGAAGGGGCCTGACGGACATATTTCGAGATATTTCTTCTTCTTGTTGTTCTTCTTCTGCACAGCTAAGCTGGAAGTGGCATTTGCAGCTCGCACTAGTGCAGAGTTATCTCAAAGAAAGGGGCCACGGTGTTTCTGTACCCCTATTATGTTGGTGCGGCTTCGGAACTTTTAAATATCTTGATATATCTCGAGAACTACGCATCTGATCAAAAAATATCATAGAACATAAAAAGTAGGAAACTTAATTCTCTACAAAAAAGGTCTCTCAACATTTTGCCATAGCTCGCTTCGTTTCCGAGATATTTGCAGATTTATCTCAAGGGAAGGGGCCTGACGGACATATTTCGAGATATTTCTTCTTCTTGTTGTTCTTCTTCTGCACAGCTAAGCTGGAAGTGGCATTTGCGGCTCGCACTAGTGCAGAGTTATCTCACAGAAAGGGGCCACGGTGTTTCTGTACCTCTATTATGTTGGTGCAGCTTCGGAACTTTTAAATATCTTGATATATCTCGAGAACTACGCATCTGATCAAAAAATATCATCGAACATAAAAAGTAGGAAACATAATTCTCTAAAAAAAACGTCTCTTAACATTTTGCCATAGCTCGCTTCGTTTCCGAGATATTTGCAGATTTATCTCAAGGGAAGTGGCCTGACGGACATATTTCGAGATATTTCTTCTTCTTGTTGTTCTTCTTCTGCACAGCTAAGCTGGAAGTGGCATTTGCGGCTCGCACTAGTGCAGAGTTATCTCAGAGAAAGGGGCCACGGTGTTTCTGTATCCCTATTATGTTGGTGCGGCTTCGGAACTTTTAAATATCTCGATATATCTCGAAAACTACGCTTCTGATCAAAAAATATCATAGAACATAAATTGTAGGAAACATAATTCTCTACAAAAAACGTCTCTTAACATTTTGCCATAGCTCGCTTCGTTTCCGAGATATTTGCAGATTCAGCTCAAGGGAAGGGGCCTGACGGACATATTTCGAGATATTTCTTCTTCTTGTTGTTCTTCTTCTGCACAGCTAAGCTGGAAGTGGCATTTACAGCTCGCAATAGTGCAGAGTTATCTCAAAGAAAGGGGCCACGGTGTTTCTGTATGTCTATTATGTTGGTGCGGCTTCGGAACTTTTAAATATCTCGATATATCTCGAAAACTACGCTTCTGATCAAAAAATATCATAGAACATAAATTGTAGGAAACATAATTCTCTACAAAAAACGTCTCTTAACATTTTGCCATAGCTCGCTTCGTTTCCGAGATATTTGCAGATTCAGCTCAAAGGAACTGGCCTGACGGACATATTTCGAGATATTTCTTCTTCTTGTTGTTCTTCCTCTGCACAGCTAAGCTGGAAGTGGCATTTGCAGCTCGCAATAGTGCAGAGTTATCTCAAAGAACGGGGCCACGGTGTTTCTGTATCTCTATTATGTTGGTGCGGCTTCGGAACTTTTAAATATCTTGATATATCTCGAGAACTACGCATCTGATCAAAAAATATCATAGAACATAAAAAGTAGGAAACTTAATTCTCTACAAAAAAGGTCTCTTAACATTTTGCCATAGCTCGCTTCGTTTCCGAGATATTTGCAGATTTATCTCAAGGGAAGGGGCCTGACGGACATATTTCGAGATATTTCTTCTTCTTGTTGTTCTTCTTCTGCACAGCTAAGCTGGAAGTGGCATTTACAGCTCGCAATAGTGCAGAGTTATCTCAAAGAAAGGGGCCACGGTGTTTCTGTATCTCTATTATGTTGGTGCGGCTTCGGAACTTTTAAATATCTTGATATATCTCGAGAACTACGCTTCTGATCAAAAAATATCATAGAACATAAATTGTAGGAAACATAATTCTCTACAAAAAACGTCTCTTAACATTTTGCCATAGCTCTCTTCGTTTCCGAGATATTTGCAGATTTATCTCAAGGGAAGGGGCCTGACGGACATATTTCGAGATATTTCTTATTCTTGTTGTTCTTCTTCTGCACAGCTAAGCTGGAAGTGGCATTTACAGCTCGCAATAGTGCAGAGTTATCTCAAAGAAAGGGGCCACGGTGTTTCTGTATCTCTATTATGTTGGTGCGACTTCGGAACTTTTAAATATCTTGATATATCTCGAGAACTACGCTTCTGATCAAAAAATATCATAGAACATAAATTGTAGGAAACATAATTCTCTACAAAAAACGTCTCTTAACATTTTGCCATAGCTCTCTTCGTTTCCGAGATATTTGCAGATTTATCTCAAGGGAAGGGGCCTGACGGACATATTTCGAGATATTTCTTATTCTTGTTGTTCTTCTTCTGCACAGCTAAGCTGGAAGTGGCATTTGCAACTCGCAATAGTGCAGAGTTATCTCAAAGAAAGGGGCCACGGTGTTTCTGTATATCTATTATGTTGGTGCGGCTTCGGAACTTTTAAATATCTTGATATATCTCGAGAACTACGCATCTGATCAAAAAATATCATAGAACATAAAAAGTAGCAAACATAATTCTCTACAAAAAAGGTCTCTTAGCATTTTGCCATAGCTCGCTTCGTTTCCGAGATATTTGCAGATTTATCTGAAGGGAAAGGGCCTGACGGACATATTTCGAGATATTTCTTCTTCTTGTTGTTCTTCTTCTGCACAGCTAAACTGGAAGTGGCATTTCCAGCTCGCAATAGTGCAGAGTTATCTCAAAGAAAGGGGCCACGGTGTTTCTGTATCTCTATTATGTTGGTGCGGCTTCGGAACTTTTAAATATCTTGATATATCTCGAGAGCTACGCATCTGATCAAAAAATATCATAGAACATAAAAAGTAGGAAACATAATTCTCTACAAAAAAGGTCTCTTAACATTTTGCCATAGCTCTCTTCGTTTCCGAGATATTTGCAGATTTATCTCAAGGGAAGGGGCCTGACGGACATATTTCGAGATATTTCTTCTTCTTGTTGTTCTTCTTCTGCACAGCTAAGCTGGAAGTGGCATTTGCGGCTCGCACTAGTGCAGAGTTATCTCAAAGAAAGGGGCCACGGTGTTTCTGTATCTCTATTATGTTGGTGCGGCTTCGGAACTTTTAAATATCTCGATATATCTCGAAAACTACGCTTCTGATCAAAAAATATCATAGAACATAAATTGTAGGAAACATAATTCTCTACAAAAAAGGTCTCTTAACATTTTGCCATAGCTCGCTTCGTTTCCGAGATATTTGCAGATATATCTCAAGGGAAGGGGCCTGACGGACATATGTCGAGATATTTCTTCTTCTTGTTGTTCTTCTTCTGCACAGCTAAGCTGGAAGTGGCATTTGCGGCTCGCACTAGTGCACAGTTATCTCAAAGAAAGGGGCCACGGTGTTTCTGTATCTCTATTATGTTGGTGCGGCTTCGGAACTTTTAAATATCTCGATATATCTCGAAAACTACGCTTCTGATCAAAAAATATCATAGAACATAAATTGTAGGAAACATAATTCTCTACAAATAAGGTCTCTTAACATTTTGCCATAGCTCGCTTCGTTTCCGAGATATTTGCAGATTTATCTCAAGGGAAGGGGCCTGACGGACATATTTCGAGATATTTCTTCTTCTTGTTGTTCTTCTTCTGCACAGCTAAGCTGGAAGTGGCATTTGCAGCTCGCAATAGTGCAGAGATATCTCAAAGAAAGGGGCCACGGTGTTTCTGTATCTCTATTATGTTGGTGCGGCTTCGGAACTTTTAAATATCTTGATATATCTCGAGAACTACGCGTCTGATCAAAAAATATCATAGAACATAAAAAGTAGGAAACATAATTCTCTACAAAAAAGGTCTCTTAACATTTTGCCATAGCTCGCTTCGTTTCCGAGATATTTGCAGATTTATCTCAAGGGAAGGGGCCTGACGGACATATTTCGAGATATTTCTTCTTCTTGTTGTTCTTCTTCTGCACAGCTAAGCTGGAAGTGGCATTTGCAGCTCGCAATAGTGCAGAGATATCTCAAAGAAAGGGGCCACGGTGTTTCTGTATCTCTATTATGTTGGTGCGGCTTCGGAACTTTTAAATATCTTGATATATCTCGAGAACTACGCGTCTGATCAAAAAATATCATAGAACATAAAAAGTAGGAAACATAATTCTCTACAAAAAAGGTCTCTTAACATTTTGCCATAGCTCGCTTCGTTTCCGAGATATTTGCAGATTTATCTCAAGGGAAGGGGCATGACGGACATATTTCGAGATATTTCTTCTTCTTGTTGTTCTTCTTCTGCACAGCTAAGCTGGAAGTGGCATTTGCGGCTCGCACTAGTGCAGAGTTATCTCAAAGAAAGGGGCCACGGTGTTTCTGTATCTCTATTATGTTGGTGCGGCTTCGGAACTCTTAAATATCTCGATATATCTCGAAAACTACGCTTCTGATCAAAAAATATCATAGAACATAAATTGTAGGAAACATAATTCTCTACAAAAAAGGTCTCTTAGCATTTTGCCATAGCTCGCTTCCTTTCCGAGATATTTGCAGATTTATCTCAAGGGAAGGGGCCTGACGGACATATTTCGAGATATTTCTTCTTCTTGTTGTTCTTCTTCTGCACAGCTAAGCTGGAAGTGGCATTTGCGGCTCGCACTAGTGCAGAGTTATCTCAAAGAAAGGGGCCACGGTGTTTCTGTATCTCTATTATGTTGGTGCGGCTTCGGAACTTTTAAATATCTTGATATATCTCGAGAACTGCGCATCTGACCAAAAAATATCATAGAACATAAAAAGTAGGAAACTTAATTCTCTACAAAAAAGGTCTCTTAACATTTTGCCATAGCTCGCTTCGTTTCCGAGATATTTGCAGATTTATCTCAAGGGAAGGGGCCTGACGGACATATTTCGAGATATTTCTTCTTCTTGTTGTTCTTCTTCTGCACAGCTAAACTGGAAGTGGCATTTCCAGCTCG
The DNA here is from genome assembly GCF_051020975.1 of Osmia lignaria lignaria. Taxonomy (NCBI): domain Eukaryota; kingdom Metazoa; phylum Arthropoda; class Insecta; order Hymenoptera; family Megachilidae; genus Osmia; species Osmia lignaria. Next base: position 24,290,955 of record NW_027478160.1, on the reverse strand, counting down.
CAATAGTGCAGAGTTATCTCAAAGAAAGGGGCCACGGTGTTTCTGTATCTCTATTATGTTGGTGCGGCTTCGGAACTTTTAAATATCTTGATATATCTCGAGAACTACGCATCTGATCAAAAAAGATCATAGAACATAAAAAGTAGGAAACTTAATTCTCTACAAAAAAGGTCTCTTAACATTTTGCCATAGCTCTCTTCGTTTCCGAGATATTTGCAGATTTATCTCAAGGGAAGGGGCCTGACGGACATATTTCGAGATATTTCTTCTTCTTGTTGTTCTTCTTCTGCACAGCTAAGCTGGAAGTGGCATGTGCGGCTCGCACTAGTGCAGAGTTATCTCAAAGAAAGGGGCCACGGTGTTTCTGTATCTCTATTATGTTGGTGCGGCTTCGGAACTTTTAAATATCTTGATATATCTCGAGAACTGCGCATCTGATCAAAAAATATCATAGAACATAAAAAGTAGGAAACTTAATTCTCTACAAAAAAGGTCTCTTAACATTTTGCCATAGCTCGCTACGTTTCCGAGATATTTGCAGGTTTATCTCAAGGGAAGGGGCCTAACGGACATATTTCGAGATATTTCTTCTTCTTGTTGTTCTTCTTCTGCACAGCTAAGCTGGAAGTGGCATTTGCGGCTCGCACTAGTGCAGCGTTATCTCAAAGAAGGGGGCCACGGTGTTTCTGTATCTCTATTATGTTGGTGCGGCTTCGGAACTTTTAAATATCTTGATATATCTCGAGAACTACGCATCTGATCAAAAAATATCATAGAACATAAAAAGTAGGAAACTTAATTCTCTACAAAAAAGGTCTCTTAACATTTTGCCATAGCTCGCTTCGTTTCCGAGATATTTGCAGATTTATCTCAAGGGAAGGGGCCTGACGGACATATTTCGAGATATTTCTTCTTCTTGTTGTTCTTCTTCTGCACAGCTAAACTGGAAGTGGCATTTCCAGCTCGCAATAGTGCAGAGTTATCTCAAAGAAAGGAGCCACGGTGTTTCTGTATCTCTATTATGTTGGTGCGGCTTCGGAACTTTTAAATATCTTGATATATCTCGAGAACTACGCATCTGATCAAAAAATATCGTAGAACATAAAAAGTAGGAAACTTAATTCTCTACAAATAAAGTCTCTTAACATTTTGCCATAGCTCGCTTCGTTTCTGAGATATTTGCAGATTTATCTCAAGGGAAGGGGCCTGACGGACATATTTCGAGATATTTCTTCTTCTTGTTGTTCTTCTTCTGCACAGTAAGCTGGAAGTGGCATTTGCAGCTCGCAATAGTGCAGAGTTATCTCAAAGAAAGGGGCCACGGTGTTTCTGTATCTCTATTATGTTGGTGCGGCTTCGGAACTTTTAAATATCTTGATATATCTCGAGAACTGCGCATCTGACCAAAAAATATCATAGAACATAAAAAGTAGGAAACTTAATTCTCTACAAAAAAGGTCTCTTAACATTTTGCCATAGCTCGCTTCGTTTCCGAGATATTTGCAGATTTATCTCAAGGGAAGGGGCCTGACGGACATATTTCGAGATATTTCTTCTTCTTGTTGTTCTTCTTCTGCACAGCTAAACTGGAAGTGGCATTTCCAGCTCGCAATAGTGCAGAGTTATCTCAAAGAAAGGGGCCACGGTGTTTCTGTATCTCTATTATGTTGGTGCGGCTTCGGAACTTTTAAATATCTTGATATATCTCGAGAACTACGCATCTGATCAAAAAAGATCATAGAACATAAAAAGTAGGAAACTTAATTCTCTACAAAAAAGGTCTCTTAACATTTTGCCATAGCTCTCTTCGTTTCCGAGATATTTGCAGATTTATCTCAAGGGAAGGGGCCTGACGGACATATTTCGAGATATTTCTTCTTCTTGTTGTTCTTCTTCTGCACAGCTAAGCTGGAAGTGGCATTTGCGGCTCGCACTAGTGCAGAGTTATCTCAAAGAAAGGGGCCACGGTGTTTCTGTATCTCTATTATGTTGGTGCGGCTTCGGAACTTTTAAATATCTTGATATATCTCGAGAACTGCGCATCTGATCAAAAAATATCATAGAACATAAAAAGTAGGAAACTTAATTCTCTACAAAAAAGGTCTCTTAACATTTTGCCATAGCTCGCTACGTTTCCGAGATATTTGCAGGTTTATCTCAAGGGAAGGGGCCTAACGGACATATTTCGAGATATTTCTTCTTCTTGTTGTTCTTCTTCTGCACAGCTAAGCTGGAAGTGGCATTTGCGGCTCGCACTAGTGCAGAGTTATCTCAAAGAAAGGGGCCACGGTGTTTCTGTATCTCTATTATGTTGGTGCGGCTTCGGAACTTTTAAATATCTTGATATATCTCGAGAACTACGCATCTGATCAAAAAATATCATAGAACATAAAAAGTAGGAAACTTAATTCTCTACAAAAAAGGTCTCTTAACATTTTGCCATAGCTCGCTTCGTTTCCGAGATATTTGCAGATTTATCTCAAGGGAAGGGGCCTGACGGACATATTTCGAGATATTTCTTCTTCTTGTTGTTCTTCTTCTGCACAGCTAAGCTGGAAGTGGCATTTGCAGCTCGCAATAGTGCAGAGTTATCTCAAAGAAGGGGGCCACGGTGTTTCTGTATCTCTATTATGTTGGTGCGGCTTCGGAACTTTTAAATATCTTGATATATCTCGAGAACTACGCATCTGATCAAAAAATATCATAGAACATAAAAAGTAGGAAACTTAATTCTCTACAGAAAAGGTCTCTTAACATTTTGCCATAGCTCTCTTCGTTTTCGAGATATTTGCAGATTTATCTCAAGGGAAGGGGCCTGACGGACATATTTCGAGATATTTCTTATTCTTGTTGTTCTTCTTCTGCACAGCTAAGCTGGAAGTGGCATTTGCAGCTCGCAATAGTGCAGAGTTATCTCAAAGAAAGGGGCCACGGTGTTTCTGTATCTCTATTATGTTGGTGCGGCTTCGGAACTTTTAAATATCTTGATATATCTCGAGAACTACGCATCTGATCAAAAAAGATCATAGAACATAAAAAGTAGGAAACTTAATTCTCTACAAAAAAGGTCTCTTAACATTTTGCCATAGCTCTCTTCGTTTCCGAGATATTTGCAGATTTATCTCAAGGGAAGGGGCCTGACGGACATATTTCGAGATATTTCTTCTTCTTGTTGTTCTTCTTCTGCACAGCTAAGCTGGAAGTGGCATTTGCGGCTCGCACTAGTGCAGAGTTATCTCAAAGAAAGGGGCCACGGTGTTTCTGTATCTCTATTATGTTGGTGCGGCTTCGGAACTTTTAAATATCTTGATATATCTCGAGAACTGCGCATCTGATCAAAAAATATCATACAACATAAAAAGTAGGAAACTTAATTCTCTACAAAAAAGGTCTCTTAACATTTTGCCATAGCTCGCTTCGTTTCCGAGATATTTGCAGGTTTATCTCAAGGGAAGGGGCCTAACGGACATATTTCGAGATATTTCTTCTTCTTGTTGTTCTTCTTCTGCACAGCTAAGCTGGAAGTGGCATTTGCGGCTCGCACTAGTGCAGAGTTATCTCAAAGAAAGGGGCCACGGTGTTTCTGTATCTCTATTATGTTGGTGCGGCTTCGGAACTTTTAAATATCTTGATATATCTCGAGAACTACGCATCTGATCAAAAAATATCATAGAACATAAAAAGTAGGAAACTTAATTCTCTACAAAAAAGGTCTCTTAACATTTTGCCATAGCTCGCTTCGTTTCCGAGATATTTGCAGATTTATCTCAAGGGAAGGGGCCTGACGGACATATTTCGAGATATTTCTTCTTCTTGTTGTTCTTCTTCTGCACAGCTAAGCTGGAAGTGGCATTTGCAGCTCGCAATAGTGCAGAGTTATCTCAAAGAAGGGGGCCACGGTGTTTCTGTATCTCTATTATGTTGGTGCGGCTTCGGAACTTTTAAATATCTTGATATATCTCGAGAACTACGCATCTGATCAAAAAATATCATAGAACATAAAAAGTAGGAAACTTAATTCTCTACAGAAAAGGTCTCTTAACATTTTGCCATAGCTCTCTTCGTTTTCGAGATATTTGCAGATTTATCTCAAGGGAAGGGGCCTGACGGACATATTTCGAGATATTTCTTATTCTTGTTGTTCTTCTTCTGCACAGCTAAGCTGGAAGTGGCATTTGCAGCTCGCAATAGTGCAGAGTTATCTCAAAGAAAGGGGCCACGGTGTTTCTGTATCTCTATTATGTTGGTGCGGCTTCGGAACTTTTAAATATCTTGATATATCTCGAGAACTACGCATCTGATCAAAAAATATCATAGAACATAAATAGTAGGAAACTTAATTCTCTACAAAAAAGGTCTCTCAACATTTTGCCATAGCTCTCTTCGTTTCCGAGATATTTGCAGATTTATCTCAAGGGAAGGGGCCTGACGGACATATTTCGAGATATTTCTTATTCTTGTTGTTCTTCTTCTGCACAGCTAAGCTGGAAGTGGCATTTGCAGCTCGCAATAGTGCAGAATTATCTCAAAGAAAGGGGCCACGGTGTTTCTGTATCTCTATTATGTTGGTGCGGCTTCGGAACTTTTAAATATCTTGATATATCTCGAGAACTACGCATCTGATCAAAAAATATCATAGAACATAAATAGTAGGAAACTTAATTCTCTACAAAAAAGGTCTCTCAACATTTTGCCATAGCTCTCTTCGTTTCCGAGATATTTACAGATTTATCTCAAGGGAAGGGGCCTGACGGACATATTTCGTGATATTTCTTATTCTTGTTGTTCTTCTTCTGCACAGCTAAGCTGGAAGTGGCATTTGCAGCTCGCAATAGTGCAGAGTTATCTCAAAGAAAGGGGCCACGGTGTTTCTGTATCTCTATTATGTTGGTGCGGCTTCGGAACTTTTAAATATCTCGATATATCTCGAAAACTACGCATCTGATCAAAAAATATCATAGAACATAAATTGTAGGAAACATAATTCTCTATAAAAAAGTTCTCTTAACATTTTGCCATAGCTCGCTTCGTTTCCGAGATATTTGCAGATATATCTCAAGGGAAGGGGCCTGACGGACATATTTCGAGATATTTCTTCTTCTTGTTGTTCTTCTTCTGCACAGCTAACCTGGAAGTGGCATTTGCAGCTCGCAATAGTGCAGAGTTATCTCAAAGAAAGGGGCCACGGTGTTTCTGTATCTCTATTATGTTGGTGCGGCTTCGGAACTTTTAAATATCTTGATATATCTCGAGAACTACGCATCTGATCAAAAAATATCATAGAACATAAAAAGTAGGAAACTTAATTCTCTACAAAAAAGGTCTCTTAACATTTTGCCATAGCTCGCTTCGTTTCCGAGATATTTGCAGATTTATCTCAAGGGAAGGGGCCTGACGGACATATTTCGAGATATTTCTTCTTCTTGTTGTTCTTCTTCTGCACAGCTAAGCTGGAAGTGGCATTTGCAGCTCGCAATAGTGCAGAGTTATCTCAAAGAAGGGGGCCACGGTGTTTCTGTATCTCTATTATGTTGGTGCGGCTTCGGAACTTTTAAATATCTTGATATATCTCGAGAACTACGCATCTAATCAAAAAATATCATAGCACATAAAAAGTAGGAAACTTAATTCTCTACAGAAAAGGTCTCTTAACATTTTGCCATAGCTCTCTTCGTTTCCGAGATATTTGCAGATTTATCTCAAGGGAAGGGGCCTGACGGACATATTTCGAGATATTTCTTATTCTTGTTGTTCTTCTTCTGCACAGCTAAGCTGGAAGTGGCATTTGCAGCTCGCAATAGTGCAGAGTTATCTCAAAGAAAGGGGCCACGGTGTTTCTGTATCTCTATTATGTTGGTGCGGCTTCGGAACTTTTAAGTATCTTGATATATCTCGAGAACTACGCATCTGATCAAAAAATATCATAGAACATAAAAAGTAGGAAACTTAATTCTCTACAAAAACGGTCTCTTAACATTTTGCCGTAGCTCGCTTCGTTTCCGAGATATTTGCAGATTTATCTCAAGGGAAGGGGCCTGACGGACATATTTCGAGATATTTCTTCTTCTTGTTGTTCTTCTTCTGCACAGCTAAGCTGGAAGTGGCATTTGCGGCTCACACTAGTGCACAGTTATCTCAAAGAAAGGGGCCACGGTGTTTCTGTATCTCTATTATGTTGGTGCGGCTTCGGAACTTTTAAATATCTCGATATATCTCGAAAACTACGCTTCTGATCAAAAAATATCATAGAACATAAATTGTAGGAAACATAATTCTCTACAAAAAAGTTCTCTTAACATTTTGCCATAGCTCGCTTCGTTTCCGAGATATTTGCAGATATATCTCAAGGGAAGGGGCCTGACGGACATATTTCGAGATACTTCTTCTTCTTGTTGTTCTTCTTCTGCACAGCTAACCTGGAAGTGGCATTTGCAGCTCGCAATAGTGCAGAGTTATCTCAAAGAAAGGGGCCACGGTGTTTCTGTATCTCTATTATGTTGGTGCGGCTTCGGAACTTTTAAATATCTTGCTATATCTCGAGAACTACGCATCTGATCAAAAAATATCATAGATCATAAAAAGTAGGAAACTTAATTCTCTACAAAAAAGGTCTCTTAACATTTTGCCATAGCTCGCTTCGTTTCCGAGATATTTGCAGATTTATCTCAAGGGAAGGGGCCTGACGGACATATTTCGAGATATTCCTTCTTCTTGTTGTTCTTCTTCTGCACAGCTAAGCTGGAAGTGGCATTTGCAGCACGCAATAGTGCAGAGTTATCTCAAAGAAGGGGGCCACGGTGTTTCTGTATCTCTATTATGTTGGTGCGGCTTCGGAACTTTTAAATATCTTGATATATCTCGAGAACTACGCATCTGATCAAAAAATATCATAGAACATAAAAAGTAGGAAACTTAATTCTCTACAGAAAAGGTCTCTTAACATTTTGCCATAGCTCTCTTCGTTTCCGAGATATTTGCAGATTTATCTCAAGGGAAGGGGCCTGACGGACATATTTCGAGATATTTCTTATTCTTGTTGTTCTTCTTCTGCACAGCTAAGCTGGAAGTGGCATTTGCAGCTCGCAATAGTGCAGAGTTATCTCAAAGAAAGGGGCCACGGTGTTTCTGTATCTCTATTATGTTGGTGCGGCTTCGGAACTTTTAAATATCTCGATATATCTCGAAAACTACGCATCTGATCAAAAAATATCATAGAACATAAAAAGTAGGAAACTTAATTCTCTACAAAAAAGGTCTCTAAACATTTTGCCATAGCTCGCTTCGTTTCCGAGATATTTGCAGGTTTATCTCAAGGGAAGGGGCCTAACGGACATATTTCGAGATATTTCTTCTTCTTCTTGTTCTTCTTCTGCACAGCTAAGCTGGAAGTGGCATTTGCGGCTCGCACTAGTGCAGAGTTATCTCAAAGAAAGGGGCCACGGTGTTTCTGTATCTCTATTATGTTGGTGCGGCTTCGGAACTTTTAAATATCTTGATATATCTCGAGAACTACGCATCTGATCAAAAAATATCATAGATCATAAAAAGTAGGAAAATTAATTCTCTACAAAAAAGGTCTCTTAACATTTTGCGATAGCTCGCTTCGTTTCCGAGATATTTGCAGATTTATCTCAAGGGAAGGGGCCTGACGGACATATTTCGAGATACTTCTTCTTCTTGTTGTTCTTCTTCTGCACAGCTAACCTGGAAGTGGCATTTGCAGCTCGCAATAGTGCAGAGTTATCTCAAAGAAAGGGGCCACGGTGTTTCTGTATCTCTATTATGTTGGTGCGGCTTCGGAACTTTTAAATATCTTGATATATCTCGAGAACTACGCATCTGATCAAAAAATATCATAGATCATAAAAAGTAGGAAACTTAATTCTCTACAAAAAAGGTCTCTTAACATTTTGCCATAGCTCGCTTCGTTTCCGAGATATTTGCAGATTTATCTCAAGGGAAGGGGCCTGACGGACATATTTCGAGATATTTCTTCTTCTTGTTGTTCTTCTTCTGCACAGCTAAGCTGGAAGTGGCATTTGCAGCACGCAATAGTGCAGAGTTATCTCAAAGAAGGGGGCCACGGTGTTTCTGTATCTCTATTATGTTGGTGCGGCTTCGGAACTTTTAAATATCTTGATATATCTCGAGAACTACGCATCTGATCAAAAAATATCATAGAACATAAAAAGTAGGAAACTTAATTCTCTACAGAAAAGGTCTCTTAACATTTTGCCATAGCTCTCTTCGTTTCCGAGATATTTGCAGATTTATCTCAAGGGGAGGGGCCTGACGGACATATTTCGCGATATTTCTTATTCTTGTTGTTCTTCTTCTGCACAGCTAAGCTGGAAGTGGCATTTGCAGCTCGCAATAGTGCAGAGTTATCTCAAAGAAAGGGGCCACGGTGTTTCTGTATCTCTATTATGTTGGTGCGGCTTCGGAACTTTTAAATATCTTGATATATCTCGAGAACTACGCATCTGATCAAAAAATATCATAGAACGTAAAAAGTAGGAAACTTAATTCTCTACAAAAACGGTCTCTTAACATTTTGCCATAGCTCGCTTCGTTTCCGAGATATTTGCAGATTTATCTCAAGGGAAGGGGCCTGACGGACATATTTCGAGATATTTCTTCTTCTTGTTGTTCTTCTTCTGCACAGCTAAGCTGGAAGTGGCATTTGCGGCTCGCACTAGTGCACAGTTATCTCAAAGAAAGGGGCCACGGTGTTTCTGTATCTCTATTATGTTGGTGCGGCTTCGGAACTTTTAAATATCTCGATATATCTCGAAAACTACGCTTCTGATCAAAAAATATCATAGAACATAAATGGTAGGAAACATAATTCTCTACAAATAAGGTCTCTTAACATTTTGCCATTGCTCGCTTCGTTTCCGAGATATTTGCAGATTTATCTCAAGGGAAGGGGCCTGACGGACATATTTCGAGATATTTCTTCTTCTTGTTGTTCTTCTTCTGCACAGCTAAGCTGGAAGTGGCATTTGCGGCTCGCACTAGTGCAGAGTTATCTCAAAGAAAGGGGCCACGGTGTTTCTGTATCTCTATTATGTTGGTGCGGCTTCGGAACTTTTAAATATCTTGATATATCTCGAGAACTACGCATCTGATCAAAAAATATCATAGAACGTAAATAGTAGGAAACTTAATTCTCTACAAAAAAGGTCTCCCAACATTTTGCCATAGCTCTCTTTGTTTCCGAGATATTTGCAGATTTATCTCAAGGGAAGGGGCCTGACGGACATATTTCGAGATATTTCTTATTCTTGTTGTTCTTCTTCTGCACAGCTAAGCTGGAAGTGGCATATGCAGCTCGCGTTAGTGCAGAATTATCTCAAAGAAAGGGGCCACGGTGTTTCTGTATCTCTATTATGTTGGTGCGGCTTCGGAACTTTTAAATATCTTGATATATCTCGAGAACTACGCATCTGATCAAAAAATATCATAGAGCATAAATAGTAGGAAACTTAATTCTCTACAAAAAAGGTCTCTCAACATTTTGCCATAGCTCTCTTCGTTTCCGAGATATTTGCAGATTTATCTCAAGGGAAGGGGCCTGACGGACATATTTCGAGATATTTCTTATTCTTGTTGTTCTTCTTCTGCACAGCTAAGCTGGAAGTGGCATTTGCAGGTCGCAATAGTGCAGAGTTATCTCAAAGAAAGGGGCCACGGTGTTTCTGTATCTCTATTATGTTGGTGCGGCTTCGGAACTTTTAACTATCTTGATATATCTCGAGAACTACGCATCTGATCAAAAAATATCATAGAACATAAAAAGTAGGAAACTTAATTCTCTACAAAAACGGTCTCTTAACATTTTGCCATAGCTCGCTTCGTTTCCGAGATATTTGCAGATTTATCTCAAGGGAAGGGGCCTGACGGACATATTTCGAGATATTTCTTCTTCTTGTTGTTCTTCTTCTGCACAGCTAAGCTGGAAGTGGCATTTGCGGCTCGCACTAGTGCAGAGTTATCTCAAAGAAAGGGGCCACGGTGTTTCTGTATCTCTATTATGTTGGTGCGGCTTCGGAACTTTTAAATATCTCGATATATCTCGAAAACTACGCTTCTGATCAAAAAATATCATAGAACATAAATTGTAGGAAACATAATTCTCTACAAATAAGGTCTCTTAACATTTTGCCATTGCTCGCTTCGTTTCCGAGATATTTGCAGATTTATCTCAAGGGAAGGGGCCTGACGGACATATTTCGAGATATTTCTTCTTCTTGTTGTTCTTCTTCTGCACAGCTAAGCTGGAAGTGGCATTTGCGGCTCGCACTAGTGCAGAGTTATCTCAAAGAAAGGGGCCACGGTGTTTCTGTATCTCTATTATGTGGGTGCGGCTTCGGAACTTTTAAATATCTTGATATATCTCGAGAACTACGCATCTGATCAAAAAATATCATAGAACATAAATAGTAGGAAACTTAATTCTCTACAAAAAAGGTCTCTCAACATTTTGCCATAGCTCTCTTCGTTTCCGAGATATTTGCAGATTTATCTCAAGGGAAGGGGCCTGACGGACATATTTCGAGATATTTCTTATTCTTGTTGTTCTTCTTCTGCACAGCTAAGCTGGAAGTGGCATATGCAGCTCGCGATAGTGCAGAATTATCTCAAAGAAAGGGGCCACGGTGTTTCTGTATCTCTATTATGTTGGTGCGGCTTCGGAACTTTTAAATATCTTGATATATCTCGAGAACTACGCATCTGATCAAAAAATATCATAGAGCATAAATAGTAGGAAACTTAATTCTCTACAAAAAAGGTCTCTCAACATTTTGCCATAGCTCTCTTCGTTTCCGAGATATTTGCAGATTTATCTCAAGGGAAGGGGCCTAACGGACATATTTCGAGATATTTCTTCTTCTTCTTGTTCTTCTTCTGCACAGCTAAGCTGGAAGTGGCATTTGCGGCTCGCACTAGTGCAGAGTTATCGCAAAGAAAGGGGCCACGGTGTTTCTGTATCTCTATTATGTTGGTGCGGCTTCGGAACTTTTAAATATCTCGATATATCTCGAAAACTACGCTTCTGATCAAAAAATATCATAGAACATAAATTGTAGGAAACATAATTCTCTACAAAAAAGTTCTCTTAACATTTTGCCATAGCTCGCTTCGTTTCCGAGATATTTGCAGATATATCTCAAGGGAAGGGGCCTGACGGACATATTTCGAGATACTTCTTCTTCTTGTTGTTCTTCTTCTGCACAGCTAACCTGGAAGTGGCATTTGCAGCTCGCAATAGTGCAGAGTTATCTCAAAGAAAGGGGCCACGGTGTTTCTGTATCTCTATTATGTTGGTGCGGCTTCGGAACTTTTAAATATCTTGATATATCTCGAGAACTACGCATCTGATCAAAAAATATCATAGATCATAAAAAGTAGGAAACTTAATTCTCTACAAAAAAGGTCTCTTAACATTTTGCCATAGCTCGCTTCGTTTCCGAGATATTTGCAGATTTATCTCAAGGGAAGGGGCCTGACGGACATATTTCGAGATATTTCTTCTTCTTGTTGTTCTTCTTCTGCACAGCTAAGCTGGAAGTGGCATTTGCAGCACGCAATAGTGCAGAGTTATCTCAAAGAAGGGGGCCACGGTGTTTCTGTATCTCTATTATGTTGGTGCGGCTTCGGAACTTTTAAATATCTTGATATATCTCGAGAACCACGCATCTGATCAAAAAATATCATAGAACGTAAATAGTAGGAAACTTAATTCTCTACAAAAAAGGTCTCCCAACATTTTGCCATAGCTCTCTTTGTTTCCGAGATATTTGCAGATTTATCTCAAGGGAAGGGGCCTGACGGACATATTTCGAGATATTTCTTATTCTTGTTGTTCTTCTTCTGCACAGCTAACCTGGAAGTGGCATTTGCAGCTCGCAATAGTGCAGAGTTATCTCAAAGAAAGGGGCCACGGTGTTTCTGTATCTCTATTATGTTGGTGCGGCTTCGGAACTTTTAAATATCTTGATATATCTCGAGAACTACGCATCTGATCAAAAAATATCATAGAACATAAAAAGTCGGAAACTTAATTCTCTACAAAAAAGGTCTCTTAACATTTTGCCATAGCTCGCTTCGTTTCCGAGATATTTGCAGATTTATCTCAAGGGAAGGGGCCTGACGGACATATTTCGAGATATTTCTTCTTCTTGTTGTTCTTCTTCTGCACAGCTAAGCTGGAAGTGGCATTTGCAGCTCGCAATAGTGCAGAGTTATCTCAAAGAAGGGGGCCACGGTGTTTCTGTATCTCTATTATGTTGGTGCGGCTTCGGAACTTTTAAATATCTTGATATATCTCGAGAACTACGCATCTGATCAAAAAATGTCATAGAACATAAATAGTAGGAAACTTAATTCTCTACAAAAAAGGTCTCTCAACATTTTGCCATAGCTCTCTTCGTTTCCGAGATATTTACAGATTTATCTCAAGGGAAGGGGCCTGACGGACATATTTCGAGATACTTCTTCTTCTTGTTGTTCTTCTTCTGCACAGCTAACCTGGAAGTGGCATTTGCAGCTCGCAATAGTGCAGAGTTATCTCAAAGAAAGGGGCCACGGTGTTTCTGTATCTCTATTATGTTGGTGCGGCTTCGGAACTTTTAAATATCTTGATATATCTCGAGAACTACGCATCTGATCAAAAAATATCATAGATCATAAAAAGTAGGAAACTTAATTCTCTACAAAAAAGGTCTCTTAACATTTTGCCATAGCTCGCTTCTTTTCCGAGATATTTGCAGATTTATCTCAAGGGAAGGGGCCTGACGGACATATTTCGAGATATTTCTTCTTCTTGTTGTTCTTCTTCTGCACAGCTAAGCTGGAAGTGGCATTTGCAGCACGCAATAGTGCAGAGTTATCTCAAAGAAGGGGGCCACGGTGTTTCTGTATCTCTATTATGTTGGTGCGGCTTCGGAACTTTTAAATATCTTGATATATCTCGAGAACCACGCATCTGATCAAAAAATATCATAGAACGTAAATAGTAGGAAACTTAATTCTCTACAAAAAAGGTCTCCCAACATTTTGCCATAGCTCTCTTTGTTTCCGAGATATTTGCAGATTTATCTCAAGGGAAGGGGCCTGACGGACATATTTCGAGATATTTCTTATTCTTGTTGTTCTTCTTCTGCACAGCTAACCTGGAAGTGGCATTTGCAGCTCGCAATAGTGCAGAGTTATCTCAAAGAAAGGGGCCACGGTGTTTCTGTATCTCTATTATGTTGGTGCGGCTTCGGAACTTTTAAATATCTTGATATATCTCGAGAACTACGCATCTGATCAAAAAATATCATAGAACATAAAAAGTCGGAAACTTAATTCTCTACAAAAAAGGTCTCTTAACATTTTGCCATAGCTCGCTTCGTTTCCGAGATATTTGCAGATTTATCTCAAGGGAAGGGGCCTGACGGACATATTTCGAGATATTTCTTCTTCTTGTTGTTCTTCTTCTGCACAGCTAAGCTGGAAGTGGCATTTGCAGCTCGCAATAGTGCAGAGTTATCTCAAAGAAGGGGGCCACGGTGTTTCTGTATCTCTATTATGTTGGTGCGGCTTCGGAACTTTTAAATATCTTGATATATCTCGAGAACTACGCATCTGATCAAAAAATGTCATAGAACATAAATAGTAGGAAACTTAATTCTCTACAAAAAAGGTCTCTCAACATTTTGCCATAGCTCTCTTCGTTTCCGAGATATTTACAGATTTATCTCAAGGGAAGGGGCCTGACGGACATATTTCGTGATATTTCTTATTCTTGTTGTTCTTCTTCTGCACAGCTAAGCTGGAAGTGGCATTTGCAGCTCGCAATAGTGCAGAGTTATCTCAAAGAAAGGGGCCACGGTGTTTCTGTATCTCTATTATGTTGGTGCGGCTTCGGAACTTTTAAATATCTCGATATATCTCGAAAACTACGCATCTGATCAAAAAATATCATAGAACATAAAAAGTAGGAAACTTAATTCTCTACAAAAAAGGTCTCTTAACATTTTGCCATAGCTCGCTTCGTTTCCGAGATATTTGCAGGTTTATCTCAAGGGAAGGGGCCTAACGGACATATTTCGAGATATTTCTTCTTCTTGTTGTTCTTCTTCTGCACAGCTAAGCTGGAAGTGGCATTTGCGGCTCGCACTAGTGCAGAGTTATCTCAAAGAAAGGGGCCACGGTGTTTCTGTATCTCTATTATGTTGGTGCGGCTTCGGAACTTTTAAATATCTCGATATATCTCGAAAACTACGCTTCTGATCAAAAAATATCATAGAACATAAATTGTAGGAAACATAATTCTCTATAAAAAAGTTCTCTTAACATTTTGCCATAGCTCGCTTCGTTTCCGAGATATTTGCAGATATATCTCAAGGGAAGGGGCCTGACGGACATATTTCGAGATATTTCTTCTTCTTGTTGTTCTTCTTCTGCACAGCTAACCTGGAAGTGGCATTTGCAGCTCGCAATAGTGCAGAGTTATCTCAAAGAAAGGGGCCACGGTGTTTCTGTATCTCTATTATGTTGGTGCGGCTTCGGAACTTTTAAATATCTTGATATATCTCGAGAACTACGCATCTGATCAAAAAATATCATAGAACATAAAAAGTAGGAAACTTAATTCTCTACAAAAAAGGTCTCTTAACATTTTGCCATAGCTCGCTTCGTTTCCGAGATATTTGCAGATTTATCTCAAGGGAAGGGGCCTGACGGACATATTTCGAGATATTTCTTCTTCTTGTTGTTCTTCTTCTGCACAGCTAAGCTGGAAGTGGCATTTGCAGCTCGCAATAGTGCAGAGTTATCTCAAAGAAGGGGGCCACGGTGTTTCTGTATCTCTATTATGTTGGTGCGGCTTCGGAACTTTTAAATATCTTGATATATCTCGAGAACTACGCATCTAATCAAAAAATATCATAGCACATAAAAAGTAGGAAACTTAATTCTCTACAGAAAAGGTCTCTTAACATTTTGCCATAGCTCTCTTCGTTTCCGAGATATTTGCAGATTTATCTCAAGGGAAGGGGCCTGACGGACATATTTCGAGATATTTCTTATTCTTGTTGTTCTTCTTCTGCACAGCTAAGCTGGAAGTGGCATTTGCAGCTCGCAATAGTGCAGAGTTATCTCAAAGAAAGGGGCCACGGTGTTTCTGTATCTCTATTATGTTGGTGCGGCTTCGGAACTTTTAAGTATCTTGATATATCTCGAGAACTACGCATCTGATCAAAAAATATCATAGAACATAAAAAGTAGGAAACTTAATTCTCTACAAAAACGGTCTCTTAACATTTTGCCGTAGCTCGCTTCGTTTCCGAGATATTTGCAGATTTATCTCAAGGGAAGGGGCCTGACGGACATATTTCGAGATATTTCTTCTTCTTGTTGTTCTTCTTCTGCACAGCTAAGCTGGAAGTGGCATTTGCAGCACGCAATAGTGCAGAGTTATCTCAAAGAAGGGGGCCACGGTGTTTCTGTATCTCTATTATGTTGGTGCGGCTTCGGAACTTTTAAATATCTTGATATATCTCGAGAACTACGCATCTGATCAAAAAATATCATAGAACGTAAATAGTAGGAAACTTAATTCTCTACAAAAAAGGTCTCCCAACATTTTGCCATAGCTCTCTTTGTTTCCGAGATATTTGCAGATTTATCTCAAGGGAAGGGGCCTGACGGACATATTTCGAGATATTTCTTATTCTTGTTGTTCTTCTTCTGCACAGCTAACCTGGAAGTGGCATTTGCAGCTCGCAATAGTGCAGAGTTATCTCAAAGAAAGGGGCCACGGTGTTTCTGTATCTCTATTATGTTGGTGCGGCTTCGGAACTTTTAAATATCTTGATATATCTCGAGAACTACGCATCTGATCAAAAAATATCATAGAACATAAAAAGTAGGAAACTTAATTCTCTACAAAAAAGGTCTCTTAACATTTTGCCATAGCTCGCTTCGTTTCCGAGATATTTGCAGATTTATCTCAAGGGAAGGGGCCTGACGGACATATTTCGAGATATTTCTTCTTCTTGTTGTTCTTCTTCTGCACAGCTAAGCTGGAAGTGGCATTTGCAGCTCGCAATAGTGCAGAGTTATCTCAAAGAAGGGGGCCACGGTGTTTCTGTATCTCTATTATGTTGGTGCGGCTTCGGAACTTTTAAATATCTTGATATATCTCGAGAACTACGCATCTGATCAAAAAATATCATAGAACATAAATAGTAGGAAACTTAATTCTCTACAAAAAAGGTCTCTCAACATTTTGCCATAGCTCTCTTCGTTTCCGAGATATTTACAGATTTATCTCAAGGGAAGGGGCCTGACGGACATATTTCGTGATATTTCTTATTCTTGTTGTTCTTCTTCTGCACAGCTAAGCTGGAAGTGGCATTTGCAGCTCGCAATAGTGCAGAGTTATCTCAAAGAAAGGGGCCACGGTGTTTCTGTATCTCTATTATGTTGGTGCGGCTTCGGAACTTTTAAATATCTCGATATATCTCGAGAACTACGCATCTGATCAAAAAATATCATAGAACATAAAAAGTAGGAAACTTAATTCTCTACAAAAAAGGTCTCTTAACATTTTGCCATAGCTCGCTTCGTTTCCGAGATATTTGCAGATTTATCTCAAGGGAAGGGGCCTGACGGACATATTTCGAGATATTTCTTCTTCTTGTTGTTCTTCTTCTGCACAGCTAAGCTGGAAGTGGCATTTGCAGCTCGCAATAGTGCAGAGTTATCTCAAAGAAGGGGGCCACGGTGTTTCTGTATCTCTATTATGTTGGTGCGGCTTCGGAACTTTTAAATATCTTGATATATCTCGAGAACTACGCATCTAATCAAAAAATATCATAGCACATAAAAAGTAGGAAACTTAATTCTCTACAGAAAAGGTCTCTTAACATTTTGCCATAGCTCTCTTCGTTTCCGAGATATTTGCAGATTTATCTCAAGGGAAGGGGCCTGACGGACATATTTCGAGATATTTCTTATTCTTGTTGTTCTTCTTCTGCACAGCTAAGCTGGAAGTGGCATTTGCAGCTCGCAATAGTGCAGAGTTATCTCAAAGAAAGGGGCCACGGTGTTTCTGTATCTCTATTATGTTGGTGCGGCTTCGGAACTTTTAAGTATCTTGATATATCTCGAGAACTACGCATCTGATCAAAAAATATCATAGAACATAAAAAGTAGGAAACTTAATTCTCTACAAAAACGGTCTCTTAACATTTTGCCGTAGCTCGCTTCGTTTCCGAGATATTTGCAGATTTATCTCAAGGGAAGGGGCCTGACGGACATATTTCGAGATATTTCTTCTTCTTGTTGTTCTTCTTCTGCACAGCTAAGCTGGAAGTGGCATTTGCAGCACGCAATAGTGCAGAGTTATCTCAAAGAAGGGGGCCACGGTGTTTCTGTATCTCTATTATGTTGGTGCGGCTTCGGAACTTTTAAATATCTTGATATATCTCGAGAACTACGCATCTGATCAAAAAATATCATAGAACGTAAATAGTAGGAAACTTAATTCTCTACAAAAAAGGTCTCCCAACATTTTGCCATAGCTCTCTTTGTTTCCGAGATATTTGCAGATTTATCTCAAGGGAAGGGGCCTGACGGACATATTTCGAGATATTTCTTATTCTTGTTGTTCTTCTTCTGCACAGCTAACCTGGAAGTGGCATTTGCAGCTCGCAATAGTGCAGAGTTATCTCAAAGAAAGGGGCCACGGTGTTTCTGTATCTCTATTATGTTGGTGCGGCTTCGGAACTTTTAAATATCTTGATATATCTCGAGAACTACGCATCTGATCAAAAAATATCATAGAACATAAAAAGTAGGAAACTTAATTCTCTACAAAAAAGGTCTCTTAACATTTTGCCATAGCTCGCTTCGTTTCCGAGATATTTGCAGATTTATCTCAAGGGAAGGGGCCTGACGGACATATTTCGAGATATTTCTTCTTCTTGTTGTTCTTCTTCTGCACAGCTAAGCTGGAAGTGGCATTTGCAGCTCGCAATAGTGCAGAGTTATCTCAAAGAAGGGGGCCACGGTGTTTCTGTATCTCTATTATGTTGGTGCGGCTTCGGAACTTTTAAATATCTTGATATATCTCGAGAACTACGCATCTGATCAAAAAATATCATAGAACATAAATAGTAGGAAACTTAATTCTCTACAAAAAAGGTCTCTCAACATTTTGCCATAGCTCTCTTCGTTTCCGAGATATTTACAGATTTATCTCAAGGGAAGGGGCCTGACGGACATATTTCGTGATATTTCTTATTCTTGTTGTTCTTCTTCTGCACAGCTAAGCTGGAAGTGGCATTTGCAGCTCGCAATAGTGCAGAGTTATCTCAAAGAAAGGGGCCACGGTGTTTCTGTATCTCTATTATGTTGGTGCGGCTTCGGAACTTTTAAATATCTCGATATATCTCGAAAACTACGCATCTGATCAAAAAATATCATAGAACATAAAAAGTAGGAAACTTAATTCTCTACAAAAAAGGTCTCTTAACATTTTGCCATAGCTCGCTTCGTTTCCGAGATATTTGCAGGTTTATCTCAAGGGAAGGGGCCTAACGGACATATTTCGAGATATTTCTTCTTCTTGTTGTTCTTCTTCTGCACAGCTAAGCTGGAAGTGGCATTTGCGGCTCGCACTAGTGCAGAGTTATCTCAAAGAAAGGGGCCACGGTGTTTCTGTATCTCTATTATGTTGGTGCGGCTTCGGAACTTTTAAATATCTCGATATATCTCGAAAACTACGCTTCTGATCAAAAAATATCATAGAACATAAATTGTAGGAAACATAATTCTCTATAAAAAAGTTCTCTTAACATTTTGCCATAGCTCGCTTCGTTTCCGAGATATTTGCAGATATATCTCAAGGGAAGGGGCCTGACGGACATATTTCGAGATATTTCTTCTTCTTGTTGTTCTTCTTCTGCACAGCTAACCTGGAAGTGGCATTTGCAGCTCGCAATAGTGCAGAGTTATCTCAAAGAAAGGGGCCACGGTGTTTCTGTATCTCTATTATGTTGGTGCGGCTTCGCAACTTTTAAATATCTTGATATATCTCGAGAACTACGCATCTGATCAAAAAATATCATAGAACATAAAAAGTAGGAAACTTAATTCTCTACAAAAAAGGTCTCTTAACATTTTGCCATAGCTCGCTTCGTTTCCGAGATATTTGCAGATTTATCTCAAGGGAAGGGGCCTGACGGACATATTTCGAGATATTTCTTCTTCTTGTTGTTCTTCTTCTGCACAGCTAAGCTGGAAGTGGCATTTGCAGCTCGCAATAGTGCAGAGTTATCTCAAAGAAGGGGGCCACGGTGTTTCTGTATCTCTATTATGTTGGTGCGGCTTCGGAACTTTTAAATATCTTGATATATCTCGAGAACTACGCATCTAATCAAAAAATATCATAGCACATAAAAAGTAGGAAACTTAATTCTCTACAGAAAAGGTCTCTTAACATTTTGCCATAGCTCTCTTCGTTTCCGAGATATTTGCAGATTTATCTCAAGGGAAGGGGCCTGACGGACATATTTCGAGATATTTCTTATTCTTGTTGTTCTTCTTCTGCACAGCTAAGCTGGAAGTAGCATTTGCAGCTCGCAATAGTGCAGAGTTATCTCAAAGAAAGGGGCCACGGTGTTTCTGTATCTCTATTATGTTGGTGCGGCTTCGGAACTTTTAAGTATCTTGATATATCTCGAGAACTACGCATCTGATCAAAAAATATCATAGAACATAAAAAGTAGGAAACTTAATTCTCTACAAAAACGGTCTCTTAACATTTTGCCGTAGCTCGCTTCGTTTCCGAGATATTTGCAGATTTATCTCAAGGGAAGGGGCCTGACGGACATATTTCGAGATATTTCTTCTTCTTGTTGTTCTTCTTCTGCACAGCTAAGCTGGAAGTGGCATTTGCGGCTCGCACTAGTGCAGAGTTATCTCAAAGAAAGGGGCCACGGTGTTTCTGTATCTCTATTATGTTGGTGCGGCTTCGGAACTTTTAAATATCTTGATATATCTCGAGAACTACGCATCTGATCAAAAAATATCATAGAACGTAAATAGTAGGAAACTTAATTCTCTACAAAAAAGGTCTCCCAACATGTTGCCATAGCTCTCTTTGTTTCCGAGATATTTGCAGATTTATCTCAAGGGAAGGGGCCTGACGGACATATTTCGAGATATTTCTTATTCTTGTTGTTCTTCTTCTGCACAGCTAAGCTGGAAGTGGCATATGCAGCTCGCGTTAGTGCAGAATTATCTCAAAGAAAGGGGCCACGGTGTTTCTGTATCTCTATTATGTTGGTGCGGCTTCGGAACTTTTAAATATCTTGATATATCTCGAGAACTACGCATCTGATCAAAAAATATCATAGAGCATAAATAGTAGGAAACTTAATTCTCTACAAAAAAGGTCTCTCAACATTTTGCCATAGCTCTCTTCGTTTCCGAGATATTTGCAGATTTATCTCAAGGGAAGGGGCCTGACGGACATATTTCGAGATATTTCTTATTCTTGTTGTTCTTCTTCTGCACAGCTAAGCTGGAAGTGGCATTTGCAGGTCGCAATAGTGCAGAGTTATCTCAAAGAAAGGGGCCACGGTGTTTCTGTATCTCTATTATGTTGGTGCGGCTTCGGAACTTTTAACTATCTTGATATATCTCGAGAACTACGCATCTGATCAAAAAATATCATAGAACATAAAAAGTAGGAAACTTAATTCTCTACAAAAACGGTCTCTTAACATTTTGCCATAGCTCGCTTCGTTTCCGAGATATTTGCAGATTTATCTCAAGGGAAGGGGCCTGACGGACATATTTCGAGATATTTCTTCTTCTTGTTGTTCTTCTTCTGCACAGCTAAGCTGGAAGTGGCATTTGCGGCTCGCACTAGTGCAGAGTTATCTCAAAGAAAGGGGCCACGGTGTTTCTGTATCTCTATTATGTTGGTGCGGCTTCGGAACTTTTAAATATCTCGATATATCTCGAAAACTACGCTTCTGATCAAAAAATATCATAGAACATAAATTGTAGGAAACATAATTCTCTACAAATAAGGTCTCTTAACATTTTGCCATTGCTCGCTTCGTTTCCGAGATATTTGCAGATTTATCTCAAGGGAAGGGGCCTGACGGACATATTTCGAGATATTTCTTATTCTTGTTGTTCTTCTTCTGCACAGCTAAGCTGGAAGTGGCATTTGCGGCTCGCACTAGTGCAGAGTTATCTCAAAGAAAGGGGCCACGGTGTTTCTGTATCTCTATTATGTGGGTGCGGCTTCGGAACTTTTAAATATCTTGATATATCTCGAGAACTACGCATCTGATCAAAAAATATCATAGAACATAAATAGTAGGAAACTTAATTCTCTACAAAAAAGGTCTCTCAACATTTTGCCATAGCTCTCTTCGTTTCCGAGATATTTGCAGATTTATCTCAAGGGAAGGGGCCTGACGGACATATTTCGAGATATTTCTTATTCTTGTTGTTCTTCTTCTGCACAGCTAAGCTGGAAGTGGCATATGCAGCTCGCGATAGTGCAGAATTATCTCAAAGAAAGGGGCCACGGTGTTTCTGTATCTCTATTATGTTGGTGCGGCTTCGGAACTTTTAAATATCTTGATATATCTCGAGAACTACGCATCTGATCAAAAAATATCATAGAGCATAAATAGTAGGAAACTTAATTCTCTACAAAAAAGGTCTCTCAACATTTTGCCATAGCTCTCTTCGTTTCCGAGATATTTGCAGATTTATCTCAAGGGAAGGGGCCTAACGGACATATTTCGAGATATTTCTTCTTCTTCTTGTTCTTCTTCTGCACAGCTAAGCTGGAAGTGGCATTTGCGGCTCGCACTAGTGCAGAGTTATCGCAAAGAAAGGGGCCACGGTGTTTCTGTATCTCTATTATGTTGGTGCGGCTTCGGAACTTTTAAATATCTCGATATATCTCGAAAACTACGCTTCTGATCAAAAAATATCATAGAACATAAATTGTAGGAAACATAATTCTCTACAAAAAAGTTCTCTTAACATTTTGCCATAGCTCGCTTCGTTTCCGAGATATTTGCAGATATATCTCAAGGGAAGGGGCCTGACGGACATATTTCGAGATACTTCTTCTTCTTGTTGTTCTTCTTCTGCACAGCTAACCTGGAAGTGGCATTTGCAGCTCGCAATAGTGCAGAGTTATCTCAAAGAAAGGGGCCACGGTGTTTCTGTATCTCTATTATGTTGGTGCGGCTTCGGAACTTTTAAATATCTTGATATATCTCGAGAACTACGCATCTGATCAAAAAATATCATAGATCATAAAAAGTAGGAAACTTAATTCTCTACAAAAAAGGTCTCTTAACATTTTGCCATAGCTCGCTTCGTTTCCGAGATATTTGCAGATTTATCTCAAGGGAAGGGGCCTGACGGACATATTTCGAGATATTTCTTCTTCTTGTTGTTCTTCTTCTGCACAGCTAAGCTGGAAGTGGCATTTGCAGCACGCAATAGTGCAGAGTTATCTCAAAGAAGGGGGCCACGGTGTTTCTGTATCTCCATTATGTTGGTGCGGCTTCGGAACTTTTAAATATCTTGATATATCTCGAGAACTACGCATCTGATCAAAAAATATCATAGAACGTAAATAGTAGGAAACTTAATTCTCTACAAAAAAGGTCTCCCAACATTTTGCCATAGCTCTCTTTGTTTCCGAGATATTTGCAGATTTATCTCAAGGGAAGGGGCCTGACGGACATATTTCGAGATATTTCTTATTCTTGTTGTTCTTCTTCTGCACAGCTAAGCTGGAAGTGGCATATGCAGCTCGCGATAGTGCAGAATTATCTCAAAGAAAGGGGCCACGGTGTTTCTGTATCTCTATTATGTTGGTGCGGCTTCGGAACTTTTAAATATCTTGATATATCTCGAGAACTACGCATCTGATCAAAAAATATCATAGAGCATAAATAGTAGGAAACTTAATTCTCTACAAAAAAGGTCTCTCAACATTTTGCCATAGCTCTCTTCGTTTCCGAGATATTTGCAGATTTATCTCAAGGGAAGGGGCCTGACGGACATATTTCGAGATATTTCTTATTCTTGTTGTTCTTCTTCTGCACAGCTAAGCTGGAAGTGGCATTTGCAGGTCGCAATAGTGCAGAGTTATCTCAAAGAAAGGGGCCACGGTGTTTCTGTATCTCTATTATGTTGGTGCGGCTTCGGAACTTTTAAATATCTTGATATATCTCGAGAACTACGCATCTGATCAAAAAATATCATAGAACATAAAAAGTAGGAAACTTAATTCTCTACAAAAACGGTCTCTTAACATTTTGCCATAGCTCGCTTCGTTTCCGAGATATTTGCAGATTTATCTCAAGGGAAGGGGCCTGACGGACATATTTCGAGATATTTCTTCTTCTTGTTGTTCTTCTTCTGCACAGCTAAGCTGGAAGTGGCATTTGCGGCTCGCACTAGTGCAGAGTTATCTCAAAGAAAGGGGCCACGGTGTTTCTGTATCTCTATTATGTTGGTGCGGCTTCGGAACTTTTAAATATCTTGATATATCTCGAGAACTACGCATCTGATCAAAAAATATCATAGAACGTAAAAAGTAGGAAACTTAATTCTCTACAAAAACGGTCTCTTAACATTTTGCCATAGCTCGCTTCGTTTCCGAGATATTTGCAGATTTATCTCAAGGGAAGGGGCCTGACGGACATATTTCGAGATATTCCTTCTTCTTGTTGTTCTTCTTCTGCACAGCTAAGCTGGAAGTGGCATTTGCAGCACGCAATAGTGCAGAGTTATCTCAAAGAAGGGGGCCACGGTGTTTCTGTATCTCTATTATGTTGGTGCGGCTTCGGAACTTTTAAATATCTCGATATATCTCGAAAACTACGCTTCTGATCAAAAAATATCATAGAACATAAATGGTAGGAAACATAATTCTCTAAAAATAAGGTCTCTTAACATTTTGCCATTGCTCGCTTCGTTTCCGAGATATTTGCAGATTTATCTCAAGGGAAGGGGCCTGACGGACATATTTCGAGATATTTCTTCTTCTTGTTGTTCTTCTTCTGCACAGCTAAGCTGGAAGTGGCATTTGCGGCTCGCACTAGTGCAGAGTTATCTCAAAGAAAGGGGCCACGGTGTTTCTGTATCTCTATTATGTTGGTGCGGCTTCGGAACTTTTAAATATCTTGATATATCTCGAGAACTACGCATCTGATCAAAAAATATCATAGAACGTAAATAGTAGGAAACTTAATTCTCTACAAAAAAGGTCTCCCAACATTTTGCCATAGCTCTCTTTGTTTCCGAGATATTTGCAGATTTATCTCAAGGGAAGGGGCCTGACGGACATATTTCGAGATATTTCTTATTCTTGTTGTTCTTCTTCTGCACAGCTAAGCTGGAAGTGGCATTTGCAGCTCGCAATAGTGCAGAGTTGTCTCAAAGAAAGGGGCCACGGTGTTTCTGTATCTCTATTATGTTGGTGCGGCTTCGGAACTTTTAAATATCTTGATATATCTCGAGAACTACGCATCTGATCAAAAAATATCATAGAACGTAAAAAGTAGGAAACTTAATTCTCTACAAAAACGGTCTCTTAACATTTTGCCATAGCTCGCTTCGTTTCCGAGATATTTGCAGATTTATCTCAAGGGAAGGGGCCTGACGGACATATTTCGAGATATTTCTTCTTCTTGTTGTTCTTCTTCTGCACAGCTAAGCTGGAAGTGGCATTTGCGGCTCGCACTAGTGCACAGTTATCTCAAAGAAAGGGGCCACGGTGTTTCTGTATCTCTATTATGTTGGTGCGGCTTCGGAACTTTTAAATATCTTGATATATCTCGAGAACTACGCATCTGATCAAAAAATATCATAGAACGTAAATAGTAGGAAACTTAATTCTCTACAAAAAAGGTCTCCCAACATTTTGCCATAGCTCTCTTTGTTTCCGAGATATTTGCAGATTTATCTCAAGGGAAGGGGCCTGACGGACATATTTCGAGATATTTCTTATTCTTGTTGTTCTTCTTCTGCACAGCTAAGCTGGAAGTGGCATATGCAGCTCGCGATAGTGCAGAATTATCTCAAAGAAAGGGGCCACGGTGTTTCTGTATCTCTATTATGTTGGTGCGGCTTCGGAACTTTTAAATATCTTGATATATCTCGAGAACTACGCATCTGATCAAAAAATATCATAGAGCATAAATAGTAGGAAACTTAATTCTCTACAAAAAAGGTCTCTCAACATTTTGCCATAGCTCTCTTCGTTTCCGAGATATTTGCAGATTTATCTCAAGGGAAGGGGCCTGACGGACATATTTCGAGATATTTCTTATTCTTGTTGATCTTCTTCTGCACAGCTAAGCTGGAAGTGGCATTTGCAGGTCGCAATAGTGCAGAGTTATCTCAAAGAAAGGGGCCACGGTGTTTCTGTATCTCTATTATGTTGGTGCGGCTTCGGAACTTTTAACTATCTTGATATATCTCGAGAACTACGCATCTGATCAAAAAATATCATAGAACATAAAAAGTAGGAAACTTAATTCTCTACAAAAACGGTCTCTTAACATTTTGCCATAGCTCGCTTCGTTTCCGAGATATTTGCAGATTTATCTCAAGGGAAGGGGCCTGACGGACATATTTCGAGATATTTCTTCTTCTTGTTGTTCTTCTTCTGCACAGCTAAGCTGGAAGTGGCATTTGCGGCTCGCACTAGTGCAGAGTTATCTCAAAGAAAGGGGCCACGGTGTTTCTGTATCTCTATTATATTGGTGCGGCTTCGGAACTTTTAAATATCTTGATATATCTCGAGAACTACGCATCTGATCAAAAAATATCATAGAGCATAAATAGTAGGAAACTTAATTCTCTACAAAAAAGGTCTCTCAACATTTTGCCATAGCTCTCTTCGTTTCCGAGATATTTGCAGATTTATCTCAAGGGAAGGGGCCTGACGGACATATTTCGAGATATTTCTTATTCTTGTTGTTCTTCTTCTGCACAGCTAAGCTGGAAGTGGCATTTGCAGGTCGCAATAGTGCAGAGTTATCTCAAAGAAAGGGGCCACGGTGTTTCTGTATCTCTATTATGTTGGTGCGGCTTCGGAACTTTTAACTATCTTGATATATCTCGAGAACTACGCATCTGATCAAAAAATATCATAGAACATAAAAAGTAGGAAACTTAATTCTCTACAAAAACGGTCTCTTAACATTTTGCCATAGCTCGCTTCGTTTCCGAGATATTTGCAGATTTATCTCAAGGGAAGGGGCCTGACGGACATATTTCGAGATATTTCTTCTTCTTGTTGTTCTTCTTCTGCACAGCTAAGCTGGAAGTGGCATTTGCGGCTCGCACTAGTGCAGAGTTATCTCAAAGAAAGGGGCCACGGTGTTTCTGTATCTCTATTATATTGGTGCGGCTTCGGAACTTTTAAATATCTTGATATATCTCGAGAACTACGCATCTGATCAAAAAATATCATAGAGCATAAATAGTAGGAAACTTAATTCTCTACAAAAAAGGTCTCTCAACATTTTGCCATAGCTCTCTTCGTTTCCGAGATATTTGCAGATTTATCTCAAGGGAAGGGGCCTGACGGACATATTTCGAGATATTTCTTATTCTTGTTGTTCTTCTTCTGCACAGCTAAGCTGGAAGTGGCATTTGCAGGTCGCAATAGTGCAGAGTTATCTCAAAGAAAGGGGCCACGGTGTTTCTGTATCTCTATTATGTTGGTGCGGCTTCGGAACTTTTAACTATCTTGATATATCTCGAGAACTACGCATCTGATCAAAAAATATCATAGAACATAAAAAGTAGGAAACTTAATTCTCTACAAAAACGGTCTCTTAACATTTTGCCATAGCTCGCTTCGTTTCCGAGATATTTGCAGATTTATCTCAAGGGAAGGGGCCTGACGGACATATTTCGAGATATTTCTTCTTCTTGTTGTTCTTCTTCTGCACAGCTAAGCTGGAAGTGGCATTTGCGGCTCGCACTAGTGCAGAATTATCTCAAAGAAAGGGGCCACGGTGTTTCTGTATCTCTATTATATTGGTGCGGCTTCGGAACTTTTAAATATCTTGATATATCTCGAGAACTACGCATCTGATCAAAAAATATCATAGAACATAAATAGTAGGAAACTTAATTCTCTACAAAAAAAAGTGTCTCAACATTTTGCCATAGCTCTCTTCGTTTCCGAGATATTTGCAGATTTATCTCAAGGGAAGGGGCCTGACGGACAGATTTCGAGATATTTCTTCTTCTTGTCGTTCTTCTTCTGCACAGCTAAGCTGGAAGTGGCATTTGCGGCTCGCACTAGTACACAGTTATCTCAAAGAAAGGGGCCACGGTGTTTCTGTATCTCTATTATGTTGGTGCGGCTTCGGAACTTTTAAATATCTCGATATATCTCGAAAACTACCCTTCTGATCAAAAAATATCATAGAACATAAATTGTAGGAAACATAATTCTCTACAAAAAACGTCTCTTAACATTTTGCCATAGCTCGCTTCGTTTCCGAGATATTTGCAGATATATCCCAAGGGAAGGGGCCTGACGGACATATTTCGAGATATTTCTTCTTCTTGTTGTTCTTCTTCTGCACAGCTAAGCTGGAAGTGGCATTTGTAGGTCGCAATAGTGCAGAGTTATCTCAAAGAAAGGGGCCACGGTGTTTCTGTATCTCTATTATGTTGGTGCGCCTTCGGAACTTTTAAATATCTCGATATATCTCGAAAACTACGCTTCTGATCAAAAAATATCATAGAAGGTAAATTGTAGGAAACATTATTCTCTACAAAAAAGGTCTCTTAACATTTTGCCATAGCTCGCTTCGTTTCCGAGATATTTGCAGATTTATCTCAAGGGAAGGGGCCTGACGGACATATTTCGAGATATTTCTTCTTCTTGTTGTTCTTCTTCTGCACAGCTAAGCTGGAAGTGGCATTTGCGGCTCGCACTAGTACACAGTTATCTCAAAGAAAGGGGCCACGGTGTTTCTGTATCTCTATTATGTTGGTGCGGCTTCGGAACTTTTAAATATCTTGATATATCTCGAGAACTACGCATTTGATCAAAAAATATCATAGAACATAAAAAGTAGGAAACTTAATTCTCTACAAAAAAGGTCTCTTAACATTTTGCCATAGCTCGCTTCGTTTCCGAGATATTTGCAGGTTTATCTCAAGGGAAGGGGCCTAACGGACATATTTCGAGATATTTCTTCTTCTTGTTGTTCTTCTTCTGCACAGCTAAGCTGGAAGTGGCATTTGCGGCTCGCACTAGTGCAGAGTTATCTCAAAGAAAGGGGCCACGGTGTTTCTGTATCTCTATTATGTTGGTGCGGCTTCGGAACTTTTAAATATCTTGATATATCTCGAGAACTACGCATCTGATCAAAAAATATCATAGAACGTAAATAGTAGGAAACTTAATTCTCTACAAAAAAGGTCTCCCAACATTTTGCCATAGCTCTCTTTGTTTCCGAGATATTTGCAGATTTATCTCAAGGGAAGGGGCCTGACGGACATATTTCGAGATATTTCTTATTCTTGTTGTTCTTCTTCTGCACAGCTAAGCTGGAAGTGGCATTTGCAGCTCGCAATAGTGCAGAGTTATCTCAAAGAAAGGGGCCACGGTGTTTCTGTATCTCTATTATGTTGGTGCGGCTTCGGAACTTTTAAATATCTTGATATATCTCGAGAACTACGCATCTGATCAAAAAATATCATAGAACGTAAAAAGTAGGAAACTTAATTCTCTACAAAAACGGTCTCTTAACATTTTGCCATAGCTCGCTTCGTTTCCGAGATATTTGCAGATTTATCTCAAGGGAAGGGGCCTGACGGACATATTTCGAGATATTTCTTCTTCTTGTTGTTCTTCTTCTGCACAGCTAAGCTGGAAGTGGCATTTGCGGCTCGCACTAGTGCACAGTTATCTCAAAGAAAGGGGCCACGGTGTTTCTGTATCTCTATTATGTTGGTGCGGCTTCGGAACTTTTAAATATCTCGATATATCTCGAAAACTACGCTTCTGATCAAAAAATATCATAGAACATAAATTGTAGGAAACATAATTCTCTACAAATAAGGTCTCTTAACATTTTACCATTGCTCGCTTCGTTTCCGAGATATTTGCAGATTTATCTCAAGGGAAGGGGCCTGACGGACATATTTCGAGATATTTCTTCTTCTTGTTGTTCTTCTTCTGCACAGCTAAGCTGGAAGTGGCATTTGCGGCTCGCACTAGTGCAGAGTTATCTCAAAGAAAGGGGCCACGGTGTTTCTGTATCTCTATTATGTTGGTGCGGCTTCGGAACTTTTAAATATCTTGATATATCTCGAGAACTACGCATCTGATCAAAAAATATCATAGAACGTAAATAGTAGGAAACTTAATTCTCTACAAAAAAGGTCTCCCAACATTTTGCCATAGCTCTCTTTGTTTCCGAGATATTTGCAGATTTATCTCAAGGGAAGGGGCCTGACGGACATATTTCGAGATATTTCTTATTCTCGTTGTTCTTCTTCTGCACAGCTAAGCTGGAAGTGGCATATGCAGCTCGCGATAGTGCAGAATTATCTCAAAGAAAGGGGCCACGGTGTTTCTGTATCTCTATTATGTTGGTGCGGCTTCGGAACTTTTAAATATCTTGATATATCTCGAGAACTACGCATCTGATCAAAAAATATCATAGAGCATAAATAGTAGGAAACTTAATTCTCTACAAAAAAGGTCTCTCAACATTTTGCCATAGCTCTCTTCGTTTCCGAGATATTTGCAGATTTATCTCAAGGGAAGGGGCCTGACGGACATATTTCGAGATATTTCTTATTCTTGTTGATCTTCTTCTGCACAGCTAAGCTGGAAGTGGCATTTGCAGGTCGCAATAGTGCAGAGTTATCTCAAAGAAAGGGGCCACGGTGTTTCTGTATCTCTATTATGTTGGTGCGGCTTCGGAACTTTTAACTATCTTGATATATCTCGAGAACTACGCATCTGATCAAAAAATATCATAGAACATAAAAAGTAGGAAACTTAATTCTCTACAAAAACGGTCTCTTAACATTTTGCCATAGCTCGCTTCGTTTCCGAGATATTTGCAGATTTATCTCAAGGGAAGGGGCCTGACGGACATATTTCGAGATATTTCTTCTTCTTGTTGTTCTTCTTCTGCACAGCTAAGCTGGAAGTGGCATTTGCGGCTCGCACTAGTGCAGAGTTATCTCAAAGAAAGGGGCCACGGTGTTTCTGTATCTCTATTATATTGGTGCGGCTTCGGAACTTTTAAATATCTTGATATATCTCGAGAACTACGCATCTGATCAAAAAATATCATAGAGCATAAATAGTAGGAAACTTAATTCTCTACAAAAAAGGTCTCTCAACATTTTGCCATAGCTCTCTTCGTTTCCGAGATATTTGCAGATTTATCTCAAGGGAAGGGGCCTGACGGACATATTTCGAGATATTTCTTATTCTTGTTGTTCTTCTTCTGCACAGCTAAGCTGGAAGTGGCATTTGCAGGTCGCAATAGTGCAGAGTTATCTCAAAGAAAGGGGCCACGGTGTTTCTGTATCTCTATTATGTTGGTGCGGCTTCGGAACTTTTAACTATCTTGATATATCTCGAGAACTACGCATCTGATCAAAAAATATCATAGAACATAAAAAGTAGGAAACTTAATTCTCTACAAAAACGGTCTCTTAACATTTTGCCATAGCTCGCTTCGTTTCCGAGATATTTGCAGATTTATCTCAAGGGAAGGGGCCTGACGGACATATTTCGAGATATTTCTTCTTCTTGTTGTTCTTCTTCTGCACAGCTAAGCTGGAAGTGGCATTTGCGGCTCGCACTAGTGCAGAGTTATCTCAAAGAAAGGGGCCACGGTGTTTCTGTATCTCTATTATATTGGTGCGGCTTCGGAACTTTTAAATATCTTGATATATCTCGAGAACTACGCATCTGATCAAAAAATATCATAGAGCATAAATAGTAGGAAACTTAATTCTCTACAAAAAAGGTCTCTCAACATTTTGCCATAGCTCTCTTCGTTTCCGAGATATTTGCAGATTTATCTCAAGGGAAGGGGCCTGACGGACATATTTCGAGATATTTCTTATTCTTGTTGTTCTTCTTCTGCACAGCTAAGCTGGAAGTGGCATTTGCAGGTCGCAATAGTGCAGAGTTATCTCAAAGAAAGGGGCCACGGTGTTTCTGTATCTCTATTATGTTGGTGCGGCTTCGGAACTTTTAACTATCTTGATATATCTCGAGAACTACGCATCTGATCAAAAAATATCATAGAACATAAAAAGTAGGAAACTTAATTCTCTACAAAAACGGTCTCTTAACATTTTGCCATAGCTCGCTTCGTTTCCGAGATATTTGCAGATTTATCTCAAGGGAAGGGGCCTGACGGACATATTTCGAGATATTTCTTCTTCTTGTTGTTCTTCTTCTGCACAGCTAAGCTGGAAGTGGCATTTGCGGCTCGCACTAGTGCAGAATTATCTCAAAGAAAGGGGCCACGGTGTTTCTGTATCTCTATTATATTGGTGCGGCTTCGGAACTTTTAAATATCTTGATATATCTCGAGAACTACGCATCTGATCAAAAAATATCATAGAACATAAATAGTAGGAAACTTAATTCTCTACAAAAAAAAGTGTCTCAACATTTTGCCATAGCTCTCTTCGTTTCCGAGATATTTGCAGATTTATCTCAAGGGAAGGGGCCTGACGGACAGATTTCGAGATATTTCTTCTTCTTGTCGTTCTTCTTCTGCACAGCTAAGCTGGAAGTGGCATTTGCGGCTCGCACTAGTACACAGTTATCTCAAAGAAAGGGGCCACGGTGTTTCTGTATCTCTATTATGTTGGTGCGGCTTCGGAACTTTTAAATATCTCGATATATCTCGAAAACTACCCTTCTGATCAAAAAATATCATAGAACATAAATTGTAGGAAACATAATTCTCTACAAAAAACGTCTCTTAACATTTTGCCATAGCTCGCTTCGTTTCCGAGATATTTGCAGATATATCCCAAGGGAAGGGGCCTGACGGACATATTTCGAGATATTTCTTCTTCTTGTTGTTCTTCTTCTGCACAGCTAAGCTGGAAGTGGCATTTGTAGGTCGCAATAGTGCAGAGTTATCTCAAAGAAAGGGGCCACGGTGTTTCTGTATCTCTATTATGTTGGTGCGCCTTCGGAACTTTTAAATATCTCGATATATCTCGAAAACTACGCTTCTGATCAAAAAATATCATAGAAGGTAAATTGTAGGAAACATTATTCTCTACAAAAAAGGTCTCTTAACATTTTGCCATAGCTCGCTTCGTTTCCGAGATATTTGCAGATTTATCTCAAGGGAAGGGGCCTGACGGACATATTTCGAGATATTTCTTCTTCTTGTTGTTCTTCTTCTGCACAGCTAAGCTGGAAGTGGCATTTGCGGCTCGCACTAGTACACAGTTATCTCAAAGAAAGGGGCCACGGTGTTTCTGTATCTCTATTATGTTGGTGCGGCTTCGGAACTTTTAAATATCTTGATATATCTCGAGAACTACGCATTTGATCAAAAAATATCATAGAACATAAAAAGTAGGAAACTTAATTCTCTACAAAAAAGGTCTCTTAACATTTTGCCATAGCTCGCTTCGTTTCCGAGATATTTGCAGGTTTATCTCAAGGGAAGGGGCCTAACGGACATATTTCGAGATATTTCTTCTTCTTGTTGTTCTTCTTCTGCACAGCTAAGCTGGAAGTGGCATTTGCGGCTCGCACTAGTGCAGAGTTATCTCAAAGAAAGGGGCCACGGTGTTTCTGTATCTCTATTATGTTGGTGCGGCTTCGGAACTTTTAAATATCTTGATATATCTCGAGAACTACGCATCTGATCAAAAAATATCATAGAACGTAAATAGTAGGAAACTTAATTCTCTACAAAAAAGGTCTCCCAACATTTTGCCATAGCTCTCTTTGTTTCCGAGATATTTGCAGATTTATCTCAAGGGAAGGGGCCTGACGGACATATTTCGAGATATTTCTTATTCTTGTTGTTCTTCTTCTGCACAGCTAAGCTGGAAGTGGCATTTGCAGCTCGCAATAGTGCAGAGTTATCTCAAAGAAAGGGGCCACGGTGTTTCTGTATCTCTATTATGTTGGTGCGGCTTCGGAACTTTTAAATATCTTGATATATCTCGAGAACTACGCATCTGATCAAAAAATATCATAGAACGTAAAAAGTAGGAAACTTAATTCTCTACAAAAACGGTCTCTTAACATTTTGCCATAGCTCGCTTCGTTTCCGAGATATTTGCAGATTTATCTCAAGGGAAGGGGCCTGACGGACATATTTCGAGATATTTCTTCTTCTTGTTGTTCTTCTTCTGCACAGCTAAGCTGGAAGTGGCATTTGCGGCTCGCACTAGTGCACAGTTATCTCAAAGAAAGGGGCCACGGTGTTTCTGTATCTCTATTATGTTGGTGCGGCTTCGGAACTTTTAAATATCTCGATATATCTCGAAAACTACGCTTCTGATCAAAAAATATCATAGAACATAAATTGTAGGAAACATAATTCTCTACAAATAAGGTCTCTTAACATTTTACCATTGCTCGCTTCGTTTCCGAGATATTTGCAGATTTATCTCAAGGGAAGGGGCCTGACGGACATATTTCGAGATATTTCTTCTTCTTGTTGTTCTTCTTCTGCACAGCTAAGCTGGAAGTGGCATTTGCGGCTCGCACTAGTGCAGAGTTATCTCAAAGAAAGGGGCCACGGTGTTTCTGTATCTCTATTATGTTGGTGCGGCTTCGGAACTTTTAAATATCTTGATATATCTCGAGAACTACGCATCTGATCAAAAAATATCATAGAACGTAAATAGTAGGAAACTTAATTCTCTACAAAAAAGGTCTCCCAACATTTTGCCATAGCTCTCTTTGTTTCCGAGATATTTGCAGATTTATCTCAAGGGAAGGGGCCTGACGGACATATTTCGAGATATTTCTTATTCTCGTTGTTCTTCTTCTGCACAGCTAAGCTGGAAGTGGCATATGCAGCTCGCGATAGTGCAGAATTATCTCAAAGAAAGGGGCCACGGTGTTTCTGTATCTCTATTATGTTGGTGCGGCTTCGGAACTTTTAAATATCTTGATATATCTCGAGAACTACGCATCTGATCAAAAAATATCATAGAGCATAAATAGTAGGAAACTTAATTCTCTACAAAAAAGGTCTCTCAACATTTTGCCATAGCTCTCTTCGTTTCCGAGATATTTGCAGATTTATCTCAAGGGAAGGGGCCTGACGGACATATTTCGAGATATTTCTTATTCTTGTTGTTCTTCTTCTGCACAGCTAAGCTGGAAGTGGCATTTGCAGGTCGCAATAGTGCAGAGTTATCTCAAAGAAAGGGGCCACGGTGTTTCTGTATCTCTATTATGTTGGTGCGGCTTCGGAACTTTTAACTATCTTGATATATCTCGAGAACTACGCATCTGATCAAAAAATATCATAGAACATAAAAAGTAGGAAACTTAATTCTCTACAAAAACGGTCTCTTAACATTTTGCCATAGCTCGCTTCGTTTCCGAGATATTTGCAGATTTATCTCAAGGGAAGGGGCCTGACGGACATATTTCGAGATATTTCTTCTTCTTGTTGTTCTTCTTCTGCACAGCTAAGCTGGAAGTGGCATTTGCGGCTCGCACTAGTGCAGAGTTATCTCAAAGAAAGGGGCCACGGTGTTTCTGTATCTCTATTATATTGGTGCGGCTTCGGAACTTTTAAATATCTTGATATATCTCGAGAACTACGCATCTGATCAAAAAATATCATAGAGCATAAATAGTAGGAAACTTAATTCTCTACAAAAAAGGTCTCTCAACATTTTGCCATAGCTCTCTTCGTTTCCGAGATATTTGCAGATTTATCTCAAGGGAAGGGGCCTGACGGACATATTTCGAGATATTTCTTATTCTTGTTGTTCTTCTTCTGCACAGCTAAGCTGGAAGTGGCATTTGCAGGTCGCAATAGTGCAGAGTTATCTCAAAGAAAGGGGCCACGGTGTTTCTGTATCTCTATTATGTTGGTGCGGCTTCGGAACTTTTAACTATCTTGATATATCTCGAGAACTACGCATCTGATCAAAAAATATCATAGAACATAAAAAGTAGGAAACTTAATTCTCTACAAAAACGGTCTCTTAACATTTTGCCATTGCTCGCTTCGTTTCCGAGATATTTGCAGATATATCTCAAGGGAAGGGGCCTGACGGACATATTTCGAGATATTTCTTCTTCTTGTTGTTCTTCTTCTGCACAGCTAAGCTGGAAGTGGCATTTGCGGCTCGCACTAGTGCAGAGTTATCTCAAAGAAAGGGGCCACGGTGTTTCTGTATCTCTATTATGTTGGTGCGGCTTCGGAACTTTTAAATATCTTGATATATCTCGAGAACTACGCATCTGATCAAAAAATATCATAGAACGTAAATAGTAGGAAACTTAATTCTCTACAAAAAAGGTCTCCCAACATTTTGCCATAGCTCTCTTTGTTTCCGAGATATTTGCAGATTTATCTCAAGGGAAGGGGCCTGACGGACATATTTCGAGATATTTCTTATTCTTGTTGTTCTTCTTCTGCACAGCTAAGCTGGAAGTGGCATATGCAGCTCGCGATAGTGCAGAATTATCTCAAAGAAAGGGGCCACGGTGTTTCTGTATCTCTATTATGTTGGTGCGGCTTCGGAACTTTTAAATATCTTGATATATCTCGAGAACTACGCATCTGATCAAAAAATATCATAGAGCATAAATAGTAGGAAACTTAATTCTCTACAAAAAAGGTCTCTCAACATTTTGCCATAGCTCTCTTCGTTTCCGAGATATTTGCAGATTTATCTCAAGGGAAGGGGCCTGACGGACATATTTCGAGATATTTCTTATTCTTGTTGTTCTTCTTCTGCACAGCTAAGCTGGAAGTGGCATTTGCAGGTCGCAATAGTGCAGAGTTATCTCAAAGAAAGGGGCCACGGTGTTTCTGTATCTCTATTATGTTGGTGCGGCTTCGGAACTTTTAACTATCTTGATATATCTCGAGAACTACGCATCTGATCAAAAAATATCATAGAACATAAAAAGTAGGAAACTTAATTCTCTACAAAAACGGTCTCTTAACATTTTGCCATAGCTCGCTTCGTTTCCGAGATATTTGCAGATTTATCTCAAGGGAAGGGGCCTGACGGACATATTTCGAGATATTTCTTCTTCTTGTTGTTCTTCTTCTGCACAGCTAAGCTGGAAGTGGCATTTGCGGCTCGCACTAGTGCAGAGTTATCTCAAAGAAAGGGGCCACGGTGTTTCTGTATCTCTATTATATTGGTGCGGCTTCGGAACTTTTAAATATCTTGATATATCTCGAGAACTACGCATCTGATCAAAAAATATCATAGAGCATAAATAGTAGGAAACTTAATTCTCTACAAAAAAGGTCTCTCAACATTTTGCCATAGCTCTCTTCGTTTCCGAGATATTTGCAGATTTATCTCAAGGGAAGGGGCCTGACGGACATATTTCGAGATATTTCTTATTCTTGTTGTTCTTCTTCTGCACAGCTAAGCTGGAAGTGGCATTTGCAGGTCGCAATAGTGCAGAGTTATCTCAAAGAAAGGGGCCACGGTGTTTCTGTATCTCTATTATGTTGGTGCGGCTTCGGAACTTTTAACTATCTTGATATATCTCGAGAACTACGCATCTGATCAAAAAATATCATAGAACATAAAAAGTAGGAAACTTAATTCTCTACAAAAACGGTCTCTTAACATTTTGCCATTGCTCGCTTCGTTTCCGAGATATTTGCAGATATATCTCAAGGGAAGGGGCCTGACGGACATATTTCGAGATATTTCTTCTTCTTGTTGTTCTTCTTCTGCACAGCTAAGCTGGAAGTGGCATTTGCGGCTCGCACTAGTGCAGAGTTATCTCAAAGAAAGGGGCCACGGTGTTTCTGTATCTCTATTATGTTGGTGCGGCTTCGGAACTTTTAAATATCTTGATATATCTCGAGAACTACGCATCTGATCAAAAAATATCATAGAACGTAAATAGTAGGAAACTTAATTCTCTACAAAAAAGGTCTCCCAACATTTTGCCATAGCTCTCTTTGTTTCCGAGATATTTGCAGATTTATCTCAAGGGAAGGGGCCTGACGGACATATTTCGAGATATTTCTTATTCTTGTTGTTCTTCTTCTGCACAGCTAAGCTGGAAGTGGCATATGCAGCTCGCGATAGTGCAGAATTATCTCAAAGAAAGGGGCCACGGTGTTTCTGTATCTCTATTATGTTGGTGCGGCTTCGGAACTTTTAAATATCTTGATATATCTCGAGAACTACGCATCTGATCAAAAAATATCATAGAGCATAAATAGTAGGAAACTTAATTCTCTACAAAAAAGGTCTCTCAACATTTTGCCATAGCTCTCTTCGTTTCCGAGATATTTGCAGATTTATCTCAAGGGAAGGGGCCTGACGGACATATTTCGAGATATTTCTTATTCTTGTTGTTCTTCTTCTGCACAGCTAAGCTGGAAGTGGCATTTGCAGGTCGCAATAGTGCAGAGTTATCTCAAAGAAAGGGGCCACGGTGTTTCTGTATCTCTATTATGTTGGTGCGGCTTCGGAACTTTTAACTATCTTGATATATCTCGAGAACTACGCATCTGATCAAAAAATATCATAGAACATAAAAAGTAGGAAACTTAATTCTCTACAAAAACGGTCTCTTAACATTTTGCCATAGCTCGCTTCGTTTCCGAGATATTTGCAGATTTATCTCAAGGGAAGGGGCCTGACGGACATATTTCGAGATATTTCTTCTTCTTGTTGTTCTTCTTCTGCACAGCTAAGCTGGAAGTGG
The DNA here is from genome assembly GCF_051020975.1 of Osmia lignaria lignaria. Classification (NCBI taxonomy): domain Eukaryota; kingdom Metazoa; phylum Arthropoda; class Insecta; order Hymenoptera; family Megachilidae; genus Osmia; species Osmia lignaria. Next base: position 24,252,971 of record NW_027478160.1, on the reverse strand, counting down.
CATTTGCGGCTCGCACTAGTGCAGAGTTATCTCAAAGAAAGGGGCCACGGTGTTTCTGTATCTCTATTATATTGGTGCGGCTTCGGAACTTTTAAATATCTTGATATATCTCGAGAACTACGCATCTGATCAAAAAATATCATAGAGCATAAATAGTAGGAAACTTAATTCTCTACAAAAAAGGTCTCTCAACATTTTGCCATAGCTCTCTTCGTTACCGAGATATTTGCAGATTTATCTCAAGGGAAGGGGCCTGACGGACATATTTCGAGATATTTCTTATTCTTGTTGTTCTTCTTCTGCACAGCTAAGCTGGAAGTGGCATTTGCAGGTCGCAATAGTGCAGAGTTATCTCAAAGAAAGGGGCCACGGTGTTTCTGTATCTCTATTATGTTGGTGCGGCTTCGGAACTTTTAACTATCTTGATATATCTCGAGAACTACGCATCTGATCAAAAAATATCATAGAACATAAAAAGTAGGAAACTTAATTCTCTACAAAAACGGTCTCTTAACATTTTGCCATAGCTCGCTTCGTTTCCGAGATATTTGCAGATTTATCTCAAGGGAAGGGGCCTGACGGACATATTTCGAGATATTTCTTCTTCTTGTTGTTCTTCTTCTGCACAGCTAAGCTGGAAGTGGCATTTGCGGCTCGCACTAGTGCAGAGTTATCTCAAAGAAAGGGGCCACGGTGTTTCTGTATCTCTATTATGTTGGTGCGGCTTCGGAACTTTTAAATATCTTGATATATCTCGAGAACTACGCATCTGATCAAAAAATATCATAGAACGTAAATAGTAGGAAACTTAATTCTCTACAAAAAAGGTCTCCCAACATTTTGCCATAGCTCTCTTTGTTTCCGAGATATTTGCAGATTTATCTCAAGGGAAGGGGCCTGACGGACATATTTCGAGATATTTCTTATTCTTGTTGTTCTTCTTCTGCACAGCTAAGCTGGAAGTGGCATATGCAGCTCGCGATAGTGCAGAATTATCTCAAAGAAAGGGGCCACGGTGTTTCTGTATCTCTATTATGTTGGTGCGGCTTCGGAACTTTTAAATATCTTGATATATCTCGAGAACTACGCATCTGATCAAAAAATATCATAGAGCATAAATAGTAGGAAACTTAATTCTCTACAAAAAAGGTCTCTCAACATTTTGCCATAGCTCTCTTCGTTTCCGAGATATTTGCAGATTTATCTCAAGGGAAGGGGCCTGACGGACATATTTCGAGATATTTCTTATTCTTGTTGTTCTTCTTCTGCACAGCTAAGCTGGAAGTGGCATTTGCAGGTCGCAATAGTGCAGAGTTATCTCAAAGAAAGGGGCCACGGTGTTTCTGTATCTCTATTATGTTGGTGCGGCTTCGGAACTTTTAACTATCTTGATATATCTCGAGAACTACGCATCTGATCAAAAAATATCATAGAACATAAAAAGTAGGAAACTTAATTCTCTACAAAAACGGTCTCTTAACATTTTGCCATAGCTCGCTTCGTTTCCGAGATATTTGCAGATTTATCTCAAGGGAAGGGGCCTGACGGACATATTTCGAGATATTTCTTCTTCTTGTTGTTCTTCTTCTGCACAGCTAAGCTGGAAGTGGCATTTGCGGCTCGCACTAGTGCAGAGTTATCTCAAAGAAAGGGGCCACGGTGTTTCTGTATCTCTATTATATTGGTGCGGCTTCGGAACTTTTAAATATCTTGATATATCTCGAGAACTACGCATCTGATCAAAAAATATCATAGAGCATAAATAGTAGGAAACTTAATTCTCTACAAAAAAGGTCTCTCAACATTTTGCCATAGCTCTCTTCGTTTCCGAGATATTTGCAGATTTATCTCAAGGGAAGGGGCCTGACGGACATATTTCGAGATATTTCTTATTCTTGTTGTTCTTCTTCTGCACAGCTAAGCTGGAAGTGGCATTTGCAGGTCGCAATAGTGCAGAGTTATCTCAAAGAAAGGGGCCACGGTGTTTCTGTATCTCTATTATGTTGGTGCGGCTTCGGAACTTTTAACTATCTTGATATATCTCGAGAACTACGCATCTGATCAAAAAATATCATAGAGCATAAATAGTAGGAAACTTAATTCTCTACAAAAAAGGTCTCTCAACATTTTGCCATAGCTCTCTTCGTTTCCGAGATATTTGCAGATTTATCTCAAGGGAAGGGGCCTGACGGACATATTTCGAGATATTTCTTATTCTTGTTGTTCTTCTTCTGCACAGCTAAGCTGGAAGTGGCATTTGCGGCTCGCACTAGTACACAGTTATCTCAAAGAAAGGGGCCACGGTGTTTCTGTATCTCTATTATGTTGGTGCGGCTTCGGAACTTTTAAATATCTCGATATATCTCGAAAACTACCCTTCTGATCAAAAAATATCATAGAACATAAATTGTAGGAAACATAATTCTCTACAAAAAACGTCTCTTAACATTTTGCCATAGCTCGCTTCGTTTCCGAGATATTTGCAGATATATCCCAAGGGAAGGGGCCTGACGGACATATTTCGAGATATTTCTTCTTCTTGTTGTTCTTCTTCTGCACAGCTAAGCTGGAAGTGGCATTTGTAGGTCGCAATAGTGCAGAGTTATCTCAAAGAAAGGGGCCACGGTGTTTCTGTATCTCTATTATGTTGGTGCGCCTTCGGAACTTTTAAATATCTCGATATATCTCGAAAACTACGCTTCTGATCAAAAAATATCATAGAAGGTAAATTGTAGGAAACATTATTCTCTACAAAAAAGGTCTCTTAACATTTTGCCATAGCTCGCTTCGTTTCCGAGATATTTGCAGATTTATCTCAAGGGAAGGGGCCTGACGGACATATTTCGAGATATTTCTTCTTCTTGTTGTTCTTCTTCTGCACAGCTAAGCTGGAAGTGGCATTTGCGGCTCGCACTAGTACACAGTTATCTCAAAGAAATGGGCCACGGTGTTTCTGTATCTCTATTATGTTGGTGCGGCTTCGGAACTTTTAAATATCTTGATATATCTCGAGAACTACGCATTTGATCAAAAAATATCATAGAACATAAAAAGTAGGAAACTTAATTCTCTACAAAAAAGGTCTCTTAACATTTTGCCATAGCTCGCTTCGTTTCCGAGATATTTGCAGATTTATCTCAAGGGAAGGGGCATGACGGACATATTTCAAGATATTTCTTCTTCTTGTTGTTCTTCTTCTGCACAGCTAAGCTGGAAGTGGCATTTGCGGCTCGCACTAGTGCAGAGTTATCTCAGAGAAAGGGGCCACGGTGTTTCTGTATCTCTATTATGTTGGTGCGGCTTCGGAACTTTTAAATATCTCGATATATCTCGAAAACTACGCTTCTGATCAAAAAATATCATAGAACATAAAAAGTAGGAAACTTAATTCTCTACAAAAAAGGTCTCTTAACATTTTGCCATAGCTCGCTTCGTTTCCGAGATATTTGCAGGTTTATCTCAAGGGAAGGGGCCTAACGGACATATTTCGAGATATTTCTTCTTCTTGTTGTTCTTCTTCTGCACAGCTAAGCTGGAAGTGGCATTTGTGGCTCGCACTAGTACACAGTTATCTCAAAGAAAGGGGCCACGGTGTTTCTGTATCTCTATTATGTTGGTGCGGCTTCGGAACCTTTAAATATCTCGATATATCTCGAAAACTACGCTTCTGATCAAAAAATATCATAGAACATAAATTGTAGGAAACATAATTCTCTACAAAAAACGTCTCTTAACATTTTGCCATAGCTCGCTTCGTTTCCGAGATATTTGCAGATATATCCCAAGGGAAGGGGCCTGACGGACATATTTCGAGATATTTCTTCTTCTTGTTGTTCTTCTTCTGCACAGCTAAGCTGGAAGTGGCATTTCCAGCTCGCAATCGTGCAGAGTTATCTCAAAGAAAGGGGCCACGGTGTTTCTGTATCTCTATTATGTTGGTGCGGCTTCGGAACTTTTAAATATCTTGATATATCTCGAGAACTACGCCTCTGATCGAAAAATATCATAGAACATAAAAAATAGGAAACTTAATTCTCTACAAGAAAGGTCTCTTAACATTTTGCCATAGCTCGCTTCGTTTCCGAGATATTTGCAGATTTATCTCAAGGGAAGGGGCCTGACGGACATATTTCGAGATATTTCTTCTTCTTCTTGTTCTTCTTCTGCACAGCTAAGCTGGAAGTGGCATTTGCGGCTCGCACTAGTACACAGTTATCTCAAAGAAAGGGGCCACGGTGTTTCTGTATCTCTATTATGTTGGTGCGGCTTCGGAACTTTTAAATATCTCGATATATCTCGAAAACTACGCTTCTGATCAAAAAATATCATAGAACATAAATTGTAGGAAACATAATTCTCTACAAAAAACGTCTCTTAACATTTTGCCATAGCTCGCTTCGTTTCCGAGATATTTGCAGATATATCCCAAGGGAAGGGGCCTGACGGACATATTTCGAGATATTTCTTCTTCTTGTTGTTCTTCTTCTGCACAGCTAAGCTGGAAGTGGCATTTGCAGGTCGCAATAGTGCAGAGTTATCTCAAAGAAAGGGGCCACGGTGTTTCTGTATCTCTATTATGTTGGTGCGGCTTCGGAACTTTTAAATATCTTGATATATCTCGAGAACTACGCCTCTGATCGAAAAATATCATACAACATAAAGAGTAGGAAACTTAGTTCTCTACAAAAAAGGTCTCTTAACATTTTGCCATAGCTCGCTTCGTTTCCGAGATATTTGCAGATTTATCTCAAGGGAAGGGGCCTGACGGACATATTTCGAGATATTTCTTCTTCTTGTTGTTCTTCTTCTGCACAGCGAAGCTGGAAGTGGCATTTGCAGCGCGCAATAGTGCAGAGTTATCTCAAAGAAAGGGGCCACGGTGTTTCTGTATCTCTGTTATGTTGGTGCGGCTTCGGAACTTTTAAATATCTTGATATATCTCGAGAACTACGCATCTGATCAAAAAATATCATACTACATAAAAAGTAGGAAACTTAATTCTCTACAAGAAAGGTCTCTAAACATTTTGCCATAGCTCGCTTCGTTTCCGAGATATTTGCAGATTTATCTCAAGGGAAGGGGCCTGACGGACATATTTCGAGATATTTCTTCTTCTTGTTGTTCTTCTTCTGCACAGCTAAGCTGGAAGTGGCATTTGCGGCTCGCACTAGTACACAGTTATCTCAAAGAAGGGGGCCACGGTGTTTCTGTATCTCTATTATGTTGGTGCGGCTTCGGAACTTTTAAATATCTCGATATATCTCGAAAACTACGCTTCTGATCAAAAAATATCATAGAACGTAAATTGTAGGAAACATTATTCTCTACAAAAAAGGTCTCTTAACATTTTGCCATAGCTCGCTTCGTTTCCGAGATATTTGCAGATTTATCTCAAGGGAAGGGTCCTGATGGACATATTTCGAGATATTTCTTCTTCTTGTTGTTCTTCTTCTGCACAGCTAAACTGGAAGTGGCATTTCCAGCTCGCAATCGTGCAGAGTTATCTCAAAGAAAGGGGCCACGGTGTTTCTGTATCTCTATTATGTTGGTGCGGCTTCGGAACTTTTAAATATCTTGATATATCTCGAGAACTACGCCTCTGATCGAAAAATATCATAGAACATAAAAAGTAGGAAACTTAATTCTCTACAAGAAAGGTCTCTTAACATTTTGCCATAGCTCGCTTCGTTTCCGAGATATTTGCAGATTTATCTCAAGGGAAGGGGCCTGACGGACACATTTCGAGATATTTCTTCTTCTTGTTGTTCTTCTTCTGCACAGCTAAGCTGGAAGTGGCATTTGCAGGTCGCAATAGTGCAGAGTTATCTCAAAGAAAGGGGCCACGGTGTTTCTGTATCTCTATTATGTTGGTGCGGCTTCGGAAATTTTAAATATCTCGATATATCTCGAAAACTACGCTTCTGATCAAAAAATATCATAGAACGTAAATTGTAGGAAACATTATTCTCTACAAAAAAGGTCTCTTAACATTTTGCCATAGCTCGCTTCGTTTCCGAGATATTTGCAGATTTATCTCAAGGGAAGGGTCCTGATGGACATATTTCGAGATATTTCTTCTTCTTGTTGTTCTTCTTCTGCACAGCTAAACTGGAAGTGGCATTTCCAGCTCGCAATCGTGCAGAGTTATCTCAAAGAAAGGGGCCACGGTGTTTCTGTATCTCTATTATGTTGGTGCGGCTTCGGAACTTTTAAATATCTTGATATATCTCGAGAACTACGCCTCTGATCGAAAAATATCATACAACATAAAGAGTAGGAAACTTAGTTCTCTACAAAAAAGGTCTCTTAACATTTTGCCATAGCTCGCTTCGTTTCCGAGATATTTGCAGATTTATCTCAAGGGAAGGGGCCTGACGGACATATTTCGAGATATTTCTTCTTCTTGTTGTTCTTCTTCTGCACAGCGAAGCTGGAAGTGGCATTTGCAGCGCGCAATAGTGCAGAGTTATCTCAAAGAAAGGGGCCACGGTGTTTCTGTATCTCTGTTATGTTGGTGCGGCTTCGGAACTTTTAAATATCTTGATATATCTCGAGAACTACGCATCTGATCAAAAAATATCATACTACATAAAAAGTAGGAAACTTAATTCTCTACAAGAAAGGTCTCTAAACATTTTGCCATAGCTCGCTTCGTTTCCGAGATATTTGCAGATTTATCTCAAGGGAAGGGGCCTGACGGACATATTTCGAGATATTTCTTCTTCTTGTTGTTCTTCTTCTGCACAGCTAAGCTGGAAGTGGCATTTGCGGCTCGCACTAGTACACAGTTATCTCAAAGAAAGGGGCCACGGTGTTTCTGTATCTCTATTATGTTGGTGCGGCTTCGGAACTTTTAAATATCTCGATATATCTCGAAAACTACGCTTCTGATCAAAAAATATCATAGAACGTAAATTGTAGGAAACATTATTCTCTACAAAAAAGGTCTCTTAACATTTTGCCATAGCTCGCTTCGTTTCCGAGATATTTGCAGATTTATCTCAAGGGAAGGGTCCTGATGGACATATTTCGAGATATTTCTTCTTCTTGTTGTTCTTCTTCTGCACAGCTAAACTGGAAGTGGCATTTCCAGCTCGCAATCGTGCAGAGTTATCTCAAAGAAAGGGGCCACGGTGTTTCTGTATCTCTATTATGTTGGTGCGGCTTCGGAACTTTTAAATATCTTGATATATCTCGAGAACTACGCCTCTGATCGAAAAATATCATAGAACATAAAAAGTAGGAAACTTAATTCTCTACAAGAAAGCTCTCTTAACATTTTGCCATAGCTCGCTTCGTTTCCGAGATATTTGCAGATTTATCTCAAGGGAAGGGGCCTGACGGACATATTTCGAGATATTTCTTCTTCTTGTTGTTCTTCTTCTGCACAGCTAAGCTGGAAGTGGCATTTGCGGCTCGCACTAGTACACAGTTATCTCAAAGAAAGGGGCCACGGTGTTTCTGTATCTCTATTATGTTGGTGCGGCTTCGGAACTTTTAAATATCTCGATATATCTCGAAAACTACGCTTCTGATCAAAAAATATCATAGAACATAAATTGTAGGAAACATAATTCTCTACAAAAAACGTCTCTTAACATTTTGCCATAGCTCGCTTCGTTTCCGAGATATTTGCAGATATATCCCAAGGGAAGGGGCCTGACGGACATATTTCGAGATATTTCTTCTTCTTGTTGTTCTTCTTCTGCACAGCTAAGCTGGAAGTGGCATTTGCAGCGCGCAATAGTGCAGAGTTATCTCAAAGAAAGGGGCCACGGTGTTTCTGTATCTCTGTTATGTTGGTGCGGCTTCGGAACTTTTAAATATCTTGATATATCTCGAGAACTACGCATCTGATCAAAAAATATCATACTACATAAAAAGTAGGAAACTTAATTCTCTACAAGAAAGGTCTCCTAACATTTTGCCATAGCTCGCTTCGTTTCCGAGATATTTGCAGATTTATCTCAAGGGAAGGGGCCTGACGGACATATTTCGAGATATTTCTTCTTCTTGTTGTTCTTCTTCTGCACAGCTAAGCTGGAAGTGGCATTTGCGGCTCGCACTAGTACACAGTTATCTCAAAGAAAGGGGCCACGGTGTTTCTGTATCTCTATTATGTTGGTGCGGCTTCGGAACTTTTAAATATCTCGATATATCTCGAAAACTACGCTTCTGATCAAAAAATATCATAGAACGTAAATTGTAGGAAACATTATTCTCTACAAAAAAGGTCTCTTAACATTTTGCCATAGCTCGCTTCGTTTCCGAGATATTTGCAGATATATCCCAAGGGAAGGGGCCTGACGGACATATTTCGAGATATTTCTTCTTCTTGTTGTTCTTCTTCTGCACAGCTAAGCTGGAAGTGGCATTTGCAGGTCGCAATAGTGCAGAGTTATCTCAAAGAAAGGGGCCACGGTGTTTCTGTATCTCTATTATGTTGGTGCGGCTTCGGAACTTTTAAATATCTCGATATATCTCGAAAACTACGCTTCTGATCAAAAAATATCATAGAACGTAAATTGTAGGAAACATTATTCTCTACAAAAAAGGTCTCTTAACATTTTGCCATAGCTCGCTTCGTTTCCGAGATATTTGCAGATTTATCTCAAGGGAAGGGTCCTGATGGACATATTTCGAGATATTTCTTCTTCTTGTTGTTCTTCTTCTGCACAGCTAAACTGGAAGTGGCATTTCCAGCTCGCAATCGTGCAGAGTTATCTCAAAGAAAGGGGCCACGGTGTTTCTGTATCTCTATTATGTTGGTGCGGCTTCGGAACTTTTAAATATCTTGATATATCTCGAGAACTACGCCTCTGATCGAAAAATATCATACAACATAAAGAGTAGGAAACTTAGTTCTCTACAAAAAAGGTCTCTTAACATTTTGCCATAGCTCGCTTCGTTTCCGAGATATTTGCAGATTTATCTCAAGGGAAGGGGCCTGACGGACATATTTCGAGATATTTCTTCTTCTTGTTGTTCTTCTTCTGCACAGCGAAGCTGGAAGTGGCATTTGCAGCGCGCAATAGTGCAGAGTTATCTCAAAGAAAGGGGCCACGGTGTTTCTGTATCTCTGTTATGTTGGTGCGGCTTCGGAACTTTTAAATATCTTGATATATCTCGAGAACTACGCATCTGATCAAAAAATATCATACTACATAAAAAGTAGGAAACTTAATTCTCTACAAGAAAGGTCTCTAAACATTTTGCCATAGCTCGCTTCGTTTCCGAGATATTTGCAGATTTATCTCAAGGGAAGGGGCCTGACGGACATATTTCGAGATATTTCTTCTTCTTGTTGTTCTTCTTCTGCACAGCTAAGCTGGAAGTGGCATTTGCGGCTCGCACTAGTACACAGTTATCTCAAAGAAAGGGGCCACGGTGTTTCTGTATCTCTATTATGTTGGTGCGGCTTCGGAACTTTTAAATATCTCGATATATCTCGAAAACTACGCTTCTGATCAAAAAATATCATAGAACGTAAATTGTAGGAAACATTATTCTCTACAAAAAAGGTCTCTTAACATTTTGCCATAGCTCGCTTCGTTTCCGAGATATTTGCAGATTTATCTCAAGGGAAGGGTCCTGATGGACATATTTCGAGATATTTCTTCTTCTTGTTGTTCTTCTTCTGCACAGCTAAACTGGAAGTGGCATTTCCAGCTCGCAATCGTGCAGAGTTATCTCAAAGAAAGGGGCCACGGTGTTTCTGTATCTCTATTATGTTGGTGCGGCTTCGGAACTTTTAAATATCTTGATATATCTCGAGAACTACGCCTCTGATCGAAAAATATCATAGAACATAAAAAGTAGGAAACTTAATTCTCTACAAGAAAGGTCTCTTAACATTTTGCCATAGCTCGCTTCGTTTCCGAGATATTTGCAGATTTATCTCAAGGGAAGGGGCCTGACGGACATATTTCGAGATATTTCTTCTTCTTGTTGTTCTTCTTCTGCACAGCTAAGCTGGAAGTGGCATTTGCGGCTCGCACTAGTACACAGTTATCTCAAAGAAAGGGGCCACGGTGTTTCTGTATCTCTATTATGTTGGTGCGCCTTCGGAACTTTTAAATATCTCGATATATCTCGAAAACTACGCTTCTGATCAAAAAATATCATAGAACATAAATTGTAGGAAACATAATTCTCTACAAAAAACGTCTCTTAACATTTTGCCATAGCTCGCTTCGTTTCCGAGATATTTGCAGATATATCCCAAGGGAAGGGGCCTGACGGACATATTTCGAGATATTTCTTCTTCTTGTTGTTCTTCTTCTGCACAGCTAAGCTGGAAGTGGCATTTGTAGGTCGCAATAGTGCAGAGTTATCTCAAAGAAAGGGGCCACGGTGTTTCTGTATCTCTATTATGTTGGTGCGGCTTCGGAACTTTTAAATATCTTGATATATCTCGAGAACTACGCCTCTGATCGAAAAATATCATAGAACATAAAAAGTAGGAAACTTAATTCTCTACAAAAAAGGTCTCTTAACATTTTGCCATAGCTCGCTTCGTTTCCGAGATATTTGCAGATTTATCTCAAGGGAAGGGGCCTGGCGGACATATTTCGAGATATTTCTTCTTCATGTTGTTCTTCTTCTGCACAGCTAAGCTGGAAGTGGCATTTGCAGCGCGCAATAGTGCAGAGTTATCTCAAAGAAAGGGGCCACGGTGTTTCTGTATCTCTGTTATGTTGGTGCGGCTTCGGAACTTTTAAATATCTTGATATATCTCGAGAACTACGCATCTGATCAAAAAATATCATACTACATAAAAAGTAGGAAACTTAATTCTCTACAAGAAAGGTCTCCTAACATTTTGCCATAGCTCGCTTCGTTTCCGAGATATTTGCAGATTTATCTCAAGGGAAGGGGCCTGACGGACATATTTCGAGATATTTCTTCTTCTTGTTGTTCTTCTTCTGCACAGCTAAGCTGGAAGTGGCATTTGCGGCTCGCACTAGTACACAGTTATCGCAAAGAAAGGGGCCACGGTGTTTCTGTATCTCTATTATGTTGGTGCGGCTTCGGAACTTTTAAATATCTCGATATATCTCGAAAACTACGCTTCTGATCAAAAAATATCATAGAACGTAAATTGTAGGAAACATTATTCTCTACAAAAAAGGTCTCTTAACATTTTGCCATAGCTCGCTTCGTTTCCGAGATATTTGCAGATTTATCTCAAGGGAAGGGTCCTGATGGACATATTTCGAGATATTTCTTCTTCTTGTTGTTCTTCTTCTGCACAGCTAAACTGGAAGTGGCATTTCCAGCTCGCAATCGTGCAGAGTTATCTCAAAGAAAGGGGCCACGGTGTTTCTGTATCTCTATTATGTTGGTGCGGCTTCGGAACTTTTAAATATCTTGATATATCTCGAGAACTACGCCTCTGATCGAAAAATATCATAGAACATAAGAAGTAGGAAACTTAATTCTCTACAAGAAAGGTCTCTTAACATTTTGCCATAGCTCGCTTCGTTTCCGAGATATTTGCAGATTTATCTCAAGGGAAGGGGCCTGACGGACATATTTCGAGATATTTCTTCTTCTTCTTGTTCTTCTTCTGCACAGCTAAGCTGGAAGTGGCATTTGCGGCTCGCACTAGTACACAGTTATCTCAAAGAAAGGGGCCACGGTGTTTCTGTATCTCTATTATGTTGGTGCGGCTTCGGAACTTTTAAATATCTCGATATATCTCGAAAACTACGCTTCTGATCAAAAAATATCATAGAACATAAATTGTAGGAAACATAATTCTCTACAAAAAACGTCTCTTAACATTTTGCCATAGCTCGCTTCGTTTCCGAGATATTTGCAGATATATCCCAAGGGAAGGGGCCTGACGGACATATTTCGAGATATTTCTTCTTCTTGTTGTTCTTCTTCTGCACAGCTAAGCTGGAAGTGGCATTTGCGGGTCGCAATAGTGCAGAGTTATCTCAAAGAAAGGGGCCACGGTGTTTCTGTATCTCTATTATGTTGGTGCGGCTTCGGAACTTTTAAATATCTCGATATATCTCGAAAATTACGCTTCTGATCAAAAAATATCATAGAACGTAAATTGTAGGAAACATTATTCTCTACAAAAAAGGTCTCTTAACATTTTGCCATAGCTCGCTTCGTTTCCGAGATATTTGCAGATTTATCTCAAGGGAAGGGTCCTGATGGACATATTTCGAGATATTTCTTCTTCTTGTTGTTCTTCTTCTGCACAGCTAAACTGGAAGTGGCATTTCCAGCTCGCAATCGTGCAGAGTTATCTCAAAGAAAGGGGCCACGGTGTTTCTGTATCTCTATTATGTTGGTGCGGCTTCGGAACTTTTAAATATCTTGATATATCTCGAGAACTACGCCTCTGATCGAAAAATATCATACAACATAAAGAGTAGGAAACTTAGTTCTCTACAAAAAAGGTCTCTTAACATTTTGCCATAGCTCGCTTCGTTTCCGAGATATTTGCAGATTTATCTCAAGGGAAGGGGCCTGACGGACATATTTCGAGATATTTCTTCTTCTTGTTGTTCTTCTTCTGCACAGCGAAGCTGGAAGTGGCATTTGCAGCGCGCAATAGTGCAGAGTTATCTCAAAGAAAGGGGCCACGGTGTTTCTGTATCTCTGTTATGTTGGTGCGGCTTCGGAACTTTTAAATATCTTGATATATCTCGAGAACTACGCATCTGATCAAAAAATATCATACTACATAAAAAGTAGGAAACTTAATTCTCTACAAGAAAGGTCTCTAAACATTTTGCCATAGCTCGCTTCGTTTCCGAGATATTTGCAGATTTATCTCAAGGGAAGGGGCCTGACGGACATATTTCGAGATATTTCTTCTTCTTGTTGTTCTTCTTCTGCACAGCTAAGCTGGAAGTGGCATTTGCAGCTCGCAATAGTGCAGAGTTATCTCAAAGAGAGGGGCCACGGTGTTTCTGTATCTCTATTATGTTGGTGCGGCTTCGGAACTTTTAGATATCTTGATATATCTCGAGAACTACGCATCTGATCAAAAACTATCATAGAAGATAAAAAGTAGGAAACTTAATTCTCTACAAAAAAGGTCTCTTAACATTTCGCCATAGCTCGCTTCGTTTCCGAGATATTTGCAGATCTATCTCAAGGGAAGGGGCCTGTCGGACATATTTCGAGATATTTCTTCTTCTTGTTGTTCTTCTTCTGCACAGCTAAGCTGGAAGTGGCATTTGCAGCTCCCAATAGTGCAGAGTTATCTCAAAGAAAGGGGCCACGGTGTTTCTGTATCTCTATTATGTTGGTGCGGCTTCGGAACTTTTAAATATCTTGATACATCTCGAGAACTACGCATCTGATCAAAAAATATCATAGAACATAAAAAGTAGGAAACTTAATTCTCTACAAAAAAGGTCTCTTAACATTTTGCCATAGCTCGCTTCGTTTCCGAGATATTTGCAGGTTTATCTCAAGGGAAGGGGCCTAACGGACATATTTCGAGATATTTCTTCTTCTTGTTGTTCTTCTTCTGCACAGCTAAGCTGGAAGTGGCATTTGTGGCTCGCACTAGTACACAGTTGTCTCAAAGAAAGGGGCCACGGTGTTTCTGTATCTCTATTATGTTGGTGCGGCTTCGGAACCTTTAAATATCTCGATATATCTCGAAAACTACGCTTCCGATCAAAAAATATCATAGAACGTAAATTGTAGGAAACATTATTCGCTACAAAAAAGGTCTCTTAAGATTTTGCCATAGCTCGCTTCGTTTCCGAGATATTTGCAGATTTATCTCAAGGGAAGGGGCCTGACGGACATATTTCGAGATATTTCTTCTTCATGTTGTTCTTCTTCTGCACAGCTAAGCTGGAAGTGGCATTTGCAGCGCGCAATAGTGCAGAGTTATCTCAAAGAAAGGGGCCACGGTGTTTCTGTATCTCTGTTATGTTGGTGCAGCTTCGGAACTTTTAAATATCTCGATATATCTCGAAAACTACGCTTCAGATCAAAAAATATCATAGAACGTAAATTGTAGGAAACATTATTCTCTACAAAAAAGGTCTCTTAACATTTTGCCATAGCTCGCTTCGTTTCCGAGATATTTGCAGATTTATCTCAAGGGAAGGGTCCTGATGGACATATTTCGAGATATTTCTTCTTCTTGTTGTTCTTCTTCTGCAGAGCTAAACTGGAAGTGGCATTTCCAGCTCGCAATCGTGCAGAGGTATCTCAAAGAAAGGGGCCACGGTGTTTCTGTATCTCTATTATGTTGGTGCGGCTTCGGAACTTTTAAATATCTTGATATATCTCGAGAACTACGCCTCTGATCGAAAAATATCATAGAACATAAAAAGTAGGAAACTTAATTCTCTACAAGAAAGGTCTCTTAACATTTTGCCATAGCTCGCTTCGTTTCCGAGATATTTGCAGATTTATCTCAAGGGAAGGGGCCTGACGGACATATTTCGAGATATTTCTTCTTCTTCTTGTTCTTCTTCTGCACAGCTAAGCTGGAAGTGGCATTTGCGGCTCGCACTAGTACACAGTTATCTCAAAGAAAGGGGCCACGGTGTTTCTGTATCTCTATTATGTTGGTGCGGCTTCGGAACTTTTAAATATCTCGATATATCTCGAAAACTACGCTTCTGATCAAAAAATATCATAGAACATAAATTGTAGGAAACATAATTCTCTACAAAAAACGTCTCTTAACATTTTGCCATAGCTCGCTTCGTTTCCGAGATATTTGCAGATATATCCCAAGGGAAGGGGCCTGACGGACATATTTCGAGATATTTCTTCTTCTTGTTGTTCTTCTTCTGCACAGCTAAGCTGGAAGTGGCATTTGCAGGTCGCAATAGTGCAGAGTTATCTCAAAGAAAGGGGCCACGGTGTTTCTGTATCTCTATTATGTTGGTGCGCCTTCGGAACTTTTAAATATCTCGATATATCTCGAGAAATACGCGTCTGATCAAAAAATATCATAGAACATAAAAAGTAGGAAACATAATTCTCTACAAAAAAGGTCTCTTAACATTTTGCCATAGCTCGCTTCGTTTCCGAGATATTTGCAGATTTATCTCAAGGGAAGGGGCCTGACGGACATATTTCGAGATATTTCTTCTTCTTGTTGTTCTTCTTCTGCACAGCTAAGCTGGAAGTGGCATTTGCGGCTCGCACTAGTGCACAGTTATCTCAAAGAAAGGGTCCACGGTGTTTCTGTATCTCTATTATGTTGGTGCGGCTTCGGAACTTTTAAGTATCTCGATATATCTCGAAAACTACGCTTCTGATCAAAAAATATCATAGAACATAAATTGTAGGAAACATAATTCTCTACAAAAAACGTCTCTTAACATTTTGCCATAGCTCGCTTCGTTTCCGAGATATTTGCAGATTCAGCTCAAAGGAACTGGCCTGACGGACATATTTCGAGATATTTCTTCTTCTTGTTGTTCTTCCTCTGCACAGCTAAGCTGGAAGTGGCATTTGCAGCTCGCAATAGTGCAGAGTTATCTCAAAGAAAGGGGCCACGGTGTTTCTGTATCTCTATTATGTTGGTGCGGCTCCGGAACTTTTAAATATCTTGATATATCTCGAGAACTACGCATCTGATCAAAAAATATCATAGAACATAAAAAGTAGGAAACTTAATTCTCTACAAAAAAGGTCTCTTAACATTTTGCCATAGCTCGCTTCGTTTCCGAGATATTTGCATATTTATCTCAAGGGAAGGGGCCTGACGGACATATTTCGAGATATTTCTTCTTCTTGTTGTTCTTCTTCTGCACAGCTAAGCTGGAAGTGGCATTTGCGGCTCGCACTATCGCAGAGTTATCTCAAAGAAAGGGGCCACGGTGTTTCTGTATCTCTATTATGTTGGTGCGGCTTCGGAACTTTTAAATATCTCGATATATCTCGAAAACTACGCTTCTGATCAAAAAATATCATAGAACATAAAAAGTAGGAAACTTAATTCTCTACAAAAAAGGTCTCTTAACATTTTGCCATAGCTCGCTTCGTTTCCGAGATATTTGCAGATTTATCTCAAGGGAAGGGGCCTAACGGACATATTTCGAGATATTTCTTCTTCTTGTTGTTCTTCTTCTGCACAGCTAAGCTGGAAGTGGCATTTGCAGCTCGCAATAGTGCAGAGATATCTCAAAGAAAGGGGCCACGGTGTTTCTGTATCTCTATTATGTTGGTGCGGCTTCGGAACTTTTAAATATCTTGATATATCTCGAGAACTACGCGTCTGATCAAAAAATATCATAGAACATAAAAAGTAGGAAACATAATTCTCTACAAAAAACGTCTCTTAACATTTTGCCATAGCTCGCTTCGTTTCCGAGATATTTGCAGATTCAGCTCAAAGGAACTGGCCTGACGGACATATTTCGTGATATTTCTTCTTCTTGTTGTTCTTCTTCTGCACAGCTAAGCTGGAAGTGGCATTTACAGCTCGCAATAGTGCAGAGTTATCTCAAAGAAAGGGGCCACGGTGTTTCTGTATCTCTATTATGTTGGTGCGGCTTCGGAACTTTTAAATATCTTGATATATCTCGAGAACTACGCATCGGATCAAAAAATATCATAGAA
The DNA here is from genome assembly GCF_051020975.1 of Osmia lignaria lignaria. Classification (NCBI taxonomy): domain Eukaryota; kingdom Metazoa; phylum Arthropoda; class Insecta; order Hymenoptera; family Megachilidae; genus Osmia; species Osmia lignaria. The sequence continues at coordinate 24,236,402 of NW_027478160.1, read as the reverse complement.
CATGAAAAGTAGGAAACTTAATTCTCTACAAAAAAGGTCTCTTAACATTTTGCCATAGCTCTCTTCGTTTCCGAGATATTTGCAGATTTATCTCAAGGGAAGGGGCCTGACGGACATATTTCGAGATATTTCTTCTTCTTGTTGTTCTTCTTCTGCACAGCTAAGCTGGAAGTGGCATTTGCGGCTCGCACTAGTGCACAGTTATCTCAAAGAAAGGGGCCACGGTGTTTCTGTATCTCTATTATGTTGGTGCGTCTTCGGAACTTTTACATATCTCGATATATCTCGAAAACTACGCTTCTGATCAAAAAATATCATAGAACATAAATTGTAGGAAACATAATTCTCTACAAAAAACGTCTCTTAACATTTTGCAATAGCTCGCTTCGTTTCCGAGATATTTGCAGATTTATCTCAAGGGAAGGGGCCTAACGGACATATTTCGAGATATTTCTTCTTCTTGTTGTTCTTCTTCTGCACAGCTAAGCTGGAAGTGGCATTTGCAGCTCGCAATAGTGCAGAGATATCTCAAAGAAAGGGGCCACGGTGTTTCCGTATCTCTATTATGTTGGTGCGGCTTCGGAACTTTTAAATATCTTGATATATCTCGAGAACTACGCGTCTGATCAAAAAATATCATAGAACATAAAAAGTAGGAAACATAATTCTCTACAAAAAAGGTCTCTTAACATTTTGCCATAGCTCGCTTCGTTTCCGAGATATTTGCAGATTTATCTCAAGGGAAGGGGCCTGACGGACATATTTCGAGATATTTCTTCTTCTTGTTGTTCTTCTTCTGCACAGCTAAGCTGGAAGTGGCATTTGCGGCTCGCACTAGTGCACAGTTATCTCAAAGAAAGGGGCCACGGTGTTTCTGTATCTCTATTATGTTGGTGCGGCTTCGGAACTTTTAAGTATCTCGATATATCTCGAAAACTACGCTTCTGATCAAAAAATATCATAGAACATAAATTGTAGGAAACATAATTCTCTACAAAAAACGTCTCTTAACATTTTGCCATAGCTCGCTTCGTTTCCGAGATATTTGCAGATTCAGCTCAAAGGAACTGGCCTGACGGACATATTTCGTGATATTTCTTCTTCTTGTTGTTCTTCCTCTGCACAGCTAAGCTGGAAGTGGCATTTGCAGCTCGCAATAGTGCAGAGTTATCTCAAAGAAAGGGGCCACGGTGTTTCTGTATCTCTATTATGTTGGTGCGGCTCCGGAACTTTTAAATATCTTGATATATCTCGAGAACTACGCATCTGATCAAAAAATATCATAGAACATAAAAAGTAGGAAACTTAATTCTCTACAAAAAAGGTCTCTTAACATTTTGCCATAGCTCGCTTCGTTTCCGAGATATTTGCAGATATATCTCAAGGGAAGGGGCCTGACGGACATATTTCGAGATATTTCTTCTTCTTGTTGTTCTTCTTCTGCACAGCTAAGCTGGAAGTGGCATTTACAGCTCGCAATAGTGCAGAGTTATCTCAAAGAAAGGTGCCACGGTGTTTCTGTATCTCTATTATGTTGGTGCGGCTTCGGAACTTTTAAATATCTTGATATATCTCGAGAACTACGCGTCTGATCAAAAAATATCATAGAACATAAAAAGTAGGAAACATAATTCTCTACAAAAACCGTCTCTTAACATTTTGCCATAGCTCGCTTCGTTTCCGAGATATTTGCAGATATATCTCAAGGGAAGGGGCCTGACGGACATATTTCGAGATATTTCTTCTTCTTGTTGTTCTTCTTCTGCACAGCTAAGCTGGAAGTGGCATTTGCGGCTCGCACTAGTGCACAGTTATCTCAAAGAAAGGGGCCACGGTGTTTCTGTATCTCTATTATGTTGGTGCGTCTTCGGAACTTTTAAATATCTTGATATATCTCGAGAACTACGCGTCTGATCAAAAAATATCATAGAACATAAAAAGTAGGAAACATAATTCTCTACAAAAACGGTCTCTTAACATTTTGCCATAGCTCGCTTCGTTTCCGAGATATTTGCAGTTATATCTCAAGGGAAGGGGCCTGACGGACATATTTCGAGATATTTCTTCTTCTTGTTGTTCTTCTTCTGCACAGCTAAGCTGGAAGTGGCATTTGCGGCTCGCACTAGTGCACAGTTATCTCAAAGAAAGGGGCCACGGTGTTTCTGTATCTCTATTATGTTGGTGCGTCTTCGGAACTTTTACATATCTCGATATATCTCGAAAACTACGCTTCTCATCAAAAAATATCATAGAACATAAATTATAGGAAACATAATTCTCTACAAAAAACGTCTCTTAACATTTTGCCATAGCTCGCTTCGTTTCCGAGATATTTGCAGATTTATCTCAAGGGAAGGGGCCTGACGGACATATTTCGATATATTTCTTCTTCTTGTTGTTCTTCTTCTGCACAGCTAAGCGGGAAGTGGCATTTGCGGCTCGCACTAGTGCACAGTTATCTCAAAGAAAGGGGCCACGGTGTTTCTGTATCTCTATTATGTTGGTGCGGCTTCGGAACTTTTAAGTATCTCGATGTATCTCGAAAACTACGCTTCTGATCAAAAAATATCATAGAACATAAATTGTAGGAAACATAATTCTCTACAAAAAACGTCTCTTAACATTTTGCCATAGCTCGCTTCGTTTCCGAGATATTTGCAGATTCAGCTCAAAGGAACTGGCCTGACGGACATATTTCGAGATATTTCTTCTTCTTGTTGTTCTTCTTCTGCACAGCTAAGCTGGAAGTGGCATTTGCGGCTCGCACTATTGCAGAGTTATCTCAAAGAAAGGGGCCACGGTGTTTCTGTATCTCTATTATGTTGGTGCGGCTTCGGAACTTTTAAATATCTCGATATATCTCGAAAACTACGCTTCTGATCAAAAAATATCATAGAACATAAATTGTAGGAAACATAATTCTCTACAAAAAAGGTCCCTTAACATTTTGCCATAGCTCGCTTCGTTTCCGAGATATTTGCAGATATATCTCAAGGGAAGGGGCTTGACGGACATATTTCGAGATATTTCTTCTTCTTGTTGTTCTTCTTCTGCACAGCTAAGCTGGAAGTGGCATTTACAGCTCGCAATAGTGCAGAGTTATCTCAAAGAAAGGGGCCACGGTGTTTCTGTATCTCTATTATGTTGGCGCGGCTTCGGAACTTTTAAATATCTTGATATATCTCGAGAACTACGCATCTGATCAAAAAATATCATAGAACATAAAAAGTAGGAAACTTAATTCTCTACAAAAAAGGTCTCTCAACATTTTGCCATAGCTCGCTTCGTTTCCGAGATATTTGCATATTTATTTCAAGGGAAGGGGCCTGACGGACATATTTCGAGATATTTTTTCTTCTTGGTGTTCTTCTTCTGCACAGCTAAGCTGGAAGTGGCATTTGCGGCTCGCACTAGTGCACAGTTATCTCAAAGAAAGGGGCCACGGTGTTTCTGTATCTCTATTATGTTGGTGCGGCTTCGGAACTTTTAAATATCTCGATATATCTCGAAAACTACGCTTCTGATCAAAAAATATCATAGAACATAAATTGTAGGAAACATAATTCTCTACCAAAAAGGTCTCTTAACATTTTGCCATAGCTCGCTTCGTTTCCGAGATATTTGCAGATATATCTCAAGGGAAGGGGCCTGACGGACATATTTCGAGATATTTCTTCTTCTTGTTGTTCTTCTTCTGCACAGCTAAGCTGGAAGTGGCATTTGCGGCTCGCACTATTGCAGAGTTATCTCAAAGAAAGGGGCCACGGTGTTTCTGTATCTCTATTATGTTGGTGCGGCTTCGGAACTTTTAAATATCTCGATATATCTCGAAAACTACGCTTCTGATCAAAAAATATCATAGAACATAAATTGTAGGAAACATAATTCTCTACAAAAAAGGTCCCTTAACATTTTGCCATAGCTCGCTTCGTTTCCGAGATATTTGCAGATATATCTCAAGGGAAGGGGCTTGACGGACATATTTCGAGATATTTCTTCTTCTTGTTGTTCTTCTTCTGCACAGCTAAGCTGGAAGTGGCATTTACAGCTCGCAATAGTGCAGAGTTATCTCAAAGAAAGGGGCCACGGTGTTTCTGTATCTCTATTATGTTGGCGCGGCTTCGGAACTTTTAAATATCTTGATATATCTCGAGAACTACGCATCTGATCAAAAAATATCATAGAACATAAAAAGTAGGAAACTTAATTCTCTACAAAAAAGGTCTCTCAACATTTTGCCATAGCTCGCTTCGTTTCCGAGATATTTGCATATTTATTTCAAGGGAAGGGGCCTGACGGACATATTTCGAGATATTTTTTCTTCTTGGTGTTCTTCTTCTGCACAGCTAAGCTGGAAGTGGCATTTGCGGCTCGCACTAGTGCACAGTTATCTCAAAGAAAGGGGCCACGGTGTTTCTGTATCTCTATTATGTTGGTGCGGCTTCGGAACTTTTAAATATCTCGATATATCTCGAAAACTACGCTTCTGATCAAAAAATATCATAGAACATAAATTGTAGGAAACATAATTCTCTACCAAAAAGGTCTCTTAACATTTTGCCATAGCTCGCTTCGTTTCCGAGATATTTGCAGATATATCTCAAGGGAAGGGGCCTGACGGACATATTTCGAGATATTTCTTCTTCTTGTTGTTCTTCTTCTGCACAGCTAAGCTGGAAGTGGCATTTACAGCTCGCAATAGTGCAGAGTTATCTCAAAGAAAGGGGCCACGGTGTTTCTGTATCTCTATTATGTTGGTGCGGCTTCGGAACTTTTAAATATCTTGATATATCTCGAGAACTACGCATCTGATCAAAAAATATCATAGAACATGAAAAGTAGGAAACATAATTCTCTACAAAAACGGTCTCTTAACATTTTGCCATAGCTCGCTTCGTTTCCGAGATATTTGCAGATATATCTCAAGGGAAGGGGCCTGACGGACATATTTCGAGATATTTCTTCTTCTTGTTGTTCTTCTTCTGCACAGCTAAGCTGGAAGTGGCATTTGCGGCTCGCACTAGTGCACAGTTATCTCAAAGAAAGGGGCCACGGTGTTTCTGTATCTCTATTATGTTGGTGCGTCTTCGGAACTTTTAAATATCTTGATATATCTCGAGAACTACGCGTCTGATCAAAAAATATCATAGAATATAAAAAGTAGGAAACATAATTCTCTACAAAAAAGGTCTCTTAACATTTTGCCATAGCTCGCTTCGTTTCCGAGATATTTGCAGATTTATCTCAAGGGAAGGGGCCTGACGGACATATTTCGAGATATTTCTTCTTCTTGTTGTTCTTCTTCTGCACAGCTAAGCTGGAAGTGGCATTTGCGGCTCGCACTAGTGCACAGTTATCTCAAAGAAAGGGGCCACGGTGTTTCTGTATCTCTATTATGTTGGTGCGGCTTCGGAACTTTTAAGTATCTCGATATATCTCGAAAACTACGCTTCTGATCAAAAAATATCATAGAACATAAATTGTAGGAAACATAATTCTCTACAAAAAACGTCTCTTAACATTTTGCCATAGCTCGCTTCGTTTCCGAGATATTTGCAGATTCAGCTCAAAGGAACTGGCCTGACGGACATATTTCGAGATATTTCTTCTTCTTGTTGTTCTTCCTCTGCACAGCTAAGCTGGAAGTGGCATTTGCAGCTCGCAATAGTGCAGAGTTATCTCAAAGAAAGGGGCCACGGTGTTTCTGTATCTCTATTATGTTGGTGCGGCTCCGGAACTTTTAAATATCTTGATATATCTCGAGAACTACGCACCTGATCAAAAAATATCATAGAACATAAAAAGTAGGAAACTTAATTCTCTACAAAAAAGGTCTCTCAATATTTTGCCATAGCTCGCTTCGTTTCCGAGATATTTGCATATCTATCTCAAGGGAAGGGGCCTGACGGACATATTTCGAGATATTTCTTCTTCTTGTTGTTCTTCTTCTGCACAGCTAAGCTGGAAGTGGCATTTGCGGCTCGCACTATTGCAGAGTTATCTCAAAGAAAGGGGCCACGGTGTTTCTGTATCTCTATTATGTTGGTGCGGCTTCGGACCTTTTAAATATCTCGATATATCTCGAAAACTACGCTTCTGATCAAAAAATATCATAGAACATAAATTGTAGGAAACATAATTCTCTACAAAAAAGGTCCCTTAACATTTTGCCATAGCTCGCTTCGTTTCCGAGATATTTGCAGATATATCTCAAGGGAAGGGGCCTGACGGATATATTTCGAGATATTTCTTCTTCTTGTTGTTCTTCTTCTGCACAGCTAAGCTGGAAGTGGCATTTACAGCTCGCAATAGTGCAGAGTTATCTCAAAGAAAGGGGCCACGGTGTTTCTGTATCTCTATTATGTTGGTGCGGCTTCGGAACTTTTAAATATCTTGATATATCTCGAGAACTACGCATCTGATCAAAAAATATCATAGAACATGAAAAGTAGGAAACTTAATTCTCTACAAAAAAGGTCTCTTAACATTTTGCCATAGCTCTCTTCGTTTCCGAGATATTTGCAGATTTATCTCAAGGGAAGGGGCCTGACGGACATATTTCGAGATATTTCTTCTTCTTGTTGTTCTTCTTCTGCACAGCTAAGCTGGAAGTGGTATTTGCAGCTCGCAATAGTGCAGAGTTATCTCAAAGAAAGAGGCCACGGTGTTTCTGTATCTCTATTATGTTGGTGCGGCTTCGGAACTTTTAAATATCTTGATATATCTCGAGAACTACGCGTCTGATCAAAAAATATCATAGAACATAAAAAGTAGGAAACATAATTCTCTACAAAAACGGTCTCTTAACATTTTGCCATAGCTCGCTTCGTTTCCGAGATATTTGCAGATATATCTCAAGGGAAGGGGCCTGACGGACATATTTCGAGATATTTCTTCTTCTTGTTGTTCTTCTTCTGCACAGCTAAGCTGGAAGTGGCATTTGCGGCTCGCACTAGTGCACAGTTATCTCAAAGAAAGGGGCCACGGTGTTTCTGTATCTCTATTATGTTGGTGCGTCTTCGGAACTTTTAAATATCTTGATATATCTCGAGAACTACGCGTCTGATCAAAAAATATCATAGAACATAAAAAGTAGGAAACATAATTCTCTACAAAAACGGTCTCTTAACATTTTGCCATAGCTCGCTTCGTTTCCGAGATATTTGCAGATATATCTCAAGGGAAGGGGCCTGACGGACATATTTCGAGATATTTCTTCTTCTTGTTGTTCTTCTTCTGCACAGCTAAGCTGGAAGTGGCATTTGCGGCTCGCACTAGTGCACAGTTATCTCAAAGAAAGGGGCCACGGTGTTTCTGTATCTCTATTATGTTGGTGCGTCTTCGGAACTTTTACATATCTCGATATATCTCGAAAACTACGCTTCTGATCAAAAAATATCATAGAACATAAATTGTAGGAAACATAATTCTCTACAAAAAACGTCTCTTAACATTTTGCCATAGCTCGCTTCGTTTCCGAGATATTTGCAGATTTATCTCAAGGGAAGGGGCCTAACGGACATATTTCGAGATATTTCTTCTTCTTGTTGTTCTTCTTCTGCACAGCTAAGCTGGAAGTGGCATTTGCAGCTCGCAATAGTGCAGAGATATCTCAAAGAAAGGGGCCACGGTGTTTCTGTATCTCTATTATGTTGGTGCGGCTTCGGAACTTTTCAATATCTTGATATATCTCGAGAACTACGCGTCTGATCAAAAAATATCATAGAACATAAAAAGTAGGAAACATAATTCTCTACAAAAAAGGTCTCTTAACATTTTGCCATAGCTCGCTTCGTTTCCGAGATATTTGCAGATTTATCTCAAGGGAAGGGGCCTGACGGACATATTTCGAGATATTTCTTCTTCTTGTTGTTCTTCTTCTGCACAGCTAAGCTGGAAGTGGCATTTGCAGCTCGCAATAGTGCAGAGTCATCTCAAAGAAAGAGGCCACGGTGTTTCTGTATCTCTATTATGTTGGTGCGGCTTCGGAACTTTTAAATATCTTGATATATCTCGAGAACTACGCCTCTGATCAAAAAATATCATAGAACATAAAAAGTAGGAAACATAATTCTCTACAAAAACGGTCTCTTAACATTTTGCCATAGCTCGCTTCGTTTCCGAGATATTTGCAGATATATCTCAAGGGAAGGGGCCTGACGGACATATTTCGAGATATTTCTTCTTCTTGTTGTTCTTCTTCTGCACAGCTAAGCTGGAAGTGGCATTTGCGGCTCGCACTAGTGCACAGTTATCTCAAAGAAAGGGGCCACGGTGTTTCTGTATCTCTATTATGTTGGTGCGTCTTCGGAACTTTTACATATCTCGATATATCTCGAAAACTACGCTTCTGATCAAAAAATATCATAGAACATAAATTGTAGGAAACATAATTCTCTACAAAAAATGTCTCTTAACATTTTGCCATAGCTCGCTTCGTTTCCGAGATATTTGCAGATTTATCTCAAGGGAAGGGGCCTAACGGACATATTTCGAGATATTTCTTCTTCTTGTTGTCCTTCTTCTGCACAGCTAAGCTGGAAGTGGCATTTGCAGCTCGCAATAGTGCAGAGATATCTCAAAGAAAGGGGCCACGGTGTTTCTGTATCTCTATTATGTTGGTGCGGCTTCGGAACTTTTAAATATCTTGATATATCTCGAGAACTACGCGTCTGAACAAAAAATATCATAGAACATAAAAAGTAGGAAACATAATTCTCTACAAAAAAGGTCTCTTAACATTTTGCCGTAGCTCGCTTCGTTTCCGAGATATTTGCAGATTTATCTCAAGGGAAGGGGCCTGACGGACATATTTCGAGATATTTCTTCTTCTTGTTGTTCTTCTTCTGCACAGCTAAGCTGGAAGTGGCATTTGCGGCTCGCACTAGTGCACAGTTATCTCAAAGAAAGGGGCCACGGTGTTTCTGTATCTCTATTATGTTGGTGCGGCTTCGGAACTTTTAAATATCTCGATATATCTCGAAAACTACGCTTTTGATCAAAAAATATCATAGAACGTAAATTGTAGGAAACATTATTCTCTACAAAAAAGGTCTCTTAACATTTTGCCATAGCTCGCTTCGTTTCCAAGATATTTGCAGATTCATCTCAAGGGAAGGGGTCTGACGGACATATTTCGAGATATTTCTTCTTCTTGTTGTTCTTCTTCTGCACAGCTAAGCTCGAAGCGGCATTTGCAGCTCGCAATAGTGCAGAGTTATCTCAAAGAAAGGGGCCACGGTGTTTCTGTATCTCTATTATGTTGGTGCGGCTTCGGAACTTTTAAATATCTCGATATATCTCGAAAACTACGCTTCTGATCAAAAAATATCATAGAACGTAAATTGTAGGAAACATTATTCTCTACAAAAAAGGTCTCTTAACATTTTGCCATAGCTCGCTTCGTTTCCAAGATATTTGCAGATTCATCTCAAGGGAAGGGGTCTGACGGACATATTTCGAGATATTTCTTCTTCTTGTTGTTCTTCTTCTGCACAGCTAAGCTCGAAGCGGCATTTGCAGCTCGCAATAGTGCAGAGTTATCTCAAAGAAAGAGGCCACGGTGTTTCTGTACCTCTATTATGTTGGTGCAGCTTCGGAACTTTTAAATATCTTGATATATCTCGAGAACTACGCATCTGATCAAAAAATATCATATTACATAAAAAGTAGGAAACTTAATTCTCTACAAGAAAGGTCTCTAAACATTTTGCCATAGCTCGCTTCGTTTCCGAGATATTTGCAGATTTATCTCAAGGGAAGGGGCCTGACGGACATATTTCGAGATATTTCTTCTTCTTGTTGTTCTTCTTCTGCACAGCTAAGCTGGAAGTGGCATTTACAGCTCGCAATAGTGCAGAGTTATCTCAAAGAAAGGGGCCACGGTGTTTCTGTATCTCTATTATGTTGGTGCGGCTTCGGAACTTTTAAATATCTTGATATATCTCGAGAACTACGCATCTGATCAAAAAATATCATAGAACATGAAAAGTAGGAAACTTAATTCTCTACAAAAAAGGTCTCTTAACATTTTGCCATAGCTCTCTTCGTTTCCGAGATATTTGCAGATTTATCTCAAGGGAAGGGGCCTGACGGACATATTTCGAGATATTTCTTCTTCTTGTTGTTCTTCTTCTGCACAGCTGAGCTGGAAGTGGCATTTGCGGCTCGCACTAGTGCAGAGTTATCTCAAAGAAAGGGGCCACGGTGTTTCTGTATCCCTATTATGTTGGTGCGGCTTCGGAACTTTTAAATATCTTGATATATCTCGAGAACTACGCATCTGATCAAAAAATATCATAGAACATAAAAAGTAGGAAACTTAATTCTCTACAAAAAAGGTCTCTTAACATTTTGCCATAGTTCGCTTCGTTTCCGAGATATTTGCATATTTATCTCAAGGGAAGGGGCCTGACGGACATATTTCGAGATATTTCTTCTTCTTGTTGTTCTTCTTCTGCACAGCTAAGCTGGAAGTGGCATTTGCGGCTCGCACTAGTGCAGAGTTATCTCAAAGAAAGGGGCCACGGTGTTTCTGTATCTTTATTATGTTGGTGCGGCTTCGGAACTTTTAAATATCTTGATATATCTCGAGAACTACGCATCTGATCAAAAAATATCATAGAACATAAAAAGTAGGAAACTTAATTCTCTACAAAAAAGGTCTCTTAACATTTTGCCATAGCTCGCTTCGTTTCCGAGATATTTGCAGATTTATCTCAAGGGAAGGGGCCTGACGGACATATTTCGAGATATTTCTTCTTCTTGTTGTTCTTCTTCTGCACAGCTGAGCTGGAAGTGGCATTTGCAGGTCGCAATAGTGCAGAGTTATCTCAAAGAAAGGGGCCACGGTGTTTCTGTATCTCTATTATGTTGGTGCGGCTACGGAACTTTTAAATATCTCGATATATCTCGAAAACTACGCTTCTGATCAAAAAATATCATAGAACGTAAATTGTAGAAAACATTATTCTCTACAAAAAAGGTCTGTTAACATTTTGCCATAGCTCGCTTCGTTTCCAAGATATTTGCAGATTCATCTCAAGGGAAGGGGTCTGACGGACATATTTCGAGATATTTCTTCTTCTTGTTGTTCTTCTTCTGCACAGCTAAGCTCGAAGCGGCATTTGCAGCTCGCAATAGTGCAGAGTTATCTCAAAGAAAGAGGCCACGGTGTTTCTGTACCTCTATTATGTTGGTGCAGCTTCGGAACTTTTAAATATCTTGATATATCTCGAGAACTACGCATCTGATCAAAAAATATCATACTACATAAAAAGTAGGAAACTTAATTCTCTACAAGAAAGGTCTCTAAACATTTTGCCATAGCTCGCTTCGTTTCCGAGATATTTGCAGATTTATCTCAAGGGAAGGGGCCTGACGGACATATTTCGAGATATTTCTTCTTCTTGTTGTTCTTCTTCTGCACAGCTAAGCTGGAAGTGGCATTTGCGGCACGCACTGGTGCACAGTTATCTCAAAGAAAGGGGCCACGGTGTTTCTGTATCTCTATTATGTTGGTGCGTCTTCGGAACTTTTAAATATCTCGATATATCTCGAAAACTACGCTTCTGATCAAAAAATATCATAGAACATAAATTGTAGGAAACATAATTCTCTACAAAAAACGTCTCTTAACATTTTGCCATAGCTCGCTTCGTTTCCGAGATATTTGCAGATTCACCTCAAAGGAACTGGCCTGACGGACATATTTCGAGATATTTCTTCTTCTTGTTGTTCTTCTTCTGCACAGCTGAGCTGGAAGTGGCATTTGCAGGTCGCAATAGTGCAGAGTTATCTCAAAGATAGGGGCCACGGTGTTTCTGTATCTCTATTATGTTGGTGCGGCTTCGGAACTTTTAAATATCTCGATATATCTCGAAAACTACGCTTCTGATCAAAAAATATCATAGAACGTAAATTGTAGGAAATATTATTCTCTACAAAAAAGGTCTCTCAACGTTTTGCCATAGCTCGCTTCGTTTCCGAGATATTTGCAGATTCATCTCAAGGGAAGGGGTCTGACGGACATATTTCGAGATATTTCTTCTTCTTGTTGTTCTTCTTCTGCACAGCTAAGCTGGAAGTGGCATTTGCGGCTCGCACTAGTGCAGAGTTATCTCAAAGAAAGGGGCCACGGTGTTTCTGTATCCCTATTATGTTGGTGCGGCTTCGGAACTTTTAAATATCTTGATATATCTCGAGAACTACGCATCTGATCAAAAAATATCATAGAACATAAAAAGCAGGAAACTTAATTCTCTACAAAAAAGGTCTCTTAACATTTTGCCATAGCTCGCTTCGTTTCCGAGATATTTGCATATTTATCTCAAGGGAAGGGGCCTGACGGACATATTTCGAGATATTTCTTCTTCTTGTTGTTCTTCTTCTGCACAGCTAAGCTGGAAGTGGCATTTGCGGCTCGCACTAGTGCAGAGTTATCTCAAAGAAAGGGGCCACGGTGTTTCTGTATCTTTATTATGTTGGTGCGGCTTCGGAACTTTTAAATATCTTGATATATCTCGAGAACTACGCATCTGATCAAAAAATATCATAGAACATAAAAAGTAGGAAACTTAATTCTCTACAAAAAAGGTCTCTTAACATTTTGCCATAGCTCGCTTCGTTTCCGAGATATTTGCAGATTTATCTCAAGGGAAGGGGCCTGACGGACATATTTCGAGATATTTCTTCTTCTTGTTGTTCTTCTTCTGCACAGCTAAGCTGGAAGTGGCATTTGCAGCTCGCAATAGTGCAGAGTTATCTCAAAGAGAGGGGCCACGGTGTTTCTGTATCTCTATTATGTTGGTGCGGCTTCGGAACTTTTAAATATCTTGATATATCTCGAGAACTACGCATGTGATCAAAAAATATCATAGAAGATAAATTGTAGGAAACATAATTCTCTACAAAAAACGTCTCTTAACAGTTTGCCATAGCTCGCTTCGTTTCCGAGATATTTGCAGATTCAGCTCAAAGGAACTGGCCTGACGGACATATTTCGAGATATTTCTTCTTCTTGTTGTTCTTCCTCTGCACAGCTAAGCTGGAATGGCATTTGCAGCTCGCAATAGTGCAGAGTTATCTCAAAGAAAGGGGCCACGGTGTTTCTGTATCTCTATTATGTTGGTGCGGCTTCGGAACTTTTAAATATCTTGATATATCTCGAGAACTACGCATCTGATCAAAAAATATCATACTACATAAAAAGTAGGAAACTTAATTCTCTACAAGAAAGGTCTCTAAACATTTTGCCATAGCTCGCTTCGTTTCCGAGATATTTGCAGATTTATCTCAAGGGAAGGGGCCTGACGGACATATTTCGAGATATTTCTTCTTCTTGTTGTTCTTCTTCTGCACAGCTAAGCTGGAAGTGGCATTTGCAGCTCGCAATAGTGCAGAGTTATCTCAAAGAGAGGGGCCACGGTGTTTCTGTATCTCTATTATGTTGGTGCGGCTTCGGAACTTTTAAATATCTTGATATATCTCGAGAACTACGCATGTGATCAAAAAATATCATAGAAGATAAATTGTAGGAAACATAATTCTCTACAAAAAACGTCTCTTAACAGTTTGCCATAGCTCGCTTCGTTTCCGAGATATTTGCAGATTCAGCTCAAAGGAACTGGCCTGACGGACATATTTCGAGATATTTCTTCTTCTTGTTGTTCTTCCTCTGCACAGCTAAGCTGGAATGGCATTTGCAGCTCGCAATAGTGCAGAGTTATCTCAAAGAAAGGGGCCACGGTGTTTCTGTATCTCTATTATGTTGGTGCGGCTTCGGAACTTTTAAATATCTTGATATATCTCGAGAACTACGCATCTGATCAAAAAATATCATACTACATAAAAAGTAGGAAACTTAATTCTCTACAAGAAAGGTCTCTAAACATTTTGCCATAGCTCGCTTCGTTTCCGAGATATTTGCAGATTTATCTCAAGGGAAGGGGCCTGACGGACATATTTCGAGATATTTCTTCTTCTTGTTGTTCTTCTTCTGCACAGCTAAGCTGGAAGTGGCATTTGCGGCTCGCACTAGTGCAGAGTTATCTCAAAGAAAGGGGCCACGGTGTTTCTGTATCTTTATTATGTTGGTGCGGCTTCGGAACTTTTAAATATCTTGATATATCTCGAGAACTACGCATCTGATCAAAAAATATCATAGAACATAAAAAGTAGGAAACTTAATTGTCTACAAAAAAGGTCTCTTAACATTTTGCCATAGCTCGCTTCGTTTCCGAGATATTTGCAGATTTATCTCAAGGGAAGGGGCCTGACGGACATATTTCGAGATATTTCTTCTTCTTGTTGTTCTTCTTCTGCACAGCTGAGCTGGAAGTGGCATTTGCAGGTCGCAATAGTGCAGAGTTATCTCAAAGAAAGGGGCCACGGTGTTTCTGTATCTCTATTATGTTGGTGCGGCTACGGAACTTTTAAATATCTCGATATATCTCGAAAACTACGCTTCTGATCAAAAAATATCATACAACGTAAATTGTAGAAAACATTATTCTCTACAAAAAAGGTCTCTTAACATTTTGCCATAGCTCGCTTCGTTTCCAAGATATTTGCAGATTCATCTCAAGGGAAGGGGTCTGACGGACATATTTCGAGATATTTCTTCTTCTTGTTGTTCTTCTTCTGCACAGCTAAGCTCGAGGCGGCATTTGCAGCTCGCAATAGTGCAGAGTTATCTCAAAGAAAGAGGCCACGGTGTTTCTGTACCTCTATTATGTTGGTGCAGCTTCGGAACTTTTAAATATCTTGATATATCTCAAGAACTACGCATCTGATCAAAAAATATCATACTACATAAAAAGTAGGAAACTTAATTCTCTACAAGAAAGGTCTCTAAACATTTTGCCATAGCTCGCTTCGTTTCCGAGATATTTGCAGATTTATCTCAAGGGAAGGGGCCTGACGGACATATTTCGAGATATTTCTTCTTCTTGTTGTTCTTCTTCTGCACAGCTAAGCTGGAAGTGGCATTTGCAGCTCGCAATAGTGCAGAGTTATCTCAAAGAGAGGGGCCACGGTGTTTCTGTATCTCTATTATGTTGGTGCGGCTTCGGAACTTTTAAATATCTTGATATATCTCGAGAACTACGCATCTGATCAAAAAATATCATAGAAGATAAATTGTAGGAAACATAATTCTCTACAAAAAACGTCTCTTAACAGTTTGCCATAGCTCGCTTCGTTTCCGAGATATTTGCAGATTCAGCTCAAAGGAACTGGCCTGACGGACATATTTCGAGATATTTCTTCTTCTTGTTGTTCTTCCTCTGCACAGCTAAGCTGGAATGGCATTCGCAGCTCGCAATAGTGCAGAGTTATCTCAAAGAAAGGGGCCACGGTGTTTCTGTATCTCTATTATGTTGGTGCGGCTTCGGAACTTTTAAATATCTTGATATATCTCGAGAACTACGCATCTGATCAAAAAATATCATACTACATAAAAAGTAGGAAACTTAATTCTCTACAAGAAAGGTCTCTAAACATTTTGCCATAGCTCGCTTCGTTTCCGAGATATTTGCAGATTTATCTCAAGGGAAGGGGCCTGACGGACATATTTCGAGATATTTCTTCTTCTTGTTGTTCTTCTTCTGCACAGCTAAGCTGGAAGTGGCATTTGCAGCTCGCAATAGTGCAGAGTTATCTCAAAGAGAGGGGCCACGGTGTTTCTGTATCTCTATTATGTTGGTGCGGCTTCGGAACTTTTAAATATCTTGATATATCTCGAGAACTACGCATCTGATCAAAAAATATCATAGAAGATAAATTGTAGGAAACATAATTCTCTACAAAAAACGTCTCTTAACAGTTTGCCATAGCTCGCTTCGTTTCCGAGATATTTGCAGATTCAGCGCAAAGGAACTGGCCTGACGGACATATTTCGAGATATTTCTTCTTCTTGTTGTTCTTCCTCTGCACAGCTAAGCTGGAATGGCATTTGCAGCTCTCACTAGTGCAGAGTTATCTCAGAGAAAGGGGCCACGGTGTTTCTGTATCTCTATTATGTTGGTGCGGCTTCGGAACTTTTAAATATCTCGATATATCACGAAAACTACGCTTCTGATCAAAAAATATCATAGAACATAAATTGTAGGAAACATAATTCTCTACAAAAAAGGTCTCTTAACATTTTGCCATAGCTCGCTTCGTTTCCGAGATATTTGCAGATATATCTCAAGGGAAGGGGCCTCACGGACATATTTCGAGATATTTCTTCTTCTTGTTGTTCTTCTTCTGCACAGCTAAGCTGGAAGTGGCATTTGCAGCTCGCAATAGTGCAGAGTTATCTCAAAGTAAGGGGCCACGGTGTTTCTGTATCTCTATTATGTTGGTGCGGCTTCGGAACTTTTAAATATCTTGATATATCTCGAGAACTACGCGTCTGATCAAAAAATATCATAGAACATAAGAAGTAGGAAACATAATTCTCTACAAAAACGGTCTCTTAACATTTTGCCATAGCTCGCTTCGTTTCCGAGATATTTGCAGATATATCTCAAGGGAAGGGGCCTGACGGACATATTTCGAGATATTTCTTTTTCTTGTTGTTCTTCTTCTGCACAGCTAAGCTGGAAGTGGCATTTGCGGCTCGCACTGGTGCACAGTTATCTCAAAGGAAGGGGCCACGGTGTTTCTGTATCTCTATTATGTTGGTGCGGCTTCGGAACTTTTAAATATCTCGATATATCTCGAAAACTACGCTTCTGATAAAAAAATATCATAGAAACTAAATTGTAGGAAACATAATTCTCTACAAAAAAGGTCTCTTAACATTTTGCCATAGCTCGCTTCGTTTCCGAGATATTTGCAGATATATCTCAAGGGAAGGGGCCTGACGGACATATTTCGAGATATTTCTTCTTCTTGTTGTTCTTCTGCACAGCTAAGCTGGAAGTGGCATTTGCAGCTCGCAATAGTGCAGAGTTATCTCAAAGAAAGGGGCCACGGTGTTTCTGTATCTCTATTATGTTGGTGCGGCTTCGGAACTTTTAAATATCTTGATATATCTCGAGAACTACGCATCTGATCAAAAAATATCATACAACATAAAAAGTAGGAAACTTAATTCTCTACAAAAAAGGTCTCTTAACATTTTGCCATAGCTCGCTTCGTTTCCGAGATATTTGCATATTTATCTCAAGGGAAGGGGCCTGACGGACATATTTCGAGATATTTCTTCTTCTTGTTGTTCTTCTTCTGCACAGCTAAGCTGGAAGTGGCATTTACAGCTCGCAATAGTGCAGAGTTATCTCAAAGAAAGGGGCCACGGTGTTTCTGTATCTCTATTATGTTGGTGCGGCTTCGGAACTTTTAAATATCTTGATATATCTCGAGAACTACGCATCTGATCAAAAAATATCATAGAACATGAAAAGTAGGAAACTTAATTCTCTACAAAGAAGGTCTCTTAACATTTTGCCATAGCTCTCTTCGTTTCCGAGATATTTGCAGATTTATCTCAAGGGAAGGGGCCTGACGGACATATTTCGAGATATTTCTTCTTCTTGTTGTTCTTCTTCTGCACAGCTAAGCTGGAAGTGGCATTTGCAGCTCGCAATAGTGCAGAGTTATCTCAAAGAAAGGGGCCACGGTGTTTCTGTATCTCTATTATGATGGTGCGGCTTCGGAACTTTTAAATATCTTGATATATCTCGAGAACTACGCATCGGATCAAAAAATATCATAGAACATAAAAAGTAGGAAACTTAATTCTCTACAAAAAAGGTTTCTTAACATTTTGCCATAGCTCGCTTCGTTTCCGAGATATTTGCATATTTATCTCAAGGGAAGGGGCCTGACGGACATATTTCGAGATATTTCTTCTTCTTGTTGTTCTTCTTCTGCACAGCTAAGCTGGAAGTGGCATTTACAGCTCGCAATAGTGCAGAGTTATCTCAAAGAAAGGGGCCACGGTGTTTCTGTATCTCTATTATGTTGGTGCGGCTTCGGAACTTTTAAATATCTCGATATATCTCGAAAACTACGCTTCTGATCAAAAAATATCATAGAACCTAAATTGTAGGAAACATAATTCTCTACAAAAAAGGTCTCTTAACATTTTGCCATAGCTCGCTTCGTTTCCGAGATATTTGCAGATATATCTCAAGGGAAGGGGCCTGACGGACATATTTCGAGATATTTCTTCTTCTTGTTGTTCTTCTTCTGCACAGCTGAGCTGGAAGTGGCATTTGCAGGTCGCAATAGTGCAGAGTTATCTCAAAGAAAGGGGCCACGGTGTTTCTGTATCTCTATTATGTTGGTGCGGCTACGGAACTTTTAAATATCTCGATATATCTCGAAAACTACGCTTCTGATCAAAAAATATCATACAACGTAAATTGTAGAAAACATTATTCTCTACAAAAAAGGTCTCTTAACATTTTGCCATAGCTCGCTTCGTTTCCAAGATATTTGCAGATTCATCTCAAGGGAAGGGGTCTGACGGACATATTTCGAGATATTTCTTCTTCTTGTTGTTCTTCTTCTGCACAGCTAAGCTCGAAGCGGCATTTGCAGCTCGCAATAGTGCAGAGTTATCTCAAAGAAAGAGGCCACGGTGTTTCTGTACCTCTATTATGTTGGTGCAGCTTCGGAACTTTTAAATATCTTGATATATCTCAAGAACTACGCATCTGATCAAAAAATATCATACTACATAAAAAGTAGGAAACTTAATTCTCTACAAGAAAGGTCTCTAAACATTTTGCCATAGCTCGCTTCGTTTCCGAGATATTTGCAGATTTATCTCAAGGGAAGGGGCCTGACGGACATATTTCGAGATATTTCTTCTTCTTGTTGTTCTTCTTCTGCACAGCTAAGCTGGAAGTGGCATTTGCGGCTCGCACTGGTGCACAGTTATCTCAAAGAAAGGGGCCACGGTGTTTCTGTATCTCTATTATGTTGGTGCGTCTTCGGAACTTTTAAATATCTCGATATATCTCGAAAACTACGCTTCTGATCAAAAAATATCATAGAACATAAATTGTAGGAAACATAATTGTCTACAAAAAATGTCTCTTAACATTTTGCCATAGCTCGCTTCGTTTCCGAGATATTTGCAGATTCACCTCAAAGGAACTGGCCTGACGGACATATTTCGAGATATTTCTTCTTCTTGTTGTTCTTCTTCTGCACAGCTGAGCTGGAAGTGGCATTTGCGGCTCGCACTAGTGCAGAGTTATCTCAAAGAAAGGGGCCACGGTGTTTCTGTATCCCTATTATGTTGGTGCGGCTTCGGAACTTTTAAATATCTTGATATATCTCGAGAACTACGCATCTGATCAAAAAATATCATAGAACATAAAAAGTAGGAAACTTAATTCTCTACAAAAAAGGTCTCTTAACATTTTGCCATAGCTCGCTTCGTTTCCGAGATATTTGCATATTTATCTCAAGGGAAGGGGCCTGACGGACATATTTCGAGATATTTCTTCTTCTTGTTGTTCTTCTTCTGCACAGCTGAGCTGGAAGTGGCATTTGCAGGTCGCAATAGTGCAGAGTTATCTCAAAGAAAGGGGCCACGGTGTTTCTGTATCTCTATTATGATGGTGCGGCTACGGAACTTTTAAATATCTCGATATATCTCGAAAACTACGCTTCTGATCAAAAAATATCATAGAACGTAAATTGTAGGAAATATTATTCTCTACAAAAAAGGTCTCTCAACATTTTGCCATAGCTCGCTTCGTTTCCGAGATATTTGCAGATTCATCTCAAGGGAAGGGGTCTGACGGACATATTTCGAGATATTTCTTCTTCTTGTTGTTCTTCTTCTGCACAGCTAAGCTCGAAGTGGCATTTGCAGCTCGCAATAGTGCAGAGTTATCTCAAAGAAAGAGGCCACGGTGTTTCTGTACCTCTATTATGTTGGTGCAGCTTCGGAACTTTTAAATATCTTGATATATCTCGAGAACTACGCATCTGATCAAAAAATATCATCGAACATAAAAAGTAGGAAACTTAATTCTCTACAAAAAAGGTCTCTTAACATTTTGCCATAGCTCGCTTCGTTTCCGAGATATTTGCAGATTTATCTCAAGGGAAGTGGCCTGACGGACATATTTCGAGATATTTCTTCTTCTTGTTGTTCTTCTTCTGCACAGCTAAGCTGGAAGTGGCATTTGCAGCTCGCAATAGTGCAGAGTTATCTCAAAGAGAGGGGCCACGGTGTTTCTGTATCTCTATTATGTTTGGTGCGGCTTCGGAACTTTTAAGTATCTTGATCTATCTCGAGAACTACGCTTCTGATCAAAAAATATCATAGAACATAAATTGTAGGAAACATAATTCTCTACAAAAAACGTCTCTTAACATTTTGCCATAGCTCGCTTCGTTTCCGAGATATTTGCAGATACAGCTCAAAGGAAGTGGCCTGACGGACATATTTCGAGATATTTCTTCTTCTTGTTGTTCTTCCTCTGCGCAGCTAAGCTGGAAGTGGCATTTGCAGCTCGCAATAGTGCAGAGTTATCTCAAAGAAAGGGGCCACGGTGTTTCTGTATCTCTATTATGTTGGTGCGGCTTCGGAACTTTTAAATATCTTGATATATCTCGAGAACTACGCATCTGATCAAAAAATATTATAGAACATAAAAAGTAGGAAACTTAATTCTCTACAAAAAAGGTCTCTTAACATTTTGCCATAGCTCGCTTCGTTTCCGAGATATTTGCATATTTATCTCAAGGGAAGGGGCCTGACGGACATATTTCGAGATATTTCTTCTTCTTGTTGTTCTTCTTCTGCACAGCTAAACTGGAAGTGGCATTTCCAGCTCGCAATAGTGCAGAGTTATCTCAAAGAAAGGGGCCACGGTGTTTCTGTATCTCTATTATGTTGGTGCGGCTTCGGAACTTTTAAATATCTTGATATATCTCGAGAACTACGCATCTGATCAAAAAATATCATAGAACATAAAAAGTAGGAAACTTAATTCTCTACAAAAAAGGTCTCTTAACATTTTGCCATAGCTCGCTTCGTTTCCGAGATATTTGCAGATTCATCTCAAGGGAAGGGGTCTGACGGACATATTTCGAGATATTTCTTCTTCTTGTTGTTCTTCTTCTGCACAGCTAAGCTCGAAGTGGCATTTGCAGCTCGCAATGGTGCAGAGTTATCTCAAAGAAAGAGGCCACGGTGTTTCTGTACCTCTATTATGTTGGTGCAGCTTCGGAACTTTTAAATATCTTGATGTATCTCGAGAACTACGCATCTGATCAAAAAATATCATCGAACATAAAAAGTAGGAAACATAATTCTCTACAAAAAAGGTCTCTTAACATTTTGCCATAGCTCGCTTCGTTTCCGAGATATTTGCAGATTTATCTCAAGGGAAGAGGCCTGACGGACATATTTCGAGATATTTCTTCTTCTTGTTGTTCTTCTTCTGCACAGCTAAGCTGGAAGTGGCATTTGCGGCTCGCACTAGTGCAGAGTTATCTCAAAGAAAGGGGCCACGGTGTTTCTGTATCCCTATTATGTTGGTGCGGCTTCAGAACTTTTAAATATCTCGATATATCTCGAAAACTACGCTTCTGATCAAAAAATATCATAGAACATAAATTGTAGGAAACATAATTCTCTACAAAAAACGTCTCTTAACATTTTGCCATAGCTCGCTTCGTTTCCGAGATATTTGCAGATTCAGCTCAAAGGAACTGGCCTGACGGACATATTTCGAGATATTTCTTCTTCTTGTTGTTCTTCCTCTGCACAGCTAAGCTGGAAGTGGCATTTGCAGCTCGCAATAGTGCAGAGTTATCTCAAAGAAAGGGGCCACGGTGTTTCTGTATCTCTATTATGTTGGTGCGGCTTCGGAACTTTTAAATATCTTGATATATCTCGAGAACTACGCATCTGATCAAAAAATATCATAGAACATAAAAAGTAGGAAACTTAATTCTCTACAAAAAAGGTCTCTTAACATTTTGCCATAGCTCGCTTCGTTTCCGAGATATTTGCAGATTTATCTCAAGGCAAGGGGCCTGACGGACATATTTCGAGATATTTCTTCTTCTTGTTGTTCTTCTTCTGCATAGCTAAGCTGGAAGTGGCATTTGCGGCTCGCACTAGTGCAGAGTTATCTCAAAGAAAGGGGCCACGGTGTTTCTGTATCTCTATTATGTTGGTGCGTCTTCGGAACTTTTAAATATCTCGATATATCTCCAGAACTACGCTTCTGATCAAAAAATATCATAGAACATAAATTGTAGGAAACATAATTCTCTACAAAAAACGTCTCTTAACATTTTGCCACAGCCCGCTTCGTTTCCGACATATTTGCAGATACAGCTCAAAGGAACTGGCCTGACGGACATATTTCGAGATATTTCTTCTTCTTGTTGTTCTTCCTCTGCGCAGCTAAGCTGGAAGTGGCATTTGCAGCTCGCAATAGTGCAGAGTTATCTCAAAGAAAGGGGCCACGGTGTTTCTGTATCTCTATTATGTTGGTGCAGCTTCGGAACTTTTAAATATCTTGATGTATCTCGAGAACTACGCATCTGATCAAAAAATATCATCGAACATAAAAAGTAGGAAACATAATTCTCTACAAAAAAGGTCTCTTAACATTTTGCCATAGCTCGCTTCGTTTCCGAGATATTTGCAGATTTATCTCAAGGGAAGAGGCCTGACGGACATATTTCGAGATATTTCTTCTTCTTGTTGTTCTTCTTCTGCACAGCTAAGCTGGAAGTGGCATTTGCGGCTCGCACTAGTGCAGAGTTATCTCAAAGAAAGGGGCCACGGTGTTTCTGTATCCCTATTATGTTGGTGCGGCTTCAGAACTTTTAAATATCTCGATATATCTCGAAAACTACGCTTCTGATCAAAAAATATCATAGAACATAAATTGTAGGAAACATAATTCTCTACAAAAAACGTCTCTTAACATTTTGCCATAGCTCGCTTCGTTTCCGAGATATTTGCAGATTCAGCTCAAAGGAACTGGCCTGACGGACATATTTCGAGATATTTCTTCTTCTTGTTGTTCTTCCTCTGCACAGCTAAGCTGGAAGTGGCATTTGCAGCTCGCAATAGTGCAGAGTTATCTCAAAGAAAGGGGCCACGGTGTTTCTGTATCTCTATTATGTTGGTGCGGCTTCGGAACTTTTAAATATCTTGATATATCTCGAGAACTACGCATCTGATCAAAAAATATCATACAACATAAAAAGTAGGAAACTTAATTCTCTACAAAAAAGGTCTCTTAACATTTTGCCATAGCTCGCTTCGTTTCCGAGATATTTGCAGATTTATCTCAAGGCAAGGGGCCTGACGGACATATTTCGAGATATTTCTTCTTCTTGTTGTTCTTCTTCTGCATAGCTAAGCTGGAAGTGGCATTTGCGGCTCGCACTAGTGCAGAGTTATCTCAAAGAAAGGGGCCACGGTGTTTCTGTATCTCTATTATGTTGGTGCGGCTTCGGAACTTTTAAATATCTCGATATATCTCGAAAACTACGCTTCTGATCAAAAAAGATCATAGAACATAAATTGTAGGAAACATAATTCTCTACAAAAAAGGTCTCTTAACATTTTGCCATAGCTCGCTTCGTTCCCGAGATATTTGCAGATATATCTCAAGGGAAGGGGCCTGACGGACATATTTCGAGATATTTCTTCTTCTTGTTGTTCTTCTTCTGCACAGCTAAGCTGGAAGTGGCATTTACAGCTCGCAATAGTGCAGAGTTATCTCAAAGAAAGGGGCCACGGTGTTTCTGTATCTCTATTATGTTGGTGCGTCTTCGGAACTTTTAAATATCTCGATATATCTCCAGAACTACGCTTCTGATCAAAAAATATCATAGAACATAAATTGTAGGAAACATAATTCTCTACAAAAAACGTCTCTTAACATTTTGCCACAGCCCGCTTCGTTTCCGACATATTTGCAGATACAGCTCAAAGGAACTGGCCTGACGGACATATTTCGAGATATTTCTTCTTCTTGTTGTTCTTCCTCTGCGCAGCTAAGCTGGAAGTGGCATTTGCAGCTCGCAATAGTGCAGAGTTATCTCAAAGAAAGGGGCCACGGTGTTTCTGTATCTCTATTATGTTGGTGCGGCTTCGGAACTTTTAAATATCTTGATATATCTCGAGAACTAGGCATCTGATCAAAAAATATCATACAACATAAAAAGTAGGAAACTTAATTCTATACAAAAAAGGTCTCTTAACATTTTGCCATAGCTCGCTTCGTTTCCGAGATATTTGCATATTTATCTCAAGGGAAGGGGCCTGACGGACATATTTCGAGATATTTCTTCTTCTTGTTGTTCTTCTTCTGCACAGCTAAGCTGGAAGTGGCATTTGCGGCTCGCACTAGTGCAGAGTTATCTCAAAGAAAGGGGCCACGGTGTTTCTGTATCTTTATTATGTTGGTGCGGCTTCGGAACTTTTAAATATCTCGATATATCTCGAAAACTACGCTTCTGATCAAAAAATATCATAGAACGTAAATTGTAGGAAATATTATTCTCTACAAAAAAGGTCTCTCAACATTTTGCCATAGCTCGCTTCGTTTCCGAGATATTTGCAGATTCATCTCAAGGGAAGGGGTCTGACGGACATATTTCGAGATATTTCTTCTTCTTGTTGTTCTTCTTCTGCACAGCTAAGCTCGAAGTGGCATTTGCAGCTCGCAATAGTGCAGAGTTATCTCAAAGAAAGAGGCCACGGTGTTTCTGTACCTCTATTATGTTGGTGCAGCTTCGGAACTTTTAAGTATCTTGATATATCTCGAGAACTACGCATCTGATCAAAAAATATCATCGAACATAAAAAGTAGGCAACTTAATTCTCTACAAAAAAGGTCTCTTAACATTTTGCCATAGCTCGCTTCGTTTCCGAGATATTTGCAGATTTATCTCAAGGGAAGTGGCCTGACGGACATATTTCGAGATATTTCTTCTTCTTGTTGTTCTTCTTCTGCACAGCTAAGCTGGAAGTGGCATTTGCGGCTCGCACTAGTGCAGAGTTATCTCAAAGAAAGGGGCCACGGTGTTTCTGTATCTTTATTATGTTGGTGCGGCTTCGGAACTTTTAAATATCTCGATATATCTCGAAAACTACGCTTCTGATCAAAAAATATCATAGAACATAAAAAGTAGGAAACTTAATTCTCTACAAAAAAGGTCTCTTAACATTTTGCCATAGCTCGCTTCGTTTCCGAGATATTTGCAGATTTATCTCAAGGGAAGGGGCCTAACGGACATATTTCGAGATATTTCTTCTTCTTGTTGTTCTTCTTCTGCACAGCTAAACTGGAAGTGGCATTTCCAGCTCGCAATAGTGCAGAGTTATCTCAAAGAAAGGGGCCACGGTGTTTCTGTATCTCTATTATGTTGGTGCGGCTTCGGAACTTTTAAATATCTTGATATATCTCGAGAACTACGCGTCTGATCAAAAAATATCATAGAACATAAAAAGTAGGAAAGTTAATTCTCTACAAAAACGGTCTCTTAACATTTTGCCATAGCTCGCTTCGTTTCCGAGATATTTGCAGATATATCTCAAGGGAAGGGGCCTGACGGACATATTTTGAGATATTTCTTCTTCTTGTTGTTCTTCTTCTGCACAGCTAAGCTGGAAGTGGCATTTGCGGCTCGCACTAATGCAGAGTTATCTCAAAGAAAGGGGCCACGGTGTTTCTGTATCCCTATTATGTTGGTGCGGCTTCGGAACTTTT
Source organism: Osmia lignaria lignaria (assembly GCF_051020975.1). NCBI lineage: Eukaryota > Metazoa > Arthropoda > Insecta > Hymenoptera > Megachilidae > Osmia > Osmia lignaria. The sequence continues at coordinate 24,210,702 of NW_027478160.1, read as the reverse complement.
AAATATCTCGATATATCTCGAAAACTACGCTTCTGATCAAAAAATATCATAGAACATAAATTGTAGGAAACATAATTCTCTACAAAAAACGTCTCTCAACATTTTGCCATAGCTCGCTTCGTTTCCGAGATATTTGCAGATTCAGCTCAAAGGAACTGGCCTGACGGACATATTTCGAGATATTTCTTCTTCTTGTTGTTCTTCCTCTGCACAGCTAAGCTGGAAGTGGCATTTGCAGCTCGCAATAGTGCAGAGTTATCTCAAAGAAAGGGGCCACGGTGTTTCTGTATCTCTATTATGTTGGTGCGGCTTCGGAACTTTTAAATATCTTGATATATCTCGAGAACTACGCATCTGATGAAAAAATATCATAGAACATAAAAAGTAGAAAACTTAATTCTCTACAAAAAAGGTCTCTTAACATTTTGCCATAGCTCGCTTCGTTTCCGAGATATTTGCAGATTTATCTCAAGGGAAGGGGCCGGACGGACATATTTCGAGATATTTCTTCTTCTTGTTGTTCTTCTTCTGCACAGGTAAGCTGGAAGTGGCATTTACGGCTCGCACTAGTGCAGAGTTATCTCAACGAAAGGGGCCACGGTGTTTCTGTATCTCTATTATGTTGGTGCGGCTTCGGAACTTTTAAATATCTCGATATATCTCGAAAACTACGCTTCTGATCAAAAAATATCATAGAACATAAAAAGTAGGAAACTTAATTCTCTACAAAAAAGGTCTCTTAACATTTTGCCATAGCTCGCTTCGTTTCCGAGATATTTGCAGATTCATCTCAAGGGAAGGGGTCTGACGGACATATTTCGAGATATTTCTTCTTCTTGTTGTTCTTCTTCTGCACAGCTAAGCTCGAAGTGGCATTTGCAGCTCGCAATAGTGCAGAGTTATCTCAAAGAAAGAGGCCACGGTGTTTCTGTACCTCTATTATGTTGGTGCAGCTTCGGAACTTTTAAGTATCTTGATATATCTCGAGAACTACGCATCTGTTCAAAAAATATCATCGAACATAAAAAGTAGGCAACTTAATTCTATACAAAAAAGGTCTCTTAACATTTTGCCATAGCTCGCTTCGTTTCCGAGATATTTGCAGATTTATCTCAAGGGAAGTGGCCTGACGGACATATTTCGAGATATTTCTTCTTCTTGTTGTTCTTCTTCTGCACAGCTAAGCTGGAAGTGGCATTTGCAGCTCGCAATAGTGCAGAGTTATCCCAAAGAAAGGGGCCACGGTGTTTCTGTATCTCTATTATGTTGGTGCGGCTTCGGAACTTTTAAATATCTCGATATATCTCGAAAACTACGCTTCTGATCAAAAAATATCATAGAACATAAATTGTAGGAAACATAATTCTCTACAAAAAAGGTCTCTTAACATTTTGCCATAGCTCGCTTCGTTTCCGAGATATTTGCAGATTTATCTCACGGGAAGGGTCCTGATGGACATATTTCGAGATATTTCTTCTTCTTGTTGTTCTTCTTCTGCACAGCTAAACTGGAAGTGGCATTTCCAGCTCGCAATCGTGCAGAGTTATCTCAAAGAAAGGGGCCACGGTGTTTCTGTATCTCTATTATGTTGGTGCGGCTTCGGAACTTTTAAATATCTTGATATATCTCGAGAACTACGCCTCTGATCGAAAAATATCATAGAACATAAAAAGTAGGAAACTTAATTATCTACAAAAAAGGTCTCTTAACATTTTGCCATAGCTCGCTTCGTTTCCGAGATATTTGCAGATTTATCTCAAGGGAAGGGGCCTGACGGACATATTTCGAGATATTTCTTCTTCTTGTTGTTCTTCTTCTGCACAGCTAAGCTGGAAGTGGCATTTGCAGCTCGCAATAGTGCAGAGTTATCTCAAAGAGAGGGGCCACGGTGTTTCTGTATCTCTATTATGTTTGGTGCGGCTTCGGAACTTTTAAGTATCTTGATCTATCTCGAGAACTACGCTTCTGATCAAAAAATATCATAGAACATAAATTGTAGGAAATATAATTCTCAACAAAAAACGTCTCTTAACATTTTGCCATAGCTCGCTTCGTTTCCGAGATATTTGCAGATTCATCTCAAGGGAAGTGGCCTGACGGACATATTTCGAGATATTTCTTCTTCTTGTTGTTCTTCTTCTGCACAGCTAAGCTGGAAGTGGCAGTTGCGGCTCGCACTAGTGCAGAGTTATCTCAAAGAAAGGGGCCACGGTGTTTCTGTATCCCTATTATGTTGGTGCGGCTTCGGAACTTTTAAATATCTTGATATATCTCGAGAACTACGCATCTGATCAAAAAATATCATAGAACATAAAAAGTAGGAAACTTAATTCTCTACAAAAAAGGTCTCTTAACATTTTGCCATACCTCGCTTCGTTTCCGAGATATTTGCATATTTATCTCAAGGGAAGGGGCCTGACGGACATATTTCGAGATATTTCTTCTTCTTGTTGTTCTTCTTCTGCACAGCTAAGCTGGAAGTGGCATTTGCGGCTCGCACTAGTGCAGAGTTATCTCAAAGAAAGGGGCCACGGTGTTTCTGTATCTTTATTATGTTGGTGCGGCTTCGGAACTTTTAAATATCTCGATATATCTCGAAAACTACGCTTCTGATCAAAAAATATCATAGAACATAAAAAGTAGGAAACTTAATTCTCTACAAAAAAGGTCTCTTAACATTTTGCCATAGCTCGCTTCGTTTCCGAGATATTTGCAGATTTATCTCAAGGGAAGGGGCCTAACGGACATATTTCGAGATATTTCTTCTTCTTGTTGTTCTTCTTCTGCACAGCTGAGCTGGAAGTGGCATTTCCAGCTCGCAATAGTGCAGAGTTATCTCAAAGAAAGGGGCCACGGTGTTTCTGTATCTCTATTATGTTGGTGCGGCTTCGGAACTTTTAAATATCTCGATATATCTCGAAAACTACGCTTCTGATCAAAAAATATCATAGAACGTAAATTGTAGGAAATATTATTCTCTACAAAAAAGGTCTCTCAACATTTTGCCATAGCTCGCTTCGTTTCCGAGATATTTGCAGATTCATCTCAAGGGAAGGGGTCTGACGGACATATTTCGAGATATTTCTTCTTCTTGTTGTTCTTCTTCTGCACAGCTAAGCTCGAAGTGGCATTTGCAACTCGCAATAGTGCAGAGTTATCTCAAAGAAAGAGGGCACGGTGTTTCTGTACCTCTATTATGTTGGTGCAGCTTCGGAACTTTTAAATATCTCGATATATCTCGAAAACTACGCTTCTGATCAAAAAATATCATAGAACATAAAAAGTAGGAAACTTAATTCTCTACAAAAAAGGTCTCTTAACATTTTGCCATAGCTCGCTTCGTTTCCGAGATATTTGCAGATTTATCTCAAGGGAAGGGGCCTAACGGACATATTTCGAGATATTTCTTCTTCTTGTTGTTCTTCTTCTGCACAGCTGAGCTGGAAGTGGCATTTCCAGCTCGCAATAGTGCAGAGTTATCTCGAAGAAAGGGGCCACGGTGTTTCTGTATCTCTATTATGTTGGTGCGGCTTCGGAACTTTTAAATATCTCGATATATCTCGAAAACTACGCTTCTGATCAAAAAATATCATAGAACGTAAATTGTAGGAAATATTATTCTCTACAAAAAAGGTCTCTCAACATTTTGCCATAGCTCGCTTCGTTTCCGAGATATTTGCAGATTCATCTCAAGGGAAGGGGCCTAACGGACATATTTCGAGATATTTCTTCTTCTTGTTGTTCTTCTTCTGCACAGCTAAACTGGAAGTGGCATTTCCAGCTCGCAATCGTGCAGAGTTATCTCAAAGAAAGGGGCCACGGTGTTTCTGTATCTCTATTATGTTGGTGCGGCTTCGGAACTTTTAAATATCTTGATATATCTCGAGAACTACGCCTCTGATCGAAAAATATCATAGAACATAAAAAGTAGGAAACTTAATTATCTACAAAAAAGGTCTCTTAACATTTTGCCATAGCTCGCTTCGTTTCCGAGATATTTGCAGATTTATCTCAAGGGAAGGGGCCTGACGGACATATTTCGAGATATTTCTTCTTCTTGTTGTTCTTCTTCTGCACAGCTAAGCTGGAAGTGGCATTTGCCGCTCGCAATAGTGCAGAGTTATCTCAAAGAGAGGGGCCACGGTGTTTCTGTATCTCTATTATGTTTGGTGCGGCTTCGGAACTTTTAAGTATCTTGATCTATCTCGAGAACTACGCTTCTGATCAAAAAATATCATAGTACATAAATTGTAGGAAATATAATTCTCTACAAAAAACGTCTCTTAACATTTTGCCATAGCTCGCTTCGTTTCCGAGATATTTGCAGATTTATCTCAAGGGAAGTGGCCTGACGGACATATTTCGAGATATTTCTTCTTCTTGTTGTTCTTCTTCTGCACAGCTAAGCTGGAAGTGGCATTTGCGGCTCGCACTAGTGCAGAGTTATCTCAAAGAAAGGGGCCACGGTGTTTCTGTATCTCTATTATGTTGGTGCGGCTTCGGAACTTTTAAATATCTCGATATATCTCGAAAACTACGCTTCTGATCAAAAAAGATCATAGAACATAAATTGTAGGAAACATAATTCTCTACAAAAAAGGTCTCTTAACATTTTGCCATAGCCCGCTTCGTTTCCGAGATATTTGCAGATATATCTCAAGGGAAGGGGCCTGACGGACATATTTCGAGATATTTCTTCTTCTTGTTGTTCTTCTTCTGCACAGCTAAGCTGGAAGTGGCATTTACAGCTCGCAATAGTGCAGAGTTATCTCAAAGAAAGGGGCCACGGTGTTTCTGTATCTCTATTATGTTGGTGCGGCTTCGGAACTTTTAAATATCTTGATATATCTCGAGAACTACGCCTCTGATCGAAAAATATCATAGAACATAAAAAGTAGGAAACTTAATTATCTACAAAAAAGGTCTCTTAACATTTTGCCATAGCTCGCTTCGTTTCCGAGATATTTGCAGATTTATCTCAAGGGAAGGGTCCTGACGGACATATTTCGAGATATTTCTTCTTCTTGTTGTTCTTCTTCTGCACAGCTAAACTGGAAGTGGCATTTTCAGCTCGCAATAGTGCAGAGTTATCGCAAAGAAAGGGGCCACGGTGTTTCTGTATCTCTATTATGTTGGTGCGGCTTCGGAACTTTTAAATATCTTGATATATCTCGAGAACTACGCATCTGATCAAAAAATATCATAGAACATAAATTGTAGGAAACCTAATTCTCTACAAAAAAGGTCTCTTAACATTTTGCCGTAGCTCGCTTCGTTTCCGAGATATTTGCAGATTTATCTCAAGGGAAGGGGCCTGACGGACATATTTCGAGATATTTCTTCTTCTTGTTGTTCTTCTTCTGCACAGCTAAGCTGGAAGTGGCATTTGCAGCTCGCAATAGTGCAGAGTTATCGCAAAGAAAGGGGCCACGGTGTTTCTGTATCTCTATTATGTTGGTGCAGCTTCGGAGCTTTTAAATATCTTGATATATCTCGAGAACTACGCATCTGATCAAAAAATATCATAGAACATAAAAAGTAGGAAACTTAATTCTCTACAAAAAAGTTCTCTTAACATTTTGCCATAGCTCGCTTCGTTTCCGAGATATTTGCAGATTTATCTCAAGGGAAGGGGCCTGACGGACATATTTCGAGATATTTCTTCTTCTTGTTGTTCTTCTTCTGCACAGCTAAGCTGGAAGTGGCATTTGCAGCTCGCAATAGTGCAGAGTTATCGCAAAGAAAGGGGCCACGGTGTTTCTGTATCTCTATTATGTTGGTGCAGCTTCGGAGCTTTTAAATATCTTGATATATCTCGAGAACTACGCATCTGATCAAAAAATATCATAGAACATAAAAAGTAGGAAACTTAATTCTCTACAAAAAAGGTCTCTTAACATTTTGCCATAGCTCGCTTCGTTTCCGAGATATTTGCAGATTTATCTCAAGGGAAGGGGCCTGACGGACATATTTCGAGATATTTCTTCTTCTTGTTGTTCTTCTTCTGCACAGCTAAACTGGAAGTGGCATTTCCAGCTCGCAATCGTGCAGAGTAATCTCAAAGAAAGGGGCCACGGTGTTTCTGTATCTCTATTATGTTGGTGCGGCTTCGGAACTTTTAAATATCTTGATATATCTCGAGAACTACGCCTCTGATCGAAAAATATCATACAACATAAAAAGTAGGAAACTTAATTCTCTACAAAAAAGGTCTCCTAACATTTTGCCATAGCTCGCTTCGTTTCCGAGATATTTGCAGATTTATCTCAAGGGAAGTGGCCTGACGGACATATTTCGAGATATTTCTTCTTCTTGTTGTTCTTCTTCTGCACAGCTAAGCTGGAAGTGGCATTTGCAGCTGGCAATAGTGCAGAGTTATCGCAAAGAAAGGGGCCACGGTGTTTCTGTATCTCTATTATGTTGGTGCGGCTTCGGAACTTTTAAATATCTTGATATATCTCGAGAACTACGCATCTGATCAAAAAATATCATAGAACATAAAAAGTAGGAAACCTAATTTAGTACAAAAAAGGTCTCTTAACATTTTGCCGTAGCTCGCTTCGTTTCCGAGATATTTGCAGATTTATCTCAAGGGAAGGGGCCTGACGGACATATTTCGAAATATTTCTTATTCTTGTTGTTCTTCTTCTGCACAGCTAAGCTGGAAGTGGCATTTGCAGCTCGCAATAGTGCAGAGTTATCTCAAAGAAAGGGGCCACGGTGTTTCTGTACCTCTATTATGTTGGTGCAGCTTCGGAGCTTTTAAATATCTTGATATATCTCGAGAACTACGCATCTGATCAAAAAATATCATAGAACATAAAAAGTAGGAAACTTAATTCTCTACAAAAAAGGTCTCTTAACGTTTTGCAATAGCTCGCTTCGTTTCCGAGATATTTGCAGATTTATCTCAAGGGAAGGGTCCTGACGGACATATTTCGAGATATTTCTTCTTCTTGTTGTTCTTCTTCTGCACAGCTAAACTGGAAGTGGCATTTCCAGCTCGCAATAGTGCAGAGTTATCCCAAAGAAAGGGGCCACGGTGTTTCTGTATCTCTATTATGTTGGTGCGGCTTCGGAACCTTTAAATATCTCGATATATCTCGAAAACTACGCTTCTGATCAAAAAATATCATAGAACATAAATTGTAGGAAACATAATTCTCTACAAAAAAGGTCTCTTAACATTTTGCCATAGCTCGCTTCGTTTCCGAGATATTTGCAGATTTATCTCAAGGGAAGGGTCCTGATGGACATATTTCGAGATATTTCTTCTTCTTGTTGTTCTTCTTCTGCACAGCTAAACTGGAAGTGGCATTTCCAGCTCGCAATCGTGCAGAGTTATCTCAAAGAAAGGGGCCACGGTGTTTCTGTATCTCTATTATGTTGGTGCGGCTTCGGAACTTTCAAATATCTTGATATATCTCGAGAACTACGCATCTGATCAAAAAATATCATAGAACATAAAAAGTAGGAAACCTAATTTTCTACAAAAAAGGTCTCTTAACATTTTGCCGTAGCTCGCTTCGTTTCCGAGATATTTGAAGATTTATCTCAAGGGAAGGGGCCTGACGGACATATTTCGAAATATTTCTTATTCTTGTTGTTCTTCTTCTGCACAGCTAAGCTGGACGTGGCATTTGCAGCTCGCAATAGTGCAGAGTTATCTCAAAGAAAGGGGCCACTGTGTTTCTGTACCTCTATTATGTTGGTGCAGCTTCGGAGCTTTTAAATATCTTGATATATCTCGAGAACTACGCATCTGATCAAAAAATATCATAGAACATAACAAGTAGGAAACTTAATTCTCTACAAAAAAGGTCTCTTAACATTTTGCCATAGCTCGCTTCGTTTCCGAGATATTTGCAGATTTATCTCAAGGGAAGGGGCCTGACGGACATATTTCGAGATATTTCTTCTTCTTGTTGTTCATCTTCTGCACAGCTAAGCTGGAAGTGGCATTTGCAGCTCGCAATAGTGCAGAGTTATCTCAAAGAAAGGGGCCACGGTGTTTCTGTATCTCTATTATGTTGGTGCGGCTTCGGAACTTTTAAATATCTTGATATATCTCGAGAACTACGCATCTGATCAAAAAATATCATAGAACATAAAAAGTAGGAAACTTAATTCTCTACAAAAAAGGTCTCTTAACATTTTCCCATAACTGGCATCGTTTCCGAGATATTTGAAGATTTAGCTCAAGGGAAGGGGCCTGACGGACATATTCCGAGATATTTCTTCTTCTTGTTGTTCCTCTTCTGCACAGCTAAGCTGGAAGTGGCATTTGCAGCTCGCAATAGTGCAGAGTTATCTCAAAGAAAGGGGCCACGGTGTTTCTGTATCTCTATTATGTTGGTGCGGCTTCGGAACTTTTAAATATCTTGATATATCTCGAGAACTACGCATCTGTTCAAAAAATATCATAGAACATAAAAAGTAGGAAACTTAATTCTCTACAAAAAAGGTCTCTTAACATTTTGCCATAGCTCGCTTCGTTTCCGAGATATTTGCAGATTTATCTCAAGGGAAGGGGCCTGACGGACATATTTCGAGATATTTCTTCTTCTTGTTGTTCTTCTTCTGCACAGCTAAGCTGGAAGTGGCATTTGCAGCTCGCAATAGTGCAGAGTTATCGCAAAGAAAGGGGCCACGGTGTTTCTGTATCTCTATTATGTTGGTGCAGCTTCGGAGCTTTTAAATATCTTGATATATCTCGAGAACTACGCATCTGATCAAAAAATATCATAGAACATAAAAAGTAGGAAACTTAATTCTCTACAAAAAAGGTCTCTTAACATTTTGCCATAGCTCGCTTCGTTTCCGAGATATTTGCAGATTTATCTCAAGGGAAGGGGCCTGACGGACATATTTCGAGATATTTCTTCTTCTTGTTGTTCTTCTTCTGCACAGCTAAGCTGGAAGTGGCATTTGCAGCTCGCAATAGTGCAGAGTTATCTCAAAGAAAGGGGCCACGGTGTTTCTGTATCTCTATTATGTTGGTGCGGCTTCGGAACTTTTAAATATCTTGATATATCTCGAGAACTACGCATCTGATCAAAAAATATCATAGAACATAAAAAGTAGGAAACTTAATTCTCTACAAAAAAGGTCTCTTAACATTTTCCCATAACTGGCATCGTTTCCGAGATATTTGCAGATTTAGCTCAAGGGAAGGGGCCTGACGGACATATTCCGAGATATTTCTTCTTCTTGTTGTTCCTCTTCTGCACAGCTAAGCTGGAAGTGGCATTTGCAGCTCGCAATAGTGCAGAGTTATCTCAAAGAAAGGGGCCACGGTGTTTCTGTATCTCTATTATGTTGCTGCGGCTTCGGAACTTTTAAATATCTTGATATATCTCGAGAACTACGCATCTGTTCAAAAGATATCATAGAACATAAAAAGTAGGAAACTTAATTCTCTACAAAAAAGGTCTCTTAACATTTTGCCATAGCTCGCTTCGTTTCCGAGATATTTGCAGATTTATCTCAAGGGAAGGGGCCTGACGGACATATTTCGAGATATTTCTTCTTCTTGTTGTTCTTCTTCTGCACAGCTAAGCTGGAAGTGGCATTTGCAGCGCGCAATAGTGCAGAGTTATCTCAAAGAAAGGGGCCACGGTGTTTCTGTATCTCTATTATGTTGGTGCGGCTTCGGAACTTTTAAATATCTTGATATATCTCGAGAACTACGCATCTGTTCAAAAAATATCATAGAACATAAAAAGTACGAATCCTAATTTTCTACAAAAAAGGTCTCTTAACATTTTGCCGTAGCTCGCTTCGTTTCCGAGATATTTGCAGATTTATCTCAAGGGAAGGGGCCTGACGGACATATTTCCAGATATTTCTTCTTCTTGTTGTTCTTCTTCTGCACAGCTAAGCTGGAAGTGGCATTTGCAGCTCGCAATAGTGCAGAGTTATCTCAAAGAAAGGGGCCACGGTGTTTCTGTATCTCTATTATGTTGGTGCGGCTTCGGAACTTTCAAATATCTTGATATATCTCGAGAACTACGCATCTGATCAAAAAATATCATAGAACATAAAAAGTAGGAAACCTAATTTTCTACAAAAAAGGTCTCTTAACATTTTGCCGTTGCTCGCTTCGTTTCCGAGATATTTGCAGATTTATCTCAAGGGAAGGGGCCTGACGGACATATTTCGAAATATTTCTTATTCTTGTTGTCCTTCTTCTGCACAGCTAAGCTGGAAGTGGCATTTGCAGCTCGCAATAGTGCAGAGTTATCTCAAAGAAAGGGGCCACTGTGTTTCTGTACCTCTATTATGTTGGTGCAGCTTCGGAGCTTTTAAATATCTTGATATATCTCGAGAACTACGCATCTGATCAAAAAATATCATAGAACATAAAAAGTAGGAAACTTAATTCTCTACAAAAAAGGTCTCTTAATATTTTGCCATAGCTCGCTTCGTTTCCGAGATATTTGCAGATTTATCCCAAGGGAAGGGGCCTGACGGACATATTTCGAGATATTTCTTCTTCTTGTTGTTCTTCTTCTGCACAGCTAAGCTGGAAGTGGCATTTGCAGCTCGCAATAGTGCAGAGTTATCTCAAAGAAAGGGGCCACTGTGTTTCTGTACCTCTATTATGTTGGTGCAGCTTCGGAGCTTTTAAATATCTTGATATATCTCGAGAACTACGCATCTGATCAAAAAATATCATAGAACATAAAAAGTAGGAAACTTAATTCTCTACAAAAAAGGTCTCTTAACATTTTCCCATAACTGGCATCGTTTCCGAGATATTTGCAGATTTAGCTCAAGGGAAGGGGCCTGACGGACATATTCCGAGATATTTCTTCTTCTTGTTGTTCCTCTTCTGCACAGCTAAGCTGGAAGTGGCATTTGCAGCTCGCAATAGTGCAGAGTTATCTCAAAGAAAGGGGCCACGGTGTTTCTGTATCTCTATTATGTTGCTGCGGCTTCGGAACTTTTAAATATCTTGATATATCTCGAGAACTACGCATCTGTTCAAAAAATATCATAGAACATAAAAAGTAGGAAACTTAATTCTCTACAAAAAAGGTCTCTTAACATTTTGCCATAGCTCGCTTCGTTTCCGAGATATTTGCAGATTTATCTCAAGGGAAGGGGCCTGACGGACATATTTCGAGATATTTCTTCTTCTTGTTGTTCTTCTTCTGCACAGCTAAGCTGGAAGTGGCATTTGCAGCGCGCAATAGTGCAGAGTTATCTCAAAGAAAGGGGCCACGGTGTTTCTGTATCTCTATTATGTTGGTGCGGCTTCGGAACTTTTAAATATCTTGATATATCTCGAGAACTACGCATCTGTTCAAAAAATATCATAGAACATAAAAAGTAGGAATCCTAATTTTCTACAAAAAAGGTCTCTTAACATTTTGCCGTAGCTCGCTTCGTTTCCGAGATATTTGCAGATTTATCTCAAGGGAAGGGGCCTGACGGACATATTTCCAGATATTTCTTCTTCTTGTTGTTCTTCTTCTGCACAGCTAAGCTGGAAGTGGCATTTGCAGCTCGCAATAGTGCAGAGTTATCTCAAAGAAAGGGGCCACGGTGTTTCTGTATCTCTATTATGTTGGTGCGGCTTCGGAACTTTCAAATATCTTGATATATCTCGAGAACTACGCATCTGATCAAAAAATATCATAGAACATAAAAAGTAGGAAACCTAATTTTCTACAAAAAAGGTCTCTTAACATTTTGCCGTTGCTCGCTTCGTTTCCGAGATATTTGCAGATTTATCTCAAGGGAAGGGGCCTAACGGACATATTTCGAAATATTTCTTATTCTTGTTGTTCTTCTTCTGCACAGCTAAGCTGGAAGTGGCATTTGCAGCTCGCAATAGTGCAGAGTTATCTCAAAGAAAGGGGCCACTGTGTTTCTGTACCTCTATTATGTTGGTGCAGCTTCGGAGCTTTTAAATATCTTGATATATCTCGAGAACTACGCATCTGATCAAAAAATATCATAGAACATAAAAAGTAGGAAACTTAATTCTCTACAAAAAAGGTCTCTTAATATTTTGCCATAGCTCGCTTCGTTTCCGAGATATTTGCAGATTTATCCCAAGGGAAGGGGCCTGACGGACATATTTCGAGATATTTCTTCTTCTTGTTGTTCTTCTTCTGCACAGCTAAGCTGGAAGTGGCATTTGCAGCTCGCAATAGTGCAGAGTTATCTCAAAGAAAGGGGCCACTGTGTTTCTGTACCTCTATTATGTTGGTGCAGCTTCGGAGCTTTTAAATATCTTGATATATCTCGAGAACTACGCATCTGATCAAAAAATATCATAGAACATAAAAAGTAGGAAACTTAATTCTCTACAAAAAAGGTCTCTTAACATTTTCCCATAACTGGCATCGTTTCCGAGATATTTGCAGATTTAGCTCAAGGGAAGGGGCCTGACGGACATATTCCGAGATATTTCTTCTTCTTGTTGTTCCTCTTCTGCACAGCTAAGCTGGAAGTGGCATTTGCAGCTCGCAATAGTGCAGAGTTATCTCAAAGAAAGGGGCCACGGTGTTTCTGTATCTCTATTACGTTGGTGCGGCTTCGGAACTTTTAAATATCTTGATATATCTCGAGAACTACGCATCCGATCAAAAAATATCATAGAACAAAGAAAGCAGGAAACTTAATTCTCTACAAAAAAGGTCTCTTAACATTTTGCCATAGCTCGCTTCGTTTCCGAGATATTTGCAGATTTATCTCGAGGGAAGGGGCCTGACGGACATATTTCCAGATATTTCTTCTTCTTGTTGTTCTTCTTCTGCACAGCTAAGCTGGAAGTGGCATTTGCAGCTCGCAATAGTGCAGAGTTATCTCAAAGAAAGGGGCCACGGTGTTTCTGTATCTCTATTATGTTGGTGCGGCTTCGGAACTTTCAAATATCTTGATATATCTCGAGAACTACGCATCTGATCAAAAAATATCATAGAACATAAAAAGTAGGAAACCTAATTTTCTACAAAAAAGGTCTCTTAACATTTTGCCGTTGCTCGCTTCGTTTCCGAGATATTTGCAGATTTATCTCAAGGGAAGGGGCCTGACGGACATATTTCGAAATATTTCTTATTCTTGTTGTTCTTCTTCTGCACAGCTAAGCTGGAAGTGGCATTTGCAGCTCGCAATAGTGCAGAGTTATCTCAAAGAAAGGGGCCACTGTGTTTCTGTACCTCTATTATGTTGGTGCAGCTTCGGAGCTTTTAAATATCTTGATATATCTCGAGAACTACGCATCTGATCAAAAAATATCATAGAACATAAAAAGTAGGAAACTTAATTCTCTACAAAAAAGGTCTCTTAACATTTTCCCATAACTGGCATCGTTTCCGAGATATTTGCAGATTTAGCTCAAGGGAAGGGGCCTGACGGACATATTCCGAGATATTTCTTCTTCTTGTTGTTCCTCTTCTGCACAGCTAAGCTGGAAGTGGCATTTGCAGCTCGCAATAGTGCAGAGTTATCTCAAAGAAAGGGGCCACGGTGTTTCTGTATCTCTATTACGTTGGTGCGGCTTCGGAACTTTTAAATATCTTGATATATCTCGAGAACTACGCATCCGATCAAAAAATATCATAGAACAAAGAAAGCAGGAAACTTAATTCTCTACAAAAAAGGTCTCTTAACATTTTGCCATAGCTCGCTTCGTTTCCGAGATATTTGCAGATTTATCTCGAGGGAAGGGGCCTGACGGACATATTTCGAGATATTTCTTCTTCTTGTTGTTCTTCTTCTGCACAGCTAAGCTGGAAGTGGCATTTGCAGCGCGCAATAGTGTAGAGTTATCTCAAAGAAAGGGGCCACGGTGTTTCTGTATCTCTATTATGTTGGTGCGGCTTCGGAACTTTTAAATATCTCGATATATCTCGAAAACTACGCTTCTGATCAAAAAATATCATAGAACATAAATTGTAGGAAACTTAATTCTCTACAAAAAAGGTCTCTTAACATTTTGCCAGAGCTCGCTTCGTTTCCGAGATATTTGCAGATTTATCTCAAGGGAAGGGTCCTGATGGACATATTTCGAGATATTTCTTCATCTTGTTGTTCTTCTTCTGCACAGCTAAACTGGAAGTGGCATTTGCAGCTCGCAATAGTGCAGAGTTATCGCAAAGAAAGGGGCTACGGTGTTTCTGTATCTCTATTATGTTGGTGCGGCTTCGGAACTTTTAAATATCTTGATATATCTCGAGAACTACGCATCTGATCAAAAAATATCATAGAACATAAAAAGTAGGAAACTTAATTCTCTACAAAAAAGGTCTCTCAACATTTTGCCGTAGCTCGCTTCGTCTCCGAGATATTTGCGGATTTATCTCAAGGGAAGGGGCCTGACGGACATATTTCGAAATATTTCTTATTCTTGTTGTTCTGCTTCTGCACAGCTAAGCTGGAAGTGGCATTTGCAGCTCGCAATAGTGCAGAGTTATCTCAAAGAAAGGGGCCACGGTGTTTCTGTACCTCTATTATGTTGGTGCAGCTTCGGAGCTTTTAAATATCTTGATATATCTCGAGAACTACGCCTCTGATCGAAAAATGTCATAGAACATAAAAAGTAGGAAACTTAATTCTCTACAAAAAAGGTCTCTCAACATTTTGCCATAGCTCGCTTCGTTTCCGAGATATTTGCAGATTTATCTCAAGGGAAGGGGCCTGACGGACATATTTCGAGATATTTCTTCTTCTTGTTGTTCTTCTTCTGCACAGCTAAGCTGGAAGTGGCATTTGCAGCTCGCAATAGTGCAGAGTTATCGCAAAGAAAGGGGCCACGGTGTTTCTGTATCTCTATTATGTTGGTGCGGCTTCGGAACTTTTAAATATCTTGATATATCTCGAGAACTACGCATCTGATCGAAAAATATCATAGAGCATAAAAAGTAGGAAACTTAATTCTTTACAAAAGAGGTCTCTTAACATTTTGCCATAGCTCGCTTCGTTTCCGAGATATTTGCAGATTTATCTCAAGGGAAGGGGCCTGACGGACATATTTCGAGATATTTCTTCTTTTTGTTGTTCTTCTTCTGCACAGCTAAGCTGGAAGTGGCATTTGCAGCTCGCAATAGTGCAGAGTTATCTCAAAGAAAGGGGCCACGGTGTTTCTGTATCTCTATTACGTTGGTGCGGCTTCGGAACTTTTAAATATCTTGATATATCTCGAGAACTACGCATCCGATCAAAAAATATCATAGAACAAAGAAAGTAGGAAACTTTATTCTCTACAAAAAAGGTCTCTTAACATTTTGCCATAGCTCGCTTCGTTTCCGAGATATTTGCAGATTTATCTCAAGGGAAGAGGCCTGACGGACATATTTCCAGATATTTCTTCTTTTTGTTGTTCTTCTTCTGCACAGCTAAACTGGAAGTGGCATTTCCAGCTCGCAATCGTGCAGAGTTATCTCAAAGAAAGGGGCCACGGTGTTTCTGTATCTCTATTATGTTGGTGCGGCTTCGGAACTTTTAAATATCTTGATATATCTCGAGAACTACGCCTCTGATCGAAAAATATCATAGAACATAAAAAGTAGGAAACCTAATTATCTACAAAAAAGGTCTCTTAACATTTTGCCATAGCTCGCTTCGTTTCCGAGATATTTGCAGATTTATCTCAAGGGAAGGGGCCTGACGGACATATTTCGAGATATTTCTTCTTCTTGTTGTTCTTCTTCTCCACAGCTAAGCTGGAAGTGGCATTTGCGGCTCGCACTAGTGCAGAGTTATCTCAAAGAAAGGGGCCACGGTGTTTCTGTATCCCTATTATGTTGGTGCGGCTTCGGAACTTTTAAATATCTCGATATATCTCGAAAACTACGCTTCTGATCAAAAAATATCATAGAACATAAATTGTAGGAAACATAATTCTCTACAAAAAACGTCTCTTAACATTTTGCCATAGCTCGCTTCGTTTCCGAGATATTTGCAGATTCAGCTCAAAGGAACTGGCCTGACGGACATATTTCGAGATATTTCTTCTTCTTGTTGTTCTTCCTCTGCACAGCTAAGCTGGAAGTGGCATTTGCAGCTCGCAATAGTGCAGAGTTATCTCAAAGAAAGGGGCCACGGTGTTTCTGTATCTCTATTATGTTGGTGGGGCTTCGGAACTTTTAAATATCTTGATATATCTCGAGAACTACGCATCTGATCAAAAAATATCATAGAACATAAAAAGTAGGAAACTTAATTCTCTACAAAAAAGGTCGCTTAACATTTTGCCATAGCTCGCTTCGTGTCCGAGATATTTGCAGATTCAGCTCAAAGGAACTGGCCTGACGGACATATTTCGAGATATTTCTTCTTCTTGTTGTTCTTCTTCTGCACAGCTAAACTGGAAGTGGGATTTCCAGCTCGCAATCGTGCAGAGTTATCTCAAAGAAAGGGGCCACGGTGTTTCTGTATCTCTATTATGTTGGTGCGGCTTCGGAACTTTTAAATATCTTGATATATCTCGAGAACTACGCCTCTGATCGAAAAATATCATAGAACATAAAAAGTAGGAAACCTAATTATCTACAAAAAAGGTCTCTTAACATTTTGCCATAGCTCGCTTCGTTTCCGAGATATTTGCAGATTTATCTCAAGGGAAGGGGCCTGACGGACATATTTCGAGATATTTCTTCTTCTTGTTGTTCTTCTTCTCCACAGCTAAGCTGGAAGTGGCATTTGCGGCTCGCACTAGTGCAGACTTATCTCAAAGAAAGGGGCCACGGTGTTTCTGTATCCCTATTATGTTGGTGCGGCTTCGGAACTTTAAAATATCTCGATATATCTCGAAAACTACGCTTCTGATCAAAAAATATCATAGAACATAAATTGTAGGAAACATAATTCTCTACAAAAAACGTCTCTTATCATTTTGCCATAGCTCGCTTCGTTTCCGAGATATTTGCAGATTCAGCGCAAAGGAACTGGCCTGACGGACATATTTCGAGATATTTCTTCTTCTTGTTGTTCTTCCTCTGCACAGCTAAGCTGGAAGTGGCATTTGCAGCTCGCAATAGTGCAGAGTTATCTCAAAGAAAGGGGCCACGGTGTTTCTGTATCTCTATTATGTTGGTGGGGCTTCGGAACTTTTAAATATCTTGATATATCTCGAGAACTACGCATCTGATCAAAAAATATCATAGAACATAAAAAGTAGGAAACTTAATTCTCTACAAAAAAGGTCGCTTAACATTTTGCCATAGCTCGCTTCGTTTCCGAGATATTTGCAGATTCAGCTCAAAGGAACTGGCCTGACGGACATATTTCGAGATATTTCTTCTTCTTGTTGTTCTTCCTCTGCACAGCTAAGCTGGAAGTGGCATTTGCAGCTCGCAATAGTGCAGAGTTATCTCAAAGAAAGGGGCCACGGTGTTTCTGTATCTCTATTATGTTGGTGCGGCTTCGGAACTTTTAAATATCTTGATATATCTCGAGAACTACGCATCTGATCAAAAAATATCATACAACATAAAAAGTAGGAAACTTAATTCTCTACAAAAGAGGTCTCTTAACATTTTGCCATAGCTCGCTTCGTTTCCGAGATATTTGCATATTTATCTCAAGGGAAGTGGCCTGACGGACATATTTCGAGATATTTCTTCTTCTTGTTGTTCTTCTTCTGCACAGCTAAGCTGGAAGTGGCATTTGCAGCTCGCAAGAGTGCAGAGTTATCCCAAAGAAAAGGGCCACGGTGTTTCTGTATCTCTATTATGTTGGTGCGGCTTCGGAACTTTTACATATCTCGATATATCTCGAAAACTACGCTTCTGATCAAAAAATATCATAGAACATAAATTGTAGGAAACATAATTCTCTACAAAAAAGGTCTCTTAACATTTTGCCATAGCTCGCTTCGTTTCCGAGATATTTGCAGATTTATCTCAAGGGAAGGGTCCTGATGGACATATTTCGAGATATTTCTTCTTCTTGTTGTTCTTTTTCTGCACAGCTAAACTGGAAGTGGCATTTCCAGCTCGCAATCGTGCAGAGTTATCTCAAAGAAAGGGGCCACGGTGTTTCTGTATCTCTATTATGTTGGTGCGGCTTCGGAACTTTTAAATATATTGATATATCTCGATAACCCCGCCTCTGATCGAAAAATATCATAGAACATAAAAAGTAGGAAACTTAATTCTCTACAAAAAAAGTCTCTTAACATTTTGCCATAGCACGCTTCGTTTCCGAGATATTTGCAGATTTATCTCAAGGGAAGGGGCCTGACGGACATATTTCGAGATATTTCTTCTTCTTGTTGTTCTTCTTCTGCACAGCTAAGCTGGAAGTGGCATTTGCGGCTCGCACTAGTGCAGAGTTATCTCAAAGAAAGGAGCCACGGTGTTTCTGTATCTCTATTATGTTGGTGCGGCTTCGGAACTTTTAAATATCTCGATATATCTCGAAAACTACGCTTCTGATCAAAAAATATCATAGAACATAAATTGTAGGAAACATAATTCTCTACAAGAAACGTCTCTTAGCATTTTGCCATAGCTCGCTTCGTTTCCGAGATATTTGCAGATTCAGCTCAAAGGAACGGGCCTGACGGACATATTTCGAGATACTTCTTCTTCTTGTTGTTCTTCCTCTGCACAGCTAAGCTGGAAGTGGCATTTGCAGCTCGCAATAGTGCAGAGTTATCTCAAAGAAAGGGGCCACGGTGTTTCTGTATCTCTATTATGTTGGTGCGGCTTCGGAACTTTTAAATATCTTGATATATCTCGAGAACTACGCATCTGATCAAAAAATATCATAGAACATAAAAAGTAGGAAACTTAATTGTCTACAAAAAAGGTCTCTTAACATTTTGCCATAGCTCGCTTCGTTTCCGAGATATTTGCAGATTTATCTCAAGGGAAGGGGCCTGACGGACATATTTCGAGGTATTTCTTCTTCTTGTTGTTCTTCTTCTGCACAGCTAAGCTGGAAGTGGCATTGGCAGCTCGCACTAGTGCAGAGTTATCTCAAAGAAAGGGGCCACGGTGTTTCTGTATCTCTATTATGTTGGTGCGGCTTCGGAACTTTTAAATATCTCGATATATCTCGAAAACTACGCTTCTGATCAAAAAATATCATAGAACATAAATTGCAGGAAACATAATTCTCTACAAAAAAGGTCTCTTAACATTTTGCCATAGCTCGCTTTGTTTCCGAGATATTTGCAGATATATCTCAAGGGAAGGGGCCTGACGGACATATTTCGAGATATTTCTTCTTCTTGTTGTTCTTCTTCTGCACAGCTAAGCTGGAAGTGGCATTCACAGCTCGCAATAGTGCAGAGTTATCTCAAAGAAAGGGGCCACGGTGTTTCTGTATCTCTATTATGTTGGTGCGGCTTCGGAACTTTTAAATATCTTGATATATCTCGAGAACTACGCATCTGATCAAAAAATATCATAGAACGTAAAAAGTTGGAAACCTAATTCTCTACAAAAAAGGTCTCTTAATATTTTGCCATAGCTCGCTTCGTTTCCGAGATATTTGGAGATTTATCTCAAGGGAAGGCGCGTGACGGACATATTTCGAGATATTTCTTCTTCTTGTTGTTCTTCTTCTGCACAGCTAAGCTGGAAGTGGCATTTACAGCTCGCAATAGTGCAGAGTTATCTCAAAGAAAGGGGCCACGGTTTTTCTGTACCTCTATTATGTTGGTGCGGCTTCGGAACTTTTAAATATCTTGATATATCTCGAGAACTACGCATCTGATCAAAAAATATCATAGAACATAAAAAGTAGGAAACTTAATTCTCTACAAATAAGGTCTCTTAACATTTTGCCATAGCTCGCTTCGTTTCCGAGATATTTGCAGATTTATCTCAAGGGAAGGGGGCCTCACGGACATATTTCGAGATATTTCTTCTTCTTGTTGTTCTTCTTCTGCACAGCTAAGCTGGAAGTGACATTTGCAGCTCGCAATAGTGCAGAGATATCTCAAAGAAAGGGGCCACGGTGTTTCTGTATCTCTATTATGTTGGTGCGGCTTCGGAACTTTTAAATATCTTGATATATCTCGAGAACTACGCGTCTGATCAAAAAATATCATAGAACATAAAAAGTAGGAAACATAATTCTGTACAAAAAAGGTCTCTTAACATTTTGCCATAGCTCGCTTCGTTTCCGAGATATTTGGAGATTTATCTCAAGGGAAGGCGCCTGACGGACATATTTCGAGATATTTCTTCTTCTTGTTGTTCTTCCTCTGCACAGCTAAGCTGGAAGTGGCATTTGCAGTTCGCAATAGGGCAGAGTTATCTCAAAGAAAGGGGCCACGGTGTTTCTGTATCTCTATTATGTTGGTGCGGCTTCGGAACTTTTAAATATCTTGATATATCTCGAGAACTACGCGTCTGATCAAAAAATATCATAGAAAATAAAAAGTAGGAAACATAATTCTGTACAAAAAAGGTCTCTTAACATTTTGCCATAGCTCGCTTCGTTTCCGAGATATTTGCAGATTCATCTCAAAGGAACTGGCCTGACGGACATATTTCGAGATATTTCTTCTTCTTGTTGTTCTTCCTCTGCACAGCTAAGCTGGAAGTGGCATTTGCAGCTCGCAATAGTGCAGAGATATCTCAAAGAAAGGGGCCACGGTGTTTCTGTATCTCTATTATGTTGGTGCGGCTTCGGAACTTTTAAATATCTTGATATATCTCGAGAACTACGCTGTCTGATCAAAAAATATCATAGAACGTAAAAAGTAGGAAACATAATTCTGTACAAAAAAGGTCTCTTAACATTTTGCCATAGCTCGCTTCGTTTCCGAGATATTTGCAGATTTATCTCAAGGGAAGGGGCCTGACGGACATATTTCGAAATATTTCTTCTTCTTGTTGTTCTTCTTCTGCACAGCTAAGCTGGAAGTGGCATTTACAGCTCGCAATAGTGCAGAGTTATCTCAAAGAAAGGGGCCACGGTGTTTCTGTATCTCTATTATGTTGGTGCGGCTTCGGAACTTTTAAATATCTTGATATATCTCGAGACCTACGCATCTGATCAAAAAATATCATAGAACATGAAAAGTAGGAAACTTAATTCTCTACAAAAAAGGTCGCTTAACATTTTGCCATAGCTCGCTTCGTTTCCGAGATATTTGCATATTTATCTCAAGGGAAGGGGCCTGACGGACATATTTCGAGATATTTCTTCTTCTTGTTGTTCTTCTTCTGCACAGCTAAGCTGGAAGTGGCATTTGCCGCTCGCACTAGTGCAGAGTTATCTCAAAGAAAGGGGCCACGGTGTTTCTGTATCTCTATTATGTTGGTGCGGCTTCGGAACTTTTAAATATCTCGATATATCTGGAAAACTACGCTTCTGATCAAAAAATATCATAGAACATAAATTGTAGCAAACATAATTCTCTACAAAAAAGGTCTCTTAACATTTTGCCATAGCTCGTTTCGTTTCCGAGATATTTGCAGATTCAGCTCAAAGGAACTGGCCTGACGGACATATTTCGAGATATTTCTTCTTCTTGTTGTTCTTCCTCTGCACAGCTAAGCTGGAAGTGGCATTTGCAGCTCGCAATAGTGCAGAGTTATCTCAAAGAAAGGGGCCACGGCGTTTCTGTATCTCTATTATGTTGATGCGGCTTCGGAACTTTTAAATATCTTGATATATCTCGAGAACTACGCATCTGATCAAAAAATATCATAGAACATAAAAAGTAGGAAACTTAATTCTCTACAAAAAAGGTCTCTTAACATTTTGCCATAGCTCGCTTCGTTTCCGAGATATTTGCAGATTTATCTCAAGGGAAGGGGCCTGACGGACATATTTCGAGATATTTCTTCTTCTTGTTGTTCTTCTTCTGCACAGCTAAGCTGGAAGTGGCATTTGCGGCTCGCACTAGTGCAGAGTTATCTCAAAGAAAGGGGCCACGGTGTTTCTGTATCTCTATTATGTTGGTGCGGCTTCGGAACTTTTAAATATCTCGATATATCTCGAAAACTACGCTTCTGATCAAAAAATATCATAGAAGATAAATTGTAGGAAACAGAATTCTCTACAAAAAAGGTCTCTTAACATTTTGCCATAGCTCGCTTCGTTTCCGAGATATTTGCAGATATATCTCAAGGGAAGGGGCCTGACGGACATATTTCGAGATATTTCTTCTTCTTGTTGTTCTTCTTCTGCACAGCTAAGCTGGAAGTGGCATTTGCGGCTCGCACTAGTGCAGAGTTATCTCAAAGAAAGGGGCCACGGTGTTTCTGTATCTCTATTATGTTGGTGCGGCTTCGGAACTTTTAAATATCTCGATGTATCTCGAAAACTACGCTTCTGATCAAAAAATATCATACAACATAAATTGTAGGAAACATAATTCTCTACAAAAAAGGTCTCTTAACATTTTGCCATAGCTCGCTTCGTTTCCGAGATATTTGCAGATATATCTCAAGGGAGGGGGCCTGACGGACATATTTCGAGATATTTCTTCTTCTTGTTGTTCTTCTTCTGCACAGCTAAGCTGGAAGTGGCATTTACAGCTCGCAATAGTGCAGAGTTATCTCAAAGAAAGGGGCCACGGTGTTTCTGTATCTCTATTATGTTGGTGCGGCTTCGGAACTTTTAAATATCTCAATGTATCTCGAAAACTACGCTTCTGATCAAAAAATATCATAGAACATAAATTGTAGGAAACATAATTCTCTATAAAAAACGTCTCTTAACATTTTGCCATAGCTCGCTTCGTTTCCGAGATATTTGCAGATTCATCTCAAAGGAACTGGCCTGACGGACATATTTCGAGATGTTTCTTCTTCTTGTTGTCCTTCCTCTGCACAGCTAAGCTGGAAGTGGCATTTGCGGCTCGCACTAGTGCAGAGTTATCTCAAAGAAAGGGGCCACGGTGTTTCTGTATCTCTATTATGTTGGTGCGGCTTCGGAACTTTTAAACATCTCGATATATCTCGAAAACTACGCGTCTGATCAAAAAATATCATAGAACATAAATTGTAGGAAACAGAATTCTCTACAAAAAAGGTCTCTTAACATTTTGCCATAGCTCGCTTCGTTTCCGAGATATTTGCAGATATATCTCAAGGGAAGGGGCCTGCCGGACATATTTCGAGATATTTCTTCTTCTTGTTGTTCTTCCTCTGCACAGCTAAGCTGGAAGTGGCATTTGCAGCTCGCAATAGTGCAGAGTTATCTCAAAGAAAGGGGCCACGGTGTTTCTGTATCTCTATTATGTTGGTGCGACTTCGGAACTTTTAAATATCTTGATGTATCTCGAGAACTACGCATCTGATCAAAAAATATCATAGAACATAAAAAGTAGGAAGCATAATTCTCTACAAAAAAGGTCTCTTAACATTTTGCCATAGCTCGCTTCGTTTCCGAGATATTTGCAGATTTATCTCAAGGGAAGGGGCCTGACGGACATATTTCGAGATATTTCTTCTTCTTGCTGTTCTTCTTCTGCACAGCTAAGCTGGAAGTGGCATTTGCGGCTCGCACTAGTGCAGAGTTATCTCAAAGAAAGGGGCCACGGTGTTTCTGTATCTCTATTATGTTGGTGCGGCTTCGGAACTTTTAAATATCTTGATATATCTCGAGAACTACGCATCTGATCAAAAAATATCATAGAACATAAAAAGTAGGAAACTTAATTCTCTACAAAAAAGGTCTCTTAACATTTTGCCATAGCTCGCTTCGTTTCCGAGATATGTGCAGATTTATCTCAAGGGAAGGGGCCTGACGGACATATTTCGAGATATTTCTTCTTCTTGTTGTTCTTCTTCTGCACAGCTAAGCTGGAAGTGGCCTTTGCGGCTCGCACTAGTGCAGAGTTATCTCAGAGAAAGGGGCCACGGTGTTTCTGTATCCCTATTATGTTGGTGCGGCTTCGGAACTTTTAAATATCTCGATATATCTCGAAAACTACGCTTCTGATCAAAAAATATCATACAACATAAATTGTAGGAAACATAATTCTCTACAAAAAAGGTGTCTCAACATTTTGCCATAGCTCGCTTCGTTTCCGAGATATTTGCAGATATATCTCAAGGGAAGGGGCCTGACGGACATATTTCGAGATATTTCTTCTTCTTGTTGTTCTTCTTCTGCACAGCTAAGCTGGAAGTGGCATTTACAGCTCGCAATAGTGCAGAGTTATCTCAAAGAAAGGGGCCACGGTGTTTCTGTATCTCTATTATGTTGGTGCGGCTTCGGAACTTTTAAATATCTCGATGTATCTCGAAAGCTACGCTTCTGATCAAAAAATATCATAGAACATAAATTGTAGGAAACATAATTCTCTATAAAAAACGTCTCTTAACATTTTGCCATAGCTCGCTTCGTTTCCGAGATATTTGCAGATTCATCTCAAAGGAACTGGCCTGACGGACATATTTCGAGATATTTCTTCTTCTTGTTGTTCTTCCTCTGCACAGCTAAGCTGGAAGTGGCATTTGCGGCTCGCACTAGTGCAGAGTTATCTCAAAGAAAGGGGCCACGGTGTTTCTGTATCTCTATTATGTTGGTGCGGGTTCGGAACTTTTAAATATCTCGATATATCTCGAAAACTACGCGTCTGATCAAAAAATATCATACAACATAAATTGTAGGAAACAGAATTCTCTACAAAAAAGGTCTCTTAACATTTTGCCATAGCTCGCTTCGTTTCCGAGATATTTGCAGATATATCTCAAGGGAAGGGGCCTGCCGGACATATTTCGAGATATTTCTTCTTCTTGTTGTTCTTCTTCTGCACAGCTAAGCTGGAAGTGGCATTTGTGGCTCGCACTAGTGCAGAGTTATCTCAAAGAAAGGGGCCACGGTGTTTCTGTATCTCTATTATGTTGGTGCGGCTTCGGAACTTTTAAATATCTCGATATATCTCGAAAACTACGCTTCTGATCAAAAAATATCATAGAACATAAATTGTAGGAAACATTATTCTCTACAAAAACGTCTGTTAAGATTTTGCCATAGCTCGCTTCGTTTCCGAGATATTTGCAGATTCAGCTCAAAGGAACGGGCCTGATGGACATATTTCGAGATACTTCTTCTTCTTGTTGTTCTTCTTCTGCTCAGCTAAGCTGGAAGTGGCATTTGCAGCTCGCACTAGTGCAGAGTTATCTCAAAGAAAGGGGCCACGGTGTTTCTGTATCTCTATTATGTTGGTGCGGCTTCGGAACTTTTAAATATCTCGATATATCTCGAAAACTACGCTTCTGATCAAAAAATATCATAGAACATAAATTGTAGGAAACATAATTCTCTACAAAAAAGGTCTCTTAACATTTTGCCATAGCTCGCTTCCTTTCCGAGATATTTGCAGATATATCTCAAGGGAAGGGGCCTGACGGACATATTTCGAGATATTTCTTCTTCTTGTTGTTCTTCTTCTGCACAGCTAAGCTGGAAGTGGCATTTACAGCTCGCAATAGTGCAGAGTTATCTCAAAGAAAGGGGCCACGGTGTTTCTGTATCTCTATTATGTTGGTGCGGCTTCGGAACTTTTAAATATCTCGATGTATCTCGAAAGCTACGCTTCTGATCAAAAAATATCATAGAACATAAATTGTAGGAAACATAATTCTCTATAAAAAACGTCTCTTAACATTTTGCCATAGCTCGCTTCGTTTCCGAGATATTTGCAGATTCATCTCAAAGGAACTGGCCTGACGGACATATTTCGAGATATTTCTTCTTCTTGTTGTTCTTCCTCTGCACAGCTAAGCTGGAAGTGGCATTTGCGGCTCGCACTAGTGCAGAGTTATCTCAAAGAAAGGGGCCACGGTGTTTCTGTATCTCTATTATGTTGGTGCGGCTTCGGAACTTTTAAATATCTCGATATATCTCGAAAACTACGCGTCTGATCAAAAAATATCATAGAACATAAATTGTAGGAAACAGAATTCTCTACAAAAAAGGTCTCTTAACATTTTGCCATAGCTCGCTTCGTTTCCGAGATATTTGCAGATATATCTCAAGGGAAGGGGCCTGCCGGACATATTTCGAGATATTTCTTCTTCTTGTTGTTCTTCTTCTGCACAGCTAAGCTGGAAGTGGCATTTGTGGCTCGCACTAGTGCAGAGTTATCTCAAAGAAAGGGGCCACGGTGTTTCTGTATCTCTATTATGTTGGTGCGGCTTCGGAACTTTTAAATATCTCGATATATCTCGAAAACTACGCTTCTGATCAAAAAATATCATAGAACATAAATTGTAGGAAACATTATTCTCTACAAAAACGTCTGTTAAGATTTTGCCATAGCTCGCTTCGTTTCCGAGATATTTGCAGATTCAGCTCAAAGGAACGGGCCTGACGGACATATTTCGAGATACTTCTTCTTCTTGTTGTTCTTCTTCTGCTCAGCTAAGCTGGAAGTGGCATTTGCAGCTCGCACTAGTGCAGAGTTATCTCAAAGAAAGGGGCCACGGTGTTTCTGTATCTCTATTATGTTGGTGCGGCTTCGGAACTTTTAAATATCTCGATATATCTCGAAAACTACGCTTCTGATCAAAAAATATCATAGAACATAAATTGTAGGAAACATAATTCTCTACAAAAAAGGTCTCTTAACATTTTGCCATAGCTCGCTTCCTTTCCGAGATATTTGCAGATATATCTCAAGGGAAGGGGCCTGACGGACATATTTCGAGATATTTCTTCTTCTTGTTGTTCTTCTTCTGCACAGCTAAGCTGGAAGTGGCATTTACAGCTCGCAATAGTGCAGAGTTATCTCAAAGAAAGGGGCCACGGTGTTTCTGTATCTCTATTATGTTGGTGCGGCTTCGGAACTTTTAAATATCTTGATATATCTCGAGAACTACGCATCTGATCAAAAAATATCATAGAACATAAAAAGTAGGAAACTTAATTCTCTACAAAAAAGGTCTCTTAATATTTTGCCATAGCTCTCTTCGTTTCCGAGATATTTGCAGATTTATCTCAAGGGAAGGGGCCTGACGGACATATTTCGAGATATTTCTTCTTCTTGTTGTTCTTCTTCTGCACAGCTAAGCTGGAAGTGGCATTTGCAGCTCGCAATAGTGCAGAGTTATCTCAAAGAAAGGGGCCACGGTGTTTCTGTATCTCTATTATGTTGGTGCGGCTTCGGAACTTTTAAATATCTTGATATATCTCGAGAACTACGCATCTGATCAAAAAATATCATAGAACATAAAAAGTAGGAAACTTAATTCTCTACAGAAAAGGTCTCTTAACATTTTGCCATAGCTCGCTTCGTTTCCGAGATATTTGCAGATATATCTCAAGGGAGGGGGCCTGACGGACATATTTCGAGATATTTCTTCTTCTTGTTGTTCTTCTTCTGCACAGCTAAGCTGGAAGTGGCATTTACAGCTCGCAATAGTGCAGAGTTATCTCAAAGAAAGGGGCCACGGTGTTTCTGTATCTCTATTATGTTGGTGCGACTTCGGAACTTTTAAATATCTTGATATATCCCGAGAACTACGCATCTGATCAAAAAATATCATAGAACATAAAAAGTAGGAAACTTAATTCTCTACAAAAAAGGTCTCTTAACATTTTGCCATAGCTCTCTTCGTTTCCGAGATATTTGCAGATTTATCTCAAGGGAAGGGGCCTGACGGACATATTTCGAGATATTTCTTCTTCTTGTTGTTCTTCTTCTGCACAGCTAAGCTGGAAGTGGCATTTGCAGCTCGCAATAGTGCAGAGTTATCTCAAAGAAAGGGGCCACGGTGTTTCTGTATCTCTATTATGTTGGTGCGGCTTCGGAACTTTTAAATATCTTGATATATCTCGAGAACTACGCATCTGATCAAAAAATATCATAGAACATAAAAAGTAGGAAACTTAATTCTCTACAAAAAAGGTCTCTCAACATTTTGCCATAGCTCGCTTCGTTTCCGAGATATTTGCAGATTTATCTCAAGGGAAGGGGCCTGACGG
Source organism: Osmia lignaria lignaria (assembly GCF_051020975.1). NCBI lineage: Eukaryota > Metazoa > Arthropoda > Insecta > Hymenoptera > Megachilidae > Osmia > Osmia lignaria. The sequence continues at coordinate 24,182,841 of NW_027478160.1, read as the reverse complement.
ACATATTTCGAGATATTTCTTCTTCTTGTTGTTCTTCTTCTGCACAGCTAAGCTGGAAGTGGCATTTGCGGCTCGCACTAGTGCAGAGTTATCTCAAAGAAAGGGGCCACGGTGTTTCTGTATCTCTATTATGTTGGTGCGGCTTCGGAACTTTTAAATATCTCGATATATCTCGAAAACTACGCTTCTGATCAAAAAATATGATAGAACATAAATTGTAGGAAACATAATTCTCTACAAAAAAGGTCTCTTAACATTTTGTCATAGCTCGCTTCGTTTCCGAGATATTTGCAGATATATCTCAAGGGAAGGGGCCTGACGGACATATTTCGAGATATTTCTTCGTCTTGTTGTTCTTCTTCTGCACAGCTAAGCTGGAAGTGGCATTTACAGCTCGCAATAGTGCAGAGTTATCTCAAAGAGAGGGGCCACGGTGTTTCTGTATCTCTATTATGTTGGTGCGGCTTCGGAACTTTTAAATATCTTGATATATCTCGAAAACTACGCTTCTGATCAAAAAATATCATAGAACATAAATTGTAGGAAACATAATTCTCTACAAAAAAGGTCTCTTAACATTTTGCCATAGCTCGCTTCGTTTCCGAGATATTTGCAGATATATCTCAAGGGAAGGGGCCTGACGGACATATTTCGAGATATTTCTTCTTCTTGTTGTTCTTCTTCTGCACAGCTAAGCTGGAAGTGGCATTTACAGCTCGCAATAGTGCAGAGTTATCTCAAAGAAAGGGGCCACGGTGTTTCTGTATCTCTATTATGTTGGTGCGGCTTCGGAACTTTTAAATATCTTGATATATCTCGAGAACTACGCATCTGATCAAAAAATATCATAGAACATAAAAAGTAGGAAACTTAATTCTCTACAAAAAAGGTCTCTTAACATTTTGCCATAGCTCTCTTCGTTTCCGAGATATTTGCAGATTTATCTCAAGGGAAGGGGCCTGACGGACATATTTCGAGATATTTCTTCTTCTTGTTGTTCTTCTTCTGCACAGCTAAGCTGGAAGTGGCATTTGCAGCTCGCAATAGTGCAGAGTTATCTCAAAGAAAGGGGCCACGGTGTTTCTGTATCTCTATTATGTTGGTGCGGCTTCGGAACTTTTAAATATCTTGATATATCTCGAGAACTACGCATCTGATCAAAAAATATCATAGAACATAAAAAGTAGGAAACTTAATTCTCTACAGAAAAGGTCTCTTAACATTTTGCCATAGCTCGCTTCGTTTCCGAGATATTTGCAGATTTATCTCAAGGGAAGGGGCCTGACGGACATATTTCGAGATACTTCTTCGTCTTGTTGTTCTTCTTCTGCACAGCTAAGCTGGAAGTGGCATTTACAGCTCGCAATAGTGCAGAGTTATCTCAAAGAAAGGGGCCACGGTGTTTCTGTATCTCTATTATGTTGGTGCGGCTTCGGAACTTTTAAATATCTTGATATATCTCGAGAACTACGCATCTGATCAAAAAATATCATAGAACATAAAAAGTAGGAAACTTAATTCTCTACAAAAGAGGTCTCTTAACATTTTGCCATAGCTCGCTTCGTTTCCGAGATATTTGCAGATTTATCTCAAGGGAAGGGGCCTAACGGACATATTTCGAGATATTTCTTCTTCTTGTTGTTCTTCTTCTGCACAGCTAAACTGGAAGTGGCATTTCGAGCTCGCAATAGTGCAGAGTTATCTCAAAGAGAGGGGCCACGGTGTTTCTGTATCTCTATTATGTTGGTGCGGCTTCGGAACTTTTAAATATCTTGATATATCTCGAGAACTACGCATCTGATCAAAAAATATCATAGAAGATAAAAAGTAGGAAACTTAATTCTCTACAAAAAAGGTCTCTCAACATTTTGCCATAGCTCGCTTCGTTTCCGAGATATTTGCAGATTTATCTCAAGGGAAGGGGCCTGACGGACATATTTCGAGATATTTCTTCGTCTTGTTGTTCTTCTTCTGCACAGCTAAGCTGGAAGTGGCATTTACAGCTCGCAATAGTGCAGAGTTATCTCAAAGAAAGGGGCCACGGTGTTTCTGTATCTCTATTATGTTGGTGCGGCTTCGGAACTTTTAAATATCTTGATATATCTCGAGAACTACGCATCTGATCAAAAAATATCATAGAACATAAAAAGTAGGAAACTTAATTCTCTACAAAAGAGGTCTCTTAACATTTTGCCATAGCTCGCTTCGTTTCCGAGATATTTGCAGATTTATCTCAAGGGAAGGGGCCTAACGGACATATTTCGAGATATTTCTTCTTCTTGTTGTTCTTCTTCTGCACAGCTAAACTGGAAGTGGCATTTCGAGCTCGCAATAGTGCAGAGTTATCTCAAAGAGAGGGGCCACGGTGTTTCTGTATCTCTATTATGTTGGTGCGGCTTCGGAACTTTTAAATATCTTGATATATCTCGAGAACTACGCATCTGATCAAAAAATATCATAGAAGATAAAAAGTAGGAAACTTAATTCTCTACAAAAAAGCTCTCTTAACATTTTGCCATAGCTCGCTTCGTTTCCGAGATATTTGCAGATTTATCTCAAGGGAAGGGGCCTGACGGACATATTTCGAGATATTTCTTCTTCTTGTTGTTCTTCTTCTGCACAGCTAAGCTGGAAGTGGCATTTGCGCCTCGCACTAGTGCAGAGTTATCTCAAAGAAAGGGGCCACGGTGTTTCTGTATCTCTATTATGTTGGTGCGGTTTCGGAACTTTTAAATATCTTGATATATCTCGAGAACTACGCATCTGATCAAAAAATATCATAGAACATAAAAAGTAGGAAACTTAATTCTCTACAAAAAAGGTCTCTTAACATTTTGCCATAGCTCTCTTCGTTTCCGAGATATTTGCAGATTTATCTCAAGGGAAGGGGCCTGACGGACATATTTCGAGATATTTCTTCTTCTTGTTGTTCTTCTTCTGCACAGCTAAGCTGGAAGTGGCATTTGCAGCTCGCAATAGTGCAGAGTTATCTCAAAGAAAGGGGCCACGGTGTTTCTGTATCTCTATTATGTTGGTGCGGCTTCGGAACTTTTAAATATCTTGATATATCTCGAGAACTACGCATCTGATCAAAAAATATCATAGAACATAAAAAGTAGGAAACTTAATTCTCTACAAAAAAGGTCTCTTAACATTTTGCCATAGCTCGCTTCGTTTCCGAGATATTTGCAGATTTATCTCAAGGGAAGGGGCCTGACGGACATATTTCGAGATATTTCTTCTTCTTGTTGTTCTTCTTCTGCACAGCTAAGCTGGAAGTGGCATTTGCGGCTCGCACTAGTGCAGAGTTATCTCAAAGAAAGGGGCCACGGTGTTTCTGTATCTCTATTATGTTGGTGCGGCTTCGGAACTTTTAAATATCTCGATATATCTCGAAAATTACGCTTCTGATCAAAAAATATGATAGAACATAAATTGTAGGAAACATAATTCTCTACAAAAAAGGTCTCTTAACATTTTGTCATAGCTCGCTTCGTTTCCGAGATATTTGCAGATATATCTCAAGGGAAGGGGCCTGACGGACATATTTCGAGATATTTCTTCGTCTTGTTGTTCTTCTTCTGCACAGCTAAGCTGGAAGTGGCATTTACAGCTCGCAATAGTGCAGAGTTATCTCAAAGAGAGGGGCCACGGTGTTTCTGTATCTCTATTATGTTGGTGCGGCTTCGGAACTTTTAAATATCTTGATATATCTCGAGAACTACGCATCTGATCAAAAAATATCATAGAACATAAATTGTAGGAAACATAATTCTCTACAAAAAAGGTCTCTTAACATTTTGTCATAGCTCGCTTCGTTTCCGAGATATTTGCCGATTCAGCTCAAAGGAACTGGCCTGACGGACATATTTCGAGATATTTCTTCTTCTTGTTGTTCTTCCTCTGCACAGCTAAGCTGGAAGTGGCATTTGCAGCTCGCAATAGTGCAGAGTTATCTCAAAGAAAGGGGCCACGGTGTTTCTGTATCTCTATTATGTTGGTGCGGCTTCGGAACTTTTAAATATCTTGATATATCTCGAGAACTACGCATCTGATCAAAAAATATCATAGAACATAAAAAGTAGGAAACTTAATTCTCTACAAATAACGTCTCTTAACATTTTGCCATAGCTCGCTTCGTTTCCGAGATATTTGCAGATTTATCTCAAGGGAAGGGGCCTGACGGACATATTTCGAGATATTTCTTCTTCTTGTTGTTCCTCTTCTGCGCAGCTAAGCTGGAAGTGGCATTTGCAGCTCGCAATAGTGCAGAGATATCTCAAAGAAAGGGGCCACGCTGTTTCTGTATCTCTATTATGTTGATGCGGCTTCGGAACTTTTAAATATCTTGATATATCTCGAGAACTACGCATCTGATCAAAAAATATCATAGAAGATAAAAAGTAGGAAACTTAATTCTCTACAAAAAAGGTCTCTCAACATTTTGCCATAGCTCGCTTCGTTTCCGAGATATTTGCAGATTTATCTCAAGGGAAGGGGCCTGACGGACATATTTCGAGATATTTCTTCTTCTTGTTGTTCTTCTTCTGCACAGCTAAGCTGGAAGTGGCATTTGCGGCTCGCACTAGTGCAGAGTTATCTCAAAGAAAGGGGCCACGGTGTTTCTGTATCTCTATTATGTTGGTGCGGCTTCGGAACTTTTAAATATCTCGATATATCTCGAAAACTACGCTTCTGATCACAAAATATGATAGAACATAAATTGTAGGAAACATAATTCTCTACAAAAAAGGTCTCTTAACATTTTGTCATAGCTCGCTTCGTTTCCGAGATATTTGCAGATATATCTCAAGGGAAGGGGCCTGACGGACATATTTCGAGATATTTCTTCGTCTTGTTGTTCTTCTTCTGCACAGCTAAGCTGGAAGTGGCATTTACAGCTCGCAATAGTGCAGAGTTATCTCAAAGAGAGGGGCCACGGTGTTTCTGTATCTCTATTATGTTGGTGCGGCTTCGGAACTTTTAAATATCTTGATATATCTCGAGAACTACGCATCTGATCAAAAAATATCATAGAAGATAAAAAGTAGGAAACTTAATTCTCTACAAAAAAGGTCTCTTAACATTTTGCCATAGCTCGCTTCGTTTCCGAGATATTTGCAGATTTATCTCAAGGGAAGGGGCCTGACGGACATATTTCGAGATATTTCTTCTTCTTGTTGTTCTTCTTCTGCACAGCTAAGCTGCAAGTGGCATTTGCGGCTCGCACTAGTGCAGAGTTATCTCAAAGAAAGGGGCCACGGTGTTTCTGTATCTCTATTATGTTGGTGCGGCTTCGGAACTTTTAAATAGCTCGATATATCTCGAAAACTACGCTTCTGATCAAAAAATATCATAGAACATAAATTGTAGGAAACATAATTCTCTACAAAAAAGGTCTCTTAACATTTTGTCATAGCTCGCTTCGTTTCCGAGATATTTGCCGATTCAGCTCAAAGGAACTGGCCTGACGGACATATTTCGAGATATTTCTTCTTCTTCTTGTTCTTCCTCTGCACAGCTAAGCTGGAAGTGGCATTTGCAGCTCGCAATAGTGCAGAGTTATCTCAAAGAAAGGGGCCACGGTGTTTCTGTATCTCTATTATGTTGGTGCGGCTTCGGAACTTTTAAATATCTCGATATATCTCGAAAACTACGCTTCTGATCAAAAAATATCATAGAACATAAATTGTAGGAAACATAATTCTCTACAAAAAACGTCTCTTAACATTTTGCCATAGCTCGCTTCGTTTCCGAGATATTTGCCGATTCAGCTCAAAGGAACTGGCCTGACGGACATATTTCGAGATATTTCTTCTTCTTGTTGTTCTTCTTCTGCACAGCTAAACTGGAGGTGGCATTTCCAGCTCGCAATAGTGCAGAGTTATCTCAAAGAGAGGGGCCACGGTGTTTCTGTATCTCTATTATGTTGGTGCGGCTTCGGAACTTTTAAATATCTTGATATATCTCGAGAACTACGCATCTGATCAAAAAATATCATAGAACATAAAAAGTAGGAAACTTAATTCTCTACAAATAACGTCTCTTAACATTTTGCCATAGCTCGCTTCGTTTCCGAGATATTTGCAGATTTATCTCAAGGGAAGGGGCCTGACGGACATATTTCGAGATATTTCTTCTTCTTGTTGTTCCTCTTCTGCGCAGCTAAGCTGGAAGTGGCATTTGCAGCTCGCAATAGTGCAGAGTTATCTCAAAGAAAGGGGCCACGGTGTTTCTGTATCTCTATTATGTTGGTGCGGCTTCGGAACTTTTAAATAGCTCGATATATCTCGAAAACTACGCTTCTGATCAAAAAATATCGTAGAACATAAATTGTAGGAAACATAATTCTCTACAAAAAAGGTCTCTTAACATTTTGTCATAGCTCGCTTCGTTTCCGAGATATTTGCCGATTCAGCTCAAAGGAACTGGCCTGACGGACATATTTCGAGATATTTCTTCTTCTTGTTGTTCTTCCTCTGCACAGCTAAGCTGGAAGTGGCATTTGCAGCTCGCAATAGTGCAGAGTTATCTCAAAGAAAGGGGCCACGGTGTTTCTGTATCTCTATTATGTTGGTGCGGCTTCGGAACTTTTAAATATCTCGATATATCTCGAAAACTACGCTTCTGATCAAAAAATATCATAGAACATAAAAAGTAGGAAACTTAATTCCCTACAAAAAAGGTCTCTTAACATTTTGCCATAGCTCGCTTCGTTTCCGAGATATTTGCCGATTCAGCTCAAAGGAACTGGCCTGACGGACATATTTCGAGATATTTCTTCTTCTTGTTGTTCTTCCTCTGCACAGCTAAACTGGAAGTGGCATTTCCAGCTCGCAATAGTGCAGAGTTATCTCAAAGAGAGGGGCCACGGTGATTCTGTATCTCTATTATGTTGGTGCGGCTTCGGAACTTTTAAATATCTTGATATATTTCGAGAACTACGCATCTGATCAAAAAATATCATAGAACATAAAAAGTAGGAAACTTAATTCTCTACAAATAAGGTCTCTAAACATTTTGCCATAGCTCGCTTCGTTTCCGAGATATTTGCAGATTTATCTCAAGGGAAGGGGCCTAACGGACATATTTCGAGATATTTCTTCTTCTTGTTGTTCTTCTTCTGCGCAGCTAAGCTGGAAGTGGCATTTGCAGCTCGCAATAGTGCAGAGATATCTCAAAGAAAGGGGCTACGCTGTTTCTGTATCTCTATTATGTTGATGCGGCTTCGGAACTTTTAAATATCTTGATATATCTCGAGAACTACGCATCTGATCAAAAAATATCATAGAACATAAATTGTAGGGAACATAATTCTCTACAAAAAAGGTCTCTTAACATTTTGCCATAGCTCGCTTCGTTTCCGAGATATTTGCAGATATATCTCAAGGGAAGGGGCCTGACGGACATATTTCGAGATATTTCTTCTTCTTGTAGTTCTTCTTCTGCACAGCTAAGCTGGAAGTGGCATTTACAGCTCGCAATAGTGCAGAGTTATCTCAAAGAAAGGGGCCACGCTGTTTCTGTATCTCTATTATGTTGGTGCGGCTTCGGAACTTTTAAATATCTTGATATATCTCGAGAACTACGCATCTGATCAAAAAATATCATAGAACATAAAAAGTAGGAAACTTAATTCCCTACAAAAAAGTTCTCTTAACATTTTGCCATAGCTCGCTTCGTTTCCGAGATATTTGCAGATTCAGCTCAAAGGAACTGGCCTGACGGACATATTTCGAGATATTTCTTCTTCTTGTTGTTCTTCCTCTGCACAGCTAAGCTGGAAGTGGCATTTGCAGCTCGCAATAGTGCAGAGTTATCTCAAAGAAAGGGGCCACGGTGTTTCTGTATCTCTATTATGTTGGTGCGGCTTCGGAACTTTTAAATATCTTGATATATCTCGAGAACTACGCATCAGATCAAAAAATATCATAGAACATAAAAAGTAGGAAACTTAATTCTCTACAAAAAAAGTCTCTTAACATTTTGCCATAGCTCTCTTCGTTTCCGAGATATTTGCAGATTTATCTCAAGGGAAGGGGCCTGACGGACATATTTCGAGATATTTCTTCTTCTTGTTGTTCTTCTGCACAGCTAAGCTGGAAGTGGCATTTGCAGCTCGCAATAGTGCATAGTTATCTGAAAGAAAGGGGCCACGGTGTTTCTGTATCTCTATTATGTTGGTGCGGCTTCGGAACTTTTAAATATCTTGATATATCTCGAGAACTACGCTTCTGATCAAAAAATATCATAGAACATAAATTGTAGGAAACATAATTCTCTACAAAAAAGGTCTCTTAACATTTTGCCATAGCTCGCTTCGTTTCCGAGATGTTTGCAGATTTATCTCAAGGGAAGGGGCCTGACGGACATATTTCGAGATATTTCTTCTTCTTGTTGTTCTTCTTCTGCACAGCTAAGCTGGAAGTGGCATTTGCAGCTCGGAATAGTGCAGAGTTATCTCAAAGAAAGGGGCCACGGTGTTTCTGTATCTCTATTATGTTGGTGGGGCTTCGGAACTTTTAAATATCTTGATATATTTCGAGAACTACGCATCTGATCAAAAAATATCATAGAACATAAAAAGTAGGAAACTTAATTCTCTACAAAAAGGGTCTCTTAACATTTTGCCATAGCTCGCTTCGTTTCCGAGATATTTGCAGATTTATCTCAAGGGAAGGGGCCTGACGGACATATTTCGAGATATTTCTTCTTCTTGTTGTTCTTCTTCTGCACAGCTAAGCTGGAAGTGGCATTTGCGGCTCGCACTAGTGCAGAGTTATCTCAAAGAAAGGGGCCACGGTGTTTCTGTATCCTTATTATGTTGGTGCGGCTTCGGAACTTTTAAATATCTCGATATATCTCGAAAACTACGCTGCTGATCAAAAAATATCATAGAACATAAATTGTAGGAAACATAATTCTCTATAAAAAACGTCTCTTAACATTTTGCCATAGCTCGCTTCGTTTCCGAGATATTTGCAGATATATCTCAAGGGAAGGGGCCTGACGGACATATTTCGAGATATTTCTTCTTCTTGATGTTCTTCTTCTGCACAGCTAAGCTGGAAGTGGCATTTACAGCTCGCAATAGTGCAGAGTTATCTCAAAGAAAGGGGCCACGGTGTTTCTGTATCCCTATTATGTTGGTGCGGCTTCGGAACTTTTAAATATCTCGATATATCTCGAAAACTACGCTTCTGATCAAAAAATATCATAGAACATAAATTGTAGGAAACATAATTCTCTATAAAAAACGTCTCTTCACATTTTGCCATAGCTCGCTTTGTTTCCGAGATATTTGCAGATTCAGCTCAAAGGAACTGGCCTGACGGACATATTTCGAGATATTTCTTCTTCTTGTTGTTCTTCCTCTGCACAGCTAAGCTGGAAGTGGCATTTACAGCTCGCAATAGTGCAGAGTTATCTCAAAGAAAGGGGCCACGGTGTTTCTGTATCTCTATTATGTTGGTGCGGCTTCGGAACTTTTAAATATCTTGATATATCTCGAGAACTACGCATCTGATCAAAAAATATTATAGAACATAAATTGTAGGAAACATAATTCTCTACAAAAAAGGTCTCTTAACATTTTGCCATAGCTCGCTTCGTTTCCGAGATATTTGCAGATACATCTCAAGGGAAGGGGCCTGACGGACATATTTCGAGATATTTCTTCTTCTTGTTGTTCTTCTTCTGCACAGCTAAGCTGGAAGTGGCATTTGCAGCTCGGAATAGTGCAGAGTTATCTCAAAGAAAGGGGCCACGGTGTTTCTGTATCTCTATTATGTTGGTGCGGCTTCGGAACTTTTAAATATCTTGATATATCTCGGGAACTACGCATCTGATCAAAAAATATCATACAACATAAAAAGTAGGAAACTTAATTCTCTACAAAAAAGGTCTCTTAACATTTTGCCATAGCTCTCTTCGTTTCCGAGATATTTGCAGATTTATCTCAAGGGAAGGGGCCTGACGGACATATTTCGAGATATTTCTTCTTCTTGTTGTTCTTCTTCTGCACAGCTAAGCTGGAAGTGGCATTTGCGGCTCGCACTAGTGCAGAGTTATCTCAAAGAAAGGGGCAACGGTGTTTCTGAATCTCTATTATGTTGGTGCGGCTTCGGAACTTTTAAATATCTTGATATATCGCGAGAACTACGCATCTGATCAAATAATATCATAGAACATAAAAAGTAGGAAACTTAATTCTCTACAAATAAGGTCTCTTAACATTTTGCCATAGCTCGCTTCGTTTCCGAGATATTTGCAGATTTATCTCAAGGGAAGGGGCCTGACGGACATATTTCGAGATATTTCTTCTTCTTGTTGTTCTTCTTCTGCACAGCTAAGCTGGAAGTGGCATTTGCAGCTCGCAATAGTGCAGAGTTATCTCAAAGAAAGGGGCCACGGTGTTTCTGTATCTCTATTATGTTGGTGCGGCTTCGTAACTTTTAAATATCTCGATATATCTCGAAAACTACGCTTCTGATCAAAAAATATCATAGAACATAAATTGTAGGAAACATAATTCTCTACAAAAAAGGTCTCTTAACGTTTTGCCATAGCTCGCTTCGTTTCCGAGATATTTGCAGATTTATCTCAAGGGAAGGGTCCTGACGGACATATTTCGAGATATTTCTTCTTCTTGTTGTTCTTCTTCTGCACAGCTAAGCTGGAAGTGGCATTTGTAGCTCGCAATAGTGCAGAGTTATCTCAAAGAATGGGGCCACGGTGTTTCTGTATCTCTATTATGTTGGTGCGGCTTCGGAACTTTTAAATATCTTGATATATCCCGAGAACTACGCTTCTGATCAAAAAATATCATAGAACATAAATTGTAGGAAACATAATTCTCTACAAAAAACGTCTCTTAACATTTTGCCATAGCTCGCTTCGTTTCCGAGATATTTGCAGATTCAGCTCAAAGGAACTGGCCTGACGGACATATTTCGAGATATTTCATCTTCTTGTTGTTCTTCCTCTGCACAGCTAAGCTGGAAGTGGCATTTGCAGCTCGCAATAGTGCAGAGTTATCTCAAAGAAAGGGGCCACGGTGTTTCTGTATCTCTATTATGTTGGTGCAGCTTCGGAACTTTTAAATATCTTGATATATCTCGAGAACTACGCATCTGATCAAAAAATATCATAGAACATAAAAAGTAGAAAACTTAATTCTCTACAAAAAAGGTCTCTCAACATTTTGCCATAGCTCGCTTCGTTTCCGAGATATATGCAGATTTATCTCAAGGGAAGGGGCCTGACGGACATATTTCGAGATATTTCTTCTTCTTGTTGTTCTTCTTCTGCACAGCTAAGCTGGAAGTGGCATTTGCAGCTCGCAATAGTGCAGAGTTATCTCAAAGAAAGGGGCCACGGTGTTTCTGTATCTCTATTATGTTGGTGCGGCTTCGGAGCTTTTAAATATCTCGATATATCTCGAAAACTACGCTTCTGATCAAAAAATATCATAGAACATAAATTGTAGGAAACATAATTCTCTACAAAAAAGGTCTCTCAACATTTTGCCATAGCTCGCTTCGTTTCCGAGATATATGCAGATTTATCTTAAGGGAAGGGGCCTGACGGACATATTTCGAGATATTTCTTCTTCTTGTTGTTCTTCTTCTGCACAGCTAAGCTGGAAGTGGCATTTGCAGCTCGCAATAGTGCAGAGTTATCTCAAAGAAAGGGGCCACGGTGTTTCTGTATCTCTACTATGTTGGTGCGGCTTCGGAACTTTTAAATATCTTGATATATCTCGAGAACTACGCATCTGATCAAAAAATATCATAGAACATAAAAAGTAGCTAACTTAATTCTCTACAAAAAAGGTCGCTTAACATTTTGCCATAGCTCGCTTCGTTTCCGAGATATGTGCAGATTTATCTCAAGGGAAGGGGCCTGACGGACATATTTCGAGATATTTCTTCTTCTTGTTGTTCTTCTTCTGCACAGCTAAGCTGGAAGTGGCATTTGCAGCTCGCAATAGTGCAGAGTTATCTCAAAGAAAGGGGCCACGGTGTTTCTGTATCTCTATTATGTTGGTGCGGCTTCGGAGCTTTTAAACATCTCGATATATCTCGAAAACTACGCTTCTGATCAAAAAATATCATAGAACATAAATTGTAGGAAACATAATTCTCTACAAAAAAGGTCTCTTAACATTTTGCCATAGCTCGCTTCGTTTCCGAGATATATGCAGATTTATCTCAAGGGAAGGGGCCTGACGGACATATTTCGAGATATTTCTTCTTCTTGTTGTTCTTCTTCTGCACAGCTAAGCTGGAAGTGGCATTTGCAGCTCGCAATAGTGCAGAGTTATCTGAAAGAAAGGGGCCACGGTGTTTCTGTATCTCTATTATGTTGGTGCGGTTTCGGAACTTTTAAATATCTTGATATATCTCGAGAACTACGCTTCTGATCAAAAAATATCATAGAACATAAATTGTAGGAAACATAATTCTCTACAAAAAAGGTCTCTTAACATTTTGCCATAGCTCGCTTCGTTTCCGAGATATATGCAGATTTATCTCAAGGGAAGGGGCCTGACGGACATATTTCGAGATATTTCTTCTTCTTGTTGTTCTTCTTCTGCACAGCTAAACTGGAAGTGGCATTTCCAGCTCGCAATAGTGCAGAGTTATCTGAAAGAAAGGGGCCACGGTGTTTCTGTATCTCTATTATGTTGGTGCGGTTTCGGAACTTTTAAATATCTTGATATATCTCGAGAACTACGCTTCTGATCAAAAAATATCATAGAACATAAATTGTAGGAAACATAATTCTCTACAAAAAAGGTCTCTTAAGATTTTGCCATAGCTCGTTTCGTTTCCGAGATATTTGCAGATATATCTCAAGGGAAGGGGCCTGACGGACATATTTCGAGATATTTCTTCTTCTTGTTGTTCTTCTTCTGCACAGCTAAGCTGGAAGTGGCATTTGCGGCTCGCACTAGTGCAGAGTTATCTCAAAGAAAGGGGCCACGGTGTTTCTGTATCTCTATTATGTTGGTGCAGCTTCGGAACTTTTAAATATCTTGATATATCTCGAGAACTACGCATCTGATCAAAAAATATCATGGAACATAAAAAGTAGAAAACTTAATTCTCTACAAAAAAGGTCTCTTAACATTTTGCCATAGCTCGCTTCGTTTCCGAGATATTTGCAGATTTATCTCAAGGGGGCCTGACGGACATATTTCGAGATATTTCTTCTTCTTGTTGTTCTTCTTCTGCACAGCTAAGCTGGAAGTGGCATTTCCAGCTCGCAATAGTGCAGAGTTATCTCAAAGAAAGGGGCCACGGTGTTTCTGTATCTCTATTATGTTGGTGCGGCTTCGGAACTTTTAAATATCTTGATATATCTCGAGAACTACGCATCTGATCAAAAAATATCATACAACATAAAAAGTAGGAAACTTAATTCTCTACAAATAAGGTCTCTTAACATTTTGCCATAGCTCGCTTCGTTTCCGAGATATTTGCAGATCTATCTCAAGAGAAGGGGCCTGACGGACATATTTCGAGATATTCCTTCTTCTTGTTGTTCTTCTTCTGCACAGCTAAGCTGGAAGTGGCATTTGCGGCTCGCACCAGTGCAGAGTTATCTCAAAGAAAGGGGCCACGGTGTTTCTGTATCTCTATTATGTTGGTGCAGCTTCGGAACTTTTAAATATCTTGATATATCTCGAGAACTACGCATCTGATCAAAAAATATCATGGAACATAAAAAGTAGAAAACTTAATTCTCTACAAAAAAGGTCTCTTAACATTTTGCCATAGCTCGCTTCGTTTCCGAGATATTTGCAGATTTATCTCAAGGGGGCCTGACGGACATATTTCGAGATATTTCTTCTTCTTGTTGTTCTTCTTCTGCACAGCTAAGCTGGAAGTGGCATTTCCAGCTCGCAATAGTGCAGAGTTATCTCAAAGAAAGGGGCCACGGTGTTTCTGTATCTCTATTATGTTGGTGCGGCTTCGGAACTTTTAAATATCTTGATATATCTCGAGAACTACGCATCTGATCAAAAAATATCATAGAACATAAAAAGTAGGTAACTTAATTCTCTACAAAAAAGGTCTCTTAACATTTTGCCATAGCTCGCTTCGTTTCCGAGATATGTGCAGATTTATCTCAAGGGAAGGGGCCTGACGGACATATTTCGAGATATTTCTTCTTCTTGTTGTTCTTCTTCTGCACAGCTAAGCTGGAAGTGGCATTTGCAGCTCGCAATAGTGCAGAGTTATCTCAAAGAAAGGGGCCACGGTGTTTCTGTATCTCTATTATGTTGGTGCGGCTTCGGAACTTTTAAATATCTTGATATATCTCGAGAACTACGCATCTGATCAAATAATATCATAGAACGTAAAAAGTAGGAAACTTAATTCTCTACAAATAAGGTCTCTTAACATTTTGCCATAGCTCGCTTCGTTTCCGAGATATTTGCAGATCTATCTCAAGAGAAGGGGCCTGACGGACATATTTCGAGATATTTCTTCTTCTTGTTGTTCTTCTTCTGCACAGCTAAGCTGGAAGTGGCATTTGCAGCTAGCAATAGTGCAGAGTTATCTCAAAGAAAGGGGCCACGGTGTTTCTGTATCTCTATTATGTTGGTGCGGCTTCGGAACTTTTAAATATCTCGATATATCTCGAAAACTACGCTTCTGATCAAAAAATATCATAGAACATAAATTGTAGGAAACATAATTCTCTACAAAAAAGGTCTCTCACCATTTTGCCAGAGCTCGCTTCGTTTCTGAGATATTTGCAGATTTATCTCAAGGGAAGGGTCCTGACGGACATATTTCGGGATATTTCTTCTTCTTGTTGTTCTTCTTCTGCACAGCTAAACTGGAAGTGGCATTTCTAGCTCGCAATAGTGCAGAGTTATCTCAAAGAAAGGGGCCACTGTGTTTCTGTATCTCTATTATGTTGGTGCGGCTTCGGAACTTTTAAATATCTTGATATATCTCGAGAACTACGCATCTGATCAAAAAATATCATAGAACATAAAAAGTGGGAAACTTAATCCTCTACAAAAAAGGTCTCTTAACATTTTGCCATAGCTCGCTTCGTTTCCGAGATATTTGCAGATTTATCTCAAGGGAAGGGGACTGACGGACATATTTCGACATATTTCTTCTTCTTGTTGTTCTTCTTCTGCACAGCTAAGCTGGAAGTGGCATTTCCAGCTCGCAATAGTGCAGAGTTACCTCAAAGAAAGGGGCCACGGTGTTTCTGTATCTCTATTATGTTGGTGCGGCTTCGGAGCTTTTAAATATCTCGATATATCTCGAAAACTACGCTTCTGATCAAAAAATATCATAGAACATAAAAAGTAGGAAACATAATTCTCTACAAAAAAGGTCTCTTAACGTTTTGCCATAGCTCGCTTCGTTTCCGAGATATTTGCAGATTTATCTCAAGGGAAGGGTCCTGACGGACATATTTCGAGATATTTCTTCTTCTTGTTGTTCTTCTTCTGCACAGCTAAGCTGGAAGTGGCATTTGCAGCTCGCAATAGTGCAGAGTTATCTCAAAGAATGGGGCCACGGTGTTTCTGTATCTCTATTATGTTGGTGCGGCTTCGGAACTTTTAAATATCTTGATATATCTCGAGAACTACGCTTCTGATCAAAAAATATCATAGAACATGAATTGTAGGAAACATAATTCTCTACAAAAAACGTCTCTTAACATTTTGCCATAGCTCGCTTCGTTTCCGAGATATTTGCAGATTCAGCTCAAAGGAACTTGCCTGACGGACATATTTCGAGATATTTCTTCTTCTTGTTGTTCTTCCTCTGCACAGCTAAGCTGGAAGTGGCATTTGCAGCTCGCAATAGTGCAGAGTTATCTCAAAGAATGGGGCCACGGTGTTTCTGTATCTCTCTTATGTTGGTGCGGCTTCGGAACTTTTAAATATCTTGATATATCTCGAGAACTACGCTTCTGATCAAAAAATATCATAGAACATAAATTGTAGGTAACATAATTCTCCACAAAAAAGGTCTCTTAAGATTTTGCCATAGCTCGTTTCGTTTCCGAGATATTTGCAGATATATCTCAAGGGAAGGGGCCTAACGGACATATTTCGAGATATTTCTTCTTCTTGTTGTTCTTCTTCTGCATAGCTAAACTGGAAGTGGCATTTCCAGCTCGCAATAGTGCAGAGTTATCTCAAAGAAAGGGGCCACGGTGTTTCTGTATCTCTATTATGGTGGTGCGGCTTCGGAGCTTTTAAATATCTCGATATATCTCGAAAACTACGCTTCTGATCAAAAAATATCATAGAACATAAATTGTAGGAAACATAATTCTCTACAAAAAAGGTCTCTCACCATTTTGCCAGAGCTCGCTTCGTTTCTGAGATATTTGCAGATTTATATCAAGGGAAGGGTCCTGACGGACATATTTCGGGATATTTCTTCTTCTTGTTGTTCTTCTTCTGCACAGCTAAACTGGAAGTGGCATTTCTAGCTCGCAATAGTGCAGAGTTATCTCAAAGAAAGGGGCCACTGTGTTTCTGTATCTCTATTATGTTGGTGCGGCTTCGGAACTATTAAATATCTTGATATATCTCGAGAACTACGCATCTGATCAAAAAATATCATAGAACATAAAAAGTGGGAAACTTAATGCTCTACAAAAAAGGTCTCTTAACATTTTGCCATAGCTCGCTTCGTTTCCGAGATATTTGCAGATTTATCTCAAGGGAAGGGGACTGACGGACATATTTCGACATATTTCTTCTTCTTGTTGTTCTTCTTCTGCACAGCTAAGCTGGAAGTGGCATTTCCAGCTCGCAATAGTGCAGAGTTATCTCAAAGAAAGGGGCCACGGTGTTTCTGTATCTCTATTATGTTGGTGCGGCTTCGGAACTTTTAAATATCTTGATATATCTCGAGAACTACGCATCTGATCAAAAAATATCATAGAACATAAAAAGTAGGTAACTTAATTCTCTACAAAAAAGGTCTCTTAACATTTTGCCATAGCTCGCTTCGTTTCCGAGATATGTGCAGATTTATCTCAAGGGAAGGGGCCTGGCGGACATATTTCGAGATATTTCTTCTTCTTGTTGTTCTTCTTCTGCACAGCTAAGCTGGAAGTGGCATTTGCAGCTCGCAATAGTGCAGAGTTATCTCTAAGAAAGGGGCCACGGTGTTTCTGTATCTCTATTATGTTGGTGCGGCTTCGGAGCTTTTAAATATCTCGATATATCTCGAAAACTACGCTTCTGATCAAAAAATATCATAGAACATAAATTGTAGGAAACATAATTCTCTACAAAAAAGGTCCCTTAACATTTTGCCATAGCTCGCTTCGTTTCCGAGATATATGCAGATTTATCTCAAGGGAAGGGGCCTGACGGATATATTTCGAGATATTTCTTCTTCTTGTTGTTCTTCCTCTGCACAGCAAAGCTGGAAGTGGCATTTGCAGCTCGCAATAGTGCAGAGTTATCTCAAAGAAAGGGGCCACGGTGTTTCTGTATCTCTATTATGTTGGTGCGGCTTCGGAACTTTTAAATATCTTGATATATCTCGAGAACTACGCATCTGATCAAATAATATCATAGAACATAAAAAGTAGGAAACTTAATTCTCTACAAATAAGGTCTCTTAACATTTTGCCATAGCTCGCTTCGTTTCCGAGATATTTGCAGATCTATCTCAAGAGAAGGGGCCTGACGGACATATTTCGAGATATTTCTTCTTCTTGTTGTTCTTCTTCTGCACAGCTAAGCTGGAAGTGGCATTTGCAGCTAGCAATAGTGCAGAGTTATCTCAAAGAAAGGGGCCACGGTGTTTCTGTATCTCTATTATGTTGGTGCGGCTTCGGAACTTTTAAATATCTCGATATATCTCGAAAACTACGCTTCTGATCAAAAAATATCATAGAACATAAATTGTAGGAAACATAATTCTCTACAAAAAAGGTCTCTCACCATTTTGCCAGAGCTCGCTTCGTTTCTGAGATATTTGCAGATTTATCTCAAGGGAAGGGTCCTGACGGACATATTTCGGGATATTTCTTCTTCTTGTTGTTCTTCGTCTGCACAGCTAAACTGGAAGTGGCATTTCTAGCTCGCAATAGTGCAGAGTTATCTCAAAGAAAGGGGCCACTGTGTTTCTGTATCTCTATTATGTTGGTGCGGCTTCGGAACTTTTAAATATCTTGATATATCTCGAGAACTACGCATCTGATCAAAAAATATCATACAACATAAAAAGTAGGAAACTTAATTCTCTACAAATAAGGTCTCTTAACATTTTGCCATAGCTCGCTTCGTTTCCGAGATATTTGCAGATCTATCTCAAGAGAAGGGGCCTGACGGACATATTTCGAGATATTCCTTCTTCTTGTTGTTCTTCTTCTGCACAGCTAAGCTGGAAGTGGCATTTGCGGCTCGCACTAGTGCAGAGTTATCTCAAAGAAAGGGGCCACGGTGTTTCTGTATCTCTATTATGTTGGTGCAGCTTCGGAACTTTTAAATATCTTGATATATCTCGAGAACTACGCATCTGATCAAAAAATATCGTGGAACATAAAAAGTAGAAAACTTAATTCTCTACAAAAAAGGTCTCTTAACATTTTGCCATAGCTCGCTTCGTTTCCGAGATATTTGCAGATTTATCTCAAGGGGGCCTGACGGACATATTTCGAGATATTTCTTCTTCTTGTTGTTCTTCTTCTGCACAGCGAAGCTGGAAGTGGTATTTGCAGCTCGCAATAGTGCAGAGTTATCTCAAAGAAAGGGGCCACGGTGTTTCTGTATCTCTATTATGTTGGTGCGGCTTCGGAACTTTTAAGTATCTTGATATATCTCGAGAACTACGCATCTGATCAAAAAATATCATAGAACATAAATAGTAGGAAACTTAATTCTCTACAAAAAACGTCTGTTAACATTTTGCCATAGCTCGCTTCGTTTCCGAGATATTTGCAGATTTATCTCAAGGGAAGGGGCCTGACGGACATATTTCGAGATATTTCTTCTTCTTGTTGTTCTTCTTCTGCACAGCTATGCTGGAAGTGGCATTTGCAGCTCGCAATATTGCAGAGTTATCTCAAAGAAAGGGGCCACGGTGTTTCTGTATCTCTATTATGTTGGTGCGGCTTCGGAACTTTTAAATATCTTGATATATCTCGAGAACTACGCATCTGATCAAAAAATATCATAGAACATAAAAAGTAGCAAACTTAATTCTCCACAAAAAAGGTCTCTCAACATTTTGCCATAGCTCGCTTCGTTTCCGAGATATTTGCACATGTATCGCAAGGGAAGGGGCCTGACGGACATGTTTCGAGATATTTCTTCTTCTTGTTGTTCTTCTTCTGCACAGCTAAACTGGAAGTGGCATTTCTAGCTCGCAATAGTGCAGAGTTATCTCAAAGAAAGGGGCCACTGTGTTTCTGTATCTCTATTATGTTGGTGCGGCTTCGGAACTTTTAAATATCTTGATATATCTCGAGAACTACGCATCTGATTAAAAAATATCATAGAACATAAATAGTAGGAAACTTAATTCTCTACAAAAAAGGTCTCTCAACATTTTGCCATAGCTCGCTTCGTTTCCGAGATATTTGCACATTTATCTCAAGGGAAGGGGCCTAACGGACATATTTCGAGATATTTCTTCTTCTTGTTGTTCTTCTTCTGCACAGCTAAGCTGGAAGTGGCATTTGCGGCTCGCACTAGTGCAGAGTTATCTGAAAGAAAGGGGCCACGGTGTTTCTGTATCTCTATTATGTTGGTGCGGCTTCGGAACTTTTAAATATCTTGATATATCTCGAGAACTACGCTTCTGATCAAAAAATGTCATAGAACATAAATTGTAGGAAACATAATTCTCTACAAAAAACGTCTCTTAACACTTTGCCATAGCTCGCTTCGTTTCCGAGATATTTGCAGATTCAGCTCAAAGGAACTGGCCTGACGGACATATTTCGAGATATTTCTTCTTCTTGTTGTTCTTCCTCTGCACAGCAAAGCTGGAAGTGGCATTTGCAGCTCGCAATAGTGCAGAGTTATCTCAAAGAAAGGGGCCACGGTGTTTCTGTATCTCTATTATGTTGGTGCGGCTTCGGAACTTTTAAATATCTTGATATATCTCGAGAACTACGCATCTGATCAAATAATATCATACAACATAAAAAGTAGGAAACTTAATTCTCTACAAATAAGGTCTCTTAACATTTTGCCATAGCTCGCTTCGTTTCCGAGATATTTGCAGATCTATCTCAAGAGAAGGGGCCTGACGGACATATTTCGAGATATTTCTTCTTCTTGTTGTTCTTCTTCTGCACAGCTAAGCTGGAAGTGGCATTTGCGGCTCGCACTAGTGCAGAGTTATCTCAAAGAAAGGGGCCACGGTGTTTCTGTATCTCTATTATGTTGGTGCAGCTTCGGAACTTTTAAATATCTTGATATATCTCGAGAACTACGCATCTGATCAAAAAATATCATGGAACATAAAAAGTAGAAAACTTAATTCTCTACAAAAAAGGTCTCTTAACATTTTGCCATAGCTCGCTTCGTTTCCGAGATATTTGCAGATTTATCTCAAGGGAAGGGGCCTGACGGACATATTTCGAGATATTTCTTCTTCTTGTTGTTCTTCTTCTGCACAGCGAAGCTGGAAGTGGCATTTGCAGCTCGCAATAGTGCAGAGTTATCTCAAAGAAAGGGGCCACGGTGTTTCTGTATCTCTATTATGTTGGTGCGGCTTCGGAACTTTTAAATATCTTGATATATCTCGAGAACTACGCATCTGATCAAAAAATATCATAGAACATAAATAGTAGGAAACTTAATTCTCTACAAAAAACGTCTGTTAACATTTTGCCATAGCTCGCTTCGTTTCCGAGATATTTGCAGATTTATCTCAAGGGAAGGGGCCTGACGGACATATTTCGAGATATTTCTTCTTCTTGTTGTTCTTCTTCTGCACAGCTATGCTGGAAGTGGCGTTTGCAGCTCGCAATAGTGCAGAGTTATCTCAAAGAAAGGCGCCACGGTGTTTCTGTATCTCTATTATGTTGGTGCGGCTTCGGAACTTTTAAATATCTTGATATATCTCGAAAACTACGCATCTGATCAAAAAATATCATAGAACATAAAAAGTAGCAAACTTAATTCTCCACAAAAAAGGTCTCTTAACACTTTGCCATAGCTCGCTTGGTTTCCGAGATATTTGCAGATTTCTCTCAAGGGAAGGGGGCTGACGGACATATTTCGAGATATTTCTTCTTCTTGTTGTTCTTCTTCTGCACAGCTAAGCTGGAAGTGGCATTTGCAGCTCGCAATAGTGCAGAGTTATCTCAAAGAAAGGGGCCACGGTGTTTCTGTATCTCTATTATGTTGGTGCAGCTTCGGAACTTTTAAATATCTCGATATATCTCGAAAACTACGCTTCTGATCAAAAAATATCATAGAACATAAATTGTAGGAAACATAATTCTCTACAAAAAAGGTCTCTCACCATTTTGCCAGAGCTCGCTTCGTTTCTGAGATATTTGCAGATTTATCTCAAGGGAAGGGTCCTGACGGACATATTTCGGGATATTTCTTCTTCTTGTTGTTCTTCTTCTGCACAGCTAAACTGGAAGTGGCATTTCTAGCTCGCAATAGTGCAGAGTTATCTCAAAGAAAGGGGCCACTGTGTTTCTGTATCTCTATTATGTTGGTGCGGCTTCGGAACTTTTAAATATCTTGATATATCTCGAGAACTACGCATCTGATCAAAAAATATCATAGAACATAAATTGTAGGAAACATAATTCTCTACAAAAAACGTCTCTTAACATTTTGCCATAGCTCGCTTCGTTTCCGAGATATTTGCAGATTCAGCTCAAAGGAACTGGCCTGACGGACATATTTCGAGATATTTCTTCTTCTTGTTGTTCTTCCTCTGCACAGCAAAGCTGGAAGTGGCATTTGCAGCTCGCAATAGTGCAGAGTTATCTCAAAGAAAGGGGCCACAGTGTTTCTGTATCTCTATTATGTTGGTGCGGCTTCGGAACTTTTAAATATCTTGATATATCTCGAGAACTACGCATCTGATCAAATAATATCATAGAACATAAAAAGTAGGAAACTTAATTCTCTACAAATAAGGTCTCTCAACATTTTGCCATAGCTCGCTTCGTTTCCGAGATATTTGCAGATCTATCTCAAGAGAAGGGGCCTGACGGACATATTTCGAGATATTTCTTCTTCTTGTTGTTCTTCTTCTGCACAGCTAAGCTGGAAGTGGCATTTGCGGCTCGCACTAGTGCAGAGTTATCTCAAAGAAAGGGGCCACGGTGTTTCTGTATCTCTATTATGTTGGTGCAGCTTCGGAACTTTTAAATATCTTGATATATCTCGAGAACTACGCATCTGATCAAAAAATATCATGGAACATAAAAAGTAGAAAACTTAATTCTCTACAAAAAAGGTCTCTTAACATTTTGCCATAGCTCGCTTCGTTTCCGAGATATTTGCAGATTTATCTCAAGGGAAGGGGCCTGACGGACATATTTCGAGATATTTCTTCTTCTTGTTGTTCTTCTTCTGCACAGCGAAGCTGGAAGTGGCATTTGCAGCTCGCAATAGTGCAGAGTTATCTCAAAGAAAGGGGCCACGGTGTTTCTGTATCTCTATTATGTTGGTGCGGCTTCGGAACTTTTAAATATCTTGATATATCTCGAGAACTACGCATCTGATCAAAAAATATCATAGAACATAAATAGTAGGAAACTTAATTCTCTACAAAAAACGTCTGTTAACATTTTGCCATAGCTCGCTTCGTTTCCGAGATATTTGCAGATTTATCTCAAGGGAAGGGGCCTGACGGACATATTTCGAGATATTTCTTCTTCTTGTTGTTCTTCTTCTGCACAGCTATGCTGGAAGTGGCATTTGCAGCTCGCAATATTGCAGAGTTATCTCAAAGAAAGGGGCCACGGTGTTTCTGTATCTCTATTATGTTGGTGCGGCTTCTGAACTTTTAAATATCTTGATATATCTCGAGAACTACGCATCTGATCAAAAAATATCATAGAACATAAAAAGTAGCAAACTTAATTCTCCACAAAAAAGGTCTCTCAACATTTTGCCATAGCTCGCTTCGTTTCCGAGATATTTGCACATTTATCTCAAGGGAAGGGGCCTGACGGACATGTTTCGAGATATTTCTTCTTCTTGTTGTTCTTCTTCTGCACAGCGAAGCTGGAAGTGGCATTTGCAGCTCGCAATAGTGCAGAGTTATCTCAAAGAAAGGGGCCACGGTGTTTCTGTATCTCTATTATGTTGGTGCGGCTTCGGAACTTTTAAATATCTTGATATATCTCGAGAACTACGCATCTGATCAAAAAATATCATAGAACATAAAAAGTAGCAAACTTAATTCTCCACAAAAAAGGTCTCTCAACATTTTGCCATAGCTCGCTTCGTTTCCGAGATATTTGCACATTTATCTCAAGGGAAGGGGCCTGACGGACATGTTTCGAGATATTTCTTCTTCTTGTTGTTCTTCTTCTGCACAGCGAAGCTGGCAGTGGCATTTGCAGCTCGCAATAGTGAAGAGTTTTCTCAATGAAAGGGGCCACGGTGTTTCTGTATCTCTATTATGTTGGTGCGGCTTCGGAACTTTTAAATATCTTGATATATCTCGAGAACTACGCATCTGATCAAAAAATATCATAGAACATAAATAGTAGGAAACTTAATTCTCTACAAAAAACGTCTGTTAACATTTTGCCATAGCTCGCTTCGTTTCCGAGATATTTGCAGATTTATCTCAAGGGAAGGGGCCTGACGGACATATTTCGAGATATTTCTTCTTCTTGTTGTTCTTCTTCTGCACAGCTATGCTGGAAGTGGCATTTGCAGCTCGCAATAGTGCAGAGTTATCTCAAAGAAAGAGGCCACGGTGTTTCTGTATCTCTATTATGTTGGTGCGGCTTCGGAACTTTTAAATATCTTGATATATCTCGAGAACTACGCATCTGATCAAAAAATATCATAGAACATAAAAAGTAGCAAACTTAATTCTCCACAAAAAAGGTCTCTCAACATTTTGCCATAGCTCGCTTCGTTTCCGAGATATTTGCACATTTATCTCAAGGGAAGGGGCCTGACGGACATATTTCGAGATATTTCTTCTTCTTGTTGTTCTTCTTCTGCACAGCGGAGCTGGAAGTGGCATTTGCAGCTCGCAAGAGTGCAGAGTTATTTCAAAGAAAGGGGCCACGGTGTTTCTGTATCTCTATTATGTTGGTGCGGCTTCGGAACTTTTAAATATCTCGATATATCTCGAAAACTACGCTTCTGATCAAAAAATATCATAGAACATAAATTGTAGGAAACATAATTCTCTACAAATAAAGTCTCTTAACATTTTGCCATAGCTCGCTTCGTTTCCGAGATATTTGCAGATTTATCTCGAGGGAAGGGGCCTAACGGACATATTTCGAGATATTTCTTCTTCTTGTTGTTCTTCTTCTGCACAGCTAAACTGGAAGTGGCATTTGCAGCTCGCAATAGTGCAGAGTTATCTCAAAGAAAGGGGCCACGGTGTTTCTGTATCTCTATTATGTTGGTGCGGCTTCGGAACTTTTAAATATCTTGATATATCTCGAGAACTACGCATCTGATCAAAAAATATCATAGAACATAAAAAGTAGCAAACTTAATTCTCCACAAAAAAGGTCTCTCAACATTTTGCCATAGCTCGCTTCGTTTCCGAGATATTTGCACATTTATCTCAAGGGAAGGGGCCTGACGGACATGTTTCGAGATATTTCTTCTTCTTGTTGTTCTTCTTCTGCACAGCGAAGCTGGAAGTGGCATTTGCAGCTCGCAATAGTGAAGAGTTTTCTCAATGAAAGGGGCCACGGTGTTTCTGTATCTCTATTATGTTGGTGCGGCTTCGGAACTTTTAAATATCTTGATATATCTCGAGAACTACGCATCTGATCAAAAAATATCATAGAACATAAATAGTAGGAAACTTAATTCTCTACAAAAAACGTCTGTTAACATTTTGCCATAGCTCGCTTCGTTTCCGAGATATTTGCAGATTTATCTCAAGGGAAGGGGCCTGACGGACATATTTCGAGATATTTCTTCTTCTTGTTGTTCTTCTTCTGCACAGCTATGCTGGAAGTGGCATTTGCAGCTCGCAATAGTGCAGAGTTATCTCAAAGAAAGAGGCCACGGTGTTTCTGTATCTCTATTATGTTGGTGCGGCTTCGGAACTTTTAAATATCTTGATATATCTCGAGAACTACGCATCTGATCAAAAAATATCATAGAACATAAAAAGTAGCAAACTTAATTCTCCACAAAAAAGGTCTCTCAACATTTTGCCATAGCTCGCTTCGTTTCCGAGATATTTGCACATTTATCTCAAGGGAAGGGGCCTGACGGACATATTTCGAGATATTTCTTCTTCTTGTTGTTCTTCTTCTGCACAGCGGAGCTGGAAGTGGCATTTGCAGCTCGCAAGAGTGCAGAGTTATTTCAAAGAAAGGGGCCACGGTGTTTCTGTATCTCTATTATGTTGGTGCGGCTTCGGAACTTTTAAATATCTCGATATATCTCGAAAACTACGCTTCTGATCAAAAAATATCATAGAACATAAATTGTAGGAAACATAATTCTCTACAAATAAAGTCTCTTAACATTTTGCCATAGCTCGCTTCGTTTCCGAGATATTTGCAGATTTATCTCGAGGGAAGGGGCCTAACGGACATATTTCGAGATATTTCTTCTTCTTGTTGTTCTTCTTCTGCACAGCTAAACTGGAAGTGGCATTTGCAGCTCGCAATAGTGCAGAGTTATCTCAAAGAAAGGGGCCACGGTGTTTCTGAATCTCTATTATGTTGGTGCGGCTTCGGAACTTTTAAATATCTTGATATATCTCGAGAACTACGCATCTGATCAAAAAATATCATACAACATAAAAAGTAGGAAACTTAATTCTCTACAAAAAAGGTCTCTTAACATTTTGCCATAGCTCGCTTCGTTTCCGAGATATTTGCAGATTTATCTCAAGGGAAGGGGCCTGACGGACATATTTCGAGATATTTCTTCTTCTTGTTGTTCTTCTTCTGCACAGCTAAGCTGGAAGTGGCACTTGCAGCTCGCAATAGTGCAGAGTTATCTCAAAGAAAGGGGCCACGGTGTTTCTGTATCTCTATTATGTTGGTGCGGCTTCGGAACTTTTAAATATCTTGATATATCTCGAGAACTACGCATCTGATCAAAAAATATCATAGAACATAAAAAGTAGCAAACTTAATTCTCTACAAAAAAGGTCTCTTAACATTTTGCCATAGCTCGCTTCGTTTCCGAGATATTTGCAGATTTATCTCAAGGGAAGGGGCCTGACGGACATGTTTCGAGATATTTCTTCTTCTTGTTGTTCTTCTTCTGCACAGCTAAACTGGAAGTGGCATTTCCAGCTCGCAATAGTGCAGAGTTATCTCAAAGAAAGGGCCACGGTGTTTCTGTATCTCTATTATGTTGGTGCGGCTTCGGAACTTTTAAATATCTTGATATATCTCGAGAACTACGCATCTGATCAAAAAATATCATAGAACATAAAAAGTAGGAAACTTAATTCTCTACAAAAAAGGTCTCTTAACATTTTGCCATAGCTCGCTTCGTTTCCGAGATATTTGCAGATTTATCTCAAGGGAAGGGGCCTGACGGACATATTTCGAGATATTTCTTCTTCTTGTTGTTCTTCTTCTGCACAGCGGAGCTGGAAGTGGCATTTGCAGCTCGCAAGAGTGCAGAGTTATTTCAAAGAAAGGGGCCACGGTGTTTCTGTATCTCTATTATGTTGGTGCGGCTTCGGAACTTTTAAATATCTCGATATATCTCGAAAACTACGCTTCTGATCAAAAAATATCATAGAAGGTAAATTGTAGGAAACATAATTCTCTAGAAAAAAGGTCTCTCAACATTTTGCCATAGCTCGCTTCGTTTCCGAGATATTTGCAGATTTACCTCAAGGGAAGGGGCCTGACGGACATATTTCGAGATATTTCTTCTTCTTGTTGTGCTTCTTCTGCACAGCTAAGCTGGAAGTGGCATTTGCAGCTCGCAATAGTGCAGAGTTATCTCAAAGAAAGGGGCCACGGTGTTTCTGTATCTCTATTATGTTGGTGCGGCTTCGGAACTTTTAAATATCTTGATATATCTCGAGAACTACGCATCTGATCAAAAAATATCATAGAACATAAAAAGTAGGAAACTTAATTCTCTACAAAAAAGGTCTCTTAACATTTTGCCATAGCTCGGTTCGTTTCCGAGATATTTGCAGATTTATCTCAAGGGAAGGGGCCTGACGGACATATTTCGAGATACTTCTTCTTCTTGTTGTTCTTCTTCTGCACAGCTAAGCTGGAAGTGGCATTTGCAGCTCGCAATAGTGCAGAGTTATCTCAAAGAAAGGGGCCACGGTGTTTCTGTATCCCTATTATGTTGGTGCGGCTTCGGAACTTTTGAATACCTTAATATATCTCGAGAACTACGCATCTGATCAGAAAATATCATAGAACATAAATAGTAGGAAACTTAATTCTCTACAAAAAAGGTGTCTTAACGTTTTGCCATAGCTCGCATCGTATGCGAGATATTTGCAGATTTAGCTCAAGGGGAGGGGCCTGACGGACATATTCCGAGATATTTCTTGTTCTTGTTGTGCTTCTTCTGCACAGCTAAGCTGGAACTGGCATTTGCTGCTCGCAATAGTGCAGAGTTATCTCACAGAAAGGGGCCACGGTGTTTCTGTATCTCTATTATGTTGGTGCGGCTTCGGAACTTTTACATATCTTGATATATCTCGAGAACTACGCATCTGATCAAAAAATATCATAGAACATAAAAAGTAGGAAACTTAATTCTCTACAAAAAAGGTCTCTTAACATTTTCCCATAGCTGGCATCGTTTCCGAGATATTTGCAGATTAAGCTCAAGGGAAGGGGCCTGACGAACATATTCCGAGATATTTCTTCTTCTTGTTGTTCCTCTACTGCACAGCTAAGCTGGAAGTGGCATTTGCAGCTCGCAAAAGTGCAGAGTTATCTCAAAGAAAGAGGCCACGGTGTTTCTGTACCTCTATTATGTTGGTGCAGCTTCGGAACTTTTAAATATCTTGATATATCTCGAGAACTACGCATCTGATCAAAAAATATCATAGAACATAAAAAGTAGGAAACCTAATTTTCTACAAAAGAGGTCTCTTAGCATTTTGCAGTAGCTCGCTTCGTTTCCGAGATATTTGCACATTTATCTCAAGGGAAGGGGCCTGACGGACATATTTCGAGATATTTCTTCTTCTTGTTGTTCTTCTTCTGCACAGCTAAGCTGGAAGTGGCATTTGCAGCTCGCAATAGTGCAGAGTTATCTCAAAGAAAGGGGCCACGGTGTTTCTGTATCTCTATTATGTTGGTGCGGCTTCGGAACTTTTAAATATCTTGATATATCTCGAGAACTACGCATCTGATCAAAAAATATCATAGAACGTAAAAAGTAGGAAACTTAATACTCTACAAAAAAGGTCTCTTAACATTTTGCCATAGCTCGGTTCGTTTCCGAGATATTTGCAGATTTATCTCAAGGGAAGGGGCCTGACGGACATATTTCGAGATACTTCTTCTTCTTGTTGTTCTTCTTCTGCACAGCTAAGCTGGAAGTGGCATTTGCAGCTCGCAATAGTGCAGAGTTATCTCAAAGAAAGGGGCCACGGTGTTTCTGTATCCCTATTATGTTGGTGCGGCTTCGGAACTTTTGAATACCTTAATATATCTCGAGAACTACGCATCTGATCAGAAAATATCATAGAACATAAATAGTAGGAAACTTAATTCTCTACAAAAAAGGTGTCTTAACGTTTTGCCATAGCTCGCATCGTATGCGAGATATTTGCAGATTTAGCTCAAGGGGAGGGGCCTGACGGACATATTCCGAGATATTTCTTGTTCTTGTTGTGCTTCTTCTGCACAGCTAAGCTGGAACTGGCATTTGCTGCTCGCAATAGTGCAGAGTTATCTCACAGAAAGGGGCCACGGTGTTTCTGTATCTCTATTATGTTGGTGCGGCTTCGGAACTTTTACATATCTTGATATATCTCGAGAACTACGCATCTGATCAAAAAATATCATAGAACATAAAAAGTAGGAAACTTAATTCTCTACAAAAAAGGTCTCTTAACATTTTCCCATAGCTGGCATCGTTTCCGAGATATTTGCAGATTAAGCTCAAGGGAAGGGGCCTGACGAACATATTCCGAGATATTTCTTCTTCTTGTTGTTCCTCTTCTGCACAGCTAAGCTGGAAGTGGCATTTGCAGCTCGCAAAAGTGCAGAGTTATCTCAAAGAAAGAGGCCACGGTGTTTCTGTACCTCTATTATGTTGGTGCAGCTTCGGAACTTTTAAATATCTTGATATATCTCGAGAACTACGCATCTGATCAAAAAATATCATAGAACATAAAAAGTAGGAAACCTAATTTTCTACAAAAGAGGTCTCTTAACATTTTGCCGTAGCTCGCTTCGTTTCCGAGATATTTGCACATTGATCTCAAGGGAAGGGGCCTGACGGACATATTTCGAAATATTTCTTCTTCTTGTTGTTCTTCTTCTGCACAGCTAAGCTGGAAGTGGCATTTGCAGCTCGCAATAGTACAGAGTTATCTCAGAGAAAGAGGCCACGGTGTTTCTGTATCTCTATTATGTTGGTGCGGCTTCGGAACTTTTAAATATCTCGATATATCTCGAAAACTACGCTTCTGATCACAAAATATCATAGAACATAAAGTGTAGGAAACATAATTCTCTACAAAAAAGGTCTCTTAACATTTTGCCATAGCTCGCATCGTATGCGAGATATTTGCAGATTTAGCTCAAGGGGAGGGGCCTGACGGACATATTCCGAGATATTTCTTGTTCTTGTTGTGCTTCTTCTGCACAGCTAAGCTGGAACTGGCATTTGCTGCTCGCAATAGTGCAGAGTTATCTCACAGAAAGGGGCCACGGTGTTTCTGTATCTCTATTATGTTGGTGCGGCTTCGGAACTTTTACATATCTTGATATATCTCGAGAACTACGCATCTGATCAAAAAATATCATAGAACATAAAAAGTAGGAAACTTAATTCTCTACAAAAAAGGTCTCTTAACATTTTCCCATAGCTGGCATCGTTTCCGAGATATTTGCAGATTTAGCTCAAGGGAAGGGGCCTGACGAACATATTCCGAGATATTTCTTCTTCTTGTTGTTCCTCTTCTGCACAGCTAAGCTGGAAGTGGCATTTGCAGCTCGCAAAAGTGCAGAGTTATGTCAAAGAAAGAGGCCACGGTGTTTCTGTACCTCTATTATGTTGGTGCAGCTTCGGAACTTTTAAATATCTTGATATATCTCGAGAACTACGCATCTGATCAAAAAATATCATAGAACATAAAAAGTAGGAAACCTAATTTTCTACAAAAGAGGTCTCTTAACATGTTGCCGTACCTCGCTTCGTTTCCGAGATATTTGCACATTTATCTCAAGGGAAGGGGCCTGACGGACATATTTCGAAATATTTCTTCTTCTTGTTGTTCTTCTTCTGCACAGCTAAGCTGGAAGTGACATTTGCATCTCGCAATAGTGCAGAGTTATCTCAGAGAAAGAGGCCACGGTGTTTCTGTATCTCTATTATGTTGGTGCGGCTTCGGAACTTTTAAATATCTCGATATATCTCGAAAACTACGCTTCTGATCGAAAAATATCATAGAACATAAAGTGTAGGAAACATAATTCTCTACAAAAAAGGTCTCTTAACATTTTGCCATAGCTCGTTTCGTTTCCGAGATATTTGCAGATATATCTCAAGGGAAGGGGCCTGACGGACATATTTCGAGATATTTCTCCTTCTTCTTGTTCTTCTTCCGCACAGCTAAGCTGGAAGTGGCATTTACAGCTCGCAATAGTGCAGAGTTATCTCAAAGAAAGGGGCCACGGTGTTTCTGTATCTCTATTATGTTGGTGCGGCTTCGGAACTTTTAAATATCTTGATATATCTCGAGAACTACGCATCTGATCAAAAAATATCATAGAACGTAAAAAGTAGGAAACTTAATTCTCTACAAAAAAGGTCTCTTAACATTTTGCCATAGCTCGCTTGGTTTCCGAGATATTTGCAGATTTATCTCAAGGGAAGGGGTCTGACGGACATATTTCGAGATATTTCTTCTTCTTGTTGTTCTTCTTCTGCACAGCTAAGCTCGAAGTGGCATTTGCAGCTCGCAATAGTGCAGAGTTATCTCAAAGAAAGGGGCCACCGTGTTTCTGTATCTCTATTATGTTGGTGCGGCTTCGGAACTTTTAAATATCTTGATATATCTCGAGAACTACGCATCTGATCAATAAATATCGTAGAACATAAAAAGTAGGAAACTTAATTCTCTACAAAAAAGGTCTCTTAACATTTTGCCATAGCTCGCTTGGTTTCCGAGATATTTGCAGATTTATCTCAAGGGAACGGGGCTGACGGACATATTTCGAGATATTTCTTCTTCTTGTTGTTCTTCTTCTGCACAGCTAAGCTGGAAGTGGCATTTGCAGCTCGCAATAGTGCAGAGTTATCTCAAAGAAAGGGGCCACGGTGTCTCTGTATCTCTATTATGTTCGTGCGGCTTCGGAACTTTTAAATATCTTGATATATCTCGAGAACTACGCATCTGATCAAAAAATATCATAGAACGTAAAAAGTAGGAAACTTAATTCTCTACAAATAAGGTCTCTTAACATTTTGCCATAGCTCGCTTCGTTTCCGAGATATTTGCAGATTTATCTCACGGGAAGGGGCCTAACGGACATATTTCGAAATATTTCTTCATCTTGTTGTTCTTCTTCTGCACAGCTAAGCTGGAAGTGGCATTTGCAGCTCGCAATAGTGCAGAGTTATCTCAAAGAAAGGGGCCACGGTGTTTCTGTATCTCTATTATGTTGGTGCGGTTTCGGAACTTTTAAATATCTTGATATATCTCGAGAACTACGCATCTGATCAAAAAATATCATAGAACGTAAAAGGTAGGAAACTTAATTCTCTACAAATAAGGTCTCTCAACATTTTGCCATAGCTCGCTTCGTTTCCGAGATATTTGCAGATTTATCTCAAGGGAAGGGGCCTGACGGACATATTTCGAGATATTTCTTCTTCTTGTTGTTCTTCTTCTGCACAGCTAAGCTGGAAGTGGCATTTGCGGCTCGCACTAGTGCAGAGTTATATCAAAGAAAGGGGCCACGGTGTTTCTGTATCTCTATTATGTTGGTGCGGCTTTGGAACTTTTAAATATCTCGATATATCTCGAAAACTACGCTTCTGACCAAAAAATATCATAGAACACGAATTGTAGGAAACATAATTCTCTACAAAAAAGGTCTCTTAACATTTTGCCATAGCTCGCTTCGTTTCCGAGATATTTGCAGATATATCTCAAGGGAAGGGGCCTGACGGACATATTTCGAGATATTTCTTCTTCTTGTTGTTCTTCTTCTGCACAGCTAAGCTGGAAGTGGCATTTACAGCTCGCAATAGTGCAGAGTTATCTCAAAGAAAGGGGCCACGGTGTTTCTGTATCTCTATTATGTTGGTGCGGCTTCGGAACTTTTAAATATCTTGATATATCTCGAGAACTACGCATCTGATCAAAAAATATCATAGAACATAAAAAGTAGGAAACTTAATTCTCTACAAAAAAGGTCTCTTAACATTTTGCCATAGCTCTCTTCGTTTCCGAGAT
This sequence comes from Osmia lignaria lignaria, assembly GCF_051020975.1. Taxonomy (NCBI): domain Eukaryota; kingdom Metazoa; phylum Arthropoda; class Insecta; order Hymenoptera; family Megachilidae; genus Osmia; species Osmia lignaria. The sequence continues at coordinate 24,150,049 of NW_027478160.1, read as the reverse complement.
ATTTGCAGATTTATCTCAAGGGAAGGGGCCTAACGGACATATTTCGAAATATTTCTTCATCTTGTTGTTCTTCTTCTGCACAGCTAAGCTGGAAGTGGCATTTGCAGCTCGCAATAGTGCAGAGTTATCTCAAAGAAAGGGGCCACGGTGTTTCTGTATCTCTATTATGTTGGTGCGGCTTCGGAACTTTTAAATATCTTGATATATCTCGAGAACTACGCATCTGATCAAAAAATATCATAGAACATAAAAAGTAGGAAACTTAATTCTCTACAAAAAAGGTCTCTTAACATTTTGCCATAGCTCGCTTCGTTTCCGAGATATTTGCAGATTTATCTCAAGGGAACGGGCCTAACGGACATATTTCGAGATATTTCTTCTTCTTGTTGTTCTTCTTCTGCACAGCTAAGCTGGAAGTGGCATTTGCAGCTCGCAATAGTGCAGAGTTATCTCAAAGAAAGGGGCCACGGTGTTTCTGTATCTCTATTATGTTGGTGCGGCTTCGGAACTTTTAAATATCTTGATATATCTCGAGAACTACGCATCTGATCAAAAAATATCATAGAACGTAAAAGGTAGGAAACTTAATTCTCTATAAAAAAGGTCTCTTAACATTTTGCCATAGCTCGCTTCGTTTCCGAGATATTTGCAGATTTATCTCAAGGGAAGGGGCCTGACGGACATATTTCGAGATATTTCTTCTTCTTGTTGTTCTTCTTCTGCACAGCTAAGCTGGAAGTGGCATTTGCGGCTCGCACTAGTGCAGAGTTATCTCAAAGAAAGGGGCCACGGTGTTTCTGTATCTCTATTATGTTGGTGCGGCTTCGGAACTTTTAAATATCTTGATATATCTCGAGAACTACGCATCTGATCAAAAAATATCATCGAACATGAAAAGTAGGAAACTTAATTCTCTACAAAAAAGGTCTCTTAACATTTTGCCATAGCTCTCTTCGTTTCCGAGATATTTGCAGATTTATCTCAAGGGAAGGGGCCTGACGGACATATTTCGAGATATTTCTTCTTCTTGTTGTTCTTCTTGTGCACAGCTAAGCTGGAAGTGGCATTTGCAGCTCGCAATAGTGCAGAGTTATCTCAAAGAAAGGGGCCACGGTGTTTCTGTATCTCTATTATGTTGGTGCGGCTTCGGAACTTTTAAATATCTTGATATATCTCGAGAACTACGCGTCTGATCAAAAAATATCATAGAACATAAAAAGTAGGAAACTTAATTCTCTACAAAAACGGTCTCTTAACATTTTGCCATAGCTCGCTTCGTTTCCGAGATATTTGCAGATTTATCTCAAGGGAAGGGGCCTGACGGACATATTTCGAGATATTTCTTCTTCTTGTTGTTCTTCTTCTGCACAGCTAAGCTGGGAGTGGCATTTGCGGCTCGCACTAGTGCACAGTTATCTCAAAGAAAGGGGCCACGGTGTTTCTGTATCTTTATTATGTTGGTGCTGCTTCGGAACTTTTAAATATCTCGATATATCTCGAAAACTACGCTTCTGATCAAAAAATATCATAGAACATAAATTGTAGGAAACATAATTCTCTACAAAAAACGTCTCTTAACATTTTGCCATAGCTCGCTTCGTTTCCGAGATATTTGCAGATTCAGCTCAAAGGAACTGGCCTGACGGACATATTTCGAGATATTTCTTCTTCTTGTTGTTCTTCCTCTGCACCGCTAAGCTGGAAGTGGCATTTACAGCTCGCAATAGTGCAGAGTTATCTCACAGAAAGGGGCCACGGTGTTTCTGTATCTCTATTATGTTGGTGCGGCTTCGGAACTTTTAAATATCTTGATATATCTCGAGAACTACGCATCTGATCAAAAAATATCATAGAACATAAAAAGTAGGAAACTTAATTCTCTACAAAAAAGGTCTCTTAAGATTTTGCCATAGCTCGCTTCGTTTCCGAGATATTTGCATATTTATCTCAAGGGAAGGGGCCTGACGGACATATTTCGAGATATTTCTTCTTCTTGTTGTTCTTCTTCTGCACAGCTAAGCTGGAAGTGGCATTTGCGGCTCGCACTAGTGCAGAGTTATCTCAAAGAAAGGGGCCACGGTGTTTCTGTATCTCTATTATGTTGGTGCGGCTTCGGAACTTTTAAATATCTCGATATATCTCGAAAACTACGCTTCTGATCAAAAAATATCATAGAACATACATTGTAGGAAACATAATTCTCTACAAAAAAGGTCTCTTAACATTTTGCCATAGCTCGCTTCGTTTCCGAGATATTTGCAGATTTATCTCAAGGGAAGGGGCCTGACGGACATATTTCGAGATATTTCTTCTTTTTGTTGTTCTTCTTCTGCACAGCTAAGCTGGAAGTGGCATTTGCAGCGCGCAATAGTGCAGAGTTATCTCAAAGAAAGGGGCCACGGTGTTTCTTTATCTCTATTATGTTGGTGCGGCTTCGGAACTTTTAAATATCTTGATATATCTCGAGAATTACGCATCTGATCAAAAAATATCACAGAACATAAAAGGTAGGAAACTTAATTCTCTACAAAAAAGGTCTCTCAACATTTTGCCATAGCTCGCTTCGTTTCCGAGATATTTGCATATTTATCTCAAGGGAAGGGGCCTGACGGACATATTTCGAGATATTTCTTCTTCTTGTTGTTCTTCTTCTGCACAGCTAAGCTGGAAGTGGCATTTGCGGCTCGCACTAGTGCAGAGTTATCTCAAAGAAAGGGGCCACGGTGTTTCTGTATCTCTATTATGTTGGTGCGGCTTCGGAACTTTCAAATATCTCGATATATCTCGAAAACTACGCTTCTGATCAAAAAATATCATAGAACATAAAAAGTAGGAAACTTAATTGTCTACAAAAAAGGTCTCTTAACATTTTGCCATAGCTCGCTTCGTTTCCGAGATATTTGCAGATTCATCTCAAGGGAAGGGGTCTGACGGACATATTTCGAGATATTTCTTCTTCTTGTTGTTCTTCTTCTGCACAGCTAAGCTCGAAGTGGCATTTGCAGCTCGCAATAGTGCAGTGTTATCTCACAGAAAGAGGCCACGGTGTTTCTGTACCTCTATTATGTTGGTGCAGCTTCGGAACTTTTAAATATCTGGATATATCTCGAGAACTACGCATCTGATCAAAAAATATCATCGAACATAAAACGTAGGAAACTTAATTCTCTACAAAACAGGTCTCTTACCATTTTGCCATAGCTCGCTTCGTTTCCGAGATATTTGCAGATTCAGCTCAAAGGAACTGGCCTGACGGACATATTTCGAGATATTTCTTCTTCTTGTTGTTCTTCTTCTGCACAGCTAAGCTGGAAGTGGCATTTGCAGCTCGCAATAGTGCAGAGTTATCTCAAAGAAAGGGGCCACGGTGTTTCTGTATCTCTATTATGTTGGTGCGGCTTCGGAACTTTTAAATATCTTGATATATCTCGAGAACTACGCGTCTGATCAAAAAATATCATAGAACATAAAAAGTAGGAAACTTAATTCTCTACAACAACGGTCTCTTAACATTTTGCCACAGCTCGCTTCGTTTCCGAGATATTTGCATATTTATCTCAAGGGAAGGGGCCTGACGTACATATTTCGAGATATTTCTTCTTCTTGTTGTTCTTCTTCTGCACAGCTAAGCTGGAAGTGGCATTTGCGGCTCGCACTAGTGCAGAGTTATCTCAAAGAAAGGGGCCACGGTGTTTCTGTACCTCTATTATGTTGGTGCGGCTTCGGATCTTTTAAATATCTTGATATATCTCGAGAACTACGCTTCTGATCAAAAAATATCATAGAACGTAAATTGTAGGAAACATTATTCTCTACAAAAAAGGTCTCTTAACATTTTGCCATAGCTCGCTTCGTTTCCGAGATATTTGCAGATTCATCTCAAGGGAAGGGGTCTGACGGACATATTTCGAGATATTTCTTCTTCTTGTTGTTCTTCTTCTGCACAGCTAAGCTGGAAGTGGCATTTGCAGCTCGCAATAGTGCAGGGTTATCCCAAAGAAAGGGGCCACGGTGTTTCTGTATCTCTATTATGTTGGTGCGGCTTCGGAACTTTTAAATATCTCGATATATCTCGAAAACTACGCTTCTGATCAAAAAATATCATAGAACATAAATTGTAGGAAACATAATTCTTTACAAAAAAGGTCTCTTAACATTTTGCCATAGCTCGCTTCGTTTCCGAGATATTTGCAGATTTATCTCAAGGGAAGGGTCCTGATGGACATATTTCGAGATATTTCTTCTTCTTGTTGTTCTTCTTCTGCACAGCTAAACTGGAAGTGGCATTTCCAGCTCGCAATCGTGCAGAGTTATCTCAAAGAAAGGGGCCATGGTGTTTCTGTATCTCTATTATGTTGGTGCGGCTTCGGAACTTTTAAATATCTTGATATATCTCGAGAACTACGCCTCTGATCGAAAAATATCATAGAACATAAAAAGTAGGAAACTTAATTCTCTACAAAAAAGGTCTCTTAACATTTTGCCATAGCTCGCTTCGTTTCCGAGATATTTGCAGATTTATCTCAAGGGAAGGGGCCTGACGGACATATTTCGAGATATTTCTTCTTTTTGTTGTTCTTCTTCTGCACAGCTAAGCTGGAAGTGGCATTTGCAGCGCGCAATAGTGCAGAGTTATCTCAAAGAAAGGGGCCACGGTGTTTCTGTATCTCTATTATGTTGGTGCGGCTTCGGAACTTTTAAATATCTTGATATATCTCGAGAACTACGCATCTGATCAAAAAATATCATAGAACATGAAAAGTAGGAAACTTAGTTCTCTACAAAACAGGTCTCTTAACATTTTGCCATAGCTCTCTTCGTTTCCGAGATATTTGCAGATTTATCTCAAGGGAAGGGGCCTGGCGGACATATTTCGAGATATTTCTTCTTCTTGTTGTTCTTCTTCTGCACAGCTAAGCTGGAAGTGGCATTTGCAGCTCGCAATAGTTCAGAGTTATCTCAAAGAAAGGGGCCACGGTGTTTCTGTATCTCTATTATGTTGGTGCGGCTTCGGAACTTTTAAATATCTTGATATATCTCGAGAACTACGCATCTGATCAAAAAATATCATAGAACATGAAAAGTAGGAAACTTAATTCTCTACAAAAAAGGTCTCTTAACATTTTGCCATAGCTCTCTTCGTTTCCGAGATATTTGCAGATTTATCTCAAGGGAAGGGGCCTGACGGACATATTTCGAGATATTTCTTCTTCTTGTTGTTCTTCTGCACAGCTAAGCTGGAAGTGGCATTTGCGGCTCGCACTAGTGCAGAGTTATCTCAACGAAAGGGGCCACGGTGTTTCTGTATCTCTATTATGTTGGTGCGTCTTCGGAACTTTTAAATATCGCGATATATCTCGAAAACTACGCTTCTGATCAAAAAATATCATAGAACATAAATTGTAGGAAACATAATTCTCTACAAAAAACGTCTCTTAACATTTTGCCATAGCTCGCTTCGTTTCCGAGATATTTGCAGATTCAGCTCAAAGGAACTGGCCTGTCGGACATATTTCGAGATATTTCTTCTTCTTGTTGTTCCTCTTCTGCACAGCTAAGCTGGAAGTGGCATTTGCAGCTCGCAATAGTGCAGAGTTATCTCAAAGAAAGGGGCCACGGTGTTTCTGTATCTCTATTATGTTGGTGCGGCTTCGGAACTTTTAAATATCTTGATATATCTCGAGAACTACGCGTCTGATCAAAAAATGTCATAGAACATAAAAAGTAGGAAACTTAATTCTCGACAAAAACGGTCTCTTAACATTTTGCCATAGCTCACTTCGTTTCCGAGATATTTGCAGATATATCTCAAGGGAAGGGGCCTGACGGACATATTTCGAGATATTTCTTCTTCTTGTTGTTCTTCTTCTGCACAGCTAAGCTGGAAGTGGCATTTGCGGCTCGCACTAGTGCAGAGTTATCTCAACGAAAGGGGCCACGGTGTTTCTGTATCTCTATTATGTTGGTGCGTCTTCGGAACTTTTAAATATCTCGATATATCTCGAAAACTACGCTTCTGATCAAAAAATATCATAGAACGTAAATTGTAGGAAACATTATTCTCTACAAAAAAGGTCTCTTAACATTTTGCCATAGCTCGCTTCGTTTCCGAGATATTTGCAGATTCATCTCAAGGGAAGGGGTCTGACGGACATATTTCGAGATATTTCTTCTTCTTGTTGTTCTTCTTCTGCACAGCTAAGCTCGAAGTGGCATTTGCAGCTCGCAATAGTGCAGAGTTATCTCAAAGAAAGAGGCCACGGTGTTTCTGTACCTCTATTATGTTGGTGCAGCTTCGGAACTTTTAAATATCTTGATATATCTCGAGAACTACGCATCTGATCAAAAAATATCATCGAACATGAAAAGTAGGAAACTTAATTCTCTACAAAAAAGGTCTCTTAACATTTTGCCATAGCTCGCTTCGTTTCCGAGATATTTGCAGATTTATCTCAAGGGAAGTGGCCTGACGGACATATTTCGAGATATTTCTTCTTCTTGTTGTTCTTCTTCTGCACAGCTAAGCTGGAAGTGGCATTTGCAGCTCGCAATAGTGCAGAGATATCTCAAAGAAAGGGGCCACGGTGTTTCTGTATCTCTATTATGTTGGTGCGGCTTCGGAACTTTTAAATATCTTGATATATCTCGAGAACTACGCGTCTGATCAAAAAATATCATAGAACATAAAAAGTAGGAAACTTAATTCTCTACAAAAACGGTCTCCTAACATTTTGCCATAGCTCGCTTCGTTTCCGAGATATTTGCAGATATATTTCAAGGGAAGGGGCCTGACGGGCATATTTCGAGATATTTCTTCTTCTTGTTGTTCTTCTTCTGCACAGCTAAGCTGGAAGTGGCATTTGCAGCTCGCAATAGTGCAGAGTTATCTCAAAGAAAGGGGCCACGGTGTTTCTGTATCTCTGTTATGTTGGTGCGGCTTCGGAACTTTTAAATATCTCGATATATCTCGAAAACTACGCTTCTGATCAAAAAATATCATAGAACATAAATTGTAGGAAACATAATTCTCTACAAAAAACGTCTGTTAACATTTTGCCATAGCTCGCTTCGTTTCCGAGATATTTGCAGATTCAGCTCAAAGGAACTGGCCTGACGGACATATTTCGAGATATTTCTTCTTCTTGTTGTTCTTCCTCTGCACAGCTAAGCTGGAAGTGGCATTTGCAGCTCGCACTAGTGCAGAGTTATCTCAAAGAAAGGGGCCACGGTGTTTCTGTATCTCTATTATGTTGGTGCGGCTTCGGAACTTTTAAATATCTTGATATATCTCGAGAACTACGCATCTGATCAAAAAATATCATAGAACATAAAAAGTAGGAAACTTAATTCTCTACAAAAAAGGTCTCTTAACATTTTGCCATAGCTCGCTTCGTTTCCGAGATATTTGCAGATATATCTCAAGGGAAGGGGCCTGACGGACATATTTCGAGATATTTCTTCTTCTTGTTGTTCTTCTTCTGCACAGCGAAGCTGGAAGTGGCATTTGCAGCTCGCAATAGTGCAGAGTTATCTCAAAGAAAGGGGCCACGGTGTTTCTGTATCTCTGTTATGTTGGTGCGGCTTCGGAACTTTTAAATATCTCGATATATCTCGAAAACTACGCTTCTGATCAAAAAATATCATAGAACATAAATTGTAGGAAACATAATTCTCTACAAAAAACGTCTGTTAACATTTTGCCATAGCTCGCTTCGTTTCCGAGATATTTGCAGATTCAGCTCAAAGGAACTGGCCTGACGGACATATTTCGAGATATTTCTTCTTCTTGTTGTTCTTCCTCTGCACAGCTAAGCTGGAAGTGGCATTTGCAGCTCGCACTAGTGCAGAGTTATCTCAAAGAAAGGGGCCACGGTGTTTCTGTATCTCTATTATGTTGGTGCGGCTTCGGAACTTTTAAATATCTTGATATATCTCGAGAACTACGCATCTGATCAAAAAATATCATAGAACATAAAAAGTAGGAAACTTAATTCTCTACAAAAAAGGTCTCTTAACATTTTGCCATAGCTCGCTTCGTTTCCGAGATATTTGCAGATATATCTCAAGGGAAGGGGCCTGACGGACATATTTCGAGATATTTCTTCTTCTTGTTGTTCTTCTTCTGCACAGCTAAGCTGGAAGTGGCATTTGCGGCTCGCACTAGTGCACAGTTATCTCAAAGAAAGGGGCCACGGTGTTTCTGTATCTCTATTATGTTGGTGCGTCTTCGGAACTTTTAAATATCGCGATATATCTCGAAAACTACGCTTCTGATCAAAAAATATCATAGAACATAAATTGTAGGAAACATAATTCTCTACAAAAAACGTCTCTTAACATTTTGCCATAGCTCGCTTCGTTTCCGAGATATTTGCAGATTCAGCTCAAAGGAACTGGCCTGTCGGACATATTTCGAGATATTTCTTCTTCTTGTTGTTCCTCTTCTGCACAGCTAAGCTGGAAGTGGCATTTGCAGCTCGCAATAGTGCAGAGTTATCTCAAAGAAAGGGGCCACGGTGTTTCTGTATCTCTATTATGTTGGTGCGGCTTCGGAACTTTTAAATATCTTGATATATCTCGAGAACTACGCGTCTGATCAAAAAATGTCATAGAACATAAAAAGTAGGAAACTTAATTCTCGACAAAAACGGTCTCTTAACATTTTGCCATAGCTCACTTCGTTTCCGAGATATTTGCAGATATATCTCAAGGGAAGGGGCCTGACGGACATATTTCGAGATATTTCTTCTTCTTGTTGTTCTTCTTCTGCACAGCTAAGCTGGAAGTGGCATTTGCGGCTCGCACTAGCGCACAGTTATCTCAAAGAAAGGGGCCACGGTGTTTCTGTATCTCTATTATGTTGGTGCGTCTTCGGAACTTTTAAATATCTCGATATATCTCGAAAACTACGCTTCTGATCAAAAAATATCATAGAACGTAAATTGTAGGAAACATTATTCTCTACAAAAAAGGTCTCTTAACATTTTGCCATAGCTCGCTTCGTTTCCGAGATATTTGCAGATTCATCTCAAGGGAAGGGGTCTGACGGACATATTTCGAGATATTTCTTCTTCTTGTTGTTCTTCTTCTGCACAGCTAAGCTCGAAGTGGCATTTGCAGCTCGCAATAGTGCAGAGTTATCTCAAAGAAAGAGGCCACGGTGTTTCTGTACCTCTATTATGTTGGTGCAGCTTCGGAACTTTTAAATATCTTGATATATCTCGAGAACTACGCATCTGATCAAAAAATATCATCGAACATGAAAAGTAGGAAACTTAATTCTCTACAAAAAAGGTCTCTTAACATTTTGCCATAGCTCGCTTCGTTTCCGAGATATTTGCAGATTTATCTCAAGGGAAGTGGCCTGACGGACATATTTCGAGATATTTCTTCTTCTTGTTGTTCTTCTTCTGCACAGCTAAGCTGGAAGTGGCATTTGCAGCTCGCAATAGTGCAGAGATATCTCAAAGAAAGGGGCCACGGTGTTTCTGTATCTCTATTATGTTGGTGCGGCTTCGGAACTTTTAAATATCTTGATATATCTCGAGAACTACGCGTCTGATCAAAAAATATCATAGAACATAAAAAGTAGGAAACTTAATTCTCTACAAAAACGGTCTCTTAACATTTTGCCATAGCTCGCTTCGTTTCCGAGATATTTGCAGATTTATCTCAAGGGAAGGGGCCTAACGGACATATTTCCAGATATTTCTTCTTCTTGTTGTTCTTCTTCTGCACAGCTAAGCTGGAAGTGGCATTTGCGGCTCGCACTAGTGCAGAGTTATCTCAAAGAAAGGGGCCACGGTGTTTCTGTATCTCTATTAAGTTGGTGCAGCTTCAGGACTTTTAAATATCTTGATATATCTCGAGAACTACGCATCTGATCAAAAAATATCATGGAACATAAAAAGTAGAAAACTTAATTCTCTACAGAAAAGGTCTCTTAACATTTTGCCATAGCTCGCTTCCGAGATATTTGCAGATTTATCTCAAGGGAAGGGGCCTGACGGACATATTTCGAGATATTTCTTCTTCTTGTTGTTCTTCTTCTGCACAGCTAAGCTGGAAGTGGCATTTGCAGCTCGCAATAGTGCAGAGTTATCTCAAAGAAAGGGGCCACGGTGTTTCTGTATCTATTATGTTGGTGCGGCTTCGGAACTTTTAAATATCTTGATATATCTCGAGAACTACGCATCTGATCAAAAAATATCATAGAACATAAAAAGTAGGAAACTTAATTCTCTACAAAAAAGGTCTCTTAACATTTTGCCATAGCTCGCTTCGTTTCCGAGATATTTGCAGATTTATCTCAAGGGAAGGGGCCTGACGGACATATTTCGAGATATTTCTTCTTCTTGTTGTTCTTCTTCTGCACAGTTAAGCTGGAAGTGGCATTTGCGGCTCGCACTAGTGCAGAGTTATCTCAACGAAAGGGGCCACGGTGGTTCTGTATCTCTATTATGTTGGTGCGGCTTCGGAACTTTTAAATATCTTGATATATCTCGAGAACTACGCGTCCGATCAAAAAATATCATAGAACATAAAAAGTAGGAAACATAATTCTCTACAGAAAAGGTCTCTTAACATTTTGCCATAGCTCGCTTCGTTTCCGAGATATTTGCAGATTTATCTCAAGGGAAGGGGCCTGACGGACATATTTCGAGATATTTCTTCTTCTTGTTGTTCTTCTTCTGCACAGCTAAGCTGGAAGTGGCATTTGCAGCTCGCAATAGTGCAGAGTTATCTCAAAGAAAGGGGCCACGGTGTTTCTGTATCTCTATTATGTTGGTGCGTCTTCGGAACTTTTAAATATCTCGATATATCTCGAAAACTACGCTTCTGATCAAAAAATATCATAGAACATAAAAAGTAGGAAACCTAATTTTCTACAAAAAAGGTCTCTAAACATTTTGCCGTAGCTCGCTTCGTTTCCGAGATATTTGCAGATTTATCTCAAGGGAAGGGGCCTGACGGACATATTTCGAGATATTTCTTCTTCTTGTTGTTCTACTTCTGCACAGCTAAGCTGGAAGTGGCATTTGCTGCTCGCACTAGTGCAGAGTTATCTCAAAGAAAGGGGCCACGGTGTTTCTGTACCTCTATTATGTTGGTGCAGCTTCGGAGCTTTTAAATATCTTGATATATCTCGAGAACTACGCATCTGATCAAAAAATATCATAGAACATAAAAAGTAGGAAACCTAATTCTCTACAAAAAAGGTCTCTTAACATTTTGCAATAGCTCGCTTCGTTTCCGAGATATTTGGAGATTTATCTCAAGGGAGGGGTCCTGACGGACATATTTCGAGATATTTCTTCTTCTTGTTCTTCTTCTTCTGCACAGCTAAACTGGAAGTGGCATTTCCAGCTCGCAATAGTGCAGAGTTATCCCAAAGAAAGGGGCCACGCTGTTTCTGTATCTCTATTATGTTGGTGCGGCTTCGGAACTTTTAAATATCTCGATATATCTCGAAAACTACGCTTCTGATCAAAAAATATCATAGAACATAAATTGTAGGAAACATAATTCTCTACAAAAAAGGTCTCTTAACATTTTGCCATAGCTCGCTTCGTTTCCGAGATATTTGCAGATTTATCTCAAGGGAAGGGTCCTGATGGACATATTTCGAGATATTTCTTCTTCTTGTTGTTCTTCTTCTGCACAGCTAAACTGGAAGTGGCATTTCCAGCTCGCAATCGTGCAGAGTTATCTCAAAGAAAGGGGCCACGGTGTTTCTGTATCTCTATTATGTTGGTGCGGCTTCGGAACTTTTAAATATCTTGATATATCTCGGGAACTACGCCTCTGATCGAAAAATATCATAGAACATAAAAAGTAGGAAACTTAATTCTCTACAAAAAAGGTCTCTTAACATTTTGCCATAGCTCGCTTCGTTTCCGAGATATTTGCAGATTTATCTCAAGGGAAGGGGCCTGACGGACATATTTCGAGATATTTCTTCTTCTTGTTGTTCTTCTTCTGCACAGCTAAGCTGGAAGTGGCATTTGCAGGTCGCAATAGTGCAGAGTTATCTCAAAGAAAGGGGCCACGGTGTTTCTGTATCTCTATTATGTTGGTGCGGCTTCGGAACTTTTAAATATCTCGATATATCTCGAAAACTACGCTTCTGATCAAAAAATATCAGAGAACGTAAATTGTAGGAAAGATAATTCTGTACAAAAAAGGTCTCTTAACATTTTGCCATAGCTCGCTTCGTTTCCGAGATATTTGCAGATTTATCTCAAGGGAAGGGGCCTGACGGACATATTTCGAGATACTTCTTCTTCTTGTTGTTCTTCTTCTGCACAGCTAAGCTGGAAGTGGCATTTGCAGTTCGCAATAGTGCAGAGTTATCTCAAAGAAAGGGGCCACGGTGTTTCTGTATCTCTATTATGTTGGTGCGGCTTCGGAACTTTTAAATATCTTGATATATCTCGAGAACTACGCATCTGATCAAAAAATATCGTAGAACATAAAAAGTAGGAAACTTAATTCTCTACAAATAAGGTCTCTTAACATTTTGCCATAGCTCGCTTGGTTTCCGAGATATTTGCAGATTTATCTCAAGGGAAGGGGCCTGACGGACATATTTCGAGATATTTCTTCTTCTTGTTGTTCTTCTTCTGCACAGCTAAGCTGGAAGTGGCATTTGCAGCTCGCAATAGTGCAGAGTTACCTCAAAGAAAGGGGCCACGGTGTTTCTGTATCTCTATTATGTTGGTGCCGCTTCGGAACTTTTAAATATCTGCATATATCTCGAGAACTACGCATCTGATCAAAAAATATCATAAAACATAAAAAGTAGGAAACTTAATTCTCTACAAATAAGGTCGCTTAACATTTTGCCATAGCTCTCTTCGTTTCCGAGATATGTGCAGATTTATCTCAAGGGAAGGGGCCTGACGGACATATTTCGAGATATTTCTTCTTCTTGTTGTCCTTCTTCTGCACAGCTAAGCTGGAAGTGGCATTTGCAGCTCGCAATAGTGCAGAGTTATCTCAAAGAAAGGGGCCACGGTGTTTCTGTATCTCTATTATGTTGGTGCGGCTTCGGAACTTTTAAATATCTTGATATATCTCGAGAACTACGCGTCGGATCAAAAAATATCATAGAACATAAAAAGTAGGAAACATAATTCTCTACAAAAAAGGTCTCTTAACATTTTGCCATAGCTCGCTTCGTTTCCGAGATATTTGCAGATTTATCTCAAGGGAAGGGGCCTGACGGACATATTTCGAGATATTTCTTCTTCTTGTTCTTCTTCTTCTGCACAGCTAAGCTGGAAGTGGCATTTGCGGCTCGCACTAGTGCAGAGTTATCTCAAAGAAAGGGGCCACGGTGTTTCTGTATCCCTATTATGTTGGTGCGGCTTCGGAACTTTTAAATATCTCGATATATCTCGAAAACTACGCTTCTGATCAAAAAATATCATAGAACATAAATTGTAGGAAACATAATTCTCTACAAAAAACGTCTCTTAACATTTTGCCATATCTCGCTTCGTTTCCGAGATGTTTGCAGATTCAACTCAAAGGAACTGGCCTGACGGACATATTTCGAGATATTTCTTCTTCTTGTTGTTCTTCCTCTGCACAGCTAAGCTGGAAGTGGCATTTGCAGCGCGCAATAGTGCAGAGTTATCTCAAAGAAAGGGGCCACGGTGTTTCTGTATCTCTATTATGTTGGTGCGGCTTCGGAACTTTTAAATATCTTGATATATCTCGAGAACTACGCATCCGATCAAAAAATATCATAGAACATAAAAAGTAGGAAACTTAATTCTCTACAAAAAAGGTCTCTTAACATTTTGCCATAGCTCGCTTCGTTTCCGAGATATTTGCAGATTTATCTCAAGGGAAGGGGCCTGACGGACATATTTCGAGATACTTCTTCTTCTTGTTGTTCTTCTTCTGCACAGCTAAGCTGGAAGTGGCATTTGCAGTTCGCAATAGTGCAGAGTTATCTCAAAGAAAGGGGCCACGGTGTTTCTGTATCTCTATTATGTTGGTGCGGCTTCGGAACTTTTAAATATCTTGATATATCTCGAGAACTACGCATCCGATCAAAAAATATCATAGAACATAAAAAGTAGGAAACTTAATTCTCTACAGAAAAGGTCTCTTAACATTTTGCCATAGCTCGCTTCGTTTCCGAGATATTTGCAGATATATCTCAAGGGAAGGGGCCTGACGGACATATTTCGAGATATTTCTTCTTCTTGTTGTTCTTCCTCTGCACAGCTAAGCTGGAAGTGGCATTTGCGGCTCGCACTAGTGCAGAGTTATCTCAAAGAAAGGGGCCACGGTGTTTCCGTATCTCTATTATGTTGGTGCGGCTTCGGAACTTTTAAATATCTCGATATATCGCGAAAACTAAGCTTCTGATCAAAAAATATCATAGAACATAAATTGTAGGAAACATAATTCTCTACAAAAAACGTCTCTTAACATTTTGCCATAGCTCGCTTCGTTTCCGAGATATTTGCAGATTTATCTCAAGGGAAGTGGCCTGACGGACATATTTCGAGATATTTCTTCTTCTTGTTGTTCTTCTTCTGCACAGCTAAGCTGGAAGTGGCATTTGCGGCTCGCACTAGTGCAGAGTTATCTCAAAGAAAGGGGCCACGGTGTTTCTGTATCCCTATTATGTTGGTGCGGCTTCGGAACTTTTAAATATCTCGATATATCTCGAAAACTACGCTTCTGATCAAAAAATATCATAGAACATAAATTGTAGGAAACATAATTCTCTACAAAAAACGTCTCTTAACATTTTGCCATAGCTCGCTTCGTTTCCGAGATATTTGCAGATTCAGCTCAAAGGAACTGGCCTGACGGACATATTTCGAGATATTTCTTCTTCTTGTTGTTCTTCCCCTGCACAGCTAAGCTGGAAGTGGCATTTGCAGCTCGCAATAGTGCAGAGTTATCTCAAAGAAAGGGGCCACAGTGTTTCTGTATCTCTATTATGTTGGTGCGGCTTCGGAACTTTTAAATATCTTGGTATATCTCGAGAACTACGCATCTGATCACAAAATATCATAGAACATAAAAAGTAGGAAACTTAATTCTCTACAAAAAAGGTCTCTTAACATTTTGCCATAGCTCGCTTCGTTTCCGAGATATTTGCAGATTTATCTCAAGGGAAGGGGCCTAACGGACATATTTCGAGATATTTCTTCTTCTTGTTGTTCTTCTTGTGCACAGCTAAACTGGAAGTGGCATTTCCAGCTCGCAATAGTGCAGAGTTATCTCAAAGAAAGGGGCCACGGTGTTTCTGTATCTCTATTATGTTGGTGCGGCTTCGGAACTTTTAAATATCTTGATATATCTCGAGAACTACGCATCTGATCAAAAAATATCATAGAACATAAAAAGTAGGAAACTTAATTCTCTACAAAAAAGGTCGCTTAACATTTTGCCATAGCTCTCTTCGTTTCCGAGATATGTGCAGATTTATCTCAAGGGAAGGGGCCTGACGGACATATTTCGAGATATTTCTTCTTCTTGTTGTCCTTCTTCTGCACAGCTAAGCTGGAAGTGGCATTTGCAGCTCGCAATAGTGCAGAGTTATCTCAAAGAAAGGGGCCACGGTGTTTCTGTATCTCTATTATGTTGGTGCGGCTTCGGAACTTTTAAATATCTTGATATATCTCGAGAACTACGCGTCGGATCAAAAAATATCATAGAACATAAAAAGTAGGAAACATAATTCTCTACAAAAAAGGTCTCTTAACATTTTGCCATAGCTCGCTTCGTTTCCGAGATATTTGCAGATTTATCTCAAGGGAGGGGTCCTGACGGACATATTTCGAGATATTTCTTCTTCTTGTTCTTCTTCTTCTGCACAGCTAAACTGGAAGTGGCATTTCCAGCTCGCAATAGTGCAGAGTTATCCCAAAGAAAGGGGCCACGCTGTTTCTGTATCTCTATTATGTTGGTGCGGCTTCGGAACTTTTAAATATCTCGATATATCTCGAAAACTACGCTTCTGATCAAAAAATATCATAGAACATAAATTGTAGGAAACATAATTCTCTACAAAAAAGGTCTCTTAACATTTTGCCGTAGCTCGCTTCGTTTCCGAGATATTTGCAGATTTATCTCAAGGGAAGGGTCCTGATGGACATATTTCGAGATATTTCTTCTTCTTGTTGTTCTTCTTCTGCACAGCTAAACTGGAAGTGGCATTTCCAGCTCGCAATCGTGCAGAGTTATCTCAAAGAAAGGGGCCACGGTGTTTCTGTATCTCTATTATGTTGGTGCGGCTTCGGAACTTTTAAATATCTTGATATATCTCGGGAACTACGCCTCTGATCGAAAAATATCATAGAACATAAAAAGTAGGAAACTTAATTCTCTACAAAAAAGGTCTCTTAACATTTTGCCATAGCTCGCTTCGTTTCCGAGATATTTGCAGATTTATCTCAAGGGAAGGGGCCTGACGGACATATTTCGAGATATTTCTTCTTCTTGTTGTTCTTCTTCTGCACAGCTAAGCTGGAAGTGGCATTTGCAGGTCGCAATAGTGCAGAGTTATCTCAAAGAAAGGGGCCACGGTGTTTCTGTATCTCTATTATGTTGGTGCGGCTTCGGAACTTTTAAATATCTCGATATATCTCGAAAACTACGCTTCTGATCAAAAAATATCAGAGAACGTAAATTGTAGGAAAGATAATTCTGTACAAAAAAGGTCTCTTAACATTTTGCCATAGCTCGCTTCGTTTCCGAGATATTTGCAGATTTATCTCAAGGGAAGGGGCCTGACGGACATATTTCGAGATACTTCTTCTTCTTGTTGTTCTTCTTCTGCACAGCTAAGCTGGAAGTGGCATTTGCAGTTCGCAATAGTGCAGAGTTATCTCAAAGAAAGGGGCCACGGTGTTTCTGTATCTCTATTATGTTGGTGCGGCTTCGGAACTTTTAAATATCTTGATATATCTCGAGAACTACGCATCTGATCAAAAAATATCGTAGAACATAAAAAGTAGGAAACTTAATTCTCTACAAATAAGGTCTCTTAACATTTTGCCATAGCTCGCTTGGTTTCCGAGATATTTGCAGATTTATCTCAAGGGAAGGGGCCTGACGGACATATTTCGAGATATTTCTTCTTCTTGTTGTTCTTCTTCTGCACAGCTAAGCTGGAAGTGGCATTTGCAGCTCGCAATAGTGCAGAGTTACCTCAAAGAAAGGGGCCACGGTGTTTCTGTATCTCTATTATGTTGGTGCCGCTTCGGAACTTTTAAATATCTGCATATATCTCGAGAACTACGCATCTGATCAAAAAATATCATAAAACATAAAAAGTAGGAAACTTAATTCTCTACAAATAAGGTCGCTTAACATTTTGCCATAGCTCTCTTCGTTTCCGAGATATGTGCAGATTTATCTCAAGGGAAGGGGCCTGACGGACATATTTCGAGATATTTCTTCTTCTTGTTGTCCTTCTTCTGCACAGCTAAGCTGGAAGTGGCATTTGCAGCTCGCAATAGTGCAGAGTTATCTCAAAGAAAGGGGCCACGGTGTTTCTGTATCTCTATTATGTTGGTGCGGCTTCGGAACTTTTAAATATCTTGATATATCTCGAGAACTACGCGTCGGATCAAAAAATATCATAGAACATAAAAAGTAGGAAACATAATTCTCTACAAAAAAGGTCTCTTAACATTTTGCCATAGCTCGCTTCGTTTCCGAGATATTTGCAGATTTATCTCAAGGGAAGGGGCCTGACGGACATATTTCGAGATATTTCTTCTTCTTGTTCTTCTTCTTCTGCACAGCTAAGCTGGAAGTGGCATTTGCGGCTCGCACTAGTGCAGAGTTATCTCAAAGAAAGGGGCCACGGTGTTTCTGTATCCCTATTATGTTGGTGCGGCTTCGGAACTTTTAAATATCTCGATATATCTCGAAAACTACGCTTCTGATCAAAAAATATCATAGAACATAAATTGTAGGAAACATAATTCTCTACAAAAAACGTCTCTTAACATTTTGCCATATCTCGCTTCGTTTCCGAGATGTTTGCAGATTCAACTCAAAGGAACTGGCCTGACGGACATATTTCGAGATATTTCTTCTTCTTGTTGTTCTTCCTCTGCACAGCTAAGCTGGAAGTGGCATTTGCAGCGCGCAATAGTGCAGAGTTATCTCAAAGAAAGGGGCCACGGTGTTTCTGTATCTCTATTATGTTGGTGCGGCTTCGGAACTTTTAAATATCTTGATATATCTCGAGAACTACGCATCCGATCAAAAAATATCATAGAACATAAAAAGTAGGAAACTTAATTCTCTACAAAAAAGGTCTCTTAACATTTTGCCATAGCTCGCTTCGTTTCCGAGATATTTGCAGATTTATCTCAAGGGAAGGGGCCTGACGGACATATTTCGAGATACTTCTTCTTCTTGTTGTTCTTCTTCTGCACAGCTAAGCTGGAAGTGGCATTTGCAGTTCGCAATAGTGCAGAGTTATCTCAAAGAAAGGGGCCACGGTGTTTCTGTATCTCTATTATGTTGGTGCGGCTTCGGAACTTTTAAATATCTTGATATATCTCGAGAACTACGCATCCGATCAAAAAATATCATAGAACATAAAAAGTAGGAAACTTAATTCTCTACAAAAAAGGTCTCTTAACATTTTGCCATAGCTCGCTTCGTTTCCGAGATATTTGCAGATATATCTCAAGGGAAGGGGCCTGACGGACATATTTCGAGATATTTCTTCTTCTTGTTGTTCTTCTTCTGCACAGCTAAGCTGGGAGTGGCATTTGCAGCTCGCAATAGTGCAGAGTTATCTCAAAGAAAGGGGCCACGGTGTTTCTGTATCTCTATTATGTTGGTGCGGCTTCGGAACTTTTAAATATCTTGATATATCTCGAGAACTACGCATCTGATCAAAAAATATCATAGAACATAAAAAGTAGGAAACTTAATTCTCTACAAAAAAGGTCTCTTAGCATTTTGCCATAGCTCGCTTCGTTTCCGAGATATTTGCATATTTATCTCAAGGGAAGGGGCCTGACGGACATATTTCGAGATATTTCTTCTTCTTGTTGTTCTTCTTCTGCACAGCTAAGCTGGAAGTGGCATTTGCGGCTCGCACTAGTGCAGAGTTATCTCAAAGAAAGGGGCCACGGTGTTTCTGTATCTCTATTATGTTGGTGCGGCTTCGGAACTTTTAAATATCTCGATATATCTCGAAAACTACGCTTCTGATCAAAAAATATCATAGAACGTAAATTGTAGGAAACATAATTCTCTACAAAAAAGGTCTCTTAACATTTTGCCATAGCTCGCTTCGTTTCCGAGATATTTGCAGATATATCTCAAGGGAAGGGGCCTGACGGACATATTTCGAGATATTTCTTCTTCTTGTTGTTCTTCTTCTGCACAGCTAAGCTGGAAGTGGCATTTACAGCTCGCAATAGTGCAGAGTTATCTCAAAGAAAGGGGCCACGGTGTTTCTGTATCTCTATTATGTTGGTGCGGCTTCGGAACTTTTAAATATCTTGATATATCTCGAGAACTACGCCTCTGATCGAAAAATATCATAGAAGATAAAAAGTAGGAAACTTAATTCTCTACAAGAAAGGTCTCTAAACATTTTGCCATAGCTCGCTTCGTTTCCGAGATATTTGCAGATTTATCTCAAGGGAAGGGGCCTGACGGACATATTTCGAGATGTTTCTTCTTCTTGTTGTTCTTCTTCTGCACAGCTAAGCTGGAAGTGGCATTTGCAGCTCGCAATAGTGCAGAGTTATCCCAAAGAAAGGGGCCACGGTGTTTCTGTATCTCTATTATGTTGGTGCGGCTTCGGAACTTTTAAATATCTCGATATATCTCGAAAACTACGCTTCTGATCAAAAAATATCATAGAAGATAAATTGTAGGAAACATAATTCTCTACAAAAAAGGTCTCTTAACATTTTGCCATAGCTCGCTTCGTTTCCGAGATATTTGCAGATTTATCTCAAGGGAAGGGGCCTGACGGACATATTTCGAGATATTTCTTCTTCTTGTTGTTCTTCTTCTGCACAGCTAAGCTGGAAGTGGCATTTGCAGCGCGCAATAGTGCAGAGTTATCTCAAAGAAAGGGGCCACGGTGTTTCTGTATCTCTATTATGTTGGTGCGGCTTCGGAACTTTTAAATATCTTGATATATCTCGAGAACTACGCATCTGATCAAAAAATATCATACTATATAAAAAGTAGGAAACTTAATTCTCTACAAGAAAGGTCTCTAAACATTTTGCCATAGCTCGCTTCGTTTCCGAGATATTTGCAGATTTATCTCAAGGGAAGGGGCCTGACGGACATATTTCGAGATGTTTCTTCTTCTTGTTGTTCTTCTTCTGCACAGCTAAGCTGGAAGTGGCATTTGCAGCTCGCAATAGTGCAGAGTTATCTCAAAGAGAGGGGCCACGGTATTTCTGTATCTCTATTATGTTGGTGCGGCTTCGGAACTTTTAAATATCTTGATATATCTCGAGAACTACGCATCTGATCAAAAAATATCATACTACATAAAAAGTAGGAAACTTAATTCTCTACAAGAAAGGTCTCTAAACATTTTGCCATAGCTCGCTTCGTTTCCGAGATATTTGCAGATTTATCTCAAGGGAAGGGGCCTGACGGACATATTTCGAGATGTTTCTTCTTCTTGTTGTTCTTCTTCTGCACAGCTAAGCTGGAAGTGGCATTTGCAGCTCGCAATAGTGCAGAGTTATCTCAAAGAGAGGGGCCACGGTATTTCTGTATCTCTATTATGTTGGTGCGGCTTCGGAACTTTTAAATATCTTGATATATCTCGAGAACTACGCATCTGATCAAAAAATATCATAGAAGATAAAACGTAGGAAACTTGATTCTCTACAAGAAAGGTCTCTAAACATTTTGCCATAGCTCGCTTCGTTTCCGAGATATTTGCAGATTTATCTCAAGGGAAGGGGCCTGACGGACATATTTCGAGATGTTTCTTCTTCTTGTTGTTCTTCTTCTGCACAGCTAAGCTGGAAGTGGCATTTGCGGCTCGCACTAGTGCAGAGTTATCTCAAAGAAAGGGGCCACGGTGTTTCTGTATCTCTATTATGTTGGTGCGGCTTCGGAACTTTTAAATATCTCGATATATCGCGAAAACTACGCTTCTGATCAAAAAATATCATAGAACATAAATTGTAGGAAACATAATTCTCTACAAAAAAGGTCTCTTAACATTTTGCCATAGCTCTCTTCGTTTCCGAGATATGTGCAGATTTATCTCAAGGGAAGGGGCCTGACGGACATATTTCGAGATATTTCTTCTTCTTGTTGTCCTTCTTCTGCACAGCTAAGCTGGAAGTGGCATTTGCAGCTCGCAATAGTGCAGAGTTATCTCAAAGAAAGGGGCCACGGTGTTTCTGTATCTCTATTATGTTGGTGCGGCTTCGGAACTTTTAAATATCTTGATATATCTCGAGAACTACGCGTCGGATCAAAAAATATCATAGAACATAAAAAGTAGGAAACATAATTCTCTACAAAAAAGGTCTCTTAACATTTTGCCATAGCTCGCTTCGTTTCCGAGATATTTGCAGATTTATCTCAAGGGAGGGGTCCTGACGGACATATTTCGAGATATTTCTTCTTCTTGTTCTTCTTCTTCTGCACAGCTAAACTGGAAGTGGCATTTCCAGCTCGCAATAGTGCAGAGTTATCCCAAAGAAAGGGGCCACGCTGTTTCTGTATCTCTATTATGTTGGTGCGGCTTCGGAACTTTTAAATATCTCGATATATCTCGAAAACTACGCTTCTGATCAAAAAATATCATAGAACATAAATTGTAGGAAACATAATTCTCTACAAAAAAGGTCTCTTAACATTTTGCCGTAGCTCGCTTCGTTTCCGAGATATTTGCAGATTTATCTCAAGGGAAGGGTCCTGATGGACATATTTCGAGATATTTCTTCTTCTTGTTGTTCTTCTTCTGCACAGCTAAACTGGAAGTGGCATTTCCAGCTCGCAATCGTGCAGAGTTATCTCAAAGAAAGGGGCCACGGTGTTTCTGTATCTCTATTATGTTGGTGCGGCTTCGGAACTTTTAAATATCTTGATATATCTCGGGAACTACGCCTCTGATCGAAAAATATCATAGAACATAAAAAGTAGGAAACTTAATTCTCTACAAAAAAGGTCTCTTAACATTTTGCCATAGCTCGCTTCGTTTCCGAGATATTTGCAGATTTATCTCAAGGGAAGGGGCCTGACGGACATATTTCGAGATATTTCTTCTTCTTGTTGTTCTTCTTCTGCACAGCTAAGCTGGAAGTGGCATTTGCAGGTCGCAATAGTGCAGAGTTATCTCAAAGAAAGGGGCCACGGTGTTTCTGTATCTCTATTATGTTGGTGCGGCTTCGGAACTTTTAAATATCTCGATATATCTCGAAAACTACGCTTCTGATCAAAAAATATCAGAGAACGTAAATTGTAGGAAAGATAATTCTGTACAAAAAAGGTCTCTTAACATTTTGCCATAGCTCGCTTCGTTTCCGAGATATTTGCAGATTTATCTCAAGGGAAGGGGCCTGACGGACATATTTCGAGATACTTCTTCTTCTTGTTGTTCTTCTTCTGCACAGCTAAGCTGGAAGTGGCATTTGCAGTTCGCAATAGTGCAGAGTTATCTCAAAGAAAGGGGCCACGGTGTTTCTGTATCTCTATTATGTTGGTGCGGCTTCGGAACTATTAAATATCTTGATATATCTCGAGAACTACGCATCTGATCAAAAAATATCGTAGAACATAAAAAGTAGGAAACTTAATTCTCTACAAATAAGGTCTCTTAACATTTTGCCATAGCTCGCTTGGTTTCCGAGATATTTGCAGATTTATCTCAAGGGAAGGGGCCTGACGGACATATTTCGAGATATTTCTTCTTCTTGTTGTTCTTCTTCTGCACAGCTAAGCTGGAAGTGGCATTTGCAGCTCGCAATAGTGCAGAGTTACCTCAAAGAAAGGGGCCACGGTGTTTCTGTATCTCTATTATGTTGGTGCCGCTTCGGAACTTTTAAATATCTGCATATATCTCGAGAACTACGCATCTGATCAAAAAATATCATAAAACATAAAAAGTAGGAAACTTAATTCTCTACAAATAAGGTCGCTTAACATTTTGCCATAGCTCTCTTCGTTTCCGAGATATGTGCAGATTTATCTCAAGGGAAGGGGCCTGACGGACATATTTCGAGATATTTCTTCTTCTTGTTGTCCTTCTTCTGCACAGCTAAGCTGGAAGTGGCATTTGCAGCTCGCAATAGTGCAGAGTTATCTCAAAGAAAGGGGCCACGGTGTTTCTGTATCTCTATTATGTTGGTGCGGCTTCGGAACTTTTAAATATCTTGATATATCTCGAGAACTACGCGTCGGATCAAAAAATATCATAGAACATAAAAAGTAGGAAACATAATTCTCTACAAAAAAGGTCTCTTAACATTTTGCCATAGCTCGCTTCGTTTCCGAGATATTTGCAGATTTATCTCAAGGGAAGGGGCCTGACGGACATATTTCGAGATATTTCTTCTTCTTGTTCTTCTTCTTCTGCACAGCTAAGCTGGAAGTGGCATTTGCGGCTCGCACTAGTGCAGAGTTATCTCAAAGAAAGGGGCCACGGTGTTTCTGTATCCCTATTATGTTGGTGCGGCTTCGGAACTTTTAAATATCTCGATATATCTCGAAAACTACGCTTCTGATCAAAAAATATCATAGAACATAAATTGTAGGAAACATAATTCTCTACAAAAAACGTCTCTTAACATTTTGCCATATCTCGCTTCGTTTCCGAGATGTTTGCAGATTCAACTCAAAGGAACTGGCCTGACGGACATATTTCGAGATATTTCTTCTTCTTGTTGTTCTTCCTCTGCACAGCTAAGCTGGAAGTGGCATTTGCAGCGCGCAATAGTGCAGAGTTATCTCAAAGAAAGGGGCCACGGTGTTTCTGTATCTCTATTATGTTGGTGCGGCTTCGGAACTTTTAAATATCTTGATATATCTCGAGAACTACGCATCCGATCAAAAAATATCATAGAACATAAAAAGTAGGAAACTTAATTCTCTACAAAAAAGGTCTCTTAACATTTTGCCATAGCTCGCTTCGTTTCCGAGATATTTGCAGATTTATCTCAAGGGAAGGGGCCTGACGGACATATTTCGAGATACTTCTTCTTCTTGTTGTTCTTCTTCTGCACAGCTAAGCTGGAAGTGGCATTTGCAGTTCGCAATAGTGCAGAGTTATCTCAAAGAAAGGGGCCACGGTGTTTCTGTATCTCTATTATGTTGGTGCGGCTTCGGAACTTTTAAATATCTTGATATATCTCGAGAACTACGCATCCGATCAAAAAATATCATAGAACATAAAAAGTAGGAAACTTAATTCTCTACAAAAAAGGTCTCTTAACATTTTGCCATAGCTCGCTTCGTTTCCGAGATATTTGCAGATATATCTCAAGGGAAGGGGCCTGACGGACATATTTCGAGATATTTCTTCTTCTTGTTGTTCTTCTTCTGCACAGCTAAGCTGGGAGTGGCATTTGCAGCTCGCAATAGTGCAGAGTTATCTCAAAGAAAGGGGCCACGGTGTTTCTGTATCTCTATTATGTTGGTGCGGCTTCGGAACTTTTAAATATCTTGATATATCTCGAGAACTACGCATCTGATCAAAAAATATCATAGAACATAAAAAGTAGGAAACTTAATTCTCTACAAAAAAGGTCTCTTAGCATTTTGCCATAGCTCGCTTCGTTTCCGAGATATTTGCATATTTATCTCAAGGGAAGGGGCCTGACGGACATATTTCGAGATATTTCTTCTTCTTGTTGTTCTTCTTCTGCACAGCTAAGCTGGAAGTGGCATTTGCGGCTCGCACTAGTGCAGAGTTATCTCAAAGAAAGGGGCCACGGTGTTTCTGTATCTCTATTATGTTGGTGCGGCTTCGGAACTTTTAAATATCTCGATATATCTCGAAAACTACGCTTCTGATCAAAAAATATCATAGAACGTAAATTGTAGGAAACATAATTCTCTACAAAAAAGGTCTCTTAACATTTTGCCATAGCTCGCTTCGTTTCCGAGATATTTGCAGATATATCTCAAGGGAAGGGGCCTGACGGACATATTTCGAGATATTTCTTCTTCTTGTTGTTCTTCTTCTGCACAGCTAAGCTGGAAGTGGCATTTACAGCTCGCAATAGTGCAGAGTTATCTCAAAGAAAGGGGCCACGGTGTTTCTGTACCTCTATTATGTTGGTGCGGCTTCGGAACTTTTAAATATCTTGATATATCTCGAGAACTACGCCTCTGATCGAAAAATATCATAGAAGATAAAAAGTAGGAAACTTAATTCTCTACAAGAAAGGTCTCTAAACATTTTGCCATAGCTCGCTTCGTTTCCGAGATATTTGCAGATTTATCTCAAGGGAAGGGGCCTGACGGACATATTTCGAGATGTTTCTTCTTCTTGTTGTTCTTCTTCTGCACAGCTAAGCTGGAAGTGGCATTTGCAGCTCGCAATAGTGCAGAGTTATCCCAAAGAAAGGGGCCACGGTGTTTCTGTATCTCTATTATGTTGGTGCGGCTTCGGAACTTTTAAATATCTCGATATATCTCGAAAACTACGCTTCTGATCAAAAAATATCATAGAAGATAAATTGTAGGAAACATAATTCTCTACAAAAAAGGTCTCTTAACATTTTGCCATAGCTCGCTTCGTTTCCGAGATATTTGCAGATTTATCTCAAGGGAAGGGGCCTGACGGACATATTTCGAGATATTTCTTCTTCTTGTTGTTCTTCTTCTGCACAGCTAAGCTGGAAGTGGCATTTGCAGCGCGCAATAGTGCAGAGTTATCTCAAAGAAAGGGGCCACGGTGTTTCTGTATCTCTATTATGTTGGTGCGGCTTCGGAACTTTTAAATATCTTGATATATCTCGAGAACTACGCATCTGATCAAAAAATATCATACTATATAAAAAGTAGGAAACTTAATTCTCTACAAGAAAGGTCTCTAAACATTTTGCCATAGCTCGCTTCGTTTCCGAGATATTTGCAGATTTATCTCAAGGGAAGGGGCCTGACGGACATATTTCGAGATGTTTCTTCTTCTTGTTGTTCTTCTTCTGCACAGCTAAGCTGGAAGTGGCATTTGCAGCTCGCAATAGTGCAGAGTTATCTCAAAGAGAGGGGCCACGGTATTTCTGTATCTCTATTATGTTGGTGCGGCTTCGGAACTTTTAAATATCTTGATATATCTCGAGAACTACGCATCTGATCAAAAAATATCATACTACATAAAAAGTAGGAAACTTAATTCTCTACAAGAAAGGTCTCTAAACATTTTGCCATAGCTCGCTTCGTTTCCGAGATATTTGCAGATTTATCTCAAGGGAAGGGGCCTGACGGACATATTTCGAGATGTTTCTTCTTCTTGTTGTTCTTCTTCTGCACAGCTAAGCTGGAAGTGGCATTTGCAGCTCGCAATAGTGCAGAGTTATCTCAAAGAGAGGGGCCACGGTATTTCTGTATCTCTATTATGTTGGTGCGGCTTCGGAACTTTTAAATATCTTGATATATCTCGAGAACTACGCATCTGATCAAAAAATATCATAGAAGATAAAACGTAGGAAACTTGATTCTCTACAAGAAAGGTCTCTAAACATTTTGCCATAGCTCGCTTCGTTTCCGAGATATTTGCAGATTTATCTCAAGGGAAGGGGCCTGACGGACATATTTCGAGATGTTTCTTCTTCTTGTTGTTCTTCTTCTGCACAGCTAAGCTGGAAGTGGCATTTGCGGCTCGCACTAGTGCAGAGTTATCTCAAAGAAAGGGGCCACGGTGTTTCTGTATCTCTATTATGTTGGTGCGGCTTCGGAACTTTTAAATATCTCGATATATCGCGAAAACTACGCTTCTGATCAAAAAATATCATAGAACATAAATTGTAGGAAACATAATTCTCTACAAAAAACGTCTCTTCACATTTTGCCATAGCTCGCTTCGTTTCCGAGATATTTGCAGATTTATCTCAAGGGAAGGGGCCTGACGGACATATTTCGAGATATTTCTTCTTCTTGTTGTTCTTCTTCTGCACAGCTAAGCTGGAAGTGGCATTTGCAGCTCGCAATAGTGCAGAGTTATCTCAAAGAAAGGGGCCACGGTGTTTCTGTACCTCTATTATGTTGGTGCAGCTTCGGAGCTTTTAAATATCTTGATATATCTCGAGAACTACGCATCTGATCAAAAAATATCATAGAACAGAAAAAGTAGGAAACCTAATTCTTTACAAAAAAGGTCTCTTAACGTTTTGCAATAGCTCGCTTCGTTTCCGAGATATTTGCAGATTTATCTCAAGGGAGGGGTCCTGACGGACATATTTCGAGATATTTCTTCTTCTTGTTGTTCTTCTTCTGCACAGCTAAGCTGGAAGTGGCATTTGCAGGTCGCAATAGTGCAGAGTTATCTCAAAGAAAGGGGCCACGGTGTTTCTGTATCTCTATTATGTTGGTGCGGCTTCGGAACTTTTAAATATCTCGATATATCTCGAAAACTACGCTTCTGATCAAAAAATATCGGAGAACGTAAATTGTAGGAAAGATAATTCTGTACAAAAAAGGTCTCTTAACATTTTGCCATAGCTCGCTTCGTTTCCGAGATATTTGCAGATTTATCTCAATGGAAGGGGCCTGACGGGCATATTTCGAGATATTTCTTCTTCTTGTTGTTCTTCTTCTGCACAGCTAAGCTGGAAGTGGCATTTGCAGCGCGCAATAGTGCAGAGTTATCTCAAAGAAAGGGGCCACGGTGTTTCTGTATCTCTATTATGTTGGTGCGGCTTCGGAACTTTTAAATATCTTGATATATCTCGAGAACTACGCATCTGATCAAAAAATATCATACTACATAAAAAGTAGGAAACTTAATTCTCTACAAGAAAGGTCTCTAAACATTTTGCCATAGCTCGCTTCGTTTCCGAGATATTTGCAGATTTATCTCAAGGGAAGGGGCCTGACGGACATATTTCGAGATGTTTCTTCTTCTTGTTGTTCTTCTTCTGCACAGCTAAGCTGGAAGTGGCATTTGCAGCTCGCAATAGTGCAGAGTTATCCCAAAGAAAGGGGCCACGGTGTTTCTGTATCTCTATTATGTTGGTGCGGCTTCGGAACTTTTAAATATCTCGATATATCTCGAAAACTACGCTTCTGATCAAAAAATATCATAGAAGATAAATTGTAGGAAACATAATTCTCTACAAAAAAGGTCTCTTAACATTTTGCCATAGCTCGCTTCGTTTCCGAGATATTTGCAGATTTATCTCAAGGGAAGGGGCCTGACGGACATATTTCGAGATATTTCTTCTTCTTGTTGTTCTTCTTCTGCACAGCTAAGCTGGAAGTGGCATTTGCAGCGCGCAATAGTGCAGAGTTATCTCAAAGAAAGGGGCCACGGTGTTTCTGTATCTCTATTATGTTGGTGCGGCTTCGGAACTTTTAAATATCTTGATATATCTCGAGAACTACGCATCTGATCAAAAAATATCATACTACATAAAAAGTAGGAAACTTAATTCTCTACAAGAAAGGTCTCTAAACATTTTGCCATAGCTCGCTTCGTTTCCGAGATATTTGCAGATTTATCTCAAGGGAAGGGGCCTGACGGACATATTTCGAGATGTTTCTTCTTCTTGTTGTTCTTCTTCTGCACAGCTAAGCTGGAAGTGGCATTTGCAGCTCGCAATAGTGCAGAGTTATCTCAAAGAGAGGGGCCACGGTATTTCTGTATCTCTATTATGTTGGTGCGGCTTCGGAACTTTTAAATATCTTGATATATCTCGAGAACTACGCATCTGATCAAAAAATATCATACTACATAAAAAGTAGGAAACTTAATTCTCTACAAGAAAGGTCTCTAAACATTTTGCCATAGCTCGCTTCGTTTCCGAGATATTTGCAGATTTATCTCAAGGGAAGGGACCTGACGGACATATTTCGAGATGTTTCTTCTTCTTGTTGTTCTTCTTCTGCACAGCTAAGCTGGAAGTGGCATTTGCAGCTCGCAATAGTGCAGAGTTATCTCAAAGAGAGGGGCCACGGTATTTCTGTATCTCTATTATGTTGGTGCGGCTTCGGAACTTTTAAATATCTTGATATATCTCGAGAACTACGCATCTGATCAAAAAATATCATAGAAGATAAAACGTAGGAAACTTGATTCTCTACAAGAAAGGTCTCTAAACATTTTGCCATAGCTCGCTTCGTTTCCGAGATATTTGCAGATTTATCTCAAGGGAAGGGGCCTGACGGACATATTTCGAGATGTTTCTTCTTCTTGTTGTTCTTTTTCTGCACAGCTAAGCTGGAAGTGGCATTTGCGGCTCGCACTAGTGCAGAGTTATCTCAAAGAAAGGGGCCACGGTGTTTCTGTATCTCTATTATGTTGGTGCGGCTTCGGAACTTTTAAATATCTCGATATATCGCGAAAACTACGCTTCTGATCAAAAAATATCATAGAACATAAATTGTAGGAAACATAATTCTCTACAAAAAACGTCTCTTCACATTTTGCCATAGCTCGCTTCGTTTCCGAGATATTTGCAGATTTATCTCAAGGGAAGGGGCCTGACGGACATATTTCGAGATATTTCTTCTTCTTGTTGTTCTTCTTCTGCACAGCTAAGCTGGAAGTGGCATTTGCAGCTCGCAATAGTGCAGAGTTATCTCAAAGAAAGGGGCCACGGTGTTTCTGTACCTCTATTATGTTGGTGCAGCTTCGGAGCTTTGAAATATCTTGATATATCTCGAGAACTACGCATCTGATCAAAAAATATCATAGAACAGAAAAAGTAGGAAACCTAATTCTTTACAAAAAAGGTCTCTTAACGTTTTGCAATAGCTCGCTTCGTTTCCGAGATATTTGCAGATTTATCTCAAGGGAGGGGTCCTGACGGACATATTTCGAGATATTTCTTCTTCTTGTTGTTCTTCTTCTGCACAGCTAAACTGGAAGTGGCATTTCCAGCTCGCAATAGTGCAGAGTTATCCCAAAGAAAGGGGCCACGCTGTTTCTGTATCTCTATTATGTTGGTGCGGCTTCGGAACTTTTAAATATCTCGATATATCTCGAAAACTACGCTTCTGATCAAAAAATATCATAGAACATAAATTGTAGGAAACATAATTCTCTACAAAAAAGGTCTCTTAACATTTTGCCATAGCTCGCTTCGTTTCCGAGATATTTGCAGATTTATCTCGAGGGAAGGGGCCTGACGGACATATTTCGAGATATTTCTTCTTCTTGTTGTTCTTCTTCTGCACAGCTAAGCTGGAAGCGGCATTTGCGGCTCGCACTAGTGCAGAGTTATCTCAAAGAAAGGGGCCACGGTGTTTCTGTATCTCTATTATGTTGGTGCAGCTTCAGAACTTTTAAATATCTTGATATATCTCGAGAACTACGCATCTGGTCAAAAAATATCATGGAACATAAAAAGTAGAAAACTTAATTCTCTACAAAAAAGGTCTCTTAACATTTTGCCGTAGCTCGCTTCGTTTCCGAGATATTTGCAGATTTATCTCAAGGGAAGGGGCCTGACGGACATATTTCGAAATATTTCTTATTCTTGTTGTTCTTCTTCTGCACAGCTAAGCTGGAAGTGGCATTTGCAGCTCGCAATAGTGCAGAGTTATCTCAAAAAAAGGGGCCACGGTGTTTCTGTACCTCTATTATGTTGGTGCAGCTTCGGAGCTTTTAAATATCTTGATATATCTCGAGAACTACGCATCTGATCCAAAAATATCATAGAACATAAAAAGTAGGAAACCTAATTCTTTACAAAAAAGGTCTCTTAACATTTTGCCATAGCTCGCTTCGTTTCCGAGATATTTGCAGATTTATCTCAAGGGAAGGGGCCTGACGGACATATTTCGAGATATTTCTTCTTCTTGTTGTTCTTCTTCTGCACAGCTAAGCTGGAAGCGGCATTTGCGGCTCGCACTAGTGCAGAGTTATCTCAAAGAAAGGGGCCACGGTGTTTCTGTACCTCTATTATGTTGGTGCAGCTTCGGAGCTTTTAAATATCTTGATATATCTCGAGAACTACGCATCTGATCCAAAAATATCATAGAACATAAAAAGTAGGAAACCTAATTCTTTACAAAAAAGGTCTCTTAACGTTTTGCAATAGCTCGCTTCGTTTCCGAGATATTTGCAGATTTATCTCAAGGGAGGGGTCCTGACGGACATATTTCGAGATATTTCTTCTTCTTGTTGTTCTTCTTCTGCACAGCTAAACTGGAAGTGGCATTTCCAGCTCGCAATAGTGCAGAGTTATCCCAAAGAAAGGGGCCACGCTGTTTCTGTATCTCTATTATGTTGGTGCGGCTTCGGAACTTTTAAATATCTCGATATATCTCGAAAACTACGCTTCTGATCAAAAAATATCATAGAACATAAATTGTAGGAAACATAATTCTCTACAAAAAAGGTCTCTTAACATTTTGCCATAGCTCGCTTCGTTTCCGAGATATTTGCAGATTTATCTCAAGGGAAGGGGCCTGACGGACATATTTCGAGATATTTCTTCTTCTTGTTGTTCTTCTTCTGCACAGCTAAGCTGGAAGTGGCATTTGCAGGTCGCAATAGTGCAGAGTTATCTCAAAGAAAGGGGCCACGGTGTTTCTGTATCTCTATTATGTTGGTGCGGCTTCGGAACTTTTAAATATCTCGATATATCTCGAAAACTACGCTTCTGATCAAAAAATATCGGAGAACGTAAATTGTAGGAAAGATAATTCTGTACAAAAAAGGTCTCTTAACATTTTGCCATAGCTCGCTTCGTTTCCGAGATATTTGCAGATTTATCTCAAGGGAAGGGGCCTGACGGACATATTTCGAGATATTTCTTCTTCTTGTTGTTCTTCTTCTGCACAGCTAAGCTGGAAGTGGCATTTGCAGCTCGCAATAGTGCAGAGTTATCTCAAAGAAAGGGGCCACGGTGTTTCTGTATCTCTATTATGTTGGTGCGGCTTCGAAACTTTTAAATATCTTGATATATCTCGAAAACTACGCATCTGATCAAAAAATATGATAGAACATAAAGAGTAGGAAACTTAATTCTCTACAAAAAAGGTCTCTTAACATTTTGCCATAGCTCGCTTCGTCTCCGAGATATTTGCAGATATATCTCAAGGGAAGGGGCCTGACGGACATATTTCGAGATATTTCTTCTTCTTGTTGTTCTTCTTCTGCACAGCTAAGCTGGAAGTGGCATTTGCGGCTCGCACTAGTGCAGAGTTATCTCAAAGAAAGGGGCCACGGTGTTTCTGTATCCCTATTATGTTGGTGCGGCTTCGGAACTTTTAAATATCTCGATATATCTCGAGAACTACGCTTCTGATCAAAAAATATCATAGAACATAAATTGTAGGAAACATAATTCTCTACAAAAAAGGTCTCTTAACATTTTGCCATAGCTCGCTTCGTTTCCGAGATATTTGCAGATATATCTCAAGGGAAGGGGCCTGACGGACATATTTCGAGATATTTCTTCTTCTTGTTGTTCTTCTTCTGCACAGCTAAGCTGGAAGTGGCATTTACAGCTCGGAATAGTGCAGAGTTATCTCAAAGAGAGGGGCCACGGTGTTTCTGTATCTCTATTATGTTGGTGCGGTTTCGGAACTTTTAAATATCTTGATATATCTCGAGAACTACGCATCTGATCAAAAAATATATCATAGAACATAAAAAGTAGGAAACTTAATTCTCTACAAAAAAGGTCTGTTAACATTTTGCCATAGCTCGCTTCGTTTCCGAGATATTTGCAGATTTATCTCAAGGGAAGGGGCCTAACAGACATATTTCGAGATATTTCTTCTTCATGTTGTTCTTCTTCCGCACAGCTAAACTGGAAGTGGCATTTCCAGCTCGCAATAGTGCAGAGTTATCTCAAAGAGAGGGGCCACGGTGTTTCTGTATCTCTATTATGTTGGTGCGGCTTCGGAACTTTTAAATATCTTGATATATCTCGAGAACTACGCATCTGATCAAAAAATATCATAGAACATGAAAAGTAGGAAACTTAATTCTCTACAAAAAAGGTCTCTTAACATTTTGCCATAGCTCTCTCCGTTTCCGAGATATTTGCAGATTTATCTCAAGGGAAGGGGCCTGACGGACATATTTCGAGATATTTCTTCTTCTTGTTGTTCTTCTTCTGCACAGCTAAGCTGGAAGCGGCATTTGCGGCTCGCACTAGTGCAGAGTTATCTCAAAGAAAGGGGCCACGGTGTTTCTGTACCTCTATTATGTTGGTGCAGCTTCGGAGCTTTTAAATATCTTGATATATCTCGAGAACTACGCATCTGATCCAAAAATATCATAGAACATAAAAAGTAGGAAACCTAATTCTTTACAAAAAAGGTCTCTTAACGTTTTGCAATAGCTCGCTTCGTTTCCGAGATATTTGCAGATTTATCTCAAGGGAGGGGTCCTGACGGACATATTTCGAGATATTTCTTCTTCTTGTTGTTCTTCTTCTGCACAGCTAAACTGGAAGTGGCATTTCCAGCTCGCAATAGTGCAGAGTTATCCCAAAGAAAGGGGCCACGCTGTTTCTGTATCTCTATTATGTTGGTGCGGCTTCGGAACTTTTAAATATCTCGATATATCTCGAAAACTACGCTTCTGATCAAAAAATATCATAGAACATAAATTGTAGGAAACATAATTCTCTACAAAAAAGGTCTCTTAACATTTTGCCATAGCTCGCTTCGTTTCCGAGATATTTGCAGATTTATCTCAAGGGAAGGGGCCTGACGGACATATTTCGAGATATTTCTTCTTCTTGTTGTTCTTCTTCTGCACAGCTAAGCTGGAAGTGGCATTTGCAGGTCGCAATAGTGCAGAGTTATCTCAAAGAAAGGGGCCACGGTGTTTCTGTATCTCTATTATGTTGGTGCGGCTTCGGAACTTTTAAATATCTCGATATATCTCGAAAACTACGCTTCTGATCAAAAAATATCGGAGAACGTAAATTGTAGGAAAGATAATTCTGTACAAAAAAGGTCTCTTAACATTTTGCCATAGCTCGCTTCGTTTCCGAGATATTTGCAGATTTATCTCAAGGGAAGGGGCCTGACGGACATATTTCGAGATATTTCTTCTTCTTGTTGTTCTTCTTCTGCACAGCTAAGCTGGAAGTGGCATTTGCAGCTCGCAATAGTGCAGAGTTATCTCAAAGAAAGGGGCCACGGTGTTTCTGTATCTCTATTATGTTGGTGCGGCTTCGAAACTTTTAAATATCTTGATATATCTCGAAAACTACGCATCTGATCAAAAAATATGATAGAACATAAAGAGTAGGAAACTTAATTCTCTACAAAAAAGGTCTCTTAACATTTTGCCATAGCTCGCTTCGTTTCCGAGATATTTGCAGATTTATCTCAAGGGAAGGGACCTGACGGACATATTTCGAGATGTTTCTTCTTCTTGTTGTTCTTCTTCTGCACAGCTAAGCTGGAAGTGGCATTTGCAGCTCGCAATAGTGCAGAGTTATCTCAAAGAGAGGGGCCACGGTATTTCTGTATCTCTATTATGTTGGTGCGGCTTCGGAACTTTTAAATATCTTGATATATCTCGAGAACTACGCATCTGATCAAAAAATATCATAGAAGATAAAACGTAGGAAACTTGATTCTCTACAAGAAAGGTCTCTAAACATTTTGCCATAGCTCGCTTCGTTTCCGAGATATTTGCAGATTTATCTCAAGGGAAGGGGCCTGACGGACATATTTCGAGATGTTTCTTCTTCTTGTTGTTCTTTTTCTGCACAGCTAAGCTGGAAGTGGCATTTGCGGCTCGCACTAGTGCAGAGTTATCTCAAAGAAAGGGGCCACGGTGTTTCTGTATCTCTATTATGTTGGTGCGGCTTCGGAACTTTTAAATATCTCGATATATCGCGAAAACTACGCTTCTGATCAAAAAATATCATAGAACATAAATTGTAGGAAACATAATTCTCTACAAAAAACGTCTCTTCACATTTTGCCATAGCTCGCTTCGTTTCCGAGATATTTGCAGATTTATCTCAAGGGAAGGGGCCTGACGGACATATTTCGAGATATTTCTTCTTCTTGTTGTTCTTCTTCTGCACAGCTAAGCTGGAAGTGGCATTTGCAGCTCGCAATAGTGCAGAGTTATCTCAAAGAAAGGGGCCACGGTGTTTCTGTACCTCTATTATGTTGGTGCAGCTTCGGAGCTTTGAAATATCTTGATATATCTCGAGAACTACGCATCTGATCAAAAAATATCATAGAACAGAAAAAGTAGGAAACCTAATTCTTTACAAAAAAGGTCTCTTAACGTTTTGCAATAGCTCGCTTCGTTTCCGAGATATTTGCAGATTTATCTCAAGGGAGGGGTCCTGACGGACATATTTCGAGATATTTCTTCTTCTTGTTGTTCTTCTTCTGCACAGCTAAACTGGAAGTGGCATTTCCAGCTCGCAATAGTGCAGAGTTATCCCAAAGAAAGGGGCCACGCTGTTTCTGTATCTCTATTATGTTGGTGCGGCTTCGGAACTTTTAAATATCTCGATATATCTCGAAAACTACGCTTCTGATCAAAAAATATCATAGAACATAAATTGTAGGAAACATAATTCTCTACAAAAAAGGTCTCTTAACATTTTGCCATAGCTCGCTTCGTTTCCGAGATATTTGCAGATTTATCTCGAGGGAAGGGGCCTGACGGACATATTTCGAGATATTTCTTCTTCTTGTTGTTCTTCTTCTGCACAGCTAAGCTGGAAGCGGCATTTGCGGCTCGCACTAGTGCAGAGTTATCTCAAAGAAAGGGGCCACGGTGTTTCTGTATCTCTATTATGTTGGTGCAGCTTCAGAACTTTTAAATATCTTGATATATCTCGAGAACTACGCATCTGGTCAAAAAATATCATGGAACATAAAAAGTAGAAAACTTAATTCTCTACAAAAAAGGTCTCTTAACATTTTGCCGTAGCTCGCTTCGTTTCCGAGATATTTGCAGATTTATCTCAAGGGAAGGGGCCTGACGGACATATTTCGAAATATTTCTTATTCTTGTTGTTCTTCTTCTGCACAGCTAAGCTGGAAGTGGCATTTGCAGCTCGCAATAGTGCAGAGTTATCTCAAAAAAAGGGGCCACGGTGTTTCTGTACCTCTATTATGTTGGTGCA
The DNA here is from genome assembly GCF_051020975.1 of Osmia lignaria lignaria. Lineage (NCBI taxonomy): Eukaryota > Metazoa > Arthropoda > Insecta > Hymenoptera > Megachilidae > Osmia > Osmia lignaria. Next base: position 24,113,816 of record NW_027478160.1, on the reverse strand, counting down.
GCTTCGGAGCTTTTAAATATCTTGATATATCTCGAGAACTACGCATCTGATCCAAAAATATCATAGAACATAAAAAGTAGGAAACCTAATTCTTTACAAAAAAGGTCTCTTAACATTTTGCCATAGCTCGCTTCGTTTCCGAGATATTTGCAGATTTATCTCAAGGGAAGGGGCCTGACGGACATATTTCGAGATATTTCTTCTTCTTGTTGTTCTTCTTCTGCACAGCTAAGCTGGAAGCGGCATTTGCGGCTCGCACTAGTGCAGAGTTATCTCAAAGAAAGGGGCCACGGTGTTTCTGTACCTCTATTATGTTGGTGCAGCTTCGGAGCTTTTAAATATCTTGATATATCTCGAGAACTACGCATCTGATCCAAAAATATCATAGAACATAAAAAGTAGGAAACCTAATTCTTTACAAAAAAGGTCTCTTAACGTTTTGCAATAGCTCGCTTCGTTTCCGAGATATTTGCAGATTTATCTCAAGGGAGGGGTCCTGACGGACATATTTCGAGATATTTCTTCTTCTTGTTGTTCTTCTTCTGCACAGCTAAACTGGAAGTGGCATTTCCAGCTCGCAATAGTGCAGAGTTATCCCAAAGAAAGGGGCCACGCTGTTTCTGTATCTCTATTATGTTGGTGCGGCTTCGGAACTTTTAAATATCTCGATATATCTCGAAAACTACGCTTCTGATCAAAAAATATCATAGAACATAAATTGTAGGAAACATAATTCTCTACAAAAAAGGTCTCTTAACATTTTGCCATAGCTCGCTTCGTTTCCGAGATATTTGCAGATTTATCTCAAGGGAAGGGGCCTGACGGACATATTTCGAGATATTTCTTCTTCTTGTTGTTCTTCTTCTGCACAGCTAAGCTGGAAGTGGCATTTGCAGGTCGCAATAGTGCAGAGTTATCTCAAAGAAAGGGGCCACGGTGTTTCTGTATCTCTATTATGTTGGTGCGGCTTCGGAACTTTTAAATATCTCGATATATCTCGAAAACTACGCTTCTGATCAAAAAATATCGGAGAACGTAAATTGTAGGAAAGATAATTCTGTACAAAAAAGGTCTCTTAACATTTTGCCATAGCTCGCTTCGTTTCCGAGATATTTGCAGATTTATCTCAAGGGAAGGGGCCTGACGGACATATTTCGAGATATTTCTTCTTCTTGTTGTTCTTCTTCTGCACAGCTAAGCTGGAAGTGGCATTTGCAGCTCGCAATAGTGCAGAGTTATCTCAAAGAAAGGGGCCACGGTGTTTCTGTATCTCTATTATGTTGGTGCGGCTTCGAAACTTTTAAATATCTTGATATATCTCGAAAACTACGCATCTGATCAAAAAATATGATAGAACATAAAGAGTAGGAAACTTAATTCTCTACAAAAAAGGTCTCTTAACATTTTGCCATAGCTCGCTTCGTCTCCGAGATATTTGCAGATATATCTCAAGGGAAGGGGCCTGACGGACATATTTCGAGATATTTCTTCTTCTTGTTGTTCTTCTTCTGCACAGCTAAGCTGGAAGTGGCATTTGCGGCTCGCACTAGTGCAGAGTTATCTCAAAGAAAGGGGCCACGGTGTTTCTGTATCCCTATTATGTTGGTGCGGCTTCGGAACTTTTAAATATCTCGATATATCTCGAGAACTACGCTTCTGATCAAAAAATATCATAGAACATAAATTGTAGGAAACATAATTCTCTACAAAAAAGGTCTCTTAACATTTTGCCATAGCTCGCTTCGTTTCCGAGATATTTGCAGATATATCTCAAGGGAAGGGGCCTGACGGACATATTTCGAGATATTTCTTCTTCTTGTTGTTCTTCTTCTGCACAGCTAAGCTGGAAGTGGCATTTACAGCTCGGAATAGTGCAGAGTTATCTCAAAGAGAGGGGCCACGGTGTTTCTGTATCTCTATTATGTTGGTGCGGTTTCGGAACTTTTAAATATCTTGATATATCTCGAGAACTACGCATCTGATCAAAAAATATATCATAGAACATAAAAAGTAGGAAACTTAATTCTCTACAAAAAAGGTCTGTTAACATTTTGCCATAGCTCGCTTCGTTTCCGAGATATTTGCAGATTTATCTCAAGGGAAGGGGCCTAACAGACATATTTCGAGATATTTCTTCTTCATGTTGTTCTTCTTCCGCACAGCTAAACTGGAAGTGGCATTTCCAGCTCGCAATAGTGCAGAGTTATCTCAAAGAGAGGGGCCACGGTGTTTCTGTATCTCTATTATGTTGGTGCGGCTTCGGAACTTTTAAATATCTTGATATATCTCGAGAACTACGCATCTGATCAAAAAATATCATAGAACATGAAAAGTAGGAAACTTAATTCTCTACAAAAAAGGTCTCTTAACATTTTGCCATAGCTCTCTCCGTTTCCGAGATATTTGCAGATTTATCTCAAGGGAAGGGGCCTGACGGACATATTTCGAGATATTTCTTCTTCTTGTTGTTCTTCTTCTGCACAGCTAAGCTGGAAGCGGCATTTGCGGCTCGCACTAGTGCAGAGTTATCTCAAAGAAAGGGGCCACGGTGTTTCTGTACCTCTATTATGTTGGTGCAGCTTCGGAGCTTTTAAATATCTTGATATATCTCGAGAACTACGCATCTGATCCAAAAATATCATAGAACATAAAAAGTAGGAAACCTAATTCTTTACAAAAAAGGTCTCTTAACGTTTTGCAATAGCTCGCTTCGTTTCCGAGATATTTGCAGATTTATCTCAAGGGAGGGGTCCTGACGGACATATTTCGAGATATTTCTTCTTCTTGTTGTTCTTCTTCTGCACAGCTAAACTGGAAGTGGCATTTCCAGCTCGCAATAGTGCAGAGTTATCCCAAAGAAAGGGGCCACGCTGTTTCTGTATCTCTATTATGTTGGTGCGGCTTCGGAACTTTTAAATATCTCGATATATCTCGAAAACTACGCTTCTGATCAAAAAATATCATAGAACATAAATTGTAGGAAACATAATTCTCTACAAAAAAGGTCTCTTAACATTTTGCCATAGCTCGCTTCGTTTCCGAGATATTTGCAGATTTATCTCAAGGGAAGGGGCCTGACGGACATATTTCGAGATATTTCTTCTTCTTGTTGTTCTTCTTCTGCACAGCTAAGCTGGAAGTGGCATTTGCAGGTCGCAATAGTGCAGAGTTATCTCAAAGAAAGGGGCCACGGTGTTTCTGTATCTCTATTATGTTGGTGCGGCTTCGGAACTTTTAAATATCTCGATATATCTCGAAAACTACGCTTCTGATCAAAAAATATCGGAGAACGTAAATTGTAGGAAAGATAATTCTGTACAAAAAAGGTCTCTTAACATTTTGCCATAGCTCGCTTCGTTTCCGAGATATTTGCAGATTTATCTCAAGGGAAGGGGCCTGACGGACATATTTCGAGATATTTCTTCTTCTTGTTGTTCTTCTTCTGCACAGCTAAGCTGGAAGTGGCATTTGCAGCTCGCAATAGTGCAGAGTTATCTCAAAGAAAGGGGCCACGGTGTTTCTGTATCTCTATTATGTTGGTGCGGCTTCGAAACTTTTAAATATCTTGATATATCTCGAAAACTACGCATCTGATCAAAAAATATGATAGAACATAAAGAGTAGGAAACTTAATTCTCTACAAAAAAGGTCTCTTAACATTTTGCCATAGCTCGCTTCGTCTCCGAGATATTTGCAGATATATCTCAAGGGAAGGGGCCTGACGGACATATTTCGAGATATTTCTTCTTCTTGTTGTTCTTCTTCTGCACAGCTAAGCTGGAAGTGGCATTTGCGGCTCGCACTAGTGCAGAGTTATCTCAAAGAAAGGGGCCACGGTGTTTCTGTATCCCTATTATGTTGGTGCGGCTTCGGAACTTTTAAATATCTCGATATATCTCGAGAACTACGCTTCTGATCAAAAAATATCATAGAACATAAATTGTAGGAAACATAATTCTCTACAAAAAAGGTCTCTTAACATTTTGCCATAGCTCGCTTCGTTTCCGAGATATTTGCAGATATATCTCAAGGGAAGGGGCCTGACGGACATATTTCGAGATATTTCTTCTTCTTGTTGTTCTTCTTCTGCACAGCTAAGCTGGAAGTGGCATTTACAGCTCGGAATAGTGCAGAGTTATCTCAAAGAGAGGGGCCACGGTGTTTCTGTATCTCTATTATGTTGGTGCGGTTTCGGAACTTTTAAATATCTTGATATATCTCGAGAACTACGCATCTGATCAAAAAATATATCATAGAACATAAAAAGTAGGAAACTTAATTCTCTACAAAAAAGGTCTGTTAACATTTTGCCATAGCTCGCTTCGTTTCCGAGATATTTGCAGATTTATCTCAAGGGAAGGGGCCTAACAGACATATTTCGAGATATTTCTTCTTCATGTTGTTCTTCTTCCGCACAGCTAAACTGGAAGTGGCATTTCCAGCTCGCAATAGTGCAGAGTTATCTCAAAGAGAGGGGCCACGGTGTTTCTGTATCTCTATTATGTTGGTGCGGCTTCGGAACTTTTAAATATCTTGATATATCTCGAGAACTACGCATCTGATCAAAAAATATCATAGAACATGAAAAGTAGGAAACTTAATTCTCTACAAAAAAGGTCTCTTAACATTTTGCCATAGCTCTCTCCGTTTCCGAGATATTTGCAGATTTATCTCAAGGGAAGGGGCCTGACGGACATATTTCGAGATATTTCTTCTTCTTGTTGTTCCTCTTCTGCACAGCTAAGCTGGAAGTGGCATTTGCGGCTCGCACTAGTGCAGAGTTATCTCAAAGAAAGGGGCCACGGTGTTTCTGTATCCCTATTATGTTGGTCCGGCTTCGGAACTTTTAAATATCTCGATATATCTCGAGAACTACGCTTCTGATCAAAAAATATCATAGAACATAAATTGTAGGAAACATAATTCTCTACAAAAAACGTCTCTTAACATTTTGCCATAGCTCGCTTCGTTTCCGAGATATTTGCAGGTTCAGCTCAAAGGAACTGGCCTGACGGACATATTTCGAGATATTTCTTCTTCTTGTTGTTCTTCCTCTGCACAGCTAAGCTGGAAGTTGCATTTGCAGCTCGCAATAGTGCAGAGTTATCTTAAAGAAAGGGGCCACGGTGTTTCTGTATCTCTATTATGTTGGTGCGGCTTCGGAACTTTTAAATATCTTGATATATCTCGAGAACTACGCATCTGATCAAAAAATATCATAGAACATAAAAAGTAGGAAACTTAATTCTCTACAAAAAAGGTCCCTTAACATTTTGCCATAGCTCGCTTCGTTTCCGAGATATTTGCAGATTTATCTCAAGGGAAGGGTCCTGATGGACATATTTCGAGATATTTCTTCTTCTTGTTGTTCTTCTTCTGCACAGCTAAACTGGAAGTGGCATTTCCAGCTCGCAATCGTGCAGAGTTATCTCAAAGAAAGGGGCCACGGTGTTTCTGTATCTCTATTATGTTGGTGCGGCTTCGGAACTTTTAAATATCTTGATATATCTCGAGAACTACGCCTCTGATCGAAAAATATCATAGAACATAAAAAGTAGGAAACTTAATTCTCTACAAAAAAGGTCTCTTAACATTTTGCCATAGCTCGCTTCGTTTCCGAGATATTTGCAGATTTATCTCAAGGGAAGGGGCCTGACGGACATATTTCGAGATATTTCTTCGTCTTGTTGTTCTTCTTCTGCACAGCTAAGCTGGAAGTGGCATTTGCAGCGCGCAATAGTGCAGAGTTATCTCAAAGAAAGGGGCCACGGTGTTTCAGTATCTCTATTATGTTGGTGCGGCTTCGGAACTTTTAAATATCTTGATATATCTCGAGAACTACGCATCTGATCAAAAAATATCATAGAACATAAAAAGTAGGAAACTTAATTCTCTACAAAAAAGGTCTCTTAACATTTTGCCATAGCTCGCTTCGTTTCCGAGATATTTGCAGATTTATCTCAAGGGAAGGGGCCTAACGGACATATTTCGAGATATTTCTTCTTCTTGTTGTTCTTCTTCTGCACAGCTAAGCTGGAAGTGGCATTTGCAGCGCGCAATAGTGCAGAGTTATCTCAAAGAAAGGGGCCACGGTGTTTCTGTATCTCTATTATGTTGGTGCGGCTTCGGAACTTTTAAATATCTTGATATATCTCGAGAACTACGCATCTGATCAAAAAATATCATAGAACATAAAAAGTAGGAAACTTAATTCTCTACAAAAAAGGTCTCTTAACATTTTGCCATAGCTCGCTTCGTTTCCGAGATATTTGCAGATTTATCTCAAGGGAAGGGGCCTAACGAACATATTTCGAGATACTTCTTCTTCTTGTTGTTCTTCTTCTGCACAGCTAAACTGGAAGTGGCATTTCCAGCTCGCAATAGTGCAGAGTTATCTCAAAGAAAGGGGCCACGGTGTTTCTGCATCTCTATTATGTTGGTGCGGCTTCGGAACTTTTAAATATCTCGATATATCTCGACCACTACGCTTCTGATCAAAAAATATCATAGAACATAAATTGTAGGAAACATAATTCTCGACAAAAAAGGTCTCTTAACATTTTGCCATAGCTCGCTTCCTTTCCGAGATATTTGCAGATATATCTCAAGGGAAGGGGCCTGACGGACATATTTCGAGATATTTCTTCTTCTTGTTGTTTTTCTTCTGCACAGCTAAGCTGGAAGTGGCATTTGCAGCGCGCAATAGTGCAGAGTTATCTCAAAGAAAGGGGCCACGGTGTTTCTGTATCTCTATTATGTTGGTGCGGCTTCGGAACTTTTAAATATCTTGATATATCTCGAGAACTACGCATCTGACCAAAAAATATCATAGAACATAAAAAGTAGGAAACTTAATTCTCTACAAAAAAGGTCTCTTAACATTTTGCCATAGCTCGCTTCGTTTCCGAGATATTTGCAGATATATCTCAAGGGAAGGGACCTGACGGACATATTTCGAGATATTTCTTCTTCTTGTTGTTCTTCTTCTGCACAGCTAAGCTGGAAGTGGCATTTGCGGCTCGCACTAGTGCACAGTTATCTCAAAGAAAGGGGCCACGGTGTTTCTGTATCTCTATTATGTTGGTGCGGCTTCGGAACTTTTAAATATCTCGATATATCTCGAGAACTACGCTTCTGATCAAAAAATATCATAGAACATAAATTGTAGGAAACATAATTCTCTACAAAAAAGGTTTCTTAACATTTTGCCATAGCTCGCTTCGTTTCCGAGATATTTGCAGATATATCTCAAGGGAAGGGGCCTGACGGACATATTTCGAGATATTTCTTCTTCTTGTTGTTCTTCTTCTGCACAGCTAAGCTGGAAGCGGCATTTGCGGCTCGCACTAGTGCAGAGTTATCTCAAAGAAAGGGGCCACGGTGTTTCTGTATCTCTGTTATGTTGGTGCGGCCTCGGAACTTTTAAATATCTTGATATATCTCGAGAACTACGCCTCTGATCGAAAAATATCATAGACCATAAAAAGTAGGAAACTTAATTCTCTACAAAAAAGGTCTCTTAACATTTTGCCATAGCTCGCTTCGTTTCCGAGATATTTGCAGATTTATATCAAGGGAAGGGGCCTGACGGACATATTCCGAGATATTTCTTCTTCTTGTTGTTCCTCTTCTGCACAGCTAAGCTGGAAGTGGCATTTGCAGGTCGCAATAGTGCAGAGTTATCTCAAAGAAAGGGGCCACGGTGTTTCTGTATCTCTATTATGTTGGTGCGGCTTCGGAACTTTTAAATATCTCGATATATCTCGAAAACTACGCTTCTGATCAAAAAATATCAGAGAACGTAAATTGTAGGAAACATAATTCTCTACAGAAAAGGTCTCTTAACATTTTGCCATAGCTCGCTTCGTTTCCGAGATATTTGCAGATTTATCTCAAGGGAAGGGGCCTGACGGACATATTTCGAGATATTTCTTCTTCTTGTTGTTCTTCTTCTGCACAGCTAAGCTGGAAGTGGCATTTGCAGCTCGCAATAGTGCAGAGTTATCTCAAAGAAAGGGGCCACGGTGTTTCTGTATCTGTATTATGTTGGTGCGGCTTCGGAACTTTTAAATATCTTGATATATCTCGAGAACTACGCATCTGATCAAAAAATATCGTAGAACATAAAAAGTAGGAAACTTAATTCTCGACAAAAAAGGTCTCTTATCATTTTGCCATAGCTCGCTTCGTTTCCGAGATATTTGCAGATTTATCTCGAGGGAAGGGGCCTGACGGACATATTTCGAGATATTTCTTCTTCTTGTTGTTCTTCTTCTGCACAGCTAAGCTGGAAGCGGCATTTGCGGCTCGCACTAGTGCAGAGTTATCTCAAAGAAAGGGGCCACGGTGTTTCTGTATCTCTATTATGTTGGTGCGGCCTCGGAACTTTTAAATATCTTGATATATCTCGAGAACTACGCCTCTGATCGAAAAATATCATAGACCATAAAAAGTAGGAAACTTAATTCTCTACAAAAAAGGTCTCTTAACATTTTGCCATAGCTCGCTTCGTTTCCGAGATATTTGCAGATTTATCTCAAGGGAAGGGGCCTGACGGACATATCTCGAGATATTTCTTCTTCTTGTTGTTCTTCTTCTGCACAGCTAAGCTGGAAGTGGCATTTGCAGCGCGCAATAGTGCAGAGTTATCTCAAAGAAAGGGGCCACGGTGTTTCTGTATCTCTATTATGTTGGTGCGGCTTCGGAACTTTTAAATATCTTGATATATCTCGAAAACTACGCATCTGATCAAAAAATATGATAGAACATAAAGAGTAGGAAACTTAATTCTCTACAAAAAAGGTCTCTTAACATTTTGCCATAGCTCGCTTCGTCTCCGAGATATTTGCAGATATATCTCAAGGGAAGGGGCCTGACGGACATATTTCGAGATATTTCTTCTTCTTGTTGTTCTTCTTCTGCACAGCTAAGCTGGAAGTGGCATTTACAGCTCGGAATAGTGCAGAGTTATCTCAAAGAGAGGGGCCACGGTGTTTCTGTATCTCTATTATGTTGGTGCGGTTTCGGAACTTTTAAATATCTTGATATATCTCGAGAACTACGCATCTGATCAAAAAATATATCATAGAACATAAAAAGTAGGAAACTTAATTCTCTACAAAGAAGGTCTGTTAACATTTTGCCATAGCTCGCTTCGTTTCCGAGATATTTGCAGATTTATCTCAAGGGAAGGGGCCTAACGGACATATTTCGAGATATTTCTTCTTCATGTTGTTCTTCTTCTGCACAGCTAAACTGGAAGTGGCATTTCCAGCTCGCAATAGTGCAGAGTTATCTCAAAGAGAGGGGCCACGGTGTTTCTGTATCTCTATTATGTTGGTGCGGCTTCGGAACTTTTAAATATCTTGATATATCTCGAGAACTACGCATCTGATCAAAAAATATCATAGAACATGAAAAGTAGGAAACTTAATTCTCTACAAAAAAGGTCTCTTAACATTTTGCCATAGCTCTCTCCGTTTCCGAGATATTTGCAGATTTATCTCAAGGGAAGGGGCCTGACGGACATATTTCGAGATATTTCTTCTTCTTGTTGTTCCTCTTCTGCACAGCTAAGCTGGAAGTGGCATTTGAGGCTCGCACTAGTGCAGAGTTATCTCAAAGAAAGGGGCCACGGTGTTTCTGTATCCCTATTATGTTGGTCCGGCTTCGGAACTTTTAAATATCTCGATATATCTCGAGAACTACGCTTCTGATCAAAAAATATCATAGAACATAAATTGTAGGAAACATAATTCTCTACAAAAAACGTCTCTTAACATTTTGCCATAGCTCGCTTCGTTTCCGAGATATTTGCAGATTCAGCTCAAAGGAACTGGCCTGACGGACATATTTCGAGATATTTCTTCTTCTTGTTGTTCTTCCTCTGCACAGCTAAGCTGGAAGTTGCATTTGCAGCTCGCAATAGTGCAGAGTTATCTTAAAGAAAGGGGCCACGGTGTTTCTGTATCTCTATTATGTTGGTGCGGCTTCGGAACTTTTAAATATCTTGATATATCTCGAGAACTACGCATCTGATCAAAAAATATCATAGAACATAAAAAGTAGGAAACTTAATTCTCTACAAAAAAGGTCCCTTAACATTTTGCCATAGCTCGCTTCGTTTCCGAGATATTTGCAGATTTATCTCAAGGGAAGGGTCCTGATGGACATATTTCGAGATATTTCTTCTTCTTGTTGTTCTTCTTCTGCACAGCTAAACTGGAAGTGGCATTTCCAGCTCGCAATCGTGCAGAGTTATCTCAAAGAAAGGGGCCACGGTGTTTCTGTATCTCTATTATGTTGGTGCGGCTTCGGAACTTTTAAATATCTTGATATATCTCGAGAACTACGCCTCTGATCGAAAAATATCATAGAACATAAAAAGTAGGAAACTTAATTCTCTACAAAAAAGGTCTCTTAACATTTTGCCATAGCTCGCTTCGTTTCCGAGATATTTGCAGATTTATCTCAAGGGAAGGGGCCTGACGGACATATTTCGAGATATTTCTTCTTCTTGTTGTTCTTCTTCTGCACAGCTAAGCTGTAAGTGGCATTTGCAGCGCGCAATAGTGCAGAGTTATCTCAAAGAAAGGGGCCACGGTGTTTCTGTATCTCTATTATGTTGGTGCGGCTTCGGAACTTTTAAATATCTTGATATATCTCGAGAACTACGCATCTGATCAAAAAATATCATAGAACATAAAAAGTAGGAAACTTAATTCTCTACAAAAAAGGTCTCTTAACATTTTGCCATAGCTCGCATCGTTTCCGAGATATTTGCATATTTATCTCAAGGGAAGGGGCCTGACGGACATATTTCGAGATATTTCTTCTTCTTCTTGTTCTTCTTCTGCACAGCTAAGCTGGAAGTGGCATTTGCGGCTCGCACTAGTGCAGAGTTATCTCAAAGAAAGGGGCCACGGTGTTTCTGTATCTCTATTATGTTGGTGCGGCTTCGGAACTTTTAAATATCTCGATATATCTCGAGAACTACGCCTCTGATCGAAAAATATCATAGAACATAAAAAGTAGGAAACTGAATTCTCTACAAAAAAGGTCTCTTAACATTTTGCCATAGCTCGCTTCGTTTCCGAGATATTTGCAGATTTATCTCAAGGGAAGGGGCCTGACGGACATATTTCGAGATATTTCTTCTTCTTGTTGGTCTTCTTCTGCACAGCTAAGCTGGAAGTGGCATTTGCAGCGCGCAATAGTGCAGAGTTATCTCAAAGAAAGGGGCCACGGTGTTTCTGTATCTCTATTATGTTGGTGCGGCTTCGGAACTTTTAAATATCTTGATATATCTCGAGAACTACGCATCTGATCAGAAAATATCATACTACATAAAAAGTAGGAAACTTAATTCTCTACAAGAAAGGTCTGTAAACATTTTGCCATAGCTCGCTTCGTTTCCGAGATATTTGCAGATTTATCTCAAGTGAAGGGGCCTGACGGACATATTTCGAGATATTTCTTCTTCTTGTTGTTCTTCTTCTGCACAGCTAAGCTGGACGTGGCATTTGCAGCTCGCAATAGTGCAGAGTTATCTCAAAGAAAGGGGCCACGGTGTTTCTGTATCTCTATTATGTTGGTGCGGCTTCGGAACTTTTAAATATCTTGATATATCTCGAGAACTACGCATCTGATCAAAAAATATCATAGAACATAAAAAGTAGGAAACTTAATTCTCTACAAAAAAGGTCTCTTAACATTTTGCCATAGCTCGCTTCGTTTCCGAGATATTTGCAGATATATCTCAAGGGAAGGGGCCTGACGGACATATTTCGAGATATTTCTTCTTCCTGTTGTTCTTCTTCTGCACAGCTGAGCTGGAAGTGGCATTTGCAGGTCGCAATAGTGCAGAGTTATCTCAAAGAAAGGGGCCACGGTGTTTCTTTATCTCTATTATGTTGGTGCGGCTTCGGAACTTTTAAATATCTTGATATATCTCGAGAACTACGCATCTGATCAGAAAATATCATACTACATAAAAAGTAGGAAACTTAATTCTCTACAAGAAAGGTCTCTAAACATTTTGCCATAGCTCGCTTCGTTTCCGAGATATTTGCAGATTTATCTCAAGGGAAGGGGCCTGACGGACATATTTCGAGATATTTCTTCTTCTTGTTGTTCTTCTTCTGCACAGCTAAGCTGGAAGTGGCATTTGCAGCTCGCAATAGTGCAGAGTTATCTCAAAGAAAGGGGCCACGGTGATTCTGTATCTCTATTATGTTGGTGCGGCTTCGGAACTTTTAAATATCTCGATATATCTTGAAAACTACGCTTCTGATCAAAAAATATCATAGAACATAAATTGTAGGAAACATTATTCTCTACAAAAAAGGTCTCTTAACATTTTGCCATAGCTCGCTTCGTTTCCGAGATATTTGCAGATTTATCTCAAGGGAAGGGGCCTGACGGACATATTTGGAGATATTTCTTCTTGTTGTTGTTCTTCTTCTGCACAGCTAAGCTGGAAGTGGCATTCGCAGCGCGCAATAGTGCAGAGTTATCTCAAAGAAAGGGGCCACGGTGTTTCTGTATCTCTATTATGTTGGTGCGGCTTCGGAACTTTTAAATATCTTGATATATCTCGAGAACTACGCATCTGATCAAAAAATATCATACTACATAAAAAGTAGGAAACTTAATTCTCTACAAGAAAGGTCTCTAAACATTTTGCCATAGCTCGCTTCGTTTCCGAGATATTTGCAGATTTATCTCAAGGGAAGGGGCCTGACGGCCATATTTCGAGATATTTCTTCTTCTTGTTGTTCTTCTTCTGCACAGCTAAACTGGAAGTGGCATTTCCAGCTCGCAATAGTGCAGAGTTATCTCAAAGAAAGGGGCCACGGTGTTTCTGTATCTCTATTATGTTGGTGCGGCTTCGGAACTTTTAAATATCTTGATATATCTCGAGAACTACGCATCTGATCAAAAAATATCATAGAACATAAAAAGTAGGAAACTTAATTCTCTACAAAAAAGGTCTCTTAACATTTTGCCATAGCTCGCTTCGTTTCCGAGATATTTGCAGATATATCTCAAGGGAAGGGGCCTGACGGACATATTTCGAGATATTTCTTCTTCCTGTTGTTCTTCTTCTGCACAGCTGAGCTGGAAGTGGCATTTGCAGGTCGCAATAGTGCAGAGTTATCTCAAAGAAAGGGGCCACGGTGTTTCTTTATCTCTATTATGTTGGTGCGGCTTCGGAACTTTTAAATATCTTGATATATCTCGAGAACTACGCATCTGATCAGAAAATATCATACTACATAAAAAGTAGGAAACTTAATTCTCTACAAGAAAGGTCTCTAAACATTTTGCCATAGCTCGCTTCGTTTCCGAGATATTTGCAGATTTATCTCAAGGGAAGGGGCCTGACGGACATATTTCGAGATATTTCTTCTTCTTGTTGTTCTTCTTCTGCACAGCTAAGCTGGAAGTGGCATTTGCAGCTCGCAATAGTGCAGAGTTATCTCAAAGAAAGGGGCCACGGTGTTTCTGTATCTCTATTATGTTGGTGCGGCTTCGGAACTTTTAAATATCTCGATATATCTTGAAAACTACGCTTCTGATCAAAAAATATCATAGAACATAAATTGTAGGAAACATTATTCTCTACAAAAAAGGTCTCTTAACATTTTGCCATAGCTCGCTTCGTTTCCGAGATATTTGCAGATTTATCTCAAGGGAAGGGGCCTGACGGACATATTTGGAGATATTTCTTCTTGTTGTTGTTCTTCTTCTGCACAGCTAAGCTGGAAGTGGCATTCGCAGCGCGCAATAGTGCAGAGTTATCTCAAAGAAAGGGGCCACGGTGTTTCTGTATCTCTATTATGTTGGTGCGGCTTCGGAACTTTTAAATATCTTGATATATCTCGAGAACTACGCATCTGATCAAAAAATATCATACTACATAAAAAGTAGGAAACTTAATTCTCTACAAGAAAGGTCTCTAAACATTTTGCCATAGCTCGCTTCGTTTCCGAGATATTTGCAGATTTATCTCAAGGGAAGGGGCCTGACGGCCATATTTCGAGATATTTCTTCTTCTTGTTGTTCTTCTTCTGCACAGCTAAACTGGAAGTGGCATTTCCAGCTCGCAATAGTGCAGAGTTATCTCAAAGAAAGGGGCCACGGTGTTTCTGTATCTCTATTATGTTGGTGCGGCTTCGGAACTTTTAAATATCTTGATATATCTCGAGAACTACGCATCTGATCAGAAAATATCATACTACATAAAAAGTAGGAAACTTAATTCTCTACAAGAAAGGTCTCTAAACATTTTGCCATAGCTCGCTTCGTTTCCGAGATATTTGCAGATTTATCTCAAGGGAAGGGGCCTGACGGACATATTTCGAGATATTTCTTCTTCTTGTTGTTCTTCTTCTGCACAGCTAAGCTGGAAGTGGCATTTGCAGCTCGCAATAGTGCAGAGTTATCTCAAAGAAAGGGGCCACGGTGTTTCTGTATCTCTATTATGTTGGTGCGGCTTCGGAACTTTTAAATATCTCGATATATCTTGAAAACTACGCTTCTGATCAAAAAATATCATAGAACATAAATTGTAGGAAACATTATTCTCTACAAAAAAGGTCTCTTAACATTTTGCCATAGCTCGCTTCGTTTCCGAGATATTTGCAGATTTATCTCAAGGGAAGGGGCCTGACGGACATATTTGGAGATATTTCTTCTTGTTGTTGTTCTTCTTCTGCACAGCTAAGCTGGAAGTGGCATTCGCAGCGCGCAATAGTGCAGAGTTATCTCAAAGAAAGGGGCCACGGTGTTTCTGTATCTCTATTATGTTGGTGCGGCTTCGGAACTTTTAAATATCTTGATATATCTCGAGAACTACGCATCTGATCAAAAAATATCATACTACATAAAAAGTAGGAAACTTAATTCTCTACAAGAAAGGTCTCTAAACATTTTGCCATAGCTCGCTTCGTTTCCGAGATATTTGCAGATTTATCTCAAGGGAAGGGGCCTGACGGCCATATTTCGAGATATTTCTTCTTCTTGTTGTTCTTCTTCTGCACAGCTAAACTGGAAGTGGCATTTCCAGCTCGCAATAGTGCAGAGTTATCTCAAAGAAAGGGGCCACGGTGTTTCTGTATCTCTATTATGTTGGTGCGGCTTCGGAACTTTTAAATATCTTGATATATCTCGAGAACTACGCATCTGATCAGAAAATATCATACTACCTAAAAAGTAGGAAACTTAATTCTCTACAAGAAAGGTCTCTAAACATTTTGCCATAGCTCGCTTCGTTTCCGAGATATTTGCAGATTTATCTCAAGGGAAGGGGCCTGACGGACATATTTCGAGATATTTCTTCTTCTTGTTGTTCTTCTTCTGCACAGCTAAGCTGGAAGTGGCATTTGCAGCTCGCAATAGTGCAGAGTTATCTCAAAGAAAGGGGCCACGGTGTTTCTGTATCTCTATTATGTTGGTGCGGCTTCGGAACTTTTAAATATCTCGATATATCTTGAAAACTACGCTTCTGATCAAAAAATATCATAGAACATAAATTGTAGGAAACATTATTCTCTACAAAAAAGGTCTCTTAACATTTTGCCATAGCTCGCTTCGTTTCCGAGATATTTGCAGATTTATCTCAAGGGAAGGGGCCTGACGGACATATTTGGAGATATTTCTTCTTGTTGTTGTTCTTCTTCTGCACAGCTAAGCTGGAAGTGGCATTCGCAGCGCGCAATAGTGCAGAGTTATCTCAAAGAAAGGGGCCACGGTGTTTCTGTATCTCTATTATGTTGGTGCGGCTTCGGAACTTTTAAATATCTTGATATATCTCGAGAACTACGCATCTGATCAAAAAATATCATACTACATAAAAAGTAGGAAACTTAATTCTCTACAAGAAAGGTCTCTAAACATTTTGCCATAGCTCGCTTCGTTTCCGAGATATTTGCAGATTTATCTCAAGGGAAGGGGCCTGACGGCCATATTTCGAGATATTTCTTCTTCTTGTTGTTCTTCTTCTGCACAGCTAAACTGGAAGTGGCATTTCCAGCTCGCAATAGTGCAGAGTTATCTCAAAGAAAGGGGCCACGGTGTTTCTGTATCACTATTATGTTGGTGCGGCTTCGGAACTTTTAAATATCTTGATATATCTCGAGAACTACGCATCTGATCAAAAAATCTCACAGAACATAAAAAGTAGGAAACTTAATTCTCTACAAAAAAGGTCTCTTAACATTTTGCCATAGCTCGCTTCGTTTCCGAGATATTTGCAGATTTATCTCAAGGGAAGGGGCCTGACGGACATATTTCGAGATATTTCTTCTTCTTGTTGTTCTTCTTCTGCACAGCTAAGCTGGAAGTGGCATTTGCGGCTCGCACTAGTGCAGAGTTATCTCAAAGAAAGGGGCCACGGTGTTTCTGTATCTCTATTATGTTGGTGCGGCTTCGGAACTTTTAAATATCACGATATATCTCGAAAACTACGCTTTTGATCAAAAAATATCATAGAACATAAATTGTAGGAAACATAATTCTCTACAAAAAACGTCTTTTAACATTTTGCCATAGCTCGCTTCGTTTCCGAGATATTTGCAGATTCAGCTCAAAGGAACGGGCCTGACGGACATATTTCGTGATATTTCTTCTTCTTGTTGTTCTTCTTCTGCACAGCTAAGCTGGAAGTGGCATTTGCAGCTCGCAATAGTGCAGAGTTATCTCAAAGAAAGGGGCCACGGTGTTTCTGTATCTCTATTATGTTGGTGCGGCTTCGGAACTTTCAAATATCTTGATATATCGCGAGAACTACGCATCTGATCAAAAAATATCATAGAACATAAAAAGTAGGAAACTTAATTCTCTACAAAAAAGGTCTCCTAACATTTTGCCATAGCTCGCTTCGTTTCCGAGATATATGCAGATTTATCTCAAGGGAAGGGGCCTGACGGACATATTTCGAGATATTTCTTCTTCTTGTTGTTCTTCTTCTGCACAGCTAAGCTGGAAGTGGCATTTGCAGCTCGCAATAGTGCAGAGTTATCTCAAAGAAAGGGGCCACGGTGTTTCTGTATCTCTATTATGTTGGTGCGGCTTCGGAACTTTCAAATATCTTGATATATCTGGAGAACTACGCACCTGATCAAAAAATATCATAGAACATAAAAAGTAGGAAACTTAATACTCTACAAAAAAGGTCTCTTAACATTTTGCCATAGCTCGCTTCGTTTCCGAGATATATGCAGATTTATCTCAAGGGAAGGGGCCTGACGGACATATTTCGAGATATTTCTTCTTCTTGTTGTTCTTCTTCTGCGCAGCTAAGCTGGAAGTGGCATTTGCAGCTCGCAATAGTGCAGAGTTATCTCAGAGAATGGGGCCACGGTGTTTCTGTATCTCTATTATGTTGGTGCGGCTTCGGATCTTTTAAATATCTCGATATATCTTGAAAACTACGCTTCTGATCAAAAAATATCATAGAACATAACTTGTAGGAAACCTAATTCTCTACAAAAAAGGTCTCTTAACATTTTGCCATAGCTCGCTTCGTTTCCGAGATATTTGCAGATATATCTCAAGGGAAGAGGCCTGACGGACATATTTCGAGATATTTCTTCTTCTTGTTGTTCTTCTTCTGCACAGCTAAACTGGAAGTGGCATTTGCAGCTCGCAATAGTGCAGAGTTATCTCAAAGAAAGGGGCCACGGTATTTCTGTATCTCTATTATGTTGGTGCGGCTTCGAAACTTTTAAATATCTTGATATATCTCGAGAACTACGCATCTGATCAAAAAATATCATAGAACATAAAAAGTAGGAAACCTAATTTTCTCCAAAAGGGTCTCTTAAGATTTTGCCGTAGCTCGCTTCGTTTCCGAGGTGTTTGCAGATTTATCTCAAGGGAAGGGGCCTGACGGACATATTTCGAGATATTTCTTCTTCTTGTTGTTCTTCTTCTGCACAGCTAAGCTGGAAGTGGCATTTGCAGCTCGCAATAGTGCAGAGTTATCTCAAAGAAGGAGGCCACGGTGTTTCTGTATCTCTATTATGTTGGTGCGGCTTCGGAACTTTTAAATATCTCGATATATCTCGAAAACTACGCTTCTGATCAAAAAATATCATAGAACATAAATTGTAGGAAACATAATTCTCTACAAAAAAGGTCTCTTAACGTTTTGCCATAGCTCGCTTCGTTTCCGAGATATTTGCAGATTTATCTCAAGGGAAGGGTCCCGACGGAAATATTTCGAGATATTTCTTCTTCTTGTTGTTCTTCTTCTGCACAGCTAAACTGGAAGTGGCATTTCCAGCTCGCAATAGTGCAGAGTTATCCCAAAGAAAGGGGCCACGGTGTTTCTGTATCTCTATTATGTTGGTGCGGCTTCGGAACTTTTAAATATCTTGATATATCTCGAGAACTACGCATCTGATCAAAAAATATCACAGAACATAAAAAGTAGGAAACTTAATTCTCTACAAAAAAGGTCTCTTAACATTTTGCCATAGCCTGCTTCGTTTCCGAGATATTTGCAGATTTATCTCAAGGGAAGGGGCCTGACGGACATATTTCGAGATATTTCTTCTTCTTGTTGTTCTTCTTCTGCACAGCTAAGCTGGAAGTGGCATTTGCAGCTCGCAATAGTGCAGAGTTATCTCAAAGAACGGGGCCACGGTGTTTCTGTATC
Source organism: Osmia lignaria lignaria (assembly GCF_051020975.1). Lineage (NCBI taxonomy): Eukaryota > Metazoa > Arthropoda > Insecta > Hymenoptera > Megachilidae > Osmia > Osmia lignaria. The sequence goes on along the minus strand of NW_027478160.1, from coordinate 24,095,152 downwards.
TCTATTATGTTGGTGCGGCTTCGCAACTTTTAAATATCTTGATATATCTCGAGAACTACGCATCTGATCAAAAAATATCATAGAACATAAAAAGTAGGAAACTTAATTCTCTACAAAAAAGGTCTCTTAACATTTTGCCATAGCTCGCTTCGTTTCCGAGCTATTTGCAGATTTATCTCAAGGGAAGGGGCCTGACGGACATATTTCGAGATATTTCTTCTTCTTGTTGTTCTTCTTCTGCACAGCTAAGCTGGAAGTGGCATTTACAGCTCGCAATAGTGCAGAGTTATCTCACAGAAAGGGGCCACGGTGTTTCTGTATCTCTATTATGTTGGTGCGGCTTCGGAACTTTTAAATATCTTGATATATCTCGAGAACTACGCATCTGATCAAAAAATATCATAGAACATAAAAAGTAGGAAACTTAATTCTCTACAAAAAAGGTCTCTTAACATTTTGCCATAGCTCGCTTCGTTTCCGAGATATTTGCAGATTTATCTCAAGGGAAGGGGCCTGACGGACATATTTCGAGATATTTCTTCTTCTTGTTGTTCTTCTTCTGCACAGCTAAACTGGAAGTGGCATTTCCAGCTCGCAATAGTGCAGAGTTATCTCAAGGAAAGGGGCCACGGTGTTTCTGTATCTCTATTATGTTGGTGCGGCTTCGGACCTTTTAAATATCTTGATATATCTCGAGAACTACGCATCTGATCAAAAAATATCATAGAACATAAAAAGTAGGAAACTTAATTCTCTACAAAAAAGGTCTCTTAACATTTTGCCATAGCTCGCTTCGTTTCCGAGATATTTGCAGATTTATCTCAAGGGAAGGGGCCTGACGGACATATTTCGAGATATTTCTTCTTCTTGTTGTTCTTCTTCTGCACAGCTAAGCTGGAAGTGGCATTTACAGCTCGCAATAGTGCAGAGTTATCTCAAAGAACGGGGCCACGGTGTTTCTGTATCTCTATTATGTTGGTGCGGCTTCGGAACTTTCAAATATCTTGATATATCTCGAGAACTACGCATCTGATCAAAAAATATCATAGAACATAAAAAGTAGGAAACTTAATTCTCTACAAAAAAGGTCTCTTAATATTTTGCCATAGCTCGCTTCGTTTCCGAGATATTTGCAGATTTATCTCAAGGGAAGGGGCCTGACGGACATATTTCGAGATATTTCTTCTTCTTGTTGTTCTTCTTCTGCACAGCTAAGCTGGAAGTGGCATTTGCAGCTCGCAATAGTGCAGAGTTATCTCAAAGAAAGGGGCCACGGTGTTTCTGTATCTCTATTATGTTGGTGCGGCTTCGCAACTTTTAAATATCTTGATATATCTCGAGAACTACGCCTCTGATCAAAAAATATCATAGAACATAAAAAGTAGGAAACTTAATTCTCTACAAAAAAGGTCTCTTAACATTTTGCCATAGCTCGCTTCGTTTCCGAGATATTTGCAGATTTATCTCAAGGGAAGGGGCCTGACGGACATATTTCGAGATATTTCTTCTTCTTGTTGTTCTTCTTCTGCACAGCTAAGCTGGAAGTGGCATTTACAGCTCGCAATAGTGCAGAGTTATCTCACAGAAAGGCGCCACGGTGTTTCTGTATCTCTATTATGTTGGTGCGGCTTCGGAACTTTTAAATATCTTGATATATCTCGAGAACTACGCATCTGATCAAAAAATATCATAGAACATAAAAAGTAGGAAACTTAATTCTCTACAAAAAAGGTCTCTTAACATTTTGCCATAGCTCGCTTCGTTTCCGAGATATTTGCAGATTTATCTCAAGGGAAGGGGCCTGACGGACATATTTCGAGATATTTCTTCTTCTTGTTGTTCTTCTTCTGCACAGCTAAACTGGAAGTGGCATTTCCAGCTCGCAATAGTGCAGAGTTATCTCAAGGAAAGGGGCCACGGTGTTTCTGTATCTCTATTATGTTGGTGCGGCTTCGGAACTTTTAAATATCTTGATATATCTCGAGAACTACGCATCTGATCAAAAAATATCATAGAACATAAAAAGTAGGAAACTTAATTCTCTACAAAAAACGTCTCTTAACATTTTGCCATAGGTCGCTTCGTTTCCGAGATATTTGCAGATTTATCTCAAGGGAAGGGGCCTGACGGACATATTTCGAGATATTTCTTCTTCTTGTTGTTCTTCTTCTGCACAGCTAAGCTGGAAGTGGCATTTGCAGCTCGCAATAGTGCAGAGTTATCTCAAAGAAAGGGGCCACGGTGTTTCTGTATCTCTATTATGTTGGTGCGGCTTCGGAACTTTTAAATATCTTGATATATCTCGAGAACTACGCATCTGATCAAAAAATATCATAGAACATAAAAGATAGGAAACTTAATTCTCTACAAAAAAGGTCTCTTAACATTTTGCCATAGCTCGCTTCGTTTCCGAGATATTTGCAGATTTATCTCAAGGGAAGGGGCCTGACGGACATATTTCGAGATATTTCTTCTTCTTGTTGTTCTTCTTCTGCACAGCTAAGCTGGAAGTGGCATTTACAGCTCGCAATAGTGCAGAGTTATCTCAAAGAACGGGGCCACGGTGTTTCTGTATCTCTATTATGTTGGTGCGGCTTCGGAACTTTTAAATATCTTGATATATCTCGAGAACTACGCATCTGATCAAAAAATATCATAGAACATAAAAAGTAGGAAACTTAATTCTCTACAAAAAAGGTCTCTTAACATTTTGCCATAGCTCGCTTCGTTTCCGAGATATTTGCAGATTTATCTCAAGGGAAGGGGCCTGACGGACATATTTCGAGATATTTCTTCTTCTTGTTGTTCTTCTTCTGCACAGCTATGCTGGAAGTGGCATTTGCAGCTCGCAATAGTGCAGAGTTATCTCAAAGAAAGGGGCCACGGTGTTTCTGTATCTCTATTATGTTGGTGCGGCTTCGCAACTTTTAAATATCTTGATATATCTCGAGAACTACGCATCTGATCAAAAAATATCATAGAACATAAAAAGTAGGAAACTTAATTCTCTACAAATAAAGTCTCTTAACATTTTGCCATAGCTCGCTTCGTTTCCGAGATATTTGCAGATTTATCTCAAGGGAAGGGGCCTGACGGACATATTTCGAGATATTTCTTCTTCTTGTTGTTCTTCTTCTGCACAGCTAAACTGGAAGTGGCATTTCCAGCTCGCAATAGTGCAGAGTTATCTCAAGGAAAGGGGCCACGGTGTTTCTGTATCTCTATTATGTTGGTGCGGCTTCGGAACTTTTAAATATCTTGATATATCTCGAGAACTACGCATCTGATCAAAAAATATCATAGAACATAAAAAGTAGGAAACTTAATTCTCTACAAATAAAGTCTCTTAACATTTTGTCATAGCTCGCTTCGTTTCCGAGATATTTGCAGATTTATCTCAAGGGAAGGGGCCTGACGGACATATTTCGAGATATTTCTTCTTCTTGTTGTTCTTCTTCTGCACAGCTAAGCTGGAAGTGGCATTTGCAGCTCGCAATAGTGCAGAGTTATCTCAAAGAAAGGGGCCACGGTGTTTCTGTATCTCTATTATGTTGGTGCGGCTTCGGAACTTTTAAATATCTTGATATATCTCGAGAACTACGCATCTGATCAAAAAATATCATAGAACATAAAAAGTAGGAAACCTAATTTTCTACAAAAAGGGTCTCTTAAGATTTTGCCGTAGCTCGCTTCGTTTCCGAGATGTTTGCAGATTTATCTCAAGGGAAGGGGCCTGACGGACATATTTCGAAATATTTCTTCTTCTTGTTGTTCTTCTTCTGCACAGCTAAACTGGAAGTGGCATTTCCAGCTCGCAATAGTGCAGAGTTATCTCAAGCAAAGGGGCCACGGTGTTTCTGTATCTCTATTATGTTGGTGCGGCTTCGGAACTTTTAAATATCTTGATATATCTCGAGAACTACGCATCTGATCAAAAAATATCATAGAACATAAAAAGTAGCAAACTTAATTCTCTACAAATAAAGTCTCTTAACATTTTGCCATAGCTCGCTTCGTTTCCGAGATATTTGCAGATTTATCTCAAGGGAAGGGGCCTGACGGACATATTTCGAGATATTTCTTCTTCTTGTTGTTCTTCTTCTGCACAGCTAAGCTGGAAGTGGCATTTGCAGCTCGCAATAGTGCAGAGTTATCTCAAAGAAAGGGGCCACGGTGTTTCTGTATCTCTATTATGTTGGTGCGGCTTCGGAACTTTTAAATATCTTGATATATCTCGAGAACTACGCATCTGATCAAAAAATATCATAGAACATAAAAAGTAGGAAACCTAATTTTCTACAAAAAGGGTCTCTTAAGATTTTGCCGTAGCTCGCTTCGTTTCCGAGATGTTTGCAGATTTATCTCAAGGGAAGGGGCCTGACGGACATATTTCGAAATATTTCTTCTTCTTGTTGTTCTTCTTCTGCACAGCTAAACTGGAAGTGGCATTTCCAGCTCGCAATAGTGCAGAGTTATCTCAAGCAAAGGGGCCACGGTGTTTCTGTATCTCTATTATGTTGGTGCGGCTTCGGAACTTTTAAATATCTTGATATATCTCGAGAACTACGCATCTGATCAAAAAATATCATAGAACATAAAAAGTAGCAAACTTAATTCTCTACAAATAAAGTCTCTTAACATTTTGCCATAGCTCGCTTCGTTTCCGAGATATTTGCAGATTTATCTCAAGGGAAGGGGCCTGACGGACATATTTCGAGATATTTCTTCTTCTGCACAGCTAAGCTGGAAGTGGCATTTGCAGCTCGCAATAGTGCAGAGTTATCTCAAAGAAAGGGGCCACGGTGTTTCTGTATCTCTATTATGTTGGTGCGGCTTCGGAACTTTTAAATATCTTGATATATCTCGAGAACTACGCATCTGATCAAAAAATATCATAGAACATAAAAAGTAGGAAACCTAATTTTCTACAAAAAGGGTCTCTTAAGATTTTGCCGTAGCTCGCTTCGTTTTCGAGATGTTTGCAGATATATCTCAAGGGAAGGGGCCTGACGGACATATTTCGAAATATTTCTTCTTCTTGTTGTTCTTCTTCTGCACAGCTAAGCTGGAAGTGGCATTTACAGCTCGCAATAGTGCAGAGTTATCTCAAAGAACGGGGCCACGGTGTTTCTGTATCTCTATTATGTTGGTGCGGCTTCGCAACTTTTAAATATCTTGATATATCTCGAGAACTACGCATCTGATCAAAAAATATCATAGAACATAAAAAGTAGGAAACATAATTCTCTACAAAAAAGGTCTCTCAACATTTTGCCATAGCTCGCTTCGTTTCCGAGATATTTGCAGATACATCTCAAGGGAAGGGGCCTGACGGACATATTTCGAGATATTTCTTCTTCTTGTTGTTCTTCTTCTGCACAGCTAAGCTGGAAGTGGCATTTGCAGCTCGCAATAGTGCAGAGTTATCTCAAAGAAAGGGGCCACGGTGTTTCTGTATCTCCATTATGTTGGTGCGGCTTCGGAACTTTTAAATATCTTGAGATATCTCGAGAACTACGCATCTGATCAAAAAATATCATAGAACATAAAAAGTAGGAAACTTAATTCTCTATAAAAAAGGTCTCTTAACATTTTGCCATAGCTCGCTTCGTTTCCGAGATATTTGCAGATTTATCTCAAGGGACGGGGCCTGACGGACATATTTCGAGATATTTCTTCTTCTTGTTGTTCTTCTTCTGCACAGCTAAGCTGGAAGTGGCATTTGCAGCTCGCAATAGTGCAGAGTTATCTCAAAGAAAGGGGCCACGGTGTTTCTGTATCTCTATTATGTTGGTGCGGCTTCGGAACTTTTAAATATCTTGATATATCTCGAGAACTACGCATCTGATCAAAAAATATCATAGAACATAAAAAGTAGGAAACATAATTCTCTACAAAAAAGGTCTCTCAACATTTTGCCATAGCTCGCTTCGTTTCCGAGATATTTGCAGATACATCTCAAGGGAAGGGGCCTGACGGACATATTTCGAGATATTTCTTCTTCTTGTTGTTCTTCTTCTGCACAGCTAAGCTGGAAGTGGCATTTGCAGCTCGCAATAGTGCAGAGTTATCTCAAAGAAAGGGGCCACGGTGTTTCTGTATATCTATTATGTTGGTGCGGCTTCGGAACTTTTAAATATCTTGATATATCTCGAGAACTACGCATCTGATCAAAAAATATCATAGAACATAAAAAGTAGGAAACTTAATTCTCTACAAAAAAGGTCTCTTAAGATTTTGCCATAGCTCGCTTGGTTTCCGAGATATTTGCAAATTTATCTCAAGGGAAGGGGCCTGACGGACATATTTCGAGATATTTCTTCTTCTTGTTGTTCTTCTTCTGCACAGCTAAACTGGAAGTGGCATTTCCAGCTCGCAATAGTGCAGAGTTATCTCAAAGAAAGGGGCCACGGTGTTTCTGAATCTCTATTATGTTGGTGCGGCTTCGGAACTTTTAAATATCTCGATATATCTCGAAAACTACGCTTCTGATCAAAAAATATCATAGAACATAAATTGTAGGAAACATAATTCTCTACAAAAAAGGTCTCTTAAGATTTTGCCATAACTCGCTTCGTTTCCGAGATATTTGCAAATTTATCTCAAGGGAAGGGGCCTGACGGACATATTTCGAGATATTTCTTCTTCTTGTTGTTCTTCTTCTGCACAGCTAAGCTGGAAGTGGCATTTGCGGCTCGCACTAGTGCAGAGTTATCTCAAAGAAAGGGGCCACGGTGTTTCTGTACCTCTATTATGTTGGTGCGGCTTCGGAACTTTTAAATATCTCGATATATCTCGAAAACTACGCTTCTGATCAAAAAATATCATAGAACATAAATTGTAGGAAACATAATTCTCTACAAAAAAGGTCTCTTAACATTTTGCCATAGCTCGCTTCGTTTCCGAGATATTTGCAGATATATCTCAAGGGAAGGGGCCTGACGGACATATTTCGAGATATTTCTTCTTCTTGTTGTTCTTCTTCTGCACAGCTAAGCTGGAAGTGGCATTTGCAGCTCGCAATAGTGCAGAGTTATCTCAAAGAAAGGGGCCACGGTGTTTCTGTATTTCTATTATGTTGGTGCGGCTTCGGAACTTTTAAATATCTTGATATATCTCGAGAACTACGCATCTGATCAAAAAATATCATAGAACATAAAAAGTAGGAAACTTAATTCTCTACAAAAAAGGTCTCTTAAGATTTTGCCATAGCTCGCTTGGTTTCCGAGATATTTGCAGATTTATCTCAAGGGAAGGGGCCTGACGGACATATTTCGAGATATTTCTTCTTCTTGTTGTTCTTCTTCTGCACAGCTAAACTGGAAGTGGCATTTCCAGCTCGCAATAGTGCAGAGTTATCTCAAAGAAAGGGGCCACGGTGTTTCTGAATCTCTATTATGTTGGTGCGGCTTCGGAACTTTTAAATATCTCGATATATCTCGAAAACTACGCTTCTGATCAAAAAATATCATAGAACATAAATTGTAGGAAACATAATTCTCTACAAAAAATGTCTCTTAACATTTTGCCATAGCTCGCTTCGTTTCCGAGATATTTGCAGATTCAGCTCAAAGGAACGGGCCTGACGGACATATTTCGAGATATTTCTTCTTCTTGTTGTTCTTCTTCTGCACAGCTAAGCTGGCAGTGGCATTTGCGGCTCGCACTAGTGCAGAGTTATCTTAAAGAAAGGGGCCACGGTGTTTCTGTATCTCTATTATGTTGGTGCGGCTTCGGAACTTTTATATATCTCGATATATCTCGAAAACTACGCTTCTGATCAAAAAATATCATAGAACATAAATTGTAGGAAACATAATTCCCTACAAAAAAGGTCTCTTAACATTTTGCCATAGCTCGCTTCGTTTCCGAGATATTTGCAGATATATCACAAGGGAAGGGGCCTGACGGACATATTTCGAGATATTTCTTCTTCTTGTTGTTCTTCTTCTGCACAGCTAAGCTGGAAGTGGCATTTGCAGCTCGCAATAGTGCAGAGTTATCTCAAAGAAAGGGGCCACGGTGTTTCTGTATCTCCATTATGTTGGTGCGGCTTCGGAACTTTTAAATATCTTGAGATATCTCGAGAACTACGCATCTGATCAAAAAATATCATAGAACATAAAAAGTAGCAAACTTAATTCTCTATAAAAAAGGTCTCTTAACATTTTGCTATAGCTCGCTTGGTTTCCGAGATATTTGCGGATTTATCTCAAGGGAAGGGGCCTGACGGACATATTTCGAGATATTTCTTCTTCTTGTTGTTCTTCTTCTGCACAGCTAAGCTGGAAGTGGCATTTGCAGCTCGCAATAGTGCAGAGTTATCTCAAAGAAACGGGCCACGGTGTTTCTGTATCTCTATTATGTTGGTGCGGCTTCGGAACTTTTAAATATCTTGATATATCTCGAGAACTACGCATCTGATCAAAAAATATCATAGAACATAAAAAGTAGGAAACATAATTCTCTACAAAAAAGGTCTCTCAACATTTTGCCATAGCTCGCTTCGTTTCCGAGATATTTGCAGATTTATCTCAAGGGAAGGGGCCTGACGGACATATTTCGAGATATTTCTTCTTCTTGTCGTTCTTCTTCTGCACAGCTAAGCTGGAAGTGGCATTTGCGGCTCGCACTAGTGCAGAGTTATCTCGAAGAAAGGGGCCACGGTGTTTCTGTATCTCTATTATGTTGGTGCGGCTTCGGAACTTTTAAATATCTTGATATATCTCGAGAACTACGCATCTGATCAAAAAATATCATAGAACATAAAAAGTAGGAAACTTAATTCTCTACAAAAAAGGTCTCTTAACATTTTGCCATAGCTCGCTTCGTTTCCGAGATATTTGCAGATTTATGTCAAGGGAAGGGGCCTGACGGACATATTTCGAGATATTTCTTCTTCTTGTTGTTCTTCTTCTGCACAGCTAAGCTGGAAGTGGCATTTGCAGCTCGCAATAGTGCAGAGTTATCTCAAAGAAAGGGGCCACGGTGTTTCTGTATCTCCATTATGTTGGTGCGGCTTCGGAACTTTTAAATATCTTGAGATATCTCGAGAACTACGCATCTGATCAAAAAATATCATAGAACATAAAAAGTATGAAACTTAATTCTCTACAAAAAAGGTCTCTTAACATTTTGCCATAGCTCGCTTGGTTTCCGAGGTATTTGCAGATTTATCTCAAGGGAAGGGGCCTGACGGACATATTTCGAGATATTTCTTCTTCTTGTTGTTCTTCTTCTGCACAGCTAAACTGGAAGTGGCATTTCCAGCTCGCAATAGTGCAGAGTTATCTCAAAGAAAGGGGCCACGGTGTTTCTGTATCTCCATTATGTTGGTGCGGCTTCGGAACTTTTAAATATCTTGAGATATCTCGAGAACTACGCATCTGATCAAAAGATATCATAGAACATAAAAAGTAGGAAACTTAATTCTCTACAAAAAAGGTCTCTTAACATTTTGCCATAGCTCGCTTGGTTTCCGAGATATTTGCAGATTTATCTCAAGGGAAGGGGCCTGACGGACATATTTCGAGATATTTCTTCTTCTTGTTGTTCTTCCTCTGCACAGCTAAACTGGAAGTGGCATTTCCAGCTCGCAATAGTGCAGAGTTATCTCAAAGAAAGGGGCCACGGTGTTTCTGAATCTCTATTATGTTGGTGCGGCTTCGGAACTTTTAAATATCTCGATATATCTCGAAAACTACGCTTCTGATCAAAAAATATCATAGAACATAAATTGTAGGAAACATAATTCTCTACAAAAAACGTCTCTTAACATTTTGCCATAGCTCGCTTCGTTTCCGAGATATTTGCAGATTCAGCTCAAAGGAACCGGCCTGACGGACATATTTCGAGATATTTCTTCTTCTTGTTGTTCTTCTTCTGCACAGCTAAGCTGGCAGTGGCATTTGCGGCTCGCACTAGTGCAGAGTTATCTTAAAGAAAGGGGCCACGGTGTTTCTGTATCTCTATTATGTTGGTGCGGCTTCGGAACTTTTAAATATCTCGATATATCTCGAAAACTACGCTTCTGATCAAAAAATATCATAGAACATAAATTGTAGGAAACATAATTCTCTACAAAAAAAGGTCTCTTAACATTTTGCCATAGCTCGCTTCGTTTCCGAGATATTTGCAGATATATCACAAGGGAAGGGGCCTGACGGACATATTTCGAGATATTTCTTCTTCTTGTCGTTCTTCTTCTGCACAGCTAAGCTGGAAGTGGCATTTGCGGCTCGCACTAGTGCAGAGTTATCTCGAAGAAAGGGGCCACGGTGTTTCTGTATCTCTATTATGTTGGTGCGGCTTCGGAACTTTTAAATATCTTGAGATATCTCGAGAACTACGCATCTGATCAAAAAATATCATAGAACATAAAAAGTAGGAAACTTAATTCTCTATAAAAAAGGTCTCTTAACATTTTGCCATAGCTCGCTTCGTTTCCGAGATATTTGCAGATTTATCTCAAGGGAAGGGGCCTGACGGACATATTTCGAGATATTTCTTCTTCTTGTTGTTCTTCTTCTGCACAGCTAAGCTGGAAGTGGCATTTGCAGCTCGCAATAGTGCAGAGTTATCTCAAAGAAAGGGGCCACGGTGTTTCTGTATCTCTATTATGTTGGTGCGGCTTCGGAACTTTTAAATATCTTGATATATCTCGAGAACTACGCATCTGATCAAAAAATATCATAGAACATAAAAAGTAGGAAACATAATTCTCTACAAAAAAGGTCTCTCAACATTTTGCCATAGCTCGCTTCGTTTCCGAGATATTTGCAGATTTATCTCAAGGGAAGGGGCCTGACGGACATATTTCGAGATATTTCTTCTTCTTGTCGTTCTTCTTCTGCACAGCTAAGCTGGAAGTGGCATTTGCGGCTCGCACTAGTGCAGAGTTATCTCGAAGAAAGGGGCCACGGTGTTTCTGTATCTCTATTATGTTGGTGCGGCTTCGGAACTTTTAAATATCTTGATATATCTCGAGAACTACGCATCTGATCAAAAAATATCATAGAACATAAAAAGTAGGAAACCTAATTTTCTACAAAAAGGGTCTCTTAAGATTTTGCCGTAGCTCGCTTCGTTTTCGAGATGTTTGCAGATTTATCTCAAGGGAAGGGGCCTGACGGACATATTTCGAAATATTTCTTCTTCTTGTTGTTCTTCTTCTGCACAGCTAAGCTGGAAGTGGCATTTACAGCTCGCAATAGTGCAGAGTTATCTCAAAGAACGGGGCCACGGTGTTTCTGTATCTCTATTATGTTGGTGCGGCTTCGCAACTTTTAAATATCTTGATATATCTCGAGAACTACGCATCTGATCAAAAAATATCATAGAACATAAAAAGTAGGAAACTTAATTCTCTACAAATAAAGTCTCTTAACATTTTGCCATAGCTCGCTTCGTTTCCGAGATATTTGCAGATTTATCTCACGGGAAGGGGCCTGACGGACATATTTCGAGATATTTCTTCTTCTTGTTGTTCTTCTTCTGCACAGCTAAACTGGAAGTGGCATTTCCAGCTCGCAATAGTGCAGAGTTATCTCAAAGAAAGGGGCCACGGTGTTTCTGAATCTCTATTATGTTGGTGCGGCTTCGGAACTTTTAAATATCTCGATATATCTCGAAAACTACGCTTCTGATCAAAAAATATCATAGAACATAAATTGTAGGAAACATAATTCTCTACAAAAAATGTCTCTTAACATTTTGCCATAGCTCGCTTCGTTTCCGAGATATTTGCAGATTCAGCTCAAAGGAACGGGCCTGACGGACATATTTCGAGATATTTCTTCTTCTTGTTGTTCTTCTTCTGCACAGCTAAGCTGGCAGTGGCATTTGCGGCTCGCACTAGTGCAGAGTTATCTTAAAGAAAGGGGCCACGGTGTTTCTGTATCTCTATTATGTTGGTGCGGCTTCGGAACTTTTAAATATCTCGATATATCTCGAAAACTACGCTTCTGATCAAAAAATATCATAGAACATAAATTGTAGGAAACATAATTCTCTACAAAAAAGGTCTCTTAACATTTTGCCATAGCTCGCTTCGTTTCCGAGATATTTGCAGATATATCACAAGGGAAGGGGCCTGACGGACATATTTCGAGATATTTCTTCTTCTTGTTGTTCTTCTTCTGCACAGCTAAGCTGGAAGTGGCATTTGCAGCTCGCAATAGTGCAGAGTTGTCTCAAAGAAAGGGGCCACGGTGTTTCTGTATCTCTATTATGTTGGTGCGGCTTCGGAACTTTTAAATATCTTGATATATCTCGAGAACTACGCATCTGATCAAAAAATATCATAGAACATAAAAAGTAGGAAACTTAATTCTCTACAAAAAAGGTCTCTTAAGATTTTGCCATAGCTCGCTTGGTTTCCGAGATATTTGCAGATTTATCTCAAGGGAAGGGGCCTGACGTACATATTTCGAGATATTTCTTCTTCTTGTTGTTCTTCTTCTGCACAGCTAAACTGGAAGTGGCATTTCCAGCTCGCAATAGTGCAGAGTTATCTCAAAGAAAGGGGCCACGGTGTTTCTGAATCTCTATTATGTTGGTGCGGCTTCGGAACTTTTAAATATCTCGATATATCTCGAAAACTACGCTTCTGATCAAAAAATATCATAGAACATAAATTGTAGGAAACATAATTCTCTACAAAAAATGTCTCTTAACATTTTGCCATAGCTCGCTTCGTTTCCGAGATATTTGCAGATTCAGCTCAAAGGAACGGGCCTGACGGACATATTTCGAGATATTTCTTCTTCTTGTTGTTCTTCTTCTGCACAGCTAAGCTGGCAGTGGCATTTGCGGCTCGCACTAGTGCAGAGTTATCTTAAAGAAAGGGGCCACGGTGTTTCTGTATCTCTATTATGTTGGTGCGGCTTCGGAACTTTTAAATATCTGGATATATCTCGAAAACTACGCTTCTGATCAAAAAATATCATAGAACATAAATTGTAGGAAACATAATTCTCTACAAAAAAGGTCTCTTAACATTTTGCCATAGCTCGCTTCGTTTCCGAGATATTTGCAGATATATCACAAGGGAAGGGGCCTGACGGACATATTTCGAGATATTTCTTCTTCTTGTTGTTCTTCTTCTGCACAGCTAAGCTGGAAGTGGCATTTGCAGCTCGCAATAGTGCAGAGTTGTCTCAAAGAAAGGGGCCACGGTGTTTCTGTATCTCTATTATGTTGGTGCGGCTTCGGAACTTTTAAATATCTTGATATATCTCGAGAACTACGCATCTGATCAAAAAATATCATAGAACATAAAAAGTAGGAAACTTAATTCTCTACAAAAAAGGTCTCTTAAGATTTTGCCATAGCTCGCTTGGTTTCCGAGATATTTGCAGATTTATCTCAAGGGAAGGGGCCTGACGTACATATTTCGAGATATTTCTTCTTCTTGTTGTTCTTCTTCTGCACAGCTAAACTGGAAGTGGCATTTCCAGCTCGCAATAGTGCAGAGTTATCTCAAAGAAAGGGGCCACGGTGTTTCTGAATCTCTAGTATGTTGGTGCGGCTTCGGAACTTTTAAATATCTCGATATATCTCGAAAACTACGCTTCTGATCAAAAAATATCATAGAACATAAATTGTAGGAAACATAATTCTCTACAAAAAATGTCTCTTAACATTTTGCCATAGCTCGCTTCGTTTCCGAGATATTTGCAGATTCAGCTCAAAGGAACGGGCCTGACGGACATATTTCGAGATATTTCTTCTTCTTGTTGTTCTTCTTCTGCACAGCTAAGCTGGCAGTGGCATTTGCGGCTCGCACTAGTGCAGAGTTATCTTAAAGAAAGGGGCCACGGTGTTTCTGTATCTCTATTATGTTGGTGCGGCTTCGGAACTTTTAAATATCTCGATATATCTCGAAAACTACGCTTCTGATCAAAAAATATCATAGAACATAAAAAGTAGGAAACTTAATTCTCTACAAAAAAGGTCTCTTAACATTTTGCCATAGCACGCTTCGTTTCCGAGATATTTGCAGATATATCTCAAGGGAAGGGGCCTGACGGACATATTTCGAGATATTTCTTCTTCTTGTTGTTCTTCTTCTGCACAGCTAAGCTGGAAGTGGCATTTGCAGCTCGCAATAGTGCAGAGTTATCTCAAAGAAAGGGGCCACGGTGTTTCTGTATCTCTATTATGTTGGTGCGGCTTCGGAACTTTTAAATATCTTGATATATCTCGAGAACTACGCATCTGATCAAAAAATATCATAGAACATAAAAAGTAGGAAACATAATTCTCTACAAAAAAGGTCTCTCAACATTTTGCCATAGCTCGCTTCGTTTCCGAGATATTTGCAGATACATCTCAAGGGAAGGGGCCTGACGGACATATTTCGAGATATTTCTTCTTCTTGTTGTTCTTCTTCTGCACAGCTAAGCTGGAAGTGGCATTTGCAGCTCGCAATAGTGCAGAGTTATCTCAAAGAAAGGGGCCACGGTGTTTCTGTATCTCCATTATGTTGGTGCGGCTTCGGAACTTTTAAATATCTTGAGATATCTCGAGAACTACGCATCTGATCAAAAAATATCATAGAACATAAAAAGTAGGAAACTTAATTCTCTACAAAAAGGTCTCTTAACATTTTGCCATAGCTCGCTTGGTTTCCGAGATATTTGCAGATTTATCTCAAGGGAAGGGGCCTGACGGACATATTTCGAGATATTTCTTCTTCTTGTTGTTCTTCTTCTGCACAGCTAAACTGGAAGTGGCATTTCCAGCTCGCAATAGTGCAGAGTTATCTCAAAGAAAGGGGCCACGGTGTTTCTGTATCTCCATTATGTTGGTGCGGCTTCGGAACTTTTAAATATCTTGAGATATCTCGAGAACTACGCATCTGATCAAAAAATATCATAGAACATAAAAAGTAGGAAACTTAATTCTCTACAAAAAAGGTCTCTTAACATTTTGCCATAGCACGCTTCGTTTCCGAGATATTTGCAGATATATCTCAAGGGAAGGGGCCTGACGGACATATTTCGAGATATTTCTTCTTCTTGTTGTTCTTCTTCTGCACAGCTAAGCTGGAAGTGGCATTTGCGGCTCGCACTAGTGCAGAGTTATCTCAAAGAAAGGGGCCACGGTGTTTCTGTACCTCTATTATGTTGGTGCGGCTTCGGAACTTTTAAATATCTCGATATGTCTCGAAAACTACGCTTCTGATCAAAAAATATCATAGAACATAAATTGTAGGAAACATAATTCTCTACAAAAAAGGTCTCTTAACATTTTGCCATAGCTCGCTTCGTTTCCGAGATATTTGCAGATATATCTCAAGGGAAGGGGCCTGACGGACATATTTCGAGATATTTCTTCTTCTTGTTGTTCTTCTTCTGCACAGCTAAGCTGGAAGTGGCATTTCCAGCTCGCAATAGTGCAGAGTTATCTCAAAGAAAGGGGCCACGGTGTTTCTGAATCTCTATTATGTTGGTGCGGCTTCGGAACTTTTAAATATCTCGATATATCTCGAAAACTACGCTTCTGATCAAAAAATATCATAGAACATAAATTGTAGGAAACATAATTCTCTACAAAAAAGGTCTCTTAAGATTTTGCCATAACTCGCTTCGTTTCCGAGATATTTGCAAATTTATCTCAAGGGAAGGGGCCTGACGGACATATTTCGAGATATTTCTTCTTCTTGTTGTTCTTCTTCTGCACAGCTAAGCTGGAAGTGGCATTTGCGGCTCGCACTAGTGCAGAGTTATCTCAAAGAAAGGGGCCACGGTGTTTCTGTACCTCTATTATGTTGGTGCGGCTTCGGAACTTTTAAATATCTCGATATATCTCGAAAACTACGCTTCTGATCAAAAAATATCATAGAACATAAATTGTAGGAAACATAATTCTCTACAAAAAAGGTCTCTTAACATTTTGCCATAGCTCGCTTCGTTTCCGAGATATTTGCAGATATATCTCAAGGGAAGGGGCCTGACGGACATATTTCGAGATATTTCTTCTTCTTGTTGTTCTTCTTCTGCACAGCTAAGCTGGAAGTGGCATTTCCAGCTCGCAATAGTGCAGAGTTATCTCAAAGAAAGGGGCCACGGTGTTTCTGAATCTCTATTATGTTGGTGCGGCTTCGGAACTTTTAAATATCTCGATATATCTCGAAAACTACGCTTCTGATCAAAAAATATCATAGAACATAAATTGTAGGAAACATAATTCTCTACAAAAAAGGTCTCTTAAGATTTTGCCATAACTCGCTTCGTTTCCGAGATATTTGCAAATTTATCTCAAGGGAAGGGGCCTGACGGACATATTTCGAGATATTTCTTCTTCTTGTTGTTCTTCTTCTGCACAGCTAAGCTGGAAGTGGCATTTGCGGCTCGCACTAGTGCAGAGTTATCTCAAAGAAAGGGGCCACGGTGTTTCTGTACCTCTATTATGTTGGTGCGGCTTCGGAACTTTTAAATATCTCGATATATCTCGAAAACTACGCTTCTGATCAAAAAATATCATAGAACATAAATTGTAGGAAACATAATTCTCTACAAAAAAGGTCTCTTAACATTTTGCCATAGCTCGCTTCGTTTCCGAGATATTTGCAGATATATCTCAAGGGAAGGGGCCTGACGGACATATTTCGAGATATTTCTTCTTCTTGTTGTTCTTCTTCTGCACAGCTAAGCTGGAAGTGGCATTTGCAGCTCGCAATAGTGCAGAGTTATCTCAAAGAAAGGGGCCACGGTGTTTCTGTATTTCTATTATGTTGGTGCGGCTTCGGAACTTTTAAATATCTTGATATATCTCGAGAACTACGCATCTGATCAAAAAATATCATAGAACATAAAAAGTAGGAAACTTAATTCTCTACAAAAAAGGTCTCTTAAGATTTTGCCATAGCTCGCTTGGTTTCCGAGATATTTGCAGATTTATCTCAAGGGAAGGGGCCTGACGGACATATTTCGAGATATTTCTTCTTCTTGTTGTTCTTCTTCTGCACAGCTAAGCTGGAAGTGGCATTTGCAGCTCGCAATAGTGCAGAGTTATCTCAAAGAAAGGGGCCACGGTGTTTCTGTACCTCTATTATGTTGGTGCGGCTTCGGAACTTTTAAATATCTCGATATATCTCGAAAACTACGCTTCTGATCAAAAAATATCATAGAACATAAATTGTAGGAAACATAATTCTCTACAAAAAAGGTCTCTTAACATTTTGCCATAGCTCGCTTCGTTTCCGAGATATTTGCAGATATATCTCAAGGGAAGGGGCCTGACGGACATATTTCGAGATATTTCTTCTTCTTGTTGTTCTTCTTCTGCACAGCTAAGCTGGAAGTGGCATTTCCAGCTCGCAATAGTGCAGAGTTATCTCAAAGAAAGGGGCCACGGTGTTTCTGAATCTCTATTATGTTGGTGCGGCTTCGGAACTTTTAAATATCTCGATATATCTCGAAAACTACGCTTCTGATCAAAAAATATCATAGAACATAAATTGTAGGAAACATAATTCTCTACAAAAAAGGTCTCTTAAGATTTTGCCATAACTCGCTTCGTTTCCGAGATATTTGCAAATTTATCTCAAGGGAAGGGGCCTGACGGACATATTTCGAGATATTTCTTCTTCTTGTTGTTCTTCTTCTGCACAGCTAAGCTGGAAGTGGCATTTGCGGCTCGCACTAGTGCAGAGTTATCTCAAAGAAAGGGGCCACGGTGTTTCTGTACCTCTATTATGTTGGTGCGGCTTCGGAACTTTTAAATATCTCGATATATCTCGAAAACTACGCTTCTGATCAAAAAATATCATAGAACATAAATTGTAGGAAACATAATTCTCTACAAAAAAGGTCTCTTAACATTTTGCCATAGCTCGCTTCGTTTCCGAGATATTTGCAGATATATCTCAAGGGAAGGGGCCTGACGGACATATTTCGAGATATTTCTTCTTCTTGTTGTTCTTCTTCTGCACAGCTAAGCTGGAAGTGGCATTTGCAGCTCGCAATAGTGCAGAGTTATCTCAAAGAAAGGGGCCACGGTGTTTCTGTATTTCTATTATGTTGGTGCGGCTTCGGAACTTTTAAATATCTTGATATATCTCGAGAACTACGCATCTGATCAAAAAATATCATAGAACATAAAAAGTAGGAAACTTAATTCTCTACAAAAAAGGTCTCTTAAGATTTTGCCATAGCTCGCTTGGTTTCCGAGATATTTGCAGATTTATCTCAAGGGAAGGGGCCTGACGGACATATTTCGAGATATTTCTTCTTCTTGTTGTTCTTCTTCTGCACAGCTAAACTGGAAGTGGCATTTCCAGCTCGCAATAGTGCAGAGTTATCTCAAAGAAAGGGGCCACGGTGTTTCTGAATCTCTATTATGTTGGTGCGGCTTCGGAACTTTTAAATATCTCGATATATCTCGAAAACTACGCTTCTGATCAAAAAATATCACAGAACATAAATTGTAGGAAACATAATTCTCTACAAAAAATGTCTCTTAACATTTTGCCATAGCTCGCTTCGTTTCCGAGATATTTGCAGATTCAGCTCAAAGGAACGGGCCTGACGGACATATTTCGAGATATTTCTTCTTCTTGTTGTTCTTCTTCTGCACAGCTAAGCTGGCAGTGGCATTTGCGGCTCGCACTAGTGCAGAGTTATCTTAAAGAAAGGGGCCACTGTGTTTCTGTATCTCTATTATGTTGGTGCGGCTTCGGAACTTTTAAATATCTCGATATATCTCGAAAACTACGCTTCTGATCAAAAAATATCATAGAACATAAATTGTAGGAAACATAATTCTCTACAAAAAAGGTCTCTTAACATTTTGCCATAGCTCGCTTCGTTTCCGAGATATTTGCAGATATATCACAAGGGAAGGGGCCTGACGGACATATTTCGAGATATTTCTTCTTCTTGTTGTTCTTCTTCTGCACAGCTAAGCTGGAAGTGGCATTTGCAGCTCGCAATAGTGCAGAGTTATCTCAAAGAAAGGGGCCACGGTGTTTCTGTATCTCCATTATGTTGGTGCGGCTTCGGAACTTTTAAATATCTTGAGATATCTCGAGAACTACGCATCTGATCAAAAAATATCATAGAACATAAAAAGTAGGCAACTTAATTCTCTATAAAAAAGGTCTCTTAACATTTTGCCATAGCTCGCTTCGTTTCCGAGATATTTGCAGATTTATCTCAAGGGAAGGGGCCTGACGGACATATTTCGAGATATTTCTTCTTCTTGTTGTTCTTCTTCTGCACAGCTAAGCTGGAAGTGGCATTTGCAGCTCGCAATAGTGCAGAGTTATCTCAAAGAAAGGGGCCACGGTGTTTCTGTATCTCTATTATGTTGGTGCGGCTTCGGAACTTTTAAATATCTTGATATATCTCGAGAACTACGCATCTGATCAAAAAATATCATAGAACATAAAAAGTAGGAAACATAATTCTCTACAAAAAGGGTCTCTCAACATTTTGCCATAGCTCGCTTCGTTTCCGAGATATTTGCAGATTTATCTCAAGGGAAGGGGCCTGACGGACATATTTCGAGATATTTCTTCTTCTTGTCGTTCTTCTTCTGCACAGCTAAGCTGGAAGTGGCATTTGCGGCTCGCACTAGTGCAGAGTTATCTCGAAGAAAGGGGCCACGGTGTTTCTGTATCTCTATTATGTTGGTGCGGCTTCGGAACTTTTAAATATCTTGGTATATCTCGAGAACTACGCATCTGATCAAAAAATATCATAGAACATAAAAAGTAGGAAACTTAATTCTCTACAAAAAAGGTCTCTTAACATTTTGCCATAGCTCGCTTCGTTTCCGAGATATTTGCAGATTTATCTCAAGGGAAGGGGCCTGACGGACATATTTCGAGATATTTCTTCTTCTTGTTGTTCTTCTTCTGCACAGCTAAGCTGGAAGTGGCATTTGCAGCTCGCAATAGTGCAGAGTTATCTCAAAGAAAGGGGCCACGGTGTTTCTGTATCTCCATTATGTTGGTGCGGCTTCGGAACTTTTAAATATCTTGAGATATCTCGAGAACTACGCATCTGATCAAAAAATATCATAGAACATAAAAAGTATGAAACTTAATTCTCTACAAAAAAGGTCTCTTAACATTTTGCCATAGCTCGCTTGGTTTCCGAGATATTTGCAGATTTATCTCAAGGGAAGGGGCCTGACGGACATATTTCGAGATATTTCTTCTTCTTGTTGTTCTTCTTCTGCACAGCTAAACTGGAAGTGGCATTTCCAGCTCGCAATAGTGCAGAGTTATCTCAAAGAAAGGGGCCACGGTGTTTCTGTATCTCCATTATGTTGGTGCGGCTTCGGAACTTTTAAATATCTTGAGATATCTCGAGAACTACGCATCTGATCAAAAAATATCATAGAACATAAAAAGTAGGAAACTTAATTCTCTACAAAAAAGGTCTCTTAACATTTTGCCATAGCTCGCTTGGTTTCCGAGATATTTGCAGATTTATCTCAAGGGAAGGGGCCTGACGGACATATTTCGAGATATTTCTTCTTCTTGTTGTTCTTCTTCTGCACAGCTAAGCTGGAAGTGGCATTTGCAGCTCGCAATAGTGCAGAGTTATCTCAGAGAAAGGGGCCACGGTGTTTCTGTATTTCTATTATGTTGGTGCGGCTTCGGAACTTTTAAATATCTTGATATATCTCGAGAACTACGCATCTGATCAAAAAATATCATAGAACATGAAAAGTAGGAAACTTAATTCTCTACAAAAAAGGTCTCTTAACATTTTGCCATAGCTCGCTTCGTTTCCGAGATATTTGCAGATTTATCTCAAGGGAAGGGGCCTGACGGACATATTTCGAGATATTTCTTCTTCTTGTTGTTCTTCTTCTGCACAGCTAAACTGGAAGTGGCATTTCCAGCTCGCAATAGTGCAGAGTTATCTCAAAGAAAGGGGCCACGGTGTTTCTGTATCTCCATTATGTTGGTGCGGCTTCGGAACTTTTAAATATCTTGAGATATCTCGAGAACTACGCATCTGATCAAAAAATATCATAGAACATAAAAAGTAGGAAACTTAATTCTCTACAAAAAAGGTCTCTTAACATTTTGCCATAGCTCGCTTGGTTTCCGAGATATTTGCAGATTTATCTCAAGGGAAGGGGCCTGACGGACATATTTCGAGATATTTCTTCTTCTTGTTGTTCTTCTTCTGCACAGCTAAGCTGGAAGTGGCATTTGCAGCTCGCAATAGTGCAGAGTTATCTCAGAGAAAGGGGCCACGGTGTTTCTGTATTTCTATTATGTTGGTGCGGCTTCGGAACTTTTAAATATCTTGATATATCTCGAGAACTACGCATCTGATCAAAAAATATCATAGAACATGAAAAGTAGGAAACTTAATTCTCTACAAAAAAGGTCTCTTAACATTTTGCCATAGCTCGCTTCGTTTCCGAGATATTTGCAGATTTATCTCAAGGGAAGGGGCCTGACGGACATATTTCGAGATATTTCTTCTTCTTGTTGTTCTTCTTCTGCACAGCTAAGCTGGAAGTGGCATTTGCAGCTCGCAATAGTGCAGAGTTATCTCAGAGAAAGGGGCCACGGTGTTTCTGTATTTCTATTATGTTGGTGCGGCTTCGGAACTTTTAAATATCTTGATATATCTCGAGAACTACGCATCTGATCAAAAAATATCATAGAACATGAAAAGTAGGAAACTTAATTCTCTACAAAAAAGGTCTCTTAACATTTTGCCATAGCTCGCTTCGTTTCCGAGATATTTGCAGATTTATCTCAAGGGAAGGGGCCTGACGGACATATTTCGAGATATTTCTTCTTCTTGTTGTTCTTCTTCTGCACAGCTAAACTGGAAGTGGCATTTCCAGCTCGCAATAGTGCAGAGTTATCTCAAAGAAAGGGGCCACGGTGTTTCTGTATCTCCATTATGTTGGTGCGGCTTCGGAACTTTTAAATATCTTGAGATATCTCGAGAACTACGCATCTGATCAAAAAATATCATAGAACATAAAAAGTAGGAAACTTAATTCTCTACAAAAAAGGTCTCTTAACATTTTGCCATAGCTCGCTTGGTTTCCGAGATATTTGCAGATTTATCTCAAGGGAAGGGGCCTGACGGACATATTTCGAGATATTTCTTCTTCTTGTTGTTCTTCTTCTGCACAGCTAAGCTGGAAGTGGCATTTGCAGCTCGCAATAGTGCAGAGTTATCTCAGAGAAAGGGGCCACGGTGTTTCTGTATTTCTATTATGTTGGTGCGGCTTCGGAACTTTTAAATATCTTGATATATCTCGAGAACTACGCATCTGATCAAAAAATATCATAGAACATGAAAAGTAGGAAACTTAATTCTCTACAAAAAAGGTCTCTTAACATTTTGCCATAGCTCGCTTCGTTTCCGAGATATTTGCAGATTTATCTCAAGGGAAGGGGCCTGACGGACATATTTCGAGATATTTCTTCTTCTTGTTGTTCTTCTTCTGCACAGCTAAGCTGGAAGTGGCATTTGCAGCTCGCAATAGTGCAGAGTTATCTCAAAGAAAGGGGCCACGGTGTTTCTGTATCTCTATTATGTTGGTGCGGCTTCGGAACTTTTAAATATCTTGATATATCTCGAGAACTACGCATCTGATCAAAAAATACCATAGAACATAAAAAGTAGGAAACTTAATTCTCTACAAAAAAGGTCTCTTAACATTTTGCCATAGCTCGCTTCGTTTCCGAGATATTTGCAGATTTATCTCAAGGGAAGGGGCCTGACGGACATATTTCGAGATATTTCTTCTTCTTGTCGTTCTTCTTCTGCACAGCTAAGCTGGAAGTGGCATTTGCGGCTCGCACTAGTGCAGAGTTATCTCGAAGAAAGGGGCCACGGTGTTTCTGTATCTCTATTATGTTGGTGCGGCTTCGGAACTTTTAAATATCTTGATATATCTCGAGAACTACGCATCTGATCAAAAAATATCATAGAACATAAAAAGTAGGAAACTTAATTCTCTACAAAAAAGGTCTCTTAACATTTTGCCATAGCTCGCTTCGTTTCCGAGATATTTGCAGATTTATCTCAAGGGATGGGGCCTGACGGACATATTTCGAGATATTTCTTCTTCTTGTTGTTCTTCTTCTGCACAGCTAACCTGGAAGTGGCATTTGCAGCTCGCAATAGTGCAGAGTTATCTCAAAGAAAGAGGCCACGGTGTTTCTGTATCTCTATTATGTTGGTGCGGCTTCGGAACTTTTAAATATCTTGATATATCTCGAGAACTACGCATCTGATCAAAAAATATCATAGAACATAAAAAGTAGGAAACTTAATTCTCTACAAATAAGGTCTCTTAACATTTTGCCATAGCTCGCTTGGTTTCCGAGATATTTGCAGATTTATCTCAAGGGAAGGGGCCTGACGGACATATTTCGAGATATTTCTTCTTCTTGTTGTTCTTCTTCTGCACAGCTAAACTGGAAGTGGCATTTCCAGCTCGCAATAGTGCAGAGTTATCTCAAAGAAAGGGGCCACGGTGTTTCTGTATCTCCATTATGTTGGTGCGGCTTCGGAACTTTTAAATATCTTGAGATATCTCGAGAACTACGCATCTGATCAAAAAATATCATAGAACATAAAAAGTAGGAAACTTAATTCTCTACAAAAAAGGTCTCTTAACATTTTGCCATAGCTCGCTTGGTTTCCGAGATATTTGCAGATTTATCTCAAGGGAAGGGGCCTGACGGACATATTTCGAGATATTTCTTCTTCTTGTTGTTCTTCTTCTGCACAGCTAAGCTGGAAGTGGCATTTGCAGCTCGCAATAGTGCAGAGTTATCTCAGAGAAAGGGGCCACGGTGTTTCTGTATTTCTATTATGTTGGTGCGGCTTCGGAACTTTTAAATATCTTGATATATCTCGAGAACTACGCATCTGATCAAAAAATATCATAGAACATGAAAAGTAGGAAACTTAATTCTCTACAAAAAAGGTCTCTTAACATTTTGCCATAGCTCGCTTCGTTTCCGAGATATTTGCAGATTTATCTCAAGGGAAGGGGCCTGACGGACATATTTCGAGATATTTCTTCTTCTTGTTGTTCTTCTTCTGCACAGCTAAACTGGAAGTGGCATTTCCAGCTCGCAATAGTGCAGAGTTATCTCAAAGAAAGGGGCCACGGTGTTTCTGTATCTCCATTATGTTGGTGCGGCTTCGGAACTTTTAAATATCTTGAGATATCTCGAGAACTACGCATCTGATCAAAAAATATCATAGAACATAAAAAGTAGGAAACTTAATTCTCTACAAAAAAGGTCTCTTAACATTTTGCCATAGCTCGCTTGGTTTCCGAGATATTTGCAGATTTATCTCAAGGGAAGGGGCCTGACGGACATATTTCGAGATATTTCTTCTTCTTGTTGTTCTTCTTCTGCACAGCTAAGCTGGAAGTGGCATTTGCAGCTCGCAATAGTGCAGAGTTATCTCAGAGAAAGGGGCCACGGTGTTTCTGTATTTCTATTATGTTGGTGCGGCTTCGGAACTTTTAAATATCTTGATATATCTCGAGAACTACGCATCTGATCAAAAAATATCATAGAACATGAAAAGTAGGAAACTTAATTCTCTACAAAAAAGGTCTCTTAACATTTTGCCATAGCTCGCTTCGTTTCCGAGATATTTGCAGATTTATCTCAAGGGAAGGGGCCTGACGGACATATTTCGAGATATTTCTTCTTCTTGTTGTTCTTCTTCTGCACAGCTAAGCTGGAAGTGGCATTTGCAGCTCGCAATAGTGCAGAGTTATCTCAAAGAAAGGGGCCACGGTGTTTCTGTATCTCTATTATGTTGGTGCGGCTTCGGAACTTTTAAATATCTTGATATATCTCGAGAACTACGCATCTGATCAAAAAATACCATAGAACATAAAAAGTAGGAAACTTAATTCTCTACAAAAAAGGTCTCTTAACATTTTGCCATAGCTCGCTTCGTTTCCGAGATATTTGCAGATTTATCTCAAGGGAAGGGGCCTGACGGACATATTTCGAGATATTTCTTCTTCTTGTCGTTCTTCTTCTGCACAGCTAAGCTGGAAGTGGCATTTGCGGCTCGCACTAGTGCAGAGTTATCTCGAAGAAAGGGGCCACGGTGTTTCTGTATCTCTATTATGTTGGTGCGGCTTCGGAACTTTTAAATATCTTGATATATCTCGAGAACTACGCATCTGATCAAAAAATATCATAGAACATAAAAAGTAGGAAACTTAATTCTCTACAAAAAAGGTCTCTTAACATTTTGCCATAGCTCGCTTCGTTTCCGAGATATTTGCAGATTTATCTCAAGGGATGGGGCCTGACGGACATATTTCGAGATATTTCTTCTTCTTGTTGTTCTTCTTCTGCACAGCTAACCTGGAAGTGGCATTTGCAGCTCGCAATAGTGCAGAGTTATCTCAAAGAAAGAGGCCACGGTGTTTCTGTATCTCTATTATGTTGGTGCGGCTTCGGAACTTTTAAATATCTTGATATATCTCGAGAACTACGCATCTGATCAAAAAATATCATAGAACATAAAAAGTAGGAAACTTAATTCTCTACAAATAAGGTCTCTTAACATTTTGCCATAGCCCGCTTCGTTTCCGAGATATTTGCAGATTTATCTCAAGGGAAGGGGCCTGACGGACATATTTCGAGATATTTCTTCTTCTTGTTGTTCTTCTTCTGCACAGCTAAGCTGGAAGTGGCATTTGCAGCTCGCAATAGTGCATAGTTATCTCAAAGAAAGGGGCCACGGTGTTTCTGTATCTCTATTATGTTGGTGCGGCTTCGGAACTTTCAAATATCTTGATATATCTCGAGAACTACGCATCTGATCAAAAAATATCATAGAACATAAAAAGTAGGAAACTTAATTCTCTACAAAAAAGGTCTCTTAACATTTTGCCATAGCTCGCTTCGTTTCCGAGATATTTGCAGATTTATCTCGAGGGAAGGGGCCTGACGGACATATTTCGAGATATTTCTTCTTCTTGTTGTTCTTCTTCTGCACAGCTAAGCTGGAAGTGACATTTGCGGCTCGCACTAGTGCAGAGTTATCTCAAAGAAAGGGGCCACGGTGTTTCTGGATCTCTATTATGTTGGTGCGGCTTCGGAACTTTCAAATATCTCGATATATCTCGAAAACTACGCTTCTGATCAAAAAATATCATAGAACATAAATTGTAGGAAACATAATTCTCTACAAAAAAGGTCTCTTAACATTTTGCCATAGCTCGTTTCGTTTCCGAGATATTTGCAGATATATCTCAAGGGAAGGGGCCTGACGGACATATTTCGAGATATTTCTTCTTCTTGTTGTTCTTCTTCTGCACAGCTAAGCAGGAAGTGGCATTTGCGGCTCGCGCTAGTGCAGAGTTATCTCAAAGAAAGGGGCCACGGTGTTTCTGTACCTCTATTATGTTGGTGCGGCTTCGGAACTTTTAAATATCTCGATATATCTCGAAAACTACGCTTCTGATCAAAAAATATCATAGAACATAAATTGTAGGAAACTTAATTCTCTACAAAAAAGGTCTCTCAAGATTTTGCCATAACTCGCTTCGTTTCCGAGATATTTGCAAATTTATCTCAAGGGAAGGGGCCTGACGGACATATTTCGAGATATTTCTTCTTCTTGTTGTTCTTCTTCTGCACAGCTAAGCTGGAAGTGGCATTTGCGGCTCGCACTAGTGCAGAGTTATCTCAAAGAAAGGGGCCACGGTGTTTCTGTACCTCTATTATGTTGGTGCGGCTTCGGAACTTTTAAATATCTCGATATATCTCGAAAACTACGCTTCTGATCAAAAAATATCATAGAACATAAATTGTAGGAAACTTAATTCTCTACAAAAAAGGTCTCTCAAGATTTTGCCATAACTCGCTTCGTTTCCGAGATATTTGCAAATTTATCTCAAGGGAAGGGGCCTGACGGACATATTTCGAGATATTTCTTCTTCTTGTTGTTCTTCTTCTGCACAGCTAAGCTGGAAGTGGCATTTGCGGCTCGCACTAGTGCAGAGTTATCTCAAAGAAAGGGGCCACGGTGTTTCTGTACCTCTATTATGTTGGTGCGGCTTCGGAACTTTTAAATATCTCGATATATCTCGAAAACTACGCTTCTGATCAAAAAATATCATAGAACATAAATTGTAGGAAACATAATTCTCTACAAAAAAGGTCTCTTAACATTTTGCCATAGCTCGCTTCGTTTCCGAGATATTTGCAGATATATCTCAAGGGAAGGGGCCTGACGGACATATTTCGAGATATTTCTTCTTCTTGTTGTTCTTCTTCTGCACAGCTAAGCTGGAAGTGGCATTTGCAGCTCGCAATAGTGCAGAGTTATCTCAAAGAAAGGAGCCACGGTGTTTCTGTATTTCTATTATGTTGGTGCGGCTTCGGAACTTTTAAATATCTTGATATATCTCGAGAACTACGCATCTGATCAAAAAATATCATAGAACATAAAAAGTAGGAAACTTAATTCTCTACAAAAAAGGTCTCTTAAGATTTTGCCATAGCTCGCTTGGTTTCCGAGATATTTGCAGATTTATCTCAAGGGAAGGGGCCTGACGGACATATTTCGAGATATTTCTTCTTCTTGTTGTTCTTCTTCTGCACAGCTAAACTGGAAGTGGCATTTCCAGCTCGCAATAGTGCAGAGTTATCTCAAAGAAAGGGGCCACGGTGTTTCTGAATCTCTATTATGTTGTTGCGGCTTCGGAACTTTTAAATATCTCGATATATCTCGAAAACTACGCTTCTGATCAAAAAATATCATAGAACATAAATTGTAGGAAACATAATTCTCTACAAAAAAGGTCTCTTAAGATTTTGCCATAACTCGCTTCGTTTCCGAGATATTTGCAAATTTATCTCAAGGGAAGGGGCCTGACGGACATATTTCGAGATATTTCTTCTTCTTGTTGTTCTTCTTCTGTACAGCTAAGCTGGAAGTGGCATTTGCGGCTCGCACTAGTGCAGAGTTATCTCAAAGAAAGGGGCCACGGTGTTTCTGTACCTCTATTATGTTGGTGCGGCTTCGGAACTTTTAAATATCTCGATATATCTCGAAAACTACGCTTCTGATCAAAAAATATCATAGAACATAAATTGTAGGAAACATAATTCTCTACAAAAAAGGTCTCTTAACATTTTGCCATAGCTCGCTTCGTTTCCGAGATATTTGCAGATATATCTCAAGGGAAGGGGCCTGACGGACATATTTCGAGATATTTCTTCTTCTTGTTGTTCTTCTTCTGCACAGCTAAGCTGGAAGTGGCATTTGCAGCTCGCAATAGTGCAGAGTTATCTCAAAGAAAGGGGCCACGGTGTTTCTGTATTTCTATTATGTTGGTGCGGCTTCGGAACTTTTAAATATCTTGATATATCTCGAGAACTACGCATCTGATCAAAAAATATCATAGAACATAAAAAGTAGGAAACTTAATTCTCTACAAAAAAGGTCTCTTAAGATTTTGCCATAGCTCGCTTGGTTTCCGAGATATTTGCAGATTTATCTCAAGGGAAGGGGCCTGACGGACATATTTCGAGATATTTCTTCTTCTTGTTGTTCTTCTTCTGCACAGCTAAGCTGGAAGTGGCATTTGCAGCTCGCAATAGTGCAGAGTTATCTCAAAGAAAGGGGCCACGGTGTTTCTGTATCTCCATTATGTTGGTGCGGCTTCGGAACTTTTAAATATCTTGAGATATCTCGAGAACTACGCATCTGATCAAAAAATATCATAGAACATAAAAAGTAGGCAACTTAATTCTCTATAAAAAAGGTCTCTTAACATTTTGCCATAGCTCGCTTCGTTTCCGAGATATTTGCAGATTTATCTCAAGGGAAGGGGCCTGACGGACATATTTCGAGATATTTCTTCTTCTTGTTGTTCTTCTTCTGCACAGCTAAGCTGGAAGTGGCATTTGCAGCTCGCAATAGTGCAGAGTTATCTCATAGAAAGGGGCCACGGTGTTTCTGTATCTCTATTATGTTGGTGCGGCTTCGGAACTTTTAAATATCTTGATATATCTCGAGAACTACGCATCTGATCAAAAAATATCATAGAACATAAAAAGTAGGAAACATAATTCTCTACAAAAAAGGTCTCTCAACATTTTGCCATAGCTCGCTTCGTTTCCGAGATATTTGCAGATTTATCTCAAGGGAAGGGGCCTGACGGACATATTTCGAGATATTTCTTCTTCTTGTCGTTCTTCTTCTGCACAGCTAAGCTGGAAGTGGCATTTGCGGCTCGCACTAGTGCAGAGTTATCTCGAAGAAAGGGGCCACGGTGTTTCTGTATCTCTATTATGTTGGTGCGGCTTCGGAACTTTTAAATATCTTGGTATATCTCGAGAACTACGCATCTGATCAAAAAATATCATAGAACATAAAAAGTAGGAAACTTAATTCTCTACAAAAAAGGTCTCTTAACATTTTGCCATAGCTCGCTTCGTTTCCGAGATATTTGCAGATTTATCTCAAGGGAAGGGGCCTGACGGACATATTTCGAGATATTTCTTCTTCTTGTTGTTCTTCTTCTGCACAGCTAAGCTGGAAGTGGCATTTGCAGCTCGCAATAGTGCAGAGTTATCTCAAAGAAAGGGGCCACGGTGTTTCTGTATCTCCATTATGTTGGTGCGGCTTCGGAACTTTTAAATATCTTGAGATATCTCGAGAACTACGCATCTGATCAAAAAATATCATAGAACATAAAAAGTATGAAACTTAATTCTCTACAAAAAAGGTCTCTTAACATTTTGCCATAGCTCGCTTGGTTTCCGAGATATTTGCAGATTTATCTCAAGGGAAGGGGCCTGACGGACATATTTCGAGATATTTCTTCTTCTTGTTGTTCTTCTTCTGCACAGCTAAACTGGAAGTGGCATTTCCAGCTCGCAATAGTGCAGAGTTATCTCAAAGAAAGGGGCCACGGTGTTTCTGTATCTCCATTACGTTGGTGCGGCTTCGGAACTTTTAAATATCTTGAGATATCTCGAGAACTACGCATCTGATCAAAAAATATCATAGAACATAAAAAGTAGGAAACTTAATTCTCTACAAAAAAGGTCTCTTAACATTTTGCCATAGCTCGCTTGGTTTCCGAGATATTTGCAGATTTATCTCAAGGGAAGGGGCCTGACGGACATATTTCGAGATATTTCTTCTTCTTGTTGTTCTTCTTCTGCACAGCTAAGCTGGAAGTGGCATTTGCAGCTCGCAATAGTGCAGAGTTATCTCAGAGAAAGGGGCCACGGTGTTTCTGTATTTCTATTATGTTGGTGCGGCTTCGGAACTTTTAAATATCTTGATATATCTCGAGAACTACGCATCTGATCAAAAAATATCATAGAACATGAAAAGTAGGAAACTTAATTCTCTACAAAAAAGGTCTCTTAACATTTTGCCATAGCTCGCTTCGTTTCCGAGATATTTGCAGATTTATCTCAAGGGAAGGGGCCTGACGGACATATTTCGAGATATTTCTTCTTCTCGTTGTTCTTCTTCTGCACAGCTAAGCTGGAAGTGGCGTTTGCAGCTCGCAATAGTGCAGAGTTATCTCAAAGAAAGGGGCCACGGTGTTTCTGTATCTCTATTATGTTGGTGCGGCTTCGGAACTTTTAAATATCTTGATATATCTCGAGAACTACGCATCTGATCAAAAAATATCATAGAACATAGAAAGTAGGAAACTTAATTCTCTACAAAAAAGGTCTCTTAACATTTTGCCATAGCTCGCTTCGTTTCCGAGATATTTGCAGATTTATCTCAAGGGAAGGGGCCTGACGGACATATTTCGAGATATTTCTTCTTCTTGTTGTTCTTCTTCTGCACAGCTAAGCTGGAAGTGGCGTTTGCAGCTCGCAATAGTGCAGAGTTATCTCAAAGAAAGGGGCCACGGTGTTTCTGTATCTCTATTATGTTGGTGCGGCTTCGGAACTTTTAAATATCTTGATATATCTCGAGAACTACGCATCTGATCAAAAAATATCATAGAACATAGAAAGTAGGAAACTTAATTCTCTACAAAAAAGGTCTCTTAACATTTTGCCATAGCTCGCTTCGTTTCCGAGATATTTGCAGATTTATCTCAAGGGAAGGGGCCTGACGGACATATTTCGAGATATTTCTTCTTCTTGTTGTTCTTCTTCTGCACAGCTAAGCTGGAAGTGGCATTTGCAGCTCGCAATAGTGCAGAGTTATCTCAAAGAAAGGGGCCACGGTGTTTCTGTATCTCTATTATGTTGGTGCGGCTTCGGAACTTTTAAATATCTTGATATATCTCGAGAACTACGCATCTGATCAAAAAATACCATAGAACATAAAAAGTAGGAAACTTAATTCTCTACAAAAAAGGTCTCTTAACATTTTGCCATAGCTCGCTTCGTTTCCGAGATATTTGCAGATTTATCTCAAGGGAAGGGGCCTGACGGACATATTTCGAGATATTTCTTCTTCTTGTCGTTCTTCTTCTGCACAGCTAAGCTGGAAGTGGCATTTGCGGCTCGCACTAGTGCAGAGTTATCTCGAAGAAAGGGGCCACGGTGTTTCTGTATCTCTATTATGTTGGTGCGGCTTCGGAACTTTTAAATATCTTGATATATCTCGAGAACTACGCATCTGATCAAAAAATATCATAGAACATAAAAAGTAGGAAACTTAATTCTCTACAAAAAAGGTCTCTTAACATTTTGCCATAGCTCGCTTCGTTTCCGAGATATTTGCAGATTTATCTCAAGGGATGGGGCCTGACGGACATATTTCGAGATATTTCTTCTTCTTGTTGTTCTTCTTCTGCACAGCTAACCTGGAAGTGGCATTTGCAGCTCGCAATAGTGCAGAGTTATCTCAAAGAAAGAGGCCACGGTGTTTCTGTATCTCTATTATGTTGGTGCGGCTTCGGAACTTTTAAATATCTTGATATATCTCGAGAACTACGCATCTGATCAAAAAATATCATAGAACATAAAAAGTAGGAAACTTAATTCTCTACAAATAAGGTCTCTTAACATTTTGCCATAGCCCGCTTCGTTTCCGAGATATTTGCAGATTTATCTCAAGGGAAGGGGCCTGACGGACATATTTCGAGATATTTCTTCTTCTTGTTGTTCTTCTTCTGCACAGCTAAGCTGGAAGTGGCATTTGCAGCTCGCAATAGTGCATAGTTATCTCAAAGAAAGGGGCCACGGTGTTTCTGTATCTCTATTATGTTGGTGCGGCTTCGGAACTTTCAAATATCTTGATATATCTCGAGAACTACGCATCTGATCAAAAAATATCATAGAACATAAAAAGTAGGAAACTTAATTCTCTACAAAAAAGGTCTCTTAACATTTTGCCATAGCTCGCTTCGTTTCCGAGATATTTGCAGATTTATCTCGAGGGAAGGGGCCTGACGGACATATTTCGAGATATTTCTTCTTCTTGTTGTTCTTCTTCTGCACAGCTAAGCTGGAAGTGACATTTGCGGCTCGCACTAGTGCAGAGTTATCTCAAAGAAAGGGGCCACGGTGTTTCTGGATCTCTATTATGTTGGTGCGGCTTCGGAACTTTCAAATATCTCGATATATCTCGAAAACTACGCTTCTGATCAAAAAATATCATAGAACATAAATTGTAGGAAACATAATTCTCTACAAAAAAGGTCTCTTAACATTTTGCCATAGCTCGTTTCGTTTCCGAGATATTTGCAGATATATCTCAAGGGAAGGGGCCTGACGGACATATTTCGAGATATTTCTTCTTCTTGTTGTTCTTCTTCTGCACAGCTAAGCAGGAAGTGGCATTTGCGGCTCGCGCTAGTGCAGAGTTATCTCAAAGAAAGGGGCCACGGTGTTTCTGTACCTCTATTATGTTGGTGCGGCTTCGGAACTTTTAAATATCTCGATATATCTCGAAAACTACGCTTCTGATCAAAAAATATCATAGAACATAAATTGTAGGAAACTTAATTCTCTACAAAAAAGGTCTCTCAAGATTTTGCCATAACTCGCTTCGTTTCCGAGATATTTGCAAATTTATCTCAAGGGAAGGGGCCTGACGGACATATTTCGAGATATTTCTTCTTCTTGTTGTTCTTCTTCTGCACAGCTAAGCTGGAAGTGGCATTTGCGGCTCGCACTAGTGCAGAGTTATCTCAAAGAAAGGGGCCACGGTGTTTCTGTACCTCTATTATGTTGGTGCGGCTTCGGAACTTTTAAATATCTCGATATATCTCGAAAACTACGCTTCTGATCAAAAAATATCATAGAACATAAATTGTAGGAAACTTAATTCTCTACAAAAAAGGTCTCTCAAGATTTTGCCATAACTCGCTTCGTTTCCGAGATATTTGCAAATTTATCTCAAGGGAAGGGGCCTGACGGACATATTTCGAGATATTTCTTCTTCTTGTTGTTCTTCTTCTGCACAGCTAAGCTGGAAGTGGCATTTGCGGCTCGCACTAGTGCAGAGTTATCTCAAAGAAAGGGGCCACGGTGTTTCTGTACCTCTATTATGTTGGTGCGGCTTCGGAACTTTTAAATATCTCGATATATCTCGAAAACTACGCTTCTGATCAAAAAATATCATAGAACATAAATTGTAGGAAACATAATTCTCTACAAAAAAGGTCTCTTAACATTTTGCCATAGCTCGCTTCGTTTCCGAGATATTTGCAGATATATCTCAAGGGAAGGGGCCTGACGGACATATTTCGAGATATTTCTTCTTCTTGTTGTTCTTCTTCTGCACAGCTAAGCTGGAAGTGGCATTTGCAGCTCGCAATAGTGCAGAGTTATCTCAAAGAAAGGAGCCACGGTGTTTCTGTATTTCTATTATGTTGGTGCGGCTTCGGAACTTTTAAATATCTTGATATATCTCGAGAACTACGCATCTGATCAAAAAATATCATAGAACATAAAAAGTAGGAAACTTAATTCTCTACAAAAAAGGTCTCTTAAGATTTTGCCATAGCTCGCTTGGTTTCCGAGATATTTGCAGATTTATCTCAAGGGAAGGGGCCTGACGGACATATTTCGAGATATTTCTTCTTCTTGTTGTTCTTCTTCTGCACAGCTAAACTGGAAGTGGCATTTCCAGCTCGCAATAGTGCAGAGTTATCTCAAAGAAAGGGGCCACGGTGTTTCTGAATCTCTATTATGTTGTTGCGGCTTCGGAACTTTTAAATATCTCGATATATCTCGAAAACTACGCTTCTGATCAAAAAATATCATAGAACATAAATTGTAGGAAACATAATTCTCTACAAAAAAGGTCTCTTAAGATTTTGCCATAACTCGCATCGTTTCCGAGATATTTGCAAATTTATCTCAAGGGAAGGGGCCTGACGGACATATTTCGAGATATTTCTTCTTCTTGTTGTTCTTCTTCTGTACAGCTAAGCTGGAAGTGGCATTTGCGGCTCGCACTAGTGCAGAGTTATCTCAAAGAAAGGGGCCACGGTGTTTCTGTACCTCTATTATGTTGGTGCGGCTTCGGAACTTTTAAATATCTCGATATATCTCGAAAACTACGCTTCTGATCAAAAAATATCATAGAACATAAATTGTAGGAAACATAATTCTCTACAAAAAAGGTCTCTTAACATTTTGCCATAGCTCGCTTCGTTTCCGAGATATTTGCAGATATATCTCAAGGGAAGGGGCCTGACGGACATATTTCGAGATATTTCTTCTTCTTGTTGTTCTTCTTCTGCACAGCTAAGCTGGAAGTGGCATTTGCAGCTCGCAATAGTGCAGAGTTATCTCAAAGAAAGGGGCCACGGTGTTTCTGTATTTCTATTATGTTGGTGCGGCTTCGGAACTTTTAAATATCTTGATATATCTCGAGAACTACGCATCTGATCAAAAAATATCATAGAACATAAAAAGTAGGAAACTTAATTCTCTACAAAAAAGGTCTCTTAAGATTTTGCCATAGCTCGCTTGGTTTCCGAGATATTTGCAGATTTATCTCAAGGGAAGGGGCCTGACGGACATATTTCGAGATATTTCTTCTTCTTGTTGTTCTTCTTCTGCACAGCTAAGCTGGAAGTGGCATTTGCAGCTCGCAATAGTGCAGAGTTATCTCAAAGAAAGGGGCCACGGTGTTTCTGTATCTCCATTATGTTGGTGCGGCTTCGGAACTTTTAAATATCTTGAGATATCTCGAGAACTACGCATCTGATCAAAAAATATCATAGAACATAAAAAGTAGGCAACTTAATTCTCTATAAAAAAGGTCTCTTAACATTTTGCCATAGCTCGCTTCGTTTCCGAGATATTTGCAGATTTATCTCAAGGGAAGGGGCCTGACGGACATATTTCGAGATATTTCTTCTTCTTGTTGTTCTTCTTCTGCACAGCTAAGCTGGAAGTGGCATTTGCAGCTCGCAATAGTGCAGAGTTATCTCATAGAAAGGGGCCACGGTGTTTCTGTATCTCTATTATGTTGGTGCGGCTTCGGAACTTTTAAATATCTTGATATATCTCGAGAACTACGCATCTGATCAAAAAATATCATAGAACATAAAAAGTAGGAAACATAATTCTCTACAAAAAAGGTCTCTCAACATTTTGCCATAGCTCGCTTCGTTTCCGAGATATTTGGAGATTTATCTCAAGGGAAGGGGCCTGACGGACATATTTCGAGATATTTCTTCTTCTTGTCGTTCTTCTTCTGCACAGCTAAGCTGGAAGTGGCATTTGCGGCTCGCACTAGTGCAGAGTTATCTCGAAGAAAGGGGCCACGGTGTTTCTGTATCTCTATTATGTTGGTGCGGCTTCGGAACTTTTAAATATCTTGGTATATCTCGAGAACTACGCATCTGATCAAAAAATATCATAGAACATAAAAAGTAGGAAACTTAATTCTCTACAAAAAAGGTCTCTTAACATTTTGCCATAGCTCGCTTCGTTTCCGAGATATTTGCAGATTTATCTCAAGGGAAGGGGCCTGACGGACATATTTCGAGATATTTCTTCTTCTTGTTGTTCTTCTTCTGCACAGCTAAGCTGGAAGTGGCATTTGCAGCTCGCAATAGTGCAGAGTTATCTCAAAGAAAGGGGCCACGGTGTTTCTGTATCTCCATTATGTTGGTGCGGCTTCGGAACTTTTAAATATCTTGAGATATCTCGAGAACTACGCATCTGATCAAAAAATATCATAGAACATAAAAAGTAGGAAACTTAATTCTCTACAAAAAAGGTCTCTTAACATTTTGCCATAGCTCGCTTGGTTTCCGAGATATTTGCAGATTTATCTCAAGGGAAGGGGCCTGACGGACATATTTCGAGATATTTCTTCTTCTTGTTGTTCTTCTTCTGCACAGCTAAGCTGGAAGTGGCATTTGCAGCTCGCAATAGTGCAGAGTTATCTCAGAGAAAGGGGCCACGGTGTTTCTGTATTTCTATTATGTTGGTGCGGCTTCGGAACTTTTAAATATCTTGATATATCTCGAGAACTACGCATCTGATCAAAAAATATCATAGAACATAGAAAGTAGGAAACTTAATTCTCTACAAAAAAGGTCTCTTAACATTTTGCCATAGCTCGCTTCGTTTCCGAGATATTTGCAGATTTATCTCAAGGGAAGGGGCCTGACGGACATATTTCGAGATATTTCTTCTTCTTGTTGTTCTTCTTCTGCACAGCTAAGCTGGAAGTGGCGTTTGCAGCTCGCAATAGTGCAGAGTTATCTCAAAGAAAGGGGCCACGGTGTTTCTGTATCTCTATTATGTTGGTGCGGCTTCGGAACTTTTAAATATCTTGATATATCTCGAGAACTACGCATCTGATCAAAAAATATCATAGAACATAGAAAGTAGGAAACTTAATTCTCTACAAAAAAGGTCTCTTAACATTTTGCCATAGCTCGCTTCGTTTCCGAGATATTTGCAGATTTATCTCAAGGGAAGGGGCCTGACGGACATATTTCGAGATATTTCTTCTTCTTGTTGTTCTTCTTCTGCACAGCTAAGCTGGAAGTGGCATTTGCAGCTCGCAATAGTGCAGAGTTATCGCAAAGAAAGGGGACACGGTGTTTCTGTATCTCTATTATGTTGCTGCGGCTTCGGAACTTTTAAATATCTTGATATATCTCGAGAACTACGCATCTGATCAAAAAATATCATAGAACATAAAAAGTAGGAAACTTAATTCTCAACAGGAAAGGTCTCTTAACATTTTGCCATAGCTCGCTTGGTTTCCGAGATATTTGCAGATTTATCTCAAGGGATGGGGCCTGACGGACATATTTCGAGATATTTCTTCTTCTTGTTGTTCTTCTTCTGCACAGCTAAGCTGGAAGTGGCATTTGCAGCTCGCAATAGTGCATAGTTATCTCAAAGAAAGGGGCCACGGTGTTTCTGTATCTCTATTATGTTGGTGCGGCTTCGGAACTTTCAAATATCTTGATATATCTCGAGAACTACGCATCTGATCAAAAAATATCATAGAACATAAAAAGTAGGAAACTTAATTCTCTACAAAAAAGGTCTCTTAACATTTTGCCATAGCTCGCTTCGTTTCCGAGATATTTGCAGATTTATCTCGAGGGAAGGGGCCTGACGGACATATTTCGAGATATTTCTTCTTCTTGTTGTTCTTCTTCTGCACAGCTAAGCTGGAAGTGACATTTGCGGCTCGCACTAGTGCAGAGTTATCTCAAAGAAAGGGGCCACGGTGTTTCTGGATCTCTATTATGTTGGTGCGGCTTCGGAACTTTCAAATATCTCGATATATCTCGAAAACTACGCTTCTGATCAAAAAATATCATAGAACATAAATTGTAGGAAACATAATTCTCTACAAAAAAGGTCTCTTAACATTTTGCCATAGCTCGTTTCGTTTCCGAGATATTTGCAGATATATCTCAAGGGAAGGGGCCTGACGGACATATTTCGAGATATTTCTTCTTCTTGTTGTTCTTCTTCTGCACAGCTAAACTGGAAGTGGCATTTCCAGCTCGCAATAGTGCAGAGTTATCTCAAAGAAAGCGGCCACGGTGTTTCTGTACCTCTATTATGTTGGTGCAGCTTCGGAACTTTTAAATATCTTGATATATCTCGAGATCTACGCATCTGATCAAAAAATATCATAGAACATGAAAAGTAGGAAACTTAATTCTCTACAAAAAAGGTCTCTTAACATTTTGCCATAGCTCGCTTCGTTTCCGAGATATTTGCAGATTTATCTCAAGGGAAGGGGCCTAACGGACATATTTCGTGATATTTCTTCTTCTTGTTGTTCTTCTTCTGCACAGCTAAGCTGGAAGTGGCATTTGCAGCTCGCAATAGTGCAGAGTTATCTCAAAGAAAGGGGCCACGGTGTTTCTGTATCTCTATTATGTTGATGCGGCTTCGGAACTTTTAAATATCTTGATATATCTCGAGAACAACGCATCTGATCAAAAAATATCATAGAACATAAAAAGTAGGAAACTTAATTCTCTACAACAAAGGTCTCTTAACATTTTGCCATAGCTCGCTTGGTTTCCGAGATATTTGCAGATTTATCTCAAGGGAAGGGGCCTGACGGACATATTTCGAGATATTTCTTCTTCTTGTTGTTCTTCTTCTGCACAGCTAAGCTGGAAGTGGCATTTGCAGCGCGCAATAGTGCAGAGTTATCTCAAAGAAAGGGGCCACGGTGTTTCTGTATCTCTATTATGTTGGTGCGGCTTCGGAACTTTTAAATATCTTGATATATCTCGAGAACTACGCATCTGATCAAAAAATATCATAGAACATAGAAAGTAGGAAACTTAATTCTCTACAAAAAACGTCTCTTAACATTTTGCCATAGCTCGCTTCGTTTCCGAGATATTTGCAGATTTATCTCAAGGGAAGGGGCCTGACGGACATATTTCGAGATATTTCTTCTTCTTGTTGTTCTTCTTCTGCACAGCTAAGCTGGAAGTGGCATTTGCAGCTCGCAATAGTGCAGAGTTATCGCAAAGAAAGGGGACACGGTGTTTCTGTATCTCTATTATGTTGCTGCGGCTTCGGAACTTTTAAATATCTTGATATATCTCGAGAACTACGCATCTGATCAAAAAATACCATAGAACATAAAAAGTAGGAAACTTAATTCTCTACAAAAAAGGTCTCTTAACATTTTGCCATAGCTCGCTTCGTTTCCGAGATATTTGCAGATTTATCTCAAGGGAAGGGGCCTGACGGACATATTTCGAGATATTTCTCCTTCTTGTCGTTCTTCTTCTGCACAGCTAAGCTGGAAGTGGCGTTTGCGGCTCGCACTAGTGCAGAGTTATCTCGAAGAAAGGGGCCACGGTGTTTCTGTATCTCTATTATGTTGGTGCGGCTTCGGAACTTTTAAATATCTTGATATATCTCGAGAACTACGCATCTGATCAAAAAATATCATAGAACATAAAAAGTAGGAAACTTAATTCTCTACAAAAAAGGTCTCTTAACATTTTGCCATAGCTCGCTTCGTTTCCGAGATATTTTCAGATTTATCTCAAGGGAAGGGGCCTGACGGACATATTTCGAGATATTTCTTCTTCTTGTTGTTCTTCTTCTGCACAGCTAAACTGGAAGTGGCATTTCCAGCTCGCAATAGTGCAGAGTTATCTCAAAGAAAGGGGCCACGGTGTTTCTGTATCTCTATTATGTTGGTGCGGCTTCGGAAGTTTTAAATATCTGGATATATCTCGAGAACTACGCATCTGATCAAAAAATATCATAGAACGTAAAAAGTAGGAAACTTAATTCTCTACAAAAAAGGTCTCTTAACATTTTGCCATAGCTCGCTTCGTGTCCGAGATATTTGCAGATTTATCTCAAAGGAAGGGGCTTGACGGACATATTTCGAGATATTTCTTCTTCTCGTTGTTCTTCTTCTGCACAGCTAAGCTGGAAGTGGCGTTTGCAGCTCGCAATAGTGCAGAGTTATCTCAAAGAAAGGGGCCACGGTGTTTCTGTATCTCTATTATGTTGGTGCGGCTTCGGAACTTTTAAATATCTTGATATATCTCGAGAACTACGCATCTGATCAAAAAATATCATAGAACATAGAAAGTAGGAAACTTAATTCTCTACAAAAAAGGTCTCTTAACATTTTGCCATAGCTCGCTTCGTTTCCGAGATATTTGCAGATTTATCTCGAGGGAAGGGGCCTGACGGACATATTTCGAGATATTTCTTCTTCTTGTTGTTCTTCTTCTGCACAGCTAAGCTGGAAGTGACATTTGCGGCTCGCACTAGTGCAGAGTTATCTCAAAGAAAGGGGCCACGGTGTTTCTGGATCTCTATTATGTTGGTGCGGCTTCGGAACTTTCAAATATCTCGATATATCTCGAAAACTACGCTTCTGATCAAAAAATATCATAGAACATAAATTGTAGGAAACATAATTCTCTACAAAAAAGGTCTCTTAACATTTTGCCATAGCTCGTTTCGTTTCCGAGATATTTGCAGATATATCTCAAGGGAAGGGGCCTGACGGACATATTTCGAGATATTTCTTCTTCTTGTTGTTCTTCTTCTGCACAGCTAAACTGGAAGTGGCATTTCCAGCTCGCAATAGTGCAGAGTTATCTCAAAGAAAGCGGCCACGGTGTTTCTGTACCTCTATTATGTTGGTGCAGCTTCGGAACTTTTAAATATCTTGATATATCTCGAGATCTACGCATCTGATCAAAAAATATCATAGAACATGAAAAGTAGGAAACTTAATTCTCTACAAAAAAGGTCTCTTAACATTTTGCCATAGCTCGCTTCGTTTCCGAGATATTTGCAGATTTATCTCAAGGGAAGGGGCCTAACGGACATATTTCGTGATATTTCTTCTTCTTGTTGTTCTTCTTCTGCACAGCTAAGCTGGAAGTGGCATTTGCAGCTCGCAATAGTGCAGAGTTATCTCAAAGAAAGGGGCCACGGTGTTTCTGTATCTCTATTATGTTGGTGCGGCTTCGGAACTTTTAAATATCTTGATATATCTCGAGAACAACGCATCTGATCAAAAAATATCATAGAACATAAAAAGTAGGAAACTTAATTCTCTACAACAAAGGTCTCTTAACATTTTGCCATAGCTCGCTTGGTTTCCGAGATATTTGCAGATTTATCTCAAGGGAAGGGGCCTGACGGACATATTTCGAGATATTTCTTCTTCTTGTTGTTCTTCTTCTGCACAGCTAAGCTGGAAGTGGCATTTGCAGCGCGCAATAGTGCAGAGTTATCTCAAAGAAAGGGGCCACGGTGTTTCTGTATCTCTATTATGTTGGTGCGGCTTCGGAACTTTTAAATATCTTGATATATCTCGAGAACTACGCATCTGATCAAAAAATATCATAGAACATAGAAAGTGGGAAACTTAATTCTCTACAAAAAACGTCTCTTAACATTTTGCCATAGCTCGCTTCGTTTCCGAGATATTTGCAGATTTATCTCAAGGGAAGGGGCCTGACGGACATATTTCGAGATATTTCTTCTTCTTGTTGTTCTTCTTCTGCACAGCTAAGCTGGAAGTGGCATTTGCAGCTCGCAATAGTGCAGAGTTATCGCAAAGAAAGGGGACACGGTGTTTCTGTATCTCTATTATGTTGCTGCGGCTTCGGAACTTTTAAATATCTTGATATATCTCGAGAACTA
This sequence comes from Osmia lignaria lignaria, assembly GCF_051020975.1. NCBI lineage: Eukaryota > Metazoa > Arthropoda > Insecta > Hymenoptera > Megachilidae > Osmia > Osmia lignaria. The sequence continues at coordinate 24,053,571 of NW_027478160.1, read as the reverse complement.
CGCATCTGATCAAAAAATACCATAGAACATAAAAAGTAGGAAACTTAATTCTCTACAAAAAAGGTCTCTTAACATTTTGCCATAGCTCGCTTCGTTTCCGAGATATTTGCAGATTTATCTCAAGGGAAGGGGCCTGACGGACATATTTCGAGATATTTCTCCTTCTTGTCGTTCTTCTTCTGCACAGCTAAGCTGGAAGTGGCGTTTGCGGCTCGCACTAGTGCAGAGTTATCTCGAAGAAAGGGGCCACGGTGTTTCTGTATCTCTATTATGTTGGTGCGGCTTCGGAACTTTTAAATATCTTGATATATCTCGAGAACTACGCATCTGATCAAAAAATATCATAGAACATAAAAAGTAGGAAACTTAATTCTCTACAAAAAAGGTCTCTTAACATTTTGCCATAGCTCGCTTCGTTTCCGAGATATTTGCAGATTTATCTCAAGGGAAGGGGCCTGACGGACATATTTCGAGATATTTCTTCTTCTTGTTGTTCTTCTTCTGCACAGCTAAACTGGAAGTGGCATTTCCAGCTCGCAATAGTGCAGAGTTATCTCAAAGAAAGGGGCCACGGTGTTTCTGTATCTCTATTATGTTGGTGCGGCTTCGGAAGTTTTAAATATCTGGATATATCTCGAGAACTACGCATCTGATCAAAAAATATCATAGAACGTAAAAAGTAGGAAACTTAATTCTCTACAAAAAAGGTCTCTTAACATTTTGCCATAGCTCGCTTCGTGTCCGAGATATTTGCAGATTTATCTCAAAGGAAGGGGCTTGACGGACATATTTCGAGATATTTCTTCTTCTCGTTGTTCTTCTTCTGCACAGCTAAGCTGGAAGTGGCGTTTGCAGCTCGCAATAGTGCAGAGTTATCTCAAAGAAAGGGGCCACGGTGTTTCTGTATCTCTATTATGTTGGTGCGGCTTCGGAACTTTTAAATATCTTGATATATCTCGAGAACTACGCATCTGATCAAAAAATATCATAGAACATAGAAAGTAGGAAACTTAATTCTCTACAAAAAAGGTCTCTTAACATTTTGCCATAGCTCGCTTCGTTTCCGAGATATTTGCAGATTTATCTCAAGGGAAGGGGCCTGACGGACATATTTCGAGATATTTCTTCTTCTTGTTGTTCTTCTTCTGCACAGCTAAGCTGGAAGTGGCATTTGCAGCTCGCAATAGTGCAGAGTTATCGCAAAGAAAGGGGGCACGGTGTTTCTGTATCTCTATTATGTTGCTGCGGCTTCGGAACTTTTAAATATCTTGATATATCTCGAGAACTACGCATCTGATCAAAAAATATCATAGAACATAAAAAGTAGGAAACTTAATTCTCAACAAGAAAGGTCTCTTAACATTTTGCCATAGCTCGCTTGGTTTCCGAGATATTTGCAGATTTATCTCAAGGGATGGGGCCTGACGGACATATTTCGAGATATTTCTTCTTCTTGTTGTTCTTCTTCTGCACAGCTAAGCTGGAAGTGGCATTTGCAGCTCGCAATAGTGCAGAGTTATCTCAAAGAAAGATGCCACGGTGTTTCTGTATCTCTATTATGTTGGTGCGGCTTCGGAACTTTTAAATATCTTGATATATCTCGAGAACTACGCATCTGATCAAAAAATATCATAGAACATAAAAAGTAGGAAACTTAATTCTCTACAAATAAGGTCTCTTAACATTTTGCCATAGCCCGCTTCGTTTCCGAGATATTTGCAGATTTATCTCAAGGGAAGGGGCCTGACGGACATATTTCGAGATATTTCTTCTTCTTGTTGTTCTTCTTCTGCACAGCTAAGCTGGAAGTGGCATTTGCAGCTCGCAATAGTGCAGAGTTATCTCAAAGAAAGGGGCCACGGTGTTTCTGTATCTCTATTATGTTGGTGCGGCTTCGGAACTTTTAAATATCTTGATATATCTCGAGAACAACGCATCTGATCAAAAAATATCATAGAACATAAATTGTAGGAAACATAATTCTCTACAAAAAAGGTCTCTTAACATTTTGCCATAGCTCGTTTCGTTTCCGAGATATTTGCAGATATATCTCAAGGGAAGGGGCCTGACGGACATATTTCGAGATATTTCTTCTTCTTGTTGTTCTTCTTCTGCACAGCTAAACTGGAAGTGGCATTTCCAGCTCGCAATAGTGCAGAGTTATCTCAAAGAAAGCGGCCACGGTGTTTCTGTACCTCTATTATGTTGGTGCAGCTTCGGAACTTTTAAATATCTTGATATATCTCGAGATCTACGCATCTGATCAAAAAATATCATGGAACATGAAAAGTAGGAAACTTAATTCTCTACAAAAAAGGTCTCTTAACATTTTGCCATAGCTCGCTTCGTTTCCGAGATATTTGCAGATTTATCTCAAGGGAAGGGGCCTAACGGACATATTTCGTGATATTTCTTCTTCTTGTTGTTCTTCTTCTGCACAGCTAAGCTGGAAGTGGCATTTGCAGCTCGCAATAGTGCAGAGTTATCTCAAAGAAAGGGGCCACGGTGTTTCTGTATCTCTATTATGTTGGTGCGGCTTCGGAACTTTTAAATATCTTGATATATCTCGAGAACAACGCATCTGATCAAAAAATATCATAGAACATAAAAAGTAGGAAACTTAATTCTCTACAACAAAGGTCTCTTAACATTTTGCCATAGCTCGCTTGGTTTCCGAGATATTTGCAGATTTATCTCAAGGGAAGGGGCCTGACGGACATATTTCGAGATATTTCTTCTTCTTGTTGTTCTTCTTCTGCACAGCTAAGCTGGAAGTGGCATTTGCAGCGCGCAATAGTGCAGAGTTATCTCAAAGAAAGGGGCCACGGTGTTTCTGTATCTCTATTATGTTGGTGCGGCTTCGGAACTTTTAAATATCTTGATATATCTCGAGAACAACGCATCTGATCAAAAAATATCATAGAACATAAAAAGTAGGAAACTTAATTCTCTACAACAAAGGTCTCTTAACATTTTGCCATAGCTCGCTTCGTTTCCGAGATATTTGCAGATTTATCTCGAGGGAAGGGGCCTGACCGACATATTTCGAGATATTTCTTCTTCTTGTTGTTCTTCTTCTGCACAGCTAAACTGGAAGTGGCATTTCCAGCTCGCAATAGTGCAGAGTTATCTCAAAGAAAGGGGCCACGGTGTTTCTGTATCTCTATTATGTTGGTGCGGCTTCGGAAGTTTTAAATATCTGGATATATCTCGAGAACTACGCATCTGATCAAAAAATATCATAGAACGTAAAAAGTAGGAAACTTAATTCTCTACAAAAAAGGTCTCTTAACATTTTGCCATAGCTCGCTTCGTGTCCGAGATATTTGCAGATTTATCTCAAAGGAAGGGGCTTGACGGACATATTTCGAGATATTTCTTCTTCTCGTTGTTCTTCTTCTGCACAGCTAAGCTGGAAGTGGCGTTTGCAGCTCGCAATAGTGCAGAGTTATCTCAAAGAAAGGGGCCACGGTGTTTCTGTATCTCTATTATGTTGGTGCGGCTTCGGAACTTTTAAATATCTTGATATATCTCGAGAACTACGCATCTGATCAAAAAATATCATAGAACATAGAAAGTAGGAAACTTAATTCTCTACAAAAAAGGTCTCTTAACATTTTGCCATAGCTCGCTTCGTTTCCGAGATATTTGCAGATTTATCTCAAGGGAAGGGGCCTGACGGACATATTTCGAGATATTTCTTCTTCTTGTTGTTCTTCTTCTGCACAGCTAAGCTGGAAGTGGCATTTGCAGCTCGCAATAGTGCAGAGTTATCGCAAAGAAAGGGGACACGGTGTTTCTGTATCTCTATTATGTTGCTGCGGCTTCGGAACTTTTAAATATCTTGATATATCTCGAGAACTACGCATCTGATCAAAAAATATCATAGAACATAAAAAGTAGGAAACTTAATTCTCAACAAGAAAGGTCTCTTAACATTTTGCCATAGCTCGCTTGGTTTCCGAGATATTTGCAGATTTATCTCAAGGGATGGGGCCTGACGGACATATTTCGAGATATTTCTTCTTCTTGTTCTTCTTCTTCTGCACAGCTAAGCTGGAAGTGGCATTTGCAGCTCGCAATAGTGCAGAGTTATCTCAAAGAAAGATGCCACGGTGTTTCTGTATCTCTATTATGTTGGTGCGGCTTCGGAACTTTTAAATATCTTGATATATCTCGAGAACTACGCATCTGATCAAAAAATATCATAGAACATAAAAAGTAGGAAACTTAATTCTCTACAAATAAGGTCTCTTAACATTTTGCCATAGCCCGCTTCGTTTCCGAGATATTTGCAGATTTATCTCAAGGGAAGGGGCCTGACGGACATATTTCGAGATATTTCTTCTTCTTGTTGTTCTTCTTCTGCACAGCTAAGCTGGAAGTGGCATTTGCAGCTCGCAATAGTGCAGAGTTATCTCAAAGAAAGGGGCCACGGTGTTTCTGTATCTCTATTATGTTGGTGCGGCTTCGGAACTTTTAAATATCTTGATATATCTCGAGAACAACGCATCTGATCAAAAAATATCATAGAACATAAATTGTAGGAAACATAATTCTCTACAAAAAAGGTCTCTTAACATTTTGCCATAGCTCGTTTCGTTTCCGAGATATTTGCAGATATATCTCAAGGGAAGGGGCCTGACGGACATATTTCGAGATATTTCTTCTTCTTGTTGTTCTTCTTCTGCACAGCTAAACTGGAAGTGGCATTTCCAGCTCGCAATAGTGCAGAGTTATCTCAAAGAAAGCGGCCACGGTGTTTCTGTACCTCTATTATGTTGGTGCAGCTTCGGAACTTTTAAATATCTTGATATATCTCGAGATCTACGCATCTGATCAAAAAATATCATAGAACATGAAAAGTAGGAAACTTAATTCTCTACAAAAAAGGTCTCTTAACATTTTGCCATAGCTCGCTTCGTTTCCGAGATATTTGCAGATTTATCTCAAGGGAAGGGGCCTAACGGACATATTTCGTGATATTTCTTCTTCTTGTTGTTCTTCTTCTGCACAGCTAAGCTGGAAGTGGCATTTGCAGCTCGCAATAGTGCAGAGTTATCTCAAAGAAAGGGGCCACGGTGTTTCTGTATCTCTATTATGTTGGTGCGGCTTCGGAACTTTTAAATATCTTGATATATCTCGAGAACAACGCATCTGATCAAAAAATATCATAGAACATAAAAAGTAGGAAACTTAATTCTCTACAACAAAGGTCTCTTAACATTTTGCCATAGCTCGCTTGGTTTCCGAGATATTTGCAGATTTATCTCAAGGGAAGGGGCCTGACGGACATATTTCGAGATATTTCTTCTTCTTGTTGTTCTTCTTCTGCACAGCTAAGCTGGAAGTGGCATTTGCAGCGCGCAATAGTGCAGAGTTATCTCAAAGAAAGGGGCCACGGTGTTTCTGTATCTCTATTATGTTGGTGCGGCTTCGGAACTTTTAAATATCTTGATATATCTCGAGAACAACGCATCTGATCAAAAAATATCATAGAACATAAAAAGTAGGAAACTTAATTCTCTACAACAAAGGTCTCTTAACATTTTGCCATAGCTCGCTTCGTTTCCGAGATATTTGCAGATTTATCTCGAGGGAAGGGGCCTGACCGACATATTTCGAGATATTTCTTCTTCTTGTTGTTCTTCTTCTGCACAGCTAAGCTGGAAGTGGCATTTGCGGCTCGCACTAGTGCAGAGTTATCTCAAAGAAAGGGGCCACGGTGTTTCTGGATCTCTATTATGTTGGTGCGGCTTCGGAACTTTTAAATATCTCGATATATCTCGAAAACTACGCTTCTGATCAAAAAATATCATAGAACATAAATTGTAGGAAACATAATTCTCTACAAAAAAGGTCTCTTAACATTTTGCCATAGCTCGTTTCGTTTCCGAGATATTTGCAGATATATCTCAAGGGAAGGGGCCTGACGGACATATTTCGAGATATTTCTTCTTCTTGTTGTTCTTCTTCTGCACAGCTAAACTGGAAGTGGCATTTCCAGCTCGCAATAGTGCAGAGTTATCTCAAAGAAAGGGGCCACGGTGTTTCTGTATCTCTATTATGTTGGTGCGGCTTCGGAACTTTTAAATATCTTGATATATCTCGAGAACTACGCATCTGATCAAAAAATATCATAGAACATAAAAAGTAGGAAACTTAATTCTCTACAAAAAAGGTCTCTTAACATTATGCCATAGCTCGCTTCGTTTCCGAGATATTTGCTGATTTATCTCAAGGGAAGGGGCCTGACGGACATATTTCGAGATATTTCTTCTTCTTGTTGTTCTTCTTCTGCACAGCTAAACTGGAAGTGGCATTTCCAGCTCGCAATAGTGCAGAGTTATCTCAAAGAAAGGGTCCACGGTGTTTCTGTATCTCTATTATGTTGGTGCGGCTTCGGAACTTTTAAATATCTTGATATATCTCGAGAACTACGCATCTGATCAAAAAATATCATAGAACATAAAAAGTAGGAAACTTAATTCTCTACAAGAAAGGTCTCTTAACATTTTGCCATACCTCGCTTCGTTTACGAGATATTTGCAGATTTATCTCAAGGGATGGGGCCTGACGGACATATTTCGAGATATTTCTTCTTCTTGTTGTTCTTCTTCTGCACAGCTAAGCTGGAAGTGACATTTGCGGCTCGCACTAGTGCAGAGTTATCTCAAAGAAAGGGGCCACGGTGTTTCTGGATCTCTATTATGTTGGTGCGGCTTCGGAACTTTTAAATATCTCGATATATCTCGAAAACTACGCTTCTGATCAAAAAATATCATAGAACATAAATTGTAGGAAACATAATTCTCTACAAAAAAGGTCTCTTAACATTTTGCCATAGCTCGTTTCGTTTCCGAGATATTTGCAGATATATCTCAAGGGAAGGGGCCTGACGGACATATTTCGAGATATTTCTTCTTCTTGTTGTTCTTCTTCTGCACATCTAAGCTGGAAGTGGCATTTGCAGCTCGCAATAGTGCAGAGTTATCTCAAAGAAAGCGGCCACGGTGTTTCTGTACCTCTATTATGTTGGTGCAGCTTCGGAACTTTTAAATATCTTGATATATCTCGAGATCTACGCATCTGATCAAAAAATATCATAGAACATGAAAAGTAGGAAACTTAATTCTCTACAAAAAAGGTCTCTTAACATTTTGCCATAGCTCGCTTCGTTTCCGAGATATTTGCAGATTTATCTCAAGGGAAGGGGCCTAACGGACATATTTCGTGATATTTCTTCTTCTTGTTGTTCTTCTTCTGCACAGCTAAGCTGGAAGTGGCATTTGCAGCTCGCAATAGTGCAGAGTTATCTCAAAGAAAGGGGCCACGGTGTTTCTGTATCTCTATTATGTTGGTGCGGCTTCGGAACTTTTAAATATCTTGATATATCTCGAGAACAACGCATCTGATCAAAAAATATCATAGAACATAAAAAGTAGGAAACTTAATTCTCTACAACAAAGGTCTCTTAACATTTTGCCATAGCTCGCTTCGTTTCCGAGATATTTGCTGATTTATCTCAAGGGAAGGGGCCTGACGGACATATTTCGAGATATTTCTTCTTCTTGTTGTTCTTCTTCTGCACAGCTAAACTGGAAGTGGCATTTCCAGCTCGCAATAGTGCAGAGTTATCTCAAAGAAAGCGGCCACGGTGTTTCTGTACCTCTATTATGTTGGTGCAGCTTCGGAACTTTTAAATATCTTGATATATCTCGAGATCTACGCATCTGATCAAAAAATATCATAGAACATGAAAAGTAGGAAACTTAATTCTCTACAAAAAAGGTCTCTTAACATTTTGCCATAGCTCGCTTCGTTTCCGAGATATTTGCAGATTTATCTCAAGGGAAGGGGCCTAACGGACATATTTCGTGATATTTCTTCTTCTTGTTGTTCTTCTTCTGCACAGCTAAGCTGGAAGTGGCATTTGCAGCTCGCAATAGTGCAGAGTTATCTCAAAGAAAGGGGCCACGGTGTTTCTGTATCTCTATTATGTTGGTGCGGCTTCGGAACTTTTAAATATCTTGATATATCTCGAGAACAACGCATCTGATCAAAAAATATCATAGAACATAAAAAGTAGGAAACTTAATTCTCTACAACAAAGGTCTCTTAACATTTTGCCATAGCTCGCTTGGTTTCCGAGATATTTGCAGATTTATCTCAAGGGAAGGGGCCTGACGGACATATTTCGAGATATTTCTCCTTCTTGTCGTTCTTCTTCTGCACAGCTAAGCTGGAAGTGGCGTTTGCGGCTCGCACTAGTGCAGAGTTATCTCGAAGAAAGGGGCCACGGTGTTTCTGTATCTCTATTATGTTGGTGCGGCTTCGGAACTTTTAAATATCTTGATATATCTCGAGAACTACGCATCTGATCAAAAAATATCATAGAACATAAAAAGTAGGAAACTTAATTCTCTACAAAAAAGGTCTCTTAACATTTTGCCATAGCTCGCTTCGTTTCCGAGATATTTGCAGATTTATCTCAAGGGAAGGGGCCTGACGGACATATTTCGAGATATTTCTTCTTCTTGTTGTTCTTCTTCTGCACAGCTAAACTGGAAGTGGCATTTCCAGCTCGCAATAGTGCAGAGTTATCTCAAAGAAAGGGGCCACGGTGTTTCTGTATCTCTATTATGTTGGTGCGGCTTCGGAAGTTTTAAATATCTGGATATATCTCGAGAACTACGCATCTGATCAAAAAATATCATAGAACGTAAAAAGTAGGAAACTTAATTCTCTACAAAAAAGGTCTCTTAACATTTTGCCATAGCTCGCTTCGTGTCCGAGATATTTGCAGATTTATCTCAAAGGAAGGGGCTTGACGGACATATTTCGAGATATTTCTTCTTCTCGTTGTTCTTCTTCTGCACAGCTAAGCTGGAAGTGGCGTTTGCAGCTCGCAATAGTGCAGAGTTATCTCAAAGAAAGGTGCCACGGTGTTTCTGTATCTCTATTATGTTGGTGCGGCTTCGGAACTTTTAAATATCTTGATATATCTCGAGAACTACGCATCTGATCAAAAAATATCATAGAACATAGAAAGTAGGAAACTTAATTCTCTACAAAAAAGGTCTCTTAACATTTTGCCATAGCTCGCTTCGTTTCCGAGATATTTGCAGATTTATCTCAAGGGAAGGGGCCTGACGGACATATTTCGAGATATTTCTTCTTCTTGTTGTTCTTCTTCTGCACAGCTAAGCTGGAAGTGGCATTTGCAGCTCGCAATAGTGCAGAGTTATCGCAAAGAAAGGGGACACGGTGTTTCTGTATCTCTATTATGTTGCTGCGGCTTCGGAACTTTTAAATATCTTGATATATCTCGAGAACTACGCATCTGATCAAAAAATATCATAGAACATAAAAAGTAGGAAACTTAATTCTCAACAAGAAAGGTCTCTTAACATTTTGCCATAGCTCGCTTGGTTTCCGAGATATTTGCAGATTTATCTCAAGGGATGGGGCCTGACGGACATATTTCGAGATATTTCTTCTTCTTGTTGTTCTTCTTCTGCACAGCTAAGCTGGAAGTGGCATTTGCAGCTCGCAATAGTGCAGAGTTATCTCAAAGAAAGATGCCACGGTGTTTCTGTATCTCTATTATGTTGGTGCGGCTTCGGAACTTTTAAATATCTTGATATATCTCGAGAACTACGCATCTGATCAAAAAATATCATAGAACATAAAAAGTAGGAAACTTAATTCTCTACAAATAAGGTCTCTTAACATTTTGCCATAGCCCGCTTCGTTTCCGAGATATTTGCAGATTTATCTCAAGGGAAGGGGCCTGACGGACATATTTCGAGATATTTCTTCTTCTTGTTGTTCTTCTTCTGCACAGCTAAGCTGGAAGTGGCATTTGCAGCTCGCAATAGTGCAGAGTTATCTCAAAGAAAGGGGCCACGGTGTTTCTGTATCTCTATTATGTTGGTGCGGCTTCGGAACTTTTAAATATCTTGATATATCTCGAGAACAACGCATCTGATCAAAAAATATCATAGAACATAAATTGTAGGAAACATAATTCTCTACAAAAAAGGTCTCTTAACATTTTGCCATAGCTCGTTTCGTTTCCGAGATATTTGCAGATATATCTCAAGGGAAGGGGCCTGACGGACATATTTCGAGATATTTCTTCTTCTTGTTGTTCTTCTTCTGCACAGCTAAACTGGAAGTGGCATTTCCAGCTCGCAATAGTGCAGAGTTATCTCAAAGAAAGCGGCCACGGTGTTTCTGTACCTCTATTATGTTGGTGCAGCTTCGGAACTTTTAAATATCTTGATATATCTCGAGATCTACGCATCTGATCAAAAAATATCATGGAACATGAAAAGTAGGAAACTTAATTCTCTACAAAAAAGGTCTCTTAACATTTTGCCATAGCTCGCTTCGTTTCCGAGATATTTGCAGATTTATCTCAAGGGAAGGGGCCTAACGGACATATTTCGTGATATTTCTTCTTCTTGTTGTTCTTCTTCTGCACAGCTAAGCTGGAAGTGGCATTTGCAGCTCGCAATAGTGCAGAGTTATCTCAAAGAAAGGGGCCACGGTGTTTCTGTATCTCTATTATGTTGGTGCGGCTTCGGAACTTTTAAATATCTTGATATATCTCGAGAACAACGCATCTGATCAAAAAATATCATAGAACATAAAAAGTAGGAAACTTAATTCTCTACAACAAAGGTCTCTTAACATTTTGCCATAGCTCGCTTGCTTTCCGAGATATTTGCAGATTTATCTCAAGGGAAGGGGCCTGACGGACATATTTCGAGATATTTCTTCTTCTTGTTGTTCTTCTTCTGCACAGCTAAGCTGGAAGTGGCATTTGCAGCGCGCAATAGTGCAGAGTTATCTCAAAGAAAGGGGCCACGGTGTTTCTGTATCTCTATTATGTTGGTGCGGCTTCGGAACTTTTAAATATCTTGATATATCTCGAGAACAACGCATCTGATCAAAAAATATCATAGAACATAAAAAGTAGGAAACTTAATTCTCTACAACAAAGGTCTCTTAACATTTTGCCATAGCTCGCTTCGTTTCCGAGATATTTGCAGATTTATCTCGAGGGAAGGGGCCTGACCGACATATTTCGAGATATTTCTTCTTCTTGTTGTTCTTCTTCTGCACAGCTAAACTGGAAGTGGCATTTCCAGCTCGCAATAGTGCAGAGTTATCTCAAAGAAAGGGGCCACGGTGTTTCTGTATCTCTATTATGTTGGTGCGGCTTCGGAAGTTTTAAATATCTGGATATATCTCGAGAACTACGCATCTGATCAAAAAATATCATAGAACGTAAAAAGTAGGAAACTTAATTCTCTACAAAAAAGGTCTCTTAACATTTTGCCATAGCTCGCTTCGTGTCCGAGATATTTGCAGATTTATCTCAAAGGAAGGGGCTTGACGGACATATTTCGAGATATTTCTTCTTCTCGTTGTTCTTCTTCTGCACAGCTAAGCTGGAAGTGGCGTTTGCAGCTCGCAATAGTGCAGAGTTATCTCAAAGAAAGGGGCCACGGTGTTTCTGTATCTCTATTATGTTGGTGCGGCTTCGGAACTTTTAAATATCTTGATATATCTCGAGAACTACGCATCTGATCAAAAAATATCATAGAACATAGAAAGTAGGAAACTTAATTCTCTACAAAAAAGGTCTCTTAACATTTTGCCATAGCTCGCTTCGTTTCCGAGATATTTGCAGATTTATCTCAAGGGAAGGGGCCTGACGGACATATTTCGAGATATTTCTTCTTCTTGTTGTTCTTCTTCTGCACAGCTAAGCTGGAAGTGGCATTTGCAGCTCGCAATAGTGCAGAGTTATCGCAAAGAAAGGGGACACGGTGTTTCTGTATCTCTATTATGTTGCTGCGGCTTCGGAACTTTTAAATATCTTGATATATCTCGAGAACTACGCATCTGATCAAAAAATATCATAGAACATAAAAAGTAGGAAACTTAATTCTCAACAAGAAAGGTCTCTTAACATTTTGCCATAGCTCGCTTGGTTTCCGAGATATTTGCAGATTTATCTCAAGGGATGGGGCCTGACGGACATATTTCGAGATATTTCTTCTTCTTGTTCTTCTTCTTCTGCACAGCTAAGCTGGAAGTGGCATTTGCAGCTCGCAATAGTGCAGAGTTATCTCAAAGAAAGATGCCACGGTGTTTCTGTATCTCTATTATGTTGGTGCGGCTTCGGAACTTTTAAATATCTTGATATATCTCGAGAACTACGCATCTGATCAAAAAATATCATAGAACATAAAAAGTAGGAAACTTAATTCTCTACAAATAAGGTCTCTTAACATTTTGCCATAGCCCGCTTCGTTTCCGAGATATTTGCAGATTTATCTCAAGGGAAGGGGCCTGACGGACATATTTCGAGATATTTCTTCTTCTTGTTGTTCTTCTTCTGCACAGCTAAGCTGGAAGTGGCATTTGCAGCTCGCAATAGTGCAGAGTTATCTCAAAGAAAGGGGCCACGGTGTTTCTGTATCTCTATTATGTTGGTGCGGCTTCGGAACTTTTAAATATCTTGATATATCTCGAGAACAACGCATCTGATCAAAAAATATCATAGAACATAAATTGTAGGAAACATAATTCTCTACAAAAAAGGTCTCTTAACATTTTGCCATAGCTCGTTTCGTTTCCGAGATATTTGCAGATATATCTCAAGGGAAGGGGCCTGACGGACATATTTCGAGATATTTCTTCTTCTTGTTGTTCTTCTTCTGCACAGCTAAACTGGAAGTGGCATTTCCAGCTCGCAATAGTGCAGAGTTATCTCAAAGAAAGCGGCCACGGTGTTTCTGTACCTCTATTATGTTGGTGCAGCTTCGGAACTTTTAAATATCTTGATATATCTCGAGATCTACGCATCTGATCAAAAAATATCATAGAACATGAAAAGTAGGAAACTTAATTCTCTACAAAAAAGGTCTCTTAACATTTTGCCATAGCTCGCTTCGTTTCCGAGATATTTGCAGATTTATCTCAAGGGAAGGGGCCTAACGGACATATTTCGTGATATTTCTTCTTCTTGTTGTTCTTCTTCTGCACAGCTAAGCTGGAAGTGGCATTTGCAGCTCGCAATAGTGCAGAGTTATCTCAAAGAAAGGGGCCACGGTGTTTCTGTATCTCTATTATGTTGGTGCGGCTTCGGAACTTTTAAATATCTTGATATATCTCGAGAACAACGCATCTGATCAAAAAATATCATAGAACATAAAAAGTAGGAAACTTAATTCTCTACAACAAAGGTCTCTTAACATTTTGCCATAGCTCGCTTGGTTTCCGAGATATTTGCAGATTTATCTCAAGGGAAGGGGCCTGACGGACATATTTCGAGATATTTCTTCTTCTTGTTGTTCTTCTTCTGCACAGCTAAGCTGGAAGTGGCATTTGCAGCGCGCAATAGTGCAGAGTTATCTCAAAGAAAGGGGCCACGGTGTTTCTGTATCTCTATTATGTTGGTGCGGCTTCGGAACTTTTAAATATCTTGATATATCTCGAGAACAACGCATCTGATCAAAAAATATCATAGAACATAAAAAGTAGGAAACTTAATTCTCTACAACAAAGGTCTCTTAACATTTTGCCATAGCTCGCTTCGTTTCCGAGATATTTGCAGATTTATCTCGAGGGAAGGGGCCTGACCGACATATTTCGAGATATTTCTTCTTCTTGTTGTTCTTCTTCTGCACAGCTAAGCTGGAAGTGGCATTTGCGGCTCGCACTAGTGCAGAGTTATCTCAAAGAAAGGGGCCACGGTGTTTCTGGATCTCTATTATGTTGGTGCGGCTTCGGAACTTTTAAATATCTCGATATATCTCGAAAACTACGCTTCTGATCAAAAAATATCATAGAACATAAATTGTAGGAAACATAATTCTCTACAAAAAAGGTCTCTTAACATTTTGCCATAGCTCGTTTCGTTTCCGAGATATTTGCAGATATATCTCAAGGGAAGGGGCCTGACGGACATATTTCGAGATATTTCTTCTTCTTGTTGTTCTTCTTCTGCACAGCTAAACTGGAAGTGGCATTTCCAGCTCGCAATAGTGCAGAGTTATCTCAAAGAAAGGGGCCACGGTGTTTCTGTATCTCTATTATGTTGGTGCGGCTTCGGAACTTTTAAATATCTTGATATATCTCGAGAACTACGCATCTGATCAAAAAATATCATAGAACATAAAAAGTAGGAAACTTAATTCTCTACAAAAAAGGTCTCTTAACATTATGCCATAGCTCGCTTCGTTTCCGAGATATTTGCTGATTTATCTCAAGGGAAGGGGCCTGACGGACATATTTCGAGATATTTCTTCTTCTTGTTGTTCTTCTTCTGCACAGCTAAACTGGAAGTGGCATTTCCAGCTCGCAATAGTGCAGAGTTATCTCAAAGAAAGGGTCCACGGTGTTTCTGTATCTCTATTATGTTGGTGCGGCTTCGGAACTTTTAAATATCTTGATATATCTCGAGAACTACGCATCTGATCAAAAAATATCATAGAACATAAAAAGTAGGAAACTTAATTCTCTACAAGAAAGGTCTCTTAACATTTTGCCATACCTCGCTTCGTTTACGAGATATTTGCAGATTTATCTCAAGGGATGGGGCCTGACGGACATATTTCGAGATATTTCTTCTTCTTGTTGTTCTTCTTCTGCACAGCTAAGCTGGAAGTGACATTTGCGGCTCGCACTAGTGCAGAGTTATCTCAAAGAAAGGGGCCACGGTGTTTCTGGATCTCTATTATGTTGGTGCGGCTTCGGAACTTTTAAATATCTTGATATATCTCGAGAACAACGCATCTGATCAAAAAATATCATAGAACATAAAAAGTAGGAAACTTAATTCTCTACAACAAAGGTCTCTTAACATTTTGCCATAGCTCGCTTCGTTTCCGAGATATTTGCAGATTTATCTCAAGGGAAGGGGCCTGACGGACATATTTCGAGATATTTCTTCTTCTTGTTGTTCTTCTTCTGCACAGCTAAACTGGAAGTGGCATTTCCAGCTCGCAATAGTGCAGAGTTATCTCAAAGAAAGGGGCCACGGTGTTTCTGTATCTCTATTATGTTGGTGCGGCTTCGGAAGTTTTAAATATCTGGATATATCTCGAGAACTACGCATCTGATCAAAAAATATCATAGAACGTAAAAAGTAGGAAACTTAATTCTCTACAAAAAAGGTCTCTTAACATTTTGCCATAGCTCGCTTCGTGTCCGAGATATTTGCAGATTTATCTCAAAGGAAGGGGCTTGACGGACATATTTCGAGATATTTCTTCTTCTCGTTGTTCTTCTTCTGCACAGCTAAGCTGGAAGTGGCGTTTGCAGCTCGCAATAGTGCAGAGTTATCTCAAAGAAAGGGGCCACGGTGTTTCTGTATCTCTATTATGTTGGTGCGGCTTCGGAACTTTTAAATATCTTGATATATCTCGAGAACTACGCATCTGATCAAAAAATATCATAGAACATAGAAAGTAGGAAACTTAATTCTCTACAAAAAAGGTCTCTTAACATTTTGCCATAGCTCGCTTCGTTTCCGAGATATTTGCAGATTTATCTCAAGGGAAGGGGCCAGACGGACATATTTCGAGATATTTCTTCTTCTTGTTGTTCTTCTTCTGCACAGCTAAGCTGGAAGTGGCATTTGCAGCTCGCAATAGTGCAGAGTTATCGCAAAGAAAGGGGACACGGTGTTTCTGTATCTCTATTATGTTGCTGCGGCTTCGGAACTTTTAAATATCTTGATATATCTCGAGAACAACGCATCTGATCAAAAAATATCATAGAACATAAAAAGTAGGAAACTTAATTCTCTACAACAAAGGTCTCTTAACATTTTGCCATAGCTCGCTTCGTTTCCGAGATATTTGCTGATTTATCTCAAGGGAAGGGGCCTGACGGACATATTTCGAGATATTTCTTCTTCTTGTTGTTCTTCTTCTGCACAGCTAAGCTGGAAGTGGCATTTGCGGCTCGCACTAGTGCAGAGTTATCTCAAAGAAAGGGGCCACGGTGTTTCTGGATCTCTATTATGTTGGTGCGGCTTCGGAACTTTTAAATATCTCGATATATCTCGAAAACTACGCTTCTGATCAAAAAATATCATATAACATAAATTGTAGGAAACATAATTCTCTACAAAAAAGGTCTCTTAACATTTTGCCATACCTCGTTTCGTTTCCGAGATATTTGCAGATATATCTCAAGGGAAGGGGCCTGACGGACATATTTCGAGATATTTCTTCTTCTTGTTGTTCTTCTTCTGCACAGCTAAACTGGAAGTGGCATTTCCAGCTCGCAATAGTGCAGAGTTATCTCAAAGAAAGGGGCCACGGTGTTTCTGTATCTCTATTATGTTGGTGCGGCTTCGGAACTTTTAAATATCTTGATATATCTCGAGAACTACGCATCTGATCAAAAAATATCATAGAACATAAAAAGTAGGAAACTTAATTCTCTACAAAAAAGGTCTCTTAACATTATGCCATAGCTCGCTTCGTTTCCGAGATATTTGCTGATTTATCTCAAGGGAAGGGGCCTGACGGACATATTTCGAGATATTTCTTCTTCTTGTTGCTCTTCTTCTGCACAGCTAAACTGGAAGTGGCATTTCCAGCTCGCAATAGTGCAGAGTTATCTCAAAGAAAGGGGCCACGGTGTTTCTGTATCTCTATTATGTTGGTGCGGCTTCGAAACTTTTAAATATCTTGATATATCTCGAGAACTACGCATCTGATCAAAAAATATCATAGAACATAAAAAGTAGGAAACTTAATTCTCTACAAATAAGGTCTCTTAACATTTTGCCATAGCTCGCTTCGTTTCGGAGATATTTGCAGATTTATCTGAAGGGAAGGGGCCTGACGGACATATTTCGAGATATTTCTTCTTCTTGTTGTTCTTCTTCTGCACAGCTAAGCTGGAAGTGGCATTTCCAGCTCGCAATAGTGCAGAGTTATCTCAAAGAAAGGGGCCACGGTGTTTCTGTATCTCTATTATGTTGGTGCGGCTTCGGAACTTTTAAATATCTTGATATATCTCGAGAACTACGCATCTGATCAAAAAATATCATAGAACATAAAAAGTAGGAAACTTAATTCTCTACAAATAAGGTCTCTTAACATTTTGCCATAGCTCGCTTCGTTTCGGAGATATTTGCAGATTTATCTCAAGGGAAGGGGCCTGACGGACATATTTCGAGATATTTCTTCTTCTTGTTGTTCTTCTTCTGCACAGCTAAGCTGGAAGTGGCATTTGCAGCTCGCAATAATGCAGAGTTATCTCAAAGAAAGGGTCCACGGTGTTTCTGTATCTCTATTATGTTGGTGCGGCTTCGGAACTTTTAAATATCTTGATATATCTCGAGAACTACGCATCTGATCAAAAAATATCATAGAACATAAAAAGTAGGAAACCTAATTCTCTACAAGAAAGGTCTCTTAACATTTTGCCATAGCTCGCTTCGTTTCCGAGATATTTGCAGATTTATCTCAAGGGATGGGGCCTGACGGACATATTTCGAGATATTTCTTCTTCTTGTTGTTCTTCTTCTGCACATCTAAGCTGGAAGTGGCATTTGCAGCTCGCAATAGTGCAGAGTTATCTCAAAGAAAGCGGCCACGGTGTTTCTGTACCTCTATTATGTTGGTGCAGCTTCGGAACTTTTAAATATCTCGATATATCTCGAAAACTACGCTTCTGATCAAAAAATATCATAGAACATAAATTGTAGGAAACATAATTCTCTACAAAAAAGGTCTCTTAACATTTTGCCATAGCTCGTTTCGTTTCCGAGATATTTGCAGATATATCTCAAGGGAAGGGGCCTGACGGACATATTTCGAGATATTTCTTCTTCTTGTTGTTCTTCTTCTGCACAGCTAAACTGGAAGTGGCATTTCCAGCTCGCAATAGTGCAGAGTTATCTCAAAGAAAGGGGCCACGGTGTTTCTGTATCTCTATTATGTTGGTGCGGCTTCGGAACTTTTAAATATCTTGATATATCTCGAGAACTACGCATCTGATCAAAAAATATCATAGAACATAAAAAGTAGGAAACTTAATTCTCTACAAGAAAGGTCTCTTAACATTTTGCCATAGCTCGCTTCGTTTCCGAGATATTTGCAGATTTATCTCGAGGGAAGGGGCCTGACGGACATATTTCGAGTTATTTCTTCTTCTTGTTGTTCTTCTTCTGCACAGCTAAGCTGGAAGTGGCATTTGCGGCTCGCACTAGTGCAGAGTTATCTCAAAGAAAGGGGCCACGGTGTTTCTGGATCTCTATTATGTTGGTGCGGCTTCGGAACTTTTAAATATCTCGATATATCTCGAAAACTACGCTTCTGATCAAAAAATATCATAGAACATAAATTGTAGGAAACATAATTCTCTACAAAAAAGGTCTCTTAACATTTTGCCATAGCTCGTTTCGTTTCCGAGATATTTGCAGATATATCTCAAGGGAAGGGGCCTGACGGACATATTTCGAGATATTTCTTCTTGTTGTTGTTCTTCTTCTGCACAGCTAAACTGGAAGTGGCATTTCCAGCTCGCAATAGTGCAGAGTTATCTCAAAGAAAGGGGCCACGGTGTTTCTGTATCTCTATTATGTTGGTGCGGCTTCGGAACTTTTAAATATCTTGATATATCTCGAGAACTACGCATCTGATCAAAAAATATCATAGAACATAAAAAGTAGGAAACTTAATTCTCTACAAATAAGGTCTCTTAACATTTTGCCATAGCTCGCTTCGTTTCGGAGATATTTGCAGATTTATCTCAAGGGAAGGGGCCTGACGGACATATTTCGAGATATTTCTTCTTCTTGTTGTTCTTCTTCTGCACAGCTAAGCTGGAAGTGGCATTTGCGGCTCGCACTAGTGCAGAGTTATCTGAAAGAAAGGGGCCACGGTGTTTCTGTATCTCTATTATGTTGGTGCGGCTTCGGAACTTTTAAATATCTCGATATATCTCGGAAACTACGCTTCTGATCAAAAAATATCATAGAACATAAATTGTAGGAAACATAATTCTCCACAAAAAAGGTCTCTCAACATTTTGCCATAGCTCGTTTCGTTTCCGAGATATTTGCAGATATATCTCAAGGGAAGGGGCCTGACGGACATATTTCGAGATATTTCTTCTTCTTGTTGTTCTTCTTCTGCACAGCTAAGCTGGAAGTGGCATTTGCGGCTCGCACTAGTGCAGAGTTATCTCAAAGAAAGGGGCCACGGTGTTTCTGGATCTCTATTATGTTGGTGCGGCTTCGGAACTTTTAAATATCTCGATATATCTCGAAAACTACGCTTCTGATCAAAAAATATCATAGAACATAAATTGTAGGAAACATAATTCTCTACAAAAAAGGTCTCTTAACATTTTGCCATAGCTCGTTTCGTTTCCGAGATATTTGCAGATATATCTCAAGGGAAGGGGCCTGACGGACATATTTCGAGATATTTCTTCTTGTTGTTGTTCTTCTTCTGCACAGCTAAACTGGAAGTGGCATTTCCAGCTCGCAATAGTGCAGAGTTATCTCAAAGAAAGGGGCCACGGTGTTTCTGTATCTCTATTATGTTGGTGCGGCTTCGGAACTTTTAAATATCTTGATATATCTCGAGAACTACGCATCTGATCAAAAAATATCATAGAACATAAAAAGTAGGAAACTTAATTCTCTACAAATAAGGTCTCTTAACATTTTGCCATAGCTCGCTTCGTTTCGGAGATATTTGCAGATTTATCTCAAGGGAAGGGGCCTGACGGACATATTTCGAGATATTTCTTCTTCTTGTTGTTCTTCTTCTGCACAGCTAAGCTGGAAGTGGCATTTGCGGCTCGCACTAGTGCAGAGTTATCTGAAAGAAAGGGGCCACGGTGTTTCTGTATCTCTATTATGTTGGTGCGGCTTCGGAACTTTTAAATATCTCGATATATCTCGGAAACTACGCTTCTGATCAAAAAATATCATAGAACATAAATTGTAGGAAACATAATTCTCCACAAAAAAGGTCTCTCAACATTTTGCCATAGCTCGTTTCGTTTCCGAGATATTTGCAGATATATCTCAAGGGAAGGGGCCTGACGGACATATTTCGAGATATTTCTTCTTCTTGTTGTTCTTCTTCTGCACAGCTAAGCTGGAAGTGGCATTTGCGGCTCGCACTAGTGCAGAGTTATCTGAAAGAAAGGGGCCACGGTGTTTCTGGATCTCTATTATGTTGGTGCGGCTTCGGAACTTTTAAATATCTCGATATATCTCGAAAACTACGCTTCTGATCAAAAAATATCATAGAACATAAATTGTAGGAAACATAATTCTCTACAAATAAGGTCTCTTAACATTTTGCCATAGCTCGCTTCGTTTCGGAGATATTTGCAGATTTATCTCAAGGGAAGGGGCCTGACGGACATATTTCGAGATATTTCTTCTTCTTGTTGTTCTTCTTCTGCACAGCTAAGCTGGAAGTGGCATTTGCGGCTCGCACTAGTGCAGAGTTATCTGAAAGAAAGGGGCCACGGTGTTTCTGTATCTCTATTATGTTGGTGCGGCTTCGGAACTTTTAAATATCTCGATATATCTCGGAAACTACGCTTCTGATCAAAAAATATCATAGAACATAAATTGTAGGAAACATAATTCTCTACAAAAAAGGTCTCTCAACATTTTGCCATAGCTCGTTTCGTTTCCGAGATATTTGCAGATATATCTCAAGGGAAGGGGCCTGACGGACATATTTCGAGATATTTCTTCTTCTTGTTGTTCTTCTTCTGCACAGCTAAACTGGAAGTGGCGTTTCCAGCTCGCAATAGCGCAGAGTTATCTGAAAGAAAGGGGCCACGGTGTTGCTGTATCTCTATTATGTTGGTGCGGCTTCGGAACTTTTAAATACCTTGATATATCTCGAGAACTAAGCATCTGATCAAAAAATATCAAAGAACATAAAAAGTAGGAAACTTAATTCTCTACAAAAAAGGTCTCTTAACATTTTGCCATAGCTCGCTTCGTTTCCGAGATATTTGCAGATTTATCTCGAGGGAAGGGGCCTGACGGACATATTTCGAGATATTTCTTCTTCTTGTTGTTCTTCTTCTGCACAGCTAAGCTGGAAGTGGCTTTTGCGGCTCGCACTAGTGCAAAGTTATCTCAAAGAAAGGGGCCACGGTGTTTCTGTATCTCTATTATGTTGGTGCGGCTTCGGAACTTTTAAATATCTCGATATATCTCGAGAACTACGCATCTGATCAAAAAATATCATAGAACATAAAAAGTAGGAAACTTAATTCTCTACAAAAAAGGTCTCTTAACATTTTGCCATAGCTCGCTTCGTTTCCGAGATATTTGCAGATTTATCTCAAGGGAAGGGGCCTGACGGACATATTTCGAGATATTTCTTCTTCTTGTTGTTCTTCTTCTGCACAGCTAAACTGGAAGTGGCATTTCCAGCTCGCAATAGTGCAGAGTTATCTCAAAGGAAGGGGCCACGGTGTTTCTGTATCTCTATTATGTTGGTGCGGCTTCGGAACTTTTAAATATCTTGATATATCTCGAGAACTACGCATCTGATCAAAAAATATCATAGAACATAAAAAGTAGGAAACTTAATTCTCTACAAAAAAGGTCTCTTAACATTTTGCCATAGCTCGCTTCGTTTCCGAGATATTTGCAGATTTATCTCGAGGGAAGGGGCCTGACGGACATATTTCGAGATATTTCTTCTTCTTGTTGTTCTTCTTCTGCACAGCTAAGCTGGAAGTGGCATTTGCGGCTCGCACTAGTGCAGAGTTATCTCAAAGAAAGGGGCCACGGTGTTTCTGGATCTCTATTATGTTGGTGCGGCTTCGGAACTTTTAAATATCTCGATATATCTCGAAAACTACGCTTCTGATCAAAAAATATCATAGAACATAAATTGTAGGAAACATAATTCTCTACAAAAAAGGTCTCTTAACATTTTGCCATAGCTCGTTTCGTTTCCGAGATATTTGCAGATATATCTCAAGGGAAGGGGCCTGACGGACATATTTCGAGATATTTCTTCTTCTTGTTGTTCTTCTTCTGCACAGCTAAACTGGAAGTGGCATTTCCAGCTCGCAATAGTGCAGAGTTATCTCAAAGAAAGGGGCCACGGTGTTTCTGTATCTCTATTATGTTGGTGCGGCTTCGGAACTTTTAAATATCTTGATATATCTCGAGAACTACGCATCTGATCAAAAAATATCATAGAACATAAAAAGTAGGAAACTTAATTCTCTACAAAAAAGGTCTCTCAACATTTTGCCATAGCTCGTTTCGTTTCCGAGATATTTGCAGATATATCTCAAGGGAAGGGGCCTGACGGACATATTTCGAGATATTTCTTCTTCTTGTTGTTCTTCTTCTGCACAGCTAAGCTGGAAGTGGCATTTGCGGCTCGCACTAGTGCAGAGTTATCTCAAAGAAAGGGGCCACGGTGTTTCTGGATCTCTATTATGTTGGTGCGGCTTCGGAACTTTTAAATATCTCGATATATCTCGAAAACTACGCTTCTGATCAAAAAATATCATAGAACATAAATTGTAGGAAACATAATTCTCTACAAAAAAGGTCTCTTAACATTTTGCCATAGCTCGTTTCGTTTCCGAGATATTTGCAGATATATCTCAAGGGAAGGGGCCTGACGGACATATTTCGAGATATTTCTTCTTCTTGTTGTTCTTCTTCTGCACAGCTAAACTGGAAGTGGCATTTCCAGCTCGCAATAGTGCAGAGTTATCTCAAAGAAAGGGGCCACGGTGTTTCTGTATCTCTATTATGTTGGTGCGGCTTCGGAACTTTTAAATATCTTGATATATCTCGAGAACTGCGCATCTGATCAAAAAATATCATAGAACATAAAAAGTAGGAAACTTAATTCTCTACAAAAAAGGTCTCTTAACATTTTGCCATAGCTCGCTTCGTTTCCGAGATATTTGCAGATTTATCTCAAGGGAAGGGGCCTAACGGACATATTTCGTGATATTTCTTCTTCTTGTTGTTCTTCTTCTGCACAGCTAAGCTGGAAGTGGCATTTGCAGCTCGCAATAGTGCAGAGTTATCTCAAAGAAAGGGGCCACGGTGTTTCTGTATCTCTATTATGTTGGTGCGGCTTCGGAACTTTTAAATATCTTGATATATCTCGAGAACAACGCATCTGATCCAAAAATATCATAGAACATAAAAAGTAGGAAACTTAATTCTCTACAACAAAGGTCTCTAAACATTTTGCCATAGCTCGCTTCGTTTCCGAGATATTTGCAGATTTATCTCGAGGGAAGGGGCCTGACGGACATATTTCGAGATATTTCTTCTTCTTGTTGTTCTTCTTCTGCACAGCTAAGCTGGAAGTGGCATTTGCGGCTCGCACTAGTGCAGAGTTATCTCCAAGAAAGGGGCCACGGTGTTTCTGGATCTCTATTATGTTGGTGCGGCTTCGGAACTTTTAAATATCTCGATATATCTCGAAAACTACGCTTCTGATCAAAAAATATCATAGAACATAAATTGTAGGAAACATAATTCTCTACAAAAAACGTCTCTTAACATTTTGCCATAGCTCGCTTTGTTTCCGAGATATTTGCAGATTCAGCTCAAAGGAACTGGCCTGACGGACATATTTCGAGATATTTCTTCTTCTTGTTGTTCTTCCTCTGCACAGCTAAGCTGGAAGTGGCATTTGCAGCTCGCAATAGTGCAGAGTTATCTCAAAGAAAGGGGCCACGGTGTTTCTGTATCTCTATTATGTTGGTGCGGCTTCGGAACTTTTAAATATCTTGATATATCTCGAGAACTACGCATCTGATCAAAAAATATCATAGAACATAAATTGTAGGAAACATAATTCTCTACAAAAAAGGTCTCTTAACATTTTGCCATAGCTCGTTTCGTTTCCGAGATATTTGCAGATATATCTCAAGGGAAGGGGCCTGACGGACATATTTCGAGATATTTCTTCTTCTTGTTGTTCTTCTTCTGCACAGCTAAACTGGAAGTGGCATTTCCAGCTCGCAATAGTGCAGAGTTATCTCAAAGAAAGGGGCCACGGTGTTTCTGTATCTCTATTATGTTGGTGCGGCTTCGGAACTTTTAAATATCTTGATATATCTCGAGAACTACGCATCTGATCAAAAAATATCATAGAACATAAAAAGTAGGAAACTTAATTCTCTACAAAAAAGGTCTCTTAACATTTTGCCATAGCTCGCTTCGTTTCCGAGATATTTGCAGATTTATCTCAAGGGAAGGGGCCTAACGGACATATTTCGTGATATTTCTTCTTCTTGTTGTTCTTCTTCTGCACAGCTAAGCTGGAAGTGGCATTTGCAGCTCGCAATAGTGCAGAGTTATCTCAAAGAAAGGGGCCACGGTGTTTCTGTATCTCTATTATGTTGGTGCGGCTTCGGAACTTTTAAATATCTTGATATATCTCGAGAACAACGCATCTGATCAAAAAATATCATAGAACATAAAAAGTAGGAAACTTAATTCTCTACAACAAAGGTCTCTTAACATTTTGCCATAGCTCGCTTCGTTTCCGAGATATTTGCAGATTTATCTCGAGGGAAGGGGCCTGACGGACATATTTCGAGATATTTCTTCTTCTTGTTGTTCTTCTTCTGCACAGCTGAGCTGGAAGTGGCATTTGCAGGTCGCAATAGTGCAGAGTTATCTCAAAGAAAGGGGCCACGGTGTTTCTGTATCTCTATTATGTTGGTGCGGCTTCAGAACTTTTAAATATCTCGATATATCTCGAAAACTACGCTTCTGATCAAAAAATATCATAGAACGTAAATTGTAGGAAACATTATTCTCTACAAAAAAGGTCTCTTAACATTTTGCCATACCTCGCTTCGTTTCCAAGATATTTGCAGATTCATCTCAAGGGAAGGGGTCTGACGGACATATTTCGAGATATTTCTTCTTCTTGTTGTTCTTCTTCTGCACAGCTAAGCTCGAAGCGGCATTTGCAGCTCGCAATAGTGCAGAGTTATCTCAAAGAAAGATGCCACGGTGTTACTGTACCTCTATTATGTTGGTGCAGCTTCGGAACTTTTAAATATCTTGATATATCTCGAGAACTACGCATCTGATCAAAAAATATCATACTACATAAAAAGTAGGAAACTTAATTCTCTACAAGAAAGGTCTCTAAACATTTTGCCATAGCTCGCTTCGTTTCCGAGATATTTGCAGATTTATCTCAAGGGAAGGGGCCTGACGGACATATTTCGAGATATTTCTTCTTCTTGTTGTTCTTCTTCTGCACAGCTAAGCTGGAAGTGGCATTTGCGGCTCGCACTAGTGCAGAGTTATCTCAACGAAAGGGGCCACGGTGTTTCTGTATCTCTATTATGTTGGTGCGGCTTCGGAACTTTTAAATATCTCGATATATCTCGAAAACTACGCTTCTGATCAAAAAATATCATAGAACATAAATTGTAGGAAGCATAATTCTCTACAAAAAAGGTCTCTTAACATTTTGCCATAGCTCGCTTCGTTTCCGAGATATTTGCAGATATATCTCAAGGGAAGGGGCCTGACGGACATATTTCGAGATATTTCTTCTTCTTGTTGTTCTTCTTCTGCACAGCTAAGCTGGAAGTGGCATTTACAGCTCGCAATAGTGCAGAGTTATCTCAAAGAAAGGGGCCACGGTGTTTCTGTATCTCTATTATGTTGGTGCGTCTTCGGAACTTTTAAATATCTCGATATATCTCGAAAACTACGCTTCTGATCAAAAAATATCATAGAACATAAATTGTAGGAAACATAATTCTCTACAAAAAACGTCTCTTAACATTTTGCCATAGCTCGCTTCGTTTCCGAGATATTTGCAGATATATCTCAAGGGAAGGGGCCTGACGGACATATTTCGAGATATTTCTTCTTCTTGTTGTTCTTCTTCTGCACAGCTAAGCTGGAAGTGGCATTTACAGCTCGCAATAGTGCAGAGTTATCTCAAAGAAAGGGGCCACGGTGTTTCTGTATCTCTATTATGTTGGTGCGGCTTCGGAACTTTTAAATATCTTGATATATCTCGAGAACTACGCATCTGATCAAAAAATATCGTAGAACATGAAAAGTGGGAAACTTAATTCTCTACAAAAAAGGTCTCTTAACATTTTGCCATAGCTCTCTTCGTTTCCGAGATATTTGCAGATTTATCTCAAGGGAAGGGGCCTGACGGACATATTTCGAGATATTTCTTCTTCTTGGTGTTCTTCTTCTGCACAGCTAAGCTGGAAGTGGCATTTGCAGCTCGGAATAGTGCAGAGTTATCTCAAAGAAAGGGTCCACGGTGTTTCTGTATCTCTATTATGTTGGTGCGGCTTCGGAACTTTTAAATATCTTGATATATCTCGAGAACTACGCATCTGATCAAAAAATATCATAGAACCTGAAAAGTAGGAAACTTAATTCTCTACAAAAAAGGTCTCTTAACATTTTGCCATAGCTCTCTTCATTTCCGAGATATTTGCAGATTTATCTCAAGGGAAGGGGCCTGACGGACATATTTCGAGATATTTCTTCTTCTTGTTGTTCTTCTTCTGCACAGCTAAGCTGGAAGTGGCATTTGCGGCTCGCACTAGTGCACAGTTATCTCAAAGAAAGGGGCCACGGTGTTTCTGTATCTCTATTATGTTGGTGCGTCTTCGGAACTTTTAAATATCTCGATATATCTCGAAAACTACGCTTCTGATCAAAAAATATCATAGAACATAAATTGTAGGAAACATAATTCTCTACAAAAAACGTCTCATAACATTTTGCCATAGCTCGCTTCGTTTCCGAGATATTTGCAGATTCAGCTCAAAGGAACTGGCCTGACGGACATATTTCGAGATATTTCTTCTTCTTGTTGTTCTTCCTCTGCACAGCTAAGCTGGAAGTGGCATTTGCAGCTCGCAACAGTGCAGAGTTATCTCAAAGAAAGGGGCCACGGTGTTTCTGTATCTCTATTATGTTGGTGCGGCTTCGGAACTTTTAAATATCTTGATATATCTCGAGAACTACGCATCTGATCAAAAAATATCATAGAACATAAAAAGTAGGAAACTTAATTCTCTACAAAAAAGGTCTCTTAACATTTTGCCATAGCTCGCTTCGTTTCCGAGATATTTGCATATTTATCTC
The DNA here is from genome assembly GCF_051020975.1 of Osmia lignaria lignaria. Lineage (NCBI taxonomy): Eukaryota > Metazoa > Arthropoda > Insecta > Hymenoptera > Megachilidae > Osmia > Osmia lignaria. Next base: position 24,026,402 of record NW_027478160.1, on the reverse strand, counting down.
AAGGGAAGGGGCCTGACGGACATATTTCGAGGTATTTCTTCTTCTTGTTGTTCTTCTTCTGCACAGCTAAGCTGGAAGTGGCATTTGCGGCTCACACTAGTGCAGAGTTATCTCAAAGAAAGGGGCCACGGTGTTTCTGTATCTCTATTATGTTGGTGCGGCTTCGGAACTTTTAAATATCTTGATATATCTCGAGAACTACGCATCTGATCAAAAAATGTCATAGAACATAAAAAGTAGGAAACTTAATTCTCTACAAAAAAGGTGTCTTAACATTTTGCCATAGCTCGCTTCGTTTCCGAGATATTTGCAGATTTATCTCAAGGGAAGTGGCCTGACGGACATATTTCGAGATATTTCTTCTTCTTGTTGTTCTTCTTCTGCACAGCTAAGCTGAAAGTGGCATTTGCAGCTCGCAATCGTGCAGAGTTATCTCAAAGAAAGGGGCCACGGTGTTTCTGTATCTCTATTATGTTGGTGCGGCTTCGGAACTTTTAAATATCTTGATATATCTCGAGAACTACGCCTCTGATCGAAAAATATCATAGAACATAAAAAGTAGGAAACTTAATTATCTACAAAAAAGGTCTCTTAACATTTTGCCATAGCTCGCTTCGTTTCCGAGATATTTGCAGATTTATCTCAAGGGAAGGGGCCTGACGGACATATTTCGAGATATTTCTTCTTCTTGTTGTTCTTCTTCTGCACAGCTAAGCTGGAAGTGGCATTTGCAGCGCGCAATAGTGCAGAGTTATCTCAAAGAAAGGGGCCACGGTGTTTCTGTATCTCTATTATGTTGGTGCGGCTTCGGAACCTTTAAATATCTTGATATATCTCGAGAACTGCGCATCTGATCAAAAAATATCATAGAACATAAAAAGTAGGAAACTTAATTCTCTACAAAAAAGGTCTCTTAACATTTTGCCATAGCTCGCTTCGTTTCCGAGATATTTGCAGATTTATCTCAAGGGAAGGGGCCTAACGGACATATTTCGAGATATTTCTTCTTCTTGTTGTTCTTCTTCTGCACAGCTAAGCTGGAAGTGGCATTTGCGGCTCGCAATAGTGCAGAGATATCTCAAAGAAAGGGGCCACGGTGTTTCTGTATCTCTATTATGTTGGTGCGGCTTCGGAACTTTTAAATATCTTGATATATCTCGAGAACTACGCGTCTGATCAAAAAATATCATAGAACATAAAAAGTAGGAAACATAATTCCCTACAAAAAAGGTCTCTTAACATTTTGCCATAGCTCGCTTCGTTTCCGAGATATTTGCAGATTTATCTCAAGGGAAGGGGCCTCACGGACATATTTCGAGATATTTCTTCTTCTTGTTGTTCTTCTTTTGCACAGCTAAGCTGGAAGTGGCATTTGCGGCTCGCACTAGTGCACAGTTATCTCAAAGAAAGGGGCCACGGTGTTTCTGTATCTCTACTATGTTGGTGCGGCTTCGGAACTTTTAAGTATCTTGATATATCTCGAGAACTACGCGTCTGATCAAAAAATATCATAGAACATAAAAAGTAGGAAACATAATTCTCTACAAAAACGGTCTCTTAACATTTTGCCATAGCTCGCTTCGTTTCCGAGATATTTGCAGATATATCTCAAGGGAAGGGGCCTGACGGACATATTTCGAGATATTTCTTCTTCTTGTTGTTCTTCTTCTGCACAGCTAAGCTGGAAGTGGCATTTGCGGCTCGCACTGGTGCACAGTTATCTCAAAGAAAGGGGCCACGGTGTTTCTGTATCTCTATTATGTTGGTGCGGCTTCGGAACTTTTAAGTATCTCGATATATCTCGAAAACTACGCTTCTGATCAAAAAATATCATAGAACATAAATTGTAGGAAACATAATTCTCTACAAAAAACGTCTCTTAACATTTTGCCATAGCTCGCTTCGTTTCCGAGATATTTGCAGATTTATCTCAAGGGAAGGGGCCTAACGGACATATTTCGAGATATTTCTTCTTCTTGTTGTTCTTCTTCTGCACAGCTAAGCTGGAAGTGGCATTTGCGGCTCGCAATAGTGCAGAGATATCTCAAAGAAAGGGGCCACGGTGTTTCTGTATCTCTATTATGTTGGTGCGGCTTCGGAACTTTTAAATATCTTGATATATCTCGAGAACTACGCGTCTGATCAAAAAATATCATAGAACATAAAAAGTAGGAAACATAATTCTCTACAAAAAAGGTCTCTCAACATTTTGCCATAGCTCGCTTCGTTTCCGAGATATTTGCAGATTTATCTCAAGGGAAGGGGCCTGACGGACATATTTCGAGATATTTCTTCTTCTTGTTGTTCTTCTTCTGCACAGCTAAGCTGGAAGTGGCATTTGCGGCTCGCACTAGTGCACAGTTATCTCAAAGAAAGGGGCCACGGTGTTTCTGTATCTCTATTATGTTGGTGCGGCTTCGGAACTTTTAAGTATCTCGATATATCTCGAAAACTACGCTTCTGATCAAAAAATATCATAGAACATAAATTGTAGGAAACATAATTCTCTACAAAAAACGTCTCATAACATTTTGCCATAGCTCGCTTCGTTTCCGAGATATTTGCAGATTCAGCTCAAAGGAACTGGCCTGACGGACATATTTCGAGATATTTCTTCTTCTTGTTGTTCTTCCTCTGCACAGCTAAGCTGGAAGTGGCATTTGCAGCTCGCAACAGTGCAGAGTTATCTCAAAGAAAGGGGCCACGGTGTTTCTGTATCTCTATTATGTTGGTGCGGCTTCGGAACTTTTAAATATCTTGATATATCTCGAGAACTACGCATCTGATCAAAAAATATCATAGAACATAAAAAGTAGGAAACTTAATTCTCTACAAAAAAGGTCTCTTAACATTTTGCCATAGCTCGCTTCGTTTCCGAGATATTTGCATATTTATCTCAAGGGAAGGGGCCTGACGGACATATTTCGAGGTATTTCTTCTTCTTGTTGTTCTTCTTCTGCACAGCTAAGCTGGAAGTGGCATTTGCGGCTCACACTAGTGCAGAGTTATCTCAAAGAAAGGGGCCACGGTGTTTCTGTATCTCTATTATGTTGGTGCGGCTTCGGAACTTTTAAATATCTTGATATATCTCGAGAACTACGCATCTGATCAAAAAATGTCATAGAACATAAAAAGTAGGAAACTGAATTCTCTACAAAAAAGGTCTCTTAACATTTTGCCATAGCTCGCTTCGTTTCCGAGATATTTGCATATTTATCTCAAGGGAAGGGGCCTGACGGACATATTTCGAGATATTTCTTCTTCTTGTTGTTCTTCTTCTGCACAGCTAAGCTGGAAGTGGCATTTGCGGCTCGCACTAGTGCAGAGTTATCTCAAAGAAAGGGGCCACGGTGTTTCTGTATCTCTATTATATTGGTGCGGCTTCGGAACTTTTAAATATCTCGATATATCTCGAAAACTACGCATCTGATCAAAAAATATCATCGAACATAAAAAGTAGGAAACTTAATTCTCTACAAAAAAGGTGTCTTAACATTTTGCCATAGCTCGCTTCGTTTCCGAGATATTTGCAGATTTATCTCAAGGGAAGTGGCCTGACGGACATATTTCGAGATATTTCTTCTTCTTGTTGTTCTTCTTCTGCACAGCTAAGCTGAAAGTGGCATTTGCAGCTCGCAATCGTGCAGAGTTATCTCAAAGAAAGGGGCCACGGTGTTTCTGTATCTCTATTATGTTGGTGCGGCTTCGGAACTTTTAAATATCTTGATATATCTCGAGAACTACGCCTCTGATCGAAAAATATCATAGAACATAAAAAGTAGGAAACTTAATTATCTACAAAAAAGGTCTCTTAACATTTTGCCATAGCTCGCTTCGTTTCCGAGATATTTGCAGATTTATCTCAAGGGAAGGGGCCTGACGGACATATTTCGAGATATTTCTTCTTCTTGTTGTTCTTCTTCTGCACAGCTAAGCTGGAAGTGGCATTTGCAGCGCGCAATAGTGCAGAGTTATCTCAAAGAAAGGGGCCACGGTGTTTCTGTATCTCTATTATGTTGGTGCGGCTTCGGAACCTTTAAATATCTTGATATATCTCGAGAACTGCGCATCTGATCAAAAAATATCATAGAACATAAAAAGTAGGAAACTTAATTCTCTACAAAAAAGGTCTCTTAACATTTTGCCATAGCTCGCTTCGTTTCCGAGATATTTGCAGATTTATCTCAAGGGAAGGGGCCTAACGGACATATTTCGAGATATTTCTTCTTCTTGTTGTTCTTCTTCTGCACAGCTAAGCTGGAAGTGGCATTTGCGGCTCGCAATAGTGCAGAGATATCTCAAAGAAAGGGGCCACGGTGTTTCTGTATCTCTATTATGTTGGTGCGGCTTCGGAACTTTTAAATATCTTGATATATCTCGAGAACTACGCGTCTGATCAAAAAATATCATAGAACATAAAAAGTAGGAAACATAATTCCCTACAAAAAAGGTCTCTTAACATTTTGCCATAGCTCGCTTCGTTTCCGAGATATTTGCAGATTTATCTCAAGGGAAGGGGCCTCACGGACATATTTCGAGATATTTCTTCTTCTTGTTGTTCTTCTTTTGCACAGCTAAGCTGGAAGTGGCATTTGCGGCTCGCACTAGTGCACAGTTATCTCAAAGAAAGGGGCCACGGTGTTTCTGTATCTCTACTATGTTGGTGCGGCTTCGGAACTTTTAAGTATCTTGATATATCTCGAGAACTACGCGTCTGATCAAAAAATATCATAGAACATAAAAAGTAGGAAACATAATTCTCTACAAAAACGGTCTCTTAACATTTTGCCATAGCTCGCTTCGTTTCCGAGATATTTGCAGATATATCTCAAGGGAAGGGGCCTGACGGACATATTTCGAGATATTTCTTCTTCTTGTTGTTCTTCTTCTGCACAGCTAAGCTGGAAGTGGCATTTGCGGCTCGCACTGGTGCACAGTTATCTCAAAGAAAGGGGCCACGGTGTTTCTGTATCTCTATTATGTTGGTGCGGCTTCGGAACTTTTAAGTATCTCGATATATCTCGAAAACTACGCTTCTGATCAAAAAATATCATAGAACATAAATTGTAGGAAACATAATTCTCTACAAAAAACGTCTCTTAACATTTTGCCATAGCTCGCTTCGTTTCCGAGATATTTGCAGATTTATCTCAAGGGAAGGGGCCTAACGGACATATTTCGAGATATTTCTTCTTCTTGTTGTTCTTCTTCTGCACAGCTAAGCTGGAAGTGGCATTTGCGGCTCGCAATAGTGCAGAGATATCTCAAAGAAAGGGGCCACGGTGTTTCTGTATCTCTATTATGTTGGTGCGGCTTCGGAACTTTTAAATATCTTGATATATCTCGAGAACTACGCGTCTGATCAAAAAATATCATAGAACATAAAAAGTAGGAAACATAATTCTCTACAAAAAAGGTCTCTCAACATTTTGCCATAGCTCGCTTCGTTTCCGAGATATTTGCAGATTTATCTCAAGGGAAGGGGCCTGACGGACATATTTCGAGATATTTCTTCTTCTTGTTGTTCTTCTTCTGCACAGCTAAGCTGGAAGTGGCATTTGCGGCTCGCACTAGTGCACAGTTATCTCAAAGAAAGGGGCCACGGTGTTTCTGTATCTCTATTATGTTGGTGCGGCTTCGGAACTTTTAAGTATCTCGATATATCTCGAAAACTACGCTTCTGATCAAAAAATATCATAGAACATAAATTGTAGGAAACATAATTCTCTACAAAAAACGTCTCTTAACATTTTGCCATAGCACGCTTCGTTTCCGAGATATTTGCAGATTCAGCTCAAGGGAAGGGGCCTGACGGACATATTTCGAGATATTTCTTCTTCTTGTTGTTCTTCTTCTGCACAGCTAAGCTGGAAGTGGCATTTGCAGCGCGCAATAGTGCAGAGTTATCTCAAAGAAAGGGGCCACGGTGTTTCTGTATCTCTATTATGTTGGTGCGGCTTCGGAACTTTTATATATCTTGATATATCTCGAGAACTACGCCTCTGATCGAAAAATATCATACAACATAAAAAGTAGGAAACTTAATTATCTACAAAAAAGGTCTCTTAACATTTTGCCATAGCTCGCTTCGTTTCCGAGATATTTGCAGATTTATCTCAAGGGAAGGGGCCTGACGGACATATTTCGTGATATTTCTTCTTCTTGTTGTTCTTCCTCTGCACACCTAAGCTGGAAGTGGCATTTGCAGCTCGCAATAGTGCAGAGTTATCCCAAAGAAAGGGGCCACGGTGTTTCTGTATCTCTATTATGTTGGTGCGGCTTCGGAACCTTTAAATATCTTGATATATCTCGAGAACTGCGCATCTGATCAAAAAATATCATAGAACATAAAAAGTAGGAAACTTAATTCTCTACAAAAAAGGTCTCTTAACATTTTGCCATAGCTCGCTTCGTTTCCGAGATATTTGCAGATTTATCTCAAGGGAAGGGGCCTAACGGACATATTTCGAGATATTTCTTCTTCTTGTTGTTCTTCTTCTGCACAGCTAAGCTGGAAGTGGCATTTGCGGCTCGCAATAGTGCAGAGATATCTCAAAGAAAGGGGCCACGGTGTTTCTGTATCTCTATTATGTTGGTGCGGCTTCGGAACTTTTAAATATCTTGATATATCTCGAGAACTACGCGTCTGATCAAAAAATATCATAGAACATAAAAAGTAGGAAACATAATTCCCTACAAAAAAGGTCTCTTAACATTTTGCCATAGCTCGCTTCGTTTCCGAGATATTTGCAGATTTATCTCAAGGGAAGGGGCCTCACGGACATATTTCGAGATATTTCTTCTTCTTGTTGTTCTTCTTTTGCACAGCTAAGCTGGAAGTGGCATTTGCGGCTCGCACTAGTGCACAGTTATCTCAAAGAAAGGGGCCACGGTGTTTCTGTATCTCTACTATGTTGGTGCGGCTTCGGAACTTTTAAGTATCTTGATATATCTCGAGAACTACGCGTCTGATCAAAAAATATCATAGAACATAAAAAGTAGGAAACATAATTCTCTACAAAAACGGTCTCTTAACATTTTGCCATAGCTCGCTTCGTTTCCGAGATATTTGCAGATATATCTCAAGGGAAGGGGCCTGACGGACATATTTCGAGATATTTCTTCTTCTTGTTGTTCTTCTTCTGCACAGCTAAGCTGGAAGTGGCATTTGCGGCTCGCACTGGTGCACAGTTATCTCAAACAAAGGGGCCACGGTGTTTCTGTATCTCTATTATGTTGGTGCGGCTTCGGAACTTTTAAGTATCTCGATATATCTCGAAAACTACGCTTCTGATCAAAAAATATCATAGAACATAAATTGTAGGAAACATAATTCTCTACAAAAAACGTCTCTTAACATTTTGCCATAGCTCGCTTCGTTTCCGAGATATTTGCAGATTTATCTCAAGGGAAGGGGCCTAACGGACATATTTCGAGATATTTCTTCTTCTTGTTGTTCTTCTTCTGCACAGCTAAGCTGGAAGTGGCATTTGCGGCTCGCAATAGTGCAGAGATATCTCAAAGAAAGGGGCCACGGTGTTTCTGTATCTCTATTATGTTGGTGCGGCTTCGGAACTTTTAAATATCTTGATATATCTCGAGAACTACGCGTCTGATCAAAAAATATCATAGAACATAAAAAGTAGGAAACATAATTCTCTACAAAAAAGGTCTCTCAACATTTTGCCATAGCTCGCTTCGTTTCCGAGATATTTGCAGATTTATCTCAAGGGAAGGGGCCTGACGGACATATTTCGAGATATTTCTTCTTCTTGTTGTTCTTCTTCTGCACAGCTAAGCTGGAAGTGGCATTTGCGGCTCGCACTAGTGCACAGTTATCTCAAAGAAAGGGGCCACGGTGTTTCTGTATCTCTATTATGTTGGTGCGGCTTCGGAACTTTTAAGTATCTCGATATATCTCGAAAACTACGCTTCTGATCAAAAAATATCATAGAACATAAATTGTAGGAAACATAATTCTCTACAAAAAACGTCTCTTAACATTTTGCCATAGCACGCTTCGTTTCCGAGATATTTGCAGATTCAGCTCAAGGGAAGGGGCCTGACGGACATATTTCGAGATATTTCTTCTTCTTGTTGTTCTTCTTCTGCACAGCTAAGCTGGAAGTGGCATTTGCAGCGCGCAATAGTGCAGAGTTATCTCAAAGAAAGGGGCCACGGTGTTTCTGTATCTCTATTATGTTGGTGCGGCTTCGGAACTTTTATATATCTTGATATATCTCGAGAACTACGCCTCTGATCGAAAAATATCATACAACATAAAAAGTAGGAAACTTAATTATCTACAAAAAAGGTCTCTTAACATTTTGCCATAGCTCGCTTCGTTTCCGAGATATTTGCAGATTTATCTCAAGGGAAGGGGCCTGACGGACATATTTCGTGATATTTCTTCTTCTTGTTGTTCTTCCTCTGCACACCTAAGCTGGAAGTGGCATTTGCAGCTCGCAATAGTGCAGAGTTATCCCAAAGAAAGGGGCCACGGTGTTTCTGTATCTCTATTATGTTGGTGCGGCTTCGGAACTTTTAAATATCTCGATATATCTCGAAAACTACGCTTCTGATCAAAAAATATCATAGAACGTAGATTGTAGGAAACATAATTCTCTACAAAAAAGTTCTCTTAACATTTTGCCATAGCTCGCTTCGTTTCCGAGATATTTGCAGATTTATCTCAAGGGAAGGGTCCTGATGGACATATTTCGAGATATTTCTTCTTCTTGTTGTTCTTCTTCTGCACAGCTAAACTGGAAGTGGCATTTCCAGCTCGCAATCGTGCAGAGTTATCTCAAAGAAAGGGGCCACGGTGTTTCTGTATCTCTATTATGTTGGTGCGGCTTCGGAACTTTTAAATATCTTGATATATCTCGAGAACTACGCCTCTGATCGAAAAATATCATAGAACATAAAAAGTAGGAAACTTAATTATCTACAAAAAAGGTCTCTTAACATTTTGCCATAGCTCGCTTCGTTTCCAAGATATTTGCAGATTTATCTCAAGGGAAGGGGCCTGACGGACATATTTCGAGATATTTCTTCTTCTTGTTGTTCTTCTTCTGCACAGCTAAGCTGGAAGTGGCATTTGCAGCTCGCAATAGTGCAGAGTTATCTCAAAGAAAGGGGCCACGGTGTTTCTGTATCTCTATTATGTTGGTGCGGCTTCGGAACTTTTAAATATCTTGATATATCTCGAGAACTACGCATCTGATCAAAAAATATCATAGAACATGAAAAGTAGGAAACTTAATTCTCTACAAAAAAGGTCTCTTAACATTTTGCCATAGCTCGCTTCGTTTCCGAGATATTTGCACATTTATCTCAAGGGAAGGGGCCTGACGGACATATTTCGAGATATTTCTTCTTCTTGTTGTTCTTCTTCTGCACAGCTAAGCTGGAAGTGGCATTTGCAGCTCGCAATAGTGCAGAGTTATCTCAAAGAAAGGGGCCACGGTGTTTCTGTATCTCTATTATGATGGTGCGGCTTCGGAACTTTTAAATATCTTGATATATCTCGAGAACTACGCATCTGATCAAAAAATATCATAGAACATAAAAAGTAGGAAACTTAATTCTCTACAAAAAAGGTTTCTTAACATTTTGCCATAGCTCGCTTCGTTTCCGAGATATTTGCATATTTATCTCAAGGGAAGGGGCCTGACGGACATATTTCGAGATATTTCTTCTTCTTGTTGTTCTTCTTCTGCACAGCTAAGCTGGAAGTGGCATTTACAGCTCGCAATAGTGCAGAGTTATCTCAAAGAAAGGGGCCACGGTGTTTCTGTATCTCTATTATGTTGGTGCGGCTTCGGAACTTTTAAATATCTTGATATATCTCGAGAACTACGCATCTGATCAAAAAATATCATAGAACATGAAAAGTAGGAAACTTAATTCTCTACAAAAAAGGTCTCTTAACATTTTGCCATAGCTCTCTTCGTTTCCGAGATATTTGCAGATTTATCTCAAGGGAAGGGGCCTGACGGACATATTTCGAGATATTTCTTCTTCTTGTTGTTCTTCTTCTGCACAGCTAAGCTGGAAGTGGCATTTGCAGCTCGCAATAGTGCAGAGTTATCTCAAAGAAAGGGGCCACGGTGTTTCTGTATCTCTATTATGTTGGTGCGGCTTCGGAACTTTTAAATATCTTGATATATCTCGAGAACTACGCGTCTGATCAAAAAATATCATAGAACATAAAAAGTAGGAAACATAATTCTCTACAAAAACGGTCTCTTAACATTTTGCCATAGCTCGCTTCGTTTCCGAGATATTTGCAGATATATCTCAAGGGAAGGGGCCTGACGGACATATTTCGAGATATTTCTTCTTCTTGTTGTTCTTCTTCTGCACAGCTAAGCTGGAAGTGGCATTTACAGCTCGCAATAGTGCAGAGTTATCTCAAAGAAAGGGGCCACGGTGTTTCTGTATCTCTATTATGTTGGTGCGGCTTCGGCACTTTTAAATATCTTGATATATCTCGAGAACTACGCATCTGATCAAAAAATATCATAGAACATGAAAAGTAGGAAACTTAATTCTCTACAAAAAAGGTCTCTCAACATTTTGCCATAGCTCTCTTCGTTTCCGAGATATTTGCAGATTTATCTCAAGGGAAGGGGCCTGACGGACATATTTCGAGATATTTCTTCTTCTTGTTGTTCTTCTTCTGCACAGCTAAGCTGGAAGTGGCATTTGCAGCTCGCAATAGTGCAGAGTTATCTCAAAGAAAGGGGCCACGGTGTTTCTGTATCTCTATTATGTTGGTGCGGCTTCGGAACTTTTAAATATCTCGATATATCTCGAAAACTACGCTTCTGATCAAAAAATATCATAGAACATAAATTGTAGGAAACTTAATTATCTACAAAAACGGTCTCTTAACATTTTGCCATAGCTCGCTTCGTTTCCGAGATATTTGCAGATATATCTCAAGGGAAGGGGCCTGACGGACATATTTCGAGATATTTCTTTTTCTTGTTGTTCTTCTTCTGCACAGCTAAGCTGGAAGTGGCATTTGCGGCTCGCACTGGTGCACAGTTATCTCAAAGAAAGGGGCCACGGTGTTTCTGTATCTCTATTATGTTGGTGCGGCTTCGGAACTTTTAAATATCTCGATATATCTCGAAAACTACGCTTCTGATCAAAAAATATCATAGAACCTAAATTGTAGGAAACATAATTCTCTACAAAAAAGGTCTCTTAACATTTTGCCATAGCTCGCTTCGTTTCCGAGATATTTGCAGATATATCTCAAGGGAAGGGGCCTGACGGACATATTTCGAGATATTTCTTCTTCTTGTTGTTCTTCTTCTGCACAGCTAAGCTGGAAGTGGCATTTACAGCTCGCAATAGTGCAGAGTTATCTCAAAGAAAGGGGCCACGGTGTTTCTGTATCTCTATTATGTTGGTGCGGCTTCGGGACTTTTAAATATCTTGATATATCTCGAGAACTACGCATCTGATCAAAAAATATCGTAGAACATGAAAAGTAGGAAACTTAATTCTCTACAAAAAAGGTCTCTTAACATTTTGCCATAGCTCTCTTCGTTTCCGAGATATTTGCAGATTTATCTCAAGGGAAGGGGCCTGACGGACATATTTCGAGATATTTCTTCTTCTTGTTGTTCTTCTTCTGCACAGCTAAGCTGGAAGTAGCATTTGCAGCTCGGAATAGTGCAGAGTTATCTCAAAGAAAGGGGCCACGGTGTTTCTGTATCTCTATTATGTTGGTGCGGCTTCGGAACTTTTAAATATCTTGATATATCTCGAGAACTACGCATCTGATCAAAAAATATCATAGAACATGAAAAGTAGGAAACTTAATTCTCTACAAAAAAGGTCTCTTAACATTTTGCCATAGCTCTCTTCATTTCCGAGATATTTGCAGATTTATCTCAAGGGAAGGGGCCTGACGGACATATTTCGAGATATTTCTTCTTCTTGTTGTTCTTCTTCTGCACAGCTAAGCTGGAAGTGGCATTTGCGGCTCGCACTAGTGCACAGTTATCTCAAAGAAAGGGGCCACGGTGTTTCTGTATCTCTATTATGTTGGTGCGGCTTCGGAACTTTTAAATATCTTGATATATCTCGAGAACTACGCATCTGATCAAAAAATATCATAGAACATGAAAAGTAGGAAACTTAATTCTCTACAAAAAAGGTCTCTTAACATTTTGCCATAGCTCTCTTCATTTCCGAGATATTTGCAGATTTATCTCAAGGGAAGGGGCCTGACGGACATATTTCGAGATATTTCTTCTTCTTGTTGTTCTTCTTCTGCACAGCTAAGCTGGCAGTGGCATTTGCGGCTCGCACTAGTGCACAGTTATCTCAAAGAAAGGGGCCACGGTGTTTCTGTATCTCTATTATGTTGGTGCGTCTTCGGAACTTTTAAATATCTCGATATATCTCGAAAACTACGCTTCTGATCAAAAAATATCATAGAACATAAATTGTAGGAAACATAATTCTCTACAAAAAACGTCTCATAACATTTTGCCATAGCTCGCTTCGTTTCCGAGATATTTGCAGATTCAGCTCAAAGGAACTGGCCTGACGGACATATTTCGAGGTATTTCTTCTTCTTGTTGTTCTTCCTCTGCACAGCTAAGCTGGAAGTGGCATTTGCAGCTCGCAATAGTGCAGAGTTATCTCAAAGAATGGGGCCACGGTGTTTCTGTATCTCTATTATGTTGGTGCGGCTTCGGAACTTTTAAATATCTTGATATATCTCGAGAACTACGCATCTGATCAAAAAATATCATAGAACATAAAAAGTAGGAAACTTAATTCTCTACAAAAAAGTTCTCTTAACATTTTGCCATAGCTCGCTTCGTTTCCGAGATATTTGCAGATTTATCTCAAGGGAAGGGTCCTGATGGACATATTTCGAGATATTTCTTCTTCTTGTTGTTCTTCTTCTGCACAGCTAAACTGGAAGTGGCATTTCCAGCTCGCAATCGTGCAGAGTTATCTCAAAGAAAGGGGCCACGGTGTTTCTGTATCTCTATTATGTTGGTGCGTCTTCGGAACTTTTAAATATCTCGATATATCTCGAAAACTACGCTTCTGATCAAAAAATATCATAGAACATAAATTGTAGGACACATAATTCTCTACAAAAAAGGTCTCTTAACATTTTGCCATAGCTCTCTTCGTTTCCGAGATATTTGCAGATTTATCTCAAGGGAAGGGGCCTGACGGACATATTTCGAGATATTTCTTCTTCTTGTTGTTCTTCTTCTGCACAGCTAAGCTGGAAGTGGCATTTGCAGCTCGCAATAGTGCAGAGTTATCTCAAAGAAAGGGGCCACGGTGTTTCTGTATCTCTATTATGTTGGTGCGGCTTCGGAACTTTTAAATATCTTGATATATCTCGAGAACTACGCGTCTGATCAAAAAATATCATAGAACCTAAAAAGTAGGAAACATAATTCTCTACAAAAACGGTCTCTTAACATTTTGCCATAGCTCGCTTCGTTTCCGAGATATTTGCAGATATATCTCAAGGGAAGGGGCCTGACGGACATATTTCGAGATATTTCTTTTTCTTGTTGTTCTTCTTCTGCACAGCTAAGCTGGAAGTGGCATTTGCGGCTCGCACTGGTGCACAGTTATCTCAAAGAAAGGGGCCACGGTGTTTCTGTATCTCTATTATGTTGGTGCGGCTTCGGAACTTTTAAATATCTCGATATATCTCGAAAACTACGCTTCTGATCAAAAAATATCATAGAACCTAAGTTGTAGGAAACATAATTCTCTACAAAAAAGGTCTCTTAACATTTTGCCATAGCTCGCTTCGTTTCCGAGATATTTGCAGATTTATCTCAAGGGAAGGGGCCTGACGGACATATTTCGAGATATTTCTTCTTCTTGTTGTTCTTCTTCTGCACAGCTAAGCTGGAAGTGGCATTTACAGCTCGCAATAGTGCAGAGTTATCTCAAAGAAAGGGGCCACGGTGTTTCTGTATCTCTATTATGTTGGTGCGGCTTCGGAACTTTTAAATATCTTGATATATCTCGAGAACTACGCATCTGATCAAAAAATATCATAGAACATAAAAAGTAGGAAACTTAATTCTCTACAAAAAAGGCCTCTCAACATTTTGCCATAGCTCGCTTCGTTTCCGAGATATTTGCAGATTCAGCTCAAAGGAACTGGCCTGACGGACATATTTCGAGATATTTCTTCTTCTTGTTGTTCTTCCTCTGCACAGCTAAGCTGGAAGTGGCATTTGCAGCTCGCAATAGTGCAGAGTTATCTCAAAGAAAGGGGCCACGGTGTTTCTGTATCTCTATTATGTTGGTGCGGCTTCGGAACTTTTAAATATCTTGATATATCTCGAGAACTACGCATCTGATCAAAAAATATCATAGAACATAAAAAGTAGGAAACTTAATTCTCTACAAAAAAGGTCTCTTAACATTTTGCCTTAGCTCGCTTCGTTTCCGAGATATTTGCAGATTTATCTCAAGGGAAGGGGCCTGACGGACATATTTCGAGATATTTCTTCTTCTTGTTGTTCTTCTTCTGCACAGCTAAGCTGGAAGTGGCATTTGCGGCTCGCACTAGTGCAGAGTTATCTCAAAGAAAGGGGCCACGGTGTTTCTGTATCTCTATTATGTTGGTGCGGCTTTGGAACTTTTAAATATCTCGATATATCTCGAAAACTACGCTTCTGATCAAAAAATATCATAGAACATAAATTGTAGGAAACATAATTCTCTACAAAAAAGGTCTCTTAACATTTTGCCATTGCTCGCTTCGTTTCCGAGATATTTGCAGATATATCTCAAGGGAAGTGGCCTGACGGACATATTTCGAGATATTTCTTCTTCTTGTTGTTCTTCTTCTGCACAGCTAAGCTGGAAGTGGCATTTGCGGCTCGCAATAGTGCAGAGTTATCTCAAAGAAAGGGGCCACGGTGTTTCTGTATCTCTATTATGTTGGTGCGGCTTCGGAACTTTTAAATATCTCGATATATCTCGAAAACTACGCTTCTGATCAAAAAATATCATAGAACGTAGATTGTAGGAAACATAATTCTCTACAAAAAAGTTCTCTTAACATTTTGCCATAGCTCGCTTCGTTTCCGAGATATTTGCAGATTTATCTCAAGGGAAGGGTCCTGATGGACATATTTCGAGATATTTCTTCTTCTTGTTGTTCTTCTTCTGCACAGCTAAACTGGAAGTGGCATTTCCAGCTCGCAATCGTGCAGAGTTATCTCAAAGAAAGGGGCCACGGTGTTTCTGTATCTCTATTATGTTGGTGCGGCTTCGGAACTTTTAAATATCTTGATATATCTCGAGAACTACGCCTCTGATCGAAAAATATCATAGAACATAAAAAGTAGGAAACTTAATTATCTACAAAAAAGGTCTCTTAACATTTTGCCATAGCTCGCTTCGTTTCCAAGATATTTGCAGATTTATCTCAAGGGAAGGGGCCTGACGGACATATTTCGAGATATTTCTTCTTCTTGTTGTTCTTCTTCTGCACAGCTAAGCTGGAAGTGGCATTTGCAGCTCGCAATAGTGCAGAGTTATCTCAAAGAAAGGGGCCACGGTGTTTCTGTATCTCTATTATGTTGGTGCGGCTTCGGAACTTTTAAATATCTTGATATATCTCGAGAACTACGCATCTGATCAAAAAATATCATAGAACATGAAAAGTAGGAAACTTAATTCTCTACAAAAAAGGTCTCTTAACATTTTGCCATAGCTCGCTTCGTTTCCGAGATATTTGCACATTTATCTCAAGGGAAGGGGCCTGACGGACATATTTCGAGATATTTCTTCTTCTTGTTGTTCTTCTTCTGCACAGCTAAGCTGGAAGTGGCATTTGCAGCTCGCAATAGTGCAGAGTTATCTCAAAGAAAGGGGCCACGGTGTTTCTGTATCTCTATTATGATGGTGCGGCTTCGGAACTTTTAAATATCTTGATATATCTCGAGAACTACGCATCTGATCAAAAAATATCATAGAACATAAAAAGTAGGAAACTTAATTCTCTACAAAAAAGGTTTCTTAACATTTTGCCATAGCTCGCTTCGTTTCCGAGATATTTGCATATTTATCTCAAGGGAAGGGGCCTGACGGACATATTTCGAGATATTTCTTCTTCTTGTTGTTCTTCTTCTGCACAGCTAAGCTGGAAGTGGCATTTACAGCTCGCAATAGTGCAGAGTTATCTCAAAGAAAGGGGCCACGGTGTTTCTGTATCTCTATTATGTTGGTGCGGCTTCGGAACTTTTAAATATCTTGATATATCTCGAGAACTACGCATCTGATCAAAAAATATCATAGAACATGAAAAGTAGGAAACTTAATTCTCTACAAAAAAGGTCTCTTAACATTTTGCCATAGCTCTCTTCGTTTCCGAGATATTTGCAGATTTATCTCAAGGGAAGGGGCCTGACGGACATATTTCGAGATATTTCTTCTTCTTGTTGTTCTTCTTCTGCACAGCTAAGCTGGAAGTGGCATTTGCAGCTCGCAATAGTGCAGAGTTATCTCAAAGAAAGGGGCCACGGTGTTTCTGTATCTCTATTATGTTGGTGCGGCTTCGGAACTTTTAAATATCTTGATATATCTCGAGAACTACGCGTCTGATCAAAAAATATCATAGAACATAAAAAGTAGGAAACATAATTCTCTACAAAAACGGTCTCTTAACATTTTGCCATAGCTCGCTTCGTTTCCGAGATATTTGCAGATATATCTCAAGGGAAGGGGCCTGACGGACATATTTCGAGATATTTCTTCTTCTTGTTGTTCTTCTTCTGCACAGCTAAGCTGGAAGTGGCATTTACAGCTCGCAATAGTGCAGAGTTATCTCAAAGAAAGGGGCCACGGTGTTTCTGTATCTCTATTATGTTGGTGCGGCTTCGGCACTTTTAAATATCTTGATATATCTCGAGAACTACGCATCTGATCAAAAAATATCATAGAACATGAAAAGTAGGAAACTTAATTCTCTACAAAAAAGGTCTCTCAACATTTTGCCATAGCTCTCTTCGTTTCCGAGATATTTGCAGATTTATCTCAAGGGAAGGGGCCTGACGGACATATTTCGAGATATTTCTTCTTCTTGTTGTTCTTCTTCTGCACAGCTAAGCTGGAAGTGGCATTTGCAGCTCGCAATAGTGCAGAGTTATCTCAAAGAAAGGGGCCACGGTGTTTCTGTATCTCTATTATGTTGGTGCGGCTTCGGAACTTTTAAATATCTCGATATATCTCGAAAACTACGCTTCTGATCAAAAAATATCATAGAACATAAATTGTAGGAAACTTAATTATCTACAAAAACGGTCTCTTAACATTTTGCCATAGCTCGCTTCGTTTCCGAGATATTTGCAGATATATCTCAAGGGAAGGGGCCTGACGGACATATTTCGAGATATTTCTTCTTCTTGTTGTTCTTCTTCTGCACAGCTAAGCTGGAAGTGGCATTTGCAGCTCGCAATAGTGCAGAGTTATCTCAAAGAAAGGGGCCACGGTGTTTCTGTATCTCTATTATGTTGGTGCGGCTTCGGAACTTTTAAATATCTTGATATATCTCGAGAACTACGCGTCTGATCAAAAAATATCATAGAACATAAAAAGTAGGAAACATAATTCTCTACAAAAACGGTCTCTTAACATTTTGCCATAGCTCGCTTCGTTTCCGAGATATTTGCAGATATATCTCAAGGGAAGGGGCCTGACGGACATATTTCGAGATATTTCTTTTTCTTGTTGTTCTTCTTCTGCACAGCTAAGCTGGAAGTGGCATTTGCGGCTCGCACTGGTGCACAGTTATCTCAAAGAAAGGGGCCACGGTGTTTCTGTATCTCTATTATGTTGGTGCGGCTTCGGAACTTTTAAATATCTCGATATATCTCGAAAACTACGCTTCTGATCAAAAAATATCATAGAACCTAAATTGTAGGAAACATAATTCTCTACAAAAAAGGTCTCTTAACATTTTGCCATAGCTCGCTTCGTTTCCGAGATATTTGCAGATATATCTCAAGGGAAGGGGCCTGACGGACATATTTCGAGATATTTCTTCTTCTTGTTGTTCTTCTTCTGCACAGCTAAGCTGGAAGTGGCATTTACAGCTCGCAATAGTGCAGAGTTATCTCAAAGAAAGGGGCCACGGTGTTTCTGTATCTCTATTATGTTGGTGCGGCTTCGGGACTTTTAAATATCTTGATATATCTCGAGAACTACGCATCTGATCAAAAAATATCGTAGAACATGAAAAGTAGGAAACTTAATTCTCTACAAAAAAGGTCTCTTAACATTTTGCCATAGCTCTCTTCGTTTCCGAGATATTTGCAGATTTATCTCAAGGGAAGGGGCCTGACGGACATATTTCGAGATATTTCTTCTTCTTGTTGTTCTTCTTCTGCACAGCTAAGCTGGAAGTAGCATTTGCAGCTCGGAATAGTGCAGAGTTATCTCAAAGAAAGGGGCCACGGTGTTTCTGTATCTCTATTATGTTGGTGCGGCTTCGGAACTTTTAAATATCTTGATATATCTCGAGAACTACGCATCTGATCAAAAAATATCATAGAACATGAAAAGTAGGAAACTTAATTCTCTACAAAAAAGGTCTCTTAACATTTTGCCATAGCTCTCTTCATTTCCGAGATATTTGCAGATTTATCTCAAGGGAAGGGGCCTGACGGACATATTTCGAGATATTTCTTCTTCTTGTTGTTCTTCTTCTGCACAGCTAAGCTGGAAGTGGCATTTGCGGCTCGCACTAGTGCACAGTTATCTCAAAGAAAGGGGCCACGGTGTTTCTGTATCTCTATTATGTTGGTGCGGCTTCGGAACTTTTAAATATCTTGATATATCTCGAGAACTACGCATCTGATCAAAAAATATCATAGAACATGAAAAGTAGGAAACTTAATTCTCTACAAAAAAGGTCTCTTAACATTTTGCCATAGCTCTCTTCATTTCCGAGATATTTGCAGATTTATCTCAAGGGAAGGGGCCTGACGGACATATTTCGAGATATTTCTTCTTCTTGTTGTTCTTCTTCTGCACAGCTAAGCTGGCAGTGGCATTTGCGGCTCGCACTAGTGCACAGTTATCTCAAAGAAAGGGGCCACGGTGTTTCTGTATCTCTATTATGTTGGTGCGTCTTCGGAACTTTTAAATATCTCGATATATCTCGAAAACTACGCTTCTGATCAAAAAATATCATAGAACATAAATTGTAGGAAACATAATTCTCTACAAAAAACGTCTCATAACATTTTGCCATAGCTCGCTTCGTTTCCGAGATATTTGCAGATTCAGCTCAAAGGAACTGGCCTGACGGACATATTTCGAGGTATTTCTTCTTCTTGTTGTTCTTCCTCTGCACAGCTAAGCTGGAAGTGGCATTTGCAGCTCGCAATAGTGCAGAGTTATCTCAAAGAATGGGGCCACGGTGTTTCTGTATCTCTATTATGTTGGTGCGGCTTCGGAACTTTTAAATATCTTGATATATCTCGAGAACTACGCATCTGATCAAAAAATATCATAGAACATAAAAAGTAGGAAACTTAATTCTCTACAAAAAAGTTCTCTTAACATTTTGCCATAGCTCGCTTCGTTTCCGAGATATTTGCAGATTTATCTCAAGGGAAGGGTCCTGATGGACATATTTCGAGATATTTCTTCTTCTTGTTGTTCTTCTTCTGCACAGCTAAACTGGAAGTGGCATTTCCAGCTCGCAATCGTGCAGAGTTATCTCAAAGAAAGGGGCCACGGTGTTTCTGTATCTCTATTATGTTGGTGCGTCTTCGGAACTTTTAAATATCTCGATATATCTCGAAAACTACGCTTCTGATCAAAAAATATCATAGAACATAAATTGTAGGACACATAATTCTCTACAAAAAAGGTCTCTTAACATTTTGCCATAGCTCTCTTCGTTTCCGAGATATTTGCAGATTTATCTCAAGGGAAGGGGCCTGACGGACATATTTCGAGATATTTCTTCTTCTTGTTGTTCTTCTTCTGCACAGCTAAGCTGGAAGTGGCATTTGCAGCTCGCAATAGTGCAGAGTTATCTCAAAGAAAGGGGCCACGGTGTTTCTGTATCTCTATTATGTTGGTGCGGCTTCGGAACTTTTAAATATCTTGATATATCTCGAGAACTACGCGTCTGATCAAAAAATATCATAGAACCTAAAAAGTAGGAAACATAATTCTCTACAAAAACGGTCTCTTAACATTTTGCCATAGCTCGCTTCGTTTCCGAGATATTTGCAGATATATCTCAAGGGAAGGGGCCTGACGGACATATTTCGAGATATTTCTTTTTCTTGTTGTTCTTCTTCTGCACAGCTAAGCTGGAAGTGGCATTTGCGGCTCGCACTGGTGCACAGTTATCTCAAAGAAAGGGGCCACGGTGTTTCTGTATCTCTATTATGTTGGTGCGGCTTCGGAACTTTTAAATATCTCGATATATCTCGAAAACTACGCTTCTGATCAAAAAATATCATAGAACCTAAGTTGTAGGAAACATAATTCTCTACAAAAAAGGTCTCTTAACATTTTGCCATAGCTCGCTTCGTTTCCGAGATATTTGCAGATTTATCTCAAGGGAAGGGGCCTGACGGACATATTTCGAGATATTTCTTCTTCTTGTTGTTCTTCTTCTGCACAGCTAAGCTGGAAGTGGCATTTACAGCTCGCAATAGTGCAGAGTTATCTCAAAGAAAGGGGCCACGGTGTTTCTGTATCTCTATTATGTTGGTGCGGCTTCGGAACTTTTAAATATCTTGATATATCTCGAGAACTACGCATCTGATCAAAAAATATCATAGAACATAAAAAGTAGGAAACTTAATTCTCTACAAAAAAGGCCTCTTAACATTTTGCCATAGCTCGCTTCGTTTCCGAGATATTTGCAGATTCAGCTCAAAGGAACTGGCCTGACGGACATATTTCGAGATATTTCTTCTTCTTGTTGTTCTTCTTCTGCACAGCTAAGCTGGAAGTGGCATTTGCAGCTCGCAATAGTGCAGAGTTATCTCAAAGAAAGGGGCCACGGTGTTTCTGTATCTCTATTATGTTGGTGCGGCTTCGGAACTTTTAAATATCTTGATATATCTCGAGAACTACGCGTCTGATCAAAAAATATCATAGAACCTAAAAAGTAGGAAACATAATTCTCTACAAAAACGGTCTCTTAACATTTTGCCATAGCTCGCTTCGTTTCCGAGATATTTGCAGATATATCTCAAGGGAAGGGGCCTGACGGACATATTTCGAGATATTTCTTTTTCTTGTTGTTCTTCTTCTGCACAGCTAAGCTGGAAGTGGCATTTGCGGCTCGCACTGGTGCACAGTTATCTCAAAGAAAGGGGCCACGGTGTTTCTGTATCTCTATTATGTTGGTGCGGCTTCGGAACTTTTAAATATCTCGATATATCTCGAAAACTACGCTTCTGATCAAAAAATATCATAGAACCTAAGTTGTAGGAAACATAATTCTCTACAAAAAAGGTCTCTTAACATTTTGCCATAGCTCGCTTCGTTTCCGAGATATTTGCAGATTTATCTCAAGGGAAGGGGCCTGACGGACATATTTCGAGATATTTCTTCTTCTTGTTGTTCTTCTTCTGCACAGCTAAGCTGGAAGTGGCATTTACAGCTCGCAATAGTGCAGAGTTATCTCAAAGAAAGGGGCCACGGTGTTTCTGTATCTCTATTATGTTGGTGCGGCTTCGGAACTTTTAAATATCTTGATATATCTCGAGAACTACGCATCTGATCAAAAAATATCATAGAACATAAAAAGTAGGAAACTTAATTCTCTACAAAAAAGGCCTCTTAACATTTTGCCATAGCTCGCTTCGTTTCCGAGATATTTGCAGATTCAGCTCAAAGGAACTGGCCTGACGGACATATTTCGAGATATTTCTTCTTCTTGTTGTTCTTCCTCTGCACAGCTAAGCTGGAAGTGGCATTTGCAGCTCGCAATAGTGCAGAGTTATCTCAAAGAAAGGGGCCACGGTGTTTCTGTATCTCTATTATGTTGGTGCGGCTTCGGAACTTTTAAATATCTTGATATATCTCGAGAACTACGCATCTGATCAAAAAATATCATAGAACATAAAAAGTAGGAAACTTAATTCTCTACAAAAAAGGTCTCTTAACATTTTGCCTTAGCTCGCTTCGTTTCCGAGATATTTGCAGATTTATCTCAAGGGAAGGGGCCTGACGGACATATTTCGAGATATTTCTTCTTCTTGTTGTTCTTCTTCTGCACAGCTAAGCTGGAAGTGGCATTTGCGGCTCGCACTAGTGCAGAGTTATCTCAAAGAAAGGGGCCACGGTGTTTCTGTATCTCTATTATGTTGGTGCGGCTTTGGAACTTTTAAATATCTCGATATATCTCGAAAACTACGCTTCTGATCAAAAAATATCATAGAACATAAATTGTAGGAAACATAATTCTCTACAAAAAAGGTCTCTTAACATTTTGCCATTGCTCGCTTCGTTTCCGAGATATTTGCAGATATATCTCAAGGGAAGTGGCCTGACGGACATATTTCGAGATATTTCTTCTTCTTGTTGTTCTTCTTCTGCACAGCTAAGCTGGAAGTGGCATTTGCGGCTCGCAATAGTGCAGAGTTATCTCAAAGAAAGGGGCCACGGTGTTTCTGTATCTCTATTATGTTGGTGCGGCTTCGGAACTTTTAAATATCTCGATATATCTCGAAAACTACGCTTCTGATCAAAAAATATCATAGAAGATAAATTGTAGGAAACATAATTCTCTACAAAAAAGATATCTTAACATTTTGCCATAGCTAGCTTCGTTTCCGAGATATTTGCAGATTTATCTCAAGGGAAGGGGCCTGACGGACATATTTCGAGATATTTCTTCTTCTTGTTGTTCTTCTTCTGCACAGCTAAGCTGGAAGTGGCATTTACAGCTCGCAATAGTGCAGAGTTATCTCAAAGAAAGGGGCCACGGTGTTTCTGTATCTCTATTATGTTGGTGCGGCTTCGGAACTTTTAAATATCTCGATATATCTCGAAAACTACGCTTCTGATCAAAAAATATCATAGAACATAAATTGTAGGAAACATAATTCTCTACAAAAAACGTCTCTTAAGATTTTGCCATAGCTCGCTTCGTTTCCGAGATATTTGCAGATTCAGCTCAAAGGAACGGGCCTGACGGACATATTTCGAGATACTTCTTCTTCTTGTTGTTCTTCTTCTGCACAGCTAAGCTGGAAGTGGCATTTGCAGCTCGCACTAGTGCAGAGTTATCTCAAAGAAAGGGGCCACGGTGTTTCTGTATCTCTATTATGTTGGTGCGGCTTCGGAACTTTTAAATATCTTGATATATCTCGAGAACTACGCATCTGATCAAAAAATATCATAGAAGATAAAAAGTAGGAAACTTAATTCTCTACAAAAAAGGTCTCTTAACATTTTGCCATAGCTCGCTTCGTTTCCGAGATATTTGCACATTTATCTCAAGGGAAGTGGCCTGACGGACATATTTCGAGATATTTCTTCTTCTTGTTGTTCTTCTTCTGCACAGCTAAGCTGGAAGTGGCATTTGCGGCTCGCACTAGTGCAGAGTTATCTCAAAGAAAGGGGCCACGGTGTTTCTGTATCTCTATTATGTTGGTGCGGCTTCGGAACTTTTAAATATCTCGATATATCTCGAAAACTACGCTTCTGATCAAAAAATATCATAGAACATAAATTGTAGGAAACATAATTCTCTACAAAAAAGGTCTCTTAACATTTTGCCTTAGCTCGCTTCGTTTCCGAGATATTTGCAGATATATCTCAAGGGAAGGGGCCTGACGGACATATTTCGAGATATTTCTTCTTCTTGTTGTTCTTCTTCTGCACAGCTAAGCTGGAAGTGGCATTTGCAGCTCGCAATAGTGCAGAGTTATCTCAAAGAAAGGGGCCACGGTGTTTCTGTATCTCTATTATGTTGGTGCGGCTTCGGAACTTTTAAATATCTTGATATATCTCGAGAACTACGCATCTGATCAAAAAATATCATAGAACATAAAAAGTAGGAAACTTAATTCTCTACAAAAAAGGTCTCTTAACAATTGGCCATAGCTCTCTTCGTTTCCGAGATATTTGCAGATTTATCTCAAGGGAAGGGGCCTGACGGACATATTTCGAGATATTTCTTCTTCTTGATGTTCTTCTTCTGCACAGCTAAGCTGGAAGTGGCATTTGCAGCTCGCAATAGTGCAGAGTTATCTCAAAGAAAGGGGCCACGGTGTTTCTGTATCTCTATTATGTTGGTGCGGCTTCGGAACTTTTAAATATCTTGATATATCTCGAGAACTACGCATCTGATCAAAAAATATCATAGAACATGAAAAGTAGGAAACTTAATTCTCTACAAAAAAGGTCTCTTAACATTTTGCCATAGCTCTCTTCATTTCCGAGATATTTGCAGATTTATCTCAAGGGAAGGGGCCTGACGGACATATTTCGAGATATTTCTTCTTCTTGTTGTTCTTCTTCTGCACAGCTAAGCTGGAAGTGGCATTTGCGGCTCGCACTAGTGCACAGTTATCTCAAAGAAAGGGGCCACGGTGTTTCTGTATCTCTATTATGTTGGTGCGGCTTCGGAACTTTTAAATATCTTGATATATCTCGAGAACTACGCATCTGATCAAAAAATATCATAGAACATGAAAAGTAGGAAACTTAATTCTCTACAAAAAAGGTCTCTTAACATTTTGCCATAGCTCTCTTCATTTCCGAGATATTTGCAGATTTATCTCAAGGGAAGGGGCCTGACGGACATATTTCGAGATATTTCTTCTTCTTGTTGTTCTTCTTCTGCACAGCTAAGCTGGCAGTGGCATTTGCGGCTCGCACTAGTGCACAGTTATCTCAAAGAAAGGGGCCACGGTGTTTCTGTATCTCTATTATGTTGGTGCGTCTTCGGAACTTTTAAATATCTCGATATATCTCGAAAACTACGCTTCTGATCAAAAAATATCATAGAACATAAATTGTAGGAAACATAATTCTCTACAAAAAACGTCTCATAACATTTTGCCATAGCTCGCTTCGTTTCCGAGATATTTGCAGATTCAGCTCAAAGGAACTGGCCTGACGGACATATTTCGAGGTATTTCTTCTTCTTGTTGTTCTTCCTCTGCACAGCTAAGCTGGAAGTGGCATTTGCAGCTCGCAATAGTGCAGAGTTATCTCAAAGAATGGGGCCACGGTGTTTCTGTATCTCTATTATGTTGGTGCGGCTTCGGAACTTTTAAATATCTTGATATATCTCGAGAACTACGCATCTGATCAAAAAATATCATAGAACATAAAAAGTAGGAAACTTAATTCTCTACAAAAAAGTTCTCTTAACATTTTGCCATAGCTCGCTTCGTTTCCGAGATATTTGCAGATTTATCTCAAGGGAAGGGTCCTGATGGACATATTTCGAGATATTTCTTCTTCTTGTTGTTCTTCTTCTGCACAGCTAAACTGGAAGTGGCATTTCCAGCTCGCAATCGTGCAGAGTTATCTCAAAGAAAGGGGCCACGGTGTTTCTGTATCTCTATTATGTTGGTGCGTCTTCGGAACTTTTAAATATCTCGATATATCTCGAAAACTACGCTTCTGATCAAAAAATATCATAGAACATAAATTGTAGGACACATAATTCTCTACAAAAAAGGTCTCTTAACATTTTGCCATAGCTCTCTTCGTTTCCGAGATATTTGCAGATTTATCTCAAGGGAAGGGGCCTGACGGACATATTTCGAGATATTTCTTCTTCTTGTTGTTCTTCTTCTGCACAGCTAAGCTGGAAGTGGCATTTGCAGCTCGCAATAGTGCAGAGTTATCTCAAAGAAAGGGGCCACGGTGTTTCTGTATCTCTATTATGTTGGTGCGGCTTCGGAACTTTTAAATATCTTGATATATCTCGAGAACTACGCGTCTGATCAAAAAATATCATAGAACCTAAAAAGTAGGAAACATAATTCTCTACAAAAACGGTCTCTTAACATTTTGCCATAGCTCGCTTCGTTTCCGAGATATTTGCAGATATATCTCAAGGGAAGGGGCCTGACGGACATATTTCGAGATATTTCTTTTTCTTGTTGTTCTTCTTCTGCACAGCTAAGCTGGAAGTGGCATTTGCGGCTCGCACTGGTGCACAGTTATCTCAAAGAAAGGGGCCACGGTGTTTCTGTATCTCTATTATGTTGGTGCGGCTTCGGAACTTTTAAATATCTCGATATATCTCGAAAACTACGCTTCTGATCAAAAAATATCATAGAACCTAAGTTGTAGGAAACATAATTCTCTACAAAAAAGGTCTCTTAACATTTTGCCATAGCTCGCTTCGTTTCCGAGATATTTGCAGATTTATCTCAAGGGAAGGGGCCTGACGGACATATTTCGAGATATTTCTTCTTCTTGTTGTTCTTCTTCTGCACAGCTAAGCTGGAAGTGGCATTTACAGCTCGCTATAGTGCAGAGTTATCTCAAAGAAAGGGGCCACGGTGTTTCTGTATCTCTATTATGTTGGTGCGGCTTCGGAACTTTTAAATATCTTGATATATCTCGAGAACTACGCATCTGATCAAAAAATATCATAGAACATAAAAAGTAGGAAACTTAATTCTCTACAAAAAAGGCCTCTTAACATTTTGCCATAGCTCGCTTCGTTTCCGAGATATTTGCAGATTCAGCTCAAAGGAACTGGCCTGACGGACATATTTCGAGATATTTCTTCTTCTTGTTGTTCTTCCTCTGCACAGCTAAGCTGGAAGTGGCATTTGCAGCTCGCAATAGTGCAGAGTTATCTCAAAGAAAGGGGCCACGGTGTTTCTGTATCTCTATTATGTTGGTGCGGCTTCGGAACTTTTAAATATCTTGATATATCTCGAGAACTACGCATCTGATCAAAAAATATCATAGAACATAAAAAGTAGGAAACTTAATTCTCTACAAAAAAGGTCTCTTAACATTTTGCCTTAGCTCGCTTCGTTTCCGAGATATTTGCAGATTTATCTCAAGGGAAGGGGCCTGACGGACATATTTCGAGATATTTCTTCTTCTTGTTGTTCTTCTTCTGCACAGCTAAGCTGGAAGTGGCATTTGCGGCTCGCACTAGTGCAGAGTTATCTCAAAGAAAGGGGCCACGGTGTTCCTGTATCTCTATTATGTTGGTGCGGCTTTGGAACTTTTAAATATCTCGATATATCTCGAAAACTACGCTTCTGATCAAAAAATATCATAGAACATAAATTGTAGGAAACATAATTCTCTACAAAAAAGGTCTCTTAACATTTTGCCATTGCTCGCTTCGTTTCCGAGATATTTGCAGATATATCTCAAGGGAAGTGGCCTGACGGACATATTTCGAGATATTTCTTCTTCTTGTTGTTCTTCTTCTGCACAGCTAAGCTGGAAGTGGCATTTGCGGCTCGCAATAGTGCAGAGTTATCTCAAAGAAAGGGGCCACGGTGTTTCTGTATCTCTATTATGTTGGTGCGGCTTCGGAACTTTTAAATATCTCGATATATCTCGAAAACTACGCTTCTGATCAAAAAATATCATAGAAGATAAATTGTAGGAAACATAATTCTCTACAAAAAAGATATCTTAACATTTTGCCATAGCTAGCTTCGTTTCCGAGATATTTGCAGATTTATCTCAAGGGAAGGGGCCTGACGGACATATTTCGAGATATTTCTTCTTCTTGTTGTTCTTCTTCTGCACAGCTAAGCTGGAAGTGGCATTTACAGCTCGCAATAGTGCAGAGTTATCTCAAAGAAAGGGGCCACGGTGTTTCTGTATCTCTATTATGTTGGTGCGGCTTCGGAACTTTTAAATATCTCGATATATCTCGAAAACTACGCTTCTGATCAAAAAATATCATAGAACATAAATTGTAGGAAACATAATTCTCTACAAAAAACGTCTCTTAAGATTTTGCCATAGCTCGCTTCGTTTCCGAGATATTTGCAGATTCAGCTCAAAGGAACGGGCCTGACGGACATATTTCGAGATACTTCTTCTTCTTGTTGTTCTTCTTCTGCACAGCTAAGCTGGAAGTGGCATTTGCAGCTCGCACTAGTGCAGAGTTATCTCAAAGAAAGGGGCCACGGTGTTTCTGTATCTCTATTATGTTGGTGCGGCTTCGGAACTTTTAAATATCTTGATATATCTCGAGAACTACGCATCTGATCAAAAAATATCATAGAAGATAAAAAGTAGGAAACTTAATTCTCTACAAAAAAGGTCTCTTAACATTTTGCCATAGCTCGCTTCGTTTCCGAGATATTTGCACATTTATCTCAAGGGAAGTGGCCTGACGGACATATTTCGAGATATTTCTTCTTCTTGTTGTTCTTCTTCTGCACAGCTAAGCTGGAAGTGGCATTTGCGGCTCGCACTAGTGCAGAGTTATCTCAAAGAAAGGGGCCACGGTGTTTCTGTATCTCTATTATGTTGGTGCGGCTTCGGAACTTTTAAATATCTCGATATATCTCGAAAACTACGCTTCTGATCAAAAAATATCATAGAACATAAATTGTAGGAAACATAATTCTCTACAAAAAAGGTCTCTTAACATTTTGCCTTAGCTCGCTTCGTTTCCGAGATATTTGCAGATATATCTCAAGGGAAGGGGCCTGACGGACATATTTCGAGATATTTCTTCTTCTTGTTGTTCTTCTTCTGCACAGCTAAGCTGGAAGTGGCATTTGCAGCTCGCAATAGTGCAGAGTTATCTCAAAGAAAGGGGCCACGGTGTTTCTGTATCTCTATTATGTTGGTGCGGCTTCGGAACTTTTAAATATCTTGATATATCTCGAGAACTACGCATCTGATCAAAAAATATCATAGAACATAAAAAGTAGGAAACTTAATTCTCTACAAAAAAGGTCTCTTAACAATTGGCCATAGCTCTCTTCGTTTCCGAGATATTTGCAGATTTATCTCAAGGGAAGGGGCCTGACGGACATATTTCGAGATATTTCTTCTTCTTGATGTTCTTCTTCTGCACAGCTAAGCTGGAAGTGGCATTTGCAGCTCGCAATAGTGCAGAGTTATCTCAAAGAAAGGGGCCACGGTGTTTCTGTATCTCTATTATGTTGGTGCGGCTTCGGAACTTTTAAATATCTTGATATATCTCGAGAACTACGCATCTGATCAAAAAATATCATAGAACATAAAAAGTAGGAAACTTAATTCTCTACAAAAAAGGTCTCTCAACATTTTGCCATAGCTCGCTTCGTTTCCGAGATATTTGCAGATTCAGCTCAAAGGAACTGGCCTGACGGACATATTTCGAGATATTTCTTCTTCTTGTTGTTCTTCCTCTGCACAGCTAAGCTGGAAGTGGCATTTGCAGCTCGCAATAGTGCAGAGTTATCTCAAAGAAAGGGGCCACGGTGTTTCTGTATCTCTATTATGTTGGTGCGGCTTCGGAACTTTTAAATATCTTGATATATCTCGAGAACTGCGCATCTGATCAAAAAATATCATAGAACATAAAAAGTAGGAAACTTAATTCTCTACAAAAAAGGTCTCTTAACATTTTGCCTTAGCTCGCTTCGTTTCCGAGATATTTGCAGATTTATCTCAAGGGAAGGGGCCTGACGGACATATTTCGAGATATTTCTTCTTCTTGTTGTTCTTCTTCTGCACAGCTAAGCTGGAAGTGGCATTTGCGGCTCGCACTAGTGCAGAGTTATCTCAAAGAAAGGGGCCACGGTGTTTCTGTATCTCTATTATGTTGGTGCGGCTTTGGAACTTTTAAATATCTCGATATATCTCGAAAACTACGCTTCTGATCAAAAAATATCATAGAACATAAATTGTAGGAAACATAATTCTCTACAAAAAAGGTCTCTTAACATTTTGCCATAGCTCGCTTCGTTTCCGAGATATTTGCAGATATATCTCAAGGGAAGGGGCCTGACGGACATATTTCGAGATATTTCTTCTTCTTGTTGTTCTTCTTCTGCACAGCTAAGCTGGAAGTGGCATTTACAGCACGCAATAGTGCAGAGTTATCTCAAAGAAAGGGGCCACGGTGTTTCTGTATCTCTATTATGTTGGTGCGGCTTCGGAACTTTTAAATATCTTGATATATCTCGAGAACTACGCATCTGATCAAAAAATATCATAGAACATAAAAAGTAGGAAACTTAATTCTCTACAAAAAAGGTCTCTTAACAATTGGCCATAGCTCGCTTCGTTTCCGAGATATTTGCAGATATATCTCAAGGGAAGGGGCCTGACGGACATATTTCGAGATATTTCTTCTTCTTGTTGTTCTTCTTCTGCACAGCTAAACTGGAAGTGGCATTTACAGCTCACAATAGTGCAGAGTTATCTCAAAGAAAGGGGCCACGGTGTTTCTGTATCTCTATTATGTTGGTGCGGCTTCGGAACTTTTAAATATCTTGATATATCTCGAGAACTACGCATCTGATCAAAAAATATTATAGAACATAAAAAGTAGGAAACTTAATTCTCTACAAAAAAGGTCTCTTAACATTTTGCCATAGCTCGCTTCGTTTCCGAGATATTTGCAGATTTATCTCAAGGGAAGGGGCCTGACGGACATATTTCGAGATATTTCTTCTTCTTGTTGTTCTTCTTCTGCACAGCTAAACTGGAAGTGGCATTTACAGCTCACAATAGTGCAGAGTTATCTCAAAGAAAGGGGCCACGGTGTTTCTGTATCTCTATTATGTTGGTGCGGCTTCGGAACTATTAAATATCTTGATATATCTCGAGAACTACGCATCTGATCAAAAAATATCATAGAACATAAAAAGTAGGAAACTTAATTCTCTACAAAAAAGGTGTCTTAACATTTTGCCATAGCTCGCTTCGTTTCCGAGATATTTGCAGATTTATCTCAAGGGAAGGGGCCTGACGGACATATTTCGAGATATTTCTTCTTCTTGTTGTTCTTCTTCTGCACAGCTAAACTGGAAGTGGCATTTACAGCTCACAATAGTGCAGAGTTATCTCAAAGAAAGGGGCCACGGTGTTTCTGTATCTCTATTATGTTGGTGCGGCTTCGGAACTTTTAAATATCTTGATATATCTCGAGAACTACGCATCTGATCAAAAAATATTATAGAACATAAAAAGTAGGAAACTTAATTCTCTACAAAAAAGGTCTCTTAACATTTTGCCATAGCTCGCTTCGTTTCCGAGATATTTGCAGATTTATCTCAAGGGAAGGGGCCTGACGGACATATTTCGAGATATTTCTTCTTCTTGTTGTTCTTCTTCTGCACAGCTAAGCTGGAAGTGGCATTTGCAGCTCGCAATAGTGCAGAGTTATCTCAAAGAAAGGGGCCACGGTGTTTCTGTATCTCTATTATGTTGGTGCGGCTTCGGAACTTTTAAATATCTTGATATATCTCGAGAACTACGCATCTGATCAAAAAATATCATAGAACATAAAAAGTAGGAAACTTAATTCTCTACAAAAAAGGTCTCTTAACAATTGGCCATAGCTCTCTTCGTTTCCGAGATATTTGCAGATTTATCTCAAGGGAAGGGGCCTGACGGACATATTTCGAGATATTTCTTCTTCTTGATGTTCTTCTTCTGCACAGCTAAGCTGGAAGTGGCATTTGCAGCTCGCAATAGTGCAGAGTTATCTCAAAGAAAGGGGCCACGGTGTTTCTGTATCTCTATTATGTTGGTGCGGCTTCGGAACTTTTAAATATCTTGATATATCTCGAGAACTACGCATCTGATCAAAAAATATCATAGAACATAAAAAGTAGGAAACTTAATTCTCTACAAAAAAGGTCTCTCAACATTTTGCCATAGCTCGCTTCGTTTCCGAGATATTTGCAGATTCAGCTCAAAGGAACTGGCCTGACGGACATATTTCGAGATATTTCTTCTTCTTGTTGTTCTTCCTCTGCACAGCTAAGCTGGAAGTGGCATTTGCAGCTCGCAATAGTGCAGAGTTATCTCAAAGAAAGGGGCCACGGTGTTTCTGTATCTCTATTATGTTGGTGCGGCTTCGGAACTTTTAAATATCTTGATATATCTCGAGAACTGCGCATCTGATCAAAAAATATCATAGAACATAAAAAGTAGGAAACTTAATTCTCTACAAAAAAGGTCTCTTAACATTTTGCCTTAGCTCGCTTCGTTTCCGAGATATTTGCAGATTTATCTCAAGGGAAGGGGCCTGACGGACATATTTCGAGATATTTCTTCTTCTTGTTGTTCTTCTTCTGCACAGCTAAGCTGGAAGTGGCATTTGCGGCTCGCACTAGTGCAGAGTTATCTCAAAGAAAGGGGCCACGGTGTTTCTGTATCTCTATTATGTTGGTGCGGCTTTGGAACTTTTAAATATCTCGATATATCTCGAAAACTACGCTTCTGATCAAAAAATATCATAGAACATAAATTGTAGGAAACATAATTCTCTACAAAAAAGGTCTCTTAACATTTTGCCATAGCTCGCTTCGTTTCCGAGATATTTGCAGATATATCTCAAGGGAAGGGGCCTGACGGACATATTTCGAGATATTTCTTCTTCTTGTTGTTCTTCTTCTGCACAGCTAAGCTGGAAGTGGCATTTACAGCACGCAATAGTGCAGAGTTATCTCAAAGAAAGGGGCCACGGTGTTTCTGTATCTCTATTATGTTGGTGCGGCTTCGGAACTTTTAAATATCTTGATATATCTCGAGAACTACGCATCTGATCAAAAAATATCATAGAACATAAAAAGTAGGAAACTTAATTCTCTACAAAAAAGGTCTCTTAACAATTGGCCATAGCTCGCTTCGTTTCCGAGATATTTGCAGATATATCTCAAGGGAAGGGGCCTGACGGACATATTTCGAGATATTTCTTCTTCTTGTTGTTCTTCTTCTGCACAGCTAAACTGGAAGTGGCATTTACAGCTCACAATAGTGCAGAGTTATCTCAAAGAAAGGGGCCACGGTGTTTCTGTATCTCTATTATGTTGGTGCGGCTTCGGAACTTTTAAATATCTTGATATATCTCGAGAACTACGCATCTGATCAAAAAATATTATAGAACATAAAAAGTAGGAAACTTAATTCTCTACAAAAAAGGTCTCTTAACATTTTGCCATAGCTCGCTTCGTTTCCGAGATATTTGCAGATTTATCTCAAGGGAAGGGGCCTGACGGACATATTTCGAGATATTTCTTCTTCTTGTTGTTCTTCTTCTGCACAGCTAAACTGGAAGTGGCATTTACAGCTCACAATAGTGCAGAGTTATCTCAAAGAAAGGGGCCACGGTGTTTCTGTATCTCTATTATGTTGGTGCGGCTTCGGAACTATTAAATATCTTGATATATCTCGAGAACTACGCATCTGATCAAAAAATATCATAGAACATAAAAAGTAGGAAACTTAATTCTCTACAAAAAAGGTGTCTTAACATTTTGCCATAGCTCGCTTCGTTTCCGAGATATTTGCAGATTTATCTCAAGGGAAGGGGCCTGACGGACATATTTCGAGATATTTCTTCTTCTTGTTGTTCTTCTTCTGCACAGCTAAACTGGAAGTGGCATTTACAGCTCACAATAGTGCAGAGTTATCTCAAAGAAAGGGGCCACGGTGTTTCTGTATCTCTATTATGTTGGTGCGGCTTCGGAACTTTTAAATATCTTGATATATCTCGAGAACTACGCATCTGATCAAAAAATATTATAGAACATAAAAAGTAGGAAACTTAATTCTCTACAAAAAAGGTCTCTTAACATTTTGCCATAGCTCGCTTCGTTTCCGAGATATTTGCAGATTTATCTCAAGGGAAGGGGCCTGACGGACATATTTCGAGATATTTCTTCTTCTTGTTGTTCTTCTTCTGCACAGCTAAACTGGAAGTGGCATTTACAGCTCACAATAGTGCAGAGTTATCTCAAAGAAAGGGGCCACGGTGTTTCTGTATCTCTATTATGTTGGTGCGGCTTCGGAACTTTTAAATATCTTGATATATCTCGAGAACTACGCATCTGATCCAAAAATATTATAGAACATAAAAAGTAGGAAACTTAATTCTCTACAAAAAAGGTCTCTTAACATTTTGCCATAGCTCGCTTCGTTTCCGAGATATTTGCAGATTTATCTCAAGGGAAGGGGCCTGACGGACATATTTCGAGATATTTCTTCTTCTTGTTGTTCTTCTTCTGCACAGCTAAACTGGAAGTGGCATTTCCAGCTCGCAATAGTGCAGAGTTATCTCAAAGAAAGGGGCCACGGTGTTTCTGTATCTCTATTATGTTGGTGCGGCTTCGGAACTATTAAATATCTTGATATATCTCGAGAACTACGCATCTGATCAAAAAATATCATAGAACATAAAAAGTAGGAAACTTAATTCTCTACAAAAAAGGTGTCTTAACATTTTGCCATAGCTCGCTTCGTTTCCGAGATATTTGCAGATTTATCTCAAGGGAAGGGGCCTGACGGACATATTTCGAGATATTTCTTCTTCTTGTTGTTCTTCTTCTGCACAGCTAAGCTGGAAGTGGCATTTGCGGCTCGCACTAAACGCAGAGTTATCTCAAAGAAAGGGGCCACGGTGTTTCTGTATTTCTATTATGTTGGTGCGGCTTCGGAACTTTTAAATATCTCGATATATCTCGAAAACTACGCTTCTGATCAAAAAATATCATAGAACATAAATTGTAGGAAACATAATTCTCTACAAAAAAGGTCTCTTAACATTTTGCCATAGCTCGCTTCGTTTCCGAGATATTTGCAGATACATCTCAAGGGAAGGGGCCTGACGGACATATTTCGAGATATTTCTTCTTCTTGTTGTTCTTCTTCTGCACAGCTAAGCTGGAAGTGGCATTTGCGGCTCGCACTAGTGCAGAGTTATCTCAAAGAAAGGGGCCACGGTGTTTCTGTATCTCTATTATGTTGGTGCGGCTTCGGAACTTTTAAATATCTTGATATATCTCGAGAACTACGCATCTGATCAAAAAATATCATAGAAGATAAAAAGTAGGAAACTTAATTCTCTACAAAAAAGGTCTCTTAACATTTTGCCATAGCTCGCTTCGTTTCCGAGATATTTGCAGATTTATCTCAAGGGAAGTGGCCTGACGGACATATTTCGAGATATTTCTTCTTCTTGTTGTTCTTCTTCTGCACAGCTAAGCTGGAAGTGGCATTTGCGGCTCGCACTAGTGCAGAGTTATCTCAAAGAAAGGGGCCACGGTGTTTCTGTATCTCTATTATGTTGGTGCGGCTTCGGAACTTTTAAATATCTCGATATATCTCGAAAACTACGCTTCTGATCAAAAAATATCATAGAACATAAATTGTAGGAAACATAATTCTCTACAAAAAAGGTCTCTTAACATTTTGCCTTAGCTCGCTTCGTTTCCGAGATATTTGCAGATTCAGCTCAAAGGAACTGGCCTGACGGACATATTTCGAGATATTTCTTCTTCTGGTTGTTCTTCCTCTGCACAGCTAAGCTGGAAGTGGCATTTGCAGCTCGCAATAGTGCAGAGTTATCTCAAAGAAAGGGGCCACGGTGTTTCTGTATCTCTATTATGTTGGTGCGGCTTCGGAACTTTTAAATATCTTGATATATCTCGAGAACTGCGCATCTGATCAAAAAATATCATAGAACATAAAAAGTAGGAAACTTAATTCTCTACAAAAAAGGTCTCTTAACATTTTGCCTTAGCTCGCTTCGTTTCCGAGATATTTGCAGATTTATCTCAAGGGAAGGGGCCTGACGGACATATTTCGAGATATTTCTTCTTCTTGTTGTTCTTCTTCTGCACAGCTAAGCTGGAAGTGGCATTTGCGGCTCGCACTAGTGCAGAGTTATCTCAAAGAAAGGGGCCACGGTGTTTCTGTATCTCTATTATGTTGGTGCGGCTTTGGAACTTTTAAATATCTCGATATATCTCGAAAACTACGCTTCTGATCAAAAAATATCATAGAACATAAATTGTAGGAAACATAATTCTCTACAAAAAAGGTCTCTTAACATTTTGCCATAGCTCGCTTCGTTTCCGAGATATTTGCAGATATATCTCAAGGGAAGGGGCCTGACGGACATATTTCGAGATATTTCTTCTTCTTGTTGTTCTTCTTCTGCACAGCTAAGCTGGAAGTGGCATTTACAGCACGCAATAGTGCAGAGTTATCTCAAAGAAAGGGGCCACGGTGTTTCTGTATCTCTATTATGTTGGTGCGGCTTCGGAACTTTTAAATATCTTGATATATCTCGAGAACTACGCATCTGATCAAAAAATATCATAGAACATAAAAAGTAGGAAACTTAATTCTCTACAAAAAAGGTCTCTTAACAATTGGCCATAGCTCGCTTCGTTTCCGAGATATTTGCAGATATATCTCAAGGGAAGGGGCCTGACGGACATATTTCGAGATATTTCTTCTTCTTGTTGTTCTTCTTCTGTACAGCTAAACTGGAAGTGGCATTTACAGCTCACAATAGTGCAGAGTTATCTCAAAGAAAGGGGCCACGGTGTTTCTGTATCTCTATTATGTTGGTGCGGCTTCGGAACTTTTAAATATCTTGATATATCTCGAGAACTACGCATCTGATCAAAAAATATTATAGAACATAAAAAGTAGGAAACTTAATTCTCTACAAAAAAGGTCTCTTAACATTTTGCCATAGCTCGCTTCGTTTCCGAGATATTTGCAGATTTATCTCAAGGGAAGGGGCCTGACGGACATATTTCGAGATATTTCTTCTTCTTGTTGTTCTTCTTCTGCACAGCTAAACTGGAAGTGGCATTTACAGCTCACAATAGTGCAGAGTTATCTCAAAGAAAGGGGCCACGGTGTTTCTGTATCTCTATTATGTTGGTGCGGCTTCGGAACTTTTAAATATCTTGATATATCTCGAGAACTACGCATCTGATCCAAAAATATTATAGAACATAAAAAGTAGGAAACTTAATTCTCTACAAAAAAGGTCTCTTAACATTTTGCCATAGCTCGCTTCGTTTCCGAGATATTTGCAGATTTATCTCAAGGGAAGGGGCCTGACGGACATATTTCGAGATATTTCTTCTTCTTGTTGTTCTTCTTCTGCACAGCTAAACTGGAAGTGGCATTTCCAGCTCGCAATAGTGCAGAGTTATCTCAAAGAAAGGGGCCACGGTGTTTCTGTATCTCTATTATGTTGGTGCGGCTTCGGAACTATTAAATATCTTGATATATCTCGAGAACTACGCATCTGATCAAAAAATATCATAGAACATAAAAAGTAGGAAACTTAATTCTCTACAAAAAAGGTGTCTTAACATTTTGCCATAGCTCGCTTCGTTTCCGAGATATTTGCAGATTTATCTCAAGGGAAGGGGCCTGACGGACATATTTCGAGATATTTCTTCTTCTTGTTGTTCTTCTTCTGCACAGCTAAGCTGGAAGTGGCATTTGCGGCTCGCACTAAACGCAGAGTTATCTCAAAGAAAGGGGCCACGGTGTTTCTGTATTTCTATTATGTTGGTGCGGCTTCGGAACTTTTAAATATCTCGATATATCTCGAAAACTACGCTTCTGATCAAAAAATATCATAGAACATAAATTGTAGGAAACATAATTCTCTACAAAAAAGGTCTCTTAACATTTTGCCATAGCTCGCTTCGTTTCCGAGATATTTGCAGATACATCTCAAGGGAAGGGGCCTGACGGACATATTTCGAGATATTTCTTCTTCTTGTTGTTCTTCTTCTGCACAGCTAAGCTGGAAGTGGCATTTGCGGCTCGCACTAGTGCAGAGTTATCTCAAAGAAAGGGGCCACGGTGTTTCTGTATCTCTATTATGTTGGTGCGGCTTCGGAACTTTTAAATATCTTGATATATCTCGAGTACTACGCATCTGATCAAAAAATATCATAGAACATAAAAAGTAGGAAACTTAATTCTCTACAAAAAAGGTCTCTTAACAATTGGCCATAGCTCGCTTCGTTTCCGAGATATTTGCAGATATATCCCAAGGGAAGGGGCCTGACGGACATATTTCGAGATATTTCTTCTTCTTGTTGTT
Source organism: Osmia lignaria lignaria (assembly GCF_051020975.1). Classification (NCBI taxonomy): domain Eukaryota; kingdom Metazoa; phylum Arthropoda; class Insecta; order Hymenoptera; family Megachilidae; genus Osmia; species Osmia lignaria. The sequence goes on along the minus strand of NW_027478160.1, from coordinate 23,988,352 downwards.
CTTCTTCTGCACAGCTAAGCTGGAAGTGGCATTTACAGCTCGCAATAGTGCAGAGTTATCTCAAAGAAAGGGGCCACGGTGTTTCTGTATCTCTATTATGTTGGTGCGGCTTCGGAACTTTTAAATATCTTGATATATCTCGAGAACTACGCATCTGATCAAAAAATATCATAGAACATAAAAAGTAGGAAACTTAATTCTCTACAAAAAAGGTGTCTTAACATTTTGCCATAGCTCGCTTCGTTTCCGAGATATTTGCAGATTTATCTCAAGGGAAGGGGCCTGTCGGACAGATTTCGAGATATTTCTTCTTCTTGTTGTTCTTCTTCTGCACAGCTAAGCTGGAAGTGGCATTTACAGCTCACAATAGTGCAGAGTTATCTCAAAGAAAGGGGCCACGGTGTTTCTGTATCTCTATTATGTTGGTGCGGCTTCGGAACTTTTAAATATCTTGATATATCTCGAGAACTACGCATCTGATCAAAAAATATTATAGAACATAAAAAGTAGGAAACTTAATTCTCTACAAAAAAGGTCTCTTAACATTTTGCCATAGCTCGCTTCGTTTCCGAGATATTTGCAGATTTATCTCAAGGGAAGGGGCCTGACGGACATATGTCGAGATATTTCTTCTTCTTGTTGTTCTTCTTCTGCACAGCTAAACTGGAAGTGGCATTTCCAGCTCGCAATAGTGCAGAGTTATCTCAAAGAAAGGGGCCACGGTGTTTCTGTATCTCTATTATGTTGGTGCGGCTTCGGAACTTTTAAATATCTTGATATATCTCGAGAACTACGCATCTGATCCAAAAATATTATAGAACATAAAAAGTAGGAAACTTAATTCTCTACAAAAAAGGTCTCTTAACATTTTGCCATAGCTCGCTTCGTTTCCGAGATATTTGCAGATTTATCTCAAGGGAAGGGGCCTGACGGACATATTTCGAGATATTTCTTCTTCTTGTTGTTCTTCTTCTGCACAGCTAAGCTGGAAGTGGCATTTGCGGCTCGCACTAAACGCAGAGTTATCTCAAAGAAAGGGGCCACGGTGTTTCTGTATCTCTATTATGTTCGTGCGGCTTCGGAACTTTTAAATATCTCGATATATCTCGAAAACTACGCTTCTGATCAAAAAATATCATAGAACATAAATTGTAGGAAACATAATTCTCTACAAAAAAGGTCTCTTAACATTTTGCCATAGCTCGCTTCGTTTCCGAGATATTTGCAGATATATCTCAAAGGAAGGGGCCTGACGGACATATTTCGAGATATTTCTTCTTCTTGTTGTTCTTCTTCTGCACAGCTAAGCTGGAAGTGGCATTTGCGGCTCGCAATAGTGCAGAGTTATCTCAAAGAAAGGGGCCACGGTGTTTCTGTATCTCTATTATGTTGGTGCGGCTTCGGAACTTTTAAATATCTCGATATATCTCGAAAACTACGCTTCTGATCAAAAAATATCATAGAACATAAATTGTAGGAAACATAATTCTCTACAAAAAAGGTCTCTTAACATTTTGCCATAGCTAGCTTCGGTTCCGAGATATTTGCAGATATATCTCAAGGGAAGGGGCCTGACGGACATATTTCGAGATATTTCTTCTTCTTGTTGTTCTTCTTCTGCACAGCTAAGCTGGAAGTGGCATTTACAGCACGCAATAGTGCAGAGTTATCTCAAAGAAAGGGGCCACGGTGTTTCTGTATCTCTATTATGTTGGTGCGGCTTCGGAACTTTTAAATATCTTGATATATCTCGAGAACTACGCATCTGATCAAAAAATATCATAGAACATAAAAAGTAGGAAACTTAATTCTCTACAAAAAAGGTCTCTTAACAATTGGCCATAGCTCGCTTCGTTTCCGAGATATTTGCAGATATATCCCAAGGGAAGGGGCCTGACGGACATATTTCGAGATATTTCTTCTTCTTGTTGTTCTTCTTCTGCACAGCTAAGCTGGAAGTGGCATTTACAGCTCGCAATAGTGCAGAGTTATCTCAAAGAAAGGGGCCACGGTGTTTCTGTATCTCTATTATGTTGGTGCGGCTTCGGAACTTTTAAATATCTTGATATATCTCGAGAACTACGCATCTGATCAAAAAATATCGTAGAACATAAAAAGTAGGAAACCTAATTCTCTACAAAAAAGGTGTCTTAACATTTTGCCATAGCTCGCTTCGTTTCCGAGATATTTGCAGATTTATCTCAAGGGAAGGGGCCTGTCGGACAGATTTCGAGATATTTCTTCTTCTTGTTGTTCTTCTTCTGCACAGCTAAGCTGGAAGTGGCATTTACAGCTCACAATAGTGCAAAGTTATCTCAAAGAAAGGGGCCACGGTGTTTCTGTATCTCTATTATGTTGGTGCGGCTTCGGAACTATTAAATATCTTGATATATCTCGAGAACTACGCATCTGATCAAAAAATATCATAGAACATAAAAAGTAGGAAACTTAATTCTCTACAAAAAAGGTGTCTTAACATTTTGCCATAGCTCGCTTCGTTTCCGAGATATTTGCAGATTTCTCTCAAGGGAAGGGGCCTGACGGACATATTTCGAGATATTTCTTCTTCTTGTTGTTCTTCTTCTGCACAGCTAAGCTGGAAGTGGCATTTGCGGCTCGCACTAAACGCAGAGTTATCTCAAAGAAAGGGGCCACGGTGTTTCTGTATCTCTATTATGTTGGTGCGGCTTCGGAACTTTTAAATATCTCGATATATCTCGAAAACTACGCTTCTGATCAAAAAATATCATAGAACATAAATTGTAGGAAACATAATTCTCTACAAAAAAGGTCTCTTAACATTTTGCCATAGCTCGCTTCGTTTCCGAGATATTTGCAGATACATCTCAAGGGAAGGGGCCTGACGGACATATTTCGAGATATTTCTTCTTCTTGTTGTTCTTCTTCTGCACAGCTAAGCTGGAAGTGGCATTTGCGGCTCGCACTAGTGCAGAGTTATCTCAAAGAAAGGGGCCACGGTGTTTCTGTATCTCTATTATGTTGGTGCGGCTTCGGAACTTTTAAATATCTTGATATATCTCGAGTACTACGCATCTGATCAAAAAATATCATAGAACATAAAAAGTAGGAAACTTAATTCTCTACAAAAAAGGTCTCTTAACAATTGGCCATAGCTCGCTTCGTTTCCGAGATATTTGCAGATATATCCCAAGGGAAGGGGCCTGACGGACATATTTCGAGATATTTCTTCTTCTTGTTGTTCTTCTTCTGCACAGCTAAGCTGGAAGTGGCATTTACAGCTCGCAATAGTGCAGAGTTATCTCAAAGAAAGGGGCCACGGTGTTTCTGTATCTCTATTATGTTGGTGCGGCTTCGGAACTTTTAAATATCTTGATATATCTCGAGAACTACGCATCTGATCAAAAAATATCATAGAACATAAAAAGTAGGAAACTTAATTCTCTACAAAAAAGGTGTCTTAACATTTTGCCATAGCTCGCTTCGTTTCCGAGATATTTGCAGATTTATCTCAAGGGAAGGGGCCTGTCGGACAGATTTCGAGATATTTCTTCTTCTTGTTGTTCTTCTTCTGCACAGCTAAGCTGGGAGTGGCATTTACAGCTCACAATAGTGCAGAGTTATCTCAAAGAAAGGGGCCACGGTGTTTCTGTATCTCTATTATGTTGGTGCGGCTTCGGAACTTTTAAATATCTTGATATATCTCGAGAACTACGCATCTGATCAAAAAATATTATAGAACATAAAAAGTAGGAAACTTAATTCTCTACAAAAAAGGTCTCTTAACATTTTGCCATAGCTCGCTTCGTTTCCGAGATATTTGCAGATTTATCTCAAGGGAAGGGGCCTGACGGACATATTTCGAGATATTTCTTCTTCTTGTTGTTCTTCTTCTGCACAGCTAAACTGGAAGTGGCATTTCCAGCTCGCAATAGTGCAGAGTTATCTCAAAGAAAGGGGCCACGGTGTTTCTGTATCTCTATTATGTTGGTGCGGCTTCGGAACTTTTAAATATCTTGATATATCTCGAGAACTACGCATCTGATCCAAAAATATTATAGAACATAAAAAGTAGGAAACTTAATTCTCTACAAAAAAGGTCTCTTAACATTTTGCCATAGCTCGCTTCGTTTCCGAGATATTTGCAGATACATCTCAAGGGAAGGGGCCTGACGGACATATTTCGAGATATTTCTTCTTCTTGTTGTTCTTCTTCTGCACAGCTAAGCTGGAAGTGGCATTTGCCGCTCGCACTAAACGCAGAGTTATCTCAAAGAAAGGGGCCACGGTGTTTCTGTATCTCTATTATGTTCGTGCGGCTTCGGAACTTTTAAATATCTCGATATATCTCGAAAACTACGCTTCTGATCAAAAAATATCATAGAACATAAATTGTAGGAAACATAATTCTCTACAAAAAAGGTCTCTTAACATTTTGCCATAGCTCGCTTCGTTTCCGAGATATTTGCAGATATATCTCAAAGGAAGGGGCCTGACGGACATATTTCGAGATATTTCTTCTTCTTGTTGTTCTTCTTCTGCACAGCTAAGCTGGAAGTGGCATTTGCGGCTCGCAATAGTGCAGAGTTATCTCAAAGAAAGGGGCCACGGTGTTTCTGTATCTCTATTATGTTGGTGCGGCTTCGGAACTTTTAAATATCTCGATATATCTCGAAAACTACGCTTCTGATCAAAAAATATCATAGAACATAAATTGTAGGAAACATAATTCTCTACAAAAAAGGTCTCTTAACATTTTGCCATAGCTAGCTTCGGTTCCGAGATATTTGCAGATATATCTCAAGGGAAGGGGCCTGACGGACATATTTCGAGATATTTCTTCTTCTTGTTGTTCTTCTTCTGCACAGCTAAGCTGGAAGTGGCATTTACAGCACGCAATAGTGCAGAGTTATCTCAAAGAAAGGGGCCACGGTGTTTCTGTATCTCTATTATGTTGGTGCGGCTTCGGAACTTTTAAATATCTTGATATATCTCGAGAACTACGCATCTGATCAAAAAATATCATAGAACATAAAAAGTAGGAAACTTAATTCTCTACAAAAAAGGTCTCTTAACAATTGGCCATAGCTCGCTTCGTTTCCGAGATATTTGCAGATATATCCCAAGGGAAGGGGCCTGACGGACATATTTCGAGATATTTCTTCTTCTTGTTGTTCTTCTTCTGCACAGCTAAGCTGGAAGTGGCATTTACAGCTCGCAATAGTGCAGAGTTATCTCAAAGAAAGGGGCCACGGTGTTTCTGTATCTCTATTATGTTGGTGCGGCTTCGGAACTTTTAAATATCTTGATATATCTCGAGAACTACGCATCTGATCAAAAAATATCATAGAACATAAAAAGTAGGAAACCTAATTCTCTACAAAAAAGGTGTCTTAACATTTTGCCATAGCTCGCTTCGTTTCCGAGATATTTGCAGATTTATCTCAAGGGAAGGGGCCTGTCGGACAGATTTCGAGATATTTCTTCTTCTTGTTGTTCTTCTTCTGCACAGCTAAGCTGGAAGTGGCATTTACAGCTCACAATAGTGCAGAGTTATCTCAAAGAAAGGGGCCACGGTGTTTCTGTATCTCTATTATGTTGGTGCGGCTTCGGAACTTTTAAATATCTTGATATATCTCGAGAACTACGCATCTGATCAAAAAATATTATAGAACATAAAAAGTAGGAAACTTAATTCTCTACAAAAAAGGTCTCTTAACATTTTGCCATAGCTCGCTTCGTTTCCGAGATATTTGCAGATTTATCTCAAGGGAAGGGGCCTGACGGACATATTTCGAGATATTTCTTCTTCTTGTTGTTCTTCTTCTGCACAGCTAAACTGGAAGTGGCATTTCCAGCTCGCAATAGTGCAGAGTTATCTCAAAGAAAGGGGCCACGGTGTTTCTGTATCTCTATTATGTTGGTGCGGCTTCGGAACTATTAAATATCTTGATATATCTCGAGAACTACGCATCTGATCAAAAAATATCATAGAACATAAAAAGTAGGAAACTTAATTCTCTACAAAAAAGGTGTCTTAACATTTTGCCATAGCTCGCTTCGTTTCCGAGATATTTGCAGATTTATCTCAAGGGAAGGGGCCTGACGGACATATTTCGAGATATTTCTTCTTCTTGTTGTTCTTCTTCTGCACAGCTAAGCTGGAAGTGGCATTTGCGGCTCGCACTAAACGCAGAGTTATCTCAAAGAAAGGGGCCACGGTGTTTCTGTATCTCTATTATGTTGGTGCGGCTTCGGAACTTTTAAATATCTCGATATATCTCGAAAACTACGCTTCTGATCAAAAAAGATCATAGAACATAAATTGTAGGAAACATAATTCTCTACAAAAAAGGTCTCTTAACATTTTGCCATAGCTCGCTTCGTTTCCGAGATATTTGCAGATATATCTCAAAGGAAGGGGCCTGACGGACATATTTCGAGATATTTCTTCTTCTTGTTGTTCTTCTTCTGCACAGCTAAGCTGGAAGTGGCATTTGCGGCTCGCAATAGTGCAGAGTTATCTCAAAGAAAGGGGCCACGGTGTTTCTGTATCTCTATTATGTTGGTGCGGCTTCGGAACTTTTAAATATCTCGATATATCTCGAAAACTACGCTTCTGATCAAAAAATATCATACAACATAAATTGTAGGAAACATAATTCTCTACAAAAAAGGTCTCTTAACATTTTGCCATAGCTAGCTTCGTTTCCGAGATATTTGCAGATATATCTCAAGGGAAGGGGCCTGACGGACATATTTCGAGATATTTCTTCTTCTTGTTGTTCTTCTTCTGCACAGCTAAGCTGGAAGTGGCATTTACAGCACGCAATAGTGCAGAGTTATCTCAAAGAAAGGGGCCACGGTGTTTCTGTATCTCTATTATGTTGGTGCGGCTTCGGAACTTTTAAATATCTTGATATATCTCGAGAACTACGCATCTGATCAAAAAATATCATAGAACATAAAAAGTAGGAAACTTAATTCTCTACAAAAAAGGTCTCTTAACAATTGGCCATAGCTCGCTTCGTTTCCGAGATATTTGCAGATATATCCCAAGGGAAGGGGCCTGACGGACATATTTCGAGATATTTCTTCTTCTTGTTGTTCTTCTTCTGCACAGCTAAGCTGGAAGTGGCATTTACAGCTCGCAATAGTGCAGAGTTATCTCAAAGAAAGGGGCCACGGTGTTTCTGTATCTCTATTATGTTGGTGCGGCTTCGGAACTTTTAAATATCTTGATATATCTCGAGAACTACGCATCTGATCAAAAAATATCATAGAACATAAAAAGTAGGAAACTTAATTCTCTACAAAAAAGGTGTCTTAACATTTTGCCATAGCTCGCTTCGTTTCCGAGATATTTGCAGATTTATCTCAAGGGAAGGGGCCTGACGGACATATTTCGAGATATTTCTTCTTCTTGTTGTTCTTCTTCTGCACAGCTAAGCTGGAAGTGGCATTTGCGGCTCGCACTAAACGCAGAGTTATCTCAAAGAAAGGGGCCACGGTGTTTCTGTATCTCTATTATGTTGGTGCGGCTTCGGAACTTTTAAATATCTCGATATATCTCGAAAACTACGCTTCTGATCAAAAAATATCATAGAACATAAATTGTAGGAAACATAATTCTCTACAAAAAAGGTCTCTTAACATTTTGCCATAGCTCGCTTCGTTTCCGAGATATTTGCAGATACATCTCAAGGGGAGGGGCCTGACGGACATATTTCGAGATATTTCTTCTTCTTGTTGTTCTTCTTCTGCACAGCTAAGCTGGAAGTGGCATTTGCGGCTCGCACTAGTGCAGAGTTATCTCAAAGAAAGGGGCCACGGTGTTTCTGTATCTCTATTATGTTGGTGCGGCTTCGGAACTTTTAAATATCTTGATATATCTCGAGAACTACGCATCTGATCAAAAAATATCATAGAACATAAAAAGTAGGAAACTTAATTCTCTACAAAAAAGGTTTCTTAACGTTTTGCCATAGCTCGCTTCGTTTCCGAGATATTTGCAGATTTATCTCAAGGGAAGGGGCCTGTCGGACAGATTTCGAGATATTTCTTCTTCTTGTTGTTCTTCTTCTGCACAGCTAAGCTGGAAGTGGCATTTACAGCTCACAATAGTGCAGAGTTATCTCACAGAAAGGGGCCACGGTGTTTCTGTATCTCTATTATGTTGGTGCGGCTTCGGAACTTTTAAATATCTTGATATATCTCGAGAACTACGCATCTGATCAAAAAATATCATAGAACATAAAAAGTAGGAAACTTAATTCTCTACAAAAAAGGTGTCTTAACATTTTGCCATAGCTCGCTTCGTTTCCGAGATATTTGCAGATTTATCTCAAGGGAAGGGGCCTGACGGACATATTTCGAGATATTTCTTCTTCTTGTTGTTCTTCTTCTGCACAGCTAAGCTGGAAGTGGCATTTGCGGCTCGCACTAAACGCAGAGTTATCTCAAAGAAAGGGGCCACGGTGTTTCTGTATCTCTATTATGTTGGTGCGGCTTCGGAACTTTTAAATATCTCGATATATCTCGAAAACTACGCTTCTGATCAAAAAATATCATAGAAGGTAAATTGTAGGAAACATAATTCTCTACAAAAAAGGTCTCTTAACATTTTGCCATAGCTCGCTTCGTTTCCGAGATATTTGCAGATCTATCTCAAGGGAAGGGGCCTGACGGACATATTTCGAAATATTTCTTATTCTTGTTGTTCTTCTTCTGCACAGCTAAGCTGGAAGTGGCATTTGCAGCTCGCAACAGTGCAGAGTTATCTCAGAGAAAGAGGCCACGGTGTTTCTGTATCTCTATTATGTTGGTGCGGCTTCGGAACTTTTAAATATCTCGATATATCTCGAAAACTACGCTTCTGATCAAAAAATGTCATAGAACATAAAGTGTAGGAAACATAATTCTCTACAAAAAAGGTCTCTTAACATTTTGCCATAGCTCGTTTCGTTTCCGAGATATTTGCAGATATATCTCAAGGGAAGGGGCCTGACGGACATATTTCGAGATATTTCTTCTTCTTGTTGTTCTTCTTCTGCACAGCTAAGCTGGAAGTGGCATTTGCAGCTCGCAATAGTGCAGAGTTATCTCAAAGAAAGGGGCCACGGTGTTTCTGTATCTCTATTATGTTGGTGCGGCTTCGGACCTTTTAAATATCTTGATATATCTCGAGAACTACGCATCTGATCAAAAAATATCATACAACATAAAAAGTAGGAAACTTAATTCTCTACAAAAAAGGTCTCTTAAGATTTTGCCTTAGCTCGCTTCGTTTCCGAGATATCTGCAGATTTATCTCAAGGGAAGGTGCCTGAGGGACATATTTCGAGATATTTCTTCTTCTTGTTGTTCTTCTTCTGCACAGCTAAGCTGGAAGTGGCATTTGCAGCTCGCAATAGTGCAGAGTTATCTCAGAGAAAGAGGCCACGGTGTTTCTGTATCTCTATTATGTTGGTGCGGCTTCGGAACTTTTAAATATCTCGATATATCTCGAAAACTACGCTTCTGATCAAAAAATATCATAGAACATAAAGTGTAGGAAACATAATTCTCTACAAAAAAGGTCTGTTAACATTTTGCCATAGCTCGTTTCGTTTCCGAGATATTTGCAGATATATCTCAAGGGAAGGGGCCTGACGGACATATTTCGAGATATTTCTTCTTCTTGTTGTTCTTCTTCTGCACAGCTAAACTGGAAGTGGCATTTCCAGCTCGCAATAGCGCAGAGTTATCTCAAAGAAAGGGGCCACGGTGTTTCTGTATCTCTATTATGTTGGTGCGGCTTCGGAACTTTTAAATATCTTGATACATCTCGAGAACTACGCATCTGATCAAAAAATATCATAGAACATAAAAAGTAGGAAACTTAATTCTCTACAAAAAAGGTCTCTTAAGATTTTGCCATAGCTCGTTTGGTTTCCGAGATATTTGCAGATATATCTCAAGGGATGGGTCCTGACGGACATATTTCGAGATATTTCTTCTTGTTGTTCTTCTTCTGCACAGCTAAGCTGGAAGTGGCATTTGCGGCTCGCACTAGTGCAGAGTTATGTCAAAGAAAGGGGCCACGGTGTTTCTGTATCTCTATTATGTTGGTGCGGCTTCGGAACTTTTAAATATCTCGATATATCTGGAAAACTACGCTTCTGATCAAAAAATATCATAGAACGTAAAAAGTAGGAAACTTAATTCTCTACAAATAAGGTCTCTTAACATTTTGCCATAGCTCGCTTCGTTTCCGAGATATTTGCAGATTTATCTCAAGGGAAGGGGCCTGACGGACATATTTCGAGATATTTCTTCTTCTTGTTGTTCTTCTTCTTCACAGCTAAGCTGGAAGTGGCATTTGCAGCTCGCAATAGTGCAGAGATATCTCAAAGAAAGGGGCCACGGTGTTTCTGTATCTCTATTATGTTGGTGCGGCTTCGGAACTTTTAAATATCTTGATATATCTCGAGAACTACGCGTCTGATCAAAAAATATCATAGAACATAAAAAGTAGGAAACTTAATTCTCTACAAAAACGGTCTCTTAACATTTTGCCATAGCTCGCTTCGTTTCCGAGATATTTGCAGATTTATCTCAAGGGAAGGGGCCTGACGGACATATTTCGAGATATTTCTTCTTCTTGTTGTTCTTCTTCTGCACAGCTAAGCTGGAAGTGGCATTTGCGGCTCGCACTAGTGCACAGTTATCTCAAAGAAAGGGGCCACGGTGTTTCTGTATCTCTATTATGTTGGTAAGGCTTCGGAACTTTTAAATATCTCGATATATCTCGAAAACTACGCTTCTGATCAAAAAATATCATAGAACATAAATTGTAGAAAACATAATTCTCTACAAAAAACGTCTCTTAACATTTTGCCATAGCTCGCTTCGTTTCCGAGATATTTGCAGATTCAGCTCAAAGGAACTGGCCTGACGGACATATTTCGAGATATTTCTTCTTCTTGTTGTTCTTCCTCTGCACAGCTAAGCTGGAAGTGGCATTTGCAGCTCGCAATAGTGCAGAGTTATCTCAAAGAAAGGGGCCACGGTGTTTCTGTATCTCTATTATGTTGGTGCGGCTTCGGAACTTTTAAATATCTTGATATATCTCGAGAACTACGCATCTGATCAAAAAATATCATAGAACATGAAAAGTAGGAAACTTAATTCTCTACAAAAAAGGTCTCTTAACATTTTGCCATAGCTCGCTTCGTTTCCGAGATATTTGCATATTTATCTCAAGGGAAGGGGCCTGACGGACATATTTCGAGATATTTCTTCTTCTTGTTGTTCTTCTTCTGCACAGCTAAGCTGGAAGTGGCATTTACAGCTCGCACTAGTGCAGAGTTATCTCAAAGAAAGGGGCCACGGTGTTTCTGTATCTCTATTATGTTGGTGCGGATTCGGAACTTTTAAATATCTCGATATATCTCGAAAACTACGCTTCTGATCAAAAAATATCATAGAACATATATTGTAGGAAACATAATTCTCTACAAAAAAGGTCTCTTAACATTTTGCCATAGCTCGCTTCGTTTCCGAGATATTTGCAGATATATCTCAAGGGAAGGGGCCTGACGGACATATTTCGAGATATTTCTTCTTCTTGTTGTTCTTCTTCTGCACAGCTAAGCTGGAAGTGGCATTTACAGCTCGCAATAGTGCAGAGTTATCTCAAAGAAAGGGGCCACGGTGTTTCTGTATCTCTATTATGTTGGTGCGGCTTCGGAACTTTTAAATATCTTGATATATCTCGAGAACTACGCATCTGATCAAAAAATATCATACAACATAAAAAGTAGGAAGCTTAATTCTCTACAAAAAAGGTCTCTTAACATTTTGCCATAGCTCTCTTCGTTTCCGAGATATTTGCAGATTTATCTCAAGGGAAGGGGCCTGACGGACATATTTCGAGATATTTCTTCTTCTTGTTGTTCTTCTTCTGCACAGCTAAGCTGGAAGTGGCATTTGCAGCTCGCAATAGAGCAGAGTTATCTCAAAGAAAGGGGCCACGGTGTTTCTGTATCTCTATTATGTTGGTGCGGCTTCGGAACTTTTAAATATCTTGATATATCTCGAGAACTACTCGTCTGATCAAAAAATATCATAGAACATAAAAAGTAGGAAACTTAATTCTCTACAAAAACTGTCTCTTAACATTTTGCCATAGCTCGCTTCGTTTCCGAGATATTTGCAGATATATCTCAAGGGAAGGGGCCTGACGGACATATTTCGAGATATTTCTTCTTCTTGTTGTTCTTCTTCTGCACAGCTAAGCTGGAAGTGGCATTTGCAGCTCGCAATAGTGCAGAGTTATCTCAAAGAAAGGGGCCACGGTGTTTCTGTATCTCTATTATGTTGGTGCGGATTCGGAACTTTTAAATATCTTGATATATCTCGAGAACTACGCATCTGATCAAAAAATATCATAGAACATAAAAAGTAGGAAACTTAATTCTCTACAAAAAAGGTCTCTTAACATTTTGCCATAGCTCGCTTCGTTTCCGAGATATTTGCATATTTATCTCAAGGGAAGGGGCCTGACGGACATATTTCGAGATATTTCTTCTTCTTGTTGTTCTTCTTCTGCACAGCTAAGCTGGAAGTGGCATTAGCGGCTCGCACTAGTGCAGAGTTATCTCAAAGAAAGGGGCCACGGTGTTTCTGTATCTCTATTATGTTGGTGCGTCTTCGGAACTTTTAAATATCTCGATATATCTCGAAAACTACGCGTCTGATCAAAAAATATCATAGAACATAAAAAGTAGGAAACTTAATTCTCTACAAAAAAGGTCTCTTAACATTTTGCCATAGCTCGCTTCGTTTCCGAGATATTTGCATATTTATCTCAAGGGAAGGGGCCTGACGGACATATTTCGAGATATTTCTTCTTCTTGTTGTTCTTCTTCTGCACAGCTAAGCTGGAAGTGGCATTTCCGGCTCGCACTAGTGCAGAGTTATCTCAAAGAAAGGGGCCACGGTGTTTCTGTATCTCTATTATGTTGGTGCGGCTTCGGAACTTTTAAATATCTCGATATATCTCGAAAACTACGCTTCTGATCAAAAAATATCATACAACATAAAAAGTAGGAAACTTAATTCTCTACAAAAAAGGTCTCTTAACATTTTGCCATAGCTCGCTTCGTTTCCGAGATATTTGCATATTTATCTCAAGGGAAGGGGCCTAACGGACATATTTCGAGATATTTCTTCTTCTTGTTGTTCTTCTTCTGCACAGCTAAACTGGAAGTGGCATTTCCAGCTCGCAATAGTGCAGAGTTATCTCAAAGAAAGGGACCACGGTGTTTCTGTATCTCTATTATGTTGGTGCGGCTTCGGAACTTTTAAATATCTTGATATATCTCGAGAACTACACATCTGATCAAAAAATATCATAGAACATGAAAAGTAGGAAACTTAATTCTCTACAAAAAAGGTCTCTTAACATTTTACCATAGCTCTCTTCGTTTCCGAGCTATTTGCAGATTTATCTCAAGGGAAGGGGCCTGACGGACATATTTCGAGATATTTCTTCTTCTTGTTGTTCTTCTTCTGCACAGCTAAGCTGGAAGTGGCATTTGCAGCTCGCAATAGAGCAGAGTTATCTCAAAGAAAGGGGCCACGGTGTTTCTGTATCTCTATTATGTTGGTGCGGCTTCGGAACTTTTAAATATCTTGATATATCTCGAGAACTACTCGTCTGATCAAAAAATATCATAGAACATAAAAAGTAGGAAACTTAATTCTCTACAAAAACTGTCTCTTAACATTTTGCCATAGCTCGCTTCGTTTCCGAGATATTTGCAGATATATCTCAAGGGAAGGGGCCTGACGGACATATTTCGAGATATTTCTTCTTCTTGTTGTTCTTCTTCTGCACAGCTAAGCTGGAAGTGGCATTTCCGGCTCGCACTAGTGCAGAGTTATCTCAAAGAAAGGGGCCACGGTGTTTCTGTATCTCTATTATGTTGGTGCGGCTTCGGAACTTTTAAATATCTCGATATATCTCGAAAACTACGCTTCTGATCAAAAAATATCATACAACATAAAAAGTAGGAAACTTAATTCTCTACAAAAAAGGTCTCTTAACATTTTGCCATAGCTCGCTTCGTTTCCGAGATATTTGCATATTTATCTCAAGGGAAGGGGCCTAACGGACATATTTCGAGATATTTCTTCTTCTTGTTGTTCTTCTTCTGCACAGCTAAACTGGAAGTGGCATTTCCAGCTCGCAATAGTGCAGAGTTATCTCAAAGAAAGGGACCACGGTGTTTCTGTATCTCTATTATGTTGGTGCGGCTTCGGAACTTTTAAATATCTTGATATATCTCGAGAACTACACATCTGATCAAAAAATATCATAGAACATGAAAAGTAGGAAACTTAATTCTCTACAAAAAAGGTCTCTTAACATTTTACCATAGCTCTCTTCGTTTCCGAGCTATTTGCAGATTTATCTCAAGGGAAGGGGCCTGACGGACATATTTCGAGATATTTCTTCTTCTTGTTGTTCTTCTTCTGCACAGCTAAGCTGGAAGTGGCATTTGCAGCTCGCAATAGAGCAGAGTTATCTCAAAGAAAGGGGCCACGGTGTTTCTGTATCTCTATTATGTTGGTGCGGCTTCGGAACTTTTAAATATCTTGATATATCTCGAGAACTACTCGTCTGATCAAAAAATATCATAGAACATAAAAAGTAGGAAACTTAATTCTCTACAAAAACTGTCTCTTAACATTTTGCCATAGCTCGCTTCGTTTCCGAGATATTTGCAGATATATCTCAAGGGAAGGGGCCTGACGGACATATTTCGAGATATTTCTTCTTCTTGTTGTTCTTCTTCTGCACAGCTAAACTGGAAGTGGCATTTCCAGCTCGCAATAGTGCAGAGTTATCTCAAAGAAAGGGACCACGGTGTTTCTGTATCTCTATTATGTTGGTGCGGTTTCGGAACTTTTAAATATCTTGATATATCTCGAGAACTACGCATCTGATCAAAAAATATCATAGAACATAAAAAGTAGGAAACTTAATTCTCTACAAATAAGGTCTCTTAACATTTTGCCATAGCTCGCTTCGTTTCCGAGATATTTGCAGATATATCTCAAGGGAAGGGGCCTCACGGACATATTTCGAGATATTTCTTCTTCTTGTTGTTCTTCTTCTGCACAGCTAAGCTGGAAGTGGCATTTGCAGCTCGCAATAGTGCAGAGATATCTCAAAGAAAGGGGCTACGGTGTTTCTGTATCTCTATTATGTTGGTGCGTCTTCGGAACTTTTAAATATCTCGATATATCTCGAAAACTACGCTTCTGATCAAAAAATATCATAGAACATAAATTGTAGGAAACATAATTCTCTACAAAAAACGTCTCTTAACATTTTGCCATAGCTCGCTTCGTTTCCGAGATATTTGCAGATTGAGCTCAAAGGAACTGGCCTGACGGACATATTTCGAGATATTTCTTCTTCTTGTTGTTCTTCCTCTGCACAGCTAAGCTGGAAGTGGCATTTGCAGCTCGCAATAGTGCAGAGTTATCTCAAAGAAAGGGGCCACGGTGTTTCTGTATCTCTATTATGTTGGTGCGGATTCGGAACTTTTAAATATCTTGATATATCTCGAGAACTACGCATCTGATCAAAAAATATCATAGAACATAAAAAGTAGGAAACTTAATTCTCTACAAAAAAGGTCTCTTAACATTTTGCCATAGCTCGCTTCGTTTCCGAGATATTTGCATATTTATCTCAAGGGAAGGGGCCTGACGGACATATTTCGAGATATTTCTTCTTCTTGTTGTTCTTCTTCTGCACAGCTAAGCTGGAAGTGGCATTAGCGGCTCGCACTAGTGCAGAGTTATCTCAAAGAAAGGGGCCACGGTGTTTCTGTATCTCTATTATGTTGGTGCGTCTTCGGAACTTTTAAATATCTCGATATATCTCGAAAACTACGCTTCTGATCAAAAAATATCATAGAACATAAATTGTAGGAAACATAATTCTCTACAAAAAAGGTCTCTTAACATTTTGCCATAGCTCGCTTCGTTTCCGAGATATTTGCAGATATATCTCAAGGGAAGGGGCCTGACGGACATATTTCGAGATATTTCTTCTTCTTGTTGTTCTTCTTCTGCACAGCTAAGCTGGAAGTGGCATTTACAGCTCGCAATAGTGCAGAGTTATCTCAAAGAAAGGGGCCACGGTGTTTCTGTATCTCTATTATGTTGGTGCGGCTTCGGAACTTTTAAATATCTTGATATATCTCGAGAACTACGCATCTGATCAAAAAATATCATAGAACATAAAAAGTAGGAAACTTAATTCTCCACAAACAAGGTCTCTTAACATTTTGCCATAGCTCGCTTCGTTTCCGAGATATTTGCAGATATATCTCAAGGGAAGGGGCCTCACGGACATATTTCGAGATATTTCTTCTTCTTGTTGTTCTTCTTCTGCACAGCTAAGCTGGAAGTGGCATTTGCAGCTCGCAATAGTGCAGAGATATCTCAAAGAAAGGGGCCACGGTGTTTCTGTATCTCTATTATGTTGGTGCAGCTTCGGAACTTTTAAATATCTTGATATATCTCGAGAACTACGCATCTGATCAAAAAATATCATAGAACATGAAAAGTAGGAAACTTAATTCTCTACAAAAAAGGTCTCTTAACATTTTGCAATAGCTCTCTTCGTTTCCGAGATATTTGCAGATTTATCTCAAGGGAAGGGGCCTGACGGACATATTTCGATATATTTCTTCTTCTTGTTGTTCTTCTTCTGCACAGCTAAGCTGGAAGTGGCATTTGCAGCTCGCAATAGTGCAGAGTTATCTCAAAGAAAGGGGCCACGGTGTTTCTGTATCTCTATTATGTTGGTGCGGCTTCGGAACTTTTAAACATCTTGATATATCTCGAGAACTACGCGTCTGATCAAAAAATATCATAGAACATAAAAAGTAGGAAACTTAATTCTCTACAAAAAAGGTCTCTTAACATTTTGCCATAGCTCGCTTCGTTTCCGAGATATTTGCATATTTATCTCAAGGGAAGGGGCCTGACGGACATATTTCGAGATATTTCTTCTTCTTGTTGTTCTTCTTCTGCACAGCTAAGCTGGAAGTGGCATTTGCGGCTCGCACTAGTGCAGAGTTATCTCAAAGAAAGGGGCCACGGTGTTTCTGTATCTCTATTATGTTGGTGCGGCTTCGGAACTTTTAAATATCTTGATATATCTCGAGAACTACGCATCTGATCAAAAAATATCATAGAACATAAAAAGTAGGAAACTTAATTCTCTACAAAAAAGGTTTCTTAACGTTTTGCCATAGCTCGCTTCGTTTCCGAGATATTTGCAGATTTATCTCAAGGGAAGGGGCCTGTCGGACAGATTTCGAGATATTTCTTCTTCTTGTTGTTCTTCTTCTGCACAGCTAAGCTGGAAGTGGCATTTACAGCTCACAATAGTGCAGAGTTATCTCACAGAAAGGGGCCACGGTGTTTCTGTATCTCTATTATGTTGGTGCGGCTTCGGAACTTTTAAATATCTTGATATATCTCGAGAACTACGCATCTGATCAAAAAATATCATAGAACATAAAAAGTAGGAAACTTAATTCTCTACAAAAAAGGTGTCTTAACATTTTGCCATAGCTCGCTTCGTTTCCGAGATATTTGCAGATTTATCTCAAGGGAAGGGGCCTGACGGACATATTTCGAGATATTTCTTCTTCTTGTTGTTCTTCTTCTGCACAGCTAAGCTGGAAGTGGCATTTGCGGCTCGCACTAAACGCAGAGTTATCTCAAAGAAAGGGGCCACGGTGTTTCTGTATCTCTATTATGTTGGTGCGGCTTCGGAACTTTTAAATATCTCGATATATCTCGAAAACTACGCTTCTGATCAAAAAATATCATAGAAGGGAAATTGTAGGAAACATAATTCTCTACAAAAAAGGTCTCTTAACATTTTGCCATAGCTCGCTTCATTTCCGAGATATTTGCAGATCTATCTCAAGGGAAGGGGCCTGACGGACATATTTCGAAATATTTCTTATTCTTGTTGTTCTTCTTCTGCACAGCTAAGCTGGAGGTGGCATTTGCAGCTCGCAACAGTGCAGAGTTATCTCAGAGAAAGAGGCCACGGTGTTTCTGTATCTCTATTATGTTGGTGCGGCTTCGGAACTTTTAAATATCTCGATATATCTCGAAAACTACGCTTCTGATCAAAAAATGTCATAGAACATAAAGTGTAGGAAACATAATTCTCTACAAAAAAGGTCTCTTAACATTTTGCCATAGCTCGTTTCGTTTCCGAGATATTTGCAGATATATCTCAAGGGAAGGGGCCTGACGGACATATTTCGAGATATTTCTTCTTCTTGTTGTTCTTCTTCTGCACACCTAAGCTGGAAGTGGCATTTGCAGCTCGCAATAGTGCAGAGTTATCTCAAAGAAAGGGGCCACGGTGTTTCTGTATCTCTATTATGTTGGTGCGGCTTCGGACCTTTTAAATATCTTGATATATCTCGAGAACTACGCATCTGATCAAAAAATATCATACAACATAAAAAGTAGGAAACTTAATTCTCTACAAAAAAGGTCTCTTAAGATTTTGCCTTAGCTCGCTTCGTTTCCGAGATATCTGCAGATTTATCTCAAGGGAAGGTGCCTGAGGGACATATTTCGAGATATTTCTTCTTCTTGTTGTTCTTCTTCTGCACAGCTAAGCTGGAAGTGGCATTTGCAGCTCGCAATAGTGCAGAGTTATCTCAGAGAAAGAGGCCACGGTGTTTCTGTATCTCTATTATGTTGGTGCGGCTTCGGAACTTTTAAATATCTCGATATATCTCGAAAACTACGCTTCTGATCAAAAAATATCATAGAACATAAAGTGTAGGAAACATAATTCTCTACAAAAAAGGTCTGTTAACATTTTGCCATAGCTCGTTTCGTTTCCGAGATATTTGCAGATATATCTCAAGGGAAGGGGCCTGACGGACATATTTCGAGATATTTCTTCTTCTTGTTGTTCTTCTTCTGCACAGCTAAACTGGAAGTGGCATTTCCACCTCGCAATAGCGCAGAGTTATCTCAAAGAAAGGGGCCACGGTGTTTCTGTATCTCTATTATGTTGGTGCGGCTTCGGAACTTTTAAATATCTTGATACATCTCGAGAACTACGCATCTGATCAAAAAATATCATAGAACATAAAAAGTAGGAAACTTAATTCTCTACAAAAAAGGTCTCTTAAGATTTTGCCATAGCTCGTTTGGTTTCCGAGATATTTGCAGATATATCTCAAGGGATGGGTCCTGACGGACATATTTCGAGATATTTCTTCTTGTTGTTCTTCTTCTGCACAGCTAAGCTGGAAGTGGCATTTGCGGCTCGCACTAGTGCAGAGTTATGTCAAAGAAAGGGGCCACGGTGTTTCTGTATCTCTATTATGTTGGTGCGGCTTCGGAACTTTTAAATATCTCGATATATCTGGAAAACTACGCTTCTGATCAAAAAATATCATAGAACGTAAAAAGTAGGAAACTTAATTCTCTACAAATAAGGTCTCTTAACATTTTGCCATAGCTCGCTTCGTTTCCGAGATATTTGCAGATTTATCTCAAGGGAAGGGGCCTGACGGACATATTTCGAGATATTTCTTCTTCTTGTTGTTCTTCTTCTGCACAGCTAAGCTGGAAGTGGCATTTGCAGCTCGCAATAGTGCAGAGATATCTCAAAGAAAGGGGCCACGGTGTTTCTGTATCTCTATTATGTTGGTGCGGCTTCGGAACTTTTAAATATCTTGATATATCTCGAGAACTACGCGTCTGATCAAAAAATATCATAGAACATAAAAAGTAGGAAACTTAATTCTCTACAAAAACGGTCTCTTAACATTTTGCCATAGCTCGCTTCGTTTCCGAGATATTTGCAGATTTATCTCAAGGGAAGGGGCCTGACGGACATATTTCGAGATATTTCTTCTTCTTGTTGTTCTTCTTCTGCACAGCTAAGCTGGAAGTGGCATTTGCGGCTCGCACTAGTGCACAGTTATCTCAAAGAAAGGGGCCACGGTGTTTCTGTATCTCTATTATGTTGGTAAGGCTTCGGAACTTTTAAATATCTCGATATATCTCGAAAACTACGCTTCTGATCAAAAAATATCATAGAACATAAATTGTAGAAAACATAATTCTCTACAAAAAACGTCTCTTAACATTTTGCCATAGCTCGCTTCGTTTCCGAGATATTTGCAGATTGAGCTCAAAGGAACTGGCCTGACGGACATATTTCGAGATATTTCTTCTTCTTGTTGTTCTTCCTCTGCACAGCTAAGCTGGAAGTGGCATTTGCAGCTCGCAATAGTGCAGAGTTATCTCAAAGAAAGGGGCCACGGTGTTTCTGTATCTCTATTATGTTGGTGCGGATTCGGAACTTTTAAATATCTTGATATATCTCGAGAACTACGCATCTGATCAAAAAATATCATAGAACATAAAAAGTAGGAAACTTAATTCTCTACAAAAAAGGTCTCTTAACATTTTGCCATAGCTCGCTTCGTTTCCGAGATATTTGCATATTTATCTCAAGGGAAGGGGCCTGACGGACATATTTCGAGATATTTCTTCTTCTTGTTGTTCTTCTTCTGCACAGCTAAGCTGGAAGTGGCATTAGCGGCTCGCACTAGTGCAGAGTTATCTCAAAGAAAGGGGCCACGGTGTTTCTGTATCTCTATTATGTTGGTGCGTCTTCGGAACTTTTAAATATCTCGATATATCTCGAAAACTACGCGTCTGATCAAAAAATATCATAGAACATAAAAAGTAGGAAACTTAATTCTCTACAAAAAAGGTCTCTTAACATTTTGCCATAGCTCGCTTCGTTTCCGAGATATTTGCATATTTATCTCAAGGGAAGGGGCCTGACGGACATATTTCGAGATATTTCTTCTTCTTGTTGTTCTTCTTCTGCACAGCTAAGCTGGAAGTGGCATTTCCGGCTCGCACTAGTGCAGAGTTATCTCAAAGAAAGGGGCCACGGTGTTTCTGTATCTCTATTATGTTGGTGCGGCTTCGGAACTTTTAAATATCTCGATATATCTCGAAAACTACGCTTCTGATCAAAAAATATCATACAACATAAAAAGTAGGAAACTTAATTCTCTACAAAAAAGGTCTCTTAACATTTTGCCATAGCTCGCTTCGTTTCCGAGATATTTGCATATTTATCTCAAGGGAAGGGGCCTAACGGACATATTTCGAGATATTTCTTCTTCTTGTTGTTCTTCTTCTGCACAGCTAAACTGGAAGTGGCATTTCCAGCTCGCAATAGTGCAGAGTTATCTCAAAGAAAGGGACCACGGTGTTTCTGTATCTCTATTATGTTGGTGCGGCTTCGGAACTTTTAAATATCTTGATATATCTCGAGAACTACACATCTGATCAAAAAATATCATAGAACATGAAAAGTAGGAAACTTAATTCTCTACAAAAAAGGTCTCTTAACATTTTACCATAGCTCTCTTCGTTTCCGAGCTATTTGCAGATTTATCTCAAGGGAAGGGGCCTGACGGACATATTTCGAGATATTTCTTCTTCTTGTTGTTCTTCTTCTGCACAGCTAAGCTGGAAGTGGCATTTACAGCTCGCAATAGTGCAGAGTTATCTCAAAGAAAGGGGCCACGGTGTTTCTGTATCTCTATTATGTTGGTGCGGCTTCGGAACTTTTAAATATCTTGATATATCTCGAGAACTACGCATCTGATCAAAAAATATCATAGAACATAAAAAGTAGGAAACTTAATTCTCTACAAACAAGGTCTCTTAACATTTTGCCATAGCTCGCTTCGTTTCCGAGATATTTGCAGATATATCTCAAGGGAAGGGGCCTCACGGACATATTTCGAGATATTTCTTCTTCTTGTTGTTCTTCTTCTGCACAGCTAAGCTGGAAGTGGCATTTGCAGCTCGCAATAGTGCAGAGATATCTCAAAGAAAGGGGCCACGGTGTTTCTGTATCTCTATTATGTTGGTGCAGCTTCGGAACTTTTAAATATCTTGATATATCTCGAGAACTACGCATCTGATCAAAAAATATCATAGAACATGAAAAGTAGGAAACTTAATTCTCTACAAAAAAGGTCTCTTAACATTTTGCAATAGCTCTCTTCGTTTCCGAGATATTTGCAGATTTATCTCAAGGGAAGGGGCCTGACGGACATATTTCGATATATTTCTTCTTCTTGTTGTTCTTCTTCTGCACAGCTAAGCTGGAAGTGGCATTTCCGGCTCGCACTAGTGCAGAGTTATCTCAAAGAAAGGGGCCACGGTGTTTCTGTATCTCTATTATGTTGGTGCGGCTTCGGAACTTTTAAATATCTCGATATATCTCGAAAACTACGCTTCTGATCAAAAAATATCATACAACACAAAAAGTAGGAAACTTAATTCTCTACAAAAAAGGTCTCTTAACATTTTGCCATAGCTCGCTTCGTTTCCGAGATATTTGCAGATTTATCTCAAGGGAAGGGGCCTGACGGACATATTTCGAGATATTTCTTCTTCTTGTTGTTCTTCTTCTGCACAGCTAAGCTGGAAGTGGCATTTGCAGCTCGCAATAGTGCAGAGTTATCTCAAAGAAAGGGGCCACGGTGTTTCTGTATCTCTATTATGTTGGTGCGGCTTCGGAACTTTTAAACATCTTGATATATCTCGAGAACTACGCGTCTGATCAAAAAATATCATAGAACATAAAAAGTAGGAAACTTAATTCTCTACAAAAAAGGTCTCTTAACATTTTGCCATAGCTCGCTTCGTTTCCGAGATATTTGCATATTTATCTCAAGGGAAGGGGCCTGACGGACATATTTCGAGATATTTCTTCTTCTTGTTGTTCTTCTTCTGCACAGCTAAGCTGGAAGTGGCATTTGCGGCTCGCACTAGTGCAGAGTTATCTCAAAGAAAGGGGCCACGGTGTTTCTGTATCTCTATTATGTTGGTGCGGCTTCGGAACTTTTAAATATCTTGATATATCTCGAGAACTACGCATCTGATCAAAAAATATCATAGAACATAAAAAGTAGGAAACTTAATTCTCTACAAAAAAGGTTTCTTAACGTTTTGCCATAGCTCGCTTCGTTTCCGAGATATTTGCAGATTTATCTCAAGGGAAGGGGCCTGTCGGACAGATTTCGAGATATTTCTTCTTCTTGTTGTTCTTCTTCTGCACAGCTAAGCTGGAAGTGGCATTTACAGCTCACAATAGTGCAGAGTTATCTCACAGAAAGGGGCCACGGTGTTTCTGTATCTCTATTATGTTGGTGCGGCTTCGGAACTTTTAAATATCTTGATATATCTCGAGAACTACGCATCTGATCAAAAAATATCATAGAACATAAAAAGTAGGAAACTTAATTCTCTACAAAAAAGGTGTCTTAACATTTTGCCATAGCTCGCTTCGTTTCCGAGATATTTGCAGATTTATCTCAAGGGAAGGGGCCTGACGGACATATTTCGAGATATTTCTTCTTCTTGTTGTTCTTCTTCTGCACAGCTAAGCTGGAAGTGGCATTTGCGGCTCGCACTAAACGCAGAGTTATCTCAAAGAAAGGGGCCACGGTGTTTCTGTATCTCTATTATGTTGGTGCGGCTTCGGAACTTTTAAATATCTCGATATATCTCGAAAACTACGCTTCTGATCAAAAAATATCATAGAAGGTAAATTGTAGGAAACATAATTCTCTACAAAAAAGGTCTCTTAACATTTTGCCATAGCTCGCTTCGTTTCCGAGATATTTGCAGATCTATCTCAAGGGAAGGGGCCTGACGGACATATTTCGAAATATTTCTTATTCTTGTTGTTCTTCTTCTGCACAGCTAAGCTGGAAGTGGCATTTGCAGCTCGCAACAGTGCAGAGTTATCTCAGAGAAAGAGGCCACGGTGTTTCTGTATCTCTATTATGTTGGTGCGGCTTCGGAACTTTTAAATATCTCGATATATCTCGAAAACTACGCTTCTGATCAAAAAATGTCATAGAACATAAAGTGTAGGAAACATAATTCTCTACAAAAAAGGTCTCTTAACATTTTGCCATAGCTCGTTTCGTTTCCGAGATATTTGCAGATATATCTCAAGGGAAGGGGCCTGACGGACATATTTCGAGATATTTCTTCTTCTTGTTGTTCTTCTTCTGCACACCTAAGCTGGAAGTGGCATTTGCAGCTCGCAATAGTGCAGAGTTATCTCAAAGAAAGGGGCCACGGTGTTTCTGTATCTCTATTATGTTGGTGCGGCTTCGGACCTTTTAAATATCTTGATATATCTCGAGAACTACGCATCTGATCAAAAAATATCATACAACATAAAAAGTAGGAAACTTAATTCTCTACAAAAAAGGTCTCTTAAGATTTTGCCTTAGCTCGCTTCGTTTCCGAGATATCTGCAGATTTATCTCAAGGGAAGGTGCCTGAGGGACATATTTCGAGATATTTCTTCTTCTTGTTGTTCTTCTTCTGCACAGCTAAGCTGGAAGTGGCATTTGCAGCTCGCAATAGTGCAGAGTTATCTCAGAGAAAGAGGCCACGGTGTTTCTGTATCTCTATTATGTTGGTGCGGCTTCGGAACTTTTAAATATCTCGATATATCTCGAAAACTACGCTTCTGATCAAAAAATATCATAGAACATAAAGTGTAGGAAACATAATTCTCTACAAAAAAGGTCTGTTAACATTTTGCCATAGCTCGTTTCGTTTCCGAGATATTTGCAGATATATCTCAAGGGAAGGGGCCTGACGGACATATTTCGAGATATTTCTTCTTCTTGTTGTTCTTCTTCTGCACAGCTAAACTGGAAGTGGCATTTCCACCTCGCAATAGCGCAGAGTTATCTCAAAGAAAGGGGCCACGGTGTTTCTGTATCTCTATTATGTTGGTGCGGCTTCGGAACTTTTAAATATCTTGATACATCTCGAGAACTACGCATCTGATCAAAAAATATCATAGAACATAAAAAGTAGGAAACTTAATTCTCTACAAAAAAGGTCTCTTAAGATTTTGCCATAGCTCGTTTGGTTTCCGAGATATTTGCAGATATATCTCAAGGGATGGGTCCTGACGGACATATTTCGAGATATTTCTTCTTGTTGTTCTTCTTCTGCACAGCTAAGCTGGAAGTGGCATTTGCGGCTCGCACTAGTGCAGAGTTATGTCAAAGAAAGGGGCCACGGTGTTTCTGTATCTCTATTATGTTGGTGCGGCTTCGGAACTTTTAAATATCTCGATATATCTGGAAAACTACGCTTCTGATCAAAAAATATCATAGAACGTAAAAAGTAGGAAACTTAATTCTCTACAAATAAGGTCTCTTAACATTTTGCCATAGCTCGCTTCGTTTCCGAGATATTTGCAGATTTATCTCAAGGGAAGGGGCCTGACGGACATATTTCGAGATATTTCTTCTTCTTGTTGTTCTTCTTCTGCACAGCTAAGCTGGAAGTGGCATTTGCAGCTCGCAATAGTGCAGAGATATCTCAAAGAAAGGGGCCACGGTGTTTCTGTATCTCTATTATGTTGGTGCGGCTTCGGAACTTTTAAATATCTTGATATATCTCGAGAACTACGCGTCTGATCAAAAAATATCATAGAACATAAAAAGTAGGAAACTTAATTCTCTACAAAAACGGTCTCTTAACATTTTGCCATAGCTCGCTTCGTTTCCGAGATATTTGCAGATTTATCTCAAGGGAAGGGGCCTGACGGACATATTTCGAGATATTTCTTCTTCTTGTTGTTCTTCTTCTGCACAGCTAAGCTGGAAGTGGCATTTGCGGCTCGCACTAGTGCACAGTTATCTCAAAGAAAGGGGCCACGGTGTTTCTGTATCTCTATTATGTTGGTAAGGCTTCGGAACTTTTAAATATCTCGATATATCTCGAAAACTACGCTTCTGATCAAAAAATATCATAGAACATAAATTGTAGAAAACATAATTCTCTACAAAAAACGTCTCTTAACATTTTGCCATAGCTCGCTTCGTTTCCGAGATATTTGCAGATTCAGCTCAAAGGAACTGGCCTGACGGACATATTTCGAGATATTTCTTCTTCTTGTTGTTCTTCCTCTGCACAGCTAAGCTGGAAGTGGCATTTGCAGCTCGCAATAGTGCAGAGTTATCTCAAAGAAAGGGGCCACGGTGTTTCTGTATCTCTATTATGTTGGTGCGGCTTCGGAACTTTTAAATATCTTGATATATCTCGAGAACTACGCATCTGATCAAAAAATATCATAGAACATGAAAAGTAGGAAACTTAATTCTCTACAAAAAAGGTCTCTTAACATTTTGCCATAGCTCGCTTCGTTTCCGAGATATTTGCATATTTATCTCAAGGGAAGGGGCCTGACGGACATATTTCGAGATATTTCTTCTTCTTGTTGTTCTTCTTCTGCACAGCTAAGCTGGAAGTGGCATTTACAGCTCGCACTAGTGCAGAGTTATCTCAAAGAAAGGGGCCACGGTGTTTCTGTATCTCTATTATGTTGGTGCGGCTTCGGAACTTTTAAATATCTCGATATATCGCGAAAACTACGCTTCTGATCAAAAAATATCGTAGAACATAAATTGTAGGAAACATAATTCTCTACAAAAAAGGTCTCTTAACATTTGGCCATAGCTCTCTTTGTTTCCGAGATATTTCCAGATTTATCTCAAGGGAAGGGGCCTGACGGACATATTTCGAGATATTTCTTCTTCTTGTTGTTCTTCTTCTGCACAGCTGAGCTGGCAGTGGCATTTGTAGCTCGCAATAGTGCAGAGTTATCTCAAAGAAAGGGGCCACGGTGTTTCTGTATCTCTATTATGTTGGTGCGGCTTCGGAACTTTTAAATATCTCGATATATCTCGAAAACTACGCTTCTGATCAAAAAATATCATAGAACATAAATTGTAGGAAACATAATTCTCGACAAAAAAGGTCTCTTAACATTTTGCCATAGCTCGCTTCGTTTCCGAGATATTTGCAGATATATCTCAAGGGAAGGGGCCTGACGGACATATTTCGAGATATTTCTTCTTCTTGTTGTTCTTCTTCTGCACAGCTAAGCTGGAAGTGGCATTTACAGCTCGCAATAGTGCAGAGTTATCTCAAAGAAAGGGGCCACGGTGTTTCTGTATCTCTATTATGTTGGTGCGGCTTCGGAACTTTTAAATATCTTGATATATCTCGAGAACTACGCATCTGATCAAAAAATATCATAGAACATAAAAAGTAGGAAACTTAATTCTCTACAAAAAAGGTCTCTTAACATTTTGCCATAGCTCGCTTCGTTTCCGAGATATTTGCAGATTTATCTCAAGGGAAGGGGCCTAACGGACATATTTCGAGATATTTCTTCTTCTTGTTGTTCTTCTTCTGCACAGCTAAGCTGGAAGTGGCATTTGCTGCTCGCGCTAGTGCAGAGTTATCTCAAAGAAAGGGGCCACGGTGTTTCTGTATCTCTATTATGTTGGTGCGGCTTCGGAACTTTTAAATATCTTGATATATCCCGAGAACTACGCATCTGATCAAAAAATATCATAGAACATAAAAAGTAGGAAACTTAATTCTCTTCCAAAAATGTCTCTTAACATTTTGCCATAGCTCGCTTCGTTTCCGAGATATTTGCAGATTTATCTCAAGGGAAGGGGCCTGACGGACATATTTCGAGATATTTCTTCTTCTTGCTGTTCTTCTTCTGCACAGCTAAGCTAGAAGTGGCATTTGCGGCTCGCACTAGTGCAGAGTTATCTCAAAGAAAGGGGCCACGGTGTTTCTGTATCTCTATTATGTTGGTGCGGATTCGGAACTTTTAAATATCTCGATATATCTCGAAAACTACGCTTCTGATCAAAAAATATCATAGAACATAAATTGTAGGAAACATAATTCTCTACAAAAAAGGTCTCTTAACATTTTGCCATAGCTCGCTTCGTTTCCGAGATATTTGCAGATATATCTCAAGGGCAGGGGCCTGACGGACATATATCGAGATATTTCTTCTTCTTGTTGTTCTTCTTCTGCACAGCTAAGCTGGAAGTGGCATTTACAGCTCGCAATAGTGCAGAGTTATCTCAAAGAAAGGGGCCACGGTGTTTCTGTATCTCTATTATGTTGGTGCGGCTTCGGAACTTTTAAATATCTTGATATATCTCGAGAACTACGCATCTGATCAAAAAATATCATACAACATAAAAAGTAGGAAGCTTAATTCTCTACAAAAAAGGTCTCTTAACATTTTGCCATAGCTCTCTTCGTTTCCGAGATATTTGCAGATTTATCTCAAGGGAAGGGGCCTGACGGACATATTTCGAGATACTTCTTCTTCTTGTTGTTCTTCTTCTGCACAGCTAAGCTGGAAGTGGCATTTGCAGCTCGCAATAGTGCAGAGTTATCTCAAAGAAAGGGGCCACGGTGTTTCTGTATCTCTATTATGTTGGTGCGGCTTCGGAACTTTTAAATATCTTGATATATCTCGAGAACTACGCATCTGATCAAAAAATATCATAGAACATAAATTGTAGGAAACATAATTCTCTACAAAAAAGGTCTCTTAACATTTTGCCATAGCTCGCTTCGTTTCCGAGATATTTGCAGATATATCTCAAGGGCAGGGGCCTGACGGACATATTTCGAGATATTTCTTCTTCTTGTTGTTCTTCTTCTGCACAGCTAAGCTGGAAGTGGCATTTACAGCTCGCAATAGTGCAGAGTTATCTCAAAGAAAGGGGCCACGGTGTTTCTGTATCTCTATTATGTTGGTGCGGCTTCGGAACTTTTAAATATCTTGATATATCTCGAGAACTACGCATCTGATCAAAAAATATCATACAACATAAAAAGTAGGAAACTTAATTCTCTACAAAAAAGGTCTCTTAACATTTTGCCATAGCTCTCTTCGTTTCCGAGATATTTGCAGATTTATCTCAAGGGAAGGGGCCTGACGGACATATTTCGAGATACTTCTTCTTCTTGTTGTTCTTCTTCTGCACAGCTAAGCTGGAAGTGGCATTTGCAGCTCGCAATAGTGCAGAGTTATCTCAAAGAAAGGGGCCACGGTGTTTCTGTATCTCTATTATGTTGGTGCGGCTTCGGAACTTTTAAATATCTTGATATATCTCGAGAACTACGCATCTGATCAAAAAATATCATAGAACATAAATTGTAGGAAACATAATTCTCTACAAAAAAGGTCTCTTAACATTTTGCCATAGCTCGCTTCGTTTCCGAGATATTTGCAGATATATCTCAAGGGCAGGGGCCTGACGGACATATTTCGAGATATTTCTTCTTCTTGTTGTTCTTCTTCTGCACAGCTAAGCTGGAAGTGGCATTTACAGCTCGCAATAGTGCAGAGTTATCTCAAAGAAAGGGGCCACGGTGTTTCTGTATCTCTATTATGTTGGTGCGGCTTCGGAACTTTTAAATATCTTGATATATCTCGAGAACTACGCATCTGATCGAAAAATATCATAGAACATAAAAAGTAGGAAACTTAATTCTCTACAAAAAAGGTCTCTTAACATTTTGCCATAGCTCGCTTCGTTTCCGAGATATTTGCATATTTATCTCAAGGGAAGGGGCCTGACGGACATATTTCGAGATATTTCTTCTTCTTGTTGTTCTTCTTCTGCACAGCTAAGCTGGAAGTGGCATTTACAGCTCGCAATAGTGCAGAGTTATCTCAAAGAAAGGGGCCACGGTGTTTCTGTATCTCTATTATGTTGGTGCGGCTTCGGAACTTTTAAATATCTTGATATATCTCGAGAACTACGCATCTGATCAAAAAATATCATAGAACATGAAAAGTAGGAAACTTAATTCTCTACAAAAAAGGTCTCTTAACATTTTGCAATAGCTCTCTTCGTTTCCGAGATATTTGCAGATTTATCTCAAGGGAAGGGGCCTGACGGACATATTTCGATATATTTCTTCTTCTTGTTGTTCTTCTTCTGCACAGCTAAGCTGGAAGTGGCATTTCCGGCTCGCACTAGTGCAGAGTTATCTCAAAGAAAGGGGCCACGGTGTTTCTGTATCTCTATTATGTTGGTGCGGCTTCGGAACTTTTAAATATCTCGATATATCTCGAAAACTACGCTTCTGATCAAAAAATATCATACAACATAAAAAGTAGGAAACTTAATTCTCTACAAAAAAGGTCTCTTAACATTTTGCCATAGCTCGCTTCGTTTCCGAGATATTTGCAGATTTATCTCAAGGGAAGGGGCCTGACGGACATATTTCGAGATATTTCTTCTTCTTGTTGTTCTTCTTCTGCACAGCTAAGCTGGAAGTGGCATTTGCAGCTCGCAATAGTGCAGAGTTATCTCAAAGAAAGGGGCCACGGTGTTTCTGTATCTCTATTATGTTGGTGCGGCTTCGGAACTTTTAAACATCTTGATATATCTCGAGAACTACGCGTCTGATCAAAAAATATCATAGAACATAAAAAGTAGGAAACTTAATTCTCTACAAAAAAGGTCTCTTAACATTTTGCCATAGCTCGCTTCGTTTCCGAGATATTTGCATATTTATCTCAAGGGAAGGGGCCTGACGGACATATTTCGAGATATTTCTTCTTCTTGTTGTTCTTCTTCTGCACAGCTAAGCTGGAAGTGGCATTTCCGGCTCGCACTAGTGCAGAGTTATCTCAAAGAAAGGGGCCACGGTGTTTCTGTATCTCTATTATGTTGGTGCGGCTTCGGAACTTTTAAATATCTCGATATATCTCGAAAACTACGCTTCTGATCAAAAAATATCATACAACATAAAAAGTAGGAAACTTAATTCTCTACAAAAAAGGTCTCTTAACATTTTGCCATAGCTCGCTTCGTTTCCGAGATATTTGCAGATTTATCTCAAGGGAAGGGGCCTAACGGACATATTTCGAGATATTTCTTCTTCTTGTTGTTCTTCTTCTGCACAGCTAAACTGGAAGTGGCATTTGCAGGTCGCAATAGTGCAGAGTTATCTCAAAGAAAGGGGCCACGGTGTTTCTGTATCTCTATTATGTTGGTGCGGCTTCGGAACTTTTAAATATCTCGATATATCTCGAAAACTACGCTTCTGATCAAAAAATATCATAGAACATAAAAAGTAGGAAACTTAATTCTCTACAAAAAAGGTCTCTTAACATTTTGCCATAGCTCGCTTCGTTTCCGAGATATTTGCAGATTTATCTCAAGGGAAGGGGCCTAACGGACATATTTCGAGATATTTCTTCTTCTTGTTGTTCTTCTTCTGCACAGCTAAACTGGAAGTGGCATTTCCAGCTCGCAATAGTGCAGAGTTATCTCAAAGAA
Source organism: Osmia lignaria lignaria (assembly GCF_051020975.1). Classification (NCBI taxonomy): domain Eukaryota; kingdom Metazoa; phylum Arthropoda; class Insecta; order Hymenoptera; family Megachilidae; genus Osmia; species Osmia lignaria. Next base: position 23,957,051 of record NW_027478160.1, on the reverse strand, counting down.
AGGGGCCACGGTGTTTCTGTATCTCTATTATGTTGGTGCGGCTTCGGAACTTTTAAATATCTTGATATATCTCGAGAACTACGCATCTGATCAAAAAATATCATAGAACATAAAAAGTAGGAAACTTAATTCTCTACAAAAAAGGTCTCTTAACATTTTGCCATAGCTCACTTCGTTTCCGAGATATTTGCAGATATATCTCAAGGGAAGGGGCCTGACGGACATATTTCGAGATATTTCTTCTTCTTGTTGTTCTTCTTCTGCACAGCTGAGCTGGAAGTGGCATTTGCAGGTCGCAATAGTGCAGAGTTATCTCAAAGAAAGGGGCCACGGTGTTTCTGTATCTCTATTATGTTGGTGCGGCTTCGCAACTTTTAAATATCTCGATATATCTCGAAAACTACGCTTCTGATCAAAAAATATCATAGAACGTAAATTGTAGGAAACATTATTCTCTACAAAAAGGGTCTCTTAACATTTTGCCATAGCTCGCTTCGTTTCCGAGATATTTGCAGATTTATCTCAAGGGAAGGGGCCTGACGGACATATTTCGAGATATTTCTTCTTCTTGTTGTTCTTCTTCTGCACAGCTGAGCTGGAAGTGGCATTTCCGGCTCGCACTAGTGCAGAGTTATCTCAAAGAAAGGGGCCACGGTGTTTCTGTATCTCTATTATGTTGGTGCGGCTTCGGAACTTTTAAATATCTTGATATATCTCGAGAACTACGCATCTGATCAAAAAATATCATACAACATGAAAAGTAGGAAACTTAATTCTCTACAAAAAAGGTCTCTTAACATTTTGCCATAGCTCTCTTCGTTTCCGAGATATTTGCAGATTTATCTCAAGGGAAGGGGCCTGACGGACATATTTCGAGATATTTCTTCTTCTTGTTGTTCTTCTTCTGCACAGCTAAGCTGGAAGTGGCATTTGCAGCTCGCAATAGAGCAGAGTTATCTCAAAGAAAGGGGCCACGGTGTTTCTGTATCTCTATTATGTTGGTGCGGCTTCGGAACTTTTAAATATCTTGATATATCTCGAGAACTACTCGTCTGATCAAAAAATATCATAGAACATAAAAAGTAGGAAACTTAATTCTCTACAAAAACTGTCTCTTAACATTTTGCCATAGCTCGCTTCGTTTCCGAGATATTTGCAGATATATCTCAAGGGAAGGGGCCTGACGGACATATTTCGAGATATTTCTTCTTCTTGTTGTTCTTCTTCTGCACAGCTAAACTGGAAGTGGCATTTCCAGCTCGCAATAGTGCAGTGTTATCTCAAAGAAAGGGACCACGGTGTTTCTGTATCTCTATTATGTTGGTGCGGTTTCGGAACTTTTAAATATCTTGATATATCTCGAGAACTACGCATCTGATCAAAAAATATCATAGAACATAAAAAGTAGGAAACTTAATTCTCTACAAATAAGGTCTCTTAACATTTTGCCATAGCTCGCTTCGTTTCCGAGATATTTGCAGATATATCTCAAGGGAAGGGGCCTCACGGACATATTTCGAGATATTTCTTCTTCTTGTTGTTCTTCTTCTGCACAGCTAAACTGGAAGTGGCATTTCCAGCTCGCAATAGTGCAGAGTTATCTCAAAGAAAGGGACCACGGTGTTTCTGTATCTCTATTATGTTGGTGCGGCTTCGGAACTTTTAAATATCTTGATGTATCTCGAGAACTACGCATCTGATCAAAAAATATCATAGAACATGAAAAGTAGGAAACTTAATTCTCTACAAAAAAGGTCTCTTAACATTTTGCCATAGCTCTCTTCGTTTCCGAGATATTTGCAGATTTATCTCAAGGGAAGGGGCCTGACGGACATATTTCGAGATATTTCTTCTTCTTGTTGTTCTTCTTCTGCACAGCTAAACTGGAAGTGGCATTTCCAGCTCGCAATAGTGCAGAGTTATCTCAAAGAAAGGGACCACGGTGTTTCTGTATCTCTATTATGTTGGTGCGGTTTCGGAACTTTTAAATATCTTGATATATCTCGAGAACTACGCATCTGATCAAAAAATATTATAGAACATAAAAAGTAGGAAACTTAATTCTCTACAAATAAGGTCTCTTAACATTTTGCCATAGCTCGCTTCGTTTCCGAGATATTTGCAGATATATCTCAAGGGAAGGGGCCTCACGGACATATTTCGAGATATTTCTTCTTCTTGTTGTTCTTCTTCTGCACAGCTAAGCTGGAAGTGGCATTTGCAGCTCGCAATAGTGCAGAGATATCTCAAAGAAAGGGGCCACGGTGTTTCTGTATCTCTATTATGTTGGTGCGGCTTCGGAACTTTTAAATATCTCGATATATCTCGAAGACTACGCTTCTGATCAAAAAATATCATAGAACATAAATTGTAGGAAACATAATTCTCTACAAAAAACGTCTCTTAACATTTTGCCATAGCTCGCTTCGTTTCCGAGATATTTGCAGATTCAGCTCAAAGGAACTGGCCTGACGGACATATTTCGAGATATTTCTTCTTCTTGTTGTTCTTCCTCTGCACAGCTAAGCTGGAAGTGGCATTTGCAGCTCGCAATAGTGCAGAGTTATCTCAAAGAAAGGGGCCACGGTGCTTCTGTATCTCTATTATGTTGGTGCGGCTTCGGAACTTTTAAATATCTTGATATATCTCGAGAACTACGCATCTGATCAAAAAATATCATAGAACATGAAAAGTAGGAAACTTAATTCTCTACAAAAAAGGTCTCTTAACATTTTGCCATAGCTCGCTTCGTTTCCGAGATATTTGCATATTTATCTCAAGGGAAGGGGCTTGACGGACATATTTCGAGATATTTCTTCTTCTTGTTGTTCTTCTTCTGCACAGCTAAGCTGCAAGTGGCATTTGCGGCTCGCACTAGTGCAGAGTTATCTCAAAGAAAGGGGCCACGGTGTTTCTGTATCTCTATTATGTTGGTGCGGCTTCGGAACTTTTAAATATCTTGATATATCTCGAGAACTACGCATCTGATCAAAAAATATCATACAACATAAAAAGTAGGAAACTTAATTCTCTACAAAAAAGGTCTCTTAACATTTTGCCATAGCTCGCTTCGTTTCCGAGATATTTGCAGATTTATCTCAAGGGAAGGGGCCTGACGGACATATTTCGAGATATTTCTTCTTCTTGTTGTTCTTCTTCTGCACAGCTGAGCTGGAAGTGGCATTTGCAGGTCGCAATAGTGCAGAGTTATCTCAAAGAAAGGGGCCACGGTGTTTCTGTATCTCTATTATGTTGGTGCGGCTTCGGAACTTTTAAATATCTCGATATATCTCGAAAACTACGCTTCTGATCAAAAAATATCATAGAACGTAAATTGTAGGAAACATTATTCTCTACAAAAAAGGTCTCTTAACATTTTGCCATAGCTCGCTTCGTTTCCGAGATATTTGCAGATTCATCTCAAGGGAAGGGGTCTGACGGACATATTTCGAGATATTTCTTCTTCTTGTTGTTCTTCTTCTGCACAGCTAAGCTCGAAGTGGCATTTGCAGCTCGCAATAGTGCAGAGATATCTCAAAGAAAGGGGCCACGGTGTTTCTGTATCTCTATTATGTTGGTGCGTCTTCGGAACTTTTAAATATCTCGATATATCTCGAAAACTACGCTTCTGATCAAAAAATATCATAGAACATAAATTGTAGGAAACATAATTCTCTACAAAAAACGTCTCTTAACATTTTGCCATAGCTCGCTTCGTTTCCGAGATATTTGCAGATTCATCTCAAGGGAAGGGGTCTGACGGACATATTTCGAGATATTTCTTCTTCTTGTTGTTCTTCTTCTGCACAGCTAAGCTCGAAGTGGCATTTGCAGCTCGCAATAGTGCAGAGTTATCTCAAAGAAAGAGGCCACGGTGCTTCTGTACCTCTATTATGTTGGTGCAGCTTCGGAACTTTTAAATATCTTGATATATCTCGAGAACTACGCATCTGATCAAAAAATATCATAGAACATGAAAAGTAGGAAACTTAATTCTCTACAAAAAAGGTCTCTTAACATTTTGCAATAGCTCTCTTCGTTTCCGAGATATTTGCAGATTTATCTCAAGGGAAGGGGCCTGACGGACATATTTCGAGATATTTCTTCTTCTTGTTGTTCTTCTTCTGCACAGCTAAGCTGGAAGTGGCATTTCCGGCTCGCACTAGTGCAGAGTTATCTCAAAGAAAGGGGCCACGGTGTTTCTGTATCTCTATTATGTTGGTGCGGCTTCGGAACTTTTAAATATCTCGATATATCTCGAAAACTACGCTTCTGATCAAAAAATATCATACAACATAAAAAGTAGGAAACTTAATTCTCTACAAAAAAGGTCTCTTAACATTTTGCCATAGCTCGCTTCGTTTCCGAGATATTTGCAGATTTATCTCAAGGGAAGGGGCCTGACGGACATATTTCGAGATATTTCTTCTTCTTGTTGTTCTTCTTCTGCACAGCTAAGCTGGAAGTGGCATTTGCAGCTCGCAATAGTGCAGAGTTATCTCAAAGAAAGGGGCCACGGCGTTTCTGTATCTCTATTATGTTGGTGCGGCTTCGGAACTTTTAAACATCTTGATATATCTCGAGAACTACGCGTCTGATCAAAAAATATCATAGAACATAAAAAGTAGGAAACTTAATTCTCTACAAAAAAGGTCTCTTAACATTTTGCCATAGCTCGCTTCGTTTCCGAGATATTTGCATATTTATCTCAAGGGAAGGGGCCTGACGGACATATTTCGAGATATTTCTTCTTCTTGTTGTTCTTCTTCTGCACAGCTAAGCTGGAAGTGGCATTTCCGGCTCGCACTAGTGCAGAGTTATCTCAAAGAAAGGGGCCACGGTGTTTCTGTATCTCTATTATGTTGGTGCGGCTTCGGAACTTTTAAATATCTCGATATATCTCGAAAACTACGCTTCTCATCAAAAAATATCATACAACATAAAAAGTAGGAAACTTAATTCTCTACAAAAAAGGTCTCTTAACATTTTGCCATAGCTCGCTTCGTTTCCGAGATATTTGCAGATTTATCTCAAGGGAAGGGGCCTAACGGACATATTTCGAGATATTTCTTCTTCTTGTTGTTCTTCTTCTGCACAGCTAAACTGGAAGTGGCATTTGCAGGTCGCAATAGTGCAGAGTTATCTCAAAGAAAGGGGCCACGGTGTTTCTGTATCTCTATTATGTTGGTGCGGCTTCGGAACTTTTAAAGATCTCGATATATCTCGAAAACTACGCTTCTGATCAAAAAATATCATAGAACATAAAAAGTAGGAAACTTAATTCTCTACAAAAAAGGTCTCTTAACATTTTGCCATAGCTCGCTTCGTTTCCGAGATATTTGCAGATTTATCTCAAGGGAAGGGGCCTAACGGACATATTTCGAGATATTTCTTCTTCTTGTTGTTCTTCTTCTGCACAGCTAAACTGGAAGTGGCATTTCCAGCTCGCAATAGTGCAGAGTTATCTCAAAGAAAGGGGCCACGGTGTTTCTGTATCTCTATTATGTTGGTGCGGCTTCGGAACTTTTAAATATCTTGATATATCTCGAGAACTACGCATCTGATCAAAAAATATCATAGAACATAAAAAGTAGGAAACTTAATTCTCTACAAAAAAGGTCTCTTAACATTTTGCCATAGCTCACTTCGTTTCCGAGATATTTGCAGATATATCTCAAGGGAAGGGGCCTGACGGACATATTTCGAGATATTTCTTCTTCTTGTTGTTCTTCTTCTGCACAGCTGAGCTGGAAGTGGCATTTGCAGGTCGCAATAGTGCAGAGTTATCTCAAAGAAAGGGGCCACGGTGTTTCTGTATCTCTATTATGTTGGTGCGGCTTCGCAACTTTTAAATATCTCGATATATCTCGAAAACTACGCTTCTGATCAAAAAATATCATACAACATAAAAAGTAGGAAACTTAATTCTCTACAAAAAAGGTCTCTTAACATTTTGCCATAGCTCGCTTCGTTTCCGAGATATTTGCAGATTTATCTCAAGGGAAGGGGCCTAACGGACATATTTCGAGATATTTCTTCTTCTTGTTGTTCTTCTTCTGCACAGCTAAACTGGAAGTGGCATTTGCAGGTCGCAATAGTGCAGAGTTATCTCAAAGAAAGGGGCCACGGTGTTTCTGTATCTCTATTATGTTGGTGCGGCTTCGGAACTTTTAAATATCTCGATATATCTCGAAAACTACGCTTCTGATCAAAAAATATCATAGAACATAAAAAGTAGGAAACTTAATTCTCTACAAAAAAGGTCTCTTAACATTTTGCCATAGCTCGCTTCGTTTCCGAGATATTTGCAGATTTATCTCAAGGGAAGGGGCCTAACGGACATATTTCGAGATATTTCTTCTTCTTGTTGTTCTTCTTCTGCACAGCTAAACTGGAAGTGGCATTTCGAGCTCGCAATAGTGCAGAGTTATCTCAAAGAAAGGGGCCACGGTGTTTCTGTATCTCTATTATGTTGGTGCGGCTTCGGAACTTTTAAATATCTTGATATATCTCGAGAACTACGCATCTGATCAAAAAATATCATAGAACATAAAAAGTAGGAAACTTAATTCTCTACAAAAAAGGTCTCTTAACATTTTGCCATAGCTCACTTCGTTTCCGAGATATTTGCAGATATATCTCAAGGGAAGGGGCCTGACGGACATATTTCGAGATATTTCTTCTTCTTGTTGTTCTTCTTCTGCACAGCTGAGCTGGAAGTGGCATTTGCAGGTCGCAATAGTGCAGAGTTATCTCAAAGAAAGGGGCCACGGTGTTTCTGTATCTCTATTATGTTGGTGCGGCTTCGCAACTTTTAAATATCTCGATATATCTCGAAAACTACGCTTCTGATCAAAAAATATCATAGAACGTAAATTGTAGGAAACATTATTCTCTACAAAAAGGGTCTCTTAACATTTTGCCATAGCTCGCTTCGTTTCCGAGATATTTGCAGATTCATCTCAAGGGAAGGGGTCTGACGGACATATTTCGAGATATTTCTTCTTCTTGTTGTTCTTCTTCTGCACATCTAAGCTCGAAGTGGCATTTGCAGCTCGCAATAGTGCAGAGTTATCTCAAAGAAAGGGGCCACGGTGTTTCTGTATCTCTATTATGTTGGTGCGGCTTCGGAACTTTTAAATATCTTGATATATCTCGAGAACTACGCATCTGATCAAAAAATATCATACTACATAAAAAGTAGGAAACTTATTTCTCTACAAGAAAGGTCTCTAAACATTTTGCCATAGCTCGCTTCGTTTCCCAGATATTTGCAGATTTATCTCAAGGGAAGGGGCCTGACGGACATATTTCGAGAAGTTTCTTCTTCTTGTTGTTCTTCTTCTGCACAGCTAAGCTGGAAGTGGCATTTGCGGCTCGCACTAGTGCACAGTTATCTCAAAGAAAGGGGCCACGGTGTTTCTGTATCTCTAATATGTTGGTGCGGCTTCGGAACTTTTAAGTATCTCGATATATCTCGAAAACTACGCTTCTGATCAAAAAATATCATAGAACATAAATTGTAGGAAACATAATTCTCTACAAAAAACGTCTCTTAACATTTTGCCATAGCTCGCTCCGTTTCCGAGATATTTGCAGATTCAGCTCAAAGGAACTGGCCTGACGGACATATTTCGAGATATTTCTTCTTCTTGTTGTTCTTCCTCTGCACAGCTAAGCTGGAAGTGGCATTTGCGGCTCGCACTAGTGCAGAGTTATCTCAAAGAAAGGGGCCACGGTGTTTCTGTATCCCTATTATGTTGGTGCGGCTTCGGAACTTTTAAATATCTTGATATATCTCGAGAACTACGCATCTGATCAAAAAATATCATAGAACATGAAAAGTAGGAGACTTAATTCCCTACAAAAAAGGTCTCTTAACATTTTGCCATAGCTCGCTTCGTTTCCGAGATATTTGCAGATTTATCTCAAGGGAAGGGGCCTGACGGACATATTTCGAGATATTTCTTCTTCTTGTTGTTCTTCTTCTGCACAGCTAAGCTGGAAGTGGCATTTACAGCTCGCAATAGTGCAGAGTTATCTCAAAGAAAGGGGCCACGGTGTTTCTGTATCTCTATTATGTTGGTGCGGCTTCGGAACTTTTAAATATCTCGATATATCTCGAAAACTACGCTTCTGATCAAAAAATATCATAGAACATAAATTGTAGGAAACATAATTCTCTACAAAAAAGGTCTCTTAACATTTTGCCATAGCTCGCTTCGTTTCCGAGATATTTGCAGATATATCTCAAGGGAAGGGGCCTGACGGACATACTTCGAGATATTTCTTCTTCTTGTTGTTCTTCTTCTGCACAGCTAAGCTGGAAGTGGCATTTACAGCTCGCAATAGTGCAGAGTTATCTCAAAGAAAGGGGCCACGGTGTTTCTGTATCTCTATTATGTTGGTGCGGCTTCGGAACTTTTAAATATCTTGATATATCTCGAGAACTACGCATCTGATCAAAAAATATCATAGAACATAAATTGTAGGAAACATAATTCTCTACAAAAAACGTCTCTTAACATTTTGCCATAGCTCGCTTCGTTTCCGAGATATTTGCAGATTCAGCTCAAAGGAACTGGCCTGACGGACATATTTCGAGATATTTCTTCTTCTTGTTGTTCTTCTTCTGCACAGCTAAGCTGGAAGTGGCATTTGCAGCTCGCACTAGTGCAGAGTTATCTCAAAGAAAGGGGCCACGGTGTTTCTGTATCTCTATTATGTTGGTGTGGCTTCGGAACTTTTAAATATCTTGATATATCTCGAGAACTACGCATCTGATCAAAAAATATCATAGAACATAAAAAGTAGGAAACTTAATTCTCTACAAAAAAGGTTTCTTAACGTTTTGCCATAGCTCGCTTCGTTTCCGAGATATTTGCAGATTTATCTCAAGGGAAGGGGCCTGTCGGACAGATTTCGAGATATTTCTTCTTCTTGTTGTTCTTCTTCTGCACAGCTAAGCTGAAAGTGGCATTTACAGCTCACAATAGTGCAGAGTTATCTCACAGAAAGGGGCCACGGTGTTTCTGTATCTCTATTATGTTGGTGCGGCTTCGGAACTTTTAAATATCTCGATATATCTCGAAAACCACGCTTCTGATAAAAAATATCATACAACATAAAAAGTAGGAAACTTAATTCTCTACAAAAAAGGTCTCTTAACGTTTTGCAATAGCTCGCTTCGTTTCCGAGATATTTGCAGATTTATCTCAAGGGAAGGGTCCTGACGGACATATTTCGAGATATTTCTTCTTCTTGTTGTTCTTCTTCTGCACAGCTAAACTGGAAGTGGCATTTCCAGCTCGCAATAGTGCAGAGTTATCCCAAAGAAAGGGGCCACGATGTTTCTGTATCTCTATTATGTTGGTGCGGCTTCGGAACTTTTAAATATCTCGATATATCTCGAAAACTACGCTTCTGATCAAAAAATATCATACAACATAAATTGTAGGAAACATAATTCTCTACAAAAAAGGTCTCTTAACATTATGCCATAGCTCGCTTCGTTTCCGAGATATTTGCAGATTTATCTCAAGGGAAGGGGCCTGACGGACATATTTGGAGATATTTCTTCCTCTTGTTGTTCTTCTTCCGCACAGCTAAGCTGGAAGCGGCATTTGCAGCGCGCAATAGTGCAGAGTTATCTCAAAGAAAGGGGCCACGGTGTTTCTGTATCTCTATTATGTTGGTGCGGCTTCGGAACTTTTAAATATCTTGATATATCTCGAGAACTATGCATCTGATCAAAAAATATCATACTACATAAAAAGTAGGAAACTTAATTCTCTACAAGAAAGGTCTCTAAACATTTTGCCATAGCTCGCTTCGTTTCCGAGATATTTGCAGATTTATCTCAAGGGAAGGGGCCTGTCGGACATATTTCGAGATATTTCTTCTTCTTGTTGCTCTTCTTCTGCACAGCTAAGCTGGAAGTGGCATTTGCGGCTCGCACTAGTGCAGAGTTATCTCAAAGAAAGGGGCCACGGTGTTTCTGTATCTCTATTATGTTGGTGCGGCTTCGGAACTTTTAAATATCTCGATATATCTCGAAAACTACGCTTCTGATCAAAAAATATCATAGAACATAAATTGTAGGAAACATAATTCTCTACAAAAAACGTCTCTTAACATTTTGCCATAGCTCGCTTCGTTTCCGAGATATTTGCAGATTTATCTCAAGGGAAGTGGCCTGACGGACATATTTCGAGATATTTCTTCTTCTTGTTGTTCTTCTTCTGCACAGCTAAGCTGGAAGTGGCATTTGCGGCTCGCACTAGTGCAGAGTTATCTCAAAGAAAGGGGCCACGGTGTTTCTGTATCCCTATTATGTTGGTGCGGCTTCGGAACTTTTAAATATCTCGATATATCTCGAAAACTACGCTTCTGATCAAAAAATATCATAGAACATAAATTGTAGGAAACATAATTCTCTACAAAAAACGTCTCTTAACATTTTGCCATAGCTCGCTTCGTTTCCGAGATATTTGCAGATTCAGGTCAAAGGAACTGGCCTGACGGACATATTTCGAGATATTTCTTCTTCTTGTTGTTCTTCCTCTGCACAGCTAAGCGGGAAGTGGCATTTGCAGCTCGCAATAGTGCAGAGTTATCTCAAAGAAAGGGGCCACGGTGTTTCTGTATCTCTATTATGTTGGTGCGGCTTCGGAACTTTTAAATATCTTGATATATCTCGAGAACTACGCATCTGATCAAAAAATATCATAGAACATAAAAAGTAGGAAACTTAATTCTCTACAAAAAACGTCTCTTAACATTTTGCCATAGCTCGCTTCGTTTCCGAGATATTTGCAGATTTATCTCAAGGGAAGGGGCCTGACGGACATATTTCGAGATATTTCTGCTTCTTGTTGTTCTTCTTCTGCACAGCTAAGCTGGAAGTGGCACTTGCAGCTCGCACTAGTGCAGAGTTATCTCAAAGAAAGGGGCCACGGTGTTTCTGTATCTCTATTATGTTGGTACGGCTTCGGAACTTTTAAATATCTCGATATATCTCGAAAACTACGCTTCTGATCAAAAAATTTCGTAGAACATAAATTGTAGGAAACATAATTCTCTACAAAAAAGGTCTCTTAACATTTTGCGATAGCTCGCTTCGTTTCCGAGATATTTGCAGATTTATCTCAAGGGAAGGGGCCTGACGGACATATTTCGAGATATTTCTTCTTCTTGTTGTTCTTCTTCTGCACAGCTGAGCTGGAAGTGGCATTTGCGGCTCGCACTAGTGCAGAGTTATCTCAAAGAAAGGGGCCACGGTGTTTCTGTATCTCTATTATGTTGGTGCGGCTTCGGAACTTTTAAATATCTCGATATATCTCGAAAACTACGCTTCTGATCAAAAAATATCATAGAACATAAATTGTAGGAAACATAATTCTCTACAAAAAACGTCTCTTAACATTTTGCCATAGCTCGCTTCGTTTCCGAGATATTTGCAGATTCAGCTCAAAGGAACTGGCCTGACGGACATATTTCGAGATATTTCTTCTTCTTGTTGTTCTTCCTCTGCACAGCTAAGCTGGAAGTGGCATTTACAGCTCGCAATAGTGCAGAGTTATCTCAAAGAAAGGGGCCACGGTGTTTCTGTATCTCTATTATGTTGGTGCGGCTTCGGAACTTTTAAATATCTCGATATATCTCGAAAACTACGCTTCTGATCAAAAAATATCATAGAACATAAATTGTAGGAAACATAATTCTCTACAAAAAACGTCTCAACATTTTGCCATAGCTCGCTTCGTTTCCGAGATATTTGCAGATTCAGCTCAAAGGAACTGGCCTGACGGACATATTTCGAGATATTTCTTCTTCTTGTTGTTCTTCCTCTGCACAGCTAAGCTGGAAGTGGCATTTGCAGCTCGCAATAGTGCAGAGTTATCTCAAAGAAAGGGGCCACGGTGTTTCTGTATCTCTATTATGTTGGTGCGGCTTCGGAACTTTTAAATATCTTGATATATCTCGAAAACTACGCTTCTGATCAAAAAATATCATAGAACATAAATTGTAGGAAACATAATTCTCTACAAAAAACGTCTCTTAACATTTTGCCATAGCTCGCTTCGTTTCCGAGATATTTGCAGATTCAGGTCAAAGGAACTGGCCTGACGGACATATTTCGAGATATTTCTTCTTCTTGTTGTTCTTCCTCTGCACAGCTAAGCGGGAAGTGGCATTTGCAGCTCGCAATAGTGCAGAGTTATCTCAAAGAAAGGGGCCACGGTGTTTCTGTATCTCTATTATGTTGGTGCGGCTTCGGAACTTTTAAATATCTTGATATATCTCGAGAACTACGCATCTGATCAAAAAATATCATAGAACATAAAAAGTAGGAAACTTAATTCTCTACAAAAAACGTCTCTTAACATTTTGCCATAGCTCGCTTCGTTTCCGAGATATTTGCAGATTTATCTCAAGGGAAGGGGCCTGACGGACATATTTCGAGATATTTCTGCTTCTTGTTGTTCTTCTTCTGCACAGCTAAGCTGGAAGTGGCACTTGCAGCTCGCACTAGTGCAGAGTTATCTCAAAGAAAGGGGCCACGGTGTTTCTGTATCTCTATTATGTTGGTACGGCTTCGGAACTTTTAAATATCTCGATATATCTCGAAAACTACGCTTCTGATCAAAAAATATCATAGAACATAAATTGTAGGAAACATAATTCTCTACAAAAAACGTCTCTTAACATTTTGCCATAGCTCGCTTCGTTTCCGAGATATTTGCAGATTCAGCTCAAAGGAACTGGCCTGACGGACATATTTCGAGATATTTCTTCTTCTTGTTGTTCTTCTTCTGCACAGCTAAACTGGAAGTGGCATTTCCAGCTCGCAATAGTGCAGAGTTATCCCAAAGAAAGGGGCCACGATGTTTCTGTATCTCTATTATGTTGGTGCGGCTTCGGAACTTTTAAATATCTCGATATATCTCGAAAACTACGCTTCTGATCAAAAAATATCATACAACATAAATTGTAGGAAACATAATTCTCTACAAAAAAGGTCTCTTAACATTATGCCATAGCTCGCTTCGTTTCCGAGATATTTGCAGATTTATCTCAAGGGAAGGGGCCTGACGGACATATTTGGAGATATTTCTTCCTCTTGTTGTTCTTCTTCCGCACAGCTAAGCTGGAAGCGGCATTTGCAGCGCGCAATAGTGCAGAGTTATCTCAAAGAAAGGGGCCACGGTGTTTCTGTATCTCTATTATGTTGGTGCGGCTTCGGAACTTTTAAATATCTTGATATATCTCGAGAACTATGCATCTGATCAAAAAATATCATACTACATAAAAAGTAGGAAACTTAATTCTCTACAAGAAAGGTCTCTAAACATTTTGCCATAGCTCGCTTCGTTTCCGAGATATTTGCAGATTTATCTCAAGGGAAGGGGCCTGTCGGACATATTTCGAGATATTTCTTCTTCTTGTTGCTCTTCTTCTGCACAGCTAAGCTGGAAGTGGCATTTGCGGCTCGCACTAGTGCAGAGTTATCTCAAAGAAAGGGGCCACGGTGTTTCTGTATCTCTATTATGTTGGTGCGGCTTCGGAACTTTTAAATATCTCGATATATCTCGAAAACTACGCTTCTGATCAAAAAATATCATAGAACATAAATTGTAGGAAACATAATTCTCTACAAAAAACGTCTCTTAACATTTTGCCATAGCTCGCTTCGTTTCCGAGATATTTGCAGATTTATCTCAAGGGAAGTGGCCTGACGGACATATTTCGAGATATTTCTTCTTCTTGTTGTTCTTCTTCTGCACAGCTAAGCTGGAAGTGGCATTTGCGGCTCGCACTAGTGCAGAGTTATCTCAAAGAAAGGGGCCACGGTGTTTCTGTATCCCTATTATGTTGGTGCGGCTTCGGAACTTTTAAATATCTCGATATATCTCGAAAACTACGCTTCTGATCAAAAAATATCATAGAACATAAATTGTAGGAAACATAATTCTCTACAAAAAACGTCTCTTAACATTTTGCCATAGCTCGCTTCGTTTCCGAGATATTTGCAGATTCAGGTCAAAGGAACTGGCCTGACGGACATATTTCGAGATATTTCTTCTTCTTGTTGTTCTTCCTCTGCACAGCTAAGCGGGAAGTGGCATTTGCAGCTCGCAATAGTGCAGAGTTATCTCAAAGAAAGGGGCCACGGTGTTTCTGTATCTCTATTATGTTGGTGCGGCTTCGGAACTTTTAAATATCTTGATATATCTCGAGAACTACGCATCTGATCAAAAAATATCATAGAACATAAAAAGTAGGAAACTTAATTCTCTACAAAAAACGTCTCTTAACATTTTGCCATAGCTCGCTTCGTTTCCGAGATATTTGCAGATTTATCTCAAGGGAAGGGGCCTGACGGACATATTTCGAGATATTTCTGCTTCTTGTTGTTCTTCTTCTGCACAGCTAAGCTGGAAGTGGCACTTGCAGCTCGCACTAGTGCAGAGTTATCTCAAAGAAAGGGGCCACGGTGTTTCTGTATCTCTATTATGTTGGTACGGCTTCGGAACTTTTAAATATCTCGATATATCTCGAAAACTACGCTTCTGATCAAAAAATTTCGTAGAACATAAATTGTAGGAAACATAATTCTCTACAAAAAAGGTCTCTTAACATTTTGCGATAGCTCGCTTCGTTTCCGAGATATTTGCAGATTTATCTCAAGGGAAGGGGCCTGACGGACATATTTCGAGATATTTCTTCTTCTTGTTGTTCTTCTTCTGCACAGCTGAGCTGGAAGTGGCATTTGCGGCTCGCAATAGTGCAGAGTTATCTCAAAGAAAGGGGCCACGGTGTTTCTGTATCTCTATTATGTTGGTGCGGCTTCGGAACTTTTAAATATCTCGATATATCTCGAAAACTACGCTTCTGATCAAAAAATATCATAGAACATAAATTGTAGGAAACATAATTCTCTACAAAAAACGTCTCAACATTTTGCCATAGCTCGCTTCGTTTCCGAGATATTTGCAGATTCAGCTCAAAGGAACTGGCCTGACGGACATATTTCGAGATATTTCTTCTTCTTGTTGTTCTTCCTCTGCACAGCTAAGCTGGAAGTGGCATTTGCAGCTCGCAATAGTGCAGAGTTATCTCAAAGAAAGGGGCCACGGTGTTTCTGTATCTCTATTATGTTGGTGCGGCTTCGGAACTTTTAAATATCTTGATATATCTCGAAAACTACGCTTCTGATCAAAAAATATCATAGAACATAAATTGTAGGAAACATAATTCTCTACAAAAAACGTCTCTTAACATTTTGCCATAGCTCGCTTCGTTTCCGAGATATTTGCAGATTCAGGTCAAAGGAACTGGCCTGACGGACATATTTCGAGATATTTCTTCTTCTTGTTGTTCTTCCTCTGCACAGCTAAGCGGGAAGTGGCATTTGCAGCTCGCAATAGTGCAGAGTTATCTCAAAGAAAGGGGCCACGGTGTTTCTGTATCTCTATTATGTTGGTGCGGCTTCGGAACTTTTAAATATCTTGATATATCTCGAGAACTACGCATCTGATCAAAAAATATCATAGAACATAAAAAGTAGGAAACTTAATTCTCTACAAAAAACGTCTCTTAACATTTTGCCATAGCTCGCTTCGTTTCCGAGATATTTGCAGATTTATCTCAAGGGAAGGGGCCTGACGGACATATTTCGAGATATTTCTGCTTCTTGTTGTTCTTCTTCTGCACAGCTAAGCTGGAAGTGGCACTTGCAGCTCGCACTAGTGCAGAGTTATCTCAAAGAAAGGGGCCACGGTGTTTCTGTATCTCTATTATGTTGGTACGGCTTCGGAACTTTTAAATATCTCGATATATCTCGAAAACTACGCTTCTGATCAAAAAATATCATAGAACATAAATTGTAGGAAACATAATTCTCTACAAAAAACGTCTCTTAACATTTTGCCATAGCTCGCTTCGTTTCCGAGATATTTGCAGATTCAGCTCAAAGGAACTGGCCTGACGGACATATTTCGAGATATTTCTTCTTCTTGTTGTTCTTCCTCTGCACAGCTAAGCTGGAAGTGGCATTTACAGCTCGCAATAGTGCAGAGTTATCTCAAAGAAAGGGGCTACGGTGTTTCTGTATCTCTATTATTTTGGTGCGGCTTCGGAACTTTTAAATATCTCGATATATCTCGAAAACTACGCTTCTGATCAAAAAATATCATAGAACATAAATTGTAGGAAACATAATTCTCTACAAAAAACGTCTCAACATTTTGCCATAGCTCGCTTCGTTTCCGAGATATTTGCAGATTCAGCTCAAAGGAACTGGCCTGACGGACATATTTCGAGATATTTCTTCTTCTTGTTGTTCTTCCTCTGCACAGCTAAGCTGGAAGTGGCATTTGCAGCTCGCAATAGTGCAGAGTTATCTCAAAGAAAGGGGCCACGGTGTTTCTGTATCTCTATTATGTTGGTGCGGCTTCGGAACTTTTAAATATCTTGATATATCTCGAGAACTACGCATCTGATCAAAAAATATCATAGAACATAAAAAGTAGGAAACTTAATTCTCTACAAGAAAGGTCTCTTAACATTTTGCCATAGCTCGCTTCGTTTCCGAGATATTTGCAGATTTATCTCAAGGGAAGGGGCCTGACGGACATATTTCGAGATATTTCTTCTTCTTGTTGTTCTTCTTCTGCACAGCTAAGCTGGAAGTGGCATTTGCAGCTCGCACTAGTGCAGAGTTATCTCAAAGAAAGGGGCCACGGTGTTTCTGTATCTCTATTATGTTGGTGCGGCTTCGGAACTTTTAAATATCTTGATATATCTGGAGAACTACGCATCTGATCAAAAAATATCATAGAAGATAAAAAGTAGGAAACTTAATTCTCTACAAAAAAGGTCTCTTAACATTTCGCCATAGCTCGCATCGTTTCCGAGATATTTGCAGATTTATCTCAAGGGAAGGGGCCTGTCGGACATATTTCGAGATATTTCTTCTTCTTGTTGCTCTTCTTCTGCACAGCTAAGCTGGAAGTGGCATTTGCGGCTCGCACTAGTGCAGAGTTATCTCAAAGAAAGGGGCCACGGTGTTTCTGTATCTCTATTATGTTGGTGCGGCTTCGGAACTTTTAAATATCTCGATATATCTCGAAAACTACGCTTCTGATCAAAAAATATCATAGAACATAAATTGTAGGAAACATAATTCTCTACAAAAAACGTCTCTTAACATTTTGCCATAGCTCGCTTCGTTTCCGAGATATTTGCAGATTTATCTCAAGGGAAGTGGCCTGACGGACATATTTCGAGATATTTCTTCTTCTTGTTGTTCTTCTTCTGCACAGCTAAGCTGGAAGTGGCATTTGCGGCTCGCACTAGTGCAGAGTTATCTCAAAGAAAGGGGCCACGGTGTTTCTGTATCCCTATTATGTTGGTGCGGCTTCGGAACTTTTAAATATCTCGATACATCTCGAAAACTACGCTTCTGATGAAAAAATATCATAGAACATAAATTGTAGGAAACATAATTCTCTACAAAAAAGGTCTCTTAACATTTTGCCATAGCTCGCTTGGTTTCCGAGATATTTGCAGATATATCTCAAGGGAAGGGGCCTGACGGACATATTTCGAGATATTTCTTCTTTTTGTTGTTCTTCTTCTGCACAGCTAAGCTGGAAGTGGCATTTGCAGCTCGCAATAGTGCAGAGTTATCTCAAAGAGAGGGGCACGGTGTTTCTGTATCCCTATTATGTTGGTGCGGCTTCGGAACTTTTAAATATCTTGATATATCTCGAGAACTACGCGTCTGATCAAAAAATATCATAGAACATAAAAAGTAGGAAACATAATTCTCTACAAAAAAGGTCTCTTAACATTTTGCCATAGCTCGCTTCGTCTCCGAGATATTTGCAGATATATCTCAAGGGAAGGGGCCTGACGGACATATTTCCAGATATTTCTTCTTCTTGTTGTTCTTCTTCTGCACAGCTAAGCTGGAAGTGGCATTTACAGCTCGCAATAGTGCAGAGTTATCTCAAAGAAAGGGGCCACGGTGTTTCTGTATCTCTATTATGTTGGTGCGGCTTCGGAACTTTTAAATATCTCGATATATCTCGAAAACTACGCTTCTGATCAAAAAATATCATAGAACATAAATTGTAGGAAACATAATTCTCTACAAAAAACGTCTCTTAACATTTTGCCATAGCTCGCTTCGTTTCCGAGATATTTGCAGATTCAGCACAAAGGAACTGGCCTGACGGACATATTTCGAGATATTCCTTCTGCTTGTTGTTCTTCCTCTGCACAGCTAAGCTGGAAGTGGCATTTGCAGCTCGCAATAGTGCAGAGTTATCTCAAAGAAAGGGGCCACGGTGTTTCTGTATCTCTATTATGTTGGTGCGGCTTCGGAACTTTTAAATATCTTGGTATATCTCGAGAACTGCGTATCTGATCAAAAAATATCATAGAACATAAATTGTAGGAAACATAATTCTCTACAAAAAAGGTCTCATAACATTTTGCCATAGCTCGCTTCGTTTCCGAGATATTTGCAGATATATCTCAAGGGAAGGGGCCTGACGGACATATTTCGAGATATTTCTTCTTCTTGTTGTTCTTCTTCTGCGCAGCTAAGCTGGAAGTGGCATTTGCAGCTCGCAATAGTGCAGAGATATCTCAAAGAAAGGGGCCACGGTGTTTCTGTATCTCTATTATGTTGGTGCGGCTTCGGAACTTTTAAATATCTTGATATATCTCGAGAACTACGCGTCTGATCAAAAAATATCATAGAACATACAAAGTAGGAAACTTAATTCTCTACAAAAAAGGTCGCTTAACATTTTGCCATAGCTCGCTTCGTTTCCGAGATATTTGCAGATATATCTCAAGGGAAGGGGCCTGACGGACATATTTCGAGATATTTCTTCTTCTTGTTGTTCTTCTTCTGCACAGCTAAGCTGGAAGTGGCATTTGCGGCTCGCACTAGTGCAGAGTTATCTCAACGAAAGGGGCCACGGTGTTTCTGTATCTCTATTATGTTGGTGCGGCTTCGGAACTTTTAAATATCTCGATATATCTCGAAAACTACGCTTCTGATCAAAAAATATCATAGAACATAAATTGTAGGAAACATAATTCTCTACAAAAAAGGTCTCTTAACATTTTGCCATAGCTCGCTTCGTTTCCGAGATATTTGCAGATATATCTCAAGGGAAGGGGCCTGACGGACATATTTCGAGATATTTCTTCTTCTTGTTGTTCTTCTTCTGCACAGCTAAGCTGGAAGTGGCATTTGCAGCTCGCAGTAGTGCAGAGATATCTCAAAGAAAGGGGCCACGGTGTTTCTGTATCTCTATTATGTTGGTGCGGCTTCGGAACTTTTAAATATCTTGATATATCTCGAGAACTACGCGTCTGATCAAAAAATATCATAGAACATACAAAGTAGGAAACTTAATTCTCTACAAAAAAGGTCGCTTAACATTTTGCCATAGCTCGCTTCGTTTCCGAGATATTTGCAGATATATCTCAAGGGAAGGGGCCTGACGGACATATTTCGAGATATTTCTTCTTCTTGTTGTTCTTCTTCTGCACAGCTAAGCTGGAAGTGGCATTTGCGGCTCGCACTAGTGCAGAGTTACCTCAAAGAGAGGGGCCACGGTGTTTCTGTATCTCTATTATGTTGGTGCGGCTTCGGGACTTTTAAATATCTTGATATATCTCGAGAACTACGCATCTGATCAAAAAATATCATAGAACATAAATTGTAGGAAACATAATTGTCTACAAAAAAGGTCTCTTAACATTTTGCCATAGCTCGCTTCGTTTCCGAGATACTTGCCGATTTATCTCAAGGGAAGGGGCCTGACGGACATATTTCGAGATATTTCTTCTTCTTGTTGTTCTTCTTCTGCACAGCTAAGCTGGAAGTGGCATTTGCAGCTCGCAATTGTGCAGAGTTATCTCAAAGAGAGGGGCCACGGTGTTTCTGTATCTCTATTATGTTGGTGCGGCTTCGGAACTTTTAAATATCTTGATATATCTCGAGAACTACGAATCTGATCAGAAAATATCATAGAAGATAAAAAGTAGGAAACTTAATTCTCTACAAAAAAGGTCTCTTAACGGTTTGCAATAGCTCGCTTTGTTTCCGAGATACTTGCCGATTTATCTCAAGGGAAGGGGCCTGACGGACATATTTCGAGATATTTCTTCTTCTTGTTGTTCTTCTTCTGCACAGCTAAGCTGGAAGTGGCATTTGCAGCTCGCAATTGTGCAGAGTTATCTCAAAGAGTGGGGCCACGGTGTTTCTGTATCTCTATTATGTTGGTGCGGCTTCGGAACTTTTAAATATCTTGATATATCTCGAGAACTACGAATCTGGTCAGAAAATATCATAGAAGATAAAAAGTAGGAAACTTAATTCTCTACAAAAAAGGTCTCTTAACATTTTGCCATAGCTCGCTTCGTTTCCGAGATATTTGCAAATTTATCTCAAGGTAAGGGGCCTGACGGACATATTTCGAGATATTTCTTCTTCTTGTTGTTCTTCTTCTGCACAGCTAAGCTGGAAGTGGCATTTGCAGCTCGCAATTGTGCAGAGTTATCTCAAAGAGAGGGGCCACGGTGTTTCTGTATCTCTATTATGTTGGTGCGGCTTCGGAACTTTTAAATATCTTGATATATCTCGAGAACTACGAATCTGATCAGAAAATATCATAGAAGATAAAAAGTAGGAAACTTAATTCTCTACAAAAAAGGTCTCTTAACGGTTTGCAATAGCTCGCTTTGTTTCCGAGATACTTGCCGATTTATCTCAAGGGAAGGGGCCTGACGGACATATTTCGAGATATTTCTTCTTCTTGTTGTTCTTCTTCTGCACAGCTAAGCTGGAAGTGGCATTTGCAGCTCGCAATTGTGCAGAGTTATCTCAAAGAGTGGGGCCACGGTGTTTCTGTATCTCTATTATGTTGGTGCGGCTTCGGAACTTTTAAATATCTTGATATATCTCGAGAACTACGAATCTGGTCAGAAAATATCATAGAAGATAAAAAGTAGGAAACTTAATTCTCTACAAAAAGGGTCTCTTAACATTTTGCCATAGCTCGCTTCGTTTCCGAGATATTTGCAGATTTATCTCAAGGTAAGGGGCCTGACGGACATATTTCGAGATATTTCTTCTTCTTGTTGTTCTTCTTCTGCACAGCTAAGCTGGAAGTGGCATTTGCAGCTCGCAATAGTGCATAGTTATCTGAAAGAAAGGGGCCACGGTGTTTCTGTATCTCTATTATGTTGGTGCGGCTTCGGAACTTTTAAATATCTCGATATATCTCGAAAACTACGCTTCTGATCAAAAAATATCATAGAACATAAATTGTAGGAAGCATAATTCTCTACAAAAAAGGTCTCTCAACATTTTGCCATAGCTCGCTTTGTTTCCGAGATATTTGCAGATATATCTCAAGGGAAGGGGCCTGACGGACATATTTCGAGATATTTCTTCTTCTTGTTGTTCTTCTTCTGCACAGCTAAGCTGGAACTGGCATTTACAGCTCGCAATAGTGCAGAGTTATCTCAAAGAAAGGGGCCACGGTGTTTCTGTATCTCTATTATGTTGGTGCGGCTTCGGAACTTTTAAATATCTTGATATATCGCGAGAACTACGCATCTGATCAAAAAATATCATAGAAGATAAAAAGTAGGAAACTTAATTCTCTACAAAAAAGGTTTCTTAACATTTTCCCATAGCTGGCATCGTTTCCGAGATATTTGCAGATTTATCTCAAGGGAAGGGGCCTGACGGACATATTCCGAGATATTTCTTCTTCTTGTTGTTCTTCTTCTGCACAGCTAAGCTGGAAGTGGCATTTGCGGCTCGCACTAGTGCAGAGTTATCTCAAAGAAAGGGGCCACGGTGTTTCTGAATCTCTATTATGTTGGTGCGGCTTCGGAACTTTTAAATATCTTGATATATCTCGAGAACTACGCATCTGATAAAAAAATATCATAGAACATAAAAAGTAGGCAACTTAATTCTCTACAAAGAAGGTCTCTTATCATTTTGCCATAGCTCTCTTCGTTTCCGAGATATTTGCAGATTTATCTCAAGGGAAGGGGCCTGACGGACATATTTCGAGATATTTCTTCTGCTTGTTGTTCTTCTTCTGCACAGCTAAGCTGGAAGTGGCATTTGCAGCTCGCAATAGTGCAGAGTTATCTCAAAGAAAGGGGCCACGGTGTTTCTGTATCTCTATTATGTTGGTGCGGCTTCGGAACTTTTAAATATCTTGATATATCTCGAGAACTACGCGTCTGATCAAAAAATATCATAGAACATAAAAAGTAGGAATCCTAATTTTCTACAAAAAAGGTCTCTTAACATTTTGCCGTAGCTCGCTTCGTTTCCGAGATATTTGCAGATATATCTCAAGGGAAGGGGCCTGACGGACATATTTCGAGATATTTCTTCTTCTTGTTGTTCTTCTTCTGCACAGCTAAGCTGGAAGTGGCATTTGCGGCTCGCACTAGTGCAGAGTTATCTCAAAGAAAGGGGCCACGGTGTTTCTGTATCTCTATTATGTTGGTGCGGCTTCGGAACTTTTAAATATCTCGATATATCTCGAAAACTACGCTTCTGATCAAAAAATATCATAGAACATAAATTGTAGGAAACATAATTCTCTACAAAAAACGTCTCTTAAGATTTTGCCATAGCTCGCTTCGTTTCCGAGATATTTGCAGATTCAGCTCAAAGGAACTGGCCTGACGGACATATTTCGAGATATTTCTTCTTCTTGTTGTTCTTCCTCTGCACAGCTAAGCTGGAAGTGGCATTTGCAGCTCGCAATAGTGCAGAGTTATCTCAAAGAAAGGGGCCACGGTGTTTCTGTATCTCTATTATGTTGGTGCGGCTTCGGAACTTTTAAATATCTTGATATATCTCGAGAACTACGCATCTGATCAAAAAATATCATAGAACATAAAAAGTAGGCAACTTATTTCTCTACAAAAAAGGTCTCTTATCATTTTGCCATAGCTCTCTTCGTTTCCGAGATATTTGCAGATTTATCTCAAGGGAAGGGGCCTGACGGACATATTTCGAGATATTTCTTCTTCTTGTTGTTCTTCTTCTGCACAGCTAAGCTGGAAGTGGCATTTGCGGCTGGCACTAGTGCAGAGTTATCTCAAAGAAAGGGGCCACGGTGTTTCTGTATCTCTATTATGTTGGTGCGGCTCCGGAACTTTTAAATATCTCGATATATCTCGAAAACTACGCTTCTGATCAAAAAATATCATAGAACATAAATTGTAGGAAACATAATTCTCTACAAAAAACGTCTCTTAAGATTTTGCCATAGCTCGCTTCGTTTCCGAGATATTGGCAGATTCAGCTCAAAGGAACTGGCCTGACGGACATATTTCGAGATATTTCTTCTTCTTGTTGTTCTTCCTCTGCACAGCTAAGCTGGAAGTGGCATTTGCAGCTCGCAATAGTGCAGAGTTATCTCAAAGAAAGGGGCCACGGTGTTTCTGTATCTCTATTATATTGGTGCGGCTTCGGAACTTTTAAATATCTTGATATATCTCGAGAACTACGCATCTGATCAAAAAATATCATAGAACATAAAAAGTAGGCAACTTAATTCTCTACAGAAAAGGTCTCTTATCATTTTGCCATAGCTCTCTTCGTTTCCGAGATATTTGCAGATTTATCTCAAGGGAAGGGGCCTGACGGACATATTTCGAGATATTTCTTCTTCTTGTTGTTCTTCTTCTGCACAGCTAAGCTGGAAGTGGCATTTGCAGCTCGCAATAGTGCAGAGTTATCTGAAAGAAATGGGCCACGGTGTTTCTGTATCTCTATTATGTTGGTGCGGCTTCGGAACTTTTAAATATCTTGATATATCTCGAGAACTACGCGTCTGATCAAAAAATATCATAGAACATAAAAAGTAGGAAACTCAATTCTGTACAAAAAAGGTCTCTTAACATTTTGCAATAGCTCGCTTCGTTTCCGAGATATTTGCAGATTTATCTCAAGGGAAGGGGCCTGACGGACATATTTCGAGATATTTCTTCTTCTTGTTGTTCTTCTTCTGCACAGCTAAGCTGGAAGTGGCATTTGCGGCTCGCACTAGTGCAGAGTTATCACAAAGAAAGGGGCCACGGTGTTTCTGTATCTCTATTATGTTGGTGCGGCTTCGGAACTTTTAAATATCTTGATATATCGCGAGAACTACGCATCTGATCAAAAAATATCATAGAAGATAAAAAGTAGGAAACTTAATTCTCTACAAAAAAGGTTTCTTAACATTTTCCCATAGCTGGCATCGTTTCCGAGATATTTGCAAATTTATCTCAAGGGAAGGGGCCTGACGGACATATTCCGAGATATTTCTTCTTCTTGTTGTTCTTCTTCTGCACAGCTAAGCTGGAAGTGGCATTTGCGGCTCGCACTAGTGCAGAGTTATCTCAAAGAAAGGGGCCACGGTGTTTCTGAATCTCTATTATGTTGGTGCGGCTTCGGAACTTTTAAATATCTTGATATATCTCGAGAACTACGCATCTGATCAAAAAATATCATAGAACATAAAAAGTAGGCAACTTAATTCTCTACAAAGAAGGTCTCTTATCATTTTGCCATAGCTCTCTTCGTTTCCGAGATATTTGCAGATTTATCTCAAGGGAAGGGGCCTGACGGACATATTTCGAGATATTTCTTCTGCTTGTTGTTCTTCTTCTGCACAGCTAAGCTGGAAGTGGCATTTGCAGCTCGCAATAGTGCAGAGTTATCTCAAAGAAAGGGGCCACGGTGTTTCTGTATCTCTATTATGTTGGTGCGGCTTCGGAACTTTTAAATATCTTGATATATCTCGAGAACTACGCGTCTGATCAAAAAATATCATAGAACATAAAAAGTAGGAATCCTAATTTTCTACAAAAAAGGTCTCTTAACATTTTGCCGTAGCTCGCTTCGTTTCCGAGATATTTGCAGATTTATCTCAAGGGAAGGGGCCTGACGGACATATTTCGAGATATTTCTTCTTCTTGTTGTTCTTCTTCTGCACAGCTAAGCTGGAAGTGGCATTTGCGGCTCGCACTAGTGCAGAGTTATCTCAAAGAAAGGGGCCACGGTGTTTCTGTATCTCTATTATGTTGGTGCGGCTTCGGAACTTTTAAATATCTCGATATATCTCGAAAACTACGCTTCTGATCAAAAAATATCATAGAACATAAATTGTAGGAAACATAATTCTCTACAAAAAACGTCTCTTAAGATTTTGCCATAGCTCGCTTCGTTTCCGAGATATTTGCAGATTCAGCTCAAAGGAACTGGCCTGACGGACATATTTCGAGATATTTCTTCTTCTTGTTGTTCTTCCTCTGCACAGCTAAGCTGGAAGTGGCATTTGCAGCTCGCAATAGTGCAGAGTTATCTCAAAGAAAGGGGCCACGGTGTTTCTGTATCTCTATTATGTTGGTGCGGCTTCGGAACTTTTAAATATCTCGATATATCTCGAAAACTACGCTTCTGAGCAAAAAATATCATAGAACATAAATTGTAGGAAACATAATTCTCTACAAAAAACGTCTCTTAACATTTTGCCATAGCTCGCTTCGTTTCCGAGATATTTGCAGATTCAGCTCAAAGGAACTGGCCTGACGGACATATTTCGAGATATTTCTTCTTCTTGTTGTTCTTCCTCTGCACAGCTAAGCTGGAAGTGGCATTTGCAGCTCGCAATAGTGCAGAGTTATCTCAAAGAAAGGGGCCACGGTGTTTCTGTATCTCTATTATGTTGGTGCGGCTTCGGAACTTTTAAATATCTTGATATATCTCGAGAACTACGCATCTGATCAAAAAATATCATAGAACATAAAAAGTAGGCAACTTATTTCTCTACAAAAAAGGTCTCTTATCATTTTGCCATAGCTCTCTTCGTTTCCGAGATATTTGCAGATTTATCTCAAGGGAAGGGGCCTGACGGACATATTTCGAGATATTTCTTCTTCCTGTTGTTCTTCTTCTGCACAGCTAAGCTGGAAGTGGCATTTGCGGCTGGCACTAGTGCAGAGTTATCTCAAAGAAAGGGGCCACGGTGTTTCTGTATCTCTATTATGTTGGTGCGGCTCCGGAACTTTTAAATATCTCGATATATCTCGAAAACTACGCTTCTGATCAAAAAATATCATAGAACATAAATTGTAGGAAACATAATTCTCTACAAAAAACGTCTCTTAAGATTTTGCCATAGCTCGCTTCGTTTCCGAGATATTGGCAGATTCAGCTCAAAGGAACTGGCCTGACGGACATATTTCGAGATATTTCTTCTTCTTGTTGTTCTTCCTCTGCACAGCTAAGCTGGAAGTGGCATTTGCAGCTCGCAATAGTGCAGAGTTATCTCAAAGAAAGGGGCCACGGTGTTTCTGTATCTCTATTATGTTGGTGCGGCTTCGGAACTTTTAAATATCTTGATATATCACGAGAACTACGCGTCTGATCAAAAAATATCATAGAACATAAAAAGTAGGAAACTCAATTCTCTACAAAAAAGGTCTCTTAACATTTTGCAATAGCTCGCTTCGTTTCCGAGATATTTGCAGATTTATCTCAAGGGAAGGGGCCTGACGGGCATATTTCGAGATATTTCTTCTTCTTGTTGTTCTTCTTCTGCACAGCTAAGCTGGAAGTGGCATTTGCGGCTCGCACTAGTGCAGAGTTATCTCAAAGAAAGGGGCCACGGTGTTTCTGTATCTCTATTATGTTGGTGCGGCTTCGGAACTTTTAAATATCTTGATATATCTCGAGAACTACGCATCTGATCAAAAAATATCATAGAAGATAAAAAGTAGGAAACTTAATTCTCTACAAAAAAGGTTTCTTAACATTTTCCCATAGCTGGCATCGTTTCCGAGATATTTGCAGATTTATCTCAAGGGAAGGGGCCTGACGGACATATTCCGAGATATTTCTTCTTCTTGTTGTTCTTCTTCTGCACAGCTAAGCTGGAAGTGGCATTTGCGGCTCGCACTAGTGCAGAGTTATCTCAAAGAAAGGGGCCACGGTGTTTCTGAATCTCTATTATGTTGGTGCGGCTTCGGAACTTTTAAATATCTTGATATATCTCGAGAACTACGCATCTGATCAAAAAATATCATAGAACATAAAAAGTAGGCAACTTAATTCTCTACAAAGAAGGTCTCTTATCATTTTGCCATAGCTCTCTTCGTTTCCGAGATATTTGCAGATTTATCTCAAGGGAAGGGGCCTGACGGACATATTTCGAGATATTTCTTCTGCTTGTTGTTCTTCTTCTGCACAGCTAAGCTGGAAGTGGCATTTGCAGCTCGCAATAGTGCAGAGTTATCTCAAAGAAAGGGGCCACGGTGTTTCTGTATCTCTATTATGTTGGTGCGGCTTCGGAACTTTTAAATATCTTGATATATCTCGAGAACTACGCGTCTGATCAAAAAATATCATAGAACATAAAAAGTAGGAATCCTAATTTTCTACAAAAAAGGTCTCTTAACATTTTGCCGTAGCTCGCTTCGTTTCCGAGATATTTGCAGATTTATCTCAAGGGAAGGGGCCTGACGGACATATTTGGAGATATTTCTTCTTCTTGTTGTTCTCCTTCTGCACAGCTAAGCTGGAAGTGGCATTTGCGGCTCGCTCTAGTGCAGAGTTATCTCAAAGAAAGGGGCCACGGTGTTTCTGTATCTCTATTATGTTGGTGCGGCTTCGGAACTTTTAAATATCTCGATATATCTCGAAAACTACGCTTCTGATCAAAAAATATCATAGAACATAAATTGTAGGAAACATAATTCTCTACAAAAAACGTCTCTTAAGATTTTGCCATAGCTCGCTTCGTTTCCGAGATATTTGCAGATTCAGCTCAAAGGAACTGGCCTGACGGACATATTTCGAGATATTTCTTCTTCTTGTTGTTCTTCCTCTGCACAGCTAAGCTGGAAGTGGCATTTGCAGCTCGCAATAGTGCAGAGTTATCTCAAAGAAAGGGGCCACGGTGTTTCTGTATCTCTATTATGTTGGTGCGGCTTCGGAACTTTTAAATATCTTGATATATCTCGAGAACTACGCGTCTGATCAAAAAATATCATAGAACATAAAAAGTAGGAAACTCAATTCTCTACAAAAAAGGTCTCTTAACATTTTGCAATAGCTCGCTTCGTTTCCGAGATATTTGCAGATTTATCTCAAGGGAAGGGGCCTGACGGACATATTTCGAGATATTTCTTCTTCTTGTTGTTCTTCTTCTGCACAGCTAAGCTGGATGTGGCATTTGCGGCTCGCACTAGTGCACAGTTATCTCAAAGAAAGGGGCCACGGTGTTTCTGTATCTCTATTATGTTGGTGCGGCTTCGGAACTTTTAAATATCTCGATATATCTCGAAAACTACGCTTCTGATCAAAAAATATCATAGAACATAAATTGTAGGAAACATAATTCTCTACAAAAAACGTCTCTTAAGATTTTGCCATAGCTCGCTTCGTTTCCGAGATATTTGCAGATTCAGCTCAAAGGAACTGGCCTGACGGACATATTTCGAGATATTTCTTCTTCTTGTTGTTCTTCCTCTGCACAGCTAAGCTGGAAGTGGCATTTGCAGCTCGCAATAGTGCAGAGTTATCTCAAAGAAAGGGGCCACGGTGTTTCTGTATCTCTATTATGTTGGTGCGGCTTCGGAACTTTTAAATATCTTGATATATCTCGAGAACTACGCGTTTGATCAAAAAATATCATAGAACATAAAAAGTAGGAAACTCAATTCTCTACAAAAAAGGTCTCTAAACATTTTGCAATAGCTCGCTTCGTTTCCGAGATATTTGCAGATTTATCTCAAGGGAAGGGGCCTGACGGACATATTTCGAGATATTTCTTCTTCTTGTTGTTCTTCTTCTGCACAGCTAAGCTGGAAGTGGCATTTGCGGCTCGCACTAGTGCAGAGTTATCTCAAAGAAAGGGGCCACGGTGTTTCTGTATCTCTATTATGTTGGTGCGGCTTCGGAACTTTTAAATATCTCGATATATCTCGAAAACTACGCTTCTGATCAAAAAATATCATAGAACATAAATTGTAGGAAACATAATTCTCTACAAAAAACGTCTCTTAACATTTTGCCATAGCTCGCTTCGTTTCCGAGATATTTGCAGATTCAGCTCAAAGGAACTGGCCTGACGGACATATTTCGAGATATTTCTTCTTCTTGTTGTTCTTCCTCTGCACAGCTAAGCTGGAAGTGGCATTTGCAGCTCGCAACAGTGCAGAGTTATCTCAAAGAAAGGGGCCACGGTGTTTCTGTATCTCTATTATGTTGGTGCGGCTTCGGAACTTTTAAATATCTTGATATATCTCGAGAACTACGCATCTGATCAAAAAATATCATAGAACATAAAAAGTAGGCAACTCAATTCTGTACAAAAAAGGTCTCTTAACATTTTGCAATAGCTCGCTTCGTTTCCGAGATATTTGCAGATTTATCTCAAGGGAAGGGGCCTGACGGACATATTTCGAGATATTTCTTCTTCTTGTTGTTCTTCTTCTGCACAGCTAAGCTGGAAGTGGCATTTGCGGCTCGCACTAGTGCAGAGTTATCTCAAAGAAAGGGGCCACGGTGTTTCTGTATCTCTATTATGTTGGTGCGGCTTCGGAACTTTTAAATATCTCGATATATCTCGAAAACTACGCTTCTGATCAAAAAATATCATAGAACATAAATTGTAGGAAACATAATTCTCTACAAAAAACGTCTCTTAACATTTTGCCATAGCTCGCTTCGTTTCCGAGATATTTGCAGATATATCTCAAGGGAAGGGGCCTGACGGACATATTTCGAGATATTTCTTCTTCTTGTTGTTCTTCTTCTGCACAGCTAAGCCGGAAGTGGCATTTACAGCTCGCAATAGTGCATAGTTATCTGAAAGAAAGGGGCCACGGTGTTTCTGTATCTCTATTATGTTGATGCGGCTTCGGAACTTTTAAATATCTCGATATATCTCGAAAACTACGCTTCTGATCAAAAAATATCATACAACATAAATTGTAGGAAACATAATTCTCTACAAAAAAGGTCTCTTAACATTTTGCCATAGCTCGCTTCGTTTCCGAGATATTTGCAGATTTATCTCAAGGGAAGGGTCCTGATGGACATATTTCGAGATATTTCTTCTTCTTGTTGTTCTTCTTCTGCACAGCTAAACTGGAAGTGGCATTTCCAGCTCGCAATACTGCAGAGTTATCTCAAAGGGAGGGGCGACGGTGTTTCTGTATCTCTATTATGTTGGTGCGGCTTCGGAACTTTTAAATATCTTGATATATCTCGAGAACTACGCATCTGATCAAAAAATAGCATAGAAGATAAAAAGTAGGAAACATAATTCTCTACAAAAAAGGTCTCTTAACATTTTGCCATAGCTCTCTTCGTTTCCGAGATATTTGCAGATTTATCTCAAGGGAAGGGGCCTGACGGACATATTTCGAGATATTTCTTCTTCTTGTTGTTCTTCTTCTGCACAGCTAAGCTGGAAGTGGCATTTGCGGCTCGCACTAGTGCAGAGTTATCTCAACGAAAGGGGCCACGGTGTTTCTGTATCTCTATTATGTTGGTGCGGCTTCGGAACTTTTAAATATCTTGATATATCTCGAGAACTACGCATCTGATCAAAAAATATCATAGAACATAAATTGTAGGAAACATAATTCTCTACAAAAAAGGTCTCTTAACATTTTGCCATAGCTCGCTTCGTTTCCGAGATACTTGCCGATTTATCTCAAGGGAAGGGGCCTGACGGACATATTTCGAGATATTTCTTCTTCTTGTTGTTCTTCTTCTGCACAGCTAAGCTGGAAGTGGCATTTGCAGCTCGCAATTGTGCAGAGTTATCTCAAAGAGAGGGGCCACGGTGTTTCTGTATCTCTATTATGTTGGTGCGGCTTCGTAACTTTTAAATATCTTGATATATCTCGAGAACTACGAATCTGGTCAGAAAATATCATAGAAGATAAAAAGTAGGAAACTTAATTCTCTACAAAAAAGGTCTCTTAACATTTTGCCATAGCTCGCTTCGTTTCCGAGATATTTGCAGATTTATCTCAAGGTAAGGGGCCTGACGGACATATTTCGAGATATTTCTTCTTCTTGTTGTTCTTCTTCTGCACAGCTAAGCTGGAAGTGGCATTTGCAGCTCGCAATAGTGCATAGTTATCTGAAAGAAAGGGGCCACGGTGTTTCTGTATCTCTATTATGTTGGTGCGGCTTCGGAACTTTGAAATATCTCGATATATCTCGAAAACTACGCTTCTGATCAAAAAATATCATAGAACATAAATTGTAGGAAACATAATTCTCTACAAAAAAGGTCTCTTATCATTTTGCAGTAGCTCGCTTTGTTTCCGAGATATTTGCAGATATATCTCAAGGGAAGGGGCCTGACGGACATATTTCGAGATATTTCTTCTTCTTGTTGTTCTTCTTCTGCACAGCTAAGCTGGAAGTGGCATTTACAGCTCGCAATAGTGCAGAGTTATCTCAAAGACAGGGGCCACGGTGTTTCTGTATCTCTATTATGTTGGTGCGGCTTCGGAACTTTTAAATATCTTGATATATCTCGAGAACTACGCATCTGATCAAAAAATAGCATAGAAGATAAAAAGTAGGAAACATAATTGTCTACAAAAAAGGTCTCTTAACATTTTGCCATAGCTCGCTTCGTTTCCGAGATACTTGCCGATTTATCTCAAGGGAAGGGGCCTGACGGACATATTTCGAGATATTTCTTCTTCTTGTTGTTCTTCTTCTGCACAGCTAAGCTGGAAGTGGCATTTACAGCTCGCAATAGTGCATAGTTATCTGAAAGAAAGGGGCCACGGTGTTTCTGTATCTCTATTATGTTGGTGCGGCTTCGGAACTTTTAAATATCTCGATATATCTCGAAAACTACGCTTCTGATCAAAAAATATCATAGAACATAAATTGTAGGAAACATAATTCTCTACAAAAAAGGTCTCTTAACATTTTGCCATAGCTCGCTTTGTTTCCGAGATATTTGCAGATATATCTCAAGGGAAGGGGCCTGACGGACATATTTCGAGATATTTCTTCTTCTTGTTGTTCTTCTTCTGCACAGCTAAGCTGGAAGTGGCATTTACAGCTCGCAATAGTGCAGAGTTATCTCAAAGAAAGGGGCCACGGTGTTTCTGTATCTCTATTATGTTGGTGCGGCTTCGGAACTTTTAAATATCTTGATATATCTCGAGAACTACGCATCTGATCAAAAAATATCATACAAGATAAAAAGTAGGAAACTTAATTCTCTACAAAAAAGGTTTCTTAACATTTTCCTATAGCTGGCATCGTTTCCGAGATATTTGCAGATTTATCTCAAGGGAAGGGGCCTGACGGACATATTCCGAGATATTTCTTCTTCTTGTTGTTCCTCTTCTGCACAGCTAAGCTGGAAGTGGCATTTGCAGCTCGCAATAGTGCAGAGTTATCTCAAAGAAAGAGGCCACGGTGTTTCTGCACCTCTATTATGTTGGTGCAGCTTCGGAACTTTTAAATATCTTGATATATCTCGAGAACTACGCATCTGATCAAAAAATATCACAGAACATAAAAAGTAGGAAACTTAATTGTCTACAAATAAGGTCTCTTAACATTTTGGCATAGGTCGCTTCTTTCCGAGATACTTGCCGATTTATCTCAAGGGAAGGGGCCTGACGGACATATTTCGAGATATTTCTTCTTCTTGTTGTTCTTCTTCTGCACAGCTAAGCTGGAAGTGGCATTTGCAGCTCGCAATAGTGCAGAGTTATCTCAAAGAGAGGGGCCACGGTGTTTCTGTATCTCTATTATGTTGGTGCGGCTTCGGAACTTTTAAATATCTCGATATATCTCGAAAACTACGCTTCTGATCAAAAAATATCATAGAACATAAATTGTAGGAAACATAATTCTCTACAAAAAAGGTCTCTTAACATTTTGCCATAGCTCGCTTTGTTTCCGAGATATTTGCAGATATATCTCAAGGGAAGGGGCCTGACGGACATATTCCGAGATATTTCTTCTTCTTGTTGTTCCTCTTCTGCACAGCTAAGCTGGAAGTGGCATTTGCAGCTCGCAATAGTGCAGAGTTATCTCAAAGAAAGAGGCCACGGTGTTTCTGCACCTCTATTATGTTGGTGCAGCTTCGGAACTTTTAAATATCTTGATATATCTCGAGAACTACGCATCTGATCAAAAAATATCATAGAACATAAAAAGTAGGAAACTTAATTGTCTACAAATAAGGTCTCTTAACATTTTGGCATAGCTCGCTTCTTTCCGAGATACTTGTCGATTTATCTCAAGGGAAGGGGCCTGACGGACATATTTCGAGATATTTCTTCTTCTTGTTGTTCTTCTTCTGCACAGCTAAGCTGGAAGTGGCATTTGCAGCTCGCAATAGTGCAGAGTTATCTCAAAGAGAGGGGCCACGGTGTTTCTGTATCTCTATTATGTTGGTGCGGCTTCGGAACTTTTAAATATCTCGATATATCTCGAAAACTACGCTTCTGATCAAAAAATATCATAGAACATAAATTGTAGGAAACATAATTCTCTACAAAAAAGGTCTCTTAACATTTTGCCATAGCTCGCTTCGTTTCCGAGATATTTGCAGATTTATCTCAAGGGAAGGGGCCTGACGGACATATTTCGAGATATTTCTTCTTCTTGTTGTTCTTCTTCTGCACAGCTAAGCTGGAAGTGGCATTTGCAGCTCGCAATAGTGCAGAGTTATCGCAAAGAAAGGGGCCACGGCGTTTCTGTATCTCTATTATGTTGGTGCGGCTTCGGAAATTTTAAATATCTTGATATATCTCGAGAACTACGCATCTGATCAAAAAATATCATAGAACATAAATTGTAGGGAACATAATTCTCTACAAAAAAGGTCTCTTAACATTTTGCCATAGCTCGCTTCGTTTCCGAGATATTTGCACATTTATCTCAAGGGAAGGGTCCTGATGGACATATTTCGAGATATTTCTTCTTCTTGTTGTTCTTCTTCTGCACAGCTAAACTGGAAGTGGCATTTCCAGCTCGCAATCGTGCAGAGTTATCTCAAAGAAAGGGGCCACGGTGTTTCTGTATCTCTATTATATTGGTGCGGCTTCGGAACTTTTAAATATCTTGATATATCTCGAGAACTACGCCTCTGATCGAAAAATATCATAGAACATAAAAAGTAGGAAACTTAATTCTCTACAAAAACGGTCTCTTAACATTTTGCCATAGCTCGCTTGGTTTCCGAGGTATTTGCAGATTTATCTCAAGGGAAGGGGCCTGACGGACATATTTCGAGATATTTCTTCTTCTTGTTGTTCTTCTTCTGCACAGCTAAGCTGGAAGTGGCATTTGCAGCTCGCAATAGTGCAGAGTTATCTCAAAGAAAGGGGCCACGGTGTTTCTGTACCTCTATTATGTTGGTGCAGCTTCGGAGCTTTTAAATATCTTGATATATCTCGAGAACTACGCATCTGATCAAAAAATATCATACAACATAAAAAGTAGGAAACTCAATTCTCTACAAAAAAGGTCTCTTAACGTTTTGCAATAGCTCGCTTCGTTTCCGAGATATTTGCAGATTTATCTCAAGGGAAGGGTCCTGACGGACATATTTCGAGATATTTCTTCTTCTTGTTGTTCTTCTTCTGCACAGCTAAGCTGGAAGTGGCATTTGCAGCTCGCAATAGTGCAGAGTTATCTCAAAGAAAGGGGCCACGGTGTTTCTGTACCTCTTATATGTTGGTGCAGCTTCGGAGCTTTTAAATATCTTGATATATCTCGAGAACTACGCATCTGATCAAAAAATATCATAGAACATAAAAAGTAGGAAACTTAATTCGCTACAAAAAAGGTCTCTTAACGTTTTGCAATAGCTCGCTTCGTTTCCGAGATATTTGCAGATTTATCTCAAGGGAAGGGGCCTGACGGACATATTTCCAGATATTTCTTCTTCTTGTTGTTCTTCTTCTGCACAGCTAAGCTGGAAGTGGCATTTGCAGCTCGCAATAGTGCAGAGTTATCTCAAAGAAAGGGGCCACGGTGTTTCGGTATCTCTATTATGTTGGTGCGGCTTCGGAACTTTTAAATATCTCGATATATCTCGAAAACTACGCTTCTGATCAAAAAATATCAGAGAACGTAAATTGTAGGAAACATAATTCTCTACAAAAAAGGTCTCTTAACATTTTGCCATAGCTCGCTTCGTTTCCGAGATATTTGCAGATTTATCTCAAGGTAAGGGGCCTGACGGACATATTTCGAGATATTTCTTCTTCTTGTTGTTCTTCTTCTGCACAGCTAAGCTGGAAGTGGCATTTGCAGCTCGCAATAGTGCATAGTTATCTGAAAGAAAGGGGCCACGGTGTTTCTGTATCTCTATTATGTTGGTGCGGCTTCGGAACTTTGAAATATCTCGATATATCTCGAAAACTACGCTTCTGATCAAAAAATATCATAGAACATAAATTGTAGGAAACATAATTCTCTACAAAAAAGGTCTCTTAACATTTTGCAGTAGCTCGCTTTGTTTCCGAGATATTTGCAGATATATCTCAAGGGAAGGGGCCTGACGGACATATTTCGAGATATTTCTTCTTCTTGTTGTTCTTCTTCTGCACAGCTAAGCTGGAAGTGGCATTTACAGCTCGCAATAGTGCAGAGTTATCTCAAAGACAGGGGCCACGGTGTTTCTGTATCTCTATTATGTTGGTGCGGCTTCGGAACTTTTAAATATCTTGATATATCTCGAGAACTACGCATCTGATCAAAAAATAGCATAGAAGATAAAAAGTAGGAAACATAATTGTCTACAAAAAAGGTCTCTTAACATTTTGCCATAGCTCGCTTCGTTTCCGAGATACTTGCCGATTTATCTCAAGGGAAGGGGCCTGACGGACATATTTCGAGATATTTCTTCTTCTTGTTGTTCTTCTTCTGCACAGCTAAGCTGGAAGTGGCATTTACAGCTCGCAATAGTGCATAGTTATCTGAAAGAAAGGGGCCACGGTGTTTCTGTATCTCTATTATGTTGGTGCGGCTTCGGAACTTTTAAATATCTCGATATATCTCGAAAACTACGCTTCTGATCAAAAAATATCATAGAACATAAATTGTAGGAAACATAATTCTCTACAAAAAAGGTCTCTTAACATTTTGCCATAGCTCGCTTTGTTTCCGAGATATTTGCAGATATATCTCAAGGGAAGGGGCCTGACGGACATATTTCGAGATATTTCTTCTTCTTGTTGTTCTTCTTCTGCACAGCTAAGCTGGAAGTGGCATTTACAGCTCGCAATAGTGCAGAGTTATCTCAAAGAAAGGGGCCACGGTGTTTCTGTATCTCTATTATGTTGGTGCGGCTTCGGAACTTTTAAATATCTTGATATATCTCGAGAACTACGCATCTGATCAAAAAATATCATACAAGATAAAAAGTAGGAAACTTAATTCTCTACAAAAAAGGTTTCTTAACATTTTCCCATAGCTGGCATCGTTTCCGAGATATTTGCAGATTTATCTCAAGGGAAGGGGCCTGACGGACATATTCCGAGATATTTCTTCTTCTTGTTGTTCCTCTTCTGCACAGCTAAGCTGGAAGTGGCATTTGCAGCTCGCAATAGTGCAGAGTTATCTCAAAGAAAGAGGCCACGGTGTTTCTGCACCTCTATTATGTTGGTGCAGCTTCGGAACTTTTAAATATCTTGATATATCTCGAGAACTACGCATCTGATCAAAAAATATCATAGAACATAAAAAGTAGGAAACTTAATTGTCTACAAATAAGGTCTCTTAACATTTTGGCATAGCTCGCTTCTTTCCGAGATACTTGTCGATTTATCTCAAGGGAAGGGGCCTGACGGACATATTTCGAGATATTTCTTCTTCTTGTTGTTCTTCTTCTGCACAGCTAAGCTGGAAGTGGCATTTGCAGCTCGCAATAGTGCAGAGTTATCTCAAAGAGAGGGGCCACGGTGTTTCTGTATCTCTATTATGTTGGTGCGGCTTCGGAACTTTTAAATATCTCGATATATCTCGAAAACTACGCTTCTGATCAAAAAATATCATAGAACATAAATTGTAGGAAACATAATTCTCTACAAAAAAGGTCTCTTAACATTTTGCCATAGCTCGCTTCGTTTCCGAGATATTTGCAGATTTATCTCAAGGGAAGGGGCCTGACGGACATATTTCGAGATATTTCTTCTTCTTGTTGTTCTTCTTCTGCACAGCTAAGCTGGAAGTGGCATTTGCAGCTCGCAATAGTGCAGAGTTATCGCAAAGAAAGGGGCCACGGCGTTTCTGTATCTCTATTATGTTGGTGCGGCTTCGGAAATTTTAAATATCTTGATATATCTCGAGAACTACGCATCTGATCAAAAAATATCATAGAACATAAATTGTAGGGAACATAATTCTCTACAAAAAAGGTCTCTTAACATTTTGCCATAGCTCGCTTCGTTTCCGAGATATTTGCACATTTATCTCAAGGGAAGGGTCCTGATGGACATATTTCGAGATATTTCTTCTTCTTGTTGTTCTTCTTCTGCACAGCTAAACTGGAAGTGGCATTTCCAGCTCGCAATCGTGCAGAGTTATCTCAAAGAAAGGGGCCACGGTGTTTCTGTATCTCTATTATATTGGTGCGGCTTCGGAACTTTTAAATATCTTGATATATCTCGAGAACTACGCCTCTGATCGAAAAATATCATAGAACATAAAAAGTAGGAAACTTAATTCTCTACAAAAAAGGTCTCTTAACATTTTGCCATAGCTCGCTTGGTTTCCGAGGTATTTGCAGATTTATCTCAAGGGAAGGGGCCTGACGGACATATTTCGAGATATTTCTTCTTCTTGTTGTTCTTCTTCTGCACAGCTAAGCTGGAAGTGGCATTTGCAGCTCGCAATAGTGCAGAGTTATCTCAAAGAAAGGGGCCACGGTGTTTCTGTACCTCTATTATGTTGGTGCAGCTTCGGAGCTTTTAAATATCTTGATATATCTCGAGAACTACGCATCTGATCAAAAAATATCATACAACATAAAAAGTAGGAAACTTAATTCTCTACAAAAAAGGTCTCTTAACGTTTTGCAATAGCTCGCTTCGTTTCCGAGATATTTGCAGATTTATCTCAAGGGAAGGGTCCTGACGGACATATTTCGAGATATTTCTTCTTCTTGTTGTTCTTCTTCTGCACAGCTAAGCTGGAAGTGGCATTTGCAGCTCGCAATAGTGCAGAGTTATCTCAAAGAAAGGGGCCACGGTGTTTCTGTACCTCTTATATGTTGGTGCAGCTTCGGAGCTTTTAAATATCTTGATATATCTCGAGAACTACGCATCTGATCAAAAAATATCATAGAACATAAAAAGTAGGAAACTTAATTCGCTACAAAAAAGGTCTCTTAACGTTTTGCAATAGCTCGCTTCGTTTCCGAGATATTTGCAGATTTATCTCAAGGGAAGGGGCCTGACGGACATATTTCCAGATATTTCTTCTTCTTGTTGTTCTTCTTCTGCACAGCTAAGCTGGAAGTGGCATTTGCAGCTCGCAATAGTGCAGAGTTATCTCAAAGAAAGGGGCCACGGTGTTTCGGTATCTCTATTATGTTGGTGCGGCTTCGGAACTTTTAAATATCTCGATATATCTCGAAAACTACGCTTCTGATCAAAAAATATCAGAGAACGTAAATTGTAGGAAACATAATTCTCTGCAAAAAAGGTCTCTTAACATTTTGCCATAGCTCGCTTCGTTTCCGAGATATTTGCAGATTTATCTCAAGGTAAGGGGCCTGACGGACATATTTCGAGATATTTCTTCTTCTTGTTGTTCTTCTTCTGCACAGCTAAGCTGGAAGTGGCATTTGCAGCTCGCAATAGTGCATAGTTATCTGAAAGAAAGGGGCCACGGTGTTTCTGTATCTCTATTATGTTGGTGCGGCTTCGGAACTTTTAAATATCTCGATATATCTCGAAAACTACGCTTCTGATCAAAAAATATCATAGAACATAAATTGTAGGAAACATAATTCTCTACAAAAAAGGTCTCTTAACATTTTGCCATAGCTCGCTTTGTTTCCGAGATATTTGCAGATATATCTCAAGGGAAGGGGCCTGACGGACATATTTCGAGATATTTCTTCTTCTTGTTGTTCTTCTTCTGCACAGCTAAACTGGAAGTGGCATTTCCAGCTCGCAATCGTGCAGAGTTATCTCAAAGAAAGGGGCCACGGTGTTTCTGTATCTCTATTATGTTGGTGCGGCTTCGGAACTTTTAAATAACTTGATATATCTCGAGAACTACGCATCTGATCAAAAAATATCATAGAACATAAAAAGTAGGAAACTTAATTCTCTACAAAAAAGGTCTCTTAACATTTTGCCATAGCTCGCTTCGTTTCCGAGATATTTGCAGATTTATCTCAAGGGAAGGGGCCTGACGGACATATTTCGAGATATTTCTTCTTCTTGTTGTTCTTCTTCTGCACAGCTAAGCTGGAAGTGCCATTTGCAGCGCGCAATAGTGCAGAGTTATCTCAAAGAAAGGGGCCACGGTGTTTCTGTATCTCTATTATGTTGGTGCGGCTTCGGAACTTTTAAATATCTTGATATATCTCGAGAACTACGCATCTGTTCAAAAAATATCATAGAACATAAAAAGTAGGAATCCTAATTTTCTACAAAAAAGGTCTCTTAACATTTTGCCGTAGCTCGCTTCGTTTCCGAGATATTTGCAGATTTATCTCAAGGGAAGGGGCCTGACGGACATATTTCCAGATATTTCTTCTTCTTGTTGTTCTTCTTCTGCACAGCTAAGCTGGAAGTGGCATTTGCAGCTCGCAATAGTGCAGAGTTATCTCAAAGAAAGGGGCCACGGTGTTGCTGTATCTCTATTATGTTGGTGCGGCTTCGGAACTTTTAAATATCTTGATATATCTCGAGAACTACGCATCTGATCAAAAAATATCGTAGAACATAAAAAGTAGGAAACTTAATTCTCTACAAATAAGGTCTCTTAACATTTTGCAATAGCTCGCTTGGTTTCCGAGATATTTGCAGATTTATCTCAAGGGAAGGGGCCTGAGGGACATATTTCGAGATATTTCTTCTTCTTGTTGTTCTTCTTCTGCACAGCTAAGCTGGAAGTGGCATTTGCAGGTCGCAATAGTGCAGAGTTATCTCAAAGAAAGGGGCCACGGTGTTTCTGTATCTCTATTATGTTGGTGCGGCTTCGGAACTTTTAAATATCTCGATATATCTCGAAAACTACGCTTCTGATCAAAAAATATCAGAGAACGTAAATTGCAGGAAACATAATTCTCTACAAAAAAGGTCTCTTAACATTTTGCCATAGCTCGCTTCGTTTCCGAGATATTTGCAGATTTATCTCAAGGGAAGGGGCCTGACGGACATATTTCGAGATATTTCTTCTTCTTGTTGTTCTTCTTCTGCACAGCTAAGCTGGAAGTGGCATTTGCAGCGCGCAATAGTGCAGAGTTATCTCAAAGAAAGGGGCCACGGTGTTTCTGTATCTCTATTATGTTAGTGCGGCTTCGGAACTTTTAAATATCTTGATATATCTCGAGAACTACGCATCTGATCAAAAAATATCATAGAACATAAAAAGTAGGAAACTTAATTCTCTACAAAAAAGGTCTCTTAACATTTTGCCATAGCTCGCTTCGTTTCCGAGATATTTGCAGATTTATCTCAAGGGAAGGGGCCTGGCGGACATATTTCGAGATATTTCTTCTTCTTGTTGTTCTTCTTCTGCACAGCTAAGCTGGAAGTGCCATTTGCAGCGCGCAATAGTGCAGAGTTATCTCAAAGAAAGGGGCCACGGTGTTTCTGTATCTCTATTATGTTGGTGCGACTTCGGAACTTTTAAATATCTTGATATATCTCGAGAACTACGCATCTGTTCAAAAAATATCATAGAACGTAAAAAGTAGGAATCCTAATTTTCTACAAAAAAGGTCTCTTAACATTTTGCCGTAGCTCGCTTCGTTTCCGAGATATTTGCAGATTTATCTCAAGGGAAGGGGCCTGACGGACATATTTCCAGATATTTCTTCTTCTTGTTGTTCTTCCTCTGCACAGCTAAGCTGGAAGTGGCATTTGCAGCTCGCAGTAGTGCAGAGTTATCTCAAAGAAAGGAGCCACGGTGTTTCTGTATCTCTATTATGTTGGTGCGGCTTCGGAACTTTTAAATATCTCGATATATCTCGAAAACTACGCTTCTGATCAAAAAATATCATAGAACATAAAAAGTAGGAAACTTAATTCTCTACAAAAAAGGTCTCTTAACATTTTGCCATAGCTCGCTTTGTTTCCGAGATATTTGCAGATTTATCTCAAGGGAAGGGGCCTGACGGACATATTTCGAGATATTTCTTCTTCTTGTTGTTCTTCTTCTGCACAGCTAAGCTGGAAGTGGCATTTGCGGCTCGCACTAGTGCAGAGTTATCTCAAAGAAAGGGGCCACGGTGTTTCTGTATCTCTATTATGTTGGTGCGGCTTCGGAACTTTTAAATATCTTGATATATCTCGAGAACTACGCATCTGATCAAAAAATATCATAGAACATAAAAAGTAGGAAACCTAATTCTCTACAAAAAACGTCTCTTAACATTTTGCCATAGCTCGCTTCGTTTCCGAGATATTTGCAGATTTATCTCAAGGGAAGGGGCCTGACGGACATATTTCGAGATATTTCTTCTTCTTGTTGTTCTTCTTCTGCACAGCTAAGCTGGAAGTGGCATTTGCGGCTCGCACTAGTGCAGAGTTATCTCAAAGAAAGGGGCCACGGTGTTTCTGTATCTCTATTATGTTGGTGCGGCTTCGGAACCTTTAAATATCTCGATATATCTCGAAAACTACGCTTCCGATCAAAAAATATCATAGAAGATAAATTGTAGGAAACATAATTCTCTACAAAAAAGGTCTCTTAACATTTTGCCATAGCTCGCTTCGTTTCCGAGATATTTGCAGATTTATCTCAAGGGAAGGGGCCTGACGGACATATTTCGAGATATTTCTTCTTCTTGTTGTTCTTCTTCTGCACAGCTAAACTGGACGTGGCATTTCCAGCTCGCAATAGTGCAGAGTTATCTCAAAGAGAG
The DNA here is from genome assembly GCF_051020975.1 of Osmia lignaria lignaria. Classification (NCBI taxonomy): domain Eukaryota; kingdom Metazoa; phylum Arthropoda; class Insecta; order Hymenoptera; family Megachilidae; genus Osmia; species Osmia lignaria. The sequence goes on along the minus strand of NW_027478160.1, from coordinate 23,914,878 downwards.
GGGCCACGGTGTTTCTGTATCTCTATTATGTTGGTGCGGCTTCGGAACTTTTAAATATCTTGATATATCTCGAGAACTACGCATTTGATCAAAAAATATCATAGAACATAAATTGTAGGAAACATAATTGTCTACAAAAAAGGTCTCTTAACATTTTGCCATAGCTCGCTTTGTTTCCGAGATACTTGCCGATTTATCTCAAGGGAAGGGGCCTGACGGACATATTTCGAGATATTTCTTCTTCTTGTTGTTCTTCTTCTGCACAGCTAAGCTGGAAGTGGCATTTACAGCTCGCAATAGTGCAGAGTTATCTCAAAGACAGGGGCCACGGTGTTTCTGTATCTCTATTATGTTGGTGCGGCTTCGGAACTTTTAAATATCTTGATATATCTCGAGAACTACGCATCTGATCAAAAAATAGCATAGAAGATAAAAAGTAGGAAACTTAATTCTCTACAAAAAAGGTCTCTTAACATTTTCCCATAGCTGGCATCGTTTCCGAGATATTTGCAGATATATCTCAAGGGAAGGGGCCTGACGGACATATTCCGAGATATTTCTTCTTCTTGTTGTTCCTCTTCTGCACAGCTAAGCTGGAAGTGGCATTTGCAGCTCGCAATAGTGCAGAGTTATCTCAAAGAAAGAGGCCACGGTGTTTCTGCACCTCTATTATGTTGGTGCAGCTTCGGAACTTTTAAATATCTTGATATATCTCGAGAACTACGCATCTGATCAAAAAATATCATAGAACATAAAAAGTAGGAATCCTAATTTTCTACAAAAAAGGTCTCTTAACATTTTGCCGTAGCTCGCTTCGTTTCCGAGATATTTGCAGATTTATCTCAAGGGAAGGGGCCTGACGGACATATTTCCAGATATTTCTTCTTCTTGTTGTTCTTCTTCTGCACAGCTAAGCTGGAAGTGGCATTTGCAGCTCGCAATAGTGCAGAGTTATCTCAAAGAAAGGGGCCACGGTGTTGCTGTATCTCTATTATGTTGGTGCGGCTTCGGAACTTTTAAATATCTTGATATATCTCGAGAACTACGCATCTGATCAAAAAATATCGTAGAACATAAAAAGTAGGAAACTTAATTCTCTACAAATAAGGTCTCTTAACATTTTGCAATAGCTCGCTTGGTTTCCGAGATATTTGCAGATTTATCTCAAGGGAAGGGGCCTGAGGGACATATTTCGAGATATTTCTTCTTCTTGTTGTTCTTCTTCTGCACAGCTAAGCTGGAAGTGGCATTTGCAGGTCGCAATAGTGCAGAGTTATCTCAAAGAAAGGGGCCACGGTGTTTCTGTATCTCTATTATGTTGGTGCGGCTTCGGAACTTTTAAATATCTCGATATATCTCGAAAACTACGCTTCTGATCAAAAAATATCAGAGAACGTAAATTGCAGGAAACATAATTCTCTACAAAAAAGGTCTCTTAACATTTTGCCATAGCTCGCTTCGTTTCCGAGATATTTGCAGATTTATCTCAAGGGAAGGGGCCTGACGGACATATTTCGAGATATTTCTTCTTCTTGTTGTTCTTCTTCTGCACAGCTAAGCTGGAAGTGGCATTTGCAGCGCGCAATAGTGCAGAGTTATCTCAAAGAAAGGGGCCACGGTGTTTCTGTATCTCTATTATGTTGGTGCGACTTCGGAACTTTTAAATATCTTGATATATCTCGAGAACTACGCATCTGTTCAAAAAATATCATAGAACGTAAAAAGTAGGAATCCTAATTTTCTACAAAAAAGGTCTCTTAACATTTTGCCGTAGCTCGCTTCGTTTCCGAGATATTTGCAGATTTATCTCAAGGGAAGGGGCCTGACGGACATATTTCCAGATATTTCTTCTTCTTGTTGTTCTTCCTCTGCACAGCTAAGCTGGAAGTGGCATTTGCAGCTCGCAGTAGTGCAGAGTTATCTCAAAGAAAGGAGCCACGGTGTTTCTGTATCTCTATTATGTTGGTGCGGCTTCGGAACTTTTAAATATCTCGATATATCTCGAAAACTACGCTTCTGATCAAAAAATATCATAGAACATAAAAAGTAGGAAACTTAATTCTCTACAAAAAAGGTCTCTTAACATTTTGCCATAGCTCGCTTTGTTTCCGAGATATTTGCAGATTTATCTCAAGGGAAGGGGCCTGACGGACATATTTCGAGATATTTCTTCTTCTTGTTGTTCTTCTTCTGCACAGCTAAGCTGGAAGTGGCATTTGCGGCTCGCACTAGTGCAGAGTTATCTCAAAGAAAGGGGCCACGGTGTTTCTGTATCTCTATTATGTTGGTGCGGCTTCGGAACTTTTAAATATCTTGATATATCTCGAGAACTACGCATCTGATCAAAAAATATCATAGAACATAAAAAGTAGGAAACCTAATTCTCTACAAAAAACGTCTCTTAACATTTTGCCATAGCTCGCTTCGTTTCCGAGATATTTGCAGATTTATCTCAAGGGAAGGGGCCTGACGGACATATTTCGAGATATTTCTTCTTCTTGTTGTTCTTCTTCTGCACAGCTAAGCTGGAAGTGGCATTTGCGGCTCGCACTAGTGCAGAGTTATCTCAAAGAAAGGGGCCACGGTGTTTCTGTATCTCTATTATGTTGGTGCGGCTTCGGAACCTTTAAATATCTCGATATATCTCGAAAACTACGCTTCCGATCAAAAAATATCATAGAAGATAAATTGTAGGAAACATAATTCTCTACAAAAAAGGTCTCTTAACATTTTGCCATAGCTCGCTTCGTTTCCGAGATATTTGCAGATTTATCTCAAGGGAAGGGGCCTGACGGACATATTTCGAGATATTTCTTCTTCTTGTTGTTCTTCTTCTGCACAGCTAAACTGGACGTGGCATTTCCAGCTCGCAATAGTGCAGAGTTATCTCAAAGAGAGGGGCCACGGTGTTTCTGTATCTCTATTATGTTGGTGCGGCTTCGGAACTTTTAAATATCTTGATATATCTCGAGAACTACGCATTTGATCAAAAAATATCATAGAACATAAATTGTAGGAAACATAATTGTCTACAAAAAAGGTCTCTTAACATTTTGCCATAGCTCGCTTTGTTTCCGAGATACTTGCCGATTTATCTCAAGGGAAGGGGCCTGACGGACATATTTCGAGATATTTCTTCTTCTTGTTGTTCTTCTTCTGCACAGCTAAGCTGGAAGTGGCATTTACAGCTCGCAATAGTGCAGAGTTATCTCAAAGACAGGGGCCACGGTGTTTCTGTATCTCTATTATGTTGGTGCGGCTTCGGAACTTTTAAATATCTTGATATATCTCGAGAACTACGCATCTGATCAAAAAATAGCATAGAAGATAAAAAGTAGGAAACTTAATTCTCTACAAAAAAGGTCTCTTAACATTTTCCCATAGCTGGCATCGTTTCCGAGATATTTGCAGATATATCTCAAGGGAAGGGGCCTGACGGACATATTCCGAGATATTTCTTCTTCTTGTTGTTCCTCTTCTGCACAGCTAAGCTGGAAGTGGCATTTGCAGCTCGCAATAGTGCAGAGTTATCTCAAAGAAAGAGGCCACGGTGTTTCTGCACCTCTATTATGTTGGTGCAGCTTCGGAACTTTTAAATATCTTGATATATCTCGAGAACTACGCATCTGATCAAAAAATATCATAGAACATAAAAAGTAGGAAACTTAATTCTCTACAAAAAAGGTCTCTTAACGTTTTGCAATAGCTCGCTTTGTTTCCGAGATATTTGCAGATTTATCTCAAGGGAAGGGTCCTGACGGACATATTTCGAGATATTTCTTCTTCTTGTTGTTCTTCTTCTGCACAGCTAAGCTGGAAGTGGCATTTGCAGCTCGCAATAGTGCAGAGTTATCTCAAAGAGAGGGGCCACGGTGTTTCTGTATCTCTATTATGTTGGTGCGGCTTCGGAACTTTTAAATATCTTGATATATCTCGAGAACTACGAATCTGGTCAGAAAATATCATAGAAGATAAAAAGTAGGAAACTTAATTCTCTACAAAAAAGGTCTCTTAACCTTTTGCCATAGCTGGCATCGTTTCCGAGATATTTGCAGATTTATCTCAAGGGAAGGGGCCTGACGGACATATTCCGAGATATTTCTTCTTCTTGTTGTTCCTCTTCTGCACAGCTAAGCTGGAAGTGGCATTTGCAGCTCGCAATAGTGCAGAGTTATCTCAAAGAAAGAGGCCACGGTGTTTCTGCACCTCTATTATGTTGGTGCAGCTTCGGAACTTTTAAATATCTTGATATATCTCGAGAACTACGCATCTGATCAAAAAATATCATAGAACATAAAAAGTAGGAAACTTAATTGTCTACAAATAAGGTCTCTTAACATTTTGGCATAGCTCGCTTCGTTTCCGAGATATTTGCAGATTTATCTCAAGGGAAGGGGCCTGACGGACATATTTCGAGATATTTCTTCTTCTTGTTGTTCTTCTTCTGCACAGCTAAGCTGGAAGTGGCATTTGCAGCTCGCAATAGTGCAGAGTTATCGCAAAGAAAGGGGCCACGGTGTTTCTGTATCTCTATTATGTTGGTGCGGCTTCGGAAATTTTAAATATCTTGATATATCTCGAGAACTACGCATCTGATCAAAAAATATGATAGAACATAAATTGTTGGGAACATAATTGTCTACAAAAAAGGTCTCTTAACATTTTGCCATAGCTCGCTTCGTTTCCGAGATATTTGCAGATTTATCTCAAGGGAAGGGTCCTGATGGACATATTTCGAGATATTTCTTCTTCTTGTTGTTCTTCTTCTGCACAGCTAAACTGGAAGTGGCATTTCCAGCTCGCAATCGTGCAGAGTTATCTCAAAGAAAGGGGCCACGGTGTTTCTGTATCTCTATTATGTTGGTGCGGCTTCGGAACTTTTAAATATCTTGATATATCTCGAGAACTACGCATCTGATCAAAAAATATCATAGAACATGAAAAGTAGGAAACTTAATTCTCTACAAAAAAGGTCTCTTAACATTTTGCCATAGCTCGCTTCGTTTCCGAGATATTTGCAGATTTATCTCAAGGGAAGGGGCCTGACGGACATATTTCGAGATATTTCTTCTTCTTGTTGTTCTTCTTCTGCACAGCTAAGCTGGAAGTGCCATTTGCAGCGCGCAATAGTGCAGAGTTATCTCAAAGAAAGGGGCCACGGTGTTTCTGTATCTCTATTATGTTGGTGCGGCTTCGGAACTTTTAAATATCTTGATATATCTCGAGAACTACGCATCTGATCAAAAAATAGCATAGAAGATAAAAAGTAGGAAACTTAATTCTCTACAAAAAAGGTCTCTTAACATTTTCCCATAGCTGGCATCGTTTCCGAGATATTTGCAGATATATCTCAAGGGAAGGGGCCTGACGGACATATTCCGAGATATTTCTTCTTCTTGTTGTTCCTCTTCTGCACAGCTAAGCTGGAAGTGGCATTTGCAGCTCGCAATAGTGCAGAGTTATCTCAAAGAAAGAGGCCACGGTGTTTCTGCACCTCTATTATGTTGGTGCGGCTTCGGAACTTTTAAGTATCTCGATATATCTCGAAAACTACGCTTCTGATCAAAAAATATCATAGAACATAAATTGTAGGAAACATAATTCTCTACAAAAAACGTCTCTTAACATTTTGCCATAGCTCGCTTTGTTTCCGAGATATTTGCAGATTTATCTCAAGGGAAGGGTCCTGATGGACATATTTCGAGATATTTCTTCTTCTTGTTGTTCTTCTTCTGCACAGCTAAACTGGAAGTGGCATTTCCAGCTCGCAATCGTGCAGAGTTATCTCAAAGAAAGGGGCCACGGTGTTTCTGTATCTCTATTATGTTGGTGCGGCTTCGGAACTTTTAAATATCTTGATATATCTCGAGAACTACGCCTCTGATCGAAAAATATCATAGAACATAAAAAGTAGGAAACTTAAGTCTCTACAAAAAAGGTCTCTTAACATTTTGCCATAGCTCGCTTCGTTTCCGAGATATTTGCAGATTTATCTCAAGGGAAGGGGCCTGACGGACATATTTCGAGATATTTCTTCTTCTTGTTGTTCTTCTTCTGCACAGCTAAGCTGGAAGTGGCATTTGCAGCGCGCAATAGTGCAGAGTTATCTCAAAGAAAGGGGCCACGGTGTTTCTGTATCTCTATTATGTTGGTGCGGCTTCGGAACTTTTAAATATCTTGATATATATCGAGAACTGCGCATCTGATCAACAAATATCATAGAACATAAAAAGTAGGAAACTTAATTCTCTACAAAAAAGGTCTCTTAACATTTTGCCATAGCTCGCTTTGTTTCCGAGATATTTGCAGATATATCTCAAGGGAAGGGGCCTGACGGACATATTTCGAGATATTTCTTCTTCTTGTTGTTCTTCTTCTGCACAGCTAAGCTGGAAGTGGCATTTGCAGCTCGCAATAGTGCAGAGTTATCTCAAAGAAAGGGGCCACGGTGTTTCTGTATCTCTATTATGTTGGTGCGGCTTCGGAACTTTTAAATATCTTGATATATCTCGAGAACTACGCGTCTGATCAAAAAATATCATAGAACATAAAAAGTAGGAAACATAATTCTCTACAAAAAAGGTCTCTTAACATTTTGCCATAGCTCGCTTCGTTTCCGAGATATTTGCAGATTTATCTCAAGGGAAGGGGCCTGACGGACATATTTCGAGATATTTCTTCTTCTTGTTGTTCTTCTTCTGCACAGCTAAACTGGACGTGGCATTTCCAGCTCGCAATAGTGCAGAGTTATCTCAAAGAGAGGGGCCACGGTGTTTCTGTATCTCTATTATGTTGGTGCGGCTTCGGAACTTTTAAATATCTTGATATATCTCGAGAACTACGCATCTGTTCAAAAAATATCATAGAACATAAATTGTAGGAAACATAATTGTCTACAAAAAAGGTCTCTTAACATTTTGCCATAGCTCGCTTTGTTTCCGAGATACTTGCCGATTTATCTCAAGGGAAGGGGCCTGACGGACATATTTCGAGATATTTCTTCTTCTTGTTGTTCTTCTTCTGCACAGCTAAGCTGGAAGTGGCATTTACAGCTCGCAATAGTGCAGAGTTATCTCAAAGAAAGGGGCCACGGTGTTTCTGTATCTCTATTATGTTGGTGCGGCTTCGGAACTTTTAAATATCTTGATATATCTCGAGAACTACGCATCTGATCAAAAAATAGCATAGAAGATAAAAAGTAGGAAACTTAATTCTCTACAAAAAAGGTCTCTTAACATTTTCCCATAGCTGGCATCGTTTCCGAGATATTTGCAGATATATCTCAAGGGAAGGGGCCTGACGGACATATTCCGAGATATTTCTTCTTCTTGTTGTTCCTCTTCTGCACAGCTAAGCTGGAAGTGGCATTTGCAGCTCGCAATAGTGCAGAGTTATCTCAAAGAAAGAGGCCACGGTGTTTCTGCACCTCTATTATGTTGGTGCAGCTTCGGAACTTTTAAATATCTTGATATATCTCGAGAACTACGCATCTGATCAAAAAATATCATAGAACATAAAAAGTAGGAAACTTAATTCTCTACAAAAAAGGTCTCTTAACGTTTTGCAATAGCTCGCTTTGTTTCCGAGATATTTGCAGATTTATCTCAAGGGAAGGGTCCTGACGGACATATTTCGAGATATTTCTTCTTCTTGTTGTTCTTCTTCTGCACAGCTAAGCTGGAAGTGGCATTTGCAGCTCGCAATAGTGCAGAGTTATCTCAAAGAGAGGGGCCACGGTGTTTCTGTATCTCTATTATGTTGGTGCGGCTTCGGAACTTTTAAATATCTTGATATATCTCGAGAACTACGAATCTGGTCAGAAAATATCATAGAAGATAAAAAGTAGGAAACTTAATTCTCTACAAAAAAGGTCTCTTAACATTTTGCCATAGCTGGCATCGTTTCCGAGATATTTGCAGATTTATCTCAAGGGCCGGGGCCTGACGGACATATTTCGAGATATTTCTTCTTCTTGTTGTTCTTCTTCTGCACAGCTAAGCTGGGAGTGGCATTTGCAGCTCGCAATAGTGCAGAGTTATCTCAAAGAAAGGGGCCACGTTGTTTCTGTATCTCTATTATGTTGGTGCGGCTTCGGAACTTTTAAATATCTTGATATATCTCGAGAACTACGCGTCTGATCAAAAAATATCATAGAACATAAAAAGTAGGAAACATAATTCTCTACAAAAAAGGTCTCTTAACATTTTGCCATAGCTCGCTTCGTTTCCGAGATATTTGCAGATTTATCTCAAGGGAAGGGGCCTGACGGACATATTTCGAGATATTTCTTCTTCTTGTTGTTCTTCTTCTGCACAGCTAAACTGGACGTGGCATTTCCAGCTCGCAATAGTGCAGAGTTATCTCAAAGAGAGGGGCCACGGTGTTTCTGTATCTCTATTATGTTGGTGCGGCTTCGGAACTTTTAAATATCTTGATATATCTCGAGAACTACGCATCTGATCAAAAAATATCATAGAACATAAATTGTAGGAAACATAATTGTCTACAAAAAAGGTCTCTTAACATTTTGCCATAGCTCGCTTCGTTTCCGAGATACTTGCCGATTTATCTCAAGGGAAGGGGCCTGACGGACATATTTCGAGATATTTCTTCTTCTTGTTGTTCTTCTTCTGCACAGCTAAGCTGGAAGTGGCATTTACAGCTCGCAATAGTGCAGAGTTATCTCAAAGAAAGGGGCCACGGTGTTTCTGTATCTCTATTATGTTGGTGCGGCTTCGGAACTTTTAAATATCTTGATATATCTCGAGAACTACGCATCTGATCAAAAAATAGCATAGAAGATAAAAAGTAGGAAACTTAATTCTCTACAAAAAAGGTCTCTTAACATTTTCCCATAGCTGGCATCGTTTCCGAGATATTTGCAGATATATCTCAAGGGAAGGGGCCTGACGGACATATTCCGAGATATTTCTTCTTCTTGTTGTTCCTCTTCTGCACAGCTAAGCTGGAAGTGGCATTTGCAGCTCGCAATAGTGCAGAGTTATCTCAAAGAAAGAGGCCACGGTGTTTCTGCACCTCTATTATGTTGGTGCAGCTTCGGAACTTTTAAATATCTTGATATATCTCGAGAACTACGCATCTGATCAAAAAATATCATAGAACATAAAAAGTAGGAAACTTAATTCTCTACAAAAAAGGTCTCTTAACGTTTTGCAATAGCTCGCTTTGTTTCCGAGATATTTGCAGATTTATCTCAAGGGAAGGGTCCTGACGGACATATTTCGAGATATTTCTTCTTCTTGTTGTTCTTCTTCTGCACAGCTAAGCTGGAAGTGGCATTTGCAGCTCGCAATAGTGCAGAGTTATCGCAAAGAAAGGGGCCACGGTGTTTCTGTATCTCTATTATGTTGGTGCGGCTTCGGAAATTTTAAATATCTTGATATATCTCGAGAACTACGCATCTGATCAAAAAATATCATAGAACATAAATTGTAGGGAACATAATTCTCTACAAAAAAGGTCTCTTAACATTTTGCCATAGCTCGCTTCGTTTCCGAGATATTTGCAGATTTATCTCAAGGGAAGGGGCCTGACGGACATATGTCGAGATATTTCTTCTTCTTGTTGTTCTTCTTCTGCACAGCTAAGCTGGAAGTGCCATTTGCAGCGCGCAATAGTTGCAGAGTTATCTCAAAGAAAGGGGCCACGGTGTTTCTGTATCTCTATTATGTTGGTGCGGCTTCGGAACTTTTAAATATCTTGATATATCTCGAGAACTACGCATCTGTTCAAAAAATATCATAGAACATAAAAAGTAGGAATCCTAATTTTCTACAAAAAAGGTCTCTTAACATTTTGCCGTAGCTCGCTTCGTTTCCGAGATATTTGCAGATTTATCTCAAGGGAAGGGGCCTGACGGACATATTTCCAGATATTTCTTCTTCTTGTTGTTCTTCTTCTGCACAGCTAAGCTGGAAGTGGCATTTGCAGCTCGCAATAGTGCAGAGTTATCTCAAAGAGAGGGGCCACGGTGTTTCTGTATCTCTATTATGTTGGTGCGGCTTCGGAACTTTTAAATATCTTGATATATCTCGAGAACTACGAATCTGGTCAGAAAATATCATAGAAGATAAAAAGTAGGAAACTTAATTCTCTACAAATAAGGTCTCTTAACATTTTGCCATAGCTGGCATCGTTTCCGAGATATTTGCAGATTTATCTCAAGGGAAGGGGCCTGACGGACATATTCCGAGATATTTCTTCTTCTTGTTGTTCCTCTTCTGCACAGCTAAGCTGGAAGTGGCATTTGCAGCTCGCAATAGTGCAGAGTTATCTCAAAGAAAGAGGCCACCGTGTTTCTGCACCTCTATTATGTTGGTGCAGCTTCGGAACTTTTAAATATCTTGATATATCTCGAGAACTACCCATCTGATCAAAAAATATCATAGAACATAAAAAGTAGGAAACTTAATTGTCTACAAATAAGGTCTCTTAACATTTTGGCATAGCTCGCTTCGTTTCCGAGATATTTGCAGATTTATCTCAAGGGAAGGGGCCTGACGGACATATTTCGAGATATTTCTTCTTCTTGTTGTTCTTCTTCTGCACAGCTAAGCTGGAAGTGGCATTTGCAGCTCGCAATAGTGCAGAGTTATCGCAAAGAAAGGGGCCACGGTGTTTCTGTATCTCTATTATGTTGGTGCGGCTTCGGAAATTTTAAATATCTTGATATATCTCGAGAACTACGCATCTGATCAAAAAATATCATAGAACATAAATTGTAGGGAACATAATTCTCTACAAAAAAGGTCTCTTAACATTTTGCCATAGCTCGCTTCGTTTCCGAGATATTTGCAGATTTATCTCAAGGGAAGGGTCCTGATGTACATATTTCGAGATATTTCTTCTTCTTGTTGTTCTTCTTCTGCACAGCTAAACTGGAAGTGGGATTTCCAGCTCGCAATCGTGCAGAGTTATCTCAAAGAAAGGGGCCACGGTGTTTCTGTATCTCTATTATGTTGGTGCGGCTTCGGAACTTTTAAATATCTTGATATATCTCGAGAACTACGCATCTGATCAAAAAATATCATAGAACATAGAAAGTAGGAAACTTAATTCTCTACAAAAAAGGTCTCTTAACATTTTGCCATAGCTCGCTTCGTTTCCGAGATATTTGCAGATTTATCTCAAGGGAAGGGGCCTGACGGACATATTTCGAGATATTTCTTCTTCTTGTTGTTCTTCTTCTGCACAGCTAAGCTGGAAGTGCCATTTGCAGCGCGCAATAGTGCAGAGTTATCTCAAAGAAAGGGGCCACGGTGTTTCTGTATCTCTATTATGTTGGTGCGGCTTCGGAACTTTTAAATATCTTGATATATCTCGAGAACTACGCATCTGTCCAAAAAATATCATAGAACATAAAAAGTAGGAATCCTAATTTTCTACAAAAAAGGTCTCTTAACATTTTGCCGTAGCTCGCTTCGTTTCCGAGATATTTGCAGATTTATCTCAAGGGAAGGGGCCTGACGGACATATTTCCAGATATTTCTTCTTCTTGTTGTTCTTCTTCTGCACAGCTAAGCTGGAAGTGGCATTTGCAGCTCGCAATAGTGCAGAGTTATCTCAAAGAAAGGGGCCACGGTGTTTCTGTATCTCTATTATGTTGGTGCGGCTTCGGAACTTTTAAATATCTTGATATATCTCGAGAACTACGCATCTGATCAAAAAATATCGTAGAACATAAAAAGTAGGAAACTTAATTCTCTACAAATAAGGTCTCTTAACATTTTGCCATAGCTCGCTTGGTTTCCGAGATATTTGCAGATTTATCTCAAGGGAAGGGGCCTGACGGACATATTCCGAGATATTTCTTCTTCTTGTTGTTCTTCTTCTGCACAGCTAAGCTGGAAGTGGCATTTGCGGCTCGCACTAGTGCAGAGTTATCTCAAAGAAAGGGGCCACGGTGTTTCTGTATCTCTATTATGTTGGTGCGGCTTCGGAACTTTTAAGTATCTCGATATATCTCGAAAACTACGCTTCTGATCAAAAAATATCATAGAACATAAATTGTTGGAAACATAATTCTCTACAAAAAACGTCTCTTAACATTTTGCCATAGCTCGCTTCGTTTCCGAGATATTTGCAGATTTATCTCAAGGGAAGGGTCCTGATGGACATATTTCGAGATATTTCTTCTTCTTGTTGTTCCTCTTCTGCACAGCTAAGCTGGAAGTGGCATTTGCAGCTCGCAATAGTGCAGAGTTATCTCAAAGAAAGAGGCCACGGTGTTTCTGCACCTCTATTATGTTGGTGCAGCTTCGGAACTTTTAAATATCTTGATATATCTCGAGAACTACGCATCTGATCAAAAAATATCATAGAACATAAAAAGTAGGAAACTTAATTGTCTACAAATAAGGTCTCTTAACATTTTGGCATAGCTCGCTTCGTTTCCGAGATATTTGCAGATTTATCTCAAGGGAAGGGGCCTGACGGACATATTTCGAGATATTTCTTCTTCTTGTTGTTCTTCTTCTGCACAGCTAAGCTGGAAGTGGCATTTGCAGCTCGCAATAGTGCAGAGTTATCGCAAAGAAAGGGGCCACGGTGTTTCTGTATCTCTATTATGTTGGTGCGGCTTCGGAAATTTTAAATATCTTGATATATCTCGAGAACTACGCATCTGATCAAAAAATATCATAGAACATAAATTGTAGGGAACATAATTCTCTACAAAAAAGGTCTCTTAACATTTTGCCATAGCTCGCTTCGTTTCCGAGATATTTGCAGATTTATCTCAAGGGAAGGGGCCTGACGGACATATGTCGAGATATTTCTTCTTCTTGTTGTTCTTCTTCTGCACAGCTAAGCTGGAAGTGCCATTTGCAGCGCGCAATAGTTGCAGAGTTATCTCAAAGAAAGGGGCCACGGTGTTTCTGTATCTCTATTATGTTGGTGCGGCTTCGGAACTTTTAAATATCTTGATATATCTCGAGAACTACGCATCTGTTCAAAAAATATCATAGAACATAAAAAGTAGGAATCCTAATTTTCTACAAAAAAGGTCTCTTAACATTTTGCCGTAGCTCGCTTCGTTTCCGAGATATTTGCAGATTTATCTCAAGGGAAGGGGCCTGACGGACATATTTCCAGATATTTCTTCTTCTTGTTGTTCTTCTTCTGCACAGCTAAGCTGGAAGTGGCATTTGCAGCTCGCAATAGTGCAGAGTTATCTCAAAGAGAGGGGCCACGGTGTTTCTGTATCTCTATTATGTTGGTGCGGCTTCGGAACTTTTAAATATCTTGATATATCTCGAGAACTACGAATCTGGTCAGAAAATATCATAGAAGATAAAAAGTAGGAAACTTAATTCTCTACAAATAAGGTCTCTTAACATTTTGCCATAGCTCGCTTGGTTTCCGAGATATTTGCAGATTTATCTCAAGGGAAGGGGCCTGACGGACATATTCCGAGATATTTCTTCTTCTTGTTGTTCTTCTTCTGCACAGCTAAGCTGGAAGTGGCATTTGCGGCTCGCACTAGTGCAGAGTTATCTCAAAGAAAGGGGCCACGGTGTTTCTGTATCTCTATTATGTTGGTGCGGCTTCGGAACTTTTAAGTATCTCGATATATCTCGAAAACTACGCTTCTGATCAAAAAATATCATAGAACATAAATTGTTGGAAACATAATTCTCTACAAAAAACGTCTCTTAACATTTTGCCATAGCTCGCTTCGTTTCCGAGATATTTGCAGATTTATCTCAAGGGAAGGGTCCTGATGGACATATTTCGAGATATTTCTTCTTCTTGTTGTTCCTCTTCTGCACAGCTAAGCTGGAAGTGGCATTTGCAGCTCGCAATAGTGCAGAGTTATGTCAAAGAAAGAGGCCACGGTGTTTCTGCACCTCTATTATGTTGGTGCAGCTTCGGAACTTTTAAATATCTTGATATATCTCGAGAACTACGCATCTGATCAAAAAATATCATAGAACATAAAAAGTAGGAAACTTAATTGTCTACAAATAAGGTCTCTTAACATTTTGGCATAGCTCGCTTCGTTTCCGAGATATTTGCAGATTTATCTCAAGGGAAGGGGCCTGACGGACATATTTCGAGATATTTCTTCTTCTTGTTGTTCTTCTTCTGCACAGCTAAGCTGGAAGTGGCATTTGCAGCTCGCAATAGTGCAGAGTTATCGCAAAGAAAGGGGCCACGGTGTTTCTGTATCTCTATTATGTTGGTGCGGCTTCGGAAATTTTAAATATCTTGATATATCTCGAGAACTACGCATCTGATCAAAAAATATCATAGAACATAAATTGTAGGGAACATAATTCTCTACAAAAAAGGTCTCTTAACATTTTGCCATAGCTCGCTTCGTTTCCGAGATATTTGCAGATTTATCTCAAGGGAAGGGGCCTGACGGACATATGTCGAGATATTTCTTCTTCTTGTTGTTCTTCTTCTGCACAGCTAAGCTGGAAGTGCCATTTGCAGCGCGCAATAGTTGCAGAGTTATCTCAAAGAAAGGGGCCACGGTGTTTCTGTATCTCTATTATGTTGGTGCGGCTTCGGAACTTTTAAATATCTTGATATATCTCGAGAACTACGCATCTGTTCAAAAAATATCATAGAACATAAAAAGTAGGAATCCTAATTTTCTACAAAAAAGGTCTCTTAACATTTTGCCGTAGCTCGCTTCGTTTCCGAGATATTTGCAGATTTATCTCAAGGGAAGGGGCCTGACGGACATATTTCCAGATATTTCTTCTTCTTGTTGTTCTTCTTCTGCACAGCTAAGCTGGAAGTGGCATTTGCAGCTCGCAATAGTGCAGAGTTATCTCAAAGAGAGGGGCCACGGTGTTTCTGTATCTCTATTATGTTGGTGCGGCTTCGGAACTTTTAAATATCTTGATATATCTCGAGAACTACGAATCTGGTCAGAAAATATCATAGAAGATAAAAAGTAGGAAACTTAATTCTCTACAAAAAAGGTCTCTTAACATTTTGCCATAGCTGGCATCGTTTCCGAGATATTTGCAGATTTATCTCAAGGGAAGGGGCCTGACGGACATATTCCGAGATATTTCTTCTTCTTGTTGTTCCTCTTCTGCACAGCTAAGCTGGAAGTGGCATTTGCAGCTCGCAATAGTGCAGAGTCATCTCAAAGAAAGAGGCCACGGTGTTTCTGCACCTCTATTATGTTGGTGCAGCTTCGGAACTTTTAAATATCTTGATATATCTCGAGAACTACGCATCTGATCAAAAAATATCGTAGAACATAAAAAGTAGGAAACTTAATTCTCTACAAATAAGGTCTCTTAACATTTTGCCATAGCTCGCTTGGTTTCCGAGATATTTGCAGATTTATCTCAAGGGAAGGGGCCTGACGGACATATTCCGAGATATTTCTTCTTCTTGTTGTTCTTCTTCTGCACAGCTAAGCTGGAAGCGGCATTTGCGGCTCGCACTAGTGCAGAGTTATCTCAAAGAAAGGGGCCACGGTGTTTCTGTATCTCTATTATGTTGGTGCGGCTTCGGAACTTTTAAGTATCTCGATATATCTCGAAAACTACGCTTCTGATCAAAAAATATCATAGAACATAAATTGTAGGAAACATAATTCTCTACAAGAAACGTCTCTTAACATTTTGCCATAGCTCGCTTCGTTTCCGAGATATTTGCAGATTTATCTCAAGGGAAGGGTCCTGATGGACATATTTCGAGATATTTCTTCTTCTTGTTGTTCTTCTTCTGCACAGCTAAACTGGAAGTGGCATTTCCAGCTCGCAATCGTGCAGAGTTATCTCAAAGAAAGGGGCCACGGTGTTTCTGTATCTCTATTATGTTGGTGCGGCTTCGGAACTTTTAAATATCTTGATATATCTCGAGAACTACGCCTCTGATCGAAAAATATCATAGAACATAAAAAGTAGGAAACTTAAGTCTCTACAAAAAAGGTCTCTTAACATTTTCCCATAGCTGGCATCGTTTCCGAGATATTTGCAGATATATCTCAAGGGAAGGGGCCTGACGGACATATTCCGAGATATTTCTTCTTCTTGTTGTTCCTCTTCTGCACAGCTAAGCTGGAAGTGGCATTTGCAGCTCGCAATAGTGCAGAGTTATCTCAAAGAAAGAGGCCACGGTGTTTCTGCACCTCTATTATGTTGGTGCAGCTTCGGAACTTTTAAATATCTTGATATATCTCGAGAACTACGCATCTGATCAAAAAATATCATAGAACATAAAAAGTAGGAAACTTAATTCTCTACAAAAAAGGTCTCTTAACGTTTTGCAATAGCTCGCTTCGTTTCCGAGATATTTGCAGATTTATCTCAAGGGAAGGGTCCTGACAGACATATTTCGAGATATTTCTTCTTCTTGTTGTTCTTCTTCTGCACAGCTAAACTGGAAGTGGCATTTCCAACTCGCAATAGTGCAGAGTTATCCCAAAGAAAGGGGCCACGATGTTTCTGTATCTCTATTATGTTGGTGCGGCTTCGGAACTTTTAAATATCTCGATATATCTCGAAAACTACGCATCTGATCAAAAAATATCATAGAACATAAAAAGTAGGAAACATAATTCTCTACAAAAAAGGTCTCTTAACATTTTCCCATAGCTGGCATCGTTTCCGAGATATTTGCAGATTTAGCTCAAGGGAAGGGGCCTGACGACATATTCCGAGATATTTCTTCTTCTTGTTGTTCTTCTTCTGCACAGCTAAGCTGGAAGTGGCATTTGCAGCGCGCAATAGTGCAGAGTTATCTCAAAGAAAGGGGCCACGGTGTTTCTGTATCTCTATTATGTTGGTGCGGCTTCGGAACTTTTAAATATCTTGATATATCTCGAGAACTACGCATCTGATCAAAAAATAGCATAGAAGATAAAAAGTAGGAAACTTAATTCTCTACAAAAAAGGTCTCTTAACATTTTCCCATAGCTGGCATCGTTTCCGAGATATTTGCAGATATATCTCAAGGGAAGGGGCCTGACGGACATATTCCGAGATATTTCTTCTTCTTGTTGTTCCTCTTCTGCACAGCTAAGCTGGAAGTGGCATTTGCAGCTCGCAATAGTGCAGAGTTATCTCAAAGAAAGAGGCCACGGTGTTTCTGCACCTCTATTATGTTGGTGCAGCTTCGGAACTTTTAAATATCTTGATATATCTCGAGAACTACGCATCTGATCAAAAAATATCATAGAACATAAAAAGTAGGAAACTTAATTCTCTACAAAAAAGGTCTCTTAACGTTTTGCAATAGCTCGCTTCGTTTCCGAGATATTTGCAGATTTATCTCAAGGGAAGGGTCCTGACAGACATATTTCGAGATATTTCTTCTTCTTGTTGTTCTTCTTCTGCACAGCTAAACTGGAAGTGGCATTTCCAACTCGCAATAGTGCAGAGTTATCCCAAAGAAAGGGGCCACGATGTTTCTGTATCTCTATTATGTTGGTGCGGCTTCGGAACTTTTAAATATCTCGATATATCTCGAAAACTACGCATCTGATCAAAAAATATCATAGAACATAAAAAGTAGGAAACATAATTCTCTACAAAAAAGGTCTCTTAACATTTTCCCATAGCTGGCATCGTTTCCGAGATATTTGCAGATTTAGCTCAAGGGAAGGGGCCTGACGACATATTCCGAGATATTTCTTCTTCTTGTTGTTCTTCTTCTGCACAGCTAAGCTGGAAGTGGCATTTGCAGCGCGCAATAGTGCAGAGTTATCTCAAAGAAAGGGGCCACGGTGTTTCTGTATCTCTATTATGTTGGTGCGGCTTCGGAACTTTTAAATATCTTGATATATCTCGAGAACTACGCATCTGATCAAAAAATAGCATAGAAGATAAAAAGTAGGAAACTTAATTCTCTACAAAAAAGGTCTCTTAACATTTTCCCATAGCTGGCATCGTTTCCGAGATATTTGCAGATATATCTCAAGGGAAGGGGCCTGACGGACATATTCCGAGATATTTCTTCTTCTTGTTGTTCCTCTTCTGCACAGCTAAGCTGGAAGTGGCATTTGCAGCTCGCAATAGTGCAGAGTTATCTCAAAGAAAGAGGCCACGGTGTTTCTGCACCTCTATTATGTTGGTGCAGCTTCGGAACTTTTAAATATCTTGATATATCTCGAGAACTACGCATCTGATCAAAAAATATCATAGAACATAAAAAGTAGGAAACTTAATTCTCTACAAAAAAGGTCTCTTAACGTTTTGCAATAGCTCGCTTCGTTTCCGAGATATTTGCAGATTTATCTCAAGGGAAGGGTCCTGACAGACATATTTCGAGATATTTCTTCTTCTTGTTGTTCTTCTTCTGCACAGCTAAACTGGAAGTGGCATTTCCAACTCGCAATAGTGCAGAGTTATCCCAAAGAAAGGGGCCACGATGTTTCTGTATCTCTATTATGTTGGTGCGGCTTCGGAACTTTTAAATATCTCGATATATCTCGAAAACTACGCATCTGATCAAAAAATATCATAGAACATAAAAAGTAGGAAACTTAATTCTCTACAAAAAAGGTCTCTCAACGTTTTGCAATAGCTCGCTTCGTTTCCGAGATATTTGCAGATTTATCTCAAGGGAAGGGTCCTGACGGACATATTTCGAGATATTTCTTCTTCTTGTTGTTCTTCTTCTGCACAGCTAAACTGGAAGTGGCATTTCCAGCTCGCAATAGTGCAGAGTTATCCCAAAGAAAGGGGCCACGGTGTTTCCGTATCTCTATTATGTTGGTGCGGCTTCGGAACTTTTAAATATCTCGATATATCTCGAAAACTACGCTTCTGATCAAAAAATATCATAGAACATAAATTGTAGGAAACATAATTCTCTACAAAAAAGGTCTCCTAACATTTTGCCATAGCTCGCTTCGTTTCCGAGATATTTGCAGATTTATCTCAAGGGAAGGGTCCTGATGGACATATTTCGAGATATTTCTTCTTCTTGTTGTTCTTCTTCTGCACAGCTAAGCTGGAAGTGGCATTTGCAGCTCGCAGTAGTGCAGAGTTATCTCAAAGAAAGGAGCCACGGTGTTTCTGTATCTCTATTATGTTGGTGCGGCTTCGGAACTTTTAAATATCTCGATATATCTCGAAAACTACGCTTCTGATCAAAAAATATCATAGAACATAAATTGTAGGAAACATAATTCACTACAAAAAACGTCTCTTAACATTTTGCCATAGCTCGCTTCGTTTCCGAGATATTTGCAGATTCAGCTCAAAGGAACGGGCCTGACGGACATATTTCGAGATACTTCTTCTTCTCGTTGTTCTTCTTCTGCACAGCTAAGCTGTAAGTGGCATTTGCGGCTCGCAATCGTGCAGAGTTATCTCAAAGAGAGGGGCCACGGTGTTTCTGTATCTCTATTATGTTGGTGCGGCTTCGGAACTTTTAAATATCTTGATATATCTCGAGAACTACGCCTCTGATCGAAAAATATCATAGAACATAAAAAGTAGGAAACTTAATTCTCTACAAAAAAGGTCTCTTAACATTTTGCCATAGCTCGCTTCGTTTCCGAGATATTTACAGATTTATCTCAAGGGAAGGGGCCTGACGGACATATATCGAGATATTTCTTCTTCTTGTTGTTCTTCTTCTGCACAGCTAAGCTGGAAGTGGCATTTGCAGCTCGCAATAGTGCAGTGTTATCGCAAAGAAAGGGGCCACGGTGTTTCTGTATCTCTATTATGTTGGTGCGGCTTCGGAACTTTTAAATATCTTGATATATCTCGAGAACTACGCATCTGATCAAAAAATATCATAGAACATAAAAAGTAGGAACCCTAATTTTCTACAAAGAAGGTCTCTTAACATTTTGCCGTAGCTCGCTTCGTTTCCGAGATATTTGCAGATTTATCTCAAGGGAAGGGGCCTGACGGACATATTTCGAAATATTTCTTATTCTTGTTGTTCTTCTTCTGCACAGCTAAGCTGGAAGTGGCATTTGCAGCTCGCAATAGTGCAGAGTTATCTCAAAGAAAGGGGCCACGGTGTTTCTGTACCTCTATTATGTTGGTGCAGCTTCGGAGCTTTTAAATATCTTGATATATCTCGAGAACTACGCATCTGATCAAAAAATATCATAGAACATAAAAAGTAGGAAACTTAAGTCTCTACAAAAAAGGTCTCTTAACATTTTGCCATAGCTCGCTTCGTTTCCGAGATATTTGCAGATTTATCTCAAGGGAAGGGGCCTGACGGACATATTTCGAGATATTTCTTCTTCTTGTTGTTCTTCTTCTGCACAGCTAAGCTGGAAGTGGCATTTACAGCTCGCAACAGTGCAGAGTTATCTCAAAGAAAGGGGCCACGGTGTTTCTGTATCTCTATTATGTTGGTGCGGCTTCGGAACTTTTAAATATCTTGATATATCTCGAGAACTACGCCTCTGATCGAAAAATATCATAGAACATAAAAAGTAGGAAACTTAAGTCTCTACAAAAAAGGTCTCTTAACATTTTGCCATAGCTCGCTTCGTTTCCGAGATATTTGCAGATTTATCTCAAGGGAAGGGGCCTGACGGACATATCTCGAGATATTTCTTCTTCTTGTTGTTCTTCTTCTGCACAGCTAAGCTGGAAGTGGCATTTGCAGCGCGCAATAGTGCAGAGTTATCTCAAAGAAAGGGGCCACGGTGTTTCTGTATCTCTATTATGTTAGTGCGGCTTCGGAACTTTTAAATATCTTGATATATCTCGAGAACTACGCATCTGATAAAAAAATATCATAGAACATAAAAAGTAGGAAACTTAATTCTCTACAAAAAAGGTCTCTTAACATTTTGCCATAGCTCGCTTCGTTTCCGAGATATTTGCAGATTTATCTCAAGGGAAGGGGCCTGACGGACATATTTCGAGATATTTCTTCTTCTTGTTGTTCTTCTTCTGCACAGCTAAGCTGGAAGTGGCATTTGCAGCGCGCAATAGTGCAGTGTTATCGCAAAGAAAGGGGCCACGGTGTTTCTGTATCTCTATTATGTTGGTGCGGCTTCGGAACTTTTAAATATCTCGATATATCTCGAAAACTACGCATCTGATCAAAAAATATCATAGAACATAAAAAGTAGGAAACATAATTCTCTACAAAAAAGGTCTCTTAACATTTTCCCATAGCTGGCATCGTTTCCGAGATATTTGCAGATTTAGCTCAAGGGAAGGGGCCTGACGACATATTCCGAGATATTTCTTCTTCTTGTTGTTCCTCTTCTGCACAGCTAAGCTGGAAGTGGCATTTGCAGCTCGCAATAGTGCAGAGTTATCTCAAAGAAAGGGGCCACGGTGTTTCTGTATCTCTATTATGTTGGTGCGGCTTCGGAACTTTTAAATATCTTGATATATCTCGAGAACTACGCATCTGATCAAAAAATATCATAGAACATAAAAAGTAGGAAACCTAATTTTCTACAAAAAAGGTCGCTTAACATTTTGCCGTAGCTCGCTTCGTTTCCGAGATATTTGCAGATTTATCTCAAGGGAAGGGGCCTGACGGACATATTTCGAAATATTTCTTATTCTTGTTGTTCTTCTTCTGCACAGCTAAGCTGGAAGTGGCATTTGCAGCTCGCAATAGTGCAGAGTTATCTCAAAGAAAGGGGCCACGGTGTTTCTGTACCTCTATTATGTTGGTGCAGCTTCGGAGCTTTTAAATATCTTGATATATCTCGAGAACTACGCATCTGATCAAAAAATATCATAGAACATAAAAAGTAGGAAACTTAATTCTCTACAAAAAAGGTCTCTCAACGTTTTGCAATAGCTCGCTTCGTTTCCGAGATATTTGCAGATTTATCTCAAGGGAAGGGTCCTGACGGACATATTTCGAGATATTTCTTCTTCTTGTTGTTCTTCTTCTGCACAGCTAAACTGGAAGTGGCATTTCCAGCTCGCAATAGTGCAGAGTTATCCCAAAGAAAGGGGCCACGGTGTTTCCGTATCTCTATTATGTTGGTGCGGCTTCGGAACTTTTAAATATCTCGATATATCTCGAAAACTACGCTTCTGATCAAAAAATATCATAGAACATAAATTGTAGGAAACATAATTCTCTACAAAAAAGGTCTCCTAACATTTTGCCATAGCTCGCTTCGTTTCCGAGATATTTGCAGATTTATCTCAAGGGAAGGGTCCTGATGGACCTATTTCGAGATATTTCTTCTTCTTGTTGTTCTTCTTCTGCACAGCTAAGCTGGAAGTGGCATTTGCAGCTCGCAG
The DNA here is from genome assembly GCF_051020975.1 of Osmia lignaria lignaria. Taxonomy (NCBI): domain Eukaryota; kingdom Metazoa; phylum Arthropoda; class Insecta; order Hymenoptera; family Megachilidae; genus Osmia; species Osmia lignaria. Next base: position 23,892,685 of record NW_027478160.1, on the reverse strand, counting down.
TAGTGCAGAGTTATCTCAAAGAAAGGAGCCACGGTGTTTCTGTATCTCTATTATGTTGGTGCGGCTTCGGAACTTTTAAATATCTCGATATATCTCGAAAACTACGCTTCTGATCAAAAAATATCATAGAACATAAATTGTAGGAAACATAATTCACTACAAAAAACGTCTCTTAACATTTTGCCATAGCTCGCTTCGTTTCCGAGATATTTGCAGATTCAGCTCAAAGGAACGGGCCTGACGGACATATTTCGAGATACTTCTTCTTCTCGTTGTTCTTCTTCTGCACAGCTAAGCTGTAAGTGGCATTTGCGGCTCGCAATCGTGCAGAGTTATCTCAAAGAGAGGGGCCACGGTGTTTCTGTATCTCTATTATGTTGGTGCGGCTTCGGAACTTTTAAATATCTTGATATATCTCGAGAACTACGCCTCTGATCGAAAAATATCATAGAACATAAAAAGTAGGAAACTTAATTCTCTACAAAAAAGGTCTCTTAACATTTTGCCATAGCTCGCTTCGTTTCCGAGATATTTACAGATTTATCTCAAGGGAAGGGGCCTGACGGACATATATCGAGATATTTCTTCTTCTTGTTGTTCTTCTTCTGCACAGCTAAGCTGGAAGTGGCATTTGCAGCTCGCAATAGTGCAGTGTTATCGCAAAGAAAGGGGCCACGGTGTTTCTGTATCTCTATTATGTTGGTGCGGCTTCGGAACTTTTAAATATCTTGATATATCTCGAGAACTACGCATCTGATCAAAAAATATCATAGAACATAAAAAGTAGGAAACCTAATTTTCTACAAAAAAGGTCTCTTAACATTTTGCCGTAGCTCGCTTCGTTTCCGAGATATTTGCAGATTTATCTCAAGGGAAGGGGCCTGACGGACATATTTCGAAATATTTCTTATTCTTGTTGTTCTTCTTCTGCACAGCTAAGCTGGAAGTGGCATTTGCAGCTCGCAATAGTGCAGAGTTATCTCAAAGAAAGGGGCCACGGTGTTTCTGTACCTCTATTATGTTGGTGCAGCTTCGGAGCTTTTAAATATCTTGATATATCTCGAGAACTACGCATCTGATCAAAAAATATCATAGAACATAAAAAGTAGGAAACTTAAGTCTCTACAAAAAAGGTCTCTTAACATTTTGCCATAGCTCGCTTCGTTTCCGAGATATTTGCAGATTTATCTCAAGGGAAGGGGCCTGACGGACATATTTCGAGATATTTCTTCTTCTTGTTGTTCTTCTTCTGCACAGCTAAGCTGGAAGTGGCATTTGCAGCTCGCAGTAGTGCAGAGTTATCTCAAAGAAAGGAGCCACGGTGTTTCTGTATCTCTATTATGTTGGTGCGGCTTCGGAACTTTTAAATATCTCGATATATCTCGAAAACTACGCTTCTGATCAAAAAATATCATAGAACATAAATTGTAGGAAACATAATTCACTACAAAAAACGTCTCTTAACATTTTGCCATAGCTCGCTTCGTTTCCGAGATATTTGCAGATATATCTCAAGGGCAGGGGCCTGACGGACATATTTCGAGATATTTCTTCTTCTTGTTGTTCTTCTTCTGCACAGCTAAGCTGGAAGTGGCATTTACAGCGCGCAATAGTGCAGAGTTATCTCAAAGAAAGGGGCCACGGTGTTTCTGTATCTCTATTATGTTGGTGCGGCTTCGGAACTTTTAAATATCTTGATATATCTCGAGAACTACGCATCTGATCAAAAAATAGCATAGAAGATAAAAAGTAGGAAACTTAATTCTCTACAAAAAAGGTCTCTTAACATTTTCCCATAGCTGGCATCGTTTCCGAGATATTTGCAGATATATCTCAAGGGAAGGGGCCTGACGGACATATTCCGAGATATTTCTTCTTCTTGTTGTTCCTCTTCTGCACAGCTAAGCTGGAAGTGGCATTTGCAGCTCGCAATAGTGCAGAGTTATCTCAAAGAAAGAGGCCACGGTGTTTCTGCACCTCTATTATGTTGGTGCAGCTTCGGAACTTTTAAATATCTTGATATATCTCGAGAACTACGCATCTGATCAAAAAATATCATAGAACATAAAAAGTAGGAAACTTAATTCTCTACAAAAAAGGTCTCTTAACATTTTCCCATAGCTGGCATCGTTTCCGAGATATTTGCAGATTTAGCTCAAGGGAAGGGGCCTGACGACATATTCCGAGATATTTCTTCTTCTTGTTGTTCCTCTTCTGCACAGCTAAGCTGGAAGTGGCATTTGCAGCTCGCAATAGTGCAGAGTTATCTCAAAGAAAGGGGCCACGGTGTTTCTGTATCTCTATTATGTTGGTGCGGCTTCGGAACTTTTAAATATCTTGATATATCTCGAGAACTACGCATCTGATCAAAAAATATCATAGAACATAAAAAGTAGGAAACCTAATTCTCTACAAAAAAGGTCTCTTAACATTTTGCCATAGCTCGCTTCGTTTCCGAGATATTTACAGATTTATCTCAAGGGAAGGGGCCTGACGGACATATATCGAGATATTTCTTCTTCTTGTTGTTCTTCTTCTGCACAGCTAAGCTGGAAGTGGCATTTGCAGCTCGCAATAGTGCAGTGTTATCGCAAAGAAAGGGGCCACGGTGTTTCTGTATCTCTATTATGTTGGTGCGGCTTCGGAACTTTTAAATATCTTGATATATCTCGAGAACTACGCATCTGATCAAAAAATATCATAGAACATAAAAAGTAGGAAACCTAATTTTCTACAAAAAAGGTCTCTTAACATTTTGCCGTAGCTCGCTTCGTTTCCGAGATATTTGCAGATTTATCTCAAGGGAAGGGGCCTGACGGACATATTTCGAAATATTTCTTATTCTTGTTGTTCTTCTTCTGCACAGCTAAGCTGGAAGTGGCATTTGCAGCTCGCAATAGTGCAGAGTTATCTCAAAGAAAGGGGCCACGGTGTTTCTGTACCTCTATTATGTTGGTGCAGCTTCGGAGCTTTTAAATATCTTGATATATCTCGAGAACTACGCATCTGATCAAAAAATATCATAGAACATAAAAAGTAGGAAACTTAAGTCTCTACAAAAAAGGTCTCTTAACATTTTGCCATAGCTCGCTTCGTTTCCGAGATATTTGCAGATTTATCTCAAGGGAAGGGGCCTGACGGACATATTTCGAGATATTTCTTCTTCTTGTTGTTCTTCTTCTGCACAGCTAAGCTGGAAGTGGCATTTGCAGCTCGCAGTAGTGCAGAGTTATCTCAAAGAAAGGAGCCACGGTGTTTCTGTATCTCTATTATGTTGGTGCGGCTTCGGAACTTTTAAATATCTCGATATATCTCGAAAACTACGCTTCTGATCAAAAAATATCATAGAACATAAATTGTAGGAAACATAATTCACTACAAAAAACGTCTCTTAACATTTTGCCATAGCTCGCTTCGTTTCCGAGATATTTGCAGATTCAGCTCAAAGGAACGGGCCTGACGGACATATTTCGAGATACTTCTTCTTCTCGTTGTTCTTCTTCTGCACAGCTAAGCTGTAAGTGGCATTTGCGGCTCGCAATCGTGCAGAGTTATCTCAAAGAGAGGGGCCACGGTGTTTCTGTATCTCTATTATGTTGGTGCGGCTTCGGAACTTTTAAATATCTTGATATATCTCGAGAACTACGCCTCTGATCGAAAAATATCATAGAACATAAAAAGTAGGAAACTTAATTCTCTACAAAAAAGGTCTCTTAACATTTTGCCATAGCTCGCTTCGTTTCCGAGATATTTACAGATTTATCTCAAGGGAAGGGGCCTGACGGACATATATCGATATATTTCTTCTTCTTGTTGTTCTTCTTCTGCACAGCTAAGCTGGAAGTGGCATTTGCAGCTCGCAATAGTGCAGTGTTATCGCAAAGAAAGGGGCCACGGTGTTTCTGTATCTCTATTATGTTGGTGCGGCTTCGGAACTTTTAAATATCTTGATATATCTCGAGAACTACGCATCTGATCAAAAAATATCATAGAACATAAAAAGTAGGAAACTTAATTCTCTACAAAAAAGGTCTCTTAACATTTTGCCATAGCTCGCTTTGTCTCCGAGATATTTGCAGATTTATCTCAAGGGAAGGGGCCTGACGGACATATTTCGAGATATTTCTTCTTCTTGTTGTTCTTCTTCTGCACAGCTAAGCTGGAAGTGGCATTTGCGGCTCGCACTAGTGCAGAGTTATCTCAAAGAAAGGGGCCACGGTGTTTCTGTATCTCTATTATGTTGGTGCGGCTTCGGAACCTTTAAATATCTCGATATATCTCGAAAACTACGCTTCTGATCAAAAAATATCATAGAAGATAAATTGTAGGAAACATAATTCTCTACAAAAAAGGTCTCTTAACATTTTGCCATAGCTCGTTTCGTTTCCGAGATATTTGCAGATATATCTCAAGGGCAGGGGCCTGACGGACATATTTCGAGATATTTCTTCTTCTTGTTGTTCTTCTTCTGCACAGCTAAGCTGGAAGTGGCATTTGCAGCTCGCAATAGTGCAGTGTTATCGCAAAGAAAGGGGCCACGGTGTTTCTGTATCTCTATTATGTTGGTGCGGATTCGGAACTTTTAAATATCTTGATATATCTCGAGAACTACGCATCTGATCAAAAAATATCATAGAACATAAAAAGTAGGAAACTTAATTCTCTACAAAAAAGGTCTCTTAACATTTTGCCATAGCTGGCTTTGCCTCCGAGATATTTGCAGATTTATCTCAAGGGAAGGGGCCTGACGGACATATTTCGAGATATTTCTTCTTCTTGTTGTTCTTCTTCTGCACAGCTAAGCTGGAAGTGGCATTTGCGGCTCGCACTAGTGCAGAGTTATCTCAAAGAAAGGGGCCACGGTGTTTCTGTATCTCTATTATGTTGGTGCGGCTTCGGAACCTTTAAATATCTCGATATATCTCGAAAACTACGCTTCTGATCAAAAAATATCATAGAAGATAAATTGTAGGAAACATAATTCTCTACAAAAAAGGTCTCTTAACATTTTGCCATAGCTCGTTTCGTTTCCGATATATTTGCAGATATATCTCAAGGGCAGGGGCCTGACGGACATATTTCGAGATATTTCTTCTTCTTGTTGTTCTTCTTCTGCACAGCTAAGCTGGAAGTGGCATTTACAGCTCGCAACAGTGCAGAGTTATCTCAAAGAAAGGGGCCACGGTGTTTCTGTATCTCTATTATGTTGGTGCGGCTTCGGAACTTTTAAATATCTTGATATATCTCGAGAACTACGCATCTGATCAAAAAATATCATAGAACATAAAAAGTAGGAAACTTAATTCTCTACAAAAAACGTCTCTTAACATTTCGCCACAGCTCGCTTCGTTTCCGAGATATTTGCAGATTTATCTCAAGGGAAGGGGCCTCACGGACATATTTCGAGATATTTCTTCTTCTTGTTGTTCTTCTTCTGCACAGCTAAGCTGGAAGTGGCATTTGCAGCTCGCAATAGTGCAGAGATATCTCAAAGAAAGGGGCCACGGTGTTTCTGTATCTCTATTATGTTGGTGCGGCTTCGGAACTTTTAAATATCTTAATATATCTCGAGAACTACGCATCTGATCAAAAAATATCATAGAACATAAAAAGTAGGAAACTTAATTCTCTACAAAAAAAGGTCTCTTAACATTTTGCCATAGCTCGCTTCGTTTCCGAGATATTTGCAGATTTATCTCAAGGGAAGGGGCCTAACGGACATATTTCGAGATATTTCTTCTTCTTGTTGTTCTTCTTCTGCACAGCTAAGCTGGAAGTGGCATTTGCGGCTCGCACTAGTGCAGAGTTATCTCAAAGAAAGGGGCCACGGTGTTTCTGTATCTCTATTATGTTGGTGCGGTTTCGGAACTTTTAAATATCTTGATATATCTCGAGAACTACGCGCCTGATCAAAAAATATCATAGAACATAAAAAGTAGGATACATAATTCTGTACAAAAAAGGTCTCTTAACATTTTGCCATAGCTCGCTTCGTTTCCGAGATATTTGCAGATTTATCTCAAGGGAAGGGGCCTAACGGACATATTTCGAGATATTTCTTCTTCTTGTTGTTCTTCTTTTGCACAGCTAAGCTGGAAGTGGCATTTGCGGCTCGCACTAGTGCAGAGTTATCTCAAAGAAAGGGGCCAGGGTGTTTCTGTATCTCTATTATGTTGGTGCGGTTTCGGAACTTTTAAATATCTTGATATATCTCAAGAACTACGCATCTGATCAAAAAATATCATAGAACATAAAAAGTAGGAAACTTAATTCTCTACAAATAAGGTCTCTTAACATTTTGCCATAGCTCGCTTCGTTTCCGAGATATTTGCAGATTTATCTCAAGGGAAGGGGCCTCACGGACATATTTCGAGATATTTCTTCTTCTTGTTGTTCTTCTTCTGCACAGCTAAGCTGGAAGTGGCATTTGCAGCTCGCAATAGTGCAGAGATATCTCAAAGAAAGGGGCCACGGTGTTTCTGTATCTCTATTATGTTGGTGCGGCTTCGGAACTTTTAAATATCTTGATATATGTCGAGAACTACGCGTCTGATCAAAAAATATCATAGAACATAAAAAGTAGGAAACATAATTCTGTACAAAAAAGGTCTCTTAACATTTTGCCATAGCTCGCTTCGTTTCCGAGATATTTGCAGATTTATCTCAAGGGAAGGGGCCTGACGGACATATTTCGAGATATTTCTTCTTCTTGTTTTTCTTCTTCTGCACAGCTAAGCTGGAAGTGGCATTTGCGGCTCGCACTAGTGCACAGTTATCTCAAAGAAAGGGGCCACGGTGTTTCTGTATCTCTATTATGTTGGTGCGGCTTCGGAACTTTTAAGTATCTCGATATATCTCGAAAACTACGCTTCTGATCAAAAAATATCATAGAACATAAATTGTAGGAAACATAATTCTCTACAAAAAACGTCTCTTAACATTTTGCCATAGCTCGCTTCGTTTCCGAGATATTTGCAGATTCAGCTCAAAGGAACTGGCCTGGCGGACATATTTCGAGATATTTCTTCTTCTTGTTGTTCTTCCTCTGCACAGCTAAGCTGGAAGTGGCATTTGCAGCTCGCAATAGTGCAGTGTTATCTCAAAGAAAGGGGCCACGGTGTTTCTGTATCTCTATTATGTTGGTGGGGCTTCGGAACTTTTAAATATCTTGATATATCTCGAGAACTACGCATCTGATCAAAAAATACCATAGAACATAAAAAGTAGGAAACTTAATTCTCTACAAAAAAGGTCGCTTAACATTTTGCCATAGCTCGCTTCGTTTCCGAGATATTTGCATATTTATCTCAAGGGAAGGGGCCTGACGGACATATTTCGAGATATTTCTTCTTCTTGTTGTTCTTCTTCTGCACAGCTAAACTGGAAGTGGCATTTCCAGCTCGCAATAGTGCAGAGTTATCTCAAAGAAAGGAGCCACGGTGTTTCTGTATCTCTATTATGTTGGTGCGTCTTCGGAACTTTTAAATATCTTGATATATCTCGAGAACTACGCATCTGATCAAAAAATATCATAGAACATAAAATGTAGGAAACTTAATTCTCTACAAAAAAGGTCTCTTAACATTTTGCCATAGCTCGCTTCGTTTCCGAGATTTTTGCAGATTTATCTCAAGGGAAGGGGCCTGACGGACATATTTCGAGATATTTCTTCTTCTCGTTGTTCTTCTTCTGCACAGCTAAGCTGTAAGTGGCATTTGCGGCTCGCGCTAGTGCAGAGTTATCTCAAAGAAAGGGGCCACGGTGTTTCTGTATCTCTATTATGTTGGTGCGGCTTCGGAACTTTTAAATATCTTGATATATCTCGAGAACTACGCATCTGATCAAAAAATATCATAGAACATAAAAAGTAGGAAACTTAATTCTCTACAAAAAAGGTCTCTTAACATTTTGCCATAGCTCGCTTCGATTCCGAGATATTTGCAGATTTATCTCAAGGGAAGGGGCCTCACGGACATATTTCGAGATATTTCTTCTTCTTGTTGTTCTTCTTCTGCACAGCTAAGCTGGAAGTGGCATTTGCAGCTCGCAATAGTGCAGAGATATCTCAAAGAAAGGGGCCACGGTGTTTCTGTATCTCTATTATGTTGGTGCGGCTTCGGAACTTTTAAATATCTTGATATATCTCGAGAACTACGCGTCTGATCAAAAAATATCATAGAACATAAAAAGTAGGAAACATAATTCTGTACAAAAAAGGTCTCTTAACATTTTGCCATAGCTCGCTTCGTTTCCGAGATATTTGCAGATTTATCTCAAGGGAAGGGGCCTGACGGACATATTTCGAGATATTTCTTCTTCTTGTTGTTCTTCTTCTGCACAGCTAAGCTGGAAGTGGCATTTGCGGCTCGCACTAGTGCACAGTTATCTCAAAGAAAGGGGCCACGGTGTTTCTGTATCTCTATTATGTTGGTGCGGCTTCGGAACTTTTAAGTATCTCGATATATCTCGAAAACTACGCTTCTGATCAAAAAATATCATAGAACATAAATTGTAGGAAACATAATTCTCTACAAAAAACGTCTCTTAACATTTTGCCATAGCTCGCTTCGTTTCCGAGATATTTGCAGATTCAGCTCAAAGGAACTGGCCTGACGGACATATTTCGAGATATTTCTTCTTCTTGTTGTTCTTCCTCTGCACAGCTAAGCTGGAAGTGGCATTTGCAGCTCGCAATAGTGCAGAGTTATCTCAAAGAAAGGGGCCACGGTGTTTCTGTATCTCTATTATGTTGGTGGGGCTTCGGAACTTTTAAATATCCTGATATATCTCGAGAACTACGCATCTGATCAAAAAATACCATAGAACATAAAAAGTAGGAAACTTAATTCTCTACAAAAAAGGTCGCTTAACATTTTGCCATAGCTCGCTTCGTTTCCGAGATATTTGCATATTTATCTCAAGGGAAGGGGCCTGACGGACATATTTCGAGATATTTCTTCTTCTTGTTGTTCTTCTTCTGCACAGCTAAACTGGAAGTGGCATTTCCAGCTCGCAATAGTGCAGAGTTATCTCAAAGAAAGGAGCCACGGTGTTTCTGTATCTCTATTATGTTGGTGCGGCTTCGGAACTTTTAAATATCTTGATATATCTCGAGAACTACGCATCTGATCAAAAAATATCATAGAACATAAAATGTAGGAAACTTAATTCTCTACAAAAAAGGTCTCTTAACATTTTGCCATAGCTCGCTTCGTTTCCGAGATTTTTGCAGATTTATTTCAAGGGAAGGGGCCTGACGGACATATTTCGAGATATTTCTTCTTCTCGTTGTTCTTCTTCTGCACAGCTAAGCTGTAAGTGGCATTTGCGGCTCGCGCTAGTGCAGAGTTATCTCAAAGAAAGGGGCCACGGTGTTTCTGTATCTCTATTATGTTGGTGCGGCTTCGGAACTTTTAAATATCTTGATATATCTCGAGAACTACGCATCTGATCAAAAAATATCATAGAACATAAAAAGTAGGAAACTTAATTCTCTACAAAAAAGGTCTCTTAACATTTTGCCATAGCTCGCTTCGATTCCGAGATATTTGCAGATTTATCTCAAGGGAAGGGGCCTCACGGACATATTTCGAGATATTTCTTCTTCTTGTTGTTCTTCTTCTGCACAGCTAAGCTGGAAGTGGCATTTGCAGCTCGCAATAGTGCAGAGATATCTCAAAGAAAGGGGCCACGGTGTTTCTGTATCTCTATTATGTTGGTGCGGCTTCGGAACTTTTAAATATCTTGATATATCTCGAGAACTACGCGTCTGATCAAAAAATATCATAGAACATAAAAAGTAGGAAACATAATTCTGTACAAAAAAGGTCTCTTAACATTTTGCCATAGCTCGCTTCGTTTCCGAGATATTTGCAGATTTATCTCAAGGGAAGGGGCCTGACGGACATATTTCGAGATATTTCTTCTTCTTGTTGTTCTTCTTCTGCACAGCTAAGCTGGAAGTGGCATTTGCGGCTCGCACTAGTGCACAGTTATCTCAAAGAAAGGGGCCACGGTGTTTCTGTATCTCTATTATGTTGGTGCGGCTTCGGAACTTTTAAGTATCTCGATATATCTCGAAAACTACGCTTCTGATCAAAAAATATCATAGAACATAAATTGTAGGAAACATAATTCTCTACAAAAAACGTCTCTTAACATTTTGCCATAGCTCGCTTCGTTTCCGAGATATTTGCAGATTCAGCTCAAAGCAACTGGCCTGGCGGACATATTTCGAGATATTTCTTCTTCTTGTTGTTCTTCCTCTGCACAGCTAAGCTGGAAGTGGCATTTGCAGCTCGCAATAGTGCAGAGTTATCTCAAAGAAAGGGGCCACGGTGTTTCTGTATCTCTATTATGTTGGTGGGGCTTCGGAACTTTTAAATATCTTGATATATCTCGAGAACTACGCATCTGATCAAAAAATACCATAGAACATAAAAAGTAGGAAACTTAATTCTCTACAAAAAAGGTCGCTTAACATTTTGCCATAGCTCGCTTCGTTTCCGAGATATTTGCATATTTATCTCAAGGGAAGGGGCCTGACGGACATATTTCGAGATATTTCTTCTTCTTGTTGTTCTTCTTCTGCACAGCTAAACTGGAAGTGGCATTTCCAGCTCGCAATAGTGCAGAGTTATCTCAAAGAAAGGAGCCACGGTGTTTCTGTATCTCTATTATGTTGGTGCGGCTTCGGAACTTTTAAATATCTTGATATATCTCGAGAACTACGCATCTGATCAAAAAATATCATAGAACATAAAATGTAGGAAACTTAATTCTCTACAAAAAAGGTCTCTTAACATTTTGCCATAGCTCGCTTCGTTTCCGAGATTTTTGCAGATTTATCTCAAGGGAAGGGGCCTGACGGACATATTTCGAGATATTTCTTCTTCTCGTTGTTCTTCTTCTGCACAGCTAAGCTGTAAGTGGCATTTGCGGCTCGCGCTAGTGCAGAGTTATCTCAAAGAAAGGGGCCACGGTGTTTCTGTATCTCTATTATGTTGGTGCGGCTTCGGAACTTTTAAATATCTTGATATATCTCGAGAACTACGCATCTGATCAAAAAATATCATAGAACATAAAAAGTAGGAAACTTAATTCTCTACAAAAAAGGTCTCTTAACATTTTGCCATAGCTCGCTTCGATTCCGAGATATTTGCAGATTTATCTCAAGGGAAGGGGCCTCACGGACATATTTCGAGATATTTCTTCTTCTTGTTGTTCTTCTTCTGCACAGCTAAGCTGGAAGTGGCATTTGCAGCTCGCAATAGTGCTGAGATATCTCAAAGAAAGGGGCCACGGTGTTTCTGTATCTCTATTATGTTGGTGCGGCTTCGGAACTTTTAAATATCTTGATATATCTCGAGAACTACGCGTCTGATCAAAAAATATCATAGAACATAAAAAGTAGGAAACATAATTCTGTACAAAAAAGGTCTCTTAACATTTTGCCATAGCTCGCTTCGTTTCCGAGATATTTGCAGATTTATCTCAAGGGAAGGGGCCTGACGGACATATTTCGAGATATTTCTTCTTCTTGTTGTTCTTCTTCTGCACAGCTAAGCTGGAAGTGGCATTTGCGGCTCGCACTAGTGCACAGTTATCTCAAAGAAAGGGGCCACGGTGTTTCTGTATCTCTATTATGTTGGTGCGGCTTCGGAACTTTTAAGTATCTCGATATATCTCGAAAACTACGCTTCTGATCAAAAAATATCATAGAACATAAATTGTAGGAAACATAATTCTCTACAAAAAACGTCTCTTAACATTTTGCCATAGCTCGCTTCGTTTCCGAGATATTTGCAGATTCAGCTCAAAGGAACTGGCCTGACGGACATATTTCGAGATATTTCTTCTTCTTGTTGTTCTTCCTCTGCACAGCTAAGCTGGAAGTGGCATTTGCAGCTCGCAATAGTGCAGAGTTATCTCAAAGAAAGGGGCCACGGTGTTTCTGTATCTCTATTATGTTGGTGGGGCTTCGGAACTTTTAAATATCTTGATATATCTCGAGAACTACGCATCTGATCAAAAAATACCATAGAACATAAAAAGTAGGAAACTTAATTCTCTACAAAAAAGGTCGCTTAACATTTTGCCATAGCTCGCTTCGTTTCCGAGATATTTGCATATTTATCTCAAGGGAAGGGGCCTGACGGACATATTTCGAGATATTTCTTCTTCTTGTTGTTCTTCTTCTGCACAGCTAAACTGGAAGTGGCATTTCCAGCTCGCAATAGTGCAGAGTTATCTCAAAGAAAGGAGCCACGGTGTTTCTGTATCTCTATTATGTTGGTGCGGCTTCGGAACTTTTAAATATCTTGATATATCTCGAGAACTACGCATCTGATCAAAAAATATCATAGAACATAAAATGTAGGAAACTTAATTCTCTACAAAAAAGGTCTCTTAACATTTTGCCATAGCTCGCTTCGTTTCCGAGATTTTTGCAGATTTATTTCAAGGGAAGGGGCCTGACGGACATATTTCGAGATATTTCTTCTTCTCGTTGTTCTTCTTCTGCACAGCTAAGCTGTAAGTGGCATTTGCGGCTCGCGCTAGTGCAGAGTTATCTCAAAGAAAGGGGCCACGGTGTTTCTGTATCTCTATTATGTTGGTGCGGCTTCGGAACTTTTAAATATCTTGATATATCTCGAGAACTACGCATCTGATCAAAAAATATCATACAACATAAAAAGTAGGAAACTTAATTCTCTACAAAAAAGGTCTCTTAACATTTTGCCATAGCTCGCTTCGATTCCGAGATATTTGCAGATTTATCTCAAGGGAAGGGGCCTCACGGACATATTTCGAGATATTTCTTCTTCTCGTTGTTCTTCTTCTGCACAGCTAAGCTGTAAGTGGCATTTGCGGCTCGCGCTAGTGCAGAGTTATCTCAAAGAAAGGGGCCACGGTGTTTCTGTATCTCTATTATGATGGTGCGGCTTCGGAACTTTTAAATATCTTGATATATCTCGAGAACTACGCATCTGATCAAAAAATATCATAGAACATAAAAAGTAAGAAACTTAATTCTCTACAAAAAAGATCTCTTAACATTTTGCCATAGCTCGCTTCGTTTCCGAGATATTTGCAGATATATCTCAAGGGAAGGGGCCTGACGGACATATTTCGAGATATTTCTTCTTCTTGTTGTTCTTCTTCTGCACAGCTAAGCTGGAAGTGGCATTTGCAGCTCGCAGTAGTGCAGAGTTATCTCAAAGAAAGGAGCCACGGTGTTTCTGTATCTCTATTATGTTGGTGCGGCTTCGGAACTTTTAAATATCTCGATATATCTCGAAAACTACGCTTCTGATCAAAAAATATCATAGAACATAAATTGTAGGAAACATAATTCACTACAAAAAACGTCTCTTAACATTTTGCCATAGCTCGCTTCGTTTCCGAGATATTTGCAGATTCAGCTCAAAGGAACGGGCCTGACGGACATATATCGAGATATTTCTTCTTCTTGTTGTTCTTCTTCTGCACAGCTAAGCTGGAAGTGGCATTTGCAGCTCGCAATAGTGCAGTGTTATCGCAAAGAAAGGGGCCACGGTGTTTCTGTATCTCTATTATGTTGGTGCGGCTTCGGAACTTTTAAATATCTTGATATATCTCGAGAACTACGCATCTGATCAAAAAATATCATAGAACATAAAAAGTAGGAAACTTAATTCTCTACAAAAAAGGTCTCTTAACATTTTGCCATAGCTCGCTTTGTCTCCGAGATATTTGCAGATTTATCTCAAGGGAAGGGGCCTGACGGACATATTTCGAGATATTTCTTCTTCTTGTTGTTCTTCTTCTGCACAGCTAAGCTGGACGTGGCATTTGCAGCTCGCAATAGTGCAGAGTTATCTCAAAGAAAGGGGCCACGGTGTTCCTGTATCTCTATTATGTTGGTGCGGCTTCGGAACTTTTAAATATCTTAATATATCTCGAGAACTACGCATCTGATCAAAAAATATCATAGAACATAAAAAGTAGGAAACTTAATTCTCTACAAAAAAGGTCTCTTAACATTTTGCCATAGCTCGCTTCGTTTCCGAGATATTTGCAGATTTATCTCAAGGGAAGGGGCCTAACGGACATATTTCGAGATATTTCTTCTTCTTGTTGTTCTTCTTCTGCACAGCTAAGCTGGAAGTGGCATTTGCAGCTCGCAATAGTGCAGAGATATCTCAAAGAAAGGGGCCACGGTGTTTCTGTATCTCTATTATGTTGGTGCGGCTTCGGAACTTTTAAATATCTTGATATATCTCGAGAACTACGCATCTGATCAAAAAATATCATAGAACATAAAAAGTAGGAAACTTAATTCTCTACAAAAAAGGTCTCTTAACATTTTGCCATAGCTCGCTTTGTCTCCGAGATATTTGCAGATTTATCTCAAGGGAAGGGGCCTGACGGACATATTTCGAGATATTTCTTCTTCTTGTTGTTCTTCTTCTGCACAGCTAAGCTGGACGTGGCATTTGCAGCTCGCAATAGTGCAGAGTTATCTCAAAGAAAGGGGCCACGGTGTTCCTGTATCTCTATTATGTTGGTGCGGCTTCGGAACTTTTAAATATCTTAATATATCTCGAGAACTACGCATCTGATCAAAAAATATCATAGAACATAAAAAGTAGGAAACTTAATTCTCTACAAAAAAGGTCTCTTAACATTTTGCCATAGCTCGCTTCGTTTCCGAGATATTTGCAGATTTATTTCAAGGGAAGGGGCCTGACGGACATATTTCGAGATATTTCTTCTTCTCGTTGTTCTTCTTCTGCACAGCTAAGCTGTAAGTGGCATTTGCGGCTCGCGCTAGTGCAGAGTTATCTCAAAGAAAGGGGCCACGGTGTTTCTGTATCTCTATTATGTTGGTGCGGCTTCGGAACTTTTAAATATCTTGATATATCTCGAGAACTACGCATCTGATCAAAAAATATCATAGAACATAAAAAGTAGGAAACTTAATTCTCTACAAAAAAGGTCTCTTAACATTTTGCCATAGCTCGCATCGATTCCGAGATATTTGCAGATTTATCTCAAGGGAAGGGGCCTCACGGACATATTTCGAGATATTTCTTCTTCTCGTTGTTCTTCTTCTGCACAGCTAAGCTGTAAGTGGCATTTGCGGCTCGCGCTAGTGCAGAGTTATCTCAAAGAAAGGGGCCACGGTGTTTCTGTATCTCTATTATGTTGGTGCGGCTTCGGAACTTTTAAATATCTCGATATATCTCGAAAACTACGCTTCTGATCAAAAAATATCATAGAACATAAATTGTAGGAAACATAATTCACTACAAAAAACGTCTCTTAACATTTTGCCATAGCTCGCTTCGTTTCCGAGATATTTGCAGATTCAGCTCAAAGGAACGGGCCTGACGGACATATATCGAGATATTTCTTCTTCTTGTTGTTCTTCTTCTGCACAGCTAAGCTGGAAGTGGCATTTGCAGCTCGCAATAGTGCAGTGTTATCGCAAAGAAAGGGGCCACGGTGTTTCTGTATCTCTATTATGTTGGTGCGGCTTCGGAACTTTTAAATATCTTGATATATCTCGAGAACTACGCATCTGATCAAAAAATATCATAGAACATAAAAAGTAGGAAACTTAATTCTCTACAAAAAAGGTCTCTTAACATTTTGCCATAGCTCGCTTTGTCTCCGAGATATTTGCAGATTTATCTCAAGGGAAGGGGCCTAACGGACATATTTCGAGATATTTCTTCTTCTTGTTGTTCTTCTTCTGCACAGCTAAGCTGGAAGTGGCATTTGCGGCTCGCACTAGTGCACAGTTATCTCAAAGAAAGGGGCCACGGTGTTTCTGTATCTCTATTATGTTGGTGCGGCTTCGGAACTTTTAAGTATCTCGATATATCTCGAGAACTACGCATCTGATCAAAAAATATCATAGAACATAAAAAGTAGGAAACTTAATTCTCTACAAAAAAGGTCTCTTAACATTTTGCCATAGCTCGCTTTGTCTCCGAGATATTTGCAGATTTATCTCAAGGGAAGGGGCCTGACGGACATATTTCGAGATATTTCTTCTTCTTGTTGTTCTTCTTCTGCACAGCTAAGCTGGACGTGGCATTTGCAGCTCGCAATAGTGCAGAGTTATCTCAAAGAAAGGGGCCACGGTGTTCCTGTATCTCTATTATGTTGGTGCGGCTTCGGAACTTTTAAATATCTTAATATATCTCGAGAACTACGCATCTGATCAAAAAATATCATAGAACATAAAAAGTAGGAAACTTAATTCTCTACAAAAAAGGTCTCTTAACATTTTGCCATAGCTCGCTTCGTTTCCGAGATATTTGCAGATTTATCTCAAGGGAAGGGGCCTGACGGACATATTTCGAGATATTTCTTCTTCTTGTTGTTCTTCTTCTGCACAGCTAAGCTGGAAGTGGCATTTGCGGCTCGCACTAGTGCACAGTTATCTCAAAGAAAGGGGCCACGGTGTTTCTGTATCTCTATTATGTTGGTGCGGCTTCGGAACTTTTAAGTATCTCGATATATCTCGAAAACTACGCTTCTGATCAAAAAATATCATAGAACATAAATTGTAGGAAACATAATTCTCTACAAAAAACGTCTCTTAACATTTTGCCATAGCTCGCTTCGTTTCCGAGATATTTGCAGATTCAGCTCAAAGGAACTGGCCTGGCGGACATATTTCGAGATATTTCTTCTTCTTGTTGTTCTTCCTCTGCACAGCTAAGCTGGAAGTGGCATTTGCAGCTCGCAATAGTGCAGAGTTATCTCAAAGAAAGGGGCCACGGTGTTTCTGTATCTCTATTATGTTGGTGGGGCTTCGGAACTTTTAAATATCTTGATATATCTCGAGAACTACGCATCTGATCAAAAAATACCATAGAACATAAAAAGTAGGAAACTTAATTCTCTACAAAAAACGTCTCTTAACATTTTGCAATAGCTCGCTTCGTTTCCGAGATATTTGCAGATTTATCTCAAGGGAAGGGGCCTGACGGACATATTTCGAGATATTTCTTCTTCTCGTTGTTCTTCTTCTGCACAGCTAAGCTGTAAGCGGCATTTGCGGCTCGCGCTAGTGCAGAGTTATCTCAAAGAAAGGGGCCACGGTGTTTCTGTATCTCTATTATGTTGGTGCGGCTTCGGAACTTTTAAATATCTTGATATATCTGGAGAACTACGCATCTGATCAAAAAATATCATAGAACATAAAAAGTAGGAAACTTAATTCTCTACAAAAAAGATCTCTTAACATTTTGCCATAGCTCGCTTCGTTTCCGAGATATTTGCAGATTTATCTCAAGGGAAGGGGCCTGACGGACATATTTCGAGATACTTCTTCTTCTTGTTGTTCTTCTTCTGCACAGCTAAACTGGAAGTGGCATTTCCAGCTCGCAATAGTGCAGAGTTATCTCAAAGAAAGGAGCCACGGTGTTTCTGTATCTCTATTATGTTGGTGCGGCTTCGGAACTTTTAAATATCTTGATATATCTCGAGAACTACGCATCTGATCAAAAAATATCATAGAACATAAAATGTAGGAAACTTAATTCTCTACAAAAAAGGTCTCTTAACATTTTGCCATAGCTCGCTTCGTTTCCGAGATTTTTGCAGATTTATTTCAAGGGAAGGGGCCTGACGGACATATTTCGAGATATTTCTTCTTCTCGTTGTTCTTCTTCTGCACAGCTAAGCTGTAAGTGGCATTTGCGGCTCGCGCTAGTGCAGAGTTATCTCAAAGAAAGGGGCCACGGTGTTTCTGTATCTCTATTATGTTGGTGCGGCTTCGGAACTTTTAAATATCTTGATATATCTCGAGAACTACGCATCTGATCAAAAAATATCATAGAACATAAAAAGTAGGAAACTTAATTCTCTACAAAAAAGGTCTCTTAACATTTTGCCATAGCTCGCTTCGATTCCGAGATATTTGCAGATTTATCTCAAGGGAAGGGGCCTCACGGACATATTTCGAGATATTTCTTCTTCTCGTTGTTCTTCTTCTGCACAGCTAAGCTGTAAGTGGCATTTGCGGCTCGCGCTAGTGCAGAGTTATCTCAAAGAAAGGGGCCACGGTGTTTCTGTATCTCTATTATGATGGTGCGGCTTCGGAACTTTTAAATATCTTGATATATCTCGAGAACTACGCATCTGATCAAAAAATATCATAGAACATAAAAAGTAAGAAACTTAATTCTCTACAAAAAAGATCTCTTAACATTTTGCCATAGCTCGCTTCGTTTCCGAGATATTTGCAGATTTATCTCAAGGGAAGGGGCCTGACGGACATATTTCGAGATATTTCTTCTTCTTGTTGTTCTTCTTCTGCACAGCTAAGCTGGAAGTGGCATTTGCAGCTCGCAGTAGTGCAGAGTTATCTCAAAGAAAGGAGCCACGGTGTTTCTGTATCTCTATTATGTTGGTGCGGCTTCGGAACTTTTAAATATCTCGATATATCTCGAAAACTACGCTTCTGATCAAAAAATATCATAGAACATAAATTGTAGGAAACATAATTCACTACAAAAAACGTCTCTTAACATTTTGCCATAGCTCGCTTCGTTTCCGAGATATTTGCAGATTCAGCTCAAAGGAACGGGCCTGACGGACATATATCGAGATATTTCTTCTTCTTGTTGTTCTTCTTCTGCACAGCTAAGCTGGAAGTGGCATTTGCAGCTCGCAATAGTGCAGTGTTATCGCAAAGAAAGGGGCCACGGTGTTTCTGTATCTCTATTATGTTGGTGCGGCTTCGGAACTTTTAAATATCTTGATATATCTCGAGAACTACGCATCTGATCAAAAAATATCATAGAACATAAAAAGTAGGAAACTTAATTCTCTACAAAAAAGGTCTCTTAACATTTTGCCATAGCTCGCTTTGTCTCCGAGATATTTGCAGATTTATCTCAAGGGAAGGGGCCTAACGGACATATTTCGAGATATTTCTTCTTCTTGTTGTTCTTCTTCTGCACAGCTAAGCTGGAAGTGGCATTTGCAGCTCGCAATAGTGCAGAGATATCTCAAAGAAAGGGGCCACGGTGTTTCTGTATCTCTATTATGTTGGTGCGGCTTCGGAACTTTTAAATATCTTGATATATCTCGAGAACTACGCGTCTGATCAAAAAATATCATAGAACATAAAAAGTAGGAAACATAATTCTGTACAAAAAAGGTCTCTTAACATTTTGCCATAGCTCGCTTCGTTTCCGAGATATTTGCAGATTTATCTCAAGGGAAGGGGCCTGACGGACATATTTCGAGATATTTCTTCTTCTTGTTGTTCTTCTTCTGCACAGCTAAGCTGGAAGTGGCATTTGCGGCTCGCACTAGTGCACAGTTATCTCAAAGAAAGGGGCCACGGTGTTTCTGTATCTCTATTATGTTGGTGCGGCTTCGGAACTTTTAAGTATCTCGATATATCTCGAAAACTACGCTTCTGATCAAAAAATATCATAGAACATAAATTGTAGGAAACATAATTCTCTACAAAAAACGTCTCTTAACATTTTGCCATAGCTCGCTTCGTTTCCGAGATATTTGCAGATTCAGCTCAAAGGAACTGGCCTGGCGGACATATTTCGAGATATTTCTTCTTCTTGTTGTTCTTCCTCTGCACAGCTAAGCTGGAAGTGGCATTTGCAGCTCGCAATAGTGCAGAGTTATCTCAAAGAAAGGGGCCACGGTGTTTCTGTATCTCTATTATGTTGGTGGGGCTTCGGAACTTTTAAATATCTTGATATATCTCGAGAACTACGCATCTGATCAAAAAATACCATAGAACATAAAAAGTAGGAAACTTAATTCTCTACAAAAAAGGTCGCTTAACATTTTGCCATAGCTCGCTTCGTTTCCGAGATATTTGCATATTTATCTCAAGGGAAGGGGCCTGACGGACATATTTCGAGATATTTCTTCTTCTTGTTGTTCTTCTTCTGCACAGCTAAACTGGAAGTGGCATTTCCAGCTCGCAATAATGCAGAGTTATCTCAAAGAAAGGAGCCACGGTGTTTCTGTATCTCTATTATGTTGGTGCGGCTTCGGAACTTTTAAATATCTTGATATATCTCGAGAACTACGCATCTGATCAAAAAATATCATAGAACATAAAATGTAGGAAACTTAATTCTCTACAAAAAAGGTCTCTTAACATTTTGCCATAGCTCGCTTCGTTTCCGAGATATTTGCAGATTTATCTCAAGGGAAGGGGCCTGACGGACATATTTCGAGATATTTCTTCTTCTCGTTGTTCTTCTTCTGCACAGCTAAGCTGTAAGTGGCATTTGCGGCTCGCGCTAGTGCAGAGTTATCTCAAAGAAAGGGGCCACGGTGTTTCTGTATCTCTATTATGTTGGTGCGGCTTCGGAACTTTTAAATATCTTGATATATCTCGAGAACTACGCATCTGATCAAAAAATATCATAGAACATAAAAAGTAGGAAACTTAATTCTCTACAAAAAACGTCTCTTAACATTTTGCCATAGCTCTCTTCGTTTCCGAGATATTTGCAGATTTATCTCAAGGGAAGGGGCCTGACGGACATATTTCGAGATACTTCTTCTTCTTGTTGTTCTTCTTCTGCACAGCTAAGCTGTACGTGGCATTTGCAGCTCGCAATAGTGCAGAGTTATCTCAAAGAAAGGGGCCACGGTGTTTCTGTATCTCTATTATGTTGGTGCGGCTTCGGAACTTTTAAATATCTTAATATATCTCGAGAACTACGCATCTGATCAAAAAATATCATAGAACATAAAAAGTAGGAAACTTAATTCTCTACAAAAAAGGTCTCTTAACATTTTGCCGTAGCTCGCTTCGTTTCCGAGATATTTGCAGATATATCTCAAGGGCAGGGGCCTGACGGACATATTTCGAGATATTTCTTCTTCTTGTTGTTCTTCTTCTGCACAGCTAAGCTGGAAGTGGCATTTGCAGCTCGCAATAGTGCAGAGATATCTCAAAGAAAGGGGCCACGGTGTTTCTGTATCTCTATTATGTTGGTGCGGCTTCGGAACTTTTAAATATCTTGATATATCTCGAGAACTACGCGTCTGATCAAAAAATATCATAGAACATAAAAAGTAGGAAACATAATTCTGTACAAAAAAGGTCTCTTAACATTTTGCCATAGCTCGCTTCGTTTCCGAGATATTTGCAGATTTATCTCAAGGGAAGGGGCCTGACGGACATATTTCGAGATATTTCTTCTTCTTGTTGTTCTTCTTCTGCACAGCTAAGCTGGAAGTGGCATTTGCGGCTCGCACTAGTGCACAGTTATCTCAAAGAAAGGGGCCACGGTGTTTCTGTATCTCTATTATGTTGGTGCGGCTTCGGAACTTTTAAGTATCTCGATATATCTCGAAAACTACGCTTCTGATCAAAAAATATCATAGAACATAAATTGTAGGAAACATAATTCTCTACAAAAAACGTCTCTTAACATTTTGCCATAGCTCGCTTCGTTTCCGAGATATTTGCAGATTCAGCTCAAAGGAACTGGCCTGGCGGACATATTTCGAGATATTTCTTCTTCTTGTTGTTCTTCCTCTGCACAGCTAAGCTGGAAGTGGCATTTGCAGCTCGCAATAGTGCAGAGTTATCTCAAAGAAAGGGGCCACGGTGTTTCTGTATCTCTATTATGTTGGTGGGGCTTCGGAACTTTTAAATATCTTGATATATCTCGAGAACTACGCATCTGATCAAAAAATACCATAGAACATAAAAAGTAGGAAACTTAATTCTCTACAAAAAAGGTCGCTTAACATTTTGCCATAGCTCGCTTCGTTTCCGAGATATTTGCATATTTATCTCAAGGGAAGGGGCCTGACGGACATATTTCGAGATATTTCTTCTTCTTGTTGTTCTTCTTCTGCACAGCTAAACTGGAAGTGGCATTTCCAGCTCGCAATAATGCAGAGTTATCTCAAAGAAAGGAGCCACGGTGTTTCTGTATCTCTATTATGTTGGTGCGGCTTCGGAACTTTTAAATATCTTGATATATCTCGAGAACTACGCATCTGATCAAAAAATATCATAGAACATAAAATGTAGGAAACTTAATTCTCTACAAAAAAGGTCTCTTAACATTTTGCCATAGCTCTCTTCGTTTCCGAGATATTTGCAGATTTATCTCAAGGGAAGGGGCCTGACGGACATATTTCGAGATACTTCTTCTTCTTGTTGTTCTTCTTCTGCACAGCTAAGCTGTACGTGGCATTTGCAGCTCGCAATAGTGCAGAGTTATCTCAAAGAAAGGGGCCACGGTGTTTCTGTATCTCTATTATGTTGGTGCGGCTTCGGAACTTTTAAATATCTTAATATATCTCGAGAACTACGCATCTGATCAAAAAATATCATAGAACATAAAAAGTAGGAAACTTAATTCTCTACAAAAAAGGTCTCTTAACATTTTGCCGTAGCTCGCTTCGTTTCCGAGATATTTGCAGATATATCTCAAGGGCAGGGGCCTGACGGACATATTTCGAGATATTTCTTCTTCTTGTTGTTCTTCTTCTGCACAGCTAAGCTGGAAGTGGCATTTGCAGCTCGCAATAGTGCAGAGATATCTCAAAGAAAGGGGCCACGGTGTTTCTGTATCTCTATTATGTTGGTGCGGCTTCGGAACTTTTAAATATCTTGATATATCTCGAGAACTACGCGTCTGATCAAAAAATATCATAGAACATAAAAAGTAGGAAACATAATTCTGTACAAAAAAGGTCTCTTAACATTTTGCCATAGCTCGCTTCGTTTCCGAGATATTTGCAGATTTATCTCAAGGGAAGGGGCCTGACGGACATATTTCGAGATATTTCTTCTTCTTGTTGTTCTTCTTCTGCACAGCTAAGCTGGAAGTGGCATTTGCGGCTCGCACTAGTGCACAGTTATCTCAAAGAAAGGGGCCACGGTGTTTCTGTATCTCTATTATGTTGGTGCGGCTTCGGAACTTTTAAGTATCTCGATATATCTCGAGAACTACGCATCTGATCAAAAAATATCATAGAACATAAAATGTAGGAAACTTAATTCTCTACAAAAAAGGTCTCTTAACATTTTGCCATAGCTCGCTTCGTTTCCGAGATTTTTGCAGATTTATTTCAAGGGAAGGGGCCTGACGGACATATTTCGAGATATTTCTTCTTCTCGTTGTTCTTCTTCTGCACAGCTAAGCTGTAAGTGGCATTTGCGGCTCGCGCTAGTGCAGAGTTATCTCAAAGAAAGGGGCCACGGTGTTTCTGTATCTCTATTATGTTGGTGCGGCTTCGGAACTTTTAAATATCTTGATATATCTCGAGAACTACGCATCTGATCAAAAAATATCATAGAACATAAAAAGTAGGAAACTTAATTCTCTACAAAAAAGGTCTCTTAACATTTTGCCATAGCTCGCTTCGATTCCGAGATATTTGCAGATTTATCTCAAGGGAAGGGGCCTCACGGACATATTTCGAGATATTTCTTCTTCTCGTTGTTCTTCTTCTGCACAGCTAAGCTGTAAGTGGCATTTGCGGCTCGCGCTAGTGCAGAGTTATCTCAAAGAAAGGGGCCACGGTGTTTCTGTATCTCTATTATGATGGTGCGGCTTCGGAACTTTTAAATATCTTGATATATCTCGAGAACTACGCATCTGATCAAAAAATATCATAGAACATAAAAAGTAAGAAACTTAATTCTCTACAAAAAAGATCTCTTAACATTTTGCCATAGCTCGCTTCGTTTCCGAGATATTTGCAGATTTATCTCAAGGGAAGGGGCCTGACGGACATATTTCGAGATATTTCTTCTTCTTGTTGTTCTTCTTCTGCACAGCTAAGCTGGAAGTGGCATTTGCAGCTCGCAGTAGTGCAGAGTTATCTCAAAGAAAGGAGCCACGGTGTTTCTGTATCTCTATTATGTTGGTGCGGCTTCGGAACTTTTAAATATCTCGATATATCTCGAAAACTACGCTTCTGATCAAAAAATATCATAGAACATAAATTGTAGGAAACATAATTCACTACAAAAAACGTCTCTTAACATTTTGCCATAGCTCGCTTCGTTTCCGAGATATTTGCAGATTCAGCTCAAAGGAACGGGCCTGACGGACATATATCGAGATATTTCTTCTTCTTGTTGTTCTTCTTCTGCACAGCTAAGCTGGAAGTGGCATTTGCAGCTCGCAATAGTGCAGTGTTATCGCAAAGAAAGGGGCCACGGTGTTTCTGTATCTCTATTATGTTGGTGCGGCTTCGGAACTTTTAAATATCTTGATATATCTCGAGAACTACGCATCTGATCAAAAAATATCATAGAACATAAAAAGTAGGAAACTTAATTCTCTACAAAAAAGGTCTCTTAACATTTTGCCATAGCTCGCTTTGTCTCCGAGATATTTGCAGATTTATCTCAAGGGAAGGGGCCTAACGGACATATTTCGAGATATTTCTTCTTCTTGTTGTTCTTCTTCTGCACAGCTAAGCTGGAAGTGGCATTTGCAGCTCGCAATAGTGCAGAGATATCTCAAAGAAAGGGGCCACGGTGTTTCTGTATCTCTATTATGTTGGTGCGGCTTCGGAACTTTTAAATATCTTGATATATCTCGAGAACTACGCGTCTGATCAAAAAATATCATAGAACATAAAAAGTAGGAAACATAATTCTGTACAAAAAAGGTCTCTTAACATTTTGCCATAGCTCGCTTCGTTTCCGAGATATTTGCAGATTTATCTCAAGGGAAGGGGCCTGACGGACATATTTCGAGATATTTCTTCTTCTTGTTGTTCTTCTTCTGCACAGCTAAGCTGGAAGTGGCATTTGCGGCTCGCACTAGTGCACAGTTATCTCAAAGAAAGGGGCCACGGTGTTTCTGTATCTCTATTATGTTGGTGCGGCTTCGGAACTTTTAAGTATCTCGATATATCTCGAAAACTACGCTTCTGATCAAAAAATATCATAGAACATAAATTGTAGGAAACATAATTCTCTACAAAAAACGTCTCTTAACATTTTGCCATAGCTCGCTTCGTTTCCGAGATATTTGCAGATTCAGCTCAAAGGAACTGGCCTGGCGGACATATTTCGAGATATTTCTTCTTCTTGTTGTTCTTCCTCTGCACAGCTAAGCTGGAAGTGGCATTTGCAGCTCGCAATAGTGCAGAGTTATCTCAAAGAAAGGGGCCACGGTGTTTCTGTATCTCTATTATGTTGGTGGGGCTTCGGAACTTTTAAATATCTTGATATATCTCGAGAACTACGCATCTGATCAAAAAATACCATAGAACATAAAAAGTAGGAAACTTAATTCTCTACAAAAAAGGTCGCTTAACATTTTGCCATAGCTCGCTTCGTTTCCGAGATATTTGCATATTTATCTCAAGGGAAGGGGCCTGACGGACATATTTCGAGATATTTCTTCTTCTTGTTGTTCTTCTTCTGCACAGCTAAACTGGAAGTGGCATTTCCAGCTCGCAATAATGCAGAGTTATCTCAAAGAAAGGAGCCACGGTGTTTCTGTATCTCTATTATGTTGGTGCGGCTTCGGAACTTTTAAATATCTTGATATATCTCGAGAACTACGCATCTGATCAAAAAATATCATAGAACATAAAATGTAGGAAACTTAATTCTCTACAAAAAAGGTCTCTTAACATTTTGCCATAGCTCGCTTCGTTTCCGAGATATTTGCAGATTTATCTCAAGGGAAGGGGCCTGACGGACATATTTCGAGATATTTCTTCTTCTCGTTGTTCTTCTTCTGCACAGCTAAGCTGTAAGTGGCATTTGCGGCTCGCGCTAGTGCAGAGTTATCTCAAAGAAAGGGGCCACGGTGTTTCTGTATCTCTATTATGTTGGTGCGGCTTCGGAACTTTTAAATATCTTGATATATCTCGAGAACTACGCATCTGATCAAAAAATATCATAGAACATAAAAAGTAGGAAACTTAATTCTCTACAAAAAACGTCTCTTAACATTTTGCCATAGCTCTCTTCGTTTCCGAGATATTTGCAGATTTATCTCAAGGGAAGGGGCCTGACGGACATATTTCGAGATACTTCTTCTTCTTGTTGTTCTTCTTCTGCACAGCTAAGCTGTACGTGGCATTTGCAGCTCGCAATAGTGCAGAGTTATCTCAAAGAAAGGGGCCACGGTGTTTCTGTATCTCTATTATGTTGGTGCGGCTTCGGAACTTTTAAATATCTTAATATATCTCGAGAACTACGCATCTGATCAAAAAATATCATAGAACATAAAAAGTAGGAAACTTAATTCTCTACAAAAAAGGTCTCTTAACATTTTGCCGTAGCTCGCTTCGTTTCCGAGATATTTGCAGATATATCTCAAGGGCAGGGGCCTGACGGACATATTTCGAGATATTTCTTCTTCTTGTTGTTCTTCTTCTGCACAGCTAAGCTGGAAGTGGCATTTGCAGCTCGCAATAGTGCAGAGATATCTCAAAGAAAGGGGCCACGGTGTTTCTGTATCTCTATTATGTTGGTGCGGCTTCGGAACTTTTAAATATCTTGATATATCTCGAGAACTACGCGTCTGATCAAAAAATATCATAGAACATAAAAAGTAGGAAACATAATTCTGTACAAAAAAGGTCTCTTAACATTTTGCCATAGCTCGCTTCGTTTCCGAGATATTTGCAGATTTATCTCAAGGGAAGGGGCCTGACGGACATATTTCGAGATATTTCTTCTTCTTGTTGTTCTTCTTCTGCACAGCTAAGCTGGAAGTGGCATTTGCGGCTCGCACTAGTGCACAGTTATCTCAAAGAAAGGGGCCACGGTGTTTCTGTATCTCTATTATGTTGGTGCGGCTTCGGAACTTTTAAGTATCTCGATATATCTCGAAAACTACGCTTCTGATCAAAAAATATCATAGAACATAAATTGTAGGAAACATAATTCTCTACAAAAAACGTCTCTTAACATTTTGCCATAGCTCGCTTCGTTTCCGAGATATTTGCAGATTCAGCTCAAAGGAACTGGCCTGGCGGACATATTTCGAGATATTTCTTCTTCTTGTTGTTCTTCCTCTGCACAGCTAAGCTGGAAGTGGCATTTGCAGCTCGCAATAGTGCAGAGTTATCTCAAAGAAAGGGGCCACGGTGTTTCTGTATCTCTATTATGTTGGTGGGGCTTCGGAACTTTTAAATATCTTGATATATCTCGAGAACTACGCATCTGATCAAAAAATACCATAGAACATAAAAAGTAGGAAACTTAATTCTCTACAAAAAAGGTCGCTTAACATTTTGCCATAGCTCGCTTCGTTTCCGAGATATTTGCATATTTATCTCAAGGGAAGGGGCCTGACGGACATATTTCGAGATATTTCTTCTTCTTGTTGTTCTTCTTCTGCACAGCTAAACTGGAAGTGGCATTTCCAGCTCGCAATAATGCAGAGTTATCTCAAAGAAAGGAGCCACGGTGTTTCTGTATCTCTATTATGTTGGTGCGGCTTCGGAACTTTTAAATATCTTGATATATCTCGAGAACTACGCATCTGATCAAAAAATATCATAGAACATAAAATGTAGGAAACTTAATTCTCTACAAAAAAGGTCTCTTAACATTTTGCCATAGCTCTCTTCGTTTCCGAGATATTTGCAGATTTATCTCAAGGGAAGGGGCCTGACGGACATATTTCGAGATACTTCTTCTTCTTGTTGTTCTTCTTCTGCACAGCTAAGCTGTACGTGGCATTTGCAGCTCGCAATAGTGCAGAGTTATCTCAAAGAAAGGGGCCACGGTGTTTCTGTATCTCTATTATGTTGGTGCGGCTTCGGAACTTTTAAATATCTTAATATATCTCGAGAACTACGCATCTGATCAAAAAATATCATAGAACATAAAAAGTAGGAAACTTAATTCTCTACAAAAAAGGTCTCTTAACATTTTGCCGTAGCTCGCTTCGTTTCCGAGATATTTGCAGATATATCTCAAGGGCAGGGGCCTGACGGACATATTTCGAGATATTTCTTCTTCTTGTTGTTCTTCTTCTGCACAGCTAAGCTGGAAGTGGCATTTGCAGCTCGCAATAGTGCAGAGATATCTCAAAGAAAGGGGCCACGGTGTTTCTGTATCTCTATTATGTTGGTGCGGCTTCGGAACTTTTAAATATCTTGATATATCTCGAGAACTACGCGTCTGATCAAAAAATATCATAGAACATAAAAAGTAGGAAACATAATTCTGTACAAAAAAGGTCTCTTAACATTTTGCCATAGCTCGCTTCGTTTCCGAGATATTTGCAGATTTATCTCAAGGGAAGGGGCCTGACGGACATATTTCGAGATATTTCTTCTTCTTGTTGTTCTTCTTCTGCACAGCTAAGCTGGAAGTGGCATTTGCGGCTCGCACTAGTGCACAGTTATCTCAAAGAAAGGGGCCACGGTGTTTCTGTATCTCTATTATGTTGGTGCGGCTTCGGAACTTTTAAGTATCTCGATATATCTCGAGAACTACGCATCTGATCAAAAAATATCATAGAACATAAAATGTAGGAAACTTAATTCTCTACAAAAAAGGTCTCTTAACATTTTGCCATAGCTCGCTTCGTTTCCGAGATTTTTGCAGATTTATTTCAAGGGAAGGGGCCTGACGGACATATTTCGAGATATTTCTTCTTCTCGTTGTTCTTCTTCTGCACAGCTAAGCTGTAAGTGGCATTTGCGGCTCGCGCTAGTGCAGAGTTATCTCAAAGAAAGGGGCCACGGTGTTTCTGTATCTCTATTATGTTGGTGCGGCTTCGGAACTTTTAAATATCTTGATATATCTCGAGAACTACGCATCTGATCAAAAAATATCATAGAACATAAAAAGTAGGAAACTTAATTCTCTACAAAAAAGGTCTCTTAACATTTTGCCATAGCTCGCTTCGATTCCGAGATATTTGCAGATTTATCTCAAGGGAAGGGGCCTCACGGACATATTTCGAGATATTTCTTCTTCTCGTTGTTCTTCTTCTGCACAGCTAAGCTGTAAGTGGCATTTGCGGCTCGCGCTAGTGCAGAGTTATCTCAAAGAAAGGGGCCACGGTGTTTCTGTATCTCTATTATGATGGTGCGGCTTCGGAACTTTTAAATATCTTGATATATCTCGAGAACTACGCATCTGATCAAAAAATATCATAGAACATAAAAAGTAAGAAACTTAATTCTCTACAAAAAAGATCTCTTAACATTTTGCCATAGCTCGCTTCGTTTCCGAGATATTTGCAGATTTATCTCAAGGGAAGGGGCCTGACGGACATATTTCGAGATATTTCTTCTTCTTGTTGTTCTTCTTCTGCACAGCTAAGCTGGAAGTGGCATTTGCAGCTCGCAGTAGTGCAGAGTTATCTCAAAGAAAGGAGCCACGGTGTTTCTGTATCTCTATTATGTTGGTGCGGCTTCGGAACTTTTAAATATCTCGATATATCTCGAAAACTACGCTTCTGATCAAAAAATATCATAGAACATAAATTGTAGGAAACATAATTCACTACAAAAAACGTCTCTTAACATTTTGCCATAGCTCGCTTCGTTTCCGAGATATTTGCAGATTCAGCTCAAAGGAACGGGCCTGACGGACATATATCGAGATATTTCTTCTTCTTGTTGTTCTTCTTCTGCACAGCTAAGCTGGAAGTGGCATTTGCAGCTCGCAATAGTGCAGTGTTATCGCAAAGAAAGGGGCCACGGTGTTTCTGTATCTCTATTATGTTGGTGCGGCTTCGGAACTTTTAAATATCTTGATATATCTCGAGAACTACGCATCTGATCAAAAAATATCATAGAACATAAAAAGTAGGAAACTTAATTCTCTACAAAAAAGGTCTCTTAACATTTTGCCATAGCTCGCTTTGTCTCCGAGATATTTGCAGATTTATCTCAAGGGAAGGGGCCTAACGGACATATTTCGAGATATTTCTTCTTCTTGTTGTTCTTCTTCTGCACAGCTAAGCTGGAAGTGGCATTTGCAGCTCGCAATAGTGCAGAGATATCTCAAAGAAAGGGGCCACGGTGTTTCTGTATCTCTATTATGTTGGTGCGGCTTCGGAACTTTTAAATATCTTGATATATCTCGAGAACTACGCGTCTGATCAAAAAATATCATAGAACATAAAAAGTAGGAAACATAATTCTGTACAAAAAAGGTCTCTTAACATTTTGCCATAGCTCGCTTCGTTTCCGAGATATTTGCAGATTTATCTCAAGGGAAGGGGCCTGACGGACATATTTCGAGATATTTCTTCTTCTTGTTGTTCTTCTTCTGCACAGCTAAGCTGGAAGTGGCATTTGCGGCTCGCACTAGTGCACAGTTATCTCAAAGAAAGGGGCCACGGTGTTTCTGTATCTCTATTATGTTGGTGCGGCTTCGGAACTTTTAAGTATCTCGATATATCTCGAAAACTACGCTTCTGATCAAAAAATATCATAGAACATAAATTGTAGGAAACATAATTCTCTACAAAAAACGTCTCTTAACATTTTGCCATAGCTCGCTTCGTTTCCGAGATATTTGCAGATTCAGCTCAAAGGAACTGGCCTGGCGGACATATTTCGAGATATTTCTTCTTCTTGTTGTTCTTCCTCTGCACAGCTAAGCTGGAAGTGGCATTTGCAGCTCGCAATAGTGCAGAGTTATCTCAAAGAAAGGGGCCACGGTGTTTCTGTATCTCTATTATGTTGGTGCGGCTTCGGAACTTTTAAATATCTTAATATATCTCGAGAACTACGCATCTGATCAAAAAATATCATAGAACATAAAAAGTAGGAAACTTAATTCTCTACAAAAAAGGTCTCTTAACATTTTGCCGTAGCTCGCTTCGTTTCCGAGATATTTGCAGATATATCTCAAGGGCAGGGGCCTGACGGACATATTTCGAGATATTTCTTCTTCTTGTTGTTCTTCTTCTGCACAGCTAAGCTGGAAGTGGCATTTGCAGCTCGCAATAGTGCAGAGATATCTCAAAGAAAGGGGCCACGGTGTTTCTGTATCTCTATTATGTTGGTGCGGCTTCGGAACTTTTAAATATCTTGATATATCTCGAGAACTACGCGTCTGATCAAAAAATATCATAGAACATAAAAAGTAGGAAACATAATTCTGTACAAAAAAGGTCTCTTAACATTTTGCCATAGCTCGCTTCGTTTCCGAGATATTTGCAGATTTATCTCAAGGGAAGGGGCCTGACGGACATATTTCGAGATATTTCTTCTTCTTGTTGTTCTTCTTCTGCACAGCTAAGCTGGAAGTGGCATTTGCGGCTCGCACTAGTGCACAGTTATCTCAAAGAAAGGGGCCACGGTGTTTCTGTATCTCTATTATGTTGGTGCGGCTTCGGAACTTTTAAGTATCTCGATATATCTCGAAAACTACGCTTCTGATCAAAAAATATCATAGAACATAAATTGTAGGAAACATAATTCTCTACAAAAAACGTCTCTTAACATTTTGCCATAGCTCGCTTCGTTTCCGAGATATTTGCAGATTCAGCTCAAAGGAACTGGCCTGGCGGACATATTTCGAGATATTTCTTCTTCTTGTTGTTCTTCCTCTGCACAGCTAAGCTGGAAGTGGCATTTGCAGCTCGCAATAGTGCAGAGTTATCTCAAAGAAAGGGGCCACGGTGTTTCTGTATCTCTACTATGTTGGTGGGGCTTCGGAACTTTTAAATATCTTGATATATCTCGAGAACTACGCATCTGATCAAAAAATACCATAGAACATAAAAAGTAGGAAACTTAATTCTCTACAAAAAAGGTCGCTTAACATTTTGCCATAGCTCGCTTCGTTTCCGAGGTATTTGCATATTTATCTCAAGGGAAGGGGCCTGACGGACATATTTCGAGATATTTCTTCTTCTTGTTGTTCTTCTTCTGCACAGCTAAACTGGAAGTGGCATTTCCAGCTCGCAATAATGCAGAGTTATCTCAAAGAAAGGAGCCACGGTGTTTCTGTATCTCTATTATGTTGGTGCGGCTTCGGAACTTTTAAATATCTTGATATATCTCGAGAACTACGCATCTGATCAAAAAATATCATAGAACATAAAATGTAGGAAACTTAATTCTCTACAAAAAAGGTCTCTTAACATTTTGCCATAGCTCTCTTCGTTTCCGAGATATTTGCAGATTTATCTCAAGGGAAGGGGCCTGACGGACATATTTCGAGATACTTCTTCTTCTTGTTGTTCTTCTTCTGCACAGCTAAGCTGTACGTGGCATTTGCAGCTCGCAATAGTGCAGAGTTATCTCAAAGAAAGGGGCCACGGTGTTTCTGTATCTCTATTATGTTGGTGCGGCTTCGGAACTTTTAAATATCTTAATATATCTCGAGAACTACGCATCTGATCAAAAAATATCATAGAACATAAAAAGTAGGAAACTTAATTCTCTACAAAAAAGGTCTCTTAACATTTTGCCGTAGCTCGCTTCGTTTCCGAGATATTTGCAGATATATCTCAAGGGCAGGGGCCTGACGGACATATTTCGAGATATTTCTTCTTCTTGTTGTTCTTCTTCTGCACAGCTAAGCTGGAAGTGGCATTTGCAGCTCGCAATAGTGCAGAGATATCTCAAAGAAAGGGGCCACGGTGTTTCTGTATCTCTATTATGTTGGTGCGGCTTCGGAACTTTTAAATATCTTGATATATCTCGAGAACTACGCGTCTGATCAAAAAATATCATAGAACATAAAAAGTAGGAAACATAATTCTGTACAAAAAAGGTCTCTTAACATTTTGCCATAGCTCGCTTCGTTTCCGAGATATTTGCAGATTTATCTCAAGGGAAGGGGCCTGACGGACATATTTCGAGATATTTCTTCTTCTTGTTGTTCTTCTTCTGCACAGCTAAGCTGGAAGTGGCATTTGCGGCTCGCACTAGTGCACAGTTATCTCAAAGAAAGGGGCCACGGTGTTTCTGTATCTCTATTATGTTGGTGCGGCTTCGGAACTTTTAAGTATCTCGATATATCTCGAAAACTACGCTTCTGATCAAAAAATATCATAGAACATAAATTGTAGGAAACATAATTCTCTACAAAAAACGTCTCTTAACATTTTGCCATAGCTCGCTTCGTTTCCGAGATATTTGCAGATTCAGCTCAAAGGAACTGGCCTGGCGGACATATTTCGAGATATTTCTTCTTCTTGTTGTTCTTCCTCTGCACAGCTAAGCTGGAAGTGGCATTTGCAGCTCGCAATAGTGCAGAGTTATCTCAAAGAAAGGGGCCACGGTGTTTCTGTATCTCTATTATGTTGGTGGGGCTTCGGAACTTTTAAATATCTTGATATATCTCGAGAACTACGCATCTGATCAAAAAATACCATAGAACATAAAAAGTAGGAAACTTAATTCTCTACAAAAAAGGTCGCTTAACATTTTGCCATAGCTCGCTTCGTTTCCGAGATATTTGCATATTTATCTCAAGGGAAGGGGCCTGACGGACATATTTCGAGATATTTCTTCTTCTTGTTGTTCTTCTTCTGCACAGCTAAACTGGAAGTGGCATTTCCAGCTCGCAATAATGCAGAGTTATCTCAAAGAAAGGAGCCACGGTGTTTCTGTATCTCTATTATGTTGGTGCGGCTTCGGAACTTTTAAATATCTTGATATATCTCGAGAACTACGCATCTGATCAAAAAATATCATAGAACATAAAATGTAGGAAACTTAATTCTCTACAAAAAAGGTCGCTTAACATTTTGCCATAGCTCTCTTCGTTTCCGAGATATTTGCAGATTTATCTCAAGGGAAGGGGCCTGACGGACATATTTCGAGATACTTCTTCTTCTTGTTGTTCTTCTTCTGCACAGCTAAGCTGTACGTGGCATTTGCAGCTCGCAATAGTGCAGAGTTATCTCAAAGAAAGGGGCCACGGTGTTTCTGTATCTCTATTATGTTGGTGCGGCTTCGGAACTTTTAAATATCTTAATATATCTCGAGAACTACGCATCTGATCAAAAAATATCATAGAACATAAAAAGTAGGAAACTTAATTCTCTACAAAAAAGGTCTCTTAACATTTTGCCGTAGCTCGCTTCGTTTCCGAGATATTTGCAGATATATCTCAAGGGCAGGGGCCTGACGGACATATTTCGAGATATTTCTTCTTCTTGTTGTTCTTCTTCTGCACAGCTAAGCTGGAAGTGGCATTTGCAGCTCGCAATAGTGCAGAGATATCTCAAAGAAAGGGGCCACGGTGTTTCTGTATCTCTATTATGTTGGTGCGGCTTCGGAACTTTTAAATATCTTGATATATCTCGAGAACTACGCGTCTGATCAAAAAATATCATAGAACATAAAAAGTAGGAAACATAATTCTGTACAAAAAAGGTCTCTTAACATTTTGCCATAGCTCGCTTCGTTTCCGAGATATTTGCAGATTTATCTCAAGGGAAGGGGCCTGACGGACATATTTCGAGATATTTCTTCTTCTTGTTGTTCTTCTTCTGCACAGCTAAGCTGGAAGTGGCATTTGCGGCTCGCACTAGTGCACAGTTATCTCAAAGAAAGGGGCCACGGTGTTTCTGTATCT
Organism: Osmia lignaria lignaria; assembly: GCF_051020975.1. Classification (NCBI taxonomy): domain Eukaryota; kingdom Metazoa; phylum Arthropoda; class Insecta; order Hymenoptera; family Megachilidae; genus Osmia; species Osmia lignaria. The sequence continues at coordinate 23,858,184 of NW_027478160.1, read as the reverse complement.
CTATTATGTTGGTGCGGCTTCGGAACTTTTAAGTATCTCGATATATCTCGAAAACTACGCTTCTGATCAAAAAATATCATAGAACATAAATTGTAGGAAACATAATTCTCTACAAAAAACGTCTCTTAACATTTTGCCATAGCTCGCTTCGTTTCCGAGATATTTGCAGATTCAGCTCAAAGGAACTGGCCTGGCGGACATATTTCGAGATATTTCTTCTTCTTGTTGTTCTTCCTCTGCACAGCTAAGCTGGAAGTGGCATTTGCAGCTCGCAATAGTGCAGAGTTATCTCAAAGAAAGGGGCCACGGTGTTTCTGTATCTCTATTATGTTGGTGGGGCTTCGGAACTTTTAAATATCTTGATATATCTCGAGAACTACGCATCTGATCAAAAAATACCATAGAACATAAAAAGTAGGAAACTTAATTCTCTACAAAAAAGGTCGCTTAACATTTTGCCATAGCTCGCTTCGTTTCCGAGATATTTGCATATTTATCTCAAGGGAAGGGGCCTGACGGACATATTTCGAGATATTTCTTCTTCTTGTTGTTCTTCTTCTGCACAGCTAAACTGGAAGTGGCATTTCCAGCTCGCAATAATGCAGAGTTATCTCAAAGAAAGGAGCCACGGTGTTTCTGTATCTCTATTATGTTGGTGCGGCTTCGGAACTTTTAAATATCTTGATATATCTCGAGAACTACGCATCTGATCAAAAAATATCATAGAACATAAAATGTAGGAAACTTAATTCTCTACAAAAAAGGTCTCTTAACATTTTGCCATAGCTCGCTTCGTTTCCGAGATATTTGCAGATTTATCTCAAGGGAAGGGGCCTGACGGACATATTTCGAGATATTTCTTCTTCTCGTTGTTCTTCTTCTGCACAGCTAAGCTGTAAGTGGCATTTGCGGCTCGCGCTAGTGCAGAGTTATCTCAAAGAAAGGGGCCACGGTGTTTCTGTATCTCTATTATGTTGGTGCGGCTTCGGAACTTTTAAATATCTTGATATATCTCGAGAACTACGCGTCTGATCAAAAAATATCATAGAACATAAAAAGTAGGAAACATAATTCTGTACAAAAAAGGTCTCTTAACATTTTGCCATAGCTCGCTTCGTTTCCGAGATATTTGCAGATTTATCTCAAGGGAAGGGGCCTGACGGACATATTTCGAGATATTTCTTCTTCTTGTTGTTCTTCTTCTGCACAGCTAAGCTGGAAGTGGCATTTGCGGCTCGCACTAGTGCACAGTTATCTCAAAGAAAGGGGCCACGGTGTTTCTGTATCTCTATTATGTTGGTGCGGCTTCGGAACTTTTAAGTATCTCGATATATCTCGAGAACTACGCATCTGATCAAAAAATATCATAGAACATAAAATGTAGGAAACTTAATTCTCTACAAAAAAGGTCTCTTAACATTTTGCCATAGCTCGCTTCGTTTCCGAGATATTTGCAGATTTATCTCAAGGGAAGGGGCCTGACGGACACATGTCGAGATATTTCTTCTTCTCGTTGTTCTTCTTCTGCACAGCTAAGCTGTAAGTGGCATTTGCGACTCGCGCTAGTGCAGAGTTATCTCAAAGAAAGGGGCCACGGTGTTTCTGTATCTCTATTATGTTGGTGCGGCTTCGGAACTTTTAAATATCTTGATATATCTCGAGAACTACGCATCTGATCAAAAAAGATCATAGAACATAAAAAGTAGGAAACTTAATTCTCTACAAAAAAGATCTCTTAACATTTTGCCATAGCTCGCTTCGTTTCCGAGATATTTGCAGATTTATCTCAAGGGAAGGGGCCTGACGGACATATTTCGAGATACTTCTTCTTCTTGTTGTTCTTCTTCTGCACAGCTAAGCTGGAAGTGGCATTTGCAGCTCGCAATAGTGCAGAGTTATCTCAAAGAAACGGGCCACGGTGTTTCTGTATCTCTATTATGTTGGTGCGGCTTCGGAACTTTTAAATATCTTAATATATCTCGAGAACTACGCATCTGATCAAAAAATATCATAGAACATAAAAAGTAGGAAACTTAATTCTCTACAAAAAAGGTCTCTTAACATTTTGCCATAGCTCGCTTCGATTCCGAGATATTTGCAGATTTATCTCAAGGGAAGGGGCCTCACGGACATATTTCGAGATATTTCTTCTTCTTGTTGTTCTTCTTCTGCACAGCTAAGCTGGAAGTGGCATTTGCAGCTCGCAATAGTGCAGAGATATCTCAAAGAGAGGGGCCACGGTGTTTCTGTATCTCTATTATGTTGGTGCGGCTTCGGAACTTTTAAATATCTTGATATATCTCGAGAACTACGCGTCTGATCAAAAAATATCATAGAACATAAAAAGTAGGAAACATAATTCTGTACAAAAACGGTCTCTTAACATTTTGCCATAGCTCGCTTCGTTTCCGAGATATTTGCAGATTTATCTCAAGGGAAGGGGCCTGACGGACATATTTCGAGATATTTCTTCTTCTTGTTGTTCTTCTTCTGCACAGCTAAGCTGGAAGTGGCATTTGCGGCTCGCACTAGTGCACAGTTATCTCAAAGAAAGGGGCCACGGTGTTTCTGTATCTCTATTATGTTGGTGCGGCTTCGAAACTTTTAAGTATCTCGATATATCTCGAAAACTACGCTTCTGATCAAAAAATATCATAGAACATAAATTGTAGGAAACATAATTGTCTACAAAAAACGTCTCTTAACATTTTGCCATAGCTCGCTTCGTTTCCGAGATATTTGCAGATGCAGCTCAAAGGAACTGGCCTGACGGACATATTTCGAGATATTTCTTCTTCTTGTTGTTCTTCCTCTGCACAGCTAAGCTGGAAGTGGCATTTGCAGCTCGCAATAGTGCAGAGTTATCTCAAAGAAAGGGGCCACGGTGTTTCTGTATCTCTATTATGTTGGTGGGGCTTCGGAACTTTTAAATATCTTGATATATCTCGAGAACTACGCATCTGATCAAAAAATATCATAGAACATAAAAAGTAGGAAACTTAATTCTCTACAAAAAAGGTCGCTTAACATTTTGCCATAGCTCGCTTCGTTTCCGAGATATTTGCATATTTATCTCAAGGGAACGGGCCTGACGGACATATTTCGAGATATTTCTTCTTCTTGTTGTTCTTCTTCTGCACAGCTAAGCTGGAAGTGGCATTTGCGGCTCGCACTAGTGCAGAGTTATCTCAAAGAAAGGGGCCACGGTGTTTCTGTATCTCTATTATGTTGGTGCGGCTTCGGAACTTTTAAATATCTCGATATATCTCGAAAACTACGCTTCTGATCAAAAAATATCATAGAACATAAATTGTAGGAAACATAATTCTCTACAAAAAAGGTCTCTTAACATTTTGCCATAGATCGCTTCGTTTCCGAGATATTTGCAGATATATCTCAAGGGCAGGGGCCTGACGGACATATTTCGAGATATTTCTTCTTCTTGTTGTTCTTCTTCTGCACAGCTAAACTGGAAGTGGCATTTCCAGCTCGCAATCGTGCAGAGTTATCTCAAAGAAAGGGGCCACGGTGTTTCTGTATCCCTATTATGTTGGTGCGGCTTCGGAACTTTTAAATATCTCGATATATCTCGAAAACTACGCTTCTGATCAAAAAATATCATAGAACATAAATTGTAGGAAACACTGTTCTCTACAAAAAACGTCTCTTAACATTTTGCCATAGCTCGCTTCGTTTCCGAGATATTTGCAGATTTATCTCAAGGGAAGTGGCCTGACGGACATATTTCGAGATATTTCTTCTTCTTGTTGTTCTTCTTCTGCACAGCTAAGCTGGAAGTGGCATTTGCGGCTCGCTCTAGTGCAGAGTTATCTCAAAGAAAGGGGCCACGGTGTTTCTGTATCTCTATTATGTTGGTGCGGCTTCGGAACTTTTAAATATCTTGATATATCTCGAGAACTACGCATCTGATCAAAAAATATCATAGAACGTAAAAAGTAGGAAACTTAGTTCTCTACAAAAAAGGTCTCTTAACATTTTGCCATAGCTCTCTTCGTTTCCGAGATATTTGCAGATTTATCTCAAGGGAAGGGGCCTGACGGACATATTTCGAGATACTTCTTCTTCTTGTTGTTCTTCTTCTGCACACCTAAGCTGGAAGTGGCATTTGCAGCTCGCAATAGTGCAGAGTTATCTCAAAGAAAGGGGCCACGGTGTTTCTGTATCTCTATTATGTTGGTGCGGCTTCGGAACTTTTAAATATCTTGATATATCTCGAGAACTACGCGCCTGATCAAAAAATATCATAGAACATAAAAAGTAGGAAACATAATTCTGTACAAAAAAGGTCTCTTAACATTTTGCCATAGCTCGCTTCGTTTCCGAGATATTTGCAGATTTATCTCAAGGGAAGGGGCCTAACGGACATATTTCGAGATATTTCTTCTTCTTGTTGTTCTTCTTCTGCACAGCTAAGCTGGAAGTGGCATTTGCGGCTCGCACTAGTGCAGAGTTATCTCAATGAAAGGGGCCACGGTATTTCTGTATCTCTATTATGTTGGTGCGGTTTCGGAACTTTTAAATATCTTGATATATCTCGAGAACTACGCATCTGATCAAAAAATATCATAGAACATAAAAAGTAGGAAACTTAATTCTCTACAAATAAGGTCTCTTAACATTTTGCCATAGCTCGCTTCGTTTCCGAGATATTTGCAGATTTATCTCAAGGGAAGGGGCCTCACGGACATATTTCGAGATATTTCTTCTTCTTGTTGTTCTTCTTCTGCACAGCTAAGCTGGAAGTGGCATTTGCAGCTCGCAATAGTGCAGAGATATCTCAAAGAAAGGGGCCACGGTGTTTCTGTATCTCTATTATGTTGGTGCGGCTTCGGAACTTTTAAATATCTTGATATATCTCGAGAACTACGCGTCTGATCAAAAAATATCATAGAACATAAAAAGTAGGAAATATAATTCTGTACAAAAAAGGTCTCTTAACATTTTGCCATAGCTCGCTTCGTTTCCGAGATATTTGCAGATTTATCTCAAGGGAAGGGGCCTGACGGACATATTTCGAGATATTTCTTCTTCTTGTTGCTCTTCTTCTGCACAGCTAAGCTGGAAGTGGCATTTGCGGCTCGCACTAGTGCACAGTTATCTCAAAGAAAGGGGCCACGGTGTTTCTGTATCTCTATTATGTTGGTGCGGCTTGGGAACTTTGAAGTATCTCGATATATCTCGAAAACTACGCTTCTGATCAAAAAATATCATAGAACATAAATTGTAGGAAACATAATTCTCTACAAAAAACGTCTCTTAACATTTTGCCATAGCTCGCTTCGTTTCCGAGATATTTGCAGATTCAGCTCAAAGGAACTGGCCTGACGGACATATTTCGAGATATTTCTTCTTCTTGTTGTTCTTCCTCTGCACAGCTAAGCTGGAAGTGGCATTTGCAGCTCGCAATAGTGCAGAGTTATCTCAAAGAAAGGGGCCACGGTGTTTCTGTATCTCTATTATGTTGGTGGGGCTTCGGAACTTTTAAATATCTTGATATATCTCGAGAACTACGCATCTGATCAAAAAATACCATAGAACATAAAAAGTAGGAAACTTAATTCTCTACAAAAAAGGTCGCTTAACATTTTGCCATAGCTCGCTTCGTTTCCGAGATATTTGCATATTTATCTCAAGGGAAGGGGCCTGACGGACATATTTCGAGATATTTCTTCTTCTTGTTGTTCTTCTTCTGCACAGCTAAACTGGAAGTGGCATTTCCAGCTCGCAATAGTGCAGAGTTATCTCAAAGAAAGGAGCCACGGTGTTTCTGTATCTCTATTATGTTGGTGCGGCTTCGGAACTTTTAAATATCTTGATATATCTCGAGAACTACGCATCTGATCAAAAAATATCATAGACCATAAAAAGTAGGAAACTTAATTCTCTACAAAAAAGGTTTCTTAACATTTTGCCATAGCTCGCTTCGATTCCGAGATATCTGCAGATTTATCTCAAGGGAAGGGGCCTGACGGACATATTTCGAGACTCTTCTTCTTCTTGTTGTTCTTCTTCTGCACAGCTAAGCTGGAAGTGGCATTTGCAGCTCGCAATAGTGCAGAGTTATCTCAAAGAAACGGGCCACGGTGTTTCTGTATCTCTATTATGTTGGTGCGGCTTCGGAACTTTTAAATATCTTAATATATCTCGAGAACTACGCATCTGATCAAAAAATATCATAGAACATAAAAAGTAGGAAACTTAATTCTCTACAAAAAAGGTCTCTTAACATTTTGCCATAGCTCGCTTCGATTCCGAGATATTTGCAGATTTATCTCAAGGGAAGGGGCCTCACGGACATATTTCGAGATATTTCTTCTTCTTGTTGTTCTTCTTCTGCACAGCTAAGCTGGAAGTGGCATTTGCAGCTCGCAATAGTGCAGAGATATCTCAAAGAAAGGGGCCACGGTGTTTCTGTATCTCTATTATGTTGGTGCGGCTTCGGAACTTTTAAATATCTTGATATATCTCGAGAACTACGCGTCTGATCAAAAAATATCATAGAACATAAAAAGTAGGAAACATAATTCTGTACAAAAAAGGTCTCTTAACATTTTGCCATAGCTCGCTTCGTTTCCGAGATATTTGCAGATTTATCTCAAGGGAAGGGGCCTGACGGACATATTTCGAGATATTTCTTCTTCTTGTTGTTCTTCTTCTGCACAGCTAAGCTGGAAGTGGCATTTGCGGCTCGCACTAGTGCACAGTTATCTCAAAGAAAGGGGCCACGGTGTTTCTGTATCTCTATTATGTTGGTGCGGCTTCGGAACTTTTAAGTATCTCGATATATCTCGAACACTACGCTTCTGATCAAAAAATATCATAGAACATAAATTGTAGGAAACATAATTCTGTACAAAAAACGTCTCTTAACATTTTGCCATAGCTCGCTTCGTTTCCGAGATATTTGCAGATTCAGCTCAAAGGAACTGGCCTGACGGACATATTTCGAGATATTTCTTCTTCTTGTTGTTCTTCCTCTGCACAGGTAAGCTGGAAGTGGCATTTGCAGCTCGCAATAGTGCAGAGTTATCTCAAAGAAAGGGGCCACGGTGTTTCTGTATCTCTATTATGTTGGTGGGGCTTCGGAACTTTTAAATATCTTGATATATCTCGAGAACTACGCATCTGATCAAAAAATATCATAGAACATAAAATGTAGGAAACATAATTCTGTACAAAAAAGGTCTCTTAACATTTTGCCATAGCTCGCTTCGTTTCCGAGATATTTGCAGATTTATCTCAAGGGAAGGGGCCTGACGGACATATTTCGAGATATTTCTTCTTCTTGTTGTTCTTCTTCTGCACAGCTATGCTGGAAGTGGCATTTGCGGCTCGCACTAGTGCACAGTTATCTCAAAGAAAGGGGCCACGGTGTTTCTGTATCTCTATTATGTTGGTGCGGCTTCGGAACTTTTAAGTATCTCGATATATCTCGAGAACTACGCATCTGATCAAAAAATATCATAGAACATAAAATGTAGGAAACTTAATTCTCTACAAAAAAGGTCTCTTAACATTTTGCCATAGCTCGCTTCGTTTCCGAGATATTTGCAGATTTATCTCAAGGGAAGGGGCCTGACGGACATATTTCGAGATACTTCTTCTTCTTGTTGTTCTTCTTCTGCACAGCTAAGCTGGAAGTGGCATTTGCAGCTCGCAATAGTGCAGAGTTATCTCAAAGAAACGGGCCACGGTGTTTCTGTATCTCTATTATGTTGGTGCGGCTTCGGAACTTTTAAATATCTTGATATATCTCGAGAACTACGCATCTGATCAAAAAATATCATAGAACATAAAAAGTAGGAAACTTAATTCTCTACAAAAAAGGTCTCTTAACATTTTGCCATAGCTCGCTTCGATTCCGAGATATTTGCAGATTTATCTCAAGGGAAGGGGCCTCACGGACATATTTCGAGATATTTCTTCTTCTTGTTGTTCTTCTTCTGCACAGCTAAGCTGGAAGTGGCATTTGCAGCTCGCAATAGTGCAGAGATATCTCAAAGAAAGGGGCCACGGTGTTTCTGTATCTCTATTATGTTGGTGCGGCTTCGGAACTTTTAAATATCTTGATATATCTCGAGAACTACGCGTCTGATCAAAAAATATCATAGAACATAAAAAGTAGGAAACATAATTCTGTACAAAAAAGGTCTCTTAACATTTTGCCATAGCTCGCTTCGTTTCCGAGATATTTGCAGATTTATCTCAAGGGAAGGGGCCTGACGGACATATTTCGAGATATTTCTTCTTCTTGTTGTTCTTCTTCTGCACAGCTAAGCTGGAAGTGGCATTTGCGGCTCGCACTAGTGCACAGTTATCTCAAAGAAAGGGGCCACGGTGTTTCTGTATCTCTATTATGTTGGTGCGGCTTCGGAACTTTTAAGTATCTCGATATATCTCGAACACTACGCTTCTGATCAAAAAATATCATAGAACATAAATTGTAGGAAACATAATTCTGTACAAAAAACGTCTCTTAACATTTTGCCATAGCTCGCTTCGTTTCCGAGATATTTGCAGATTCAGCTCAAAGGAACTGGCCTGACGGACATATTTCGAGATATTTCTTCTTCTTGTTGTTCTTCCTCTGCACAGGTAAGCTGGAAGTGGCATTTGCAGCTCGCAATAGTGCAGAGTTATCTCAAAGAAAGGGGCCACGGTGTTTCTGTATCTCTATTATGTTGGTGGGGCTTCGGAACTTTTAAATATCTTGATATATCTCGAGAACTACGCATCTGATCAAAAAATATCATAGAACATAAAATGTAGGAAACATAATTCTGTACAAAAAAGGTCTCTTAACATTTTGCCATAGCTCGCTTCGTTTCCGAGATATTTGCAGATTTATCTCAAGGGAAGGGGCCTGACGGACATATTTCGAGATATTTCTTCTTCTTGTTGTTCTTCTTCTGCACAGCTATGCTGGAAGTGGCATTTGCGGCTCGCACTAGTGCACAGTTATCTCAAAGAAAGGGGCCACGGTGTTTCTGTATCTCTATTATGTTGGTGCGGCTTCGGAACTTTTAAGTATCTCGATATATCTCGAGAACTACGCATCTGATCAAAAAATATCATAGAACATAAAATGTAGGAAACTTAATTCTCTACAAAAAAGGTCTCTTAACATTTTGCCATAGCTCGCTTCGTTTCCGAGATATTTGCAGATTTATCTCAAGGGAAGGGGCCTGACGGACATATTTCGAGATACTTCTTCTTCTTGTTGTTCTTCTTCTGCACAGCTAAGCTGGAAGTGGCATTTGCAGCTCGCAATAGTGCAGAGTTATCTCAAAGAAACGGGCCACGGTGTTTCTGTATCTCTATTATGTTGGTGCGGCTTCGGAACTTTTAAATATCTTGATATATCTCGAGAACTACGCATCTGATCAAAAAATATCATAGAACATAAAATGTAGGAAACTTAATTCTCTACAAAAATGGTCTCTTAACATTTTGCCATAGCTCGCTTCGTTTCCGAGATATTTGCAGATTTATCTCAAGGGAAGGGGCCTGACGGACATATTTCGAGATATTTCTTCTTCTCGTTGTTCTTCTTCTGCACAGCTAAGCTGTAAGCGGCATTTGCGGCTCGCGCTAGTGCAGAGTTATCTCAAAGAAAGGGGCCACGGTGTTTCTGTATCTCTATTATGTTGGTGCGGCTTCGGAACTTTTAAATATCTTGATATATCTGGAGAACTACGCATCTGATCAAAAAATATCATAGAACATAAAAAGTAGGAAACTTAATTCTCTACAAAAAAGATCTCTTAACATTTTGCCATAGCTCGCTTCGTTTCCGAGATATTTGCAGATTTATCTCAAGGGAAGGGGCCTGACGGACATATTTCGAGATACTTCTTCTTCTTGTTGTTCTTCTTCTGCACAGCTAAGCTGCAAGTGGCATTTGCAGCTCGCAATAGTGCAGAGTTATCTCAAAGAAACGGGCCACGGTGTTTCTGTATCTCTATTATGTTGGTGCGGCTTCGGAACTTTTAAATATCTTAATATATCTCGAGAACTACGCATCTGATCAAAAAATATCATAGAACATAAAAAGTAGGAAACTTAATTCTCTACAAAAAAGGTCTCTTAACATTTTGCCATAGCTCGCATCGATTCCGAGATATTTGCAGATTTATCTCAAGGGAAGGGGCCTCACGGACATATTTCGAGATATTTCTTCTTCTTGTTGTTCTTCTTCTGCACAGCTAAGCTGGAAGTGGCATTTGCAGCTCGCAATAGTGCAGAGATATCTCAAAGAAAGGGGCCACGGTGTTTCTGTATCTCTATTATGTTGGTGCGGCTTCGGAACTTTTAAATATCTTGATATATCTCGAGAACTACGCGTCTGATCAAAAAATATCATAGAACATAAAAAGTAGGAAACATAATTCTGTACAAAAAAGGTCTCTTAACATTTTGCCATAGCTCGCTTCGTTTCCGAGATATTTGCAGATTTATCTCAAGGGAAGGGGCCTGACGGACATATTTCGAGATATTTCTTCTTCTTGTTGTTCTTCTTCTGCACAGCTAAGCTGGAAGTGGCATTTGCGGCTCGCACTAGTGCACAGTTATCTCAAAGAAAGGGGCCACGGTGTTTCTGTATCTCTATTATGTTGGTGCGGCTTCGGAACTTTTAAGTATCTCGATATATCTCGAAAACTACGCTTCTGATCAAAAAATATCATAGAACATAAATTGTAGGAAACATAATTCTCTACAAAAAACGTCTCTTAACATTTTGCCATAGCTCGCTTCGTTTCCGAGATATTTGCAGATTCAGCTCAAAGGAACTGGCCTGACGGACATATTTCGAGATATTTCTTCTTCTTGTTGTTCTTCCTCTGCACAGCTAAGCTGGAAGTGGCATTTGCAGCTCGCAATAGTGCAGAGTTATCTCAAAGAAAGGGGCCACGGTGTTTCTGTATCTCTATTATGTTGGTGGGGCTTCGGAACTTTTAAATATCTTGATATATCTCGAGAACTACGCATCTGATCAAAAAATACCATAGAACATAAAAAGTAGGAAACTTAATTCTCTACAAAAAAGGTCGCTTAACATTTTGCCATAGCTCGCTTCGTTTCCGAGATATTTGCATATTTATCTCAAGGGAAGGGGCCTGACGGACATATTTCGAGATATTTCTTCTTCTTGTTGTTCTTCTTCTGCACAGCTAAACTGGAAGTGGCATTTCCAGCTCGCAATAGTGCAGAGTTATCTCAAAGAAAGGAGCCACGGTGTTTCTGTATCTCTATTATGTTGGTGCGGCTTCGGAACTTTTAAATATCTTGATATATCTCGAGAACTACGCATCTGATCAAAAAATATCATAGACCATAAAAAGTAGGAAACTTAATTCTCTACAAAAAAGGTTTCTTAACATTTTGCCATAGCTCGCTTCGATTCCGAGATATCTGCAGATTTATCTCAAGGGAAGGGGCCTGACGGACATATTTCGAGATACTTCTTCTTCTTGTTGTTCTTCTTCTGCACAGCTAAGCTGGAAGTGGCATTTGCAGCTCGCAATAGTGCAGAGTTATCTCAAAGAAACGGGCCACGGTGTTTCTGTATCTCTATTATGTTGGTGCGGCTTCGGAACTTTTAAATATCTTAATATATCTCGAGAACTACGCATCTGATCAAAAAATATCATAGAACATAAAAAGTAGGAAACTTAATTCTCTACAAAAAAGGTCTCTTAACATTTTGCCATAGCTCGCTTCGATTCCGAGATATTTGCAGATTTATCTCAAGGGAAGGGGCCTCACGGACATATTTCGAGATATTTCTTCTTCTTGTTGTTCTTCTTCTGCACAGCTAAGCTGGAAGTGGCATTTGCAGCTCGCAATAGTGCAGAGATATCTCAAAGAAAGGGGCCACGGTGTTTCTGTATCTCTATTATGTTGGTGCGGCTTCGGAACTTTTAAATATCTTGATATATCTCGAGAACTACGCGTCTGATCAAAAAATATCATAGAACATAAAAAGTAGGAAACATAATTCTGTACAAAAAAGGTCTCTTAACATTTTGCCATAGCTCGCTTCGTTTCCGAGATATTTGCAGATTTATCTCAAGGGAAGGGGCCTGACGGACATATTTCGAGATATTTCTTCTTCTTGTTGTTCTTCTTCTGCACAGCTAAGCTGGAAGTGGCATTTGCGGCTCGCACTAGTGCACAGTTATCTCAAAGAAAGGGGCCACGGTGTTTCTGTATCTCTATTATGTTGGTGCGGCTTCGGAACTTTTAAGTATCTCGATATATCTCGAACACTACGCTTCTGATCAAAAAATATCATAGAACATAAATTGTAGGAAACATAATTCTGTACAAAAAACGTCTCTTAACATTTTGCCATAGCTCGCTTCGTTTCCGAGATATTTGCAGATTCAGCTCAAAGGAACTGGCCTGACGGACATATTTCGAGATATTTCTTCTTCTTGTTGTTCTTCCTCTGCACAGGTAAGCTGGAAGTGGCATTTGCAGCTCGCAATAGTGCAGAGTTATCTCAAAGAAAGGGGCCACGGTGTTTCTGTATCTCTATTATGTTGGTGGGGCTTCGGAACTTTTAAATATCTTGATATATCTCGAGAACTACGCATCTGATCAAAAAATATCATAGAACATAAAATGTAGGAAACATAATTCTGTACAAAAAAGGTCTCTTAACATTTTGCCATAGCTCGCTTCGTTTCCGAGATATTTGCAGATTTATCTCAAGGGAAGGGGCCTGACGGACATATTTCGAGATATTTCTTCTTCTTGTTGTTCTTCTTCTGCACAGCTATGCTGGAAGTGGCATTTGCGGCTCGCACTAGTGCACAGTTATCTCAAAGAAAGGGGCCACGGTGTTTCTGTATCTCTATTATGTTGGTGCGGCTTCGGAACTTTTAAGTATCTCGATATATCTCGAGAACTACGCATCTGATCAAAAAATATCATAGAACATAAAATGTAGGAAACTTAATTCTCTACAAAAATGGTCTCTTAACATTTTGCCATAGCTCGCTTCGTTTCCGAGATATTTGCAGATTTATCTCAAGGGAAGGGGCCTGACGGACATATTTCGAGATATTTCTTCTTCTCGTTGTTCTTCTTCTGCACAGCTAAGCTGTAAGCGGCATTTGCGGCTCGCGCTAGTGCAGAGTTATCTCAAAGAAAGGGGCCACGGTGTTTCTGTATCTCTATTATGTTGGTGCGGCTTCGGAACTTTTAAATATCTTGATATATCTGGAGAACTACGCATCTGATCAAAAAATATCATAGAACATAAAAAGTAGGAAACTTAATTCTCTACAAAAAAGATCTCTTAACATTTTGCCATAGCTCGCTTCGTTTCCGAGATATTTGCAGATTTATCTCAAGGGAAGGGGCCTGACGGACATATTTCGAGATACTTCTTCTTCTTGTTGTTCTTCTTCTGCACAGCTAAGCTGCAAGTGGCATTTGCAGCTCGCAATAGTGCAGAGTTATCTCAAAGAAACGGGCCACGGTGTTTCTGTATCTCTATTATGTTGGTGCGGCTTCGGAACTTTTAAATATCTTAATATATCTCGAGAACTACGCATCTGATCAAAAAATATCATAGAACATAAAAAGTAGGAAACTTAATTCTCTACAAAAAAGGTCTCTTAACATTTTGCCATAGCTCGCATCGATTCCGAGATATTTGCAGATTTATCTCAAGGGAAGGGGCCTCACGGACATATTTCGAGATATTTCTTCTTCTTGTTGTTCTTCTTCTGCACAGCTAAGCTGGAAGTGGCATTTGCAGCTCGCAATAGTGCAGAGATATCTCAAAGAAAGGGGCCACGGTGTTTCTGTATCTCTATTATGTTGGTGCGGCTTCGGAACTTTTAAATATCTTGATATATCTCGAGAACTACGCGTCTGATCAAAAAATATCATAGAACATAAAAAGTAGGAAACATAATTCTGTACAAAAAAGGTCTCTTAACATTTTGCCATAGCTCGCTTCGTTTCCGAGATATTTGCAGATTTATCTCAAGGGAAGGGGCCTGACGGACATATTTCGAGATATTTCTTCTTCTTGTTGTTCTTCTTCTGCACAGCTAAGCTGGAAGTGGCATTTGCGGCTCGCACTAGTGCACAGTTATCTCAAAGAAAGGGGCCACGGTGTTTCTGTATCTCTATTATGTTGGTGCGGCTTCGGAACTTTTAAGTATCTCGATATATCTCGAAAACTACGCTTCTGATCAAAAAATATCATAGAACATAAATTGTAGGAAACATAATTCTCTACAAAAAACGTCTCTTAACATTTTGCCATAGCTCGCTTCGTTTCCGAGATATTTGCAGATTCAGCTCAAAGGAACTGGCCTGACGGACATATTTCGAGATATTTCTTCTTCTTGTTGTTCTTCCTCTGCACAGCTAAGCTGGAAGTGGCATTTGCAGCTCGCAATAGTGCAGAGTTATCTCAAAGAAAGGGGCCACGGTGTTTCTGTATCTCTATTATGTTGGTGGGGCTTCGGAACTTTTAAATATCTTGATATATCTCGAGAACTACGCATCTGATCAAAAAATACCATAGAACATAAAAAGTAGGAAACTTAATTCTCTACAAAAAAGGTCGCTTAACATTTTGCCATAGCTCGCTTCGTTTCCGAGATATTTGCATATTTATCTCAAGGGAAGGGGCCTGACGGACATATTTCGAGATATTTCTTCTTCTTGTTGTTCTTCTTCTGCACAGCTAAACTGGAAGTGGCATTTCCAGCTCGCAATAGTGCAGAGTTATCTCAAAGAAAGGAGCCACGGTGTTTCTGTATCTCTATTATGTTGGTGCGGCTTCGGAACTTTTAAATATCTTGATATATCTCGAGAACTACGCATCTGATCAAAAAATATCATAGACCATAAAAAGTAGGAAACTTAATTCTCTACAAAAAAGGTTTCTTAACATTTTGCCATAGCTCGCTTCGATTCCGAGATATCTGCAGATTTATCTCAAGGGAAGGGGCCTGACGGACATATTTCGAGATACTTCTTCTTCTTGTTGTTCTTCTTCTGCACAGCTAAGCTGGAAGTGGCATTTGCAGCTCGCAATAGTGCAGAGTTATCTCAAAGAAACGGGCCACGGTGTTTCTGTATCTCTATTATGTTGGTGCGGCTTCGGAACTTTTAAATATCTTAATATATCTCGAGAACTACGCATCTGATCAAAAAATATCATAGAACATAAAAAGTAGGAAACTTAATTCTCTACAAAAAAGGTCTCTTAACATTTTGCCATAGCTCGCTTCGATTCCGAGATATTTGCAGATTTATCTCAAGGGAAGGGGCCTCACGGACATATTTCGAGATATTTCTTCTTCTTGTTGTTCTTCTTCTGCACAGCTAAGCTGGAAGTGGCATTTGCAGCTCGCAATAGTGCAGAGATATCTCAAAGAAAGGGGCCACGGTGTTTCTGTATCTCTATTATGTTGGTGCGGCTTCGGAACTTTTAAATATCTTGATATATCTCGAGAACTACGCGTCTGATCAAAAAATATCATAGAACATAAAAAGTAGGAAACATAATTCTGTACAAAAAAGGTCTCTTAACATTTTGCCATAGCTCGCTTCGTTTCCGAGATATTTGCAGATTTATCTCAAGGGAAGGGGCCTGACGGACATATTTCGAGATATTTCTTCTCCTTGTTGTTCTTCTTCTGCACAGCTAAGCTGGAAGTGGCATTTGCGGCTCGCACTAGTGCACAGTTATCTCAAAGAAAGGGGCCACGGTGTTTCTGTATCTCTATTATGTTGGTGCGGCTTCGGAACTTTTAAGTATCTCGATATATCTCGAAAACTACGCTTCTGATCAAAAAATATCATAGAACATAAATTGTAGGAAACATAATTCTGTACAAAAAACGTCTCTTAACATTTTGCCATAGCTCGCTTCGTTTCCGAGATATTTGCAGATTCAGCTCAAAGGAACTGGCCTGACGGACATATTTCGAGATATTTCTTCTTCTTGTTGTTCTTCCTCTGCACAGCTAAGCTGGAAGTGGCATTTGCAGCTCGCAATAGTGCAGAGTTATCTCAAAGAAAGGGGCCACGGTGTTTCTGTATCTCTATTATGTTGGTGGGGCTTCGGAACTTTTAAATATCTTGATATATCTCGAGAACTACGCATCTGATCAAAAAATATCACAGAACATAAAATGTAGGAAACATAATTCTGTACAAAAAAGGTCTCTTAACATTTTGCCATAGCTCGCTTCGTTTCCGAGATATTTGCAGATTTATCTCAAGGGAAGGGGCCTGACGGACATATTTCGAGATATTTCTTCTTCTTGTTGTTCTTCTTCTGCACAGCTATGCTGGACGTGGCATTTGCGGCTCGCACTAGTGCACAGTTATCTCAAAGAAAGGGGCCACGGTGTTTCTGTATCTCTATTATGTTGGTGCGGCTTCGGAACTTTTAAGTATCTCGATATATCTCGAGAACTACGCATCTGATCAAAAAATATCATAGAACATAAAATGTAGGAAACTTAATTCTCTACAAAAAAGGTCTCTTAACATTTTGCCATAGCTCGCTTCGTTTCCGAGATATTTGCAGATTTATCTCAAGGGAAGGGGCCTGACGGACATATTTCGAGATACTTCTTCTTCTTGTTGTTCTTCTTCTGCACAGCTAAGCTGGAAGTGGCATTTGCAGCTCGCAATAGTGCAGAGTTATCTCAAAGAAACGGGCCACGGTGTTTCTGTATCTCTATTATGTTGGTGCGGCTTCGGAACTTTTAAATATCTTGATATATCTCGAGAACTACGCATCTGATCAAAAAATATCATAGAACATAAAATGTAGGAAACTTAATTCTCTACAAAAATGGTCCCTTAACATTTTGCCATAGCTCGCTTCGTTTCCGAGATATTTGCAGATTTATCTCAAGGGAAGGGGCCTGACGGACATATTTCGAGATATTTCTTCTTCTCGTTGTTCTTCTTCTGCACAGCTAAGCTGTAAGCGGCATTTGCGGCTCGCGCTAGTGCAGAGTTATCTCAAAGAAAGGGGCCACGGTGTTTCTGTATCTCTATTATGTTGGTGCGGCTTCGGAACTTTTAAATATCTTGATATATCTGGAGAACTACGCATCTGATCAAAAAATATCATAGAACATAAAAAGTAGGAAACTTAATTCTCTACAAAAAAGATCTCTTAACATTTTGCCATAGCTCGCTTCGTTTCCGAGATATTTGCAGATTTATCTCAAGGGAAGGGGCCTGACGGACATATTTCGAGATACTTCTTCTTCTTGTTGTTCTTCTTCTGCACAGCTAAGCTGCAAGTGGCATTTGCAGCTCGCAATAGTGCAGAGTTATCTCAAAGAAACGGGCCACGGTGTTTCTGTATCTCTATTATGTTGGTGCGGCTTCGGAACTTTTAAATATCTTAATATATCTCGAGAACTACGCATCTGATCAAAAAATATCATAGAACATAAAAAGTAGGAAACTTAATTCTCTACAAAAAAGGTCTCTTAACATTTTGCCATAGCTCGCATCGATTCCGAGATATTTGCAGATTTATCTCAAGGGAAGGGGCCTCACGGACATATTTCGAGATATTTCTTCTTCTTGTTGTTCTTCTTCTGCACAGCTAAGCTGGAAGTGGCATTTGCAGCTCGCAATAGTGCAGAGATATCTCAAAGAAAGGGGCCACGGTGTTTCTGTATCTCTATTATGTTGGTGCGGCTTCGGAACTTTTAAATATCTTGATATATCTCGAGAACTACGCGTCTGATCAAAAAATATCATAGAACATAAAAAGTAGGAAACATAATTCTGTACAAAAAAGGTCTCTTAACATTTTGCCATAGCTCGCTTCGTTTCCGAGATATTTGCAGATTTATCTCAAGGGAAGGGGCCTGACGGACATATTTCGAGATATTTCTTCTTCTTGTTGTTCTTCTTCTGCACAGCTAAGCTGGAAGTGGCATTTGCGGCTCGCACTAGTGCACAGTTATCTCAAAGAAAGGGGCCACGGTGTTTCTGTATCTCTATTATGTTGGTGCGGCTTCGGAACTTTTAAGTATCTCGATATATCTCGAAAACTACGCTTCTGATCAAAAAATATCATAGAACATAAATTGTAGGAAACATAATTCTCTACAAAAAACGTCTCTTAACATTTTGCCATAGCTCGCTTCGTTTCCGAGATATTTGCAGATTCAGCTCAAAGGAACTGGCCTGACGGACATATTTCGAGATATTTCTTCTTCTTGTTGTTCTTCCTCTGCACAGCTAAGCTGGAAGTGGCATTTGCAGCTCACAATAGTGCAGAGTTATCTCAAAGAAAGGGGCCACGGTGTTTCTGTATCTCTATTATGTTGGTGGGGCTTCGGAACTTTTAAATATCTTGATATATCTCGAGAACTACGCATCTGATCAAAAAATACCATAGAACATAAAAAGTAGGAAACTTAATTCTCTACAAAAAAGGTCGCTTAACATTTTGCCATAGCTCGCTTCGTTTCCGAGATATTTGCATATTTATCTCAAGGGAAGGGGCCTGACGGACATATTTCGAGATATTTCTTCTTCTTGTTGTTCTTCTTCTGCACAGCTAAACTGGAAGTGGCATTTCCAGCTCGCAATAGTGCAGAGTTATCTCAAAGAAAGGAGCCACGGTGTTTCTGTATCTCTATTATGTTGGTGCGGCTTCGGAACTTTTAAATATCTTGATATATCTCGAGAACTACGCATCTGATCAAAAAATATCATAGACCATAAAAAGTGGGAAACTTAATTCTCTACAAAAAAGGTTTCTTAACATTTTGCCATAGCTCGCTTCGATTCCGAGATATCTGCAGATTTATCTCAAGGGAAGGGGCCTGACGGACATATTTCGAGATACTTCTTCTTCTTGTTGTTCTTCTTCTGCACAGCTAAGCTGGAAGTGGCATTTGCAGCTCGCAATAGTGCAGAGTTATCTCAAAGAAACGGGCCACGGTGTTTCTGTATCTCTATTATGTTGGTGCGGCTTCGGAACTTTTAAATATCTTAATATATCTCGAGAACTACGCATCTGATCAAAAAATATCATAGAACATAAAAAGTAGGAAACTTAATTCTCTACAAAAAAGGTCTCTTAACATTTTGCCATAGCTCGCTTCGATTCCGAGATATTTGCAGATTTATCTCAAGGGAAGGGGCCTCACGGACATATTTCGAGATATTTCTTCTTCTTGTTGTTCTTCTTCTGCACAGCTAAGCTGGAAGTGGCATTTGCAGCTCGCAATAGTGCAGAGATATCTCAAAGAAAGGGGCCACGGTGTTTCTGTATCTCTATTATGTTGGTGCGGCTTCGGAACTTTTAAATATCTTGATATATCTCGAGAACTACGCGTCTGATCAAAAAATATCATAGAACATAAAAAGTAGGAAACATAATTCTGTACAAAAAAGGTCTCTTAACATTTTGCCATAGCTCGCTTCGTTTCCGAGATATTTGCAGATTTATCTCAAGGGAAGGGGCCTGACGGACATATTTCGAGATATTTCTTCTTCTTGTTGTTCTTCTTCTGCACAGCTAAGCTGGAAGTGGCATTTGCGGCTCGCACTAGTGCACAGTTATCTCAAAGAAAGGGGCCACGGTGTTTCTGTATCTCTATTATGTTGGTGCGGCTTCGGAACTTTTAAGTATCTCGATATATCTCGAAAACTACGCTTCTGATCAAAAAATATCATAGAACATAAATTGTAGGAAACATAATTCTGTACAAAAAACGTCTCTTAACATTTTGCCATAGCTCGCTTCGTTTCCGAGATATTTGCAGATTCAGCTCAAAGGAACTGGCCTGACGGACATATTTCGAGATATTTCTTCTTCTTGTTGTTCTTCCTCTGCACAGCTAAGCTGGAAGTGGCATTTGCAGCTCGCAATAGTGCAGAGTTATCTCAAAGAAAGGGGCCACGGTGTTTCTGTATCTCTATTATGTTGGTGGGGCTTCGGAACTTTTAAATATCTTGATATATCTCGAGAACTACGCATCTGATCAAAAAATATCATAGAACATAAAATGTAGGAAACATAATTCTGTACAAAAAAGGTCTCTTAACATTTTGCCATAGCTCGCTTCGTTTCCGAGATATTTGCAGATTTATCTCAAGGGAAGGGGCCTGACGGACATATTTCGAGATATTTCTTCTTCTTGTTGTTCTTCTTCTGCACAGCTATGCTGGAAGTGGCATTTGCGGCTCGCACTAGTGCACAGTTATCTCAAAGAAAGGGGCCACGGTGTTTCTGTATCTCTATTATGTTGGTGCGGCTTCGGAACTTTTAAGTATCTCGATATATCTCGAGAACTACGCATCTGATCAAAAAATATCATAGAACATAAAATGTAGGAAACTTAATTCTCTACAAAAAAGGTCTCTTAACATTTTGCCATAGCTCGCTTCGTTTCCGAGATATTTGCAGATTTATCTCAAGGGAAGGGGCCTGACGGACATATTTCGAGATACTTCTTCTTCTTGTTGTTCTTCTTCTGCACAGCTAAGCTGCAAGTGGCATTTGCAGCTCGCAATAGTGCAGAGTTATCTCAAAGAAACGGGCCACGGTGTTTCTGTATCTCTATTATGTTGGTGCGGCTTCGGAACTTTTAAATATCTTAATATATCTCGAGAACTACGCATCTGATCAAAAAATATCATAGAACATAAAAAGTAGGAAACTTAATTCTCTACAAAAAAGGTCTCTTAACATTTTGCCATAGCTCGCATCGATTCCGAGATATTTGCAGATTTATCTCAAGGGAAGGGGCCTCACGGACATATTTCGAGATATTTCTTCTTCTTGTTGTTCTTCTTCTGCACAGCTAAGCTGGAAGTGGCATTTGCAGCTCGCAATAGTGCAGAGATATCTCAAAGAAAGGGGCCACGGTGTTTCTGTATCTCTATTATGTTGGTGCGGCTTCGGAACTTTTAAATATCTTGATATATCTCGAGAACTACGCGTCTGATCAAAAAATATCATAGAACATAAAAAGTAGGAAACATAATTCTGTACAAAAAAGGTCTCTTAACATTTTGCCATAGCTCGCTTCGTTTCCGAGATATTTGCAGATTTATCTCAAGGGAAGGGGCCTGACGGACATATTTCGAGATATTTCTTCTTCTTGTTGTTCTTCTTCTGCACAGCTAAGCTGGAAGTGGCATTTGCGGCTCGCACTAGTGCACAGTTATCTCAAAGAAAGGGGCCACGGTGTTTCTGTATCTCTATTATGTTGGTGCGGCTTCGGAACTTTTAAGTATCTCGATATATCTCGAAAACTACGCTTCTGATCAAAAAATATCATAGAACATAAATTGTAGGAAACATAATTCTCTACAAAAAACGTCTCTTAACATTTTGCCATAGCTCGCTTCGTTTCCGAGATATTTGCAGATTCAGCTCAAAGGAACTGGCCTGACGGACATATTTCGAGATATTTCTTCTTCTTGTTGTTCTTCCTCTGCACAGCTAAGCTGGAAGTGGCATTTGCAGCTCGCAATAGTGCAGAGTTATCTCAAAGAAAGGGGCCACGGTGTTTCTGTATCTCTATTATGTTGGTGGGGCTTCGGAACTTTTAAATATCTTGATATATCTCGAGAACTACGCATCTGATCAAAAAATACCATAGAACATAAAAAGTAGGAAACTTAATTCTCTACAAAAAAGGTCGCTTAACATTTTGCCATAGCTCGCTTCGTTTCCGAGATATTTGCATATTTATCTCAAGGGAAGGGGCCTGACGGACATATTTCGAGATATTTCTTCTTCTTGTTGTTCTTCTTCTGCACAGCTAAACTGGAAGTGGCATTTCCAGCTCGCAATAGTGCAGAGTTATCTCAAAGAAAGGAGCCACGGTGTTTCTGTATCTCTATTATGTTGGTGCGGCTTCGGAACTTTTAAATATCTTGATATATCTCGAGAACTACGCATCTGATCAAAAAATATCATAGACCATAAAAAGTGGGAAACTTAATTCTCTACAAAAAAGGTTTCTTAACATTTTGCCATAGCTCGCTTCGATTCCGAGATATCTGCAGATTTATCTCAAGGGAAGGGGCCTGACGGACATATTTCGAGATACTTCTTCTTCTTGTTGTTCTTCTTCTGCACAGCTAAGCTGGAAGTGGCATTTGCAGCTCGCAATAGTGCAGAGTTATCTCAAAGAAACGGGCCACGGTGTTTCTGTATCTCTATTATGTTGGTGCGGCTTCGGAACTTTTAAATATCTTAATATATCTCGAGAACTACGCATCTGATCAAAAAATATCATAGAACATAAAAAGTAGGAAACTTAATTCTCTACAAAAAAGGGCTCTTAACATTTTGCCATAGCTCGCTTCGATTCCGAGATATTTGCAGATTTATCTCAAGGGAAGGGGCCTCACGGACATATTTCGAGATATTTCTTCTTCTTGTTGTTCTTCTTCTGCACAGCTAAGCTGGAAGTGGCATTTGCAGCTCGCAATAGTGCAGAGATATCTCAAAGAAAGGGGCCACGGTGTTTCTGTATCTCTATTATGTTGGTGCGGCTTCGGAACTTTTAAATATCTTGATATATCTCGAGAACTACGCGTCTGATCAAAAAATATCATAGAACATAAAAAGTAGGAAACATAATTCTGTACAAAAAAGGTCTCTTAACATTTTGCCATAGCTCGCTTCGTTTCCGAGATATTTGCAGATTTATCTCAAGGGAAGGGGCCTGACGGACATATTTCGAGATATTTCTTCTTCTTGTTGTTCTTCTTCTGCACAGCTAAGCTGGAAGTGGCATTTGCGGCTCGCACTAGTGCACAGTTATCTCAAAGAAAGGGGCCACGGTGTTTCTGTATCTCTATTATGTTGGTGCGGCTTCGGAACTTTTAAGTATCTCGATATATCTCGAAAACTACGCTTCTGATCAAAAAATATCATAGAACATAAATTGTAGGAAACATAATTCTGTACAAAAAACGTCTCTTAACATTTTGCCATAGCTCGCTTCGTTTCCGAGATATTTGCAGATTCAGCTCAAAGGAACTGGCCTGACGGACATATTTCGAGATATTTCTTCTTCTTGTTGTTCTTCCTCTGCACAGCTAAGCTGGAAGTGGCATTTGCAGCTCGCAATAGTGCAGAGTTATCTCAAAGAAAGGGGCCACGGTGTTTCTGTATCTCTATTATGTTGGTGGGGCTTCGGAACTTTTAAATATCTTGATATATCTCGAGAACTACGCATCTGATCAAAAAATATCATAGAACATAAAATGTAGGAAACATAATTCTGTACAAAAAAGGTCTCTTAACATTTTGCCATAGCTCGCTTCGTTTCCGAGATATTTGCAGATTTATCTCAAGGGAAGGGGCCTGACGGACATATTTCGAGATATTTCTTCTTCTTGTTGTTCTTCTTCTGCACAGCTATGCTGGAAGTGGCATTTGCGGCTCGCACTAGTGCACAGTTATCTCAAAGAAAGGGGCCACGGTGTTTCTGTATCTCTATTATGTTGGTGCGGCTTCGGAACTTTTAAGTATCTCGATATATCTCGAGAACTACGCATCTGATCAAAAAATATCATAGAACATAAAATGTAGGAAACTTAATTCTCTACAAAAAAGGTCTCTTAACATTTTGCCATAGCTCGCTTCGTTTCCGAGATATTTGCAGATTTATCTCAAGGGAAGGGGCCTGACGGACATATTTCGAGATACTTCTTCTTCTTGTTGTTCTTCTACTGCACAGCTAAGCTGGAAGTGGCATTTGCAGCTCGCAATAGTGCAGAGTTATCTCAAAGAAACGGGCCACGGTGTTTCTGTATCTCTATTATGTTGGTGCGGCTTCGGAACTTTTAAATATCTTGATATATCTCGAGAACTACGCATCTGATCAAAAAATATCATAGAACATAAAATGTAGGAAACTTAATTCTCTACAAAAATGGTCTCTTAACATTTTGCCATAGCTCGCTTCGTTTCCGAGATATTTGCAGATTTATCTCAAGGGAAGGGGCCTGACGGACATATTTCGAGATATTTCTTCTTCTCGTTGTTCTTCTTCTGCACAGCTAAGCTGTAAGCGGCATTTGCGGCTCGCGCTAGTGCAGAGTTATCTCAAAGAAAGGGGCCACGGTGTTTCTGTATCTCTATTATGTTGGTGCGGCTTCGGAACTTTTAAATATCTTGATATATCTGGAGAACTACGCATCTGATCAAAAAATATCATAGAACATAAAAAGTAGGAAACTTAATTCTCTACAAAAAAGATCTCTTAACATTTTGCCATAGCTCGCTTCGTTTCCGAGATATTTGCAGATTTATCTCAAGGGAAGGGGCCTGACGGACATATTTCGAGATACTTCTTCTTCTTGTTGTTCTTCTTCTGCACAGCTAAGCTGCAAGTGGCATTTGCAGCTCGCAATAGTGCAGAGTTATCTCAAAGAAACGGGCCACGGTGTTTCTGTATCTCTATTATGTTGGTGCGGCTTCGGAACTTTTAAATATCTTAATATATCTCGAGAACTACGCATCTGATCAAAAAATATCATAGAACATAAAAAGTAGGAAACTTAATTCTCTACAAAAAAGGTCTCTTAACATTTTGCCATAGCTCGCATCGATTCCGAGATATTTGCAGATTTATCTCAAGGGAAGGGGCCTCACGGACATATTTCGAGATATTTCTTCTTCTTGTTGTTCTTCTTCTGCACAGCTAAGCTGGAAGTGGCATTTGCAGCTCGCAATAGTGCAGAGATATCTCAAAGAAAGGGGCCACGGTGTTTCTGTATCTCTATTATGTTGGTGCGGCTTCGGAACTTTTAAATATCTTGATATATCTCGAGAACTACGCGTCTGATCAAAAAATATCATAGAACATAAAAAGTAGGAAACATAATTCTGTACAAAAAAGGTCTCTTAACATTTTGCCATAGCTCGCTTCGTTTCCGAGATATTTGCAGATTTATCTCAAGGGAAGGGGCCTGACGGACATATTTCGAGATATTTCTTCTTCTTGTTGTTCTTCTTCTGCACAGCTAAGCTGGAAGTGGCATTTGCGGCTCGCACTAGTGCACAGTTATCTCAAAGAAAGGGGCCACGGTGTTTCTGTATCTCTATTATGTTGGTGCGGCTTCGGAACTTTTAAGTATCTCGATATATCTCGAAAACTACGCTTCTGATCAAAAAATATCATAGAACATAAATTGTAGGAAACATAATTCTCTACAAAAAACGTCTCTTAACATTTTGCCATAGCTCGCTTCGTTTCCGAGATATTTGCAGATTCAGCTCAAAGGAACTGGCCTGACGGACATATTTCGAGATATTTCTTCTTCTTGTTGTTCTTCCTCTGCACAGCTAAGCTGGAAGTGGCATTTGCAGCTCGCAATAGTGCAGAGTTATCTCAAAGAAAGGGGCCACGGTGTTTCTGTATCTCTATTATGTTGGTGGGGCTTCGGAACTTTTAAATATCTTGATATATCTCGAGAACTACGCATCTGATCAAAAAATACCATAGAACATAAAAAGTAGGAAACTTAATTCTCTACAAAAAAGGTCGCTTAACATTTTGCCATAGCTCGCTTCGTTTCCGAGATATTTGCATATTTATCTCAAGGGAAGGGGCCTGACGGACATATTTCGAGATATTTCTTCTTCTTGTTGTTCTTCTTCTGCACAGCTAAACTGGAAGTGGCATTTCCAGCTCGCAATAGTGCAGAGTTATCTCAAAGAAAGGAGCCACGGTGTTTCTGTATCTCTATTATGTTGGTGCGGCTTCGGAACTTTTAAATATCTTGATATATCTCGAGAACTACGCATCTGATCAAAAAATATCATAGACCATAAAAAGTAGGAAACTTAATTCTCTACAAAAAAGGTTTCTTAACATTTTGCCATAGCTCGCTTCGATTCCGAGATATCTGCAGATTTATCTCAAGGGAAGGGGCCTGACGGACATATTTCGAGATACTTCTTCTTCTTGTTGTTCTTCTTCTGCACAGCTAAGCTGGAAGTGGCATTTGCAGCTCGCAATAGTGCAGAGTTATCTCAAAGAAACGGGCCACGGTGTTTCTGTATCTCTATTATGTTGGTGCGGCTTCGGAACTTTTAAATATCTTAATATATCTCGAGAACTACGCATCTGATCAAAAAATATCATAGAACATAAAAAGTAGGAAACTTAATTCTCTACAAAAAAGGTCTCTTAACATTTTGCCATAGCTCGCTTCGATTCCGAGATATTTGCAGATTTATCTCAAGGGAAGGGGCCTCACGGACATATTTCGAGATATTTCTTCTTCTTGTTGTTCTTCTTCTGCACAGCTAAGCTGGAAGTGGCATTTGCAGCTCGCAATAGTGCAGAGATATCTCAAAGAAAGGGGCCACGGTGTTTCTGTATCTCTATTATGTTGGTGCGGCTTCGGAACTTTTAAATATCTTGATATATCTCGAGAACTACGCGTCTGATCAAAAAATATCATAGAACATAAAAAGTAGGAAACATAATTCTGTACAAAAAAGGTCTCTTAACATTTTGCCATAGCTCGCTTCGTTTCCGAGATATTTGCAGATTTATCTCAAGGGAAGGGGCCTGACGGACATATTTCGAGATATTTCTTCTTCTTGTTGTTCTTCTTCTGCACAGCTAAGCTGGAAGTGGCATTTGCGGCTCGCACTAGTGCACAGTTATCTCAAAGAAAGGGGCCACGGTGTTTCTGTATCTCTATTATGTTGGTGCGGCTTCGGAACTTTTAAGTATCTCGATATATCTCGAAAACTACGCTTCTGATCAAAAAATATCATAGAACATAAATTGTAGGAAACATAATTCTGTACAAAAAACGTCTCTTAACATTTTGCCATAGCTCGCTTCGTTTCCGAGATATTTGCAGATTCAGCTCAAAGGAACTGGCCTGACGGACATATTTCGAGATATTTCTTCTTCTTGTTGTTCTTCCTCTGCACAGCTAAGCTGGAAGTGGCATTTGCAGCTCGCAATAGTGCAGAGTTATCTCAAAGAAAGGGGCCACGGTGTTTCTGTATCTCTATTATGTTGGTGGGGCTTCGGAACTTTTAAATATCTTGATATATCTCGAGAACTACGCATCTGATCAAAAAATATCATAGAACATAAAATGTAGGAAACATAATTCTGTACAAAAAAGGTCTCTTAACATTTTGCCATAGCTCGCTTCGTTTCCGAGATATTTGCAGATTTATCTCAAGGGAAGGGGCCTGACGGACATATTTCGAGATATTTCTTCTTCTTGTTGTTCTTCTTCTGCACAGCTATGCTGGAAGTGGCATTTGCGGCTCGCACTAGTGCACAGTTATCTCAAAGAAAGGGGCCACGGTGTTTCTGTATCTCTATTATGTTGGTGCGGCTTCGGAACTTTTAAGTATCTCGATATATCTCGAGAACTACGCATCTGATCAAAAAATATCATAGAACATAAAATGTAGGAAACTTAATTCTCTACAAAAAAGGTCTCTTAACATTTTGCCATAGCTCGCTTCGTTTCCGAGATATTTGCAGATATATCTCAAGGGAAGGGGCCTGACGGACATATTTCGAGATACTTCTTCTTCTTGTTGTTCTTCTTCTGCACAGCTAAGCTGGAAGTGGCATTTGCAGCTCGCAATAGTGCAGAGTTATCTCAAAGAAACGGGCCACGGTGTTTCTGTATCTCTATTATGTTGGTGCGGGTTCGGAACTTTTAAATATCTTAATATATCTCGAGAACTACGCATCTGATCAAAAAATATCATAGAACATAAAAAGTAGGAAACTTAATTCTCTACAAAAAAGGTCTCTTAACATTTTGCCATAGCTCGCTTCGATTCCGAGATATTTGCAGATTTATCTCAAGGGAAGGGGCCTCACGGACATATTTCGAGATATTTCTTCTTCTTGTTGTTCTTCTTCTGCACAGCTAAGCTGGAAGTGGCATTTGCAGCTCGCAATAGTGCAGAGATATCTCAAAGAAAGGGGCCACGGTGTTTCTGTATCTCTATTATGTTGGTGCGGCTTCGGAACTTTTAAATATCTTCATATATCTCGAGAACTACGCGTCTGATCAAAAAATATCATAGAACATAAAAAGTAGGAAACATAATTCTGTACAAAAAAGGTCTCTTAACATTTTGCCATAGCTCGCTTCGTTTCCGAGATATTTGCAGATTTATCTCAAGGGAAGGGGCCTGACGGACATATTTCGAGACATTTCTTCTTCTTGTTGTTCTTCTTCTGCACAGCTAAGCTGGAAGTGGCATTTGCGGCTCGCACTAGTGCACAGTTATCTCAAAGAAAGGGGCCACGGTGTTTCTGTATCTCTATTATGTTGGTGCGGCTTCGGAACTTTTAAGTATCTCGATATATCTCGAAAACTACGCTTCTGATCAAAAAATATCATAGAACATAAATTGTAGGAAACATAATTCTCTACAAAAAACGTCTCTTAACATTTTGCCATAGCTCGCTTCGTTTCCGAGATATTTGCAGATTCAGCTCAAAGGAACTGGCCTGACGGACATATTTCGAGATATTTCTTCTTCTTGTTGTTCTTCCTCTGCACAGCTAAGCTGGAAGTGGCATTTGCAGCTCGCAATAGTGCAGAGTTATCTCAAAGAAAGGGGCCACGGTGTTTCTGTATCTCTATTATGTTGGTGGGGCTTCGGAACTTTTAAATATCTTGATATATCTCGAGAACTACGCATCTGATCAAAAAATACCATAGAACATAAAAAGTAGGAAACTTAATTCTCTACAAAAAAGGTCGCTTAACATTTTGCCATAGCTCGCTTCGTTTCCGAGATATTTGCATATTTATCTCAAGGGAACGGGCCTGACGGACATATTTCGAGATATTTCTTCTTCTTGTTGTTCTTCTTCTGCACAGCTAAGCTGGAAGTGGCATTTGCGGCTCGCACTAGTGCAGAGTTATCTCAAAGAAAGGGGCCACGGTGTTTCTGTATCTCTATTATGTTGGTGCGGCTTCGGAACTTTTAAATATCTCGATATATCTCGAAAACTACGCTTCTGATCAAAAAATATCATAGAACATAAATTGTAGGAAACATAATTCTCTACAAAAAAGGTCTCTTAACATTTTGCCATAGCTCGCTTCGTTTCCGAGATATTTGCAGATATATCTCAAGGGCAGGGGCCTGACGGACATATTTCGAGATATTTCTTCTTCTTGTTGTTCTTCTTCTGCACAGCTAAACTGGAAGTGGCATTTCCAGCTCGCAATCGTGCAGAGTTATCTCAAAGAAAGGGGCCACGGTGTTTCTGTATCCCTATTATGTTGGTGCGGCTTCGGAACTTTTGAATATCTCGATATATCTCGAAAACTACGCTTCTGATCAAAAAATATCATACAACATAAATTGTAGGAAACACTATTCTCTACAAAAAACGTCTCTTAACATTTTGCCATAGCTCGCTTCGTTTCCGAGATATTTGCAGATTTATCTCAAGGGAAGGGGCCTGACGGACATATTTCGAGATATTTCTTCTTCTTGTTGCTCTTCTTCTGCACAGCTAAGCTGGAAGTGGCATTTGCGGCTCGCACTAGTGCACAGTTATCTCAAAGAAAGGGGCCACGGTGTTTCTGTATCTCTATTATGTTGGTGCGGCTTGGGAACTTTTAAGTATCTCGATATATCTCGAAAACTACGCTTCTGATCAAAAAATATCATAGAACATAAATTGTAGGAAACATAATTCTCTACAAAAAACGTCTCTTAACATTTTGCCATAGCTCGCTTCATTTCCGAGATATTTGCAGATTCAGCTCAAAGGAACTGGCCTGACGGACATATTTCGAGATATTTCTTCTTCTTGTTGTTCTTCCTCTGCACAGCTAAGCTGGAAGTGGCATTTGCAGCTCGCAATAGTGCAGAGTTATCTCAAAGAAAGGGGCCACGGTGTTTCTGTATCTCTATTATGTTGGTGGGGCTTCGGAACTTTTAAATATCTTGATATATCTCGAGAACTACGCATCTGATCAAAAAATACCATAGAACATAAAAAGTAGGAAACTTAATTCTCTACAAAAAAGGTCGCTTAACATTTTGCCATAGCTCGCTTCGTTTCCGAGATATTTGCATATTTATCTCAAGGGAAGGGGCCTGACGGATATATTTCGAGATATTTCTTCTTCTTGTTGTTCTTCTTCTGCACAGCTAAACTGGAAGTGGCATTTCCAGCTCGCAATAGTGCAGAGTTATCTCAAAGAAAGGGGCCACGGTGTTTCTGTATCTCTATTATGTTGGTGCGGCTTCGGAACTTTTAAATATCTCGATATATCTCGAAAACTACGCTTCTGATCAAAAAATATCATAGAACATAAATTGTAGGAAACATAATTCTCTACAAAAAAGGTCTCTTAACATTTTGCCATAGCTCGCTTCGTTTCCGAGATATTTGCAGATATATCTCAAGGGCAGGGGCCTGACGGACATATTTCGAGATATTTCTTCTTCTTGTTGTTCTTCTTCTGCACAGCTAAACTGGAAGTGGCATTTCCAGCTCGCAATCGTGCAGAGTTATCTCAAAGAAAGGGGCCACGGTGTTTCTGTATCCCTATTATGTTGGTGCGGCTTCGGAACTTTTGAATATCTCGATATATCTCGAAAACTACGCTTCTGATCAAAAAATATCATACAACATAAATTGTAGGAAACACTATTCTCTACAAAAAACGTCTCTTAACATTTTGCCATAGCTCGCTTCGTTTCCGAGATATTTGCAGATTTATCTCAAGGGAAGGGGCCTGACGGACATATTTCGAGATATTTCTTCTTCTTGTTGCTCTTCTTCTGCACAGCTAAGCTGGAAGTGGCATTTGCGGCTCGCACTAGTGCACAGTTATCTCAAAGAAAGGGGCCACGGTGTTTCTGTATCTCTATTATGTTGGTGCGGCTTGGGAACTTTTAAGTATCTCGATATATCTCGAAAACTACGCTTCTGATCAAAAAATATCATAGAACATAAATTGTAGGAAACATAATTCTCTACAAAAAACGTCTCTTAACATTTTGCCATAGCTCGCTTCATTTCCGAGATATTTGCAGATTCAGCACAAAGGAACTGGCCTGACGGACATATTTCGAGATATTTCTTCTTCTTGTTGTTCTTCCTCTGCACAGCTAAGCTGGAAGTGGCATTTGCAGCTCGCAATAGTGCAGAGTTATCTCAAAGAAAGGGGCCACGGTGTTTCTGTATCTCTATTATGTTGGTGGGGCTTCGGAACTTTTAAATATCTTGATATATCTCGAGAACTACGCATCTGATCAAAAAATACCATAGAACATAAAAAGTAGGAAACTTAATTCTCTACAAAAAAGGTCGCTTAACATTTTGCCATAGCTCGCTTCGTTTCCGAGATATTTGCATATTTATCTCAAGGGAAGGGGCCTGACGGATATATTTCGAGATATTTCTTCTTCTTGTTGTTCTTCTTCTGCACAGCTAAACTGGAAGTGGCATTTCCAGCTCGCAATAGTGCAGAGTTATCTCAAAGAAAGGAGCCACGGTGTTTCTGTATCTCTATTATGTTGGTGCGGCTTCGGAACTTTTAAATATCTTGATATATCTCGAGAACTACGCATCTGATCAAAAAATATCATAGAACATAAAATGTAGGAAACTTAATTCTCTACAAAAACGGTCTCTTAACATTTTGCCATAGCTCGCTTCGTTTCCGAGATATTTGCAGATTTATCTCAAGGGAAGGGGCCTGACGGACATATTTCGAGATATTTCTTCTTCTCGTTGTTCTTCTTCTGCACAGCTAAGCTGTAAGTGGCATTTGCGGCTCGCGCTAGTGCAGAGTTATCTCAAAGAAAGGGGCCACGGTGTTTCTGTATCTCTATTATGTTGGTGCGGCTTCGGAACTTTTAAATATCTTGATATATCTCGAGAACTACGCATCTGATCAAAAAATATCATAGAACATAAAAAGTAGGAAACTTAATTCTCTACAAAAAAGATCTCTTAACATTTTGCCATAGCTCGCTTCGTTTCCGAGATATTTGCAGATTTATCTCAATGGAAGGGGCCTGACGGACATATTTCGAGATGCTTCTTCTTCTTGTTGTTCTTCTTCTGCACAGCTAAGCTGGAAGTGGCATTTGCAGCTCGCAATAGTGCAGAGTTATCTCAAAGAAAGGGGCCACGGTGTTTCTGTATCTCTATTATGTTGGTGCGGCTTCGGAACTTTTAAATATCTTAATATATCTCGAGAACTACGCATCTGATCAAAAAATATCATAGAACATAAAAAGTAGGAAACTTAATTCTCTACAAAAAAGGTCTCTTAACATTTTGCCATAGCTCGCTTCGATTCCGAGATATTTGCAGATTTATCTCAAGGGAAGGGGCCTCACGGACATATTTCGAGATATTTCTTCTTCTTGTTGTTCTTCTTCTGCACAGCTGAGCTGGAAGTGGCATTTGCAGGTCGCAATAGTGCAGAGATATCTCAAAGAAAGGGGCCGCGGTGTTTCTGTATCTCTATTATGTTGGTGCGGCTTCGGAACTTTTAAATATCTTGATATATCTCGAGAACTACGCGTCTGATCATAAAATATCATAGAACATAAATTGTAGGAAACATAATTCTCTACAAAAAACGTCTCTTAACATTTTGCCATAGCTCGCTTCGTTTCCGAGATATTTGCAGATTCAGCTCAAAGGAACTGGCCTGACGGACATATTTCGAGATATTTCTTCTTCTTGTTGTTCTTCCTCTGCACAGCTAAGCTGGAAGTGGCGTTTGCAGCTCGCAATAGTGCAGAGTTATCTCAAAGAAAGGGGCCACGGTGTTTCTGTATCTCTATTATGTTGGTGCGGCTTCGGAACTTTTAAATATCTTGATATATCTCGAGAACTACGCATCTGATCAAAAAATATCATAGAACATAAAAAGTAGGAAACTTAATTCTCTACAAAAAAGGTCGCTTAACATTTTGCCATAGCTCGCTTCGTTTCCGAGATATTTGCATATTTATCTCAAGGGAAGGGGCCTGACGGACATATTTCGAGATATTTCTTCTTCTTGTTGTTCTTCTTCTGCACAGCTAAGCTGGAAGTGGCATTTGCGGCTCGCACTAGTGCAGAGTTATCTCAACGAAAGGGGCCACGGTGTTTCTGTATCTCTATTATGTTGGTGCGGCTTCGGAACTTTTAAATATCTCGATATATCTCGAAAACTACGCTTCTGATCAAAAAATATCATAGAACATAAATGGTAGGAAACATAATTCTCTACCAAAAAGGTCTCTTAACATTTTGCCATAGCTCGCTTCGTTTCCGAGATATTTGCAGATATATCTCAAGGGAAGGGGCCTGACGGACATATTTCGAGATATTTCTTCTTCTCGTTGTTCTTCTTCTGCACAGCTAAGCTGTAAGTGGCATTTGCGGCTCGCGCTAGTGTAGAGTTATCTCAAAGAAAGGGGCCACGGTGTTTCTGTATCTCTATTATGTTGGTGCGGCTTCGGAACTTTTAAATATCTTGATATATCTCGAGAACTACGCATCTGATCAAAAAATATCATAGAACATAAAAAGTAGGAAACTTAATTCTCTACAAAAAAGGTCTCTTAACATTTTGCCATAGCTCGCTTCGATTCCGAGATATTTGCAGATTTATCTCAAGGGAAGGGGCCTCACGGACATATTTCGAGATATTTCTTCTTCTTGTTGTTCTTCTTCTGCACAGCTAAGCTGGAAGTGGCATTTGCAGCTCGCAATAGTGCAGAGATATCTCAAAGAAAGGGGCCACGGTGTTTCTGTATCTCTATTATGTTGGTGCGGCTTCGGAACTTTTAAATATCTTGATATATCTCGAGAACTACGCATCTGATCAAAAAATATCATAGAACATAAAAAGTAGGAAACTTAATTCTCTACAAATAAGGTCTCTTAACATTTTGCCATAGCTCGCTTTGTTTCCGAGATATTTGCAGATATATCTCAAGGGAAGGGGCCTGACGGACATATTTCGAGATATTTCTTCTTCTTGTTGTTCTTCTTCTGCACAGCTAAGCTGGAAGTGGCATTTACAGCTCGCAATAGTGCAGAGTTATCTCAAAGAAAGGGGCCACGGTGTTTCTGTATTCCTATTATGTTGGTGCGGCTTCGGAACTTTTAAATATCTTGATATATCTCGAGAACTACGCATCAGATCAAAAAATATCATAGAACACAAAAAGTAGGAAACTGAATTCTCTACAAAAAAGGTCTCTTAACATTTTGCCATAGCTCTCTTCGTTTCCGAGATATTTGCAGATTTATCTCAAGGGAAGGGGCCTGACGGACATATTTCGAGATATTTCTTCTTCTTGTTGTTCTTCTTCTGCACAGCTAAGCTGGAAGTGGCATTTCCAGCTCGCAGTAGTGCAGAGTTATCTCGAAGAAAGGGGCCACGGTGTTTCTGTATCTCTATTATGTTGGTGCGGCTTCGGATCTTTTAAATATCTCGATATATCTCGAAAACTACGCTTCTGATCAAAAAATATCATAGAACGTAAATTGTGGGAAACATAATTCTCTACAAAAAAGGTCTCTCAACATTTTGCCATAGCTCGCTTCGTTTCCGAGATATTTGCAGATTTATCTCAAGGGAAGGGGTCTGACGGACATATTTCGAGATATTTCTTCTTCTTGTTGTTCTTCTTCTGCACAGCTAAGCTGGAAGTGGCATTTGCAGCTCGCAATAGTGCAGAGTTATCTGAAAGAAAGGGGCCACGGTGTTTCTGTATCTCTATTATGTTGGTGCGGCTTCGGAACTTTTAAATATCTTGATATATCTCGAGAGCTACGCATCCGATCAAAAAATATCATAGAACATAAAAAGTAGGAAACTTAATTCTCTACAAAAAAGGTCTCTTAACATTTTGCCATAGCTCGCTTCGTTTCCGAGATATTTGCAGATTTATCTCGAGGGAAGGGGCCTGACGGACATATTTCGAGATATTTCTTCTTCTTGTTGTTCTTCAATCTGCACAGCTAAGCTGGACGTGGCATTTACAGCTCGCAATAGTGCAGAGTTATCTCAAAGAAAGGGGCCACGGTGTTTCTGTATCTCTATTATGTTGGTGCGGCTTCGGAACTTTTAAATATCTTGATATATCTCGAGAACTACGCATCTGCTCAAAAAATATCATAGAACATAAAAAGTAGGAAACTTAATTCTCTACAAATAAGGTCTCTTAACATTTTGCCATAGCTCGTTTCGTTTCCGAGATATTTGCAGATATATCTCAAGGGAAGGGGCCTGACGGACATTTTTCGAGATATTTCTTCTTCTTGTTGTTCTTCTTCTGCACAGCTAAGCTGGAAGTGGCATTTGCAGCTCGCAATAGTGCAGAGTTATCTCGAAGAAAGGGGCCACGGTGTTTCTGTA
The DNA here is from genome assembly GCF_051020975.1 of Osmia lignaria lignaria. NCBI lineage: Eukaryota > Metazoa > Arthropoda > Insecta > Hymenoptera > Megachilidae > Osmia > Osmia lignaria. The sequence continues at coordinate 23,822,766 of NW_027478160.1, read as the reverse complement.
TCTCTATTATGTTGGTGCGGCTTCGGAACTTTTAGATATTTTGATATATCTCGAGAACTACGCATCTGATCAAAAAATATCATAGAACATAAAAAGTAGGAAACTTAATTCTCTACAAAAAAGGTCTCTTAACATTTTGCCATAGCTCGCTTCGTTTCCGAGATATTTGCAGATTTATCTCAAGGGAAGGGGCCTGACGGACATATTTCGAGATATTTCTTCTTCTTGTTGTTCTTCTTCTGCACAGCTAAACTGGAAGTGGCATTTCCAGCTCGCAATCGTGCAGAGTTATCTCAAAGAAAGGGGCCACGGTGTTTCTGTATCTCTATTATGTTGGTGCGTCTTCGGAACTTTTAAATATCTCGATATATCTCGAAAACTACGCTTCTGATTAAAAAATATCATAGAACATAAATTGTAGGAAACATTATTCTCTACAAAAAACGTCTCTTAACATTTTGCCATAGCTCGCTTCGTTTCCGAGATATTTGCAGATTCAACTCAAAGGAACTGGCCTGACGGACATATTTCGAGATATTTCTTCTTCTTGTTGTTCTTCCTCTGCACAGCTAAGCTGGAAGTGGCATTTGCAGCTCGCAATAGTGCAGAGTTATCTCAAAGAAAGGGGCCACGGTGTTTCTGTATCTCTATTATGTTGGTGCGGCTTCGGAACTTTTAAATATCTTGATATATCTCGAGAACTACGCATCTGATCAAAAAATATCATAGGACATAAAAAGTAGGAAACTTAATTCTCTACAAAAAAGGTCTCTTAACATTTTGCCATAGCTCGCTTCGTTGCCGAGATATTTGCATATTTATCTCAAGGGAAGGGGCCTGACGGACATATTTCGAGATATTTCTTCTTCTTGTTGTTCTTCTTCTGCACAGCTAAGCTGGAAGTGGCATTTGCGGCTCGCACTAGTGCAGAGTTATCTCAAAGAAAGGGGCCACGGTGTTTCTGTATCTCTATTATGTTGGTGCGGCTTCGGAACTTTTAAATATCTCGATATATCTCGAAAACTACGCTTCTGATCAAAAAATATCATAGAAGATAAATTGTAGGAAACATAATTCTCTACAAAAAAGGTCTCTTAACATTTTGCCATAGCTCACTTCGTTTCCGAGATATTTGCAGATATATCTCAAGGGAAGGGGCCTGACGGACATATTTCGAGATATTTCTTCTTCTTGTTGTTCTTCTTCTGCACAGCTAAGCTGGAAGTGGCATTAGCGGCTCGCACTAGTGCACAGTTATCTCAAAGAAAGGGGCCACGGTGTTTCTGTATCTCTATTATGTTGGTGCGTCTTCGGAACTTTTAAATATCTCGATATATCTCGAAAACTACGCTTCTGATTAAAAAATATCATAGAACATAAATTGTAGGAAACATAATTCTCTACAAAAAACGTCTCTTAACATTTTGCCATAGCTCGCTTCGTTTCCGAGATATTTGCAGATTCAACTCAAAGGAACTGGCCTGACGGACATATTTCGAGATATTTCTTCTTCTTGTTGTTCTTCCTCTGCACAGCTAAGCTGGAAGTGGCATTTGCAGCTCGCAATAGTGCAGAGTTATCTCAAAGAAAGGGGCCACGGTGTTTCTGTATCTCTATTATGTTGGTGCGGCTTCGGAACTTTTAAATATCTTGATATATCTCGAGAACTACGCATCTGATCAAAAAATATCATAGGACATAAAAAGTAGGAAACTTAATTCTCTACAAAAAAGGTCTCTTAACATTTTGCCATAGCTCGCTTCGTTTCCGAGATATTTGCATATTTATCTCAAGGGAAGGGGCCTGACGGACATATTTCGAGATATTTCTTCTTCTTGTTGTTCTTCTTCTGCACAGCTAAGCTGGAAGTGGCATTTGCGGCTCGCACTAGTGCAGAGTTATCTCAAAGAAAGGGGCCACGGTGTTTCTGTATCTCTATTATGTTGGTGCGGCTTCGGAACTTTTAAATATCTTGATATATCTCGAGAACTACGCATCTGATCAAAAAATATCGTCGAACATAAAAAGTAGGAAACATAATTCTCTACAAAAAAGGTCTCTTAACATTTTGCCATAGCTCACTTCGTTTCCGAGATATTTGCAGATATATCTCAAGGGAAGGGGCCTGACGGACATATTTCGAGATATTTCTTCTCCTTGTTGTTCTTCTTCTGCACAGCTAAGCTGGAAGTGGCATTTACAGCTCGCAATAGTGCAGAGTTATCTCAAAGAAAGGGGCCACGGTGTTTCTGTATCTCTATTATGTTGGTGCGGCTTCGGAACTTTTAAATATCTTGATATATCTCGAGAACTACGCATCTGATCAAAAAATATCATAGAACATGAAAAGTAGGAAACTTAATTCTCTACAAAAAAGGTCTCTTAACATTTTGCCATAGCTCGCTTCGTTTCCGAGATATTTGCAGATTTATCTGAAGGGAAGGGGCCTGACGGACATGTTTCGAGATATTTCTTCTTCTTGTTGTTCTTCTTCTGCACAGCTTAGCTGGAAGTGGCATTTGCAGCTCGCAATAGTGCAGAGTTATCTCAAAGAAAGGGGCCACGGTGTTTCTGTATCTCTATTATGTTGGTGTGGCTTCGGAACTTTTAAATATCTTGATATATCTCGAGAACTACGCGTCTGATCAAAAAATATCATAGAACATAAAAAGTAGGAAACTTAATTCTCAACAAAAACGGTCTCTTAACATTTTGCCATAGCTCGCTTCGTTTCCGAGATATTTGCAGATATATCTCAAGGGAAGGGGCCTGACGGACATATTTCGAGATATTTCTTCTTCTTGTTGTTCTTCTTCTGCACAGCTAAGCTGGAAGTGGCATTTGCGGCTCGCAGTAGTGCACAGTTATCTCAAAGAAAGGGGCCACGGTGTTTCTGTATCTCTATTATGTTGGTGCGGCTTCGGAACTTTTAAATATCTCGATATATCTCGAAAACTACGCTTCTGATCAAAAAATATCATAGAACATAAATTGTAGGAAACATAATTCTCTACAAAAAAGGTCTCTTAACATTTTGCCATAGCTCACTTCGTTTCCGAGATATTTGCAGATATATCTCAAGGGAAGGGGCCTGACGGACATATTTCGAGATATTTCTTCTTCTTGTTGTTCTTCTTCTGCACAGCTAAGCTGGAAGTGGCATTAGCGGCTCGCACTAGTGCACAGTTATCTCAAAGAAAGGGGCCACGGTGTTTCTGTATCTCTATTATGTTGGTGCGTCTTCGGAACTTTTAAATATCTCGATATATCTCGAAAACTACGCTTCTGATTAAAAAATATCATAGAACATAAATTGTAGGAAACATAATTCTCTACAAAAAACGTCTCTTAACATTTTGCCATAGCTCGCTTCGTTTCCGAGATATTTGCAGATTCAACTCAAAGCAACTGGCCTGACGGACATATTTCGAGATATTTCTTCTTCTTGTTGTTCTTCCTCTGCACAGCTAAGCTGGAAGTGGCATTTGCAGCTCGCAATAGTGCAGAGTTATCTCAAAGAAAGGGGCCACGGTGTTTCTGTATCTCTATTATGTTGGTGCGGCTTCGGAACTTTTAAATATCTTGATATATCTCGAGAACTACGCATCTGATCAAAAAATATCATAGGACATAAAAAGTAGGAAACTTAATTCTCTACAAAAAAGGTCTCTTAACATTTTGCCATAGCTCGCTTCGTTTCCGAGATATTTGCATATTTATCTCAAGGGAAGGGGCCTGACGGACATATTTCGAGATATTTCTTCTTCTTGTTGTTCTTCTTCTGCACAGCTAAGCTGGAAGTGGCATTTGCGGCTCGCACTAGTGCAGAGTTATCTCAAAGAAAGGGGCCACGGTGTTTCTGTATCTCTATTATGTTGGTGCGGCTTCGGAACTTTTAAATATCTTGATATATCTCGAGAACTACGCATCTGATCAAAAAATATCATCGAACATAAAAAGTAGGAAACATAATTCTCTACAAAAAAGGTCTCTTAACATTTTGCCATAGCTCACTTCGTTTCCGAGATATTTGCAGATATATCTCAAGGGAAGGGGCCTGACGGACATATTTCGAGATATTTCTTCTCCTTGTTGTTCTTCTTCTGCACAGCTAAGCTGGAAGTGGCATTTACAGCTCGCAATAGTGCAGAGTTATCTCAAAGAAAGGGGCCACGGTGTTTCTGTATCTCTATTATGTTGGTGCGGCTTCGGAACTTTTAAATATCTTGATATATCTCGAGAACTACGCATCTGATCAAAAAATATCATAGAACATGAAAAGTAGGAAACTTAATTCTCTACAAAAAAGGTCTCTTAACATTTTGCCATAGCTCGCTTCGTTTCCGAGATATTTGCAGATTTATCTGAAGGGAAGGGGCCTGACGGACATGTTTCGAGATATTTCTTCTTCTTGTTGTTCTTCTTCTGCACAGCTTAGCTGGAAGTGGCATTTGCAGCTCGCAATAGTGCAGAGTTATCTCAAAGAAAGGGGCCACGGTGTTTCTGTATCTCTATTATGTTGGTGCGGCTTCGGAACTTTTAAATATCTTGATATATCTCGAGAACTACGCGTCTGATCAAAAAATATCATAGAACATAAAAAGTAGGAAACTTAATTCTCTACAAAAACGGTCTCTTAACATTTTGCCATAGCTCGCTTCGTTTCCGAGATATTTGCAGATATATCTCAAGGGAAGGGGCCTGACGGACATATTTCGAGATATTTCTTCTTCTTGTTGTTCTTCTTCTGCACAGCTAAGCTGGAAGTGGCATTTGCGGCTCGCAGTAGTGCACAGTTATCTCAAAGAAAGGGGCCACGGTGTTTCTGTATCTCTATTATGTTGGTGCGTCTTCGGAACTTTTAAATATCTCGATATATCTCGAAAACTACGCTTCTGATTAAAAAATATCATAGAACATAAATTGTAGGAAACATAATTCTCTACAAAAAACGTCTCTTAACATTTTGCCATAGCTCGCTTCGTTTCCGAGATATTTGCAGATTCAACTCAAAGGAACTGGCCTGACGGACATATTTCGAGATATTTCTTCTTCTTGTTGTTCTTCCTCTGCACAGCTAAGCTGGAAGTGGCATTTGCAGCTCGCAATAGTGCAGAGTTATCTCAAAGAAAGGGGCCACGGTGTTTCTGTATCTCTATTATGTTGGTGCGGCTTCGGAACTTTTAAATATCTTGATATATCTCGAGAACTACGCATCTGATCAAAAAATATCATAGGACATAAAAAGTAGGAAACTTAATTCTCTACAAAAAAGGTCTCTCAACATTTTGCCATAGCTCGCTTCGTTTCCGAGATATATTGGCATATTTATCTCAAGGGAAGGGGCCTGACGGACATATTTCGAGATATTTCTTCTTCTTGTTGTTCTTCTTCTGCACAGCTAAGCTGGAAGTGGCATTTGCGGCTCGCACTAGTGCAGAGTTATCTCAAAGAAAGGGGCCACGGTGTTTCTGTATCTCTATTATGTTGGTGCGGCTTCGGAACTTTTAAATATCTTGATATATCTCGAGAACTACGCATCTGATCAAAAAATATCATCGAACATAAAAAGTAGGAAACATAATTCTCTACAAAAAAGGTCTCTTAACATTTTGCCATAGCTCACTTCGTTTCCGAGATATTTGCAGATATATCTCAAGGGAAGGGGCCTGACGGACATATTTCGAGATATTTCTTCTTCTTGTTGTTCTTCTTCTGCACAGCTAAGCTGGAAGTGGCATTTACAGCTCGCAATAGTGCAGAGTTATCTCAAAGAAAGGGGCCACGGTGTTTCTGTATCTCTATTATGTTGGTGCGGCTTCGGAACTTTTAAATATCTTGATATATCTCGAGAACTACGCATCTGATCAAAAAATATCATAGAACATGAAAAGTAGGAAACTTAATTCTCTACAAAAAAGGTCTCTTAACATTTTGCGATAGCTCGCTTCGTTTCCGAGATATTTGCAGATATATCTCAAGGGAAGGGGCCTGACGGACATATTTCGAGATATTTCTTCTCCTTGTTGTTCTTCTTCTGCACAGCTAAGCTGGAAGTGGCATTTACAGCTCGCAATAGTGCAGAGTTATCTCAAAGAAAGGGGCCACGGTGTTTCTGTATCTCTATTATGTTGGTGCGGCTTCGGAACTTTTAAATATCTTGATATATCTCGAGAACTACGCATCTGATCAAAAAATATCATAGAACATGAAAAGTAGGAAACTTAATTCTCTACAAAAAAGGTCTCTTAACATTTTGCCATAGCTCGCTTCGTTTCCGAGATATTTGCAGATTTATCTGAAGGGAAGGGGCCTGACGGACATGTTTCGAGATATTTCTTCTTCTTGTTGTTCTTCTTCTGCACAGCTTAGCTGGAAGTGGCATTTGCAGCTCGCAATAGTGCAGAGTTATCTCAAAGAAAGGGGCCACGGTGTTCCTGTATCTCTATTATGTTGGTGCGGCTTCGGAACTTTTAAATATCTTGATATATCTCGAGAACTACGCGTCTGATCAAAAAATATCATAGAACATAAAAAGTAGGAAACTTAATTCTCTACAAAAACGGTCTCTTAACATTTTGCCATAGCTCGCTTCGTTTCCGAGATATTTGCAGATATATCTCAAGGGAAGGGGCCTGACGGACATATTTCGAGATATTTCTTCTTCTTGTTGTTCTTCTTCTGCACAGCTAAGCTGGAAGTGGCATTTGCGGCTCGCAGTAGTGCACAGTTATCTCAAAGAAAGGGGCCACGGTGTTTCTGTATCTCTATTATGTTGGTGCGTCTTCGGAACTTTTAAATATCTCGATATATCTCGAAAACTACGCTTCTGATTAAAAAATATCATAGAACATAAATTGTAGGAAACATAATTCTCTACAAAAAACGTCTCTTAACATTTTGCCATAGCTCGCTTCGTTTCCGAGATATTTGCAGATTCAACTCAAAGGAACTGGCCTGACGGACATATTTCGAGATATTTCTTCTTCTTGTTGTTCTTCCTCTGCACAGCTAAGCTGGAAGTGGCATTTGCAGCTCGCAATAGTGCAGAGTTATCTCAAAGAAAGGGGCCACGGTGTTTCTGTATCTCTATTATGTTGGTGCGGCTTCGGAACTTTTAAATATCTTGATATATCTCGAGAACTACGCATCTGATCAAAAAATATCATAGGACATAAAAAGTAGGAAACTTAATTCTCTACAAAAAAGGTCTCTCAACATTTTGCCATAGCTCGCTTCGTTTCCGAGATATTTGCATATTTATCTCAAGGGAAGGGGCCTGACGGACATATTTCGAGATATTTCTTCTTCTTGTTGTTCTTCTTCTGCACAGCTAAGCTGGAAGTGGCATTTGCGGCTCGCACTAGTGCAGAGTTATCTCAAAGAAAGGGGCCACGGTGTTTCTGTATCTCTATTATGTTGGTGCGGCTTCGGAACTTTTAAATATCTTGATATATCTCGAGAACTACGCATCTGATCGAAAAATATCATAGAACATAAAAAGTAGGAAACTTAATTCTCTACAAAAGAGGTCTCTTAACATTTTGCCATAGCTCGCTTGGTTTCCGAGATATTTGCAGATTTATCTCAAGGGAAGGGGCCTGACGGACATATTTCGAGATATTTCTTCTTCTTGTTGTTCTTCTTCTGCACAGCTAAGCTGGAAGTGGCATTTGCAGCTCGCAATAGTGCAGAGTTACCTCAAAGAAAGGGGCCACGGTGTTTCTGTATCTCTATTATGTTGGTGCGGCTTCGGAACTTTTAAATATCTTGATATATCTCGAGAACTACGCATCTGATCAAAAAATATCATCGAACATAAAAAGTAGGAAACTTAATTCTCTACAAAAAAGGTCTCTTAACATTTTGCCATAGCTCGCTTCGTTTCCGAGATATTTGCAGATTTATCTCAAGGGAAGTGGCCTGACGGACATATTTCGAGATATTTCTTCTTCTTGTTGTTCTTCTTCTGCACAGCTAAGCTGGAAGTGGCATTTGCAGCGCGCAATAGTGTAGAGTTATCTCAAAGAAAGGGGCCACGGTGTTTCTGTATCTCTATTATGTTGGTGCGGCTTCGGAACTTTTAAATATCTTGATATATCTCGAGAACTACGCATCTGATCAAAAAATATCATGGAACATAAAAAGTAGGAATCCCAATTTTCTACAAAAAAGGTCTCTTAACATTTTGCCGTAGCTCGCTTTGTTTCCGAGATATTTGCAGATTTATCTCAAGGGAAGGGGCCTGACGGACATATTTCGAGATATTTCTTCTTTTTGTTGTTCTTCTTCTGCACAGCGAAGCTGGAAGTGGCATTTGCAGCTCGCAATAGTGCAGAGTTACCTCAAAGAAAGGGGCCACGGTGTTTCTGTATCTCTATTATGTTGGTGCGGCTTCGGAACTTTTAAATATCTTGATATATCTCGAGAACTACGCATCTGATCAAAAAATATCATCGAACATAAAAAGTAGGAAACTTAATTCTCTACAAAAAAGGTCTCTTAACATTTTGCCATAGCTCGCTTCGTTTCCGAGATATTTGCAGATATATCTCAAGGGAAGTGGCCTGACGGACATATTTCGAGATATTTCTTCTTCTTGTTGATCTTCTTCTGCACAGCTAAGCTGGAAGTGGCATTTGCAGCGCGCAATAGTGTAGAGTTATCTCAAAGAAAGGGGCCACGGTGTTTCTGTATCTCTATTATGTTGGTGCGGCTTCGGAACTTTTAAATATCTTGATATATCTCGAGAACTACGCATCTGATCGAAAAATATCATAGAACATAAAAAGTAGGAAACTTAATTCTCTACAAAAGAGGTCTCTTAACATTTTGCCATAGCTCGCTTCGTTTCCGAGATATTTGCAGATTTATCTCAAGGGAAGGGGCCTGACGGACATATTTCGAGATATTTCTTCTTTTTGTTGTTCTTCTTCTGCACAGCTAAGCTGGAAGTGGCATTTGCAGCTCGCAATAGTGCAGAGTTATCTCAAAGAAAGGGGCCACGGTGTTTCTGTATCTCTATTATGTTGGTGCGGCTTCGGAACTTTTAAATATCTTGATATATCTCGAGAACTACGCATCAGATCAAAAAATATCATAGAACATAAAAAGTAGGAAACTGAATTCTCTACAAAAAAGGTCTCTTAACATTTTGCCATAGCTCGCTTCGTTTCCGAGATATTTGCAGATTTATCTCAAGGGAAGTGGCCTGACGGACATATTTCGAGATATTCCTTCTTCTTGTTGTTCTTCTTCTGCACAGCTAAACTGGAAGTGGCATTTCCAGCTCGCAATCGTGCAGAGTTATCTCAAAGAAAGGGGCCACGGTGTTTCTGTATCTCTATTATGTTGGTGCGGCTTCGGAACTTTTAAATATCTTGATAAAACTCGAGAACTACGCATCTGATCAAAAAATATCATAGAACATAAATTGTAGGAAACATAATTCTCTACAAAAAAGGTCTCTCAACATTTTGCCATAGCTCGCTTCGTTTCCGAGATATTTGCAGATATATCTCAAGGGCAGGGGCCTGACGGACATATTTCGAGATATTTCTTCTTCTTGTTGTTCTTCTTCTGCACAGCTAAGCTGGAAGTGGCATTTGCAGCTCGCAATAGTGCAGAGTTATCTCAAAGAAAGGGGCCACGGTGTTTCTGTATCTCTATTATGTAGGTGCGGCTTCGGAGCTTTTAAATATCTTGATATATCTCGAGAACTACGCATCTGATCAAAAAATATCGTAGAACATAAAAAGTAGGAAACTTAATTCTCTACAAATAAGGTCTCTTAACATTTTGCGATAGCTCGCTTGGTTTCCGAGATATTTGCAGATTTATCTCAAGGGAAGGGGCCTGACGGACATATTTCGAGATATTTCTTCTTCTTGTTGTTCTTCTTCTGCACAGCTAAGCTGGAAGTGGCATTTGCAGCTCGCAATAGTGCAGAGTTACCTCAAAGAAAGGGGCCACGGTGTTTCTGTATCTCTATTATGTTGGTGCGGCTTCGGAACTTTTAAATATCTTGATATATCTCGAGAACTACGCATCTGATCAAAAAATATCATAGAACATAAAAAGTAGGAAACTTAATTCTCTACAAAAAAGGTCTCTTAACATTTTGCCATAGCTCGCTTCGTTTCCGAGATATTTGCAGATTTATCTCAAGGGAAGGGGCCTGACGGACATACTTCGAGATATTTCTTCTTCTTGTTGTTCTTCTTCTGCACAGCTAAGCTGGAAGTGGCATTTGCAGCGCGCAATAGTGCAGAGTTATCTCAAAGAAAGGGGCCACGGTGTTTCTGTATCTCTATTATGTTGGTGCGGCTTCGGAACTTTTAAATATCTTGATATATCTCGAGAACTACGCATCTGTTCAAAAAATATCATAGAACATAAAAAGTAGGAATCCTAATTTTCTACAAAAAAGGTCTCTTAACATTTTGCCGTAGCTCGCTTCGTTTCCGAGATATTTGCAGATTTATCTCAAGGGAAGGGGCCTGACGGACATATTTCCAGATATTTCTTCTTCTTGTTGTTCTTCTTCTGCACAGCTAAGCTGGAAGTGGCATTTGCAGCTCGCAATAGTGCAGAGTTATCTCAAAGAAAGGGGCCACGGTGTTCCTGTATCTCTATTATGTTGGTGCGGCTTCGGAACTTTTAAATATCTTGATATATCTCGAGAACTACGCATCTGATCGAAAAATATCATAGAACATAAAAAGTAGGAAACTTAATTCTCTACAAAAGAGGTCTCTTAACATTTTGCCATAGCTCGCTTGGTTTCCGAGATATTTGCAGATTTATCTCAAGGGAAGGGGCCTGACGGACATATTTCGAGATATTTCTTCTTCTTGTTGTTCTTCTTCTGCACAGCTAAGCTGGAAGTGGCATTTGCAGCTCGCAATAGTGCAGAGTTACCTCAAAGAAAGGGGCCACGGTGTTTCTGTATCTCTATTATGTTGGTGCGGCTTCGGAACTTTTAAATATCTTGATATATCTCGAGAACTACGCATCTGATCAAAAAATATCATCGAACATAAAAAGTAGGAAACTTAATTCTCTACAAAAAAGGTCTCTTAACATTTTGCCATAGCTCGCTTCGTTTCCGAGATATTTGCAGATTTATCTCAAGGGAAGTGGCCTGACGGACATATTTCGAGATATTTCTTCTTCTTGTTGTTCTTCTTCTGCACAGCTAAGCTGGAAGTGGCATTTGCAGCGCGCAATAGTGTAGAGTTATCTCAAAGAAAGGGGCCACGGTGTTTCTGTATCTCTATTATGTTGGTGCGGCTTCGGAACTTTTAAATATCTTGATATATCTCGAGAACTACGCATCTGATCAAAAAATATCATGGAACATAAAAAGTAGGAATCCCAATTTTCTACAAAAAAGGTCTCTTAACATTTTGCCGTAGCTCGCTTTGTTTCCGAGATATTTGCAGATTTATCTCAAGGGAAGGGGCCTGACGGACATATTTCGAGATATTTCTTCTTTTTGTTGTTCTTCTTCTGCACAGCGAAGCTGGAAGTGGCATTTGCAGCTCGCAATAGTGCAGAGTTACCTCAAAGAAAGGGGCCACGGTGTTTCTGTATCTCTATTATGTTGGTGCGGCTTCGGAACTTTTAAATATCTTGATATATCTCGAGAACTACGCATCTGATCAAAAAATATCATCGAACATAAAAAGTAGGAAACTTAATTCTCTACAAAAAAGGTCTCTTAACATTTTGCCATAGCTCGCTTCGTTTCCGAGATATTTGCAGATTTATCTCAAGGGAAGTGGCCTGACGGACATATTTCGAGATATTTCTTCTTCTTGTTGTTCTTCTTCTGCACAGCTAAGCTGGAAGTGGCATTTGCAGCGCGCAATAGTGTAGAGTTATCTCAAAGAAAGGGGCCACGGTGTTTCTGTATCTCTATTATGTTGGTGCGGCTTCGGAACTTTTAAATATCTTGATATATCTCGAGAACTACGCATCTGATCGAAAAATATCATAGAACATAAAAAGTAGGAAACTTAATTCTCTACAAAAGAGGTCTCTTAACATTTTGCCATAGCTCGCTTCGTTTCCGAGATATTTGCAGATTTATCTCAAGGGAAGGGGCCTGACGGACATATTTCGAGATATTTCTTCTTTTTGTTGTTCTTCTTCTGCACAGCTAAGCTGGAAGTGGCATTTGCAGCTCGCAATAGTGCAGAGTTATCTCAAAGAAAGGGGCCACGGTGTTTCTGTATCTCTATTATGTTGGTGCGGCTTCGGAACTTTTAAATATCTTGATATATCTCGAGAACTACGCATCAGATCAAAAAATATCATAGAACATAAAAAGTAGGAAACTGAATTCTCTACAAAAAAGGTCTCTTAACATTTTGCCATAGCTCGCTTCGTTTCCGAGATATTTGCAGATTTATCTCAAGGGAAGTGGCCTGACGGACATATTTCGAGATATTCCTTCTTCTTGTTGTTCTTCTTCTGCACAGCTAAACTGGAAGTGGCATTTCCAGCTCGCAATCGTGCAGAGTTATCTCAAAGAAAGGGGCCACGGTGTTTCTGTATCTCTATTATGTTGGTGCGGCTTCGGAACTTTTAAATATCTTGATAAAACTCGAGAACTACGCATCTGATCAAAAAATATCATAGAACATAAATTGTAGGAAACATAATTCTCTACAAAAAAGGTCTCTCAACATTTTGCCATAGCTCGCTTCGTTTCCGAGATATTTGCAGATATATCTCAAGGGCAGGGGCCTGACGGACATATTTCGAGATATTTCTTCTTCTTGTTGTTCTTCTTCTGCACAGCTAAGCTGGAAGTGGCATTTGCGGCTCGCACTAGTGCAGAGTTATCTCAACGAAAGGGGCCACGGTGTTTCTGTATCTCTATTATGTTGGTGCGGCTTCGGAACTTTTAAATATCTTGATATATCTCGAGAACTACGCATCTGATCAAAAAATATCATAGAAGATAAAAAGTAGGAAACTTAATTCTCTACAAAAAAGGTCTCTTAACATTTTGCCATAGCTCGCTTCGTTTCCGAGATATTTGCAGATTTATCTCAAGGGAAGGGGCCTGACGGACATATTTCGAGATATTTCTTCTTCTTGTTGTTCTTCTTCTGCACAGCTAAGCTGGAAGTGGCATTTGCGGCTCGCACTAGTGCAGAGTTATCTCAAAGAAAGGGGCCACGGTGTTTCTGTATCCCTATTATGTTGGTGCGGCTTCGGAACTTTTAAATATCTCGATATATCTCGAAAACTACGCTTCTGATCAAAAAATATCATAGAACATAAATTGTAGGAAACATAATTCTCTACAAAAAAGGTCTCTTAACATTTTGTCATAGCTCGCTTCGTTTCCGAGATATTTGCAGATATATCTCAAGGGAAGGGGCCTGACGGACATATTTCGAGATATTTCTTCTTCTTGTTGTTCTTCTTCTGCACAGCTAAACTGGAAGTGGCATTTCCAGCTCGCAATAGTGCAGAGTTATCTCAAAGAGAGGGGCCACGGTGTTTCTGTATCTCTATTATGTTGGTGCGGCTTCGGAACTTTTAAATATCTTGATATATCTCGAGAACTACGCATCTGATCAAAAAATATCATAGAAGATAAAAAGTAGGAAACTTAATTCTCTACAAAAAAGGTCTCTTCACATTTTGCCATAGCTCGCTTGGTTTCCGAGATATTTGCAGATTTATCTCAAGGGAAGGGGCCTGACGGACATATTTCGAGATATTTCTTCTTCTTGTTGTTCTTCTTCTGCACAGCTAAGCTGGAAGTGGCATTTGCGGCTCGCACTAGTGCAGAGTTATCTCAAAGAAAGGGGCCACGGTGTTTCTGTATCCCTATTATGTTGGTGCGGCTTCTGAACTTTTAAATATCTCGATATATCTCGAAAACTACGCTTCTGACCAAAAAATATCATAGAACATAAATTGTAGGAAACATAATTCTCTACAAAAAACGTCCCTTAACATTTTGCCATAGCTCGCTTCGTTTCCGAGATATTTGCAGATTCAGCTCAAAGGAACTGGCCTGACGGACATATTTCGAGATATTTCTTCTTCTTGTTGTTCTTCCTCTGCACAGCTAAGCTGGAAGTGGCATTTGCGGCTCGCACTAGTGCAGAGTTATCTCAAAGAAAGGGGCCACGGTGTTTCTGTATCCCTATTATGTTGGTGCGGCTTCGGAACTTTTAAATATCTCGATATATCTCGAAAACTACGCTTCTGATCAAAAAATATCATAGAACATAAAAAGTAGGAAACTTAATTCTCTACAAAAGAGGTCTCTTAACATTTTGCCGTAGCTCGCTTCGTTTCCGAGATATTTGCAGATTTATCTCAAGGGAAGGGGCCTGACGGACATATTTCCAGATATTTCTTCTTCTTGTTGTTCTTCTTCTGCACAGCTAAGCTGGAAGTGGCATTTGCAGCTCGCAATAGTGCAGAGTTATCTCAAAGAAAGGGGCCACGGTGTTCCTGTATCTCTATTATGTTGGTGCGGCTTCGGAACTTTTAAATATCTTGATATATCTCGAGAACTACGCATCTGATCGAAAAATATCATAGAACATAAAAAGTAGGAAACTTAATTCTCTACAAAAGAGGTCTCTTAACATTTTGCCATAGCTCGCTTGGTTTCCGAGATATTTGCAGATTTATCTCAAGGGAAGGGGCCTGACGGACATATTTCGAGATATTTCTTCTTCTTGTTGTTCTTCTTCTGCACAGCTAAGCTGGAAGTGGCATTTGCAGCTCGCAATAGTGCAGAGTTACCTCAAAGAAAGGGGCCACGGTGTTTCTGTATCTCTATTATGTTGGTGCGGCTTCGGAACTTTTAAATATCTTGATATATCTCGAGAACTACGCATCTGATCAAAAAATATCATCGAACATAAAAAGTAGGAAACTTAATTCTCTACAAAAAAGGTCTCTTAACATTTTGCCATAGCTCGCTTCGTTTCCGAGATATTTGCAGATTTATCTCAAGGGAAGTGGCCTGACGGACATATTTCGAGATATTTCTTCTTCTTGTTGTTCTTCTTCTGCACAGCTAAGCTGGAAGTGGCATTTGCAGCGCGCAATAGTGTAGAGTTATCTCAAAGAAAGGGGCCACGGTGTTTCTGTATCTCTATTATGTTGGTGCGGCTTCGGAACTTTTAAATATCTTGATATATCTCGAGAACTACGCATCTGATCAAAAAATATCATGGAACATAAAAAGTAGGAATCCCAATTTTCTACAAAAAAGGTCTCTTAACATTTTGCCGTAGCTCGCTTTGTTTCCGAGATATTTGCAGATTTATCTCAAGGGAAGGGGCCTGACGGACATATTTCGAGATATTTCTTCTTTTTGTTGTTCTTCTTCTGCACAGCGAAGCTGGAAGTGGCATTTGCAGCTCGCAATAGTGCAGAGTTACCTCAAAGAAAGGGGCCACGGTGTTTCTGTATCTCTATTATGTTGGTGCGGCTTCGGAACTTTTAAATATCTTGATATATCTCGAGAACTACGCATCTGATCAAAAAATATCATCGAACATAAAAAGTAGGAAACTTAATTCTCTACAAAAAAGGTCTCTTAACATTTTGCCATAGCTCGCTTCGTTTCCGAGATATTTGCAGATTTATCTCAAGGGAAGTGGCCTGACGGACATATTTCGAGATATTTCTTCTTCTTGTTGTTCTTCTTCTGCACAGCTAAGCTGGAAGTGGCATTTGCAGCGCGCAATAGTGTAGAGTTATCTCAAAGAAAGGGGCCACGGTGTTTCTGTATCTCTATTATGTTGGTGCGGCTTCGGAACTTTTAAATATCTTGATATATCTCGAGAACTACGCATCTGATCGAAAAATATCATAGAACATAAAAAGTAGGAAACTTAATTCTCTACAAAAGAGGTCTCTTAACATTTTGCCATAGCTCGCTTCGTTTCCGAGATATTTGCAGATTTATCTCAAGGGAAGGGGCCTGACGGACATATTTCGAGATATTTCTTCTTTTTGTTGTTCTTCTTCTGCACAGCTAAGCTGGAAGTGGCATTTGCAGCTCGCAATAGTGCAGAGTTATCTCAAAGAAAGGGGCCACGGTGTTTCTGTATCTCTATTATGTTGGTGCGGCTTCGGAACTTTTAAATATCTTGATATATCTCGAGAACTACGCATCAGATCAAAAAATATCATAGAACATAAAAAGTAGGAAACTGAATTCTCTACAAAAAAGGTCTCTTAACATTTTGCCATAGCTCGCTTCGTTTCCGAGATATTTGCAGATTTATCTCAAGGGAAGTGGCCTGACGGACATATTTCGAGATATTCCTTCTTCTTGTTGTTCTTCTTCTGCACAGCTAAACTGGAAGTGGCATTTCCAGCTCGCAATCGTGCAGAGTTATCTCAAAGAAAGGGGCCACGGTGTTTCTGTATCTCTATTATGTTGGTGCGGCTTCGGAACTTTTAAATATCTTGATAAAACTCGAGAACTACGCATCTGATCAAAAAATATCATAGAACATAAATTGTAGGAAACATAATTCTCTACAAAAAAGGTCTCTCAACATTTTGCCATAGCTCGCTTCGTTTCCGAGATATTTGCAGATATATCTCAAGGGCAGGGGCCTGACGGACATATTTCGAGATATTTCTTCTTCTTGTTGTTCTTCTTCTGCACAGCTAAGCTGGAAGTGGCATTTGCGGCTCGCACTAGTGCAGAGTTATCTCAACGAAAGGGGCCACGGTGTTTCTGTATCTCTATTATGTTGGTGCGGCTTCGGAACTTTTAAATATCTTGATATATCTCGAGAACTACGCATCTGATCAAAAAATATCATAGAAGATAAAAAGTAGGAAACTTAATTCTCTACAAAAAAGGTCTCTTAACATTTTGCCATAGCTCGCTTCGTTTCCGAGATATTTGCAGATTTATCTCAAGGGAAGGGGCCTGACGGACATATTTCGAGATATTTCTTCTTCTTGTTGTTCTTCTTCTGCACAGCTAAGCTGGAAGTGGCATTTGCGGCTCGCACTAGTGCAGAGTTATCTCAAAGAAAGGGGCCACGGTGTTTCTGTATCCCTATTATGTTGGTGCGGCTTCGGAACTTTTAAATATCTCGATATATCTCGAAAACTACGCTTCTGATCAAAAAATATCATAGAACATAAATTGTAGGAAACATAATTCTCTACAAAAAAGGTCTCTTAACATTTTGTCATAGCTCGCTTCGTTTCCGAGATATTTGCAGATATATCTCAAGGGAAGGGGCCTGACGGACATATTTCGAGATATTTCTTCTTCTTGTTGTTCTTCTTCTGCACAGCTAAACTGGAAGTGGCATTTCCAGCTCGCAATAGTGCAGAGTTATCTCAAAGAGAGGGGCCACGGTGTTTCTGTATCTCTATTATGTTGGTGCGGCTTCGGAACTTTTAAATATCTTGATATATCTCGAGAACTACGCATCTGATCAAAAAATATCATAGAAGATAAAAAGTAGGAAACTTAATTCTCTACAAAAAAGGTCTCTTCACATTTTGCCATAGCTCGCTTGGTTTCCGAGATATTTGCAGATTTATCTCAAGGGAAGGGGCCTGACGGACATATTTCGAGATATTTCTTCTTCTTGTTGTTCTTCTTCTGCACAGCTAAGCTGGAAGTGGCATTTGCGGCTCGCACTAGTGCAGAGTTATCTCAAAGAAAGGGGCCACGGTGTTTCTGTATCCCTATTATGTTGGTGCGGCTTCTGAACTTTTAAATATCTCGATATATCTCGAAAACTACGCTTCTGACCAAAAAATATCATAGAACATAAATTGTAGGAAACATAATTCTCTACAAAAAACGTCCCTTAACATTTTGCCATAGCTCGCTTCGTTTCCGAGATATTTGCAGATTCAGCTCAAAGGAACTGGCCTGACGGACATATTTCGAGATATTTCTTCTTCTTGTTGTTCTTCCTCTGCACAGCTAAGCTGGAAGTGGCATTTGCGGCTCGCACTAGTGCAGAGTTATCTCAAAGAAAGGGGCCACGGTGTTTCTGTATCCCTATTATGTTGGTGCGGCTTCGGAACTTTTAAATATCTCGATATATCTCGAAAACTACGCTTCTGATCAAAAAATATCATAGAACATAAATTGTAGGAAACATAATTCTCTACAAAAAAGGTCTCTTAACATTTTGTCATAGCTCGCTTGGTTTCCGAGATATTTGCAGATATATCTCAAGGGAAGGGGCCTGACGGACATATTTCGAGATATTTCTTCTTCTTGTTGTTCTTCTTCTGCACAGCTAAGCTGGAAGTGGCATTTGCGGCTCGCACTAGTGCAGAGTTATCTCAAAGAAAGGGGCCACGGTGTTTCTGTGTCTCTATTATGTTGGTGCGGCTTTGGAACTTTTAAATATCTCGATATATCTCGAAAACTACGCTTCTGATCAAAAAATATCATAGAACATAAATTGTAGGAAACATAATTGTCTACAAAGAAGGTCTCTTAACATTTTGCCATAGCTCGCTTCGTTTCCGAGATATTTGCAGATTTATCTCAAGGGAAGGGGCCTGACGGACATATTTCGAGATATTTCTTCTTCTTGTTGTTCTTCTTCTGCGCAGCTAAGCTGGAAGTGGCATTTGCAGCTCGCAATAGTGCAGAGATATCTCAAAGAAAGGGGCCACGCTGTTTCTGTATCTCTATTATGTTGGTGCGGCTTCGGAACTTTTAAATATCTTGATATATATCGAGAGCTACGCGTCTGATCAAAAAATATCATAGAACATAAAAAGTAGGAAACATAATTCTCTACAAAAAAGGTCTGTTAACATTTTGCCATAGCTCGCTTCGTTTCCGAGATATTTGCAGATTTATCTCAAGGGAAGGGGCCTGACGGACATATTTCGAGATATTTCTTCTTCTTGTTGTTCTTCTTCTGCACAGCTAAGCTGGAAGTGGCATTTGCGGCTCGCACTAGCGCAGAGTTATCTCAAAGAAAGGGGCCACGGTGTTTCTGTATCTCTATTATGTTGGTGCGGCTTCGGAACTTTTAAATATCTCGATATATCTCGAAAACTACGCTTCTGATCAAAAAATATCATAGAACATAAATTGTAGGAAACGTAATTCTCTACAAAAAAGGTCTCTTAACATTTTGCCATAGCTCGCTTCGTTTCCGAGATATTTGCAGATATATCTCAAGGGAAGGGGCCTGACGGACATATTTCGAGATATTTCTTCTTCTTGTTGTTCTTCTTCTGCACAGCTAAGCTGGAAGTGGCATTTACAGCTCGCAATAGTGCAGAGTTATCTCAAAGAACGGGGCCACGGTATTTCTGTATCTCTATTATGTTGGTGCGGCTTCGGAACTTTTAAATATCTTGATATATCTCGAGAACTACGCATCTGATCAAAAAATATCATAGAACATAAAAAGTAGGAAACTTAATTCTCTACAAAAAAGGTCTCTTAACATTTTGCCATAGCTCGCTTCGTTTCCGAGATATTTGCAGATTTATCTCAAGGGAAGGGGCCTGACGGACATATTTCGAGATATTTCTTCTTCTTGTTGTTCTTCTTCTGCACAGCTAAGCTGGAAGTGGCATTTGCGGCTCGCACTAGTGCAGAGTTATCTCAAAGAAAGGGGCCACGGTGTTTCTGTATCTCTATTATGTTGGTGCGGCTTCGGAACTTTTAAATATCTTGATATATCTCGAGAACTACGCATCCGATCAAAAAATATCATAGAACATAAAAAGTAGGAAATTTAATTCTCTACAAAAAACGTCTCTTAACATTTTGCCATAGCTCGCTTCGTTTCCGAGATATTTGCCGATTCAGCTCAAAGGAACTGGCCTGACGGACATATTTCGAGATATTTCTTCTTCTTGTTGTTCTTCCTCTGCACAGCTAAGCTGGAAGTGGCATTTGCAGCTCGCAATAGTGCAGAGTTATCTCAAAGAAAGGGGCCACGGTGTTTCTGTATCTCTATTATGTTGGTGCGGCTTCGGAACTTTTAAATATCTTGATATATCTCGAGAACTGCGCATCTGATCAAAAAATATCATAGAACATAAAAAGTAGGAAACTTAATTCTCTACAAAAAAGGTCTCTTAACATTTTGCCATACCCCGCTTCGTTTCCGAGATATTTGCAGATTTATCTCAAGGGAAGGGGCCTGACGGACATATTTCGAGATATTTCTTCTTCTTGTTGTTCTTCTTCTGCACAGCTAAGCTGGAAGTGGCATTTGCGGCTCGCACTAGTGCAGAGTTATCTCAACGAAAGGGGCCACGGTGTTTCTGTATCTCTATTATGTTGGTGCGGCTTCGGAACTTTTAAATATCTTGATATATCTCGAGAACTACGCATCTGATCAAAAAATATCATAGAAGATAAAAAGTAGGAAACTTAATTCTCTACAAAAAAGGTCTCTTAACATTTTGCCATAGCTCGCTTCGTTTCCGAGATATTTGCAGATTTATCTCAAGGGAAGGGGCCTGACGGACATATTTCGAGATATTTCTTCTTCTTGTTGTTCTTCTTCTGCACAGCTAAGCTGGAAGTGGCATTTGCGGCTCGCACTAGTGCAGAGTTATCTCAAAGAAAGGGGCCACGGTGTTTCTGTATCCCTATTATGTTGGTGCGGCTTCGGAACTTTTAAATATCTCGATATATCTCGAAAACTACGCTTCTGATCAAAAAATATCATAGAACATAAATTGTAGGAAACATAATTCTCTACAAAAAAGGTCTCTTAACATTTTGTCATAGCTCGCTTCGTTTCCGAGATATTTGCAGATATATCTCAAGGGAAGGGGCCTGACGGACATATTTCGAGATATTTCTTCTTCTTGTTGTTCTTCTTCTGCACAGCTAAACTGGAAGTGGCATTTCCAGCTCGCAATAGTGCAGAGTTATCTCAAAGAGAGGGGCCACGGTGTTTCTGTATCTCTATTATGTTGGTGCGGCTTCGGAACTTTTAAATATCTTGATATATCTCGAGAACTACGCATCTGATCAAAAAATATCATAGAAGATAAAAAGTAGGAAACTTAATTCTCTACAAAAAAGATCTCTTCACATTTTGCCATAGCTCGCTTGGTTTCCGAGATATTTGCAGATTTATCTCAAGGGAAGGGGCCTGACGGACATATTTCGAGATATTTCTTCTTCTTGTTGTTCTTCTTCTGCACAGCTAAGCTGGAAGTGGCATTTGCGGCTCGCACTAGTGCAGAGTTATCTCAAAGAAAGGGGCCACGGTGTTTCTGTATCCCTATTATGTTGGTGCGGCTTCTGAACTTTTAAATATCTCGATATATCTCGAAAACTACGCTTCTGACCAAAAAATATCATAGAACATAAATTGTAGGAAACATAATTCTCTACAAAAAACGTCCCTTAACATTTTGCCATAGCTCGCTTCGTTTCCGAGATATTTGCAGATTCAGCTCAAAGGAACTGGCCTGACGGACATATTTCGAGATATTTCTTCTTCTTGTTGTTCTTCCTCTGCACAGCTAAGCTGGAAGTGGCATTTGCGGCTCGCACTAGTGCAGAGTTATCTCAAAGAAAGGGGCCACGGTGTTTCTGTATCCCTATTATGTTGGTGCGGCTTCGGAACTTTTAAATATCTCGATATATCTCGAAAACTACGCTTCTGATCAAAAAATATCATAGAACATAAATTGTAGGAAACATAATTCTCTACAAAAAAGGTCTCTTAACATTTTGTCATAGCTCGCTTGGTTTCCGAGATATTTGCAGATATATCTCAAGGGAAGGGGCCTGACGGACATATTTCGAGATATTTCTTCTTCTTGTTGTTCTTCTTCTGCACAGCTAAGCTGGAAGTGGCATTTGCGGCTCGCACTAGTGCAGAGTTATCTCAAAGAAAGGGGCCACGGTGTTTCTGTGTCTCTATTATGTTGGTGCGGCTTTGGAACTTTTAAATATCTCGATATATCTCGAAAACTACGCTTCTGATCAAAAAATATCATAGAACATAAATTGTAGGAAACATAATTGTCTACAAAGAAGGTCTCTTAACATTTTGCCATAGCTCGCTTCGTTTCCGAGATATTTGCAGATTTATCTCAAGGGAAGGGGCCTGACGGACATATTTCGAGATATTTCTTCTTCTTGTTGTTCTTCTTCTGCGCAGCTAAGCTGGAAGTGGCATTTGCAGCTCGCAATAGTGCAGAGATATCTCAAAGAAAGGGGCCACGCTGTTTCTGTATCTCTATTATGTTGGTGCGGCTTCGGAACTTTTAAATATCTTGATATATATCGAGAGCTACGCGTCTGATCAAAAAATATCATAGAACATAAAAAGTAGGAAACATAATTCTCTACAAAAAAGGTCTGTTAACATTTTGCCATAGCTCGCTTCGTTTCCGAGATATTTGCAGATTTATCTCAAGGGAAGGGGCCTGACGGACATATTTCGAGATATTTCTTCTTCTTGTTGTTCTTCTTCTGCACAGCTAAGCTGGAAGTGGCATTTGCGGCTCGCACTAGCGCAGAGTTATCTCAAAGAAACGGGCCACGGTGTTTCTGTATCTCTATTATGTTGGTGCGGCTTCGGAACTTTTAAATATCTCGATATATCTCGAAAACTACGCTTCTGATCAAAAAATATCATAGAACATAAATTGTAGGAAACGTAATTCTCTACAAAAAAGGTCTCTTAACATTTTGCCATAGCTCGCTTCGTTTCCGAGATATTTGCAGATATATCTCAAGGGAAGGGGCCTGACGGACATATTTCGAGATATTTCTTCTTCTTGTTGTTCTTCTTCTGCACAGCTAAGCTGGAAGTGGCATTTACAGCTCGCAATAGTGCAGAGTTATCTCAAAGAACGGGGCCACGGTATTTCTGTATCTCTATTATGTTGGTGCGGCTTCGGAACTTTTAAATATCTTGATATATCTCGAGAACTACGCATCTGATCAAAAAATATCATAGAACATAAAAAGTAGGAAACTTAATTCTCTACAAAAAAGGTCTCTTAACATTTTGCCATAGCTCGCTTCGTTTCCGAGATATTTGCAGATTTATCTCAAGGGAAGGGGCCTGACGGACATATTTCGAGATATTTCTTCTTCTTGTTGTTCTTCTTCTGCACAGCTAAGCTGGAAGTGGCATTTGCGGCTCGCACTAGTGCAGAGTTATCTCAAAGAAAGGGGCCACGGTGTTTCTGTATCTCTATTATGTTGGTGCGGCTTCGGAACTTTTAAATATCTTGATATATCTCGAGAACTACGCATCCGATCAAAAAATATCATAGAACATAAAAAGTAGGAAATTTAATTCTCTACAAAAAAGGTCTCTTAACATTTTGCCATAGTTCGCTTCGTTTCCGAGATATTTGCAGATTTATCTCGAGGGAAGGGGCCTGACGGACATATTTCGAGATATTTCTTCTTCTTGTTGTTCTTCTTCTGCACAGCTAAGCTGGAAGGGGCATTTGCAGCCCGCAATAGTGTAGAGTTATCTCAAAGAAAGGGGCCACGGTGTTTCTGTATCTCTATTATGTTGGTGCGGCTTCGGAACTTTTAAATATCTTGATATATCTCGAGAACTACGCATCTGATCAAAAAATATCATAGAACATAAAAAGTAGGAATCCTAATTTTCTACAAAAAAGGTCTCTTAACATTTTGCCGTAGCTCGCTTTGTTTCCGACATATTTGCAGATTTATCTCAAGGGAAGGGGCCTGACGGACATATTTCGAGATATTTCTTCTTTTTGTTGTTCTTCTTCTGCACAGCTAAGCTGGAAGTGGCATTTGCAGCTCGCAATAGTGCAGAGTTATCTCAAAGAAAGGGGCCACGGTGTTTCTGTATCTCTATTATGTCGGTGCGGCTTCGGAACTTTTAAATATCTTGATATATCTCGAGAACTACGCATCTGATCAAAAAATATCGTAGAACATAAAAAGTAGGAAACTTAAATCTCTACAAATAAGGTCTCTTAACATTTTGCCATAGCTCGCTTCGTTTCCGAGATATTTGCAGATTTATCTCAAGGGAAGGGGCCTGACGGACATATTTCGAGATATTTCTTCTTCTTGTTGTTCTTCTTCTGCACAGCTAAGCTGGAAGTGGCATTTGCAGCTCGCAATAGTGCAGAGTTACCTCAAAGAAAGGGGCCACGGTGTTTCTGTATCTCTATTATGTTGGTGCCGCTTCGGAACTTTTAAATATCAGGATATATCTCGAGAACTACGCATCTGATCAAAAAATATCATACAACATAAAAAGTAGGAATCCTAATTTTCTACAAAAAAGGTCTCTTAACATTTTGCCGTAGCTCGCTTCGTTTCCGAGATATTTGCAGATTTATCTCAAGGGAAGGGGCCTGACGGACATATTTCCAGATATTTCTTCTTCTTGTTGTTCTTCTTCTGCACAGCTAAGCTGGAAGTGGCATTTGCAGCTCGCAATAGTGCAGAGTTATCTCAAAGAAAGGGGCCACGGTGTTTCTGTATCTCTATTATGTTGGTGCGGCTTCGGAACTTTTAAATATCTTGATATATCTCGAGAACTACGCATCTGATCAAAAAATATCGTAGAACATAAAAAGTAGGAAACTTAATTCTCTACAAATAAGGTCTCTTAACATTTTGCGATAGCTCGCTTGGTTTCCGAGATATTTGCAGATTTATCTCAAGCGAAGGGGCCTGACGGACATATTTCGAGATATTTCTTCTTCTTGTTGTTCTTCTTCTGCACAGCTAAGCTGGAAGTGGCATTTGCAGCTCGCAATAGTGCAGAGTTACCTCAAAGAAAGGGGCCACGGTGTTTCTGTATCTCTATTATGTTGGTGCGGCTTCGGAACTTTTAAATATCTTGATATATCTCGAGAACTACGCATCTGATCAAAAAATATCATACAACATAAAAAGTAGGAAACTTAATTCTCTACAAAAAAGGTCTCTTAACATTTTGCCATAGCTCGCTTCGTTTCCGAGATATTTGCAGATTTATCTCAAGGGAAGGGGCCTGACGGACATACTTCGAGATATTTCTTCTTCTTGTTGTTCTTCTTCTGCACAGCTAAGCTGGAAGTGGCATTTGCAGCGCGCAATAGTGCAGAGTTATCTCAAAGAAAGGGGCCACGGTGTTTCTGTATCTCTATTATGTTGGTGCGGCTTCGGAACTTTTAAATATCTTGATATATCTCGAGAACTACGCATCTGTTCAAAAAATATCATAGAACATAGAAAGTAGGAATCCTAATTTTCTACAAAAAAGGTCTCTTAACATTTTGCCGTAGCTCGCTTCGTTTCCGAGATATTTGCAGATTTATCTCAAGGGAAGGGGCCTGACGGACATATTTCCAGATATTTCTTCTTCTTGTTGTTCTTCTTCTGCACAGCTAAGCTGGAAGTGGCATTTGCAGCTCGCAATAGTGCAGAGTTATCTCAAAGAAAGGGGCCACGGTGTTCCTGTATCTCTATTATGTTGGTGCGGCTTCGGAA
This sequence comes from Osmia lignaria lignaria, assembly GCF_051020975.1. NCBI lineage: Eukaryota > Metazoa > Arthropoda > Insecta > Hymenoptera > Megachilidae > Osmia > Osmia lignaria. The sequence goes on along the minus strand of NW_027478160.1, from coordinate 23,797,298 downwards.
CTTTTAAATATCTTGATATATCTCGAGAACTACGCATCTGATCGAAAAATATCATAGAACATAAAAAGTAGGAAACTTAATTCTCTACAAAAGAGGTCTCTTAACATTTTGCCATAGCTCGCTTCGTTTCCGAGATATTTGCAGATTTATCTCAAGGGAAGGGGCCTGACGGACATATTTCGAGATATTTCTTCTTCTTGTTGTTCTTCATCTGCACAGCTAAGCTGGAAGTGGCATTTGCAGCGCGCAATAGTGTAGAGTTATCTCAAAGAAAGGGGCCACGGTGTTTCTGTATCTCTATTATGTTGGTGCGGCTTCGGAACTTTTAAATATCTTGATATATCTCGAGAACTACGCATCTGATCAAAAAATATCATGGAACATAAAAAGTAGGAATCCCAATTTTCTACAAAAAAGGTCTCTTAACATTTTGCCGTAGCTCGCTTTGTTTCCGAGATATTTGCAGATTTATCTCAAGGGAAGGGGCCTGACGGACATATTTCGAGATATTTCTTCTTTTTGTTGTTCTTCTTCTGCACAGCTAAGCTGGAAGTGGCATTTGCAGCTCGCAATAGTGCAGAGTTATCTCAAAGAAAGGGGCCACGGTGTTTCTGTATCTCTATTATGTTAATGCGGCTTCGGAACTTTTAAATATCTTGATATATCTCGAGAACTGCGCATCTGATCAAAAAATATCATAGAACATAAAAAGTAGGAAACTTAATTCTCTACAAAAAAGGTCTCTTAACATTTTGCCATACCTCGCTTCGTTTCCGAGATATTTGCAGATTTATCTCAAGGGAAGGGGCCTGACGGACATATTTCGAGATATTTCTTCTTCTTGTTGTTCTTCTTCTGCACAGCTAAGCTGGAAGTGGCATTTGCGGCTCGCACTAGTGCAGAGTTATCTCAACGAAAGGGGCCACGGTGTTTCTGTATCTCTATTATGTTGGTGCGGCTTCGGAACTTTTAAATATCTTGATATATCTCGAGAACTACGCATCTGATCAAAAAATATCATAGAAGATAAAAAGTAGGAAACTTAATTCTCTACAAAAAAGGTCTCTTAACATTTTGCCATAGCTCGCTTCGTTTCCGAGATATTTGCAGATTTATCTCAAGGGAAGGGGCCTGACGGACATATTTCGAGATATTTCTTCTTCTTGTTGTTCTTCTTCTGCACAGCTAAGCTGGAAGTGGCATTTGCGGCTCGCACTAGTGCAGAGTTATCTCAAAGAAAGGGGCCACGGTGTTTCTGTATCCCTATTATGTTGGTGCGGCTTCGGAACTTTTAAATATCTCGATATATCTCGAAAACTACGCTTCTGATCAAAAAATATCACAGAACATAAATTGTAGGAAACATAATTCTCTACAAAAAAGGTCTCTTAACATTTTGTCATAGCTCGCTTCGTTTCCGAGATATTTGCAGATATATCTCAAGGGAAGGGGCCTGACGGACATATTTCGAGATATTTCTTCTTCTTGTTGTTCTTCCTCTGCACAGCTAAGCTGGAAGTGGCATTTGCGGCTCGCACTAGTGCAGAGTTATCTCAAAGAAAGGGGCCACGGTGTTTCTGTATCCCTATTATGTTGGTGCGGCTTCGGAACTTTTAAATATCTCGATATATCTCGAAAACTACGCTTCTGATCAAAAAATATCATAGAACATAAATTGTAGGAAACATAATTCTCTACAAAAAAGGTCTCTTAACATTTTGTCATAGCTCGCTTGGTTTCCGAGATATTTGCAGATATATCTCAAGGGAAGGGGCCTGACGGACATATTTCGAGATATTTCTTCTTCTTGTTGTTCTTCTTCTGCACAGCTAAGCTGGAAGTGGCATTTGCGGCTCGCACTAGTGCAGAGTTATCTCAAAGAAAGGGGCCACGGTGTTTCTGTGTCTCTATTATGTTGGTGCGGCTTTGGAACTTTTAAATATCTCGATATATCTCGAAAACTACGCTTCTGATCAAAAAATATCATAGAACATAAATTGTAGGAAACATAATTGTCTACAAAAAAGGTCTCTTAACATTTTGCCATAGCTCGCTTCGTTTCCGAGATATTTGCAGATTTATCTCAAGGGAAGGGGCCTGACGGACATATTTCGAGATATTTCTTCTTCTTGTTGTTCTTCTTCTGCGCAGCTAAGCTGGAAGTGGCATTTGCAGCTCGCAATAGTGCAGAGATATCTCAAAGAAAGGGGCCACGCTGTTTCTGTATCTCTATTATGTTGGTGCGGCTTCGGAACTTTTAAATATCTTGATATATATCGAGAGCTACGCGTCTGATCAAAAAATATCATAGAACATAAAAAGTAGGAAACATAATTCTCTACAAAAAAGGTCTGTTAACATTTTGCCATAGCTCGCTTCGTTTCCGAGATATTTGCAGATTTATCTCAAGGGAAGGGGCCTGACGGACATATTTCGAGATATTTCTCCTTCTTGTTGTTCTTCTTCTGCACAGCTAAGCTGGAAGTGGCATTTGCGGCTCGCACTAGCGCAGAGTTATCTCAAAGAAAGGGGCCACGGTGTTTCTGTATCTCTATTATGTTGGTGCGGCTTCGGAACTTTTAAATATCTCGATATATCTCGAAAACTACGCTTCTGATCAAAAAATATCATAGAACATAAATTGTAGGAAACGTAATTCTCTACAAAAAAGGTCTCTTAACATTTTGCCATAGCTCGCTTCGTTTCCGAGATATTTGCAGATATATCTCAAGGGAAGGGGCCTGACGGACATATTTCGAGATATTTCTTCTTCTTGTTGTTCTTCTTCTGCACAGCTAAGCTGGAAGTGGCATTTACAGCTCGCAATAGTGCAGAGTTATCTCAAAGAACGGGGCCACGGTATTTCTGTATCTCTATTATGTTGGTGCGGCTTCGGAACTTTTAAATATCTTGATATATCTCGAGAACTACGCATCTGATCAAAAAATATCATAGAACATAAAAAGTAGGAAACTTAATTCTCTACAAAAAAGGTCTCTTAACATTTTGCCATAGCTCGCTTCGTTTCCGAGATATTTGCAGATTTATCTCAAGGGAAGGGGCCTGACGGACATATTTCGAGATATTTCTTCTTCTTGTTGTTCTTCTTCTGCACAGCTAAGCTGGAAGTGGCATTTGCGGCTCGCACTAGTGCAGAGTTATCTCAAAGAAAGGGGCCACGGTGTTTCTGTATCTCTATTATGTTGGTGCGGTTTCGGAACTTTTAAATATCTTGATATATCTCGAGAACTACGCATCTGATCAAAAAATATCATAGAACATAAAAAGTAGCAAACTTAATTCTCTACAAATAAGGTCTCTTAACATTTTGCCATAGCTCGCTTCGTTTCCGAGATATTTGCAGATTTATCTCGAGGGAAGGGGCCTGACGGACATATTTCGAGATATTTCTTCTTCTTGTTGTTCTTCTTCTGCGCAGCTGAGCTGGAAGTGGCATTTGCAGCTCGCAATAGTGCAGAGATATCTCAAAGAAAGGGGCCACGCTGTTTCTGTATCTCTATTATGTTGGTGCGGCTTCGGAACTTTTAAATATCTTGATATATCTCGAGAGCTACGCGTCTGATCAAAAAATATCATAGAACATAAAAAGTAGGAAACATAATTCTCTACAAAAAAGGTCTCTTAACATTTTGCCATAGCTCGCTTCGTTTCCGAGATATTTGCAGATTTATCTCAAGGGAAGGGGCCTGACGGACATATTTCGAGATATTTCTTCTTCTTGTTGCTCTTCTTCTGCACAGCTAAGCTGGAAGTGGCATTTGCGGCTCGCACTAGTGCAGAGTTATCTCAAAGAAAGGGGCCACGGTGTTTCTGTATCTCTATTATGATGGTGCGGCTTCGGAACTTTTAAATATCTCGATATATCTCGAAAACTACGCTTCTGATCAAAAAATATCATAGAACATAAATTGTAGGAAACATAATTCTCTACAAAAAAGGTCTCTTAACATTTTGTCATAGCTCGCTTCGTTTCCGAGATATTTGCAGATATATCTCAAGGGAAGGGGCCTGACGGACATATTTCGAGATATTTCTTCTTCTTGTTGTTCTTCTTCTGCACAGCTAAGCTGGAAGTGGCATTTACAGCTCGCAATAGTGCAGAGTTATCTCAAAGAAAGGGGCCACGGTGTTTCTGTATCTCTATTATGTTGGTGCGGCTTCGGAACTTTTAAATATCTTGATATATCTCGAGAACTACGCATCTGATCAAAAAATATCATAGAACATAAAAAGTAGGAAACTTAATTCTCTACAAAAGAGGTCTCTTAACATTTTGCCATAGTTCGCTTCGTTTCCGAGATATTTGCAGATTTATCTCGAGGGAAGGGGCCTGACGGACATATTTCGAGATATTTCTTCTTCTTGTTGTTCTTCTTCTGCACAGCTAAGCTGGAAGGGGCATTTGCAGCCCGCAATAGTGTAGAGTTATCTCAAAGAAAGGGGCCACGGTGTTTCTGTATCTCTATTATGTTGGTGCGGCTTCGGAACTTTTAAATATCTTGATATATCTCGAGAACTACGCATCTGATCAAAAAATATCATAGAACATAAAAAGTAGGAATCCTAATTTTCTACAAAAAAGGTCTCTTAACATTTTGCCGTAGCTCGCTTTGTTTCCGACATATTTGCAGATTTATCTCAAGGGAAGGGGCCTGACGGACATATTTCGAGATATTTCTTCTTTTTGTTGTTCTTCTTCTGCACAGCTAAGCTGGAAGTGGCATTTGCAGCTCGCAATAGTGCAGAGTTATCTCAAAGAAAGGGGCCACGGTGTTTCTGTATCTCTATTATGTCGGTGCGGCTTCGGAACTTTTAAATATCTTGATATATCTCGAGAACTACGCATCTGATCAAAAAATATCGTAGAACATAAAAAGTAGGAAACTTAAATCTCTACAAATAAGGTCTCTTAACATTTTGCCATAGCTCGCTTCGTTTCCGAGATATTTGCAGATTTATCTCAAGGGAAGGGGCCTGACGGACATATTTCGAGATATTTCTTCTTCTTGTTGTTCTTCTTCTGCACAGCTAAGCTGGAAGTGGCATTTGCAGCTCGCAATAGTGCAGAGTTACCTCAAAGAAAGGGGCCACGGTGTTTCTGTATCTCTATTATGTTGGTGCCGCTTCGGAACTTTTAAATATCAGGATATATCTCGAGAACTACGCATCTGATCAAAAAATATCATACAACATAAAAAGTAGGAATCCTAATTTTCTACAAAAAAGGTCTCTTAACATTTTGCCGTAGCTCGCTTCGTTTCCGAGATATTTGCAGATTTATCTCAAGGGAAGGGGCCTGACGGACATATTTCCAGATATTTCTTCTTCTTGTTGTTCTTCTTCTGCACAGCTAAGCTGGAAGTGGCATTTGCAGCTCGCAATAGTGCAGAGTTATCTCAAAGAAAGGGGCCACGGTGTTTCTGTATCTCTATTATGTTGGTGCGGCTTCGGAACTTTTAAATATCTTGATATATCTCGAGAACTACGCATCTGATCAAAAAATATCGTAGAACATAAAAAGTAGGAAACTTAATTCTCTACAAATAAGGTCTCTTAACATTTTGCGATAGCTCGCTTGGTTTCCGAGATATTTGCAGATTTATCTCAAGCGAAGGGGCCTGACGGACATATTTCGAGATATTTCTTCTTCTTGTTGTTCTTCTTCTGCACAGCTAAGCTGGAAGTGGCATTTGCAGCTCGCAATAGTGCAGAGTTACCTCAAAGAAAGGGGCCACGGTGTTTCTGTATCTCTATTATGTTGGTGCGGCTTCGGAACTTTTAAATATCTTGATATATCTCGAGAACTACGCATCTGATCAAAAAATATCATACAACATAAAAAGTAGGAAACTTAATTCTCTACAAAAAAGGTCTCTTAACATTTTGCCATAGCTCGCTTCGTTTCCGAGATATTTGCAGATTTATCTCAAGGGAAGGGGCCTGACGGACATACTTCGAGATATTTCTTCTTCTTGTTGTTCTTCTTCTGCACAGCTAAGCTGGAAGTGGCATTTGCAGCGCGCAATAGTGCAGAGTTATCTCAAAGAAAGGGGCCACGGTGTTTCTGTATCTCTATTATGTTGGTGCGGCTTCGGAACTTTTAAATATCTTGATATATCTCGAGAACTACGCATCTGTTCAAAAAATATCATAGAACATAGAAAGTAGGAATCCTAATTTTCTACAAAAAAGGTCTCTTAACATTTTGCCGTAGCTCGCTTCGTTTCCGAGATATTTGCAGATTTATCTCAAGGGAAGGGGCCTGACGGACATATTTCCAGATATTTCTTCTTCTTGTTGTTCTTCTTCTGCACAGCTAAGCTGGAAGTGGCATTTGCAGCTCGCAATAGTGCAGAGTTATCTCAAAGAAAGGGGCCACGGTGTTCCTGTATCTCTATTATGTTGGTGCGGCTTCGGAACTTTTAAATATCTTGATATATCTCGAGAACTACGCATCTGATCGAAAAATATCATAGAACATAAAAAGTAGGAAACTTAATTCTCTACAAAAGAGGTCTCTTAACATTTTGCCATAGCTCGCTTCGTTTCCGAGATATTTGCAGATTTATCTCAAGGGAAGGGGCCTGACGGACATATTTCGAGATATTTCTTCTTCTTGTTGTTCTTCATCTGCACAGCTAAGCTGGAAGTGGCATTTGCAGCGCGCAATAGTGTAGAGTTATCTCAAAGAAAGGGGCCACGGTGTTTCTGTATCTCTATTATGTTGGTGCGGCTTCGGAACTTTTAAATATCTTGATATATCTCGAGAACTACGCATCTGATCAAAAAATATCATGGAACATAAAAAGTAGGAATCCCAATTTTCTACAAAAAAGGTCTCTTAACATTTTGCCGTAGCTCGCTTTGTTTCCGAGATATTTGCAGATTTATCTCAAGGGAAGGGGCCTGACGGACATATTTCGAGATATTTCTTCTTTTTGTTGTTCTTCTTCTGCACAGCTAAGCTGGAAGTGGCATTTGCAGCTCGCAATAGTGCAGAGTTATCTCAAAGAAAGGGGCCACGGTGTTTCTGTATCTCTATTATGTTAATGCGGCTTCGGAACTTTTAAATATCTTGATATATCTCGAGAACTACGCATCCGATCAAAAAATATCATAGAACATAAAAAGTAGGAAACTTAATTCTCTACAAAAAAGGTCTCTTAACATTTTGCCATAGCTCGCTTCGTTTCCGAGATATTTGCAGATATATCTCAAGGGAAGGGGCCTGACGGACATATTTCGAGATATTTCTTCTTCTTGTTGTGCTTCTTCTGCACAGCTAAACTGGAAGTGGCATTTCCAGCTCGCAATAGTGCAGAGTTATCTCAAAGAGAGGGGCCACGGTGTTTCTGTATCTCTATTATGTTGGTGCGGCTTCGGAACTTTTAAATATCTTGATATATCTCGAGAACTACGCATCTGATCAAAAAATATCATAGAAGATAAAAAGTAGGAAACTTAATTCTCTACAAAAAAGGTCTCTAAACACTTTGCCATAGCTTGCTTGGTTTCCGAGATATTTGCAGATTTATCTCAAGGGAAGGGGCCTGACGGACATATTTCGAGATATTTCTTCTTCTTGTTGTTCTTCTTCTGCACAGCTAAGCTGGAAGTGGCATTTGCGGCTCGCACTAGTGCAGAGTTATCTCAAAGAAAGGGGCCACGGTGTTTCTGTATCCCTATTATGTTGGTGCGGCTTCTGAACTTTTAAATATCTCGATATATCTCGAAAACTACGCTTCTGACCAAAAAATATCATAGAACATAAATTGTAGGAAACATAATTCTCTACAAAAAAGGTCTCTTAACATTTTGTCATAGCTCGCTTGGTTTCCGAGATATTTGCAGATATATCTCAAGGGAAGGGGCCTGACGGACATATTTCGAGATATTTCTTCTTCTTGTTGTTCTTCCTCTGCACAGCTAAGCTGGAAGTGGCATTTGCGGCTCGCACTAGTGCAGAGTTATCTCAAAGAAAGGGGCCACGGTGTTTCTGTATCCCTATTATGTTGGTGCGGCTTCGGAACTTTTAAATATCTCGATATATCTCGAAAACTACGCTTCTGATCAAAAAATATCATAGAACATAAATTGTAGGAAACATAATTCTCTACAAAAAACGTCTCTTATCATTTTGCCATAGCTCGCTTCGTTTCCGAGATATTTGCCGATTCAGCTCAAAGGAACTGGCCTGACGGACATATTTCGAGATATTTCTTCTTCTTGTTGTTCTTCCTCTGCACAGCTAAGCTGGAAGTGGCATTTGCAGCTCGCAATAGTGCAGAGTTATCTCAAAGAAAGGGGCCACGGTGTTTCTGTATCTCTATTATGTTGGTGCGGCTTCGGAACTTTTAAATATCTTGATATATCTCGAGAACTGCGCATCTGATCAAAAAATATCATAGAACATAAAAAGTAGGAAACTTAATTCTCTACAAAAAAGGTCTCTTAACATTTTGCCATACCTCGCTTCGTTTCCGAGATATTTGCAGATTTATCTCAAGGGAAGGGGCCTGACGGACATATTTCGAGATATTTCTTCTTCTTGTTGTTCTTCTTCTGCACAGCTAAGCTGGAAGTGGCATTTGCGGCTCGCACTAGTGCAGAGTTATCTCAACGAAAGGGGCCACGGTGTTTCTGTATCTCTATTATGTTGGTGCGGCTTCGGAACTTTTAAATATCTTGATATATCTCGAGAACTACGCATCTGATCAAAAAATATCATAGAAGATAAAAAGTAGGAAACTTAATTCTCTACAAAAAAGGTCTCTTAACATTTTGCCATAGCTCGCTTCGTTTCCGAGATATTTGCAGATTTATCTCAAGGGAAGGGGCCTGACGGACATATTTCGAGATATTTCTTCTTCTTGTTGTTCTTCTTCTGCACAGCTAAGCTGGAAGTGGCATTTGCGGCTCGCACTAGTGCAGAGTTATCTCAAAGAAAGGGGCCACGGTGTTTCTGTATCCCTATTATGTTGGTGCGGCTTCGGAACTTTTAAATATCTCGATATATCTCGAAAACTACGCTTCTGATCAAAAAATATCACAGAACATAAATTGTAGGAAACATAATTCTCTACAAAAAAGGTCTCTTAACATTTTGTCATAGCTCGCTTCGTTTCCGAGATATTTGCAGATATATCTCAAGGGAAGGGGCCTGACGGACATATTTCGAGATATTTCTTCTTCTTGTTGTTCTTCCTCTGCACAGCTAAGCTGGAAGTGGCATTTGCGGCTCGCACTAGTGCAGAGTTATCTCAAAGAAAGGGGCCACGGTGTTTCTGTATCCCTATTATGTTGGTGCGGCTTCGGAACTTTTAAATATCTCGATATATCTCGAAAACTACGCTTCTGATCAAAAAATATCATAGAACATAAATTGTAGGAAACATAATTCTCTACAAAAAAGGTCTCTTAACATTTTGTCATAGCTCGCTTGGTTTCCGAGATATTTGCAGATATATCTCAAGGGAAGGGGCCTGACGGACATATTTCGAGATATTTCTTCTTCTTGTTGTTCTTCTTCTGCACAGCTAAGCTGGAAGTGGCATTTGCGGCTCGCACTAGTGCAGAGTTATCTCAAAGAAAGGGGCCACGGTGTTTCTGTGTCTCTATTATGTTGGTGCGGCTTTGGAACTTTTAAATATCTCGATATATCTCGAAAACTACGCTTCTGATCAAAAAATATCATAGAACATAAATTGTAGGAAACATAATTGTCTACAAAAAAGGTCTCTTAACATTTTGCCATAGCTCGCTTCGTTTCCGAGATATTTGCAGATTTATCTCAAGGGAAGGGGCCTGACGGACATATTTCGAGATATTTCTTCTTCTTGTTGTTCTTCTTCTGCGCAGCTAAGCTGGAAGTGGCATTTGCAGCTCGCAATAGTGCAGAGATATCTCAAAGAAAGGGGCCACGCTGTTTCTGTATCTCTATTATGTTGGTGCGGCTTCGGAACTTTTAAATATCTTGATATATATCGAGAGCTACGCGTCTGATCAAAAAATATCATAGAACATAAAAAGTAGGAAACATAATTCTCTACAAAAAAGGTCTGTTAACATTTTGCCATAGCTCGCTTCGTTTCCGAGATATTTGCAGATTTATCTCAAGGGAAGGGGCCTGACGGACATATTTCGAGATATTTCTCCTTCTTGTTGTTCTTCTTCTGCACAGCTAAGCTGGAAGTGGCATTTGCGGCTCGCACTAGCGCAGAGTTATCTCAAAGAAAGGGGCCACGGTGTTTCTGTATCTCTATTATGTTGGTGCGGCTTCGGAACTTTTAAATATCTCGATATATCTCGAAAACTACGCTTCTGATCAAAAAATATCATAGAACATAAATTGTAGGAAACGTAATTCTCTACAAAAAAGGTCTCTTAACATTTTGCCATAGCTCGCTTCGTTTCCGAGATATTTGCAGATATATCTCAAGGGAAGGGGCCTGACGGACATATTTCGAGATATTTCTTCTTCTTGTTGTTCTTCTTCTGCACAGCTAAGCTGGAAGTGGCATTTACAGCTCGCAATAGTGCAGAGTTATCTCAAAGAACGGGGCCACGGTATTTCTGTATCTCTATTATGTTGGTGCGGCTTCGGAACTTTTAAATATCTTGATATATCTCGAGAACTACGCATCTGATCAAAAAATATCATAGAACATAAAAAGTAGGAAACTTAATTCTCTACAAAAAAGGTCTCTTAACATTTTGCCATAGCTCGCTTCGTTTCCGAGATATTTGCAGATTTATCTCAAGGGAAGGGGCCTGACGGACATATTTCGAGATATTTCTTCTTCTTGTTGTTCTTCTTCTGCACAGCTAAGCTGGAAGTGGCATTTGCGGCTCGCACTAGTGCAGAGTTATCTCAAAGAAAGGGGCCACGGTGTTTCTGTATCTCTATTATGTTGGTGCGGTTTCGGAACTTTTAAATATCTTGATATATCTCGAGAACTACGCATCTGATCAAAAAATATCATAGAACATAAAAAGTAGCAAACTTAATTCTCTACAAATAAGGTCTCTTAACATTTTGCCATAGCTCGCTTCGTTTCCGAGATATTTGCAGATTTATCTCGAGGGAAGGGGCCTGACGGACATATTTCGAGATATTTCTTCTTCTTGTTGTTCTTCTTCTGCGCAGCTGAGCTGGAAGTGGCATTTGCAGCTCGCAATAGTGCAGAGATATCTCAAAGAAAGGGGCCACGCTGTTTCTGTATCTCTATTATGTTGGTGCGGCTTCGGAACTTTTAAATATCTTGATATATCTCGAGAGCTACGCGTCTGATCAAAAAATATCATAGAACATAAAAAGTAGGAAACATAATTCTCTACAAAAAAGGTCTCTTAACATTTTGCCATAGCTCGCTTCGTTTCCGAGATATTTGCAGATTTATCTCAAGGGAAGGGGCCTGACGGACATATTTCGAGATATTTCTTCTTCTTGTTGCTCTTCTTCTGCACAGCTAAGCTGGAAGTGGCATTTGCGGCTCGCACTAGTGCAGAGTTATCTCAAAGAAAGGGGCCACGGTGTTTCTGTATCTCTATTATGATGGTGCGGCTTCGGAACTTTTAAATATCTCGATATATCTCGAAAACTACGCTTCTGATCAAAAAATATCATAGAACATAAATTGTAGGAAACATAATTCTCTACAAAAAAGGTCTCTTAACATTTTGTCATAGCTCGCTTCGTTTCCGAGATATTTGCAGATATATCTCAAGGGAAGGGGCCTGACGGACATATTTCGAGATATTTCTTCTTCTTGTTGTTCTTCTTCTGCACAGCTAAGCTGGAAGTGGCATTTACAGCTCGCAATAGTGCAGAGTTATCTCAAAGAAAGGGGCCACGGTGTTTCTGTATCTCTATTATGTTGGTGCGGCTTCGGAACTTTTAAATATCTTGATATATCTCGAGAACTACGCATCTGATCAAAAAATATCATAGAACATAAAAAGTAGGAAACTTAATTCTCTACAAAAGAGGTCTCTTAACATTTTGCCATAGCTCGCTTCGTTTCCGAGATATTTGCAGATTTATCTCAAGGGAAGGGGCCTAACGGACATATTTCGAGATATTTCTTCTTCTTGTTGTTCTTCTTCTGCACAGCTAAACTGGAAGTGGCATTTCCAGCTCGCAATAGTGCAGAGTTATCTCAAAGAGAGGGGCCACGGTGTTTCTGTATCTCTATTATGTTGGTGCGGCTTCGGAACTTTTAAATATCTTGATATATCTCGAGAACTACGCATCTGATCAAAAAATATCATAGAACATAAAAAGTAGGAAACTTAATTCTCTACAAAAAAGGTCTCTTAACATTTTGCCATAGCTCGCTTCGATTCCGAGATATTTGCAGATTTATCTCAAGGGAAGGGGCCTGACGGACATATTTCGAGATATTTCTTCTTCTTGTTGTTCTTCTTCTGCACAGCTAAGCTGGAAGTGGCATTTGCGGCGCGCACTAGTGCAGAGTTATCTCAAAGAAAGGGGCCACGGTGTTTCTGTATCCCTATTATGTTGGTGCGGCTTCGGAACTTTTAAATATCTCGATATATCTCGAAAACTACGCTTCTGATCAAAAAATATCATAGAACATAAATTGTAGGAAACACAATTCTATACAAAAAACGTCTCTTAACATTTTGCCATAGCTCGCTTCGTTTCCGAGATATTTGCCGATTCAGCTCAAAGGAACTGGCCTGACGGACATATTTCGAGATATTTCTTCTTCTTGTTGTTCTTCCTCTGCACAGCTAAGCTGGAAGTGGCATTTGCAGCTCGCAATAGTGCAGAGTTATCTCAAAGAAAGGGGCCACGGTGTTTCTATATCTCTATTATGTTGGTGCGGCTTCGGAACTTTTAAATATCTTGATATATCTCGAGAACTACGCATCTGATCAAAAAATATCATAGAACATAAAAAGTAGGAAACTTAATTCTCTACAAAAAAGGTCTCTCAACATTTTGCCATAGCTCGCTTCGTTTCCGAGATATTTGCAGATTTATCTCAAGGGAAGGGGCCTGACGGACATATTTCGAGATATTTCTTCTTCTTGTTATTCTTCTTCTGCACAGCTAAGCTGGAAGTCGCATTTGCGGCTCGCACTAGTGCAGAGTTATCTCAAAGAAAGGGGCCACGGTGTTTCTGTATCTCTATTATGTTGGTGCGGCTTCGGAACTTTTAAATATCTCGATATATGTCGAAAACTACGCTTCTGATCAAAAAATATCATAGAACATAAATTGTAGGAAACATAATTCTCTACAAAAAACGTCTCTTAACATTTTGCCATAGCTCGCTTCGTTTCCGAGATATTTGCAGATTCAGCTCAAAGGAACGGGCCTGACAGACATATTTCGAGATACTTCTTCTTCTTCTTGTTCTTCCTCTGCACAGCTAAGCTGGAAGTGGCATTTGCAGCTCGCAATAGTGCAGAGTTATCTCAAAGAAAGGGGCCACGGTGTTTCTGTATCTCTATTATGTTGGTGCGTCTTCGGAACTTTTAAATATCTCGATATATCTCGAAAACTACGCTTCTGATCAAAAAATATCATAGAACATAAATTGTAGGAAACATAATTCGCTACAAAAAAGGTCTCTCAACATTTTGCCATAGCTCGCTTCGTTTCCGAGATATTTGCAGATATATCTCAAGGGCAGGGGCCTGACGGACATATTTCGAGATATTTCTTCTTCTTGTTGTTCTTCTTCTGCACAGCTAAACTGGAAGTGGCATTTCCAGCTCGCAATAGTGCAGAGTTATCTCAAAGAGAGGGGCCACGGTGTTTCTGTATCTCTATTATGTTGGTGCGGCTTCGGAACTTTTAAATACCTTGATATATCTCGAGAACTACGCATCTGATCAAAAAATATCATAGAACATAAAAAGTAGGAAACTTAATTCTCTACAAAAAAGGTCTCTTAACATTTTGCCATAGCTCGCTTCGTTTCCGAGATATTTGCAGATTTATCACAAGGGAAGGGGCCTGACGGACATATTTCGAGTTATTTCTTCTTCTTGTTGTTCTTCCTCTGCACAGCTAAACTGGAAGTGGCATTGCCAGCTCGCAATAGTGCAGAGTTATCTCAAAAAAAGGGGCCACGGTGTTTCTGTATCTCTATTATGTTGGTGCGGCTTCGGAACTTTTAAATATCTTGATATATCTCGAGAACTACGCATCTGATCAAAAAATATCATAGAACATAAAAAGTAGGAAACTTAATTCTCTACAAAAAGGGTCTCTTAACATTTTGCCATAGCTCGCTTCGTTTCCGAGATATTTGCAGATTTATCTCAAGGGAAGGGGCCTGACGGACATATTTCGAGATATTTCTTCTTCTTGTTGTTCTTCTTCTGCACAGCTAAGCTGGAAGTGGCATTTGCGGCTCGCACTAGTGCAGAGTTATCTCAACGAAAGGGGCCACGGTGTTTCTGTATCTGTATTATGTTGCTGCGGCTTCGGCACTTTTAAATATCTTGATATATCTCGAGAACTACGCATCTGATCAAAAAATATCATAGAAGATAAAAAGTAGGAAACGTAATTCTCTACAAAAAAGGTCTCTTAACATTTCGCCATAGCTCTCTTCGTTTCCGAGATATTTGCAGATTTATCTCAAGGGAAGGGGCCTCTCGGACATATTTCGAGATATTTCTTCTTCTTGTTGTTCTTCTTCTGCACAGCTAAGCTGGAAGTGGCATTTGCGGCTCGCACTAGTGCAGAGTTATCTCAAAGAAAGGGGCCACGGTGTTTCTGTATCTCTATTATGTTGGTGCGGCTTCGGAACTTTTAAATATCTCGATATATCTCGAAAACTACGCTTCTGATCAAAAAATATCATACAACATAAATTGTAGGAAACATAATTCTCTACAAAAAAGGTCTCTTAACATTTTGCCATAGCTCGCTTCGTTTCCGAGATATTTGCAGATTTATCTCAAGGGAAGGGGCCTGACGGACATATTTCGAGATATTTCTTCTTCTTGTTGTTCTTCTTCTGCACAGCTAAGCTGGAAGTGGCATTTGCGGCTCGCACTAGTGCACAGTTATCTCAAAGAAAGGGCCACGGTGTTTCTGTATCTCTATTATGTTGGTGCGGCTTCGGAACTTTTAAATATCTCGATATATCTCGAAAACTACGCTTCTGATCAAAAAATATCATAGAACATAAAAAGTAGGAAACTTAATTCTCTACAAAAAAGGTCTCTTAACATTTTGCCATAGCTCGCTTCGTTTCCGAGATATTTGGAGATTTATCTCAAGGGAAGGGGCCTAACGGACATATTTCGAGATATTTCTTCTTCTTGTTGTTCTTCTTCTGCACAGCTAAGCTGGAAGTGGCATTTGCGGCTCGCACTAGTGCAGAGTTATCTCAAAGAAAGGGGCCACGGTGTTTCTGTATCTGTATTATGTTGGTGCGGCTTCGGAACTTTTAAATATCTTGATATATCACGAGAATTACGCATCTGATCAAAAAATATCATAGAACATAAAAAGTAGGAAACTTAATTCTCTACAAAAAAGGTCTCTTAACATTTTGCCATAGCTCGCTTCGTTTCCGAGATATTTGCAGATTTATCTCAAGGGAAGGGGCCTGACGGACATATTTCGAGATATTTCTTCTTCTTGTTGTTCTTCTTCTGCACAGCTAAGCTGGAAGTGGCATTTGCGGCTCGCACTAGTGCAGAGTTATCTCAAAGAAAGGGGCCACGGTGTTTCTGTATCTGTATTATGTTGGTGCGGCTTCGGCACTTTTAAATATCTTGATATATCTCGAGAACTACGCATCTGATCAAAAAATATCATAGAACATAAATTGTAGGAAACATAATTCTCTACAAAAAAGGTCTCTCAACATTTTGCCATAGCTCGCTTCGTTTCCGAGATATTTGCAGATATATCTCAAGGGCAGGGGCCTGACGGACATATTTCGAGATATTTCTTCTTCTTGTTGTTCTTCTTCTGCACAGCTAAGCTGGAAGTGGCATTTACAGCTCGCAATAGTGCAGAGTTATCTCAAAGAAAGGGGCCACGGTGTTTCTGTATCTCTATTATGTTGGTGCGGCTTCGGAACTTTTAAATATCTTGATATATCTCGAGAACTACGCATCTGATCAAAAAATATCATAGAACATAAAAAGTAGGAAACTTAATTCTCTACAAAAAAGGTCTCTTAACATTTTGCCATAGCTCGCTTCGTTTCCGAGATATTTGCAGATTTATCTCAAGGGAAGGGGCCTAACGGACATATTTCGAGAAGTTTCTTCTTCTTGTTGTTCTTCTTCTGCACAGCTAAACTGGAAGTGGCATTTCCAGCTCGCAATAGTGCAGAGTTATCTCAAAGAGAGGGGCCACGGTGTTTCTGTATCTCTATTATGTTGGTGCGGCTTCGGAACTTTTAAATATCTTGATATATCTCGAGAACTACGCATCTGATCAAAAAATATCATAGAACATAAAAAGTAGGAAACTTAATTCTCTACAAAAAAGGTCTCTTAACATTTTGCCATAGCTCGCTTCGATTCCGAGATATTTGCAGATTTATCTCAAGGGAAGGGGCGTGACGGACATATTTCGAGATATTTCTTCTTCTTGTTGTTCTTCTTCTGCACAGCTAAGCTGGAAGTGGCATTTGCGGCGCGCACTAGTGCAGAGTTATCTCAAAGAAAGGGGCCACGGTGTTTCTGTATCCCTATTATGTTGGTGCGGCTTCGGAACTTTTAAATATCTCGATATATCTCGAAAACTACGCTTCTGATCAAAAAATATCATAGAACATAAATTGTAGGAAACACAATTCTATACAAAAAACGTCTCTTAACATTTTGCCATAGCTCGCTTCGTTTCCGAGATATTTGCCGATTCAGCTCAAAGGAACTGGCCTGACGGACATATTTCGAGATATTTCTTCTTCTTGTTGTTCTTCCTCTGCACAGCTAAGCTGGAAGTGGCATTTGCAGCTCGCAATAGTGCAGAGTTATCTCAAAGAAAGGGGCCACGGTGTTTCTATATCTCTATTATGTTGGTGCGGCTTCGGAACTTTTAAATATCTTGATATATCTCGAGAACTACGCATCTGATCAAAAAATATCATAGAACATAAAAAGTAGGAAACTTAATTCTCTACAAAAAAGGTCTCTCAACATTTTGCCATAGCTCGCTTCGTTTCCGAGATATTTGCAGATTTATCTCAAGGGAAGGGGCCTGACGGACATATTTCGAGATATTTCTTCTTCTTGTTATTCTTCTTCTGCACAGCTAAGCTGGAAGTCGCATTTGCGGCTCGCACTAGTGCAGAGTTATCTCAAAGAAAGGGGCCACGGTGTTTCTGTATCTCTATTATGTTGGTGCGGCTTCGGAACTTTTAAATATCTCGATATATGTCGAAAACTACGCTTCTGATCAAAAAATATCATAGAACATAAATTGTAGGAAACATAATTCTCTACAAAAAACGTCTCTTAACATTTTGCCATAGCTCGCTTCGTTTCCGAGATATTTGCAGATTCAGCTCAAAGGAACGGGCCTGACAGACATATTTCGAGATACTTCTTCTTCTTCTTGTTCTTCCTCTGCACAGCTAAGCTGGAAGTGGCATTTGCAGCTCGCAATAGTGCAGAGTTATCTCAAAGAAAGGGGCCACGGTGTTTCTGTATCTCTATTATGTTGGTGCGTCTTCGGAACTTTTAAATATCTCGATATATCTCGAAAACTACGCTTCTGATCAAAAAATATCATAGAACATAAAAAGTAGGAAACTTAATTCTCTACAAAAAGGGTCTCTTAACATTTTGCCATAGCTCGCTTCGTTTCCGAGATATTTGCAGATTTATCTCAAGGGAAGGGGCCTGACGGACATATTTCGAGATATTTCTTCTTCTTGTTGTTCTTCTTCTGCACAGCTAAGCTGGAAGTGGCATTTGCGGCTCGCACTAGTGCAGAGTTATCTCAACGAAAGGGGCCACGGTGTTTCTGTATCTGTATTATGTTGCTGCGGCTTCGGCACTTTTAAATATCTTGATATATCTCGAGAACTACGC
Organism: Osmia lignaria lignaria; assembly: GCF_051020975.1. Taxonomy (NCBI): domain Eukaryota; kingdom Metazoa; phylum Arthropoda; class Insecta; order Hymenoptera; family Megachilidae; genus Osmia; species Osmia lignaria. The sequence continues at coordinate 23,779,232 of NW_027478160.1, read as the reverse complement.
ATCTGATCAAAAAATATCATAGAAGATAAAAAGTAGGAAACGTAATTCTCTACAAAAAAGGTCTCTTAACATTTCGCCATAGCTCTCTTCGTTTCCGAGATATTTGCAGATTTATCTCAAGGGAAGGGGCCTCTCGGACATATTTCGAGATATTTCTTCTTCTTGTTGTTCTTCTTCTGCACAGCTAAGCTGGAAGTGGCATTTGCGGCTCGCACTAGTGCAGAGTTATCTCAAAGAAAGGGGCCACGGTGTTTCTGTATCTCTATTATGTTGGTGCGGCTTCGGAACTTTTAAATATCTCGATATATCTCGAAAACTACGCTTCTGATCAAAAAATATCATACAACATAAATTGTAGGAAACATAATTCTCTACAAAAAAGGTCTCTTAACATTTTGCCATAGCTCGCTTCGTTTCCGAGATATTTGCAGATTTATCTCAAGGGAAGGGGCCTGACGGACATATTTCGAGATATTTCTTCTTCTTGTTGTTCTTCTTCTGCACAGCTAAGCTGGAAGTGGCATTTGCGGCTCGCACTAGTGCACAGTTATCTCAAAGAAAGGGCCACGGTGTTTCTGTATCTCTATTATGTTGGTGCGGCTTCGGAACTTTTAAATATCTCGATATATCTCGAAAACTACGCTTCTGATCAAAAAATATCATAGAACATAAAAAGTAGGAAACTTAATTCTCTACAAAAAAGGTCTCTTAACATTTTGCCATAGCTCGCTTCGTTTCCGAGATATTTGGAGATTTATCTCAAGGGAAGGGGCCTAACGGACATATTTCGAGATATTTCTTCTTCTTGTTGTTCTTCTTCTGCACAGCTAAGCTGGAAGTGGCATTTGCGGCTCGCACTAGTGCAGAGTTATCTCAAAGAAAGGGGCCACGGTGTTTCTGTATCTGTATTATGTTGGTGCGGCTTCGGAACTTTTAAATATCTTGATATATCACGAGAACTACGCATCTGATCAAAAAATATCATAGAACATAAAAAGTAGGAAACTTAATTCTCTACAAAAAAGGTCTCTTAACATTTTGCCATAGCTCGCTTCGTTTCCGAGATATTTGCAGATTTATCTCAAGGGAAGGGGCCTGACGGACATATTTCGAGATATTTCTTCTTCTTGTTGTTCTTCTTCTGCACAGCTAAGCTGGAAGTGGCATTTGCGGCTCGCACTAGTGCAGAGTTATCTCAAAGAAAGGGGCCACGGTGTTTCTGTATCTGTATTATGTTGGTGCGGCTTCGGCACTTTTAAATATCTTGATATATCTCGAGAACTACGCATCTGATCAAAAAATATCATAGAACATAAATTGTAGGAAACATAATTCTCTACAAAAAAGGTCTCTGAACATTTTGCCATAGCTCGCTTCGTTTCCGAGATATTTGCAGATATATCTCAAGGGCAGGGGCCTGACGGACATATTTCGAGATATTTCTTCTTCTTGTTGTTCTTCTTCTGCACAGCTAAGCTGGAAGTGGCATTTACAGCTCGCAATAGTGCAGAGTTATCTCAAAGAAAGGGGCCACGGTGTTTCTGTATCTCTATTATGTTGGTGCGGCTTCGGAACTTTTAAATATCTTGATATATCTCGAGAACTACGCATCTGATCAAAAAATATCATAGAACATAAAAAGTAGGAAACTTAATTCTCTACAAAAAAGGTCTCTTAACATTTTGCCATAGCTCGCTTCGTTTCCGAGATATTTGCAGATTTATCTCAAGGGAAGGGGCCTAACGGACATATTTCGAGAAGTTTCTTCTTCTTGTTGTTCTTCTTCTGCACAGCTAAGCTGGAAGTGGCATTTGCGGCTCGCACTAGTGCACAGTTATCTCAAAGAAAGGGGCCACGGTGTTTCTGTATCTCTAATATGTTGGTGCGGCTTCGGAACTTTTAAGTATCTCGATATATCTCGAAAACTACGCTTCTGATCAAAAAATATCATAGAACATAAATTGTAGGAAACATAATTCTCTACAAAAAACGTCTCTTAACATTTTGCCATAGCTCGCTTCGTTTCCGAGATATTTGCAGATTCAGCTCAAAGGAACTGGCCTGACGGACATATTTCGAGATATTTCTTCTTCTTGTTGTTCTTCCTCTGCACAGCTAAGCTGGAAGTGGCATTTGCGGCTCGCACTAGTGCAGAGTTATCTCAAAGAAAGGGGCCACGGTGTTTCTGTATCTGTATTATGTTGGTGCGGCTTCGGAACTTTTAAATATCTTGATATATCTCGAGAACTACGCATCTGATCAAAAAATATCATAGAACATAAAAAGTAGGAAACTTAATTCTCTACAAAAAAGGTCTCTTAACATTTTGCCATAGCTCGCTTCGTTTCCGAGATATTTGCAGATTTATCTCAAGGGAAGGGGCCTGACGGACATATTTCGGGATATTTCTTCTTCTTGTTGTTCTTCTTCTGCACAGCTAAGCTGGAAGTGGCATTTGCGGCTCGCACTAGTGCAGAGTTATCTCAAAGAAAGGGGCCACGGTGTTTCTGTATCTGTATTATGTTGGTGCGGCTTCGGCACTTTTAAATATCTTGATATATCTCGAGAACTACGCATCTGATCAAAAAATATCGTAGAAGATAAAAAGTAGGAAACTTAATTCTCTACAAAAAAGGTCTCTTAACATTTCGCCATAGCTCGCTTCGTTTCCGAGATATTTGCAGATATATCTCAAGGGAAGGGGCCTGACGGACATATTTCGAGATATTTCTTCTTCTTGTTGTTCTTCTTCTGCACAGCTAAGCTGGAAGTGGCATTTGCGGCTCGCACTAGTGCAGGGTTATCTCAAAGAAAGGGGCCACGGTGTTTCTGTATCTATTATGTTGGTGCGGCTTCGGAACTTTTAAATATCTTGATATATCTCGAGAACTACGCATCTGATCAAAAAATATCATAGAACATAAAAGGTAGGAAACTTAATTCTCTACAAAAAAGGTCTCTTAACATTTTGCCATAGCTCGCTTCGTTTCCGAGATATTTGCAGATTTATCTCAAGGGAAGGGGCCTGACGGACATATTTCGAGATATTTCTTCTTCTTGTTGTTCTTCTACTGCACAGCTAAGCTGGAAGTGGCATTTGCGGCTGGCACTAGTGCACAGTTATCTCAAAGAAAGGGGCCACGGTGTTTCTGTATCTCTATTATGTTGGTGCGGCTTCGGAACTTTTAAATATCTCGATATATCTCGAAAACTACGCTTCTGATCAAAAAATATCATAGAACATAAAAAGTAGGAAACTTAATTCTCTACAAAAAAGGTCTCTTAGCATTTTGCCATAGCTCGCTTCGTTTCCGAGATATTTGGAGATTTATCTCAAGGGAAGGGGCCTAACGGACATATTTCGAGGTATTTCTTCTTCTTGTTGTTCTTCTTCTGCACAGCTAAACTGGAAGTGGCATTTCCAGCTCGCAATAGTGCAGAGTTATCTCAAAGAAAGGGGCCACGGTGTTTCTGTATCTCTATTATGTTGGTGCGGCTTCGGAACTTTTAAATATCTTGATATATCTCGAGAACTACGCATCTGATCAAAAAATATCATAGAACATAAAAAGTAGGAAACTTAATTCTCTACAAAAAAGGTCTCTTAACATTTTGCCATAGCTCGCTTCGTTTCCGAGATATTTGCAGATTTATCTCAAGGGAAGGGGCCTGACGGACATATTTCGGGATATTTCTTCTTCTTGTTGTTCTTCTTCTGCACAGCTAAGCTGGAAGTGGCATTTGCGGCTCGCACTAGTGCAGAGTTATCTCAAAGAAAGGGGCCACGGTGTTTCTGTATCTGTATTATGTTGGTGCGGCTTCGGCACTTTTAAATATCTTGATATATCTCGAGAACTACGCATCTGATCAAAAAATATCGTAGAAGATAAAAAGTAGGAAACTTAATTCTCTACAAAAAAGGTCTCTTAACATTTCGCCATAGCTCGCTTCGTTTCCGAGATATTTGCAGATATATCTCAAGGGAAGGGGCCTGACGGACATATTTCGAGATATTTCTTCTTCTTGTTGTTCTTCTTCTGCACAGCTAAGCTGGAAGTGGCATTTGCGGCTCGCAATAGTGCAGAGTTATCTCAAAGAAAGGGGCCACGGTGTTTCTGTATCTATTATGTTGGTGCGGCTTCGGAACTTTTAAATATCTTGATATATCTCGAGAACTACGCATCTGATCAAAAAATATCATAGAACATAAAAAGTAGGAAACTTAATTCTCTACAAAAAAGGTCTCTTAACATTTTGCCATAGCTCGCTTCGTTTCCGAGATATTTGCAGATTTATCTCAAGGGAAGGGGCCTGACGGACATATTTCGAGATATTTCTTCTTCTTGTTGTTCTTCTTCTGCACAGCTAAGCTGGAAGTGGCATTTGCGGCTCGCACTAGTGCACAGTTATCTCAAAGAAAGGGGCCACGGTGTTTCTGTATCTCTATTATGTTGGTGCGGCTTCGGAACTTTTAAATATCTCGATATATCTCGAAAACTACGCTTCTGATCAAAAAATATCATAGAACATAAAAAGTAGGAAACTTAATTCTCTACAAAAAAGGTCTCTTAACATTTTGCCATAGCTCGCTTCGTTTCCGAGATATTTGGAGATTTATCTCAAGGGAAGGGGCCTAACGGACATATTTCGAGGTATTTCTTCTTCTTGTTGTTCTTCTTCTGCACAGCTAAACTGGAAGTGGCATTTCCAGCTCGCAATAGTGCAGAGTTATCTCAAAGAAAGGGGCCACGGTGTTTCTGTATCTCTATTATGTTGGTGCGGCTTCGGAACTTTTAAATATCTTGATATATCTCGAGAACTACGCATCTGATCAAAAAATATCATAGAACATAAAAAGTAGGAAACTTAATTCTCTACAAAAAAGGTCTCTTAACATTTTGCCATAGCTCGCTTCGTTTCCGAGATATTTGCAGATTTATCTCAAGGGAAGGGGCCTGACGGACATATTTCGAGATATTTCTTCTTCTTGTTGTTCTTCTTCTGCACAGCTAAGCTGGAAGTGGCATTTGCGGCTCGCACTAGTGCAGAGTTATCTCAAAGAAAGGGGCCACGGTGTTTCTGTATCTGTATTATGTTGGTGCGGCTTCGGAACTTTTAAATATCTTGATATATCTCGAGAACTACGCATCTGATCAAAAAATATCATAGAACATAAAAAGTAGGAAACTTAATTCTCTACAAAAAAGGTCTCTTAACATTTTGCCATAGCTCGCTTCGTTTCCGAGATATTTGCAGATTTATCTCAAGGGAAGGGGCCTGACGGACATATTTCGGGATATTTCTTCTTCTTGTTGTTCTTCTTCTGCACAGCTAAGCTGGAAGTGGCATTTGCGGCTCGCACTAGTGCAGAGTTATCTCACAGAAAGGGGCCACGGTGTTTCTGTATCTGTATTATGTTGGTGCGGCTTCGGCACTTTTAAATATCTTGATATATCTCGAGAACTACGCATCTGATCAAAAAATATCGTAGAAGATAAAAAGTAGGAAACTTAATTCTCTACAAAAAAGGTCTCTTAACATTTCGCCATAGCTCGCTTCGTTTCCGAGATATTTGCAGATATATCTCAAGGGAAGGGGCCTGACGGACATATTTCGAGATATTTCTTCTTCTTGTTGTTCTTCTTCTGCACAGCTAAGCTGGAAGTGGCATTTGCGGCTCGCACTAGTGCAGAGTTATCTCAAAGAAAGGGGCCACGGTGTTTCTGTATCTCTATTATGTTGGTGCGGCTTCGGAACTTTTAAATATCTCGATATATCTCGAAAACTACGCTTCTGATCAAAAAATATCATACAACATAAATTGTAGGAAACATAATTCTCTACAAAAAAGGTCTCTCAACATTTTGCCATAGCTCGCTTCGTTTCCGAGATATTTGCAGATATATCTCAAGGGCAGGGGCCTGACGGACATATTTCGAGATATTTCTTCTTCTTGTTGTTCTTCTTCTGCACAGCTAAGCTGGAAGTGGCATTTGCGGCTCGCACTATTGCAGAGTTATCTCAAAGAAAGGGGCCACGGTGTTTCTGTATCTCTATTATGTTGGTGCGGCTTCGGAACTTTTAAATATCTTGATATATCTCGAGAACTACGCATCTGATCAAAAAGTATCATAGAACATAAAAAGTAGGAAACTTAATTCTCTACAAAAAAGGTCTCTTAACATTTTGCCATAGCTCGCTTCGTTTCCGAGATATTTGCAGATTTATCTCAAGGGAAGGGGCCTGACGGACATATTTCGAGATATTTCTTCTTCTTGTTGTTCTTCTTCTGCACAGCTAAGCTGGAAGTGGCATTTGCGGCTCGCACTATTGCAGAGTTATCTCAAAGAAAGGGGCCACGGTGTTTCTGTATCTCTATTATGTTGGTGCGGCTTCGGAACTTTTAAATATCTCGATATATCTCGAAAACTACGCTTCTGATCAAAAAATATCATAGAACCTAAATTGTAGGAAACATAATTCTCTACAAAAAAGGTCTCTCAACATTTTGCCATAGCTCGCTTCGTTTCCGAGATATTTGCATATTTATCTCAAGGGAAGGGGCCTGACGGACATATTTCGAGATATTTCTTCTTCTTGTTGTTCTTCTTCTGCACAGCTAAGCTGGAAGTGGCATTTGCGGCTCGCACTAGTGCAGAGTTATCTCAACGAAAGGGGCCACGGTGTTTCTGTATCTCTATTATGTTGGTGCGGCTTCGGAACTTTTAAATATCTCGATATATCTCGAAAACTACGATTCTGATCAAAAAATATCATAGAACATAAATTGTAGGAAGCATAATTCTCTACAAAAAAGGTCTCTTAACATTTTGCCATAGCTCGCTTCGTTTCCGAGATATTTGCAGATATATCTCAAGGGAAGCGGCCTGACGGACATATTTCGAGGTATTTCTTCTTCTTGTTGTTCTTCTTCTGCACAGCTAAGCTGGAAGTGGCATTTGCGGCTCGCACTAGTGCAGAGTTATCTCAAAGAAAGGGGCCACGGTGTTTCTGTATCTCTATTATGTTGGTGCGGCTTCGGAACTTTTAAATATCTCGATATATCTCGAAAACTACGCTTCTGATCAAAAAATATCATAGAACATAAAAAGTAGGAAACTTAATTCTCTACAAAAAAGGTCTCTTAACATTTTGCCATAGCTCGCTTCGTTTCCGAGATATTTGGAGATTTATCTCAAGGGAAGGGGCCTAACGGACATATTTCGAGGTATTTCTTCTTCTTGTTGTTCTTCTTCTGCACAGCTAAACTGGAAGTGGCATTTCCAGCTCGCAATAGTGCAGAGTTATCTCAAAGAAAGGGGCCACGGTGTTTCTGTATCTCTATTATGTTGGTGCGGCTTCGGAACTTTTAAATATCTTGATATATCTCGAGAACTACGCATCTGATCAAAAAATATCATAGAACATAAAAAGTAGGAAACTTAATTGTCTACAAATAAGGTCTCTTAACATTTTGGCATAGCTCGCTTCGTTTCCGAGATATTTGCAGATTTATCTCAAGGGAAGGGGCCTGACGGACATATTTCGAGATATTTCTTCTTCTTGTAGTTCTTCTTCTGCACAGCTAAGCTGGAAGTGGCATTTGTGGCTCGCACTAGTGCAGAGTTATCTCAAAGAAAGGGGCCACGGTGTTTCTGTATCTCTATTATGTTGGTGCGGCTTCGGAACTTTTAAATATCTCGATATATCTCGAAAACTACGCTTCTGATCAAAAAATATCATAGAACATAAAAAGTAGGAAACTTAATTCTCTACAAAAAAGTCTGTTAACATTTTGCCATAGCTCGCTTCGTTTCCGAGATATTTGCAGATATATCTCAAGGGCAGGGGCCTGACGGACATATTTCGAGATATTTCTTCTTCTTGTTGTTCTTCTTCTGCACAGCTAAGCTGGAAGTGGCATTTGCGGCTCGCACTATTGCAGAGTTATCTCAAAGAAAGGGGCCACGGTGTTTCTGTATCTCTATTATGTTGGTGCGGCTTCGGAACTTTTAAATATCTTGATATATCTCGAGAACTACGCATCTGATCAAAAAGTATCATAGAACATAAAAAGTAGGAAACTTAATTCTCTACAAAAAAGGTCTCTTAACATTTTGCCATAGCTCGCTTCGTTTCCGAGATATTTGCAGATTTATCTCAAGGGAAGGGGCCTGACGGACATATTTCGAGATATTTCTTCTTCTTGTTGTTCTTCTTCTGCACAGCTAAGCTGGAAGTGGCATTTGCGGCTCGCACTATTGCAGAGTTATCTCAAAGAAAGGGGCCACGGTGTTTCTGTATCTCTATTATGATGGTGCGGCTTCGGAACTTTTAAATATCTCGATATATCTCGAAAACTACGCTTCTGATCAAAAAATATCATAGAACCTAAATTGTAGGAAACATAATTCTCTACAAAAAAGGTCTCTCAACATTTTGCCATAGCTCGCTTCGTTTCCGAGATATTTGCAGATATATCTCAAGGGCAGGGGCCTGACGGACATATTTCGAGATATTTCTTCTTCTTGTTGTTCTTCTTCTGCACAGCTAAGCTGGAAGTGGCATTTACAGCTCGCAATAGTGCAGAGTTATCTCAAAGAAAGGGGCCACGGTGTTTCTGTATCTCTATTATGTTGGTGCGGCTTCGGAACTTTTAAATATCTTGATATATCTCGAGAACTACGCATCTGATCAAAAAATATCATAGAACATAAAAAGTAGGAAACTTAATTCTCTACAAAAAAGGTCTCTTAACATTTTGCCATAGCTCGCTTCGTTTCCGAGATATTTGCAGATTTATCTCAAGGGAAGGGGCCTAACGGACATATTTCGAGAAGTTTCTTCTTCTTGTTGTTCTTCTTCTGCACAGCTAAGCTGGAAGTGGCATTTGCGGCTCGCACTAGTGCACAGTTATCTCAAAGAAAGGGGCCACGGTGTTTCTGTATCTCTAATATGTTGGTGCGGCTTCGGAACTTTTAAGTATCTCGATATATCTCGAAAACTACGCTTCTGATCAAAAAATATCATAGAACATAAATTGTAGGAAACATAATTCTCTACAAAAAACGTCTCTTAACATTTTGCCATAGCTCGCTTCGTTTCCGAGATATTTGCAGATTCAGCTCAAAGGAACTGGCCTGACGGACATATTTCGAGATATTTCTTCTTCTTGTTGTTCTTCCTCTGCACAGCTAAGCTGGAAGTGGCATTTGCAGCTCGCAATAGTGCAGAGTTATCTCAAAGAAAGGGGCCACGGTGTTTCTGTATCTATTATGTTGGTGCGGCTTCGGAACTTTTAAATATCTTGATATATCTCGAGAACTACGCATCTGATCAAAAAATATCATAGAACATAAAAGGTAGGAAACTTAATTCTCTACAAAAAAGGTCTCTTAACATTTTGCCATAGCTCGCTTCGTTTCCGAGATATTTGCAGATTTATCTCAAGGGAATGGGCCTGACGGACATATTTCGAGATATTTCTTCTTCTTGTTGTTCTTCTTCTGCACAGCTAAGCTGGAAGTGGCATTTGCGGCTCGCACTAGTGCACAGTTATCTCAAAGAAAGGGGCCACGGTGTTTCTGTATCTCTATTATGTTGGTGCGGCTTCGGAACTTTTAAATATCTCGATATATCTCGAAAACTACGCTTCTGATCAAAAAATATCATAGAACATAAAAAGTAGGAAACTTAATTCTCTACAAAAAAGGTCTCTTAACATTTTGCCATAGCTCGCTTCGTTTCCGAGATATTTGGAGATTTATCTCAAGGGAAGGGGCCTAACGGACATATTTCGAGGTATTTCTTCTTCTTGTTGTTCTTCTCCTGCACAGCTAAACTGGAAGTGGCATTTCCAGCTCGCAATAGTGCAGAGTTATCTCAAAGAAAGGGGCCACGGTGTTTCTGTATCTCTATTATGTTGGTGCGGCTTCGGAACTTTTAAATATCTTGATATATCTCGAGAACTACGCATCTGATCAAAAAATATCATAGAACATAAAAAGTAGGAAACTTAATTCTCTACAAAAAAGGTCTCTTAACATTTTGCCATAGCTCGCTTCGTTTCCGAGATATTTGCAGATTTATCTCAAGGGAAGGGGCCTGACGGACATATTTCGAGATATTTCTTCTTCTTGTTGTTCTTCTTCTGCACAGCTAAGCTGGAAGTGGCATTTGCGGCTCGCACTAGTGCAGAGTTATCTCAAAGAAAGGGGCCACGGTGTTTCTGTATCTGTATTATGTTGGTGCGGCTTCGGAACTTTTAAATATCTTGATATATCTCGAGAACTACGCATCTGATCAAAAAATATCATAGAACATAAAAAGTAGGAAACTTAATTCTCTACAAAAAAGGTCTCTTAACATTTTGCCATAGCTCGCTTCGTTTCCGAGATATTTGGAGATTTATCTCAAGGGAAGGGGCCTAACGGACATATTTCGAGGTATTTCTTCTTCTTGTTGTTCTTCTTCTGCACAGCTAAACTGGAAGTGGCATTTGTGGCTCGCACTAGTGCAGAGTTATCTCAAAGAAAGGGGCCACGGTGTTTCTGTATCTCTATTATGTTGGTGCGGCTTCGGAACTTTTAAATATCTCGATATATCTCGAAAACTACGCTTCTGATCAAAAAATATCATAGAACATAAAAAGTAGGAAACTTAATTCTCTACAAAAAAGTCTGTTAACATTTTGCCATAGCTCGCTTCGTTTCCGAGATATTTGCAGATATATCTCAAGGGCAGGGGCCTGACGGACATATTTCGAGATATTTCTTCTTCTTGTTGTTCTTCTTCTGCACAGCTAAGCTGGAAGTGGCATTTGCGGCTCGCACTATTGCAGAGTTATCTCAAAGAAAGGGGCCACGGTGTTTCTGTATCTCTATTATGTTGGTGCGGCTTCGGAACTTTTAAATATCTTGATATATCTCGAGAACTACGCATCTGATCAAAAAGTATCATAGAACATAAAAAGTAGGAAACTTAATTCTCTACAAAAAAGGTCTCTTAACATTTTGCCATAGCTCGCTTCGTTTCCGAGATATTTGCAGATTTATCTCAAGGGAAGGGGCCTGACGGACATATTTCGAGATATTTCTTCTTCTTGTTGTTCTTCTTCTGCACAGCTAAGCTGGAAGTGGCATTTGCGGCTCGCACTATTGCAGAGTTATCTCAAAGAAAGGGGCCACGGTGTTTCTGTATCTCTATTATGATGGTGCGGCTTCGGAACTTTTAAATATCTCGATATATCTCGAAAACTACGCTTCTGATCAAAAAATATCATAGAACCTAAATTGTAGGAAACATAATTCTCTACAAAAAAGGTCTCTCAACATTTTGCCATAGCTCGCTTCGTTTCCGAGATATTTGCAGATATATCTCAAGGGCAGGGGCCTGACGGACATATTTCGAGATATTTCTTCTTCTTGTTGTTCTTCTTCTGCACAGCTAAGCTGGAAGTGGCATTTACAGCTCGCAATAGTGCAGAGTTATCTCAAAGAAAGGGGCCACGGTGTTTCTGTATCTCTATTATGTTGGTGCGGCTTCGGAACTTTTAAATATCTTGATATATCTCGAGAACTACGCATCTGATCAAAAAATATCATAGAACATAAAAAGTAGGAAACTTAATTCTCTACAAAAAAGGTCTCTTAACATTTTGCCATAGCTCGCTTCGTTTCCGAGATATTTGCAGATTTATCTCAAGGGAAGGGGCCTAACGGACATATTTCGAGAAGTTTCTTCTTCTTGTTGTTCTTCTTCTGCACAGCTAAGCTGGAAGTGGCATTTGCGGCTCGCACTAGTGCACAGTTATCTCAAAGAAAGGGGCCACGGTGTTTCTGTATCTCTAATATGTTGGTGCGGCTTCGGAACTTTTAAGTATCTCGATATATCTCGAAAACTACGCTTCTGATCAAAAAATATCATAGAACGTAAATTGTAGGAAACATAATTCTCTACAAAAAACGTCTCTTAACATTTTGCCATAGCTCGCTTCGTTTCCGAGATATTTGCAGATTCAGCTCAAAGGAACTGGCCTGACGGACATATTTCGAGATATTTCTTCTTCTTGTTGTTCTTCCTCTGCACAGCTAAGCTGGAAGTGGCATTTGCAGCTCGCAATAGTGCAGAGTTATCTCAAAGAAAGGGGCCACGGTGTTTCTGTATCTATTATGTTGGTGCGGCTTCGGAACTTTTAAATATCTTGATATATCTCGAGAACTACGCATCTGATCAAAAAATATCATAGAACATAAAAAGTAGGAAACTTAATTCTCTACAAAAAAGGTCTCTTAACATTTTGCCATAGCTCGCTTCGTTTCCGAGATATTTGCAGATTTATCTCAAGGGAAGGGGCCTGACGGACATATTTCGAGATATTTCTTCTTCTTGTTGTTCTTCTTCTGCACAGCTAAGCTGGAAGTGGCATTTGCGGCTCGCACTAGTGCAGAGTTATCTCAAAGAAAGGGGCCACGGTGTTTCTGTATCTGTATTATGTTGGTGCGGCTTCGGAACTTTTAAATATCTTGATATATCTCGAGAACTACGCATCTGATCAAAAAATATCATAGAACATAAAAAGTAGGAAACTTAATTCTCTACAAAAAAGGTCTCTTAACATTTTGCCATAGCTCGCTTCGTTTCCGAGATATTTGGAGATTTATCTCAAGGGAAGGGGCCTAACGGACATATTTCGAGGTATTTCTTCTTCTTGTTGTTCTTCTTCTGCACAGCTAAACTGGAAGTGGCATTTCCAGCTCGCAATAGTGCAGAGTTATCTCAAAGAAAGGGGCCACGGTGTTTCGGTATCTCTATTATGTTGGTGCGGCTTCGGAACTTTTAAATATCTTGATATATCTCGAGAACTACGCATCTGATCAAAAAATATCATAGAACATAAAAAGTAGGAAACTTAATTCTCTACAAAAAAGGTCTCTTAACATTTTGCCATAGCTCGCTTCGTTTCCGAGATATTTGCAGATTTATCTCAAGGGAAGGGGCCTGACGGACATATTTCGGGATATTTCTTCTTCTTGTTGTTCTTCTTCTGCACAGCTAAGCTGGAAGTGGCATTTGCGGCTCGCACTAGTGCAGAGTTATCTCAAAGAAAGGGGCCACGGTGTTTCTGTATCTGTATTATGTTGGTGCGGCTTCGGCACTTTTAAATATCTTGATATATCTCGAGAACTACGCATCTGATCAAAAAATATCATAGAAGATAAAAAGTAGGAAACTTAATTCTCTACAAAAAAGGTCTCTTAACATTTCGCCATAGCTCGCTTCGTTTCCGAGATATTTGCAGATATATCTCAAGGGAAGGGGCCTGACGGACATATTTCGAGATATTTCTTCTTCTTGTTGTTCTTCTTCTGCACAGCTAAGCTGGAAGTGGCATTTGCGGCTCGCACTAGTGCACAGTTATCTCAAAGAAAGGGGCCACGGTGTTTCTGTATCTCTATTATGTTGGTGCGGCTTCGGAACTTTTAAATATCTCGATATATCTCGAAAACTACGCTTCTGATCAAAAAATATCATACAACATAAATTGTAGGAAACATAATTCTCTACAAAAAAGGTCTCTCAACATTTTGCCATAGCTCGCTTCGTTTCCGAGATATTTGCAGATATATCTCAAGGGCAGGGGCCTGACGGACATATTTCGAGATATTTCTTCTTCTTGTTGTTCTTCTTCTGCACAGCTAAGCTGGAAGTGGCATTTACAGCTCGCAATAGTGCAGAGTTATCTCAAAGAAAGGGGCCACGGTGTTTCTGTATCTCTATTATGTTGGTGCGGCTTCGGAACTTTTAAATATCTTGATATATCTCGAGAACTACGCATCTGATCAAAAAATATCATAGAACATAAAAAGTAGGAAACTTAATTCTCTACAAAAAACGTCTCTTAACATTTTGCCATAGCTCGCTTCGTTTCCGAGATATTTGCAGATTCAGCTCAAAGGAACTGGCCTGACGGACATATTTCGAGATATTTCTTCTTCTTGTTGTTCTTCTTCTGCACAGCTAAGCTGGAAGTGGCATTTGCGGCTCGCACTAGTGCACAGTTATCTCAAAGAAAGGGGCCACGGTGTTTCTGTATCTCTATTATGTTGGTGCGGCTTCGGAACTTTTAAATATCTCGATATATCTCGAAAACTACGCTTCTGATCAAAAAATATCATAGAACATAAAAAGTAGGAAACTTAATTCTCTACAAAAAAGGTCTCTTAACATTTTGCCATAGCTCGCTTCGTTTCCGAGATATTTGGAGATTTATCTCAAGGGAAGGGGCCTAACGGACATATTTCGAGGTATTTCTTCTTCTTGTTGTTCTTCTTCTGCACAGCTAAACTGGAAGTGGCATTTCCAGCTCGCAATAGTGCAGAGTTATCTCAAAGAAAGGGGCCACGGTGTTTCTGTATCTCTATTATGTTGGTGCGGCTTCGGAACTTTTAAATATCTTGATATATCTCGAGAACTACGCATCTGATCAAAAAATATCATAGAACATAAAAAGTAGGAAACTTAATTCTCTACAAAAAAGGTCTCTTAACATTTTGCCATAGCTCGCTTCGTTTCCGAGATATTTGCAGATTTATCTCAAGGGAAGGGGCCTGACGGACATATTTCGAGATATTTCTTCTTCTTGTTGTTCTTCTTCTGCACAGCTAAGCTGGAAGTGGCATTTGCGGCTCGCACTAGTGCAGAGTTATCTCAAAGAAAGGGGCCACGGTGTTTCTGTATCTGTATTATGTTGGTGCGGCTTCGGAACTTTTAAATATCTTGATATATCTCGAGAACTACGCATCTGATCAAAAAATATCATAGAACATAAAAAGTAGGAAACTTAATTCTCTACAAAAAAGGTCTCTTAACATTTTGCCATAGCTCGCTTCGTTTCCGAGATATTTGCAGATTTATCTCAAGGGAAGGGGCCTGACGGACATATTTCGAGATATTTCTTCTTCTTGTTGTTCTTCTTCTGCACAGCTAAGCTGGAAGTGGCATTTGCGGCTCGCACTATTGCAGAGTTATCTCAAAGAAAGGGGCCACGGTGTTTCTGTATCTCTATTATGTTGGTGCGGCTTCGGAACTTTTAAATATCTCGATATATCTCGAAAACTACGCTTCTGATCAAAAAATATCATAGAACCTAAATTGTAGGAAACATAATTCTCTACAAAAAAGGTCTCTCAACATCTTGCCATAGCTCGCTTCGTTTCCGAGATATTTGCAGATATATCTCAAGGGCAGGGGCCTGACGGACATATTTCGAGATATTTCTTCTTCTTGTTGTTCTTCTTCTGCACAGCTAAGCTGGAAGTGGCATTTACAGCTCGCAATAGTGCAGAGTTATCTCAAAGAAAGGGGCCACGGTGTTTCTGTATCTCTATTATGTTGGTGCGGCTTCGGAACTTTTAAATATCTTGATATATCTCGAGAACTACGCATCTGATCAAAAAATATCATAGAACATAAAAAGTAGGAAACTTAATTCTCTACAAAAAAGGTCTCTTAACATTTTGCCATAGCTCGCTTCGTTCCCGAGATATTTGCAGATTTATCTCAAGGGAAGGGGCCTAACGGACATATTTCGAGAAGTTTCTTCTTCTTGTTGTTCTTCTTCTGCACAGCTAAGCTGGAAGTGGCATTTGCGGCTCGCACTAGTGCACAGTTATCTCAAAGAAAGCGGCCACGGTGTTTCTGTATCTCTAATATGTTGGTGCGGCTTCGGAACTTTTAAGTATCTCGATATATCTCGAAAACTACGCTTCTGATCAAAAAATATCATAGAACATAAATTGTAGGAAACATAATTCTCTACAAAAAACGTCTCTTAACATTTTGTCATAGCTCGCTTCGTTTCCGAGATATTTGCAGATTCAGCTCAAAGGAACTGGCCTGACGGACATATTTCGAGATATTTCTTCTTCTTGTTGTTCTTCCTCTGCACAGCTAAGCTGGAAGTGGCATTTGCAGCTCGCAATAGTGCAGAGTTATCTCAAAGAAAGGGGCCACGGTGTTTCTGTATCTATTATGTTGGTGCGGCTTCGGAACTTTTAAATATCTTGATATATCTCGAGAACTACGCATCTGATCAAAAAATATCATAGAACATAAAAAGTAGGAAACTTAATTCTCTACAAAAAAGGTCTCTTAACATTTTGCCATAGCTCGCTTCGTTTCCGAGATATTTGCAGATTTATCTCAAGGGAAGGGGCCTGACGGACATATTTCGAGATATTTCTTCTTCTTGTTGTTCTTCTTCTGCACAGCTAAGCTGGAAGTGGCATTTACAGCTCGCAATAGTGCAGAGTTATCTCAAAGAAAGGGGCCACGGTGTTTCTGTATCTCTATTATGTTGGTGCGGCTTCGGAACTTTTAAATATCTTGATATATCTCGAGAACTACGCATCTGATCAAAAAATAGCATAGAAGATAAAAAGTAGGAAACTTAATTCTCTACAAAAAAGGTCTCTTAACATTTTCCCATAGCTGGCATCGTTTCCGAGATATTTGCAGATTTATCTCAAGGGAAGGGTCCTGACGGACATATTTCGAGATATTTCTTCTTCTTGTTGTTCTTCTTCTGCACAGCTAAACTGGAAGTGGCATTTCCAGCTCGCAATAGTGCAGAGTTATCCCAAAGAAAGGGGCCACGGTGTTTCTGTATCTCTATTATGTTGGTGCGGCTTCGGAACTTTTAAATATCTCGATATATCTCGAAAACTACGCTTCTGATCAAAAAATATCATAGAACATAAATTGTAGGAAACATAATTCTCTACAAAAAAGGTCTCTTAACAGTTTGCCATAGCTCGCTTCGTTTCCGAGATATTTGCAGATATATCTCAAGGGAAGGGGCCTGACGGACATATTTCGAGATATTTCTTCTTCTTGTTGTTCTTCTTCTACACAGCTAAGCTGGAAGTGGCATTTACAGCTCGCAATAGTGCATAGTTATCTGAAAGAAAGGGGCCACGGTGTTTCTGTATCTCTATTATGTTGATGCGGATTCGGAACTTTTAAATATCTTGATATATCTCGAGAACTACGCATCTGATCAAAAAATATCATACAAGATAAAAAGTAGGAAACTTAATTCTCTACAAAAAAGGTTTCTTAACATTTTCCCATAGCTGGCATCGTTTCCGAGATATTTGCAGATTTATCTCAAGGGAAGGGGCCTGACGGACATATTCCGAGATATTTCTTCTTCTTGTTGTTCCTCTTCTGCACAGCTAAGCTGGAAGTGGCATTTGCAGCTCGCAATAGTGCAGAGTTATCTCAAAGAAAGAGGCCACGGTGTTTCTGCACCTCTATTATGTTGGTGCAGCTTCGGAACTTTTAAATATCTTGATATATCTTGAGAACTACGCATCTGATCAAAAAATATCATAGAACATAAAAAGTAGGAAACTTAATTGTCTACAAATAAGGTCTCTTAACATTTTGGCATAGCTCGCTTCTTTCCGAGATACTTGCCGATTTATCTCAAGGGAAGGGGCCTGACGGACATATTTCGAGATATTTCTTCCTCTTGTTGTTCTTCTTCTGCACAGCTAAGCTGGAAGTGGCATTTGCAGCTGGCAATAGTGCAGAGTTATCTCAAAGAGAGGGGCCACGGTGTTTCTGTATCTCTATTATGTTGGTGCGGCTTCGGAACTTTTAAATATCTTGATATATCTCGAGAACTACGAATCTGGTCAGAAAATATCATAGAAGATAAAAAGTAGGAAACTTAATCCTCTACAAAAAAGGTTTCTTAACATTTTCCCATAGCTGGCATCGTTTCCGAGATATTTGCAGATTTATCTCAAGGGAAGGGGCCTGACGGACATATTCCGAGATATTTCTTCTTCTTGTTGTTCCTCTTCTGCACAGCTAAGCTGGAAGTGGCATTTGCAGCTCGCAATAGTGCAGAGTTATCTCAAAGAAAGAGGCCACGGTGTTTCTGCACCTCTATTATGTTGGTGCAGCTTCGGAACTTTTAAATATCTTGATATATCTCGAGAACTACGTATCTGATCAAAAAATATCATAGAACATAAAAACTAGGAAACTTAATTGTCTACAAATAAGGTCTCTTAACATTTTGGCATAGATCGCTTCGTTTCCGAGATATTTGCAGATTTATCTCAAGGGAAGGGGCCTGACGGACATATTTCGAGATATTTCTTCTTCTTGTAGTTCTTCTTCTGCACAGCTAAGCTGGAAGTGGCATTTGTGGCTCGCACTAGTGCAGAGTTATCTCAAAGAAAGGGGCCACGGTGTTTCTGTATCTCTATTATGTTGGTGCGGCTTCGGAACTTTTAAATATCTCGATATATCTCGAAAACTACGCTTCTGATCAAAAAATATCATAGAACATAAAAAGTAGGAAACTTAATTCTCTACAAAAAAGTCTGTTAACATTTTGCCATAGCTCGCTTCGTTTCCGAGATATTTGCAGATTTATCTCAAGGGAAGGGGCCTAACGGACATATTTCGAGATATTTCTTCTTCTTGTTGTTCTTCTTCTGCACAGCTAAACTGGAAGTGGCATTTCCAGCTGGCAATAGTGCAGAGTTATCTCAAAGAGAGGGGCCACGGTGTTTCTGTATCTCTATTATGTTGGTGCGGCTTCGGAACTTTTAAATATCTTGATATATCTCGAGAACTACGCATCTGATCAAAAAATATCATAGAACATAAATTGTAGGAAACATAATTGTCTACAAAAAAGGTCTCTTAACATTTTGCCATAGCTCGCTTCGTTTCCGAGATACTTGCAGATTTATCTCAAGGGAATGGGCCTGACGGACATATTCCGAGATATTTCTTCTTCTTGTTGTTCCTCTTCTGCACAGCTAAGCTGGAAGTGGCATTTGCAGCTCGCAATAGTGCAGAGTTATCTCAAAGAAAGAGGCCACGGTGTTTCTGCACCTCTATTATGTTGGTGCAGCTTCGGAACTTTTAAATATCTTGATATATCTCGAGAACTACGCATCTGATCAAAAAATATCATAGAACATAAAAAGTAGGAAACTTAATTGTCTACAAATAAGGTCTCTTAACATTTTGGCATAGCTCGCTTCGTTTCCGAGATATTTGCAGATTTATCTCAAGGGAAGGGGCCTGACGGACATATTTCGAGATATTTCTTCTTCTTGTTGTTCTTCTTCTGCACAGCTAAGCTGGAAGTGGCATTTGCAGCTCGCAATAGTGCAGAGTTATCGCAAAGAAAGGGGCCACGGTGTTTCTATATCTCTATTATGTTGGTGCGATTTCGGAAATTTTAAATATCTTGATATATCTCGAGAACTACGCATCTGATCAAAAAATATCATAGAACATAAATTGTAGGGAACATAATTCTCTACAAAAAAGGTCTCTTAACATTTTGCCATAGCTCGCTTCGTTTCCGAGATATTTGCAGATTTATCTCATGGGAAGGGTCCTGATGGACATATTTCGAGATATTTCTTCTTCTTGTTGTTCTTCTTCTGCACAGCTAAACTGGAAGTGGCATTTCCAGCTCGCAATCGTGCAGAGTTATCTCAAAGAAAGGGGCCACGGTGTTTCTGTATCTCTATTATATTGGTGCGGCTTCGGAACTTTTAAATATCTTGATATATCTCGAGAACTACGCCTCTGATCGAAAAATATCATAGAACATAAAAAGTAGGAAACTTAATTCTCTACAAAAAAGGTCTCTTAACATTTTGCCATAGCTCGCTTGGTTTCCGAGGTATTTGCAGATTTATCTCAAGGGAAGGGGCCTGAGGGACATATTTCGAGATATTTCTTCTTCTTGTTGTTCTTCTTCTGCACAGCTAAGCTGGAAGTGGCATTTGCAGCTCGCAATAGTGCAGAGTTATCTCAAAGAAAGGGGCCACGGTGTTTCTGTACCTCTATTATGTTGGTGCAGCTTCGGAGCTTTTAAATATCTTGATATATCTCGAGAACTACGCATCTGATCAAAAAATATCATACAACATAAAAAGTAGGAAACTTAATTCTCTACAAAAAAGGTCTCTTAACGTTTTGCAATAGCTCGCTTCGTTTCCGAGATATTTGCAGATTTATCTCAAGGGAAGGGTCCTGACGGACATATTTCGAGATATTTCTTCTTCTTGTTGTTCTTCTTCTGCACAGCTAAACTGGAAGTGGCATTTCCAGCTCGCAATAGTGCAGAGTTATCCCAAAGAAAGGGGCCACGGTGTTTCTGTATCTCTATTATGTTGGTGCGGCTTCGGCACTTTTAAATATCTCGATATATCTCGAAAACTACGCTTCTGATCAAAAAATATCATAGAACATAAATTGTAGGAAACATAATTGTCTACAAATAAGGTCTCTTAACATTTTGGCATAGCTCGCTTCTTTCCGAGATACTTGCCGATTTATCTCAAGGGAAGGGTCCTGACGGACATATTTCGAGATATTTCTTCTTCTTGTTGTTCTTCTTCTGCACAGCTAAACTGGAAGTGGCATTTCCAGCTCGCAATAGTGCAGAGTTATCCCAAAGAAAGGGGCCACGGTGTTTCTGTATCTCTATTATGTTGGTGCGGCTTCGGCACTTTTAAATATCTCGATATATCTCGAAAACTACGCTTCTGATCAAAAAATATCATAGAACATAAATTGTAGGAAACTTAATTGTCTACAAATAAGGTCTCTTAACATTTTGGCATAGCTCGCTTCTTTCCGAGATACTTGCCGATTTATCTCAAGGGAAGGGGCCTGACGGACATATTTCGAGATATTTCTTCTTCTTGTTGTTCTTCTTCTGCACAGCTAAGCTGGAAGTGGCATTTGCAGCTCGCAATAGTGCAGAGTTATCTCAAAGGGAGGGGCCACGGTGTTTCTGTATCTCTATTATGTTGGTGCGGCTTCGGAACTTTTAAATATCTTGATATATCTCGAGAACTACGAATCTGGTCAGAAAATATCATAGAAGATAAAAAGTAGGAAACTTAATTCTCTACAAAAAAGGTCTCTTAACATTTTGCCATAGCTCGCTTTGTTTCCGAGATATTTGCAGATATATCTCAAGGGAAGGGGCCCGACGGACATATTTCGAGATATTTCTTCTTCTTGTTGTTTTCTTCTGCACAGCTAAGCTGGAAGTGGCATTTACAGCTCGCAATAGTGCAGAGTTATCTCAAAGAAAGGGGCCACGGTGTTTCTGTATCTCTATTATGTTGGTGCGGCTTCGGAACTTTTAAATATCTTGATATATCTCGAGAACTACGCATCTGATCAAAAAATATCATAGAAGATAAAAAGTAGGAAACTTAATCCTCTACAAAAAAGGTTTCTGAACATTTTCCCATAGCTGGCATCGTTTCCGAGATATTTGCAGATTTATCTCAAGGGAAGGGGCCTGACGGACATATTCCGAGATATTTCTTCTTCTTGTTGTTCCTCTTCTGCACAGCTAAGCTGGAAGTGGCATTTGCAGCTCGCAATAGTGCAGAGTTATCGCAAAGAAAGGGGCCACGGTGTTTCTGTATCTCTATTATGTTGGTGCGGCTTCGGAAATTTTAAATATCTTGATATATCTCGAGAACTACGCATCTGATCAAAAAATATCATAGAACATAAATCGTACGGAACATAATTCTCTACAAAAAAGGTCTCTTAACATTTTGCCATAGCTCGCTTCGTTTCCGAGATATTTGCAGATTTATCTCAAGGGAAGGGTCCTGATGGACATATTTCGAGATATTTCTTCTTCTTGTTGTTCTTCTTCTGCACAGCTAAACTGGAAGTGGCATTTCCAGCTCGCAATCGTGCAGAGTTATCTCAAAGAAAGGGGCCACGGTGTTTCTGTATCTCTATTATATTGGTGCGGCTTCGGAACTTTTAAATATCTTGATATATCTCGAGAACTACGCCTCTGATCGAAAAATATCATAGAACATAAAAAGTAGGAAACTTAATTCTCTACAAAAAAGGTCTCTTAACATTTTGCCATAGCTCGCTTCGTTTCCGAGATATTTGCAGATTTATCTCAAGGTAAGGGGCCTGACGGACATATTTCGAGATATTTCTTCTTCTTGTTGTTCTTCTTCTGCACAGCTAAGCTGGAAGTGGCATTTGCAGCTCGCAATAGTGCATAGTTATCTGAAAGAAAGGGGCCACGGTGTTTCTGTATCTCTATTATGTTGGTGCGGCTTCGGAACTTTTAAATATCTCGATATATCTCGAAAACTACGCTTCTGATCAAAAAATATCATAGAACATAAATTGTAGGAAACATAATTCTCTACAAAAAAGGTCTCTTAACATTTTGCCATAGCTCGCTTTGTTTCCGAGATATTTGCAGATATATCTCAAGGGAAGGGGCCCGACGGACATATTTCGAGATATTTCTTCTTCTTGTTGTTCTTCTTCTGCACAGCTAAGCTGGAAGTGGCATTTACAGCTCGCAATAGTGCAGAGTTATCTCACAGAAAGGGGCCACGGTGTTTCTGTATCTCTATTATGTTGGTGCGGCTTCGGAACTTTTAAATATCTTGATATATCTCGAGAACTACGCATCTGATCAAAAAATATCATAGAAGATAAAAAGTAGGAAACTTAATCCTCTACAAAAAAGGTTTCTTAACATTTTCCCATAGCTGGCATCGTTTCCGAGATATTTGCAGATTTATCTCAAGGGAAGGGGCCTGACGGACATATTCCGAGATATTTCTTCTTCTTGTTGTTCCTCTTCTGCACAGCTAAGCTGGAAGTGGCATTTGCAGCTCGCAATAGTGCAGAGTTATCGCAAAGAAAGGGGCCACGGTGTTTCTGTATCTCTATTATGTTGGTGCGGCTTCGGAAATTTTAAATATCTTGATATATCTCGAGAACTACGCATCTGATCAAAAAATATCATAGAACATAAATCGTACGGAACATAATTCTCTACAAAAAAGGTCTCTTAACATTTTGCCATAGCTCGCTTCGTTTCCGAGATATTTGCAGATTTATCTCAAGGGAAGGGTCCTGATGGACATATTTCGAGATATTTCTTCTTCTTGTTGTTCTTCTTCTGCACAGCTAAACTGGAAGTGGCATTTCCAGCTCGCAATCGTGCAGAGTTATCTCAAAGAAAGGGGCCACGGTGTTTCTGTATCTCTATTATATTGGTGCGGCTTCGGAACTTTTAAATATCTTGATATATCTCGAGAACTACGCCTCTGATCGAAAAATATCATAGAACATAAAAAGTAGGAAACTTAATTCTCTACAAAAAAGGTCTCTTAACATTTTGCCATAGCTCGCTTGGTTTCCGAGGTATTTGCAGATTTATCTCAAGGGAAGGGGCCTGACGGACATATTTCGAGATATTTCTTCTTCTTGTTGTTCTTCTTCTGCACAGCTAAGCTGGAAGTGGCATTTGCAGCTCGCAATAGTGCAGAGTTATCTCAAAGAAAGGGGCCACGGTGTTTCTGTACCTCTATTATGTTGGTGCAGCTTCGGAGCTTTTAAATATCTTGATATATCTCGAGAACTACGCATCTGATCAAAAAATATCATAGAACATAAAAAGTAGGAAACTTAATTCGCTACAAAAAAGGTCTCTTAACGTTTTGCAATAGCTCGCTTCGTTTCCGAGATATTTGCAGATTTATCTCAAGGGAAGGGGCCTGACGGACATACTTCCAGATATTTCTTCTTCTTGTTGTTCTTCTTCTGCACAGCTAAGCTGGAAGTGGCATTTGCAGCTCGCAATAGTGCAGAGTTATCTCAAAGAAAGGGGCCACGGTGTTTCTGTATCTCTATTATGTTGGTGCGGCTTCGGAACTTTTAAATATCTCGATATATCTCGAAAACTACGCTTCTGATCAAAAAATATCAGAGAACGTAAATTGTAGGAAACATAATTCTCTACAAAAAAGGTCTCTTAACATTTCGCCATAGCTCGCTTC
Organism: Osmia lignaria lignaria; assembly: GCF_051020975.1. Classification (NCBI taxonomy): domain Eukaryota; kingdom Metazoa; phylum Arthropoda; class Insecta; order Hymenoptera; family Megachilidae; genus Osmia; species Osmia lignaria. The sequence goes on along the minus strand of NW_027478160.1, from coordinate 23,755,332 downwards.
GTTTCCGAGATATTTGCAGATTTATCCCAAGGGAAGGGGCCTGACGGACATATTTCGAGATATTTCTTCTTCTTGTTGTTCTTCTTCTGCACAGCTAAGCTGGAAGTGGCATTTGCAGCGCGCAATAGTGCAGAGTTATCTCAAAGAAAGGGGCCACGGTGTTTCTGTATCTCTATTATGTTGGTGCGGCTTCGGAACTTTTAAATATCTTGATATATCTCGAGAACTACGCATCTGTTCAAAAAATATCATAGAACATAAAAAGTAGGAATCCTAATTTTCTACAAAAAAGGTCTCTTAACATTTTGCCGTAGCTCGCTTCGTTTCCGAGATATTTGCAGATTTATCTCAAGGGAAGGGGCCTGACGGACATATTTCCAGATATTTCTTCTTCTTGTTGTTCTTCTTCTGCACAGCTAAGCTGGAAGTGGCATTTGCAGCTCGCAATAGTGCAGAGTTATCTCAACGAAAGGGGCCACGGTGTTTCTGTATCTCTATTATGTTGGTGCGGCTTCGGAACTTTTAAATATCTTGATATATCTCGAGAACTACGCATCTGATCAAAAAATATCGTAGAACATAAAAAGTAGGAAACTTAATTCTCTACAAATAAGGTCTCTTAACATTTTGCCATAGCTCGCTTGGTTTCCGAGATATTTGCAGATTTATCTCAAGGGAAGGGGCCTGAGGGACATATTTCGAGATATTTCTTCTTCTTGTTGTTCTTCTTCTGCACAGCTAAGCTGGAAGTGGCATTTGCAGGTCGCAATAGTGCAGAGTTATCTCAAAGAAAGGGGCCACGGTGTTTCTGTATCTCTATTATGTTGGTGCGGCTTCGGAACTTTTAAATATCTCGATATATCTCGAAAACTACGCTTCTGATCAAAAAATATCAGAGAACGTAAATTGTAGGAAACATAATTCTCTACAAAAAAGGTCTCTTAACATTTTGCCATAGCTCGCTTCGTTTCCGAGATATTTGCAGATTTATCTCAAGGGAAGGGGCCTGACGGACATATTTCGAGATATTTCTTCTTCTTGTTGTTCTTCTTCTGCACAGCTAAGCTGGAAGTGGCATTTGCAGCTCGCAGTAGTGCAGAGTTATCTCAAAGAAAGGGGCCACGGTGTTTCTGTATCTCTATTATGTTGGTGCGGCTTCGGAACTTTTAAATATCTTGATATATCTCGAGAACTACGCATCTGATCAAAAAATATCATAGATCATAAAAAGTAGGAAACTTAATTCTCTACAAAAAAGGTCTCTTAACATTTTGCCATAGCTCGCTTCGTTTCCGAGATATTTGCAGATTTATCTCAAGGGAAGGGGCCTGACGGACATATTTCGAGATATTTCTTCTTCTTGTTGTTCTTCTTCTGCACAGCTAAGCTGGACGTGGCATTTGCAGCGCGCAATAGTGCAGAGTTATCTCAAAGAAAGGGGCCACGGTGTTTCTGTATCTCTATTATGTTAGTGCGGCTTCGGAACTTTTAAATATCTTGATATATCTCGAGAACTACGCATCTGGTCAAAAAATATCATAGAACATAAAAAGTAGGAATCCTAATTTTCTACAAAAAAGGTCTCTTAACATTTTGCCGTAGCTCGCTTCGTTTCCGAGATATTTGCAGATTTATCTCAAGGGAAGGGGCCTGACGGACATATTTCCAGATATTTCTTCTTCTTGTTGTTCTTCTTCTGCACAGCTAAGCTGGAAGTGGCATTTGCAGCTCGCAGTAGTGCAGAGTTATCTCAAAGAAAGGGGCCACGGTGTTTCTGTATCTCTATTATGTTGGTGCGGCTTCGGAACTTTTAAATATCTTGCTATATCTCGAGAACTACGCATCTGATCAAAAAATATCATAGAACATAAAAAGTAGGAAACTTAATTCTCTACAAAAAAGGTCGCTTAACATTTTGCCGTAGCTCGCTTCGTTTCCGAGATATTTGCAGATTTATCTCAAGGGAAGGGGCCTAACGGACATATTTCGAGATATTTCTTCTTCTTGTTGTTCTTCTTGTGCACAGCTAAACTGGAAGTGGCATTTCCAGCTCGCAATAGTGCAGAGTCATCTCAACGAGAGGGGCCACGGTGTTTCTGTATCTCTATTATGTTGGTGCGGCTTCGGAACTTTTAAATATCTTGATATATCTCGAGAACTACGCATCTGATCAAAAAATATCATAGAAGCTAAAAAGTAGGAAACTTAATTCCCTACAAAAAAGGTCTCTTAACATTTTGCCATAGCTCGCTTTGTTTCCGAGATATTTGCAGATTTATCTCAAGGGAAGGGGCCTGACGGACATATTTCGAGATATTTCTTCTTCTTGTTGTTCTTCTTCTGCACAGCTAAACTGGAAGTGGCATTTGCAGCTCGCAATAGTGCAGAGTTATCTCAAAGAAAGGGGCCACGGTGTTTCTGTACCTCTATTATGTTGGTGCGGCTTCGGAACTTTTAAATATCTTGATATATCTCGAGAACTACGCATCCGATCAAAAAATATCATAGAACATAAAAAGTAGGAAACTTAATTCTCTACAAAAAAGGTCTCTTAACATTTTGCCATAGCTCGCTTCGTTTCCGAGATATTTGCAGATTTATCTCGAGGGAAGGGGCCTGACGGACATATTTCGAGATATTTCTTCTTCTTGTTGTTCTTCTTCTGCACAGCTAAGCTGGAAGTGGCATTTGCAGCGCGCAATAGTGCAGAGTTATCTCAAAGAAAGGGGCCACGGTGTTTCTGTATCTCTATTATGTTGGTGCGGCTTCGGAACTTTTAAATATCTTGATATATCTCGAGAACTACGCATCTGTTCAAAAAATATCATAGAACATAAAAAGTAGGAATCCTAATTTTCTACAAAAAAGGTCTCTTAACATTTTGCCGTAGCTCGCTTCGTTTCCGAGATATTTGCAGATTTATCTCAAGGGAAGGGGCCTGACGGACATATTTCCAGATATTTCTTCTTCTTGTTGTTCTTCTTCTGCACAGCTAAGCTGGAAGTGGCATTTGCAGCTCGCAATAGTGCAGAGTTATCTCAACGAAAGGGGCCACGGTGTTTCTGTATCTCTATTATGTTGGTGCGGCTTCGGAACTTTTAAATATCTTGATATATCTCGAGAACTACGCATCTGATCAAAAAATATCATAGAACATAAAAAGTAGGAAACTTAATTCTCTACAAAAAAGGTCTCTTAACGTTTTGCAATAGCTCGCTTCGTTTCCGAGATATTTGCAGATTTATCTCAAGGGAAGGGGCCTGACGGACATATTTCGAGATATTTCTTCTTCTTGTTGTTCTTCTTCTGCACAGCTAAGCTGGAAGTGGCATTTGCAGCTCGCAATAGTGCAGAGTTATCTCAAAGAAAGGGGCCACGGTGTTTCTGTATCTCTATTATGTTGGTGCGGCTTCGGAACTTTTAAATATCTTGATATATCTCGAGAACTACGCATCTGATCAAAAAATATCGTAGAACATAAAAAGTAGGAAACTTAATTCTCTACAAATAAGGTCTCTTAACATTTTGCCATAGCTCGCTTGGTTTCCGAGATATTTGCAGATTTATCTCAAGGGAAGGGGCCTGAGGGACATATTTCGAGATATTTCTTCTTCTTGTTGTTCTTCTTCTGCACAGCTAAGCTGGAAGTGGCATTTGCAGGTCGCAATAGTGCAGAGTTATCTCAAAGAAAGGGGCCACGGTGTTTCTGTATCTCTATTATGTTGGTGCGGCTTCGGAACTTTTAAATATCTCGATATATCTCGAAAACTACGCTTCTGATCAAAAAATATCAGAGAACGTAAATTGTAGGAAACATAATTCTCTACAAAAAAGGTCTCTTAACATTTTGCCATAGCTCGCTTCGTTTCCGAGATATTTGCAGATTTATCTCAAGGGAAGGGGCCTGACGGACATATTTCGAGATATTTCTTCTTCTTGTTGTTCTTCTTCTGCACAGCTAAGCTGGAAGTGGCATTTGCAGCTCGCAGTAGTGCAGAGTTATCTCAAAGAAAGGGGCCACGGTGTTTCTGTATCTCTATTATGTTGGTGCGGCTTCGGAACTTTTAAATATCTTGATATATCTCGAGAACTACGCATCTGATCAAAAAATATCATAGATCATAAAAAGTAGGAAACTTAATTCTCTACAAAAAAGGTCTCTTAACATTTTGCCATAGCTCGCTTCGTTTCCGAGATATTTGCAGATTTATCTCAAGGGAAGGGGCCTGACGGACATATTTCGAGATATTTCTTCTTCTTGTTGTTCTTCTTCTGCACAGCTAAGCTGGACGTGGCATTTGCAGCGCGCAATAGTGCAGAGTTATCTCAAAGAAAGGGGCCACGGTGTTTCTGTATCTCTATTATGTTAGTGCGGCTTCGGAACTTTTAAATATCTTGATATATCTCGAGAACTACGCATCTGGTCAAAAAATATCATAGAACATAAAAAGTAGGAATCCTAATTTTCTACAAAAAAGGTCTCTTAACATTTTGCCGTAGCTCGCTTCGTTTCCGAGATATTTGCAGATTTATCTCAAGGGAAGGGGCCTGACGGACATATTTCCAGATATTTCTTCTTCTTGTTGTTCTTCTTCTGCACAGCTAAGCTGGAAGTGGCATTTGCAGCTCGCAGTAGTGCAGAGTTATCTCAAAGAAAGGGGCCACGGTGTTTCTGTATCTCTATTATGTTGGTGCGGCTTCGGAACTTTTAAATATCTTGCTATATCTCGAGAACTACGCATCTGATCAAAAAATATCATAGAACATAAAAAGTAGGAAACTTAATTCTCTACAAAAAAGGTCGCTTAACATTTTGCCGTAGCTCGCTTCGTTTCCGAGATATTTGCAGATTTATCTCAAGGGAAGGGGCCTAACGGACATATTTCGAGATATTTCTTCTTCTTGTTGTTCTTCTTGTGCACAGCTAAACTGGAAGTGGCATTTCCAGCTCGCAATAGTGCAGAGTCATCTCAACGAGAGGGGCCACGGTGTTTCTGTATCTCTATTATGTTGGTGCGGCTTCGGAACTTTTAAATATCTTGATATATCTCGAGAACTACGCATCTGATCAAAAAATATCATAGAAGCTAAAAAGTAGGAAACTTAATTCCCTACAAAAAAGGTCTCTTAACATTTTGCCATAGCTCGCTTTGTTTCCGAGATATTTGCAGATTTATCTCAAGGGAAGGGGCCTGACGGACATATTTCGAGATATTTCTTCTTCTTGTTGTTCTTCTTCTGCACAGCTAAACTGGAAGTGGCATTTGCAGCTCGCAATAGTGCAGAGTTATCTCAAAGAAAGGGGCCACGGTGTTTCTGTACCTCTATTATGTTGGTGCGGCTTCGGAACTTTTAAATATCTTGATATATCTCGAGAACTACGCATCCGATCAAAAAATATCATAGAACATAAAAAGTAGGAAACTTAATTCTCTACAAAAAAGGTCTCTTAACATTTTGCCATAGCTCGCTTCGTTTCCGAGATATTTGCAGATTTATCTCGAGGGAAGGGGCCTCACGGACATATTTCGAGATATTTCTTCTTCTTGTTGTTCTTCTTCTGCACAGCTAAGCTGGAAGTGGCATTTGCAGCGCGCAATAGTGCAGAGTTATCTCAAAGAAAGGGGCCACGGTGTTTCTGTATCTCTATTATGTTGGTGCGGCTTCGGATCTTTTAAATATCTCGATATATCTCGAAAACAACGCTTCTGATCAAAAAATATCATAGAACATGAATTGTAGGAAACATAATTCTCTACAAAAAAGGTCTCTTAACATTTTGCCGTAGCTCGCTTCGTTTCCGAGATATTTGCAGATTTATCTCAAGGGAAGGGGCCTGACGGACATATTTCCAGATATTTCTTCTTCTTGTTGTTCTTCTTCTGCACAGCTAAGCTGGAAGTGACATTTGCAGCTCGCAATAGTGCAGAGTTATCTCAAAGAGAGGGGCCACGGTGTTTCTGTATCTCTATTATGTTGGTGCGGCTTCGGAACTTTTAAATATCTTGATATATCTCGAGAACTACGCATCTGATCGAAAAATATCATAGAACATAAAAAGTAGGAAACTTAATTCTCTACAAAAGAGGTCTCTTAACATTTTGCCATAGCTCGCTTCGTTTCCGAGATATTTGCAGGTTTATCTCAAGGGAAGGGGCCTGACGGACATATTTCGAGATATTTATTCTTTTTGTTGTTCTTCTTCTGCACAGCTAAGCTGGAAGTGGCATTTGCAGCTCGCAATAGTGCAGAGTTATCTCAAAGAAAGGAGCCACGGTGTTTCTGTATCTCTATTATGTTGGTGCGGCTTCGGAACTTTTAAATATCTTGATATATCTCGAGAATTACGCATCCGATCAAAAAATATCATACAACATAAAAAGTAGGAAACTTAATTCTCTACAAAAAAGGTCTCTTAACATTTTGCCATAGCTCGCTTCGTTTCCGAGATATTTGCAGATTTATCTCGAGGGAAGGGGCCTGACGGACATATTTCGAGATATTTCTTCTTCTTGTTGTTCTTCTTCTGCACAGCTAAGCTGGAAGTGGCATTTGCAGCGCGCAATAGTGCAGAATTATCTCAAAGAAAGGGGCCACGGTGTTTCTGTATCTCTATTATGTTGGTGCGGCTTCGGAACTTTTAAATATCTTGATATATCTCGAGAACTACGCATCTGATCCAAAAATATCATAGAACATAAAAAGTAGGAATCCTAATTTTCTACAAAAAAGGTCTCTTAACATTTTGCCGTAGCTCGCTTTGTTTCCGAGATATTTGCAGATTTATCTCAAGGGAAGGGGCCTGACGGACATATTTCGAGATATTTCTTCTTTTTGTTGTTCTTCTTCTGCACAGCTAAGCTGGAAGTGGCATTTGCAGTTCGCAATAGTGCAGAGTTATCTCAAAAACAGGGGCCAAGGTGTTTCTGTATCTCTATTATGTTGGTGCGGCTTCGGAACTTTTAAATATCTTGATATATCTCGAGAACTACGCATCCGATCAAAAAATATCATAGAACATAAAAAGTAGGAAACTTAATTCTCTACAAAAAAGGTCTCTTAACATTTTGCCATAGCTCGCTTCGTTTCCGAGATATTTGCAGATTTATCTCGAGGGAAGGGGCCTGACGGACATATTTCGAGATATTTCTTCTTCTTGTTATTCTTCTTCTGCACAGCTAAGCTGGAAGTGGCATTTGCGGCTCGCACTAGTGCAGAGTTATCTCAACGAAAGGGGCCACGGTGCTTCTGTATCTCTATTATGTTGGTGCGGCTTCGGAACTTTTAAATATCTCGATATATCTCGAAAACTACGCTTCTGATCAAAAAATATCATAGAACATAAAAAGTAGGAAACTTAATTGTCTACAAATAAGGTCTCTTAACATTTTGGCATAGCTCGCTTCTTTCCGAGATACTTGCCGATTTATCTCAAGGGAAGGGGCCTGACGGACATATTTCGAGATATTTCTTCCTCTTGTTGTTCTTCTTCTGCACAGCTAAGCTGGAAGTGGCATTTGCAGCTCGCAGTAGTGCAGAGTTATCTCAAAGAGAGGGGCCACGGTGTTTCTGTATCTCTATTATGTTGGTGCGGCTTCGGAACTTTTAAATATCTTGATATATCTCGAGAACTACGAATCTGGTCAGAAAATATCATAGAAGATAAAAAGTAGGAAACTTAATTCTCTACAAAAAAGGTCTCTTAACATTTTGCCATAGCTCGCTTCGTTTCCGAGATATTTGCAGATTTATCTCAAGGTAAGGGGCCTGACGGACATATTTCGAGATATTTCTTCTTCTTGTTGTTCTTCTTCTGCACAGCTAAGCTGGAAGTGGCATTTGCAGCTCGCAATAGTGCATAGTTATCTGAAAGAAAGGGGCCACGGTGTTTCTGTATCTCTATTATGTTGGTGCGGCTTCGGAACTTTTAAATATCTCGATATATCTCGAAAACTACGCTTCTGATCAAAAAATATCATAGAACATAAATTGTAGGAAACATAATTCTCTACAAAAAAGGTCTCTTAACATTCTGCCATAGCTCGCTTTGTTTCCGAGATATTTGCAGATATATCTCAAGGGAAGGGGCCCGACGGACATATTTCGAGATATTTCTTCTTCTTGTTGTTCTTCTTCTGCACAGCTAAGCTGGAAGTGGCATTTACAGCTCGCAATAGTGCAGAGTTATCTCAAAGAAAGGGGCCACGGTGTTTCTGTATCTCTATTATGTTGGTGCGGCTTCGGAACTTTTAAATATCTTGATATATCTCGAGAACTACGCATCTGATCAAAAAATATCATAGAAGATAAAAAGTAGGAAACTTAATCCTCTACAAAAAAGGTTTCTTAACATTTTCCCATAGCTGGCATCGTTTCCGAGATATTTGCAGATTTATCTCAAGGTAAGGGGCCTGACGGACATATTTCGAGATATTTCTTCCTCTTGTTGTTCTTCTTCTGCACAGCTAAGCTGGAAGTGGCATTTGCAGCTCGCAATAGTGCATAGTTATCTGAAAGAAAGGGGCCACGGTGTTTCTGTATCTCTATTATGTTGGTGCGGCTTCGGAACTTTTAAATATCTCGATATATCTCGAAAACTACGCTTCTGATCAAAAAATATCATAGAACATAAATTGTAGGAAACATAATTCTCTACAAAAAAGGTCTCTTAACATTTTGCCATAGCTCGCTTTGTTTCCGAGATATTTGCAGATATATCTCAAGGGAAGGGGCCCGACGGACATATTTCGAGATATTTCTTCTTCTTGTTGTTCTTCTTCTGCACAGCTAAGCTGGAAGTGGCATTTACAGCTCGCAATAGTGCAGAGTTATCTCAAAGAAAGGGGCCACGGTGTTTCTGTATCTCTATTATGTTGGTGCGGCTTCGGAACTTTTAAATATCTTGATATATCTCGAGAACTACGCATCTGATCAAAAAATATCATAGAAGATAAAAAGTAGGAAACTTAATCCTCTACAAAAAAGGTTTCTTAACATTTTCCCATAGCTGGCATCGTTTCCGAGATATTTGCAGATTTATCTCAAGGGAAGGGGCCTGACGGACATATTCCGAGATATTTCTTCTTCTTGTTGTTCCTCTTCTGCACAGCTAAGCTGGAAGTGGCATTTGCAGCTCGCAATAGTGCAGAGTTATCTCAAGGAAAGAGGCCACGGTGTTTCTGCACCTCTATTATGTTGGTGCAGCTTCGGAACTTTTAAATATCTTGATATATCTCGAGAACTACGCATCTGATCAAAAAATATCATAGAACATAAAAAGTAGGAAACTTAATTGTCTACAAATAAGGTCTCTTAACATTTTGGCATAGCTCGCTTCGTTTCCGAGATATTTGCAGATTTATCTCAAGGGAAGGGGCCTGACGGACATATTTCGAGATATTTCTTCTTCTTGTTGTTCTTCTTCTGCACAGCTAAGCTGGAAGTGGCATTTGCAGCTCGCAATAGTGCAGAGTTATCGCAAAGAAAGGGGCCACGGTGTTTCTATATCTCTATTATGTTGGTGCGGCTTCGGAAATTTTAAATATCTTGATATATCTCGAGAACTACGCATCTGATCAAAAAATATCATAGAACATAAATTGTAGGGAACATAATTCTCTACAAAAAAGGTCTCTTAACATTTTGCCATAGCTCGCTTGGTTTCCGAGATATTTGCAGATTTATCTCAAGGGAAGGGTCCTGATGGACATATTTCGAGATATTTCTTCTTCTTGTTGTTCTTCTTCTGCACAGCTAAACTGGAAGTGGCATTTCCAGCTCGCAATCGTGCAGAGTTATCTCAAAGAAAGGGGCCACGGTGTTTCTGTATCTCTATTATATTGGTGCGGCTTCGGAACTTTTAAATATCTTGATATATCTCGAGAACTACGCCTCTGATCGAAAAATATCATAGAACATAAAAAGTAGGAAACTTAATTCTCTACAAAAAAGGTCTCTTAACATTTTGCCATAGCTCGCTTGGTTTCCGAGGTATTTGCAGATTTATCTCAAGGGAAGGGGCCTGACGGACATATTTCGAGATATTTCTTCTTCTTGTTGTTCTTCTTCTGCACAGCTAAGCTGGAAGTGGCATTTGCAGCTCGCAATAGTGCAGAGTTATCTCAAAGAAAGGGGCCACGGTGTTTCTGTACCTCTATTATGTTGGTGCAGCTTCGGAGCTTTTAAATATCTTGATATATCTCGAGAACTACGCATCTGATCAAAAAATATCATACAGCATAAAAAGTAGGAAACTTAATTCTCTACAAAAAAGGTCTCTTAACGTTTTGCAATAGCTCGCTTCGTTTCCGAGATATTTGCAGATTTATCTCAAGGGAAGGGTCCTGACGGACATATTTCGAGATATTTCTTCTTCTTGTTGTTCTTCTTCTGCACAGCTAAACTGGAAGTGGCATTTCCAGCTCGCAATAGTGCAGAGTTATCCCAAAGAAAGGGGCCACGGTGTTTCTGTATCTCTATTATGTTGGTGCGGCTTCGGCACTTTTAAATATCTCGATATATCTCGAAAACTACGCTTCTGATCAAAAAATATCATAGAACATAAATTGTAGGAAACTTAATTGTCTACAAATAAGGTCTCTTAACATTTTGGCATAGCTCGCTTCTTTCCGAGATACTTGCCGATTTATCTCAAGGGAAGGGGCCTGACGGACATATTTCGAGATATTTCTTCTTCTTGTTGTTCTTCTTCTGCACAGCTAAGCTGGAAGTGGCATTTGCAGCTCGCAATAGTGCAGAGTTATCTCAAAGGGAGGGGCCACGGTGTTTCTGTATCTCTATTATGTTGGTGCGGCTTCGGAACTTTTAAATATCTTGATATATCTCGAGAACTACGAATCTGGTCAGAAAATATCATAGAAGATAAAAAGTAGGAAACTTAATTCTCTACAAAAAAGGTCTCTTAACATTTTGCCATAGCTCGCTTTGTTTCCGAGATATTTGCAGATATATCTCAAGGGAAGGGGCCCGACGGACATATTTCGAGATATTTCTTCTTCTTGTTGTTTTCTTCTGCACAGCTAAGCTGGAAGTGGCATTTACAGCTCGCAATAGTGCAGAGTTATCTCAAAGAAAGGGGCCACGGTGTTTCTGTATCTCTATTATGTTGGTGCGGCTTCGGAACTTTTAAATATCTTGATATATCTCGAGAACTACGCATCTGATCAAAAAATATCATAGAAGATAAAAAGTAGGAAACTTAATCCTCTACAAAAAAGGTTTCTGAACATTTTCCCATAGCTGGCATCGTTTCCGAGATATTTGCAGATTTATCTCAAGGGAAGGGGCCTGACGGACATATTCCGAGATATTTCTCCTTCTTGTTGTTCCTCTTCTGCACAGCTAAACTGGAAGTGGCATTTCCAGCTCGCAATCGTGCAGAGTTATCTCAAAGAAAGGGGCCACGGTGTTTCTGTATCTCTATTATATTGGTGCGGCTTCGGAACTTTTAAATATCTTGATATATCTCGAGAACTACGCCTCTGATCGAAAAATATCATAGAACATAAAAAGTAGGAAACTTAATTCTCTACAAAAAAGGTCTCTTAACATTTTGCCATAGCTCGCTTGGTTTCCGAGGTATTTGCAGATTTATCTCAAGGGAAGGGGCCTGACGGACATATTTCGAGATATTTCTTCTTCTTGTTGTTCTTCTTCTGCACAGCTAAGCTGGAAGTGGCATTTGCAGCTCGCAATAGTGCAGAGTTATCTCAAAGAAAGGGGCCACGGTGTTTCTGTACCTCTATTATGTTGGTGCAGCTTCGGAGCTTTTAAATATCTTGATATATCTCGAGAACTACGCATCTGATCAAAAAATATCATACAACATAAAAAGTAGGAAACTTAATTCTCTACAAAAAAGGTCTCTTAACATTTTGCCATAGCTCGCTTGGTTTCCGAGGTATTTGCAGATTTATCTCAAGGGAAGGGGCCTGACGGACATATTTCGAGATATTTCTTCTTCTTGTTGTTCTTCTTCTGCACAGCTAAGCTGGAAGTGGCATTTGCAGCTCGCAATAGTGCAGAGTTATCTCAAAGAAAGGGGCCACGGTGTTTCTGTACCTCTATTATGTTGGTGCAGCTTCGGAGCTTTTAAATATCTTGATATATCTCGAGAACTACGCATCTGATCAAAAAATATCATACAACATAAAAAGTAGGAAACTTAATTCTCTACAAAAAAGGTCTCTTAACGTTTTGCAATAGCTCGCTTCGTTTCCGAGATATTTGCAGATTTATCTCAAGGGAAGGGTCCTGACGGACATATTTCGAGATATTTCTTCTTCTTGTTGTTCTTCTTCTGCACAGCTAAACTGGAAGTGGCATTTCCAGCTCGCAATAGTGCAGAGTTATCCCAAAGAAAGGGGCCACGGTGTTTCTGTATCTCTATTACGTTGGTGCGGCTTCGGCACTTTTAAATATCTCGATATATCTCGAAAACTACGCTTCTGATCAAAAAATATCATACAACATAAAAAGTAGGAAACTTAATTCTCTACAAAAAAGGTCTCTTAACGTTTTGCAATAGCTCGCTTCGTTTCCGAGATATTTGCAGATTTATCTCAAGGGAAGGGTCCTGACGGACATATTTCGAGATATTTCTTCTTCTTGTTGTTCTTCTTCTGCACAGCTAAGCTGGAAGTGGCATTTGCAGCTCGCAATAGTGCATAGTTATCCCAAAGAAAGGGGCCACGGTGTTTCTGTATCTCTATTACGTTGGTGCGGCTTCGGCACTTTTAAATATCTCGATATATCTCGAAAACTACGCTTCTGATCAAAAAATATCATAGAACATAAATTGTAGGAAACATAATTCTCTACAAAAAAGGTCTCTTAACATTTTGCCATAGCTCGCTTTGTTTCCGAGATATTTGCAGATATATCTCAAGGGAAGGGGCCCGACGGACATATTTCGAGATATTTCTTCTTCTTGTTGTTCTTCTTCTGCACAGCTAAGCTGGAAGTGGCATTTACAGCTCGCAATAGTGCAGAGTTATCCCAAAGAAAGGGGCCACGGTGTTTCTGTATCTCTATTATGTTGGTGCGGCTTCGGAACTTTTAAATATCTTGATATATCTCGAGAACTACGCCTCTGATCGAAAAATATCATAGAGCATAAAAAGTAGGAAACTTAATTCTCTACAAAAAAGGTCTCTTAACATTTTGCCATAGCTCGCTTCGTTTCCGAGATATTTGCAGATTTATCTCAAGGGAAGGGGCCGACGGACATATTTCAAGATATTTCTTCTTCTTGTTGTTCTTCTTCTGCACAGCTAAGCTGGAAGTGGCATTTGCAGCTCGCAATAGTGCAGAGTTATCTCAAAGAAAGGGGCCACGGTGTTTCTGTACCTCTATTATGTTGGTGCAGCTTCGGAGCTTTTAAATATCTTGATATATCTCGAGAACTACGCATCTGATCAAAAAATATCATAGAACATAAAAAGTAGGAAACTTAATTCGCTACAAAAAAGGTCTCTCAACGTTTTGCAATAGCTCGCTTCGTTTCCGAGATATTTGCAGATTTATCTCAAGGGAAGGGGCCTGACGGACATACTTCCAGATATTTCTTCTTCTTGTTGTTCTTCTTCTGCACAGCTAAGCTGGAAGTGGCATTTGCAGCTCGCAATAGTGCAGAGTTATCTCAAAGAAAGGGGCCACGGTGTTTCTGTATCTCTATTATGTTGGTGCGGCTTCGGAACTTTTAAATATCTCGATATATCTCGAAAACTACGCTTCTGATCAAAAAATATCAGAGAACGTAAATTGTAGGAAACATAATTCTCTACAAAAAAGGTCTCTTAACATTTTGCCATAGCTCGCTTCGTTTCCGAGATATTTGCAGATTTATCCCAAGGGAAGGGGCCTGACGGACATATTTCGAGATATTTCTTCTTCTTGTTGTTCTTCTTCTGCACAGCTAAGCTGGAAGTGGCATTTGCAGCTCGCAATAGTGCAGAGTTATCTCAAAGAAAGGGGCCACGGTGTTTCTGTATCTCTATTATGTTGGTGCGGCTTCGGAACTTTTAAATATCTTGATATATCTCGAGAACTACGCATCTGATCAAAAAATATCGTAGAACATAAAAAGTAGGAAACTTAATTCTCTACAAATAAGGTCTCTTAACATTTTGCCATAGCTCGCTTGGTTTCCGAGATATTTGCAGATTTATCTCAAGGGAAGGGGCCTGAGGGACATATTTCGAGATATTTCTTCTTCTTGTTGTTCTTCTTCTGCACAGCTAAGCTGGAAGTGGCATTTGCAGGTCGCAATAGTGCAGAGTTATCTCAAAGAAAGGGGCCACGGTGTTTCTGTATCTCTATTATGTTGGTGCGGCTTCGGAACTTTTAAATATCTCGATATATCTCGAAAACTACGCTTCTGATCAAAAAATATCAGAGAACGTAAATTGTAGGAAACATAATTCTCTACAAAAAAGGTCTCTTAACATTTTGCCATAGCTCGCTTCGTTTCCGAGATATTTGCAGATTTATCTCAAGGGAAGGGGCCTGACGGACATATTTCGAGATATTTCTTCTTCTTGTTGTTCTTCTTCTGCACAGCTAAGCTGGAAGTGGCATTTGCAGCTCGCAGTAGTGCAGAGTTATCTCAAAGAAAGGGGCCACGGTGTTTCTGTATCTCTATTATGTTGGTGCGGCTTCGGAACTTTTAAATATCTTGATATATCTCGAGAACTACGCATCTGATCAAAAAATATCATAGATCATAAAAAGTAGGAAACTTAATTCTCTACAAAAAAGGTCTCTTAACATTTTGCCATAGCTCGCTTCGTTTCCGAGATATTTGCAGATTTATCTCAAGGGAAGGGGCCTGACGGACATATTTCGAGATATTTCTTCTTCTTGTTGTTCTTCTTCTGCACAGCTAAGCTGGAAGTGGCATTTGCAGCGCGCAATAGTGCAGAGTTATCTCAAAGAAAGGGGCCACGGTGTTTCTGTATCTCTATTATGTTAGTGCGGCTTCGGAACTTTTAAATATCTTGATATATCTCGAGAACTACGCATCTGGTCAAAAAATATCATAGAACATAAAAAGTAGGAATCCTAATTTTCTACAAAAAAGGTCTCTTAACATTTTGCCGTAGCTCGCTTCGTTTCCGAGATATTTGCAGATTTATCTCAAGGGAAGGGGCCTGACGGACATATTTCCAGATATTTCTTCTTCTTGTTGTTCTTCTTCTGCACAGCTAAACTGGAAGTGGCATTTCCAGCTCGCAATAGTGCAGAGTCATCTCAACGAGAGGGGCCACGGTGTTTCTGTATCTCTATTATGTTGGTGCGGCTTCGGAACTTTTAAATATCTTGATATATCTCGAGAACTACGCATCTGATCAAAAAATATCATAGAAGCTAAAAAGTAGGAAACTTAATTCCCTACAAAAAAGGTCTCTTAACATTTTGCCATAGCTCGCTTCGTTTCCGAGATATTTGCAGATTTATCTCAAGGGAAGGGGCCTGACGGACATATTTCGAGATATTTCTTCTTCTTGTTGTTCTTCTTCTGCACAGCTAAGCTGGAAGTGGCATTTGCGGCTCGCAATAGTGCAGAGTTATCTCAAAGAAAGGAGCCACGGTGTTTCTGTATCTCTATTATGTTGGTGCGGCTTCGGAACTTTTAAATATCTTGATATATCTCGAGAACTACGCATCTGATCAAAAAATATCATAGAACATAAAAAGTAGGAAACATAATTCTCTACAAAAAAGGTCTCTTAACATTTTGCCATAGCTCGCTTCGTTTCCGAGATATTTGCAGATTTATCTCAAGGGAAGGGGCCTGACGGACATATTTCGAGATATTTCTTCTTCTTGTTGTTCTTCTTCTGCACAGCTAAGCTGGAAGTGGCATTTGCGGCTCGCACTAGTGCAGAGTTGTCTCAACGAAAGGGGCCACGGTGTTTCTGTATCTCTATTATGTTGGTGCGGCTTCGGAACTTTTAAATATCTTGATATATCTCGAGAACTACGCGTCTGATCAAAAAATATCATAGAACATAAAAAGTAGGAAACTTAATTCTCTACAAAAACGGTCTCTAAACATTTTGCCATAGCTCGCTTCGTTTCCGAGATATTTGCAGATTTATCTCGAGGGAAGGGGCCTGACGGACATATTTCGAGATATTTCTTCTTCTTGTTGTTCTTCTTCTGCACAGCTAAGCTGGAAGTTCCATCTGCAGCGCGCAATAGTGTAGAGTTATCTCAAAGAAAGGGGCCACGGTGTTTCTGTATCTCCATTATGTTGGTGCGGCTTCGGAACTTTTAAATATCTTGATATATCTCGAGAACTACGCATCTGATCAAAAAATATCATAGAACATAAAAAGTAGGAATCCTAATTTTCTACAAAAAAGGTCTCTTAACATTTTGCCGTAGCTCGCTTTGTTTCCGAGATATTTGCAGATTTATCTCAAGGGAAGGGGCCTGACGGACATATTTCGAGATATTTCTTCTTTTTGTTGTTCTTCTTCTGCACAGCTAAGCTGGAAGTGGCATTTGCAGCTCGCAATAGTGCAGAGTTATCTCAAAGAAAGGGGCCACGGTGTTTCTGTATCTCTATTATGTTGGTGCGGCTTCGGAACTTTTAAATATCTTGATATATCTCGAGAACTACGCATCTGATCAAAAAATATCATAGAACATGAAAAGTAGGAAACTTAATTCTCTACAAAAAAGGTCTCTTAACATTTTGCCATAGCTCTCTTCGTTTCCGAGATATTTGCAGATTTATCTCAAGGGAAGGGGCCTGACGGACATATTTCGAGATATTTCTTCTTCTTGTTGTTCTTCTTCTGCACAGCTAAGCTGGAAGTGGCATTTGCAGCTCGCAATAGTGCAGAGTTATCTCAAAGAAAGGGGCCACGGTGTTTCTGTATCTCTATTATGTTGGTGCGGCTTCGGAACTTTTAAATATCTTGATATATCTCGAGAACTACGCGTCTGATCAAAAAATATCATAGAACATAAAAAGTAGGAAACTTAATTCTCTACAAAAACGGTCTCTTAACATTTTGCCATAGCTCGCTTCGTTTCCGAGATATTTGCAGATTTATCTCGAGGGAAGGGGCCTGACGGACATATTTCGAGATATTTCTTCTTCTTGTTGTCCTTCTTCTGCACAGCTAAGCTGGAAGTGGCATCTGCAGCGCGCAATAGTGTAGAGTTATCTCAAAGAAAGGGGCCACGGTGTTTCTGTATCTCTATTATGTTGGTGCGGCTTCGGAACTTTTAAATATCTTGATATATCTCGAGAACTACGCATCTGATCAAAAAATATCATAGAACATAAAAAGTAGGAATCCTAATTTTCTACAAAAAAGGTCTCTTAACATTTTGCCGTAGCTCGCTTTGTTTCCGAGATATTTGCAGATTTATCTCAAGGGAAGGGGCCTGACGGACATATTTCGAGATATTTCTTCTTTTTGTTGTTCTTCTTCTGCACAGCTAAGCTGGAAGTGGCATTTGCAGCTCGCAATAGTGCAGAGTTATCTCAAAGAAAGGGGCCACGGTGTTTCTGTATCTCTATTATGTTGGTGCGGCTTCGGAACTTTTAAATATCTTGATATATCTCGAGAACTACGCATCCGATCAAAAAATATCATAGAACATAAAAAGTAGGAAACTTAATTCTCTACAAAAAAGGTCTCTTAACATTTTGCCATAGCTCGCTTCGTTTCCGAGATATTTGCAGATTTATCTCGAGGGAAGGGGCCTGACGGACATATTTCGAGATATTTCTTCTTCTTGTTGTTCTTCTTCTGCACAGCTAAGCTCGAAGCGGCATTTGCGGCTCGCACTAGTGCAGAGTTATCTCAAAGAAAGCGGCCATGGTGTTTCTGTATCTCTATTATGTCGGTGCGGCTTCGGATCTTTTAAATATCTCAATATATCTCGAAAACTACGCTTCTGATCAAAAAATATCATAGGACATAAATTGTAGGAAACATAATTCTCTACAAAAAAGGTCTCTTAACATTTTGCCGTAGCTCGCTTCGTTTCCGAGATATTTGCAGATTTATCTCAAGGGAAGGGGCCTGACGGACATATTTCCAGATATTTCTTCTTCTTGTTGTTCTTCTTCTGCACAGCTAAGCTGGAAGTGGCATTTGCAGCTCGCAATAGTGCAGAGTTATCTCAAAGAAAGGGGCCACGGTGTTTCTGTATCTCTATTATGTTGGTGCGGCTTCGGAACTTTTAAATATCTTGATATATCTCGAGAACTACGCATCTGATCGAAAAATATCATAGAACATAAAAAGTAGGAAACTTAATTCTCTACAAAAGAGGTCTCTTAACATTCTGCCATAGCTCGCTTCGTTTCCGAGATATTTGCAGATTTATCTCGAGGGAAGGGGCCTGACGGACATATTTCGAGATATTTCTTCTTCTTGTTGTTCTTCTTCTGCACAGCTAAGCTGGAAGTGGCATTTGCAGCGCGCAATAGTGCAGAGTTATCTCAAAGAAAGGGGCCACGGTGTTTCTGTATCTCTATTATGTTGGTGCGGCCTCGGTTCTTTTAAATATCTCGATATATCTCGAAAACAACGCTTCTGATCAAAAAATATCATAGAACATAAATTGTAGGAAGCATAATTCTCTACAAAAAAGGTCTCTTAACATTTTGCCATAGCTCGCTTCGTTTCCGAGATATTTGCAGATATATCTCAAGGGAAGGGGCCTGACGGACATATTTCGAGATATTTCTTCTTCTTGTTGTTCTTCTTCTGCACAGCTAAGCTGGAAGTGGCATTTGCAGCTCGCAATAGTGCAGAGTTATCTCAAAGAAAGGGGCCACGGTGTTTCTGTATCTCTATTATGTTGGTGCGGCTTCGGAACTTTTAAATATCTTGATATATCTCGAGAACTACGCATCTGATCAAAAAATATCGTAGAACATAAAAAGTAGGAAACTTAATTCTCTACAAATAAGGTCTCTTAACATTTTGCCATAGCTCGCTTGGTTTCCGAGATATTTGCAGATTTATCTCAAGGGAAGGGGCCTGAGGGACATATTTCGAGATATTTCTTCTTCTTGTTGTTCTTCTTCTGCACAGCTAAGCTGGAAGTGGCATTTGCAGGTCGCAATAGTGCAGAGTTATCTCAAAGAAAGGGGCCACGGTGTTTCTGTATCTCTATTATGTTGGTGCGGCTTCGGAACTTTTAAATATCTCGATATATCTCGAAAACTACGCTTCTGATCAAAAAATATCAGAGAACGTAAATTGTAGGAAACATAATTCTCTACAAAAAAGGTCTCTTAACATTTTGCCATAGCTCGCTTCGTTTCCGAGATATTTGCAGATTTATCTCAAGGGAAGGGGCCTGACGGACATATTTCGAGATATTTCTTCTTCTTGTTGTTCTTCTTCTGCACAGCTAAGCTGGAAGTGGCATTTGCAGCTCGCAGTAGTGCAGAGTTATCTCAAAGAAAGGGGCCACGGTGTTTCTGTATCTCTATTATGTTGGTGCGGCTTCGGAACTTTTAAATATCTTGATATATCTCGAGAACTACGCATCTGATCAAAAAATATCATAGATCATAAAAAGTAGGAAACTTAATTCTCTACAAAAAAGGTCTCTTAACATTTTGCCATAGCTCGCTTCGTTTCCGAGATATTTGCAGATTTATCTCAAGGGAAGGGGCCTGACGGACATATTTCGAGATATTTCTTCTTCTTGTTGTTCTTCTTCTGCACAGCTAAGCTGGAAGTGGCATTTGCAGCGCGCAATAGTGCAGAGTTATCTCAAAGAAAGGGGCCACGGTGTTTCTGTATCTCTATTATGTTAGTGCGGCTTCGGAACTTTTAAATATCTTGATATATCTCGAGAACTACGCATCTGGTCAAAAAATATCATAGAACATAAAAAGTAGGAATCCTAATTTTCTACAAAAAAGGTCTCTTAACATTTTGCCGTAGCTCGCTTCGTTTCCGAGATATTTGCAGATTTATCTCAAGGGAAGGGGCCTGACGGACATATTTCCAGATATTTCTTCTTCTTGTTGTTCTTCTTCTGCACAGCTAAACTGGAAGTGGCATTTCCAGCTCGCAATAGTGCAGAGTCATCTCAACGAGAGGGGCCACGGTGTTTCTGTATCTCTATTATGTTGGTGCGGCTTCGGAACTTTTAAATATCTTGATATATCTCGAGAACTACGCATCTGATCAAAAAATATCATAGAAGCTAAAAAGTAGGAAACTTAATTCCCTACAAAAAAGGTCTCTTAACATTTTGCCATAGCTCGCTTCCTTTCCGAGATATTTGCAGATTTATCTCAAGGGAAGGGGCCTGACGGACATATTTCGAGATATTTCTTCTTCTTGTTGTTCTTCTTCTGCACAGCTAAGCTGGAAGTGGCATTTGCGGCTCGCAATAGTGCAGAGTTATCTCAAAGAAAGGAGCCACGGTGTTTCTGTATCTCTATTATGTTGGTGCGGCTTCGGAACTTTTAAATATCTTGATATATCTCGAGAACTACGCATCTGATCAAAAAATATCATAGAACATAAAAAGTAGGAAACATAATTCTCTACAAAAAAGGTCTCTTAACATTTTGCCATAGCTCGCTTCGTTTCCGAGATATTTGCAGATTTATCTCAAGGGAAGGGGCCTGACGGACATATTTCGAGATATTTCTTCTTCTTGTTGTTCTTCTTCTGCACAGCTAAGCTGGAAGTGGCATTTGCGGCTCGCACTAGTGCAGAGTTGTCTCAACGAAAGGGGCCACGGTGTTTCTGTATCTCTATTATGTTGGTGCGGCTTCGGAACTTTTAAATATCTTGATATATCTCGAGAACTACGCGTCTGATCAAAAAATATCATAGAACATAAAAAGTAGGAAACTTAATTCTCTACAAAAACGGTCTCTAAACATTTTGCCATAGCTCGCTTCGTTTCCGAGATATTTGCAGATTTATCTCGAGGGAAGGGGCCTGACGGACATATTTCGAGATATTTCTTCTTCTTGTTGTTCTTCTTCTGCACAGCTAAGCTGGAAGTGGCATCTGCAGCGCGCAATAGTGTAGAGTTATCTCAAAGAAAGGGGCCACGGTGTTTCTGTATCTCCATTATGTTGGTGCGGCTTCGGAACTTTTAAATATCTTGATATATCTCGAGAACTACGCATCTGATCAAAAAATATCATAGAACATAAAAAGTAGGAATCCTAATTTTCTACAAAAAAGGTCTCTTAACATTTTGCCGTAGCTCGCTTTGTTTCCGAGATATTTGCAGATTTATCTCAAGGGAAGGGGCCTGACGGACATATTTCGAGATATTTCTTCTTTTTGTTGTTCTTCTTCTGCACAGCTAAGCTGGAAGTGGCATTTGCAGCTCGCAATAGTGCAGAGTTATCTCAAAGAAAGGGGCCACGGTGTTTCTGTATCTCTATTATGTTGGTGCGGCTTCGGAACTTTTAAATATCTTGATATATCTCGAGAACTACGCATCTGATCAAAAAATATCATAGAACATGAAAAGTAGGAAACTTAATTCTCTACAAAAAAGGTCTCTTAACATTTTGCCATAGCTCTCTTCGTTTCCGAGATATTTGCAGATTTATCTCAAGGGAAGGGGCCTGACGGACATATTTCGAGATATTTCTTCTTCTTGTTGTTCTTCTTCTGCACAGCTAAGCTGGAAGTGGCATTTGCAGCTCGCAATAGTGCAGAGTTATCTCAAAGAAAGGGGCCACGGTGTTTCTGTATCTCTATTATGTTGGTGCGGCTTCGGAACTTTTAAATATCTTGATATATCTCGAGAACTACGCGTCTGATCAAAAAATATCATAGAACATAAAAAGTAGGAAACTTAATTCTCTACAAAAACGGTCTCTTAACATTTTGCCATAGCTCGCTTCGTTTCCGAGATATTTGCAGATTTATCTCGAGGGAAGGGGCCTGACGGACATATTTCGAGATATTTCTTCTTCTTGTTGTTCTTCTTCTGCACAGCTAAGCTGGAAGTGGCATCTGCAGCGCGCAATAGTGTAGAGTTATCTCAAAGAAAGGGGCCACGGTGTTTCTGTATCTCTATTATGTTGGTGCGGCTTCGGAACTTTTAAATATCTTGATATATCTCGAGAACTACGCATCTGATCAAAAAATATCATAGAACATAAAAAGTAGGAATCCTAATTTTCTACAAAAAAGGTCTCTTAACATTTTGCCGTAGCTCGCTTTGTTTCCGAGATATTTGCAGATTTATCTCAAGGGAAGGGGCCTGACGGACATATTTCGAGATATTTCTTCTTTTTGTTGTTCTTCTTCTGCACAGCTAAGCTGGAAGTGGCATTTGCAGCTCGCAATAGTGCAGAGTTATCTCAAAGAAAGGGGCCACGGTGTTTCTGTATCTCTATTATGTTGGTGCGGCTTCGGAACTTTTAAATATCTTGATATATCTCGAGAACTACGCATCCGATCAAAAAATATCATAGAACATAAAAAGTAGGAAACTTAATTCTCTACAAAAAAGGTCTCTTAACATTTTGCCATAGCTCGCTTCGTTTCCGAGATATTTGCAGATTTATCTCGAGGGAAGGGGCCTGACGGACATATTTCGAGATATTTCTTCTTCTTGTTGTTCTTCTTCTGCACAGCTAAGCTCGAAGCGGCATTTGCGGCTCGCACTAGTGCAGAGTTATCTCAAAGAAAGCGGCCATGGTGTTTCTGTATCTCTATTATGTCGGTGCGGCTTCGGATCTTTTAAATATCTCAATATATCTCGAAAACTACGCTTCTGATCAAAAAATATCATAGGACATAAATTGTAGGAAACATAATTCTCTACAAAAAAGGTCTCTTAACATTTTGCCGTAGCTCGCTTCGTTTCCGAGATATTTGCAGATTTATCTCAAGGGAAGGGGCCTGACGGACATATTTCCAGATATTTCTTCTTCTTGTTGTTCTTCTTCTGCACAGCTAAGCTGGAAGTGGCATTTGCAGCTCGCAATAGTGCAGAGTTATCTCAAAGAAAGGGGCCACGGTGTTTCTGTATCTCTATTATGTTGGTGCGGCTTCGGAACTTTTAAATATCTTGATATATCTCGAGAACTACGCATCTGATCGAAAAATATCATAGAACATAAAAAGTAGGAAACTTAATTCTCTACAAAAGAGGTCTCTTAACATTCTGCCATAGCTCGCTTCGTTTCCGAGATATTTGCAGATTTATCTCGAGGGAAGGGGCCTGACGGACATATTTCGAGATATTTCTTCTTCTTGTTGTTCTTCTTCTGCACAGCTAAGCTGGAAGTGGCATTTGCAGCGCGCAATAGTGCAGAGTTATCTCAAAGAAAGGGGCCACGGTGTTTCTGTATCTCTATTATGTTGGTGCGGCCTCGGTTCTTTTAAATATCTCGATATATCTCGAAAACAACGCTTCTGATCAAAAAATATCATAGAACATAAATTGTAGGAAGCATAATTCTCTACAAAAAGGTCTCTTAACATTTTGCCATAGCTCGCTTCGTTTCCGAGATATTTGCAGATATATCTCAAGGGAAGGGGCCTGACGGACATATTTCGAGATATTTCTTCTTCTTGTTGTTCTTCTTCTGCACAGCTAAGCTGGAAGTGGCATTTGCAGCTCGCAATAGTGCAGAGTTATCTCAAAGAAAGGGGCCACGGTGTTTCTGTATCTCTATTATGTTGGTGCGGCTTCGGAACTTTTAAATATCTTGATATATCTCGAGAACTACGCATCTGATCAAAAAATATCGTAGAACATAAAAAGTAGGAAACTTAATTCTCTACAAATAAGGTCTCTTAACATTTTGCCATAGCTCGCTTGGTTTCCGAGATATTTGCAGATTTATCTCAAGGGAAGGGGCCTGAGGGACATATTTCGAGATATTTCTTCTTCTTGTTGTTCTTCTTCTGCACAGCTAAGCTGGAAGTGGCATTTGCAGGTCGCAATAGTGCAGAGTTATCTCAAAGAAAGGGGCCACGGTGTTTCTGTATCTCTATTATGTTGGTGCGGCTTCGGAACTTTTAAATATCTCGATATATCTCGAAAACTACGCTTCTGATCAAAAAATATCAGAGAACGTAAATTGTAGGAAACATAATTCTCTACAAAAAAGGTCTCTTAACATTTTGCCATAGCTCGCTTCGTTTCCGAGATATTTGCAGATTTATCTCAAGGGAAGGGGCCTGACGGACATATTTCGAGATATTTCTTCTTCTTGTTGTTCTTCTTCTGCACAGCTAAGCTGGAAGTGGCATTTGCAGCTCGCAGTAGTGCAGAGTTATCTCAAAGAAAGGGGCCACGGTGTTTCTGTATCTCTATTATGTTGGTGCGGCTTCGGAACTTTTAAATATCTTGATATATCTCGAGAACTACGCATCTGATCAAAAAATATCATAGATCATAAAAAGTAGGAAACTTAATTCTCTACAAAAAAGGTCTCTTAACATTTTGCCATAGCTCGCTTCGTTTCCGAGATATTTGCAGATTTATCTCAAGGGAAGGGGCCTGACGGACATATTTCGAGATATTTCTTCTTCTTGTTGTTCTTCTTCTGCACAGCTAAGCTGGAAGTGGCATTTGCAGCGCGCAATAGTGCAGAGTTATCTCAAAGAAAGGGGCCACGGTGTTTCTGTATCTCTATTATGTTAGTGCGGCTTCGGAACTTTTAAATATCTTGATATATCTCGAGAACTACGCATCTGGTCAAAAAATATCATAGAACATAAAAAGTAGGAATCCTAATTTTCTACAAAAAAGGTCTCTTAACATTTTGCCGTAGCTCGCTTCGTTTCCGAGATATTTGCAGATTTATCTCAAGGGAAGGGGCCTGACGGACATATTTCCAGATATTTCTTCTTCTTGTTGTTCTTCTTCTGCACAGCTAAACTGGAAGTGGCATTTCCAGCTCGCAATAGTGCAGAGTCATCTCAACGAGAGGGGCCACGGTGTTTCTGTATCTCTATTATGTTGGTGCGGCTTCGGAACTTTTAAATATCTTGATATATCTCGAGAACTACGCATCTGATCAAAAAATATCATAGAAGCTAAAAAGTAGGAAACTTAATTCCCTACAAAAAAGGTCTCTTAACATTTTGCCATAGCTCGCTTCGTTTCCGAGATATTTGCAGATTTATCTCAAGGGAAGGGGCCTGACGGACATATTTCGAGATATTTCTTCTTCTTGTTGTTCTTCTTCTGCACAGCTAAGCTGGAAGTGGCATTTGCGGCTCGCAATAGTGCAGAGTTATCTCAAAGAAAGGAGCCACGGTGTTTCTGTATCTCTATTATGTTGGTGCGGCTTCGGAACTTTTAAATATCTTGATATATCTCGAGAACTACGCATCTGATCAAAAAATATCATAGAACATAAAAAGTAGGAAACATAATTCTCTACAAAAAAGGTCTCTTAACATTTTGCCATAGCTCGCTTCGTTTCCGAGATATTTGCAGATTTATCTCAAGGGAAGGGGCCTGACGGACATATTTCGAGATATTTCTTCTTCTTGTTGTTCTTCTTCTGCACAGCTAAGCTGGAAGTGGCATTTGCGGCTCGCACTAGTGCAGAGTTGTCTCAACGAAAGGGGCCACGGTGTTTCTGTATCTCTATTATGTTGGTGCGGCTTCGGAACTTTTAAATATCTTGATATATCTCGAGAACTACGCGTCTGATCAAAAAATATCATAGAACATAAAAAGTAGGAAACTTAATTCTCTACAAAAACGGTCTCTAAACATTTTGCCATAGCTCGCTTCGTTTCCGAGATATTTGCAGATTTATCTCGAGGGAAGGGGCCTGACGGACATATTTCGAGATATTTCTTCTTCTTGTTGTTCTTCTTCTGCACAGCTAAGCTGGAAGTGGCATCTGCAGCGCGCAATAGTGTAGAGTTATCTCAAAGAAAGGGGCCACGGTGTTTCTGTATCTCCATTATGTTGGTGCGGCTTCGGAACTTTTAAATATCTTGATATATCTCGAGAACTACGCATCTGATCAAAAAATATCATAGAACATAAAAAGTAGGAATCCTAATTTTCTACAAAAAAGGTCTCTTAACATTTTGCCGTAGCTCGCTTTGTTTCCGAGATATTTGCAGATTTATCTCAAGGGAAGGGGCCTGACGGACATATTTCGAGATATTTCTTCTTTTTGTTGTTCTTCTTCTGCACAGCTAAGCTGGAAGTGGCATTTGCAGCTCGCAATAGTGCAGAGTTATCTCAAAGAAAGGGGCCACGGTGTTTCTGTATCTCTATTATGTTGGTGCGGCTTCGGAACTTTTAAATATCTTGATATATCTCGAGAACTACGCATCTGATCAAAAAATATCATAGAACATGAAAAGTAGGAAACTTAATTCTCTACAAAAAAGGTCTCTTAACATTTTGCCATAGCTCTCTTCGTTTCCGAGATATTTGCAGATTTATCTCAAGGGAAGGGGCCTGACGGACATATTTCGAGATATTTCTTCTTCTTGTTGTTCTTCTTCTGCACAGCTAAGCTGGAAGTGGCATTTGCAGCTCGCAATAGTGCAGAGTTATCTCAAAGAAAGGGGCCACGGTGTTTCTGTATCTCTATTATGTTGGTGCGGCTTCGGAACTTTTAAATATCTTGATATATCTCGAGAACTACGCGTCTGATCAAAAAATATCATAGAACATAAAAAGTAGGAAACTTAATTCTCTACAAAAACGGTCTCTTAACATTTTGCCATAGCTCGCTTCGTTTCCGAGATATTTGCAGATTTATCTCGAGGGAAGGGGCCTGACGGACATATTTCGAGATATTTCTTCTTCTTGTTGTTCTTCTTCTGCACAGCTAAGCTGGAAGTGGCATCTGCAGCGCGCAATAGTGTAGAGTTATCTCAAAGAAAGGGGCCACGGTGTTTCTGTATCTCTATTATGTTGGTGCGGCTTCGGAACTTTTAAATATCTTGATATATCTCGAGAACTACGCATCTGATCAAAAAATATCATAGAACATAAAAAGTAGGAATCCTAATTTTCTACAAAAAAGGTCTCTTAACATTTTGCCGTAGCTCGCTTTGTTTCCGAGATATTTGCAGATTTATCTCAAGGGAAGGGGCCTGACGGACATATTTCGAGATATTTCTTCTTTTTGTTGTTCTTCTTCTGCACAGCTAAGCTGGAAGTGGCATTTGCAGCTCGCAATAGTGCAGAGTTATCTCAAAGAAAGGGGCCACGGTGTTTCTGTATCTCTATTATGTTGGTGCGGCTTCGGAACTTTTAAATATCTTGATATATCTCGAGAACTACGCATCCGATCAAAAAATATCATAGAACATAAAAAGTAGGAAACTTAATTCTCTACAAAAAAGGTCTCTTAACATTTTGCCATAGCTCGCTTCGTTTCCGAGATATTTGCAGATTTATCTCGAGGGAAGGGGCCTGACGGACATATTTCGAGATATTTCTTCTTCTTGTTGTTCTTCTTCTGCACAGCTAAGCTCGAAGCGGCATTTGCGGCTCGCACTAGTGCAGAGTTATCTCAAAGAAAGCGGCCATGGTGTTTCTGTATCTCTATTATGTCGGTGCGGCTTCGGATCTTTTAAATATCTCAATATATCTCGAAAACTACGCTTCTGATCAAAAAATATCATAGGACATAAATTGTAGGAAACATAATTCTCTACAAAAAAGGTCTCTTAACATTTTGCCGTAGCTCGCTTCGTTTCCGAGATATTTGCAGATTTATCTCAAGGGAAGGGGCCTGACGGACATATTTCCAGATATTTCTTCTTCTTGTTGTTCTTCTTCTGCACAGCTAAGCTGGAAGTGGCATTTGCAGCTCGCAATAGTGCAGAGTTATCTCAAAGAAAGGGGCCACGGTGTTTCTGTATCTCTATTATGTTGGTGCGGCTTCGGAACTTTTAAATATCTTGATATATCTCGAGAACTACGCATCTGATCGAAAAATATCATAGAACATAAAAAGTAGGAAACTTAATTCTCTACAAAAGAGGTCTCTTAACATTCTGCCATAGCTCGCTTCGTTTCCGAGATATTTGCAGATTTATCTCGAGGGAAGGGGCCTGACGGACATATTTCGAGATATTTCTTCTTCTTGTTGTTCTTCTTCTGCACAGCTAAGCTGGAAGTGGCATTTGCAGCGCGCAATAGTGCAGAGTTATCTCAAAGAAAGGGGCCACGGTGTTTCTGTATCTCTATTATGTTGGTGCGGCCTCGGTTCTTTTAAATATCTCGATATATCTCGAAAACAACGCTTCTGATCAAAAAATATCATAGAACATAAATTGTAGGAAGCATAATTCTCTACAAAAAAGGTCTCTTAACATTTTGCCATAGCTCGCTTCGTTTCCGAGATATTTGCAGATATATCTCAAGGGAAGGGGCCTGACGGACATATTTCGAGATATTTCTTCTTCTTGTTGTTCTTCTTCTGCACAGCTAAGCTGGAAGTGGCATTTGCGGCTCGCAATAGTGCAGAGTTATCTCAAAGAAAGGAGCCACGGTGTTTCTGTATCTCTATTATGTTGGTGCGGCTTCGGAACTTTTAAATATCTTGATATATCTCGAGAACTACGCATCTGATCAAAAAATATCATAGAACATAAAAAGTAGGAAACATAATTCTCTACAAAAAAGGTCTCTGAACATTTTGCCATAGCTCGCTTCGTTTCCGAGATATTTGCAGATTTATCTCAAGGGAAGGGGCCTGACGGACATATTTCGAGATATTTCTTCTTCTTGTTGTTCTTCTTCTGCACAGCTAAGCTGGAAGTGGCATTTGCGGCTCGCACTAGTGCAGAGTTGTCTCAACGAAAGGGGCCACGGTGTTTCTGTATCTCTATTATGTTGGTGCGGCTTCGGAACTTTTAAATATCTTGATATATCTCGAGAACTACGCATCCGATCAAAAAATATCATAGAACATAAAAAGTAGGAAACTTAATTCTCTACAAAAAAGGTCTCTTAACATTTTGCCATAGCTCGCTTCGTTTCCGAGATATTTGCAGATTTATCTCGAGGGAAGGGGCCTGACGGACATATTTCGAGATATTTCTCCTTCTTGTTGTTCTTCTTCTGCACAGCTAAGCTGGAAGTGGCATTTACAGCTCGCAATAGTGCAGAGTTATCTCAAAGAAAGGGGCCACGGTGTTTCTGTATCTCTATTATGTTGGTGCGGCTTCGGAACTTTTAAATATCTTGATATATCTCGAGAACTACGCATCTGATCAAAAAATATCATAGAACATGAAAAGTAGGAAACTTAATTCTCTACAAAAAAGGTCTCTTAACATTTTGCCATAGCTCTCTTCGTTTCCGAGATATTTGCAGATTTATCTCAAGGGAAGGGGCCTGACGGACATATTTCGAGATATTTCTTCTTCTTGTTGTTCTTCTTCTGCACAGCTAAGCTGGAAGTGGCATTTGCAGCTCGCAATAGTGCAGAGTTATCTCAAAGAAAGGGGCCACGGTGTTTCTGTATCTCTATTATGTTGGTGCGGCTTCGGAACTTTTAAATATCTTGATATATCTCGAGAACTACGCGTCTGATCAAAAAATATCATAGAACATAAAAAGTAGGAAACTTAATTCTCTACAAAAACGGTCTCTTAACATTTTGCCATAGCTCGCTTCGTTTCCGAGATATTTGCAGATTTATCTCGAGGGAAGGGGCCTGACGGACATATTTCGAGATATTTCTTCTTCTTGTTGTTCTTCTTCTGCACAGCTAAGCTGGAAGTGGCATCTGCAGCGCGCAATAGTGTAGAGTTATCTCAAAGAAAGGGGCCACGGTGTTTCTGTATCTCTATTATGTTGGTGCGGCTTCGGAACTTTTAAATATCTTGATATATCTCGAGAACTACGCATCTGATCAAAAAATATCATAGAACATAAAAAGTAGGAATCCTAATTTTCTACAAAAAAGGTCTCTTAACATTTTGCCGTAGCTCGCTTTGTTTCCGAGATATTTGCAGATTTATCTCAAGGGAAGGGGCCTGACGGACATATTTCGAGATATTTCTTCTTTTTGTTGTTCTTCTTCTGCACAGCTAAGCTGGAAGTGGCATTTGCAGCTCGCAATAGTGCAGAGTTATCTCAAAGAAAGGGGCCACGGTGTTTCTGTATCTCTATTATGTTGGTGCGGCTTCGGAACTTTTAAATATCTTGATATATCTCGAGAACTACGCATCCGATCAAAAAATATCATAGAACATAAAAAGTAGGAAACTTAATTCTCTACAAAAAAGGTCTCTTAACATTTTGCCATAGCTCGCTTCGTTTCCGAGATATTTGCAGATTTATCTCGAGGGAAGGGGCCTGACGGACATATTTCGAGATATTTCTTCTTCTTGTTGTTCTTCTTCTGCACAGCTAAGCTCGAAGCGGCATTTGCGGCTCGCACTAGTGCAGAGTTATCTCAAAGAAAGCGGCCATGGTGTTTCTGTATCTCTATTATGTCGGTGCGGCTTCGGATCTTTTAAATATCTCAATATATCTCGAAAACTACGCTTCTGATCAAAAAATATCATAGGACATAAATTGTAGGAAACATAATTCTCTACAAAAAAGGTCTCTTAACATTTTGCCGTAGCTCGCTTCGTTTCCGAGATATTTGCAGATTTATCTCAAGGGAAGGGGCCTGACGGACATATTTCCAGATATTTCTTCTTCTTGTTGTTCTTCTTCTGCACAGCTAAGCTGGAAGTGGCATTTGCAGCTCGCAATAGTGCAGAGTTATCTCAAAGAAAGGGGCCACGGTGTTTCTGTATCTCTATTATGTTGGTGCGGCTTCGGAACTTTTAAATATCTTGATATATCTCGAGAACTACGCATCTGATCGAAAAATATCATAGAACATAAAAAGTAGGAAACTTAATTCTCTACAAAAGAGGTCTCTTAACATTTTGCCATAGCTCGCTTCGTTTCCGAGATATTTGCAGATTTATCTCGAGGGAAGGGGCCTGACGGACATATTTCGAGATATTTCTTCTTCTTGTTGTTCTTCTTCTGCACAGCTAAGCTGGAAGTGGCATTTGCAGCGCGCAATAGTGCAGAGTTATCTCAAAGAAAGGGGCCACGGTGTTTCTGTATCTCTATTATGTTGGTGCGGCCTCGGTTCTTTTAAATATCTCGATATATCTCGAAAACAACGCTTCTGATCAAAAAATATCATAGAACATAAATTGTAGGAAGCATAATTCTCTACAAAAAAGGTCTCTTAACATTTTGCCATAGCTCGCTTCGTTTCCGAGATATTTGCAGATATATCTCAAGGGAAGGGGCCTGACGGACATATTTCGAGATATTTCTTCTTCTTGTTGTTCTTCTTCTGCACAGCTAAGCTGGAAGTGGCATTTGCGGCTCGCAATAGTGCAGAGTTATCTCAAAGAAAGGAGCCACGGTGTTTCTGTATCTCTATTATGTTGGTGCGGCTTCGGAACTTTTAAATATCTTGATATATCTCGAGAACTACGCATCTGATCAAAAAATATCATAGAACATAAAAAGTAGGAAACATAATTCTCTACAAAAAAGGTCTCTTAACATTTTGCCATAGCTCGCTTCGTTTCCGAGATATTTGCAGATTTATCTCAAGGGAAGGGGCCTGACGGACATATTTCGAGATATTTCTTCTTCTTGTTGTTCTTCTTCTGCACAGCTAAGCTGGAAGTGGCATTTGCGGCTCGCAATAGTGCAGAGTTATCTCAAAGAAAGGGGCCACGGTGTTTCTGTATCTCTATTATGTTGGTGCGGCTTCGGAACTTTTAAATATCTTGATATATCTCGAGAACTACGCGTCTGATCAAAAAATATCATAGAACATAAAAAGTAGGAAACTTAATTCTCTACAAAAACGGTCTCTTAACATTTTGCCATAGCTCGCTTCGTTTCCGAGATATTTGCAGATTTATCTCGAGGGAAGGGGCCTGACGGACATATTTCGAGATATTTCTTCTTCTTGTTGTTCTTCTTCTGCACAGCTAAGCTGGAAGTGGCATCTGCAGCGCGCAATAGTGTAGAGTTATCTCAAAGAAAGGGGCCACGGTGTTTCTGTATCTCTATTATGTTGGTGCGGCTTCGGAACTTTTAAATATCTTGATATATCTCGAGAACTACGCATCTGATCAAAAAATATCATAGAACATAAAAAGTAGGAATCCTAATTTTCTACAAAAAAGGTCTCTTAACATTTTGCCGTAGCTCGCTTTGTTTCCGAGATATTTGCAGATTTATCTCAAGGGAAGGGGCCTGACGGACATATTTCGAGATATTTCTTCTTTTTGTTGTTCTTCTTCTGCACAGCTAAGCTGGAAGTGGCATTTGCAGCTCGCAATAGTGCAGAGTTATCTCAAAGAAAGGGGCCACGGTGTTTCTGTATCTCTATTATGTTGGTGCGGCTTCGGAACTTTTAAATATCTTGATATATCTCGAGAACTACGCATCCGATCAAAAAATATCATAGAACATAAAAAGTAGGAAACTTAATTCTCTACAAAAAAGGTCTCTTAACATTTTGCCATAGCTCGCTTCGTTTCCGAGATATTTGCAGATTTATCTCGAGGGAAGGGGCCTGACGGACATATTTCGAGATATTTCTTCTTCTTGTTGTTCTTCTTCTGCACAGCTAAGCTCGAAGCGGCATTTGCGGCTCGCACTAGTGCAGAGTTATCTCAAAGAAAGCGGCCATGGTGTTTCTGTATCTCTATTATGTCGGTGCGGCTTCGGATCTTTTAAATATCTCAATATATCTCGAAAACTACGCTTCTGATCAAAAAATATCATAGGACATAAAT
The DNA here is from genome assembly GCF_051020975.1 of Osmia lignaria lignaria. NCBI lineage: Eukaryota > Metazoa > Arthropoda > Insecta > Hymenoptera > Megachilidae > Osmia > Osmia lignaria. Next base: position 23,722,552 of record NW_027478160.1, on the reverse strand, counting down.
TGTAGGAAACTTAATTCTCTACAAAAAAGGTCTCTTAACATTTTGCCATAGCTCGCTTCGTTTCCGAGATATTTGCAGATTTATCTCGAGGGAAGGGGCCTGACGGACATATTTCGAGATATTTCTTCTTCTTGTTGTTCTTCTTCTGCACAGCTAAGCTGGAAGTGGCATTTACAGCTCGCAATAGTGCAGAGTTATCTCAAAGAAAGGGGCCACGGTGTTTCTGTATCTCTATTATGTTGGTGCGGCTTCGGAACTTTTAAATATCTTGATATATCTCGAGAACTACGCATCTGATCAAAAAATATCATAGAACATGAAAAGTAGGAAACTTAATTCTCTACAAAAAAGGTCTCTTAACATTTTGCCATAGCTCTCTTCGTTTCCGAGATATTTGCAGATTTATCTCAAGGGAAGGGGCCTGACGGACATATTTCGAGATATTTCTTCTTCTTGTTGTTCTTCTTCTGCACAGCTAAGCTGGAAGTGGCATTTGCAGCTCGCAATAGTGCAGAGTTATCTCAAAGAAAGGGGCCACGGTGTTTCTGTATCTCTATTATGTTGGTGCGGCTTCGGAACTTTTAAATATCTTGATATATCTCGAGAACTACGCGTCTGATCAAAAAATATCATAGAACATAAAAAGTAGGAAACTTAATTCTCTACAAAAACGGTCTCTTAACATTTTGCCATAGCTCGCTTCGTTTCCGAGATATTTGCAGATTTATCTCGAGGGAAGGGGCCTGACGGACATATTTCGAGATATTTCTTCTTCTTGTTGTTCTTCTTCTGCACAGCTAAGCTGGAAGTGGCATCTGCAGCGCGCAATAGTGTAGAGTTATCTCAAAGAAAGGGGCCACGGTGTTTCTGTATCTCTATTATGTTGGTGCGGCTTCGGAACTTTTAAATATCTTGATATATCTCGAGAACTACGCATCTGATCAAAAAATATCATAGAACATAAAAAGTAGGAATCCTAATTTTCTACAAAAAAGGTCTCTTAACATTTTGCCGTAGCTCGCTTTGTTTCCGAGATATTTGCAGATTTATCTCAAGGGAAGGGGCCTGACGGACATATTTCGAGATATTTCTTCTTTTTGTTGTTCTTCTTCTGCACAGCTAAGCTGGAAGTGGCATTTGCAGCTCGCAATAGTGCAGAGTTATCTCAAAGAAAGGGGCCACGGTGTTTCTGTATCTCTATTATGTTGGTGCGGCTTCGGAACTTTTAAATATCTTGATATATCTCGAGAACTACGCATCCGATCAAAAAATATCATAGCACATAAAAAGTAGGAAACTTAATTCTCTACAAAAAAGGTCTCTTAACATTTTGCCATAGCTCGCTTCGTTTCCGAGATATTTGCAGATTTATCTCGAGGGAAGGGGCCTGACGGACATATTTCGAGATATTTCTTCTTCTTGTTGTTCTTCTTCTGCACAGCTAAGCTCGAAGCGGCATTTGCGGCTCGCACTAGTGCAGAGTTATCTCAAAGAAAGCGGCCATGGTGTTTCTGTATCTCTATTATGTCGGTGCGGCTTCGGATCTTTTAAATATCTCAATATATCTCGAAAACTACGCTTCTGATCAAAAAATATCATAGGACATAAATTGTAGGAAACATAATTCTCTACAAAAAAGGTCTCTTAACATTTTGCCGTAGCTCGCTTCGTTTCCGAGATATTTGCAGATTTATCTCAAGGGAAGGGGCCTGACGGACATATTTCCAGATATTTCTTCTTCTTGTTGTTCTTCTTCTGCACAGCTAAGCTGGAAGTGGCATTTGCAGCTCGCAATAGTGCAGAGTTATCTCAAAGAAAGGGGCCACGGTGTTTCTGTATCTCTATTATGTTGGTGCGGCTTCGGAACTTTTAAATATCTCGATATATCTCGAAAACTACGCTTCTGATCAAAAAATATCATAGAACATAAATTGTAGCAAGCATAATTCTCTACAAAAAAGGTCTCTTAACATTTTGCCGTAGCTCGCTTTGTTTCCGAGATATTTGCAGATTTATCTCAAGGGAAGGGGCCTGACGGACATATTTCGAGATATTTCTTCTTTTTGTTGTTCTTCTTCTGCACAGCTAAGCTGGAAGTGGCATTTGCAGCTCGCAATAGTGCAGAGTTATCTCAAAGAAAGGGGCCACGGTGTTTCTGTATCTCTATTATGTTGGTGCGGCTTCGGAACTTTTAAATATCTTGATATATCTCGAGAACTACGCATCCGATCAAAAAATATCATAGAACATAAAAAGTAGGAAACTTAATTCTCTACAAAAAAGGTCTCTTAACATTTTGCCATAGCTCGCTTCGTTTCCGAGATATTTGCAGATTTATCTCGAGGGAAGGGGCCTGACGGACATATTTCGAGATATTTCTTCTTCTTGTTGTTCTTCTTCTGCACAGCTAAGCTCGAAGCGGCATTTGCGGCTCGCACTAGTGCAGAGTTATCTCAAAGAAAGCGGCCATGGTGTTTCTGTATCTCTATTATGTCGGTGCGGCTTCGGATCTTTTAAATATCTCAATATATCTCGAAAACTACGCTTCTGATCAAAAAATATCATAGGACATAAATTGTAGGAAACATAATTCTCTACAAAAAAGGTCTCTTAACATTTTGCCGTAGCTCGCTTCGTTTCCGAGATATTTGCAGATTTATCTCAAGGGAAGGGGCCTGACGGACATATTTCCAGATATTTCTTCTTCTTGTTGTTCTTCTTCTGCACAGCTAAGCTGGAAGTGGCATTTGCAGCTCGCAATAGTGCAGAGTTATCTCAAAGAAAGGGGCCACGGTGTTTCTGTATCTCTATTATGTTGGTGCGGCTTCGGAACTTTTAAATATCTCGATATATCTCGAAAACTACGCTTCTGATCAAAAAATATCATAGAACATAAATTGTAGCAAGCATAATTCTCTACAAAAAAGGTCTCTTAACATTTTGCCATAGCTCGCTTCGTTTCCGAGATATTTGCAGATATATCTCAAGGGAAGGGGCCTGACGGACATATTTCGAGATATTTCTTCTTCTTGTTGTTCTTCTTCTGCACAGCTGAGCTGGAAGTGGCATTTGCAGGTCGCAATAGTGCAGAGTTATCTCAAAGAAAGGGGCCACGGTGTTTCTGTATCTCTATTATGTTGGCGCGGCTTCGGAACTTTTAAATATCTCGATATATCTCGAAAACTACGCTTCTGATCAAAAAATATCATAGAACGTAAATTGTAGGAAACATTATTCTCTACAAAAAAGGTCTCCTAACATTTTGCCATAGCTCGCTTCGTTTCCGAGATATGTGCAGATTCATCTCAAGGGAAGGGGTCTGACGGACATATTTCGAGATATTTCTTCTTCTTGTTGTTCTTCTTCTGCACAGCTAAGCTCGAAGTGGCATTTGCAGCTCGCAATAGTGCAGAGTTATCTCAAAGAAAGAGGCCACGGTGTTTCTGTACCTCTATTATGTTGGTGCAGCTTCGGAACTTTTAAATACCTTGATATATCTCGAGAACTACGCATTTGATCAAAAAATATCATCGAACATGAAAAGTAGGAAACATAATTCTCTACAAAAAAGGTCTCTTAACATTTTGCCATAGCTCGCTTCGTTTCCGAGATATTTGCAGATTTATCTCAAGGGAAGTGGCCTGACGGACATATTTCGAGATATTCCTTCTTCTTGTTGTTCTTCTTCTGCACAGCTAAACTGGAAGTGGCATTTCCAGCTCGCAATCGTGCAGAGTTATCTCAAAGAAAGGGGCCACGGTGTTTCTGTATCTCTATTATGTTGGTGCGGCTTCGGAACTTTTAAATATCTTGATATATCTCGAGAACTACGCCTCTGATCGAAAAATATCATAGAACATAAAAAGTAGGAAACTTAATTCTCTACAAAAAAGGTCTCTTAACATTTTGCCATAGCTCGCTTCGTTTCCGAGATATTTGCAGATTTATCTCAAGGGAAGGGGCCTGACGGACATATTTCGAGATATTTCTTCTTCTTGTTGTTCTTCTTCTGCACAGCTAAGCTGGAAGTGGCATTTGCGGCTCGCACTAGTGCAGAGTTGTCTCAACGAAAGGGGCCACGGTGTTTCTGTATCTCTATTATGTTGGTGCGGCTTCGGTACTTTTAAATATCTCGATATATCTCGAAAACTACGCTTCTGATCAAAAAATATCATAGAACATAAATTGTAGGAAGCATAATTCTCTACAAAAAAGGTCTCTTAACATTTTGCCATAGCTCGCTTCGTTTCCGAGATATTTGCAGATATATCTCAAGGGAAGGGGCCTGACGGACATATTTCGAGATATTTCTTCTTCTTGTTGTTCTTCTTCTGCACAGCTAAGCTGGAAGTGGCATTTACAGCTCGCAATAGTGCAGAGTTATCTCAAAGAAAGGGGCCACGGTGTTTCTGTATCTCTATTATGTTGGTGCGGCTTCGGAACTTTTAAATATCTTGATATATCTCGAGAACTACGCATCTGATCAAAAAATATCATAGAACATGAAAAGTAGGAAACTTAATTCTCTACAAAAAAGGTCTCTTAACATTTTGCCATAGCTCTCTTCGTTTCCGAGATATTTGCAGATTTATCTCAAGGGAAGGGGCCTGACGGACATATTTCGAGATATTTCTTCTTCTTGTTGTTCTTCTTCTGCACAGCTAAGCTGGAAGTGGCATTTCCAGCTCGCAATCGTGCAGAGTTATCTCAAAGAAAGGGGCCACGGTGTTTCTGTATCTCTATTATGTTGGTGCGGCTTCGGAACTTTTAAATATCTTGATATATCTCGAGAACTACGCCTCTGATCGAAAAATATCATAGAACATAAAAAGTAGGAAACTTAATTCTCTACAAAAAAGGTCTCTTAACATTTTGCCATAGCTCGCTTCGTTTCCGAGATATTTGCAGATTTATCTCAAGGGAAGGGGCCTGACGGACATATTTCGAGATATTTCTTCTTCTTGTTGTTCTTCTTCTGCACAGCTAAGCTGGAAGTGGCATTTGCGGCTCGCACTAGTGCAGAGTTGTCTCAACGAAAGGGGCCACGGTGTTTCTGTATCTCTATTATGTTGGTGCGGCTTCGGTACTTTTAAATATCTCGATATATCTCGAAAACTACGCTTCTGATCAAAAAATATCATAGAACATAAATTGTAGGAAGCATAATTCTCTACAAAAAAGGTCTCTTAACATTTTGCCATAGCTCGCTTCGTTTCCGAGATATTTGCAGATATATCTCAAGGGAAGGGGCCTGACGGACATATTTCGAGATATTTCTTCTTCTTGTTGTTCTTCTTCTGCACAGCTAAGCTGGAAGTGGCATTTACAGCTCGCAATAGTGCAGAGTTATCTCAAAGAAAGGGGCCACGGTGTTTCTGTATCTCTATTATGTTGGTGCGGCTTCGGAACTTTTAAATATCTTGATATATCTCGAGAACTACGCATCTGATCAAAAAATATCATAGAACATGAAAAGTAGGAAACTTAATTCTCTACAAAAAAGGTCTCTTAACATTTTGCCATAGCTCTCTTCGTTTCCGAGATATTTGCAGATTTATCTCAAGGGAAGGGGCCTGACGGACATATTTCGAGATATTTCTTCTTCTTGTTGTTCTTCTTCTGCACAGCTAAGCTGGAAGTGGCATTTGCAGCTCGCAATAGTGCAGAGTTATCTCAAAGAAAGGGGCCACGGTGTTTCTGTATCTCTATTATGTTGGTGCGGCTTCGGAACTTTTAAATATCTTGATATATCTCGAGAACTACGCGTCTGATCAAAAAATATCATAGAACATAAAAAGTAGGAAACTTAATTCTCTACAAAAACGGTCTCTTAACATTTTGCCATAGCTCGCTTCGTTTCCGAGATATTTGCAGATTTATCTCGAGGGAAGGGGCCTGACGGACATATTTCGAGATATTTCTTCTTCTTGTTGTTCTTCTTCTGCACAGCTAAGCTCGAAGTGGCATTTGCAGCTCGCAATAGTGCAGAGTTATCTCAAAGAAAGAGGCCACGGTGTTTCTGTACCTCTATTATGTTGGTGCAGCTTCGGAACTTTTAAATACCTTGATATATCTCGAGAACTACGCATTTGATCAAAAAATATCATCGAACATGAAAAGTAGGAAACATAATTCTCTACAAAAAAGGTCTCTTAACATTTTGCCATAGCTCGCTTCGTTTCCGAGATATTTGCAGATTTATCTCAAGGGAAGTGGCCTGACGGACATATTTCGAGATATTCCTTCTTCTTGTTGTTCTTCTTCTGCACAGCTAAACTGGAAGTGGCATTTCCAGCTCGCAATCGTGCAGAGTTATCTCAAAGAAAGGGGCCACGGTGTTTCTGTATCTCTATTATGTTGGTGCGGCTTCGGAACTTTTAAATATCTTGATATATCTCGAGAACTACGCCTCTGATCGAAAAATATCATAGAACATAAAAAGTAGGAAACTTAATTCTCTACAAAAAAGGTCTCTTAACATTTTGCCATAGCTCGCTTCGTTTCCGAGATATTTGCAGATTTATCTCAAGGGAAGGGGCCTGACGGACATATTTCGAGATATTTCTTCTTCTTGTTGTTCTTCTTCTGCACAGCTAAGCTGGAAGTGGCATTTGCGGCTCGCACTAGTGCAGAGTTGTCTCAACGAAAGGGGCCACGGTGTTTCTGTATCTCTATTATGTTGGTGCGGCTTCGGTACTTTTAAATATCTCGATATATCTCGAAAACTACGCTTCTGATCAAAAAATATCATAGAACATAAATTGTAGGAAGCATAATTCTCTACAAAAAAGGTCTCTTAACATTTTGCCATAGCTCGCTTCGTTTCCGAGATATTTGCAGATATATCTCAAGGGAAGGGGCCTGACGGACATATTTCGAGATATTTCTTCTTCTTGTTGTTCTTCTCCTGCACAGCTAAGCTGGAAGTGGCATTTACAGCTCGCAATAGTGCAGAGTTATCTCAAAGAAAGGGGCCACGGTGTTTCTGTATCTCTATTATGTTGGTGCGGCTTCGGAACTTTTAAATATCTTGATATATCTCGAGAACTACGCATCTGATCAAAAAATATCATAGAACATGAAAAGTAGGAAACTTAATTCTCTACAAAAAAGGTCTCTTAACATTTTGCCATAGCTCTCTTCGTTTCCGAGATATTTGCAGATTTATCTCAAGGGAAGGGGCCTGACGGACATATTTCGAGATATTTCTTCTTCCTGTTGTTCTTCTTCTGCACAGCTAAGCTGGAAGTGGCATTTGCAGCTCGCAATAGTGCAGAGTTATCTCAAAGAAAGGGGCCACGGTGTTTCTGTATCTCTATTATGTTGGTGCGGCTTCGGAACTTTTAAATATCTTGATATATCTCGAGAACTACGCGTCTGATCAAAAAATATCATAGAACATAAAAAGTAGGAAACTTAATTCTCTACAAAAACGGTCTCTTAACATTTTGCCATAGCTCGCTTCGTTTCCGAGATATTTGCAGATTTATCTCGAGGGAAGGGGCCTGACGGACATATTTCGAGATATTTCTTCTTCTTGTTGTTCTTCTTCTGCACAGCTAAGCTGGAAGTGGCATTTGCAGCTCGCAATAGTGCAGAGTTATCTCAAAGACAGGGGCCACGGTGTTTCTGTATCTCTATTATGTTGGTGCGGCTTCGGAACTTTTAAATATCTTGATATATCTCGAGAACTACGCATCTGATCGAAAAATATCATAGAACATAAAAAGTAGGAAACTTAATTCTCTACAAAAGAGGTCTCTTAACATTTTGCCATAGCTCGCTTCGTTTCCGAGATATTTGCAGATTTATCTCAAGGGAAGGGGCCTGACGGACATATTTCGAGATATTTCTTCCTTTTGTTGTTCTTCTTCTGCACAGCTAAGCTGGAAGTGGCATTTGCAGCTCGCAATAGTGCAGAGTTACCTCAAAGAAAGGGGCCACGGTGTTTCTGTACCTCTATTATGTTGGTGCGGTTTCGGAACTTTTAAATATCTTGATATATCTCGAGAACTACGCATCTGATCAAAAAATATCATAGAACATAAAAAGTAGGAAACTTAATTCTCTACAAAAAAGTTCTCTTAACATTTTGCCATAGCTCGCTTCGTTTCCGAGATATTCGCAGATTTAACTCAAGGGAAGGGGCCTGGGGACATATTTCGAGATATTTCTTCTTCTTGTTGTTCTTCTTCTGCACAGCTAAGCTGGAAGTGGCATTTGCGGCTCGCACTAGTGCAGAGTTATCTCAAAGAAAGGGGCCACGGTGTTTCTGTATCTGTATTATGTTGGTGCGGCTTCGGAACTTTTAAATATCTTGATATATCTCCAGAACTACGCGTCTGATCAATAAATATCATAGAACATAAAAAGTAGGAAACATAATTCTCTACAAAAAAGGTCTCTTAACATTTTGCCATAGCTCGCTTCGTTTCCGAGATATTTGCAGATTTATCTCAAGGGAAGGGGCCTGACGGACATATTTCGAGATATTTCTTCTTCTTGTTGTTCTTCTTCTGCACAGCTAAGCTGGAAGTGGCATTTGCGGCTCGCACTAGTGCAGAGTTATCTCAAAGAAAGGGGCCACGGTGTTTCTGTATCTCTAATATGTTGGTGCGGCTTCGGAACTTTTAAGTATCTCGATATATCTCGAAAACTACGCTTCTGATCAAAAAATATCATAGAACATAAAAAGTAGGAAACTTAATTCTCTACAAAAAAGGTCTCTTAACATTTTGCCATAGCTCGCTTCGTTTCCGAGATATTTGCAGATTTATCTCAAGGGAAGGGGCCTGACGGACATATTTCGAGATATTTCTTCTTCTTGTTGTTCTTCTTCTGCACAGCTAAGCTGGAAGTGGCATTTGCGGCTCGCACTATTGCAGAGTTATCTCAAAGAAAGGGGCCACGGTGTTTCTGTATCTCTATTATGTTGGTGCGGCTTCGTAACTTTTAAATATCTAGATATATCTCGAGAACTACGCATCTGATCAAAAAATATCATAGAACATAAAAAGTAGGAAACATAATTCTCTACAAAAAAGGTCTCTTAACATTTTGCCATAGCTCGCGTCGTTTCCGAGATATTTGCAGATTTATCTCTAGGGAAGGGGCCTGACGGACGTATTTCGAGATATTTCTTCTTCTTGTTGTTCTTCTTCTGCACAGCTAAGCTGGAAGTGGCATTTGCGGCTCGCACTAGTGCAGAGTTATCTCAAAGAAAGGGGCCACGGTGTTTCTGTATCTGTATTATGTTGGTGCGGCTTCGGAACTTTTAAATATCTTGATATATCTCGAGAACTACGCATCTGATCAAAAAATATCATAGAACATAAAAAGTAGGAAACATAATTCTCTACAAAAAACGTCTCTTAACATTTTGCCATAGCTCGCTTCGTTTCCGAGATATTTGCAGATTCAGCTCAAAGGAACTGGCCTGACGGACATATTTCGAGATATTTCTTCTTCTTGTTGTTCTTCCTCTGCACAGCTAAGCTGGAAGTGGCATTTGCAGCTCGCAATAGTGCAGAGTTATCTCAAAGAAAGGGGCCACGGTGTTTCTGTATCTCTATTATGTTGGCGCGGCTTCGGAACTTTTAAATATCTTGATATATCTCGAGAACTACGCATCTGATCAAAAAATATCATAGAACATAAAAAGTAGGAAACTTAATTCTCTACAAAAAAGGTCTCTTAACATTTTGCCATAGCTCGCTTCGTTTCCGAGATATTTGCAGATTTATCTCAAGGGAAGAGGCCTGACGGACATATTTCGAAATATTTCTTCTTCTTGTTGTTCTTCTTCTGCACAGCTAAGCTGGAAGTGGCATTTGCGGCTCGCACTATTGCAGAGTTATCTCAAAGAAAGGGGCCACGGTGTTTCTGTATCTCTATTATGTTGGTGCGGCTTCGTAACTTTTAAATATCTCGATATATCTCGAAAACTACGCTTCTGATCAAAAAATATCATAGAACATAAAAAGTAGGAAACTTAATTCTCTACAAAAAAGGTCTCTTAACATTTTGCCATAGCTCGCTTCGTTTCCGAGATATTTGCAGATTTACCTCAAGGGAAGGGGCCTGACGGACATATTTCGAGATATTTCTTCTTCTTGTTGTTCTTCTTCTGCACAGCTAAGCTGGAAGTGGCATTTGCGGCTCGCACTAGTGCAGAGTTATCTCAAAGAAAGGGGCCACGGTGTTTCTGTATCTGTATTATGTTGGTGCGGCTTCGGAACTTTTAAATATCTTGATATATCTCGAGAACTACGCGTCTGATCAATAAATATCATAGAACATAAAAAGTAGGAAACATAATTCTCTACAAAAAAGGTCTCTTAACATTTTGCCATAGCTCGCTTCGTTTCCGAGATATTTGCAGATTTATCTCAAGGGAAGGGGCCTCACGGACATATTTCGAGATATTTCTTCTTCTTGTTGTTCTTCTTCTGCACAGCTAAGCTGGAAGTGGCATTTGCAGCTCGCAATAGTGCAGAGATATCTCAAAGAAAGGGGCCACGGTGTTTCTGTATCTCTATTATGTTGGTGCGGCTTCGGAACTTTTAAATATCTTGATATATCTCGAGAACTACGCGTCTGATCAAAAAATATCATAGAACATAAAAAGTAGGAAACATAATTCTCTACAAAAAAGGTCTCTTAACATTTTGCCATAGCTCGCGTCGTTTCCGAGATATTTGCAGATTTATCTCAAGGGAAGGGGCCTGGGGACATATTTCGAGATATTTCTTCTTCTTGTTGTTCTTCTTCTGCACAGCTAAGCTGGAAGTGGCATTTGCGGCTCGCACTAGTGCAGAGTTATCTCAAAGAAAGGGGCCACGGTGTTTCTGTATCTGTATTATGTTGGTGCGGCTTCGGAACTTTTAAATATCTTGATATATCTCCAGAACTACGCGTCTGATCAATAAATATCATAGAACATAAAAAGTAGGAAACATAATTCTCTACAAAAAAGGTCTCTTAACATTTTGCCATAGCTCGCTTCGTTTCCGAGATATTTGCAGATTTATCTCAAGGGAAGGGGCCTGACGGACATATTTCGAGATATTTCTTCTTCTTGTTGTTCTTCTTCTGCACAGCTAAGCTGGAAGTGGCATTTGCGGCTCGCACTAGTGCAGAGTTATCTCAAAGAAAGGGGCCACGGTGTTTCTGTATCTCTAATATGTTGGTGCGGCTTCGGAACTTTTAAGTATCTCGATATATCTCGAAAACTACGCTTCTGATCAAAAAATATCATAGAACATAAATTGTAGGAAACATAATTCTCTACAAAAAACGTCTCTTAACATTTTGCCATAGCTCGCTTCGTTTCCGAGATATTTGCAGATTTATCTCAAGGGAAGGGGCCTGACGGACATATTTCGAAATATTTCTTCTTCTTGTTGTTCTTCTTCTGCACAGCTAAGCAGGAAGTGGCATTTGCGGCTCGCACTATTGCAGAGTTATCTCAAAGAAAGGGGCCACGGTGTTTCTGTATCTCTATTATGTTGGTGCGGCTTCGTAACTTTTAAATATCTCGATATATCTCGAAAACTACGCTTCTGATCAAAAAATATCATAGAACATAAATTGTAGGAAACATAATTCTCTACAAAAAAGGTCTCTTAACATTTTGCCATAGCTCGCTTGGTTTCCGAGATATTTGCAGATATATCTCAAGGGCAGGGGCCTGACGGACATATTTCGAGATATTTCTTCTTCTTGTTGTTCTTCTTCTGCACAGCTAAGCTGGAAGTGGCATTTACAGCTCGCAATAGTGCAGAGTTATCTCAAAGAAAGGGGCCACGGTGTTTCTGTATCTCTATTATGTTGGTGCGGTTTCGGAACTTTTAAATATCTTGATATATCTCGAGAACTACGCATCTGATCAAAAAATATCATAGAACATAAAAAGTAGGAAACTTAATTCTCTACAAAAAAGTTCTCTTAACATTTTGCCATAGCTCGCTTCGTTTCCGAGATATTTGCAGATTTATCTCAAGGGAGGGGGCCTGACGGACATATTTCGAGAAGTTTCTTCTTCTTGTTGTTCTTCTTCTGCACAGCTAAGCTGGAAGTGGCATTTGCGGCTCGCACTAGTGCACAGTTATCTCAAAGAAAGGGGCCACGGTGTTTCTGTATCTCTAATATGTTGGTGCGGCTTCGGAACTTTTAAGTATCTCGATATATCTCGAAAACTACGCTTCTGATCAAAAAATATCATAGAACATAAATTGTAGGAAACATAATTCTCTACAAAAAACGTCTCTTAACATTTTGCCATAGCTCGCTTCGTTTCCGAGATATTTGCAGATTCAGCTCAAAGGAACTGGCCTGAAGGACATATTTCGAGATATTTCTTCTTCTTGTTGTTCTTCCTCTGCACAGCTAAGCTGGAAGTGGCATTTGCAGCTCGCAATAGTGCAGAGTTATCTCAAAGAAAGGGGCCACCGTGTTTCTGTATCTCTATTATGTTGGTGCGGCTTCGGAACTTTTAAATATCTCGATATATCTCGAAAACTACGCTTCTGATCAAAAAATATCATAGAACATAAATTGTAGGAAACATAATTCTCTACAAAAAAGGTCTCTTAACATTTGGCCATAGCTCGCTTCGTTTCCGAGATATTTGCAGATTTATCTCAAGGGAAGGGGCCTAACGGACATATTTCGAGATATTTCTTCTTCTTGTTGTTCTTCTTCTGCACAGCTAAACTGGAAGTGGCATTTCCAGCTCGCAATAGTGCAGAGTTATCTCAAAGAAAGGGGACACGGTGTTTCTGTATCTCTATTATGTTGGTGCGGCTTCGGAACTTTTAAATATCTTGATATATCTCGAGAACTACGCATCTGATTAAAAAATATTATAGAACACACAAAGTAGGAAACTTAATTCTCTACAAAAAAGGTCTCTTAACATTTTGCCATAGCTCGCTTCGTTTCCGAGATATTTGCAGATTTATCTCAAGGGAAGGGGCCTGACGGACATATTTCGAGATATTTCTTCTTCTTGTTGTTCTTCTTCTGCACAGCTGAGCTGGAAGTGGCATTTGCAGGTCGCAATAGTGCAGAGTTATCTCAAAGAAAGGGGCCACGGTGTTTCTGTATCTCTATTATGTTGGTGCGGCTTCGGAACTTTTAAATATCTCGATATATCTCGAGAACTACGCATCTGATCAAAAAATATCATCGAACATAAAAAGTAGGAAACTTAATTCTCTACAAAAAAGGTCTCTTAACATTTTGCCATAGCTCGCTTCGTTCCCGAGATATTTGCAGATTCATCTCAAGGGAAGGGGTCTGACGGACATATTTCGAGATATTTCTTCTTCTTGTTGTTCTTCTTCTGCACAGCTAAGCTCGAAGCGGCATTTGCAGCTCGCAATAGTGCAGAGTTATCTCAAAGAAAGAGGCCACGGTGTTTCTGTATCTCTAATATGTTGGTGCGGCTTCGGAACTTTTAAGTATCTCGATATATCTCGAAAACTACGCTTCTGATCAAAAAATATCATAGAACATAAATTGTAGGAAACATAATTCTCTACAAAAAACGTCTCTTAACATTTTGCCATAGCTCGCTTCGTTTCCGAGATATTTGCAGATTCAGCTCAAAGGAACTGGCCTGACGGACATATTTCGAGATATTTCTTCTTCTTGTTGTTCTTCCTCTGCACAGCTAAGCTGGAAGTGGCATTTGCAGCTCGCAATAGTGCAGAGTTATCTCAAAGAAAGGGGCCACCGTGTTTCTGTATCTCTATTATGTTGGTGCGGCTTCGGAACTTTTAAATATCTCGATATATCTCGAAAACTACGCTTCTGATCAAAAAATATCATAGAACATAAATTGTAGGAAACATAATTCTCTACAAGAAAGGTCTCTAAACATTTTGCCATAGCTCGCTTCGTCTCCGAGATATTTGCAGATTTATCTCAAGGGAAGGGGCCTGACGGACATATTTCGAGATATTTCTTCTTCTTGTTGTTCTTCTTCTGCACAGCTAAGCTGGAAGTGGCATTTGCAGCTCGCAATAGTGCAGAGTTATCTCAAAGAAAGGGGCCACGGTGTTTCTGTATCTCTATTATGTTGGTGCGGCTTCGGAACTTTTAAATATCTCGATATATCTCGAAAACTACGCTTCTGATCAAAAAATATCATAGAACATAAAAAGTAGGAAACTTAATTCTCTACAAAAAAGGTCTCCTAACATTTTGCCATAGCTCGCTTCGTTTCCGAGATATTTGCAGATTCATCTCAAGGGAAGGGGTCTGACGGACATATTTCGAGATATTTCTTCTTCTTGTTGTTCTTCTTCTGCACAGCTAAGCTCGAAGCGGCATTTGCAGCTCGCAATAGTGCAGAGTTATCTCAAAGAAAGAGGCCACGGTGTTTCTGTACCTCTATTATGTTGGTGCAGCTTCGGAACTTTTAAATATCTTGATATATCTCGAGAACTACGCATCTGATCAAAAAATATCATCGAACATAAAAAGTAGGAAACTTAATTCTCTACAAAAAAGGTCTCTTAACATTTTGCCATAGCTCGCTTCGTTTCCGAGATATTTGCAGATTTATCTCAAGGGAAGGGGCCTGACGGACATATTTCGAGATATTTCTTCTTCTTGTTGTTCTTCTTCTGCACAGCTAAGCTGGAAGTGGCATTTGCAGCTCGCAATAGTGCAGAGTTATCTCAAAGAAAGGGGCCACGGTGTTTCTGTATCTCTATTATGTTGGTGCGGCTTCGGAACTTTTAAATATCTCGATATATCTCGAAAACTACGCTTCTGATCAAAAAATATCATAGAACATAAAAAGTAGGAAACTTAATTCTCTACAAAAAAGGTCTCTTAACATTTTGCCATAGCTCGCTTCGTTTCCGAGATATTTGCAGATTCATCTCAAGGGAAGGGGTCTGACGGACATATTTCGAGATATTTCTTCTTCTTGTTGTTCTTCTTCTGCACAGCTAAGCTGGAAGTGGCATTTGCAGCTCGCAATAGTGCAGAGTTATCTCAAAGAGAAGGGCCACGGTGTTTCTGTACCTCTATTATGTTGGTGCAGCTTCGGAACTTTCAAATATCTCGATATATCTCGAAAACTACGCTTCTGATCAAAAAATATCATAGAACATAAAAAGTAGGAAACTTAATTCTCTACAAAAAAGGTCTCTTAACATTTTGCCATAGCTCGCTTCGTTTCCGAGATATTTGCAGATTCATCTCAAGGGAAGGGGTCTGACGGACATATTTCGAGATATTTCTTCTTCTTGTTGTTCTTCTTCTGCACAGCTAAGCTGGAAGTGGCATTTGCAGCTCGCAATAGTGCAGAGTTATCTCAAAGAGAAGGGCCACGGTGTTTCTGTATCTCTATTATGTTGGTGCGGCTTCGGAACTTTTAAATATCTTGATATATCTCGAGAACTACGCATCTGATCAAAAAATATCATAGAGCATAAAAAGTAGGAAACTTAATTCTCTACAAAAAAGGTCTCTTAACATTTTGCCATAGCTCGCTTCGTTTCCGAGATATTTGCAGATTCATCTCAAGGGAAGGGGTCTGACGGACATATTTCGAGATATTTCTTCTTCTTGTTGTTCTTCTTCTGCAGAGCTAAGCTGGAAGTGGCATTTGCAGCTCGCAATAGTGCAGAGTTATCTCAAAGAGAAGGGCCACGGTGTTTCTGTATCTCTATTATGTTGGTGCGGCTTCGGAACTTTTAAATATCTTGATATATCTCGAGAACTACGCATCTGATCAAAAAATATCATAGAGCATAAAAAGTAGGAAACTTAATTCTCTACAAAAAAGGTCTCTTAACATTTTGCCATAGCTCGCTTCGTTTCCGAGATATTTGCAGATTCATCGCAAGGGAAGGGGTCTGACGGACATATTTCGAGATATTTCTTCTTCTTGTTGTTCTTATTCTGCACAGCTAAGCTGGAAGTGGCATTTGCAGCTCGCAATAGTGCAGAGTTATCTCAAAGAGAAGGGCCACGGTGTTTCTGTATCTCTATTATGTTGGTGCGGCTTCGGAACTTTTAAATATCTTGATATATCTCGAGAACTACGCATCTGATCAAAAAATATCATAGAGCATAAAAAGTAGGAAACTTAATTCTCTACAAAAAAGGTCTCTTAACATTTTGCCATAGCTCGCTTCGTTTCCGAGATATTTGCAGATTCATCGCAAGGGAAGGGGTCTGACGGACATATTTCGAGATATTTCTTCTTCTTGTTGTTCTTCTTCTGCACAGCTAAGCTGGAAGTGGCATTTGCAGCTCGCAATAGTGCAGAGTTATCTCAAAGAGAAGGGCCACGGTGTTTCTGTATCTCTATTATGTTGGTGCGGCTTCGGAACTTTTAAATATCTTGATATATCTCGAGAACTACGCATCTGATCAAAAAATATCATAGAAGATAAAAAGTAGGAAACTTAATTCTCTACAAAAAAGGTCTCTTAACATTTTGCCATAGCTCGCTTCGTTTCCGAGATATTTGCATATTTATCTCAAGGGAAGGGGCCTGACGGACATATTTCGAGATATTTCTTCTTCTTGTTGTTCTTCTTCTGCACAGCTAAGCTGGAAGTGGCATTTGCGGCTCGCACTAGTGCAGAGTTATCTCAACGAAAGGGGCCACGGTGTTTCTGTATCTCTATTATGTTGGTGCGGCTTCGGAACTTTTAAATATCTCGATATATCTCGAAAACTACGATTCTGATCAAAAAATATCATAGAACATAAATTGTAGGAAGCATAATTCTCTACAAAAAAGGTCTCTTAACATTTTGCCATAGCTCGCTTCGTTTCCGAGATATTTGCAGATATATCTCAAGGGAAGCGGCCTGACGGACATATTTCGAGGTATTTCTTCTTCTTGTTGTTCTTCTTCTGCACAGCTAAGCTGGAAGTGGCATTTGCGGCTCGCACTAGTGCAGAGTTATCTCAAAGAAAGGGGCCACGGTGTTTCTGTATCTCTATTATGTTGGTGCGGCTTCGGAACTTTTAAATATCTCGATATATCTCGAAAACTACGCTTCTGATCAAAAAATATCATAGAACCTAAATTGTAGGAAACATAATTCTCTACAAAAAAGGTCTCTTAACATTTTGCCATAGCTCGCTTCGTTTCCGAGATATTTGCAGATATATCTCAAGGGAAGGGGCCTGACGGACATATTTCGAGATATTTCTTCTTCTTGTTGTTCTTCTTCTGCACAGCTAAGCTGGAAGTGGCATTTGCAGCTCGCGATAGTGCAGAGTTATCTCAAAGAAAGAGGCCACGGTGTTTCTGTATCTCTATTATGTTGGTGCGGCTTCGGAACTTTTAAATATCTTGATATATCTCGAGAACTACGCGTCTGATCAAAAAATATCATAGAACATAAAAAGTAGGAAACATAATTCTCGACAAAAACGGTCTCTTAACATTTTGCCATAGCTCGCTTCGTTTCCGAGATATTTGCATATTTATCTCAAGGGAAGGGGCCTGACGGACATATTTCGAGATATTTCTTCTTCTTGTTGTTCTTCCTCTGCACAGCTAAGCTGGAAGTGGCATTTGCAGCTCGCAATAGTGCAGAGTTATCTCAAAGAAAGGGGCCACGGTGTTTCTGTATCTCTATTATGTTGGTGCGGCTTCGGAACTTTTAAATATCTTGATATATCTCGAGAGCTACGCATCTGATCAAAAAATATCATAGAACATGAAAAGTAGGAAACTTAATTCTCTACAAAAAAGGTCTCTTAACATTTTGCCATAGCTCGCTTCGTTTCCGAGATATTTGCAGATTCAGCTCAAAGGAACTGGCCTGACGGACATATTTCGAGATATTTCTTCTTCTTGTTGTTCTTCCTCTGCACAGCTAAGCTGGAAGTGGCATTTGCAGGTCGCAATAGTGTAGAGTTATCTTAAAGAAAGGGGCCACGGTGTTTCTGTATCTCTATTATGTTGGTGCGGCTTCGGAACTTTTAAATATCTTGATATATCTCGAGAACTACGCATCTGATCAAAAAATGTCATAGAACATAAAAAGTAGGAAACTTAATTCTCTACAAAAAAGGTCTCTTAACATTTTGCCATAGCTCGCTTCGTTTCCGAGATATTTGCATATATATCTCAAGGGAAGGGGCCTGACGGACATATTTCGAGATATTTCTTCTTCTTGTTGTTCTTCTTCTGCACAGCTAAGCTGGAAGTGGCATTTGCGGCTCGCACTAGTGCACAGTTATCTCAAAGAAAGGGGCCACGGTGTTTCTGTATCTCTATTATGTTGGTGCGGCTTCGGAACTTTTAAATATCTCGATATATCTCGAAAACTACGCTTCTGATCAAAAAATATCATAGAACATAAAAAGTAGGAAACTTAATTCTCTACAAAAAAGGTCTCTTAACATTTTGCCATAGCTCGCTTCGTTTCCGAGATATTTGCAGATTTATCTCAAGGGAAGGGGCCTAACGGACATATTTCGAGATATTTCTTCTTCTTGTTGTTCTTCTTCTGCACAGCTAAACTGGAAGTGGCATTTCCAGCTCGCAATAGTGCAGAGTTATCTCAAAGAAAGGGGCCACGGTGTTTCTGTATCTCTATTATGTTGGTGCGGTTTCGGAACTTTTAAATATCTTGATATATCTCGAGAACTACGCATCTGATCAAAAAATATCATAGAACATAAAAAGTAGGAAACTTAATTCTCTACAAAAAAGGTCTCTTAACATTTTGCCATAGCTCGCTTCGTTTCCGAGATATTTGCAGATTTATCTCAAGGGAAGGGGCCTGACGGACATATTTCGAGATATTTCTTCTTCTTGTTGTTCTTCTTCTGCACAGCTGAGCTGGAAGTGGCATTTGCAGGTCGCAATAGTGCAGAGTTATCTCAAAGAAAGGGGCCACGGTGTTTCTGTATCTCTATTATGTTGGTGCGGCTTCGGAACTTTTAAATATCTCGATATATCTCGAAAACTACGCTTCTGATCAAAAAATATCATAGAACGTAAATTGTAGGAAACATTATTCTCTACAAAAAAGGTCTCTTAACATTTTGCCATAGCTCGCTTCGTTTCCGAGATATTTGCAGATTCATCTCAAGGGAAGGGGTCTGACGGACATATTTCGAGATATTTCTTCTTCTTGTTGTTCTTCTTCTGCACAGCTAAGCTCGAAGCGGCATTTGCAGCTCGCAATAGTGCAGAGTTATCTCAAAGAAAGAGGCCACGGTGTTTCTGTACCTCTATTATGTTGGTGCAGCTTCGGAACTTTTAAATATCTTGATATATCTCGAGAACTACGCATCTGATCAAAAAATATCATCGAACATAAAAAGTAGGAAACTTAATTCTCTACAAAAAAGGTCTCTTAACATTTTGCCATAGCTCGCTTCGTTTCCGAGATATTTGCAGATTTATCTCAAGGGAAGTGGCCTGACGGACATATTTCGAGATATTTCTTCTTCTTGTTGTTCTTCTTCTGCACAGCTAAGCTGGAAGTGGCATTTCCAGCTCGCAATAGTGCAGAGTTATCTCAATGAAAGGGGCCACGGTGTTTCTGTATCTCTATTATGTTGGTGCGGCTTCGGAACTTTTAAATATCTTGATATATCTCGAGAACTACGCATCTGATCAAAAAATATCATAGAACATAAAAAGTAGGAAACTTAATTCTCTACAAAAAAGGTCTCTTAACATTTTGCCATAGCTCGCTTCGTTTCCGAGATATTTGCATATTTATCTCAAGGGAAGGGGCCTGACGGACATATTTCGAGATATTTCTTCTTCTTGTTGTTCTTCTTCTGCACAGCTAAGCTGGAAGTGGCATTTGCGGCTCTCACTAGTGCAGAGTTATCTCAAAGAAAGGGGCCACGGTGTTTCTGTATCTCTATTATGTTGGTGCGGCTTCGGAACTTTTAAATATCTCGATCTATCTCGAAAACTACGCTTCTGATCAAAAAATATCATAGAACATAAATTGTAGGAAACATAATTCTCTACAAAAAAGGTCTCTTAACATTTTGCCATAGCTCGCTTCGTTTCCGAGATATTTGCAGATATATCTCAAGGGAAGGGGCCTGACGGACATATTTCGAGATATTTCTTCTTCTTGTTGTTCTTCTTCTGCACAGCTAAGCTGGAAGTGGCATTTACAGCTCGCAATAGTGCAGAGTTATCTCAAAGAAAGGGGCCACGTTGTTTCTGTATCTCTATTATGTTGGTGCGGCTTCGGAACTTTTAAATATCTCGATATATCTCGAAAACTACGCTTCTGATCAAAAAATATCATAGAACATAAAAAGTAGGAAACTTAATTCTCTACAAAAAAGGTCTCTTAACATTTTGCCATAGCTCGCTTCGTTTCCGAGATATTTGCAGATTTATCTCAAGGGAAGGGGCCTAACGGACATATTTCGAGATATTTCTTCTTCTTGTTGTTCTTCTTCTGCACAGCTAAACTGGAAGTGGCATTTCCAGCTCGCAATAGTGCAGAGTTATCTCAAAGAAAGGGGCCACGGTGTTTCTGTATCTCTATTATGTTGGTGCGGTTTCGGAACTTTTAAATATCTTGATATATCTCGAGAACTACGCATCTGATCAAAAAATATCATAGAACATAAAAAGTAGGAAACTTAATTCTCTACAAAAAAGGTCTCTTAACATTTTGCCATAGCTCGCTTCGTTTCCGAGATATTTGCAGATTTATCTCAAGGGAAGGGGCCTGACGGACATATTTCGAGATATTTCTTCTTCTTGTTGTTCTTCTTCTGCACAGCTGAGCTGGAAGTGGCATTTGCAGGTCGCAATAGTGCAGAGTTATCTCAAAGAAAGGGGCCACGGTGTTTCTGTATCTCTATTATGTTGGTGCGGCTTCGGAACTTTTAAATATCTCGATATATCTCGAAAACTACGCTTCTGATCAAAAAATATCATAGAACGTAAATTGTAGGAAACATTATTCTCTACAAAAAAGGTCTCTTAACATTTTGCCATAGCTCGCTTCGTTTCCGAGATATTTGCAGATTCATCTCAAGGGAAGGGGTCTGACGGACATATTTCGAGATATTTCTTCTTCTTGTTGTTCTTCTTCTGCACAGCTAAGCTCGAAGCGGCATTTGCAGCTCGCAATAGTGCAGAGTTATCTCAAAGAAAGAGGCCACGGTGTTTCTGTACCTCTATTATGTTGGTGCAGCTTCGGAACTTTTAAATATCTTGATATATCTCGAGAACTACGCATCTGATCAAAAAATATCATCGAACATAAAAAGTAGGAAACTTAATTCTCTACAAAAAAGGTCTCTTAACATTTTGCCATAGCTCGCTTCGTTTCCGAGATATTTGCAGATTTATCTCAAGGGAAGTGGCCTGACGGACATATTTCGAGATATTTCTTCTTCTTGTTGTTCTTCTTCTGCACAGCTAAGCTGGAAGTGGCATTTCCAGCTCGCAATAGTGCAGAGTTATCTCAATGAAAGGGGCCACGGTGTTTCTGTATCTCTATTATGTTGGTGCGGCTTCGGAACTTTTAAATATCTTGATATATCTCGAGAACTACGCATCTGATCAAAAAATATCATAGAACATAAAAAGTAGGAAACTTAATTCTCTACAAAAAAGGTCTCTTAACATTTTGCCATAGCTCGCTTCGTTTCCGAGATATTTGCATATTTATCTCAAGGGAAGGGGCCTGACGGACATATTTCGAGATATTTCTTCTTCTTGTTGTTCTTCTTCTGCACAGCTAAGCTGGAAGTGGCATTTGCGGCTCTCACTAGTGCAGAGTTATCTCAAAGAAAGGGGCCACGGTGTTTCTGTATCTCTATTATGTTGGTGCGGCTTCGGAACTTTTAAATATCTCGATATATCTCGAAAACTACGCTTCTGATCAAAAAATATCATACAACATAAAAAGTAGGAAACTTAATTCTCTAGAAAAAAGGTCTCTTAACATTTTGCCATAGCTCGTTTCGTTTCCGAGATATTTGCAGATTTATCTCAAGGGAAGGGGCCTGACGGACATATTTCGAGATATTTCTTCTTCTTGTTGTTCTTCTTCTGCACAGCTAAGCTGGAAGTGGCATTTGCAGCTCGCAATAGTGCAGAGTTATCTCAAAGAAAGGGGCCACGGTGTGTCTGTATCTCTATTATGTTGGTGCGGCTTCGGAACTTTTAAATATCTTGATATATCTCGAGAACTACGCATCTGATCAAAAAATATCATAGAACATAAAAAGTAGGAAACTTAATTCTCTACAAAAAAGGTCTCTTAACATTTTGCCATAGCTCGCTTCGTTTCCGAGATATTTGCATATTTATCTCAAGGGAAGGGGCCTGACGGACATATTTCGAGATATTTCTTCTTCTTGTTGTTCTTCTTCTGCACAGCTAAGCTGGAAGTGGCATTTGCGGCTCGCACTAGTGCAGAGTTATCTCAAAGAAAGGGGCCACGGTGTTTCTGTATCTCTATTATGTTGGTGCGGCTTCGGAACTTTTAAATATCTCGATATATCTCGAAAACTACGCTTCTGATCAAAAAATATCATACAACATAAATTGTAGGAAACATAATTCTCTACAAAAAAGGTCTCTTAACATTTTGCCATAGCTCGCTTCGTTTCCGAGATATTTGCCGATTCAGCTCAAAGGAACTGGCCTGACGGACATATTTCGAGATATTTCTTCTTCTTGTTGTTCCTCCTCTGCACAGCTAAGCTGGAAGTGGCATTTGCAGCTCGCAATAGTGCAAAGTTATCTTAAAGAAAGGGGCCACGGTGTTTCTGTATCTCTACTATGTTGGTGCGGCTTCGGAACTTTTAAATATCTCGATATATCTCGAAAACTACGCTTCTGATCAAAAAATATCATAGAACATAAAAAGTAGGAAACTTAATTCTCTACAAAAAAGGTCTCTTAACATTTTGCCATAGCTCGCTTCGTTTCCGAGATATTTGCCGATTTATCTCAAGGGAAGGGGCCTAACGGACATATTTCGAGATATTTCTTCTTCTTGTTGTTCTTCTTCTGCACAGCTAAACTGGAAGTGGCATTTGCAGGTCGCAATAGTGCAGAGTTATCTCAAAGAAAGGGGCCACGGTGTTTCTGTATCTCTATTATGTTGGTGCGGTTTCGGAACTTTTAAAAATCTTGATATATCTCGAGAACTACGCATCTGATCAAAAAATATCATAGAACATAAAAAGAAGGGAAACTTAATTCTCTACAAAAAAGGTCTCTTAACATTTTGCCATAGCTCGCTTCGTTTCCGAGATATTTGCATATTTATCTCAAGGGAAGGGGCCTGACGGACATATTTCGAGATATTTCTTCTTCTTGTTGTTCTTCTTCTGCACAGCTAAGCTGGAAGTGGCATTTGCGGCTCTCACTAGTGCAGAGTTATCTCAAAGAAAGGGGCCACGGTGTTTCTGTATCTCTATTATGTTGGTGCGGCTTCGGAACTTTTAAATATCTCGATATATCTCGAAAACTACGCTTCTGATCAAAAAATATCATACAACATAAAAAGTAGGAAACTTAATTCTCTAGAAAAAAGGTCTCTTAACATTTTGCCATAGCTCGCTTCGTTTCCGAGATATTTGCCGATTCAGCTCAAAGGAACTGGCCTGACGGACATATTTCGAGATATTTCTTCTTCTTGTTGTTCCTCCTCTGCACAGCTAAGCTGGAAGTGGCATTTGCAGCTCGCAATAGTGCAGAGTTATCTTAAAGAAAGGGGCCACGGTGTTTCTGTATCTCTATTATGTTGGTGCGGCTTCGGAACTTTTAAATATCTCGATATATCTCGAAAACTACGCTTCTGATCAAAAAATATCATAGAACATAAAAAGTAGGAAACTTAATTCTCTACAAAAAAGGTCTCTTAACATTTTGCCATAGCTCGCTTCGTTTCCGAGATATTTGCCGATTTATCTCAAGGGAAGGGGCCTAACGGACATATTTCGAGATATTTCTTCTTCTTGTTGTTCTTCTTCTGCACAGCTAAACTGGAAGTGGCATTTGCAGGTCGCAATAGTGCAGAGTTATCTCAAAGAAAGGGGCCACGGTGTTTCTGTATCTCTATTATGTTGGTGCGGCTTCGGAACTTTTAAATATCTCGATATATCTCGAAAACTACGCTTCTGATCAAAAAATATCATACAACATAAAAAGTAGGAAACTTAATTCTCTAGAAAAAAGGTCTCTTAACATTTTGCCATAGCTCGTTTCGTTTCCGAGATATTTGCAGATTTATCTCAAGGGAAGGGGCCTGACGGACATATTTCGAGATATTTCTTCTTCTTGTTGTTCTTCTTCTGCACAGCTAAGCTGGAAGTGGCATTTGCGGCTCGCACTAGTGCAGAGTTATCTCAAAGAAAGGGGCCACGGTGTTTCTGTATCTCTATTATGTTGGTGCGGCTTCGGAACTTTTAAATATCTCGATATATCTCGAAAACTACGCTTCTGATCAAAAAATATCATACAACATAAATTGTAGGAAACATAATTCTCTACAAAAAAGGTCTCTTAACATTTTGCCATAGCTCGCTTCGTTTCCGAGATATTTGCAGATATATCTCAAGGGAAGGGGCCTGACGGACATATTTCGAGATATTTCTTCTTCTTGTTGTTCTTCTTCTGCACAGCTAAGCTGGAAGTGGCATTTGCAGCTCGCAATAGTGCAGAGTTATCTCAAAGAAAGGGGCCACGGTGTGTCTGTATCTCTATTATGTTGGTGCGGCTTCGGAACTTTTAAATATCTTGATATATCTCGAGAACTACGCATCTGATCAAAAAATATCATACAACATAAAAAGTAGGAAACTTAATTCTCTACAAAAAAGGTCTCTTAACATTTTGCCATAGCTCGCTTCGTTTCCGAGATATTTGCATATTTATCTCAAGGGAAGGGGCCTGACGGACATATTTCGAGATATTTCTTCTTCTTGTTGTTCTTCTTCTGCACAGCTAAGCTGGAAGTGGCATTTGCGGCTCTCACTAGTGCAGAGTTATCTCAAAGAAAGGGGCCACGGTGTTTCTGTATCTCTATTATGTTGGTGCGGCTTCGGAACTTTTAAATATCTCGATATATCTCGAAAACTACGCTTCTGATCAAAAAATATCATACAACATAAAAAGTAGGAAACTTAATTCTCTAGAAAAAAGGTCTCTTAACATTTTGCCATAGCTCGTTTCGTTTCCGAGATATTTGCAGATTTATCTCAAGGGAAGGGGCCTGACGGACATATTTCGAGATATTTCTTCTTCTTGTTGTTCTTCTTCTGCACAGCTAAGCTGGAAGTGGCATTTGCAGCTCGCAATAGTGCAGAGTTATCTCAAAGAAAGGGGCCACGGTGTGTCTGTATCTCTATTATGTTGGTGCGGCTTCGGAACTTTTAAATATCTTGATATATCTCGAGAACTACGCATCTGATCAAAAAATATCATAGAACATAAAAAGTAGGAAACTTAATTCTCTACAAAAAAGGTCTCTTAACATTTTGCCATAGCTCGCTTCGTTTCCGAGATATTTGCATATTTATCTCAAGGGAAGGGGCCTGACGGACATATTTCGAGATATTTCTTCTTCTTGTTGTTCTTCTTCTGCACAGCTAAGCTGGAAGTGGCATTTGCGGCTCGCACTAGTGCAGAGTTATCTCAAAGAAAGGGGCCACGGTGTTTCTGTATCTCTATTATGTTGGTGCGGCTTCGGAACTTTTAAATATCTCGATATATCTCGAAAACTACGCTTCTGATCAAAAAATATCATACAACATAAATTGTAGGAAACATAATTCTCTACAAAAAAGGTCTCTTAACATTTTGCCATAGCTCGCTTCGTTTCCGAGATATTTGCCGATTCAGCTCAAAGGAACTGGCCTGACGGACATATTTCGAGATATTTCTTCTTCTTGTTGTTCCTCCTCTGCACAGCTAAGCTGGAAGTGGCATTTGCAGCTCGCAATAGTGCAAAGTTATCTTAAAGAAAGGGGCCACGGTGTTTCTGTATCTCTACTATGTTGGTGCGGCTTCGGAACTTTTAAATATCTCGATATATCTCGAAAACTACGCTTCTGATCAAAAAATATCATAGAACATAAAAAGTAGGAAACTTAATTCTCTACAAAAAAGGTCTCTTAACATTTTGCCATAGCTCGCTTCGTTTCCGAGATATTTGCCGATTTATCTCAAGGGAAGGGGCCTAACGGACATATTTCGAGATATTTCTTCTTCTTGTTGTTCTTCTTCTGCACAGCTAAACTGGAAGTGGCATTTGCAGGTCGCAATAGTGCAGAGTTATCTCAAAGAAAGGGGCCACGGTGTTTCTGTATCTCTATTATGTTGGTGCGGTTTCGGAACTTTTAAAAATCTTGATATATCTCGAGAACTACGCATCTGATCAAAAAATATCATAGAACATAAAAAGAAGGGAAACTTAATTCTCTACAAAAAAGGTCTCTTAACATTTTGCCATAGCTCGCTTCGTTTCCGAGATATTTGCATATTTATCTCAAGGGAAGGGGCCTGACGGACATATTTCGAGATATTTCTTCTTCTTGTTGTTCTTCTTCTGCACAGCTAAGCTGGAAGTGGCATTTGCGGCTCTCACTAGTGCAGAGTTATCTCAAAGAAAGGGGCCACGGTGTTTCTGTATCTCTATTATGTTGGTGCGGCTTCGGAACTTTTAAATATCTCGATATATCTCGAAAACTACGCTTCTGATCAAAAAATATCATACAACATAAAAAGTAGGAAACTTAATTCTCTAGAAAAAAGGTCTCTTAACATTTTGCCATAGCTCGCTTCGTTTCCGAGATATTTGCCGATTCAGCTCAAAGGAACTGGCCTGACGGACATATTTCGAGATATTTCTTCTTCTTGTTGTTCCTCCTCTGCACAGCTAAGCTGGAAGTGGCATTTGCAGCTCGCAATAGTGCAGAGTTATCTTAAAGAAAGGGGCCACGGTGTTTCTGTATCTCTATTATGTTGGTGCGGCTTCGGAACTTTTAAATATCTCGATATATCTCGAAAACTACGCTTCTGATCAAAAAATATCATAGAACATAAAAAGTAGGAAACTTAATTCTCTACAAAAAAGGTCTCTTAACATTTTGCCATAGCTCGCTTCGTTTCCGAGATATTTGCCGATTTATCTCAAGGGAAGGGGCCTAACGGACATATTTCGAGATATTTCTTCTTCTTGTTGTTCTTCTTCTGCACAGCTAAACTGGAAGTGGCATTTGCAGGTCGCAATAGTGCAGAGTTATCTCAAAGAAAGGGGCCACGGTGTTTCTGTATCTCTATTATGTTGGTGCGGCTTCGGAACTTTTAAATATCTCGATATATCTCGAAAACTACGCTTCTGATCAAAAAATATCATACAACATAAAAAGTAGGAAACTTAATTCTCTAGAAAAAAGGTCTCTTAACATTTTGCCATAGCTCGTTTCGTTTCCGAGATATTTGCAGATTTATCTCAAGGGAAGGGGCCTGACGGACATATTTCGAGATATTTCTTCTTCTTGTTGTTCTTCTTCTGCACAGCTAAGCTGGAAGTGGCATTTGCGGCTCGCACTAGTGCAGAGTTATCTCAAAGAAAGGGGCCACGGTGTTTCTGTATCTCTATTATGTTGGTGCGGCTTCGGAACTTTTAAATATCTCGATATATCTCGAAAACTACGCTTCTGATCAAAAAATATCATACAACATAAATTGTAGGAAACATAATTCTCTACAAAAAAGGTCTCTTAACATTTTGCCATAGCTCGCTTCGTTTCCGAGATATTTGCAGATATATCTCAAGGGAAGGGGCCTGACGGACATATTTCGAGATATTTCTTCTTCTTGTTGTTCTTCTTCTGCACAGCTAAGCTGGAAGTGGCATTTGCAGCTCGCAATAGTGCAGAGTTATCTCAAAGAAAGGGGCCACGGTGTGTCTGTATCTCTATTATGTTGGTGCGGCTTCGGAACTTTTAAATATCTTGATATATCTCGAGAACTACGCATCTGATCAAAAAATATCATACAACATAAAAAGTAGGAAACTTAATTCTCTACAAAAAAGGTCTCTTAACATTTTGCCATAGCTCGCTTCGTTTCCGAGATATTTGCATATTTATCTCAAGGGAAGGGGCCTGACGGACATATTTCGAGATATTTCTTCTTCTTGTTGTTCTTCTTCTGCACAGCTAAGCTGGAAGTGGCATTTGCGGCTCTCACTAGTGCAGAGTTATCTCAAAGAAAGGGGCCACGGTGTTTCTGTATCTCTATTATGTTGGTGCGGCTTCGGAACTTTTAAATATCTCGATATATCTCGAAAACTACGCTTCTGATCAAAAAATATCATACAACATAAAAAGTAGGAAACTTAATTCTCTAGAAAAAAGGTCTCTTAACATTTTGCCATAGCTCGCTTCGTTTCCGAGATATTTGCAGATATATCTCAAGGGAAGGGGCCTGACGGACATATTTCGAGATATTTCTTCTTCTTGTTGTTCTTCTTCTGCACAGCTAAGCTGGAAGTGGCATTTACAGCTCGCAATAGTGCAGAGTTATCTCAAAGAAAGGGGCCACGTTGTTTCTGTATCTCTATTATGTTGGTGCGGCTTCGGAACTTTTAAATATCTTGATATATCTCGAGAACTACGCATCTGATCAAAAAATATCATAGAACATAAAAAGTAGGAAACCTAATTCTCTACAAAAAAGGTCTCTTAACATTTTGCCATAGCTCGCTTCGTTTCCGAGATATTTGCAGATTTATCTCAAGGGAAGGGGCCTGACGGACATATTTCGAGATATTTCTTCTTCTTGTTGTTCTTCTTCTGCACAGCTAAGCTGGAAGTGGCATTTGCAGCTCGCACTAGTGCAGAGTTATCTCAAAGAAAGGGGCCACGGTGTTTCTGTATCTCTATTATGTTGGTGCGGCTTCGGAACTTTTAAATATCTCGATATATCTCGAAAACTACGCTTCTGATCAAAAAATATCATACAACATAAAAAGTAGGAAACTTAATTCTCTAGAAAAAAGGTCTCTTAACATTTTGCCATAGCTCGTTTCGTTTCCGAGATATTTGCAGATTTATCTCAAGGGAAGGGGCCTGACGGACATATTTCGAGATATTTCTTCTTCTTGTTGTTCTTCTTCTGCACAGCTAAGCTGGAAGTGGCATTTGCAGCTCGCAATAGTGCAGAGTTATCTCAAAGAAAGGGGCCACGGTGTGTCTGTATCTCTATTATGTTGGTGCGGCTTCGGAACTTTTAAATATCTTGATATATCTCGAGAACTACGCATCTGATCAAAAAATATCATAGAACATAAAAAGTAGGAAACTTAATTCTCTACAAAAAAGGTCTCTTCACATTTTGCCATAGCTCGCTTCGTTTCCGAGATATTTGCATATTTATCTCAAGGGAAGGGGCCTGACGGACATATTTCGAGATATTTCTTCTTCTTGTTGTTCTTCTTCTGCACAGCTAAGCTGGAAGTGGCATTTGCGGCTCGCACTAGTGCAGAGTTATCTCAAAGAAAGGGGCCACGGTGTTTCTGTATCTCTATTATGTTGGTGCGGCTTCGGAACTTTTAAATATCTCGATATATCTCGAAAACTACGCTTCTGATCAAAAAATATCATACAACATAAATTGTAGGAAACATAATTCTCTACAAAAAAGGTCTCTTAACATTTTGCCATAGCTCGCTTCGTTTCCGAGATATTTGCCGATTCAGCTCAAAGGAACTGGCCTGACGGACATATTTCGAGATATTTCTTCTTCTTGTTGTTCCTCCTCTGCACAGCTAAGCTGGAAGTGGCATTTGCAGCTCGCAATAGTGCAGAGTTATCTTAAAGAAAGGGGCCACGGTGTTTCTGTATCTCTATTATGTTGGTGCGGCTTCGGAACTTTTAAATATCTCGATATATCTCGAAAACTACGCTTCTGATCAAAAAATATCATAGAACATAAAAAGTAGGAAACTTAATTCTCTACAAAAAAGGTCTCTTAACATTTTGCCATAGCTCGCTTCGTTTCCGAGATATTTGCCGATTTATCTCAAGGGAAGGGGCCTAACGGACATATTTCGAGATATTTCTTCTTCTTGTTGTTCTTCTTCTGCACAGCTAAACTGGAAGTGGCATTTGCAGGTCGCAATAGTGCAGAGTTATCTCAAAGAAAGGGGCCACGGTGTTTCTGTATCTCTATTATGTTGGTGCGGTTTCGGAACTTTTAAATATCTTGATATATCTCGAGAACTACGCATCTGATCAAAAAATATCATAGAACATAAAAAGTAGGAAACTTAATTCTCTACAAAAAAGGTCTCTTAACATTTTGCCATAGCTCGCTTCGTTTCCGAGATATTTGCAGATTTATCTCAAGGGAAGGGGTCTGACGGACATATTTCGAGATATTTCTTCTTCTTGTTGTTCTTCTTCTGCACAGCTAAGCTCGAAGCGGCATTTGCAGCTCGCAATAGTGCAGAGTTATCTCAAAGAAAGAGGCCACGGTGTTTCTGTACCTCTATTATGTTGGTGCAGCTTCGGAACTTTTAAATATCTTGATATATCTCGAGAACTACGCATCTGATCAAAAAATATCATCGAACATAAAAAGTAGGAAACTTAATTCTCTACAAAAAAGGTCTCTTAACATTTTGCCATAGCTCGCTTCGTTTCCGAGATATTTGCAGATTTATCTCAAGGGAAGTGGCCTGACGGACATATTTCGAGATATTTCTTCTTCTTGTTGTTCTTCTTCTGCACAGCTAAGCTGGAAGTGGCATTTCCAGCTCGCAATAGTGCAGAGTTATCTCAATGAAAGGGGCCACGGTGTTTCTGTATCTCTATTATGTTGGTGCGGCTTCGGAACTTTTAAATATCTTGATATATCTCGAGAACTACGCATCTGATCAAAAAATATCATAGAACATAAAAAGTAGGAAACTTAATTCTCTACAAAAAAGGTCTCTTAACATTTTGCCATAGCTCGCTTCGTTTCCGAGATATTTGCATATTTATCTCAAGGGAAGGGGCCTGACGGACATATTTCGAGATATTTCTTCTTCTTGTTGTTCTTCTTCTGCACAGCTAAGCTGGAAGTGGCATTTGCGGCTCTCACTAGTGCAGAGTTATCTCAAAGAAAGGGGCCACGGTGTTTCTGTATCTCTATTATGTTGGTGCGGCTTCGGAACTTTTAAATATCTCGATCTATCTCGAAAACTACGCTTCTGATCAAAAAATATCATACAACATAAAAAGTAGGAAACTTAATTCTCTAGAAAAAAGGTCTCTTAACATTTTGCCATAGCTCGTTTCGTTTCCGAGATATTTGCAGATTTATCTCAAGGGAAGGGGCCTGACGGACATATTTCGAGATATTTCTTCTTCTTGTTGTTCTTCTTCTGCACAGCTAAGCTGGAAGTGGCATTTGCAGCTCGCAATAGTGCAGAGTTATCTCAAAGAAAGGGGCCACGGTGTGTCTGTATCTCTATTATGTTGGTGCGGCTTCGGAACTTTTAAATATCTTGATATATCTCGAGAACTACGCATCTGATCAAAAAATATCATAGAACATAAAAAGTAGGAAACTTAATTCTCTACAAAAAAGGTCTCTTAACATTTTGCCATAGCTCGCTTCGTTTCCGAGATATTTGCATATTTATCTCAAGGGAAGGGGCCTGACGGACATATTTCGAGATATTTCTTCTTCTTGTTGTTCTTCTTCTGCACAGCTAAGCTGGAAGTGGCATTTGCGGCTCGCACTAGTGCAGAGTTATCTCAAAGAAAGGGGCCACGGTGTTTCTGTATCTCTATTATGTTGGTGCGGCTTCGGAACTTTTAAATATCTCGATATATCTCGAAAACTACGCTTCTGATCAAAAAATATCATACAACATAAATTGTAGGAAACATAATTCTCTACAAAAAAGGTCTCTTAACATTTTGCCATAGCTCGCTTCGTTTCCGAGATATTTGCCGATTCAGCTCAAAGGAACTGGCCTGACGGACATATTTCGAGATGTTTCTTCTTCTTGTTGTTCTTCTTCTGCACAGCTAAACTGGAAGTGGCATTTGCAGGTCGCAATAGTGCAGAGTTATCTCAAAGAAAGGGGCCACGGTGTTTCTGTATCTCTATTATGTTGGTGCGGTTTCGGAACTTTTAAATATCTTGATATATCTCGAGAACTACGCATCTGATCAAAAAATATCATAGAACATAAAAAGTAGGAAACTTAATTCTCTACAAAAAAGGTCTCTTAACATTTTGCCATAGCTCGCTTCGTTTCCGAGATATTTGCAGATTTATCTCAAGGGAAGGGGCCTGACGGACATATTTCGAGATATTTCTTCTTCTTGTTGTTCTTCTTCTGCACAGCTGAGCTGGAAGTGGCATTTGCAGGTCGCAATAGTGCAGAGTTATCTCAAAGAAAGGGGCCACGGTGTTTCTGTATCTCTATTATGTTGCTGCGGCTTCGGAACTTTTAAATATCTCGATATATCTCGAAAACTACACTTCTGATCAAAAAATATCATAGAACGTAAATTGTAGGAAACATTATTCTCTACAAAAAAGGTCTCTTAACATTTTGCCATAGCTCGCTTCGTTTCCGAGATATTTGCAGATTCATCTCAAGGGAAGGGGTCTGACGGACATATTTCGAGATATTTCTTCTTCTTGTTGTTCTTCTTCTGCACAGCTAAGCTGGAAGTGGCATTTGCAGCTCGCAATAGTGCAGAGTTATCTCAAAGAAAGGGGCCACGGTGTTTCTGTATCTCTATTATGTTGGTGCAGCTTCGGAACTTTTAAATATCTTGATATATCTCGAGAACTACGCATCTGATCAAAAAATATCATAGAACATAAAAAGTAGGAAACTTAATTCTCTACAAAAAAGGTCTCTTAACATTTTGCCATAGCTCGCTTCGTTTCCGAGATATTTGCATATTTATCTCAAGGGAAGGGGCCTGACGGACATATTTCGAGATATTTCTTCTTCTTGTTGTTCTTCTTCTGCACAGCTAAGCTGGAAGTGGCATTTGCGGCTCGCACTAGTGCAGAGTTATCTCAAAGAAAGGGGCCACGGTGTTTCTGTATCTCTATTATGTTGGTGCGGCTTCGGAACTTTTAAATATCTCGATATATCTCGAAAACTACGCTTCTGATCAAAAAATATCATACAACATAAATTGTAGGAAACATAATTCTCTACAAAAAAGGTCTCTTAACATTTTGCCATAGCTCGCTTCGTTTCCGAGATATTTGCCGATTCAGCTCAAAGGAACTGGCCTGACGGACATATTTCGAGATATTTCTTCTTCTTGTTGTTCCTCCTCTGCACAGCTAAGCTGGAAGTGGCATTTGCAGCTCGCAATAGTGCAGAGTTATCTTAAAGAAAGGGGCCACGGTGTTTCTGTATCTCTATTATGTTGGTGCGGCTTCGGAACTTTTAAATATCTCGATATATCTCGAAAACTACGCTTCTGATCAAAAAATATCATAGAACATAAAAAGTAGGAAACTTAATTCTCTACAAAAAAGGTCTCTTAACATTTTGCCATAGCTCGCTTCGTTTCCGAGATATTTGCCGATTTATCTCAAGGGAAGGGGCCTAACGGACATATTTCGAGATATTTCTTCTTCTTGTTGTTCTTCTTCTGCACAGCTAAACTGGAAGTGGCATTTGCAGGTCGCAATAGTGCAGAGTTATCTCAAAGAAAGGGGCCACGGTGTTTCTGTATCTCTATTATGTTGCTGCGGCTTCGGAACTTTTAAATATCTCGATATATCTCGAAAACTACACTTCTGATCAAAAAATATCATAGAACGTAAATTGTAGGAAACATTATTCTCTACAAAAAAGGTCTCTTAACATTTTGCCATAGCTCGCTTCGTTTCCGAGATATTTGCAGATTCATCTCAAGGGAAGGGGTCTGACGGACATATTTCGAGATATTTCTTCTTCTTGTTGTTCTTCTTCTGCACAGCTAAGCTCGAAGCGGCATTTGCAGCTCGCAATAGTGCAGAGTTATCTCAAAGAAAGAGGCCACGGTGTTTCTGTACCTCTATTATGTTGGTGCAGCTTCGGAACTTTTAAATATCTTGATATATCTCGAGAACTACGCATCTGATCAAAAAATATCATCGAACATAAAAAGTAGGAAACTTAATTCTCTACAAAAAAGGTCTCTTAACATTTTGCCATAGCTCGCTTCGTTTCCGAGATATTTGCAGATTTATCTCAAGGGAAGTGGCCTGACGGACATATTTCGAGATATTTCTTCTTCTTGTTGTTCTTGTTCTGCACAGCTAAGCTGGAAGTGGCATTTGCAGCTCGCAATAGTGCAGAGTTATCCCAAAGAAAGGGGCCACGGTGTTTCTGTATCTCTATTATGTTGGTGCGGCTTCGGAACTTTTAAATATCTTGATATATCTCGAGAACTACGCATCTGATCAAAAAATATCATAAAAGATAAAAAGTAGGAAACTTAATTCTCTACAAAAAAGGTCTCTTAACATTTCGCCATAGCTCGCTTCGTTTCCGAGATATTTGCAGATATATCTCAAGGGAAGGGGCCTGACGGACATATTTCGAGATATTTCTTCTTCTTGTTGTTCTTCTTCTGCACAGCTAAGCTGGAAGTGGCATTTGCGGCTCGCACTAGTGCACAGTTATCTCAAAGAAAGGGGCCACGGTGTTTCTGTATCTCTATTATGTTGGTGCGGCTTCGGAACTTTTAAACATCTCGATATATCTCGAAAACTACGCTTCTGATCAAAAAATATCATAGAACATAAATTGTAGGAAACATAATTCTCTACAAAAAACGTCTCTTAACATTTTGCCATAGCTCGCTTCGTTTCCGAGATATTTGCAGATTCAGCTCAAAGGAACTGGCCTGACGGACATACTTCGAGATATTTCTTCTTCTTGTTGTTCTTCCTCTGCACAGCTAAGCTGGAAGTGGCATTTGCAGCTCGCAATAGTGCAGAGTTATCTCAAAGAAAGGGGCCACGGTGTTTCTGTATCTCTATTACGTTGGTGCGGCTTCGGAACTTTTAAATATCTTGATATATCTCGAGAACTACGCATCTGATCAAAAAATATCATAGAACATAAAAAGTAGGAAACTTAATTCTCTACAAAAAAGGTCTCTTAACATTTTGCCATAGCTCGCTTCGTTTCCGAGATATTTGCAGATTTATCTCAAGGGAAGGGGCCTGACGGACATATTTCGAGATATTTCTTCTTCTTGTTGTTCTTCTTCTGCACAGCTAAGCTGGAAGTGGCATTTGCAGCTCGCACTAGTGCAGAGTTATCTCAAAGAAAGGGGCCACGGTGTTTCTGTATCTCTATTATGTTGGTGCGGCTTCGGAACTTTTAAATATCTCGATATATCTCGAAAACTACGCTTCTGATCAAAAAATATCATAGAACATAAATTGTAGGAAACATAATTCTCTACAAAAAACGTCTCTTAATATTTTGCCATAGCTCGCTTCGTTTCCGAGATATTTGCAGATTTATCTCAAGGGAAGTGGCCTGACGGACATATTTCGAGATATTTCTTCTTCTTGTTGTTCTTCTTCTGCACAGCTAAGCTGGAAGTGGCATTTGCGGCTCGCACTAGTGCAGAGTTATCTCAAAGAAAGGGGCCACGGTGTTTCTGTATCCCTATTATGTTGGTGCGGCATCGGAACTTTTAAATATCTCGATATATCTCGAAAACTACGCTTCTGATCAAAAAATATCATAGAACATAAATTGTAGGAAACATAATTCTCTACAAAAAACGTCTCTTAACATTTTGCCATAGCTCGCTTCGTTTCCGAGATATTTGCAGATTCAGCTCAAAGGAACTGGCCTGACGGACATATTTCGAGATATTTCTTCTTCTTGTTGTTCTTCTTCTGCACAGCTAAGCTGGAAGTGGCATTTGCGGCTCGCACTAGTGCAGAGTTATCTCAAAGAAAGGGGCCACGGTGTTTCTGTATCTCTATTATGTTGGTGCGGCTTCGGAACTTTTAAATATCTCGATATATCTCGAAAACTACGCTTCTGATCAAAAAATATCATAGAACATAAATTGTAGGAAACATAATTCTCTACAAAAAAGGTCTCTTAACATTTTGCCATAGCTCGCTTCGTTTCCGAGATATTTGCAGATATATCTCAAGGGATGGGGCCTGACGGACATATTTCGAGATATTTCTTCTTCTTGTTGTTCTTCTTCTGCGCAGCTAAGCTGGAAGTGGCATTTACAGCTCGCAATAGTGCAGAGTTATCTCAAAGAAAGGGGCCACGGTGTTTCTGTATCTCTATTATGTTGGTGCGGCTTCGGAACTTTTAAATATCTTGATATATCTCGAGAACTACGCATCTGATCAAAAAATATCATAGAACATGAAAAGTAGGAAACTTAATTCTGTACAAAAAAGGTCTCCTAACATTTTGCCATAGCTCGCTTCGTTTCCGAGATATTTGCAGATTTATCTCAAGGGAAGGGGCCTGACGGACATATTTCGAGATATTTCTTCTTCTTGTTGTTCTTCTTCTGCACAGCTAAGCTGGAAGTGGCATTTGCAGCTCGCACTAGTGCAGAGTTATCTCAAAGAAAGGGGCCACGGTGTTTCTGTATCTCTATTATGTTGGTGCGGCTTCGGAACTTTTAAATATCTCGATATATCTCGAAAACTACGCTTCTGATCAAAAAATATCATAGAACATAAATTGTAGGAAACATAATTCTCTACAAAAAACGTCTCTTAATATTTTGCCATAGCTCGCTTCGTTTCCGAGATATTTGCAGATTTATCTCAAGGGAAGTGGCCTGACGGACATATTTCGAGATATTTCTTCTTCTTGTTGTTCTTCTTCTGCACAGCTAAGCTGGAAGTGGCATTTGCGGCTCGCACTAGTGCAGAGTTATCTCAAAGAAAGGGGCCACGGTGTTTCTGTATCCCTATTATGTTGGTGCGGCATCGGAACTTTTAAATATCTCGATATATCTCGAAAACTACGCTTCTGATCAAAAAATATCATAGAACATAAATTGTAGGAAACATAATTCTCTACAAAAAACGTCTCTTAACATTTTGCCATAGCTCGCTTCGTTTCCGAGATATTTGCAGATTCAGCTCAAAGGAACTGGCCTGACGGACATATTTCGAGATATTTCTTCTTCTTGTTGTTCTTCTTCTGCACAGCTAAGCTGGAAGTGGCATTTGCGGCTCGCACTAGTGCAGAGTTATCTCAAAGAAAGGGGCCACGGTGTTTCTGTATCTCTATTATGTTGGTGCGGCTTCGGAACTTTTAAATATCTCGATATATCTCGAAAACTACGCTTCTGATCAAAAAATATCATAGAACATAAATTGTAGGAAACATAATTCTCTACAAAAAAGGTCTCTTAACATTTTGCCATAGCTCGCTTCGTTTCCGAGATATTTGCAGATATATCTCAAGGGATGGGGCCTGACGGACATATTTCGAGATATTTCTTCTTCTTGTTGTTCTTCTTCTGCGCAGCTAAGCTGGAAGTGGCATTTACAGCTCGCAATAGTGCAGAGTTATCTCAAAGAAAGGGGCCACGGTGTTTCTGTATCTCTATTATGTTGGTGCGGCTTCGGAACTTTTAAATATCTTGATATATCTCGAGAACTACGCATCTGATCAAAAAATATCATAGAACATGAAAAGTAGGAAACTTAATTCTGTACAAAAAAGGTCTCCTAACATTTTGCCATAGCTCGCTTCGTTTCCGAGATATTTGCAGATTTATCTCAAGGGAAGGGGCCTGACGGACATATTTCGAGATATTTCTTCTTCTTGTTGTTCTTCTTCTGCACAGCTAAGCTGGAAGTGGCATTTGCAGCTCGCACTAGTGCAGAGTTATCTCAAAGAAAGGGGCCACGGTGTTTCTGTATCTCTATTATGTTGGTGCGGCTTCGGAACTTTTAAATATCTCGATATATCTCGAAAACTACGCTTCTGATCAAAAAATATCGTAGAACATAAATTGTAGGAAACATAATTCTCTACAAAAAAGGTCTCTTAACATTTTGCGATAGCTCGCTTCGTTTCCGAGATATTTGCAGATTTATCTCAAGGGAAGGGGCCTGACGGACATATTTCGAGATATTTCTTCTTCTTGTTGTTCTTCCTCTGCACAGCTAAGCTGGAAGTGGCATTTGCAGCTCGCAATAGTGCAGAGTTATCTCAAAGAAAGGGGCCACGGTGTTTCTGTATCTCTATTATGTTGGTGCGGCTTCGGAACTTTTAAATATCTCGATATATCTCGAAAACTACGCTTCTGATCAAAAAATATCATAGAACATAAATTGTAGGAAACATAATTCTCTACAAAAAAGGTCTCTTAACATTTTGCCATAGCTCGCTTCGTTTCCGAGATATTTGCAGATATATCTCAAGGGATGGGGCCTGACGGACATATTTCGAGATATTTCTTCTTCTTGTTGTTCTTCTTCTGCACAGCTAAGCTGGAAGTGGCATTTACAGCTCGCAATAGTGCAGAGTTATCTCAAAGAAAGGGGCCACGGTGTTTCTGTATCTCTATTATGTTGGTGCGGCTTCGGAACTTTTAAATATCTTGATATATCTCGAGAACTACGCATCTGATCAAAAAATATCATAGAACATGAAAAGTAGGAAACTTAATTCTGTACAAAAAAGGTCTCCTAACATTTTGCCATAGCTCGCTTCGTTTCCGAGATATTTGCAGATTTATCTCAAGGGAAGGGGCCTGACGGACATATTTCGAGATATTTCTTCTTCTTGTTGTTCTTCTTCTGCACAGCTAAGCTGGAAGTGGCATTTGCGGCTCGCACTAGTGCAGAGTTATCTCAAAGAAAGGGGCCACGGTGTTTCTGTATCCCTATTATGTTGGTGCGGCTTCGGAACTTTTAAACATCTCGATATATCTCGAAAACTACGCTTCTGATCAAAAAATATCATAGAACATAAATTGTAGGAAACATAATTCTCTACAAAAAACGTCTCTTAACATTTTGCCATAGCTCGCTTCGTTTCCGAGATATTTGCAGATTCAGCTCAAAGGAACTGGCCTGACGGACATATTTCGAGATATTTCTTCTTCTTGTTGTTCTTCCTCTGCACAGCTAAGCTGGAAGTGGCATTTGCAGCTCGCAATAGTGCAGAGTTATCTCAAAGAAAGGGGCCACGGTGTTTCTGTATCTCTATTATGTTGGTGCGGCTTCGGAACTTTTAAATATCTTGATATATCTCGAGAACTACGCATCTGATCAAAAAATATCATAGAACAT
The DNA here is from genome assembly GCF_051020975.1 of Osmia lignaria lignaria. Classification (NCBI taxonomy): domain Eukaryota; kingdom Metazoa; phylum Arthropoda; class Insecta; order Hymenoptera; family Megachilidae; genus Osmia; species Osmia lignaria. The sequence goes on along the minus strand of NW_027478160.1, from coordinate 23,683,272 downwards.
AAAAAGTAGGAAACTTAATTCTCTACAAAAAAGGTCTCTTAACATTTTGCCATAGCTCGCTTCGTTTCCGAGATATTTGCAGATTTATCTCAAGGGAAGGGGCCTGACGGACATATTTCGAGATATTTCTTCTTCTTGTTGTTCTTCTTCTGCACAGCTAAGCTGGAAGTGGCATTTGCAGCTCGCACTAGTGCAGAGTTATCTCAAAGAAAGGGGCCACGGTGTTTCTGTATCTCCATTATGTTGGTGCGGCTTCGGAACTTTTAAATATCTCGATATATCTCGAAAACTACGCTTCTGATCAAAAAATATCATAGAACATAAATTGTAGGAAACATAATTCTCCACAAAAAACGTCTCTTAACATTTTGCCATAGCTCGCTTCGTTTCCGAGATATTTGCAGATTCAGCTCAAAGGAACTGGCCTGACGGACATATTTCGAGATATTTCTTCTTCTTGTTGTTCTTCCTCTGCACAGCTAAGCTGGAAGTGGCATTTGCGGCTCGCACTAGTGCAGAGTTATCTCAAAGAAAGGGGCCACGGTGTTTCTGTATCTCTATTATGTTGGTGCGGCTTCGGAACTTTTAAATATCTCGATATATCTCGAAAACTACGCTTCTGATCAAAAAATATCATAGAACATAAATTATAGGAAACATAATTCTCTACAAAAAAGGTCTCTTAACATTTTGCCATAGCTCGCTTCGTTTCCGAGATATTTGCAGATATATCTCAAGGGATGGGGCCTGACGGACATATTTCGAGATATTTCTTCTTCTTGTTGTTCTTCTTCTGCACAGCTAAGCTGGAAGTGGCATTTACAGCTCGCAATAGTGCAGAGTTATCTCAAAGAAAGGGGCCACGGTGTTTCTGTATCTCTATTATGTTGGTGCGGCTTCGGAACTTTTAAATATCTTGATATATCTCGAGAACTACGCATCTGATCAAAAAATATCATAGAACATGAAAAGTAGGAAACTTAATTCTGTACAAAAAAGGTCTCCTAACATTTTGCCATAGCTCGCTTCGTTTCCGAGATATTTGCAGATTTATCTCAAGGGAAGGGGCCTGACGGACATATTTCGAGATATTTCTTCTTCTTGTTGTTCTTCTTCTGCACAGCTAAGCTGGAAGTGGCATTTGCAGCTCGCACTAGTGCAGAGTTATCTCAAAGAAAGGGGCCACGGTGTTTCTGTATCTCTATTATGTTGGTGCGGCTTCGGAACTTTTAAATATCTCGATATATCTCGAAAACTACGCTTCTGATCAAAAAATATCGTAGAACATAAATTGTAGGAAACATAATTCTCTACAAAAAAGGTCTCTTAAGATTTTGCGATAGCTCGCTTCGTTTCCGAGATATTTGCAGATTTATCTCAAGGGAAGGGGCCTGACGGACATATTTCGAGATATTTCTTCTTCTTGTTGTTCTTCTTCTGCACAGCTAAGCTGGAAGTGGCATTTGCGGCTCGCACTAGTGCAGAGTTATCTCAAAGGAAGGGGCCACGGTGTTTCTGTATCCCTATTATGTTGGTGCGGCTTCGGAACTTTTAAATATCTCGATATATCTCGAAAACTACGCTTCTGATCAAAAAATATCATAGAACATAAATTGTAGGAAACATAATTCTCTACAAAAAACGTCTCTTAACATTTTGCCATAGCTCGCTTCGTTTCCGAGATATTTGCAGATTCAGCTCAAAGGAACTGGCCTGACGGACATATTTCGAGATATTTCTTCTTCTTGTTGTTCTTCCTCTGCACAGCTAAGCTGGAAGTGGCATTTGCAGCTCGCAATAGTGCAGAGTTATCTCAAAGAAAGGGGCCACGGTGTTTCTGTATCTCTATTATGTTGGTGCGGCTTCGGAACTTTTAAATATCTTGATATATCTCGAGAACTACGCATCTGATCAAAAAATATCATAGAACATAAAAAGTAGGACACTTAATTCTCTACAAAAAAGGTCTCTTAACATTTTGCCATAGCTCGCTTCGTTTCCGAGATATTTGCAGATTTATCTCAAGGGAAGGGGCCTGACGGACATATTTCGAGATATTTCTTCTTCTTGTTGTTCTTCTTCTGCACAGCTAAGCTGGAAGTGGCATTTGCAGCTCGCACTAGTGCAGAGTTATCTCAAAGAAAGGGGCCACGGTGTTTCTGTATCTCTATTATGTTGGTGCGGCTTCGGAACTTTTAAATATCTTGATATATCTCGAGAACTACGCATCTGATCAAAAAATATCATAGAACATGAAAAGTAGGAAACTTAATTCTCTACAAAAAAGGTCTCTTAACATTTTGCCATAGCTCTCTTCGTTTCCGAGACATTTGCAGATTTATCTCAAGGGAAGGGGCCTGACGGACATATTTCGAGATATTTCTTCTTCTTGTTGTTCTTCTTCTGCACAGCTAAGCTGGAAGTGGCATTTGCAGCTCGCAATAGTGCAGAGTTATCTCAAAGAAAGGGGCCACGGTGTTTCTGTATCTCTATTATGTTGGTGCGGCTTCGGAACTTTTAAATATCTTGATACATCTCGAGAACTACGCGTCTGATCAAAAAATATCATAGAACATAAAAAGTAGGAAACATAATTCTCTACAAAAAACGTCTCTTAACATTTTGCCATAGCTCGCTTCGTTTCCGAGATATTTGCAGATATATCTCAAGGGAAGTGGCCTGACGGACATATTTCGAGATATTTCTTCTTCTTGTTGTTCTTCTTCTGCACAGCTAAGCTGGAAGTGGCATTTGCGGCTCGCACTAGTGCAGAGTTATCTCAGAGAAAGGGGCCACGGTGTTTCTGTATCCCTATTATGTTGGTGCGGCTTCGGAACTTTTAAATATCTCGATATATCTCGAAAACTACGCTTCTGATCAAAAAATATCATAGAACATAAATTGTAGGAAACATAATTCTCTACAAAAAACGTCTCTTAACATTTTGCCATAGCTCGCTTCGTTTCCGAGATATTTGCAGATTCAGCTCAAAGGAACTGGCCTGACGGACATATTTCGAAATATTTCTTCTTCTTGTTGTTCTTCCTCTGCACAGCTAAGCTGGAAGTGGCATTTGCAGCTCGCAATAGTGCAGAGTTATCTCAAAGAAAGGGGCCACGGTGTTTCTGTATCTCTATTATGTTGGTGCGGCTTCGGAACTTTTAAATATCTTGATATATCTCGAGAACTACGCATCTAATCAAAAAATATCATAGAACATAAAAAGTAGGAAACTTAATTCTCTACAAAAAAGGTCTCTTAACATTTTGCCATAGCTCGCTTCGTTTCCGAGATATTTGCATATTTATCTCAAGGGAAGTGGCCTGACGGACATATTTCGAGATAATTCTTCTTCTTGTTGTTCTTCTTCTGCACAGCTAAGCTGGAAGTGGCATTTGCAGCTCGCAATAGTGCAGAGTTATCCCAAAGAAAGGGGCCACGGTGTTTCTGTATCTCTATTATGTTGGTGCGGCTTCGGAACTTTTAAATATCTCGATATATCTCGAAAACTACGCTTCTGATCAAAAAATATCATAGAACATAAATTGTAGGAAACATAATTCTCTACAAAAAAGGTCTCTTAACATTTTGCCATAGCTCGCTTCGTTTCCGAGATATTTGCAGATTTATCTCAAGGGAAGGGGCCTGACGGACATATTTCGAGATATTTCTTCTTCTTGTTGTTCTTCTTCTGCACAGCTGAGCTGGAAGTGGCATTTGCAGCTCGCAATAGTGCAGAGTTATCTCAAAGAGAGGGGCCACGGTGTTTCTGTATCTCTATTATGTTGGTGCGGCTTCGGAACTTTTAAATATCTCGATATGTCTCGAAAACTACGCTTCTGATCAAAAAATATCATAGAACATAAATTGTAGGAAACATAATTCTCTACAAAAAACGTCTCTTAACATTTTGCCATAGCTCGCTTCGTTTCCGAGATATTTGCAGATTTATCTCAAGGGAAGTGGCCTGACGGACATATTTCGAGATATTTCTTCTTCTTGTTGTTCTTCTTCTGCACAGCTAAGCTGGAAGTGGCATTTGCGGCTCGCACTAGTGCAGAGTTATCTCAGAGAAAGGGGCCACGGTGTTTCTGTAACCCTATTATGTTGGTGCGGCTTCGGAACTTTTAAATATCTCGATATATCTCGAAAACTACGCTTCTGATCAAAAAATATCATAGAACATAAATTGTGGGAAACATAATTCTCTACAAAAAACGTCTCTTAACATTTTGCCATAGCTCGCTTCGTTTCCGAGATATTTGCAGATTCAGCTCAAAGGAACTGGCCTGACGGACATATTTCGAGATATTTCTTCTTCTTGTTGTTCTTCCTCTGCACAGCTAAGCTGGAAGTGGCATTTGCAGCTCGCAATAGTGCAGAGTTATCTCAAAGAAAGGGGCCACGGTGTTTCTGTATCTCTATTATGTTGGTGCGGCTTCGGAACTTTTAAATATCTTGATATATCTCGAGAACTACGCATCTGATCAAAAAATATCATAGAACATAAAAAGTAGGAAACTTAATTCTCTACAAAAAAGGTCTCTTAACATTTTGCCATAGCTCGCTTCGTTTCCGAGATATTTGCAGATTTATCTCAAGGGAAGGGGCCTGACGGACATATTTCGAGATATTTCTTCTTCTTGTTGTTCTTCTTCTGCACAGCTAAGCTGGAAGTGGCATTTGCAGCTCGCACTAGTGCAGAGTTATCTCAAAGAAAGGGGCCACGGTGTTTCTGTATCTCCATTATGTTGGTGCGGCTTCGGAACTTTTAAATATCTCGATATATCTCGAAAACTACGCTTCTGATCAAAAAATATCATAGAACATAAAAAGTAGGAAACTTAATTCTCTACAAGAAACGTCTCTTAACATTTTGCCATAGCTCGCTTCGTTTCCGAGATATTTGCAGATTTATCTCAATGGAAGGGGCCTGACGGACATATTTCGAGATATTTCTTCTTCTTGTTGTTCTTCTTCTGCACAGCTAAGCTGGAAGTGGCATTTGCGGCTCGCACTAGTGCAGAGTTATCTCAAAGGAAGGGGCCACGGTGTTTCTGTATCCCTATTATGTTGGTGCGGCTTCGGAACTTTTAAATATCTCGATATATCTCGAAAACTACGCTTCTGATCAAAAAATATCATAGAACATAAATTGTAGGAAACATAATTCTCTACAAAAAACGTCTCTTAACATTTTGCCATAGCTCGCTTCGTTTCCGAGATATTTGCAGATTCAGCTCAAAGGAACTGGCCTGACGGACATATTTCGAGATATTTCTTCTTCTTGTTGTTCTTCCTCTGCACAGCTAAGCTGGAAGTGGCATTTGCAGCTCGCAATAGTGCAGAGTTATCTCAAAGAAAGGGGCCACGGTGTTTCTGTATCTCTATTATGTTGGTGCGGCTTCGGAACTTTTAAATATCTTGATATATCTCGAGAACTACGCATCTAATCAAAAAATATCATAGAACATAAAAAGTAGGAAACATAATTCTCTACAAAAAAGGTCTCTTAACATTTTGCCATAGCTCGCTTCGTTTCCGCGATATTTGCAGATTTATCTCAAGGGAAGGGGCCTGACGGACATATTTCGAGATATTTCTTCTTCTTGTTGTTCTTCTTCTGCACAGCTAAGCTGGAAGTGGCATTTGCAGCTCGCAATAGTGCAGAGTTATCTCAAAGAGAGGGGCCACGGTGTTTCTGTATCTCTATTATGTTGGTGCGGCTTCGGAACTTTTAAATATCTCGATATGTCTCGAAAACTACGCTTCTGATCAAAAAATATCATAGAACATAAATTGTAGGAAACATAATTCTCTACAAAAAACGTCTCTTAACATTTTGCCATAGCTCGCTTCGTTTCCGAGATATTTGCAGATTTATCTCAAGGGAAGTGGCCTGACGGACATATTTCGAGATATTTCTTCTTCTTGTTGTTCTTCTTCTGCACAGCTAAGCTGGAAGTGGCATTTGCGGCTCGCACTAGTGCAGAGTTATCTCAGAGAAAGGGGCCACGGTGTTTCTGTATCCCTATTATGTTGGTGCGGCTTCGGAACTTTTAAATATCTCGATATATCTCGAAAACTACGCTTCTGATCAAAAAATATCATAGAACATAAATTGTAGGAAACATAATTCTCTACAAAAAACGTCTCTTAACATTTTGCCATAGCTCGCTTCGTTTCCGAGATATTTGCAGATTCAGCTCAAAGGAACTGGCCTGACGGACATATTTCGAGATATTTCTTCTTCTTGTTGTTCTTCTTCTGCACAGCTAAGCTGGAAGTGGCATTTACAGCTCGCAATAGTGCAGAGTTATCTCAAAGAAAGGGGCCACGGTGTTTCTGTATCTCTATTATGTCGGTGCGGCTTCGGAACTTTTAAATATCTTGATATATCTCGAGAACTACGCATCTGATCAAAAAATATCATAGAGCATAAAAAGTAGGAAACCTAATTCTCTACAAAAAAGGTCTCTTAACATTTTGCCATAGCTCGCTTCGTTTCCGAGATATTTGCAGATTTATCTCAAGGGAAGGGGCCTGACGGACATATTTCGAGATATTTCTTCTTCTTGTTGTTCTTCTTCTGCACAGCTGAGCTGGAAGTGGCATTTGCAGCGCGCAATAGTGCACAGTTATCTCAAAGAAAGGGGCCACGGTGTTTCTGTATCTCTATTATGTTGGTGCGGCTTCGGAACTTTTAAATATCTTGATATATCTCGAGAACTACGCATCTGATCAAAAAATATCATACTACATAAAAAGTAGGAAACTTAATTCTCTACAAGAAAGGTCTCTAAACATTTTGCCATAGCTCGCTTCGTTTCCGAGATATTTGCAGATTTATCTCAAGGGAAGGGGCCTGACGGACATATTTCGAGATATTTCTTCTTCTTGTTGTTCTTCTTCTGCACAGCTAAGCTGGAAGTGGCATTTGCAGCTCGCAATAGTGCAGAGTTATCTCAAAGAGAGGGGCCACGGTGTTTCTGTATCTCTATTATGTTGGTGCGGCTTCGGAACTTTTAAGTATCTTGATCTATCTCGAGAACTACGCATCTGATCAAAAAATATCATAGAAGATAAAAAGTAGGAAACTTAATTCTCTACAAAAAAGGTCTGTTAACATTTCGCCATAGCTCGCTTCGTTTCCGAGATATTTGCAGATTTATCTCAAGGGAAGGGGCCTGTCGGACATATTTCGAGATAATTCTTCTTCTTGTTGTTCTTCTTCTGCACAGCTAAGCTGGAAGTGGCATTTGCAGCTCGCAATAGTGCAGAGTTATCTCAAAGAGAGGGGCCACGGTGTTTCTGTATCTCTATTATGTTGGTGCGGCTTCGGAACTTTTAAATATCTTGATATATCTCGAGAACTACGCATCTGATCAAAAAATATCATACTGAATAAAAAGTAGGAAACTTGATTCTCTACAAGAAAGGTCTCTAAACATTTTGCCATAGCTCGCTTCGTTTCCGAGATATTTGCAGATTTATCTCAAGGGAAGGGGCCTGACGGACATATTTCGAGATATTTCTTCTTCTTGTTGTTCTTCTTCTGCACAGCTAAGCTGGAAGTGGCATTTGCAGCTCGCAATAGTGCAGAGTTATCTCAAAGAGAGGGGCCACGGTGTTTCTGTATCTCTATTATGTTGGTGCGGCTTCGGAACTTTTAAGTATCTTGATCTATCTCGAGAACTACGCATCTGACCAAAAAATATCATAGAAGATAAAAAGTAGGAAACTTAATTCTCTACAAAAAAGGTCTCTTAACATTTCGCCATAGCTCGCTTCGTTTCCGAGATATTTGCAGATTTATCTCAAGGGAAGGGGCCTGTCGGACATATTTCGAGATATTTCTTCTTCTTGTTGCTCTTCTTCTGCACAGCTAAGCTGGAAGTGGCATTTGCGGCTCGCACTAGTGCAGAGTTATCTCAAAGAAAGGGGCCACGGTGTTTCTGTATCTCTATTATGTTGGTGCGGCTTCGGAACTTTTAAATATCTCGATATATCTCGAAAACTACGCTTCTGATCAAAAAATATCATAGAACATAAATTGTAGGAAACATAATTCTCTACAAAAAACGTCTCTTAACATTTTGCCATAGCTCGCTTCGTTTCCGAGATATTTGCAGATTTATCTCAAGGGAAGTGGCCTGACGGACATATTTCGAGATATTTCTTCTTCTTGTTGTTCTTCTTCTGCACAGCTAAGCTGGAAGTGGCATTTGCGGGTCGCACTAGTGCAGAGTTATCTCAAAGAAAGGGGCCACGGTGTTTCTGTATCCCTATTATGTTGGTGCGGCTTCGGAACTTTTAAATATCTCGATATATCTCGAAAACTACGCTTCTGATCAAAAAATATCATAGAACATTAATTGTAGGAAACATAATTCTCTACAAAAAACGTCTCTTAACATTTTGCCATAGCTCGCTTCGTTTCCGAGATATTTGCAGATTCAGCTCAAAGGAACTGGCCTGACGGACATATTTCGAGATATTTCTTCTTCTTGTTGTTCTTCCTCTGCACAGCTAAGCTGGATGTGGCATTTGCAGCTCGCAATAGTGCAGAGTTATCTCAAAGAAAGGGGCCACGGTGTTTCTGTATCTCTATTATGTTGGTGCGGCTTCGGAACTTTTAAATATCTTGATATATCTCGAGAACTACGCATCTGATCAAAAAAAATATCATAGAACATAAAAAGTAGGAAACTTAATTCTCTACAAAAAAGGTCTCTTAACATTTTGCCATAGCTCGCTTCGTTTCCGAGATATTTGCAGATTTATCTCAAGGGAAGGGGCCTGACGGACATATTTCGAGATATTTCTTCTTCTTGTTGTTCTTCTTCTGCACAGCTAAGCTGGAAGTGGCATTTGCAGCGCGCAATAGTGCAGATTTATCTCAAGGGAAGGGGCCTGTCGGACATATTTCGAGATATTTCTTCTTCTTGTTGCTCTTCTTCTGCACAGCTAAGCTGGAAGTGGCATTTGCGGCTCGCACTAGTGCAGAGTTATCTCAAAGAAAGGGGCCACGGTGTTTCTGTATCTCTATTATGTTGGTGCGGCTTCGGAACTTTTAAATATCTCGATATATCTCGAAAACTACGCCTCTGATCAAAAAATCTCATAGAACATAAATTGTAGGAAACATAATTCTCTACAAAAAACGTCTCTTAACATTTTGCCATAGCTCGCTTCGTTTCCGAGATATTTGCAGATTTATCTCAAGGGAAGTGGCCTGACGGACATATTTCGAGATATTTCTTCTTCTTGTTGTTCTTCTTCTGCACAGCTAAGCTGGAAGTGGCATTTGCGGGTCGCACTAGTGCAGAGTTATCTCAAAGAAAGGGGCCACGGTGTTTCTGTATCCCTATTATGTTGGTGCGGCTTCGGAACTTTTAAATATCTCGATATATCTCGAAAACTACGCTTCTGATCAAAAAATATCATAGAACATAAATTGTAGGAAACATAATTCTCTACAAAAAACGTCTCTTAACATTTTGCCATAGCTCGCTTCGTTTCCGAGATATTTGCAGATTCAGCTCAAAGGAACTGGCCTGACGGACATATTTCGAGATATTTCTTCTTCTTGTTGTTCTTCCTCTGCACAGCTAAGCTGGAAGTGGCATTTGCAGCTCGCAATAGTGCAGAGTTATCTCAAAGAAAGGGGCCACGGTGTTTCTGTATCTCTATTATGTTGGTGCGGCTTCGGAACTTTTAAATATCTTGATATATCTCGAGAACTACGCATCTGATCAAAAAAAATATCATAGAACATAAAAAGTAGGAAACTTAATTCTCTACAAAAAAGGTCTCTTAACATTTTGCCATAGCTCGCTTCGTTTCCGAGATATTTGCAGATTTATCTCAAGGGAAGGGGCCTGACGGACATATTTCGAGATATTTCTTCTTCTTGTTGTTCTTCTTCTGCACAGCTAAGCTGGAAGTGGCATTTGCAGCGCGCAATAGTGCAGATTTATCTCAAGGGAAGGGGCCTGTCGGACATATTTCGAGATATTTCTTCTTCTTGTTGCTCTTCTTCTGCACAGCTAAGCTGGAAGTGGCATTTGCGGCTCGCACTAGTGCAGAGTTATCTCAAAGAAAGGGGCCACGGTGTTTCTGTATCTCTATTATGTTGGTGCGGCTTCGGAACTTTTAAATATCTCGATATATCTCGAAAACTACGCCTCTGATCAAAAAATATCATAGAACATAAATTGTAGGAAACATAATTCTCTACAAAAAACGTCTCTTAACATTTTGCCATAGCTCGCTTCGTTTCCGAGATATTTGCAGATTTATCTCAAGGGAAGTGGCCTGACGGACATATTTCGAGATATTTCTTCTTCTTGTTGTTCTTCTTCTGCACAGCTAAGCTGGAAGTGGCATTTGCGGGTCGCACTAGTGCAGAGTTATCTCAAAGAAAGGGGCCACGGTGTTTCTGTATCCCTATTATGTTGGTGCGGCTTCGGAACTTTTAAATATCTCGATATATCTCGAAAACTACGCTTCTGATCAAAAAATATCATAGAACATAAATTGTAGGAAACATAATTCTCTACAAAAAACGTCTCTTAACATTTTGCCATAGCTCGCTTCGTTTCCGAGATATTTGCAGATTCAGCTCAAAGGAACTGGCCTGACGGACATATTTCGAGATATTTCTTCTTCTTGTTGTTCTTCCTCTGCACAGCTAAGCTGGAAGTGGCATTTGCAGCTCGCAATAGTGCAGAGTTATCTCAAAGAAAGTCGGCCACGGTGTTTCTGTATCTCTATTATGTTGGTGCGGCTTCGGAACTTTTAAATATCTTGATATATCTCGAGAACTACGCATCTGATCAAAAAATATCATAGAACATAAAAAGTAGGAAACTTAATTCTCTACAAAAAAGGTCTCTTAACATTTTGCCATAGCTCGCTTCGTTTCCGAGATATTTGCAGATTTATCTCAAGGGAAGGGGCCTGACGGACATATTTCGAGATATTTCTTCTTCTTGTTGTTCTTCTTCTGCACAGCTAAGCTGGAAGTGGCATTTGCAGCGCGCAATAGTGCAGAGTTATCTCAAAGAATGGGGCCACGGTGTTTCTGTATCTCTATTATGTTGGTGCGGCTTCGGAACTTTTAAATATCTTGATATATCTCGAGAACTACGCATATGATCAAAAAATATCATACTACATAAAAAGTAGGAAACTTAATTCTCTACAAGAAAGGTCTCTAAACATTTTGCCATAGCTCGCTTCGTTTCCGAGATATTTGCAGATTTATCTCAAGGGAAGGGGCCTGACGGACATATTTCGAGATATTTCTTCTTCTTGTTGTTCTTCTTCTGCACAGCTAAGCTGGAAGTGGCATTTGCAGCTCGCAATAGTGCAGAGTTATCTCAAAGAGAGGGGCCACGGTGTTTCTGTATCTCTATTATGTTGGTGCGGCTTCGGAACTTTTGAATATCTTGATATATCTCAAGAACTACGCATCTGATCAAAAAATATGATAGAACATCAAAAGTAGGAAACTTAATTCTCTACAAAAAAGGTCTCTTAACATTTTGCCATAGCTCGCTTCGTTTCCGAGATATTTGCAGATTTATCTCAAGGGAAGGGGCCTGACGGACATATTTCGAGATATTTCTTCTTCTTGTTGTTCTTCTTCTGCACAGCTAAGCTGGAAGTGGCATTTGCGGGTCGCACTAGTGCAGAGTTATCTCAAAGAAAGGGGCCACGGTGTTTCTGTATCCCTATTATGTTGGTGCGGCTTCGGAACTTTTAAATATCTCGATATATCTCGAAAACTACGCTTCTGATCAAAAAATATCATAGAACATAAATTGTAGGAAACATAATTCTCTACAAAAAACGTCTCTTAACATTTTGCCATAGCTCGCTTCGTTTCCGAGATATTTGCAGATTCAGCTCAAAGGAACTGGCCTGACGGACATATTTCGAGATATTTCTTCTTCTTGTTGTTCTTCCTCTGCACAGCTAAGCTGGAAGTGGCATTTGCAGCTCGCAATAGTGTAGAGTTATCTCAAAGAAAGGGGCCACGGTGTTTCTGTATCTCTATTATGTTGGTGCGGCTTCGGAACTTTTAAATATCTTGATATATCTCGAGAACTACGCATCTGATCAAAAAATATCATAGAACATAAAAGGTAGGAAACTTAATTCTCTACAAAAAAGGTCTCTTAACATTTTGCCATAGCTCGCTTCGTTTCCGAGATATTTGCAGATTTATCTCAAGGGAAGGGGCCTGACGGACATATTTCGAGATATTTCTTCTTCTTGTTGTTCTTCTTCTGCACAGCTAAGCTGGAAGTGGCATTTACAGCTCGCAATAGTGCAGAGTTATCTCAAAGAAAGGGGCCACGGTGTTTCTGTATCTCTATTATGTTGGTGCGGCTTCGGAACTTTTAAATATCTTGATATATCTCGAGAACTACGCCTCTGATCGAAAAATATCATAGAACATAAAAAGTAGGAAACTTAATTCTCTACAAAAAAGGTCTCTTAACATTTTGCCATAGCTCGCTTCGTTTCCGAGATATTTGCAGATTTATCTCAAGGGAAGGGGCCTGACGGACATATTTCGAGATATTTCTTCTTCTTGTTGTTCTTCCTCTGCACAGCTAAGCTGGAAGTGGCATTTGCAGCTCGCAATAGTGCAGAGTTATCTCAAAGAAAGGGGCCACGGTGTTTCTGTATCTCTATTATGTTGGTGCGGCTTCGGAACTTTTGAATATCTTGATATATCTCAAGAACTACGCATCTGATCAAAAAATATCATAGAACATCAAAAGTAGGAAACTTAATTCTCTACAAAAAAGGTCTCTTAACATTTTGCCATAGCTCGCTTCGTTTCCGAGAAATTTGCAGATTTATCTCAAGGGAAGGGGCCTGACGGACATATTTCGAGATATTTCTTCTTCTTGTTGTTCTTCTTCTGCACAGCTAAGCTGGAAGTGGCATTTGCGGCTCGCACTAGTGCAGAGTTATCTCAACGAAAGGGGCCACAGTGTTTCTGTATCTCTATTATGTTGGTGCGGCTTCGGAACTTTTAAATATCTCGATATATCTCGAAAACTACGCTTCTGATGAAAAAATATCATAGAACATAAATTGTAGGAAACATAATTCTCTACAAAAAAGGTCTCTTAACATTTTGCCATAGCTCGCTTCGTTTCCGAGATATTTGCAGATTCAGCTCAAAGGAACTGGCCTGACGGACATATTTCGAGATATTTCTTCTTCTTGTTGTTCTTCCTCTGCACAGCTAAGCTGGCAGTGGCATTTGCAGCTCGCAATAGTGCAGAGTTATCTCAAAGAAAGGGGCCACGGTGTTTCTGTATCTCTATTATGTTGGTGCGGCTTCGGAACTTTTAAATATCTTGATATATCTCGAGAACTACGCATCTGATCAAAAAATATCATAGAACATAAAAAGTAGGAAACCTAATTCTCTACAAAAAAGGTCTCTTAACATTTTGCCATAGCTCGCTTCGTTTCCGAGATATTTGCAGATTTATCTCAAGGGAAGGGGCCTGACGGACATATTTCGAGATATTTCTTCTTCTTGTTGTTCTTCCTCTGCACAGCTAAGCTGGAAGTGGCATTTGCGGGTCGCGCTAGTGCAGAGTTATCTCAACGAAAGGGGCCACAGTGTTTCTGTATCTCTATTATGTTGGTGCGGCTTCGGAACTTTTAAATATCTCGATATATCTCGAAAACTACGCTTCTGATGAAAAAATATCATAGAACATAAATTGTAGGAAACATAATTCTCTACAAAAAAGGTCTCTTAACATTTTGCCATAGCTCGCTTCGTTTCCGAGATATTTGCAGATTCAGCTCAAAGGAACTGGCCTGACGGACATATTTCGAGATATTTCTTCTTCTTGTTGTTCTTCCACTGCACAGCTAAGCTGGAAGTGGCATTTGCAGCTCGCAATAGTGCAGAGTTATCTCAAAGAAAGGGGCCACGGTGTTTCTGTATCTCTATTATGTTGGTGCGGCTTCGGAACTTTTGAATATCTTGATATATCTCGAGAACTACGCATCTGATCAAAAAATATCATAGAACATAAAAAGTAGGAAACTTAATTCTCTACAAAAAAGGTCGCTTAACATTTTGCCATAGCTCGCTTCGTTTCCGAGATATTTGCATATTTATCTCAAGGGAAGGGGCCTGACGGACATATTTCGAGATATTTCTTCTTCTTGTTGTTCTTCTTCTGCACAGTTAAGCTGGAAGTGGCATTTGCGGCTCGCACTAGTGCAGAGTTATCTCAAAGAAAGGGGCCACGGTGTTTCTGTATCTCTATTATGTTGGTGCGGCTTCGGAACTTTTAAATATCTTGATATATCTCGAGAACTACGCCTCTGATCGAAAAATATCATAGAACATAAAAAGTAGGAAACTTAATTCTCTACAAAAAAGGTCTCTTAACATTTTGCCATAGCTCGCTTCGTTTCCGAGATATTTGCAGATTTATCTCAAGGGAAGGGGCCTGACGGACATATTTCGAGATATTTCTTCTTCTTGTTGTTCTTCCTCTGCACAGCTAAGCTGGAAGTGGCATTTGCAGCTCGCAATAGTGCAGAGTTATCTCAAAGAAAGGGGCCACGGTGTTTCTGTATCTCTATTATGTTGGTGCGGCTTCGGAACTTTTGAATATCTTGATATATCTCAAGAACTACGCATCTGATCAAAAAATATCATAGAACATCAAAAGTAGGAAACTTAATTCTCTACAAAAAAGGTCTCTTAACATTTTGCCATAGCTCGCTTCGTTTCCGAGATATTTGCAGATTTATCTCAAGGGAAGGGGCCTGACGGACATATTTCGAGATATTTCTTCTTCTTGTTGTTCTTCTTCTGCACAGCTAAGCTGGAAGTGGCATTTGCGGCTCGCACTAGTGCAGAGTTATCTCAACGAAAGGGGCCACAGTGTTTCTGTATCTCTATTATGTTGGTGCGGCTTCGGAACTTTTAAATATCTCGATATATCTCGAAAACTACGCTTCTGATGAAAAAATATCATAGAACATAAATTGTAGGAAACATAATTCTCTACAAAAAAGGTCTCTTAACATTTTGCCATAGCTCGCTTCGTTTCCGAGATATTTGCAGATTCAGCTCAAAGGAACTGGCCTGACGGACATATTTCGAGATATTTCTTCTTCTTGTTGTTCTTCCTCTGCACAGCTAAGCTGGAAGTGGCATTTGCAGCTCGCAATAGTGCAGAGTTATCTCAAAGAAAGGGGCCACGGTGTTTCTGTATCTCTATTATGTTGGTGCGGCTTCGGAACTTTTAAATATCTTGATATATCTCGAGAACTACGCATCTGATCAAAAAATATCATAGAACATAAAAAGTAGGAAACTTAATTCTCTACAAAAAAGGTCTCTTAACATTTTGCCATAGCTCGCTTCGTTTCCGAGATATTTGCAGATTTATCTCAAGGGAAGGGGCCTGACGGACATATTTCGAGATATTTCTTCTTCTTGTTGTTCTTCTTCTGCACAGCTAAGCTGGAAGTGGCATTTACAGCTCGCAATAGTGCAGAGTTATCTCAAAGAAAGGGGCCACGGTGTTTCTGTATCTCTATTATGTTGGTGCGGCTTCGGAACTTTTGAATATCTTGATATATCTCAAGAACTACGCATCTGATCAAAAAATATCATAGAACATCAAAAGTAAGAAACTTAATTCTCTACAAAAAAGGTCTCTTAAAATTTTGCCATAGCTCGCTTCGTTTCCGAGATATTTGCAGATTTATCTCAAGGGAAGGGGCCTGACGGACATATTTCGAGATATTTCTTCTTCTTGTTGTTCTTCTTCTGCACAGCTAAGCTGGAAGTGGCATTTGCGGGTCGCGCTAGTGCAGAGTTATCTCAACGAAAGGGGCCACAGTGTTTCTGTATCTCTATTATGTTGGTGCGGCTTCGGAACTTTTAAATATCTCGATATATCTCGAAAACTACGCTTCTGATGAAAAAATATCATAGAACATAAATTGTAGGAAACATAATTCTCTACAAAAAAGGTCTCTTAACATTTTGCCATAGCTCGCTTCGTTTCCGAGATATTTGCAGATTCAGCTCAAAGGAACTGGCCTGACGGACATATTTCGAGATATTTCTTCTTCTTGTTGTTCTTCCACTGCACAGCTAAGCTGGAAGTGGCATTTGCAGCTCGCAATAGTGCAGAGTTATCTCAAAGAAAGGGGCCACGGTGTTTCTGTATCTCTATTATGTTGGTGCGGCTTCGGAACTTTTGAATATCTTGATATATCTCGAGAACTACGCATCTGATCAAAAAATATCATAGAACATAAAAAGTAGGAAACCTAATTCTCTACAAAAAAGGTCTCTTAACATTTTGCCATAGCTCTCTTCGTTGCCGAGATATTTGCAGATTTATCTCAAGGGAAGGGGCCTGACGGACATATTTCGAGATATTTCTTCTTCTTGTTGTTCTTCTTCTGTACAGCTAAGCTGAAAGTGGCATTTGCAGCTCGCAATAGTGCAGAGTTATCTCAAAGAAAGGGGCCACGGTGTTTCTGTATCTCTATTATGTTGGTGCGGCTTCGGAACTTTTAAATATCTTGATATATCTCGAGAACTACGCATCTGATCAAAAAATATCATAGAACATAAAAAGTAGGAAACTTAATTCTCTACAAAAAAGGTCGCTTAACATTTTGCCATAGCTCGCTTCGTTTCCGAGATATTTGCATATTTATCTCAAGGGAAGGGGCCTGACGGACATATTTCGAGATATTTCTTCTTCTTGTTGTTCTTCTTCTGCACAGTTAAGCTGGAAGTGGCATTTGCGGCTCGCACTAGTGCAGAGTTATCTCAAAGAAAGGGGCCACGGTGTTTCTGTATCCCTATTATGTTGGTGCGGCTTCGGAACTTTTAAATATCTCGATATATCTCGAAAACTACGCTTCTGATCAAAAAATATCATAGAACATAAATTGTAGGAAACATAATTCTCTACAAAAAACGTCTTTCAACATTTTGCCATAGCTCGCTTCGTTTCCGAGATATTTGCAGATTCAGCTCAAAGGAACTGGCCTGACGGACATATTTCGAGATATTTCTTCTTCTTGTTGTTCTTCCTCTGCACAGCTAAGCTGGAAGTGGCATTTGCAGCTCGCAATAGTGCAGAGTTATCTCAAAGAAAGGGGCCACGGTGTTTCTGTATCTCTATTATGTTGGTGCGGCTTCGGAACTTTTAAATATCTTGATATATCTCGAGAACTACGCAGCTGATCAAAAAATATCATAGAACATAAAAAGTAGGAAACTTAATTCTCTACAAAAAAGGTCTCTTAACATTTTGCCATAGCTCGCTTCGTTTCCGAGATATTTGCAGATTTATCTCAAGGGAAGGGGCCTGACGGACATATTTCGAGATATTTCTTCTTCTTGTTGTTCTTCCTCTGCACAGCTAAGCTGGAAGTGGCATTTACAGCTCGCAATATTGCAGAGTTATCTCAAAGAAAGGGGCCACGGTGTTTCTGTATCTCTATTATGTTGGTGCGGCTTCGGAACTTTTAAATATCTTGATATATCTCGAGAACTACGCCTCTGATCGAAAAATATCATAGAACATAAAAAGTAGGAAACTTAATTCTCTACAAAAAAGGTCTCTTAACATTTTGCCATAGCTCGCTTCGTTTCCGAGATATTTGCAGATTTATCTCAAGGGAAGGGGCCTGACGGACATATTTCGAGATATTTCTTCTTCTTGTTGTTCTTCCTCTGCACAGCTAAGCTGGAAGTGGCATTTGCAGCTCGCAATAGTGCAGAGTTATGTCAAAGAAAGGGGCCACGGTGTTTCTGTATCTCTATTATGTTGGTGCGGCTTCGGAACTTTTAAATATCTTGATATATCTCGAGAACTACGCATCTGATCAAAAAATATCATAGAACATAAAAAGTAGGAAACCTAATTCTCTACAAAAAAGGTCTCTTAACATTTTGCCATAGCTCTCTTCGTTTCCGAGATATTTGCAGATTTATCTCAAGGGAAGGGGCCTGACGGACATATTTCGAGATATTTCTCCTTCTTGTTGTTCTTCTTCTGTACAGCTAAGCTGAAAGTGGCATTTGCAGCTCGCAATAGTGCAGAGTTATCTCAAAGAAAGGGGCCACGGTGTTTCTGTATCTCTATTATGTTGGTGCGGCTTCGGAACTTTTAAATATCTTGATATATCTCGAGAACTACGCATCTGATCAAAAAATATCATAGAACATAAAAAGTAGGAAACTTAATTCTCTACAAAAAAGGTCGCTTAACATTTTGCCATAGCTCGCTTCGTTTCCGAGATATTTGCATATTTATCTCAAGGGAAGGGGCCTGACGGACATATTTCGAGATATTTCTTCTTCTCGTTGTTCTTCTTCTGCACAGTTAAGCTGGAAGTGGCATTTGCGGCTCGCACTAGTGCAGAGTTATCTCAAAGAAAGGGGCCACGGTGTTTCTGTATCCCTATTATGTTGGTGCGGCTTCGGAACTTTTAAATATCTCGATATATCTCGAAAACTACGCTTCTGATCAAAAAATATCATAGAACATAAATTGTAGGAAACATAATTCTCTACAAAAAACGTCTTTCAACATTTTGCCATAGCTCGCTTCGTTTCCGAGATATTTGCAGATTCAGCTCAAAGGAACTGGCCTGACGGACATATTTCGAGATATTTCTTCTTCTTGTTGTTCTTCCTCTGCACAGCTAAGCTGGAAGTGGCATTTGCAGCTCGCAATAGTGCAGAGTTATCTCAAAGAAAGGGGCCACGGTGTTTCTGTATCTCTATTATGTTGGTGCGGCTTCGGAACTTTTAAATATCTTGATATATCTCGAGAACTACGCATCTGATCAAAAAATATCATAGAACATAAAAAGTAGGAAACTTAATTCTCTACAAAAAAGGTCTCTTAACATTTTGCCATAGCTCGCTTCGTTTCCGAGATATTTGCAGATTTATCTCAAGGGAAGGGGCCTGACGGACATATTTCGAGATATTTCTTCTTCTTGTTGTTCTTCTTCTGCACAGCTAAGCTGGAAGTGGCATTTGCAGCTCGCAATAGTGCAGAGTTATCTCAAAGAAAGGGGCCACGGTGTTTCTGTATCTCTATTATGTTGGTGCAGCTTCAGAACTTTTAAATATCTTGATGTATCTCGAGAACTACGCATCTGATCAAAAAATATCATGGAACATAAAAAGTAGAAAACTTAATTCTCTACAGAAAAGGTCTCTTAACATTTTGCCATAGCTCGCTTCGTTTCCGAGATATTTGCAGATTTATCTCAAGGGAAGGGGCCTGACGGACATATTTCGAGATATTTCTTCTTCTTGTTGTTCTTCCTCTGCACAGCTAAGCTGGAAGTGGCATTTGCAGCTCGCAATAGTGCAGAGTTATCTCAAAGAGAGGGGCCACGGTGTTTCTGTATCTCTATTATGTTGGTGCGGCTTCGGAACTTTTAAATATCTTGATATATCTCGAGAACTACGCGTCTGATCAAAAAATATCATAGAACATAAAAAGTAGGAAACATAATTCTCTACAAAAAAGGTCTCTTAACATTTTGCCATAGCTCGCTTCGTTTCCGAGATATTTGCAGATTTATCTCAAGGGAAGGGGCCTGACGGACATATTTCGAGATATTTCTTCTTCTTGTTGTTA
The DNA here is from genome assembly GCF_051020975.1 of Osmia lignaria lignaria. Taxonomy (NCBI): domain Eukaryota; kingdom Metazoa; phylum Arthropoda; class Insecta; order Hymenoptera; family Megachilidae; genus Osmia; species Osmia lignaria. The sequence continues at coordinate 23,663,575 of NW_027478160.1, read as the reverse complement.
TTCTTCTGCACAGCTAAACTGGACGTGGCATTTTCAGCTCGCAATAGTGCAGAGTTATCTCAAAGAGAGGGGCCACGGTGTTTCTGTATCTCTATTATGTTGGTGCGGCTTCGGAACTTTTAAATATCTTGATATATCTCGAGAACTACGCATCTGATCAAAAAATATCATAGAACATAAAAAGTAGGAAACTTAATTCGCTACAAAAAAGGTCTCTTAACATTTTGCCATAGCTCGCTTCGTTTCCGAGATATTTGCAGATTTATCTCAAGGGAAGGGGCCTAACGGACATATTTCGTGATATTTCTTCTTCTTGTTGTTCTTCTTCTGCACAGCTAAGCTGGAAGTGGCATTTGCAGCTCGCTACAGTGCAGAGTTATCTCAAAGAAAGGGGCCACGGTGTTTCTGTATCTCTATTATGTTGGTGCGGCTTCTTAACTTTTAAATATCTTGATATATCTCGAGAACTACGCATCTGATCAAAAAATTTCATAGAACATAAAAAGTAGGAAACTCAATTCTCTGCAAAAAAGGTCTCTTAACATTTTGCAATAGCTCGCTTGGTTTCCGAGATATTTGCAGATTTATCTCAAGGGAAGGGGCCTGACGGACATATTTCGAGATATTTCTTCTTCTTGTTGTTCTTCTTCTGCACAGCTAAGCTGGAAGTGGCATTTACAGCTCGCAATAGTGCAGAGTTATCTCAAAGAAAGGGGCCACGGTGTTTCTGTATCTCTATTATGTTGGTGCGGCTTCGGAACTTTTAAATATCTCGATATATCTCGAAAACTACGCTTCTGATCAAAAAATATCATAGAACATAAATTGTAGGAAACATAATTCTCTACAAAAAACGTCTCTTAACATTTTGCCATAGCTCGCTTCGTTTCCGAGATATTTGCAGATTCAGCTCAAAGGAACTGGCCTGACGGACATATTTCGAGATATTTCTTCTTCTTGTTGTTCTTCCTCTGCACAGCTAAGCTGGAAGTGGCATTTGCAGCTCGCAATAGTGCAGAGTTATCTCAAAGAAAGGGGCCACGGTGTTTCTGTATCTCTATTATGTTGGTGCGGCTTCGGAACTTTTAAATATCTTGATATATCTCGAGAACTACGAATCTGATCAGAAAATATCATAGAAGATAAAAAGTAGGAAACTTAATTGTCTACAAAAAAGGTCTCTTAACATTTTGCCATAGCTCGCTTCGTTTCCGAGATATTTGCAGATTTATCTCATGGTAAGGGGCCTGACGGACATATTTCGAGATATTTCTTCTTCTTGTTGTTCTTCTTCTGCACAGCTAAGCTGGAAGTGGCATTTGCAGCTCGCAATAGTGCATAGTTATCTGAAAGAAAGGGGCCACGGTGTTTCTGTATCTCTATTATGTTGGTGCGGCTTCGGAACTTTTATATATCTCGATATATCTCGAAAACTACGCTTCTGATCAAAAAATATCATAGAACATAAATTGTAGGAAACATAATTCTCTACAAAAAAGGTCTCTCAACATTTTGCCATAGCTCGCTTCGTTTCCGAGATATTTGCAGATTCAGCTCAAAGGAACTGGCCTGACGGACATATTTCGAGATATTTCTTCTTCTTGTTGTTCTTCCTCTGCACAGCTAAGCTGGAAGTGGCATTTGCAGCTCGCAATAGTGCAGAGTTATCTCAAAGAAAGGGGCCACGGTGTTTCTGTATCTCTATTATGTTGGTGCGGCTTCGGAACTTTTAAATATCTTGATATATCTCGAGAACTACGCATCTGATCAAAAAATATCGTAGAACATAAAAAGTAGGAAACTTAATTCGCTACAAAAAAGGTCTCTTAACATTTTGCCATAGCTCGCTTCGTTTCCGAGATATTTGCAGATTTATCTCAAGGGAAGGGGCCTAACGGACATATTTCGTGATATTTCTTCTTCTTGTTGTTCTTCTTCTGCACAGCTAAGCTGGAAGTGGCATTTGCAGCTCGCAATAGTGCAGAGTTATCTCAAAGAAAGGGGCCACGGTGTTTCTGTATCTCTATTATGTTGGTGCGGCTTCGGAACTTTTAAATATCTTGATATATCTCGAGAACTACGCATCTGATCAAAAAATATCATAGAACATAAATTGTAGGAAACATAATTGTCTACAAAAAAGGTCTCTTAACATTTTGCCATAGCTCGCTTCGTTTCCGAGATACTTGCCGATTTATCTCAAGGGAAGGGGCCTGACGGACATATTTCGAGATATTTCTTCTTCTTGTTGTTCTTCTTCTGCACAGCTAAGCTGGAAGTGGCATTTGCAGCTCGCAATTGTGCAGAGTTATCTCAAAGAGAGGGGCCACGGTGTTTCTGTATCTCTATTATGTTGGTGCGGCTTCGGAACTTTTAAATATCTTGATATATCTCGAGAACTACGCGTCTGATCAAAAAATATCATAGAACATAAAAAGTAGGAAACATAATTCTCTACAAAAAAGGTCTCTTAACATTTTGCCATAGCTCGCTTCGTTTCCGAGATATTTGCAGATTTATCTCAAGGGAAGGGGCCTGACGGACATATTTCGAGATATTTCTTCTTCTTGTTGTTATTCTTCTGCACAGCTAAACTGGACGTGGCATTTCCAGCTCGCAATAGTGCAGAGTTATCTCAAAGAGAGGGGCCACGGTGTTTCTGTATCTCTATTATGTTGGTGCGGCTTCGGAACTTTTAAATATCTTGATATATCTCGAGAACTACGCATCTGATCAAAAAATATCAAAGAACATAAATTGTAGGAAACATAATTGTCTACAAAAAAGGTCTCTTAACGTTTTGCCATAGCTCGCTTCGTTTCCGAGATACTTGCCGATTTATCTCAAGGGAAGGGGCCTGACGGACATATTTCGAGATATTTCTTCTTCTTGTTGTTCTTCTTCTGCACAGCTAAGCTGGAAGTGGCATTTGCAGCTCGCAATTGTGCAGAGTTATCTCAAAGAGAGGGGCCACGGTGTTTCTGTATCTCTATTATGTTGGTGCGGCTTCGGAACTTTTAAATATCTTGATATATCTCGAGAACTACGCATCTGATCAAAAAATATCATAGAACATAAAAAGTAGGAAACTTAATTCGCTACAAAAAAGGTCTCTTAACATTTTGCCATAGCTCGCTTCGTTTCCGAGATATTTGCAGATTTATCTCAAGGGAAGGGGCCTAACGGACATATTTCGTGATATTTCTTCTTCTTGTTGTTCTCCTTCTGCACAGCTAAGCTGGAAGTGGCATTTGCAGCTCGCAATAGTGCAGAGTTATCTCAAAGAAAGGGGCCACGGTGTTTCTGTATCTCTATTATGTTGGTGCGGCTTCTTAACTTTTAAATATCTTGATATATCTCGAGAACTACGCATCTGATCAAAAAATTTCATAGAACATAAAAAGTAGGAAACTCAATTCTCTACAAAAAAGGTCTCTTAACATTTTGCCATAGCTCGCTTCGTTTCCGAGATATTTGCAGATTTATCTCAAGGGAAGGGGCCTGACGGACATATTTCGAGATATTTCTTCTTCTTGTTGTTCTTCTTCTGCACAGCTAAGCTGGAAGTGGCATTTGCGGCTCGCACTAGTGCAGAGTTATCTCAAAGAAAGGGGCCACGGTGTTTCTGTATCTCTATTATGTTGGTGCGGCTTCGGAACTTTTAAATATCTCGATATATCTCGAAAACTACGCTTCTGATCAAAAAATATCATAGAACATAAAAAGTAGGAAACTTAATTCTCTACAAAAACGGTCTCTTAACATTTTGCCATAGCTCGCTTCGTTTCCGAGATATTTGCAGATATATCTCAAGGGAAGGGGCCTGACGGACATATTTCGAGATATTTCTTCTTCTTGTTGTTCTTCTTCTGCACAGCTAAGCTGGAAGTGGCATTTGCGGCTCGCACTAGTGCACAGTTATCTCAAAGAAAGGGGCCACGGTGTTTCTGTATCTCTATTATGTTGGTGCGGCTTCGGAACTTTTAAATATCTCGATATATCTCGAAAACTACGCTTCTGATCAAAACATATCGTAGAACATAAATTGTAGGAAACATAATTCTCTACAAAAAAGGTCTCTTAACATTTTGCCATAGCTCGCTTCGTTTCCGAGATATTTGCAGATATATCTCAAGGGAAGGGGCCTGACGGACATATTTCGAGATATTTCTTCTTCTTGTTGTTCTTCTTCTGCACAGCTAAGCTGGAAGTGGCATTTGCGGCTCGCACTAGTGCAGAGTTATCTCAAAGAAAGGGGCCACGGTGTTTCTGTATCTCTATTATGTTGGTGCGGCTTCGGAACTTTTAAATATCTTGATATATCTCGAGAACTACGCATCTGATCAAAAAATATCATAGAACATAAAAAGTAGGAAACTTAATTCTCTACAAAAAAGGTCTCTTAACATTTTGCCATAGCTCGCTTCGTTTCCGAGATATTTGCAGATATATCTCAAGGGAAGGGGCCTGACGGACATATTTCGAGATATTTCTTCTTCTTGTTGCTCTTCTTCTGCACAGCTAAACTGGAAGTGGCATTTCCAGCTCGCAATCGTGCAGAGTTATCTCAAAGAAAGGGGCCACGGTGTTTCTGTATCTCTATTATGTTGGTGCGGCTTCGGAACTTTTAAATATCTCGATATATCTCGAAAACTACGCTTCTGATCAAAAAATATCATAGAACATAAAAAGTAGGAAACTTAATTCTCTACAAAAAAGGTCTCTTAACATTTTGCCATAGCTCGCTTCGTTTCCGAGATATTTGCAGATTTATCTCAAGGGAAGGGGCCTAACGGACATATTTCGAGATATTTCTTCTTCTTGTTGTTCTTCTTCTGCACAGCTAAGCTGGAAGTGGCATTTGCGGCTCGCACTAGTGCAGAGTTATCTCAAAGAAAGGGGCCACGGTGTTTCTGTATCCCTATTATGTTCGTGCGGCTTCGGAACTTTTAAATATCTCGATATATCTCGAAAACTACGCTTCTGATCAAAAAATATCATACAACATAAATTGTAGGAAACTTAATTCTCTACAAAAAAGGTCTCTTAACATTTTGCCATAGCTCGCTTCGTTTCCGAGATATTTGCAGATTTATCTCAAGGGAAGGGGCCTGACGGACATATTTCGAGATATTTCTTCTTCTTGTTGTTCTTCTTCTGCACAGCTAAGCTGGAAGTGGCATTTGCGGCTCGCACTAGTGCAGAGTTATCTCAAAGAAAGGGGTCACGGTGTTTCTGTATCTCTATTATGTTGGTGCGGCTTCGGAACTTTTAAATATCTCGATATATCTCGAAAACTACGCTTCTGATCAAAAAATATCATAGAACATAAATTGTAGGAAACATAATTCTCTACAAAAAAGGTCTCTTAACATTTTGCCATAGCTCGCTTCGTTTCCGAGATATTTGCAGATATATCTCAAGGGAAGGGGCCTGACGGACATATTTCGAGATATTTCTTCTTCTTGTTGTTCTTCTTCTGCACAGCTAAGCTGGAAGTGGCATTTGCGGCTCGCACTAGTGCAGAGTTATCTCAAAGAAAGGGGCCACGGTGTTTCTGTATCCCTATTATGTTGGTGCGGCTTCGGAACTTTTAAATATCTCGATATATCTCGAAAACTACGCTTCTGATCAAAAAATATCATAGAACATAAATTGTAGGAAACATAATTCTCTACAAAAAAGGTCTCTTAACATTTTGCCATAGCTCGCTTCGTTTCCGAGATATTTGCAGATATATCTCAAGGGAAGGGGCCTGACGGACATATTTCGAGATATTTCTTCTTCTTGTTATTCTTCTTCTGCACAGCTAAGCTGGAAGTGGCATTTACAGCTCGCAATAGTGCAGAGTTATCTCAAAGAAAGGGGCCACGGTGTTTCTGTATCTCTATTATGTTGGTGCGGCTTCGGAACTTTTAAATATCTTGATATATCTCGAGAACTACGCATCTGATCAAAAAATATCATAGAACATAAAAAGTAGGAAACTTAATTCTCTACAAAAAAGGTCTCTTAACATTTTGCCATAGCTCGCTTCGTTTCCGAGATATTTGCAGATTTATCTCAAGGGAAGGGGCCTGACGGACATATTTCGAGATATTTCTTCTTCTTGTTGTTCTTCTTCTGCACAGCTAAGCTGGAAGTGGCATTTGCAGCTCGCAATAGTGCAGAGTTATCTCAAAGAAAGGGGCCACGGTGTTTCTGTATCTCTATTATGTTGGTGCGGCTTCGGAACTTTTAAATATCTCGATATATCTCGAAAACTACGCTTCTGATCAAAAAATATCATAGAACGTAAAAAGTAGGAAACTTAATTCTCTACAAAAAAGGTCTCTTAACATTTTGCCATAGCTCGCTTCGTTTCCGAGATATTTGCAGATTTATCTGAAGGGAAGGGGCCTAACGGACATATTTCGAGATATTTCTTCTTCTTGTTGTTCTTCTTCTGCACAGCTAAACTGGAAGTGGCATTTCCAGCTCGCAATAGTGCAGAGTTATCTCAAAGAAAGGGGCCACGGTGTTTCTGTATCTCTATTATGTTGGTGCGGCTTCGGAACTTTTAAATATCTTGATATATCTCGAGAACTACGCATCTGATCAAAAAATATCATAGAACATAAAAAGTAGGAAACTTAATTCTCTACAAAAAAGGTCTCTTAACATTTTGCCATAGCTCGCTTCGTTTCCGAGATATTTGCAGATTTATCTCAAGGGAAGGGGCCTGACGGACATATTTCGAGATATTTCTTCTTCTTGTTGTTCTTCTTCTGCACAGCTAAGCTGGAAGTGGCATTTGCAGCTCGCAATAGTGCAGAGTTATCTCAAAGAAAGGGGCCACGGTGTTTCTGTATCTCTATTATGTTGGTGCGGCTTCGGAACTTTTAAATATCTCGATATATCTCGAAAACTACGCTTCTGATCAAAAAATATCATAGAACGTAAAAAGTAGGAAACTTAATTCTCTACAAAAAAGGTCTCTTAACATTTTGCCATAGCTCGCTTCGTTTCCGAGATATTTGCAGATTTATCTGAAGGGAAGGGGCCTAACGGACATATTTCGAGATATTTCTTCTTCTTGTTGTTCTTCTTCTGCACAGCTAAACTGGAAGTGGCATTTCCAGCTCGCAATAGTGCAGAGTTATCTCAAAGAAAGGGGCCACGGTGTTTCTGTATCTCTATTATGTTGGTGCGGCTTCGGAACTTTTAAATATCTTGATATATCTCGAGAACTACGCATCTGATCAAAAAATATCATAGAACATAAAAAGTAGGAAACTTAATTCTCTACAAAAAAGGTCTCTTAACATTTTGCCATAGCTCGCTTCGTTTCCGAGATATTTGCAGATTTATCTCAAGGGAAGGGGCCTGTCGGACATATTTCGAGATATTTCTTCTTCTTGTTGTTCTTCTTCTGCACAGCTGAGCTGGAAGTGGCATTTGCAGGTCGCAATAGTGCAGAGTTATCTCAAAGAAAGGGGCCACGGTGTTTCTGTATCTCTATTATGTTGGTGCGGCTTCGGAACTTTTAAATATCTCGATATATCTCGAAAACTCCGCTTCTGATCAAAAAATATCATAGAACATAAATTGTAGGAAACATAATTCTCTACAAAAAACGTATCTTAACATTTTGCCATAGCCCGCTTCGTTTCCGAGGTATTTGCAGATTCAGCTCAAAGGAACGGGCCTGACGGACATATTTCGAGATACTTCTTCTTCTTGTTGTTCTTCCTCTGCACAGCTAAGCTGGAAGTGGCATTTGCAGCTCGCAATAGTGCAGAGTTATCTCAAAGAAAGGGGCCACGGTGTTTCTGTATCTCTATTATGTTGGTGCGGCTTCGGAACTTTTAAATATCTCGATATATCTCGAAAACTACGCTTCTGATCAAAAAATATCATAGAACATAAATTGTAGGAAACATAATTCTCTACAAAAAAGGTCTCTTAATATTTTGCCATAGCTCGCTTCGTTTCCGAGATATTTGCAGATTTATCTCAAGGGAAGGGGCCTGACGGACATATTTCGAGATATTTCTTCTTCTTGTTGTTCTTCTTCTGCACAGCTAAGCTGGAAGTGGCATTTGCGGCTCGCACTAGTGCAGAGTTATCTCAAACAAAGGGGCCACGGTGTTTCTGTATCTCTATTATGTTGGTGCGGCTTCGGAACTTTTAAATATCTTGATATATCTCGAGAACTACGCATCTGATCAAAAAATATCATAGACCATAAAAAGTAGGAAACTTAATTCTCTACAAAAAAGGTCTCTTAACATTTTGCCATAGCTCGCTTCGTTTCCGAGATATTTGCAGATTTATCTCAAGGGAAGGGGCCTGACGGACATATTTCGAGATATTTCTTCTTCTTGTTGTTCTTCTTCTGCACAGCTAAGCTGGAAGTGGCATTTGCAGCTCGCAATAGTGCAGAGTTATCTCAAAGAAAGGGGCCACGGTGTTTCTGTATCTCTATTATGTTGGTGCGGCTTCGGAACTTTTAAATATCTTGATATATCTCGAGAACTACGCATCTGATCAAAAAATATCATAGAACATAAAAAGTAGGAAACTTAATTCTCTACAAAAAAGGTCTCTTAACATTTTGCCATAGCTCGCCTCGTTTCCGAGATATTTGCAGATTTATCGCAAGGGAAGGGGCCTAACGGACATATTTCGAGATATTTCTTCTTCTTGTTGTTCTTCTTCTGCACAGCTAAGCTGGAAGTGGCATTTACAGCTCGCAATAGTGCAGCGTTATCTCAAAGAAAGGGGCCACGGTGTTTCTGTATCTCTATTATGTTGGTGCGGCTTCGGAACTTTTAAATATCTTGATATATCTCGAGAACTACGCATCTGATCAAAAAATATCATAGAACCTGAAAAGTAGGAAACTTAATTCTCTACAAAAAAGGTCTCTTAACATTTTGCCATAGCTCGCTTCGTTTCCGAGATATTTGCAGATTTATCTCAAGGGAAGGGGCCTGACGGACATATTTCGAGATATTTCTTCTTCTTGTTGTTCTTCTTCTGCACAGCTGAGCTGGAAGTGGCATTTGCAGGTCGCAATAGTGCAGAGTTATCTCAAAGAAAGGGGCCACGGTGTTTCTGTATCTCTATTATGTTGGTGCGGCTTCGGAACTTTTAAATATCTCGATATATCTCGAAAACTACGCTTCTGATCAAAAAACATCATAGAACATAAATTGTAGGAAACATAATTCTCTACAAAAAAGGTCTCTTAACATTTTGCCATAGCTCGCTTCGTTTCCGAGATATTTGCAGATTTATCTCAAGGGAAGGGGCCTGACGGACATATTTCGAGATATTTCTTCTTCTTGTTGTTCTTCTTCTGCACAGCTAAGCTGGAAGTGGCATTTGCAGCTCGCACTAGCGCAGAGTTATCTCAAAGAAAGGGGCCACGGTGTTTCTGTATCTCTATTATGTTGGTGCGGCTTCGGAACTTTTAAATATCTCGATATATCTCGAAAACTACGCTTCTGATCAAAAAATATCATAGAACATAAAAAGTAGGAAACTTAATTCTCTACAAAAAAGGTCTCTTAACATTTTGCCATAGCTCGCTTCGTTTCCGAGATGTTTGCAGATTTATCTCAAGGGAAGGGGCCTGACGGACATATTTCGAGATATTTCTTCTTCTTGTTGTTCTTCTTCTGCACAGCTGAGCTGGAAGTGGCATTTGCAGGTCGCAATAGTGCAGAGTTATCTCAAAGAAAGGGGCCACGGTGTTTCTGTATCTCTATTATGTTGGTGCGGCTTCGGAACTTTTAAATATCTCGATATATCTCGAAAACTACGCTTCTGATCAAAAAATATCATAGAACATAAATTGTAGGAAACATAATTCTCTACAAAAAACGTATCTTAATATTTTGCCATAGCTCGCTTCGTTTCCGAGATATTTGCAGATTCAGCTCAAAGGAACGGGCCTGACGGACATATTTCGAGATACTTCTTCTTCTTGTTGTTCTTCCTCTGCACAGCTAAGCTGGAAGTGGCATTTGCAGCTCGCAATAGTGCAGAGTTATCTCAAAGAAAGGGGCCACGGTGTTTCTGTATCTCTATTATGTTGGTGCGGCTTCGGAACTTTTAAATATCTCGATATATCTCGAAAACTACGCTTCTGATCAAAAAATATCATAGAACATAAAAAGTAGGAAACTTAATTCTCTACAAAAAAGGTCTCTTAACATTTTGCCATAGCTCGCTTCGTTTCCGAGATATTTGCAGATTTATCTCAAGGGAAGGGGCCTGACGGACATATTTCGAGATATTTCTTCTTCTTGTTGTTCTTCTTCTGCACAGCTAAGCTGGAAGTGGCATTTGCGGCTCTCACTAGTGCAGAGTTATCTCAAAGAAAGGGGCCACGGTGTTTCTGTATCTCTATTATGTTGGTGCGGCTTCGGAACTTTTAAATATCTCGATATATCTCGAAAACTACGCTTCTGATCAAAAAATATCATAGAACATAAATTGTAGGAAATATAATTCTCTACAAAAAAGGTCTCTTAACATTTTGCCAGAGCTCGCTTCGTTTCCGAGATATTTGCAGATATATCTCAAGGGAAGGGGCCTGACGGACATATTTCGAGATATTTCTTCTTCTTGTTGTTCTTCTTCTGCACAGCTAAGCTGGAAGTGGCATTTACAGCTCGCAATAGTGCAGAGTTATCTCAAAGAAAGGGGCCACGGTGTTTCTGTATCTCTATTATGTTGGTGCGGCTTCGGAACTTTTAAATATCTTGATATATCTCGAGAACTACGCATCTGATCAAAAAATATCATAGAACATCAAAAGTAGGAAACTTAATTCTCTACAAAAAAGGTCTCTTAACATTTTGCCATAGCTCGCTTCGTTTCCGAGATATTTGCAGATTTATCTGAAGGGAAGGGGCCTAACGGACATATTTCGAGATATTTCTTCTTCTTGTTGTTCTTCTTCTGCACAGCTAAACTGGAAGTGGCATTTCCAGCTCGCAATAGTGCAGAGTTATCTCAAAGAAAGGGGCCACGGTGTTTCTGTATCTCTATTATGTTGGTGCGGCTTCGGAACTTTTAAATATCTTGATATATCTCGAGAACTACGCTTCTGATCAAAAAATATCATAGAACATAAAAAGTAGGAAACTTAATTCTCTACAAAAAAGGTCTCTTAACATTTTGCATAGCTCGCTTCGTTTCCGAGATATTTGCAGATTTATCTCAAGGGAAGGGGCCTGACGGACATATTTCGAGATATTTCTTCTTCTTGTTGTTCTTCTTCTGCACAGCTGAGCTGGAAGTGGCATTTGCAGGTCGCAATAGTGCAGAGTTATCTCAAAGAAAGGGGCCACGGTGTTTCTGTATCTCTATTATGTTGGTGCGGCTTCGGAACTTTTAAATATCTCGATATATCTCGAAAACTACGCTTCTGATCAAAAAATATCGTAGAACATAAATTGTAGGAAACATAATTCTCTACAAAAAAGGTCTCTTAACATTTTGCCATAGCTCGCTTCGTTTCCGAGATATTTGCAGATTTATCTCAAGGGAAGGGGCCTGACGGACATATTTCGAGATATTTCTTCTTCTTGTTCTTCTTCTTCTGCACAGCTAAGCTCGAAGTGGCATTTGCGGCTCGCACTAGTGCAGAGTTATCTCAAAGAAAGGCGCCACGGTGTTTCTGTATCTCTATTATGTTGGTGCGGCTTCGGAACTTTTAAATATCTTGATATATCTCGAGAACTACGCATCTGATCAAAAAATATCATAGAACATAAAAAGTAGGAAACTTAATTCTCTACAAAAAAGGTCTCTTAACATTTTGCCATAGCTCGCTTCGTTTCCAAGATATTTGCAGATTTATCTCAAGGGAAGGGGCCTGACGGACATATTTCGAGATATTTCTTCTTCTTGTTGTTCTTCTTCTGCACAGCTGAGCTGGAAGTGGCATTTGCAGGTCGCAATAGTGCAGAGTTATCTCAAAGAAAGGGGCCACGGTGTTTCTGTATCTCTATTATGTTGGTGCGGCTTCGGAACTTTTAAATATCTCGATATATCTCGAAAACTACGCTTCTGATCAAAAAATATCATAGAACGTAAATTGTAGGAAACATTATTCTCTACAAAAAAGGTCTCTTAACATCTTGCCATAGCTCGCTTCGTTTCCGAGATATTTGCAGATTCATCTCAAGGGAAGGGGACTGACGGACATATTTAGAGATATTTCTTCTTCTTGTTGTTCTTCTTCTGCACAGCTAAGCTCGAAGCGGCATTTGCAGCTCGCAATAGTGCAGAGTTATCTCAAAGAAAGAGGCCACGGTGTTTCTGTACCTCTATTATGTTGGTGCAGCTTCGGAACTTTTAAATATCTTGATATATCTCGAGAACTACGCATCTGATCAAAAAATATCATCGAACATAAAAAGTAGGAAACTTAATTCTCTACAAAAAAGGTCTCTCAACATTTTGCCATAGCTCGCTTCGTTTCCGAGATATTTGCAGATTCATCTCAAGGGAAGGGGTCTGACGGACATATTTAGAGATATTTCTTCTTCTTGTTGTTCTTCTTCTGCACAGCTAAGCTCGAAGCGGCATTTGCAGCTCGCAATAGTGCAGAGTTATCTCAAAGAAAGAGGCCACGGTGTTTCTGTACCTCTATTATGTTGGTGCAGCTTCGGAACTTTTAAATATCTTGATATATCTCGAGAACTACGCATCTGATCAAAAAATATCATCGAACATAAAAAGTAGGAAACTTAATTCTCTACAAAAAAGGTCTCTCAACATTTTGCCATAGCTCGCTTCGTTTCCGAGATATTTGCAGATTTATCTCAAGGGAAGTGGCCTGACGGACATATTTCGAGATATTTCTTCTTCTTGTTGTTCTTGTTCTGCACAGCTAAGCTGGAAGTGGCATTTGCGGCTCGCACTAGTGCAGAGTTATCTCAAAGAAAGGGGCCACGGTGTTTCTGTATCTCTATTATGTTGGTGCGGCTTCGGAACTTTTAAATATCTCGATATAACTCGAAAACTACGCTTCTGATCAAAAAATATCATAGAACATAAAAAGTAGGAAACTTAATTCTCTACAAAAAAGGTCTGTTAACATTTTGCCATAGCTCGCTTTGTTTCCGAGATATTTGCAGATTTATCTCAAGGGAAGGGGCCTAACGGACATATTTCGAGATATTTCTTCTTCTTGTTGTTCTTCTTCTGCACAGCTAAACTGGAAGTGGCATTTCCAGCTCGCAATAGTGCAGAGTTATCTCAAAGAAAGGGGCCACGGTGTTTCTGTATCTCTATTATGTTGGTGCGGCTTCGGAACTTTTAAATATCTTGATATATCTCGAGAACTACGCATCTGATCAAAAAATATCATAGAACATAAAAAGTAGGAAACTTAATTCTCTACAAAAAAGGTCTCTTAACATTTTGCCATAGCTCGCTTCGTTTCCGAGATATTTGCAGATTTATCTCAAGGGAAGTGGCCTGACGGACATATTTCGAGATATTTCTTCTTCTTGTTGTTCTTCTTCTGCACAGCTAAGCTGGAAGTGGCATTTCCAGCTCGCAATAGTGCAGAGTTATCTCAATGAAAGGGGCCACGGTGTTTCTGTATCTCTATTATGTTGGTGCGGCTTCGGAACTTTTAAATATCTTGATATATCTCGAGAACTACGCATCTGATCAAAAAATATCATAGAACATAATAAGTAGGAAACTTAATTCTCTACAAAAAAGGTCTCTCAACATTTTGCCATAGCTCGCTTCGTTTCCGAGATATTTGCATATTTATCTCAAGGGAAGGGGCCTGACGGACATATTTCGAGATATTTCTTCTTCTTGTTGTTCTTCTTCTGCACAGCTAAGCTGGAAGTGGCATTTGCGGCTCTCACTAGTGCAGAGTTATCTCAAAGAAAGGGGCCACGGTGTTTCTGTATCTCTATTATGTTGGTGCGGCTTCGGAACTTTTAAATATCTCGATATATCTCGAAAACTACGCTTCTGATCAAAAAATATCATTGAACATAAATTGTAGGAAACATAATTCTCTACAAAAAAGGTCTCTTAACATTTTGCCATAGCTCGCTTCGTTTCCGAGATATTTGCAGATATATCTCAAGGGAAGGGGCCTGACGGACATATTTCGAGATATTTCTTCTTCTTGTTGTTCTTCTTCTGCACAGCTAAGCTGGAAGTGGCATTTACAGCTCGCAATAGTGCAGAGTTATCTCAAAGAAAGGGGCCACGGTGTTTCTGTATCTCTATTATGTTGGTGCGGCTTCGGAACTTTTAAATATCTTGATATATCTCGAGAACTACGCATCTGATCAAAAAATATCATAGAACATAAAAAGTAGGAAACTTAATTCTCTACAAAAAAGTTCTCTTAACATTTTGCCATAGCTCGCTTCGTTTCCGAGATATTTGCAGATTTATCTCAAGGGAAGGGGCCTGACGGACATATTTCGAGATATTTCTTCTTCTTGTTGTTCTTCTTCTGCACAGCTAAGCTGGAAGTGGCATTTGCAGCTCGCACTAGTGCAGAGTTATCTCAAAGAAAGGGGCCACGGTGTTTCTGTATCTCTATTATGTTGGTGCGGCTTCGGAACTTTTAAATATCTCGATATATCTCGAAAACTACGCTTCTGATCAAAAAATATCATTGAACATAAATTGTAGGAAACATAATTCTCTACAAAAAAGGTCTCTTAACATTTTGCCATAGCTCGCTTCGTTTCCGAGATATTTGCAGATATATCTCAAGGGAAGGGGCCTGACGGACATATTTCGAGATATTTCTTCTTCTTGTTGTTCTTCTTCTGCACAGCTAAGCTGGAAGTGGCATTTACAGCTCGCAATAGTGCAGAGTTATCTCAAAGAAAGGGGCCACGGTGTTTCTGTATCTCTATTATGTTGGTGCGGCTTCGGAACTTTTAAATATCTTGATATATCTCGAGAACTACGCATCTGATCAAAAAATATCATAGAACATAAAAAGTAGGAAACTTAATTCTCTACAAAAAAGGTCTCTTAACATTTTGCCATAGCTCGCTTCGTTTCCGAGATATTTGCAGATTTATCTCAAGGGAAGGGGCCTGACGGACATATTTCGAGATATTTCTTCTTCTTGTTGTTCTTCTTCTGCACAGCTAAGCTGGAAGTGGCATTTGCAGCTCGCACTAGTGCAGAGTTATCTCAAAGAAAGGGGCCACGGTGTTTCTGTATCTCTATTATGTTGGTGCGGCTTCGGAACTTTTAAATATCTCGATATATCTCGAAAACTACGCTTCTGATCAAAAAATATCATAGAACATAAAAAGTAGGAAACTTAATTCTCTACAAAAAAGGTCTCTTAACATTTTGCCATAGCTCGTTTCGTTTCCGAGATATTTGCGGATTTATCTCAAGGGAAGGGGCCTGACGGACATATTTCGAGATATTTCTTCTTCTTGTTGTTCTTCTTCTGCACAGCTAAGCTGGAAGTGGCATTTGCGGCTCTCACTAGTGCAGAGTTATCTCAAAGAAAGGGGCCACGGTGTTTCTGTATCTCTATTATGTTGGTGCGGCTTCGGAACTTTTAAATATCTCGATATATCTCGAAAACTACGCTTCTGATCAAAAAATATCGTTGAACATAAATTGTAGGAAACATAATTCTCTACAAAAAAGGTCTCTTAACATTTTGCCATAGCTCGCTTCGTTTCCGAGATATTTGCAGATATATCTCAAGGGAAGGGGCCTGATGGACATATTTCGAGATATTTCTTCTTCTTGTTGTTCTTCTTCTGCACAGCTAAGCTGGAAGTGGCATTTACAGCTCGCAATAGTGCAGAGTTATCTCAAAGAAAGGGGCCACGGTGTTTCTGTATCTCTATTATGTTGGTGCGGCTTCGGAACTTTTAAATATCTTGATATATCTCGAGAACTACGCATCTGATCAAAAAATATCATAGAACATAAAAAGTAGGAAACTTAATTCTCTACAAAAAAGGTCTCTTAACATTTTGCCATAGCTCGCTTCGTTTCCGAGATATTTGCAGATTTATCTCAAGGGAAGGGGCCTGACGGACATATTTCGAGATATTTCTTCTTCTTGTTGTTCTTCTTCTGCACAGCTAAGCTGGAAGTGGCATTTGCAGCTCGCACTAGTGCAGAGTTATCTCAAAGAAAGGGGCCACGGTGTTTCTGTATCTCTATTATGTTGGTGCGGCTTCGGAACTTTTAAATATCTCGATATATCTCGAAAACTACGCTTCTGATCAAAAAATATCATAGAACATAAAAAGTAGGAAACTTAATTCTCTACAAAAAAGGTCTCTTAACATTTTGCCATAGCTCGTTTCGTTTCCGAGATATTTGCAGATTTATCTCAAGGGAAGGGGCCTGACGGACATATTTCGAGATATTTCTTCTTCTTGTTGTTCTTCTTCTGCACAGCTAAGCTGGAAGTGGCATTTACAGCTCGCAATAGTGCAGAGTTATCTCAAAGAAAGGGGCCACGGTGTTTCTGTATCTCTATTATGGTGGTGTGGCTTCGGAACTTTTAAATATCTTGATATATCTCGAGAACTACGCATCTGATCAAAAAATATCGTAGAACATAAATTGTAGGAAACATAATTCTCTACAAAAAAGGTCTCTTAACATTTTGCCATAGCTCGCTTCGTTTCCGAGATATTTGCAGATTTATCTCAAGGGAAGGGGCCTGACGGACATATTTCGAGATATTTCTTCTTCTTGTTGTTCTTCTTCTGCACAGCTAAGCTGGAAGTGGCATTTGCGGCTCGCACTAGTGCAGAGTTATCTCAAAGAAAGGGGCCACGGTGTTTCTGTATCCCTATTATGTTGGTGCGTCTTCGGAACTTTTAAATATCTCGATATATCTCGAAAACTACGCTTCTGATCAAAAAATATCATAGAACATGAATTGTAGGAAACATAATTCTCTACAAAAAACGTCTCTTAACATTTTGCCATGGATCGCTTCGTTTCCGAGATATTTGCAGATTCAGCTCAAAGGAATTGGCCTGACGGACATATTTCGAGATATTTCTTCTTCTTGTTGTTCTTCCTCTGCACAGCTAAGCTGGAAGTGGCATTTGCAGCTCGCAATAGTGCAGAGTTATCTCAAAGAAAGGGGCCACGGTGTTTCTGTATCTCTATTATGTTGGTGCGGCTTCGGAACTTTTAAATATCTTGATATATCTCGAGAACTACGCATCTGATCAAAAAATATCATAGAACATAAAAAGTAGGAAATTTAATTCTCTACAAAAAAGGTCGCTTAACATTTTGCCATAGCTCGCTTCGTTTCCGAGACATTTGCAGATTTATCTCAAGGGAAGTGGCCTGACGGACATATTTCGAGATATTTCTTCTTCTTGTTGTTCTTGTTCTGCACAGCTAAGCTGGAAGTGGCATTTGCAGCTCGCAATAGTGCAGAGTTATCCCAAAGAAAGGGGCCACGGTGTTTCTGTATCTCTATTATGTTGGTGCGGCTTCGGAACTTTTAAATATCTTGATCTATCTCGAGAACTACGCATCTGATCAAAAAATATCATAGAAGATAAAAAGTAGGGAACTTAATTCTCTACAAAAAAGGTCTCTTAACATTTCGCCATAGCTCGCTTCGTTTCCGAGATATTTGCAGATTTATCTCAAGGGAAGGGGCCTGTCGGACATATTTCGAGATATTTCTTCTTCTTGCTGCTCTTCTTTTGCACAGCTAAGCTGGAAGTGGCATTTGCGGCTCGCACTAGTGCAGAGTTATCTCAAAGAAAGGGGCCACGGTGTTTCTGTATCTCTATTATGTTGGTGCGGCTTCGGAACTTTTAAATATCTCGATATATCTCGAAAACTACGCTTCTGATCAAAAAATATCATAGAACATAAATTGTAGGAAACATAATTCTCTACAAAAAACGTCTCTTAACATTTTGCCATAGCTCGCTTCGTTTCCGAGATATTTGCAGATTTATCTCAAGGGAAGTGGCCTGACGGACATATTTCGAGATATTTCTTCTTCTTGTTGTTCTTCTTCTGCACAGCTAAGCTGGAAGTGGCATTTGCGGCTCGCACTAGTGCAGAGTTATCTCAAAGAAAGGGGCCACGGTGTTTCTGTATCCCTATTATGTTGGTGCGGCTTCGGAACTTTTAAATATCTCGATATATCTCGAAAACTACGCTTCTGATCAAAAAATATCATAGAACATAAATTGTAGGAAACATAATTCTCTACAAAAAAGGTCTCTTAACATTTTGCCATAGCTCGCTTCGTTTCCGAGATATTTGCAGATATATCTCAAGGGAAGGGGCCTGACGGACATATTTCGAGATATTTCTTCTTCTTGTTGTTCTTCTTCTGCACAGCTAAGCTGGAAGTGGCATTTACAGCTCGCAATAGTGCAGAGTTATCTCAAAGAAAGGGGCCACGGTGTTTCTGTATCTCTATTATGTTGGTGCGGCTTCGGAACTTTTAAATATCTTGATATATCTCGAGAACTACGCATCTGATCAAAAAATATCATAGAACATAAAAAGTAGGAAACTTAATTCTCTACAAAAAAGGTCGCTTAACATTTTGCCATAGCTCGCTTCGTTTCCGAGATATTTGCATATTTATCTCAAGGGAAGGGGTCTGACGGACATATTTCGAGATATTTCTTCTTCTTGTTGTTCTTCTTCTGCACAGCTAAGCTCGAAGTGGCATTTGCAGCTCGCAATAGTGCAGAGTTATCTCAAAGAAAGAGGCCACGGTGTTTCTGTACCTCTATTATGTTGGTGCAGCTTCGGAACTTTTAAATATCTTGATATATCTCGAGAACTACGCATCTGGTCAAAAAATATCATCGAACATAAAAAGTAGGAAACTTAATTCTCTACAAAAAAGGTCTCTTAACATTTTGCCATAGCTCGCTTCGTTTCCGAGATATTTGCAGATTTATCTCAAGGGAAGTGGCCTGACGGACATATTTCGAGATATTTCTTCTTCTTGTTGTTCTTCTTCTGCACAGCTAAGCTGGAAGTGGCATTTGCAGCTCGCAATAGTGCAGAGTTATCCCAAAGAAAGGGGCCACGGTGTTTCTGTATCTCTATTATGTTGGTGCGGCTTCGGAACTTTTAAATATCTCGATATATCTCGAAAACTACGCTTCTGATCAAAAAATATCATAGAACATAAATTGTAGGAAACTTAATTATCTACAAAAAAGGTCTCTTAACATTTTGCCATAGCTCGCTTCGTTTCCGAGATATTTGCAGATTTATCTCAAGGGAAGGGGCCTGACGGACATATTTCGAGATATTTCTTCTTCTTGTTGTTCTTCTTCTGCACAGCTAAGCTGGAAGTGGCATTTGCAGCTCG
The DNA here is from genome assembly GCF_051020975.1 of Osmia lignaria lignaria. NCBI lineage: Eukaryota > Metazoa > Arthropoda > Insecta > Hymenoptera > Megachilidae > Osmia > Osmia lignaria. The sequence goes on along the minus strand of NW_027478160.1, from coordinate 23,644,215 downwards.
CAATAGTGCAGAGTTATCTCAAAGAGAGGGGCCACGGTGTTTCTGTATCTCTATTATGTTTGGTGCGGCTTCGGAACTTTTAAGTATCTTGATCTATCTCGAGAACTACGCTTCTGATCAAAAAATATCATAGAACATAAATTGTAGGAAATATAATTCTCTACAAAAAACGTCTCTTAACATTTTGCCATAGCTCGCTTCGTTTCCGAGATATTTGCAGATTTATCTCAAGGGAAGTGGCGTGACGGACATATTTCGAGATATTTCTTCTTCTTGTTGTTCTTCTCCTGCACAGCTAAGCTGGAAGTGGCATTTGCGGCTCGCACTAGTGCAGAGTTATCTCAAAGAAAGGGGCCACGGTGTTTCTGTATCCCTATTATGTTGGTGCGGCTTCGGAACTTTTAAATATCTTGATATATCTCGAGAACTACGCATCTGATCAAAAAATATCATGGAACATAAAAAGTAGGAAACTTAATTCTCTACAAAAAAGGTCTCTTAACATTTTGCCATAGCTCGCTTCGTTTCCGAGATATTTGCAGATTTATCTCAAGGGAAGGGGCCTAACGGACATATTTCGAGATATTTCTTCTTCTTGTTGTTCTTCTTCTGCACAGCTAAACTGGAAGTGGCATTTCCAGCTCGCAATAGTGCAGAGTTATCTCAAAGAAAGGGGCCACGGTGTTTCTGTATCTCTATTATGTTGGTGCGGCTTCGGAACTTTTAAATATCTTGATATATCTCGAGAACTACGCATCTGATCAAAAAATATCATAGAACATAAAAAGTAGGAAACTTAATTCTCTATAAAAAAGGTCGCTTAACATTTTGCCATAGCTCGCTTCGTTTCCGAGATATTTGCAGATATATCTCAAGGGAAGGGGCCTGACGGACATATTTCGAGATATTTCTTCTTCTTGTTGTTCTTCTTCTGCACAGCTGAGCTGGAAGTGGCATTTGCAGGTCGCAATAGTGCAGAGTTATCTCAAAGAAAGGGGCCACGGTGTTTCTGTATCTCTATTATGTTGGTGCGGCTTCGGAACTTTTAAATATCTCGATATATCTCGAAAACTACGCTTCTGATCAAAAAATATCATAGAACGTAAATTGTAGGAAATATTATTCTCTACAAAAAAGGTCTCTCAACATTTTGCCATAGCTCGCTTCGTTTCCGAGATATTTGCAGATTCATCTCAAGGGAAGGGGTCTGACGGACATATTTCGAGATATTTCTTCTTCTTGTTGTTCTTCTTCTGCACAGCTAAGCTGGAAGTGGCATTTGCGGCTCGCACTAGTGCAGAGTTATCTCAAAGAAAGGGGCCACGGTGTTTCTGTATCTTTATTATGTTGGTGCGGCTTCGGAACTTTTAAATATCTCGATATATCTCGAAAACTACGCTTCTGATCAGAAAATATCATAGAACATAAAAAGTAGGAAACTTAATTCTCTACAAAAAAGGTCTGTTAACATTTTGCCATAGCTCGCTTCGTTTATGAGATATTTGCAGATTTATCTCAAGGGAAGGGGTCTGACGGACATATTTCGAGATATTTCTTCTTCTTGTTGTTCTTCTTCTGCACAGCTAAGCTCGAAGTGGCATTTGCAGCTCGCAATAGTGCAGAGTTATCTCAAAGAAAGAGGCCACGGTGTTTCTGTACCTCTATTATGTTGGTGCAGCTTCGGAACTTTTAAATATCTTGATATATCTCGAGAACTACGCCTCTGATCAAAAAATATCATCAAACATAAAAAGTAGGAAACTTAATTATCTACAAAAAAGGTCTCTTAACATTTTGCCATAGCTCGCTTCGTTTCCGAGATATTTGCAGATTTATCTCAAGGGAAGGGGCCTGACGGACATATTTCGAGATATTTCTTCTTCTTGTTGTTCTTCTTCTGCACAGCTAAGCTGGAAGTGGCATTTGCAGCTCGCAATAGTGCAGAGTTATCTCAAAGAGAGGGGCCACGGTGTTTCTGTATCCCTATTATGTTGGTGCGGCTTCGGAACTTTTAAATATCTTGATATATCTCGAGAACTACGCATCTGATCAAAAAATATCATAGAACATAAAAAGTAGGAAACTTAATTCTCTACAAAAAAGGTCTCTTAACATTTTGCCATAGCTCGCTTCGTTTCCGAGATATTTGCATATTTATCTCAAGGGAAGGGGCCTGATGGACATATTTCGAGATATTTCTTCTTCTTGTTGTTCTTCTTCTGCACAGCTAAGCTGGAAGTGGCATTTGCGGCTCGCACTAGTGCAGAGTTATCTCAAAGAAAGGGGCCACGGTGTTTCTGTATCTTTATTATGTTGGTGCGGCTTCGGAACTTTTAAATATCTCGATATATCTCGAAAACTACGCTTCTGATCAGAAAATATCATAGAACATAAAAAGTAGGAAACTTAATTCTCTACAAAAAAGGTCTCTTAACATTTTGCCATAGCTCGCTTCGTTTCCGAGATATTTGCAGATTTATCTCAAGGGAAGGGGCCTAACGGACATATTTCGAGAAATTTCTTCTTCTTGTTGTTCTTCTTCTGCACAGCTAAACTGGAAGTGGCATTTCCAGCTCGCAATAGTGCAGAGTTATCTCAAAGAAAGGGGCCACGGTGTTTCTGTATCTCTATTATGTTGGTGCGGCTTCGGAACTTTTAAATATCTTGATATATCTCGAGAACTACGCGTCTGATCAAAAAATATCATAGAACATAAAAAGTAGGAAACTTAATTCTCTACAAAAACGGTCTCTTAACATTTTGCCATAGCTCGCTTCGTTTCCGAGATATTTGCAGATATATCTCAAGGGAAGGGGCCTGACGGACATATTTCGAGATATTTCTTCTTCTTGTTGTTCTTCTTCTGCACAGCTAAGCTGGAAGTGGCATTTGCGGCTCGCACTAGTGCACAGTTATCTCAAAGAAAGGGGCCACGGTGTTTCTGTATCTCTATTATGTTGGTGCGTCTTCGGAACTTTTAAATATCTCGCTATATCTCGAAAACTACGCTTCTGATCAAAAAATATCATAGACCATAAATTGTAGGAAACATAATTCTCTACAAAAAACGTCTCTTAACATTTTGCCATAGCTCGCTTCGTTTCCGACATATTTGCAGATACAGCTCAAAGGAACTGGCCTGACGGACATATTTCGAGATATTTCTTCTTCTTGTTGTTCTTCCTATGCGCAGCTAAGCTGGAAGTGGCATTTGCAGCTCGCAATAGTGCAGAGTTATCTCAAAGAAAGGGGCCACGGTGTTTCTGTATCTCTATTATGTTGGTGCGGCTTCGGAACTTTTAAATATCTTGATATATCTCGAGAACTACGCATCTGATCAAAAAATATCATAGAACATAAAAAGTAGGAAACTTAATTCTATACAAAAAAGGTCTCTTAACATTTTGCCATAGCTCGCTTCGTTTCCGAGATATTTGCATATTTATCTCAAGGGAAGGGGCCTAACGGACATATTTCGAGATATTTCTTCTTCTTGTTGTTCTTCTTCTGCACAGCTAAACTGGAAGTGGCATTTCCAGCTCGCAATAGTGCAGAGTTATCTCAAAGAAAGGGGCCACGGTGTTTCTGTATCTCTATTATGTTGGTGCGGCTTCGGAACTTTTAAATATCTTGATATATCTCGAGAACTACGCATCTGATCAAAAAATATCATAGAACATCAAAAGTAGGAAACTTGATTCTCTACAAAAAAGGTCTCTTAACATTTTGCCATAGCTCGCTTCGTTTCCGAGATATTTGCAGATTTATCTCAAGGGAAGGGGCCTGACGGACATATTTCGAGATATTTCTTCTTCTTGTTGTTCTTCTTCTGCACAGCTGAGCTGGAAGTGGCATTTACAGCTCGCAATAGTGCAGAGTTATCTCAAAGAAAGGGGCCACGGTGTTTCTGTATCTCTATTATGTTGGTGCGGCTTCGGAACTTTTAAATATCTTGATATATCTCGAGAACTACGCATCTGATCAAAAAATATCATAGAACATAAAAAGTAGGAAACTTAATTCTCTACAAAAAAGGTCTCTTAACATTTTGCCATAGCTCGCTTTGTTTCCGAGATATTTGCAGATTTATCGCAAGGGAAGGGGCCTAACGGACATATTTCGAGATATTTCTTCTTCTTGTTGTTCTTCTTCTGCACAGCTAAACTGGAAGTGGCATTTCCAGCTCGCAATAGTGCAGAGTTATCTCAAAGAAAGGGGCCACGGTGTTTCTGTATCTCTATTATGTTGGTGCGGCTTCGGAACTTTTAAATATCTTGATATATCTCGAGAACTACGCATCTGATCAAAAAATATCATAGAACATAAAAAGTAGGAAACTTAATTCTCTACAAAAAAGGTCTCTTAACATTTTGCCATAGCTCGCTTCGTTTCCGAGATATTTGCAGATTTATCTCAAGGGAAGGGGCCTGACGGACATATTTCGAGATATTTCTTCTTCTTGTTGTTCTTCTTCTGCACAGCTGAGCTGGAAGTGGCATTTACAGCTCGCAATAGTGCAGAGTTATCTCAAAGAAAGGGGCCACGGTGTTTCTGTATCTCTATTATGTTGGTGCGGCTTCGGAACTTTTAAATATCTTGATATATCTCGAGAACTACGCATCTGATCAAAAAATATCATAGAACATAAAAAGTAGGAAACTTAATTCTCTACAAAAAAGGTCTCTTAACATTTTGCCATAGCTCGCTTTGTTTCCGAGATATTTGCAGATTTATCGCAAGGGAAGGGGCCTAACGGACATATTTCGAGATATTTCTTCTTCTTGTTGTTCTTCTTCTGCACAGCTAAACTGGAAGTGGCATTTCCAGCTCGCAATAGTGCAGAGTTATCTCAAAGAAAGGGGCCACGGTGTTTCTGTATCTCTATTATGTTGGTGCGGTTTCGGAACTTTTAAATATCTTGATATATCTCGAGAACTACGCATCTGATCAAAAAATATCATAGAACATAAAAAGTAGGAAACTTAATTCTCTACAAAAAAGGTCTCTTAACATTTTGCCATAGCTCGCTTCGTTTCCAAGATATTTGCAGATTTATCTCAAGGGAAGGGGCCTGACGGCCATATTTCGAGATATTTCTTCTTCTTGTTGTTCTTCTTCTGCACAGCTGAGCTAGAAGTGGCATTTGCAGGTCGCAATAGTGCAGAGTTATCTCAAAGAAAGGGGCCACGGTGTTTCTGTATCTCTATTATGTTGGTGCGGCTTCGGAACTTTTAAATATCTCGATATATCTCGAAAACTACGCTTCTGATCAAAAAATATCATAGAACGTAAATTGTAGGAAACATTATTCTCTACAAAAAAGGTCTCTTAACATCTTGCCATAGCTCGCTTCGTTTCCGAGATATTTGCAGATTCATCTCAAGGGAAGGGGACTGACGGACATATTTAGAGATATTTCTTCTTCTTGTTGTTCTTCTTCTGCACAGCTAAGCTCGAAGCGGCATTTGCAGCTCGCAATAGTGCAGAGTTATCTCAAAGAAAGAGGCCACGGTGTTTCTGTACCTCTATTATGTTGGTGCAGCTTCGGAACTTTTAAATATCTTGATATATCTCGAGAACTACGCATCTGATCAAAAAATATCATCGAACATAAAAAGTAGGAAACTTAATTCTCTACAAAAAAGGTCTCTCAACATTTTGCCATAGCTCGCTTCGTTTCCGAGATATTTGCAGATATATCTCAAGGGAAGGGGCCTGACGGACATATTTCGAGATATTTCTTCTTCTTGTTGTTCTTCTTCTGCACAGCTAAGCTGGAAGTGGCATTTACAGCTCGCAATAGTGCAGAGTTATCTCAAAGAAAGGGGCCACGGTGTTTCTGTATCTCTATTATGTTGGTGCGGCTTCGGAACTTTTAAATATCTCGATATATCTCGAAAACTACGCTTCTGATCAAAAAATATCATAGAACGTAAATTGTAGGAAACATTATTCTCTACAAAAAAGGTCCCTTAACATCTTGCCATAGCTCGCTTCGTTTCCGAGATATTTGCAGATTCATCTCAAGGGAAGGGATCTGACGGACATATTTAGAGATATTTCTTCTTCTTGTTGTTCTTCTTCTGCACAGCTAAGCTCGAAGCGGCATTTGCAGCTCGCAATAGTGCAGAGTTATCTCAAAGAAAGAGGCCACGGTGTTTCTGTACCTCTATTATGTTGGTGCAGCTTCGGAACTTTTAAATATCTTGATATATCTCGAGAACTACGCATCTGATCAAAAAATATCATCGAACATAAAAAGTAGGAAACTTAATTCTCTACAAAAAAGGTCTCTCAACATTTTGCCATAGCTCGCTTCGTTTCCGAGATATTTGCAGATTTATCTCAAGGGAAGTGGCCTGACGGACATATTTCGAGATATTTCTTCTTCTTGTTGTTCTTGTTCTGCACAGCTAAGCTGGAAGTGGCATTTGCGGCTCGCACTAGTGCAGAGTTATCTCAAAGAAAGGGGCCACGGTGTTTCTGTATCTCTATTATGTTGGTGCGGCTTCGGAACTTTTAAATATCTCGATATATCTCGAAAACTACGCTTCTGATCAAAAAATATCATAGAACATAAAAAGTAGGAAACTTAATTCTCTACAAAAAAGGTCTGTTAACATTTTGCCATAGCTCGCTTTGTTTCCGAGATATTTGCAGATTTATCTCAAGGGAAGGGGCCTAACGGACATATTTCGAGATATTTCTTCTTCTTGTTGTTCTTCTTCTGCACAGCTAAACTGGAAGTGGCATTTCCAGCTCGCAATAGTGCAGATTTATCTCAAAGAAAGGGGCCACGGTGTTTCTGTATCTCTATTATGTTGGTGCGGCTTCGGAACTTTTAAATATCTTGATATATCTCGAGAACTACGCATCTGATCAAAAAATATCATAGAACATAAAAAGTAGGAAACTTAATTCTCTACAAAAAAGGTCTCTTAACATTTTGCCATAGCTCGCTTCGTTTCCGAGATATTTGCAGATTTATCTCAAGGGAAGTGGCCTGACGGACATATTTCGAGATATTTCTTCTTCTTGTTGTTCTTCTTCTGCACAGCTAAGCTGGAAGTGGCATTTCCAGCTCGCAATAGTGCAGAGTTATCTCAATGAAAGGGGCCACGGTGTTTCTGTATCTCTATTATGTTGGTGCGGCTTCGGAACTTTTAAATATCTTGATATATCTCGAGAACTACGCATCTGATCAAAAAATATCATAGAACATAATAAGTAGGAAACTTAATTCTCTACAAAAAAGGTCTCTCAACATTTTGCCATAGCTCGCTTCGTTTCCGAGATATTTGCATATTTATCTCAAGGGAAGGGGCCTGACGGACATATTTCGAGATATTTCTTCTTCTTGTTGTTCTTCTTCTGCACAGCTAAGCTGGAAGTGGCATTTGCAGGTCGCAATAGTGCAGAGTTATCTCAAAGAAAGGGGCCACGGGGTTTCTGTATCTCTATTATGTTGGTGCGTCTTCGGAACTTTTAAATATCTCGATATATCTCGAAAACTACGCTTCTGATCAAAAAATATCATAGAACATAAATTGTAGGAAACATAATTCTCTACAAAAAAGGTCTCTTAACATTTTGCCATAGCTCGCTTCGTTTCCGAGATATTTGCAGATTCAGCTCAAAGGAACTGGCCTGACGGACATATTTCGAGATATTTCTTCTTCTTGTTGTTCTTCCTCTGCACAGCTGTTACGTGGCCGACGGCTTGGCAGCGCGCGTGGCTATCAGAGGCTTTCTGATTGGCGGCCGCGTAACTTATTTTATTATCAATACAACCCGAGCGGTAAGATTGTATTGTGGTAGGAACTGTCACAAGGTTTCACTGGGTTTAAAGGAGAATGCTAATGTGGGTTTGACACAGCAATGTATATATTCTACAATCTTGGTCTATTACAGATGTTGTTGTCGCGAATATAGGTGTATAATGTGATATATTACCTATTTCCACTATGCTCGGTGTTCACGCACTGGCAATGCGGGGGTGTTGTGTGTGGTTGATTGTAATGCCAAATAGAAACACGACTCGCGGATTCTATAAGGTGAATGTTGCTCGAAGGGGACTTCAACCCGATCTCACTAATAGTAACCAACTCACTACCGTACACGACGTGCTCGACACGAGATGAACTCTGGTACTGCCCCCGATCGTTGGTACGAACGGGTTTATATACTAATTAAGAAGGGTGGTCTGGTTACTATTCGAGTGATCAGGCTGGGTCCACCTGCCTCTGCGACAGTTTAGAGTGGTTGCATCTGCTATTTGATTACGGCGGACCCATTGCTTTCCCAAGTGTTTGGTTCTGCTATCGGTGGGCCTTCTGTTTATTACGAGAGTAAATGGTCGGTTTGCCCGAGAGTTTTCCTTTCCAGATGTTTAAGCTTATTTGAAAGGAGACACGTTTGATAAAAACGGTCTGTCTACGTGACACCTCCCCCCTTAGATGAAACATCGCGGTAATCGTGATGCTTTCAATTGGAAAGGAAAACACTCACTAGAATGTGTTGAAGTTTTGGTGTTGTAATGCAATATGTCGGGTGTTATGTGTGATGTGTGTGTACTTATCGCTACGTGTGATGGTTGGTGATGCTGCTAACTGCGGTATGAAGTCGAAGCGTACGTCTGGGTCCAGGCTGCCTCGATCGGATTTGTCTCTCGGTGTACCAGGTTGGTACTATTGCAGGCGGTGGTATGGGTTGGTTTGCTCTTTGGTATTCCATTTCCATGATGATGGCGGCAATACACTCCTCGCAGTGGTAGGCGGCCTGCGACTCCATCAGGGGCGCGCTGCAAATATCGCAGGCCCCAGGCGGATATGCCGTTGGTAGTGGATAGTGTACCTCCACCATGTCATAGATCCTTGCTGCTCCAAGGGCTGCTTCGAGAGCACACTGCATACAGACAATGCCAACGTCTAATCTGTAGCAAGTGCTGCGCATGCACAGGCGGGCCGTCAAGTTCATCAGCAGCTCGATGCGACTGGTGTCCCTCTCAGTTGGTTGTTCCCTGATGTAGCACATTTCGGTCCGCTCAGATAAGTGTTTTGGAAGAATGGTGTTGTGGTCTGCTTTTATACCCGGCCTGGAACCGCGTATCTCATGCCCAACCACGCCTCCGCCACGTTGAATGGTGGTTGTCCTGGTAGACGATCGAGGGCTACATCTGCCACGACCTCACCCTCGCCTCTGATGTTGGTTAGCAGACCCCTCCTTCCTTCCAACACCCTCTTGGCCTGCTCTATCTTCCAGGTCCTGCATACAGGGCGGATACCCCGTACCCGTACCTTGAAGGCCTGCCACGGTAGATTTTGAAAGCGTGGCGGCAAGGTCCGAAGTTGGTCGACCGGTGCCCTTACCACCTTGCCGTGGTCACGAAGAGCCACCTCGAACTGGCCGTCCACCAGGTGTTGAACTTCTCCTCGGACCCAGGTACCTTCTTTACTTCTGTACGCCACCAGACGTCCAGTGGTCAGTCTTCCCTGGTTTGGAAAGTGGAGGTGGCCGCGGTCGCTCATGTACCGATACAGGTCCCGGTACAGTCGCCTAGCTTCTTCCCGACCGTCGTCCACCTGCGCCCAGAATTCTACCGGATCGTCCACGTGGACAATTCCGATCCGAACAGAACTGCTCAAAACTATATTTTTGATGGTGTTCATTTTCTTGAGGATGTCCACTGATGAGACTATGGTGCCGAGAACTGCTTATATAGTCTGAAAACCCTTATCTTACCCCACTCTTATTTCGACTCTTAGAGGAGGGATGTGTAGGAGTGGCTACGGCCCCTTAGAATATTGTGGCACTTGGTCTAGGTGCTGAAGATTTTTCCCTTGGTAAATTTATATTATTTGAATTTGATTCTTCTGAGTTTTTAGGTATTTCTTCCAGTTGCAATTCAATTTCGTTCGGTTTGTCCAAAGGTTTTAGTTTATTAATGATTTTGTGTATATTACTTTTTATTATTGTCCCAATTATTAATAGTAGGATCAAAGATACTACTCCAAACGAGGAAAATGTTGATATTTTTATACGATTTGTGGAAATTTCTTGAAGTTCCAATTCTTTCGCCCGATGCTCCAATTCCTCTAGGTTTGGTGCTGTCGGAAGGTTCTTCCAATTTGTGATTACTTGATCTGTATTAGTGTAATTGGTTTCTAAAACTGATAGGTGATGTTCTGTTATTTTCGGAATGATTACTGATAAATTGTATGACGCTGATGGGTAATGTATAATATTTTCCATGGTTACTATTGTGTCCATTGCTTTTAATTGCATCGCATTTACTGTGGCTCTACATCCCGGTTCGAGGTTGAAAATTCCAGTATTGTAAATGTTTGCTATAGTTGGTTTTTCCCCTTTACAATATACCTGGGCCTTTTTATGGGTTGGCATAAAGAAAAACCAGGTAGCAGGAGCGCTTAACACTTGCCAGAATGGTTGAAGCTTGGTGGTTACCCTTACATCGCAGGTTTCCCAGTTTATGGCGGATGGGTTCAAAAGCAAGGTAGATTCGCAGGTTGCATGACCTTCTACCTGATATAATGGTAATGTTGATGGTCCTATTAACTGATTATTATGAACTCGGCAAACTCCAAGATATTCCTCGGTAGGTAAAAAGTATTGCTGCTCATCTGTAGTGACTGCAATGTATGAAATTTGTGGTTGTATGTACGTAACTACTTCTTTTTCTTTAATAACCTGCTTTGATGGACAAGGATAGATTTTATACAAATTGAACACCTTTTGTTCCAAAAGCGGTATGGTGAGTTCAAATAATACTCTGCCTTTTGCAAATACTACATTTAATTTCGTTAGTTTCTCGATTTGTTCAGTTAATAATTCTTCTGGAGATAATGGAAATTCATAAGTTAAAGATTGTTTGATCTTTAATGCTGACTTCAATAATTGCTGTGGTGAAAAAACGGCAGGATGCATTATTCCTTGTTTCGCTAATAATATTGCGTCTATTAATAATAGTAAATTAGTGCTGTAGTCGTCCAATCCTCTTTCTAATTCTAAAATGGTATCCCTTATAGCTGTTTCAAAACGGAGTTGGGCAATTTCGGACCTAGTTTCTTCTAAGAATCGCGAATGTTCTGATGCAGCTTTTATCAGCTCAGATGTAACCTGTGTTAAATTTACTAATCTTTCATGTATGGCTGAAAACTCCCCTTTCACAATGTGTATTTGCTTCGAGTTGAGTTCCGTTATTTCAAGTTGATTTTTATATAACTTATTCAATTCCTGGTTGTAAAAATCTGCGTCTTCTTGAGTTAAGGTTCCAAATAATGCTTTGTTGATTGTGCCAATAAATCCAAATGGTGCATTGCGTCGTAATGGTCGTCTTTTTGGAAAGGCATCGTTTCCTATTGCTGTTTGTATTAGATTCCTATACTGCATAGTGTTTTCTTCTCTTTTAAGTAACCGTGGTCCTACTTCCATGCTGAGGCAAGTTTCTAAACCGTGTTTTTTGCAAAGTTGGTTCATGGCCAGAATTATCTGTTCTACTGGTGGTGCATGTGCAAGGTATTTATCAACATCCAATGACGTGACCAATCGCCATTGCGATTGATATGTCCGTATGTCTGACAATTTATCGTAAAACAAACCCGTTGATTGCGCCAGTGGTAACACCTTTGAACCGCCTTTAATCGCTGTCTGACTCATAACCAGAGCCAGAGGTATCAGAAGTAGTTGTGCCGGAATCATGATTTCCCGTTATTTCCGTTTTTTCCGCTGTGGATGGAAAATAAGCGTGTTTTAATTTATCTTGGTGTTTTGTTATCGTTTTGTCAGGTGTTCGCAATACAATGTTGTTCATATCTGTTACATTAATGATCTCATATGGCCCTACATAATGTGGATCAAATTTACTAATTCGTGGTTCTAGCAATACATAAGCATAATCGCCTACATTGAATTCTACCGGTCGGGAATGTTTATCATAGTACTTCTTCGAACGGTGCTTGGAGGCAATCAAATTATCGGCTGCTATGTTGCGGATTTTTATAGTATGAGTTATTAATTCTGTTAAATAGTCGCCATATGATTTTAACCTTTCGCCAGTTGGAAACGAACTTGGTTCACGGGCTGGTTTTCCAAATATTAATTCATATGGAGAGAAATTTGTTGCTTCATGTACGGAAGTATTATAAGAAAACATGGCAAATGGTATTAATAGGTCCCAATCTTCATAATTATTCATGTAATGTTTAAGATATTCTGTTAGTACTATATGACTTCGTTCTAGTGATCCATTAGTTTGTGGTCTGTATCCAGAAGTTGTGATTTGTTTGATTTTGAATATTTCTGAAAGATTTTTCATTAAGCTTCCGATAAAACTAGTTCCCTTGTCTGTTAATATTGCTCGTGGTGTTCCATATATGGCAATAAAATGTCTCGCGAAAGCGTCTGCTATTGTGGCTGCTCTAATGTTTGGTATTGCTACTGCTATACAATATTTCGTTAAACAATCTTGCATTGTGAGAATGTATTTATTTCCGCTAGGCGTTAAAGGTAAAGGTCCTACGGTGTCTAAAGCAACTTTATCAAATGGTTCTATCGGGGTATCGGTAATTAACATTGGTTGATGAGTTTTTGCTCTAACTAATTTCTCTTCTTGACAGCTTGGACATTTCCTAATATAATTTCGTATTTCGTTGTGCATTTCTGGCCATTGATATTTCGCTCTGATGCGTTTATATGTTTTTGTGACTCCTTTATGTCCTCCTATCAAACTGTCGTGAGCTTCGCGAATTATTTGTAATCGATCTTCTTCTGATGGTGTAATCGTTGAACAATTGCATATGATGATTTTCTGTGTTGTACCGTTGAAAACGTCCTTTATTAATTTAGTTAATTCATTGGTTGGTAATTTATGAAAATCTCCGACTGCTGATATTCTAAATGATTTAATTGGATTTTGATCTAAATGCTGTTTCAGTGTTTGTAGTCCGTTTAGTATATCTTCACTTTTAATGGTGTCGTAAAAATTATCTGATATTATTATACTGTAAACTTTGTATGAGCCATTTGCTGATTCTATTACGTCTCCTTTCTGCGGTTTCTTTGACATGAGCTGTTGTAAATCTATTGCTTCTGTGTCCAGTAACAGTTTTCCAATGGGGGTTACCAATTTACAGTCCGCAGGTATGAAATGTGCGTAATGACCTTCCTCGGTGGTCAGGGTGTTTGGAGAGATAATAACCTCAAGTGTCTGTGAAGGTTGCACTTTTCTTCGCAGGTCATCTCCCTCCGTGGAAAGAGTGTCTGTGTCAAGAAGTGTGAACGGATAAGGGTCAACGGTACGGTCAAAGTTTTCCTGTGGTTGCTGGATTGCCGTTCCTATTGTTTCGTTAACAGGTTGTGGTTGTAAAATTCCCTCATTTGTTACAAGTGATAATGGTGTATGGTTAAGTAAATCCTGTTGCGGGTTTGCGATTATCGTGTTTTCCGTAATGGTATTTTCTGATGGTTCTTCGAATGAAATCAAGTTTACGTCTTCTTCTGTCGATGTGATTTTAGTAGAATTTGCTTGCGGATGAAAGTTTATTGTTTCCATGTGTTCATCTGGCATGCTTATCTCGTGCGATAAGTTAGGTAAGACTCTCGGTCTATCTGCTATTGGAGAATGTTGAACCTTCCCACGGGCTGGTTCTTCATCAGAGCTAGTGTTTTCCTCTTGATATTTCGGTCTCCTTTCCCTGTCCCTTTGTAGTTGCCGCACACGAAATCCTATGGAATCCGTGTCGATTTCTGGTTTCTGTCCTATGTGCTTGTAATCGGGGTCTTGAGGATCTCGGGGTATAAGTGGTAAGCAAGATGGTACTGGGTTACGTGATAATGCGTCTGCGTTCTTGTTCGTCTTTCCTGCTTTATGGATAACCTGATATTCGTACTCTAAGAGTCTGAGTCTCCACTTCATAAGTCGTGATGTCGGATCCTTGACAGAGTGTAACCAGACTAACGGTCGGTGATCTGTGACGAGTGTGAATTTTGTTCCATAAAGATACGGTCTGAAATATTGTACTGCGTAAACCATTGCAAGACATTCCTTTTCTGTAGCAGAATAATTCCTTTCGGCTTTATTTAAGGTACGAGATGCGTAGGCAATTGGTAGATCGTTTCCTATTTCTCCTTGACTAAGTACAGCTCCAATTGCGTAATCTGATGCGTCAGTGGTAACAATGAACGGTCGATTAAAATCCGGATATTGTAAAATTGGTTGTGTACAGAGTTCGTCGCGTAAATTTTCAAAACTTTTTTGCTGGTCTTCGGTCCACTTAAAACGAATTCCTTTACCTAATAACTGAACTAATGGTTTTGATTTAATAGAATAATCTTTTATGAAACGGCGATAATATCCTGTCAGTCCCAAGAACTGCTGGACATTTTTCTGTGTTTTAGGAATGGGAAATTCTTTTACAGCTTGTAATTTACGAGGATCTGGCTTAACACCATTTTCTGTTAAAATGTGTCCTAAATAAGTAACCTCCTTACGTAAGAATTCGCATTTATCAATCTGCAGTGTAAGTCCAAATTCTCTGAGCCGATTGAGTAATTTTTTTACTTTTATTTCATGTTCTCGTAGTGATGAAGAGAAAACAACCATATCGTCTATGAATACATGAGCGTTCTCTAGACCAGATATAACTTGATTCATTAAGCGTTGAAATGTCGGTGGTGCATTTTTTAAACCAAATGGCATGCGTACAAATTCAAAATGCCCATCCGGTGTTGTGAATGCTGTTTTCGGACAATCCTTAGGATCCATTTGAACTTGATGAAATCCATTTGCTATATCAAAAATTGTGAAATATTTTGCTCCTCCCAATTTATCTAGAATTTCGGTGATATTCGGCAAAGGAAATTTATCACTCAAAGTCTTTTCGTTTAAGGCTCGGAAATCGATTACCATACGCCAACGCTTATTGCCCTTAGCGTCTGGTTTCTTTGGTACAATCCATAACGGAGAATTATATGGTGAACTAGATGGCTGTATGACTCCTTGTAATAACAGAGCCTTTACTTGACGTTGTATTTCGTCTTGGTGTACTGGTGGATATCGGTATTGTCTTGTATTAATCGGTACGTCATCTGTTGTATGAATTGAATGGTAAAAATTCGGTACTTCTCCTAGTTTGTCTCCAGGCAAGTAAAATCTGTCTGAAAATTCGTCGACGATGTTGAATACATGTTTACGTTCTTCTGCATTGAGATGATCGGTTCTTAAAAGATTTCTAATTCGTGTTGCTCTATTTTCTGGTGTGTTTTCGGTCATATATGAAGAAATTGGGTCGTCGTCCGACGAGTCGTAAATATCGTAAGGATGAATGTATTGAGGTTCAATTTCGATGTCTACATCGTCTTCTCCGGTATTCGTTGCTAACGCGTAACAAATGCCGTCACGATTATATACTGCTGCTTCGCCAATGTATATATTTTCTGATGTTTCGAGTCGCGGTAAGTATCCCTCTTTAATATTTGGATTAGCTATGTGAATTGCAATTTGTTTTGTTGTTCGAGCTTCGATACGGTGTTTAGTCGATTTCGGATTTTTCTGCTGAGCTAAATCTCGGTAATTTGAAAAACGAAGTGGTCGAATAGGTTTATCTTTCAATACTAGTGTTCCATGATAATATGAAATTTCTGCTTCTTCTTGTAATAAAAATGGGCTGCCTATAATTCCATCGGCTTCTATTGCAAGGTTCTCTACTACGTAAAATAATGCAGGCTTACCGTGAATGTGAAGAATTGTGGTACCTATGCTATAAATAGGTGATTTTGTAAGTCCTGTGATTTCAATAACTTCTTTAGTGATACGTTTGGCTTGATCTCCGAGAACATCGCGCACTATTAAGTTAACTGCCGCGCCACCGTCAATTAAAAATTCAGCTGTTTCTAATTCTAATTCCGGAACTTTGATTTTTATTCTTGGTGCTGGGGTTTCCTTGATGAGGATTCTCCCGTGAATCTGACTATCTTTTGGCGAGGTCTTTGCAGATCGCTCACCGCCTCGCCTTTCCGTTGAGCGTTTTCTGAGTTTAAAGACTTGTTTGATTCGACTGAAGAATTTCGAGAGTATGATCGCTGTCTGAAATTTTGCGAATTCCTCCTACAACGTTTTTCATCGTGTCCTTGGGTATCACATCGCCAACAATATAGCTGCGAAGTATCATCCTTTTCACTGCGTTTTAAAACTGTAAACCGTTTTTCATCTTGATCTGTGCGTGGTGAATTTGAACGATAAGAAGGTGAATTCGATTGATTCCTGGATCGCACAGTCCATGCTGATGTACGTGGTCGTCCTTCTCTCTCGTCTTCAGAGTTAGATGGTCTCCTCTGTCGATCTCTATATCGATCGTGTCGTGTTGGAGATTGAGGGTATGAAATTTCATTTCGACGTTCGTTGCTGTGGTGATCCCTGTTGTTCCAGCCTCCTGGTGATGTGTTTCGTGCCAAATCACGACGACTTCTTAATTTCCTGTCTACCTCTAGCACAGCGTCAAAAGCTTCCTCTAAGTTTTTAATGTCTCTATTTTGTGCTGATACCTTAAAAGAGATGCGGTCTGGTAATCCATCTAGGAAATTTTCTAAAATATCCATTTCCATTTGTTTAATATTTTCCTCTGAATGTCTAGGATATTTCTCTTTAATCGCCCCTCTTGTACAATAAACAAGATGGCTTGTTCTATCGATGTAGTTTCTCAAACTTTCGTATTCCCTAATTTGAAGCCTGGCAATTTCTGTTTGAAATTGCGATAAGCTCTTTCCTGGTCCAAATCTTCTCTTCAAATGCTTGATCAACGCGGATACCGAAGTGAATTGATGTTCTAAAGTACTTCTTCGCGCCGGACCGGTGAGTTTAGTTAAAATAATTGTAAGGTATTCCCTTTCTGTTCCCTCAGGAATCAAGGTCAATCCATCTTCTACCAGTTGTGCAAAACGTGATAAAGGTGGATTCTCACCATCAAATGTTGGTATTGTTAACGCAACATTTTGTATGCAGGATCTTTGTGTCAAAAGTGTCATAGAATTTGCGATCGAAACTGTTAAGTTCATAAGATCGGCTGAAGAAATATTGGCTTGTTCATTCGCCATGTTGAATGAATTTGTTGGTTAAAGAATGTAACTAGGAAAACTAGTATATACCTCTTGTTACCCGATTGACTAGGAAAACTAGTATACAATCGTTGTTCAACAAAGTAATAGCCGTGTGTCAAATTCCACGAAAGTAATTATGCCAGTGAAAATGATCTATGTGACTGTATCCCACCGCTGTCACCAGTTCTGTTACGTGGCCGACGGCTTGGCAGCGCGCGTGGCTATCAGAGGCTTTCTGATTGGCGGCCGCGTAACTTATTTTATTATCAATACAACCCGAGCGGTAAGATTGTATTGTGGTAGGAACTGTCACAAGGTTTCACTGGGTTTAAAGGAGAATGCTAATGTGGGTTTGACACAGCAATGTATATATTCTACAATCTTGGTCTATTACAGATGTTGTTGTCGCGAATATAGGTGTATAATGTGATATATTACCTATTTCCACTATGCT
This sequence comes from Osmia lignaria lignaria, assembly GCF_051020975.1. Taxonomy (NCBI): domain Eukaryota; kingdom Metazoa; phylum Arthropoda; class Insecta; order Hymenoptera; family Megachilidae; genus Osmia; species Osmia lignaria. The sequence goes on along the minus strand of NW_027478160.1, from coordinate 23,626,649 downwards.
CGGTGTTCACGCACTGGCAATGCGGGGGTGTTGTGTGTGGTTGATTGTAATGCCAAATAGAAACACGACTCGCGGATTCTATAAGGTGAATGTTGCTCGAAGGGGACTTCAACCCGATCTCACTAATAGTAACCAACTCACTACCGTACACGACGTGCTCGACACGAGATGAACTCTGGTACTGCCCCCGATCGTTGGTACGAACGGGTTTATATACTAATTAAGAAGGGTGGTCTGGTTACTATTCGAGTGATCAGGCTGGGTCCACCTGCCTCTGCGACAGTTTAGAGTGGTTGCATCTGCTATTTGATTACGGCGGACCCATTGCTTTCCCAAGTGTTTGGTTCTGCTATCGGTGGGCCTTCTGTTTATTACGAGAGTAAATGGTCGGTTTGCCCGAGAGTTTTCCTTTCCAGATGTTTAAGCTTATTTGAAAGGAGACACGTTTGATAAAAACGGTCTGTCTACGTGACACAGCTAAGCTGGAAGTGGCATTTGCAGCTCGCAATAGTGCAGAGTTATCCCAAAGAAAGGGGCCACGGTGTTTCTGTATCTCTATTATGTTGGTGCGGCTTCGGAACTTTTAAATATCTTGATATATCTCGAGAACTACGCATCTGATCAAAAAATATCATAGAAGATAAAAAGTAGGAAACTTAATTCTCTACAAAAAAGGTCTCTTAACATTTCGCCATAGCTCGCTTCATTTCCGAGATATTTGCAGATATATCTCAAGGGAAGGGGCCTGACGGACATATTTCGAGATATTTCTTCTTCTTGTTGTTCTTCCTCTGCACAGCTAAGCTGGAAGTGGCATTTGCAGCTCGCAATAGTGCAGAGTTATCTCAAAGAAAGGGGCCACGGTGTTTCTGTATCTCTATTATGTTGGTGCGGCTTCGGAACTTTTAAATATCTCGATATATCTCGAAAACTACGCTTCTGATCAAAAAATATCATCGAACATAAAAAGTAGGAAACTTAATTCTCTACAAAAAAGGTCTCTTAACATTTTGCCATAGCTCGCTTCGTTTCCGAGATATTTGCAGATTTATCTCAAGGGAAGTGGCCTGACGGACATATTTCGAGATATTTCTTCTTCTTGTTGTTCTTGTTCTGCACAGCTAAGCTGGAAGTGGCATTTGCAGCTCGCAATAGTGCAGAGTTATCCCAAAGAAAGGGGCCACGGTGTTTCTGTATCTCTATTATGTTGGTGCGGCTTCGGAACTTTTAAATATCTTGATATATCTCGAGAACTACGCATCTGATCAAAAAATATCATACTAGATAAAAAGTAGGAAACTTAATTCTCTACAAGAAAGGTCTGTAAACATTTTGCCATAGCTCGCTTCGTTTCCGAGATATTTGCAGATTTATCTCAAGGGAAGGGGCCTGACGGACATATTTCGAGATATTTCTTCTTCTTGTTGTTCTTCTTCTGCACAGCTAAGCTGGAAGTGGCATTTGCAGCTCGCAATAGTGCAGAGTTATCTCAAAGAGAGGGGCCACGGTGTTTCTGTATCTCTATTATGTTGGTGCGGCTTCGGAACTTTTAAATATCTTGATATATCTCGAGAACTACGCATCTGATCAAAAAATATCATAGAAGATAAAAAGTAGGAAACTTAATTCTCTACAAAAAAGGTCTCTTAACATTTCGCCATAGCTCGCTTCGTTTCCGAGATATTTGCAGATATATCTCAAGGGAAGGGGCCTGACGGACATATTTCGAGATATTTCTTCTTCTTCTTGTTCTTCTTCTGCACAGCTAAGCTGGAAGTGGCATTTGCGGCTCGCACTAGTGCACAGTTATCTCAAAGAAAGGGGCCACGGTGTTTCTGTATCTCTATTATATTGGTGCGTCTTCGGAACTTTTAAATATCTCGATATATCTCGAAAACTACGCTTCTGATCAAAAAATATCATAGAACATAAATTGTAGGAAACATAATTCTCTACAAAAAACGTCTCTTAACATTTTGCCATAGCTCGCTTCGTTTCCGAGATATTTGCAGATTCAGCTCAAAGGAACTGGCCTGACGGACATATTTCGAGATATTTCTTCTTCTTGTTGTTCTTCCTCTGCACAGCTAAGCTGGAAGTGGCATTTGCAGCTCGCAATAGTGCAGAGTTATCTCAAAGAAAGGGGCCACGGTGTTTCTGTATCTCTATTATATTGGTGCGGCTTCGGAACTTTTAAATATCTTGATATATCTCGAGAACTACGCATCTGATCAAAAAATACCATAGAACATGAAAAGTAGGAAACTTAATTCTCTACAAAAAAGGTCTCTTAACATTTTGCCATAGCTCTCTTCGTTTCAGAGATATTTGCAGATTTATCTCAAGGGAAGGGGCCTGACGGACATATTTCGAGATATTTCTTCTTCTTGTTGTTCTTCTTCTGCACAGCTAAGCTGGAAGTGGCATTTGCAGCTCGCACTAGTGCAGAGTTATCTCACCGAAATGGGCCACGGTGTTTCTGTATCTCTATTATGTTGGTGCGGCTTCGGAACTTTTAAATATCTCGATATATCTCGAAAACTACGCTTCTGATCAAAAAATATCATAGAACATAAATTGTAGGAAACATAATTCTCTACAAAAAAGGTCTCTTAACATTTTGCCATAGCTCTCTTCGTTTCCGAGATATTTGCAGATTTATCTCAAGGGAAGGGGCCTGACGGACATATTTCGAGATATTTCTTCTTCTTGTTGTTCTTCTTCTGCACAGCTAAGCTGGAAGTGGCATTTGCAGCTCGCACTAGTGCAGAGTTATCTCAAAGAAAGGGGCCACGGTGTTTCTGTATCTCTATTATGTTGGTGCGGCTTCGGAACTTTTAAATATCTCGGTATATCTCGAAAACTACGCTTCTGATCAAAAAATATCATAGTACATAAAAAGTAGGAAACTTAATTCTCTACAAAAAAGGTCTCTTAACATTTTGCCATAGCTCGTTTCGTTTCCGAGATATTTGCAGATTTATCTCAAGGGAAGGGGCCTGACGGACATATTTCGAGATATTTCTTCTTCTTGTTGTTCTTCTTCTGCACAGCTAAGCTGGAAGTGGCATTTGCGGCTCTCACTAGTGCAGAGTTATCTCAAAGAAAGGGGCCACGGTGTTTCTGTATCTCTATTATGTTGGTGCAGCTTCGGAACTTTTAAATATCTTGATATATCTCGAGAACTACGCATCTGATCAAAAAATATCGTCGAACATAAAAAGTAGGAAACTTAATTCTCTACAAAAAAGGTCTCTTAACATTTTGCCATAGCTCGCTTCGTTTCCGAGATATTTGCAGATTTATCTCAAGGGAAGTGGCCTGACGGACATATTTCGAGATATTTCTTCTTCTTGTTGTTCTTCTTCTGCACAGCTAAGCTGGAAGTGGCATTTGCGGCTCGCACTAGTGCAGAGTTATCTCAAAGAAAGGGGCCACGGTGTTTCTGTATCCCTATTATGTTGGTGCGGCTTCGGAACTTTTAAATATCTCGATATATCTCGAAAACTACGCTTCTGATCAAAAAATATCATAGAACATAAAAATAGGAAACTTAATTCTCTACAAAAAAGGTCGCTTAACATTTTGCCATAGCTCGCTTCGTTTCCGAGATATTTGCATATTTATCTCAAGGGAAGGGGCCTGACGGACATATTTCGAGATATTTCTTCTTCTTGTTGTTCTTCTTCTGCACAGCTAAGCTGGAAGTGGCATTTGCGGCTCGCACTAGTGCAGAGTTATCTCAAAGAACGGGGCCACGGTGTTTCTGTATCCCTATTATGTTGGTGCGGCTTCGGAACTTTTAAATATCTTGATATATCTCGAGAACTACGCTTCTGATCAAAAAATATCATAGAACATAAATTGTAGGAAACATAATTCTCTACAAAAAACGTCTCTTAACATTTTGCCATAGCTCGCTTCGTTTCCGAGATATTTGCAGATTCAGCTCAAAGGAACTGGCCTGACGGACATATTTCGAGATATTTCTTCTTCTTGTTGTTCTTCCACTGCACAGCTAAGCTGGAAGTGGCATTTTCAGCTCGCAATAGTGCAGAGTTATCTCAAAGAAAGGGGCCACGGTGTTTCTGTATCTCTATTATGTTGGTGCGGCTTCGGAACTTTTGAATATCTTGATATATCTCGAGAACTACGCATCTGATCAAAAAATATCATAGAAGATAAAAAGTAGGAAACTTAATTCTCTACAAAAAAGGTCTCTTAACATTTTGCCATAGCTCGCTTCGTTTCCGAGATATTTGCAGATTCATCTCAAGGGAAGGGGCCTGACGGACATATTTCGAGATATTTCTTCTTCTTGTTGTTCTTCTTCTGCACAGCTAAGCTGGAAGTGGCATTTGCAGCTCGCAATAGTGCAGAGTTATCTCAAAGAAAGGGGCCACGGTGTTTCTGTATCTCTATTATGTTGGTGCGGCTTCGGAACTTTTAAATATCTTGATATATCTCGAGAACTACGCGTCTGATCAAAAAATATCATAGAACATAAAAAGTAGGAAACATAATTCTCTACAAAAACGGTCTCTTAACATTTTGCCATAACTCGCTTCGTTTCCGAGATATTTGCAGATATATCTCAAGGGAAGGGGCCTGACGGACATATTTCGAGATATTTCTTCTTCTTGTTGTTCTTCTTCTGCACAGCTAAGCTGGAAGTGGCATTTACAGCTCGCAATAGTGCAGAGTTATCTCAAAGAAAGGGGCCACGGTGTTTCTGTATCTCTATTATGTTGGTGCGGCTTCGGAACTTTTAAATATCTCGATATATCTCGAAAACTACGCTTCTGATCAAAAAATATCATAGAACCTAAATTGTAGGAAATATTATTCTCTACAAAAAAGGTCTCTTAACGTTTTGCCATAGCTCGCTTCGTTTCCGAGATATTTGCAGATTCATCTCAAGGGAAGGGGTCTGACGGACATATTTCGAGATATTTCTTCTTCTTGTTGTTCTTCTTCTGCACAGCTAAGCTGGAAGTGGCATTTGCGGCTCGCACTAGTGCAGAGTTATCTCAAAGAACGGGGCCACGGTGTTTCTGTATCCCTATTATGTTGGTGCGGCTTCGGAACTTTTAAATATCTTGATATATCTCGAGAACTACGCTTCTGATCAAAAAATATCATAGAACATAAATTGTAGGAAACATAATTCTCTACAAAAAACGTCTCTTAACATTTTGCCATAGCTCGCTTCGTTTCCGAGATATTTGCAGATTCAGCTCAAAGGAACTGGCCTGACGGACATATTTCGAGATATTTCTTCTTCTTGTTGTTCTTCCACTGCACAGCTAAGCTGGAAGTGGCATTTTCAGCTCGCAATAGTGCAGAGTTATCTCAAAGAAAGGGGCCACGGTGTTTCTGTATCTCTATTATGTTGGTGCGGCTTCGGAACTTTTGAATATCTTGATATATCTCGAGAACTACGCATCTGATCAAAAAATATCATAGAAGATAAAAAGTAGGAAACTTAATTCTCTACAAAAAAGGTCTCTTAACATTTTGCCATAGCTCGCTTCGTTTCCGAGATATTTGCAGATTCATCTCAAGGGAAGGGGCCTGACGGACATATTTCGAGATATTTCTTCTTCTTGTTGTTCTTCTTCTGCACAGCTAAGCTGGAAGTGGCATTTGCAGCTCGCAATAGTGCAGAGTTATCTCAAAGAAAGGGGCCACGGTGTTTCTGTATCTCTATTATGTTGGTGCGGCTTCGGAACTTTTAAATATCTTGATATATCTCGAGAACTACGCGTCTGATCAAAAAATATCATAGAACATAAAAAGTAGGAAACATAATTCTCTACAAAAACGGTCTCTTAACATTTTGCCATAACTCGCTTCGTTTCCGAGATATTTGCAGATATATCTCAAGGGAAGGGGCCTGACGGACATATTTCGAGATATTTCTTCTTCTTGTTGTTCTTCTTCTGCACAGCTAAGCTGGAAGTGGCATTTACAGCTCGCAATAGTGCAGAGTTATCTCAAAGAAAGGGGCCACGGTGTTTCTGTATCTCTATTATGTTGGTGCGGCTTCGGAACTTTTAAATATCTCGATATATCTCGAAAACTACGCTTCTGATCAAAAAATATCATAGAACCTAAATTGTAGGAAATATTATTCTCTACAAAAAAGGTCTCTTAACGTTTTGCCATAGCTCGCTTCGTTTCCGAGATATTTGCAGATTCATCTCAAGGGAAGGGGTCTGACGGACATATTTCGAGATATTTCTTCTTCTTGTTGTTCTTCTTCTGCACAGCTAAGCTCGAAGTGGCATTTGCAGCTCGCAATAGTGCAGAGTTATCTCAAAGAAAGGGGCCACGGTGTTTCTGTATCTCTATTATGTTGGTGCGGCTTCGGAACTTTTAAATATCTTGATATATCTCGAGAACTACGCATCTGATCAAAAAATATCATACTGCATAAAAAGTAGGAAACTTAATTCTCTACAAGAAAGGTCTCTAAACATTTTGCCATAGCTCGCTTCGTTTCCGAGATATTTGCAGATTTATCTCAAGGGAAGGGGCCTGACGGACATATTTCGAGATATTTCTTCGTCTTGTTGTTCTTCTTCTGCACAGCTAAGCTGGAAGTGGCATTTGCAGCTCGCAATAGTGCAGAGTTATCTCAAAGAGAGGGGCCACGGTGTCTCTGTATCTCTATTATGTTGGTGCGGCTTCGGAACTTTTAAGTATCTTGATCTATCTCGAGAACTACGCATCTGATCAAAAAATATCATAGAAGATAAAAAGTAGGGAACTTAATTCTCTACAAAAAAGGTCTCTTAACATTTCGCCATAGCTCGCTTCGTTTCCGAGATATTTGCAGATTTATCTCAAGGGAAGGGGCCTGTCGGACATATTTCGAGATATTTCTTCTTCTTGCTGCTCTTCTTTTGCACAGCTAAGTTGGAAGTGGCATTTGCGGCTCGCACTAGTGCAGAGTTATCTCAAAGAAAGGGGCCACGGTGTTTCTGTATCTCTATTATGTTGGTGCGGCTTCGGAACTTTTAAATATCTCGATATATCTCGAAAACTACGCTTCTGATCAAAAAATATCATAGAACATAAATTGTAGGAAACATAATTCTCTACGAAAAACGTCTCTTAACATTTTGCCATAGCTCGCTTCGTTTCCGAGATATTTGCAGATTTATCTCAAGGGAAGTGGCCTGACGGACATATTTCGAGATATTTCTTCTTCTTGTTGTTCTTCTTCTGCACAGCTAAGCTGGAAGTGGCATTTGCGGCTCGCACTAGTGCAGAGTTATCTCAAAGAAAGGGGCCACGGTGTTTCTGTATCCCTATTATGTTGGTGCGGCTTCGGAACTTTTAAATATCTCGATATATCTCGAAAACTCCGCTTCTGATCAAAAAATATCATAGAACATAAATTGTAGGAAACATAATTCTCTACAAAAAAGGTCTCTTAACATTTTGCCATAGCTCTCTTCGTTTCCGAGATATTTGCAGATTTATCTCAAGGGAAGGGGCCTGACGGACATATTTCGAGATATTTCTTCTTCTTGTTGTTCTTCTTCTGCACAGCTAAGCTGGAAGTGGCATTTGCAGCTCGCACTAGTGCAGAGTTATCTCAAAGAAAGGGGCCACGGTGTTTCTGTATCTCTATTATGTTGGTGCGGCTTCGGAACTTTTAAATATCTCGATATATCTCGAAAACTACGCTTCTGATCAAAAAATATCATAGAACATAAATTGTAGGAAACATAATTCTCTACAAAAAAGGTCTCTTAACATTTTGCCATAGCTCGCTTCGTTTCCGAGATATTTGCAGATTTATCTCAAGGGAAGGGGCCTGACGGACATATTTCGAGATATTTCTTCTTCTTGTTGTTCTTCTTCTGCACAGCTAAGCTGGAAGTGGCATTTGCGGCTCGCACTAGTGCAGACTTATCTCAAAGAAAGGGGCCACGGTGTTTCTGTATCTCTATTATGTTGGTGCGGCTTCGGAACTTTTAAATATCTTGATATATCTCGAGAACTACGCATCTGATCAAAAAATATCATAGAACATAAAAAGTAGGAAACTTAATTCTCTACAAAAAAGGTCTCTTAACATTTTGCCATAGCTCGCTTCGTTTCCGAGATATTTGCAGATTCATCTCAAGGGAAGGGGTCTGACGGACATATTTCGAGATATTTCTTCTTCTTGTTGTTCTTTCTCTGCACAGCTAAGCTCGAAGTGGCATTTGCAGCTCGCAATAGTGCAGAGTTATCCCAAAGACAGGGGCCACGGTGTTTCTGTATCTCTATTATGTTGGTGCGGCTTCGGAACTTTTAAATATCTCGATATATCTCGAAAACTACGCTTCTGATAAAAAATATCATACAACATAAAAAGTAGGAAACTTAATTCTCTACAAAAAAGGTCTCTTAACGTTTTGCAATAGCTCGCTTCGTTTCCGAGATATTTGCAGATTTATCTCAAGGGAAGGGTCCTGACGGACATATTTCGAGATATTTCTTCTTCTTGTTGTTCTTCTTCTGCACAGCTAAACTGGAAGTGGCATTTCCAGCTCGCAATAGTGCAGAGTTATTCCAAAGAAAGGGGCCACGATGTTTCTGTATCTCTATTATGTTGGTGCGGCTTCGGAACTTTTAAATATCTCGATATATCTCGAAAACTACGCTTCTGATCAAAAAATATCATAGAACATAAATTGTAGGAAACATAATTCTCTACAAAAAAGGTCTCTTAACATTTTGCCATAGCTCTCTTCGTTTCCGAGATATTTGCAGATTTATCTCAAGGGAAGGGGCCTGACGGACATATTTCGAGATATTTCTTCTTCTTGTTGTTCTTCTTCTGCACAGCTAAGCTGGAAGTGGCATTTGCAGCTCGCAATAGTGCAGAGTTATCTCAAAGAAAGGGGCCACGGTGTTTCTGTATCTCTATTATGTTGGTGCGGCTTCGGAACTTTTAAATATCTCGATATATCTCGAAAACTACGCTTCTGATCAAAAAATATCATAGAACATAAATTGTAGGAAACATAATTCTCTACGAAAAACGTCTCTTAACATTTTGCCATAGCTCGCTTCGTTTCCGAGATATTTGCAGATTTATCTCAAGGGAAGTGGCCTGACGGACATATTTCGAGATATTTCTTCTTCTTGTTGTTCTTCTTCTGCACAGCTAAGCTGGAAGTGGCATTTGCGGCTCGCACTAGTGCAGAGTTATCTCAAAGAAAGGGGCCACGGTGTTTCTGTATCCCTATTATGTTGGTGCGGCTTCGGAACTTTTAAATATCTCGATATATCTCGAAAACTCCGCTTCTGATCAAAAAATATCATAGAACATAAATTGTAGGAAACATAATTCTCTACAAAAAAGGTCTCTTAACATTTTGCCATAGCTCTCTTCGTTTCCGAGATATTTGCAGATTTATCTCAAGGGAAGGGGCCTGACGGACATATTTCGAGATATTCCTTCTTCTTGTTGTTCTTCTTCTGCACAGCTAAGCTGGAAGTGGCATTTGCAGCTCGCACTAGTGCAGAGTTATCTCAAAGAAAGGGGCCACGGTGTTTCTGTATCTCTATTATGTTGGTGCGGCTTCGGAACTTTTAAATATCTCGATATATCTCGAAAACTACGCTTCTGATCAAAAAATATCATAGAACATAAATTGTAGGAAACATAATTCTCTACAAAAAAGGTCTCTTAACATTTTGCCATAGCTCGCTTCGTTTCCGAGATATTTGCAGATTTATCTCAAGGGAAGGGGCCTGACGGACATATTTCGAGATATTTCTTCTTCTTGTTGTTCTTCTTCTGCACAGCTAAGCTGGAAGTGGCATTTGCGGCTCGCACTAGTGCAGACTTATCTCAAAGAAAGGGGCCACGGTGTTTCTGTATCTCTATTATGTTGGTGCGGCTTCGGAACTTTTAAATATCTTGATATATCTCGAGAACTACGCATCTGATCAAAAAATATCATAGAACATAAAAAGTAGGAAACTTAATTCTCTACAAAAAAGGTCTCTTAACATTTTGCCATAGCTCGCTTCGTTTCCGAGATATTTGCAGATTCATCTCAAGGGAAGGGGTCTGACGGACATATTTCGAGATATTTCTTCTTCTTGTTGTTCTTTCTCTGCACAGCTAAGCTCGAAGTGGCATTTGCAGCTCGCAATAGTGCAGAGTTATCCCAAAGACAGGGGCCACGGTGTTTCTGTATCTCTATTATGTTGGTGCGGCTTCGGAACTTTTAAATATCTCGATATATCTCGAAAACTACGCTTCTGATAAAAAATATCATACAACATAAAAAGTAGGAAACTTAATTCTCTACAAAAAAGGTCTCTTAACGTTTTGCAATAGCTCGCTTCGTTTCCGAGATATTTGCAGATTTATCTCAAGGGAAGGGTCCTGACGGACATATTTCGAGATATTTCTTCTTCTTGTTGTTCTTCTTCTGCACAGCTAAACTGGAAGTGGCATTTCCAGCTCGCAATAGTGCAGAGTTATTCCAAAGAAAGGGGCCACGATGTTTCTGTATCTCTATTATGTTGGTGCGGCTTCGGAACTTTTAAATATCTCGATATATCTCGAAAACTACGCTTCTGATCAAAAAATATCATAGAACATAAATTGTAGGAAACATAATTCTCTACAAAAAAGGTCTCTTAACATTTTGCCATAGCTCTCTTCGTTTCCGAGATATTTGCAGATTTATCTCAAGGGAAGGGGCCTGACGGACATATTTCGAGATATTTCTTCTTCTTGTTGTTCTTCTTCTGCACAGCTAAGCTGGAAGTGGCATTTGCAGCTCGCAATAGTGCAGAGTTATCTCAAAGAAAGGGGCCACGGTGTTTCTGTATCTCTATTATGTTGGTGCGGCTTCGGAACTTTTAAATATCTTGATATATCTCGAGAACTACGCGTCTGATCAAAAAATATCATAGAACATAAAAAGTAGGAAACATAATTCTCTACAAAAACGGTCTCTTAACATTTTGCCATAGCTCGCTTCGTTTCCGAGATATTTGCAGATATATCTCAAGGGAAGGGGCCTGACGGACATATTTCGAGATATTTCTTCTTCTTGTTGTTCTTCTTCTGCACAGCTAAGCTGGAAGTGGCATTTACAGCTCGCAATAGTGCAGAGTTATCTCAAAGAAAGGGGCCACGGTGTTTCTGTATCTCTATTATGTTGGTGCGGCTTCGGAACTTTTAAATATCTCGATATATCTCGAAAACTACGCTTCTGATCAAAAAATATCATAGAACCTAAATTGTAGGAAATATTATTCTCTACAAAAAAGGTCTCTTAACATTTTGCCATAGCTCGCTTCGTTTCCGAGATATTTGCAGATTTATCTCAAGGGAAGGGGCCTGACGGACATATTTCGAGATATTTCTTCTTCTTGTTGTTCTTCTTCTGCACAGCTAAGCTGGAAGTGGCATTTGCGGCTCGCACTAGTGCAGACTTATCTCAAAGAAAGGGGCCACGGTGTTTCTGTATCTCTATTATGTTGGTGCGGCTTCGGAACTTTTAAATATCTTGATATATCTCGAGAACTACGCATCTGATCAAAAAATATCATAGAACATAAAAAGTAGGAAACTTAATTCTCTACAAAAAAGGTCTCTTAACATTTTGCCATAGCTCGCTTCGTTTCCGAGATATTTGCAGATTCATCTCAAGGGAAGGGGTCTGACGGACATATTTCGAGATATTTCTTCTTCTTGTTGTTCTTTCTCTGCACAGCTAAGCTCGAAGTGGCATTTGCAGCTCGCAATAGTGCAGAGTTATCCCAAAGACAGGGGCCACGGTGTTTCTGTATCTCTATTATGTTGGTGCGGCTTCGGAACTTTTAAATATCTCGATATATCTCGAAAACTACGCTTCTGATAAAAAATATCATACAACATAAAAAGTAGGAAACTTAATTCTCTACAAAAAAGGTCTCTTAACGTTTTGCAATAGCTCGCTTCGTTTCCGAGATATTTGCAGATTTATCTCAAGGGAAGGGTCCTGACGGACATATTTCGAGATATTTCTTCTTCTTGTTGTTCTTCTTCTGCACAGCTAAACTGGAAGTGGCATTTCCAGCTCGCAATAGTGCAGAGTTATTCCAAAGAAAGGGGCCACGATGTTTCTGTATCTCTATTATGTTGGTGCGGCTTCGGAACTTTTAAATATCTCGATATATCTCGAAAACTACGCTTCTGATCAAAAAATATCATAGAACATAAATTGTAGGAAACATAATTCTCTACAAAAAAGGTCTCTTAACATTTTGCCATAGCTCTCTTCGTTTCCGAGATATTTGCAGATTTATCTCAAGGGAAGGGGCCTGACGGACATATTTCGAGATATTTCTTCTTCTTGTTGTTCTTCTTCTGCACAGCTAAGCTGGAAGTGGCATTTGCAGCTCGCAATAGTGCAGAGTTATCTCAAAGAAAGGGGCCACGGTGTTTCTGTATCTCTATTATGTTGGTGCGGCTTCGGAACTTTTAAATATCTTGATATATCTCGAGAACTACGCGTCTGATCAAAAAATATCATAGAACATAAAAAGTAGGAAACATAATTCTCTACAAAAACGGTCTCTTAACATTTTGCCATAGCTCGCTTCGTTTCCGAGATATTTGCAGATATATCTCAAGGGAAGGGGCCTGACGGACATATTTCGAGATATTTCTTCTTCTTGTTGTTCTTCTTCTGCACAGCTAAGCTGGAAGTGGCATTTACAGCTCGCAATAGTGCAGAGTTATCTCAAAGAAAGGGGCCACGGTGTTTCTGTATCTCTATTATGTTGGTGCGGCTTCGGAACTTTTAAATATCTCGATATATCTCGAAAACTACGCTTCTGATCAAAAAATATCATAGAACCTAAATTGTAGGAAATATTATTCTCTACAAAAAAGGTCTCTTAACGTTTTGCCATAGCTCGCTTCGTTTCCGAGATATTTGCAGATTCATCTCAAGGGAAGGGGTCTGACGGACATATTTCGAGATATTTCTTCTTCTTGTTGTTCTTCTCCTGCACAGCTAAGCTCGAAGTGGCATTTGCAGCTCGCAATAGTGCAGAGTTATCTCAAAGAAAGGGGCCACGGTGTTTCTGTATCTCTATTATGTTGGTGCGGCTTCGGAACTTTTAAATATCTTGATATATCTCGAGAACTACGCATCTGATCAAAAAATATCATACTACATAAAAAGTAGGAAACTTAATTCTCTATAAGAAAGGTCTCTAAACATTTTGCCATAGCTCGCTTCGTTTCCGAGATATTTGCAGATTTATCTCAAGGGAAGGGGCCTGACGGACATATTTCGAGATATTTCTTCGTCTTGTTGTTCTTCTTCTGCACAGCTAAGCTGGAAGTGGCATTTGCAGCTCGCAATAGTGCAGAGTTATCTCAAAGAGAGGGGCCACGGTGTTTCTGTATCTCTATTATGTTGGTGCGGCTTCGGAACTTTTAAGTATCTTGATCTATATCGAGAACTACGCATCTGATCAAAAAATATCATAGAAGATAAAAAGTAGGGAACTTAATTCTCTACAAAAAAGGTCTCTTAACATTTCGCCATAGCTCGCTTCGTTTCCGAGATATTTGCAGATTTATCTCAAGGGAAGGGGCCTGTCGGACATATTTCGAGATATTTCTTCTCCTTGCTGCTCTTCTTTTGCACAGCTAAGCTGGAAGTGGCATTTGCGGCTCGCACTAGTGCAGAGTTATCTCAAAGAAAGGGGCCACGGTGTTTCTGTATCTCTATTATGTTGGTGCGGCTTCGGAACTTTTAAATATCTCGATATATCTCGAAAACTACGCTTCTGATCAAAAAATATCATAGAACATAAATTGTAGGAAACATAATTCTCTACAAAAAACGTCTCTTAACATTTTGCGATAGCTCGCTTCGTTTCCGAGATATTTGCAGATTTATCTCAAGGGAAGTGGCCTGACGGACATATTTCGAGGTATTTCTTCTTCTTGTTGTTCTTCTTCTGCACAGCTAAGCTGGAAGTGGCATTTGCGGCTCGCACTAGTGCAGAGTTATCTCAAAGAAAGGGGCCACGGTGTTTCTGTATCTCTATTATGTTGGTGCGGCTTCGGAACTTTTAAATATCTCGATATATCTCGAAAACTACGCTTCTGATCAAAAAATATCATAGAACCTAAATTGTAGGAAATATTATTCTCTACAAAAAAGGTCTCTTAACGTTTTGCCATAGCTCGCTTCGTTTCCGAGATATTTGCAGATTCATCTCAAGGGAAGGGGTCTGACGGACATATTTCGAGATATTTCTTCTTCTTGTTGTTCTTCTCCTGCACAGCTAAGCTCGAAGTGGCATTTGCAGCTCGCAATAGTGCAGAGTTATCTCAAAGAAAGGGGCCACGGTGTTTCTGTATCTCTATTATGTTGGTGCGGCTTCGGAACTTTTAAATATCTTGATATATCTCGAGAACTACGCATCTGATCAAAAAATATCATACTACATAAAAAGTAGGAAACTTAATTCTCTATAAGAAAGGTCTCTAAACATTTTGCCATAGCTCGCTTCGTTTCCGAGATATTTGCAGATTTATCTCAAGGGAAGGGGCCTGACGGACATATTTCGAGATATTTCTTCGTCTTGTTGTTCTTCTTCTGCACAGCTAAGCTGGAAGTGGCATTTGCAGCTCGCAATAGTGCAGAGTTATCTCAAAGAGAGGGGCCACGGTGTTTCTGTATCTCTATTATGTTGGTGCGGCTTCGGAACTTTTAAGTATCTTGATCTATCTCGAGAACTACGCATCTGATCAAAAAATATCATAGAAGATAAAAAGTAGGGAACTTAATTCTCTACAAAAAAGGTCTCTTAACATTTCGCCATAGCTCGCTTCGTTTCCGAGATATTTGCAGATTTATCTCAAGGGAAGGGGCCTGTCGGACATATTTCGAGATATTTCTTCTTCTTGCTGCTCTTCTTTTGCACAGCTAAGCTGGAAGTGGCATTTGCGGCTCGCACTAGTGCAGAGTTATCTCAAAGAAAGGGGCCACGGTGTTTCTGTATCTCTATTATGTTGGTGCGGCTTCGGAACTTTTAAATATCTCGATATATCTCGAAAACTACGCTTCTGATCAAAAAATATCATAGAACATAAATTGTAGGAAACATAATTCTCTACAAAAAACGTCTCTTAACATTTTGCCATAGCTCGCTTCGTTTCCGAGATATTTGCAGATTTATCTCAAGGGAAGTGGCCTGACGGACATATTTCGAGGTATTTCTTCTTCTTGTTGTTCTTCTTCTGCACAGCTAAGCTGGAAGTGGCATTTGCGGCTCGCACTAGTGCAGAGTTATCTCAAAGAAAGGGGCCACGGTGTTTCTGTATCCCTATTATGTTGGTGCGGCTTCGGAACTTTTAAATATCTCGATATATCTCGAGAACTACGCTTCTGATCAAAAAATATCATAGAACATAAATTGTAGGAAACATAATTCTCTACAAAAAACGTCTCTTAACATTTTGCCATAGCTCGCTTCGTTTCCGAGATATTTGCAGATTCAGCTCAAAGGAACTGGCCTGACGGACATATTTCGAGATATTTCTTCTTCTTGTTGTTCTTCCACTGCACAGCTAAGCTGGAAGTGGCATTTGCAGCTCGCAATAGTGCAGAGTTATCTCAAAGAAAGGGGCCACGGTGTTTCTGTATCTCTATTATGTTGGTGCGGCTTCGGAACTTTTGAATATCTTGATATATCTCGAGAACTACGCATCTGATCAAAAAATATCATAGAAGATAAAAAGTAGGAAACTTAATTCTCTACAAAAAAGGTCTCTTAACATTTTGCATAGCGCGCTTCGTTTCCGAGATATTTGCAGATTTATCTCAAGGGAAGGGGCCTGACGGACATATTTCGAGATATTTCTTCTTCTTGTTGTTCTTCTTCTGCACAGCTAAGCTGGAAGTGGCATTTACAGCTCGCAATAGTGCAGAGTTATCTCAAAGAAAGGGGCCACGGTGTTTCTGTATCTCTATTATATTGGTGCGGCTTCGGAACTTTTAAATATCTTGATATATCTCGAGAACTACGCATCTGATCAAAAAATATCATAGAACATAAAAAGTAGGAAACCTAATTCTCTACAAAAAAGGTCTCTTAACATTTTGCCATAGCTCTCTTCGTTTCCGAGATATTTGCAGATTTATATCAAGGGAAGGGGCCTGACGGACACATTTCGAGATATTTCTTCTTCTTGTTGTTCTTCTTCTGTACAGCTAAGCTGAAAGTGGCATTTGCAGCTCGCAATAGTGCAGAGTTATCTCAAAGAAAGGGGCCACGGTGTTTCTGTATCTCTATTATGTGGGTGCGGCTTCGGAACTTTTAAATATCTTGATATATCTCGAGAACTACGCATCTGATCAAAAAATATCATAGAACATAAAAAGTAGGAAACTTAATTCTCTACAAAAAAGGTCGCTTAACATTTTGCCATAGCTCGCTTCGTTTCCGAGATATTTGCATATTTATCTCAAGGGAAGGGGCCTGACGGACATATTTCGAGATATTTCTTCTTCTTGTTGTTCTTCTTCTGCACAGCTAAGCTGGAAGTGGCATTTGCGGCTCGCACTAGTGCAGAGTTATCTCAAAGAACGGGGCCACGGTGTTTCTGTATCCCTATTATGTTGGTGCGGCTTCGGAACTTTTAAATATCTTGATATATCTCGAGAACTACGCTTCTGATCAAAAAATATCATAGAACATAAATTGTAGGAAACATAATTCTCTACAAAAAACGTCTCTTAACATTTTGCCATAGCTCGCTTCGTTTCCGAGATATTTGCAGATATATCTCAAGGGAAGGGGCCTGACGGACATATTTCGAGATATTTCTTCTTCTTGTTGTTCTTCTTCTGCACAGCTAAGCTGGAAGTGGCATTTACAGCTCGCAATAGTGCAGAGTTATCTCAAAGAAAGGGGCCACGGTGTTTCTGTATCTCTATTATGTTGGTGCGGCTTCGGAACTTTTAAATACCTTGATATATCTCGAGAACTACGCATCTGATCAAAAAATATCATAGAACATAAAAAGTAGGAAACTTAATTCTTTACAAAAAAGGTCTCTTAACATTTTGGCATAGCTCGCTTCGTTTCCGAGATATTTGCATATTTATCTCAAGGGAAGTGGCCTGACGGACATATTTCGAGATATTTCTTCTTCTTGTTGTTCTTCTTCTGCACAGCTAAGCTGGAAGTGGCATTTGCGGCTCGCACTAGTGCAGAGTTATCTCAAAGAAAGGGGCCACGGTGTTTCTGTATCCCTATTATGTTGGTGCGGCTTCGGAACTTTTAAATATCTTGATATATCTCGAGAACTACGCATCTGATCAAAAAATATCATAGAACATAAAAAGTAGGAAACTTAATTCTCTACAAAAAAGGTCTCTTAACATTTTGCCATAGCTCGCTTCGTTTCCGAGATATTTGCAGATTTATCTCAAGGGAAGGGGCCTAACGGACATATTTCGAGATATTTCTTCTTCTTGTTGTTCTTCTTCTGCACAGCTAAACTGGAAGTGGCATTTCCAGCTCGCAATAGTGCAGAGTTATCTCAAAGAAAGGGGCCACGGTGTTTCTGTATCTCTATTATGTTGGTGCGGCTTCGGAACTTTTAAATATCTCGATATATCTCGAAAACTACGCTTCTGATCAAAAAATATCATAGAACATAAATTGTAGGAAACTTAATTATCTACAAAAAATGTCTCTTAACATTTTGCCATAGCTCGCTTCGTTTCCGAGATATTTGCAGATTTATCTCAAGGGAAGGGGCCTGACGGACATATTTCGAGATATTTCTTCTTCTTGTTGTTCTTCTTCTGCACAGCTAAGCTGGAAGTGGCATTTGCAGCTCGCAATAGTGCTGAGTTATCTCAAAGAGAGGGGCCACGGTGTTTCTGTATCTCTATTATGTTTGGTGCGGCTTCGGAACTTTTAAGTATCTTGATCTATCTCGAGAACTACGCTTCTGATCAAAAAATATCATAGAACATAAATTGTAGGAAATATAATTCTCTACAAAAAACGTCTCTTAACATTTTGCCATAGCTCGCTTCGTTTCCGAGATATTTGCAGATTTATCTCAAGGGAAGTGGCCTGACGGACATATTTCGAGATATTTCTTCTTCTTGTTGTTCTTCTTCTGCACAGCTAAGCTGGAAGTGGCATTTGCGGCTCGCACTAGTGCAGAGTTATCTCAAAGAAAGGGGCCACGGTGTTTCTGTATCTCTATTATGTTGGTGCGGCTTCGGAACTTTTAAATATCTTGATATATCTCGAGAACTACGCATCTGATCAAAAAATATCATAGAACATGAAAAGTAGGAAACTTAATTCTCTACAAAAAAGGTCGCTTAACATTTTGCCATAGCTCGCTTCGTTTCCGAGATATTTGCATATTTATCTCAAGGGAAGGGGCCTGACGGACATATTTCGAGATATTTCTTCTTCTTGTTGTTCTTCTTCTGCACAGCTAAGCTGGAAGTGGCATTTACAGCTCGCAATAGTGCAGAGTTATCTCAAAGAAAGGGGCCACGGTGTTTCTGTATCTCTATTATGTTGGTGCGTCTTCGGAACTTTTAAATATCTCGATATATCTCGAAAACTACGCTTCTGATCAAAAAATATCATAGAACATAAATTGTAGGAAACATAATTCTCTACAAAAAACATCTCTTAACATTTTGCCATAGCTCGTTTCGTTTCCGAGATATTTGCAGATTCAGCTCAAAGGAACTGGCCTGACGGACATATTTCGAGATATTTCTTCTTCTTGTTGTTCTTCCTCTGCACAGCTAAGCTGGAAGTGGCATTTGCAGCTCGCAATAGTGCAGAGTTATCTCAAAGAAAGGGGCCACGGTGTTTCTGTATCTCTATTATGTTGGTGCGGCTTCGGAACTTTTAAATATCTTGATATATCTCGAGAACTACGCATCTGATCAAAAAATATCATAGAACGTAAAAAATAGGAAACATAATTCTGTACAAAAAAGGTCTCTTAACATTTTGCCATAGCTCGCTTCGTTTCCGAGATATTTGCAGATTTATCTCAAGGGAAGGGGCCTGACGGACATATTTCGAGATATTTCTTCTTCTTGTTGTTCTTCTTCTGCACAGCTAAGCTGGAAGTGGCATTTACAGCTCGCAATAGTGCAGAGTTATCTCAAAGAAAGGGGCCACGGTGTTTCCGTATCTCTATTATGTTGGTGCGTCTTCGGAACTTTTAAATATCTCGATATATCTCGAAAACTACGCTTCTGATCAAAAAATATCATAGAACATAAATTGTAGGAAACATAATTCTCTACAAAAAACATCTCTTAACATTTTGCCATAGCTCGTTTCGTTTCCGAGATATTTGCAGATTCAGCTCAAAGGAACTGGCCTGACGGACATATTTCGAGATATTTCTTCTTCTTGTTGTTCTTCCTCTGCACAGCTAAGCTGGAAGTGGCATTTGCAGCTCGCAATAGTGCAGAGTTATCTCAAAGAAAGGGGCCACGGTGTTTCTGTATCTCTATTATGTTGGTGCGGCTTCGGAACTTTTAAATATCTTGATATATCTCGAGAACTACGCATCTGATCAAAAAATATCATAGAACATAAAAAGTAGGAAACTTAATTCTCTACAAAAAAGGTCTCTTAACATTTTGCCATAGCTCGCTTCGTTTCCGAGATATTTGCAGATATATCTCAAGGGAAGGGGCCTGACGGACATATTTCGAGATATTTCTTCTTCTTGTTGTTCTTCTTCTGCACAGCTAAGCTGGAAGTGGCATTTACAGCTCGCAATAGTGCAGAGTTATCTCAAAGAAAGGGGCCACGGTGTTTCTGTATCTCTATTATGTTGGTGCGGCTTCAGAACTTTTAAATATCTTGATATATCTCGAGAACTACGCATCTGATCAAAAAATATCATAGAACATAAAAAGTAGGAAACTTAATTCTCTACAAAAAGGGTCTCTTAACATTTTGCCATAGCTCTCTTCGTTTCCGAGATATTTGCAGATTTATCTCAAGGGAAGGGGCCTGACGGACATATTTCGAGATATTTCTTCTTCTTGTTGTTCTTCTTCTGCACAGCTAAGCTGGAAGTGGCATTTGCGGCTCGCACTAGTGCAGAGTTATCTCAAAGAAAGGGGCCACGGTGTTTCTGTATCTCTATTATGTTGGTGCGGCTTCGGAACTTTTAAATATCTCGATGTATCTCGAAAACTACGCTTCTGATCAAAAAATATCATAGAACATAAATTGTAGGAAACATAATTCTCTATAAAAAACGTCTCTTAACATTTTGCCATAGCTCGCTTCGTTTCCGAGATATTTGCCGATTCATCTCAAAGGAACTGGCCTGACGGACATATTTCGAGATATTTCTTCTTCTTGTTGTTCTTCCTCTGCACAGCTAAGCTGGAAGTGGCATTTGCAGCTCGCATTAGTGCAGAGTTATCTCAAAGAAAGGGGCCACGGCGTTTCTGTATCTCTATTATGTTGGTGCGGCTTCGGAACTTTTAAATATCTTGATATATCTCGAGAACTACGCATCTGATCAAAAAATATCATAGAACATAAAAAGTAGGAAACTTAATTCTCTACAAAAAAGGTCTCTTAACATTTTGCCATAGCTCGCTTCGTTTCCGAGATATTTGCAGATTTATCTCAAGGGAAGGGGCCTGACGGACATATTTCGAGATATTTCTTCTTCTTGTTGTTCTTCTTCTGCACAGCTAAGCTGGAAGTGGCATTTGCGGCTCGCACTAGTGCAGAGTTATCTCAAAGAAAGGGGCCACGGTGTTTCAGTATCTCTATTATGTTGGTGCGGCTTCGGAACTTTTAAATATCTTGATATATCTCGAAAACTACGCTTCTGATCAAAAAATATCATAGAACATAAATTGTAGGAAACATAATTCTCTACAAAAAACTTCTCTTAAGATTTTGCCATAGCTCGCTTCGTTTCCGAGATATTTGCAGATTCAGCTCAAAGGAGCGGGCCTGACGGACATATTTCGAGATACTTCTTCTTCTTGTTGTTCTTCTTCTGCACAGCTAAGCTGGAAGTGGCATTTGCAGCTCGCACTAGTGCAGAGTTATCTCAAAGAAAGGGGCCACGGTGTTTCTGTATCTCTATTATGTTGGTGCGGCTTCGGAACTTTTAAATATCTCGATATATCTCGAAAACTACGCTTCTGATCAAAAAATATCATAGAACATAAATTGTAGGAAACATAATTCTCTACAAAAAACGTCTCTTAAGATTTTGCCATAGCTCGCTTCGTTTCCGAGATATTTGCAGATTCAGCTCAAAGGAACGGGCCTGACGGACATATTTCGAGATACTTCTTCTTCTTGTTGTTCTTCTTCTGCACAGCTAAGCTGGAAGTGGCATTTGCAGCTCGCACTAGTGCAGAGTTATCTCAAAGAAAGGGGCCACGGTGTTTCTGTATCTCTATTATGTTGGTGCGGCTTCGGAACTTTTAAATATCTCGATATATCTCGAAAACTACGCTTCTGATCAAAAAATATCATAGAACATAAATTGTAGGAAACATAATTCTCTACAAAAAAGGTCTCTTAACATTTTGCCATAGCTCGCTTCGTTTCCGAGATATTTGCAGATATATCTCAAGGGAAGGGGCCTGACGGACATATTTCGAGATATTTCTTCTTCTTGTTGTTCTTCTTCTGCACAGCTAAGCTGGAAGTGGCATTTACAGCTCGCAATAGTGCAGAGTTATCTCAAAGAAAGGGGCCACGGTGTTTCTGTATCTCTATTATGTTGGTGCGGCTTCGGAACTTTTAAATATCTTGATATATCTCGAGAACTACGCATCTGATCAAAAAATATCATAGAACATAAAAAGTAGGAAACTTAATTCTCTACAAAAAAGGTCTCTTAACATTTTGCCATAGGTCGCTTCGTTTCCGAGATATTTGCAGATTTATCTCAAGGGAAGGGGCCTGACGGACATATTTCGAGATATTTCTTCGTCTTGTTGTTCTTCTTCTGCACAGCTAAGCTGGAAGTGGCATTTACAGCTCGCAATAGTGCAGAGTTATCTCAAAGAAAGGGGCCACGGTGTTTCTGTATCTCTATTATGTTGGTGCGGCTTCGGAACTTTTAAATATCTCGATATATCTCGAAAACTACGCTTCTGATCAAAAAATATCATAGAACATAAATTGTAGGAAACATAATTCTCTACAAAAAACTTCTCTTAAGATTTTGCCATAGCTCGCTTCGTTTCCGAGATATTTGCAGATATATCTCAAGGGAAGGGGCCTGACGGACATATTTCGAGATATTTCTTCTTCTTGTTGTTCTTCTTCTGCACAGCTAAGCTGGAAGTGGCATTTACAGCTCGCAATAGTGCAGAGTTACCTCAAAGAAAGGGGCCACGGTGTTTCTGTATCTCTATTATGTTGGTGCGGCTTCGGAACTTTTAAATATCTCGATATATCTCGAAAACTACGCTTCTGATCAAAAAATATCATAGAACATAAATTGTAGGAAACATAATTCTCTACAAAAAAGGTCTCTTAACATTTTGCCATAGCTCGCTTCGTTTCCGAGATATTTGCAGATATATCTCAAGGGAAGGGGCCTGACGGACATATTTCGAGATATTTCTTCTTCTTGTTGTTCTTCTTCTGCACAGCTAAGCTGGAAGTGGCATTTACAGCTCGCAATAGTGCAGAGTTATCTCAAAGAAAGGGGCCACGGTGTTTCTGTATCTCTATTATGTTGGTGCGGCTTCGGAACTTTTAAATATCTTGATCTATCTCGAGAACTACGCATCTGATCAAAAAATATCATAGAACATAAAAAGTAGGAAACTTAATTCTCTACAAAAGAGGTCTCTTAACATTTTGCCATAGCTCGCTTCGTTTCCGAGATATTTGCAGATTTATCTCAAGGGAAGGGGCCTAACGGACATATTTCGAGATATTTCTTCTTCTTGTTGTTCTTCTTCTGCACAGCTAAACTGGAAGTGGCATTTCCAGCTCGCAATAGTGCAGAGTTATCTCAAAGAGAGGGGCCACGGTGTTTCTGTATCTCTATTATGTTGGTGCGGCTTCGGAACTTTTAAATATCTTGATATATCTCGAGAACTACGCATCTGATCAAAAAATATCATAGAAGATAAAAAGTAGGAAACTTAATTCTCTACAAAAAAGGTCTCTTAACATTTTGCCATAGCTCGCTTCGTTTCCGAGATATTTGCAGATTTATCTCAAGGGAAGGGGCCTGACGGACATATTTCGAGATATTTCTTCTTCTTGTTGTTCTTCTTCTGCACAGCTAAGCTGGAAGTGGCATTTGCGGCTCGCACTAGTGCAGAGTTATCTCAAAGAAAGGGGCCACGGTGTTTCTGTATCCCTATCATGTTGGTGCGGCTTCGGAACTTTTAAATATCTCGATATATCTCGAAAACTACGCTTCTGATCAAAAAATATCATAGAACATAAATTGTAGGAAACATAATTCTCTATAAAAAACGTCTCTTAACATTTTGCCATAGCTCGCTTCGTTTCCGAGATATTTGCAGATATATCTCAAGGGAAGGGGCCTGACGGACATATTTCCAGATATTTCTTCTTCTTGTTGTTCTTCTTCTGCACAGCTAAGCTGGAAGTGGCATTTGCGGCTCGCACTAGTGCAGAGTTATCTCAAAGAAAGGGGCCACGGTGTTTCTGTATCTCTATTATGTTGGTGCGGCTTCGGAACTTTTAAATATCTCGATGTATCTCGAGAACTACGCATCTGATCAAAAAATATCATACAACATAAATTGTAGGAAACATAATTCTCTACAAAAAAGGTCTGTTAACATTTTGCCATAGCTCGCTTCGTTTCCGAGATATTTGCAGATTTATCTCAAGGGAAGGGGCCTGACGGACATATTTCGAGATATTTCTGCTGCTTGTTGTTCTTCTTCTGCACAGCTAAGCTGGAAGTGGCATTTACAGCTCGCAATAGTGCAGAGTTATCTCAAAGAAAGGGGCCACGGTGTTTCTGTATCTCTATTATGTTGGTGCGGCTTCGGAACTTTTAAGTATCTCGATATATCTCGAAAACTACGCTTCTGATCAAAAAATATCATAGAGCTTAAATTGTAGGAAACAGAATTCTCTACAAAAAAGGTCTCTTAACATTTTGCCATAGCTCGCTTCGTTTCCGAGATATTTGCAGATATATCTCAAGGGAAGGGGCCTGACG
This sequence comes from Osmia lignaria lignaria, assembly GCF_051020975.1. Lineage (NCBI taxonomy): Eukaryota > Metazoa > Arthropoda > Insecta > Hymenoptera > Megachilidae > Osmia > Osmia lignaria. The sequence goes on along the minus strand of NW_027478160.1, from coordinate 23,602,396 downwards.
GACATATTTCGAGATATTTCTTCTTCTTGTTGTTCTTCTTCTGCATAGCTAAGCTGGAAGTGGCATTTGCGGCTCGCACTAGTGCAGAGTTATCTCAAAGAAAGGGGCCACGGTGTTTCTGTATCTCTATTATGTTGGTGCGGCTTCGGAACTTTTAAATATCTCGATGTATCTCGAAAACTACGCTTCTGATCAAAAAATATCATAGAACATAAATTGTAGGAAACATAATTCTCTACAAAAAATGTCTGTTAACATTTTGCCATAGCTCGCTTCGTTTCCGCGATATTTGCAGATTCAGCTCAAAGGAACTGGCCTGACGGACATATTTCGAGATATTTCTTCTTCTTGTTGTTCTTCCTCTGCACAGCTAAGCTGGACGTGGCATTTGCAGCTCGCAATAGTGCAGAGTTATCTCAAAGAAAGGGGCCACGGTGTTTCTGTATCTCTATTATGTTGGTGCGGCTTCGGAACTTTTAAATATCTTGATATATCTCGAGAACTACGCATCTGATCAAAAAATATCATAGAACATAAAAAGTAGGAAACTTAATTCTCTACAAAAAAGGTCTCTTAACATTTTACCATAGCTCGCTTCGTTTCCGAGATATTTGCAGATTTATCTCAAGGGAAGGGGCCTGACGGACATATTTCGAGATATTTCTTCTTCTTGTTGTTCTTCTTCTGCACAGCTAAGCTGGAAGTGGCACTTGCAGCTCGCACTAGTGCAGAGTTATCTCAAAGAAAGGGGCCACGGTGTTTCTGTATCTCTATTATGTTGGTGCGGCTTCGGAACTTTTAAGTATCTCGATATATCTCGAAAACTACGCTTCTGATCAAAAAATATCATAGAGCATAAATTGTAGGAAACAGAATTCTCTACAAAAAAGGTCTCTTAACATTTTGCCATAGCTCGCTTCGTTTCCGAGATATTTGCAGATATATCTCAAGGGAAGGGGCCTGACGGACATATTTCGAGATATTTCTTCTTCTTGTTGTTCTTCTTCTGCACAGCTAAGCTGGAAGTGGCATTTGCGGCTCGCACTAGTGCAGAGTTATCTCAAAGAAAGGGGCCACGGTGTTTCTGTATCTCTATTATGTTGGTGCGGCTTCGGAACTTTTAAATATCTCGATGTATCTCGAAAACTACGCATCTGATCAAAAAATATCATAGAACATAAAAAGTAGGAAACTTAATTCTCTACAAAAGAGGTCTCTTAACATTTTGCCATAGCTCGCTTCGTTTCCGAGATATTTGCAGATTTATCTCAAGGGAAGGGGCCTAACGGACATATTTCGAGATATTTCTTCTTCTTGTTGTTCTTCTTCTGCACAGCTAAACTGGAAGTGGCATTTCCAGCTCGCAATAGTGCAGAGTTATCTCAAAGAGAGGGGCCACGGTGTTTCTGTATCTCTATTATGTTGGTGCGGCTTCGGAACTTTTAAATATCTTGATATATCTCGAGAACTACGCATCTGATCAAAAAATATCATAGAAGATAAAAAGTAGGAAACTTAATTCTCTACAAAAAAGGTCTCTTAACATTTTGCCATAGCTCGCTTCGTTTCCGAGATATTTGCAGATTTATCTCAAGGGAAGGGGCCTGACGGACATATTTCGAGATATTTCTTCTTCTTGTTGTTCTTCTTCTGCACAGCTAAGCTGGAAGTGGCATTTGCGGCTCGCACTAGTGCAGAGTTATCTCAAAGAAAGGGGCCACGGTGTTTCTGTATCCCTATCATGTTGGTGCGGCTTCGGAACTTTTAAATATCTCGATATATCTCGAAAACTACGCTTCTGATCAAAAAATATCATAGAACATAAATTGTAGGAAACATAATTCTCTATAAAAAACGTCTCTTAACATTTTGCCATAGCTCGCTTCGTTTCCGAGATATTTGCAGATATATCTCAAGGGAAGGGGCCTGACGGACATATTTCCAGATATTTCTTCTTCTTGTTGTTCTTCTTCTGCACAGCTAAGCTGGAAGTGGCATTTGCGGCTCGCACTAGTGCAGAGTTATCTCAAAGAAAGGGGCCACGGTGTTTCTGTATCTCTATTATGTTGGTGCGGCTTCGGAACTTTTAAATATCTCGATGTATCTCGAGAACTACGCATCTGATCAAAAAATATCATACAACATAAATTGTAGGAAACATAATTCTCTACAAAAAAGGTCTGTTAACATTTTGCCATAGCTCGCTTCGTTTCCGAGATATTTGCAGATTTATCTCAAGGGAAGGGGCCTGACGGACATATTTCGAGATATTTCTGCTTCTTGTTGTTCTTCTTCTGCACAGCTAAGCTGGAAGTGGCATTTACAGCTCGCAATAGTGCAGAGTTATCTCAAAGAAAGGGGCCACGGTGTTTCTGTATCTCTATTATGTTGGTGCGGCTTCGGAACTTTTAAATATCTTGATATATCTCGAGAACTACGCATCTGATCAAAAAATATCATAGAACATAAAAAGTGGGAAACTTAATTCTCTACAAAAGAGGTCTCTTAACATTTTGCCATAGCTCGCTTCGTTTCCGAGATATTTGCAGATTTATCTCAAGGGAAGGGGCCTAACGGACATATTTCGAGATATTTCTTCTTCTTGTTGTTCTTCTTCTGCACAGCTAAGCTGGAAGTGGCATTTGCGGCTCGCACTAGTGCAGAGTTATCTCAAAGAAAGGGGCCACGGTGTTTCTGTATCCCTATTATGTTGGTGCGGCTTCGGAACTTTTAAATATCTCGATGTATCTCGAAAACTACGCTTCTGATCAAAAAATATCATAGAACGTAAATTGTTGGAAACATAATTCTCTACAAAAAAGGTCTCTTAACATTTTGCCATAGCTCGCTTCGTTTCCGAGATATTTGCAGATATATCTCAAGGGAAGGGGCCTGACGGACATATTTCGAGATATTTCTTCTTCTTGTTGTTCTCCTTCTGCACAGCTAAGCTGGAAGTGGCATTTGCGGCTCGCACTAGTGCAGAGTTATCTCAAAGAAAGGGGCCACGGTGTTTCTGTATCTCTATTATGTTGGTGCGGCTTCGGAACTTTTAAATATCTTGATATATCTCGAGAACTACGCATCTGATCAAAAAATATCATAGAACATAAAAAGTAGGAAACTTAATTCTCTACAAAAAAGGTCTCTTAACATTTTGCCATAGCTCGCTCCGTTTCCGAGATATTTGCAGATTTATCTCAAGGGAAGGGGCCTGACGGACATATTTCGAGATATTTCTTCTTCTTGTTGTTCTTCTTCTGCACAGCTAAGCTGGAAGTGGCACTTGCAGCTCGCACTAGTGCAGAGTTATCTCAAAGAAAGGGGCCACGGTGTTTCTGTATCTCTATTATGTTGGTGCGGCTTCGGAACTTTTAAATATCTTGATATATCTCGAGAACTACGCATCTGATCAAAAAATATCATAGAACATAAAAAGTAGGAAACTTAATTCTCTACAAAAGAGGTCTCTTAACATTTTGCCATAGCTCGATTCGTTTCCGAGATATTTGCAGATTTATCTCAAGGGAAGGGGCCTAACGGACATATTTCGAGATATTTCTTCTTCTTGTTGTTCTTCTTCTGCACAGCTAAACTGGAAGTGGCATTTCCAGCTCGCAATAGTGCAGAGTTATCTCAAAGAAAGGGGCCACGGTGTTTCTGTATCTCTATTATGTTGGTGCGGCTTCGGAACTTTTAAATATCTCGATGTATCTCGAAAACTACGCTTCTGATCAAAAAATATCATAGAACATAAATTGTAGGAAACATAATTCTCTACAAAAAAGGTCTCTTAATATTTTGCCATACCTCGCTTTGTTTCCGAGATATTTGCAGATATATCTCAAGGGAATGGGCCTGACGGACATATTTCGAGATATTTCTTCTTCTTGTTGTTCTTCTTCTGCACAGCTAAGCTGGAAGTGGCATTTACAGCTCGCAATAGTGCAGAGTTATCTCAAAGAAGGGGGCCACGGTGTTTCTGTATCTCTATTATGTTGGTGCGGCTTCGGAACTTTTAAATATCATGATATATCTCGAGAACTACGCATCTGATCAAAAAATATCATAGAAGATAAAAAGTAGGAAACTTAATTCTCTACAGAAAAGGTCTCTTAACATTTTGCCATAGCTCGCTTCGTTTCCGAGATATTTGCAGATTTATCTCAAGGGAAGGGGCCTGACGGACATATTTCGAGATATTTCTTCTTCTTGTTGTTCTTCTTCTGCACAGCTAAGCTGGAAGTGGCATTTGCGGCTCGCACTAGTGCAGAGTTATCTCAAAGAAAGGGGCCACGGTGTTTCTGTATCCCTATTATGTTGGTGCGGCTTCGGAACTTTTAAATATCTCGATATATCTCGAAAACTACGCTTCTGATCAAAAAATATCATACAACATAAATTGTAGGAAACATAATTCTCTACAAAAAAGGTCTCTTAACATTTTGTCGTAGCTCGCTTCGTTTCCGAGATATTTGCAGATATATCTCAAGGGAAGGGGCCTGACGGACATATTTCGAGATATTTCTTCTTCTTGTTGTTCTTCTTCTGCACAGCTAAGCTGGAAGTGGCATTTACAGCTCGCAATAGTGCAGAGTTATCTCAAAGAAAGGGGCCACGGTGTTTCTGTATCTCTATTATGTTGGTGCGGCTTCGGAACTTTTAAATATCTTGATATATCTCGAGAACTACGCATCTGATCAAAAAATATCATAGAAGATAAGAAGTAGGAAACTTAATTCTCTACAAAAAAGGTCTCTTAACATTTTGCCATAGCTCGCTTCGTTTCCGAGATATTTGCAGATTTATCTCAAGGGAAGGGGCCTGACGGACATATTTCGAGATATTTCTTCTTCTTGTTGTTCTTCTTCTGCACAGCTAAGCTGGAAGTGGCATTTGCGGCTCGCACTAGTGCAGAGTTATCTCAAAGAAAGGGGCCACGGTGTTTCTGTATCTCTATTATGTTGGTGCGGCTTCGGAACTTTTAAATATCTTGATATATCTCGAGAACTACGCATCTGATCAAAAAATATCATAGAAGATAAGAAGTAGGAAACTTAATTCTCTACAAAAAAGGTCTCTTAACATTTTGCCATAGCTCGCTTCGTTTCCGAGATATTTGCAGATATATCTCAAGGGAAGGGGCCTGACGGACATATTTCGAGATATTTCTTCTTCTTGTTGTTCTTCTTCTGCACAGCTAAGCTGGAAGTGGCATTTGCGGCTCGCACTAGTGCAGAGTTATCTCAAAGAAAGGGGCCACGGTGTTTCTGTATCCCTATTATGTTGGTGCGGCTTCGGACCTTTTAAATATCTCGATATATCTCCAAAACTACGCTTCTGATCAAAAAATATCATACAACATAAATTGTAGGAAACATAATTCTCTACAAAAAAGGTCTCTTAACATTTTGTCGTAGCTCGCTTCGTTTCCGAGATATTTGCAGATATATCTCAAGGGAAGGGGCCTGACGGACATATTTCGAGATATTTCTTCTTCTTGTTGTTCTTCTTCTGCACAGCTAAGCTGGAAGTGGCATTTACAGCTCGCAATAGTGCAGAGTTATCTCAAAGAAAGGGGCCACGGTGTTTCTGTATCTCTATTATGTTGGTGCGGCTTCGGAACTTTTAAATATCTTGATATATCTCGAGAACTACGCATCTGATCAAAAAATATCATAGAACATAAAAAGTAGGAAACTTAATTCTCTACAAAAGAGGTCTCTTAACATTTTGCCATAGCTCGCTTCGTTTCCGAGATATTTGCAGATTTATCTCAAGGGAAGGGGCCTAACGGACATATTTCGAGATATTTCTTCTTCTTGTTGTTCTTCTTCTGCACAGCGAAACTGGAAGTGGCATTTCCAGCTCGCAATAGCGCAGAGTTATCTCAAAGAGAGGGGCCACGGTGTTTCTGTATCTCTATTATGTTGGTGCGGCTTCGGAACTTTTAAATATCTCGATATATCTCGAAAACTACGCATCTGATCAAAAAATATCATAGAACATAAAAAGTAGGAAACTTAATTCTCTACAAAAAAGGTCTCTTAACAATTGGCCATAGCTCGCTTCGTTTCCGAGATATTTGCGGGTTTATCTCAAGGGAAGGGGCCTGACGGACATATTTCGAGATATTTCTTCTTCTTGTTGTTCGTCTTCTGCACAGCTAAGCTGGAAGTGGCATTTACAGCTCGCAATAGTGCAGAGTTATCTCAAAGAAGGGGGCCACGGTGTTTCTGTATCTCTATTATGTTGGTGCGGCTTCGGAACTTTTAAATATCTTGATATATCTCGAGAACTACGCATCTGATCAAAAAATATCATAGAAGATAAAAAGTAGGAAACTTAATTCTCTACAAAAAAGGTCTCTTAACATTTTGCCATAGCTCGCTTCGTTTCCGAGATATTTGCAGATTTATCTCAAGGGAAGGGGCCTGACGGACATATTTCGAGATATTTCTTCTTCTTGATGTTCTTCTTCTGCACAGCTAAGCTGGAAGTGGCATTTGCGGCTCGCACTAGTGCAGAGTTATCTCAAAGAAAGGGGCCACGGTGTTTCTGTATCCCTATTATGTTGGTGCGGCTTCGGAAAGTTTAAATATCTCGATATATCTCGAGAACTACGCATCTGATCAAAAAATATCATAGAACATAAAAAGTAGGAAACTTAATTCTCTACAAAAAAGGTCTCTTAACATTTTGCCATAGCTCGCTTCGTTTCCGAGATATTTGCAGATTTATCTCAAGGGAAGGGGCCTGACGGACATATTTCGAGATATTTCTTCTTCTTGTTGTTCTTCTTCTGCACAGCTAAGCTGGAAGTGGCATTTGCGGCTCGCACTAGTGCAGAGTTATCTCAAAGAAAGGGGCCACGGTGTTTCTGTATCTCTACTATGTTGGTGCGGCTTCGGAACTTTTAAATATCTCGATATATCTCGAAAACTACGCTTCTGATCAAAAAATATCATAGAACATAAATTGTAGGAAACATAATTCTCTACAAAAAACGTCTCTGAACATTTTGCCATAGCTCGCTTGGTTTCCGAGATATTTGCAGATATATCTCAAGGGAAGGGGCCTGACGGACATATTTCGAGATATTTCTTCTTCTTGTTGTTCTTCTTCTGCACAGCTAAGCTGGAAGTGGCATTTACAGCTCGCAATAGTGCAGAGTTATCTCAAAGAAAGGGGCCACGGTGTTTCTGTATCTCTATTATGTTGGTGCGGCTTCGGAGCTTTTAAATATCTTGATATATCTCGAGAACTACGCATCTGATCAAAAAATATCATAGAACATAAATTGTAGGAAACATAATTCTCTACAAAAAAGGTCTCTTAACATTTTGTCATAGCTCGCTTCGTTTCCGAGATATTTGCAGATATATCTCAAGGGAAGGGGCCTGACGGACATATTTCGAGATATTTCTTCTTCTTGTTGTTCTTCTTCTGCACAGCTAAGCTGGAAGTGGCATTTACAGCTCGCAATAGTGCAGAGTTATCTCAAAGAAAGGGGCCACGGTGTTTCTGTATCTCTATTATGTTGGTGCGGCTTCGGAACTTTTAAATATCTTGATATATCTCGAGAACTACGCATCTGATCAAAAAATATCATAGAACATAAAAAGTAGGAAACTTAATTCTCTACAAAAGAGGTCTCTTAACATTTTGCCATAGCTCGCTTAGTTTCCGAGATATTTGCAGATTTATCTCAAGGGAAGGGGCCTAACGGACATATTTCGAGATATTTCTTCTTCTTGTTGTTCTTCTTCTGCACAGCTAAACTGGAAGTGGCATTTCCAGCTCGCAATAGTGCAGAGTTATCTCAAAGAGAGGGGCCACGGTGTTTCTGTATCTCTATTATGTTGGTGCGGCTTCGGAACTTTTAAATATCTCGATATATCTCGAAAACTACGCTTCTGATCAAAAAATACCATAGAACATAAATTGTAGGAAACATAATTCTCTACCAAAAAGGTCTCTTAACATTTTGCCATAGCTCGCTTCGTTTCCGAGATATTTGCAGATATATCTCAAGGGAAGGGGCCTGACGGACATATTTCGAGATATTTCTTCTTCTTGTTGTTCTTCTTCTGCACAGCTAAGCTGGAAGTGGCATTTACAGCTCGCAATAGTGCAGAGTTATCTCAAAGAAAGGGGCCACGGTGTTTCTGTATCTCTATTATGTTGGTGCGGCTTCGGAACTTTTAAATATCTTGATATATCTCGAGAACTACGCATCAGATAAAAAAATATCATAGAACATAAAAGTAGGAAACTTAATTCTCTACAAAATAGGTCTCTTAACATTTTGCCATAGCCCTCTTCGTTTCCGAGATATTTGCAGATTTATCTCAAGGGAAGGGGCCTGACGGACATTAATCGAGATATTTCTTCTTCTTGATGTTCTTCTTCTGCACAGCTAAGCTGGAAGTGGCATTTGCAGCTCGCAATAGTGCAGAGTTATCTCAGAGAAAGGGGCCACGGTGTTTCTGTATCTCTATTATGTTGGTGCGGCTTCGGAGCTTTCAAATATCTTGATATATCTCGAGAACTACGCATCTGATCAAAAAATATCATAGAACATAAATTGTAGGAAACATAATTCTCTACAAAAAAGGTCTCTTAACATTTTGTCATAGCTCGCTTCGTTTCCGAGTTATTTGCAGATATATCTCAAGGGAAGGGGCCTGACGGACATATTTCGAGATATTTCTTCTTCTTGTTGTTCTTCTTCTGCACAGCTAAGCTGGAAGTGGCATTTACAGCTCGCAATAGTGCAGAGTTATCTCAAAGAAAGGGGCCACGGTGTTTCTGTATCTCTATTATGTTGGTGCGGCTTCGGAACTTTTAAATATCTTGATATATCTCGAGAACTACGCATCTGATCAAAAAATATCATAGAACATAAAAAGTAGGAAACTTAATTCTCTACAAAAGAGGTCTCTTAACATTTTGCCATAGCTCGCTTAGTTTCCGAGATATTTGCAGATTTATCTCAAGGGAAGGGGCCTAACGGACATATTTCGAGATATTTCTTCTTCTTGTTGTTCTTCTTCTGCACAGCGAAACTGGAAGTGGCATTTCCAGCTCGCAATAGTGCAGAGTTATCTCAAAGAGAGGGGCCACGGTGTTTCTGTATCTCTATTATGTTGGTGCGGCTTCGGAACTTTTAAATATCTCGATATATCTCGAAAACTACGCTTCTGATCAAAAAATATCATAGAACATAAATTGTAGGAAACATAATTCTCTACAAAAAAGGTCTCTTAACATTTTGCCATAGCTCGCTTCGTTTCCGAGATATTTGCAGATATATCTCAAGGGAAGGGGCCTGACGGACATATTTCGAGATATTTCTTCTTCTTGTTGTTCTTCTTCTGCACAGCTAAGCTGGAAGTGGCATTTGCAGCTCGCAATAGTGCAGAGTTATCTCAAAGAAAGGGGCCACGGTGTTTCTGTATCTCTATTATGTTGGTGCGGCTTCGGAACTTTTAAATATCTTGATATATCTCGAGAACTACGCATCTGATCAAAAAATATCATAGAACATAAAAAGTAGGAAACTTAATTCTCTACAAAAAAGGTCTCTTAACAATTGGCCATAGCTCGCTTCGTTTCCGAGATATTTGCGGGTTTATCTCAAGGGAAGGGGCCTGACGGACATATTTCGAGATATTTCTTCTTCTTGTTGTTCTTCTTCTGCACAGCTAAGCTGGAAGTGGCATTTACAGCTCGCACTAGTGCAGAGTTATCTCAAAGAAAGGGGCCACGGTGTTTCTGTATCTCTATTATGTTGGTGCGGCTTCGGAACTTTTAAATATCTCGATATATCTCGAAAACTACGCTTCTGATCAAAAAATATCATAGAACATAAATTGTAGGAAACATAATTCTCTACAAAAAAGGTCTCTTAACATTTTGCCATAGCTCGCTTCGTTTCCGAGATATTTGCAGATATATCTCAAGGGAAGGGGCCTGACGGACATATTTCGAGATATTTCTTCTTCTTGTTGTTCTTCTTCTGCACAGCTAAGCTGGAAGTGGCATTTGCAGCTCGCAATAGTGCAGAGTTATCTCAAAGAAAGGGGCCACGGTGTTTCTGTATCTCTATTATGTTGGTGCGGCTTCGGAACTTTTAAATATCTTGATATATCTCGAGAACTACGCATCTGATCAAAAAATATCATAGAACATAAAAAGTAGGAAACTTAATTCTCTACAAAAAAGGTCTCTTAACAATTGGCCATAGCTCGCTTCGTTTCCGAGATATTTGCAGATTTATCTCAAGGGAAGGGGCCTGACGGACATATTTCGAGATATTTCGTCTTCTTGTTGCTCTTCTTCTGCACAGCTAAGCTGGAAGTGGCATTTGCGGCTCGCACTAGTGCAGAGTTATCTCAACGAAAGGGGCCACGGTGTTTCTGTATCTCTATTATGTTGGTGCGGCTTCGGAGCTTTTAAATATCTCGATATATCTCGAAAACTACGCTTCTGATCAAAAAATACCATAGAACATAAATTGTAGGAAACATAATTGTCTACCAAAAAGGTCTCTTAACATTTTGCCATAGCTCGCTTCGTTTCCGAGATATTTGCAGATATATCTCAAGGGAAGGGGCCTGACGGACATATTTCGAGATATTTCTTCTTCTTGTTGTTCTTCTTCTGCACAGCTAAGCTGGAAGTGGCATTTACAGCTCGCAATAGTGCAGAGTTATCTCAAAGAAAGGGGCCACGGTGTTTCTGTATCTCTATTATGTTGGTGCGGCTTCGGAACTTTTAAATATCTTGATATATCTCGAGAACTACGCATCAGATAAAAAAATATCATAGAACATAAATTGTAGGAAACATAATTCTCTACAAAAAAGGTCTCTCAACATTTTGCCATAGCTCGCTTCGTTTCCGAGATATTTGCAGATATATCTCAAGGGAAGGGGCCTGACGGACATATTTCGAGATATTTCTTCTTCTTGTTGTTCTTCTTCTGCACAGCTAAACTGGAAGTGGCATTTCCAGCTCGCAATAGTGCAGAGTTATCTCAAAGAAAGGGGCCACGGTGTTTCTGTATCTCTATTATGTTGGTGCGGCTTCGGAACTTTTAAATATCTTGATATATCTCGAGAACTACGCATCTGATCAAAAAATATCATAGAAGATAAAAAGTAGGAAACTTAATTCTCTACAAAAAAGGTCTCTTAACATTTTGCCATAGCTCGCTTCGTTTCCGAGATATTTGCAGATTTATCTCAAGGGAAGGGGCCTGACGGACATATTTCGAGATATTTCTTCTTCTTGTTGTTCTTCTTCTGCACAGCTAAGCTGGAAGTGGCATTTGCGGCTCGCACTAGTGCAGAGTTATCTCAAAGAAAGGGGCCACGGTGTTTCTGTATCCCTATTATGTTGGTGCGGCTTCGGAACTTTTAAATATCTCGATATATCTCGAAAACTACGCTTCTGATCAAAAAATATCATACAACATAAATTGTAGGAAACATAATTCTCTACAAAAAAGGTCTCTTAACATTTTGTCATAGCTCGCTTCGTTTCCGAGATATTTGCAGATATATCTCAAGGGAAGGGGCCTGACGGACATATTTCGAGATATTTCTTCTTCTTGTTGTTCTTCTTCTGCACAGCTAAGCTGGAAGTGGCATTTACAGCTCGCAATAGTGCAGAGTTATCTCAAAGAAAGGGGCCACGGTGTTTCTGTATCTCTATTATGTTGGTGCGGCTTCGGAACTTTTAAATATCTTGATATATCTCGAGAACTACGCATCTGATCAAAAAATATCATAGAACATAAAAAGTAGGAAACTTAATTCTCTACAAAAGAGGTCTCTTAACATTTTGCCATAGCTCGCTTCGTTTCCGAGATATTTGCAGATTTATCTCAAGGGAAGGGGCCTAACGGACATATTTCGAGATATTTCTTCTTCTTGTTGTTCTTCTTCTGCACAGCTAAACTGGAAGTGGCATTTCCAGCTCGCAATAGTGCAGAGTTATCTCAAAGAAAGGGGCCACGGTGTTTCTGTATCTCTATTATGTTGGTGCGGCTTCGGAACTTTTAAATATCTCGATGTATCTCGAGAACTACGCATCAGATAAAAAAATATCATAGAACATAAAAAGTAGGAAACTTAATTCTCTACAAAAAAGGTCTCTTAACATTTTGCCATAGCCCTCTTCGTTTCCGAGATATTTGCAGATTTATCTCAAGGGAAGGGGCCTGACGGACATTAATCGAGATATTTCTTCTTCTTGATGTTCTTCTTCTGCACAGCTAAGCTGGAAGTGGCATTTGCAGCTCGCAATAGTGCAGAGTTATCTCAAAGAAAGGTGCCACGGTGTTTCTGTATCTCTATTATGTTGGTGCGGCTTCGGAACTTTTAAATATCTTGATATATCTCGAGAACTACGCATCTGATCAAAAAATATCATAGAACATAAATTGTAGGAAACATAATTCTCTACAAAAAAGGTCTCTCAACATTTTGCCATAGCTCGCTTCGTTTCCGAGATATTTGCAGATATATCTCAAGGGAAGGGGCCTAACGGACATATTTCGAGATATTTCTTCTTCTTGTTGTTCTTCTTCTGCACAGCTAAGCTGGAAGTGGCATTTACAGCTCACAATAGTGCAGAGTTATCTCAAAGAAAGGGGCCACGGTGTTCCTGTATATTATGTTGGTGCGGCTTCGGAACTTTTAAATATCTTGATATATCTCGAGAACTACGCATCTGATCAAAAAATATTATAGAACATAAAAAGTAGGAAACTTAATTCTCTACAAAAAAGGTCTCTTAACATTTAGCCATAGCTCGCTTCGTTTCCGAGATATTTGCAGATTTATCTCAAGGGAAGGGGCCTGACGGACATATTTCGAGATATTTCTTCTTCTTGTTGTTCTTCTTCTGCACAGCTAAACTGGAAGTGGCATTTCCAGCTCGCAATAGTGCAGAGTTATCTCAAAGAAAGGGGCCACGGTGTTTCTGTATCTCTATTATGTTGGTGCGGCTTCGGAACTTTTAAATATCTTGATATATCTCGAGAACTACGCATCTGATCAAAAAATATCATAGAAGATAAAAAGTAGGAAACTTAATTCTCTACAAAAAAGGTCTCTTAACATTTTGCCATAGCTCGCTTCGTTTCCGAGATATTTGCAGATTTATCTCAAGGGAAGGGGCCTGACGGACATATTTCGAGATATTTCTTCTTCTTGTTGTTCTTCTTCTGCACAGCTAAGCTGGAAGTGGCATTTGCGGCTCGCACTAGTGCAGAGTTATCTCAAAGAAAGGGGCCACGGTGTTTCTGTATCCCTATTATGTTGGTGCGGCTTCGGAACTTTTAAATATCTCGATATATCTCGAAAACTACGCTTCTGATCAAAAAATATCATACAACATAAATTGTAGGAAACATAATTCTCTACAAAAAAGGTCTCTTAACATTTTGTCATAGCTCGCTTCGTTTCCGAGATATTTGCAGATATATCTCAAGGGAAGGGGCCTGACGGACATATTTCGAGATATTTCTTCTTCTTGTTGTTCTTCTTCTGCACAGCTAAGCTGGAAGTGGCATTTACAGCTCGCAATAGTGCAGAGTTATCTCAAAGAAAGGGGACACGGTGTTTCTGTATCTCTATTATGTTGGTGCGGCTTCGGAACTTTTAAATATCTTGATATATCTCGAGAACTACGCATCAGATAAAAAAATATCATAGAACATAAAAAGTAGGAAACTTAATTCTCTACAAAAAAGGTCTCTTAACATTTTGCCATAGCCCTCTTCGTTTCCGAGATATTTGCAGATTTATCTCAAGGGAAGGGGCCTGACGGACATTAATCGAGATATTTCTTCTTCTTGATGTTCTTCTTCTGCACAGCTAAGCTGGAAGTGGCATTTGCAGCTCGCAATAGTGCAGAGTTATCTCAAAGAAAGGGGCCACGGTGTTTCTGTATCTCTATTATGTTGGTGCGGCTTCGGAGCTTTTAAATATCTCGATATATCTCGAAAACTACGCTTCTGATCAAAAAATATCATAGAACATAAATTGTAGGAAACATAATTCTCTACAAAAAAGGTCTCTTAACATTTTGCCATAGCTCGCTTCGTTTCCGAGATATATGCAGATTTATCTCAAGGGAAGGGGCCTGACGAACATATTTCGAGATATTTCTTCTTCTTGTTGTTCTTCTTCTGCACAGCTAAGCTGGAAGTGGCATTTGCAGCTCGCAATAGTGCAGAGTTATCTCAAAGAAAGGGGCCACGGTGTTTCTGTATCTCTATTATGTTGGTGCGGCTTCGGAACGTTTAAATATCTTGATATATCTCGAGAACTACGCATCTGATCAAATAATATCATAGAACATAAATTGTAGGAAACATAATTCTCTACAAAAAAGGTCTCTTAACATTTTGCCATAGCTCGCTTCGTTTCCGAGATATATGCAGATATATCTCAAGGGAAGGGGCCTGACAGACATATTTCGAGATATTTCTTCTTCTTGTTGTTCTTCTTCTGCGCAGCTAAACTGGAAGTGGCATTTCCAGCTCGCAATAGTGCAGAGTTATCTGAAAGAAAGGGGCCACGGTGTTTCTGTATCTCTATTATGTTGGTGCGGCTTCGGAACTTTTAAATATCTTGATATATCTCGAGAACTACGCTTCTGATCAAAAAATATCATAGAACACAAATTGTAGGAAACATAATTCTCTACAAAAAAGGTCTCTTAAGATTTTGCCATAGCTCGTTTCGTTTCCGAGATATTTGCAGATATATCTCAAGGGAAGGGGCCTGACGGACATATTTCGAGATATTTCTTCTTCTTGTTGTTCTTCTTCTGCACAGCTAAGCTGGAAGTGGCATTTGCGGCTCGCACTAGTGCACAGTTATCTCAAAGAAAGGGGCCACGGTGTTTCTGTATCTCTATTATGTTGGTGCGTCTTCGGAACTTTTAAATATCTCGATATATCTCGAAAACTACGCTTCTGATCAAAAAATATCATAGAACATAAATTGTAGGAAACATAATTGTTTACAAAAAACGTCTCTTAACATTTTGCCATAGCTCGCTTCGTTTCCGAGATATTTGCAGATTCAGCTCAAAGGAACTGGCCTGACGGACATATTTCGAGATATTTCTTCTTCTTGTTGTTCTTCCTCTGCACAGCTAAGCTGGAAGTGGCATTTGCAGCTCGCAATAGTGCAGAGTTATCTCAAAGAAAGGGGCCACGGTGTTTCTGTATCTCTATTATGTTGGTGCGGCTTCGGAACTTTTAAATATCTTGATATATCTCGAGAACTACGCATCTGATCAAAAAATATCATAGAACATAAAAAGTAGGAAACTTAATTCTCTACAAAAAAGGTCTCTTAACATTTTGCCATAGCTCGCTTCGTTTCCGAGATATTTGCATATTTATCTCAAGGGAAGGGGCCTGACGGACATATTTCGAGATATTTCTTCTTCTTGTTGTTCTTCTTCTGCACAGCTAAGCTGGAAGTGGCATTTGCGGCTCGCACTAGTGCAGAGTTATCTCAAAGAAAGGGGCCACGGTGTTTCTGTATCTCTATTATGTTGGTGCGGCTTCGGAACTTTTAAATATCTCGATATATCTCGAAAACTACGCTTCTGATCAAAAAATATCATAGAACATAAATTGTAGGAAACATAATTCCCTACAAAAAAGGTCTCTTAACATTTTGCCATAGCTCGCTTCGTTTCCGAGATATTTGCAGATATATCTCAAGGGAAGGGGCCTGACGGACATATTTCGAGATATTTCTTCTTCTTGTTGTTCTTCTTCTGCACAGCTAAGCTGGAAGTGGCATTTACAGCTCGCAATAGTGCAGAGTTATCTCAAAGAAAGGTGCCACGGTGTTTCTGTATCTCTATTATGTTGGTGCGGCTTCGGAACTTTCAAATATCTTGATATATCTCGAGAACTACGCATCTGATCAAAAAATATCATAGAACATGAAAAGTAGGAAACTTAATTCTCTACAAAAAAGGTCTCTTAACATTTTGCCATAGCTCTCTTCGTTTCCGAGATATTTGCAGATTTATCTCAAGGGAAGGGGCCTGACGGACATATTTCGAGATATTTCTTCTTCTTGTTGTTCTTCTTCTGCACAGCTAAGCTGGAAGTGGCATTTGCAGCTCGCAATAGAGCAGAGTTATCTCAAAGAAAGGGGCCACGGTGTTTCTGTATCTCTATTATGTGGTTGCGGCTTCAGAACTTTTAAATATCTTGATATATCTCGAGAACTACTCGTCTGATCAAAAAATATCATAGAACATAAAAAGTAGGAAACTTAATTCTCTACAAAAAAGGTCTCTTAACATTTTGCCATAGCTCGCTTCGTTTCCGAGATATTTGCAGATTTATCTCGAGGGAAGGGGCCTAACGGACATATTTCGAGATATTTCTTCTTCTTGATGTTCTTCTTCTGCACAGCTAAACTGGAAGTGGCATTTCCAGCTCGCAATAGTGCAGAGTTATCTCAAAGAAAGGGGCCACGGTGTTTCTGTATCTCTATTATGTTGGTGCGGCTTCGGAACTTTTAAATATCTTGATATATCTCGAGAACTACGCATCTGATCAAAAAATATCATAGAACATAAAAAGTAGGAAACTTAATTCTCTACAAAAAAGGTCTCTTAACATTTTGCCATAGCTCGCTTCGTTTCCGAGATATTTGCAGATTTATCTCAAGGGAAGGGGCCTGACGGACATATTTCGAGATATTTCTTCTTCTTGTTGTTCTTCTTCTGCACAGCTAAGCTGGAAGTGGCATTTGCGGCTCGCACTAGTGCAGAGTTATCTCAAAGAAAGGGGCCACGGTGTTTCTGTATCTCTATTATGTTGGTGCGGCTTCGGAACTTTTAAATATCTCGATATATCTCGAAAACTACGCTTCTGATCAAAAAATATCATAGAACATAAATTGTAGGAAACATAATTCTCTACAAAAAAGGTCTCTTAACATTTTGCCATAGCTCGCTTCGTTTCCGAGATATTTGCAGATATATCTCAAGGGAAGGGGCCTGACGGACATATTTCGAGATATTTCTTCTTCTTGTTGTTCTTCTTCTGCACAGCTAAGCTGGAAGTGGCATTTACAGCTCGCAATAGTGCAGAGTTATCTCAAAGAAAGGGGCCACGGTGTTTCTGTATCTCTATTATGTTGGTGCGGCTTCGGAACTTTTAAATATCTTGATATATCTCGAGAACTACGCATCTGATCAAAAAATATCATAGAACATGAAAAGTAGGAAACTTAATTCTCTACAAAAAAGGTCTCTTAACATTTTGCCATAGCTCTCTTCGTTTCCGAGATATTTGCAGATTTATCTCAAGGGAAGGGGCCTGACGGACATATTTCGAGATATTTCTTCTTCTTGTTGTTCTTCTTCTGCACAGCTAAGCTGGAAGTGGCATTTGCGGCTCGCACTAGTGCAGAGTTATCTCAAAGAAAGGGGCCACGGTGTTTCTGTATCTCTATTATGTTGGTGCGGCTTCGGAACTTTTAAATATCTCGATATATCTCGAAAACTACGCTTCTGATCAAAAAATATCATAGAACATAAATTGTAGGAAACATAATTCTCTACAAAAAACGTCTCTTAACATTTTGCCATAGCTCGCTTCGTTTCCGAGATATTTGCAGATATATCTCAAGGGAAGGGGCCTGACGGACATATTTCGAGATATTTCTTCTTCTTGTTGTTCTTCTTTTGCACAGCTAAGCTGGAAGTGCCATTTACAGCTCGCAATAGTGCAGAGTTATCTCAAAGAAAGGGGCCACGGTGTTTCTGTATCTCTATTATGTTGGTGCGGCTTCGGAACTTTTAAATATCTTGATATATCTCGAGAACTACTCGTCTGATCAAAAAATATCATAGAACATAAAAAGTAGGAAACTTAATTCTCTACAAAAAACGTCTCTTAACATTTTGCCATAGCTCGCTTCGTTTCCGAGATATTTGCAGATTCAGCTCAAAGGAACTGGCCTGACGGACATATTTCGAGATATTTCTTCTTCTTGTTGTTCTTCCTCTGCACAGCTAAGCTGGAAGTGGCATTTGCAGCTCGCAATAGTGCAGAGTTATCTCAAAGAAAGGGGCCACGGTGTTTCTGTATCTCTATTATGTTGGTGCGGCTTCGGAACTTTTAAATATCTTGATATATCTCGAGAACTACGCATCTGATCAAAAAATATCATAGAACATAAAAAGTAGGAAACTTAATTCTCTACAAAAAAGATCTCTTAACATTTTGCCATAGCTCGCTTCGTTTCCGAGATATTTGCATATTTATCTCAAGGGAAGGGGCCTGACGGACATATTTCGAGATATTTCTTCTTCTTGTTGTTCTTCTTCTGCACAGCTAAGCTGGAAGTGGCATTTGCGGCTCGCACTAGTGCAGAGTTATCTCAAAGAAAGGGGCCACGGTGTTTCTGTATCTCTATTATGTTGGTGCGGCTTCGGAACTTTTAAATATCTTGATATATCTCGAGAACTGCGCATCTGATCAAAAAATATCATAGAACATAAAAAGTAGGAAACTTAATTCTCTACAAAAAAGGTCTCTTAACATTTTGCCATAGCTCGCTTCGTTTCCGAGATATTTGCAGATTTATCTCAAGGGAAGGGGCCTGACGGACATATTTCGAGATATTTCTTCTTCTTGTTGTTCTTCTTCTGCACAGCTAAGCTGGAAGTGGCATTTGCGGCTCGCACTAGTGCAGAGTTATCTCAAAGAAAGGGGCCACGGTGTTTCTGTATCTCTATTATGTTGGTGCGGCTTCGGAACTTTTAAATATCTTGATATATCTCGAGAACTACGCATCTGATCAAAAAATATCATAGAACATAAAAAGTAGGAAACTTAATTCTCTTCCAAAAATGTCTCTTAACATTTTGCCATAGCTCGCTTCGTTTCCGAGATATTTGCAGATATATCTCAAGGGAAGGGGCCTGACGGACATATTTCGAGATATTTCTTCTTCTTGTTGTTCTTCTTCTGCACAGCTAAGCTGGAAGTGGCATTTGCGGCTCGCACTAGTGCAGAGTTATCTCAAAGAAAGGGGCCACGGTGTTTCTGTATCTCTATTATGTTGGTGCGGCTTCGGAACTTTTAAATATCTCGATATATCTCGAAAACTACGCTTCTGATCAAAAAATATCATAGAACATAAATTGTAGGAAACATAATTCTCTACAAAAAAGGTCTCTTAACATTTTGCCATAGCTCGCTTCGTTTCCGAGATATTTGCAGATATATCTCAAGGGAAGGGGCCTGACGGACATATTTCGAGATATTTCTTCTTCTTGTTGTTCTTCTTCTGCACAGCTAAGCTGGAAGTGGCATTTACAGCTCGCAATAGTGCAGAGTTATCTCAAAGAAAGGGGCCACGGTGTTTCTGTATCTCTATTATGTTGGTGCGGCTTCGGAACTTTTAAATATCTTGATATATCTCGAGAACTACGCATCTGATCAAAAACTATCATAGAACATGAAAAGTAGGAAACTTAATTCTCTACAAAAAAGGTCTCTTAACATTTTGCCATAGCTCTCTTCGTTTCCGAGATATTTGCAGATTTATCTCAAGGGAAGGGGCCTGACGGACATATTTCGAGATATTTCTTCTTCTTGTTGTTCTTCTTCTGCACAGCTAAGCTGGAAGTGGCATTTGCGGCTCGCACTAGTGCAGAGTTATCTCAAAGAAAGGGGCCACGGTGTTTCTGTATCTCTATTATGTTGGTGCGGCTTCGGAACTTTTAAATATCTCGATATATCTCGAGAACTACGCATCTGATCAAAAAATATCATAGAACATAAAAAGTAGGAAACTTAATTCTCTTCCAAAAATGTCTCTTAACATTTTGCCATAGCTCGCTTCGTTTCCGAGATATTTGCAGATATATCTCAAGGGAAGGGGCCTGACGGACATATTTCGAGATATTTCTTCTTCTTGTTGTTCTTCTTCTGCACAGCTAAGCTGGAAGTGGCATTTGCGGCTCGCACTAGTGCAGAGTTATCTCAAAGAAAGGGGCCACGGTGTTTCTGTATCTCTATTATGTTGGTGCGGCTTCGGAACTTTTAAATATCTTGATATATCTGGAGAACTACTCGTCTGATCAAAAAATATCATAGAACATAATAAGTAGGAAACTTAATTCTCTACAAAAAACGTCTCTTAACATTTTGCCATAGCTCGCTTCGTTTCCGAGATATTTGCAGATTCAGCTCAAAGGAACTGGCCTGACGGACATATTTCGAGATATTTCTTCTTCTTGTTGTTCTTCCTCTGCACAGCTAAGCTGGAAGTGGCATTTGCAGCTCGCAATAGTGCAGAGTTATCTCAAAGAAAGGGGCCACGGTGTTTCTGTATCTCTATTATGTTGGTGCGGCTTCGGAACTTTTAAATATCTTGATATATCTCGAGAACTACGCATCTGATCAAAAAATATCATAGAACATAAAAAGTAGGAAACTTAATTCTCTACAAAAAAGGTCTCTTAACATTTTGCCATAGCTCGCTTCGTTTCCGAGATATTTGCATATTTATCTCAAGGGAAGGGGCCTGACGGACATATTTCGAGATATTTCTTCTTCTTGTTGTTCTTCTTCTGCACAGCTAAGCTGGAAGTGGCATTTGCGGCTAGCACTAGTGCAGAGTTATCTCAAAGAAAGGGGCCACGGTGTTTCTGTATCTCTATTATGTTGGTGCGGCTTCGGAACTTTTAAATATCTCGATATATCTCGAAAACTACGCTTCTGATCAAAAAATATCATAGAACATAAATTGTAGGAAACATAATTCTCTACAAAAAAGGTCTCTTAACATTTTGCCATAGCTCGCTTCGTTTCCGAGATATTTGCAGATTCAGCTCAAAGGAACTGGCCTGACGGACATATTTCGAGATATTTCTTCTTCTTGTTGTTCTTCCTCTGCACAGCTAAGCTGGAAGTGGCATTTGCAGCTCGCAATAGTGCAGAGTTATCTCAAAGAAAGGGGCCACGGTGTTTCTGTATCTCTATTATGTTGGTGCGGCTTCGGAACTTTTAAATATCTTGATATATCTCGAGAACTACGCATCTGATCAAAAAATATCATAGAACATGAAAAGTAGGAAACTTAATTCTCTACAAAAAAGGTCTCTTAACATTTTGCCATAGCTCTCTTCGTTTCCGAGATATTTGCAGATTTATCTCAAGGGAAGGGGCCTGACGGACATATTTCGAGATATTTCTTCTTCTTGTTGTTCTTCTTCTGCACAGCTAAGCTGGAAGTGGCATTTGCGGCTCGCACTAGTGCAGAGTTATCTCAAAGAAAGGGGCCACGGTGTTTCTGTATCTCTATTATGTTGGTGCGGCTTCGGAACTTTTAAATATCTCGATATATCTCGAAAACTACGCTTCTGATCAAAAAATATCATAGAACATAAATTGTAGGAAACATAATTCTCTACAAAAAACGTCTCTTAACATTTTGCCATAGCTCGCTTCGTTTCCGAGATATTTGCAGATATATCTCAAGGGAAGGGGCCTGACGGACATATTTCGAGATATTTCTTCTTCTTGTTGTTCTTCTTTTGCACAGCTAAGCTGGAAGTGCCATTTACAGCTCGCAATAGTGCAGAGTTATCTCAAAGAAAGGGGCCACGGTGTTTCTGTATCTCTATTATGTTGGTGCGGCTTCGGAACTTTTAAATATCTTGATATATCTCGAGAACTACTCGTCTGATCAAAAAATATCATAGAACATAAAAAGTAGGAAACTTAATTCTCTACAAAAAACGTCTCTTAACATTTTGCCATAGCTCGCTTCGTTTCCGAGATATTTGCAGATTCAGCTCAAAGGAACTGGCCTGACGGACATATTTCGAGATATTTCTTCTTCTTGTTGTTCTTCCTCTGCACAGCTAAGCTGGAAGTGGCATTTGCAGCTCGCAATAGTGCAGAGTTATCTCAAAGAAAGGGGCCACGGTGTTTCTGTATCTCTATTATGTTGGTGCGGCTTCGGAACTTTTAAATATCTTGATATATCTCGAGAACTACGCATCTGATCAAAAAATATCATAGAACATAAAAAGTAGGAAACTTAATTCTCTACAAAAAAGATCTCTTAACATTTTGCCATAGCTCGCTTCGTTTCCGAGATATTTGCATATTTATCTCAAGGGAAGGGGCCTGACGGACATATTTCGAGATATTTCTTCTTCTTGTTGTTCTTCTTCTGCACAGCTAAGCTGGAAGTGGCATTTGCGGCTCGCACTAGTGCAGAGTTATCTCAAAGAAAGGGGCCACGGTGTTTCTGTATCTCTATTATGTTGGTGCGGCTTCGGAACTTTTAAATATCTTGATATATCTCGAGAACTGCGCATCTGATCAAAAAATATCATAGAACATAAAAAGTAGGAAACTTAATTCTCTACAAAAAAGGTCTCTTAACATTTTGCCATAGCTCGCTTCGTTTCCGAGATATTTGCAGATTTATCTCAAGGGAAGGGGCCTGACGGACATATTTCGAGATATTTCTTCTTCTTGTTGTTCTTCTTCTGCACAGCTAAGCTGGAAGTGGCATTTGCGGCTCGCACTAGTGCAGAGTTATCTCAAAGAAAGGGGCCACGGTGTTTCTGTATCTCTATTATGTTGGTGCGGCTTCGGAACTTTTAAATATCTTGATATATCTCGAGAACTACGCATCTGATCAAAAAATATCATAGAACATAAAAAGTAGGAAACTTAATTCTCTTCCAAAAATGTCTCTTAACATTTTGCCATAGCTCGCTTCGTTTCCGAGATATTTGCAGATATATCTCAAGGGAAGGGGCCTGACGGACATATTTCGAGATATTTCTTCTTCTTGTTGTTCTTCTTCTGCACAGCTAAGCTGGAAGTGGCATTTGCGGCTCGCACTAGTGCAGAGTTATCTCAAAGAAAGGGGCCACGGTGTTTCTGTATCTCTATTATGTTGGTGCGGCTTCGGAACTTTTAAATATCTCGATATATCTCGAAAACTACGCTTCTGATCAAAAAATATCATAGAACATAAATTGTAGGAAACATAATTCTCTACAAAAAAGGTCTCTTAACATTTTGCCATAGCTCGCTTCGTTTCCGAGATATTTGCAGATATATCTCAAGGGAAGGGGCCTGACGGACATATTTCGAGATATTTCTTCTTCTTGTTGTTCTTCTTCTGCACAGCTAAGCTGGAAGTGGCATTTACAGCTCGCAATAGTGCAGAGTTATCTCAAAGAAAGGGGCCACGGTGTTTCTGTATCTCTATTATGTTGGTGCGGCTTCGGAACTTTTAAATATCTTGATATATCTCGAGAACTACGCATCTGATCAAAAACTATCATAGAACATGAAAAGTAGGAAACTTAATTCTCTACAAAAAAGGTCTCTTAACATTTTGCCATAGCTCTCTTCGTTTCCGAGATATTTGCAGATTTATCTCAAGGGAAGGGGCCTGACGGACATATTTCGAGATATTTCTTCTTCTTGTTGTTCTTCTTCTGCACAGCTAAGCTGGAAGTGGCATTTGCGGCTCGCACTAGTGCAGAGTTATCTCAAAGAAAGGGGCCACGGTGTTTCTGTATCTCTATTATGTTGGTGCGGCTTCGGAACTTTTAAATATCTCGATATATCTCGAGAACTACGCATCTGATCAAAAAATATCATAGAACATAAAAAGTAGGAAACTTAATTCTCTTCCAAAAATGTCTCTTAACATTTTGCCATAGCTCGCTTCGTTTCCGAGATATTTGCAGATATATCTCAAGGGAAGGGGCCTGACGGACATATTTCGAGATATTTCTTCTTCTTGTTGTTCTTCTTCTGCACAGCTAAGCTGGAAGTGGCATTTGCGGCTCGCACTAGTGCAGAGTTATCTCAAAGAAAGGGGCCACGGTGTTTCTGTATCTCTATTATGTTGGTGCGGCTTCGGAACTTTTAAATATCTTGATATATCTGGAGAACTACTCGTCTGATCAAAAAATATCATAGAACATAAAAAGTAGGAAACTTAATTCTCTACAAAAAACGTCTCTTAACATTTTGCCATAGCTCGCTTCGTTTCCGAGATATTTGCAGATTCAGCTCAAAGGAACTGGCCTGACGGACATATTTCGAGATATTTCTTCTTCTTGTTGTTCTTCCTCTGCACAGCTAAGCTGGAAGTGGCATTTGCAGCTCGCAATAGTGCAGAGTTATCTCAAAGAAAGGGGCCACGGTGTTTCTGTATCTCTATTATGTTGGTGCGGCTTCGGAACTTTTAAATATCTTGATATATCTCGAGAACTACGCATCTGATCAAAAAATATCATAGAACATAAAAAGTAGGAAACTTAATTCTCTACAAAAAAGGTCTCTTAACATTTTGCCATAGCTCGCTTCGTTTCCGAGATATTTGCATATTTATCTCAAGGGAAGGGGCCTGACGGACATATTTCGAGATATTTCTTCTTCTTGTTGTTCTTCTTCTGCACAGCTAAGCTGGAAGTGGCATTTGCGGCTAGCACTAGTGCAGAGTTATCTCAAAGAAAGGGGCCACGGTGTTTCTGTATCTCTATTATGTTGGTGCGGCTTCGGAACTTTTAAATATCTCGATATATCTCGAAAACTACGCTTCTGATCAAAAAATATCATAGAACATAAATTGTAGGAAACATAATTCTCTACAAAAAAGGTCTCTTAACATTTTGCCATAGCTCGCTTCGTTTCCGAGATATTTGCAGATTCAGCTCAAAGGAACTGGCCTGACGGACATATTTCGAGATATTTCTTCTTCTTGTTGTTCTTCCTCTGCACAGCTAAGCTGGAAGTGGCATTTGCAGCTCGCAATAGTGCAGAGTTATCTCAAAGAAAGGGGCCACGGTGTTTCTGTATCTCTATTATGTTGGTGCGGCTTCGGAACTTTTAAATATCTTGATATATCTCGAGAACTCCGCATCTGATCAAAAAATATCATAGAACATAAAAAGTAGGAAACTTAATTCTCTACAAAAAAGATCTCTTAACATTTTGCCATAGCTCGCTTCGTTTCCGAGATATTTGCATATTTATCTCAAGGGAAGGGGCCTGACGGACATATTTCGAGATATTTCTTCTTCTTGTTGTTCTTCTTCTGCACAGCTAAGCTGGAAGTGGCATTTGCGGCTCGCACTAGTGCAGAGTTATCTCAAAGAAAGGGGCCACGGTGTTTCTGTATCTCTATTATGTTGGTGCGGCTTCGGAACTTTTAAATATCTTGATATATCTCGAGAACTGCGCATCTGATCAAAAAATATCATAGAACATAAAAAGTAGGAAACTTAATTCTCTACAAAAAAGGTCTCTTAACATTTTGCCATAGCTCGCTTCGTTTCCGAGATATTTGCAGATTTATCTCGAGGGAAGGGGCCTAACGGACATATTTCGAGATATTTCTTCTTCTTGATGTTCTTCTTCTGCACAGCTAAACTGGAAGTGGCATTTCCAGCTCGCAATAGTGCAGAGTTATCTCAAAGAAAGGGGCCACGGTGTTTCTGTATCTCTATTATGTTGGTGCGGCTTCGGAACTTTTAAATATCTTGATATATCTCGAGAACTACGCATCTGATCAAAAAATATCATAGAACATAAAAAGTAGGAAACTTAATTCTCTACAAAAAAGGTCTCTTAACATTTTGCCATAGCTCGCTTCGTTTCCGAGATATTTGCAGATTCAGCTCAAAGGAACTGGCCTGACGGACATATTTCGAGATATTTCTTCTTCTTGTTGTTCTTCTTCTGCACAGCTAAGCTGGAAGTGGCATTTGCGGCTAGCACTAGTGCAGAGTTATCTCAAAGAAAGGGGCCACGGTGTTTCTGTATCTCTATTATGTTGGTGCGGCTTCGGAACTTTTAAATATCTCGATATATCTCGAAAACTACGCTTCTGATCAAAAAATATCATAGAACATAAATTGTAGGAAACATAATTCTCTACAAAAAAGGTCTCTTAACATTTTGCCATAGCTCGCTTCGTTTCCGAGATATTTGCAGATATATCTCAAGGGAAGGGGCCTGACGGACATATTTCGAGATATTTCTTCTTCTTGTTGTTCTTCTTCTGCACAGCTAAGCTGGAAGTGGCATTTACAGCTCGCAATAGTGCAGAGTTATCTCAAAGAAAGGTGCCACGGTGTTTCTGTATCTCTATTATGTTGGTGCGGCTTCGGAACTTTCAAATATCTTGATATATCTCGAGAACTACGCATCTGATCAAAAAATATCATAGAACATAAATTGTAGGAAACATAATTCTCTACAAAAAAGGTCTCTTAACATTTTGCCATAGCTCGCTTCGTTTCCGAGATATTTGCAGATATATCTCAAGGGAAGGGGCCTGACGGACATATTTCGAGATATTTCTTCTTCTTGTTGTTCTTCTTCTGCACAGCTAAGCTGGAAGTGGCATTTACAGCTCGCAATAGTGCAGAGTTATCTCAAAGAAAGGTGCCACGGTGTTTCTGTATCTCTATTATGTTGGTGCGGCTTCGGAACTTTCAAATATCTTGATATATCTCGAGAACTACGCATCTGATCAAAAAATATCATAGAACATGAAAAGTAGGAAACTTAATTCTCTACAAAAAAGGTCTCTTAACATTTTGCCATAGCTCTCTTCGTTTCCGAGATATTTGCAGATATATCTCAAGGGAAGGGGCCTGACGGACATATTTCGAGATATTTCTTCTTCTTGTTGTTCTTCTTCTGCACAGCTAAGCTGGAAGTGGCATTTACAGCTCGCGATAGTGCAGAGTTATCTCAAAGAAAGGTGCCACGGTGTTTCTGTATCTCTATTATGTTGGTGCGGCTTCGGAACTTTCAAATATCTTGATATATCTCGAGAACTACGCATCTGATCAAAAAATATCATAGAACATGAAAAGTAGGAAACTTAATTCTCTACAAAAAAGGTCTCTTAACATTTTGCCATAGCTCGCTTCGTTTCCGAGATATTTGCAGATATATCTCAAGGGAAGGGGCCTGACGGACATATTTCGAGATATTTCTTCTTCTTGTTGTTCTTCTTCTGCACAGCTAAGCTCGAAGTGGCATTTGCGGCTCGCACTAGTGCAGAGTTATCTCAAAGAAAGGGGCCACGGTGTTTCTGTATCTCTATTATGTTGGTGCGGCTTCGGAACTTTTAAATATCTCGATATATCTCGAAAACTACGCTTCTGATCAAAAAATATCATAGAACATAAATTGTAGGAAACATAATTCTCTACAAAAAAGGTCTCTTAACATTTTGCCATAGCTCGCTTCGTTTCCGAGATATTTGCAGATATATCTCAAGGGAAGGGGCCTGACGGACATATTTCGAGATATTTCTTCTTCTTGTTGTTCTTCTTCTGCACAGCTAAGCTGGAAGTGGCATTTACAGCTCGCAATAGTGCAGAGTTATCTCAAAGAAAGGGGCCACGGTGTTTCTGTATCTCTATTATGTTGGTGCGGCTTCGGAACTTTTAAATATCTTGATATATCTCGAGAACTACTCGTCTGATCAAAAAATATCATAGAACATAAAAAGTAGGAAACTTAATTCTCTACAAAAACTGTCTCTTAACATTTTGCCATAGCTCGCTTCGTTTCCGAGATATTTGCAGATATATCTCAAGGGAAGGGGCCTGACGGACATATTTCGAGATATTTCTTCTTCTTGTTGTTCTTCTTCTGCACAGCTAAGCTGGGAGTGGCATTTACAGCTCGCAATAGTGCAGAGTTATCTCAAAGAAAGGGGCCACGGTGTTTCTGTATCTCTATTATGTTGGTGCGGCTTCGGAACTTTTAAATATCTCGATATATCTCGAAAACTACGCTTCTGATCAAAAAATATCATACAACATAAAAAGTAGGAAACTTAATTCTCTACAAAAAAGGTCTCTTAACATTTTGCCATAGCTCGCTTCGTTTCCGAGATATTTGCAGATTCATCTCAAGGGAAGGGGTCTGACGGACATATTTCGAGATGTTTCTTCTTCTTGTTGTTCTTCTTCTGCACATCTAAGCTCGAAGTGGCATTTGCAGCTCGCAATAGTGCAGAGTTATCTCAAAGAAAGGGGCCACGGTGTTTCTGTATCTCTATTATGTTGGTGCGGCTTCGGAACTTTTAAATATCTTGATATATCTCGAGAACTACGCATCTGATCAAAACTGTCATACAACATGAAAAGTAGGAAACTTAATTCTCTACAAAAAAGGTCTCTTAACATTTTGCCATAGCTCTCTTCGTTTCCGAGATATTTGCAGATTTATCTCAACGGAAGGGGCCTGACGGACATATTTCGAGATATTTCTTCTTCTTGTTGTTCTTCTTCTGCACAGCTAAGCTGGAAGTGGCATTTGCAGCTCGCAATAGAGCAGAGTTATCTCAAAGAAAGGGGCCACGGTGTTTCTGTATCTCTATTATGTTGGTGCGGCTTCGGAACTTTTAAATATCTTGATATATCTCGAGAACTACTCGTCTGATCAAAAAATATCATAGAACATAAAAAGTAGGAAACTTAATTCTCAACAAAAACTGTCTCTTAACATTTTGCCATAGCTCGCTTCGTTTCCGAGATATTTGCAGATATATCTCAAGGGAAGGGGCCTGACGGACATATTTCGAGATATTTCTTCTTCTTGTTGTTCTTCTTCTGCACAGCTAAGCTGGAAGTGGCATTAGCGGCTCGCACTAGTGCACAGTTATCTCAAAGAAAGGGGCCACGGTGTTTCTGTATCTCTATTATGTTGGTGCGTCTTCGGAACTTTTAAATATCTCGATATATCTCGAAAACTACGCTTCTGATCAAAAAATATCATAGAACATAAATTGTAGGAAACATAATTGTCTACAAAAAACGTCTCTTAACATTTTGCCATAGCTCGCTTGGTTTCCGAGATATTTGCAGATTCAGCTCAAAGGAACTGGCCTGACGGACATATTTCGAAATATTTCTTCTTCTTGTTGTTCTTCCTCTGCACAGCTAAGCTGGAAGTGGCATTTTCAGCTCGCAATAGTGCAGAGTTATCTCAAAGAAAGGGGCCACGGTGTTTCTGTATCTCTATTATGTTGGTGCGGCTTCGGAACTTTTAAATATCTTGATATATCTCGAGAACTACGCATCTGATCAAAAAATATCATAGAACATAAAAAGTAGGAAACTTAATTCTCTACAAAAAAGGTCTCTTAACATTTTGCCATAGCTCGCTTCGTTTCCGAGATATTTGCAGATTTATCTCAAGGGAAGGGGCCTAACGGACATATTTCGAGATATTTCTTCTTCTTGTTGTTCTTCTTCTGCACAGCTAAGTTGGAAGTGGCATTTGCGGCTCGCACTAGTGCAGAGTTATCTCAAAGAAAGGGGCGACGGTGTTTCTGTATCTCTATTATGTTGGTGCGGTTTCGGAACTTTTAAATATCTTGATATATCTCGAGAACTACGCATCTGATCAAAAAATATCATAGAACATAAAAAGTAGGAAACTTAATTCTCTACAAATAAGGTCTCTTAACATTTTGCCATAGCTCGCTTCGTTTCCGAGATATTTGCAGATATATCTCAAGGGAAGGGGCCTCACGGACATATTTGGAGATATTTCTTCTTCTTGTTGTTCTTCCTCTGCACAGCTAAGCTGGAAGTGGCATTTGCAGCTCGCAATAGTGCAGAGTTATCTCAAAGAAAGGGGCCACGGTGTTTCTGTATCTCTATTATGTTGGTGCGGCTTCGGAACTTTCAAATATCTTGATATATCTCGAGAACTACGCATCTGATCAAAAAATATCATAGAACATAAAAAGTAGGAAACTTAATTCTCTACAAAAAAGGTCTCTTAACATTTTGCCATAGCTCGCTTCGTTTCCGAGATATTTGCATATTTATCTCAAGGGAAGGGGCCTGACGGACATATTTCGAGATATTTCTTCTTCTTGTTGTTCTTCTTCTGCACAGCTAAACTGGAAGTGGCATTTCCAGCTCGCAATAGTGCAGAGTTATCTCAAAGAAAGGGGCCACGGTGTTTCTGTATCTCTATTATGTTGGTGCGGCTTCGGAACTTTTAAATATCTTGATATATCTCGAGAACTACGCATCTGATCAAAAAATATCATAGAACATAAAAAGTAGGAAACTTAATTCTCTACAAAAAAGGTCTCTTAACATTTTGCCATAGCTCGCTTTGTTTCCGAGATATTTGCAGATTTATCTCAAGGGAAGGGGCCTGACGGACATATTTCGAGATATTTCTTCTTCTTGTTGTTCTTCTTCTGCACAGCTAAGCTGGAAGTGGCATTTGCGGCTCGCACTAGTGCAGAGTTATCTCAAAGAAAGGGGCCACGGTGTTTCTGTATCTCTATTATGTTGGTGCGGCTTCGGAACTTTTAAATATCTTGATATATCTCGAGAACTACGCATCTGATCAAAAAATATCATAGAACATAAAAAGTAGGAAACTTAATTCTCTTCCAAAAATGTCTCTTAACATTTTGCCATAGCTCGCTTCGTTTCCGAGATATTTGCAGATATATCTCAAGGGAAGGGGCCTGACGGACATATTTCGAGATATTTCTTCTTCTTGTTGTTCTTCTTCTGCACAGCTAAGCTGGAAGTGGCATTTGCGGCTCGCACTAGTGCAGAGTTATCTCAAAGAAAGGGGCCACGGTGTTTCTGTATCTCTATTATGTTGGTGCGGCTTCGGAACTTTTAAATATCTCGATATATCTCGAAAACTACGCTTCTGATCAAAAAATATCATAGAACATAAATTGTAGGAAACATAATTCTCTACAAAAAAGGTCTCTTAACATTTTGCCATAGCTCGCTTCGTTTCCGAGATATTTGCAGATATATCTCAAGGGAAGGGGCCTGACGGACATATTTCGAGATATTTCTTCTTCTTGTTGTTCTTCTTCTGCACAGCTAAGCTGGAAGTGGCATTTACAGCTCGCAATAGTGCAGAGTTATCTCAAAGAAAGGGGCCACGGTGTTTCTGTATCTCTATTATGTTGGTGCGGCTTCGGAACTTTTAAATATCTTGATATATCTCGAGAACTACGCATCTGATCAAAAACTATCATAGAACATGAAAAGTAGGAAACTTAATTCTCTACAAAAAAGGTCTCTTAACATTTTGCCATAGCTCTCTTCGTTTCCGAGATATTTGCAGATTTATCTCAAGGGAAGGGGCCTGACGGACATATTTCGAGATATTTCTTCTTCTTGTTGTTCTTCTTCTGCACAGCTAAGCTGGAAGTGGCATTTGCGGCTCGCACTAGTGCAGAGTTATCTCAAAGAAAGGGGCCACGGTGTTTCTGTATCTCTATTATGTTGGTGCGGCTTCGGAACTTTTAAATATCTCGATATATCTCGAGAACTACGCATCTGATCAAAAAATATCATAGAACATAAAAAGTAGGAAACTTAATTCTCTTCCAAAAATGTCTCTTAACATTTTGCCATAGCTCGCTTCGTTTCCGAGATATTTGCAGATATATCTCAAGGGAAGGGGCCTGACGGACATATTTCGAGATATTTCTTCTTCTTGTTGTTCTTCTTCTGCACAGCTAAGCTGGAAGTGGCATTTGCGGCTCGCACTAGTGCAGAGTTATCTCAAAGAAAGGGGCCACGGTGTTTCTGTATCTCTATTATGTTGGTGCGGCTTCGGAACTTTTAAATATCTTGATATATCTGGAGAACTACTCGTCTGATCAAAAAATATCATAGAACATAAAAAGTAGGAAACTTAATTCTCTACAAAAAACGTCTCTTAACATTTTGCCATAGCTCGCTTCGTTTCCGAGATATTTGCAGATTCAGCTCAAAGGAACTGGCCTGACGGACATATTTCGAGATATTTCTTCTTCTTGTTGTTCTTCCTCTGCACAGCTAAGCTGGAAGTGGCATTTGCAGCTCGCAATAGTGCAGAGTTATCTCAAAGAAAGGGGCCACGGTGTTTCTGTATCTCTATTATGTTGGTGCGGCTTCGGAACTTTTAAATATCTTGATATATCTCGAGAACTACGCATCTGATCAAAAAATATCATAGAACATAAAAAGTAGGAAACTTAATTCTCTACAAAAAAGGTCTCTTAACATTTTGCCATAGCTCGCTTCGTTTCCGAGATATTTGCATATTTATCTCAAGGGAAGGGGCCTGACGGACATATTTCGAGATATTTCTTCTTCTTGTTGTTCTTCTTCTGCACAGCTAAGCTGGAAGTGGCATTTGCGGCTAGCACTAGTGCAGAGTTATCTCAAAGAAAGGGGCCACGGTGTTTCTGTATCTCTATTATGTTGGTGCGGCTTCGGAACTTTTAAATATCTCGATATATCTCGAAAACTACGCTTCTGATCAAAAAATATCATAGAACATAAATTGTAGGAAACATAATTCTCTACAAAAAAGGTCTCTTAACATTTTGCCATAGCTCGCTTCGTTTCCGAGATATTTGCAGATTCAGCTCAAAGGAACTGGCCTGACGGACATATTTCGAGATATTTCTTCTTCTTGTTGTTCTTCCTCTGCACAGCTAAGCTGGAAGTGGCATTTGCAGCTCGCAATAGTGCAGAGTTATCTCAAAGAAAGGGGCCACGGTGTTTCTGTATCTCTATTATGTTGGTGCGGCTTCGGAACTTTTAAATATCTTGATATATCTCGAGAACTCCGCATCTGATCAAAAAATATCATAGAACATAAAAAGTAGGAAACTTAATTCTCTACAAAAAAGATCTCTTAACATTTTGCCATAGCTCGCTTCGTTTCCGAGATATTTGCATATTTATCTCAAGGGAAGGGGCCTGACGGACATATTTCGAGATATTTCTTCTTCTTGTTGTTCTTCTTCTGCACAGCTAAGCTGGAAGTGGCATTTGCGGCTCGCACTAGTGCAGAGTTATCTCAAAGAAAGGGGCCACGGTGTTTCTGTATCTCTATTATGTTGGTGCGGCTTCGGAACTTTTAAATATCTTGATATATCTCGAGAACTGCGCATCTGATCAAAAAATATCATAGAACATAAAAAGTAGGAAACTTAATTCTCTACAAAAAAGGTCTCTTAACATTTTGCCATAGCTCGCTTCGTTTCCGAGATATTTGCAGATTTATCTCGAGGGAAGGGGCCTAACGGACATATTTCGAGATATTTCTTCTTCTTGATGTTCTTCTTCTGCACAGCTAAACTGGAAGTGGCATTTCCAGCTCGCAATAGTGCAGAGTTATCTCAAAGAAAGGGGCCACGGTGTTTCTGTATCTCTATTATGTTGGTGCGGCTTCGGAACTTTTAAATATCTTGATATATCTCGAGAACTACGCATCTGATCAAAAAATATCATAGAACATAAAAAGTAGGAAACTTAATTCTCTACAAAAAAGGTCTCTTAACATTTTGCCATAGCTCGCTTCGTTTCCGAGATATTTGCAGATATATCTCAAGGGAAGGGGCCTGACGGACATATTTCGAGATATTTCTTCTTCTTGTTGTTCTTCTTCTGCACAGCTAAGCTGGAAGTGGCATTTACAGCTCGCAATAGTGCAGAGTTATCTCAAAGAAAGGTGCCACGGTGTTTCTGTATCTCTATTATGTTGGTGCGGCTTCGGAACTTTCAAATATCTTGATATATCTCGAGAACTACGCATCTGATCAAAAAATATCATAGAACATAAATTGTAGGAAACATAATTCTCTACAAAAAAGGTCTCTTAACATTTTGCCATAGCTCGCTTCGTTTCCGAGATATTTGCAGATATATCTCAAGGGAAGGGGCCTGACGGACATATTTCGAGATATTTCTTCTTCTTGTTGTTCTTCTTCTGCACAGCTAAGCTGGAAGTGGCATTTACAGCTCGCAATAGTGCAGAGTTATCTCAAAGAAAGGTGCCACGGTGTTTCTGTATCTCTATTATGTTGGTGCGGCTTCGGAACTTTCAAATATCTTGATATATCTCGAGAACTACGCATCTGATCAAAAAATATCATAGAACATGAAAAGTAGGAAACTTAATTCTCTACAAAAAAGGTCTCTTAACATTTTGCCATAGCTCTCTTCGTTTCCGAGATATTTGCAGATATATCTCAAGGGAAGGGGCCTGACGGACATATTTCGAGATATTTCTTCTTCTTGTTGTTCTTCTTCTGCACAGCTAAGCTGGAAGTGGCATTTACAGCTCGCGATAGTGCAGAGTTATCTCAAAGAAAGGTGCCACGGTGTTTCTGTATCTCTATTATGTTGGTGCGGCTTCGGAACTTTCAAATATCTTGATATATCTCGAGAACTACGCATCTGATCAAAAAATATCATAGAACATGAAAAGTAGGAAACTTAATTCTCTACAAAAAAGGTCTCTTAACATTTTGCCATAGCTCGCTTCGTTTCCGAGATATTTGCAGATATATCTCAAGGGAAGGGGCCTGACGGACATATTTCGAGATATTTCTTCTTCTTGTTGTTCTTCTTCTGCACAGCTAAGCTCGAAGTGGCATTTGCGGCTCGCACTAGTGCAGAGTTATCTCAAAGAAAGGGGCCACGGTGTTTCTGTATCTCTATTATGTTGGTGCGGCTTCGGAACTTTTAAATATCTCGATATATCTCGAAAACTACGCTTCTGATCAAAAAATATCATAGAACATAAATTGTAGGAAACATAATTCTCTACAAAAAAGGTCTCTTAACATTTTGCCATAGCTCGCTTCGTTTCCGAGATATTTGCAGATATATCTCAAGGGAAGGGGCCTGACGGACATATTTCGAGATATTTCTTCTTCTTGTTGTTCTTCTTCTGCACAGCTAAGCTGGAAGTGGCATTTACAGCTCGCAATAGTGCAGAGTTATCTCAAAGAAAGGGGCCACGGTGTTTCTGTATCTCTATTATGTTGGTGCGGCTTCGGAACTTTTAAATATCTTGATATATCTCGAGAACTACTCGTCTGATCAAAAAATATCATAGAACATAAAAAGTAGGAAACTTAATTCTCTACAAAAACTGTCTCTTAACATTTTGCCATAGCTCGCTTCGTTTCCGAGATATTTGCAGATATATCTCAAGGGAAGGGGCCTGACGGACATATTTCGAGATATTTCTTCTTCTTGTTGTTCTTCTTCTGCACAGCTAAGCTGGGAGTGGCATTTACAGGTCGCAATACTGCAGAGTTATCTCAAAGAAAGGGGCCACGGTGTTTCTGTATCTCTATTATGTTGGTGCGGCTTCGGAACTTTTAAATATCTCGATATATCTCGAAAACTACGCTTCTGATCAAAAAATATCATACAACATAAAAAGTAGGAAACTTAATTCTCTACAAAAAAGGTCTCTTAACATTTTGCCATAGCTCGCTTCGTTTCCGAGATATTTGCAGATTCATCTCAAGGGAAGGGGTCTGACGGACATATTTCGAGATGTTTCTTCTTCTTGTTGTTCTTCTTCTGCACATCTAAGCTCGAAGTGGCATTTGCAGCTCGCAATAGTGCAGAGTTATCTCAAAGAAAGGGGCCACGGTGTTTCTGTATCTCTATTATGTTGGTGCGGCTTCGGAACTTTTAAATATCTTGATATATCTCGAGAACTACGCATCTGATCAAAACTGTCATAGAACATGAAAAGTAGGAAACTTAA
This sequence comes from Osmia lignaria lignaria, assembly GCF_051020975.1. Taxonomy (NCBI): domain Eukaryota; kingdom Metazoa; phylum Arthropoda; class Insecta; order Hymenoptera; family Megachilidae; genus Osmia; species Osmia lignaria. The sequence continues at coordinate 23,566,752 of NW_027478160.1, read as the reverse complement.
TTCTCTACAAAAAAGGTCTCTTAACATTTTGCCATAGCTCTCTTCGTTTCCGAGATATTTGCAGATTTATCTCAACGGAAGGGGCCTGACGGACATATTTCGAGATATTTCTTCTTCTTGTTGTTCTTCTTCTGCACAGCTAAGCTGGAAGTGGCATTTGCAGCTCGCAATAGAGCAGAGTTATCTCAAAGAAAGGGGCCACGGTGTTTCTGTATCTCTATTATGTTGGTGCGGCTTCGGAACTTTTAAATATCTTGATATATCTCGAGAACTACTCGTCTGATCAAAAAATATCATAGAACATAAAAAGTAGGAAACTTAATTCTCAACAAAAACTGTCTCTTAACATTTTGCCATAGCTCGCTTCGTTTCCGAGATATTTGCAGATATATCTCAAGGGAAGGGGCCTGACGGACATATTTCGAGATATTTCTTCTTCTTGTTGTTCTTCTTCTGCACAGCTAAGCTGGAAGTGGCATTAGCGGCTCGCACTAGTGCACAGTTATCTCAAAGAAAGGGGCCACGGTGTTTCTGTATCTCTATTATGTTGGTGCGTCTTCGGAACTTTTAAATATCTCGATATATCTCGAAAACTACGCTTCTGATCAAAAAATATCATAGAACATAAATTGTAGGAAACATAATTGTCTACAAAAAACGTCTCTTAACATTTTGCCATAGCTCGCTTGGTTTCCGAGATATTTGCAGATTCAGCTCAAAGGAACTGGCCTGACGGACATATTTCGAAATATTTCTTCTTCTTGTTGTTCTTCCTCTGCACAGCTAAGCTGGAAGTGGCATTTTCAGCTCGCAATAGTGCAGAGTTATCTCAAAGAAAGGGGCCACGGTGTTTCTGTATCTCTATTATGTTGGTGCGGCTTCGGAACTTTTAAATATCTTGATATATCTCGAGAACTACGCATCTGATCAAAAAATATCATAGAACATAAAAAGTAGGAAACTTAATTCTCTACAAAAAAGGTCTCTTAACATTTTGCCATAGCTCGCTTCGTTTCCGAGATATTTGCAGATTTATCTCAAGGGAAGGGGCCTAACGGACATATTTCGAGATATTTCTTCTTCTTGTTGTTCTTCTTCTGCACAGCTAAGTTGGAAGTGGCATTTGCGGCTCGCACTAGTGCAGAGTTATCTCAAAGAAAGGGGCGACGGTGTTTCTGTATCTCTATTATGTTGGTGCGGTTTCGGAACTTTTAAATATCTTGATATATCTCGAGAACTACGCATCTGATCAAAAAATATCATAGAACATAAAAAGTAGGAAACTTAATTCTCTACAAATAAGGTCTCTTAACATTTTGCCATAGCTCGCTTCGTTTCCGAGATATTTGCAGATATATCTCAAGGGAAGGGGCCTAACGGACATATTTGGAGATATTTCTTCTTCTTGTTGTTCTTCCTCTGCACAGCTAAGCTGGAAGTGGCATTTGCAGCTCGCAATAGTGCAGAGTTATCTCAAAGAAAGGGGCCACGGTGTTTCTGTATCTCTATTATGTTGGTGCGGCTTCGGAACTTTCAAATATCTTGATATATCTCGAGAACTACGCATCTGATCAAAAAATATCATAGAACATAAAAAGTAGGAAACTTAATTCTCTACAAAAAAGGTCTCTTAACATTTTGCCATAGCTCGCTTCGTTTCCGAGATATTTGCATATTTATCTCAAGGGAAGGGGCCTGACGGACATATTTCGAGATATTTCTTCTTCTTGTTGTTCTTCTTCTGCACAGCTAAACTGGAAGTGGCATTTCCAGCTCGCAATAGTGCAGAGTTATCTCAAAGAAAGGGGCCACGGTGTTTCTGTATCTCTATTATGTTGGTGCGGCTTCGGAACTTTTAAATATCTTGATATATCTCGAGAACTACGCATCTGATCAAAAAATATCATAGAACATAAAAAGTAGGAAACTTAATTCTCTACAAAAAAGGTCTCTTAACATTTTGCCATAGCTCGCTTCGTTTCCGAGATATTTGCAGATATATCTCAAGGGAAGGGGCCTGACGGACATATTTCGAGATATTTCTTCTTCTTGTTGTTCTTCTTCTGCACAGCTGAGCTGGAAGTGACATTTGCAGGTCGCAATAGTGCAGAGTTATCTCAAAGAAAGGGGCCACGGTGTTTCTGTATCTCTATTATGTTGGTGCGGCTTCGCAACTTTTAAATATCTCGATATATCTCGAAAACTACGCTTCTGATCAAAAAATATCATAGAACGTAAATTGTAGGAAACATTATTCTCTACAAAAAGGGTCTCTTAACATTTTGCCATAGCTCGCTTCGTTTCCGAGATATTTGCAGATTTATCTCAAGGGAAGGGGTCCGACGGACATATTTCGAGATATTTCTTCTTCTTGTTGTTCTTCTTCTGCACATCTAAGCTCGAAGTGGCATTTGCAGCTCGCAATAGTGCAGAGTTATCTCAAAGAAAGGGGCCACGGTGTTTCTGTATCTCTATTATGTTGGTGCGGCTTCGGAACTTTTAAATATCTTGATATATCTCGAGAACTACGCATCTGATCAAAAAATATCATACCACATAAAAAGTAGGAAACTTAATTCTCTACAAGAAAGGTCTCTAAACATTTTGCCATAGCTCGCTTCGTTTCCGAGATATTTGCAGATTTATCTCAAGGGAAGGGGCGTGACGGACATATATCGAGATATTTCTTCTTCTTGTGGTTCTTCTTCTGCACAGCTAAGCTGGAAGTGGCATTTGCAGCTCGCAATAGTGCAGAGTTATCTCAAACAGAGGGGCCGCGGTGTTTCTGTATCTCTATTATGTTGGTGCGCCTTCGGAACTTTTAAATATCTTGATATATCTCGAGAACTACGCATCTGATCAAAAAATATCATACTACATAAAAAGTAGGAAACTTAATTCTCTACAAGAAAGGTCTCTAAACATTTTGCCATAGCTCGCTTCGTTTCCGAGATATTTGCAGATTTATCTCAAGGGAAGGGGCCTGACGGACATATTTCGAGATATTTCTTCTTCTTGTTGTTCTTCTTCTGCACAGCTAAGCTGGAAGTGGCATTTGCAGCTCGCAATAGTGCAGAGTTATCTCAAAGAGAGGGGCCACGGTTTTTCTGTATCTCTATTATGTTGGTGCGGCTTCGGAACTTTTAAATATCTTGATATATCTCGAGAACTACGCATCTGATCAAAAAATATCATAGAAGATAAAAAGTAGGAAACTTAATTCTCTACAAAAAAGGTCTCTTAACATTTCGCCATAGCTCGCTTCGTTTCCGAGATATTTGCAGATATATCTCAAGGGAAGGGGCCTGACGGACATATTTCGAGATATTTCTTCTTCTTGTTGTTCTTCTTCTGCACAGCTAAGCTGGAAGTGGCATTTACAGCTCGCAATAGTGCAGAGTTATCTCAAAGAAAGGGGCCACGGTGTTTCTGTATCTCTATTATGTTGGTGCGGCTTCGGAACTTTTAAATATCTCGATATATCTCGAGAACTACGCATCTGATCAAAAAGTATCATACTACATAAAAAGTAGGAAACTTAATTCTCTACAAGAAAGGTCTCTAAACATTTTGCCATAGCTCGCTTCGTTTCCGAGATATTTGCAGATTTATCTCAAGGGAAGGGGCGTGACGGACATATATCGAGATATTTCTTCTTCTTGTGGTTCTTCTTCTGCACAGCTAAGCTGGAAGTGGCATTTGCAGCTCGCAATAGTGCAGAGTTATCTCAAACAGAGGGGCCACGGTGTTTCTGTATCTCTATTATGTTGGTGCGGCTTCGGAACTTTTAAATATCTTGATATATCTCGAGAACTACGCATCTGATCAAAAAATATCATACTGCATAAAAAGTAGGAAACTTAATTCTCTACAAGAAAGGTCTCTAAACATTTTGCCATAGCTCGCTTCGTTTCCGAGATATTTGCATATTTATCTCAAGGGAAGGGGCGTGACGGACATATATCGAGATGTTTCTTCTTCTTGTTGTTCTTCTTCTGCACAGCTAAGCTGGAAGTGGCATTTCCAGCTCGCAATAGTGCAGAGTTATCTCAAAGAAAGGGGCCACGGTGTTTCTGTATCTCTATTATGTTGGTGCGGCTTCGGAACTTTTAAATATCTTGATATATCTCGAGAACTACGCATCTGATCAAAAAATATCATAGAAGATAAAAAGTAGCAAACTTAATTCTCTACAAAAAAGGTCTCTTAACATTTTGCCATAGCTCGCTCCGTTTCCGAGATATTTGCAGATATATCTCAAGGGAAGGGGCCTGACGGACATATTTCGAGATATTTCTTCTTCTTGTTGTTCTTCTTCTGCACAGCTGAGCTGGAAGTGGGATTTGCAGGTCGCAATAGTGCAGAGTTATCTCAAAGAAAGGGGCCACGGTGTTTCTGTATCTCTATTATGTTGGTGCGGCTTCGCAACTTTTAAATATCTCGATATATCTCGAAAACTACGCTTCTGATCAAAAAATATCATAGAACGTAAATTGTAGGAAACATTATTCTCTACAAAAAGGGTCTCTTAACATTTTGCCATAGCTCGCTTCGTTTCCGAGATATTTGCAGATATATCTCAAGGGAAGGGGCCTCACGGACATATTTGGAGATATTTCTTCTTCTTGTTGTTCTTCCTCTGCACAGCTAAGCTGGAAGTGGCATTTGCAGCTCGCAATAGTGCAGAGTTATCTCAAAGAAAGGGGCCACGGTGTTTCTGTATCTCTATTATGTTGGTGCGGCTTCGGAACTTTCAAATATCTTGATATATCTCGAGAACTACGCATCTGATCAAAAAATATCATACCACATAAAAAGTAGGAAACTTAATTCTCTACAAGAAAGGTCTCTAAACATTTTGCCATAGCTCGCTTCGTTTCCGAGATATTTGCAGATTTATCTCAAGGGAAGGGGCGTGACGGACATATATCGAGATATTTCTTCTTCTTGTGGTTCTTCTTCTGCACAGCTAAGCTGGAAGTGGCATTTGCAGCTCGCAATAGTGCAGAGTTATCTCAAACAGAGGGGCCGCGGTGTTTCTGTATCTCTATTATGTTGGTGCGCCTTCGGAACTTTTAAATATCTTGATATATCTCGAGAACTACGCATCTGATCAAAAAATATCATACTACATAAAAAGTAGGAAACTTAATTCTCTACAAGAAAGGTCTCTAAACATTTTGCCATAGCTCGCTTCGTTTCCGAGATATTTGCAGATTTATCTCAAGGGAAGGGGCCTGACGGACATATTTCGAGATATTTCTTCTTCTTGTTGTTCTTCTTCTGCACAGCTAAGCTGGAAGTGGCATTTGCAGCTCGCAATAGTGCAGAGTTATCTCAAAGAGAGGGGCCACGGTTTTTCTGTATCTCTATTATGTTGGTGCGGCTTCGGAACTTTTAAATATCTTGATATATCTCGAGAACTACGCATCTGATCAAAAAATATCATAGAAGATAAAAAGTAGGAAACTTAATTCTCTACAAAAAAGGTCTCTTAACATTTCGCCATAGCTCGCTTCGTTTCCGAGATATTTGCAGATATATCTCAAGGGAAGGGGCCTGACGGACATATTTCGAGATATTTCTTCTTCTTGTTGTTCTTCTTCTGCACAGCTAAGCTGGAAGTGGCATTTACAGCTCGCAATAGTGCAGAGTTATCTCAAAGAAAGGGGCCACGGTGTTTCTGTATCTCTATTATGTTGGTGCGGCTTCGGAACTTTTAAATATCTCGATATATCTCGAGAACTACGCATCTGATCAAAAAGTATCATACTACATAAAAAGTAGGAAACTTAATTCTCTACAAGAAAGGTCTCTAAACATTTTGCCATAGCTCGCTTCGTTTCCGAGATATTTGCAGATTTATCTCAAGGGAAGGGGCGTGACGGACATATATCGAGATATTTCTTCTTCTTGTGGTTCTTCTTCTGCACAGCTAAGCTGGAAGTGGCATTTGCAGCTCGCAATAGTGCAGAGTTATCTCAAACAGAGGGGCCACGGTGTTTCTGTATCTCTATTATGTTGGTGCGGCTTCGGAACTTTTAAATATCTTGATATATCTCGAGAACTACGCATCTGATCAAAAAATATCATACTGCATAAAAAGTAGGAAACTTAATTCTCTACAAGAAAGGTCTCTAAACATTTTGCCATAGCTCGCTTCGTTTCCGAGATATTTGCATATTTATCTCAAGGGAAGGGGCGTGACGGACATATATCGAGATGTTTCTTCTTCTTGTTGTTCTTCTTCTGCACAGCTAAGCTGGAAGTGGCATTTCCAGCTCGCAATAGTGCAGAGTTATCTCAAAGAAAGGGGCCACGGTGTTTCTGTATCTCTATTATGTTGGTGCGGCTTCGGAACTTTTAAATATCTTGATATATCTCGAGAACTACGCATCTGATCAAAAAATATCATAGAAGATAAAAAGTAGGAAACTTAATTCTCTACAAAAAAGGTCTCTTAACATTTTGCCATAGCTCGCTCCGTTTCCGAGATATTTGCAGATATATCTCAAGGGAAGGGGCCTGACGGACATATTTCGAGATATTTCTTCTTCTTGTTGTTCTTCTTCTGCACAGCTGAGCTGGAAGTGGCATTTGCAGGTCGCAATAGTGCAGAGTTATCTCAAAGAAAGGGGCCACGGTGTTTCTGTATCTCTATTATGTTGGTGCGGCTTCGCAACTTTTAAATATCTCGATATATCTCGAAAACTACGCTTCTGATCAAAAAATATCATAGAACGTAAATTGTAGGAAACATTATTCTCTACAAAAAGGGTCTCTTAACATTTTGCCATAGCTCGCTTCGTTTCCGAGATATTTGCAGATTCATCTCAAGGGAAGGGGTCCGACGGACATATTTCGAGATATTTCTTCTTCTTGTTGTTCTTCTTCTGCACATCTAAGCTCGAAGTGGCATTTGCAGCTCGCAATAGTGCAGAGTTATCTCAAAGAAAGGGGCCACGGTGTTTCTGTATCTCTATTATGTTGGTGCGGCTTCGGAACTTTTAAATATCTTGATATATCTCGAGAACTACGCATCTGATCAAAAAATATCATACTACATAAAAAGTAGGAAACTTAATTCTCTACAAGAAAGGTCTCTAAACATTTTGCCATAGCTCGCTTCGTTTCCGAGATATTTGCAGATTTATCTCAAGGGAAGGGGCGTGACGGACATATATCGAGATATTTCTTCTTCTTGTGGTTCTTCTTCTGCACAGCTAAGCTGGGAGTGGCATTTGCAGCTCGCAATAGTGCAGAGTTATCTCAAACAGAGGGGCCACGGTGTTTCTGTATCTCTATTATGTTGGTGCGCCTTCGGAACTTTTAAATATCTTGATATATCTCGAGAACTACGCATCTGATCAAAAAATATCATACTACATAAAAAGTAGGAAACTTAATTCTCTACAAGAAAGGTCTCTAAACATTTTGCCATAGCTCGCTTCGTTTCCGAGATATTTGCAGATTTATCTCAAGGGAAGGGGCGTGACGGACATATATCGAGATATTTCTTCTTCTTGTTGTTCTTCTTCTGCACAGCTAAGCTGGGAGTGGCATTTGCAGCTCGCAATAGTGCAGAGTTATCTAAAACAGAGGGGCCACGGTGTTTCTGTATCTCTATTATGTTGGTGCGCCTTCGGAACTTTTAAATATCTTGATATATCTCGAGAACTACGCATCTGATCAAAAAATATCATACTACATAAAAAGTAGGAAACTTAATTCTCTACAAGAAAGGTCTCTAAACATTTTGCCATAGCTCGCTTCGTTTCCGAGATATTTGCAGATTTATCTCAAGGGAAGGGGCGTGACGGACATATATCGAGATATTTCTTCTTCTTGTTGTTCTTCTTCTGCACAGCTAAGCTGGAAGTGGCATTTGCAGCTCGCAATAGTGCAGAGTTATCTCAAACAGAGGGGCCACGGTGTTTCTGTATCTCTATTATGTTGGTGCGGCTTCGGAACTTTTAAATATCTTGATATATCTCGAGAACTTCGCATCTGATCAAAAAATATCATAGAAGATAAAAAGTAGGAAACTTAATTCTCTACAAAAAAGGTCTCTTAACATTTCGCCATAGCTCGCTTCGTTTCCGAGATATTTGCAGATATATCTCAAGGGAAGGGGCCTGACGGACATATTTCGAGATATTTCTTCTTCTTGTTGTTCTTCTTCTGCACAGCTAAGCTGGAAGTGGCATTTACAGCTCGCAATAGTGCAGAGTTATCTCAAAGGAAGGGGCCACGGTGTTTCTGTATCTCTATTATGTTGGTGCGGCTTCGGAACTTTTAAATATCTTGATATATCTCGAGAACTACGCATCTGATCAAAAAATATCATACTACATAAAAAGTAGGAAACTTAATTCTCTACAAGAAAGGTCTCTAAACATTTTGCCATAGCTCGCTTCGTTTCCGAGATATTTGCAGATTCATCTCAAGGGAAGGGGTCTGACGGACATATTTCGAGATATTTCTTCTTCTTGTTGTTCTTCTTCTGCACATCTAAGCTCGAAGTGGCATTTGCAGCTCGCAATAGTGCAGAGTTATCTCAAAGGAAGGGGCCACGGTGTTTCTGTATCTCTATTATGTTGGTGCGGCTTCGGAACTTTTAAATATCTTGATATATCTCGAGAACTACGCATCTGATCAAAAAATATCATACTACATAAAAAGTAGGAAACTTAATTCTCTACAAGAAAGGTCTCTAAACATTTTGCCATAGCTCGCTTCGTTTCCGAGATATTTGCAGATTTATCTCAAGGGAAGGGGCGTGACGGACATATATCGAGATATTTCTTTTTCTTGTGGTTCTTCTTCTGCACAGCTAAGCTGGAAGTGGCATTTGCAGCTCGCAATAGTGCAGAGTTATCTCAAACAGAGGGGCCACGGTGTTTCTGTATCTCTATTATGTTGGTGCGGCTTCGGAACTTTTAAATATCTTGATATATCTCGAGAACTACGCATCTGATCAAAAAATATCATACTGCATAAAAAGTAGGAAACTTAATTCTCTACAAGAAAGGTCTCTAAACATTTTGCCATAGCTCGCTTCGTTTCCGAGATATTTGCATATTTATCTCAAGGGAAGGGGCGTGACGGACATATATCGAGATGTTTCTTCTTCTTGTTGTTCTTCTTTTGCACAGCTAAGCTGGAAGTGGCATTTGCAGCTCGCAATAGTGCAGAGTTATCTCAAACAGAGGGGCCACGGTGTTTCTGTATCTCTATTATGTTGGTGCGGCTTCGGAACTTTTAAATATCTTGATATATCTCGAGAACTACGCATCTGATCAAAAAATATCATAGAAGATAAAAAGTAGGAAACTTAATTCTCTACAAAAAAGGTCTCTTAACATTTCGCCATAGCTCGCTTCGTTTCCGAGATATTTGCAGATTTATCTCAAGGGAAGGGGCCTGACGGACATATTTCGAGATATTTCTTCTTCTTGTTGTTCTTCTTCTGCACAGCTAAGCTGGAAGTGGCATTTGCAGCTCGCAATAGTGCAGAGTTATCTCAAAGTGAGGGGCCACGGTTTTTCTGTATCTCTATTATGTTGGTGCGGCTTCGGAACTTTTAAATATCTTGATATATCTCGAGAACTACGCATCTGATCAAAAAATATCATAGAAGATAAAAAGTAGGAAACTTAATTCTCTACAAAAAAGGTCTCTTAAGATTTCGCCATAGCTCGCTTCGTTTCCGAGATATTTGCAGATTTATCTCAAGGGAAGGGGCCTGACGGACATATTTCGAGATATTTCTTCTTCTTGTTGTTCTTCTTCTGCACAGCTAAGCTGGAAGTGGCATTTGCAGCTCGCAATAGTGCAGAGTTATCTCAAAGAGAGGGGCCACGGTTTTTCTGTATCTCTATTATGTTGGTGCGGCTTCGGAACTTTTAAATATCTTGATATATCTCGAGAACTACGCATCTGATCAAAAAATATCATAGAAGATAAAAAGTAGGAAACTTAATTCTCTACAAAAAAGGTCTCTTAACATTTCGCCATAGCTCGCTTCGTTTCCGAGATATTTGCAGATATATCTCAAGGGAAGGGGCCTGACGGACATATTTCGAGATATTTCTTCTTCTTGTTGTTCTTCTTCTGCACAGCTAAGCTGGAAGTGGCATTTACAGCTCGCAATAGTGCAGAGTTATCTCAAAGAAAGGGGCCACGGTGTTTCTGTATCTCTATTATGTTGGTGCGGCTTCGGAACTTTTAAATATCTTGATACATCTCGAGAACTACGCATCTGATCAAAACATATCATAGAACATGAAAAGTAGGAAACTTAATTCTCTACAAAAAAGGTCTCTTAACATTTTGCCATAGCTCGCTTCGTTTCCGAGATATTTGCAGATTCATCTCAAGGGAAGGGGTCTGACGGACATATTTCGAGATATTTCTTCTTCTTGTTGTTCTTCTTCTGCACATCTAAGCTCGAAGTGGCATTTGCAGCTCGCAATAGTGCAGAGTTATCTCAAAGGAAGGGGCCACGGTGTTTCTGTATCTCTATTATGTTGGTGCGGCTTCGGAACTTTTAAATATCTTGATATATCTCGAGAACTACGCATCTGATCAAAAAATATCATACTACATAAAAAGTAGGAAACTTAATTCTCTACAAGAAAGGTCTCTAAACATTTTGCCATAGCTCGCTTCGTTTCCGAGATATTTGCAGATTTATCTCAAGGGAAGGGGCGTGACGGACATATATCGAGATATTTCTTCTTCTTGTGGTTCTTCTTCTGCACAGCTAAGCTGGAAGTGGCATTTACAGCTCGCAATAGTGCAGAGTTATCTCAAAGAAAGGGGCCACGGTGTTTCTGTATCTCTATTATGTTGGTGCGGCTTCGGAACTTTTAAATATCTTGATACATCTCGAGAACTACGCATCTGATCAAAACATATCATAGAACATGAAAAGTAGGAAACTTAATTCTCTACAAAAAAGGTCTCTTAACATTTTGCCATAGCTCGCTTCGTTTCCGAGATATTTGCATATTTATCTCAAGGGAAGGGGCGTGACGGACATATATCGAGATGTTTCTTCTTCTTGTTGTTCTTCTTCTGCACAGCTAAGCTGGAAGTGGCATTTGCAGCTCGCAATAGTGCTGTTTTATCTCAAACAGAGGGGCCACGGTGTTTCTGTATCTCTATTATGTTGGTGCGGCTTCGGAACTTTTAAATATCTTGATATATCTCGAGAACTACGCATCTGATCAAAAAATATCATAGAAGATAAAAAGTAGGAAACTTAATTCTCTACAAAAAAGGTCTCTTAACATTTCGCCATAGCTCGCTTGGTTTCCGAGATATTTGCAGATTTATCTCAAGGGAAGGGGCCTGACGGACATATTTCGAGATATTTCTTCTTCTTGTTGTTCTTCTTCTGCACAGCTAAGCTGGAAGTGGCATTTGCAGCTCGCAATAGTGCAGAGTTATCTCAAAGAGAGGGGCCACGGTTTTTCTGTATCTCTATTATGTTGGTGCGGCTTCGGAACTTTTAAATATCTTGATATATCTCGAGAACTACGCATCTGATCAAAAAATATCATAGAAGATAAAAAGTAGGAAACTTAATTCTCTACAAAAAAGGTCTCTTAACATTTCGCCATAGCTCGCTTCGTTTCCGAGATATTTGCGGATATATCTCAAGGGAAGGGGCCTGACGGACATATTTCGAGATATTTCTTCTTCTTGTTGTTCTTCTTCTGCACAGCTAAGCTGGAAGTGGCATTTACAGCTCGCAATAGTGCAGAGTTATCTCAAAGAAAGGGGCCACGGTGTTTCTGTATCTCTATTATGTTGGTGCGGCTTCGGAACTTTTAAATATCTTGATACATCTCGAGAACTACGCATCTGATCAAAACATATCATAGAACATGAAAAGTAGGAAACTTAATTCTCTACAAAAAAGGTCTCTTAACATTTTGCCATAGCTCTCTTCGTTTCCGAGATATTTGCAGATTTATCTCAAGGGAAGGGGCCTGACGGACATATTTCGAGATATTTCTTCTTCTTGTTGTTCTTCTTCTGCACAGCTAAGCTGGAAGTGGCATTTGCAGCTCGCAATAGTGCAGAGTTATCTCAAAGAAAGGGGCCACGGTGTTTCTGTATCTCTATTATATTGGTGCGGCTTCGGAACTTTTAAATATCTTGATATATCTCGAGAACTACGCTTCTGATCAAAAAATATCATAGAACGTAAATTGTAGGAAACATTATTCTCTACAAAAAAGGTCTCTTAATATTTTGCCATAGCTCGCTTCGTTTCCGAGATATTTGCAGATTGATCTCAAGGGAAGGGGTCTGACGGACATATTTCGAGATATTTCTTCTTCTTGTTGTTCTTCTTCTGCACAGCTAAGCTCGAAGTGGCATTTGCAGCTCGCAATAGTGCAGAGTTATCTCAAAGAGAGGGGCCACGGTGTTTCTGTATCTCTATTATGTTGGTGCGGCTTCGGAACTTTTAAATATCTTGATATATCTCGAGAACTACGCATCTGATCAAAAAATATCATAGAAGATAAAAAGTAGGAAACTTAATTCTCTACAAAAAAGGTCTCTTAACATTTCGCCATAGCTCGCTTCGTTTCCGAGATATTTGCAGATATATCTCAAGGGAAGGGGCCTGACGGACATATTTCGAGATATTTCTTCTTCTTGTTGTTCTTCTTCTGCACAGCTAAGCTGGAAGTGGCATTTACAGCTCGCAATAGTGCAGAGTTATCTCAAAGAAAGGGGCCACGGTGTTTCTGTATCTCTATTATGTTGGTGCGGCTTCGGAACTTTTAAATATCTTGATACATCTCGAGAACTACGCATCTGATCAAAACATATCATAGAACATGAAAAGTAGGAAACTTAATTCTCTACAAAAAAGGTCTCTTAACATTTTGCCATAGCTCGCTTCGTTTCCGAGATATTTGCAGATTCATCTCAAGGGAAGGGGTCTGACGGACATATTTCGAGATATTTCTTCTTCTTGTTGTTCTTCTTCTGCACATCTAAGCTCGAAGTGGCATTTGCAGCTCGCAATAGTGCAGAGTTATCTCAAAGGAAGGGGCCACGGTGTTTCTGTATCTCTATTATGTTGGTGCGGCTTCGGAACTTTTAAATATCTTGATATATCTCGAGAACTACGCATCTGATCAAAAAATATCATACTACATAAAAAGTAGGAAACTTAATTCTCTACAAGAAAGGTCTCTAAACATTTTGCCATAGCTCGCTTCGTTTCCGAGATATTTGCAGATTTATCTCAAGGGAAGGGGCGTGACGGACATATATCGAGATATTTCTTCTTCTTGTGGTTCTTCTTCTGCACAGCTAAGCTGGAAGTGGCATTTGCAGCTCGCAATAGTGCAGAGTTATCTCAAACAGAGGGGCCACGGTGTTTCTGTATCTCTATTATGTTGGTGCGGCTTCGGAACTTTTAAATATCTTGATATATCTCGAGAACTACGCATCTGATCAAAAAATATCATACTGCATAAAAAGTAGGAAACTTAATTCTCTACAAGAAAGGTCTCTAAACATTTTGCCATAGCTCGCTTCGTTTCCGAGATATTTGCATATTTATCTCAAGGGAAGGGGCGTGACGGACATATATCGAGATGTTTCTTCTTCTTGTTGTTCTTCTTCTGCACAGCTAAGCTGGAAGTGGCATTTGCAGCTCGCAATAGTGCAGAGTTATCTCAAACAGAGGGGCCACGGTGTTTCTGTATCTCTATTATGTTGGTGCGGCTTCGGAACTTTTAAATATCTTGATATATCTCGAGAACTACGCATCTGATCAAAAAATATCATAGAAGATAAAAAGTAGGAAACTTAATTCTCTACAAAAAAGGTCTCTTAACATTTCGCCATAGCTCGCTTCGTTTCCGAGATATTTGCAGATTTATCTCAAGGGAAGGGGCCTGACGGACATATTTCGAGATATTTCTTCTTCTTGTTGTTCTTCTTCTGCACAGCTAAGCTGGAAGTGGCATTTGCAGCTCGCAATAGTGCAGAGTTATCTCAAAGTGAGGGGCCACGGTTTTTCTGTATCTCTATTATGTTGGTGCGGCTTCGGAACTTTTAAATATCTTGATATATCTCGAGAACTACGCATCTGATCAAAAAATATCATAGAAGATAAAAAGTAGGAAACTTAATTCTCTACAAAAAAGGTCTCTTAACATTTCGCCATAGCTCGCTTCGTTTCCGAGATATTTGCAGATATATCTCAAGGGAAGGGGCCTGACGGACATATTTCGAGATATTTCTTCTTCTTGTTGTTCTTCTTCTGCACAGCTAAGCTGGAAGTGGCATTTACAGCTCGCAATAGTGCAGAGTTATCTCAAAGAAAGGGGCCACGGTGTTTCTGTATCTCTATTATGTTGGTGCGGCTTCGGAACTTTTAAATATCTTGATACATCTCGAGAACTACGCATCTGATCAAAACATATCATAGAACATGAAAAGTAGGAAACTTAATTCTCTACAAAAAAGGTCTCTTAACATTTTGCCATAGCTCTCTTCGTTTCCGAGATATTTGCAGATTTATCTCAAGGGAAGGGGCCTGACGGACATATTTCGAGATATTTCTTCTTCTTGTTGTTCTTCTTCTGCACAGCTAAGCTGGAAGTGGCATTTGCAGCTCGCAATAGTGCAGAGTTATCTCAAAGAAAGGGGCCACGGTGTTTCTGTATCTCTATTATATTGGTGCGGCTTCGGAACTTTTAAATATCTTGATATATCTCGAGAACTACGCTTCTGATCAAAAAATATCATAGAACGTAAATTGTAGGAAACATTATTCTCTACAAAAAAGGTCTCTTAATATTTTGCCATAGCTCGCTTCGTTTCCGAGATATTTGCAGATTGATCTCAAGGGAAGGGGTCTGACCGACATATTTCGAGATATTTCTTCTTCTTGTTGTTCTTCTTCTGCACAGCTAAGCTCGAAGTGGCATTTGCAGCTCGCAATAGTGCAGAGTTATCTCAAAGAGAGGGGCCACGGTGTTTCTGTATCTCTATTATGTTGGTGCGGCTTCAGAACTTTTAAATATCTTGATATATCTCGAGAACTACGCATCTGATCAAAAAATATCATAGAAGATAAAAAGTAGGAAACTTAATTCTCTACAAAAAAGGTCTCTTAAGATTTCGCCATAGCTCGCTTCGTTTCCGAGATATTTGCAGATTTATCTCAAGGGAAGGGGCCTGACGGACATATTTCGAGATATTTCTTCTTCTTGTTGTTCTTCTTCTGCACAGCTAAGCTGGAAGTGGCATTTGCAGCTCGCAATAGTGCAGAGTTATCTCAAAGAGAGGGGCCACGGTTTTTCTGTATCTCTATTATGTTGGTGCGGCTTCGGAACTTTTAAATATCTTGATATATCTCGAGAACTACGCATCTGATCAAAAAATATCATAGAAGATAAAAAGTAGGAAACTTAATTCTCTACAAAAAAGGTCTCTTAACATTTCGCCATAGCTCGCTTCGTTTCCGAGATATTTGCAGATATATCTCAAGGGAAGGGGCCTGACGGACATATTTCGAGATATTTCTTCTTCTTGTTGTTCTTCTCCTGCACAGCTAAGCTGGAAGTGGCATTTACAGCTCGCAATAGTGCAGAGTTATCTCAAAGAAAGGGGCCACGGTGTTTCTGTATCTCTATTATGTTGGTGCGGCTTCGGAACTTTTAAATATCTTGATACATCTCGAGAACTACGCATCTGGTCAAAACATATCATAGAACATGAAAAGTAGGAAACTTAATTCTCTACAAAAAAGGTCTCTTAACATTTTGCCATAGCTCGCTTCGTTTCCGAGATATTTGCAGATTCATCTCAAGGGAAGGGGTCTGACGGACATATTTCGAGATATTTCTTCTTCTTGTTGTTCTTCTTCTGTACATCTAAGCTCGAAGTGGCATTTGCAGCTCGCAATAGTGCAGAGTTATCTCAAAGGAAGGGGCCACGGTGTTTCTGTATCTCTATTATGTTGGTGCGGCTTCGGAACTTTTAAATATCTTGATATATCTCGAGAACTACGCATCTGATCAAAAAATATCATACTACATAAAAAGTAGGAAACTTAATTCTCTACAAGAAAGGTCTCTAAACATTTTGCCATAGCTCGCTTCGTTTCCGAGATATTTGCAGATTTATCTCAAGGGAAGGGGCGTGACGGACATATATCGAGATATTTCTTCTTCTTGTTGTTCTTCTTCTGCACAGCTAAGCTGGAAGTGGCATTTACAGCTCGCAATAGTGCAGAGTTATCTCAAAGAAAGGGGCCACGGTGTTTCTGTATCTCTATTATGTTGGTGCGGCTTCGGAACTTTTAAATATCTTGATATATCTCGAGAACTACGCATCTGATCAAAAAATATCATAGAAGATAAAAAGTAGGAAACTTAATTCTCTACAAAAAAGGTCTCTTAACATTTCGCCATAGCTCGCTTCGTTTCCGAGATATTTGCAGATATATCTCAAGGGAAGGGGCCTGACGGACATATTTCGAGATATTTCTTCTTCTTGTTGTTCTTCTTCTGCACAGCTAAGCTGGAAGTGGCATTTACAGCTCGCAATAGTGCAGAGTTATCTCAAAGAAAGGGGCCACGGTGTTTCTGTATCTCTATTATGTTGGTGCGGCTTCGGAACTTTTAAATATCTTGATACATCTCGAGAACTACGCGTCTGATCAAAAAATATCATAGAACATAAAAAGTAGGAAACTTAATTCTCTACAAAAACGGTCTCTTAACATTTTGCCATAGCTCGCTTCGTTTCCGAGATATTTGCAGATATATCTCAAGGGAAGGGGCCTGACGGACATATTTCGAGATATTTCTTCTTCTTGTTGTTCTTCTTCTGCACAGCTAAGCTGGAAGTGGCATTTGCGGCTCGCACTAGTGCACAGTTATCTCAAAGAAAGGGGCCACGGTGTTTCTGTATCGCTATTATGTTGGTGCGGCCTCGGAACTTTTAAATATCTTGATATATCTCGAGAACTACGCTTCTGATCAAAAAATATCAGAGAACGTAAATTGTAGGAAACATTATTCTCTACAAAAAAGGTCTCTTAACATTTTGCCATAGCTCGCTTCGTTTCCGAGATATTTGCAGATTCATCTCAAGGGAAGAGGTCTGACGGACATATTTCGAGATATTTCTTCTTCTTGTTGTTCTTCTTCTGCACAGCTAAGCTGGAAGTGGCATTTGCAGCTCGCAATAGTGCAGAGTTATCTCAAAGAAAGGGGCCACGGTGTTTCTGTATCTCTATTATGTTGGTGCGGCCTCGGAACTTTTAAATATCTTGATATATCTCGAGAACTACGCATCTGATCAAAAAATATCATAGAACATAAAAAGTAGGAAACTTAATTCTCTACAAAAAAGGTCTCTTAACATTTTGCCATAGCTCGCTTCGTTTCCGAGATATTTGCAGATTTATCTCAAGGGAAGGGGCCTAACGGACATATTTCGAGATATTTCTTCTTCTTCTTGTTCTTCTTCTGCACAGCTAAGCTGGAAGTGGCATTTGCGGCTCGCACTATTGCAGAGTTATCTCAAAGAAAGGGGCCACGGTGTTTCTGTATCTCTATTATGTTGGTGCGGCTTCGGAACTTTTAAATATCTCGATATATCTCGAAAACTACGCTTCTGATCAAAAAATATCATAGAACATAAAAAGTAGGAAACTTAATTCTCTACAAAAAAGGTCTCTTAACATTTTGCCATAGCTCGCATCGTTTCCGAGATATTTGCAGATTTATCTCAAGGGAAGGGGCCTGACGGACATATTTCGAGATATTTCTTCTTCTTGTTGTTCTTCTTCTGCACAGCTAAGCTGGAAGTGGCATTTACAGCTCGCAATAGTGCAGAGTTATCTCAAAGAAAGGGGCCACGGTGTTTCTGTATCTCTATTATGTTGGTGCGGCTTCGGAACTTTTAAATATCTTGATACATCTCGAGAACTACGCGTCTGATCAAAAAATATCATAGAACATAAAAAGTAGGAAACTTAATTCTCTACAAAAACGGTCTCTTAACATTTTGCCATAGCTCGCTTCGTTTCCGAGATATTTGCAGATATATCTCAAGGGAAGGGGCCTGACGGACATATTTCGAGATATTTCTTCTTCTTGTTGTTCTTCTTCTGCACAGCTAAGCTGGAAGTGGCATTTGCGGCTCGCACTAGTGCACAGTTATCTCAAAGAAAGGGGCCACGGTGTTTCTGTATCGCTATTATGTTGGTGCGGCCTCGGAACTTTTAAATATCTTGATATATCTCGAGAACTACGCTTCTGATCAAAAAATATCAGAGAACGTAAATTGTAGGAAACATTATTCTCTACAAAAAAGGTCTCTTAACATTTTGCCATAGCTCGCTTCGTTTCCGAGATATTTGCAGATTCATCTCAAGGGAAGAGGTCTGACGGACATATTTCGAGATATTTCTTCTTCTTGTTGTTCTTCTTCTGCACAGCTAAGCTGGAAGTGGCATTTGCAGCTCGCAATAGTGCAGAGTTATCTCAAAGAAAGGGGCCACGGTGTTTCTGTATCTCTATTATGTTGGTGCGGCCTCGGAACTTTTAAATATCTTGATATATCTCGAGAACTACGCATCTGATCAAAAAATATCATAGAACATAAAAAGTAGGAAACTTAATTCTCTACAAAAAAGGTCTCTTAACATTTTGCCATAGCTCGCTTCGTTTCCGAGATATTTGCAGATTTATCTCAAGGGAAGGGGCCTAACGGACATATTTCGAGATATTTCTTCTTCTTCTTGTTCTTCTTCTGCACAGCTAAGCTGGAAGTGGCATTTGCGGCTCGCACTATTGCAGAGTTATCTCAAAGAAAGGGGCCACGGTGTTTCTGTATCTCTATTATGTTGGTGCGGCTTCGGAACTTTTAAATATCTCGATATATCTCGAAAACTACGCTTCTGATCAAAAAATATCATAGAACATAAAAAGTAGGAAACTTAATTCTCTACAAAAAAGGTCTCTTAACATTTTGCCATAGCTCGCATCGTTTCCGAGATATTTGCAGATTTATCTCAAGGGAAGGGGCCTGACGGACATATTTCGAGATATTTCTTCTTCTTGTTGTTCTTCGTCTGCACAGCTAAGCTGGAAGTGGCATTTGCGGCTCGCACTAGTGCAGAGTTATCTCAAAGAAAGGGGCCACGGTGTTTCTGTATCTCTATTATGTTGGTGCGGCTTCGGAACTTTTAAATATCTCGATATATCTCGAAAACTACGCTTCTGATCGAAAAATATCATAGAACATAAATTGTAGGAAACATAATTCTCTACAAAAAACGTATCTTAACATTTTGCCATAGCTCGCTTCGTTTCCGAGATATTTGCAGATTCAGCTCAAAGGAACGGGCCTGACGGACATATTTCGAGATACTTCTTTTTCTTGTTGTTCTTCCTCTGCACAGCTAAGCTGGAAGTGGCATTTGCAGCTCGCAATAGTGCAGAGTTATCTCAAAGAAAGGGGCCACGGTGTTTCTGTATCTCTATTATGTTGGTGCGGCTTCGGAACTTTTAAATATCTTGATATATCTCGAGAACTACGCATCTGATCAAAAAATATCATAGAACATAAAAAGTAGGAAACTTAATTCTCTACAAAAAAGGTCTCTTAACATTTTGCCATAGCTCGCTTCGTTTCCGAGATATTTGCAGATTTATCTCAAGGGAAGGGGCCTGACGGACATATTTCGAGATATTTCTTCTTCTTGTTGTTCTTCTTCTGCACAGCTAAGCTGGAAGTGGCATTTGCGGCTCGCACTATTGCAGAGTTATCTCAAAGAAAGGGGCCACGGTGTTTCTGTATCTCTATTATGTTGGTGCGGCTTCGGAACTTTTAAATATCTCGATATATCTCGAAAACTACGCTTCTAATCAAAAAATATCATAGAACATAAATTGTAGGAAACATAATTCTCTACAAAAAAGGTCTCTCAACATTTTGCCATAGCTCGCTTCGTTTCCGAGATATTTGCAGATATATCTCAAGGGCAGGGGCCTGACGGACATATTTCGAGATATTTCTTCTTCTTGTTGTTCTTCTTCTGCACAGCTAAGCTGGAAGTGGCATTTACAGCTCGCAATAGTGCAGAGTTATCTCAAAGAAAGGGGCCACGGTGTTTCTGTATCTCTATTATGTTGGTGCGGCTTCGGAACTTTTAAATATCTTGATATATCTCGAGAACTACGCGTCTGATCAAAAAATATCATAGAACATAAAAAGTAGGAAACATAATTCTCTACAAAAAAGCTCTCTTAACATTTTGCCATAGCTCGCTTCGTTTCCGAGATATTTGCAGATTTATCTCAAGGAAAGGGGCCTGACGGACATATTTCGAGATATTTCTTCTTCTTGTTGCTCTTCTTCTGCACAGCTAAGCTGGAAGTGGCATTTGCGGCTCGCCCTAGTGCACAGTTATCTCAAAGAAAGGGGCCACGGTGTTTCTGTATCTCTATTATGTTGGTGCGGCTTCGGAACTTTTAAATATCTTGATATATCTCGAGAACTGCGCATCTGATCAAAAAATATCATAGAACATAAAAAGTAGGAAACTTAATTCTCTACAAAAAAGGTCTCTTAACATTTTGCCATAGCTCGCTTCGTTTCCGAGATATTTGCAGATTTATCTCAAGGGAAGGGGCCTAACGGACATATTTCGAGATATTTCTTCTTCTTGTTGTTCTTCTTCTGCACAGCTAAACTGGAAGTGGCATTTCCAGCTCGCAATAGTGCAGAGTTATCTCAAAGAAAGGGGCCACGGTGTTTCTGTATCTCTATTATGTTGGTGCGGCTTCGGAACTTTTAAATATCTTGATATATCTCGAGAACTACGCATCTGATCAAAAAATATCATAGAACGTAAAAAGTAGGAAACTTAATTCTCTACAAAAAAGGTCTCTTAACATTTTGCCATAGCTCGCTTCGTTTCCGAGATATTTGCAGATTTATCTCAAGGGAAGGGGCCTGACGGACATATTTCGAGATATTTCTTCTTCTTGTTGTTCTTCTTCTGCACAGCTAAGCTGGAAGTGGCATTTGCGGCTCGCACTAGTGCAGAGTTATCTCAAAGAAAGGGGCCACGGTGTTTCTGTATCTGTATTATGTTGGTGCGGCTTCGGAACTTTTAAATATCTAGATATATCTCGAAAACTACGCTTCTGATCAAAAAATATCATAGAACATAAATTGTAGGAAACATAATTCTCTACAAAAAACCTCTCTTAACATTTTGCCATAGCTCGCTTCGTTTCCGAGATATTTGCAGATTCAGCTCAAAGGAACTGGCCTGACGGACATATTTCGTGATATTTCTTCTTCTTGTTGTTCTTCCTCTGCACAGCTAAGCTGGAAGTGGCATTTGCAGCTCGCAATAGTGCAGAGTTATCTCAAAGAAAGAGGCCACGGTGTTTCTGTACCTCTATTATGTTGGTGCTGCTTCGGAACTTTTAAATATCTTGATATATCTCGAGAACTACGCATCTGATCAAAAAATATCATCGAACATAAAAAGTAGGAAACTTGATTCTCTACAAGAAAGGTCTCTAAACATTTTGCCATAGCTCGCTTCGTTTCCGAGATATTTGCAGATTTATCTCAAGGGAAGAGGCCTGACGGACATATTTCGAGATATTTCTTCTTCTTGTTGTTCTTCTTCTGCACAGCTAAGCTGGAAGTGGCATTTGCAGCTCGCAATAGTGCAGAGTTATCTCAAAGAGAGGGGCCACGGTGTTTCTGTATCTCTATTATGTTGGTGCGGCTTCGGAACTTTTAAATATCTTGATATATCTCGAGAACTACGCATCTGATCAAAAAATATCATAGAACATAAATTGTAGGAAACATAATTCTCTACAAAAAAGGTCTCTTAACATTTTGCCATAGCTCGCTTCGTTTCCGAGATATTTGCAGATTTATCTCAAGGGAAGGGGCCTAACGGACATATTTCGAGATATTTCTTCTTCTTGTTGTTCTTCTTCTGCACAGCTGAGCTGGAAGTGGCATTTGCAGGTCGCAATAGTGCAGAGTTATCTCAAAGAAAGGGGCCACGGTGTTTCTGTATCTCTATTATGTTGGTGCGGCTTCGGAACTTTTAAATATCTCGATATATCTCGAAAACTACGCTTCTGATCAAAAAATGTCATAGAGCGTAAATTGTAGGAAACATTATTCTCTACAAAAAAGGTCTCTTAACATTTTGCCATAGCTCGCTTCGTTTCCGAGATATTTGCAGATTCATCTCAAGGGAAGGGGTCTGACGGACATATTTCGAGATATTTCTTCTTCTTGTTGTTCTTCTTCTGCACAGCTAAGCTGGAAGTGGCATTTGCAGCTCGCAATAGTGCAGAGTTATCCCAAAGAAAGGGGCCACGGTGTTTCTGTATCTCTATTATGTTGGTGCGGCTTCGGAACTTTTAAATATCTTGATATATCTCGAGAACTACGCGTCTGATCAAAAAATATCATAGAACATAAAAAGTAGGAAACATAATTCTCTACAAAAAAGCTCTCTTAACATTTTGCCATAGCTCGCTTCGTTTCCGAGATATTTGCAGATTTATCTCAAGGAAAGGGGCCTGACGGACATATTTCGAGATATTTCTTCTTCTTGTTGCTCTTCTTCTGCACAGCTAAGCTGGAAGTGGCATTTGCGGCTCGCCCTAGTGCACAGTTATCTCAAAGAAAGGGGCCACGGTGTTTCTGTATCTCTATTATGTTGGTGCGGCTTCGGAACTTTTAAATATCTTGATATATCTCGAGAACTGCGCATCTGATCAAAAAATATCATAGAACATAAAAAGTAGGAAACTTAATTCTCTACAAAAAAGGTCTCTTAACATTTTGCCATAGCTCGCTTCGTTTCCGAGATATTTGCAGATTTATCTCAAGGGAAGGGGCCTAACGGACATATTTCGAGATATTTCTTCTTCTTGTTGTTCTTCTTCTGCACAGCTAAACTGGAAGTGGCATTTCCAGCTCGCAATAGTGCAGAGTTATCTCAAAGAAAGGGGCCACGGTGTTTCTGTATCTCTATTATGTTGGTGCGGCTTCGGAACTTTTAAATATCTTGATATATCTCGAGAACTACGCATCTGATCAAAAAATATCATAGAACATAAAAAGTAGGAAACTTAATTCTCTACAAAAAAGGTCTCTTAACATTTTGCCATAGCTCGCTTCGTTTCCGAGATATTTGCAGATTTATCTCAAGGGAAGGGGCCTGACGGACATATTTCGAGATATTTCTTCTTCTTGTTGTTCTTCTTCTGCACAGCTAAGCTGGAAGTGGCATTTGCGGCTCGCACTAGTGCAGAGTTATCTCAAAGAAAGGGGCCACGGTGTTTCTGTATCTGTATTATGTTGGTGCGGCTTCGGAACTTTTAAATATCTAGATATATCTCGAAAACTACGCTTCTGATCAAAAAATATCATAGAACATAAATTGTAGGAAACATAATTCTCTACAAAAAACGTCTCTTAACATTTTGCCATAGCTCGCTTCGTTTCCGAGATATTTGCAGATTCAGCTCAAAGGAACTGGCCTGACGGACATATTTCGTGATATTTCTTCTTCTTGTTGTTCTTCCTCTGCACAGCTAAGCTGGAAGTGGCATTTGCAGCTCGCAATAGTGCAGAGTTATCTCAAAGAAAGAGGCCACGGTGTTTCTGTACCTCTATTATGTTGGTGCTGCTTCGGAACTTTTAAATATCTTGATATATCTCGAGAACTACGCATCTGATCAAAAAATATCATCGAACATAAAAAGTAGGAAACTTGATTCTCTACAAGAAAGGTCTCTAAACATTTTGCCATAGCTCGCTTCGTTTCCGAGATATTTGCAGATTTATCTCAAGGGAAGAGGCCTGACGGACATATTTCGAGATATTTCTTCTTCTTGTTGTTCTTCTTCTGCACAGCTAAGCTGGAAGTGGCATTTGCAGCTCGCAATAGTGCAGAGTTATCTCAAAGAGAGGGGCCACGGTGTTTCTGTATCTCTATTATGTTGGTGCGGCTTCGGAACTTTTAAATATCTTGATATATCTCGAGAACTACGCATCTGATCAAAAAATATCATAGAACATAAATTGTAGGAAACATAATTCTCTACAAAAAAGGTCTCTTAACATTTTGCCATAGCTCGCTTCGTTTCCGAGATATTTGCAGATTTATCTCAAGGGAAGGGGCCTAACGGACATATTTCGAGATATTTCTTCTTCTTGTTGTTCTTCTTCTGCACAGCTGAGCTGGAAGTGGCATTTGCAGGTCGCAATAGTGCAGAGTTATCTCAAAGAAAGGGGCCACGGTGTTTCTGTATCTCTATTATGTTGGTGCGGCTTCGGAACTTTTAAATATCTCGATATATCTCGAAAACTACGCTTCTGATCAAAAAATGTCATAGAGCGTAAATTGTAGGAAACATTATTCTCTACAAAAAAGGTCTCTTAACATTTTGCCATAGCTCGCTTCGTTTCCGAGATATTTGCAGATTCATCTCAAGGGAAGGGGTCTGACGGACATATTTCGAGATATTTCTTCTTCTTGTTGTTCTTCTTCTGCACAGCTAAGCTGGAAGTGGCATTTGCAGCTCGCAATAGTGCAGAGTTATCCCAAAGAAAGGGGCCACGGTGTTTCTGTATCTCTATTATGTTGGTGCGGCTTCGGAACTTTTAAATATCTTGATATATCTCGAGAACTACGCATCTGATCAAAAAATATCATACTACATAAAAAGTAGGAAACTTAATTCTCTACAAGAAAGGTCTCTAAACATTTTGCCATAGCTCGCTTCGTTTCCGAGATATTTGCATATTTATCTCAAGGGAAGGGGCCTGACGGACATATTTCGAGATATTTCTTCTTCTTGTTGTTCTTCTTCTGCACAGCTAAGCTGGAAGTGGCATTTGCGGCTCGCACTAGTGCAGAGTTATCTCAAAGAAAGGGGCCACGGTGTTTCTGTATCTGTATTATGTTGGTGCGGCTTCGGAACTTTTAAATATCTAGATATATCTCGAAAACTACGCTTCTGATCAAAAAATATCATAGAACATAAATTGTAGGAAACATAATTCTCTACAAAAAACGTCTCTTAACATTTTGCCATAGCTCGCTTCGTTTCCGAGATATTTGCAGATTCAGCTCAAAGGAACTGGCCTGACGGACATATTTCGTGATATTTCTTCTTCTTGTTGTTCTTCCTCTGCACAGCTAAGCTGGAAGTGGCATTTGCAGCTCGCAATAGTGCAGAGTTATCTCAAAGAAAGAGGCCACGGTGTTTCTGTACCTCTATTATGTTGGTGCTGCTTCGGAACTTTTAAATATCTTGATATATCTCGAGAACTACGCATCTGATCAAAAAATATCATCGAACATAAAAAGTAGGAAACTTGATTCTCTACAAGAAAGGTCTCTAAACATTTTGCCATAGCTCGCTTCGTTTCCGAGATATTTGCAGATTTATCTCAAGGGAAGAGGCCTGACGGACATATTTCGAGATATTTCTTCTTCTTGTTGTTCTTCTTCTGCACAGCTAAGCTGGAAGTGGCATTTGCAGCTCGCAATAGTGCAGAGTTATCTCAAAGAGAGGGGCCACGGTGTTTCTGTATCTCTATTATGTTGGTGCGGCTTCGGAACTTTTAAATATCTTGATATATCTCGAGAACTACGCATCTGATCAAAAAATATCATAGAACATAAATTGTAGGAAACATAATTCTCTACAAAAAAGGTCTCTTAACATTTTGCCATAGCTCGCTTCGTTTCCGAGATATTTGCAGATTTATCTCAAGGGAAGGGGCCTAACGGACATATTTCGAGATATTTCTTCTTCTTGTTGTTCTTCTTCTGCACAGCTGAGCTGGAAGTGGCATTTGCAGGTCGCAATAGTGCAGAGTTATCTCAAAGAAAGGGGCCACGGTGTTTCTGTATCTCTATTATGTTGGTGCGGCTTCGGAACTTTTAAATATCTCGATATATCTCGAAAACTACGCTTCTGATCAAAAAATGTCATAGAGCGTAAATTGTAGGAAACATTATTCTCTACAAAAAAGGTCTCTTAACATTTTGCCATAGCTCGCTTCGTTTCCGAGATATTTGCAGATTCATCTCAAGGGAAGGGGTCTGACGGACATATTTCGAGATATTTCTTCTTCTTGTTGTTCTTCTTCTGCACAGCTAAGCTGGAAGTGGCATTTGCAGCTCGCAATAGTGCAGAGTTATCCCAAAGAAAGGGGCCACGGTGTTTCTGTATCTCTATTATGTTGGTGCGGCTTCGGAACTTTTAAATATCTTGATATATCTCGAGAACTACGCATCTGATCAAAAAATATCATACTACATAAAAAGTAGGAAACTTAATTCTCTACAAGAAAGGTCTCTAAACATTTTGCCATAGCTCGCTTCGTTTCCGAGATATTTGCATATTTATCTCAAGGGAAGGGGCCTGACGGACATATTTCGAGATATTTCTTCTTCTTGTTGTTCTTCTTCTGCACAGCTAAGCTGGAAGTGGCATTTGCAGCTCGCAATAGTGCAGAGTTATCTCAAAGAGAGGGGCCACGGTGTTTCTGTATCTCTATTATGTTGGTGCGGCTTCGGAACTTTTAAATATCTTGATATATCTCGAGAACTACGCATCTGATCAAAAAATATCAGAGAAGATAAAAAGTAGGAAACTTAATTCTCTACAAAAAAGGTCTCTTAACATTTTGCCATAGCTCGCTTCGTTTCCGAGATATTTGCATATTTATCTCAAGGGAAGGGGCCTGACGGACATATTTCGAGATATTACTTCTTCTTGTTGTTCTTCTTCTGCACAGCTAAGCTGGAAGTGGCATTTGCGGCTCGCACTAGTGCAGAGTTATCTCAAAGAAAGGGGCCACGGTGTTTCTGTATCTCTATTATGTTGGTGCGGCTTCGGAACTTTTAAATATCTCGATATATCTCGAAAACTACGCTTCTGATCAAAAAATATCATAGAACATAAATTGTAGGAAACATAATTCTCTACAAAAAACGTATCTTAACATTTTGCCATAGCTCGCTTCGTTTCCGAGATATTTGCAGATTCAGCTCAAAGGAACGGGCCTGACGGACATATTTCGTGATATTTCTTCTTCTTGTTGTTCTTCCTCTGCACAGCTAAGCTGGAAGTGGCATTTGCAGCTCGCAATAGTGCAGAGTTATCTCAAAGAAAGAGGCCACGGTGTTTCTGTACCTCTATTATGTTGGTGCTGCTTCGGAACTTTTAAATATCTTGATATATCTCGAGAACTACGCATCTGATCAAAAAATATCATCGAACATAAAAAGTAGGAAACTTGATTCTCTACAAGAAAGGTCTCTAAACATTTTGCCATAGCTCGCTTCGTTTCCGAGATATTTGCAGATTTATCTCAAGGGAAGAGGCCTGACGGACATATTTCGAGATATTTCTTCTTCTTGTTGTTCTTCTTCTGCACAGCTAAGCTGGAAGTGGCATTTGCAGCTCGCAATAGTGCAGAGTTATCTCAAAGAGAGGGGCCACGGTGTTTCTGTATCTCTATTATGTTGGTGCGGCTTCGGAACTTTTAAATATCTTGATATATCTCGAGAACTACGCATCTGATCAAAAAATATCATAGAACATAAATTGTAGGAAACATAATTCTCTACAAAAAAGGTCTCTTAACATTTTGCCATAGCTCGCTTCGTTTCCGAGATATTTGCAGATTTATCTCAAGGGAAGGGGCCTAACGGACATATTTCGAGATATTTCTTCTTCTTGTTGTTCTTCTTCTGCACAGCTGAGCTGGAAGTGGCATTTGCAGGTCGCAATAGTGCAGAGTTATCTCAAAGAAAGGGGCCACGGTGTTTCTGTATCTCTATTATGTTGGTGCGGCTTCGGAACTTTTAAATATCTCGATATATCTCGAAAACTACGCTTCTGATCAAAAAATGTCATAGAGCGTAAATTGTAGGAAACATTATTCTCTACAAAAAAGGTCTCTTAACATTTTGCCATAGCTCGCTTCGTTTCCGAGATATTTGCAGATTCATCTCAAGGGAAGGGGTCTGACGGACATATTTCGAGATATTTCTTCTTCTTGTTGTTCTTCTTCTGCACAGCTAAGCTGGAAGTGGCATTTGCAGCTCGCAATAGTGCAGAGTTATCCCAAAGAAAGGGGCCACGGTGTTTCTGTATCTCTATTATGTTGGTGCGGCTTCGGAACTTTTAAATATCTTGATATATCTCGAGAACTACGCATCTGATCAAAAAATATCATACTACATAAAAAGTAGGAAACTTAATTCTCTACAAGAAAGGTCTCTAAACATTTTGCCATAGCTCGCTTCGTTTCCGAGATATTTGCATATTTATCTCAAGGGAAGGGGCCTGACGGACATATTTCGAGATATTTCTTCTTCTTGTTGTTCTTCTTCTGCACAGCTAAGCTGGAAGTGGCATTTGCAGCTCGCAATAGTGCAGAGTTATCTCAAAGAGAGGGGCCACGGTGTTTCTGTATCTCTATTATGTTGGTGCGGCTTCGGAACTTTTAAATATCTTGATATATCTCGAGAACTACGCATCTGATCAAAAAATATCAGAGAAGATAAAAAGTAGGAAACTTAATTCTCTACAAAAAAGGTCTCTTAACATTTTGCCATAGCTCGCTTCGTTTCCGAGATATTTGCATATTTATCTCAAGGGAAGGGGCCTGACGGACATATTTCGAGATATTACTTCTTCTTGTTGTTCTTCTTCTGCACAGCTAAGCTGGAAGTGGCATTTGCGGCTCGCACTAGTGCAGAGTTATCTCAAAGAAAGGGGCCACGGTGTTTCTGTATCTCTATTATGTTGGTGCGGCTTCGGAACTTTTAAATATCTCGATATATCTCGAAAACTACGCTTCTGATCAAAAAATATCATAGAACATAAATTGTAGGAAACATAATTCTCTACAAAAAACGTATCTTAACATTTTGCCATAGCTCGCTTCGTTTCCGAGATATTTGCAGATTCAGCTCAAAGGAACGGGCCTGACGGACATATTTCGAGATACTTCTTCCTCTTGTTGTTCTTCCTCTGCACAGCTAAGCTGGAAGTGGCATTTGCAGCTCGCAATAGTGCAGAGTTATCTCAAAGAAAGGGGCCACGGTGTTTCTGTATCTCTATTATGTTGGTGCGGCTTCGGAACTTTTAAATATCTCGATATATCTCGAAAACTACGCTTGTGATCAGAAAATATCATAGAACATAAAAAGTAGGAAACATAATTCTCTACTAAAAAGGTCTCTTAACATTTTGCCATAGCTCGCTTCGTTTCCGAGATATTTGCAGATTTATCTCAAGGGAAGAGGCCTGACGGACATATTTCGAGATATTTCTTCTTCTTGTTGTTCATCTTCTGCACAGCTAAGCTGGAAGTGGCATTTGCAGCTCGCAATACTGCAGAGTTATCTCAAAGAGAGGGGCCACGGTGTTTCTGTATCTCTATTATGTTGGTGCGGCTTCGGAACTTTTAAATGTCTTGATATATCTCGAAAACTACGCTTCTGATCAAAAAATGTCATAGAGCGTAAATTGTAGGAAACATTATTCTCTACAAAAAAGGTCTCTTAACATTTTGCCATAGCTCGCTTCGTTTCCGAGATATTTGCAGATTCAGCTCAAAGGAACGGGCCTGACGGACATATTTCGAGATACTTCTTCCTCTTGTTGTTCTTCCTCTGCACAGCTAAGCTGGAAGTGGCATTTGCAGCTCGCAATAGTGCAGAGTTATCTCAAAGAAAGGGGCCACGGTGTTTCTGTATCTCTATTATGTTGGTGCGGCTTCGGAACTTTTAAATATCTCGATATATCTCGAAAACTACGCTTGTGATCAAAAAATATCATAGAACATAAAAAGTAGGAAACATAATTCTCTACTAAAAAGGTCTCTTAACATTTTGCCATAGCTCGCTTCGTTTCCGAGATATTTGCAGATTTATCTCAAGGGAAGGGGCCTAACGGACATATTTCGAGATATTTCTTCTTCTTGTTGTTCTTCTTCTGCACAGCTAAGCTGGAAGTGGCATTTACAGCTCGCAATAGTGCAGAGTTATCTCAAAGAAAGGGGCCACGGTGTTTCTGTATCTCTATTATGTTGGTGTGGCTTCGGAACTTTTAAATATCTTGATATATCTCGAGAACTACGCATCTGATCAAAAAACATCATAGAACATAAATTGTAGGAAACATAATTCTCTACAAAAAAGGTCTCTTAACATTTTGCCATAGCTCGCTTCGTTTCCGAGATATTTGCAGATTTATCTCAAGGGAAGGGGCCTGACGGACATATTTCGAGATATTTCTTCTTCTTGTTGTTCTTCTTCTGCACAGCTAAGCTGGAAGTGGCATTTACAGCTCGCAATAGTGCAGAGTTATCTCAAAGAAAGGGGCCACGGTGTTTCTGTATCTCTATTATGTTGGTGCGGCTTCGGAACTTTTAAATATCTTGATATATCTCGAGAACTACGCGTCTGATCAAAAAATATCATAGAACATAAAAAGTAGGAAACATAATTCTCTACAAAAAAGCTCTCTTAACATTTTGCCATAGCTCGCTTCGTTTCCGAGATATTTGCAGATTTATCTCAAGGAAAGGGGCCTGACGGACATATTTCGAGATATTTCTTCTTCTTGTTGCTCTTCTTCTGCACAGCTAAGCTGGAAGTGGCATTTGCGGCTCGCCCTAGTGCACAGTTATCTCAAAGAAAGGGGCCACGGTGTTTCTGTATCTCTATTATGTTGGTGCGGCTTCGGAACTTTTAAATATCTTGATATGTCTCGAGAACTGCGCATCTGATCAAAAAATATCATAGAACATAAAAAGTAGGAAACTTAATTCTCTACAAAAAAGGTCTCTTAACATTTTGCCATAGCTCGCTTCGTTTCCGAGATATTTGCAGATTTATCTCAAGGGAAGGGGCCTAACGGACATATTTCGAGATATTTCTTCTTCTTGTTGTTCTTCTTCTGCACAGCTAAACTGGAAGTGGCATTTCCAGCTCGCAATAGTGCAGAGTTATCTCAAAGAAAGGGGCCACGGTGTTTCTGTATCTCTATTATGTTGGTGCGGCTTCGGAACTTTTAAATATCTTGATATATCTCGAGAACTACGCATCTGATCAAAAAATATCATAGAACATAAAAAGTAGGAAACTTAATTCTCTACAAAAAAGGTCTCTTAACATTTTGCCATAGCTCGCTTCGTTTCCGAGATATTTGCAGATTTATCTCAAGGGAAGGGGCCTGACGGACATATTTCGAGATATTTCTTCTTCTTGTTGTTCTTCTTCTGCACAGCTAAGCTGGAAGTGGCATTTGCGGCTCGCACTAGTGCAGAGTTATCTCAAAGAAAGGGGCCACGGTGTTTCTGTATCTGTATTATGTTGGTGCGGCTTCGGAACTTTTAAATATCTAGATATATCTCGAAAACTACGCTTCTGATCAAAAAATATCATAGAACATAAATTGTAGGAAACATAATTCTCTACAAAAAACGTCTCTTAACATTTTGCCATAGCTCGCTTCGTTTCCGAGATATTTGCAGATTCAGCTCAAAGGAACTGGCCTGACGGACATATTTCGTGATATTTCTTCTTCTTGTTGTTCTTCCTCTGCACAGCTAAGCTGGAAGTGGCATTTGCAGCTCGCAATAGTGCAGAGTTATCTCAAAGAAAGAGGCCACGGTGTTTCTGTACCTCTATTATGTTGGTGCTGCTTCGGAACTTTTAAATATCTTGATATATCTCGAGAACTACGCATCTGATCAAAAAATATCATCGAACATAAAAAGTAGGAAACTTGATTCTCTACAAGAAAGGTCTCTAAACATTTTGCCATAGCTCGCTTCGTTTCCGAGATATTTGCAGATTTATCTCAAGGGAAGAGGCCTGACGGACATATTTCGAGATATTTCTTCTTCTTGTTGTTCTTCTTCTGCACAGCTAAGCTGGAAGTGGCATTTGCAGCTCGCAATAGTGCAGAGTTATCTCAAAGAGAGGGGCCACGGTGTTTCTGTATCTCTATTATGTTGGTGCGGCTTCGGAACTTTTAAATATCTTGATATATCTCGAGAACTACGCATCTGATCAAAAAATATCATAGAACATAAATTGTAGGAAACATAATTCTCTACAAAAAAGGTCTCTTAACATTTTGCCATAGCTCGCTTCGTTTCCGAGATATTTGCAGATTTATCTCAAGGGAAGGGGCCTAACGGACATATTTCGAGATATTTCTTCTTCTTGTTGTTCTTCTTCTGCACAGCTGAGCTGGAAGTGGCATTTGCAGGTCGCAATAGTGCAGAGTTATCTCAAAGAAAGGGGCCACGGTGTTTCTGTATCTCTATTATGTTGGTGCGGCTTCGGAACTTTTAAATATCTTGATATATCTCGAGAACTACGCATCTGATCAAAAAATATCATACTACATAAAAAGTAGGAAACTTAATTCTCTACAAGAAAGGTCTCTGAACATTTTGCCATAGCTCGCTTCGTTTCCGAGATATTTGCAGATTTATCTCAAGGGAAGGGGCCTGACGGACATATTTCGAGATATTTCTTCTTCTTGTTGTTCTTCTTCTGCACAGCTAAGCTGGAAGTGGCATTTGCAGCTCGCAATAGTGCAGAGTTATCTCAAAGAGAGGGGCCACGGTGTTTCTGTATCTCTATTATGTTGGTGCGGCTTCGGAACTTTTAAATATCTTGATATATCTCGAGAACTACGCATCTGATCAAAAAATATCATACTACATAAAAAGTAGGAAACTTAATTCTCTACAAGAAAGGTCTCTAAACATTTTGCCATAGCTCGCTTCGTTTCCGAGATATTTGCATATTTATCTCAAGGGAAGGGGCCTGACGGACATATTTCGAGATATTTCTTCTTCTTGTTGTTCTTCTTCTGCACAGCTAAGCTGGAAGTGGCATTTGCAGCTCGCAATAGTGCAGAGTTATCTCAAAGAGAGGGGCCACGGTGTTTCTGTATCTCTATTATGTTGGTGCGGCTTCGGAACTTTTAAATATCTTGATATATCTCGAGAACTACGCATCTGATCAAAAAATATCAGAGAAGATAAAAAGTAGGAAACTTAATTCTCTACAAAAAAGGTCTCTTAACATTTTGCCATAGCTCGCTTCGTTTCCGAGATATTTGCATATTTATCTCAAGGGAAGGGGCCTGACGGACATATTTCGAGATATTTCTTCTTCTTGTTGTTCTTCTTCTGCACAGCTAAGCTGGAAGTGGCATTTGCGGCTCGCACTAGTGCAGAGTTATCTCAAAGAAAGGGGCCACGGTGTTTCTGTATCTCTATTATGTTGGTGCGGCTTCGGAACTTTTAAATATCTCGATATATCTCGAAAACTACGCTTCTGATCAAAAAATATCATAGAACATAAATTGTAGGAAACATAATTCTCTACAAAAAACGTATCTTACCATTTTGCCATAGCTCGCTTCGTTTCCGAGATATTTGCAGATTCAGCTCAAAGGAACGGGCCTGACGGACATATTTCGAGATACTTCTTCCTCTTGTTGTTCTTCCTCTGCACAGCTAAGCTGGAAGTGGCATTTGCAGCTCGCAATAGTGCAGAGTTATCTCAAAGAAAGGGGCCACGGTGTTTCTGTATCTCTATTATGTTGGTGCGGCTTCGGAACTTTTAAATATCTCGATATATCTCGAAAACTACGCTTGTGATCAAAAAATATCATAGAACATAAAAAGTAGGAAACATAATTCTCTACTAAAAAGGTCTCTTAACATTTTGCCATAGCTCGCTTCGTTTCCGAGATATTTGCAGATTTATCTCAAGGGAAGAGGCCTGACGGACATATTTCGAGATATTTCTTCTTCTTGTTGTTCATCTTCTGCACAGCTAAGCTGGAAGTGGCATTTGCAGCTCGCAATAGTGCAGAGTTATCTCAAAGAGAGGGGCCACGGTGTTTCTGTATCTCTATTATGTTGGTGCGGCTTCGGAACTTTTAAATGTCTTGATATATCTCGAGAACTACGCATCTGATCAAAAAATATCATAGAACATAAATTGTAGGAAACATAATTCTCTACAAAAAAGGTCTCTTAACATTTTGCCATAGCTCGCTTCGTTTCCGAGATATTTGCAGATTTATCTCAAGGGAAGGGGCCTAACGGACATATTTCGAGATATTTCTTCTTCTTGTTGTTCTTCTTCTGCACAGCTGAGCTGGAAGTGGCATTTGCAGGTCGCAATAGTGCAGAGTTATCTCAAAGAAAGGGGCCACGGTGTTTCTGTATCTCTATTATGTTGGTGCGGCTTCGGAACTTTTAAATATCTCGATATATCTCGAAAACTACGCTTCTGATCAAAAAATGTCATAGAGCGTAAATTGTAGGAAACATTATTCTCTACAAAAAAGGTCTCTTAACATTTTGCCATAGCTCGCTTCGTTTCCGAGATATTTGCAGATTCAGCTCAAAGGAACGGGCCTGACGGACATATTTCGAGATACTTCTTCCTCTTGTTGTTCTTCCTCTGCACAGCTAAGCTGGAAGTGGCATTTGCAGCTCGCAATAGTGCAGAGTTATCTCAAAGAAAGGGGCCACGGTGTTTCTGTATCTCTATTATGTTGGTGCCGCTTCGGAACTTTTAAATATCTCGATATATCTCGAAAACTACGCTTGTGATCAAAAAATATCATAGAACATAAAAAGTAGGAAACATAAGTCTCTACTAAAAAGGTCTCTTAACATTTTGCCATAGCTCGCTTCGTTTCCGAGATATTTGCAGATTTATCTCAAGGGAAGGGGCCTGACGGACATATTTCGAGATATTTCTTCTTCTTGTTGTTCTTCTTCTGCACAGCTAAGCTGGAAGTGGCATTTACAGCTCGCAATAGTGCAGAGTTATCTCAAAGAAAGGGGCCACGGTGTTTCTGTATCTCTATTATGTTGGTGTGGCTTCGGAACTTTTAAATATCTTGATATATCTCGAGAACTACGCATCTGATCAAAAAACATCATAGAACATAAATTGTAGGAAACATAATTCTCTACAAAAAAGGTCTCTTAACATTTTGCCATAGCTCGCTTCGTTTCCGAGATATTTGCAGATTTATCTCAAGGGAAGGGGCCTGACGGACATATTTCGAGATATTTCTTCTTCTTGCTGTTCTTCTTCTGCACAGCTAAGCTGGAAGTGGCATTTGCGGCTCGCACTAGTGCAGAGTTATCCCAAAGAAAGGGGCCACGGTGTTTCTGTATCTCTATTATGTTGGTGCGGCTTCGGAACTTTTAAATATCTTGATATATCTCGAGAACTACGCATCTGATCAAAAAATATCATACTACATAAAAAGTAGGAAACTTAATTCTCTACAAGAAAGGTCTCTAAACATTTTGCCATAGCTCGCTTCGTTTCCGAGATATTTGCAGATTTATCTCAAGGGAAGGGGCCTGACGGACATATTTCGAGATATTTCTTCTTCTTGTTGTTCTTCTTCTGCACAGCTAAGCTGGAAGTGGCATTTGCAGCTCGCAATAGTGCAGAGTTATCTCAAAGAGAGGGGCCACGGTGTTTCTGTATCTCTATTATGTTGGTGCGGCTTCGGAACTTTTAAATATCTTGATATATCTCGAGAACTACGCATCTGATCAAAAAATATCAGAGAAGATAAAAAGTAGGAAACTTAATTCTCTACAAAAAAGGTCTCTTAACATTTTGCCATAGCTCGCTTCGTTTCCGAGATATTTGCATATTTATCTCAAGGGAAGGGGCCTGACGGACATATTTCGAGATATTTCTTCTTCTTGTTGTTCTTCTTCTGCACAGCTAAGCAGGAAGTGGCATTTGCGGCTCGCACTAGTGCAGAGTTATCTCAAAGAAAGGGGCCACGGTGTTTCTGTATCTCTATTATGTTGGTGCGGCTTCGGAACTTTTAAATATCTCGATATATCTCGAAAACTACGCTTCTGATCAAAAAATATCATAGAACATAAATTGTAGGAAACATAATTCTCTACAAAAAAGGTCTCTTAACATTTTGCCATAGCTCGCTTCGTTTCCGAGATATTTGCAGATTTATCTCAAGGGAAGGGGCCTGACGGACATATTTCGAGATATTTCTTCTTCTTGTTGTTCTTCTTCTGCACAGCTAAGCTGGAAGTGGCATTTGCGGCTCGCACTAGTGCAGAGTTATCTCAAAGAAAGGGGCCACGGTGTTTCTGTATCTCTATTATGTTGGTGCGGCTTCGGAACTTTTAAATATCTCGATATATCTCGAAAACTACGCTTCTGATCAAAAAATATCATAGAGCATAAATTGTAGGAAACATCATTCTCTACAAAAAACGTATCTTAACATTTTGCCATAGCTCGCTTCGTTTCCGAGATATTTGCAGATTCAGCTCAAAGGAACGGGCCTGACGGACATATTTCGAGATACTTCTTCCTCTTGTTGTTCTTCCTCTGCACAGCTAAGCTGGAAGTGGCATTTGCAGCTCGCAATAGTGCAGAGTTATCTCAAAGAAAGGGGCCACGGTGTTTCTGTATCTCTATTATGTTGGTGCGGCTTCGGAACTTTTAAATATCTCGATATATCTCGAAAACTACGCTTGTGATCAAAAAATATCATAGAACATAAAAAGTAGGAAACATAATTCTCTACTAAAAAGGTCTCTTAACATTTTGCCATAGCTCGCTTCGTTTCCGAGATATTTGCAGATTTATCTCAAGGGAAGGGGCCTGACGGACATATTTCGAGATATTTCTTCTTCTTGTTGTTCTTCTTCTGCACAGCTAAGCTGGAAGTGGCATTTACAGCTCGCAATAGTGCAGAGTTATCTCAAAGAAAGGGGCCACGGTGTTTCTGTATCTCTATTATGTTGGTGTGGCTTCGGAACTTTTAAATATCTTGATATATCTCGAGAACTACGCATCTGATCAAAAAACATCATAGAACATAAATTGTAGGAAACATAATTCTCTACAAAAAAGGTCTCTTAACATTTTGCCATAGCTCGCTTCGTTTCCGAGATATTTGCAGATTTATCTCAAGGGAAGGGGCCTGACGGACATATTTCGAGATATTTCTTCTTCTTGTTGTTCTTCTTCTGCACAGCTAAGCTGGAAGTGGCATTTGCGGCTCGCACTAGTGCAGAGTTATCTCAAAGAAAGAGGCCACGGTGTTTCTGTACCTCTATTATGTTGGTGCAGCTTCGGAACTTTTAAATATCTTGATATATCTCGAGAACTACGCATCTGATCAAAAAATATCATCGAAGATAAAAAGTAGGAAACTTAATTCTCTACAAAAAAGGTCTCTTAACATTTTGCCATATCTCGCTTCGTTTCCGAGATATTTGCAGATTTATCTCAAGGGAAGTGGCCTGACGGACATATTTCGAGATATTTCTTCTTCTTGTTGTTCTTGTTCTGCACAGCTAAGCTGGAAGTGGCATTTGCAGCTCGCAATAGTGCAGAGTTATCTCAAAGAAAGGGGCCACGGTGTTTCTGTATCTCTATTATGTTGGTGCGGCTTCGGAACTTTTAAATATCTCGATATATCTCGAAAACTACGCTTCTGATCAAAAAATATTATAGAGCATAAATTGTAGGAAACATAATTCTCTACAAAAAACGTATCTTAACATTTTGCCATAGCTCGCTTCGTTTCCGAGATATTTGCAGATTCAGCTCAAAGGAACTGGCCTGACGGACATATTTCGAGATATTTCTTCTTCTTGTTGTTCTTCTTCTGCACAGCTAAGCTGGAAGTGGCATTTGCAGCTCGCAATAGTGCAGAGTTATCTCAAAGAAAGGGGCCACGGTGTTTCTGTATCTCTATTATGTTGGTGCGGCTTCGGAACTTTTAAATATCTCGATATATCTCGAAAACTACGCTTGTGATCAAAAAATATCATAGAACATAAAAAGTAGGAAACATAATTCTCTACTAAAAAGGTCTCTTAACATTTTGCCATAGCTCGCTTCGTTTCCGAGATATTTGCAGATTTATCTCAAGGGAAGGGGCCTGACGGACATATTTCGAGATATTTCTTCTTCTTGTTGTTCTTCTTCTGCACAGCTAAGCTGGAAGTGGCATTTGCGGCTCGCACTAGTGCAGAGTTATCTCAAAGAAAGGGGCCACGGTGTTTCTGTATCTCTATTATGTTGGTGCGGCTTCGGAACTTTTAAATATCTCGATATATCTCGAAAACTACGCTTCTGATCAAAAAATATCATAGAGCATAAATTGTAGGAAACATAATTCTCTACAAAAAACGTATCTTAACATTTTGCCATAGCTCGCTTCGTTTCCGAGATATTTGCAGATTCAGCTCAAAGGAACGGGCCTGACGGACATATTTCGAGATACTTCTTCTTCTTGTTGTTCTTCCTCTGCACAGCTAAGCTGGAAGTGGCATTTGCAGCTCGCAATAGTGCAGAGTTATCTCAAAGAAAGGGGCCACGGTGTTTCTGTATCTCTATTATGTTGGTGCGGCTTCGGAACTTTTAAATATCTTGATATATCTCGAGAACTACGCATCTGATCAAAAAATATCATAGAACATAAAAAGCAGAAAACTTAATTCTCTACAAAAAAGGTCTCTTAACATTTTGCCATAGCTCGCTTCGTTTCCGAGATATTTGCAGATTTATCTCAAGGGAAGGGGCCTGACGGACATATTTCGAGATATTTCTTCTTCTTGTTGTTCTTCTTCTGCACAGCTAAGCTGGAAGTGGCATTTGCGGCTCGCACTAGTGCAGAGTTATCTCAAAGAAAGGGGCCACGGTGTTTCTGTATCTCTATTATGTTGGTGCGGCTTCGGAACTTTTAAATATCTTGATATATCTCGAGAACTACGCATCTGATCAAAAAATATCATAGAACATAAAAAGGAGGAAACTTAATTCTCTACAAAAAAGGTCGCTTAACATTTTGCCATAGCTCGCTTCGTTTCCGAGATATTTGCAGATTTATCTCAAGGGAAGGGGCCTGACGGACATATTTCGAGATATTTCTTCTTCTTGTTGTTCTTCTTCTGCACAGCTGAGCTGGAAGTGGCATTTGCAGGTCGCAATAGTGCAGAGTTATCTCAAAGAAAGGGGCCACGGTGTTTCTGTATCTCTATTATGTTGGTGCGGCTTCGGAACTTTTAAATATCTCGATATATCTCGAAAACTACGCTTCTGATCAAAAAATATCATAGAACGTAAATTGTAGGAAACATTATTCTCTACAAAAAAGGTCTCTCAACATTTTGCCATAGCTCGCTTCGTTTCCGAGATATTTGCAGATTCATCTCAAGGGAAGGGGTCTGACGGACATATTTCGAGATATTTCTTCTTCTTGTTGTTCTTCTTCTGCACAGCTAAGCTCGAAGCGGCATTTGCAGCTCGCAATAGTGCAGAGTTATCTCAAAGAAAGAGGCCACGGTGTTTCTGTACCTCTATTATGTTGGTGCAGCTTCGGAACTTTTAAATATCTTGATATATCTCGAGAACTACGCATCTGATCAAGAAATATCATCGAACATAAAAAGTAGGAAACTTAATTCTCTACAAAAAAGGTCTCTTAACATTTTGCCATAGCTCGCTTCGTTTCCGAGATATTTGCAGATTTATCTCAAGGGAAGTGGCCTGACGGACATATTTCGAGATATTTCTTCTTCTTGTTGTTCTTGTTCTGCACAGCTAAGCTGGAAGTGGCATTTGCAGCTCGCAATAGTGCAGAGTTATCCCAAAGAAAGGGGCCACGGTGTTTCTGTATCTCTATTATGTTGGTGCGGCTTCGGAACTTTTAAATATCTTGATATATCTCGAGAACTACGCTTCTCATCAAAAAATATCATAGAACATAAATTGTAGGAAACATAATTCTCTACAAAAAAGGTCTCTTAACATTTTGCCATAGCTCGCTTCGTTTCCGAGATATTTG
Source organism: Osmia lignaria lignaria (assembly GCF_051020975.1). Taxonomy (NCBI): domain Eukaryota; kingdom Metazoa; phylum Arthropoda; class Insecta; order Hymenoptera; family Megachilidae; genus Osmia; species Osmia lignaria. The sequence continues at coordinate 23,526,763 of NW_027478160.1, read as the reverse complement.
CAGATTTATCTCAAGGGAAGGGGCCTGACGGACATATTTCGAGATATTTCTTCTTCTTGTTGTTCTTCTTCTGCACAGCTAAGCTGGAAGTGGCATTTGCGGCTCGCACTAGTGCAGAGTTATCTCAAAGAAAGGGGCCACGGTGTTTCTGTATCTCTATTATGTTGGTGCGGCTTCGGAACTTTTAAATATCTCGATATATCTCGAAAACTACGCTTCTGATCAAAAAATATCATAGAGCATAAATTGTAGGAAACATAATTCTCTACAAAAAACGTATCTTAACATTTTGCCATAGCTCGCTTCGTTTCCGAGATATTTGCAGATTCAGCTCAAAGGAACGGGCCTGACGGACATATTTCGAGATACTTCTTCTTCTTGTTGTTCTTCCTCTGCACAGCTAAGCTGGAAGTGGCATTTGCAGCTCGCAATAGTGCAGAGTTATCTCAAAGAAAGGGGCCACGGTGTTTCTGTATCTCTATTATGTTGGTGCGGCTTCGGAACTTTTAAATATCTCGATATATCTCGAAAACTACGCTTCTAATCAAAAAATATCATAGAACATAAATTGTAGGAAACATAATTCTCTACAAAAAAGGTCTCTTAACATTTTGCCATAGCTCGCTTCGTTTCCGAGATATTTGCAGATTTATCTCAAGGGAAGGGGCCTGACGGACATATTTCGAGATATTTCTTCTTCTTGTTGTTCTTCTTCTGCACAGCTAAGCTGGAAGTGGCATTTGCGGCTCGCACTAGTGCAGAGTTATCTCAAAGAAAGGGGCCACGGTGTTTCTGTATCTCTATTATGTTGGTGCGGCTTCGGAACTTTTAAATATCTCGATATATCTCGAAAACTACGCTTCTGATCAAAAAATATCATAGAGCATAAATTGTAGGAAACATAATTCTCTACAAAAAACGTATCTTAACATTTTGCCATAGCTCGCTTCGTTTCCAAGATATTTGCAGATTCAGCTCAAAGGAACAGGCCTGACGGACATATTTCGAGATACTTCTTCTTCTTGTTGTTCTTCCTCTGCACAGCTAAGCTGGAAGTGGCATTTGCAGCTCGCAATAGTGCAGAGTTATCTCAAAGAAAGGGGCCACGGTGTTTCTGTATCTCTATTATGTTGGTGCGGCTTCGGAACTTTTAAATATCTTGATATATCTCGAGAACTACGCATCTGATCAAAAAATATCATAGAACATAAAAAGTAGAAAACTTAATTCTCTACAAAAAAGGTCTCTTAACATTTTGCCATAGCTCGCTTCGTTTCCGAGATATTTGCAGATTTATCTCAAGGGAAGGGGCCTGACGGACATATTTCGAGATATTTCTTCTTCTTGTTGTTCTTCTTCTGCACAGCTAAGCTGGAAGTGGCATTTGCGGCTCGCACTAGTGCAGAGTTATCTCAAAGAAAGGGGCCACGGTGTTTCTGTATCTCTATTATGTTGGTGCGGCTTCGGAACTTTTAAATATCATGATATATCTCGAGAACTACGCATCTGATCAAAAAATATCATAGAACATAAAAAGTAGGAAACTTAATTCTCTACAAAAAAGGTCTCTTAACATTTTGCCATAGCTCGCTTCGTTTCCGAGATATTTGCAGATTTATCTCAAGGGAAGGGGCCTGACGGACATATTTCGAGATATTTCTTCTTCTTGTTGTTCTTCTTCTGCACAGCTGAGCTGGAAGTGGCATTTGCAGGTCGCAATAGTGCAGAGTTATCTCAAAGAAAGGGGCCACGGTGTTTCTGTATCTCTATTATGTTGGTGCGGCTTCGGAACTTTTAAATATCTTGATATATCTCGAGAACTACGCATCTGATCAAAAAATATCATAGAACGTAAATTGTAGGAAACATTATTCTCTACAAAAAAGGTCTCTCAACATTTTGCCATAGCTCGCTTCGTTTCCGAGATATTTGCAGATTCATCTCAAGGGAAGGGGTCTGACGGACATATTTCGAGATATTTCTTCTGCTTGTTGTTCTTCTTCTGCACAGCTAAGCTCGAAGCGGCATTTGCAGCTCGCAATAGTGCAGAGTTATCTCAAAGAAAGAGGCCACGGTGTTTCTGTACCTCTATTATGTTGGTGCAGCTTCGGAACTTTTAAATATCTTGATATATCTCGAGAACTACGCATCTGATCAAAAAATATCATCGAACATAAAAAGTAGGAAACTTAATTCTCTACAAAAAAGGTCTCTTAACATTTTGCCATAGCTCGCTTCGTTTCCGAGATATTTGCAGATTTATCTCAAGGGAAGTGGCCTGACGGACATATTTCGAGATATTTCTTCTTCTTGTTGTTCTTGTTCTGCACAGCTAAGCTGGAAGTGGCATTTGCAGCTCGCAATAGTGCAGAGTTATCTCAAAGAAAGGGGCCACGGTGTTTCTGTATCTCTATTATGTTGGTGCGGCTTCGGAACTTTTAAATATCTCGATATATCTCGAAAACTACGCTTCTGATCAAAAAATATCATAGAGCATAAATTGTAGGAAACATAATTCTCTACAAAAAACGTATCTTAACATTTTGCCATAGCTCGCTTCGTTTCCGAGATATTTGCAGATTCAGCTCAAAGGAACTGGCCTGACGGACATATTTCGAGATACTTCTTCTTCTTGTTGTTCTTCCTCTGCACAGCTAAGCTGGAAGTGGCATTTGCAGCTCGCAATAGTGCAGAGTTATCTCAAAGAAAGGGGCCACGGTGTTTCTGTATCTCTATTATGTTGGTGCGGCTTCGGAACTTTTAAATATCTCGATATATCTCGAAAACTACGCTTCTGATCAAAAAATATCATAGAACATAAATTGTAGGAAACATAATTCTCTACAAAAAAGGTCTCTTAACATTTTGCCATAGCTCGCTTCGTTTCCGAGATATTTGCAGATTTATCTCAAGGGAAGGGGCCTGACGGACATATTTCGAGATATTTCTTCTTCTTGTTGTTCTTCTTCTGCACAGCTAAGCTGGAAGTGGCATTTGCGGCTCGCACTAGTGCAGAGTTATCTCAAAGAAAGGGGCCACGGTGTTTCTGTATCTCTATTATGTTGGTGCGGCTTCGGAACTTTTAAATATCTCGATATATCTCGAAAACTACGCTTCTGATCAAAAAATATCATAGAGCATAAATTGTAGGAAACATAATTCTCTACAAAAAACGTATCTTAACATTTTGCCATAGCTCGCTTCGTTTCCAAGATATTTGCAGATTCAGCACAAAGGAACAGGCCTGACGGACATATTTCGAGATACTTCTTCTTCTTGTTGTTCTTCCTCTGCACAGCTAAGCTGGAAGTGGCATTTGCAGCTCGCAATAGTGCAGAGTTATCTCAAAGAAAGGGGCCACGGTGTTTCTGTATCTCTATTATGTTGGTGCGGCTTCGGAACTTTTAAATATCTTGATATATCTCGAGAACTACGCATCTGATCAAAAAATATCATAGAACATAAAAAGTAGAAAACTTAATTCTCTACAAAAAAGGTCTCTTAACATTTTGCCATAGCTCGCTTCGTTTCCGAGATATTTGCAGATTTATCTCAAGGGAAGGGGCCTGACGGACATATTTCGAGATATTTCTTCTTCTTGTTGTTCTTCTTCTGCACAGCTAAGCTGGAAGTGGCATTTGCGGCTCGCACTAGTGCAGAGTTATCTCAAAGAAAGGGGCCACGGTGTTTCTGTATCTCTATTATGTTGGTGCGGCTTCGGAACTTTTAAATATCATGATATATCTCGAGAACTACGCATCTGATCAAAAAATATCATAGAACGTAAAAAGTAGGAAACTTAATTCTCTACAAAAAAGGTCTCTTAACATTTTGCCATAGCTCGCTTCGTTTCCGAGATATTTGCAGATTTATCTCAAGGGAAGGGGCCTGACGGACATATTTCGAGATATTTCTTCTTCTTGTTGTTCTTCTTCTGCACAGCTGAGCTGCAAGTGGCATTTGCAGGTCGCAATAGTGCAGAGTTATCTCAAAGAAAGGGGCCACGGTGTTTCTGTATCTCTATTATGTTGGTGCGGCTTCGGAACTTTTAAATATCTTGATATATCTCGAGAACTACGCATCTGATCAAAAAATATCATAGAACGTAAATTGTAGGAAACATTATTCTCTACAAAAAAGGTCTCTCAACATTTTGCCATAGCTCGCTTCGTTTCCGAGATATTTGCAGATTCATCTCAAGGGAAGGGGTCTGACGGACATATTTCGAGATATTTCTTCTGCTTGTTGTTCTTCTTCTGCACAGCTAAGCTCGAAGCGGCATTTGCAGCTCGCAATAGTGCAGAGTTATCTCAAAGAAAGAGGCCACGGTGTTTCTGTACCTCTATTATGTTGGTGCAGCTTCGGAACTTTTAAATATCTTGATATATCTCGAGAACTACGCATCTGATCAAAAAATATCATCGAACATAAAAAGTAGGAAACTTAATTCTCTACAAAAAAGGTCTCTTAACATTTTGCCATAGCTCGCTTCGTTTCCGAGATATTTGCAGATTTATCTCAAGGGAAGTGGCCTGACGGACATATTTCGAGATATTTCTTCTTCTTGTTGTTCTTGTTCTGCACAGCTAAGCTGGAAGTGGCATTTGCAGCTCGCAATAGTGCAGAGTTATCTCAAAGAAAGGGGCCACGGTGTTTCTGTATCTCTATTATGTTGGTGCGGCTTCGGAACTTTTAAATATCTCGATATATCTCGAAAACTACGCTTCTGATCAAAAAATATCATAGAGCATAAATTGTAGGAAACATAATTCTCTACAAAAAACGTATCTTAACATTTTGCCATAGCTCGCTTCGTTTCCGAGATATTTGCAGATTCAGCTCAAAGGAACTGGCCTGACGGACATATTTCGAGATACTTCTTCTTCTTGTTGTTCTTCCTCTGCACAGCTAAGCTGGAAGTGGCATTTGCAGCTCGCAATAGTGCAGAGTTATCTCAAAGAAAGGGGCCACGGTGTTTCTGTATCTCTATTATGTTGGTGCGGCTTCGGAACTTTTAAATATCTCGATATATCTCGAAAACTACGCTTCTGATCAAAAAATATCATAGAACATAAATTGTAGGAAACATAATTCTCTACAAAAAAGGTCTCTTAACATTTTGCCATAGCTCGCTTCGTTTCCGAGATATTTGCAGATTTATCTCAAGGGAAGGGGCCTGACGGACATATTTCGAGATATTTCTTCTTCTTGTTGTTCTTCTTCTGCACAGCTAAGCTGGAAGTGGCATTTGCGGCTCGCACTAGTGCAGAGTTATCTCAAAGAAAGGGGCCACGGTGTTTCTGTATCTCTATTATGTTGGTGCGGCTTCGGAACTTTTAAATATCTCGATATATCTCGAAAACTACGCTTCTGATCAAAAAATATCATAGAGCATAAATTGTAGGAAACATAATTCTCTACAAAAAACGTATCTTAACATTTTGCCATAGCTCGCTTCGTTTCCGAGATATTTGCAGATTCAGCTCAAAGGAACGGGCCTGACGGACATATTTCGAGATACTTCTTCTTCTTGTTGTTCTTCCTCTGCACAGCTAAGCTGGAAGTGGCATTTGCAGCTCGCAATAGTGCAGAGTTATCTCAAAGAAAGGGGCCACGGTGTTTCTGTATCTCTATTATGTTGGTGCGGCTTCGGAACTTTTAAATATCTTGATATATCTCGAGAACTACGCATCTGATCAAAAAATATCATAGAACATAAAAAGTAGAAAACTTAATTCTCTACAAAAAAGGTCTCTTAACATTTTGCCATAGCTCGCTTCGTTTCCGAGATATTTGCAGATTTATCTCAAGGGAAGTGGCCTGACGGACATATTTCGAGATATTTCTTCTTCTTGTTGTTCTTGTTCTGCACAGCTAAGCTGGAAGTGGCATTTGCAGCTCGCAATAGTGCAGAGTTATCCCAAAGAAAGGGGCCACGGTGTTTCTGTATCTCTATTATGTTGGTGCGGCTTCGGAACTTTTAAATATCTTGATATATCTCGAGAACTACGCATCTGATCAAAAAATATCATACTACATAAAAAGTAGGAAACTTAATTCTCTACAAGAAAGGTCTCTAAACATTTTGCCATAGCTCGCTTCGTTTCCGAGATATTTGCAGATTTATCTCAAGGGAAGGGGCCTGACGGACATATTTCGAGATATTTCTTCTTCTTGTTGTTCTTCTTCTGCACAGCTAAGCTGGAAGTGGCATTTGCAGCTCGCACTAGTGCAGAGTTATCTCAAAGAAAGGGGCCACGGTGTTTCTGTATCTCTATTATGTTGGTGCGGCTTCGGAACTTTTAAATATCTCGATATATCTCGAAAACTACGGTTCTGATCAAAAAATATCATAGAACATAAAAAGTAGGAAACTTAATTCTCTACAAAAAAGGTCTCTTAACATTTTGCCATAGCTCCCTTCGTTTCCGAGATATTTGCAGATTTATCTCAAGGGAAGGGGCCTAACCGACATATTTCGAGATATTTCTTCTTCTTGTTGTCCTTCTTCTGCACAGCTAAACTGGAAGTGGCATTTCCAGCTCGCAATAGTGCAGAGTTATCTCAAAGAAAGGGGCCACGGTGTTTCTGTATCTCTATTATGTTGGTGCGGTTTCGGAACTTTTAAATATCTTGATATATCTCGAGAACTACGCATCTGATCAAAAAATATCATAGAACATAAAAAGTAGGAAACTTAATTCTCTACAAAAAAGGTCTCTTAACATTTTGCCATAGCTCGCTTCGTTTCCGAGATATTTGCAGATTTATCTCAAGGGAAGTGGCCTGACGGACATATTTCGAGATATTTCTTCTTCTTGTTGTTCTTCTTCTGCACAGCTAAACTGGAAGTGGCATTTCCAGCTCGCAATAGTGCAGAGTTATCCCAAAGAAAGGGGCCACGATGTTTCTGTATCACTATTATGTTGGTGCGGCTTCGGAACTTTTAAATATCTCGATATATCTCGAAAATTACGCTTCTGATCAAAAAATATCATAGAACATAAATTGTAGGAAACATAATTCTCTACAAAAAAGGTCTCTTAACATTTGGCCATAGCTCGCTTCGTTTCCGAGATATTTGCAGATTTATCTCAAGGGAAGGGGCCTGACGGACATATTTCTAGATATTTCTTCTTCTTGTTGTTCTTCTTCTGCACAGCTGAGCTGGAAGTGGCATTTGCAGGTCGCAATAGTGCAGTTATCTCAAAGAAAGGGGCCACGGTGTTTCTGTATCTCTATTATGTTGGTGCGGCTTCGGAACTTTTAAATATCTCGATATATCTCGAAAACTACGCTTCTGATCAAAAAATATCATAGAACGTAAATTGTAGGAAACATTATTCTCTACAAAAAAGGTCTCTTAACATTTTGCCATAGCTCGCTTCGTTTCCGAGATATTTGCAGATTCATCTCAAGGGAAGGGGTCTGACGGACATATTTCGAGATATTTCTTCTTCTTGTTGTTCTTCTTCTGCACAGCTAAGCTCGAAGCGGCATTTGCAGCTCGCAATAGTGCAGAGTTATCTCAAAGAAAGAGGCCACGGTGTTTCTGTACCTCTATTATGTTGGTGCAGCTTCGGAACTTTTAAATATCTTGATATATCTCGAGAACTACGCATCTGATCAAAAAATATCATCGAACATAAAAAGTAGGAAACTTAATTCTCTACAAAAAAGGTCTCTTAACATTTTGCCATAGTTCGCTTCGTTTCCGAGCTATTTGCAGATTCATCTCAAGGGAAGGGGTCTGACGGACATATTTCGAGATATTTCTTCTTCTTGTTGTTCTTCTTCTGCACAGCTAAGCTCGAAGTGGCATTTGCAGCTCGCAATAGTGCAGAGTTATCTCAAAGAAAGAGGCCACGGTGTTTCTGTACCTCTATTATGTTGGTGCAGCTTCGGAACTTTTAAATATCCTGATATATCTCGAGAACTACGCATCTGATCAAAAAATATCATAGAACATAAAAAGTAGGAAACTTAATTCTCAACAAAAAAGGTCTCTTAACATTTTGCCATAGCTCGCTTCGTTTCCGAGATATTTGCAGATTTATCTCAAGGGAAGGGGCCTGACGGACATATTTCGAGATATTTCTTCTTCTTGTTGTTCTTCTTCTGCACAGCTAAGCTGGAAGTGGCATTTGCGGCTCGCACTAGTGCAGAGTTATCTCAAAGAAAGGGGCCACGGTGTTTCTGTATCTCTATTATGTTGGTGCGGCTTCGGAACTTTTAAATATCTCGATATATCTCGAAAACTACGCTTCTGATCAAAAAATATCATAGAACCTAAATTGTAGGAAACATAATTCTCTACAAAAAACGTCTCTTAACATTTTGCCATAGCTCGCTTCGTTTCCGAGATATTTGCAGATTCAGCTCAAAGGAACTGGCCTGACGGACATATTTCGAGATATTTCTTCTTCTTGTTGTTCTTCCTCTGCACAGCTAAGCTGGAAGTGGCATTTGCAGCTCGCAATAGTGCAGAGTTATCTCAAAGAAAGGGGCCACGGTGTTTCTGTATCTCTATTATGTTGGTGCGGCTTCGGAACTTTTAAATATCTTAATATATCTCGAGAACTACGCATCTGATCAAAAAATATCATAGAACATAAAAAGTAGGAAACTTAATTCTCTACAAAAAAGGTCTCTTAACATTTTGCCATAGCTCGCTTCGTTTACGAGATATTTGCAGATTTATCTCAAGGGAAGGGGCCTGACGGACATATTTCGAGATATTTCTTCTTCTTGTTGTTCTTCTTCTGCACAGCTAAACAGGAAGTGGCATTTCCAGCTCGCAATAGTGCAGAGTTATCTCAAAGAAAGGGGCCACGGTGTTTCTGTATCTCTATTATGTTGGTGCGGCTCCGGAACTTTTAAATATCTTGATATATCTCGAGAACTACGCATCTGCTCAAAAAATATCATAGAACATAAAAAGTAGAAAACTTAATTCTCTACAAAAAAGGTCTCTTAACATTTTGCCATAGCTCGCTTCGTTTCCGAGATATTTGCAGATTTATCTCAAGGGAAGGGGCCTGACGGACATATTTCGAGATATTTCTTCCTCTTGTTGTTCTTCTTCTGCACAGCTAAGCTGGAAGTGGCATTTGCGGCTCGCACTAGTGCAGAGTTATCTCAAAGAAAGGGGCCACGGTGTTTCTGTATCTCTATTATGTTGGTGCGGCTTCGGAACTTTTAAATATCATGATATATCTCGAGAACTACGCATCTGATCAAAAAATATCATAGAACATAAAAAGTAGGAAACTTAATTCTCTACAAAAAAGGTCTCTTAACATTTTGCCATAGCTCGCTTCGTTTCCGAGATATTTGCAGATTTATCTCAAGGGAAGGGGCCTGACGGACATATTTCGAGATATTTCTTCTTCTTGTTGTTCTTCTTCTGCACAGCTGAGCTGGAAGTGGCATTTGCAGGTCGCAATAGTGCAGAGTTATCTCAAAGAAAGGGGCCACGGTGTTTCTGTATCTCTATTATGTTGGTGCGGCTTCGGAACTTTTAAATATCTTGATATATCTCGAGAACTACGCATCTGATCAAAAAATATCATAGAACGTAAATTGTAGGAAACATTATTCTCTACAAAAAAGGTCTCTCAACATTTTGCCATAGCTCGCTTCGTTTCCGAGATATTTGCAGATTCATCTCAAGGGAAGGGGTCTGACGGACATATTTCGAGATATTTCTTCTGCTTGTTGTTCTTCTTCTGCACAGCTAAGCTCGAAGCGGCATTTGCAGCTCGCAATAGTGCAGAGTTATCTCAAAGAAAGAGGCCACGGTGTTTCTGTACCTCTATTATGTTGGTGCAGCTTCGGAACTTTTAAATATCTTGATATATCTCGAGAACTACGCATCTGATCAAAAAATATCATCGAACATAAAAAGTAGGAAACTTAATTCTCTACAAAAAAGGTCTCTTAACATTTTGCCATAGCTCGCTTCGTTTCCGAGATATTTGCAGATTTATCTCAAGGGAAGTGGCCTGACGGACATATTTCGAGATATTTCTTCTTCTTGTTGTTCTTGTTCTGCACAGCTAAGCTGGAAGTGGCATTTGCAGCTCGCAATAGTGCAGAGTTATCTCAAAGAAAGGGGCCACGGTGTTTCTGTATCTCTATTATGTTGGTGCGGCTTCGGAACTTTTAAATATCTCGATATATCTCGAAAACTACGCTTCTGATCAAAAAATATCATAGAGCATAAATTGTAGGAAACATAATTCTCTACAAAAAACGTATCTTAACATTTTGCCATAGCTCGCTTCGTTTCCGAGATATTTGCAGATTCAGCTCAAAGGAACTGGCCTGACGGACATATTTCGAGATACTTCTTCTTCTTGTTGTTCTTCCTCTGCACAGCTAAGCTGGAAGTGGCATTTGCAGCTCGCAATAGTGCAGAGTTATCTCAAAGAAAGGGGCCACGGTGTTTCTGTATCTCTATTATGTTGGTGCGGCTTCGGAACTTTTAAATATCTCGATATATCTCGAAAACTACGCTTCTGATCAAAAAATATCATAGAACATAAATTGTAGGAAACATAATTCTCTACAAAAAAGGTCTCTTAACATTTTGCCATAGCTCGCTTCGTTTCCGAGATATTTGCAGATTTATCTCAAGGGAAGGGGCCTGACGGACATATTTCGAGATATTTCTTCTTCTTGTTGTTCTTCTTCTGCACAGCTAAGCTGGAAGTGGCATTTGCGGCTCGCACTAGTGCAGAGTTATCTCAAAGAAAGGGGCCACGGTGTTTCTGTATCTCTATTATGTTGGTGCGGCTTCGGAACTTTTAAATATCTCGATATATCTCGAAAACTACGCTTCTGATCAAAAAATATCATAGAGCATAAATTGTAGGAAACATAATTCTCTACAAAAAACGTATCTTAACATTTTGCCATAGCTCGCTTCGTTTCCGAGATATTTGCAGATTCAGCTCAAAGGAACTGGCCTGACGGACATATTTCGAGATACTTCTTCTTCTTGTTGTTCTTCCTCTGCACAGCTAAGCTGGAAGTGGCATTTGCAGCTCGCAATAGTGCAGAGTTATCTCAAAGAAAGGGGCCACGGTGTTTCTGTATCTCTATTATGTTGGTGCGGCTTCGGAACTTTTAAATATCTCGATATATCTCGAAAACTACGCTTCTGATCAAAAAATATCATAGAACATAAATTGTAGGAAACATAATTCTCTACAAAAAAGGTCTCTTAACATTTTGCCATAGCTCGCTTCGTTTCCGAGATATTTGCAGATTTATCTCAAGGGAAGGGGCCTGACGGACATATTTCGAGATATTTCTTCTTCTTGTTGTTCTTCTTCTGCACAGCTAAGCTGGAAGTGGCATTTGCGGCTCGCACTAGTGCAGAGTTATCTCAAAGAAAGGGGCCACGGTGTTTCTGTATCTCTATTATGTTGGTGCGGCTTCGGAACTTTTAAATATCTCGATATATCTCGAAAACTACGCTTCTGATCAAAAAATATCATAGAGCATAAATTGTAGGAAACATAATTCTCTACAAAAAACGTATCTTAACATTTTGCCATAGCTCGCTTCGTTTCCGAGATATTTGCAGATTCAGCTCAAAGGAACGGGCCTGACGGACATATTTCGAGATACTTCTTCTTCTTGTTGTTCTTCCTCTGCACAGCTAAGCTGGAAGTGGCATTTGCAGCTCGCAATAGTGCAGAGTTATCTCAAAGAAAGGGGCCACGGTGTTTCTGTATCTCTATTATGTTGGTGCGGCTTCGGAACTTTTAAATATCTTGATATATCTCGAGAACTACGCATCTGATCAAAAAATATCATAGAACATAAAAAGTAGAAAACTTAATTCTCTACAAAAAAGGTCTCTTAACATTTTGCCATAGCTCGCTTCGTTTCCGAGATATTTGCAGATTTATCTCAAGGGAAGTGGCCTGACGGACATATTTCGAGATATTTCTTCTTCTTGTTGTTCTTGTTCTGCACAGCTAAGCTGGAAGTGGCATTTGCAGCTCGCAATAGTGCAGAGTTATCCCAAAGAAAGGGGCCACGGTGTTTCTGTATCTCTATTATGTTGGTGCGGCTTCGGAACTTTTAAATATCTTGATATATCTCGAGAACTACGCATCTGATCAAAAAATATCATACTACATAAAAAGTAGGAAACTTAATTCTCTACAAGAAAGGTCTCTAAACATTTTGCCATAGCTCGCTTCGTTTCCGAGATATTTGCAGATTTATCTCAAGGGAAGGGGCCTGACGGACATATTTCGAGATATTTCTTCTTCTTGTTGTTCTTCTTCTGCACAGCTAAGCTGGAAGTGGCATTTGCAGCTCGCACTAGTGCAGAGTTATCTCAAAGAAAGGGGCCACGGTGTTTCTGTATCTCTATTATGTTGGTGCGGCTTCGGAACTTTTAAATATCTCGATATATCTCGAAAACTACGGTTCTGATCAAAAAATATCATAGAACATAAAAAGTAGGAAACTTAATTCTCTACAAAAAAGGTCTCTTAACATTTTGCCATAGCTCCCTTCGTTTCCGAGATATTTGCAGATTTATCTCAAGGGAAGGGGCCTAACCGACATATTTCGAGATATTTCTTCTTCTTGTTGTCCTTCTTCTGCACAGCTAAACTGGAAGTGGCATTTCCAGCTCGCAATAGTGCAGAGTTATCTCAAAGAAAGGGGCCACGGTGTTTCTGTATCTCTATTATGTTGGTGCGGTTTCGGAACTTTTAAATATCTTGATATATCTCGAGAACTACGCATCTGATCAAAAAATATCATAGAACATAAAAAGTAGGAAACTTAATTCTCTACAAAAAAGGTCTCTTAACATTTTGCCATAGCTCGCTTCGTTTCCGAGATATTTGCAGATTTATCTCAAGGGAAGTGGCCTGACGGACATATTTCGAGATATTTCTTCTTCTTGTTGTTCTTCTTCTGCACAGCTAAACTGGAAGTGGCATTTCCAGCTCGCAATAGTGCAGAGTTATCCCAAAGAAAGGGGCCACGATGTTTCTGTATCACTATTATGTTGGTGCGGCTTCGGAACTTTTAAATATCTCGATATATCTCGAAAATTACGCTTCTGATCAAAAAATATCATAGAACATAAATTGTAGGAAACATAATTCTCTACAAAAAAGGTCTCTTAACATTTGGCCATAGCTCGCTTCGTTTCCGAGATATTTGCAGATTTATCTCAAGGGAAGGGGCCTGACGGACATATTTCTAGATATTTCTTCTTCTTGTTGTTCTTCTTCTGCACAGCTGAGCTGGAAGTGGCATTTGCAGGTCGCAATAGTGCAGTTATCTCAAAGAAAGGGGCCACGGTGTTTCTGTATCTCTATTATGTTGGTGCGGCTTCGGAACTTTTAAATATCTCGATATATCTCGAAAACTACGCTTCTGATCAAAAAATATCATAGAACGTAAATTGTAGGAAACATTATTCTCTACAAAAAAGGTCTCTTAACATTTTGCCATAGCTCGCTTCGTTTCCGAGATATTTGCAGATTCATCTCAAGGGAAGGGGTCTGACGGACATATTTCGAGATATTTCTTCTTCTTGTTGTTCTTCTTCTGCACAGCTAAGCTCGAAGCGGCATTTGCAGCTCGCAATAGTGCAGAGTTATCTCAAAGAAAGAGGCCACGGTGTTTCTGTACCTCTATTATGTTGGTGCAGCTTCGGAACTTTTAAATATCTTGATATATCTCGAGAACTACGCATCTGATCAAAAAATATCATCGAACATAAAAAGTAGGAAACTTAATTCTCTACAAAAAAGGTCTCTTAACATTTTGCCATAGTTCGCTTCGTTTCCGAGCTATTTGCAGATTCATCTCAAGGGAAGGGGTCTGACGGACATATTTCGAGATATTTCTTCTTCTTGTTGTTCTTCTTCTGCACAGCTAAGCTCGAAGTGGCATTTGCAGCTCGCAATAGTGCAGAGTTATCTCAAAGAAAGAGGCCACGGTGTTTCTGTACCTCTATTATGTTGGTGCAGCTTCGGAACTTTTAAATATCCTGATATATCTCGAGAACTACGCATCTGATCAAAAAATATCATAGAACATAAAAAGTAGGAAACTTAATTCTCAACAAAAAAGGTCTCTTAACATTTTGCCATAGCTCGCTTCGTTTCCGAGATATTTGCAGATTTATCTCAAGGGAAGGGGCCTGACGGACATATTTCGAGATATTTCTTCTTCTTGTTGTTCTTCTTCTGCACAGCTAAGCTGGAAGTGGCATTTGCGGCTCGCACTAGTGCAGAGTTATCTCAAAGAAAGGGGCCACGGTGTTTCTGTATCTCTATTATGTTGGTGCGGCTTCGGAACTTTTAAATATCTCGATATATCTCGAAAACTACGCTTCTGATCAAAAAATATCATAGAACCTAAATTGTAGGAAACATAATTCTCTACAAAAAACGTCTCTTAACATTTTGCCATAGCTCGCTTCGTTTCCGAGATATTTGCAGATTCAGCTCAAAGGAACTGGCCTGACGGACATATTTCGAGATATTTCTTCTTCTTGTTGTTCTTCCTCTGCACAGCTAAGCTGGAAGTGGCATTTGCAGCTCGCAATAGTGCAGAGTTATCTCAAAGAAAGGGGCCACGGTGTTTCTGTATCTCTATTATGTTGGTGCGGCTTCGGAACTTTTAAATATCTTAATATATCTCGAGAACTACGCATCTGATCAAAAAATATCATAGAACATAAAAAGTAGGAAACTTAATTCTCTACAAAAAAGGTCTCTTAACATTTTGCCATAGCTCGCTTCGTTTACGAGATATTTGCAGATTTATCTCAAGGGAAGGGGCCTGACGGACATATTTCGAGATATTTCTTCTTCTTGTTGTTCTTCTTCTGCACAGCTAAACTGGAAGTGGCATTTCCAGCTCGCAATAGTGCAGAGTTATCCCAAAGAAAGGGGCCACGATGTTTCTGTATCTCTATTATGTTGGTGCGGCTTCGGAACTTTTAAATATCTCGATATATCTCGAAAATTACGCTTCTGATCAAAAAATATCATAGAACATAAATTGTAGGAAACATAATTCTCTACAAAAAAGGTCTCTTAACATTTTGCCATAGCTCGCTTCGTTTCCGAGATATTTGCAGATTTATCTCAAGGGAAGGGGCCTGACGGACATATTTCTAGATATTTCTTCTTCTTGTTGTTCTTCTTCTGCACAGCTGAGCTGGAAGTGGCATTTGCAGGTCGCAATAGTGCAGTTATCTCAAAGAAAGGGGCCACGGTGTTTCTGTATCTCTATTATGTTGGTGCGGCTTCGGAACTTTTAAATATCTCGATATATCTCGAAAACTACGCTTCTGATCAAAAAATATCATAGAACGTAAATTGTAGGAAACATTATTCTCTACAAAAAAGGTCTCTTAACATTTTGCCATAGCTCGTTTCGTTTCCGAGATATTTGCAGATTCATCTCAAGGGAAGGGGTCTGACGGACATATTTCGAGATATTTCTTCTTCTTGTTGTTCTTCTTCTGCACAGCTAAGCTCGAAGCGGCATTTGCAGCTCGCAATAGTGCAGAGTTATCTCAAAGAAAGAGGCCACGGTGTTTCTGTACCTCTATTATGTTGGTGCAGCTTCGGAACTTTTAAATATCTTGATATATCTCGAGAACTACGCATCTGATCAAAAAATATCATCGAACATAAAAAGTAAGAAACTTAATTCTCTACAAAAAAGGTCTCTTAACATTTTGCCATAGCTCGCTTCGTTTCCGAGATATTTGCAGATTTATCTCAAGGGAAGTGGCCTGACGGACATATTTCGAGATATTTCTTCTTCTTGTTGTTCTTCTTCTGCACAGCTAAACTGGAAGTGGCATTTCCAGCTCGCAATAGTGCAGAGTTATCCCAAAGAAAGGGGCCACGATGTTTCTGTATCACTATTATGTTGGTGCGGCTTCGGAACTTTTAAATATCTCGATATATCTCGAAAATTACGCTTCTGATCAAAAAATATCATAGAACATAAATTGTAGGAAACATAATTCTCTACAAAAAAGGTCTCTTAACATTTGGCCATAGCTCGCTTCGTTTCCGAGATATTTGCAGATTTATCTCAAGGGAAGGGGCCTGACGGACATATTTCTAGATATTTCTTCTTCTTGTTGTTCTTCTTCTGCACAGCTGAGCTGGAAGTGGCATTTGCAGGTCGCAATAGTGCAGTTATCTCAAAGAAAGGGGCCACGGTGTTTCTGTATCTCTATTATGTTGGTGCGGCTTCGGAACTTTTAAATATCTCGATATATCTCGAAAACTACGCTTCTGATCAAAAAATATCATAGAACGTAAATTGTAGGAAACATTATTCTCTACAAAAAAGGTCTCTTAACATTTTGCCATAGCTCGTTTCGTTTCCGAGATATTTGCAGATTCATCTCAAGGGAAGGGGTCTGACGGACATATTTCGAGATATTTCTTCTTCTTGTTGTTCTTCTTCTGCACAGCTAAGCTCGAAGCGGCATTTGCAGCTCGCAATAGTGCAGAGTTATCTCAAAGAAAGAGGCCACGGTGTTTCTGTACCTCTATTATGTTGGTGCAGCTTCGGAACTTTTAAATATCTTGATATATCTCGAGAACTACGCATCTGATCAAAAAATATCATCGAACATAAAAAGTAGGAAACTTAATTCTCTACAAGAAAGGTCTCTAAACATTTTGCCATAGCTCGCTTCGTTTCCGAGATATTTGCAGATTTATCTCAAGGGAAGGGGCCTGACGGACATATTTCGAGATACTTCTTCTTCTTGTTGTTCTTCTTCTGCACAGCTAAGCTGGAAGTGGCATTTGCAGTTCGCAATAGTGCAGAGTTATCTCAAAGAGAGGGGCCACGGTGTTTCTGTATCTCTATTATGTTGGTGCGGCTTCGGAACTTTTAAGTATCTTGATCTATCTCGAGAACTACGCATCTGATCAAAAAATATCATAGAAGATAAAAAGTAGGGAACTTAATTCTCTACAAAAAAGGTCTCTTAACATTTTGCCATAGCTCGCTTCGTTTCCGAGATATTTGCAGATTTATCTCAAGGGAAGGGGCCTGACGGACATATTTCTAGATATTTCTTCTTCTTGTTGTTCTTCTTCTGCACAGCTGAGCTGGAAGTGGCATTTGCAGGTCGCAATAGTGCAGTTATCTCAAAGAAAGGGGCCACGGTGTTTCTGTATCTCTATTATGTTGGTGCGGCTTCGGAACTTTTAAATATCTCGATATATCTCGAAAACTACGCTTCTGATCAAAAAATATCATAGAACGTAAATTGTAGGAAACATTATTCTCTACAAAAAAGGTCTCTTAACATTTTGCCATAGCTCGTTTCGTTTCCGAGATATTTGCAGATTCATCTCAAGGGAAGGGGTCTGACGGACATATTTCGAGATATTTCTTCTTCTTGTTGTTCTTCTTCTGCACAGCTAAGCTCGAAGCGGCATTTGCAGCTCGCAATAGTGCAGAGTTATCTCAAAGAAAGAGGCCACGGTGTTTCTGTACCTCTATTATGTTGGTGCAGCTTCGGAACTTTTAAATATCTTGATATATCTCGAGAACTACGCATCTGATCAAAAAATATCATCGAACATAAAAAGTAAGAAACTTAATTCTCTACAAAAAAGGTCTCTTAACATTTTGCCATAGCTCGCTTCGTTTCCGAGATATTTGCAGATTTATCTCAAGGGAAGTGGCCTGACGGACATATTTCGAGATATTTCTTCTTCTTGTTGTTCTTCTTCTGCACAGCTAAACTGGAAGTGGCATTTCCAGCTCGCAATAGTGCAGAGTTATCCCAAAGAAAGGGGCCACGATGTTTCTGTATCACTATTATGTTGGTGCGGCTTCGGAACTTTTAAATATCTCGATATATCTCGAAAATTACGCTTCTGATCAAAAAATATCATAGAACATAAATTGTAGGAAACATAATTCTCTACAAAAAAGGTCTCTTAACATTTGGCCATAGCTCGCTTCGTTTCCGAGATATTTGCAGATTTATCTCAAGGGAAGGGGCCTGACGGACATATTTCTAGATATTTCTTCTTCTTGTTGTTCTTCTTCTGCACAGCTGAGCTGGAAGTGGCATTTGCAGGTCGCAATAGTGCAGTTATCTCAAAGAAAGGGGCCACGGTGTTTCTGTATCTCTATTATGTTGGTGCGGCTTCGGAACTTTTAAATATCTCGATATATCTCGAAAACTACGCTTCTGATCAAAAAATATCATAGAACGTAAATTGTAGGAAACATTATTCTCTACAAAAAAGGTCTCTTAACATTTTGCCATAGCTCGTTTCGTTTCCGAGATATTTGCAGATTCATCTCAAGGGAAGGGGTCTGACGGACATATTTCGAGATATTTCTTCTTCTTGTTGTTCTTCTTCTGCACAGCTAAGCTCGAAGCGGCATTTGCAGCTCGCAATAGTGCAGAGTTATCTCAAAGAAAGAGGCCACGGTGTTTCTGTACCTCTATTATGTTGGTGCAGCTTCGGAACTTTTAAATATCTTGATATATCTCGAGAACTACGCATCTGATCAAAAAATATCATCGAACATAAAAAGTAGGAAACTTAATTCTCTACAAGAAAGGTCTCTAAACATTTTGCCATAGCTCGCTTCGTTTCCGAGATATTTGCAGATTTATCTCAAGGGAAGGGGCCTGACGGACATATTTCGAGATACTTCTTCTTCTTGTTGTTCTTCTTCTGCACAGCTAAGCTGGAAGTGGCATTTGCAGTTCGCAATAGTGCAGAGTTATCTCAAAGAGAGGGGCCACGGTGTTTCTGTATCTCTATTATGTTGGTGCGGCTTCGGAACTTTTAAGTATCTTGATCTATCTCGAGAACTACGCATCTGATCAAAAAATATCATAGAAGATAAAAAGTAGGGAACTTAATTCTCTACAAAAAAGGTCTCTTAACATTTCGCCATAGCTCGCATCGTTTCCGAGATATTTGCAGATTTATCTCAAGGGAAGGGTCCTGTCGTACATATTTCGAGATATTTCTTCTTCTTGTTGCTCTTCTTCTGCACAGCTAAGCTGGAAGTGGCATTTGCGGCTCGCACTAGTGCAGAGTTATCTCAAAGAAAGGGGCCACGGTGTTTCTGTATCTCTATTATGTTGCTGCGGCTTCGGAACTTTTAAATATCTCGATATATCTCGAAAACTACGCTTCTGATCAAAAAATATCATAGAACATAAATTGTAGGAAACATAATTCTCTAGAAAAAACGTCTCTTAACATTTTGCCATAGCTCGCTTCGTTTCCGAGATATTTGCAGATTTATCTCAAGGGAAGTGGCCTGACGGACATATTTCGAGATATTTCTTCTTCTTGTTGTTCTTCTTCTGCACAGCTAAGCTGGAAGTGGCATTTGCGGCTCGCACTAGTGCAGAGTTATCTCAAAGAAAGGGGCCACGGTGTTTCTGTATCCCTATTATGTTGGTGCGGCTTCGGAACTTTTAAATATCTCGATATATCTCGAAAACTACGCTTCTGATCAAAAAATATCACAGAACATAAATTGTAGAATACATAATTCTCTACAAAAAACGTCTCTTAACATTTTGCCATAGCTCGCTTCGTTTCCGAGATATTTGCAGATTCAGCTCAAAGGAACTGGCCTGACGGACATATTTCGAGATATTTCTTCTTCTTGTTGTTCTTCCTCTGCACAGCTAAGCTGGAAGTGGCATTTGCAGCTCGCAATAGTGCAGAGTTATCTCAAAGAAAGGGGCCACGGTGTTTCTGTATCTCTATTATGTTGGTGCGGCTTCGGAACTTTTAAATATCTCGATATATCTCGAAAACTACGCTTCTGATCAAAAAATATCATAGAACATAAAAAGTAGGAAACTTAATTCTCTACAAAAAAGGTCTCTTAACATTTTGCCATAGCTCGCTTCGTTTCCGAGATATTTGCAGATATATCTCAAGGGAAGGGGCCTGACGGACATATTTCGAGATATTTCTTCTTCTTGTTGTTCTTCTTCTGCACAGCTGAGCTGGAAGTGGCATTTGCAGGTCGCAATAGTGCAGTTATCTCAAAGAAAGGGGCCACGGTGTTTCTGTATCTCTATTACGTTGGTGCGGCTTCGGTACTTTTAAATATCTCGATATATCTCGCAAACTACGCTTCTGATCAAAAAATATTATAGAACGTAAATTGTAGGAAACATTATTCTCTACAAAAAAGGTCTCTTAACATTTTGCCATAGCTCGCTTCGTTTCCGAGATATTTGCAGATTCATCTCAAGGGAAGGGGTCTGACGGACATATTTCGAGATATTTCTTCTTCTTGTTGTTCTTCTTCTGCACAGCTAAGCTCGAAGCGGCATTTGCAGCTCGCAATAGTGCAGAGTTATCTCAAAGAAAGAGGCCACGGTGTTTCTGTACCTCTATTATGTTGGTGCAGCTTCGGAACTTTTAAATATCTTGATATATCTCGAGAACTACGCATCTGATCAAAAAATATCATAGAACATAAAAAGTAGGAAACTTAATTCTCTACAAAAAAGGTCTCTTAACATTTTGCCATAGTTCGCTTCGTTTCCGAGCTATTTGCAGATTCATCTCAAGGGAAGGGGTCTGACGGACATATTTCGAGATATTTCTTCTTCTTGTTGTTCTTCTTCTGCACAGCTAAGCTCGAAGTGGCATTTGCAGCTCGCAATAGTGCAGAGTTATCTCAAAGAAAGAGGCCACGGTGTTTCTGTACCTCTATTATGTTGGTGCAGCTTCGGAACTTTTAAATATCTTGATATATCTCGAGAACTACGCATCTGATCAAAAAATATCATCGAACATAAAAAGTAGGAAACTTAATTCTCTACAAAAAAGGTCTCTTAACATTTCGCCATAGCTCGCATCGTTTCCGAGATATTTGCAGATTTATCTCAAGGGAAGGGGCCTGTCGGACATATTTCGAGATATTTCTTCTTCTTGTTGTTCTTCTTCTGCACAGCTGAGCTGGAAGTGGCATTTGCAGGTCGCAATAGTGCAGAGTTATCTCAAAGAAAGGGGCCACGGTGTTTCTGTATCTCTATTATGTTGGTGCGGCTTCGGAACTTTTAAATATCTCGATATATCTCGAAAACTACGCTTCTGATCAAAAAATATCATAGAACGTAAATTGTAGGAAACATTATTCTCTACAAAAAAGGTCTCTTAACATTTTGCCATAGCTCGCTTCGTTTCCGAGATATTTGCAGATTCATCTCAAGGGAAGGGGTCTGACGGACATATTTCGAGATATTTCTTCTTCTTGTTGTTCTTCTTCTGCACAGCTAAGCTCGAAGCGGCATTTGCAGCTCGCAATAGTGCAGAGTTATCACAAAGAAAGAGGCCACGGTGTTTCTGTACCTCTATTATGTTGGTGCAGCTTCGGAACTTTTAAATATCTTGATATATCTCGAGAACTACGCATCTGATCAAAAAATATCATCGAACATAAAAAGTAGGAAACTTAATTCTCTACAAAAAAGGTCTCTTAACATTTTGCCATAGTTCGCTTCGTTTCCGAGATATTTGCAGATTCATCTCAAGGGAAGGGGTCTGACGGACATATTTCGAGATATTTCTTCTTCTTGTTGTTCTTCTTCTGCACAGCTAAGCTCGAAGTGGCATTTGCAGCTCGCAATAGTGCAGAGTTATCTCAAAGAAAGAGGCCACGGTGTTTCTGTACCTCTATTATGTTGGTGCAGCTTCGGAACTTTTAAATATCTTGATATATCTCGAGAACTACGCATCTGATCAAAAAATATGATCGAACATAAAAAGTAGGAAACTTAATTCTCTACAAAAAAGGTCTCTTAACATTTTGCCATAGCTCGCTTCGTTTCCGAGATATTTGCAGATTTATCTCAAGGGAAGTGGCCTGACGGACATATTTCGAGATATTTCTTCTTCTTGTTGTTCTTCTTCTGCACAGCTAAGCTGGAAGTGGCATTTGCAGCTCGCAATAGTGCAGAGTTATCCCAAAGAAAGGGGCCACGGTGTTTCTGTATCTCTATTATGTTGGTGCGGCTTCGGAACTTTTAAATATCTCGATATATCTCGAAAACTACGCTTCTGATAAAAAATATCATACAACATAAAAAGTAGGAAACTTAATTCTCTACAAAAAAGGTCTCTTAACGTTTTGCAATAGCTCGCTTCGTTTCCGAGATATTTGCAGATATATCTCAGGGGAAGGGTCCTGACGGACATATTTCGAGATATTTCTTCTTCTTGTTGTTCTTCTTCTGCACAGCTAAACTGGAAGTGGCATTTCCAGCTCGCAATAGTGCAGAGTTATCCCAAAGAAAGGGGCCACGATGTCTCTGTATCTCTATTATGTTGGTGCGGCTTCGGAACTTTTAAATATCTCGATATATCTCGAAAACTACGCTTCTGGTCAAAAAATATCATAGAACATAAATTGTAGGAAACATAATTCTCTACAAAAAGGGTCTCTTAACATTTTGCCATAGCTCGCTTCGTTTCCGAGATATTTGCAGATTTATCTCAAGGGAAGGGGCCTGACGGACATATTTCGAGATATTTCTTCTTCTTGTTGTTCTTCTTCTGCACAGCTAAACTCGAAGTGGCATTTGCAGCTCGCAATAGTGCAGAGTTATCTCAAAGAAAGAGGCCACGGTGTTTCTGTACCTCTATTATGTTGGTGCAGCTTCGGAACTTTTAAATATCTTGATATATCTCGAGAACTACGCATCTGATCAAAAAATATGATCGAACATAAAAAGTAGGAAACTTAATTCTCTACAAAAAAGGTCTCTTAACATTTTGCCATAGCTCGCTTCGTTTCCGAGATATTTGCAGATTTATCTCAAGGGAAGTGGCCTGACGGACATATTTCGAGATATTTCTTCTTCTTGTTGTTCTTCTTCTGCACAGCTAAGCTGGAAGTGGCATTTGCAGCTCGCAATAGTGCAGAGTTATCCCAAAGAAAGGGGCCACGGTGTTTCTGTATCTCTATTATGTTGGTGCGGCTTCGGAACTTTTAAATATCTCGATATATCTCGAAAACTACGCTTCTGATAAAAAATATCATACAACATAAAAAGTAGGAAACTTAATTCTCTACAAAAAAGGTCTCTTAACGTTTTGCAATAGCTCGCTTCGTTTCCGAGATATTTGCAGATATATCTCAGGGGAAGGGTCCTGACGGACATATTTCGAGATATTTCTTCTTCTTGTTGTTCTTCTTCTGCACAGCTAAACTGGAAGTGGCATTTCCAGCTCGCAATAGTGCAGAGTTATCCCAAAGAAAGGGGCCACGATGTCTCTGTATCTCTATTATGTTGGTGCGGCTTCGGAACTTTTAAATATCTCGATATATCTCGAAAACTACGCTTCTGGTCAAAAAATATCATAGAACATAAATTGTAGGAAACATAATTCTCTACAAAAAGGGTCTCTTAACATTTTGCCATAGCTCGCTTCGTTTCCGAGATATTTGCAGATTTATCTCAAGGGAAGGGGCCTGACGGACATATTTCGAGATATTTCTTCTTCTTGTTGTTCTTCTTCTGCACAGCTAAGCTGGAAGTGGCATTTGCAGCGCGCAATAGTGCAGAGTTATCTCAAAGAAAGGGGCCACGGTGTTTCTGTATCTCTATTATGTTGGTGCGGCTTCGGAACTTTTAAATATCTTGATATATCTCGAGAACTACGCATCTGATCAAAAAATATCATACTACATAAAAAGTAGGAAACTTAATTCTCTACAAGAAAGGTCTCTAAACATTTTGCCATAGCTCGCTTCGTTTCCGAGATATTTGCAGATTTATCTCAAGGGAAGGGGCCTGACGGACATATTTCGAGATACTTCTTCTTCTTGTTGTTCTTCTTCTGCACAGCTAAGCTGGAAGTGGCATTTGCAGTTCGCAATAGTGCAGATTTATCTCAAAGAGAGGGGCCACGGTGTTTCTGTATCTCTATTATGTTGGTGCGGCTTCGGAACTTTTAAATATCTCGATATATCTCGAAAACTACGCTTCTGATCAAAAAATATCATAGAACATAAATTGTAGGAAACTTAATTCTCTACAAAAAAGGTCTCTTAACATTTCGCCATAGCTCGCATCGTTTCCGAGATATTTGCAGATTTATCTCAAGGGAAGGGGCCTGTCGGACATATTTCGAGATATTTCTTCTTCTTGTTGCTCTTCTTCTGCACAGCTAAGCTGGAAGTGGCGTTTGCGGCTCGCACTAGTGCAGAGTTATCTCAAAGGAAGGGTCCACGGTGTTTCTGTATCTCTATTATGTTGGTGCGGCTTCGGAACTTTTAAGTATCTCGATATATCTCGAAAACTACGCTTCTGATCAAAAAATGTCATAGAAAATAAATTGTAGGAAACATAATTCTCTACAAAGAACGTCTCTTAACATTTTGCCATAGCTCGCTTCGTTTCCGAGATATTTGCAGATTTATCTCAAGGGAAGTGGCCTGACGGACATATTTCGAGATATTTCTTCTTCTTGTTGTTCTTCTTCTGCACAGCTAAGCTGGAAGTGGCATTTGCGGCTCGCACTAGTGCAGAGTTATCTCAAAGAAAGGGGCCACGGTGTTTCTGTATCCCTATTATGTTGGTGCGGCTTCGGAACTTTTAAATATCTCCATATATCTCGAAAACTACGCTTCTGATCAAAAAATATCATAGAACGTAAATTGTAGGAAACATAATTCTCTACAAAAAACGTCTCTTAACATTTTGCCATAGCTCGCTTCGTTTCCGAGATATTTGCAGATTCAGCTCAAAGGAACTGGCCTGACGGACATATTTCGAGATATTTCTTCTTCTTGTTGTTCTTCTTCTGCACAGCTAAGCTGGAAGTGGCATTTGCAGCTCGCACTAGTGCAGAGTTATCTCAAAGAAAGGGGCCACGGTGTTTCTGTATCTCTATTATGTTGGTGCGGCTTCGGAACTTTTAAATATCTCGATATATCTCGAAAACTACGCTTCTGATCAAAAAATATCATAGAACATAAAAAGTAGGAAACTTAATTCTCTACAAAAAAGGTGTCTTAACATTTTGCCATAGCTCGCTTCGTTTCCGAGACATTTGCAGATTTATCTCAAGGGAAGGGGCCTAACGGACATATTTCGAGATATTTCTTCTTCTTGTTGTTCTTCTTCTGCACAGCTGAGCTGGAAGTGGCATTTGCAGCTCGCAATAGTGCAGAGTTATCTCAAAGAAAGGGGCCACGGTGTTTCTGTATCTCTATTATGTTGGTGCGGCTTCGGAACTTTTAAATATCTCGATATATCTCGAAAACTACGCTTCTGAT
This sequence comes from Osmia lignaria lignaria, assembly GCF_051020975.1. Lineage (NCBI taxonomy): Eukaryota > Metazoa > Arthropoda > Insecta > Hymenoptera > Megachilidae > Osmia > Osmia lignaria. Next base: position 23,501,440 of record NW_027478160.1, on the reverse strand, counting down.
CAAAAAATATCATAGAACATAAAAAGTAGGAAACTTAATTCTCTACAAAAAAGGTCTCTTAACATTTTGCCATAGCTCGCTTCGTTTCCGAGATATTTGCAGATTTATCTCAAGGGAAGTGGCCTGACGGACATATTTCGAGATATTTCTTCTTCTTGTTGTTCTTCTTCTGCACAGCTAAGCTGGAAGTGGCATTTGCGGCTCGCACTAGTGCAGAGTTATCTCAAAGAAAGGGGCCACGGTGTTTCTGTATCCCTATTATGTTGGTGCGGCTTCGGAACTTTTAAATATCTCCATATATCTCGAAAACTACGCTTCTGATCAAAAAATATCATAGAACATAAATTGTAGGAAACATAATTCTCTACAAAAAACGTCTCTTAACATTTTGCCATAGCTCGCTTCGTTTCCGAGATATTTGCAGATTCAGCTCAAAGGAACTGGCCTGACGGACATATTTCGAGATATTTCTTCTTCTTGTTGTTCTTCTTCTGCACAGCTAAGCTGGAAGTGGCATTTGCAGCTCGCACTAGTGCAGAGTTATCTCAAAGAAAGGGGCCACGGTGTTTCTGTATCTCTATTATGTTGGTGCGGCTTCGGAACTTTTAAATATCTCGATATATCTCGAAAACTACGCTTCTGATCAAAAAATATCATAGAACATAAATTGTAGGAAACATAATTCTCTACAAAAAACGTCTCTTAACATTTTGCCATAGCTCGCTTCGTTTCCGAGATATTTGCAGATTTATCTCAAGGGAAGTGGCCTGACGGACATATTTCGAGATATTTCTTCTTCTTGTTGTTCTTCCTCTGCACAGCTAAGCTGGAAGTGGCATTTGCAGCTCGCAATAGTGCAGAGTTATCTCAAAGAAAGGGGCCACGGTGTTTCTGTATCTCTATTATGTTGGTGCGGCTTCGGAACTTTTAAATATCTCGATATATCTCGAAAACTACGCTTCTGATCAAAAAATATCATAGAACATAAAAAGTAGGAAACTTAATTCTCTACAAAAAAGGTCTCTTAACATTTTGCCATAGCTCGCTTCGTTTCCCAGATATTTGCAGATTTATCTCAAGGGAAGGGGCCTAACGGACATATTTCGAGATATTTCTTCTTCTTGTTGTTCTTCTTCTGCACAGCTAAACTGGAAGTGGCATTTCCAGCTCGCAATAGTGCAGAGTTATCTCAAAGAAAGGGGCCACGGTGTTTCTGTATCTCTATTATGTTGGTGCGGTTTCGGAACTTTTAAATATCTTGATATATCTCGAGAACTACGCATCTGATCAAAAAATATCATAGAACATAAAAAGTAGGAAACTTAATTCTCTACAAAAAAGGTCTCTTAACATTTTGATATTTCTCGCTTCGTTTCCGAGATATTTGCAGATTTATCTCAAGGGAAGGGGCCTGACGGACATATTTCGAGATATTTCTTCTTCTTGTTGTTCTTCTTCTGCACAGCTGAGCTGGAAGTGGCATTTGCAGGTCGCAATAGTGCAGAGTTATCTCAAAGAAAGGGGCCACGGTGTTTCTGTATCTCTATTATGTTGGTGCGGCTTCGGAACTTTTAAATATCTCGATATATCTCGAAAACTACGCTTCTGATCAAAAAATATCATAGAACGTAAATTGTAGGAAACATTATTCTCTACAAAAAAGGTCTCTTAACATTTTGCCATAGCTCGCTTCGTTTCCGAGATATTTGCAGATTCATCTCAAGGGAAGGGGTCTGACGGACATATTTCGAGATATTTCTTCTTCTTGTTGTTCTTCTTCTGCACAGCTAAGCTCGAAGCGGCATTTGCAGCTCGCAATAGTGCAGAGTTATCACAAAGAAAGAGGCCACGGTGTTTCTGTACCTCTATTATGTTGGTGCAGCTTCGGAACTTTTAAATATCTTGATATATCTCGAGAACTACGCATCTGATCAAAAAATATCATCGAACATAAAAAGTAGGAAACTTAATTCTCTACAAAAAAGGTCTCTTAACATTTTGCCATAGTTCGCTTCGTTTCCGAGATATTTGCAGATTCATCTCAAGGGAAGGGGTCTGACGGACATATTTCGAGATATTTCTTCTTCTTGTTGTTCTTCTTCTGCACAGCTAAGCTCGAAGTGGCATTTGCAGCTCGCAATAGTGCAGAGTTATCTCAAAGAAAGAGGCCACGGTGTTTCTGTACCTCTATTATGTTGGTGCAGCTTCGGAACTTTTAAATATCTTGATATATCTCGAGAACTACGCATCTGATCAAAAAATATGATCGAACATAAAAAGTAGGAAACTTAATTCTCTAAAAAAAGGTCTCTTAACATTTTGCCATAGCTCGCTTCGTTTCCGAGATATTTGCAGATTTATCTCAAGGGAAGTGGCCTGACGGACATATTTCGAGATATTTCTTCTTCTTGTTGTTCTTCTTCTGCACAGCTAAGCTGGAAGTGGCATTTGCAGCTCGCAATAGTGCAGAGTTATCCCAAAGAAAGGGGCCACCGTGTTTCTGTATCTCTATTATGTTGGTGCGGCTTCGGAACTTTTAAATATCTCGATATATCTCGAAAACTACGCTTCTGATAAAAAATATCATACAACATAAAAAGTAGGAAACTTAATTCTCTACAAAAAAGGTCTCTTAACGTTTTGCAATAGCTCGCTTCGTTTCCGAGATATTTGCAGATATATCTCAGGGGAAGGGTCCTGACGGACATATTTCGAGATATTTCTTCTTCTTGTTGTTCTTCTTCTGCACAGCTAAACTGGAAGTGGCATTTCCAGCTCGCAATAGTGCAGAGTTATCCCAAAGAAAGGGGCCACGATGTCTCTGTATCTCTATTATGTTGGTGCGGCTTCGGAACTTTTAAATATCTCGATATATCTCGAAAACTACGCTTCTGGTCAAAAAATATCATAGAACATAAATTGTAGGAAACATAATTCTCTACAAAAAAGGTCTCTTAACATTTTGCCATAGCTCGCTTCGTTTCCGAGATATTTGCAGATTTATCTCAAGGGAAGGGGCCTGACGGACATATTTCGAGATATTTCTTCTTCTTGTTGTTCTTCTTCTGCACAGCTAAGCTGGAAGTGGCATTTGCAGCGCGCAATAGTGCAGAGTTATCTCAAAGAAAGGGGCCACGGTGTTTCTGTATCTCTATTATGTTGGTGCGGCTTCGGAACTTTTAAATATCTTGATATATCTCGAGAACTACGCATCTGATCAAAAAATATCATACTACATAAAAAGTAGGAAACTTAATTCTCTACAAGAAAGGTCTCTAAACATTTTGCCATAGCTCGCTTCGTTTCCGAGATATTTGCAGATTTATCTCAAGGGAAGGGGCCTGACGGACATATTTCGAGATACTTCTTCTTCTTGTTGTTCTTCTTCTGCACAGCTAAGCTGGAAGTGGCATTTGCAGTTCGCAATAGTGCAGATTTATCTCAAAGAGAGGGGCCACGGTGTTTCTGTATCTCTATTATGTTGGTGCGGCTTCGGAACTTTTAAATATCTCGATATATCTCGAAAACTACGCTTCTGATCAAAAAATATCATAGAACATAAATTGTAGGAAACTTAATTCTCTACAAAAAAGGTCTCTTAACATTTCGCCATAGCTCGCATCGTTTCCGAGATATTTGCAGATTTATCTCAAGGGAAGGGGCCTGTCGGACATATTTCGAGATATTTCTTCTTCTTGTTGCTCTTCTTCTGCACAGCTAAGCTGGAAGTGGCGTTTGCGGCTCGCACTAGTGCAGAGTTATCTCAAAGGAAGGGTCCACGGTGTTTCTGTATCTCTATTATGTTGGTGCGGCTTCGGAACTTTTAAGTATCTCGATATATCTCGAAAACTACGCTTCTGATCAAAAAATGTCATAGAAAATAAATTGTAGGAAACATAATTCTCTACAAAGAACGTCTCTTAACATTTTGCCATAGCTCGCTTCGTTTCCGAGATATTTGCAGATTTATCTCAAGGGAAGTGGCCTGACGGACATATTTCGAGATATTTCTTCTTCTTGTTGTTCTTCTTCTGCACAGCTAAGCTGGAAGTGGCATTTGCGGCTCGCACTAGTGCAGAGTTATCTCAAAGAAAGGGGCCACGGTGTTTCTGTATCCCTATTATGTTGGTGCGGCTTCGGAACTTTTAAATATCTCCATATATCTCGAAAACTACGCTTCTGATCAAAAAATATCATAGAACATAAATTGTAGGAAACATAATTCTCTACAAAAAACGTCTCTTAACATTTTGCCATAGCTCGCTTCGTTTCCGAGATATTTGCAGATTCAGCTCAAAGGAACTGGCCTGACGGACATATTTCGAGATATTTCTTCTTCTTGTTGTTCTTCTTCTGCACAGCTAAGCTGGAAGTGGCATTTGCAGCTCGCACTAGTGCAGAGTTATCTCAAAGAAAGGGGCCACGGTGTTTCTGTATCTCTATTATGTTGGTGCGGCTTCGGAACTTTTAAATATCTCGATATATCTCGAAAACTACGCTTCTGATCAAAAAATATCATAGAACATAAAAAGTAGGAAACTTAATTCTCTACAAAAAAGGTCTCTTAACATTTTGCCATAGCTCGCTTCGTTTCCGAGACATTTGCAGATTTATCTCAAGGGAAGGGGCCTAACGGACATATTTCGAGATATTTCTTCTTCTTGTTGTTCTTCTTCTGCACAGCTGAGCTGGAAGTGGCATTTGCAGGTCGCAATAGTGCAGAGTTATCTCAAAGAAAGGGGCCACGGTGTTTCTGTATCTCTATTATGTTGGTGCGGCTTCGGAACTTTTAAATATCTTGATATATCTCGAGAACTACGCATCTGATCAAAAAATATCATCGAACATAAAAAGTAGGAAACTTAATTCTCTACAAAAAAGGTCTCTTAACATTTTGCCATAGCTCGCTTCGTTTACGAGATATTTGCAGATTTATCTCAAGGGAAGGGGCCTGACGGACATATTTCGAGATATTTCTTCTTCTTGTTGTTCTTCTTCTGCACAGCTAAACTGGAAGTGGCATTTCCAGCTCGCAATAGTGCAGAGTTATCCCAAAGAAAGGGGCCACGATGTTTCTGTATCTCTATTATGTTGGTGCGGCTTCGGAACTTTTAAATATCTCGATATATCTCGAAAACTACGCTTCTGATCAAAAAATATCATAGAACATAAAAAGTAGGAAACTTAATTCTCTACAAAAAAGGTCTCTTAACATTTTGCCATAGCTCGCTTCGTTTCCGAGACATTTGCAGATTTATCTCAAGGGAAGGGGCCTAACGGACATATTTCGAGATATTTCTTCTTCTTGTTGTTCTTCTTCTGCACAGCTGAGCTGGAAGTGGCATTTGCAGGTCGCAATAGTGCAGAGTTATCTCAAAGAAAGGGGCCACGGTGTTTCTGTATCTCTATTATGTTGGTGCGGCTTCGGAACTTTTAAATATCTTGATATATCTCGAGAACTACGCATCTGATCAAAAAATATCATCGAACATAAAAAGTAGGAAACTTAATTCTCTACAAAAAAGGTCTCTTAACATTTTGCCATAGTTCGCTTCGTTTCCGAGATATTTGCAGATTCATCTCAAGGGAAGGGGTCTGACGGACATATTTCGAGATATTTCTTCTTCTTGTTGTTCTTCTTCTGCACAGCTAAGCTCGAAGTGGCATTTGCAGCTCGCAATAGTGCAGAGTTATCTCAAAGAAAGAGGCCACGGTGTTTCTGTACCTCTATTATGTTGGTGCAGCTTCGGAACTTTTAAATATCTTGATATATCTCGAGAACTACGCATCTGATCAAAAAATATCATCGAACATAAAAAGTAGGAAACTTAATTCTCTACAAAAAAGGTCTCTTAACATTTTGCCATAGCTCGCTTCGTTTCCGAGATATTTGCAGATTTATCTCAAGGGAAGTGGCCTGACGGACATATTTCGAGATATTTCTTCTTCTTGTTGTTCTTCTTCTGCACAGCTAAGCTGGAAGTGGCATTTGCAGCTCGCAATAGTGCAGAGTTATCCCAAAGAAAGGGGCCACGGTGTTTCTGTATCTCTATTATGTTGGTGCGGCTTCGGAACTTTTAAATATCTCGATATATCTCGAAAACTACGCTTCTGATAAAAAATATCATACAACATAAAAAGTAGGAAACTTAATTCTCTACAAAAAAGGTCTCTTAACGTTTTGCAATAGCTCGCTTCGTTTCCGAGATATTTGCAGATTTATCTCAAGGGAAGGGTCCTGACGGACATATTTCGAGATATTTCTTCTTCTTGTTGTTCTTCTTCTGCACAGCTAAACTGGAAGTGGCATTTCCAGCTCGCAATAGTGCAGAGTTATCCCAAAGAAAGGGGCCACGATGTTTCTGTATCTCTATTATGTTGGTGCGGCTTCGGAACTTTTAAATATCTCGATATATCTCGAAAACTACGCTTCTGATCAAAAAATATCATACAACATAAATTGTAGGAAACATAATTCTCTACAAAAAAGGTCTCTTAACATTTTGCCATAGCTCGCTTCGTTTCCGAGATATTTGCAGATTTATCTCAAGGGAAGGGGCCTGACGGACATATTTCGAGATATTTCTTCTTCTTGTTGTTCTTCTTCTGCACAGCTAAGCTGGAAGTGGCATTTGCAGCGAGCAATAGTGCAGAGTTATCTCAAAGAAAGGGGCCACGGTGTTTCTGTATCTCTATTATGTTGGTGCGGCTTCGGAACTTTTAAATATCTTGATATATCTCGAGAACTACGCATCTGATCAAAAAATATCATACTACATAAAAAGTAGGAAACTTAATTCTCTACAAGAAAGGTCTCTAAACATTTTGCCATAGCTCGCTTCGTTTCCGAGATATTTGCAGATTTATCTCAAGGAAAGGGGCCTGACGGACATATTTCGAGATATTTCTTCTTCTTGTTGTTCTTCTTCTGCACAGCTAAGCTGGAAGTGGCATTTGCAGCTCGCAATAGTGCAGAGTTATCTCAAAGAGAGGGGCCACGGTGTTTCTGTATCTCTATTATGTTGGTGCGGCTTCGGAACTTTAAGTATCTTGATCTATCTCGAGAACTACGCATCTGATCAAAAAATATCATAGAAGATAAAAAGTAGGAAACTTAATTCTCTATAAAAAAGGTCTCTTAACATTTCGCCATAGCTCGCATCGTTTCCGTGATATTTGCAGATTTATCTCAAGGGAAGGGGCCTGTCGGACATATTTCGAGATATTTCTTCTTCTTGTTGCTCTTCTTCTGCACAGCTAAGCTGGCAGTGGCATTTGCGGCTCGCACTAGTGCAGAGTTATCTCAAAGAAAGGGGCCACGGTGTTTCTGTATCTCTATTATGTTGGTGCGGCTTCGGAACTTTTAAATATCTCGATATATCTCGAAAACTACGCTTCTGATAAAAAATATCATACAACATAAAAAGTAGGAAACTTAATTCTCTACAAAAAAGGTCTCTTAACATTTTGCCATAGCTCGCTTCGTTTCCGAGATATTTGCAGATTTATCTCAAGGGAAGGGGCCTGACGGACATATTTCGAGATATTTCTTCTTCTTGTTGTTCTTCTTCTGCACAGCTAAGCTGGAAGTGGCATTTGCAGCGCGCAATAGTGCAGAGTTATCTCAAAGAAAGGGGCCACGGTGTTTCTGTATCTCTATTATGTTGGTGCGGCTTCGGAACTTTTAAATATCTTGATATATCTCGAGAACTACGCTTCTGATCAAAAAATATCATAGAACATAAATTGTAGGAAACTTAATTCTCTACAAAAAAGGTCTCTTAACATTTCGCCATAGCTCGCATCGTTTCCGAGATATTTGCAGATTTATCTCAAGGGAAGGGGCCTGTCGGACATATTTCGAGATATTTCTTCTTCTTGTTGCTCTTCTTCTGCACAGCTAAGCTGGAAGTGGCGTTTGCGGCTCGCACTAGTGCAGAGTTATCTCAAAGAAAGGGTCCACGGTGTTTCTGTATCTCTATTATGTTGGTGCGGCTTCGGAACTTTTAAGTATCTCGATATATCTCGAAAACTACGCTTCTGATCAAAAAATGTCATAGAAAATAAATTGTAGGAAACATAATTCTCTACAAAAAACGTCTCTTAACATTTTGCCATAGCTCGCTTCGTTTCCGAGATATTTGCAGATTTATCTCAAGGGAAGTGGCCTGACGGACATATTTCGAGATATTTCTTCTTCTTGTTGTTCTTCTTCTGCACAGCTAAGCTGGAAGTGGCATTTGCGGCTCGCACTAGTGCAGAGTTATCTCAAAGAAAGGGGCCACGGTGTTTCTGTATCCCTATTATGTTGGTGCGGCTTCGGAACTTTTAAATATCTCCATATATCTCGAAAACTACGCTTCTGATCAAAAAATATCATAGAACATAAATTGTAGGAAACATAATTCTCTACAAAAAACGTCTCTTAACATTTTGCCATAGCTCGCTTCGTTTCCGAGATATTTGCAGATTCAGCTCAAAGGAACTGGCCTGACGGACATATTTCGAGATATTTCTTCTTCTTGTTGTTCTTCTTCTGCACAGCTAAGCTGGAAGTGGCATTTGCAGCTCGCACTAGTGCAGAGTTATCTCAAAGAAAGGGGCCACGGTGTTTCTGTATCTCTATTATGTTGGTGCGGCTTCGGAACTTTTAAATATCTCGATATATCTCGAAAACTACGCTTCTGATCAAAAAATATCATAGAACATAAAAAGTAGGAAACTTAATTCTCTACAAAAAAGGTCTCTTAACATTTTGCCATAGCTCGCTTCGTTTCCGAGACATTTGCAGATTTATCTCAAGGGAAGGGGCCTAACGGACATATTTCGAGATATTTCTTCTTCTTGTTGTTCTCCTTCTGCACAGCTGAGCTGGAAGTGGCATTTGCAGGTCGCAATAGTGCAGAGTTATCTCAAAGAAAGGGGCCACGGTGTTTCTGTATCTCTATTATGTTGGTGCGGCTTCGGAACTTTTAAATATCTTGATATATCTCGAGAACTACGCATCTGATCAAAAAATATCATACTACATAAAAAGTAGGAAACTTAATTCTCTACAAGAAAGGTCTCTAAACATTTTGCCATAGCTCGCTTCGTTTCCGAGATATTTGCAGATTTATCTCAAGGAAAGGGGCCTGACGGACATATTTCGAGATATTTCTTCTTCTTGTTGTTCTTCTTCTGCACAGCTAAGCTGGAAGTGGCATTTGCAGCTCGCAATAGTGCAGAGTTATCTCAAAGAGAGGGGCCACGGTGTTTCTGTATCTCTATTATGTTGGTGCGGCTTCGGAACTTTTAAGTATCTTGATCTATCTCGAGAACTACGCATCTGATCAAAAAATATCATAGAAGATAAAAAGTAGGAAACTTAATTCTCTATAAAAAAGGTCTCTTAACATTTCGCCATAGCTCGCATCGTTTCCGTGATATTTGCAGATTTATCTCAAGGGAAGGGGCCTGTCGGACATATTTCGAGATATTTGTTCTTCTTGTTGCTCTTCTTCTGCACAGCTAAGCTGGCAGTGGCATTTGCGGCTCGCACTAGTGCAGAGTTATCTCAAAGAAAGGGGCCACGGTGTTTCTGTATCTCTATTATGTTGGTGCGGCTTCGGAACTTTTAAATATCTCGATATATCTCGAAAACTACGCTTCTGATCAAAAAATATCATAGAACATAAATTGTAGGAAACATAATTCTCTACAAAAAACGTCTCTTAACATTTTGCCATAGCTCGCTTCGTTTCCGAGATATTTGCAGATTTATCTCAAGGGAAGTGGCCTGACGGACATATTTCGAGATATTTCTTCTTCTTGTTGTTCTTCTTCTGCACAGCTAAGCTGGAAGTGGCATTTGCGGCTCGCACTAGTGCAGAGTTATCTCAAAGAAAGGGGCCACGGTGTTTCTGTATCTCTATTATGTTGGTGCGGCTTCGGAACTTTTAAATATCTCGATATATCTCGAAAACTACGCTTCTGATCAAAAAATATCATAGAACATAAATTGTAGGAAACATAATTCTCTACAAAAAAGGTCTCTTAACATTTTGCCATAGCTCGCTTCGTTTCCGAGATATTTGCAGATATATCTCAAGGGAAGGGGCCTGACGGACATACTTCGAGATATTTCTTCTTCTTGTTGTTCTTCTTCTGCACAGCTAAGCTGGAAGTGGCATTTACAGCTCGCAATAGTGCAGAGTTATCTCAAAGAAAGGGGCCACGGTGTTTCTGTATCTCTATTATGTTGGTGCGGCTTCGGAACTTTTAAATATCTCGATATATCTCGAAAACTACGCTTCTGATCAAAAAATATCGTAGAACATCAATTATAGGAAACATAATTCTCTACAAAAAAGGTCTCTTAACATTTTGCGATAGCTCGCTTCGTTTCCGAGATATTTGCAGATTTATCTCAAGGGAAGGGGCCTGACGGACATATTTCGAGATATTTCTTCTTCTTGTTGTTCTTCTTCTGCACAGCTAAGCTGGAAGTGGCATTTGCGGCTCGCACTAGTGCAGAGTTATCTCAAAGAAAGGGGCCACGGTGTTTCTGTATCCCTATTATGTTGGTGCGGCTTCGGAACTTTTAAATATCTTGATATATCTCGAGAACTACGCATCTGATCAAAAAATATCATAGAACATAAAAAGTAGGAAACTTAATTCTCTACAAAAAAGGTCTCTTAACATTTTGCCATAGCTCGCTTCGTTTCCGAGATATTTGCAGATTTATCTCAAGGGAAGGGGCCTGACGGACATATTTCGAGATATTTCTTCTTCTTGTTGTTCTTCTTCTGCACAGCTAAGCTGGAAGTGGCATTTGCAGCTCGCAATAGTGCAGAGTTATCCCAAAGAAAGGGGCCACGGTGTTTCTGTATCTCTATTATGTTGGTGCGGCTTCGGAACTTTTAAATATCTCGATATATCTCGAAAACTACGCTTCTGATAAAAAATATCATACAACATAAAAAGTAGGAAACTTAATTCTCTACAAAAAAGGTCTCTTAACGTTTTGCAATAGCTCGCTTCGTTTCCGAGATATTTGCAGATATATCTCAAGGGAAGGGTCCTGACGGACATATTTCGAGATATTTCTTCTTCTTGTTGTTCTTCTTCTGCACAGCTAAGCTGGAAGTGGCATTTGCGGCTCGCACTAGTGCAGAGTTATCTCAAAGAAAGGGGCCACGGTGTTTCTGTATCCCTATTATGTTGGTGCGGCTTCGGAACTTTTAAATATCTTGATATATCTCGAGAACTACGCATCTGATCAAAAAATATCATAGAACATAAAAAGTAGGAAACTTAATTCTCTACAAAAAAGGTCTCTTAACATTTTGCCATAGCTCGCTTCGTTTCCGAGATATTTGCAGATTTATCTCAAGGGAAGGGGCCTGACGGACATATTTCGAGATATTTCTTCTTCTTGTTGTTCTTCTTCTGCACAGCTAAGCTGGAAGTGGCATTTGCGGCTCGCACTAGTGCAGAGTTATCTCAAAGAAAGGGGCCACGGTGTTTCTGTATCCCTATTATGTTGGTGCGGCTTCGGAACTTTTAAATATCTTGATATATCTCGAGAACTACGCATCTGATCAAAAAATATCATAGAACATAAAAAGTAGGAAACTTAATTCTCTACAAAAAAGGTCTCTTAACATTTTGCCATAGCTCGCTTCGTTTCCGAGGTATTTGCAGATTTATCTCAAGGGAAGGGGCCTGACGGGCATATTTCGAGATATTTCATCTTCTTGTTGTTCTTCTTCTGCACAGCTAAGCTGGAAGTGGCATTTGCAGCTCGCAATAGTGCAGAGTTATCCCAAAGAAAGGGGCCACGGTGTTTCTGTATCTCTATTATGTTGGTGCGGCTTCGGAACTTTTAAATATCTCGATATATCTCGAAAACTACGCTTCTGATAAAAAATATCATACAACATAAAAAGTAGGAAACTTAATTCTCTACAAAAAAGGTCTCTTAACGTTTTGCAATAGCTCGCTTCGTTTCCGAGATATTTGCAGATATATCTCAAGGGAAGGGTCCTGACGGACATATTTCGAGATATTTCTTCTTCTTGTTGTTCTTCTTCTGCACAGCTAAACTGGAAGTGGCATTTCCAGCTCGCAATAGTGCAGAGTTATCCCAAAGAAAGGGGCCACGATGTTTCTGTATCTCTATTATGTTGGTGCGGCTTCGGAACTTTTAAATATCTCGATATATCTCGAAAACTACGCTTCTGGTCAAAAAATATCATAGAACATAAATTGTAGGAAACATAATTCTCTACAAAAAAGGTCTCTTAACATTTTGCCATAGCTCGCTTCGTTTCCGAGATATTTGCAGATTTATCTCAAGGGAAGGGGCCTGTCGGACATATTTCGAGATATTTCTTCTTCTTGTTGTTCTTCTTCTGCACAGCTAAGCTGGAAGTGGCATTTGCAGCTCGCAATAGTGCAGAGTTATCTCAAAGGGAGGGGCCACGGTGTTTCTGTATCTCTATTATGTTGGTGCGGCTTCGGAACTTTTAAGTATCTTGATCTATCTCGAGAACTACGCATCTGATCAAAAAATATCATAGAAGATAAAAAGTAGGAAACTTAATTCTCTACAAAAAAGGTCTCTTAACATTTCGCCATAGCTCGCATCGTTTCCGAGATATTTGCAGATTTATCTCAAGGGAAGGGGCCTGTCGGACATATTTCGAGATATTTCTTCTTCTTGTTGCTCTTCTTCTGCACAGCTAAGCTGGAAGTGGCGTTTGCGGCTCGCACTAGTGCGGAGTTATCTCAAAGAAAGGGTCCACGGTGTTTCTGTATCTCTATTATGTTGGTGCGGCTTCGGAACTTTTAAATATCTCGATATATCTCGAAAACTACGCTTCTGATCAAAAAATGTCATAGAACATAAATTGTAGGAAACATAATTCTCTACAAAAAACGTCTCTTAACATTTTGCCATAGCTCGCTTCGTTTCCGAGATATTTGCAGATTTATCTCAAGGGAAGTGGCCTGACGGACATATTTCGAGATATTTCTTCTTCTTGTTGTTCTTCTTCTGCACAGCTAAGCTGGAAGTGGCATTTGCGGCTCGCACTAGTGCAGAGTTATCTCAAAGAAAGGGGCCACGGTGTTTCTGTATCCCTATTATGTTGGTGCGGCTTCGGAACTTTTAAATATCTCCATATATCTCGAAAACTACGCTTCTGATCAAAAAATATCATAGAACATAAATTGTAGGAAACATAATTCTCTACAAAAAACGTCTCTTAACATTTTGCCATAGCTCGCTTCGTTTCCGAGATATTTGCAGATTCAGCTCAAAGGAACTGGCCTGACGGACATATTTCGAGATATTTCTTCTTCTTGTTGTTCTTCTTCTGCACAGCTAAGCTGGAAGTGGCATTTGCAGCTCGCACTAGTGCAGAGTTATCTCAAAGAAAGGGGCCACGGTGTTTCTGTATCTCTATTATGTTGGTGCGGCTTCGGAACTTTTAAATATCTCGATATATCTCGAAAACTACGCTTCTGATCAAAAAATATCATAGAACATAAAAAGTAGGAAACTTAATTCTCTACAAAAAAGGTCTCTTAACATTTTGCCATAGCTCGCTTCGTTTCCGAGACATTTGCAGATTTATCTCAAGGGAAGGGGCCTGACGGACATATTTCGAGATATTTCTTCTTCTTGTTGTTCTTCTTCTGCACAGCTAAGCTGGAAGTGGCATTTGCAGCGAGCAATAGTGCAGAGTTATCTCAAAGAAAGGGGCCACGGTGTTTCTGTATCTCTATTATGTTGGTGCGGCTTCGGAACTTTTAAATATCTTGATATATCTCGAGAACTACGCATCTGATCAAAAAATATCATACTACATAAAAAGTAGGAAACTTAATTCTCTACAAGGAAGGTCTCTAAACATTTTGCCATAGCTCGCTTCGTTTCCGAGATATTTGCAGATTTATCTCAAGGAAAGGGGCCTGACGGACATATTTCGAGATATTTCTTCTTCTTGTTGTTCTTCTTCTGCACAGCTAAGCTGGAAGTGGCATTTGCAGCTCGCAATAGTGCAGAGTTATCTCAAAGAGAGGGGCCACGGTGTTTCTGTATCTCTATTATGTTGGTGCGGCTTCGGAACTTTTAAGTATCTTGATCTATCTCGAGAACTACGCATCTGATCAAAAAATATCATAGAAGATAAAAAGTAGGAAACTTAATTCTCTACAAAAAAGGTCTCTTAACATTTCGCCATAGCTCGCATCGTTTCCGTGATATTTGCAGATTTATCTCAAGGGAAGGGGCCTGTCGGACATATTTCGAGATATTTCTTCTTCTTGTTGCTCTTCTTCTGCACAGCTAAGCTGGCAGTGGCATTTGCGGCTCGCACTAGTGCAGAGTTATCTCAAAGAAAGGGGCCACGGTGTTTCTGTATCTCTATTATGTTGGTGCGGCTTCGGAACTTTTAAATATCTCGATATATCTCGAAAACTACGCTTCTGATCAAAAAATATCATAGAACATAAATTGTAGGAAACATAATTCTCTACAAAAAACGTCTCTTAACATTTTGCCATAGCTCGCTTCGTTTCCGAGATATTTGCAGATTTATCCCAAGGGAAGTGGCCTGACGGACATATTTCGAGATATTTCTTCTTCTTGTTGTTCTTCTTCTGCACAGCTAAGCTGGAAGTGGCATTTGCGGCTCGCACTAGTGCAGAGTTATCTCAAAGAAAGGGGCCACGGTGTTTCTGTATCTCTATTATGTTGGTGCGGCTTCGGAACTTTTAAATATCTCGATATATCTCGAAAACTACGCTTCTGATCAAAAAATATCATAGAACATAAATTGTAGGAAACATAATTCTCTACAAAAAAGGTCTCTTAACATTTTGCCATAGCTCGCTTCGTTTCCGAGATATTTGCAGATATATCTCAAGTTAAGGGGCCTGACGGACATACTTCGAGATATTTCTTCTTCTTGTTGTTCTTCTTCTGCACAGCTAAGCTGGAAGTGGCATTTACAGCTCGCAATAGTGCAGAGTTATCTCAAAGAAAGGGGCCACGGTGTTTCTGTATCACTATTATGTTGGTGCGGCTTCGGAACTTTTAAATATCTTGATATATCTCGAGAACTACGCATCTGATCAAAAAATATCATAGAACATGAAAAGTAGGAAACTTAATTCTCTACAAAAAAGGTCTCTTAACATTTTGCCATAGCTCGCTTCGTTTCCGAGATATTTGCAGATTTATCTCAAGGGATGGGGCCTGACGGACATATTTCGAGATATTTCTTCTTCTTGTTGTTCTTCTTCTGCACAGCTAAGCTGGAAGTGGCATTTGCAGCTCGCACTAGTGCAGAGTTATCTCAAAGAAAGGGGCCACGGTGTTTCTGTATCTCTATTATGTTGGTGCGGCTTCGGAACTTTTAAATATCTCGATATATCTCGAAAACTACGCTTCTGATCAAAAAATATCATAGAAGATAAAAAGTAGGAAACTTAATTCTCTACAAAAAAGGTCTCTTAACATTTCGCCATAGCTCGCATCGTTTCCGTGATATTTGCAGATTTATCTCAAGGGAAGGGGCCTGTCGGACATATTTCGAGATATTTCTTCTTCTTGTTGCTCTTCTTCTGCACAGCTAAGCTGGCGGTGGCATTTGCGGCTCGCACTAGTGCAGAGTTATCTCAAAGAAAGGGGCCACGGTGTTTCTGTATCTCTATTATGTTGGTGCGGCTTCGGAACTTTTAAATATCTCGATATATCTCGAAAACTACGCTTCTGATCAAAAAATATCATAGAACATAAATTGTAGGAAACATAATTCTCTACAAAAAACGTCTCTTAACATTTTGCCATAGCTCGCTTCGTTTCCGAGATATTTGCAGATTTATCTCAAGGGAAGCGGCCTGACGGACATACTTCGAGATATTTCTTCTTCTTGTTGTTCTTCTTCTGCACAGCTAAGCTGGAAGTGGCATTTACAGCTCGCAATAGTGCAGAGTTATCTCAAAGAAAGGGGCCACGGTGTTTCTGTATCTCTATTATGTTGGTGCGGCTTCGGAACTTTTAAATATCTTGATATATCTCGAGAACTACGCATCTGATCAAAAAATATCATAGAACATGAAAAGTAGGAAACTTAATTCTCTACAAAAAAGGTCTCTTAACATTTTGCCATAGCTCGCTTCGTTTCCGAGATATTTGCAGATTTATCTCAAGGGATGGGGCCTGACGGACATATTTCGAGATATTTCTTCTTCTTGTTGTTCTTCTTCTGCACAGCTAAGCTGGAAGTGGCATTTGCAGCTCGCACTAGTGCAGAGTTATCTCAAAGAAAGGGGCCACGGTGTTTCTGTATCTCTATTATGTTGGTGCGGCTTCGGAACTTTTAAATATCTCGATATATCTCGAAAACTACGCTTCTGATCAAAAAATATCGTAGAACATAAATTATAGGAAACATAATTCTCTACAAAAAAGGTCTCTTAACATTTTGCGATAGCTCGCTTCGTTTCCGAGATATTTGCAGATTTATCTCAAGGGAAGGGGCCTGACGGACATATTTCGAGATATTTCTTCTTCTTGTTGTTCTTCTTCTGCACAGCTAAGCTGGAAGTGGCATTTGCGGCTCGCACTAGTGCAGAGTTATCTCAAAGAAAGGGGCCACGGTGTTTCTGTATCCCTATTATGTTGGTGCGGCTTCGGAACTTTTAAATATCTTGATATATCTCGAGAACTACGCATCTGATCAAAAAATATCATAGAACATAAAAAGTAGGAAACTTAATTCTCTACAAAAAAGGTCTCTTAACATTTTGCCATAGCTCGCTTCGTTTCCGAGACATTTGCAGATTTATCTCAAGGGAAGGGGCCTAACGGACATATTTCGAGATATTTCTTCTTCTTGTTGTTCTTCTTCTGCACAGCTGAGCTGGAAGTGGCATTTGCAGGTCGCAATAGTGCAGAGTTATCTCAAAGAAAGGGGCCACGGTGTTTCTGTATCTCTATTATGTTGGTGCGGCTTCGGAACTTTCAAATATCTTGATATATCTCGAGAACTACGCATCTGATCAAAAAATATCATCGAACATAAAAAGTAGGAAACTTAATTCTCTACAAAAAAGGTCTCTTAACATTTTGCCATAGCTCGCTTCGTTTCCGAGATATTTGCAGATTTATCTCAAGGGAAGTGGCCTGACGGACATATTTCGAGATATTTCTTCTTCTTGTTGTTCTTCTTCTGCACAGCTAAGCTGGAAGTGGCATTTGCAGCTCGCAATAGTGCAGAGTTATCTCAAAGAGAGGGGCCACGGTGTTTCTGTATCTCTATTATGTTGGTGCGGCTTCGGAACTTTTAAGTATCTTGATCTATCTCGAGAACTACGCATCTGATCAAAAAATATCATAGAAGATAAAAAGTAGGAAACTTAATTCTCTACAAAAAAGGTCTCTTAACATTTCGCCATAGCTCGCATCGTTTCCGTGATATTTGCAGATTTATCTCAAGGGAAGGGGCCTGTCGGACATATTTCGAGATATTTCTTCTTCTTGTTGCTCTTCTTCTGCACAGCTAAGCTGGCAGTGGCATTTGCGGCTCGCACTAGTGCAGAGTTATCTCAAAGAAAGGGGCCACGGTGTTTCTGTATCTCTATTATGTTGGTGCGGCTTCGGAACTTTTAAATATCTCGATATATCTCGAAAACTACGCTTCTGATCAAAAAATATCATAGAACATAAATTGTAGGAAACATAATTCTCTACAAAAAACGTCTCTTAACATTTTGCCATAGCTCGCTTCGTTTCCGAGATATTTGCAGATTTATCCCAAGGGAAGTGGCCTGACGGACATATTTCGAGATATTTCTTCTTCTTGTTGTTCTTCTTCTGCACAGCTAAGCTGGAAGTGGCATTTGCGGCTCGCACTAGTGCAGAGTTATCTCAAAGAAAGGGGCCACGGTGTTTCTGTATCTCTATTATGTTGGTGCGGCTTCGGAACTTTTAAATATCTCGATATATCTCGAAAACTACGCTTCTGATCAAAAAATATCATAGAACATAAATTGTAGGAAACATAATTCTCTACAAAAAAGGTCTCTTAACATTTTGCCATAGCTCGCTTCGTTTCCGAGATATTTGCAGATATATCTCAAGTTAAGGGGCCTGACGGACATACTTCGAGATATTTCTTCTTCTTGTTGTTCTTCTTCTGCACAGCTAAGCTGGAAGTGGCATTTACAGCTCGCAATAGTGCAGAGTTATCTCAAAGAAAGGGGCCACGGTGTTTCTGTATCACTATTATGTTGGTGCGGCTTCGGAACTTTTAAATATCTTGATATATCTCGAGAACTACGCATCTGATCAAAAAATATCATAGAACATGAAAAGTAGGAAACTTAATTCTCTACAAAAAAGGTCTCTTAACATTTTGCCATAGCTCGCTTCGTTTCCGAGATATTTGCAGATTTATCTCAAGGGATGGGGCCTGACGGACATATTTCGAGATATTTCTTCTTCTTGTTGTTCTTCTTCTGCACAGCTAAGCTGGAAGTGGCATTTGCAGCTCGCACTAGTGCAGAGTTATCTCAAAGAAAGGGGCCACGGTGTTTCTGTATCTCTATTATGTTGGTGCGGCTTCGGAACTTTTAAATATCTCGATATATCTCGAAAACTACGCTTCTGATCAAAAAATATCATAGAAGATAAAAAGTAGGAAACTTAATTCTCTACAAAAAAGGTCTCTTAACATTTCGCCATAGCTCGCATCGTTTCCGTGATATTTGCAGATTTATCTCAAGGGAAGGGGCCTGTCGGACATATTTCGAGATATTTCTTCTTCTTGTTGCTCTTCTTCTGCACAACTAAGCTGGCGGTGGCATTTGCGGCTCGCACTAGTGCAGAGTTATCTCAAAGAAAGGGGCCACGGTGTTTCTGTATCTCTATTATGTTGGTGCGGCTTCGGAACTTTTAAATATCTCGATATATCTCGAAAACTACGCTTCTGATCAAAAAATATCATAGAACATAAATTGTAGGAAACATAATTCTCTACAAAAAACGTCTCTTAACATTTTGCCATAGCTCGCTTCGTTTCCGAGATATTTGCAGATTTATCTCAAGGGAAGCGGCCTGACGGACATACTTCGAGATATTTCTTCTTCTTGTTGTTCTTCTTCTGCACAGCTAAGCTGGAAGTGGCATTTACAGCTCGCAATAGTGCAGAGTTATCTCAAAGAAAGGGGCCACGGTGTTTCTGTATCTCTATTATGTTGGTGCGGCTTCGGAACTTTTAAATATCTTGATATATCTCGAGAACTACGCATCTGATCAAAAAATATCATAGAACATGAAAAGTAGGAAACTTAATTCTCTACAAAAAAGGTCTCTTAACATTTTGCCATAGCTCGCTTCGTTTCCGAGATATTTGCAGATTTATCTCAAGGGATGGGGCCTGACGGACATATTTCGAGATATTTCTTCTTCTTGTTGTTCTTCTTCTGCACAGCTAAGCTGGAAGTGGCATTTGCAGCTCGCACTAGTGCAGAGTTATCTCAAAGAAAGGGGCCACGGTGTTTCTGTATCTCTATTATGTTGGTGCGGCTTCGGAACTTTTAAATATCTCGATATATCTCGAAAACTACGCTTCTGATCAAAAAATATCGTAGAACATAAATTATAGGAAACATAATTCTCTACAAAAAAGGTCTCTTAACATTTTGCGATAGCTCGCTTCGTTTCCGAGATATTTGCAGATTTATCTCAAGGGAAGGGGCCTGACGGACATATTTCGAGATATTTCTTCTTCTTGTTGTTCTTCTTCTGCACAGCTAAGCTGGAAGTGGCATTTGCGGCTCGCACTAGTGCAGAGTTATCTCAAAGAAAGGGGCCACGGTGTTTCTGTATCCCTATTATGTTGGTGCGGCTTCGGAACTTTTAAATATCTTGATATATCTCGAGAACTACGCATCTGATCAAAAAATATCATAGAACATAAAAAGTAGGAAACTTAATTCTCTACAAAAAAGGTCTCTTAACATTTTGCCATAGCTCGCTTCGTTTCCGAGACATTTGCAGATTTATCTCAAGGGAAGGGGCCTAACGGACATATTTCGAGATATTTCTTCTTCTTGTTGTTCTTCTTCTGCACAGCTGAGCTGGAAGTGGCATTTGCAGGTCGCAATAGTGCAGAGTTATCTCAAAGAAAGGGGCCACGGTGTTTCTGTATCTCTATTATGTTGGTGCGGCTTCGGAACTTTCAAATATCTTGATATATCTCGAGAACTACGCATCTGATCAAAAAATATCATCGAACATAAAAAGTAGGAAACTTAATTCTCTACAAAAAAGGTCTCTTAACATTTTGCCATAGCTCGCTTCGTTTCCGAGATATTTGCAGATTTATCTCAAGGGAAGTGGCCTGACGGACATATTTCGAGATATTTCTTCTTCTTGTTGTTCTTCTTCTGCACAGCTAAGCTGGAAGTGGCATTTGCAGCTCGCAATAGTGCAGCGTTATCCCAAAGAAAGGGGCCACGGTGTTTCTGTATCTCTATTATGTTGGTGCGGCTTCGGAACTTTTAAATATCTCGATAAATCTCGAAAACTACGCTTCTGATAAAAAATATCATACAACATAAAAAGTAGGAAACTTAATTCTCTACAAAAAAGGTCTCTTAACGTTTTGCAATAGCTCGCTTCGTTTCCGAGATATTTGCAGATTTATCTCAAGGGAAGGGTCCTGACGGACATATTTCGAGATATTTCTTCTTCTTGTTGTTCTTCTTCTGCACAGCTAAACTGGAAGTGGCATTTCCAGCTCGCAATAGTGCAGAGTTATCCCAAAGAAAGGGGCCACGATGTTTCTGTATCTCTATTATGTTGGTGCGGCTTCGGAACTTTTAAATATCTCGATATATCTCGAAAACTACGCTTCTGATCAAAAAATATCATACAACATAAATTGTAGGAAACATAATTCTCTACAAAAAAGGTCTCTTAACATTTTGCCATAGCTCGCTTCGTTTCCGAGATATTTGCAGATTTATCTCAAGGGAAGGGGCCTGACGGACATATTTCGAGATATTTCTTCTTCTTGTTGTTCTTCTTCTGCACAGCTAAGCTGGAAGTGGCATTTGCAGCGAGCAATAGTGCAGAGTTATCTCAAAGAAAGGGGCCACGGTGTTTCTGTATCTCTATTATGTTGGTGCGGCTTCGGAACTTTTAAATATCTTGATATATCTCGAGAACTACGCATCTGATCAAAAAATATCATACTACATAAAAAGTAGGAAACTTAATTCTCTACAAGGAAGGTCTCTAAACATTTTGCCATAGCTCGCTTCGTTTCCGAGATATTTGCAGATTTATCTCAAGGAAAGGGGCCTGACGGACATATTTCGAGATATTTCTTCTTCTTGTTGCTCTTCTTCTGCACAGCTAAGCTGGCAGTGGCATTTGCGGCTCGCACTAGTGCAGAGTTATCTCAAAGAAAGGGGCCACGGTGTTTCTGTATCTCTATTATGTTGGTGCGGCTTCGGAACTTTTAAATATCTCGATATATCTCGAAAACTACGCTTCTGATCAAAAAATATCATAGAACATAAATTGTAGGAAACATAATTCTCTACAAAAAACGTCTCTTAACATTTTGCCATAGCTCGCTTCGTTTCCGAGATATTTGCAGATTTATCTCAAGGGAAGTGGCCTGACGGACATATTTCGAGATATTTCTTCTTCTTGTTGTTCTTCTTCTGCACAGCTAAGCTGGAAGTGGCATTTGCGGCTCGCACTAGTGCAGAGTTATCTCAAAGAAAGGGGCCACGGTGTTTCTGTATCTCTATTATGTTGGTGCGGCTTCGGAACTTTTAAATATCTCGATATGTCTCGAAAACTACGCTTCTGATCAAAAAATATCATAGAACATAAATTGTAGGAAACATAATTCTCTACAAAAAAGGTCTCTTAACATTTTGCCATAGCTCGCTTCGTTTCCGAGATATTTGCAGATATATCTCAAGTTAAGGGGCCTGACGGACATACTTCGAGATATTTCTTCTTCTTGTTGTTCTTCTTCTGCACAGCTAAGCTGGAAGTGGCATTTACAGCTCGCAATAGTGCAGAGTTATCTCAAAGAAAGGGGCCACGGTGTTTCTGTATCTCTATTATGTTGGTGCGGCTTCGGAACTTTTAAATATCTTGATATATCTCGAGAACTACGCATCTGATCAAAAAATATCATAGAACATGAAAAGTAGGAAACTTAATTCTCTACAAAAAAGGTCTCTTAACATTTTGCCATAGCTCGCTTCGTTTCCGAGATATTTGCAGATTTATCTCAAGGGATGGGGCCTGACGGACATATTTCGAGATATTTCTTCTTCTTGTTGTTCTTCTTCTGCACAGCTAAGCTGGAAGTGGCATTTGCAGCTCGCACTAGTGCAGAGTTATCTCAAAGAAAGGGGCCACGGTGTTTCTGTATCTCTATTATGTTGGTGCGGCTTCGGAACTTTTAAATATCTCGATATATCTCGAAAACTACGCTTCTGATCAAAAAATATCGTAGAACATAAATTGTAGGAAACATAATTCTCTACAAAAAAGGTCTCTTAACATTTTGCGATAGCTCGCTTCGTTTCCGAGATATTTGCAGATTTATCTCAAGGGAAGGGGCCTGACGGACATATTTCGAGATATTTCTTCTTCTTGTTGTTCTTCTTCTGCACAGCTAAGCTGGAAGTGGCATTTGCGGCTCGCACTAGTGCAGAGTTATCTCAAAGAAAGGGGCCACGGTGTTTCTGTATCCCTATTATGTTGGTGCGGCTTCGGAACTTTTAAATATCTTGATATATCTCGAGAACTACGCATCTGATCAAAAAATATCATAGAACATAAAAAGTAGGAAACTTAATTCCCTACAAAAAAGGTCTCTTAACATTTTGCCATAGCTCGCTTCGTTTCCGAGATATTTGCAGATATATCTCAAGGGAAGGGGCCTGTCGGACATATTTCGAGATATTTCTTCTTCTTGTTGCTCTTCTTCTGCACAGCTAAGATGGAAGTGGCATTTGCGGCTCGCACTAGTGCAGAGTTATCTCAAAGAAAGGGGCCACGGTGTTTCTGTATCTCTATTATGTTGGTGCGGCTTCGGAACTTTTACATATCTCGATATATCTCGAAAACTACGCTTCTGATCAAAAAATATCATAGAACATAAATTGTAGGAAACATAATTCTCTACAAAAAACGTCTCTTAACATTTTGCCATAGCTCGCTTCGTTTCCGAGATATTTGCAGATTTATCTCAAGGGAAGTGGCCTGACGGACATATTTCGAGATATTTCTTCTTCTTGTTGTTCTTCTTCTGCACAGCTAAGCTGGAAGTGGCATTTGCAGCTCGCAATAGTGCAGAGTTATCTCAAAGAGAGGGGCCACGGTGTTTCTGTATCTCTATTATGTTGGTGCGGCTTCGGAACTTTTAAGTATCTTGATCTATCTCGAGAACTACGCATCTGATCAAAAAATATCATAGAAGATAAAAAGTAGGAAACTTAATTCTCTACAAAAAAGGTCTCTTAACATTTCGCCATAGCTCGCATCGTTTCCGTGATATTTGCAGATTTATCTCAAGGGAAGGGGCCTGTCGGACATATTTCGAGATATTTCTTCTTCTTGTTGCTCTTCTTCTGCACAGCTAAGCTGGCAGTGGCATTTGCGGCTCGCACTAGTGCAGAGTTATCTCAAAGAAAGGGGCCACGGTGTTTCTGTATCTCTATTATGTTGGTGCGGCTTCGGAACTTTTAAATATCTCGATATATCTCGAAAACTACGCTTCTGATCAAAAAATATCATAGAACATAAATTGTAGGAAACATAATTCTCTACAAAAAACGTCTCTTAACATTTTGCCATAGCTCGCTTCGTTTCCGAGATATTTGCAGATTTATCTCAAGGGATGGGGCCTGACGGACATATTTCGAGATATTTCTTCTTCTTGTTGTTCTTCTCCTGCACAGCTAAGCTGGAAGTGGCATTTGCAGCTCGCACTAGTGCAGAGTTATCTCAAAGAAAGGGGCCACGGTGTTTCTGTATCTCTATTATGTTGGTGCGGCTTCGGAACTTTTAAATATCTCGATATATCTCGAAAACTACGCTTCTGATCAAAAAATATCGTAGAACATAAATTGTAGGAAACATAATTCTCTACAAAAAAGGTCTCTTAACATTTTGCGATAGCTCGCTTCGTTTCCGAGATATTTGCAGATTTATCTCAAGGGAAGGGGCCTGACGGACATATTTCGAGATATTTCTTCTTCTTGTTGTTCTTCTTCTGCACAGCTAAGCTGGAAGTGGCATTTGCGGCTCGCACTAGTGCAGAGTTATCTCAAAGAAAGGGGCCACGGTGTTTCTGTATCCCTATTATGTTGGTGCGGCTTCGGAACTTTTAAATATCTTGATATATCTCGAGAACTACGCATCTGATCAAAAAATATCATAGAACATAAAAAGTAGGAAACTTAATTCTCTACAAAAGAGGTCTCTTAACATTTTGCCATAGCTCGCTTCGTTTCCGAGATATTTGCAGATATATCTCAAGGGAAGGGGCCTGTCGGACATATTTCGAGATATTTCTTCTTCTTGTTGCT
The DNA here is from genome assembly GCF_051020975.1 of Osmia lignaria lignaria. Lineage (NCBI taxonomy): Eukaryota > Metazoa > Arthropoda > Insecta > Hymenoptera > Megachilidae > Osmia > Osmia lignaria. The sequence goes on along the minus strand of NW_027478160.1, from coordinate 23,476,813 downwards.
CTTCTTCTGCACAGCTAAGATGGAAGTGGCATTTGCGGCTCGCACTAGTGCAGAGTTATCTCAAAGAAAGGGGCCACGGTGTTTCTGTATCTCTATTATGTTGGTGCGGCTTCGGAACTTTTACATATCTCGATATATCTCGAAAACTACGCTTCTGATCAAAAAATATCATACAACATAAATTGTAGGAAACATAATTCTCTACAAAAAAGGTCTCTTAACATTTTGCCATAGCTCGCTTCGTTTCCGAGATATTTGCAGATTTATCTCAAGGGAAGGGGCCTGACGGACATATTTCGAGATATTTCTTCTTCTTGTTGTTCTTCTTCTGCACAGCTAAGCTGGAAGTGGCATTTGCAGCGAGCAATAGTGCAGAGTTATCTCAAAGAAAGGGGCCACGGTGTTTCTGTATCTCTATTATGTTGGTGCGGCTTCGGAACTTTTAAATATCTTGATATATCTCGAGAACTACGCATCTGAACAAAAAATATCATACTACATAAAAAGTAGGAAACTTAATTCTCTACAAGAAAGGTCTCTAAACATTTTGCCATAGCTCGCTTCGTTTCCGAGATATTTGCAGATTTATCTCAAGGAAAGGGGCCTGTCGGACATATTTCGAGATATTTCTTCTTCTTGTTGCTCTTCTTCTGCACAGCTAAGCTGGCAGTGGCATTTGCGGCTCGCACTAGTGCAGAGTTATCTCAAAGAAAGGGGCCACGGTGTTTCTGTATCTCTATTATGTTGGTGCGGCTTCCGAACTTTTAAATATCTCGATATATCTCGAAAACTACGCTTCTGATCAAAAAATATCATAGAACATAAATTGTAGGAAACATAATTCTCTACAAAAAAGGTCTCTTAACATTTTGCCATAGCTCGCTTCGTTTCCGAGATATTTGCAGATATATCTCAAGGGAAGGGGCCTGACGGACATACTTCGAGATATTTCTTCTTCTTGTTGTTCTTCTTCTGCACAGCTAAGCTGGAAGTGGCATTTGCAGCTCGCAATAGTGCAGAGTTATCTCAAAGAAAGGGGCCACGGTGTTTCTGCATCTCTATTATGTTGGTGCGGCTTCGGAACTTTTAAATATCTTGATATATCTCGAGAACTACGCATCTGATCAAAAAATATCATAGAACATAAAAAGTAGGAAACTTAATTCTCTACAAGAAAGGTCTCTTAACATTTTGCCATAGCTCGCTTCGTTTCCGTGATATTTGCAGATCTATCTCAAGGGAAGGGGCCTGACGGACATATTTCGAGATATTTCTTCTTCTTGTTGTTCTTCTTCTGCACAGCTGAGCTGGAAGTGGCATTTGCAGCTCGCACTAGTGCAGAGTTATCTCAAAGAAAGGGGCCACGGTGTTTCTGTATCTCTATTATGTTCGTGCGGCTTCGGAACTTTTAAGTATCTCGATATATCTCGAAAACTACGCTTTTGATCAAAAAATATCGTAGAACATAAATTATAGGAAACATAATTCTCTACAAAAAAGGTCTCTTAACATTTTGCGATGGCTCGCTTCGTTTCCGAGATATTTGCAGATTTATCTCAAGGGAAGGGGCCTGACGGACATATTTCGAGATATTTCATCTTCTTGTTGTTCTTCTTCTGCACAGCTAAGCTGGAAGTGGCATTTGCGGCTCGCACTAGTGCAGAGTTATCTCAAAGAAAGGGGCCACGGTGTTTCTGTATCCCTATTATGTTGGTGCGGCTTCGGAACTTTTAAATATCTTGATATATCTCGAGAACTACGCATCTGATCAAAAAATATTATAGAACATAAAAAGTAGGAAACTTAATTCTCTACAAAAAAGGTCTCTTAACATTTTGCCATAGCTCGCTTCGTTTCCGAGATATTTGCAGATTTATCTCAAGGGAAGGGGCCTGACGGACATATTTCGAGATATTTCTTCTTCTTGTTGTTCTTCTTCTGCACTGCTAAGCTGGAAGTGGCATTTGCGGCTCGCACTAGTGCAGAGTTATCTCAAAGAAAGGGGCCACGGTGTTTCTGTATCTCTATTATGTTGGTGCGGCTTCGGAACTTTTAAATATCTCGATATATCTCGAAAACTACGCTTCTGATCAAAAAATATCATAGAACATAAATTGTAGGAAACATAATTCTCTACAAAAAAGGTCTCTTAACATTTTGCCATAGCTCGCTTCGTTTCCGAGATATTTGCAGATATATCTCAAGGGAAGGGGCCTGACGGACATATTTCGAGATATTTCTTCTTCTTGTTGTTCTTCCTCTGCACAGCTAAGCTGGAAGTGGCATTTGCAGCTCGCAATAGTGCAGAGTTATCTCAAAGAAAGGGGCCACGGTGTTTCTGTATCTCTATTATGTTGGTGCGGCTTCGGAACTTTTAAATATCTTGATATATCTCGAGAACTACGCATCTGATCAAAAAATATCATACTACATAAAAAGTAGGAAACTTAATTCTCTACAAGAAAGGTCTCTTAACATTTTGCCATAGCTCGCTTCGTTTCCGAGATATTTGCAGATATATCTCAAGGGAAGGGGCCTGACGGACATACTTCGAGATATTTCTTCTTCTTGTTCTTTTTCTTCTGCACAGCTAAGCTGGAAGTGGCATTTGCAGCTCGCAATAGTGCAGAGTTATCTCAAAGAAAGGGGCCACGGTGTTTCTGCATCTCTATTATGTTGGTGCGGCTTCGGAACTTTTAAATATCTTGATATATCTCGAGAACTACGCATCTGATCAAAAAATATCATAGAACATAAAAAGTAGGAAACTTAATTCTCTACAAGAAAGGTCTCTTAACATTTTGCCATAGCTCGCTTCGTTTCCGTGATATTTGCAGATTTATCTCAAGGGAAGGGGCCTGACGGACATATTTCGAGATATTTCTTCTTCTTGTTGTTCTTCTTCTGCACAGCTGAGCTGGAAGTGGCATTTGCAGCTCGCACTAGTGCAGAGTTATCTCAAAGAAAGGGGCCACGGTGTTTCTGTATCACTATTATGTTCGTGCGGCTTCGGAACTTTTAAGTATCTCGATATATCTCGAAAACTACGCTTCTGATCAAAAAATATCGTAGAACATAAATTATAGGAAACATAATTCTCTACAAAAAAGGTCTCTTAACATTTTGCGATAGCTCGCTTCGTTTCCGAGATATTTGCAGATTTATCTCAAGGGAAGGGGCCTGACGGACATATTTCGAGATATTTCTTCTTCTTGTTGTTCTTCTTCTGCACAGCTAAGCTGGAAGTGGCATTTGCGGCTCGCACTAGTGCAGAGTTATCTCAAAGAAAGGGGCCACGGTGTTTCTGTATCCCTATTATGTTGGTGCGGCTTCGGAACTTTTAAATATCTTGATATATCTCGAGAACTACGCATCTGATCAAAAAATATTATAGAACATAAAAAGTAGGAAACTTAATTCTCTACAAAAAAGGTCTCTTAACATTTTGCCATAGCTCGCTTCGTTTCCGAGATATTTGCAGATTTATCTCAAGGGAAGGGGCCTGACGGACATATTTCGAGATATTTCTTCTTCTTGTTGTTCTTCTTCTGCACAGCTAAGCTGGAAGTGGCATTTGCAGCTCGCACTAGTGCAGAGTTATCTCAAAGAAAGGGGCCACGGTGTTTCTGTATCTCTATTATGTTGGTGCGGCTTCGGAACTTTTAAATATCTCGATATATCTCGAAAACTACGCTTCTGATCAAAAAATATCATAGAAGATAAAAAGTAGGAAACTTAATTCTCTACAAAAAAGGTCTCTTAACATTTCGCCATAGCTCGCATCGTTTCCGTGATATTTGCAGATTTATCTCAAGGGAAGGGGCCTGTCGGACATATTTCGAGATATTTCTTCTTCTTGTTGCTCTTCTTCTGCACAGCTAAGCTGGCGGTGGCATTTACAGCTCGCAATAGTGCAGAGTTATCTCAAAGAAAGGGGCCACGGTGTTTCTGTATCTCTATTATGTTGGTGCGGCTTCGGAACTTTTAAATATCTTGATATATCTCGAGAACTACGCATCTGATCAAAAAATATCATAGAACATGAAAAGTAGGAAACTTAATTCTCTACAAAAAAGGTCTCTTAACATTTTGCCATAGCTCGCTTCGTTTCCGAGATATTTGCAGATTTATCTCAAGGGATGGGGCCTGACGGACATATTTCGAGATATTTCTTCTTCTTGTTGTTCTTCTTCTGCACAGCTAAGCTGGAAGTGGCATTTGCAGCTCGCACTAGTGCAGAGTTATCTCAAAGAAAGGGGCCACGGTGTTTCTGTATCTCTATTATGTTGGTGCGGCTTCGGAACTTTTAAATATCTCGATATATCTCGAAAACTACGCTTCTGATCAAAAAATATCGTAGAACATCAATTATAGGAAACATAATTCTCTACAAAAAAGGTCTCTTAACATTTTGCGATAGCTCGCTTCGTTTCCGAGATATTTGCAGATTTATCTCAAGGGAAGGGGCCTGACGGACATATTTCGAGATATTTCTTCTTCTTGTTGTTCTTCTTCTGCACAGCTAAGCTGGAAGTGGCATTTGCGGCTCGCACTAGTGCAGAGTTATCTCAAAGAAAGGGGCCACGGTGTTTCTGTATCCCTATTATGTTGGTGCGGCTTCGGAACTTTTAAATATCTTGATATATCTCGAGAACTACGCATCTGATCAAAAAATATCATAGAACATAAAAAGTAGGAAACTTAATTCTCTACAAGAAAGGTCTCTTAACATTTTGCCATAGCTCGCTTCGTTTCCGAGATATTTGCAGATTTATCTCAAGGGAAGGGGCCTGACGGACATATTTCGAGATATTTCTTCTTCTTGTTGTTCTTCTTCTGCACAGCTAAGCTGGAAGTGGCATTTGCAGCTCGCACTAGTGCAGAGTTATCTCAAAGAAAGGGGCCACGGTGTTTCTGTATCTCTATTATGTTGGTGCGGCTTCGGAACTTTTAAATATCTCGATATATCTCGAAAACTACGCTTCTGATCAAAAAATATCGTAGAACATAAATTGTAGGAAACATAATTCTCTACAAAAAAGGTCTCTTAACATTTTGCGACAGCTCGCTTCGTTTCCGAGATATTTGCAGATTTATCTCCAGGGAAGGGGCCTGACGGACATATTTCGAGATATTTCTTCTTCTTGTTGTTCTTCTTCTGCACAGCTAAGCTGGAAGTGGCATTTGCGGCTCGCACCAGTGCGGAGTTATCTCAAAGAAAGGGGCCACGGTGTTTCTGTATCCCTATTATGTTGGTGCGGCTTCGGAACTTTTAAATATCTTGATATATCTCGAGAACTACGCATCTGATCAAAAAATATCATAGAACATAAAAAGTAGGAAACTTAATTCTCTACAAAAAAGGTCTCTTAACATTTTGCCATAGCTCGCTTCGTTTCCGAGATATTTGCAGATTTATCTCAAGGGATGGGGCCTGACGGACATATTTCGAGATATTTCTTCTTCTTGTTGTTCTTCTTCTGCACAGCTAAGCTGGAAGTGGCATTTGCAGCTCGCACTAGTGCAGAGTTATCTCAAAGAAAGGGGCCACGGTGTTTCTGTATCTCTATTATGTTGGTGCGGCTTCGGAACTTTTAAATATCTCGATATATCTCGAAAACTACGCTTCTGATCAAAAAATATCATAGAAGATAAAAAGTAGGAAACTTAATTCTCTACAAAAAAGGTCTCTTAACATTTCGCCATAGCTCGCATCGTTTCCGTGATATTTGCAGATTTATCTCAAGGGAAGGGGCCTGTCGGACATATTTCGAGATATTTCTTCTTCTTGTTGCTCTTCTTCTGCACAGCTAAGCTGGCGGTGGCATTTACAGCTCGCAATAGTGCAGAGTTATCTCAAAGAAAGGGGCCACGGTGTTTCTGTATCTCTATTATGTTGGTGCGGCTTCGGAACTTTTAAATATCTTGATATATCTCGAGAACTACGCATCTGATCAAAAAATATCATAGAACATGAAAAGTAGGAAACTTAATTCTCTACAAAAAAGGTCTCTTAACATTTTGCCATACCTCGCTTCGTTTCCGAGATATTTGCAGATTTATCTCAAGGGATGGGGCCTGACGGACATATTTCGAGATATTTCTTCTTCTTGTTGTTCTTCTTCTGCACAGCTAAGCTGGAAGTGGCATTTGCAGCTCGCACTAGTGCAGAGTTATCTCAAAGAAAGGGGCCACGGTGTTTCTGTATCTCTATTATGTTGGTGCGGCTTCGGAACTTTTAAATATCTCGATATATCTCGAAAACTACGCTTCTGATCAAAAAATATCGTAGAACATCAATTATAGGAAACATAATTCTCTACAAAAAAGGTCTCTTAACATTTTGCGATAGCTCGCTTCGTTTCCGAGATATTTGCAGATTTATCTCAAGGGAAGGGGCCTGACGGACATATTTCGAGATATTTCTTCTTCTTGTTGTTCTTCTTCTGCACAGCTAAGCTGGAAGTGGCATTTGCGGCTCGCACTAGTGCAGAGTTATCTCAAAGAAAGGGGCCACGGTGTTTCTGTATCCCTATTATGTTGGTGCGGCTTCGGAACTTTTAAATATCTTGATATATCTCGAGAACTACGCATCTGATCAAAAAATATCATAGAACATAAAAAGTAGGAAACTTAATTCTCTACAAAAAAGGTCTCTTAACATTTTGCCATAGCTCGCTTCGTTTCCGAGACATTTGCAGATTTATCTCAAGGGAAGGGGCCTAACGGACATATTTCGAGATATTTCTTCTTCTTGTTGTTCTTCTTCTGCACAGCTGAGCTGGAAGTGGCATTTGCAGGTCGCAATAGTGCAGAGTTATCTCAAAGAAAGGGGCCACGGTGTTTCTGTATCTCTATTATGTTGGTGCGGCTTCGGAACTTTTAAATATCTTGATATATCTCGAGAACTACGCATCTGATCAAAAAATATCATAGAACATAAAAAGTAGGAAACTTAATTCTCTACAAGAAAGGTCTCTTAACATTTTGCCATAGCTCGCTTCGTTTCCGAGATATTTGCAGATTTATCTCAAGGGAAGGGGCCTGACGGACATATTTCGAGATATTTCTTCTTCTTGTTGTTCTTCTTCTGCACAGCTAAGCTGGAAGTGGCATTTGCAGCTCGCACTAGTGCAGAGTTATCTCAAAGAAAGGGGCCACGGTGTTTCTGTATCTCTATTATGTTGGTGCGGCTTCGGAACTTTTAAATATCTCGATATATCTCGAAAACTACGCTTCTGATCAAAAAATATCGTAGAACATAAATTGTAGGAAACATAATTCTCTACAAAAAAGGTCTCTTAACATTTTGCGACAGCTCGCTTCGTTTCCGAGATATTTGCAGATTTATCTCCAGGGAAGGGGCCTGACGGACATATTTCGAGATATTTCTTCTTCTTGTTGTTCTTCTTCTGCACAGCTAAGCTGGAAGTGGCATTTGCGGCTCGCACCAGTGCAGAGTTATCTCAAAGAAAGGGGCCACGGTGTTTCTGTATCCCTATTATGTTGGTGCGGCTTCGGAACTTTTAAATATCTTGATATATCTCGAGAACTACGCATCTGATCAAAAAATATCATAGAACATAAAAAGTAGGAAACTTAATTCTCTACAAAAAAGGTCTCTTAACATTTTGCCATAGCTCGCTTCGTTTCCGAGATATTTGCAGATTTATCTCAAGGGATGGGGCCTGACGGACATATTTCGAGATATTTCTTCTTCTTGTTGTTCTTCTTCTGCACAGCTAAGCTGGAAGTGGCATTTGCAGCTCGCACTAGTGCAGAGTTATCTCAAAGAAAGGGGCCACGGTGTTTCTGTATCTCTATTATGTTGGTGCGGCTTCGGAACTTTTAAATATCTCGATATATCTCGAAAACTACGCTTCTGATCAAAAAATATCATAGAAGATAAAAAGTAGGAAACTTAATTCTCTACAAAAAAGGTCTCTTAACATTTCGCCATAGCTCGCATCGTTTCCGTGATATTTGCAGATTTATCTCAAGGGAAGGGGCCTGTCGGACATATTTCGAGATATTTCTTCTTCTTGTTGCTCTTCTTCTGCACAGCTAAGCTGGCGGTGGCATTTACAGCTCGCAATAGTGCAGAGTTATCTCAAAGAAAGGGGCCACGGTGTTTCTGTATCTCTATTATGTTGGTGCGGCTTCGGAACTTTTAAATATCTTGATATATCTCGAGAACTACGCATCTGATCAAAAAATATCATAGAACATGAAAAGTAGGAAACTTAATTCTCTACAAAAAAGGTCTCTTAACATTTTGCCATACCTCGCTTCGTTTCCGAGATATTTGCAGATTTATCTCAAGGGATGGGGCCTGACGGACATATTTCGAGATATTTCTTCTTCTTGTTGTTCTTCTTCTGCACAGCTAAGCTGGAAGTGGCATTTGCAGCTCGCACTAGTGCAGAGTTATCTCAAAGAAAGGGGCCACGGTGTTTCTGTATCTCTATTATGTTGGTGCGGCTTCGGAACTTTTAAATATCTCGATATATCTCGAAAACTACGCTTCTGATCAAAAAATATCGTAGAACATCAATTATAGGAAACATAATTCTCTACAAAAAAGGTCTCTTAACATTTTGCGATAGCTCGCTTCGTTTCCGAGATATTTGCAGATTTATCTCAAGGGAAGGGGCCTGACGGACATATTTCGAGATATTTCTTCTTCTTGTTGTTCTTCTTCTGCACAGCTAAGCTGGAAGTGGCATTTGCGGCTCGCACTAGTGCAGAGTTATCTCAAAGAAAGGGGCCACGGTGTTTCTGTATCCCTATTATGTTGGTGCGGCTTCGGAACTTTTAAATATCTTGATATATCTCGAGAACTACGCATCTGATCAAAAAATATCATAGAACATAAAAAGTAGGAAACTTAATTCTCTACAAAAAAGGTCTCTTAACATTTTGCCATAGCTCGCTTCGTTTCCGAGACATTTGCAGATTTATCTCAAGGGAAGGGGCCTAACGGACATATTTCGAGATATTTCTTCTTCTTGTTGTTCTTCTTCTGCACAGCTGAGCTGGAAGTGGCATTTGCAGGTCGCAATAGTGCAGAGTTATCTCAAAGAAAGGGGCCACGGTGTTTCTGTATCTCTATTATGTTGGTGCGGCTTCGGAACTTTCAAATATCTTGATATATCTCGAGAACTACGCATCTGATCAAAAAATATCATCGAACATAAAAAGTAGGAAACTTAATTCTCTACAAAAAAGGTCTCTTAACATTTTGCCATAGCTCGCTTCGTTTCCGAGATATTTGCAGATTTATCTCAAGGGAAGTGGCCTGACGGACATATTTCGAGATATTTCTTCTTCTTGTTGTTCTTCTTCTGCACAGCTAAGCTGGAAGTGGCATTTGCAGCTCGCAATAGTGCAGCGTTATCCCAAAGAAAGGGGCCACGGTGTTTCTGTATCTCTATTATGTTGGTGCGGCTTCGGAACTTTTAAATATCTCGATAAATCTCGAAAACTACGCTTCTGATAAAAAATATCATACAACATAAAAAGTAGGAAACTTAATTCTCTACAAAAAAGGTCTCTTAACGTTTTGCAATAGCTCGCTTCGTTTCCGAGATATTTGCAGATTTATCTCAAGGGAAGGGTCCTGACGGACATATTTCGAGATATTTCTTCTTCTTGTTGTTCTTCTTCTGCACAGCTAAACTGGAAGTGGCATTTCCAGCTCGCAATAGTGCAGAGTTATCCCAAAGAAAGGGGCCACGATGTTTCTGTATCTCTATTATGTTGGTGCGGCTTCGGAACTTTTAAATATCTCGATATATCTCGAAAACTACGCTTCTGATCAAAAAATATCATACAACATAAATTGTAGGAAACATAATTCTCTACAAAAAAGGTCTCTTAACATTTTGCCATAGCTCGCTTCGTTTCCGAGATATTTGCAGATTTATCTCAAGGGAAGGGGCCTGACGGACATATTTCGAGATATTTCTTCTTCTTGTTGTTCTTCTTCTGCACAGCTAAGCTGGAAGTGGCATTTGCAGCGAGCAATAGTGCAGAGTTATCTCAAAGAAAGGGGCCACGGTGTTTCTGTATCTCTATTATGTTGGTGCGGCTTCGGAACTTTTAAATATCTTGATATATCTCGAGAACTACGCATCTGATCAAAAAATATCATACTACATAAAAAGTAGGAAACTTAATTCTCTACAAGGAAGGTCTCTAAACATTTTGCCATAGCTCGCTTCGTTTCCGAGATATTTGCAGAATTATCTCAAGGAAAGGGGCCTGACGGACATATTTCGAGATATTTCTTCTTCTTGTTGTTCTTCTTCTGCACAGCTAAGCTGGAAGTGGCATTTGCAGCCCGCAATAGTGCAGAGTTATCTCAAAGAGAGGGGCCACGGTGTTTCTGTATCTCTATTATGTTGGTGCGGCTTCGGAACTTTTAAGTATCTTGATCTATCTCGAGAACTACGCATCTGATCAAAAAATATCATAGAAGATAAAAAGTAGGAAACTTAATTCTCTACAAAAAAGGTCTCTTAACATTTCGCCATAGCTCGCATCGTTTCCGTGATATTTGCAGATTTATCTCAAGGGAAGGGGCCTGTCGGACATATTTCGAGATATTTCTTCTTCTTGTTGCTCTTCTTCTGCACAGCTAAGCTGGAAGTGGCATTTGCAGCTCGCACTAGTGCAGAGTTATCTCAAAGAAAGGGGCCACGGTGTTTCTGTATCTCTATTATGTTGGTGCGGCTTCGGAACTTTTAAATATCTCGATATATCTCGAAAACTACGCTTCTGATCAAAAAATATCGTAGAACATAAATTATAGGAAACATAATTCTCTACAAAAAAGGTCTCTTAACATTTTGCGATAGCTCGCTTCGTTTCCGAGATATTTGCAGATTTATCTCAAGGGAAGGGGCCTGACGGACATATTTCGAGATATTTCTTCTTCTTGTTGTTCTTCTTCTGCACAGCTAAGCTGGAAGTGGCATTTGCGGCTCGCACTAGTGCAGAGTTATCTCAAAGAAAGGGGCCACGGTGTTTCTGTATCCCTATTATGTTGGTGCGGCTTCGGAACTTTTAAATATCTTGATATATCTCGAGAACTACGCATCTGATCAAAAAATATCATAGAACATAAAAAGTAGGAAACTTAATTCTCTACAAAAAAGGTCTCTTAACATTTTGCCATAGCTCGCTTCGTTTCCGAGACATTTGCAGATTTATCTCAAGGGAAGGGGCCTAACGGACATATTTCGAGATATTTCTTCTTCTTGTTGTTCTTCTTCTGCACAGCTGAGCTGGAAGTGGCATTTGCAGGTCGCAATAGTGCAGAGTTATCTCAAAGAAAGGGGCCACGGTGTTTCTGTATCTCTATTATGTTGGTGCGGCTTCGGAACTTTCAAATATCTTGATATATCTCGAGAACTACGCATCTGATCAAAAAATATCATCGAACATAAAAAGTAGGAAACTTAATTCTCTACAAAAAAGGTCTCTTAACATTTTGCCATAGCTCGCTTCGTTTCCGAGATATTTGCAGATTTATCTCAAGGGAAGTGGCCTGACGGACATATTTCGAGATATTTCTTCTTCTTGTTGTTCTTCTTCTGCACAGCTAAGCTGGAAGTGGCATTTGCAGCTCGCAATAGTGCAGCGTTATCCCAAAGAAAGGGGCCACGGTGTTTCTGTATCTCTATTATGTTGGTGCGGCTTCGGAACTTTTAAATATCTCGATAAATCTCGAAAACTACGCTTCTGATAAAAAATATCATACAACATAAAAAGTAGGAAACTTAATTCTCTACAAAAAAGGTCTCTTAACGTTTTGCAATAGCTCGCTTCGTTTCCGAGATATTTGCAGATTTATCTCAAGGGAAGGGTCCTGACGGACATATTTCGAGATATTTCTTCTTCTTGTTGTTCTTCTTCTGCACAGCTAAACTGGAAGTGGCATTTCCAGCTCGCAATAGTGCAGAGTTATCCCAAAGAAAGGGGCCACGATGTTTCTGTATCTCTATTATGTTGGTGCGGCTTCGGAACTTTTAAATATCTCGATATATCTCGAAAACTACGCTTCTGATCAAAAAATATCATACAACATAAATTGTAGGAAACATAATTCTCTACAAAAAAGGTCTCTTAACATTTTGCCATAGCTCGCTTCGTTTCCGAGATATTTGCAGATTTATCTCAAGGGAAGGGGCCTGACGGACATATTTCGAGATATTTCTTCTTCTTGTTGTTCTTCTTCTGCACAGCTAAGCTGGAAGTGGCATTTGCAGCGAGCAATAGTGCAGAGTTATCTCAAAGAAAGGGGCCACGGTGTTTCTGTATCTCTATTATGTTGGTGCGGCTTCGGAACTTTTAAATATCTTGATATATCTCGAGAACTACGCATCTGATCAAAAAATATCATACTACATAAAAAGTAGGAAACTTAATTCTCTACAAGGAAGGTCTCTAAACATTTTGCCATAGCTCGCTTCGTTTCCGAGATATTTGCAGAATTATCTCAAGGAAAGGGGCCTGACGGACATATTTCGAGATATTTCTTCTTCTTGTTGTTCTTCTTCTGCACAGCTAAGCTGGAAGTGGCATTTGCAGCCCGCAATAGTGCAGAGTTATCTCAAAGAGAGGGGCCACGGTGTTTCTGTATCTCTATTATGTTGGTGCGGCTTCGGAACTTTTAAGTATCTTGATCTATCTCGAGAACTACGCATCTGATCAAAAAATATCATAGAAGATAAAAAGTAGGAAACTTAATTCTCTACAAAAAAGGTCTCTTAACATTTCGCCATAGCTCGCATCGTTTCCGTGATATTTGCAGATTTATCTCAAGGGAAGGGGCCTGTCGGACATATTTCGAGATATTTCTTCTTCTTGTTGCTCTTCTTCTGCACAGCTAAGCTGGAAGTGGCATTTGCAGCTCGCACTAGTGCAGAGTTATCTCAAAGAAAGGGGCCACGGTGTTTCTGTATCTCTATTATGTTGGTGCGGCTTCGGAACTTTTAAATATCTCGATATATCTCGAAAACTACGCTTCTGATCAAAAAATATCGTAGAACATAAATTATAGGAAACATAATTCTCTACAAAAAAGGTCTCTTAACATTTTGCGATAGCTCGCTTCGTTTCCGAGATATTTGCAGATTTATCTCAAGGGAAGGGGCCTGACGGACATATTTCGAGATATTTCTTCTTCTTGTTGTTCTTCTTCTGCACAGCTAAGCTGGAAGTGGCATTTGCGGCTCGCACTAGTGCAGAGTTATCTCAAAGAAAGGGGCCACGGTGTTTCTGTATCCCTATTATGTTGGTGCGGCTTCGGAACTTTTAAATATCTTGATATATCTCGAGAACTACGCATCTGATCAAAAAATATCATAGAACATAAAAAGTAGGAAACTTAATTCTCTACAAAAAAGGTCTCTTAACATTTTGCCATAGCTCGCTTCGTTTCCGAGACATTTGCAGATTTATCTCAAGGGAAGGGGCCTAACGGACATATTTCGAGATATTTCTTCTTCTTGTTGTTCTTCTTCTGCACAGCTGAGCTGGAAGTGGCATTTGCAGGTCGCAATAGTGCAGAGTTATCTCAAAGAAAGGGGCCACGGTGTTTCTGTATCTCTATTATGTTGGTGCGGCTTCGGAACTTTCAAATATCTTGATATATCTCGAGAACTACGCATCTGATCAAAAAATATCATCGAACATAAAAAGTAGGAAACTTAATTCTCTACAAAAAAGGTCTCTTAACATTTTGCCATAGCTCGCTTCGTTTCCGAGATATTTGCAGATTTATCTCAAGGGAAGTGGCCTGACGGACATATTTCGAGATATTTCTTCTTCTTGTTGTTCTTCTTCTGCACAGCTAAGCTGGAAGTGGCATTTGCAGCTCGCAATAGTGCAGCGTTATCCCAAAGAAAGGGGCCACGGTGTTTCTGTATCTCTATTATGTTGGTGCGGCTTCGGAACTTTTAAATATCTCGATAAATCTCGAAAACTACGCTTCTGATAAAAAATATCATACAACATAAAAAGTAGGAAACTTAATTCTCTACAAAAAAGGTCTCTTAACGTTTTGCAATAGCTCGCTTCGTTTCCGAGATATTTGCAGATTTATCTCAAGGGAAGGGTCCTGACGGACATATTTCGAGATATTTCTTCTTCTTGTTGTTCTTCTTCTGCACAGCTAAACTGGAAGTGGCATTTCCAGCTCGCAATAGTGCAGAGTTATCCCAAAGAAAGGGGCCACGATGTTTCTGTATCTCTATTATGTTGGTGCGGCTTCGGAACTTTTAAATATCTCGATATATCTCGAAAACTACGCTTCTGATCAAAAAATATCATACAACATAAATTGTAGGAAACATAATTCTCTACAAAAAAGGTCTCTTAACATTTTGCCATAGCTCGCTTCGTTTCCGAGATATTTGCAGATTTATCTCAAGGGAAGGGGCCTGACGGACATATTTCGAGATATTTCTTCTTCTTGTTGTTCTTCTTCTGCACAGCTAAGCTGGAAGTGGCATTTGCAGCGAGCAATAGTGCAGAGTTATCTCAAAGAAAGGGGCCACGGTGTTTCTGTATCTCTATTATGTTGGTGCGGCTTCGGAACTTTTAAATATCTTGATATATCTCGAGAACTACGCATCTGATCAAAAAATATCATACTACATAAAAAGTAGGAAACTTAATTCTCTACAAGGAAGGTCTCTAAACATTTTGCCATAGCTCGCTTCGTTTCCGAGATATTTGCAGATTTATCTCAAGGAAAGGGGCCTGACGGACATATTTCGAGATATTTCTTCTTCTTGTTGCTCTTCTTCTGCACAGCTAAGCTGGAAGTGGCATTTGCGGCTCGCACTAGTGCAGAGTTATCTCAAAGAAAGGGGCCACGGTGTTTCTGTATCTCTATTATGTTGGTGCGGCTTCGGAACTTTTAAATATCTCGATATGTCTCGAAAACTACGCTTCTGATCAAAAAATATCATAGAACATAAATTGTAGGAAACATAATTCTCTACAAAAAAGGTCTCTTAACATTTTGCCATAGCTCGCTTCGTTTCCGAGATATTTGCAGATATATCTCAAGTTAAGGGGCCTGACGGACATACTTCGAGATATTTCTTCTTCTTGTTGTTCTTCTTCTGCACAGCTAAGCTGGAAGTGGCATTTACAGCTCGCAATAGTGCAGAGTTATCTCAAAGAAAGGGGCCACGGTGTTTCTGTATCTCTATTATGTTGGTGCGGCTTCGGAACTTTTAAATATCTTGATATATCTCGAGAACTACGCATCTGATCAAAAAATATCATAGAACATGAAAAGTAGGAAACTTAATTCTCTACAAAAAAGGTCTCTTAACATTTTGCCATAGCTCGCTTCGTTTCCGAGATATTTGCAGATTTATCTCAAGGGATGGGGCCTGACGGACATATTTCGAGATATTTCTTCTTCTTGTTGTTCTTCTTCTGCACAGCTAAGCTGGAAGTGGCATTTGCAGCTCGCACTAGTGCAGAGTTATCTCAAAGAAAGGGGCCACGGTGTTTCTGTATCTCTATTATGTTGGTGCGGCTTCGGAACTTTTAAATATCTCGATATATCTCGAAAACTACGCTTCTGATCAAAAAATATCGTAGAACATAAATTGTAGGAAACATAATTCTCTACAAAAAAGGTCTCTTAACATTTTGCGACAGCTCGCTTCGTTTCCGAGATATTTGCAGATTTATCTCAAGGGAAGGGGCCTGACGGACATATTTCGAGATATTTCTTCTTCTTGTTGTTCTTCTTCTGCACAGCTAAGCTGGAAGTGGCATTTGCGGCTCGCCCTAGTGCAGAGTTATCTCAAAGAAAGGGGCCACGGTGTTTCTGTATCCCTATTATGTTGGTGCGGCTTCGGAACTTTTAAATATCTTGATATATCTCGAGAACTACGCATCTGATCAAAAAATATCATAGCACATAAAAAGTAGGAAACTTAATTCTCTACAAAAAAGGTCTCTTAACATTTTGCCATAGCTCGCTTCGTTTCCGAGATATTTGCAGATATATCTCAAGGGAAGGGGCCTGTCGGACATATTTCGAGATATTTCTTCTTCTTGTTGCTCTTCTTCTGCACAGCTAAGATGGAAGTGGCATTTGCGGCTCGCACTAGTGCAGAGTTATCTCAAAGAAAGGGGCCACGGTGTTTCTGTATCTCTATTATGTTGGTGCGGCTTCGGAACTTTTACATATCTCGATATATCTCGAAAACTACGCTTCTGATCAAAAAATATCATAGAACATAAATTGTAGGAAACATAATTCTCTACAAAAAACGTCTCTTAACATTTTGCCATAGCTCGCTTCGTTTCCGAGATATTTGCAGATTTATCTCAAGGGAAGTGGCCTGACGGACATATTTCGAGATATTTCTTCTTCTTGTTGTTCTTCTTCTGCACAGCTAAGCTGGAAGTGGCATTTGCAGCTCGCAATAGTGCAGAGTTATCTCAAAGAGAGGGGCCACGGTGTTTCTGTATCTCTATTATGTTGGTGCGGCTTCGGAACTTTTAAGTATCTTGATCTATCTCGAGAACTACGCATCTGATCAAAAAATATCATAGAAGATAAAAAGTAGGAAACTTAATTCTCTACAAAAAAGGTCTCTTAACATTTCGCCATAGCTCGCATCGTTTCCGTGATATTTGCAGATTTATCTCAAGGGAAGGGGCCTGTCGGACATATTTCGAGATATTTCTTCTTCTTGTTGCTCTTCTTCTGCACAGCTAAGCTGGCAGTGGCATTTGCGGCTCGCACTAGTGCAGAGTTATCTCAAAGAAAGGGGCCACGGTGTTTCTGTATCTCTATTATGTTGGTGCGGCTTCGGAACTTTTAAATATCTCGATATATCTCGAAAACTACGCTTCTGATCAAAAAATATCATAGAACATAAATTGTAGGAAACATAATTCTCTACAAAAAACGTCTCTTAACATTTTGCCATAGCTCGCTTCGTTTCCGAGATATTTGCAGATTTATCTCAAGGAAGTGGCCTGACGGACATATTTCGAGATATTTCTTCTTCTTGTTGTTCTTCTTCTGCACAGCTAAGCTGGAAGTGGCATTTGCGGCTCGCACTAGTGCAGAGTTATCTCAAAGAAAGGGGCCACGGTGTTTCTGTATCTCTATTATGTTGGTGCGGCTTCGGAACTTTTAAATATCTCGATATATCTCGAAAACTACGCTTCTGATCAAAAAATATCATAGAACATAAATTGTAGGAAACATAATTCTCTACAAAAAAGGTCTCTTAACATTTTGCCATAGCTCGCTTCGTTTCCGAGATATTTGCAGATATATCTCAAGTTAAGGGGCCTGACGGACATACTTCGAGATATTTCTTCTTCTTGTTGTTCTTCTTCTGCACAGCTAAGCTGGAAGTGGCATTTACAGCTCGCAATAGTGCAGAGTTATCTCAAAGAAAGGGGCCACGGTGTTTCTGTATCTCTATTATGTTGGTGCGGCTTCGGAACTTTTAAATATCTTGATATATCTCGAGAAATACGCATCTGATCAAAAAATATCATAGAACGTGAAAAGTAGGAAACTTAATTCTCTACAAAAAAGGTCTCTTAACATTTTGCCATAGCTCGCTTCGTTTCCGAGATATTTGCAGATTTATCTCAAGGGATGGGGCCTGACGGACATATTTCGAGATATTTCTTCTTCTTGTTGCTCTTCTCCTGCACAGCTAAGCTGGAAGTGGCATTTGCAGCTCGCACTAGTGCAGAGTTATCTCAAAGAAAGGGGCCACGGTGTTTCTGTATCTCTATTATGTTGGTGCGGCTTCGGAACTTTTAAATATCTCGATATATCTCGAAAACTACGCTTCTGATCAAAAAATATCGTAGAACATAAATTGTAGGAAACATAATTCTCTACAAAAAAGGTCTCTTAACATTTTGCGATAGCTCGCTTCGTTTCCGAGATATTTGCAGATTTATCTCAAGGGAAGGGGCCTGACGGACATATTTCGAGATATTTCTTCTTCTTGTTGTTCTTCTTCTGCACAGCTAAGCTGGAAGTGGCATTTGCGGCTCGCACTAGTGCAGAGTTATCTCAAAGAAAGGGGCCACGGTGTTTCTGTATCTCTATTATGTTGGTGCGGCTTCGGAACTTTTAAATATCTTGATATATCTCGAAAACTACGCTTCTGATCAAAAAATATCATAGAACATAAATTGTAGGAAACATAATTCTCTACAAAAAACGTCTCTTAACATTTTGCCATAGCTCGCTTCGTTTCCGAGATATTTGCAGATTTATCTCAAGGAAGTGGCCTGACGGACATATTTCGAGATATTTCTTCTTCTTGTTGCTCTTCTTCTGCACAGCTAAGCTGGCAGTGGCATTTGCGGCTCGCACTAGTGCAGAGTTATCTCAAAGAAAGGGGCCACGGTGTTTCTGTATCTCTATTATGTTGGTGCGGCTTCGGAACTTTTAAATATCTCGATATATCTCGAAAACTACGCTTCTGATCAAAAAATATCATAGAACATAAATTGTAGGAAACATAATTCTCTACAAAAAACGTCTCTTAACATTTTGCCATAGCTCGCTTCGTTTCCGAGATATTTGCAGATTTATCTCAAGGAAGTGGCCTGACGGACATATTTCGAGATATTTCTTCTTCTTGTTGTTCTTCTTCTGCACAGCTAAGCTGGAAGTGGCATTTGCGGCTCGCACTAGTGCAGAGTTATCTCAAAGAAAGGGGCCACGGTGTTTCTGTATCTCTATTATGTTGGTGCGGCTTCGGAACTTTTAAATATCTCGATATATCTCGAAAACTACGCTTCTGATCAAAAAATATCATAGAACATAAATTGTAGGAAACATAATTCTCTACAAAAAAGGTCTCTTAACATTTTGCCATAGCTCGCTTCGTTTCCGAGATATTTGCAGATATATCTCAAGTTAAGGGGCCTGACGGACATACTTCGAGATATTTCTTCTTCTTGTTGTTCTTCTTCTGCACAGCTAAGCTGGAAGTGGCATTTACAGCTCGCAATAGTGCAGAGTTATCTCAAAGAAAGGGGCCACGGTGTTTCTGTATCTCTATTATGTTGGTGCGGCTTCGGAACTTTTAAATATCTTGATATATCTCGAGAACTACGCATCTGATCAAAAAATATCATAGAACATGAAAAGTAGGAAACTTAATTCTCTACAAAAAAGGTCTCTTAACATTTTGCCATAGCTCGCTTCGTTTCCGAGATATTTGCAGATTTATCTCAAGGGATGGGGCCTGACGGACATATTTCGAGATATTTCTTCTTCTTGTTGTTCTTCTCCTGCACAGCTAAGCTGGAAGTGGCATTTGCAGCTCGCACTAGTGCAGAGTTATCTCAAAGCAAGGGGCCACGGTGTTTCTGTATCTCTATTATGTTGGTGCGGCTTCGGAACTTTTAAATATCTCGATATATCTCGAAAACTACGCTTCTGATCAAAAAATATCGTAGAACATAAATTGTAGGAAACATAATTCTCTACAAAAAAGGTCTCTTAACATTTTGCGATAGCTCGCTTCGTTTCCGAGATATTTGCAGATTTATCTCAAGGGAAGGGGCCTGACGGACATATTTCGAGATATTTCTTCTTCTTGTTGTTCTTCTTCTGCACAGCTAAGCTGGAAGTGGCATTTGCGGCTCGCACTAGTGCAGAGTTATCTCAAAGAAAGGGGCCACGGTGTTTCTGTATCCCTATTATGTTGGTGCGGCTTCGGAACTTTTAAATATCTTGATATATCTCGAGAACTACGCATCTGATCAAAAAATATCATAGAACATAAAAAGTAGGAAACTTAATTCTCTACAAAAGAGGTCTCTTAACATTTTGCCATAGCTCGCTTCGTTTCCGAGATATTTGCAGATATATCTCAAGGGAAGGGGCCTGTCGGACATATTTCGAGATATTTCTTCTTCTTGTTGCTCTTCTTCTGCACAGCTAAGATGGAAGTGGCATTTGCGGCTCGCACTAGTGCAGAGTTATCTCAAAGAAAGGGGCCACGGTGTTTCTGTATCTCTATTATGTTGGTGCGGCTTCGGAACTTTTACATATCTCGATATATCTCGAAAACTACGCTTCTGATCAAAAAATATCATAGAACATAAATTGTAGGAAACATAATTCTCTACAAAAAACGTCTCTTAACATTTTGCCATAGCTCGCTTCGTTTCCGAGATATTTGCAGATTTATCTCAAGGGAAGTGGCCTGACGGACATATTTCGAGATATTTCTTCTTCTTGATGTTCTTCTTCTGCACAGCTGAGCTGGAAGTGGCATTTGCAGGTCGCAATAGTGCAGAGTTATCTCAAAGAAAGGGGCCACGGTGTTTCTGTATCTCTATTATGTTGGTGCGGCTTCGGAACTTTTAAATATCTTGATATATCTCGAGAACTACGCATCTGATCAAAAAATATCATCGAACATAAAAAGTAGGAAACTTAATTCTCTACAAAAAAGGTCTCTTAACATTTTGCCATAGCTCGCTTCGTTTCCGAGATATTTGCAGATTTATCTCAAGGGAAGTGGCCTGACGGACATATTTCGAGATATTTCTTCTTCTTGTTGTTCTTCTTCTGCACAGCTAAGCTGGAAGTGGCATTTGCAGCTCGCAATAGTGCAGAGTTATCCCAAAGAAAGGGGCCACGGTGTTTCTGTATCTCTATTATGTTGGTGCGGCTTCGGAACTTTTAAATATCTCGATATATCTCGAAAACTACGCTTCTGATAAAAAATATCATACAACATAAAAAGTAGGAAACTTAATTCTCTACAAAAAAGGTCTCTTAACGTTTTGCAATAGCTCGCTTCGTTTCCGAGATATTTGCAGATTTATCTCAAGGGAAGGGTCCTGACGGACATATTTCGAGATATTTCTTCTTCTTGTTGTTCTTCTTCTGCACAGCTAAACTGGAAGTGGCATTTCCAGCTCGCAATAGTGCAGAGTTATCCCAAAGAAAGGGGCCACGATGTTTCTGTATCTCTATTATGTTGGTGCGGCTTCGGAACTTTTAAATATCTCGATATATCTCGAAAACTACGCTTCTGATCAAAAAATATCATACAACATAAATTGTAGGAAACATAATTCTCTACAAAAAAGGTCTCTTAACATTTTGCCATAGCTCGCTTCGTTTCCGAGATATTTGCAGATTTATCTCAAGGGAAGGGGCCTGACGGACATATTTCGAGATATTTCTTCTTCTTGTTGTTCTTCTTCTGCACAGCTAAGCTGGAAGTGGCATTTGCAGCGAGCAATAGTGCAGAGTTATCTCAAAGAAAGGGGCCACGGTGTTTCTGTATCTCTATTATGTTGGTGCGGCTTCGGAACTTTTAAATATCTTGATATATCTCGAGAACTACGCATCTGAACAAAAAATATCATACTACATAAAAAGTAGGAAACTTAATTCTCTACAAGAAAGGTCTCTTACATTTTGCCATAGCTCGCTTCGTTTCCGAGATATTTGCAGATTTATCTCAAGGAAAGGGGCCTGTCGGACATATTTCGAGATATTTCTTCTTCTTGTTGCTCTTCTTCTGCACAGCTAAGCTGGCAGTGGCATTTGCGGCTCGCACTAGTGCAGAGTTATCTCAAAGAAAGGGGCCACGGTGTTTCTGTATCTCTATTATGTTGGTGCGGCTTCCGAACTTTTAAATATCTCGATATATCTCGAAAACTACGCTTCTGATCAAAAAATATCATAGAACATAAATTGTAGGAAACATAATTCTCTACAAAAAAGGTCTCTTAACATTTTGCCATAGCTCGCTTCGTTTCCGAGATATTTGCAGATATATCTCAAGGGAAGGGGCCTGACGGACATACTTCGAGATATTTCTTCTTCTTGTTGTTCTTCTTCTGCACAGCTAAGCTGGAAGTGGCATTTGCGGCTCGCACTAGTGCAGAGTTATCTCAAAGAAAGGGGCCACGGTGTTTCTGTATCCCTATTATGTTGGTGCGGCTTCGGAACTTTTAAATATCTTGATATATCTCGAGAACTACGCATCTGATCAAAAAATATTATAGAACATAAAAAGTAGGAAACTTAATTCTCTACAAAAAAGGTCTCTTAACATTTTGCCATAGCTCGCTTCGTTTCCGAGATATTTGCAGATTTATCTCAAGGGAAGGGGCCTGACGGACATATTTCGAGATATTTCTTCTTCTTGTTGTTCTTCTTCTGCACTGCTAAGCTGGAAGTGGCATTTGCGGCTCGCACTAGTGCAGAGTTATCTCAAAGAAAGGGGCCACGGTGTTTCTGTATCTCTATTATGTTGGTGCGGCTTCGGAACTTTTAAATATCTCGATATATCTCGAAAACTACGCTTCTGATCAAAAAATATCATAGAACATAAATTGTAGGAAACATAATTCTCTACAAAAAAGGTCTCTTAACATTTTGCCATAGCTCGCTTCGTTTCCGAGATATTTGCAGATATATCTCAAGGGAAGGGGCCTGACGGACATATTTCGAGATATTTCTTCTTCTTGTTGTTCTTCCTCTGCACAGCTAAGCTGGAAGTGGCATTTGCAGCTCGCAATAGTGCAGAGTTATCTCAAAGAAAGGGGCCACGGTGTTTCTGTATCTCTATTATGTTGGTGCGGCTTCGGAACTTTTAAATATCTTGATATATCTCGAGAACTACGCATCTGATCAAAAAATATCATACTACATAAAAAGTAGGAAACTTAATTCTCTACAAGAAAGGTCTCTTAACATTTTGCCATAGCTCGCTTCGTTTCCGAGATATTTGCAGATATATCTCAAGGGAAGGGGCCTGACGGACATACTTCGAGATATTTCTTCTTCTTGTTCTTTTTCTTCTGCACAGCTAAGCTGGAAGTGGCATTTGCAGCTCGCAATAGTGCAGAGTTATCTCAAAGAAAGGGGCCACGGTGTTTCTGCATCTCTATTATGTTGGTGCGGCTTCGGAACTTTTAAATATCTTGATATATCTCGAGAACTACGCATCTGATCAAAAAATATCATAGAACATAAAAAGTAGGAAACTTAATTCTCTACAAGAAAGGTCTCTTAACATTTTGCCATAGCTCGCTTCGTTTCCGTGATATTTGCAGATTTATCTCAAGGGAAGGGGCCTGACGGACATATTTCGAGATATTTCTTCTTCTTGTTGTTCTTCTTCTGCACAGCTGAGCTGGAAGTGGCATTTGCAGCTCGCACTAGTGCAGAGTTATCTCAAAGAAAGGGGCCACGGTGTTTCTGTATCACTATTATGTTCGTGCGGCTTCGGAACTTTTAAGTATCTCGATATATCTCGAAAACTACGCTTCTGATCAAAAAATATCGTAGAACATAAATTATAGGAAACATAATTCTCTACAAAAAAGGTCTCTTAACATTTTGCGATAGCTCGCTTCGTTTCCGAGATATTTGCAGATTTATCTCAAGGGAAGGGGCCTGACGGACATATTTCGCGATATTTCTTCTTCTTGTTGTTCTTCTTCTGCACAGCTAAGCTGGAAGTGGCATTTGCGGCTCGCACTAGTGCAGAGTTATCTCAAAGAAAGGGGCCACGGTGTTTCTGTATCCCTATTATGTTGGTGCGGCTTCGGAACTTTTAAATATCTTGATATATCTCGAGAACTACGCATCTGATCAAAAAATATTATAGAACATAAAAAGTAGGAAACTTAATTCTCTACAAAAAAGGTCTCTTAACATTTTGCCATAGCTCGCTTCGTTTCCGAGATATTTGCAGATTTATCTCAAGGGAAGGGGCCTGACGGACATATTTCGAGATATTTCTTCTTCTTGTTGTTCTTCTTCTGCACAGCTAAGCAGGAAGTGGCATTTGCGGCTCGCACTAGTGCAGAGTTATCTCAAAGAAAGGGGCCACGGTGTTTCTGTATCTCTATTATGTTGGTGCGGCTTCGGAACTTTTAAATATCTCGATATATCTCGAAAACTACGCTTCTGATCAAAAAATATCATAGAACATAAATTGTAGGAAACATAATTCTCTACAAAAAAGGTCTCTTAACATTTTGCCATAGCTCGCTTCGTTTCCGAGATATTTGCAGATATATCTCAAGGGAAGGGGCCTGACGGACATATTTCGAGATATTTCTTCTTCTTGTTGTTCTTCCTCTGCACAGCTAAGCTGGAAGTGGCATTTGCAGCTCGCAATAGTGCAGAGTTATCTCAAAGAAAGGGGCCACGGTGTTTCTGTATCTCTATTATGTTGGTGCGGCTTCGGAACTTTTAAATATCTTGATATATCTCGAGAACTACGCATCTGATCAAAAAATATCATAGAACATAAAAAGTAGGAAACTTAATTCTCTACAAGAAAGGTCTCTTAACATTTTGCCATAGCTCGCTTCGTTTCCGAGATATTTGCAGATTTATCTCAAGGGAAGGGGCCTGACGGACATATTTCGAGATATTTCTTCTTCTTGTTGTTCTTCTTCTGCACAGCTAAGCTGGAAGTGGCATTTGCAGCTCGCACTAGTGCAGAGTTATCTCAAAGAAAGGGGCCACGGTGTTTCTGTATCTCTATTATGTTGGTGCGGCTTCGGAACTTTTAAATATCTCGATATATCTCGAAAACTACGCTTCTGATCAAAAAATATCGTAGAACATAAATTGTAGGAAACATAATTCTCTACAAAAAAGGTCTCTTAACATTTTGCGACAGCTCGCTTCGTTTCCGAGATATTTGCAGATTTATCTCAAGGGAAGGGGCCTGACGGACATATTTCGAGATATTTCTTCTTCTTGTTGTTCTTCTTCTGCACAGCTAAGCTGGAAGTGGCATTTGCGGCTCGCACCAGTGCAGAGTTATCTCAAAGAAAGGGGCCACGGTGTTTCTGTATCCCTATTATGTTGGTGCGGCTTCGGAACTTTTAAATATCTTGATATATCTCGAGAACTACGCATCTGATCAAAAAATATCATAGAACATAAAAAGTAGGAAACTTAATTCTCTACAAAAAAGGTCTCTTAACATTTTGCCATAGCTCGCTTCGTTTCCGAGATATTTGCAGATTTATCTCAAGGGATGGAGCCTGACGGACATATTTCGAGATATTTCTTCTTCTTGTTGTTCTTCTTCTGCACAGCTAAGCTGGAAGTGGCATTTGCAGCTCGCACTAGTGCAGAGTTATCTCAAAGAAAGGGGCCACGGTGTTTCTGTATCTCTATTATGTTGGTGCGGCTTCGGAACTTTTAAATATCTCGATATATCTCGAAAACTACGCTTCTGATCAAAAAATATCATAGAAGATAAAAAGTAGGAAACTTAATTCTCTACAAAAAAGGTCTCTTAACATTTCGCCATAGCTCGCATCGTTTCCGTGATATTTGCAGATTTATCTCAAGGGAAGGGGCCTGTCGGACATATTTCGAGATATTTCTTCTTCTTGTTGCTCTTCTTCTGCACAGCTAAGCTGGCGGTGGCATTTGCGGCTCGCACTAGTGCAGAGTTATCTCAAAGAAAGGGGCCACGGTGTTTCTGTATCTCTATTATGTTGGTGCGGCTTCGGAACTTTTAAATATCTCGATATATCTCGAAAACTACGCTTCTGATCAAAAAATATCATAGAACATAAATTGTAGGAAACATAATTCTCTACAAAAAACGTCTCTTAACATTTTGCCATAGCTCGCTTCGTTTCCGAGATATTTGCAGATTTATCTCAAGGGAAGCGGCCTGACGGACATACTTCGAGATATTTCTTCTTCTTGTTGTTCTTCTTCTGCACAGCTAAGCTGGAAGTGGCATTTACAGCTCGCAATAGTGCAGAGTTATCTCAAAGAAAGGGGCCACGGTGTTTCTGTATCTCTATTATGTTGGTGCGGCTTCGGAACTTTTAAATATCTTGATATATCTCGAGAACTACGCATCTGATCAAAAAATATCATAGAACATGAAAAGTAGGAAACTTAATTCTCTACAAAAAAGGTCTCTTAACATTTTGCCATAGCTCGCTTCGTTTCCGAGATATTTGCAGATTTATCTCAAGGGATGGGGCCTGACGGACATATTTCGAGATATTTCTTCTTCTTGTTGTTCTTCTTCTGCACAGCTAAGCTGGAAGTGGCATTTGCAGCTCGCACTAGTGCTGAGTTATCTCAAAGAAAGGGGCCACGGTGTTTCTGTATCTCTATTATGTTGGTGCGGCTTCGGAACTTTTAAATATCTCGATATATCTCGAAAACTACGCTTCTGATCAAAAAATATCGTAGAACATCAATTATAGGAAACATAATTCTCTACAAAAAAGGTCTCTTAACATTTTGCGATAGCTCGCTTCGTTTCCGAGATATTTGCAGATTTATCTCAAGGGAAGGGGCCTGACGGACATATTTCGAGATATTTCTTCTTCTTGTTGTTCTTCTTCTGCACAGCTAAGCTGGAAGTGGCATTTGCGGCTCGCACTAGTGCAGAGTTATCTCAAAGAAAGGGGCCACGGTGTTTCTGTATCCCTATTATGTTGGTGCGGCTTCGGAACTTTTAAATATCTTGATATATCTCGAGAACTACGCATCTGATCAAAAAATATCATAGAACATAAAAAGTAGGAAACTTAATTCTCTACAAAAAAGGTCTCTTAACATTTTGCCATAGCTCGCTTCGTTTCCGAGACATTTGCAGATTTATCTCAAGGGAAGGGGCCTAACGGACATATTTCGAGATATTTCTTCTTCTTGTTGTTCTTCTTCTGCACAGCTGAGCTGGAAGTGGCATTTGCAGGTCGCAATAGTGCAGAGTTATCTCAAAGAAAGGGGCCACGGTGTTTCTGTATCTCTATTATGTTGGTGCGGCTTCGGAACTTTCAAATATCTTGATATATCTCGAGAACTACGCATCTGATCAAAAAATATCATCGAACATAAAAAGTAGGAAACTTAATTCTCTACAAAAAAGGTCTCTTAACATTTTGCCATAGCTCGCTTCGTTTCCGAGATATTTGCAGATTTATCTCAAGGGAAGTGGCCTGACGGACATATTTCGAGATATTTCTTCTTCTTGTTGTTCTTCTTCTGCACAGCTAAGCTGGAAGTGGCATTTGCAGCTCGCAATAGTGCAGCGTTATCCCAAAGAAAGGGGCCACGGTGTTTCTGTATCTCTATTATGTTGGTGCGGCTTCGGAACTTTTAAATATCTCGATAAATCTCGAAAACTACGCTTCTGATAAAAAATATCATACAACATAAAAAGTAGGAAACTTAATTCTCTACAAAAAAGGTCTCTTAACGTTTTGCAATAGCTCGCTTCGTTTCCGAGATATTTGCAGATTTATCTCAAGGGAAGGGTCCTGACGGACATATTTCGAGATATTTCTTCTTCTTGTTGTTCTTCTTCTGCACAGCTAAACTGGAAGTGGCATTTCCAGCTCGCAATAGTGCAGAGTTATCCCAAAGAAAGGGGCCACGATGTTTCTGTATCTCTATTATGTTGGTGCGGCTTCGGAACTTTTAAATATCTCGATATATCTCGAAAACTACGCTTCTGATCAAAAAATATCATACAACATAAATTGTAGGAAACATAATTCTCTACAAAAAAGGTCTCTTAACATTTTGCCATAGCTCGCTTCGTTTCCGAGATATTTGCAGATTTATCTCAAGGGAAGGGGCCTGACGGACATATTTCGAGATATTTCTTCTTCTTGTTGTTCTTCTTCTGCACAGCTAAGCTGGAAGTGGCATTTGCAGCGAGCAATAGTGCAGAGTTATCTCAAAGAAAGGGGCCACGGTGTTTCTGTATCTCTATTATGTTGGTGCGGCTTCGGAACTTTTAAATATCTTGATATATCTCGAGAACTACGCATCTGATCAAAAAATATCATACTACATAAAAAGTAGGAAACTTAATTCTCTACAAGGAAGGTCTCTAAACATTTTGCCATAGCTCGCTTCGTTTCCGAGATATTTGCAGATTTATCTCAAGGAAAGGGGCCTGACGGACATATTTCGAGATATTTCTTCTTCTTGTTGTTCTTCTTCTGCACAGCTAAGCTGGAAGTGGCATTTGCAGCCCGCAATAGTGCAGAGTTATCTCAAAGAGAGGGGCCACGGTGTTTCTGTATCTCTATTATGTTGGTGCGGCTTCGGAACTTTTAAGTATCTTGATCTATCTCGAGAACTACGCATCTGATCAAAAAATATCATAGAAGATAAAAAGTAGGAAACTTAATTCTCTACAAAAAAGGTCTCTTAACATTTCGCCATAGCTCGCATCGTTTCCGTGATATTTGCAGATTTATCTCAAGGGAAGGGGCCTGTCGGACATATTTCGAGATATTTCTTCTTCTTGTTGCTCTTCTTCTGCACAGCTAAGCTGGCAGTGGCATTTGCGGCTCGCACTAGTGCAGAGTTATCTCAAAGAAAGGGGCCACGGTGTTTCTGTATCTCTATTATGTTGGTGCGGCTTCGGAACTTTTAAATATCTCGATATATCTCGAAAACTACGCTTCTGATCAAAAAATATCATAGAACATAAATTGTAGGAAACATAATTCTCTACAAAAAACGTCTCTTAACATTTTGCCATAGCTCGCTTCGTTTCCGAGATATTTGCAGATTTATCTCAAGGGAAGTGGCCTGACGGACATATTTCGAGATATTTCTTCTTCTTGTTGTTCCTCTTCTGCACAGCTAAGCTGGAAGTGGCATTTGCGGCTCGCACTAGTGCAGAGTTATCTCAAAGAAAGGGGCCACGGTGTTTCTGTATCTCTATTATGTTGGTGCGGCTTCGGAACTTTTAAATATCTCGATATATCTCGAAAACTACGCTTCTGATCAAAAAATATCATAGAACATAAATTGTAGGAAACATAATTCTCTACAAAAAAGGTCTCTTAACATTTTGCCATAGCTCGCTTCGTTTCCGAGATATTTGCAGATATATCTCAAGTTAAGGGGCCTGACGGACATACTTCGAGATATTTCTTCTTCTTGTTGTTCTTCTTCTGCACAGCTAAGCTGGAAGTGGCATTTACAGCTCGCAATAGTGCAGAGTTATCTCAAAGAAAGGGGCCACGGTGTTTCTGTATCTCTATTATGTTGGTGCGGCTTCGGAACTTTTAAATATCTTGATATATCTCGAGAACTACGCATCTGATCAAAAAATATCATAGAACATGAAAAGTAGGAAACTTAATTCTCTACAAAAAAGGTCTCTTAACATTTTGCCATAGCTCGCTTCGTTTCCGAGATATTTGCAGATATATCTCAAGGGAAGGGGCCTGTCGGACATATTTCGAGATATTTCTTCTTCTTGTTGCTCTTCTTCTGCACAGCTAAGCTGGCAGTGGCATTTGCGGCTCGCACTAGTGCAGAGTTATCTCAAAGAAAGGGGCCACGGTGTTTCTGTATCTCTATTATGTTGGTGCGGCTTCGGAACTTTTAAATATCTCGATATATCTCGAAAACTACGCTTCTGATCAAAAAATATCATAGAACATAAATTGTAGGAAACATAATTCTCTACAAAAAACGTCTCTTAACATTTTGCCATAGCTCGCTTCGTTTCCGAGATATTTGCAGATTTATCTCAAGGGAAGTGGCCTGACGGACATATTTCGAGATATTTCTTCTTCTTGTTGTTCTTCTTCTGCACAGCTAAGCTGGAAGTGGCATTTGCGGCTCGCACTAGTGCAGAGTTATCTCAAAGAAAGGGGCCACGGTGTTTCTGTATCTCTATTATGTTGGTGCGGCTTCGGAACTTTTAAATATCTCGATATATCTCGAAAACTACGCTTCTGATCAAAAAATATCATAGAACATAAATTGTAGGAAACATAATTCTCTACAAAAAAGGTCTCTTAACATTTTGCCATAGCTCGCTTCGTTTCCGAGATATTTGCAGATATATCTCAAGTTAAGGGGCCTGACGGACATACTTCGAGATATTTCTTCTTCTTGTTGTTCTTCTTCTGCACAGCTAAGCTGGAAGTGGCATTTACAGCTCGCAATAGTGCAGAGTTATCTCAAAGAAAGGGGCCACGGTGTTTCTGTATCTCTATTATGTTGGTGCGGCTTCGGAACTTTTAAATATCTTGATATATCTCGAGAACTACGCATCTGATCAAAAAATATCATAGAACATGAAAAGTAGGAAACTTAATTCTCTACAAAAAAGGTCTCTTAACATTTTGCCATAGCTCGCTTCGTTTCCGAGATATTTGCAGATTTATCTCAAGGGATGGGGCCTGACGGACATATTTCGAGATATTTCTTCTTCTTGTTGTTCTTCTCCTGCACAGCTAAGCTGGAAGTGGCATTTGCAGCTCGCACTAGTGCAGAGTTATCTCAAAGAAAGGGGCCACGGTGTTTCTGTATCTCTATTATGTTGGTGCGGCTTCGGAACTTTTAAATATCTCGATATATCTCGAAAACTACGCTTCTGATCAAAAAATATCGTAGAACATAAATTGTAGGAAACATAATTCTCTACAAAAAAGGTCTCTTAACATTTTGCGATAGCTCGCTTCGTTTCCGAGATATTTGCAGATTTATCTCAAGGGAAGGGGCCTGACGGACATATTTCGAGATATTTCTTCTTCTTGTTGTTCTTCTTCTGCACAGCTAAGCTGGAAGTGGCATTTGCGGCTCGCACTAGTGCAGAGTTATCTCAAAGAAAGGGGCCACGGTGTTTCTGTATCCCTATTATGTTGGTGCGGCTTCGGAACTTTTAAATATCTTGATATATCTCGAGAACTACGCATCTGATCAAAAAACATCATAGAACATAAAAAGTAGGAAACTTAATTCTCTACAAAAGAGGTCTCTTAACATTTTGCCATAGCTCGCTTCGTTTCCGAGATATTTGCAGATATATCTCAAGGGAAGGGGCCTGTCGGACATATTTCGAGATATTTCTTCTTCTTGTTGCTCTTCTTCTGCACAGCTAAGATGGAAGTGGCATTTGCGGCTCGCACTAGTGCAGAGTTATCTCAAAGAAAGGGGCCACGGTGTTTCTGTATCTCTATTATGTTGGTGCGGCTTCGGAACTTTTACATATCTCGATATATCTCGAAAACTACGCTTCTGATCAAAAAATATCATAGAACATAAATTGTAGGAAACATAATTCTCTACAAAAAACGTCTCTTAACATTTTGCCATAGCTCGCTTCGTTTCCGAGATATTTGCAGATTTATCTCAAGGGAAGTGGCCTGACGGACATATTTCGAGATATTTCTTCTTCTTGATGTTCTTCTTCTGCACAGCTAAGCTGGAAGTGGCATTTGCAGCTCGCAATAGTGCAGAGTTATCCCAAAGAAAGGGGCCACGGTGTTTCTGTATCTCTATTATGTTGGTGCGGCTTCGGAACTTTTAAATATCTCGATATATCTCGAAAACTACGCTTCTGATCAAAAAATATCATACAACATAAATTGTAGGAAACATAATTCTCTACAAAAAAGGTCTCTTAAGATTTTGCCATAGCTCGCTTCGTTTCCGAGATATTTGCAGATTTATCTCAAGGGAAGGGGCCTGACGGACATATTTCGAGATATTTCTTCTTCTTGTTGTTCTTCTTCTGCACAGCTAAGCTGGAAGTGGCATTTGCAGCGAGCAATAGTGCAGAGTTATCTCAAAGAAATGGGCCACGGTGTTTCTGTATCTCTATTATGTTGGTGCGGCTTCGGAACTTTTAAATATCTTGATATATCTCGAGAACTACGCATCTGATCAAAAAATATCATACTACATAAAAAGTAGGAAACTTAATTCTCTACAAGGAAGGTCTCTAAACATTTTGCCATAGCTCGCTTCGTTTCCGAGATATTTGCAGATTTATCTCAAGGAAAGGGGCCTGACGGACATATTTCGAGATATTTCTTCTTCTTGTTGTTCTTCTTCTGCACAGCTAAGCTGGAAGTGGCATTTGCAGCTCGCAATAGTGCAGAGTCATCTCAAAGAGAGGGGCCACGGTGTTTCTGTATCTCTATTATGTTGGTGCGGCTTCGGAACTTTTAAGTATCTTGATCTATCTCGAGAACTACGCATCTGATCAAAAAATATCATAGAAGATAAAAAGTAGGAAACTTAATTCTCTACAAAAAAGGTCTCTTAACATTTCGCCATAGCTCGCATCGTTTCCGTGATATTTGCAGATTTATCTCAAGGGAAGGGGCCTGTCGGACATATTTCGAGATATTTCTTCTTCTTGTTGCTCTTCTTCTGCACAGCTAAGCTGGCAGTGGCATTTGCGGCTCGCACTAGTGCAGAGTTATCTCAAAGAAAGGGGCCACGGTGTTTCTGTATCTCTATTATGTTGGTGCGGCTTCGGAACTTTTAAATATCTCGATATATCTCGAAAACTACGCTTCTGATCAAAAAATATCATAGAACATAAATTGTAGGAAACATAATTCTCTACAAAAAACGTCTCTTAACATTTTGCCATAGCTCGCTTCGTTTCCGAGATATTTGCAGATTTATCTCAAGGGAAGGGGCCTGACGGACATATTTCGAGATATTTCTTCTTCTTGTTGTTCTTCTTCTGCACAGCTAAGCTGGAAGTGGCATTTGCGGCTCGCACTAGTGCAGAGTTATCTCGAAGAAAGGGGCCACGGTGTTTCTGTATCCCTATTATGTTGGTGCGGCTTCGGAACTTTTAAATATCTTGATATATCTCGAGAACTACGCATCTGATCAAAAAATATCATAGAACATAAAAAGTAGGAAACTTAATTCTCTACAAAAAAGGTCTCTTAACATTTTGCCATAGCTCGCTTCGTTTCCGAGATATTTGAAGATATATCTCAAGGGAAGGGGCCTGTCGGACATATTTCGAGATATTTCTTCTTCTTGTTGCTCTTCTTCTGCACAGCTAAGATGGAAGTGGCATTTGCGGCTCGCACTAGTGCAGAGTTATCTCAAAGAAAGGGGCCACGGTGTTTCTGTATCTCTATTATGTTGGTGCGGCTTCGGAACTTTTACATATCTCGATATATCTCGAAAACTACGCTTCTGATCAAAAAATATCATAGAACATAAATTGTAGGAAACATAATTCTCTACAAAAAACGTCTCTTAACATTTTGCCATAGCTCGCTTCGTTTCCGAGATATTTGCAGATTTATCTCAAGGGAAGTGGCCTGACGGACATATTTCGAGATATTTCTTCTTCTTGTTGTTCTTCTTCTGCACAGCTAAGCTGGAAGTGGCATTTGCAGCTCGCAATAGTGCAGAGTTATCTCAAAGAGAGGGGCCACGGTGTTTCTGTATCTCTATTATGTTGGTGCGGCTTCGGAACTTTTAAGTATCTTGATCTATCTCGAGAACTACGCATCTGATCAAAAAATATCATAGAAGATAAAAAGTAGGAAACTTAATTCTCTACAAAAAAGGTCTCTTAACATTTCGCCATAGCTCGCATCGTTTCCGTGATATTTGCAGATTTATCTCAAGGGAAGGGGCCTGTCGGACATATTTCGAGATATTTCTTCTTCTTGTTGCTCTTCTTCTGCACAGCTAAGCTGGCAGTGGTATTTGCGGCTCGCACTAGTGCAGAGTTATCTCAAAGAAAGGGGCCACGGTGTTTCTGTATCTCTATTATGTTGGTGCGGCTTCGGAACTTTTAAATATCTCGATATATCTCGAAAACTACGCTTCTGATCAAAAAATATCATAGAACATAAATTGTAGGAAACATAATTCTCTACAAAAAACGTCTCTTAACATTTTGCCATAGCTCGCTTCGTTTCCGAGATATTTGCAGATTTATCTCAAGGGAAGTGGCCTGACGGACATATTTCGAGATATTTCTTCTTCTTGTTGTTCTTCTTCTGCACAGCTAAGCTGGAAGTGGCATTTGCGGCTCGCACTAGTGCAGAGTTATCTCAAAGAAAGGGGCCACGGTGTTTCTGTATCTCTATTATGTTGGTGCGGCTTCGGAACTTTTAAATATCTCGATATATCTCGAAAACTACGCTTCTGATCAAAAAATATCATAGAACATAAATTGTAGGAAACATAATTCTCTACAAAAAAGGTCTCTTAACATTTTGCCATAGCTCGCTTCGTTTCCGAGATATTTGCAGATATATCTCAAGTTAAGGGGCCTGACGGACATACTTCGAGATATTTCTTCTTCTTGTTGTTCTTCTTCTGCACAGCTAAGCTGGAAGTGGCATTTACAGCTCGCAATAGTGCAGAGTTATCTCAAAGAAAGGGGCCACGGTGTTTCTGTATCTCTATTATGTTGGTGCGGCTTCGGAACTTTTAAATATCTTGATATATCTCGAGAACTACGCATCTGATCAAAAAATATCATAGAACATGAAAAGTAGGAAACTTAATTCTCTACAAAAAAGGTCTCTTAACATTTTGCCATAGCTCGCTTCGTTTCCGAGATATTTGCAGATTTATCTCAAGGGATGGGGCCTGACGGACATATTTCGAGATATTTCTTCTTCTTGTTGTTCTTCTCCTGCACAGCTAAGCTGGAAGTGGCATTTGCAGCTCGCACTAGTGCAGAGTTATCTCAAAGAAAGGGGCCACGGTGTTTCTGTATCTCTATTATGTTGGTGCGGCTTCGGAACTTTTAAATATCTCGATATATCTCGAAAACTACGCTTCTGATCAAAAAATATCGTAGAACATAAATTGTAGGAAACATAATTCTCTACAAAAAAGGTCTCTTAACATTTTGCGATAGCTCGCTTCGTTTCCGAGATATTTGCAGATTTATCTCAAGGGAAGGGGCCTGACGGACATATTTCGAGATATTTCTTCTTCTTGTTGTTCTTCTTCTGCACAGCTAAGCTGGAAGTGGCATTTGCGGCTCGCACTAGTGCAGAGTTATCTCAAAGAAAGGGGCCACGGTGTTTCTGTATCCCTATTATGTTGGTGCGGCTTCGGAACTTTTAAATATCTTGATATATCTCGAGAACTACGCATCTGATCAAAAAATATCATAGAACATAAAAAGTAGGAAACTTAATTCTCTACAAAAGAGGTCTCTTAACATTTTGCCATAGCTCGCTTCGTTTCCGAGATATTTGCAGATATATCTCAAGGGAAGGGGCCTGTCGGACATATTTCGAGATATTTCTTCTTCTTGTTGCTCTTCTTCTGCACAGCTAAGATGGAAGTGGCATTTGCGGCTCGCACTAGTGCAGAGCTATCTCAAAGAAAGGGGCCACGGTGTTTCTGTATCTCTATTATGTTGGTGCGGCTTCGGAACTTTTACATATCTCGATATATCTCGAAAACTACGCTTCTGATCAAAAAATATCATACAACATAAATTGTAGGAAACATAATTCTCTACAAAAAACGTCTCTTAACATTTTGCCATAGCTCGCTTCGTTTCCGAGATATTTGCGGATATATCTCAAGGGAAGGGGCCTGACGGACATACTTCGAGATATTTCTTCTTCTTGTTGTTCTTCTTCTGCACAGCTAAGCTGGAAGTGGCATTTGCAGCTCGCAATAGTGCAGAGTTATCTCAAAGAAAGGGGCCACGGTGTTTCTGCATCTCTATTATGTTGGTGCGGCTTCGGAACTTTTAAATATCTTGATATATCTCGAGAACTACGCATCTGATCAAAAAATATCATAGAACATAAAAAGTAGGAAACTTAATTCTCTACAAGAAAGGTCTCTTAACATTTTGCCATAGCTCGCTTCGTTTCCGTGATATTTGCAGATCTATCTCAAGGGAAGGGGCCTGACGGACATATTTCGAGATATTTCTTCTTCTTGTTGTTCTTCTTCTGCACAGCTGAGCTGGAAGTGGCATTTGCAGCTCGCACTAGTGCAGAGTTATCTCAAAGAAAGGGGCCACGGTGTTTCTGTATCTCTATTATGTTCGTGCGGCTTCGGAACTTTTAAGTATCTCGATATATCTCGAAAACTACGCTTCTGATCAAAAAATATCGTAGAACATAAATTATAGGAAACATAATTCTCTACAAAAAAGGTCTCTTAACATTTTGCGATAGCTCGCTTCGTTTCCGAGATATTTGCAGATTTATCTCAAGGGAAGGGGCCTGACGGACATATTTCGAGATATTTCTTCTTCTTGTTGTTCTTCCTCTGCACAGCTAAGCTGGAAGTGGCATTTGCAGCTCGCAATAGTGCAGAGTTATCTCAAAGAAAGGGGCCACGGTGTTTCTGTATCTCTATTATGTTGGTGCGGCTTCGGAACTTTTAAATATCTTGATATATCTCGAGAACTACGCATCTGATCAAAAAATATCATACTACATAAAAAGTAGGAAACTTAATTCTCTACAAGAAAGGTCTCTTAACATTTTGCCATAGCTCGCTTCGTTTCCGAGATATTTGCAGATTTATCTCAAGGGAAGGGGCCTGACGGACATATTTCGAGATATTTCTTCTTCTTGTTGTTCTTCTTCTGCACAGCTAAGCTGGAAGTGGCATTTGCAGCTCGCACTAGTGCAGAGTTATCTCAAAGAAAGGGGCCACGGTGTTTCTGTATCTCTATTATGTTGGTGCGGCTTCGGAACTTTTAAATATCTCGATATATCTCGAAAACTACGCTTCTGATCAAAAAATATCGTAGAACATAAATTGTAGGAAACATAATTCTCTACAAAAAAGGTCTCTTAACATTTTGCGATAGCTCGCTTCGTTTCCGAGATATTTGCAGATTTATCTCAAGGGAAGGGGCCTGACGGACATATTTCGAGATATTTCTTCTTCTTGTTGTTCTTCTTCTGCACAGCTAAGCTGGAAGTGGCATTTGCGGCTCGCACTAGTGCAGAGTTATCTCAAAGAAAGGGGCCACGGTGTTTCTGTATCCCTATTATGTTGGTGCGGCTTCGGAACTTTTAAATATCTTGATATATCTCGAGAACTACGCATCTGATCAAAAAATATCATAGAACATAAAAAGTAGGAAACTTAATTCTCTACAAAAAAGGTCTCTTAACATTTTGCCATAGCTCGCTTCGTTTCCGAGATATTTGCAGATTTATCTCAAGGGAAGGGGCCTGTCGGACATATTTCGAGATATTTCTTCTTCTTGTTGTTCTTCTTCTGCACAGCTAAGCTCGAAGTGGCATTTGCAGCTCGCAATAGTGCAGAGTTATCTCAAAGAAAGAGGCCACGGTGTTGCTGTACCTCTATTATGTTGGTGCAGCTTCGGAACTTTTAAATATCTTGATATATCTCGAGAACTACGCATCTGATCAAAAAATATCATACTACATAAAAAGTAGGAAACTTAATTCTCTACAAGAAAGGTCTCTAAACATTTTGCCATAGCTCGCTTCGTTTCCGAGATATTTGCAGATTTATCTCAAGGGAAGGGGCCTGACGGACATATTTCGAGATATTTCTTCTTCTTGCTGTTCTTCTTCTGCACAGCTAAGCTGGAAGTGGCATTTGCAGCTCGCAATAGTGCAGAGTTATCTCAAAGAGAGGGGCCACGGTGTTTCTGTATCTCTATTATGTTGGTGCGGCTTCGGAACTTTTAAGTATCTTGATCTATCTCGAGAACTACGCATCTGATCAAAAAATATCATAGAAGATAAAAAGTAGGAAAGTTAATTCTCTACAAAAAAGGTCTCTTAACATTTCGCCATAGCTCGCTTCGTTTCCGAGATATTTGCAGATTTATCTCAAGGGAAGGGGCCTGTCGGACATATTTCGAGATATTTCTTCTTCTTGTTGCTCTTCTTCTGCACAGCTAAGCTGGAAGTGGCATTTGCGGCTCGCACTAGTGCAGAGTTATCTCAAAGAAAGGGGTCACGGGGTTTCTGTATCTCTATTATGTTGGTGCGGCTTCGGAACTTTTAAGTATCTCGATATATCTCGAAAACTACGCTTCTGATCAAAAAATATCGTAGAACATAAATTATAGGAAACATAATTCTCTACAAAAAAGGTCTCTTAACATTTTGCGATAGCTCGCTTCGTTTCCGAGATATTTGCAGATTTATCTCAAGGGAAGGGGCCTGACGGACATATTTCGAGATATTTCTTCTTCTTGTTGTTCTTCTTCTGCACAGCTAAGCTGGAAGTGGCATTTGCGGCTCGCACTAGTGCAGAGTTATCTCAAAGAAAGGGGCCACGGTGTTTCTGTATCCCTATTATGTTGGTGCGGCTTCGGAACTTTTAAATATCTTGATATATCTCGAGAACTACGCATCTGATCAAAAAATATTATAGAACATAAAAAGTAGGAAACTTAATTCTCTACAAAAAAGGTCTCTTAACATTTTGCCATAGCTCGCTTCGTTTCCGAGATATTTGCAGATTTATCTCAAGGGAAGGGGCCTGACGGACATATTTCGAGATATTTCTTCTTCTTGTTGTTCTTCTTCTGCACAGCTAAGCTGGAAGTGGCATTTGCGGCTCGCACTAGTGCAGAGTTATCTCAAAGAAAGGGGCCACGGTGTTTCTGTATCTCTATTATGTTGGTGCGGCTTCGGAACTTTTAAATATCTCGATATATCTCGAAAACTACGCTTCTGATCAAAAAATATCATAGAACATACATTGTAGGAAACATAATTCTCTACAAAAAAGGTCTCTTAACATTTTGCCATAGCTCGCTTCGTTTCCGAGATATTTGCAGATATATCTCAAGGGAAGGGGCCTGACGGACATATTTCGAGATATTTCTTCTTCTTGTTGTTCTTCCTCTGCACAGCTAAGCTGGAAGTGGCATTTGCAGCTCGCAATAGTGCAGAGTTATCTCAAAGAAAGGGGCCACGGTGTTTCTGTATCTCTATTATGTTGGTGCGGCTTCGGAACTTTTAAATATCTTGATATATCTCGAGAACTACGCATCTGATCAAAAAATATCATACTACATAAAAAGTAGGAAACTTAATTCTCTACAAGAAAGGTCTCTTAACATTTTGCCATAGCTCGCTTCGTTTCCGAGATATTTGCAGATTTATCTCAAGGGAAGGGGCCTGACGGACATATTTCGAGATATTTCTTCTTCTTGTTGTTCTTCTTCTGCACAGCTAAGCTGGAAGTGGCATTTGCAGCTCGCACTAGTGCAGAGTTATCTCAAAGAAAGGGGCCACGGTGTTTCTGTATCTCTATTATGTTGGTGCGGCTTCGGAACTTTTAAATATCTCGATATATCTCGAAAACTACGCTTCTGATCAAAAAATATCGTAGAACATAAATTGTAGGAAACATAATTCTCTACAAAAAAGGTCTCTTAACATTTTGCGATAGCTCGCTTCGTTTCCGAGATATTTGCAGATTTATCTCAAGGGAAGGGGCCTGACGGACATATTTCGAGATATTTCTTCTTCTTGTTGTTCTTCTTCTGCACAGCTAAGCTGGAAGTGGCATTTGCGGCTCGCACTAGTGCAGAGTTATCTCAAAGAAAGGGGCCACGGTGTTTCTGTATCCCTATTATGTTGGTGCGGCTTCGGAACTTTTAAATATCTTGATATATCTCGAGAACTACGCATCTGATCAAAAAATATCATAGAACATAAAAAGTAGGAAACTTAATTCTCTACAAAAAAGGTCTCTTAACATTTTGCCATAGCTCGCTTCGTTTCCGAGATATTTGCAGATTTATCTCAAGGGAAGGGGCCTGTCGGACATATTTC
This sequence comes from Osmia lignaria lignaria, assembly GCF_051020975.1. Classification (NCBI taxonomy): domain Eukaryota; kingdom Metazoa; phylum Arthropoda; class Insecta; order Hymenoptera; family Megachilidae; genus Osmia; species Osmia lignaria. The sequence goes on along the minus strand of NW_027478160.1, from coordinate 23,437,240 downwards.
GAGATATTTCTTCTTCTTGTTGTTCTTCTTCTGCACAGCTAAGCTCGAAGTGGCATTTGCAGCTCGCAATAGTGCAGAGTTATCTCAAAGAAAGAGGCCACGGTGTTGCTGTACCTCTATTATGTTGGTGCAGCTTCGGAACTTTTAAATATCTTGATATATCTCGAGAACTACGCATCTGATCAAAAAATATCATACTACATAAAAAGTAGGAAACTTAATTCTCTACAAGAAAGGTCTCTAAACATTTTGCCATAGCTCGCTTCGTTTCCGAGATATTTGCAGATTTATCTCAAGGGAAGGGGCCTGACGGACATATTTCGAGATATTTCTTCTTCTTGCTGTTCTTCTTCTGCACAGCTAAGCTGGAAGTGGCATTTGCAGCTCGCAATAGTGCAGAGTTATCTCAAAGAGAGGGGCCACGGTGTTTCTGTATCTCTATTATGTTGGTGCGGCTTCGGAACTTTTAAGTATCTTGATCTATCTCGAGAACTACGCATCTGATCAAAAAATATCATAGAAGATAAAAAGTAGGAAAGTTAATTCTCTACAAAAAAGGTCTCTTAACATTTCGCCATAGCTCGCTTCGTTTCCGAGATATTTGCAGATTTATCTCAAGGGAAGGGGCCTGTCGGACATATTTCGAGATATTTCTTCTTCTTGTTGCTCTTCTTCTGCACAGCTAAGCTGGAAGTGGCATTTGCGGCTCGCACTAGTGCAGAGTTATCTCAAAGAAAGGGGTCACGGGGTTTCTGTATCTCTATTATGTTGGTGCGGCTTCGGAACTTTTAAATATCTCGATATATCTCGAAAACTACGCTTCTGATCAAAAAATATCATAGAACATAAATTGTAGGAAACATAATTCTCTACAAAAAACGTCTCTTAACATTTTGCCATAGCTTGCTTCGTTTCCAAGATATTTGCAGATTTATCTCAAGGGAAGTGGCCTGACGGACATATTTCGAGATATTTCTTCTTCTTGTTGTTCTTCTTCTGCACAGCTAAGCTGGAAGTGGCATTTGCGGCTCGCACTAGTGCAGAGTTATCTCAAGGAAAGGGGCCACGGTGTTTCTGTATCTCTATTATGTTGGTGCGGCTTCGGAACTTTTAAATATCTTGATATATCTCGAGAACTACGCATCTGATCAAAAAATATCATAGAACATAAAAAGTAGGAAACCTAATTCTCTACAAAAAAGGTCGCTTAACATTTTGCCATAGCTCGCTTCGTTTCCGAGATATTTGCAGATTTATCTCAAGGGAAGGGGCCTGACGGACATATTTCGAGATATTTCTTCTTCTTGTTGTTCTTCTTCTGCACAGCTAAGCTGGATGTGGCATTTGCGGCTCGCACTAGTGCAGAGTTATCTCAAAGAAAGGGGCCACGGTGTTTCTGTATCCCTATTATGTTGGTGCGGCTTCGGAACTTTTAAATATCTCGATATATCTCGAAAACTACGCTTCTGATCAAAAAATATCATAGAACATAAATTGTAGGAAACTTAATTCTCTACAAAAAAGGTCTCTTAACATTTAGCCATAGCTCGCTTCGTTTCCGAGATATTTGCAGATTTATCTCAAGGTAAGGGGCCTGACGGACATATTTCGAGATATTTCTTCTTCTTGTTGTTCTTCTTCTGCACAGCTAAGCTGGAAGTGGCATTTGCAGCTCGCAATAGTGCATAGTTATCTGAAAGAAAGGGGCCACGGTGTTTCTGTATCTCTATTATGTTGGTGCGGCTTCGGAACTTTTAAATATCTTGATATATCTCGAGAACTACGCATCTGATCAAAAAATATCATAGGACATAAAAAGTAGGAAACTCAATTCTCTACAAAAAAGGTCTCTCAACATTTTGCAATAGCTCGCTTCGTTTCCGAGATATTTGCAGATTTATCTCAAGGGAAGGTGCCTGACGGACATATTTCGAGATATTTCTTCTTCTTGTTGTTCTTGTTCTGCACAGCTAAGCTGGAAGTGGCATTTGCGGCTCGCACTAGTGCAGAGTTATCTCAAAGAAAGGGGCCACGGTGTTTCTGTATCTCTATTATGTTGGTGCGGCTTCGGAACTTTTAAATATCTCGATATATCTCGAAAACTACGCTTCTGATCAAAAAATATCATAGAACATAAATTGGAGGAAACATAATTCTCTACAAAAAACGTCTCTTAACATTTTGCCATAGCTCGCTTCGTTTCCGAGATATTTGCAGATTCAGCTCAAAGGAACTGGCCTGACGGACATATTTCGAGATATTCCTTCTTCTTGTTGTTCTTCCTCTGCACAGCTAAGCTGGAAGTGGCATTTGCAGCTCGCAATAGTGCAGAGTTATCTCAAAGAAAGGGGCCACGGTGTTTCTGTATCTCTATTATGTTGGTGCGGCTTCGGAACTTTTAAATATCTTGATATATCGCGAGAACTACGCATCTGATCAAAAAATATCATAGAACATAAAAAGTAGGAAACTTAATTCTGTACAAAAAGGTCGCTTAACATTTTGCCATAGCTCGCTTCGTTTCCGAGATATTTGCATATTTATCTCAAGGGAAGGGGCCTGACGGACATATTTCGAGATATTTCTTCTTCTTGTTGTTCTTCTTCTGCACAGCTAAGCTGGAAGTGGCATTTGCGGCTCGCACTAGTGCAGAGTTATCTCAAAGAACGGGGCCACGGTGTTTCTGTATCCCTATTATGTTGGTGCGGCTTCGGAACTTTTAAATATCTTGATATATCTCGAGAACTACGCTTCTGATCAAAAAATATCATAGAACATAAACTGTAGGAAACATAATTCTCTACAAAAAACGTCTCTTAACATTTTGCCATAGCTCGCTTCGTTTCCGAGATATTTGCAGATTCAGCTCAAAGGAACTGGCCTGACGGACATATTTCGAGATATTTCTTCTTCTTGTTGTTCTTCTTCTGCACAGCTAAGCTGAAAGTGGCATTTGCAGCTCGCAATAGTGCAGAGTTATCTCAAAGAAAGGGGCCACGGTGTTTCTGTATCTCTATTATGTTGGTGCGGCTTCGGAACTTCTAATATCTTGATATATCTCGAGAACTACTCATCTGATCAGAAAATATCATAGAAGATAAAAAGTAGGAAACTTAATTCTCTACAAAAAAGGTCTCTTAACATTTTGCCATAGCTCGCTTCGTTTCCGAGATATTTGCAGATTTATCTCAAGGTAAGGGGCCTGACGGACATATTTCCAGATATTTCTTCTTCTTGTTGTCCTTCTTCTGCACAGCTAAGCTGGAAGTGGCATTTGCAGCTCGCAATAGTGCATAGTTATCTGAAAGAAAGGGGCCACGGTGTTTCTGTATCTCTATTATGTTGGTGCGGCTTCGGAACTTTTAAATATCTTGATATATCTCGAGAACTACGCATCTGATCAAAAAATATCATAGAACATAAAAAGTAGGAAACTCAATTCTCTACAAAAAAGGTCTCTTAACATTTTGCAATAGCTCGCTTCGTTTCCGAGATATTTGCAGATTTATCTCAAGGGAAGGTGCCTGACGGACATATTTCGAGATATTTCTTCTTCTTGTTGTTCTTGTTCTGCACAGCTAAGCTGGAAGTGGCATTTGCGGCTCGCACTAGTGCAGAGTTATCTCAAAGAAAGGGGCCACGGTGTTTCTGTATCTCTATTATGTTGGTGCGGCTTCGGAACTTTTAAATATCTCGATATATCTCGAAAACTACGCTTCTGATCAAAAAATATCATAGAACATAAATTGTAGGAAACATAATTCTCTACAAAAAACGTCTCTTAACATTTTGCCATAGCTCGCTTCGTTTCCGAGATATTTGCAGATTTATCTCAAGGTAAGGGGCCTGACGGACATATTTCGAGATATTTCTTCTTCTTGTTGTTCTTCTTCTGCACAGCTAAGCTGGAAGTGGCATTTGCAGCTCGCAATAGTGCAGAGTTATCTCAAAGAGAGGGGCACGGTGTTTCTGTATGTCTATTATGTTGGTGCGGCTTCGGAACTTTTAAATATCTTGGTATATCTCGAGAACTACGCATCTGATCAAAAAATATCATAGAACATAAATTGTAGGAAACATAATTCTGTACAAAAAAGGTCTCTTAACATTTTGCCATAGCTCGCTTCGTTTCCGAGATATTTGCAGATATATCTCAAGGGAAGGGGCCTGACGGACATATTTCGAGATATTTCTTCTTCTTGTTGTTCTTGTTCTGCACAGCTAAGCTGGAAGTGGCATTTGCGGCTCGCACTAGTGCAGAGTTATCTCAAAGAAAGGGGCCACGGTGTTTCTGTATCTCTATTATGTTGGTGCGGCTTCGGAACTTTTAAATATCTCGATATATCTCGAAAACTACGCTTCTGATCAAAAAATATCATAGAACATAAATTGGAGGAAACATAATTCTCTACAAAAAACGTCTCTTAACATTTTGCCATAGCTCGCTTCGTTTCCGAGATATTTGCAGATTCAGCTCAAAGGAACTGGCCTGACGGACATATTTCGAGATATTCCTTCTTCTTGTTGTTCTTCCTCTGCACAGCTAAGCTGGAAGTGGCATTTGCAGCTCGCAATAGTGCAGAGTTATCTCAAAGAAAGGGGCCACGGTGTTTCTGTATCTCTATTATGTTGGTGCGGCTTCGGAACTTTTAAATATCTTGATATATCGCGAGAACTACGCATCTGATCAAAAAATATCATAGAACATAAAAAGTAGGAAACTTAATTCTGTACAAAAAGGTCGCTTAACATTTTGCCATAGCTCGCTTCGTTTCCGAGATATTTGCATATTTATCTCAAGGGAAGGGGCCTGACGGACATATTTCGAGATATTTCTTCTTCTTGTTGTTCTTCTTCTGCACAGCTAAGCTGGAAGTGGCATTTGCGGCTCGCACTAGTGCAGAGTTATCTCAAAGAACGGGGCCACGGTGTTTCTGTATCCCTATTATGTTGGTGCGGCTTCGGAACTTTTAAATATCTTGATATATCTCGAGAACTACGCTTCTGATCAAAAAATATCATAGAACATAAACTGTAGGAAACATAATTCTCTACAAAAAACGTCTCTTAACATTTTGCCATAGCTCGCTTCGTTTCCGAGATATTTGCAGATTCAGCTCAAAGGAACTGGCCTGACGGACATATTTCGAGATATTTCTTCTTCTTGTTGTTCTTCTTCTGCACAGCTAAGCTGAAAGTGGCATTTGCAGCTCGCAATAGTGCAGAGTTATCTCAAAGAAAGGGGCCACGGTGTTTCTGTATCTCTATTATGTTGGTGCGGCTTCGGAACTTCTAATATCTTGATATATCTCGAGAACTACTCATCTGATCAGAAAATATCATAGAAGATAAAAAGTAGGAAACTTAATTCTCTACAAAAAAGGTCTCTTAACATTTTGCCATAGCTCGCTTCGTTTCCGAGATATTTGCAGATTTATCTCAAGGTAAGGGGCCTGACGGACATATTTCCAGATATTTCTTCTTCTTGTTGTCCTTCTTCTGCACAGCTAAGCTGGAAGTGGCATTTGCAGCTCGCAATAGTGCATAGTTATCTGAAAGAAAGGGGCCACGGTGTTTCTGTATCTCTATTATGTTGGTGCGGCTTCGGAACTTTTAAATATCTTGATATATCTCGAGAACTACGCATCTGATCAAAAAATATCATAGAACATAAAAAGTAGGAAACTCAATTCTCTACAAAAAAGGTCTCTTAACATTTTGCAATAGCTCGCTTCGTTTCCGAGATATTTGCAGATTTATCTCAAGGGAAGGTGCCTGACGGACATATTTCGAGATATTTCTTCTTCTTGTTGTTCTTGTTCTGCACAGCTAAGCTGGAAGTGGCATTTGCGGCTCGCACTAGTGCAGAGTTATCTCAAAGAAAGGGGCCACGGTGTTTCTGTATCTCTATTATGTTGGTGCGGCTTCGGAACTTTTAAATATCTCGATATATCTCGAAAACTACGCTTCTGATCAAAAAATATCATAGAACATAAATTGTAGGAAACATAATTCTCTACAAAAAACGTCTCTTAACATTTTGCCATAGCTCGCTTCGTTTCCGAGATATTTGCAGATTCAGCTCAAAGGAACTGGCCTGACGGACATATTTCGAGATATTCCTTCTTCTTGTTGTTCTTCCTCTGCACAGCTAAGCTGGAAGTGGCATTTGCAGCTCGCAATAGTGCAGAGTTATCTCAAAGAACGGGGCCACGGTGTTTCTGTATGTCTATTATGTTGGTGCGGCTTCGGAACTTTTAAATATCTTGGTATATCTCGAGAACTACGCATCTGATCAAAAAATATCATAGAACATAAATTGTAGGAAACATAATTCTGTACAAAAAAGGTCTCTTAACATTTTGCCATAGCTCGCTTCGTTTCCGAGATATTTGCAGATATATCTCAAGGGAAGGGGCCTGACGGACATATTTCGAGATATTTCTTCTTCTTGTTGTTCTTCTTCTGCACAGCTAAGCTGGAAGTGGCATTTACAGCTCGCAATAGTGCAGAGTTATCTCAAAGAAAGGGGCCACGGTGTTTCTGTATCTCTATTATGTTGGTGCGGCTTCGGAACTTTTAAATATCTTGATATATCTCGAGAACTACGCATCTGATCAAAAAATATCATAGAACATAAAAAGTAGGAAACCTAATTCTCTACAAAAAAGGTCTCTTAACATTTTGCCGTAGCTCTCTTCGTTTCCGAGATATTTGCAGATTTATCTCAAGGGAAGGGGCCTGACGGACATATTTCGAGATATTTCTTCTTCTTGTTGTTCTTCTTCTGCACAGCTAAGCTGAAAGTGGCATTTGCAGCTCGCAATAGTGCAGAGTTATCTCAAAGAAAGGGGCCACGGTGTTTCTGTATCTCTATTATGTTGGTGCGGCTTCGGAGCTTTTAAATATCTTGATATATCTCGAGAACTACGCATCTGATCAGAAAATATCATAGAAGATAAAAAGTAGGAAACTTAATTCTCTACAAAAAAGGTCTCTTAACATTTTGCCATAGCTCGCTTCGTTTCCGAGATATTTGCAGATTTATCTCAAGGTAAGGGGCCTGACGGACATATTTCGAGATATTTCTTCTTCTTGTTGTTCTTCTTCTGCACAGCTAAGCTGGAAGTGGCATTTGCAGCTCGCAATAGTGCAGAGTTATCTCAAAGAGAGGGGCACGGTGTTTCTGTATGTCTATTATGTTGGTGCGGCTTCGGAACTTTTAAATATCTTGGTATATCTCGAGAACTACGCATCTGATCAAAAAATATCATAGAACATAAATTGTAGGAAACATAATTCTGTACAAAAAAGGTCTCTTAACATTTTGCCATAGCTCGCTTCGTTTCCGAGATATTTGCAGATATATCTCAAGGGAAGGGGCCTGACGGACATATTTCGAGATATTTCTTCTTCTTGTTGTTCTTCTTCTGCACAGCTAAGCTGGAAGTGGCATTTACAGCTCGCAATAGTGCAGAGTTATCTCAAAGAAAGGGGCCACGGTGTTTCTGTATCTCTATTATGTTGGTGCGGCTTCGGAACTTTTAAATATCTTGATATATCTCGAGAACTACGCATCTGATCAAAAAATATCATAGAACATAAAAAGTAGGAAACCTAATTCTCTACAAAAAAGGTCTCTTAACATTTTGCCGTAGCTCTCTTCGTTTCCGAGATATTTGCAGATTTATCTCAAGGGAAGGGGCCTGACGGACATATTTCGAGATATTTCTTCTTCTTGTTGTTCTTCTTCTGCACAGCTAAGCTGAAAGTGGCATTTGCAGCTCGCAATAGTGCAGAGTTATCTCAAAGAAAGGGGCCACGGTGTTTCTGTATCTCTATTATGTTGGTGCGGCTTCGGAGCTTTTAAATATCTTGATATATCTCGAGAACTACGCATCTGATCAGAAAATATCATAGAAGATAAAAAGTAGGAAACTTAATTCTCTACAAAAAAGGTCTCTTAACATTTTGCCATAGCTCGCTTCGTTTCCGAGATATTTGCAGATTTATCTCAAGGTAAGGGGCCTGACGGACATATTTCGAGATATTTCTTCTTCTTGTTGTTCTTCTTCTGCACAGCTAAGCTGGAAGTGGCATTTGCAGCTCGCAATAGTGCAGAGTTATCTCAAAGAGAGGGGCACGGTGTTTCTGTATCCCTATTATGTTGGTGCGGCTTCGGAACTTTTAAATATCTTGATATATCTCGAGAACTACGCATCTGATCAAAAAATATCATAGAACGTAAAACGTAGGAAACTTAATTCTCTACAAAAAAGGTCTCTTAACATTTTGCCATAGCTCGCTTCGTTTCCGAGATATTTGCAGATTTATCTCAAGGGAAGGGGCCTAACGGACATATTTCGAGATATTTCTTCTTCTTGTTGTTCTTCTTCTGCACAGCTAAACTGGAAGTGGCATTTCCAGGTCGCAATAGTGCAGAGTTATCACAAAGAAAGGAGCCACGGTGTTTCTGTATCTCTATTATGTTGGTGCGGCTTCGGAACTTTTAAATATCTTGATATATCTCGAGAACTACGCGTCTGATCAAAAAATATCATAGAACATAAAAAGTAGGAAACATAATTCTCTACAAAAAAGGTCTCTTAACATTTTGCCATAGCTCGCTTTGTCTCCGAGATATTTGCAGATATATCTCAAGGGAAGGGGCCTGACGGACATATTTCGAGATATTTCTTCTTCTTGTTGTTCTTCTTCTGCACAGCTAAGCTGGAAGTGGCATTTACAGCTCGCAATAGTGCAGAGTTATGTCAAAGAAAGGGGCCACGGTGTTTCTGTATCTCTATTATGTTGGTGCGGCTTCGGAACTTTTAAATATCTTGATATATCTCGAGAACTACGCATCTGATCAAAAAATATCATAGAACATAAAAAGTAGGAAACCTAATTCTCTACAAAAAAGGTCTCTTAACATTTTGCCATAGCTCGCTTCGTTTCCGAGATATTTGCAGATTTATCTCAAGGTAAGGGGCCTGACGGACATATTTCGAGATATTTCTTCTTCTTGTTGTTCTTCTTCTGCACAGCTAAGCTGGAAGTGGCATTTGCAGCTCGCAATAGTGCAGAGTTATCTCAAAGAGAGGGGCACGGTGTTTCTGTATCCCTATTATGTTGGTGCGGCTTCGGAACTTTTAAATATCTTGATATATCTCGAGAACTACGCATCTGATCAAAAAATATCATAGAACATAAAACGTAGGAAACTTAATTCTCTACAAAAAAGGTCTCTTAACATTTTGCCATAGCTCGCTTCGTTTCCGAGATATTTGCAGATTTATCTCAAGGGAAGGGGCCTAACGGACATATTTCGAGATATTTCTTCTTCTTGTTGTTCTTCTTCTGCACAGCTAAACTGGAAGTGGCATTTCCAGGTCGCAATAGTGCAGAGTTATCTCAAAGAAAGGAGCCACGGTGTTTCTGTATCTCTATTATGTTGGTGCGGCTTCGGAACTTTTAAATATCTTGATATATCTCGAGAACTACGCGTCTGATCAAAAAATATCATAGAACATAAAAAGTAGGAAACATAATTCTCTACAAAAAAGGTCTCTTAACATTTTCCCATAGCTGGCATCGTTTCCGAGATATTTGCAGATTTATCTCAAGGGAAGGGGCCTGACGGACATATTCCGAGATATTTCTTCTTCTTGTTGTTCCTCTTCTGCACAGGTAAGCTGGAAGTGGCATTTGCAGCTCGCAATAGTGCAGAGTTATCTCAAAGAAAGAAGCCACGGTGTTTCTGCACCTCTATTATGTTGTTGCAGCTTCGGAACTTTTAAATATCTTGATATATCTCGAGAACTACGCATCTGATCAAAAAATATCATAGAACATAAAAAGTAGGAAACTTAATTCTCTACAAAAAAGTCTGTTAACATTTTGCCATAGCTCGCTTCGTTTCCGAGATATTTGCAGATTTATCTCAAGGGAAGGGGCCTGACGGACATATTTCGAGATATTTCTTCTTCTTGTTGTTCTTCTTCTGCACAGCTAAACTGGACGTGGCATTTCCAGCTCGCAATAGTGCAGAGTTATCTCAAAGAGAGGGGCCACGGTGTTTCTGTATCTCTATTATGTTGGTGCGGCTTCGGAACTTTTAAATATCTTGATATATCTCGAGAACCACGAATCTGATCAGAAAATATCATAGAAGATAAAAAGTAGGAAACTTAATTCTCTACAAAAAAGGTCTCTTAACATTTTGCCATAGCTCGCTTCGTTTCCGAGATATTTGCAGATTTATCTCATGGTAAGGGGCCTAACGGACATATTTCGAGATATTTCTTCTTCTTGTTGTTCTTCTTCTGCACAGCTAAGCTGGAAGTGGCATTTGCAGCTCGCAATAGTGCATAGTTATCTGAAAGAAAGGGGCCACGGTGTTTCTGTATCTCTATTATGTTGGTGCGGCTTCGGAACTTTTAAATATCTCGATATATCTCGAAAACTACGCTTCTGATCAAAAAATATCATAGAACATAAATTGTAGGAAACATAATTCTCTACAAAAAAGGTCTGTAACATTTTGCCATAGCTCGCTTCGTTTCCGAGATATTTGCAGATTTATCTCAAGGGAAGGGGCCTGACGGACATATTTCGAGATATTTCTTCTTCTTGTTGTTCTTCTTCTGCACAGCTAAACTGGACGTGGCATTTCCAGCTCGCAATAGTGCAGCGTTATCTCAAAGAGAGGGGCCACGGTGTTTCTGTATCTCTATTATGTTGGTGCGGCTTCGGAACTTTTAAATATCTTGATATATCTCGAGAACTACGCATCTGATCAAAAAATATCATAGAACATAAATTGTAGGAAACATAATTCTCTACAAAAAAGGTCTCTTAACATTTTGCCATAGCTCGCTTCGTTTCCGAGATATTTGCAGATATATCTCAAGGGAAGGGGCCTGACGGACATATTTCGAGATATTTCTTCTTCTTGTTGTTCTTCTTCTGCGCAGCTAAGCTGGAAGTGGCATTTGCGGCTCGCACTAGTGCAGAGTTATCTCAAAGAAAGGGGCCACGGTGTTTCTGTATCTCTATTATGTTGGTGCGGCTTCGGAACTTTTAAATATCTCGATATATCTCGAAAACTACGCTTCTGATCAAAAAATATCATAGAACATAAATTGTAGGAAACATAATTCTCTACAAAAAACGTCTCTTAACATTTTGCCATAGCTCGCTTCGTTTCCGAGATATTTGCAGATTCAGCTCAAAGGAACTGGCCTGACGGACATATTTCGAGATATTCCTTCTTCTTGTTGTTCTTCCTCTGCACAGCTAAGCTGGAAGTGGCATTTGCAGCTCGCAATAGTGCAGAGTTATCTCAAAGAAAGGGGCCACGGTGTTTTTGTATGTCTATTATGTTGGTGCGGCTTCGGAGCTTTTAAATATCTTGATATATCTCGAGAACTACGCATCTGATCAGAAAATATCGTAGAAGATAAAAAGTAGGAAACTTAATTCTCTACAAAAAAGGTCTCTTAACATTTTGCCATAGCTCGCTTCGTTTCCGAGATATTTGCAGATTTATCTCAAGGTAAGGGGCCTGACGGACATATTTCGAGATATTTCTTCTTCTTGTTGTTCTTCTTCTGCACAGCTAAGCTGGAAGTGGCATTTGCAGCTCGCAATAGTGCAGAGTTATCTCAAAGAAAGGGGCCACGGTGTTTCTGTATCTCTATTATGTTGGTGCGGCTTCGGAACTTTTAAATATCTTGATATATCTCGAGAACTACGCATCTGATCAAAAAATATCATAGAACATAAAAAGTAGGAAACCTAATTCTCTACAAAAAAGGTCTCTTAACATTTTGCCATAGCTCGCTTCGTTTCCGAGATATTTGCAGATTTATCTCCAGGTAAGTGGCCTAACGGACATATTTCGAGATATTCCTTCTTCTTGTTGTTCTTCCTCTGCACAGCTAAGCTGGAAGTGGCATTTGCAGCTCGCAATAGTGCAGAGTTATATCAAAGAAAGGGGCCACGGTGTTTCTGTATCTCTATTATGTTGGTGCGGCTTCGGAACTTTTAAATATCTTGATATATCTCGAGAACTACGCTTCTGATCAAAAAATATCATAGAACATAAATTGTAGGAAACATAATTCTCTACAAAAAACGTCTCTTAACATTTTGCCATAGCTCGCTTCGTTTCCGAGATATTTGCAGATTCAGCTCAAAGGAACTGGCCTGACGGACATATTTCGAGATATTTCTCCTTCTTGTTGTTCTTCCACTGCACAGCTAAGCTGGAAGTGGCATTTGCAGCTCGCAATAGTGCAGAGTTATCTCAAAGAAAGGGGCCACGGTGTTTCTGTATCTCTATTATGTTGGTGCGGCTTCGGAACTTTTGAATATCTTGATATATCTCGAGAACTACGCATCTGATCAAAAAATATCATAGAACATAAAAAGTAGGAAACTTAATTCTCTACAAAAAAGGTCTCTTAACATTTTGCCATAGCTCGCTTCTTTTCCGAGATATTTGCAGATTTATCTCAAGGGAAGGGGCCTGACGGACATATTTCGAGATATTTCTTCTTCTTGTTGTTCTTCTTCTGCACAGCTAAGCTGGAAGTGGCATTTGCGGCTCGCACTAGTGCAGAGTTATCTCAACGAAAGGGGCCACGGTGTTTCTGTATCTCTATTATGTTGGTGCGGCTTCGGAACTTTTAAATATCTCGATATATCTCGAAAACTACGCCTCTGATCAAAAAATATCATAGAACATAAATTGTAGGAAACATAATTCTCTACAAAAAAGGTCTCTTAACATTTTGCCATAGCTCGCTTCGTTTCCGAGATATTTGCAGATTTATCTCAAGGGAAGGGGCCTGACGGACATATTTCGAGATATTTCTTCTTCTTGTTGTTCTTCTTCTGCACAGCTAAGCTGAAAGTGGCATTTGCAGCTCGCAATAGTGCAGAGTTATCTCAAAGAAAGGGGCCACGGTGTTTCTGTATCTCTATTATGTTGGTGCGGCTTCGGAACTTTTAAATATCTTGATATATCTCGAGAACTACGCATCTGATCAAAAAATATCATAGAACATAAAAAGTAGGAAACTTAATTCTCTACAAAAAAGGTCTCTTAACATTTTGCCATAGCTCGCTTCGTTTCCGAGATATTTGCAGATTTATCTCAAGGAACTGGCCTGACGGACATATTTCGAGATATTCCTTCTTCTTGTTGTTCTTCCTCTGCACAGCTAAGCTGGAAGTGGCATTTGCAGCTCGCAATAGTGCATAGTTATCTGAAAGAAAGGGGCCACGGTGTTTCTGTATCTCTATTATGTTGGTGCGGCTTCGGAACTTTTAAATATCTTGATATATCTCGAGAACTACGCATCTGATCAAAAAATATCATAGAACATAAAAAGTAGGAAACTCAATTCTCAAAAAAAAGGTCTCTTAACATTTTGCCATAGCTCTCTTCGTTTCCGAGATATTTGCAGATTTATCTCAAGGGAAGGGGCCTGACGGACATATTTCGAGATATTTCTTCTTCTTGTTGTTCTTCTTCTGCACAGCTAAGCTGAAAGTGGCATTTGCAGCTCGCAATAGTGCAGAGTTATCTCAAAGAAAGGGGCCACGGTGTTTCTGTATCTCTACTCTGTTGGTGCGGCTTCGGAACTTTTAAATATCTTGATATATCTCGAGAACTACGCTTCTGATCAAAAAATATCATAGAACATAAATTGTAGGAAACATAATTCTCTACAAAAAACGTCTCTTAACATTTTGCCATAGCTCGCTTCGTTTCCGAGATATTTGCAGATTCAGCTCAAAGGAACTGGCCTGACGGACATATTTCAAGATATTCCTTCTTCTTGTTGTTCTTCCTCTGCACAGCTAAGCTGGAAGTGGCATTTGCAGCTCGCAATAGTGCAGAGTTATCTCAAAGAAAGGGGCCACGGTGTTTCTGTATCTCTATTATGTTGGTGCGGCTTCGGAACTTTTGAATATCTTGATATATCTCGAGAACTACGCATCTGATCAAAAAATATCATAGAACATAAAAAGTAGGAAACTTAATTCTCTACAAAAAAGGTCTCTTAACATTTTGCCATAGCTCGCTTCGTTTCCGAGATATTTGCAGATTTATCTCATGGTAAGGGGCCTGACGGACATATTTCGAGATATTTCTTCTTCTTGTTGTTCTTCTTCTGCACAGCTAAGCTGGAAGTGGCATTTGCGGCTCGCACTAGTGCAGAGTTATCTCAACGAAAGGGGCCACGGTGTTTCTGTATCTCTATTATGTTGGTGCGGCTTCGGAACTTTTAAATATCTCGATATATCTCGAAAACTACGCTTCTGATCAAAAAATATCATAGACCATAAAAAGTAGGAAACTCAATTCTCTACAAAAACGGTCTCTTAACATTTTGCCATAGCTCTCTTCGTTTCCGAGATATTTGCAGATTTATCTCAAGGGAAGGGGCCTGACGGACATATTTCGAGATATTTCTTCTTCTTGTTGTTCTTCTTCTGCACAGCTAAGCTGTTAGTGGCATTTGCAGCTCGCAATAGTGCAGAGTTATCTCAAAGAAAGGGGCCACGGTGTTTCTGTATCTCTATTCTGTTGGTGCGGCTTCGGATCTTTTAAATATCTTGATATATCTCGAGAACTACGCATCTGATCAAAAAATATCATAGAACATAAAAAGTAGGAAACTCAATTCTCTACAAAAAAGGTCTCTTAACATTTTGCAATAGCTCGCTTCGTTTCCGAGATATTTGCAGATTTATCTCAAGGGAAGGTGCCTGACGGACATATTTCGAGATATTTCTTCTTCTTGTTGTTCTTGTTCTGCACAGCTAAGCTGGAAGTGTCATTTGCGGCTCGCACTAGTGCAGAGTTATCTCAAGGAAAGGGGCCACGGTGTTTCTGTATCTCTATTATGTTGGTGCGGCTTCGGAACTTTTAAATATCTCGATATATCTCGAAAACTACGCTTCTGATCAAAAAATATCATAGAACATAAATTGTAGGAAACATAATTCTCTACAAAAAACGTCTCTTAACATTTTGCCATAGCTCGCTTCGTTTCCGAGATATTTGCAGATTCAGCTCAAAGGAACTGGCCTGACGGACATATTTCGAGATATTCCTTCTTCTTGTTGTTCTTCCTCTGCACAGCTAAGCTGGAAGTGGCATTTGCAGCTCGCAATAGTGCAGAGTTATCTCAAAGAAAGGGGCCACGGTGTTTCTGTATCTCTATTATGTTGGTGCGGCTTCGGAACTTTTGAATATCTTGATATATCTCGAGAACTACGCATCTGATCAAAAAATATCATAGAACATAAAAAGTAGGAAACTTAATTCTCTACAAAAAAGGTCTCTTAACATTTTCCCATAGCTGGCATCGTTTCCGAGATATTTGCAGATTTATCTCAAGGGAAGGTGCCTGACGGACATATTTCGAGATATTTCTTCTTCTTGTTGTTCTTGTTCTGCACAGCTAAGCTGGAAGTGGCATTTGCGGCTCGCACTAGTGCAGAGTTATCTCAAAGAAAGGGGCCACGGTGTTTCTGTATCTCTATTATGTTGGTGCGGCTTCGGAACTGTTAAATATCTTGATATATCTCGAGAACTACGCGTCTGATCATAAAATATCATAGAACATACAAAGTAGGAAACTTAATTCTCTACAAAAAAGGTCTCTTAACATTTTGCCATAGCTCGCTTCGTTTCCGAGATATTTGCAGATTTATCTCATGGTAAGGGGCCTGACGGACATATTTCGAGATATTTCTTCTTCTTGTTGTTCTTCTTCTGCACAGCTAAGCTGGAAGTGGCATTTGCGGCTCGCACTAGTGCAGAGTTATCTCAACGAAAGGGGCCACGGTGTTTCTGTATCTCTATTATGTTGGTGCGGCTTCGGAACTTTTAAATATCTCGATATATCTCGAAAACTACGCTTCTGATCAAAAAATATCATAGACCATAAAAAGTAGGAAACTCAATTCTCTACAAAAACGGTCTCTTAACATTTTGCCATAGCTCTCTTCGTTTCCGAGATATTTGCAGATTTATCTCAAGGGAAGGGGCCTGACGGACATATTTCGAGATATTTCTTCTTCTTGTTGTTCTTCTTCTGCACAGCTAAGCTGAAAGTGGCATTTGCAGCTCGCAATAGTGCAGAGTTATCTCAAAGAAAGGGGCCACGGTGTTTCTGTATCTCTATTCTGTTGGTGCGGCTTCGGATCTTTTAAATATCTTGATATATCTCGAGAACTACGCATCTGATCAAAAAATATCATAGAACATAAAAAGTAGGAAACTCAATTCTCTACAAAAAAGGTCTCTTAACATTTTGCAATAGCTCGCTTCGTTTCCGAGATATTTGCAGATTTATCTCAAGGGAAGGTGCCTGACGGACATATTTCGAGATATTTCTTCTTCTTGTTGTTCTTGTTCTGCACAGCTAAGCTGGAAGTGTCATTTGCGGCTCGCACTAGTGCAGAGTTATCTCAAGGAAAGGGGCCACGGTGTTTCTGTATCTCTATTATGTTGGTGCGGCTTCGGAACTTTTAAATATCTCGATATATCTCGAAAACTACGCTTCTGATCAAAAAATATCATAGAACATAAATTGTAGGAAACATAATTCTCTACAAAAAACGTCTCTCAACATTTTGCCATAGCTCGCTTCGTTTCCGAGATATTTGCAGATTCAGCTCAAAGGAACTGGCCTGACGGACATATTTCGAGATATTCCTTCTTCTTGTTGTTCTTCCTCTGCACAGCTAAGCTGGAAGTGGCATTTGCAGCTCGCAATAGTGCAGAGTTATCTCAAAGAAAGGGGCCACGGTGTTTCTGTATCTCTATTATGTTGGTGCGGCTTCGGAACTTTTGAATATCTTGATATATCTCGAGAACTACGCATCTGATCAAAAAATATCATAGAACATAAAAAGTAGGAAACTTAATTCTCTACAAAAAAGGTCTCTTAACATTTTCCCATAGCTGGCATCGTTTCCGAGATATTTGCAGATTTATCTCAAGGGAAGGTGCCTGACGGACATATTTCGAGATATTTCTTCTTCTTGTTGTTCTTGTTCTGCACAGCTAAGCTGGAAGTGGCATTTGCGGCTCGCACTAGTGCAGAGTTATCTCAAAGAAAGGGGCCACGGTGTTTCTGTATCTCTATTATGTTGGTGCGGCTTCGGAACTGTTAAATATCTTGATATATCTCGAGAACTACGCGTCTGATCATAAAATATCATAGAACATACAAAGTAGGAAACTTAATTCTCTACAAAAAAGGTCTCTTAACATTTTGCCATAGCTCGCTTCGTTTCCGAGATATTTGCCGATTTATCTCAAGGGAAGGGGCCTGACGGACATATTTCGAGATATTTCTTCTTCTTGTTGTTCTTCTTCTGCACAGCTTAACTGGAAGTGGCATTTACAGCTCGCAATAGTGCAGAGTTATCTCAAAGAAAGGGGCCACAGTGTTTCTGTATCTCTATTATGTTGGTGCGGCTTCGGAACTTTTAAATATCTTGATATATCTCGAGAACTACGCATCTGATAAAAAAATATCATAGAACATAAAAAGTAGGAAACCTAATTCTCTACAAAAAAGGTCTCTTAACATTTTGCCATAGCTCTCTTCGTTTCCGAGATATTTGCAGATTTATCTCAAGGGAAGGGGCCTGACGGACATATTTCGAGATATTTCTTCTTCTTGTTGTTCCTCTTCTGCACAGCTAAGCTGGAAGTGGCATTTGCAGCTCGCAATTGTGGAGAGTTATCTCAAAGAGAGGGGCCACGGTGTTTCTGTATCTCTATTATGTTGGTGCGGCTTCGGAACTTTTAAATATCTTGATATATCTCGAGAACTACGCATCTGATCAGAAAATATCATAGAAGATAAAAAGTAGGAAACTTAATTCTCTACAAATAAGGTCTCTTAACATTTTGCCATAGCCTGCTTGGCTTCCGAGATATTTGCAGATTTATCTCAAGGGAAGGGGCCTGAGGGACATATTTCGAGATATTTCTTCTTCTTGTTGTTCTTCTTCTGCACAGCTAAGCTGGAAGTGGCATTTGCAGCTCGCAGTAGTGCAGAGTTATCTCAAAGAAAGGGGCCACGGTGTTTCTGTATCTCTATTATGTTGGTGCGGCTTCGGAACTTTTAAATATCTTGATATATCTCGAGAACTACGCATCTGTTCAAAAAATATCATAGAACATTAAAAGTAGGAATCCTAATTTTCTGCAAAAAAGGTCTCTTAACATTTTGCCGTAGCTCGCTTCGTTTCCGAGATATTTGCAGATTTATCTCAAGGGAAGGGGCCTGACGGACATATTTCCAGATATTTCTTCTTCTTGTTGTTCTTCTTCTGCACAGCTAAGCTGGAAGTGGCATTTGCAGCTCGCAATAGTGCAGAGTTATCTCAAAGAAAGGGGCCACGGTGTTTCTGTATCTCTATTATGTTGGTGCGGCTTCGGAACTTTTAAACATCTTGATATATCTCGAGAACTACGCATCTGTTCAAAAAATATCATAGAACATAAAAAGTAGGAAACTTAATTCTCTACAAAAAAGGTCTCTTAACATTTTGCCATAGCTCGCTTCGTTTCCGAGATATTTGCAGATTTATCTCAAGGGAAGGGGCCTGACGGACATATTTCGAGATATTTCTTCTTCTTGTTGTTCTTCTTCTGCACAGCTAAGCTGGAAGTGCCATTTGCAGCGCGCAATAGTGCAGAGTTATCTCAAAGAAAGGGGCCACGGTGTTTCTGTATCTCTGTTATGTTGGTGCGGCTTCGGAACTTTTAAATATCTTGATATATCTCGAGAACTACGCATCTGTTCAAAAAATATCATAGAACATAAAAAGTAGGAATCCTAATTTTCTACAAAAAAGGTCTCTTAACATTTTGCCGTAGCTCGCTTCGTTTCCGAGATATTTGCAGATTTATCTCAAGGGAAGGGGCCTGACGGACATATTTCCAGATATTTCTTCTTCTTGTTGTTCTTCTTCTGCACAGCTAAGCTGGAAGTGGCATTTGCAGCTCGCAATAGTGCAGAGTTATCTCAAAGAAAGGGGCCACGGTGTTTCTGTATCTCTATTATGTTGGTGCGGCTTCGGAACTTTTAAATATCTCGATATATCTCGAAAACTACGCTTCTGATCAAAAAATATCAGAGAACGTAAATTGTAGGAAACATAATTCTCTACAAAAAAGGTCTCTTAAGATTTTGCCATAGCTCGCTTCGTTTCCGAGATATTTGCAGATTTATCTCAAGGGAAGGGGCCTGACGGACATATTTCGAGATATTTCTTCTTCTTGTTGTTCTTCTTCTGCACAGCTAAGCTGGAAGTGGCATTTGCAGCTCGCAATAGTGCAGAGTTATCTCAAAGAAAGGGGCCACGGTGTTTCTGTATCTCTATTATGTTGGTGCGGCTTCGGAACTTTTAAATATCTTGATATATCTCGAGAACTACGCATCTGATCAAAAAATATCGTAGAACATAAAAAGTAGGAAACTTAATTCTCTACAAATAAGGTCTCTTAACATTTTGCCATAGCCTGCTTGGCTTCCGAGATATTTGCAGATTTATCTCAAGGGAAGGGGCCTGAGGGACATATTTCGAGATATTTCTTCTTCTTGTTGTTCTTCTTCTGCACAGCTAAGCTGGAAGTGGCATTTGCAGCTCGCAGTAGTGCAGAGTTATCTCAAAGAAAGGGGCCACGGTGTTTCTGTATCTCTATTATGTTGGTGCGGCTTCGGAACTTTTAAATATCTTGATATATCTCGAGAACTACGCATCTGTTCAAAAAATATCATAGAACATAAAAAGTAGGAATCCTAATTTTCTGCAAAAAAGGTCTCTTAACATTTTGCCGTAGCTCGCTTCGTTTCCGAGATATTTGCAGATTTATCTCAAGGGAAGGGGCCTGACGGACATATTTCCAGATATTTCTTCTTCTTGTTGTTCTTCTTCTGCACAGCTAAGCTGGAAGTGGCATTTGCAGCTCGCAATAGTGCAGAGTTATCTCAAAGAAAGGGGCCACGGTGTTTCTGTATCTCTATTATGTTGGTGCGGCTTCGGAACTTTTAACTATCTTGATATATCTCGAGAACTACGCATCTGTTCAAAAAATATCATAGAACATAAAAAGTAGGAAACTTAATTCTCTACAAAAAAGGTCTCTTAACATTTTGCCATAGCTCGCTTCGTTTCCGAGATATTTGCAGATTTATCTCAAGGGAAGGGGCCTGACGGACATATTTCGAGATATTTCTTCTTCTTGTTGTTCTTCTTCTGCACAGCTAAGCTGGAAGTGCCATTTGCAGCGCGCAATAGTGCAGAGTTATCTCAAAGAAAGGGGCCACGGTGTTTCTGTATCTCTATTATGTTGGTGCGGCTTCGGAACTTTTAAATATCTTGATATATCTCGAGAACTACGCATCTGATCAAAAAATATCGTAGAACATAAAAAGTAGGAAACTTAATTCTCTACAAATAAGGTCTCTTAACATTTTGCCATAGCCTGCTTGGCTTCCGAGATATTTGCAGATTTATCTCAAGGGAAGGGGCCTGAGGGACATATTTCGAGATATTTCTTCTTCTTGTTGTTCTTCTTCTGCACAGCTAAGCTGGAAGTGGCATTTGCAGCTCGCAGTAGTGCAGAGTTATCTCAAAGAAAGGGGCCACGGTGTTTCTGTATCTCTATTATGTTGGTGCGGCTTCGGAACTTTTAAATATCTTGATATATCTCGAGAACTACGCATCTGTTCAAAAAATATCATAGAACATAAAAAGTAGGAATCCTAATTTTCTGCAAAAAAGGTCTCTTAACATTTTGCCGTAGCTCGCTTCGTTTCCGAGATATTTGCAGATTTATCTCAAGGGAAGGGGCCTGACGGACATATTTCCAGATATTTCTTCTTCTTGTTGTTCTTCTCCTGCACAGCTAAGCTGGAAGTGGCATTTGCAGCTCGCAATAGTGCAGAGTTATCTCAAAGAAAGGGGCCACGGTGTTTCTGTATCTCTATTATGTTGGTGCGGCTTCGGAACTTTTAAATATCTTGATATATCTCGAGAACTACGCATCTGTTCAAAAAATATCATAGAACATAAAAAGTAGGAAACTTAATTCTCTACAAAAAAGGTCTCTTAACATTTTGCCATAGCTCGCTTCGTTTCCGAGATATTTGCAGATTTATCTCAAGGGAAGGGGCCTGACGGACATATTTCGAGATATTTCTTCTTCTTGTTGTTCTTCTTCTGCACAGCTAAGCTGGAAGTGCCATTTGCAGCGCGCAATAGTGCAGAGTTATCTCAAAGAAAGGGGCCACGGTGTTTCTGTATCTCTATTATGTTGGTGCGGCTTCGGAACTTTTAAATATCTTGATATATCTCGAGAACTACGCATCTGATCAAAAAATATCGTAGAACATAAAAAGTAGGAAACTTAATTCTCTACAAATAAGGTCTCTTAACATTTTGCCATAGCCTGCTTGGCTTCCGAGATATTTGCAGATTTATCTCAAGGGAAGGGGCCTGAGGGACATATTTCGAGATATTTCTTCTTCTTGTTGTTCTTCTTCTGCACAGCTAAGCTGGAAGTGGCATTTGCAGCTCGCAGTAGTGCAGAGTTATCTCAAAGAAAGGGGCCACGGTGTTTCTGTATCTCTATTATGTTGGTGCGGCTTCGGAACTTTTAAATATCTTGATATATCTCGAGAACTACGCATCTGTTCAAAAAATATCATAGAACATAAAAAGTAGGAATCCTAATTTTCTGCAAAAAAGGTCTCTTAACATTTTGCCGTAGCTCGCTTCGTTTCCGAGATATTTGCAGATTTATCTCAAGGGAAGGGGCCTGACGGACATATTTCCAGATATTTCTTCTTCTTGTTGTTCTTCTTCTGCACAGCTAAGCTGGAAGTGGCATTTGCAGCTCGCAATAGTGCAGAGTTATCTCAAAGAAAGGGGCCACGGTGTTTCTGTATCTCTATTATGTTGGTGCGGCTTCGGAACTTTTAAATATCTCGATATATCTCGAAAACTACGCTTCTGATCAAAAAATATCAGAGAACGTAAATTGTAGGAAACATAATTCTCTACAAAAAAGGTCTCTTAAGATTTTGCCATAGCTCGCTTCGTTTCCGAGATATTTGCAGATTTATCTCAAGGGAAGGGGCCTGACGGACATATTTCGAGATATTTCTTCTTCTTGTTGTTCTTCTTCTGCACAGCTAAGCTGGAAGTGGCATTTGCAGCTCGCAATAGTGCAGAGTTATCTCAAAGAAAGGGGCCACGGTGTTTCTGTATCTCTATTATGTTGGTGCGGCTTCGGAACTTTTAAATATCTTGATATATCTCGAGAACTACGCATCTGATCAAAAAATATCGTAGAACATAAAAAGTAGGAAACTTAATTCTCTACAAATAAGGTCTCTTAACATTTTGCCATAGCCTGCTTGGCTTCCGAGATATTTGCAGATTTATCTCAAGGGAAGGGGCCTGAGGGACATATTTCGAGATATTTCTTCTTCTTGTTGTTCTTCTTCTGCACAGCTAAGCTGGAAGTGGCATTTGCAGCTCGCAGTAGTGCAGAGTTATCTCAAAGAAAGGGGCCACGGTGTTTCTGTATCTCTATTATGTTGGTGCGGCTTCGGAACTTTTAAATATCTTGATATATCTCGAGAACTACGCATCTGTTCAAAAAATATCATAGAACATAAAAAGTAGGAATCCTAATTTTCTGCAAAAAAGGTCTCTTAACATTTTGCCGTAGCTCGCTTCGTTTCCGAGATATTTGCAGATTTATCTCAAGGGAAGGGGCCTGACGGACATATTTCCAGATATTTCTTCTTCTTGTTGTTCTTCTTCTGCACAGCTAAGCTGGAAGTGGCATTTGCAGCTCGCAATAGTGCAGAGTTATCTCAAAGAAAGGGGCCACGGTGTTTCTGTATCTCTATTATGTTGGTGCGGCTTCGGAACTTTTAAATATCTTGATATATCTCGAGAACTACGCATCTGTTCAAAAAATATCATAGAACATAAAAAGTAGGAAACTTAATTCTCTACAAAAAAGGTCTCTTAACATTTTGCCATAGCTCGCTTCGTTTCCGAGATATTTGCAGATTTATCTCAAGGGAAGGGGCCTGACGGACATATTTCGAGATATTTCTTCTTCTTGTTGTTCTTCTTCTGCACAGCTAAGCTGGAAGTGCCATTTGCAGCGCGCAATAGTGCAGAGTTATCTCAAAGAAAGGGGCCACGGTGTTTCTGTATCTCTATTATGTTGGTGCGGCTTCGGAACTTTTAAATATCTTGATATATCTCGAGAACTACGCATCTGATCAAAAAATATCGTAGAACATAAAAAGTAGGAAACTTAATTCTCTACAAATAAGGTCTCTTAACATTTTGCCATAGCCTGCTTGGCTTCCGAGATATTTGCAGATTTATCTCAAGGGAAGGGGCCTGAGGGACATATTTCGAGATATTTCTTCTTCTTGTTGTTCTTCTTCTGCACAGCTAAGCTGGAAGTGGCATTTGCAGCTCGCAGTAGTGCAGAGTTATCTCAAAGAAAGGGGCCACGGTGTTTCTGTATCTCTATTATGTTGGTGCGGCTTCGGAACTTTTAAATATCTTGATATATCTCGAGAACTACGCATCTGTTCAAAAAATATCATAGAACATAAAAAGTAGGAATCCTAATTTTCTGCAAAAAAGGTCTCTTAACATTTTGCCGTAGCTCGCTTCGTTTCCGAGATATTTGCAGATTTATCTCAAGGGAAGGGGCCTGACGGACATATTTCCAGATATTTCTTCTTCTTGTTGTTCTTCTTCTGCACAGCTAAGCTGGAAGTGGCATTTGCAGAGTTATCTCAAAGAAAGGGGCCACGGTGTTTCTGTATCTCTATTATGTTGGTGCGGCTTCGGAACTTTTAAATATCTTGATATATCTCGAGAACTACGCATCTGTTCAAAAAATATCATAGAACATAAAAAGTAGGAAACTTAATTCTCTACAAAAAAGGTCTCTTAACATTTTGCCATAGCTCGCTTCGTTTCCGAGATATTTGCAGATTTATCTCAAGGGAAGGGGCCTGACGGACATATTTCGAGATATTTCTTCTTCTTGTTGTTCTTCTTCTGCACAGCTAAGCTGGAAGTGCCATTTGCAGCGCGCAATAGTGCAGAGTTATCTCAAAGAAAGGGGCCACGGTGTTTCTGTATCTCTATTATGTTGGTGCGGCTTCGGAACTTTTAAATATCTTGATATATCTCGAGAACTACGCATCTGATCAAAAAATATCGTAGAACATAAAAAGTAGGAAACTTAATTCTCTACAAATAAGGTCTCTTAACATTTTGCCATAGCCTGCTTGGCTTCCGAGATATTTGCAGATTTATCTCAAGGGAAGGGGCCTGAGGGACATATTTCGAGATATTTCTTCTTCTTGTTGTTCTTCTTCTGCACAGCTAAGCTGGAAGTGGCATTTGCAGCTCGCAGTAGTGCAGAGTTATCTCAAAGAAAGGGGCCACGGTGTTTCTGTATCTCTATTATGTTGGTGCGGCTTCGGAACTTTTAAATATCTTGATATATCTCGAGAACTACGCATCTGTTCAAAAAATATCATAGAACATAAAAAGTAGGAATCCTAATTTTCTGCAAAAAAGGTCTCTTAACATTTTGCCGTAGCTCGCTTCGTTTCCGAGATATTTGCAGATTTATCTCAAGGGAAGGGGCCTGACGGACATATTTCCAGATATTTCTTCTTCTTGTTGTTCTTCTTCTGCACAGCTAAGCTGGAAGTGGCATTTGCAGCTCGCAATAGTGCAGAGTTATCTCAAAGAAAGGGGCCACGGTGTTTCTGTATCTCTATTATGTTGGTGCGGCTTCGGAACTTTTAAATATCTTGATATATCTCGAGAACTACGCATCTGTTCAAAAAATATCATAGAACATAAAAAGTAGGAAACTTAATTCTCTACAAAAAAGGTCTCTTAACATTTTGCCATAGCTCGCTTCGTTTCCGAGATATTTGCAGATTTATCTCAAGGGAAGGGGCCTGACGGACATATTTCGAGATATTTCTTCTTCTTGTTGTTCTTCTTCTGCACAGCTAAGCTGGAAGTGCCATTTGCAGCGCGCAATAGTGCAGAGTTATCTCAAAGAAAGGGGCCACGGTGTTTCTGTATCTCTATTATGTTGGTGCGGCTTCGGAACTTTTAAATATCTTGATATATCTCGAGAACTACGCATCTGTTCAAAAAATATCATAGAACATAAAAAGTAGGAATCCTAATTTTCTACAAAAAAGGTCTCTTAACATTTTGCCGTAGCTCGCTTCGTTTCCGAGATATTTGCAGATTTATCTCAAGGGAAGGGGCCTGACGGACATATTTCCAGATATTTCTTCTTCTTGTTGTTCTTCTTCTGCACAGCTAAGCTGGAAGTGGCATTTGCAGCTCGCAATAGTGCAGAGTTATCTCAAAGAAAGGGGCCACGGTGTTTCTGTATCTCTATTATGTTGGTGCGGCTTCGGAACTTTTAAATATCTCGATATATCTCGAAAACTACGCTTCTGATCAAAAAATATCAGAGAACGTAAATTGTAGGAAACATAATTCTCTACAAAAAAGGTCTCTTAAGATTTTGCCATAGCTCGCTTCGTTTCCGAGATATTTGCAGATTTATCTCAAGGGAAGGGGCCTGACGGACATATTTCGAGATATTTCTTCTTCTTGTTGTTCTTCTTCTGCACAGCTAAGCTGGAAGTGGCATTTGCAGCTCGCAATAGTGCAGAGTTATCTCAAAGAAAGGGGCCACGGTGTTTCTGTATCTCTATTATGTTGGTGCGGCTTCGGAACTTTTAAATATCTTGATATATCTCGAGAACTACGCATCTGATCAAAAAATATCGTAGAACATAAAAAGTAGGAAACTTAATTCTCTACAAATAAGGTCTCTTAACATTTTGCCATAGCTCGCTTGGTTTCCGAGATATTTGCAGATTTATCTCAAGGGAAGGGGCCTGAGGGACATATTTCGAGATATTTCTTCTTCTTGTTGTTCTTCTTCTGCACAGCTAAGCTGGAAGTGGCATTTGCAGCTCGCAATAGTGCAGAGTTACCTCAAAGAAAGGGGCCACGGTGTTTCTGTATCTCTATTATGTTGGTGCCGCTTCGGAACTTTTAAATATCTGGATATATCTCGAGAACTACGCATCTGATCAAAAAATATCATACAACATAAAAAGTAGGAAACTTAATTCTCTACAAAAAAGGTCTCTTAACATTTTGCCATAGCTCGCTTCGTTTCCGAGATATTTGCAGATTTATCTCAAGGGAAGGGGCCTGACGGACATATTTCGAGATATTTCTTCTTCTTGTTGTTCTTCTTCTGCACAGCTAAGCTGGAAGTGGCATTTGCAGCGCGCAATAGTGCAGAGTTATCTCAAAGAAAGGGGCCACGGTGTTTCTGTATCTCTATTATGTTAGTGCGGCTTCGGAACTTTTAAATATCTTGATATATCTCGAGAACTACGCATCTGGTCAAAAAATATCATAGAACATAAAAAGTAGGAATCCTAATTTTCTACAAAAAAGGTCTCTTAACATTTTGCCGTAGCTCGCTTCGTTTCCGAGATATTTGCAGATTTATCTCAAGGGAAGGGGCCTGACGGACATATTTCCAGATATTTCTTCTTCTTGTTGTTCTTCTTCTGCACAGCTAAGCTGGAAGTGGCATTTGCAGCTCGCAATAGTGCAGAGTTATCTCAAAGAAAGGGGCCACGGTGTTTCTGTATCTCTATTATGTTGGTGCGGCTTCGGAACTTTTAAATATCTCGATATATCTCGAAAACTACGCTTCTGATCAAAAAATATCAGAGAACGTAAATTGTAGGAAACATAATTCTCTACAAAAAAGGTCTCTTAAGATTTTGCCATAGCTCGCTTCGTTTCCGAGATATTTGCAGATTTATCTCAAGGGAAGGGGCCTGACGGACATATTTCGAGATATTTCTTCTTCTTGTTGTTCTTCTTCTGCACAGCTAAGCTGGAAGTGGCATTTGCAGCTCGCAATAGTGCAGAGTTATCTCAAAGAAAGGGGCCACGGTGTTTCTGTATCTCTATTATGTTGGTGCGGCTTCGGAACTTTTAAATATCTTGATATATCTCGAGAACTACGCATCTGATCAAAAAATATCGTAGAACATAAAAAGTAGGAAACTTAATTCTCTACAAATAAGGTCTCTTAACATTTTGCCATAGCTCGCTTGGTTTCCGAGATATTTGCAGATTTATCTCAAGGGAAGGGGCCTGAGGGACATATTTCGAGATATTTCTTCTTCTTGTTGTTCTTCTTCTGCACAGCTAAGCTGGAAGTGGCATTTGCAGCTCGCAATAGTGCAGAGTTACCTCAAAGAAAGGGGCCACGGTGTTTCTGTATCTCTATTATGTTGGTGCCGCTTCGGAACTTTTAAATATCTGGATATATCTCGAGAACTACGCATCTGATCAAAAAATATCATACAACATAAAAAGTAGGAAACTTAATTCTCTACAAAAAAGGTCTCTTAACATTTTGCCATAGCTCGCTTCGTTTCCGAGATATTTGCAGATTTATCTCAAGGGAAGGGGCCTGACGGACATATTTCGAGATATTTCTTCTTCTTGTTGTTCTTCTTCTGCACAGCTAAGCTGGAAGTGGCATTTGCAGCGCGCAATAGTGCAGAGTTATCTCAAAGAAAGGGGCCACGGTGTTTCTGTATCTCTATTATGTTAGTGCGGCTTCGGAACTTTTAAATATCTTGATATATCTCGAGAACTACGCATCTGGTCAAAAAATATCATAGAACATAAAAAGTAGGAATCCTAATTTTCTACAAAAAAGGTCTCTTAACATTTTGCCGTAGCTCGCTTCGTTTCCGAGATATTTGCAGATTTATCTCAAGGGAAGGGGCCTGACGGACATATTTCCAGATATTTCTTCTTCTTGTTGTTCTTCTTCTGCACAGCTAAGCTGGAAGTGGCATTTGCAGCTCGCAATAGTGCAGAGTTATCTCAAAGAAAGGGGCCACGGTGTTTCTGTATCTCTATTATGTTGGTGCGGCTTCGGAACTTTTAAATATCTCGATATATCTCGAAAACTACGCTTCTGATCAAAAAATATCAGAGAACGTAAATTGTAGGAAACATAATTCTCTACAAAAAAGGTCTCTTAAGATTTTGCCATAGCTCGCTTCGTTTCCGAGATATTTGCAGATTTATCTCAAGGGAAGGGGCCTGACGGACATATTTCGAGATATTTCTTCTTCTTGTTGTTCTTCTTCTGCACAGCTAAGCTGGAAGTGGCATTTGCAGCTCGCAATAGTGCAGAGTTATCTCAAAGAAAGGGGCCACGGTGTTTCTGTATCTCTATTATGTTGGTGCGGCTTCGGAACTTTTAAATATCTTGATATATCTCGAGAACTACGCATCTGATCAAAAAATATCGTAGAACATAAAAAGTAGGAAACTTAATTCTCTACAAATAAGGTCTCTTAACATTTTGCCATAGCTCGCTTGGTTTCCGAGATATTTGCAGATTTATCTCAAGGGAAGGGGCCTGAGGGACATATTTCGAGATATTTCTTCTTCTTGTTGTTCTTCTTCTGCACAGCTAAGCTGGAAGTGGCATTTGCAGCTCGCAATAGTGCAGAGTTACCTCAAAGAAAGGGGCCACGGTGTTTCTGTATCTCTATTATGTTGGTGCCGCTTCGGAACTTTTAAATATCTGGATATATCTCGAGAACTACGCATCTGATCAAAAAATATCATACAACATAAAAAGTAGGAAACTTAATTCTCTACAAAAAAGGTCTCTTAACATTTTGCCATAGCTCGCTTCGTTTCCGAGATATTTGCAGATTTATCTCAAGGGAAGGGGCCTGACGGACATATTTCGAGATATTTCTCCTTCTTGTTGTTCTTCTTCTGCACAGCTAAGCTGGAAGTGGCATTTGCAGCGCGCAATAGTGCAGAGTTATCTCAAAGAAAGGGGCCACGGTGTTTCTGTATCTCTATTATGTTAGTGCGGCTTCGGAACTTTTAAATATCTTGATATATCTCGAGAACTACGCATCTGGTCAAAAAATATCATAGAACATAAAAAGTAGGAATCCTAATTTTCTACAAAAAAGGTCTCTTAACATTTTGCCGTAGCTCGCTTCGTTTCCGAGATATTTGCAGATTTATCTCAAGGGAAGGGGCCTGACGGACATATTTCCAGATATTTCTTCTTCTTGTTGTTCTTCTTCTGCACAGCCAAGCTGGAAGTGGCATTTGCAGCTCGCAATAGTGCAGAGTTATCTCAAAGAAAGGGGCCACGGTGTTTCTGTATCTCTATTATGTTGGTGCGGCTTCGGAACTTTTAAATATCTCGATATATCTCGAAAACTACGCTTCTGATCAAAAAATATCAGAGAACGTAAATTGTAGGAAACATAATTCTCTACAAAAAAGGTCTCTTAAGATTTTGCCATAGTTCGCTTCGTTTCCGAGATATTTGCAGATTTATCTCAAGGGAAGGGGCCTGACGGACATATTTCGAGATATTTCTTCTTCTTGTTGTTCTTCTTCTGCACAGCTAAGCTGGAAGTGGCATTTGCAGCTCGCAATAGTGCAGAGTTATCTCAAAGAAAGGGGCCACGGTGTTTCTGTATCTCTATTATGTTGGTGCGGCTTCGGAACTTTTAAATGTCTTGATATATCTCGAGAACTACGCATCTGATCAAAAAATATCGTAGAACATAAAAAGTAGGAAACTTAATTCTCTACAAATAAGGTCTCTTAACATTTTGCCATAGCTCGCTTGGTTTCCGAGATATTTGCAGATTTATCTCAAGGGAAGGGGCCTGAGGGACATATTTCGAGATATTTCTTCTTCTTGTTGTTCTTCTTCTGCACAGCTAAGCTGGAAGTGGCATTTGCAGCTCGCAATAGTGCAGAGTTACCTCAAAGAAAGGGGCCACGGTGTTTCTGTATCTCTATTATGTTGGTGAGGCTTCGGAACTTTTAAATATCTCGATATATCTCGAAAACTACGCATCTGATCAAAAAATATCATAGAACATAAAAAGTAGGAAACTTAATTCTCTACAAAAAAGGTCTCTTAACATTTTCCCATAGCTGGCATCGTTTCCGAGATATTTGCAGATTTAGCTCAAGGGAAGGGGCCTGACGACATATTCCGAGATATTTCTTCTTCTTGTTGTTCCTCTTCTGCACAGCTAAGCTGGAAGTGGCATTTGCAGGTCGCAATAGTGCAGAGTTATCTCAAAGAAAGGGGCCACGGTGTTTCTGTATCTCTATTATGTTGGTGCGGCTTCGGAACTTTTAAATATCTCGATATATCTCGAAAACTACGCTTCTGATCAAAAAATATCAGAAAACGTAAATTGTAGGAAACATAATTCTCTACAAAAAAGGTCTCTTAAGATTTTGCCATAGCTCGCTTCGTTTCCGAGATATTTGCAGATTTATCTCAAGGGAAGGGGCCTGAGGGACATATTTCGAGATATTTCTTCTTCTTGTTGTTCTTCTTCTGCACAGCTAAGCTGGAAGTGGCATTTGCAGCTCGCAGTAGTGCAGAGTTATCTCAAAGAAAGGGGCCACGGTGTTTCTGTACCTCTATTATGTTGGTGCAGCTTCGGAGCTTTTAAATATCTTGATATATCTCGAGAACTACGCATCTGATCAAAAAATATCATAGAACATAAAAAGTAGGGAACTTAATTCTCTACAAAAAAGGTCTCTTAACGTTTTGCAATAGCTCGCTTCGTTTCCGAGATATTTGCAGATTTATCTCAAGGGAAGGGTCCTGACGGACATATTTCGAGATATTTCTTCTTCTTGTTGTTCTTCTTCTGCACAGCTAAACTTGGAGTGGCATTTCCAGCTCGCAATCGTGCAGAGTTATCTCAAAGAGAGGGGCCACGGTGTTTCTGTATCTCTATTATGTTGGTGCGGCTTCGGAACTTTTAAATATCTTGATATATCTCGAGAACTACGCCTCTGATCGAAAAATATCATAGAACATAAAAAGTAGGAAACTTAATTCTCTACAAAAAAGGTCTCTTAACATTTTGCCATAGCTCGCTTCGTTTCCGAGATATTTGCAGATTTATCTCAAGGGAAGGGTCCTGACGGACATATTTCGAGATATTTCTTCTTCTTGTTGTTCTTCTTCTGCACAGCTAAGCTGGAAGTGGCATTTGCAGCTCGCAATAGTGCAGAGTTATCGCAAAGAAAGGGGCCACGGTGTTTCTGTATCTCTATTATGTTGGTGCGGCTTCGGAACTTTTAAATATCTTGATATATCTCGAGAACTACGCATCTGATCAAAAAATATCATAGAACATAAAAGGTAGGAAACCTAATTTTCTACAAAAAAGGTCTCTTAACATTTTGCCATAGCTCGCTTCTTTTCCGAGGTATTTGCAGATTTATCTCAAGGGAAGGGGCCTGACGGACATATTTCGAGATATTTCTTCTTCTTGTTGTTCTTCTTCTGCACAGCTAAGCTGGAAGTGGCATTTGCAGCGCGCAATAGTGCAGAGTTATCTCAAAGAAAGGGGCCACGGTGTTTCTGTATCTCTATTATGTTGGTGCGGCTTCGGAACTTTTAAATATCTCGATATATCTCGAAAACTACGCTTCTGATCAAAAAATATCAGAGAACGCAAATTGTAGGAAACATAATTCTCTACAAAAAAGGTCTCTTAAGATTTTGCCATAGCTCGCTTCGTTTCCGAGATATTTGCAGATTTATCTCAAGGGAAGGGGCCTGAGGGACATATTTCGAGATATTTCTTCTTCTTGTTGTTCTTCTTCTGCACAGCTAAGCTGGAAGTGGCATTTGCAGCTCGCAGTAGTGCAGAGTTATCTCAAAGAAAGGGGCCACGGTGTTTCTGTATCTCTATTATGTTGGTGCGGCTTCGGAACTTTTAAATATCTTGCTATATCTCGAGAACTACGCATCTGATCAAAAAATATCATAGAACATAAAAAGTAGGAAACTTAATTCTCTACAAAAAAGGTCTCTTAACATTTTGCCATAGCTCGCTTCGTTTCCGAGATATTTGCAGATTTATCTCAAGGGAAGGTGCCTGACGGACATATTTCGAGATATTTCTTCTTCTTGTTGTTCTTCTCCTTCACAGCTAAGCTGGAAGTGGCATTTGCAGCTCGCAATAGTGCAGAGTTATCTCAAAGAAAGGGGCCACGGTGTTTCTGTATCTCTATTATGTTGGTGCGGCTTCGGAACTTTTAAATATCTTGATATATCTCGAGAACTACGCATCTGTTCAAAAAATATCATAGAACATAAAAAGTAGGAATCCTAATTTTCTACAAAAAAGGTCTCTTAACATTTTGCGGTAGCTCGCTTCGTTTCCGAGATATTTGCAGATTTATCTCAAGGGAAGGGGCCTGACGGACATATTTCGAGATATTTCTTCTTTTTGTTGTTCTTCTTCTGCACAGCTAAGCTGGAAGTGGCATTTGCAGCTCGCAATAGTGCAGAGTTATCTCAAAGAAAGGGGCCACGGTGTTTCTGTATCTCTATTATGTTGGTGCGGCTTCGGAACTTTTAAATATCTTGATATATCTCGAGAACTACGCATCTGATCAAAAAATATCATAGAACATAAAAAGTAGGAAACCTAATTTTCTACAAAAAAGGTCGCTTAACATTTTGCCGTAGCTCGCTTCGTTTCCGAGATATTTGCAGATTTATCTCAAGGGAAGGGGCCTGACGGACATATTTCGAAATATTTCTTATTCTTGTTGTTCTTCTTCTGCACAGCTAAGCTGGAAGTGGCATTTGCAGCTCGCGATAGTGCAGAGTTATCTCAAAGAAAGGGGCCACGGTGTTTCTGTACCTCTATTATGTTGGTGCAGCTTCGGAGCTTTTAAATATCTTGATATATCTCGAGAACTACGCATCTGATCAAAAAATATCATAGAACATAAAAAGTAGGGAACTTAATTCTCTACAAAAAAGGTCTCTTAACGTTTTGCAATAGCTCGCTTCGTTTCCGAGATATTTGCAGATTTATCTCAAGGGAAGGGTCCTGACGGACATATTTCGAGATATTTCTTCTTCTTGTTGTTCTTCTTCTGCACAGCTAAACTTGGAGTGGCATTTCCAGCTCGCAATCGTGCAGAGTTATCTCAAAGAGAGGGGCCACGGTGTTTCTGTATCTCTATTATGTTGGTGCGGCTTCGGGACTTTTAAATATCTTGATATATCTCGAGAACTACGCCTCTGATCGAAAAATATCATAGAACATAAAAAGTAGGAAACTTAATTCTCTACAAAAAAGGTCTCTTAACATTTTGCCATAGCTCGCTTCGTTTCCGAGATATTTGCAGATTTATCTCAAGGAAAGGGTCCTGACGGACATATTTCGAGATATTTCTTCTTCTTGTTGTTCTTCTTCTGCACAGCTAAACTGGAAGTGGCATTTCCAGCTCGCAATCGTGCAGAGTTATCGCAAAGAAAGGGGCCACGGTGTTTCTGTATCTCTATTATGTTGGTGCGGCTTCGGAACTTTTAAATATCTTGATATATCTCGAGAACTACGCATCTGATCAAAAAATATCATAGAACATAAAAGGTAGGAAACCTAATTTTCTACAAAAAAGGTCTCTTAACATTTAGCCGTAGCTCGCTTAGTTTCCGAGCTATTTGCAGATTTATCTCAAGGGAAGGGGCCTGACGGACATATTTCGAAATATTTCTTATTCTTGTTGTTCTTCTTCTGCACAGCTAAACTGGAAGTGGCATTTCCAGCTCGCAATCGTGCAGAGTTATCTCAAAGAGAGGGGCCACGGTGTTTCTGTATCTCTATTATGTTGGTGCGGCTTCGGAACTTTTAAATATCTTGATATATCTCGAGAACTACGCCTCTGATCGAAAAATATCATAGAACATAAAAAGTAGGAAACTTAATTCTCTACAAAAAAGGTCTCTTAACATTTTGCCATAGCTTGCTTCGTTTCCGAGATATTTACAGATTTATCTCAAGGGAAGGGGCCTGACGGACATATTTCGAGATATTTCTTGTTCTTGTTGTTCTTCTTCTGCACAGCTAAGCTGGAAGTGGCATTTGCAGCTCGCAATAGTGCAGAGTTATCGCAAAGAAAGGGGCCACGGTGTTTCTGTATCTCTATTATGTTGGTGCGGCTTCGGAACTTTTAAATATCTTGATATATCTCGAGAACTACGCATCTGATCAAAAAATATCATAGAACATAAAAGGTAGGAAACCTAATTTTCTACAAAAAAGGTCTCTTAACATTTAGCCGTAGCTCGCTTAGTTTCCGAGATATTTGCAGATTTATCTCAAGGGAAGGGGCCTGACGGACATATTTCGAAATATTTCTTATTCTTGTTGTTCTTCTTCTGCACAGCTAAGCTGGAAGTGGCATTTGCAGCTCGCAATAGTGCAGAGTTATCTCAAAGAAAGGGGCCACGGTGTTTCTGTACCTCTATTATGTTGGTGCAGCTTCGGAGCTTTTAAATATCTTGATATATCTCGAGAACTACGCATCTGATCAAAAAATATCATAGAACATAAAAAGTAGGAAACTTAATTCTCTACAAAAAAGGTCTCTTAACATTTTGCCATAGCTCGCTTCGTTTCCGAGATATTTGCAGATTTATCCCAAGGGAAGGGGCCTGACGGACATATTTCGAGATATTTCTTCTTCTTGTTGTTCTTCTTCTGCACAGCTAAGCTGGAAGTGGCATTTGCAGCTCGCAGTAGTGCAGAGTTATCTCAAAGAAAGGGGCCACGGTGTTTCTGTATCTCTATTATGTTGGTGCGGCTTCGGAACTTTTAAATATCTTGATATATCTCGAGAACTACGCATCTGATCAAAAAATATCGTAGAACATAAAAAGTAGGAAACTTAATTCTCTACAAATAAGGTCTCTTAACATTTTGCCATAGCTCGCTTGGTTTCCGAGATAGTTGCAGATTTATCTCAAGGGAAGGGGCCTGACGGACATATTCCGAGATATTTCTTCTTCTTGTTGTTCCTCTTCTGCACAGCTAAGCTGGAAGTGGCATTTGCAGGTCGCAATAGTGCAGAGTTATCTCAAAGAAAGGGGCCACGGTGTTTCTGTATCTCTATTATGTTGGTGCGGCTTCGGAACTTTTAAATATCTCGATATATCTCGAAAACTACGCTTCTGATCAAAAAATATCAGAGAACGGAAATTGTAGGAAACATAATTCTCTACAAAAAAGGTCTCTTAACATTTTGCCATAGCTCGCTTCGTTTCCGAGATATTTGCAGATTTATCTCAAGGGAAGGGGCCTGACGGACATATTTCGAGATATTTCTTCTTCTTGTTGTTCTTCTTCTGCACAGCTAAGCTGGAAGTGGCATTTGCAGCTCGCAATAGTGCAGAGTTATCTCAGAGAAAGGGGCCACGGTGTTTCTGTATCTCTATTATGTTGGTGCGGCTTCGGAACTTTTAAATATCTCGATATATCTCGAAAACTACGCTTCTGATCAAAAAATATCAGAGAACGTAAATTGTAGGAAACATAATTCTCTACAAAAAAGGTCTCTTAACATTTTGCCATAGCTCGCTTCGTTTCCGAGATATTTGCAGATTTATCTCAAGGGAAGGGGCCTGACGGACATATTTCGAGATATTTCTTCTTCTTGTTGTTCTTCTTCTTCACAGCTAAGCTGGAAGTGGCATTTGCAGCTCGCAATAGTGCAGAGTTATCTCAAAGAAAGGGGCCACGGTGTTTCTGTATCTCTATTATGTTGGTGCGGCTTCGGAACTTTTAAATATTTTGATATATCTCGAGAACTACGCATCTGATCAAAAAATACCATAGAACATAAAAAGTAGGAAACTTAATTCTCTACAAATAAGGTCTCTCAACATTTTGCCATAGCTCGCTTCGTTTCCGAGATATTTGCAGATTTATCTCAAGGGAAGGGGCCTGACGGACATATTTCGAGATATTTCTTCTTCTTGTTGTTCTTCTTCTGCACAGCTAAGCTGGAAGCGGCATTTGCGGCTCGCACTAGTGCAGAGTTATATCAAAGAAAGGGGCCACGGTGTTTCTGTATCTCTATTATGTTGGTGCGGCTTCGGATCTTTTAAATATCTCGATATATCTCGAAAACTACGCATCTGATCAAAAAATATCATAGAACATAAATTGTAGGAAACATAATTCTCTACAAAAAAGGTCTCTTAAGATTTTGCCATAGCTCGCTTCGTTTCCGAGATATTTGCAGATATATCTCAAGGGAAGGGGCCTGACGGACATATTTCGAGATATTTCTTCTTCTTGTTGTTCTTCTTCTGCACAGCTAAGCTGGAAGTGGCATTTGCAGCCCGCAATAGTGCAGAGTTATCTCAAAGAAAGGGGCCACGGTGTTTCTGTATCTCTATTATGTTGGTGCGGCTTCGGAACTTTTAAATATCTTGATATATCTCGAGAACTACGCATCTGTTCAAAAAATATCATAGAACATAAAAAGTAGGAATCCTAATTTTCTACAAAAAAGGTCTCTTAACATTTTGCGGTAGCTCGCTTCGTTTCCGAGATATTTGCAGATTTATCTCAAGGGAAGGGGCCTGACGGACATATTTCGAGATATTTCTTCTTTTTGTTGTTCTTCTTCTGCACAGCTAAGCTGGAAGCGGCATTTGCGGCTCGCACTAGTGCAGAGTTATATCAAAGAAAGGGGCCACGGTGTTTCTGTATCTCTATTATGTTGGTGCGGCTTCGGATCTTTTAAATATCTCGATATATCTCGAAAACTACGCATCTGATCAAAAAATATCATAGAACATAAATTGTAGGAAACATAATTCTCTACAAAAAAGGTCTCTTAACGTTTTGCCATAGCTCGCTTCGTTTCCGAGATATTTGCAGATATATCTCAAGGGAAGGGGCCTGACGGACATATTTCGAGATATTTCTTCTTCTTGTTGTTCTTCTTCTGCACAGCTAAGCTGGAAGTGGCATTTGCAGCTCGCAATAGTGCAGAGTTATCTCAAAGAAAGGGGCCACGGTGTTTCTGTATCTCTATTATGTTGGTGCGGCTTCGGAACTTTTAAATATCTTGATATATCTCGAGAACTACGCATCTGATCAAAAAATACCATAGAACATAAAAAGTAGGAAACTTAATTCTCTACAAATAAGGTCTCTTAACATTTTGAAATAGCTCGCTTCGTTTCCGAGATATTTGCAGATTTATCTCAAGGGAAGGGGCCTGACGGACATATTTCGAGATATTTCTTCTTCTTGTTGTTCTTCTTCTGCACAGCTAAGCTGGAAGTGGCATTTGCAGCTCGCAATAGTGCAGAGTTATCTCAAAGAAAGGGGCCACGGTGTTTCTGTATCTCTATTATGTTGGTGCGGCTTCGGAACTTTTAAATATCTTGATATATCTCGAGAACTACGCATCCGATCAAAAAATATCATAGAACATAGAAAGTAGGAAACTTAATTCTCTACAAAAAAGGTCTCTTAACATTTTGCCATAGCTCGCTTCGTTTCCGAGATATTTGCAGATTTATCTCGAGGGAAGGGGCCTGACGGACATATTTCGAGATATTTCTTCTTCTTGTTGTTCTTCTTCTGCACAGCTAAGCTGGAAGCGGTATTTGCGGCTCGCACTAGTGCAGAGTTATATCAAAGAAAGGGGCCACGGTGTTTCTGTATCTCTATTATGTTGGTGCGGCTTCGGATCTTTTAAATATCTCGATATATCTCGAAAACTACGCATCTGATCAAAAAATATCATAGAACATGAATTGTAGGAAACATAATTCTCTACAAAAAAGGTCTCTTAAGATTTTGCCATAGCTCGCTTCGTTTCCGAGATATTTGCAGATATATCTCAAGGGAAGGGGCCTGACGGACATATTTCGAGATATTTCTTCTTCTTGTTGTTCTTCTTCTGCACAGCTAAGCTGGAAGTGGCATTTGCAGCTCGCAATAGTGCAGAGTTATCTCAAAGAAAGGGGCCACGGTGTTTCTGTATCTCTATTATGTTGGTGCGGCTTCGGAACTTTTAAATATCTTGATATATCTCGAGAACTACGCATCTGTTCAAAAAATATCATAGAACATAAAAAGTAGGAATCCTAATTTTCTACAAAAAAGGTCTCTTAACATTTTGCCATAGCTCGCTTCGTTTCCGAGATATTTGCAGATATATCTCAAGGGAAGGGGCCTGACGGACATATTTCGAGATATTTCTTCTTCTTGTTGTTCTTCTTCTGCACAGCTAAGCTGGAAGCGGCATTTGCGGCTCGCACTAGTGCAGAGTTATATCAAAGAAAGGGGCCACGGTGTTTCTGTATCTCTATTATGTTGGTGCGGCTTCGGATCTTTTAAATATCTCGATATATCTCGAAAACTACGCATCTGATCAAAAAATATCATAGAACATAAATTGTAGGAAACATAATTCTCTACAAAAAAGGTCTCTTAACATTTTGCCATAGCTCGCTTCGTTTCAGAGATATTTGCAGATATATCTCAAGGGAAGGGGCCTGACGGACATATTTCGAGATATTTCTTCTTCTTGTTGTTCTTCTTCTGCACAGCTAAGCTGGAAGTGGCATTTGCAGCTCGCAATAGTGCAGAGTTATCTCAAAGAAAGGGGCCACGGTGTTTCTGTATCTCTATTATGTTGGTGCGGCTTCGGAACTTTTAAATATCTTGATATATCTCGAGAACTACGCGTCTGATCAAAAAATATCATAGAACATAAAAAGTGGGAAACTTAATTCTCTACAAAAAGGGTCTCTTAACATTTTGCCATAGCTCGCTTCGTTTCCGAGATATTTGCAGATTTATCTCAAGGGAAGGGGCCTGACGGACATATTTCGAGATATTTCTTCTTCTTGTTGTTCTTCTTCTGCACAGCTAAGCTGGAAGTGGCATTTGCGGCTCGCACTAGTGCACAGTTATCTCAAAGAAAGGGGCCACGGTGTTTCTGTATCTCTATTATGTTGGTGCGGCTTCGGAACTTTTAAATATCTTGATATATCTCTAGAACTACGCATCTGATCAAAAAATATCATACAAGATAAAAAGTAGGAAACTTAATTCTCTACAAAAAAGGTCTCTTAACATTTTGCCATAGCTCGCTTCGTTTCCGAGATATTTGCAGATATATCTCAAGGGCAGGGGCCTGACGGACATATTTCGAGATATTTCTTCTTCTTGTTGTTCTTCTTCTGCACAGCTAAACTGGAAGTGGCATTTCCAGCTCGCAATAGTGCAGAGTTATCTCAAAGAAAGGAGCCACGGTGTTTCTGTATCTCTATTATGTTGGTGCGGCTTCGGAACCTTTAAATATCTCGATATATCTCGAAAACTACGCTTCTGATCAAAAAATATCATAGAACATAAATTGTAGGAAACATAATTCTCTACAAAAAAGGTCTCTTAACATTTTGCCATAGCTCTCTTCGTTTCCGAGATATTTGCAGATTTATCTCAAGGGAAGGGGCCTGACGGACATATTTCGAGATATTTCTTCTTCTTGTTGTTCTTCTTCTGCACAGCTAAACTGGAAGTGGCATTTCCAGCTCGCAATAGTGCAGAGTCATCTCAAAGAAAGGGGCCACGGTGTTTCTGTATCTCTATTATGTTGGTGCGGCTTCCGAACTTTTAAATATCTCGATATATCTCGAAAACTACGCTTCTGATCAAAAAATATCATAGAACATAAATTGTAGGAAACATAATTCTCG
Organism: Osmia lignaria lignaria; assembly: GCF_051020975.1. NCBI lineage: Eukaryota > Metazoa > Arthropoda > Insecta > Hymenoptera > Megachilidae > Osmia > Osmia lignaria. Next base: position 23,397,435 of record NW_027478160.1, on the reverse strand, counting down.
ACAAAAAAGGTCTCTTAACATTTTGCCATAGCTCGCTTCGTTTCCGAGATATTTACAGATATATCTCAAGGGAAGGGGCCTGACGGACATATTTCGAGATATTTCTTCTTCTTGTTGTTCTTCTTCTGCACAGCTAAGCTGGAAGTGGCATTTACAGCTCGCACTAGTGCAGAGTTATCTCAAAGAAAGGGGCCACGGTGTTTCTGTATCTCTATTATGTTGGTGCGGCTTCGGAACTTTTAAATATCTTGATATATCTCGAGAACTACGCATCTGATCAAGAAATGTCATAGAACGTAAAAAGTAGGAAACTTAATTCTCTACAAAAAAGTTCTCTCAACATTTTGCCATAGCTCGCTTCGTTTCCGAGATATTTGCAGATTTATCTCAAGGGAAGGGGCCTGACGGACATATTTCGAGATATTTCTTCTTCTTGTTGTTCTTCTTCTGCACAGCTAAGCTGGAAGTGGCATTTGCGGCTCGCACTAGTGCAGAGTTAGCTCAAAGAAAGGGGCCACGGTGTTTCTGTATCTCTATTATGTTGGTGCGGCTTCGGAACTTTTAAATATCTTGATATATCTCGAGAACTACGCATCTGATCAAAAAATATCATAGAACATAAAAAGTAGGAAACCTAATTCTCTACAAAAAAGGTCTCTTAACATTTTGCCATAGCTCGCTTCGTTTCCGAGATATTTGCAGATTTATCTCAAGGGAAGGGGCCTGACGGACATATTTCGAGATATTTCTTCTTCTTGTTGTTCTTCTTCTGCACAGCTAAGCTGGAAGTGTCATTTGCGGCTCGCACTAGTGCTGAGTTATCTCAAAGAAAGGCGCCACGGTGTTTCTGTATCTCTATTATGTTGGTGCGGCTTCGGAACCTTTAAATATCTCGATATATCTCGAAAACTACGCTTCTGATCAAAAAATATCATAGAACATAAATTGTAGGAAACATAATTCTCTACAAAAAAGGTCTCTTAACATTTTGCCATAGCTCGCTTCGTTTCCGAGATATTTGCAGATATATCTCAAGGGCAGGGGCCTGACGGACATATTTCGAGATATTTCTTCTTCTTGTTGTTCTTCTTCTGCACAGCTAAGCTGGAAGTGGCATTTACAGCTCACAATAGTGCAGAGTTATCTCAAAGAAAGGCGCCACGGTGTTTCTGTATCTCTATTATGTTGGTGCGGCTTCGGAACCTTTAAATATCTCGATATATCTCGAAAACTACGCTTCTGATCAAAAAATATCATAGAACATAAATTGTAGGAAACATAATTCTCTACAAAAAAGGTCTCTTAACATTTTGCCATAGCTCGCTTCGTTTCCGAGATATTTGCAGATATATCTCAAGGGCAGGGGCCTGACGGACATATTTCGAGATATTTCTTCTTCTTGTTGTTCTTCTTCTGCACAGCTAAGCTGGAAGTGGCATTTACAGCTCACAATAGTGCAGAGTTATCTCAAAGAAAGGGGCCACGGTGTTTCTGTATCTCTATTATGTTGGTGCGGCTTCGGAACTTTTAAATATCTTGATATATCTCGAGAACTACGCATCTGATCAAAAAATATCATAGAACATAAAAAGTAGGAAACCTAATTCTCTACAAAAAAGGTCTCTTAACATTTTGCCATAGCTCGCTTCGTTTCCGAGATATTTGCAGATTTATCTCAAGGGAAGGGGCCTGACGGACATATTTCGAGATATTTCTTCTTCTTGTTGTTCTTCTTCTGCACAGCTAAGCTGGAAGTGGCATTTGCGGCTCGCACTAGTGCAGAGTTATCTCAAAGAAAGGGGCCACGGTGTTTCTGTATCTCTATTATGTTGGTGCGGCTGCGGAACTTTTAAATATCTTAATATATCTCGAGAACTACGCATCTGATCAAAAAATATCATAGAACATAAATTGTAGGAAACATAATTCTCTACAAAAAACGTCTCTTAACATTTTGCCATAGCTCGCTTCGTTTCCGAGATATTTGCAGATTCAGCTCAAAGGAACTGGCCTGACGGACATATTTCGAGATATTTCTTCTTCTTGTTGTTCTTCCTCTGCACAGCTAAGCTGGAAGTGGCATTTGCAGCTCGCAATAGTGCAGAGTTATCTCAAAGAAAGGGGCCACGGTGTTTCTGTATCTCTATTATGTTGGTGGGGCTTCGGAACTTTTAAATATCTTGATATATCTCGAGAACTACGCATCTGATCAAAAAATATCATAGAACATAAAAAGTAGGACACTTAATTCTCTACAAAAAAGGTCGCTTAACATTTTGCCATAGCTCGCTTCGTTTCCGAGATATTTGCATATTTATCTCAAGGGAAGGGGCCTGACGGACATATTTCGAGATATTTCTTCTTCTTGTTGTTCTTCTTCTGCACAGCTAAACTGGAAGTGGCATTTCCAGCTCGCAATAGTGCAGAGTTATCTCAAAGAAAGGAGCCACGGTGTTTCTGTATCTCTATTATGTTGGTGCGGCTTCGGAACTTTTAAATATCTTGATATATCTCGAGAACTACGCATCTGATCAAAAAATATCATAGAACATAAAATGTAGGAAACTTAATTCTCTACAAAAAAGGTCTCTTAACATTTTGCCATAGCTCGCTTCGTTTCCGAGATATTTGCAGATTTATCTCAAGGGAAGGGGCCTGACGGACATATTTCGAGATATTTCTTCTTCTCGTTGTTCTTCTTCTGCACAGCTAAGCTGTAAGTGGCATTTGCGGCTCGCACTAGTGCAGAGTTATCTCAAAGAAAGGGGCCACGGTGTTTCTGTATCTCTATTATGTTGGTGCGGCTTCGGAACCTTTAAATATCTCGATATATCTCGAAAACTACGCTTCTGATCAAAAAATATCATAGAACATAAATTGTAGGAAACATAATTCTCTACAAAAAAGGTCTCTTAACATTTTGCCATAGCTCGCTTCGTTTCCGAGATATTTGCAGATATATCTCAAGGGAAGGGGCCTGACGGACATATTTCGAGATATTTCTTCTTCTTGTTGCTCTTCTTCTGCACAGCTAAACTGGAAGTGGCATTTCCAGCTCGCAATAGTGCAGAGCTATCTCAAAGAAAGGGGCCACGGTGTTTCTGAATCTCTATTATGTTGGTGCGGCTTCGGAACTTTTAAATATCTTGATATATCTCGAGAACTACGCATCTGATCAAAAAATATCATAGAACATAAAAAGTAGGAAACTTAATTCTCTACAAAAAAGGTCTCTTAACATTTTGCCATAGCTCGCTTCGTTTCCGAGATATTTGCAGATTTATCTCAAGGGAAGGGGCCTGACGGACATATTTCGAGATATTTCTTCTTCTTGTTGTTCTTCTTCTGCACAGCTAAGCTGGAAGTGACATTTGCGGCTCGCACTAGTGCAGAGTTATTTCAAAGAAAGGGGCCACGGTGTTTCTGTACCTCTATTATGTTGGTGCGGCTTCGGAACTTTTAAATATCTCGATATATCTCGAAAACTACGCTTCTGATCAAAAAATATCATAGAAGATCAATTGTAGGGAACTTAATTCTCTACAAAAAAGGTCTCTTAACATTTTGCCATAGCTCGCTTCCTTTCCGAGATATTTGAAGATTTATCTCAAGGGAAGGGGCCTGACGGACATATTTCGAGATATTTCTTCTTCTTGTTGTTCTTCTTCTGCACAGCTAAGCTGGAAGTGACATTTGCGGCTCGCAATAGTGCAGAGTTATCTCAAAGAAAGGGGCCACGGTGTTTCTGTATTTCTATTATGTTGGTGCGGCTTCGGAACTTTTAAATATCTTGATATATCTCGAGAACTACGCATCTGATCAAAAAATATCATAGAACATAAAAAGTAGGAAACTTAATTCTCTACAAAAAAGGTCTCTTAACATTTTGCCATAGCTCGCTTCGTTTCCGAGATATTTGCAGATTTATCTCGAGGGAAGGGGCCTGACGGACATATTTCGAGATATTTCTTCTTCTTGTTGTTCTTCTTCTGCACAGCTAAACTGGAAGTGGCATTTGCAGCTCGCAATAGTGCAGAGTTATCTCAAAGAAAGGGGCCACGGTGTTTCTGAATCTCTATTATGTTGGTGCGGCTTCGGAACTTTTAAATATCTCGATATATCTCGAAAACTACGCTTCTGGTCAAAAAATATCATAGAACATAAATTGTAGGAAACATAATTCTCTACAAAAAAGGTCTCTTAACATTTTGCCATAGCTCGCTTCGTTTCCGAGATATTTGCAGATATATCTCAAGGGAAGGGGCCTGTAGGACATATTTCGAGATATTTCTTCTTCTTGTTGTTCTTCTTCTGCACAGCTAAGCTGGAAGTGACATTTGCGGCTCGCACTAGTGCAGAGTTATCTCAAAGAAAGGGGCCACGGTGTTTCTGTACCTCTATTATGTTGGTGCGGCTTCGGAACTTTTAAATATCTCGATATATCTCGAAAACTACGCTTCTGATCAAAAAATATCATAGAACATACATTGTAGGAAACATAATTCTCTACAAAAAAGGTCTCTTAACATTTTGCCATGGCTCGCTTCGTTTCCGAGATATTTGCAGATATATCTCAAGGGAAGGGGCCTGACGGACATATTTCGAGATATTTCTTCTTCTTGTTGTTCTTCTTCTGCACAGCTAAGCTGGAAGTGGCATTTGCAGCTCGCAATAGTGCAGAGTTATCTCAAAGAAAGTGGCCACGGTGTTTCTGTATCTCTATTATGTTAGTGCAGCTTCGGAACTTTTAAATATCTTGATATATCTCGAGAACTACGCATCTGATCAAAAATATCATACAACATAAAAAGTAGGAAACTTAATTCTCTACAAAAAAGGTCTCTTAACATTTTGCCATAGCTCGCTTGGTTTCCGAGATATTTGCAGATATATCTCAAGGGAAGGGGCCTGACGGATATATTTCGAGATATTTCTTCTTCTTGTTGTTCTTCTTCTGCACAGCTAAACTGGAAGTGGCATTTCCAGCTCGCAATAGTGCAGAGCGATCTCAAAGAAAGGGGCCACGGTGTTTCTGAATCTCTATTATGTTGGTGCGGCTGCGGAACTTTTAAATATCTCGATATATCTAGAAAACTACGCTTCTGATCAAAAAATATCATAGAACATAAATTGTAGGAAACATAATTCTCTACAAAAAACGTCTCTTAACGTTTTGCCATAGCTCGCTTCGTTTCCGAGATATTTGCAGATTTATCTCAAGGGAAGGGGCCTGACGGACATATTTCGAGATATTTCTTCTTCTTGTTGTTCTTCTTCTGCACAGCTAAGATGGAAGTGGCATTTGCAGCTCGCAATAGTGCAGAGTTATCTCAAAGAAAGGGGCCACGGTGTTTCTGCATCTCTATTATGCTGGTGCGGCTTCGGCACTTTTAAATATCTTGATATATCTCGAGAACTACGCATCTGATCAAAAAATATCATAGAACATAAAAAGTAGGGAACTTAATTCTCTACAAAAAAGGTCTCTTAACATTTTGCCATAGCTCGCTTCGTTTCCGAGATATTTGAAGATTTATCTCAAGGGAAGGGGCCTGACGGACATATTTCGAGATATTTCTTCTTCTTGTTGTTCTTCTTCTGCACAGCTAAGATGGAAGTGGCATTTGCAGCTCGCAATAGTGCAGAGTTATCTCAAAGAAAGGGGCCACGGTGTTTCTGCATCTCTATTATGCTGGTGCGGCTTCGGCACTTTTAAATATCTTGATATATCTCGAGAACTACGCATCTGATCAAAAAATATCATAGAACATAAAAAGTAGGGAACTTAATTCTCTACAAAAAAGGTCTCTTAACATTTTGCCATAGCTCGCTTCGTTTCCGAGATATTTGAAGATTTATCTCAAGGGAAGGGGCCTGACGGACATATTTCGAGATATTTCTTCTTCTTGTTGTTCTTCTTCTGCACAGCTAAGCCGGAAGTGGCATTTACAGCTCGCAATAGTGCAGAGTTATCTCAAAGAAAGGGGCCACGGTGTTTCTGTATCTCTATTATGTTGGTGCGGCTACGGAACTTTTAAATATCTTGATATATCTCGAGAACTACGCATCTGATCAAAAAATATCATAGAACATAAAAAGTAGGAAACTTAATTCTCTACAAAAAAGGTCTCTTAACATTTTGCCATAGCTCGCTTCGTTTCCGAGATATTTGCAGATATATCTCAAGTGAAGGGGCCTGACGGACATATTTCGAGATATTTCTTCTTCTTGTTGTTCTTCTTATGCACAGCTAAGCTGGACGTGGCATTTGCAGCTCGCAATAGTGCAGAGTTATCTCAAAGAAAGGGGCCACGGTGTTTCTGTATTTCTATTATGTTGGTACGGCTTCGGAACTTTTAACTATCTTGATATATCTCGAGAACTACGCATCTGATCAAAAAATATCATAGAACATAAAAAGTAGGAAACTTAATTCTCTACAAAAAAGGTCTGTTAACATTTTGCCATAGCTCGCTTCGTTTCCGAGATATTTGCAGATTTATCTCAAGGGAAGGGGCCTGACGGACATATTTCGAGATATTTCTTCTTCTTGTTGTTCTTCTTCTGCACAGCTAAACTGGAAGTGGCATTTCCAGCTCGCAATAGTGCAGAGCTATCTCAAAGAAAGGGGCCACGGTGTTTCTGAATCTCTATTATGTTGGTGCGGCTTCGGAACTTTTAAATATCTCGATATATCTCGAAAACTACGCTTCTGATCAAAAAATATCATAGAACATAAATTGTTGGAAACATAATTCTCTACAAAAAACGTCTCTTAACATTTTGCCATAGCTCGCTTCGTTTCCGAGATATTTGCAGATTCAGCTCAAAGGAACGGGCCTGACGGACATATTTCGAGATATTTCTTCTTCTTGTTGTTCTTCTTCTGCACAGCTAAGCTGGAAGTGGCATTTGCCGCTCGCAATAGTGCAGAGTTATCTCAAAGAAAGGGGCCACGGTGTTTCTGTATTTCTATTATGTTGGTGAGGCTTCGGAACTTTTAAATATCTCGATATATCTCGAAAACTACGCTTCTGATCAAAAAATATCATAGAACATAACTTGTAGGAAACATAATTCTCTACAAAAAAGGTCTCTTAACATTTTGCCATAGCTCGCTTCGTTTCCGAGATATATGCAGATTTATCTCAAGGGAAGGGGCTTGACGGACATATTTCGAGATATTTCTTCTTCTTGTTGTTCTTCTTCTGCACAGCTAAGCTGGAAGTGGCATTTGCAGCTCGCAATAGTGCAGAGTTATCTCAAAGAAAGGGGCCACGGTGTTTCTGTATCTCTATTATGTTGGTGCGGCTTCGGAACTTTTAAATATCTCGATATATCTCGAAAACTACGCTTCTGCTCAAAAAATATCATAGAACATAAATTGTAGGAAACATAATTCTCTACAAAAAACGTCTCTTAACATTTTGCCATAGCTCGCTTCGTTTCCGAGATATTTGCAGATTCAGCTCAAAGGAACGGGCCTGACGGACATATTTCGAGATATTTCTTCTTCTTGTTGTTCTTCTTCTGCACAGCTAAACTGGAAGTGGCATTTGCAGCTCGCAATAGTGCAGAGTTATCTCAAAGAAAGGGGCCACGGTGTTTCTGTATCTCTATTATGTTGGTGCGGCTTCGGAACTTTTAAATATCTTGATATATCTCGAGAACTACGCATCTGATCAAAAAATATCATAGAACATAAAAAGTAGGAAACATAATTCTCTACAAATAAAGTCTCTTAACATTTTGCCATAGCTCGCTTCGTTTCCGAGATATTTGCAGATTTATCTCAAGGGAAGGGGCCTGACGGACATATTTCGAGATATTTCTTCTTCTTGTTGTTCTTCTTCTGCACAGCTAAGCTGGAAGTGGCATTTACAGCTCGCAATAGTGCAGAGTTATCTCATAGAAAGGGGCCACGGTGTTTCTGTATCTCTATTATGTTGGTGCGGCTTCGGAACTTTTAAATATCTCGATATATCTCGAGAACTACGCATCTGATCAAAAAATATCATAGACCATAAAAAGTAGGAAACTTAATTCTCTACAAATAGAGTCTCTTAACATTTTGCCATAGCTCGCTTCGTTTCCGAGATATTTGCAGATTTATCTCAAGGGAAGGGGCCTGACGGACATATTTCGAGATATTTCTTCTTCTTGTTGTTCTTCTTCTGCACAGCTAAGCTGGAAGTGGCATTTGCAGCTCGCAATAGTGCAGAGTTATCTCAAAGAAAGGGGCCACTGTGTTTCTGTATCTCTATTATGTTGGTGCGGCTTCGGAACTTTTAAATATCTTGATATATCTCGAGAACTACGCATCTGATCAAAAAATATCATAGAACATAAAAAGTAGGAAACTTAATTCTCTACAAAAAAGGTCTCTTAACATTTCGCCATAGCGCAGTTCGTTTCCGAGATATTTGCAGATTTATCTCAAGGGAAGGGGCCTGACGGACATATTTCGAGATATTTCTTCTTCTTGTTGTTCTTCTTCTGCACAGCTAAGCTGGAAGTAGCATTTGCAGCTCGGAATAGTGCAGAGGTATCTCAAAGAAAGGGGCCACGGTGTTTCTGTATCTCTATTATGTTGGTGCGGCTTCGGAACTTTTAAATATCTTGATATATCTCGAGAACTACGCATCTGATCAAAAAATATCATAGAACATGAAAAGTAGGAAACTTAATTCTCTACAAAAAAGGTCTCTTAACATTTTGCCATAGCTCGCTTCGTTTCCGAGATATTTGCAGATTTATCTCAAGGGAAGGGGCCTGACGGACATATTTCGAGATATTTCTTCTTCTTGTTGTTCTTCTTCTGCACAGCTAAGCTGGAAGTGGCATTTGCAGCTCGCAATAGTGCAGAGTGATCTCAAAGAAAGGGGCCACGGTGTTTCTGTATCTCTATTATGTTGGTGCGGCTTCGGAACTTTTAAATATCTTGATATATCTCGAGAACTACGCATCTGATCAAAAAATAGCATAGAAGATAAAAAGTAGGAAACTTAATTCTCTACAAAAAAGGTCTCTTAACATTTTGCCATAGCTCGCTTCGTTTCCGAGATATTTGCAGATTTATCTCAAGGGAAGGGGCCTGACGGACATATTTCGAGATATTTCTTCTTCTTGTTGTTCTTCTTCTGCACAGCTAAGCTGGAAGTGGCATTTGCGGCTCGCACTAGTGCAGAGTTATCTCAAAGAAAGGGGCCACGGTGTTTCTGTATCTCTATTATGTTGGTGTGGCTTCGGAACTTTTAAATATCTTGATATATCTCGAGAACTACACATCTGATCAAAAAATATCATAGAACATAAAAAGTAGGAAACTTAATTCTCTACAAAAAAGGTCTCTTAACATTTTGCCATAGCTCGCTTCGTTTCCGAGAAATTTGCAGATTTATCTCAAGGGAAGGGGACTGACGGACATATTTCGAGATATTTCTTCTTCTTGTTGTTCTTCTTCTGCACAGCTAAGCTGGAAGTGGCATTTGCAGCTCGCAATAGTGCAGAGTTATCTCAAAGAAAGGGGCCACGGTGTTTCTGTATCTCTATTATGTTGGTGCAGCTTCGGAACTTTTAAATATCTTGATATATCTCGAGAACTACGCATCTGATCAAAAAATATCATAGAACATAAATAGTAGGAATCTTAATTTCCTACAAAAAAGATCTGTTAATATTTTGCCATAGCTCGCATTGTTTCCGAGATATTTGCAGATTTAGCTCAAGGGTAGGTGCCTGACGGACATATTTCGAGATATTTCTTCTTCTTGTTGTTCTTCTTCTGCACAGCTAAGCTCGAAGTGGCATTTGCGGCTCGCACTAGTGCAGAGTTATCTCAAAGAAAGGGGCCACGGTGTTTCTGTATCTCTATTATGTTGGTGCGGCTTCGGAACTTTTAAATATCTTGATATATCTCGAGAACTACGCATCTGATCAAAAAATATCATAGAACATAAAAAGTAGGAAACTTAATTCTCTACAAAAAAGGTCTCTTAACATTTTGCCATAGCTCGCTTCGTTTCCGAGATATTTGCAGATTTATCTCGAGGGAAGGGGCCTGACGGACATATTTCGAGATATTTCTTCTTCTTGTTGTTCTTCTTCTGCACAGCTAAACTGGAAGTGGCATTTGCAGCTCGCAATAGTGCAGAGTTATCTCAAAGAAAGGGGCCACGGTGTTTCTGAATCTCTATTATGTTGGTGCGGCTTCGGAACTTTTAAATATCTCGATATATCTCGAAAACTACGCTTCTGGTCAAAAAATATCATAGAACATAAATTGTAGGAAACATAATTCTCTACAAAAAAGGTCTCTTAACATTTTGCCATAGCTCGCTTCGTTTCCGAGATATTTGCAGATATATCTCAAGGGAAGGGGCCTGTAGGACATATTTCGAGATATTTCTTCTTCTTGTTGTTCTTCTTCTGCACAGCTAAGCTGGAAGTGACATTTGCGGCTCGCACTAGTGCAGAGTTATCTCAAAGAAAGGGGCCACGGTGTTTCTGTACCTCTATTATGTTGGTGCGGCTTCGGAACTTTTAAATATCTCGATATATCTCGAAAACTACGCTTCTGATCAAAAAATATCATAGAACATACATTGTAGGAAACATAATTCTCTACAAAAAAGGTCTCTTAACATTTTGCCATGGCTCGCTTCGTTTCCGAGATATTTGCAGATATATCTCAAGGGAAGGGGCCTGACGGACATATTTCGAGATATTTCTTCTTCTTGTTGTTCTTCTTCTGCACAGCTAAGCTGGAAGTGGCATTTGCAGCTCGCAATAGTGCAGAGTTATCTCAAAGAAAGTGGCCACGGTGTTTCTGTATCTCTATTATGTTAGTGCAGCTTCGGAACTTTTAAATATCTTGATATATCTCGAGAACTACGCATCTGATCAAAAATATCATACAACATAAAAAGTAGGAAACTTAATTCTCTACAAAAAAGGTCTCTTAACATTTTGCCATAGCTCGCTTGGTTTCCGAGATATTTGCAGATATATCTCAAGGGAAGGGGCCTGACGGATATATTTCGAGATATTTCTTCTTCTTGTTGTTCTTCTTCTGCACAGCTAAACTGGAAGTGGCATTTCCAGCTCGCAATAGTGCAGAGCGATCTCAAAGAAAGGGGCCACGGTGTTTCTGAATCTCTATTATGTTGGTGCGGCTGCGGAACTTTTAAATATCTCGATATATCTAGAAAACTACGCTTCTGATCAAAAAATATCATAGAACATAAATTGTAGGAAACATAATTCTCTACAAAAAACGTCTCTTAACGTTTTGCCATAGCTCGCTTCGTTTCCGAGATATTTGCAGATTTATCTCAAGGGAAGGGGCCTGACGGACATATTTCGAGATATTTCTTCTTCTTGTTGTTCTTCTTCTGCACAGCTAAGATGGAAGTGGCATTTGCAGCTCGCAATAGTGCAGAGTTATCTCAAAGAAAGGGGCCACGGTGTTTCTGCATCTCTATTATGCTGGTGCGGCTTCGGCACTTTTAAATATCTTGATATATCTCGAGAACTACGCATCTGATCAAAAAATATCATAGAACATAAAAAGTAGGGAACTTAATTCTCTACAAAAAAGGTCTCTTAACATTTTGCCATAGCTCGCTTCGTTTCCGAGATATTTGAAGATTTATCTCAAGGGAAGGGGCCTGACGGACATATTTCGAGATATTTCTTCTTCTTGTTGTTCTTCTTCTGCACAGCTAAGATGGAAGTGGCATTTGCAGCTCGCAATAGTGCAGAGTTATCTCAAAGAAAGGGGCCACGGTGTTTCTGCATCTCTATTATGCTGGTGCGGCTTCGGCACTTTTAAATATCTTGATATATCTCGAGAACTACGCATCTGATCAAAAAATATCATAGAACATAAAAAGTAGGGAACTTAATTCTCTACAAAAAAGGTCTCTTAACATTTTGCCATAGCTCGCTTCGTTTCCGAGATATTTGAAGATTTATCTCAAGGGAAGGGGCCTGACGGACATATTTCGAGATATTTCTTCTTCTTGTTGTTCTTCTTCTGCACAGCTAAGCCGGAAGTGGCATTTACAGCTCGCAATAGTGCAGAGTTATCTCAAAGAAAGGGGCCACGGTGTTTCTGTATCTCTATTATGTTGGTGCGGCTACGGAACTTTTAAATATCTTGATATATCTCGAGAACTACGCATCTGATCAAAAAATATCATAGAACATAAAAAGTAGGAAACTTAATTCTCTACAAAAAAGGTCTCTTAACATTTTGCCATAGCTCGCTTCGTTTCCGAGATATTTGCAGATATATCTCAAGTGAAGGGGCCTGACGGACATATTTCGAGATATTTCTTCTTCTTGTTGTTCTTCTTATGCACAGCTAAGCTGGACGTGGCATTTGCAGCTCGCAATAGTGCAGAGTTATCTCAAAGAAAGGGGCCACGGTGTTTCTGTATTTCTATTATGTTGGTACGGCTTCGGAACTTTTAACTATCTTGATATATCTCGAGAACTACGCATCTGATCAAAAAATATCATAGAACATAAAAAGTAGGAAACTTAATTCTCTACAAAAAAGGTCTGTTAACATTTTGCCATAGCTCGCTTCGTTTCCGAGATATTTGCAGATTTATCTCAAGGGAAGGGGCCTGACGGACATATTTCGAGATATTTCTTCTTCTTGTTGTTCTTCTTCTGCACAGCTAAACTGGAAGTGGCATTTCCAGCTCGCAATAGTGCAGAGCTATCTCAAAGAAAGGGGCCACGGTGTTTCTGAATCTCTATTATGTTGGTGCGGCTTCGGAACTTTTAAATATCTCGATATATCTCGAAAACTACGCTTCTGATCAAAAAATATCATAGAACATAAATTGTTGGAAACATAATTCTCTACAAAAAACGTCTCTTAACATTTTGCCATAGCTCGCTTCGTTTCCGAGATATTTGCAGATTCAGCTCAAAGGAACGGGCCTGACGGACATATTTCGAGATATTTCTTCTTCTTGTTGTTCTTCTTCTGCACAGCTAAGCTGGAAGTGGCATTTGCCGCTCGCAATAGTGCAGAGTTATCTCAAAGAAAGGGGCCACGGTGTTTCTGTATTTCTATTATGTTGGTGAGGCTTCGGAACTTTTAAATATCTCGATATATCTCGAAAACTACGCTTCTGATCAAAAAATATCATAGAACATAACTTGTAGGAAACATAATTCTCTACAAAAAAGGTCTCTTAACATTTTGCCATAGCTCGCTTCGTTTCCGAGATATATGCAGATTTATCTCAAGGGAAGGGGCTTGACGGACATATTTCGAGATATTTCTTCTTCTTGTTGTTCTTCTTCTGCACAGCTAAGCTGGAAGTGGCATTTGCAGCTCGCAATAGTGCAGAGTTATCTCAAAGAAAGGGGCCACGGTGTTTCTGTATCTCTATTATGTTGGTGCGGCTTCGGAACTTTTAAATATCTCGATATATCTCGAAAACTACGCTTCTGCTCAAAAAATATCATAGAACATAAATTGTAGGAAACATAATTCTCTACAAAAAACGTCTCTTAACATTTTGCCATAGCTCGCTTCGTTTCCGAGATATTTGCAGATTCAGCTCAAAGGAACGGGCCTGACGGACATATTTCGAGATATTTCTTCTTCTTGTTGTTCTTCTTCTGCACAGCTAAACTGGAAGTGGCATTTGCAGCTCGCAATAGTGCAGAGTTATCTCAAAGAAAGGGGCCACGGTGTTTCTGTATCTCTATTATGTTGGTGCGGCTTCGGAACTTTTAAATATCTTGATATATCTCGAGAACTACGCATCTGATCAAAAAATATCATAGAACATAAAAAGTAGGAAACATAATTCTCTACAAATAAAGTCTCTTAACATTTTGCCATAGCTCGCTTCGTTTCCGAGATATTTGCAGATTTATCTCAAGGGAAGGGGCCTGACGGACATATTTCGAGATATTTCTTCTTCTTGTTGTTCTTCTTCTGCACAGCTAAGCTGGAAGTGGCATTTACAGCTCGCAATAGTGCAGAGTTATCTCATAGAAAGGGGCCACGGTGTTTCTGTATCTCTATTATGTTGGTGCGGCTTCGGAACTTTTAAATATCTCGATATATCTCGAGAACTACGCATCTGATCAAAAAATATCATAGACCATAAAAAGTAGGAAACTTAATTCTCTACAAATAGAGTCTCTTAACATTTTGCCATAGCTCGCTTCGTTTCCGAGATATTTGCAGATTTATCTCAAGGGAAGGGGCCTGACGGACATATTTCGAGATATTTCTTCTTCTTGTTGTTCTTCTTCTGCACAGCTAAGCTGGAAGTGGCATTTGCAGCTCGCAATAGTGCAGAGTTATCTCAAAGAAAGGGGCCACTGTGTTTCTGTATCTCTATTATGTTGGTGCGGCTTCGGAACTTTTAAATATCTTGATATATCTCGAGAACTACGCATCTGATCAAAAAATATCATAGAACATAAAAAGTAGGAAACTTAATTCTCTACAAAAAAGGTCTCTTAACATTTCGCCATAGCGCAGTTCGTTTCCGAGATATTTGCAGATTTATCTCAAGGGAAGGGGCCTGACGGACATATTTCGAGATATTTCTTCTTCTTGTTGTTCTTCTTCTGCACAGCTAAGCTGGAAGTAGCATTTGCAGCTCGGAATAGTGCAGAGGTATCTCAAAGAAAGGGGCCACGGTGTTTCTGTATCTCTATTATGTTGGTGCGGCTTCGGAACTTTTAAATATCTTGATATATCTCGAGAACTACGCATCTGATCAAAAAATATCATAGAACATGAAAAGTAGGAAACTTAATTCTCTACAAAAAAGGTCTCTTAACATTTTGCCATAGCTCGCTTCGTTTCCGAGATATTTGCAGATTTATCTCAAGGGAAGGGGCCTGACGGACATATTTCGAGATATTTCTTCTTCTTGTTGTTCTTCTTCTGCACAGCTAAGCTGGAAGTGGCATTTGCAGCTCGCAATAGTGCAGAGTGATCTCAAAGAAAGGGGCCACGGTGTTTCTGTATCTCTATTATGTTGGTGCGGCTTCGGAACTTTTAAATATCTTGATATATCTCGAGAACTACGCATCTGATCAAAAAATAGCATAGAAGATAAAAAGTAGGAAACTTAATTCTCTACAAAAAAGGTCTCTTAACATTTTGCCATAGCTCGCTTCGTTTCCGAGATATTTGCAGATTTATCTCAAGGGAAGGGGCCTGACGGACATATTTCGAGATATTTCTTCTTCTTGTTGTTCTTCTTCTGCACAGCTAAGCTGGAAGTGGCATTTGCGGCTCGCACTAGTGCAGAGTTATCTCAAAGAAAGGGGCCACGGTGTTTCTGTATCTCTATTATGTTGGTGTGGCTTCGGAACTTTTAAATATCTTGATATATCTCGAGAACTACACATCTGATCAAAAAATATCATAGAACATAAAAAGTAGGAAACTTAATTCTCTACAAAAAAGGTCTCTTAACATTTTGCCATAGCTCGCTTCGTTTCCGAGAAATTTGCAGATTTATCTCAAGGGAAGGGGACTGACGGACATATTTCGAGATATTTCTTCTTCTTGTTGTTCTTCTTCTGCACAGCTAAGCTGGAAGTGGCATTTGCAGCTCGCAATAGTGCAGAGTTATCTCAAAGAAAGGGGCCACGGTGTTTCTGTATCTCTATTATGTTGGTGCAGCTTCGGAACTTTTAAATATCTTGATATATCTCGAGAACTACGCATCTGATCAAAAAATATCATAGAACATAAATAGTAGGAATCTTAATTTCCTACAAAAAAGATCTGTTAATATTTTGCCATAGCTCGCATTGTTTCCGAGATATTTGCAGATTTAGCTCAAGGGTAGGTGCCTGACGGACATATTTCGAGATATTTCTTCTTCTTGTTGTTCTTCTTCTGCACAGCTAAGCTCGAAGTGGCATTTGCGGCTCGCACTAGTGCAGAGTTATCTCAAAGAAAGGGGCCACGGTGTTTCTGTATCTCTATTATGTTGGTGCGGCTTCGGAACTTTTAAATATCTTGATATATCTCGAGAACTACGCATCTGATCAAAAAATATCATAGAACATAAAAAGTAGGAAACTTAATTCTCTACAAATAAGGTCTCTTAACATTTTGCCATAGCTCGCTTCGTTTCCGAGATATTTGCAGATTTATCTCAAGGGAAGGGGACTGACGGACATATTTCGAGATATTTCTTCTTCTTGTTGTTCTTCTTCTGCACAGCTAAGCTGGAAGTGGCATTTGCGGCTCGCACTAGTGCAGAGTTATCTCAAAGAAAGGGGCCACGGTGTTTCTGTATCTCTATTATGTTGGTGCGGCTTCGGAACTTTTAAATATCTCGATATATCTCGAAAACTACGCATCTGATCAAAAAATATCATAGAACATAAATAGTAGGAATCTTAATTTCCTACAAAAAAGATCTGTTAATATTTTGCCATAGCTCGCATTGTTTCCGAGATATTTGCAGATTTAGCTCAAGGGAAGGGGCCTGACGGACATATTTCGAGATATTTCTTCTTCTTGTTGTTCTTCTTCTGCACAGCTAAGCTGGAAGTGGCATTAGCAGCTCGCAATTGTGCAGAGTTATCTCAAAGAGAGGGGCCACGGTGTTTCTGTATCTCTATTATGTTGGTGCGGCTTCGGAACTTTTAAATATCTCGATATATCTCGAGAACTACGCATCTGCTCAAAAAATATCATAGAACATAATAAGTAGGAAGCGTAATTCTCTACAAAAAGGTCTCTTAACATTTTGCCATAGCTCGCTTCGTTTCCGAGATGTTTGCAGATTTATCTCAAGGGAAGGGGCCTAACGGACATATTTCGAGATATTTCTTCTTCTTGTTGTTCTTCTTCTTCACAGCTAAGCTGGAAGTGGCATTTGCAGCTCGCAATAGTGCAGAGTTATCTCAAAGAAAGGGGCCACGGTGTTTCTGTATCCCTATTATGTTGGTGCGGCTTCGGAACATTTAAATATCTTGATATATCTCGAGAACTACGCATCTGATCAAAAAATATCATACAACATAAAAAGTAGGAAACTTAATTCTCAACAAAAAGGTCTGTTAACATTTTGCCATAGCTCGCTTCGTTTCCGAGATATTTGCAGATTTATCTCAAGGGATGGGACCTGACGGACATATTTCGAGATATTTCTTCTTCTTGTTGTTCTTCCTCTGCACAGCTAAACTGGAAGTGGCATTTCCAGCTCGCAATAGTGCAGAGTTATCTCAAAGAAAGGGGCCACGGTGTTTCTGTATCTCTATTATGTTGGTGCGGCTTCGGAACTTTTAAATATCTTGATATATCTCGAGAACTACGCATCTGATCAAAAAATATCGCACAACATAAAAAGTAGGAAACTTAATTCTCTACAAATAAGTTCTCTTAACATTTTGCCGTAGCTCGCTTCGTTTCAGAGATATTTGCAGATTTATCTCAAGGGAAGGGGCCTGACGGACATATTTCGAAATATTTCTTATTCTTGTTGTTCTTCTTCTGCACAGCTAAGCTGGAAGTGGCATTTGCAGCTCGCAATAGTGCAGAGTTATCTCAAAGAAAGAGGCCACGGTGTTTCTGTACCTCTATTATGTTGGTGCAGCTTCGGAACTTTTAAATATCTTGATATATCTCGAGAACTACGCATCTGATCAAAAAATATCATAGAACACAAAAAGTAGGAAACCTAATTCTCTACAAGAAAGGTCTCTTAACATTTTGCCATAGCCCGCTTCGTTTCCGAGATATTTGCAGATTTATCTCAAGGGAAGGGGCCTGACGGACATATTTCGAGATATTTCTTCTTCTTGTTGTTCTTCTTCTGCACAGCTAAACTGGAAGTGGCATTTCCAGCTCGCAATAGTGCAGAGTTATCTCAAAGAAAGGGGCCACGGTGTTTCTGTATCTCTATTATGTTGGTGCGGCTTCGGAACTTTTAAATATCTTGATATATCTCGAGAACTACGCATCTGATCAAAAAATATCGCAGAACATAAAAAGTAGGAAACTTAATTCTCTACAAATAAGGTCTCTTAAGATTTTGCCATAGCTCGCTTCATTTCCGAGATATTTGCAGATTTATCTCAAGGGAAGGGGCCTGACGGACATATTTCGAGATATTTCTTCTTCTTGTTGTTCTTCTTCTGCACAGCTAAGCTGGAAGTGGCATTTGCAGCTCGCAATAGTGCAGAGTTATCTCAAAGAGAGGGGCCACGGTGTTTCTGTATCTCTATTATGTTGGTGCGGCTTCGGAACTTTTAAATATCTTGATATATCTCGACAATTACGCATCTGATCAAAAAATATCATACAACATAAAAAGTAGGAAACTTAATTCTATACAAAAAAGGTCTCTTAACATTTTGCCATAGCTCGCTTCGTTTCCGAGATATTTGCAGATTTATCTGAAGGGAAGTGGCCTGACGGACATATTTCGAGATATTTCTTCTTCTTGTTGTTCTTCTTCTGCACAGCTAAGCTGGAAGTGGCATTTGCAGCTCGCAATAGTGCAGAGTTATCGCAAAGGAAGAGGCCACGGTGTTTCTGTACCTCTATTATGTTGGTGCAGCTTCGGAACTTTTAAATATCTTGATATATCTCGAGAACTACGCATCTGATCAAAAAATATCATAGAAAATAAAAAGTAGGAAACTGAATTCTCTACAAAAAAGGTCTCTTAACATTTTGCCATAGCTCGCTTCGTTTCCGAGATATATGCAGATTTATCTCAAGGGAAGGGGCCTGACGGACATATTTCGAGATATTTCTTCTTCTTGTTGTTCTTCTTCTGCACAGCTAAGCTGGAAGTGGCATTTGCGGCTCGCACTAGTGCAGAGTTATCTCAAAGAAAGGGGCCACGGTGTTTCTGTATCCCTATTATGTTGGTGCGGCTTCGGAACTTTTAAATATCTCCATATATCTCGAAAACTACGCTTCTGATCAAAAAATATCATAGAACATAAATTGTAGGAAACATAATTCTCTACAAAAAACGTCTCTTAGCATTTTGCCATAGCTCGCTTCGTTTCCGAGATATTTGCAGATTCAGCTCAAAGGAACTGGCCTGACGGACATATTTCGAGATATTTCTTCTTCTTGTTATTCTTCGTCTGCACAGCTAAACTGGAAGTGGCATTTCCAGCTCGCAATAGTGCAGAGTTATCTCGCAGAAAGGGGCCACGCTGTTTCTGTATCTCTATTATGTTGGTGCGGCTTCGGAACTTTTAAATATCTTGATATATCTCGAGAACTACGCATCTGATCAAAAAATATCATAGAACATAAATAGTAGGAATCTTAATTTCCTACAAAAAAGATCTGTTAATATTTTGCCATAGCTCGCATTGTTTCCGAGATATTTGCAGATTTAGCTCAAGGGAAGGGGCCTGACGGACGTATTTCGAGATATTTCTTCTTCTTGTTGTTCTTCTTCTGCACAGCTAAGCTGGAAGTGGCATTTGCAGCTCGCAATTGTGCAGAGTTATCTCAAAGAGAGGGGCCACGGTGTTTCTGTATCTCTATTATGTTGGTGCGGCTTCGGAACTTTTAAATATCTTGATATATCTCGACAATTACGCATCTGATCAGAAAATATCATACAACATAAAAAGTAGGACACATAATTCTCTACAAAAAAGGTCTCTTAACATTTTGCCATAGCTCGCTTCGTTCCCAAGATATTTGCAGATTTATCTCAAGGGAAGGGGCCTGACGGACATATTTCGAGATATTTCTTCTTCTTGTTGTTCTTCTTCTGCACAGCTAAGCTGGAAGTGGCATTTGCAGCTCGCAATAGTGCAGAGTTATCTCAAAGAAAGGGGCCACGGTGTTTCTGTATCTCTATTATGTTGGTGCGGCTTCGGAACTTTTAAATATCTTGATATATCTCGAGATCTACGCATCTGATCAAAAAATATCATAGAACATAAAAAGTAGGAAACTTAATTCTCTACAAAAAAGGTCTCTTAACATTTTGCCATAGCTCGCTTCGTTTCCGAGATATATGCAGATTTATCTCAAGGGAAGGGGCCTGACGGACATATTTCGAGATATTTCTTCTTCTTGTTGTTCTTCTTCTGCACAGCTAAGCTGGAAGTGGCATTTGCAGATCGCAATAGTGCAGAGTTATCTCAAAGAAAGGGGCCACGGTGTTTCTGTATCTCTATTATGTTGGTGCGGCTTCGGAACTTTTCAATATCTCGATATATCTCGAAAACTACGCTTCTGATCAAAAAATATCATAGAATATAAAAAGTAGGAAACCTAATTCTCTACAAAAAAGGTCTCTTAACATTTTGCCATAGCTCGCTTCGTTTCCGAGATATTTGCAGATTTATCTCAAGGGAAGGGGCCTGACGGACATATTTCGAGATATTTCTTCTTCTTGTTGTTCTTCTTCTGTACAGCTAAACTGGAAGTGGCATTTCCAGCTCGCAATAGCGCAGTGTTATCTCAAAGAAAGGGGCCACGGTGTTTCTGTATCTTTATTATGTTGTTGCGGCTTCGGAACCTTTAAATATCTCGATATATCTCGAAAACTACGCATCTGATCAAAAAATATCATAGAACATAAATAGTAGGAAACTTAATTTCCTACAAAAAAGGTCTCTCAACGTTTTGCCATAGCTCGCATTGTTTCCGAGATATTTGCAGATTCAGCTCAAAGGACCGGCCCTGACGGACATATTTCGAGATATTTCTTCTTCTTGTTATTCTTCGTCTGCACAGCTAAACTGGAAGTGGCATTTCCAGCTCGCAATAGTGCAGAGTTATCTCGCAGAAAGGGGCCACGCTGTTTCTGTATCTCTATTATGTTGGTGCGGCTTCGGAACTTTTAAATATCTCGATATATCCTGAAAACTACGCTTCTGATCAAAAAATATCATAGAACATAAATTGTAGGAAACATAATTCTCTACAAAAAACGTCTCTTAACATTTTGCCATAGCTCGCTTCGTTTCCGAGATATTTGCAGATTCAGCTCAAAGGAACGGGCCTGACGGACATATTTCGAGATATTTCTTCCTCTTGTTGTTCTTCTTCTGCACAGCTAAGCTGGAAGTGGCATTTGCGGCTCGCACTAGTGCAGAGTTATCTCAAAGAAAGGGGCCACGGTGTTTCTGTACCTCTATTATGTTGGTGCGGCTTCGGAACTTTTAAATATCTCGATATATCTCGAAAACTACGGTTCTGATCAAAAAATATCATAGAACATAAATTGTAGGAAACATAATTCTCTACAAAAAAGGTCTCTTAACATTTTGCCATAGCTCGCTTCGTTTCCGAGATATATGCAGATTTATCTCAAGGGAAGGGGCCTGACGGACATATTTCGAGATATTTCTTCTTCATGTTGTTCTTCTTCTGCACAGCTAAGCTGGAAGTGGCATTTGCAGCTCGCAATAGTGCAGAGTTATCTCAAAGAAAGGGGCCACGGTGTTTCTGTATCTCTATTATGTTGGTGCGGCTTCGGAACTTTTAAATATCTTGATATATCTCGAGAACTACGCATCTGATCAAAAAATATCATAGAACATAAAAAGTAGGAAACTTAATTCTCTACAAATAAGGTCTCTTAACATTTTGCCATAGCTCGCTTCGTTTCCGAGATATTTGCAGATTTATCTCAAGGGAAGGGGCCTGACGGACATATTTCGAGATATTTCTTCTTCTTGTTGTTCTTCTTCTGCACAGCTAAGCTGGAAGTGGCATTTGCAGCTCGCAATAGTGCAGAGTTATCTCAAAGAAAGGGGCCACGGTGTTTCTGTATCCCTATTATGTTGGTGCGGCTTCGGAACTTTTAAATATCTCGATATATCTCGATAACTACGCTTCTGATCAAAAAATATCATACAACATAAATTGTAGGAAACTTAATTCTCTACAAAAAAGGTCTCTTAACATTTTGCCATAGCTCGCTTCGTTTCCGAGATATATGCAGATTTATTTCAAGGGAAGGGGCCTGACGGACATATTTCGAGATATTTCTTCTTCTTGTTGTTCTTCTTCTGCACAGCTAAGCTGGAAGTGGCATTTGCAGCTCGCAATAGTGCAGAGTTATCTCAAAGAAAGGGGCCACGGTGTTTCTGTATCTCTATTATGTTGGTGCGGCTTCGGAACTTTTAAATATCTCGATATATCTCGAAAACTACGCTTCTGATCAAAAAATGTCATAGAACATAAATTGTAGGAAACATAATTCTCTACAAAAAAGGTCTCTCAACATTTTGCCATGGCTCGCTTCGTTTCCCAGATATTTGCAGATTTATCTCAAGGGAAGGGGCCTGACGGACATATTTCGAGATATTTCTTCTTCTTGTTGTTCTTCTTCTGCACAGCTAAGCTGGAAGTGGCATTTGCAGCTTGCAATAGTGCAGAGTTATCTCAAAGAAAGAGGCCACGATGTTTCTGTACCTCTATTATGTTGGTGCGGCTTCGGAACTTTTAAATATCTCGATATATCTCGAAAACTACGCTTCTGATCAAAAAATATCATCGAACATAACTTGTAGGAAACATAATTCTCTACAAAAAAGGTCTCTTAACATTTTGCCATAGCTCGCTTCGTTTCCGAGATATTTGCAGATATATCTCAAGGGAAGGGGCCTGACGGACATATTTCGAGATATTTCTTCTTCTTGTTGTTCTTCTTCTGCACAGCTAAACTGGAAGTGGCATTTGCAGCTCGCAATAGTGCAGAGTTATCTCAAAGGAAGGGGCCACGGTGTTTCTGTATCTCTATTATGTTGGTGCGGCCTCGGAACTTTTAAATATCTCGATATATCTCGAAAACTACGCTTCTGATCAAAAAATATCATAGAACATAAAAAGTAGGAAACTTAATTCTCTACAAAAAAGGTCTCTTTACATTTTGCCATAGCTCGCTTCGTTTCCGAGATATTTGCAGATTTATCTCGAGGGAAGGGGCCTGACGGACATATTTCGAGATATTTCTTCTTCTTGTTGTTCTTCTTCTGCACAGCTAAGCTGGAAGTGGCATTTGCGGCTCGCACTAGTGCAGAGTTATCTCAAAGAAAGGGGCCACGGTGTTTCTGTATCTCTATTATCTTGGTGCGGCTTCGGAACTTTTAAATATCTCGATATATCTCGAAAACTACGCTTCTGATCAAAAAATATCATAGAACAGAAAAAGTAGGAAACTTCATTCTCTACCAAAAAGGTCTCTTAACATTTTGCCATAGCTCGCTTCGTTTCCGAGATATATGCAGATTTATCTCAAGGGAAGGGGCCTGACGGACATATTTCGAGATATTTCTTCTTCTTGTTGTTCTTCTTCTGCACAGCTAAGCTGGAAGTGGCATTTCCAGCTCGCAATAGCGCAGAGTTATCTCAAAGAAAGGGGCCACGGTGTTTCTGTATCTCTATTATGTTGGTGCGGCTTCGGAACTTTTAAATATCTTGATACATCTCGAGAACTACGCATCTGATCAAAAAATATCATAGAACATAAAAAGTAGGAAACTTAATTCTCTACAAAAAAGGTCTCTTAACATTTTGCCATAGCTCGCTTCGTTTCCGAGATATTTGCAGATTTATCTCAAGGGAAGGGGCCTGACGGACATATTTCGAGATATTTCTTCTTCTTGTTGTTCTTCTTCTGCACAGCTAAGCTGGAAGTGGCATTTGCAGCTCGCAATAGTGCAGAGTTATATCAAAGAAAGGGGCCACGGTGTTTCTGTATCTCTATTATGTTGGTGTGGCTTCGGAACTTTTAAATATCTTGATACATCTCGAGAACTACGCATCTGATCAAAAAATATCATAGAACATAAAAAGTAGGAAACTTAATTCTCTACAAAAAAGGTCTCTTAACATTTTGCCATAGCTCGCTTCGTTTCCGAGATATTTGCAGATTTATCTCAAGGGAAGGGGCCTGACGGACATATTTCGAGATATTTCTTCTTCTTGTTGTTCTTCTTCTGCACAGCTAAGCTGGAAGTGGCATTTGCGGCTCGCACTAGTGCAGAGTTATCTCAAAGAAAGGGGCCACGATGTTTCTGTATCTCTATTATGTTGGTGCGGCTTCGGAACTTTTAAATATCTCGATATATCTCGAAAACTACGCTTCTGATCAAAAAATATCGTAGAACATAAATTGTAGGAAACATAATTCTCTACAAAAAAGGTCTCTTAACATTTTGCCATAGCTCCCTTCGTTTCCGAGATATTTGCAGATATATCTCAAGGGAAGGGGCCTGACGGACATATTTCGAGATATTTCTTCTTCTTGTTGTTCTTCTTCTGCACAGCTAAGCTGGAATTGGCATTTGCAGCTCGCAATAGTGCAGAGTTATCTCAAAGAAAGGGGCCACGGAGTTTCTGTATCTCTATTATGTTGGTGCGGCTTCGGAACTTTTAAATATCTCGATATATCTCGAACACTACGCTTCTGATCAAAAAATATCATACAACATAAATTGTAGGAAACATAATTCTCTACAAAAAAGGTCTCTTAACATTTTGCCATAGCTCGTTTCGTTTCCGAGATATTTGCGGATATATCTGAAGGGAAGGGGCCTGACGGCCATATTTCGAGATATTTCTTCTTCTTGTTGTTCTTCTTCTGCACAGCTAAGCTGGAAATGGCATTTGCGGCTCGCACTAGTGCAGAGTTATCTCAAAGAAAGGGGCCACGATGTTTCTGTATCTCTATTATGTTGGTGCGGCTTCGGAACTTTTAAATATCTCGATATATCTCGAAAACTACGCTTCTGATCAAAAAATATCGTAGAACATAAATTGTAGGAAACATAATTCTCTACAAAAAAGGTCTCTTAACATTTTGCCATAGCTCCCTTCGTTTCCGAGATATTTGCAGATATATCTCAAGGGAAGGGGCCTGACGGACATATTTCGAGATATTTCTTCTTCTTGTTGTTCTTCTTCTGCACAGCTAAGCTGGAATTGGCATTTGCAGCTCGCAATAGTGCAGAGTTATCTCAAAGAAAGGGGCCACGGAGTTTCTGTATCCCTATTATGTTGGTGCGGCTTCGGAACTTTTAAATATCTCGATATATCTCGAACACTACGCTTCTGATCAAAAAATATCATACAACATAAATTGTAGGAAACATAATTCTCTACAAAAAAGGTCTCTTAACATTTTGCCATAGCTCGTTTCGTTTCCGAGATATTTGCGGATATATCTGAAGGGAAGGGGCCTGACGGCCATATTTCGAGATATTTCTTCTTCTTGTTGTTCTTCTTCTGCACAGCTAAGCTGGAAATGGCATTTGCAGCTCGCAATAGTGCAGAGTTATCTCAAAGAAAGGGGCCACGGTGTTTCTGTATCTCTATTATGTTGGTGCGGCTTCGGAACTTTTAAATATCTTGATATATCTCGAGAACTACGCATCTGATCAAAAAATATCATAGAACATAAATTGTAGGAAACATAATTCTCTACAAAAAAGGTCTCTTAACATTTTGCCATAGCTCGCTTCGTTTCCGAGATATATGCAGATTTATCTCAAGGGAAGGGGCCTGACGGACATATTTCGAGATATTTCTTCTTCTTGTTGTTCTTCTTCTGCACAGCTAAACTGGAAGTGGCATTTCCAGCTCGCAGTAGTGCAGAGTTATCTCAAAGAAAGGGGCCACGGTGTTTCTGTATCTCTATTATGTTGGTGCGGCTTCGGAACTTTAAAATATCTTGATATATCTCGAGAACTACGCATCTGATCCAAAAATATCATAGAACGTAAAAAGTAGGAAACTTCATTCTCTACCAAAAAGGTCTCTTAACATTTTGCCATAGCTCGCTTCGTTTCCGAAATATATGCAGATTTATCTCAAGGGAAGGGGCCTGACGGACATATTTCGAGATATTTCTTCTTCTTGTTGTTCTTCTTCTGCACAGCTAAGCTGGAAGTGGCATTTGCAGCTCGCAATAGTGCAGAGTTATCTCAAAGAAAGAGGCCACGGTGTTTCTGTACCTCTATTATGTTGGTGCAGCTTCGGAACTTTTAAATATCTTGATATATCTCGAGAACTACGCATCTGATCAAAAAATATCATAGAACATAAATTGTAGGAAACATAATTCTCTACAAAAAAGGTCTCTTAACATTTTGCCATAGCTCGCTTCGTTTCCGAGATATTTGCAGATTTATCTCAAGGGAAGGGGCCTGACGGACATATTTCCAGATATTTCTTCTTCTTGTTGTTCTTCTTCTGCACAGCTAAGCTGGAAGTGGCATTTGCGGCTCGCACTAGTGCAGAGTTATCTCAAAGAAAGGGGCCACGGTGTTTCTGTATCTCTATTACGTTGGTGCGGCTTCGGAACTTTAAAATATCTTGATATATCTCGAGAACTACGCATCTGATCAAAAAATATCATAGAACGTAAAAAGTAGGAAACTTAATTCTCTACAAATAAAGTCTCTTAACATTTTGCCATAGCTCGCTTCGTTTCCGAGATATTTGCAGATTTATCTCAAGGGAAGGGGCCTGACGGACATATTTCGAGATATTTCTTCTTCTTGTTGTTCTTCTTCTGCACAGCTAAGCTGGAAGTGGCATTTGCAGCTCGCAATAGTGCAGAGTTATCTCAAAGAAAGAGGCCACGGTGTTTCTGTACCTCTATTATGTTGGTGCAGCTTCGGAACTTTTAAATATCTTCATATATCTCGAGAACTACGCATCTGATCAAAAAATATCATAGAACATAAAAAGTAGGAAACTTCATTCTCTACCAAAAAGGTCTCTTAACATTTTGCCATAGCTCGCTGCGTTTCCGAGATATATGCAGATTTATCTCAAGGGAAGGGTCCTGACGGACATATTTCGAGATATTTCTTCTTCTGCACAGCTAAGCTGGAAGTGGCATTTGCAGCTCGCAATAGTGCAGAGTTATCTCAAAGAAAGGGGCCACGGTGTTTCTGTATCTCTATTATGTTGGTGCGGCTTCGGAACTTTTAAATATCTCGAAATATCTCGAAAACTACGCATCTGATCAAAAAATATCATAGAACATAACTTGTAGGAAATATAATTCTCTACAAAAAAGGTCTCTTAACATTTTGCCATAGCTAGCTTCGTTTCCGAGAGATTTGCAGATATATCTCAAGAGAAGGGGCCTGACGGACATATTTCGAGATATTTCTTCTTCTTGTTGTTCTTCTTCTGCACAGCTAAGCTGGAAGTGGCATTTGCAGCTCGCAATAGTGCAGAGTTATCTCAAAGAAAGGGGCCACGGTGTTTCTGTACCTCTATTATGTTGGTGCAGCTTCGGAACTTTTAAATATCTTGATATATCTCGAGAACTACGCATCTGATCAAAAAATATCATAGAACATAAATTGTAGGAAACATAATTCTCTACAAAAGAGGTCTCTTAACATTTTGCCATAGCTCGTTTCGTTTCCGAGATATTTGCAGATATATCTCAAGGGAAGGGGCCTGACGGACATATTTCGAGATATTTCTTCTTCTTGTTGTTCTTCTTCTGCACAGCTAAACTGGAAGCGGCATTTCCAGCTCGCAATAGCGCAGAGTTATCTCAAAGAAAGGGGCCACGGTGTTTCTGTATCTCTATTATGTTGGTGCGGCTTCGGAACTTTTAAATATCTTGATACATCTCGAGAACTACGCATCTGATCAAAAAATATCATAGAACATAAAAACTAGGAAACTTAATTCTCTACAAAAAAGGTCTCTTAACATTTTGCCATAGCTCGCTTCGTTTCCGAGATATTTGCAGATTTATCTCAAGGGAAGGGGCCTGACGGACATATTTCGAGATATTTCTTCTTCTTGTTGTTCTTCTTCTGCACAGCTAAGCTGGAAGTGGCATTTGCGGCTCGCACTAGTGCAGAGTTATCTCAAAGAAAGGGGCCACGGTGTTTCTGTATCTCTATTACGTTGGTGCGGCTTCGGAACTTTAAAATATCTTGATATATCTCGAGAACTACGCATCTGATCAAAAAATATCATAGAACGTAAAAAGTAGGAAACTTAATTCTCTACAAATAAAGTCTCTTAACATTTTGCCATAGCTCGCTTCGTTTCCGAGATATTTGCAGATTTATCTCAAGGGAAGGGGCCTGACGGACATATTTCGAGATATTTCTTCTTCTTGTTGTTCTTCTTCTGCACAGCTAAACTGGAAGTGGCATTTCCAGCTCGCAATAGCGCAGAGTTATCTCAAAGAAAGGGGCCACGGTGTTTCTGTATCTCTATTATGTTGGTGCGGCTTCGGAACTTTTAAATATCTTGATACATCTCGAGAACTACGCATCTGATCAAAAAATATCATAGAACATAAAAACTAGGAAACTTAATTCTCTACAAAAAAGGTCTCTTAACATTTTGCCATAGCTCGCTTCGTTTCCGAGATATTTGCAGATTTATCTCAAGGGAAGGGGCCTGACGGACATATTTCGAGATATTTCTTCTTCTTGTTGTTCTTCTTCTGCACAGCTAAGCTGGAAGTGGCATTTGCGGCTCGCACTAGGGCAGAGTTATCTCAAAGAAAGGGGCCACGGTGTTTCTGTATCTCTATTATGTTGGTGCGGCTTCGGAACTTTTAAATATCTTGATATATCTCGAGAACTACGCATCTGATCAAAAAATATCATAGAACATAAAAAGTAGGAAACTTAATTCTCTACAAAAAAGGTCTCTTAACATTTTGCCATAGCTCGCTTCGTTTCCGAGATATTTGCAGATTTATCTCGAGGGAAGGGGCCTGACGGACATATTTCGAGATATTTCTTCTTCTTGTTGTTCTTCTTCTGCACAGCTAAGCTGGAAGTGGCATTTGCGGCTCGCACTAGTGCAGAGTTATCTCAAAGAAAGGGGCCACGGTGTTTCTGTATCTCTATTATGTTGGTGCGGCTTCGGAACTTTTAAATATCTCGATATATCTCGAAAACTACGCTTCTGATCAAAAAATATCATAGAACATAAATTGTAGGAAACATAATTCTCTAGAAAAAAGGTCTCTCAACATTTTGCCATAGCTCGCTTCGTTTCCGAGATATTTGCAGATTTATCTCAAGGGAAGGGGCCTGACGGACATATTTCGAGATATTTCTTCTTCTTGTTGTTCTTCTTCTGCACAGCTAAGCTGGAAGTGGCATTTGCAGCTCGCAATAGTGCAGAGTTATCTCAAAGAAAGGGGCCACGGTGTTTCTGTATCTCTATTATGTTGGTGCGGCTTCGGAACTTTTAAATATCTTGATACATCTCGAGAACTACGCATCCGATCAAAAAATATCATAGAACATAAAAAGTAGGAAACTTAATTCTCTACAAAAAAGGTCTCTTAACATTTTGCCATAGCTCGTTTCGTTTCCGAGATATTTGCAGATATATCTCAAGGGAAGGGGCCTGACGGACATATTTCGAGATATTTCTTCTTCTGGTTGTTCTTCTTCTGCACAGCTAAACTGGAAGCGGCATTTCCAGCTCGCAATAGCGCAGAGTTATCTCAAAGAAAGGGGCCACGGTGTTTCTGTATCTCTATTATGTTGGTGCGGCTTCGGAACTTTTAAATATCTTGATACATCTCGAGAACTACGCATCTGATCAAAAAATATCATAGAACATAAAAACTAGGAAACTTAATTCTCTACAAAAAAGGTCTCTTAACATTTTGCCATAGCTCGCTTCGTTTCCGAGATATTTGCAGATTTATCTCAAGGGAAGGGGCCTGACGGACATATTTCGAGATATTTCTTCTTCTTGTTGTTCTTCTTCTGCACAGCTAAGCTGGAAGTGGCATTTGCGGCTCGCACTAGTGCAGAGTTATCTCAAAGAAAGGGGCAACGGTGTTTCTGTATCTCTATTACGTTGGTGCGGCTTCGGAACTTTAAAATATCTTGACATATCTCGAGAACTACGCATCTGATCAAAAAATATCATAGAACGTAAAAAGTAGGAAACTTAATTCTCTACAAATAAAGTCTCTTAACATTTTGCAATAGCTCGCTTCGTTTCCGAGATATTTGCAGATTTATCTCAAGGGAAGGGGCCTGACGGACATATTTCGAGATATTTCTTCTTCTTGTTGTTCTTCTTCTGCACAGCTAAGCTGGAAGTGGCATTTGCAGCTCGCAATAGTGCAGAGTTATCTCAAAGAAAGGGGCCACGGTGTTTCTGTATCTCTATTATGTTTGTGCGGCTTCGGAACTTTTAAATATCTTCATATATCTCGAGAACTACGCATCTGATCAAAAAATATCATAGAACATAAATTGTAGGAAACATAATTCTCTAGAAAAAAGGTCTCTCAACATTTTGCCATAGCTCGCTTCGTTTCCGAGATATTTGCAGATTTATCTCAAGGGAAGGGGCCTGACGGACATATTTCGAGATATTTCTTCTTCTTGTTGTTCTTCTTCTGCACAGCTAAGCTGGAAGTGGCATTTGCAGCTCGCAATAGTGCAGAGTTATCTCAAAGAAAGGGGCCACGGTGTTTCTGTATCTCTATTATGTTGGTGCGGCTTCGGAACTTTTAAATATCTTGATACATCTCGAGAACTACGCATCTGATCAAAAAATATCATAGAACATAAAAAGTAGGAAACTTAATTCTCTACAAAAAAGGTCTCTTAACATTTTGCCATAGCTCGCTTCGTTTCCGAGATATTTGCAGATTTATCTCAAGGGAAGGGGCCTGACGGACATATTTTGAGATATTTCTTCTTCTTGTTGTTCTTCTTCTGCACAGCTAAGCTGGAAGTGGCATCTGCGGCTCGCACTAGTGCAGAGTTATCTCAAAGAAAGGGGCCACGATGTTTCTGTATCTCTATTATGTTGGTGCGGCTTCGGAACTTTTAAATATCTCGATATATCTCGAAAACTACGCTTCTGATCAAGAAATATCGTAGAACATAAATTGTAGGAAACATAATTCTCTACAAAAAAGGTCTCTTAACATTTTGCCATAGCTCGCTTCGTTTCCGAGATATTTGCAGATATATCTCAAGGGAAGGGGCCTGACGGACATATTTCGAGATATTTCTTCTTCTTGTTGTTCTTCTTCTGCACAGCTAAACTGGAAGTGGCATTTCCAGCTCGCAATAGTGCAAAGTTGTCTCAAAGAAAGGGGCCACGGTGTTTCTGTATCTCTATTATGTTGGTGCGGCTTCGGAACTTTTAAATATCTCGATATATCTCGAAAACTACGCTTCCGATCAAAAAATATCATACAACATAAATTGTAGGAAACATAATTCTCTACAAAAAAGGTCTCTTAACCTTTTGCCATAGCTCGCTTCGTTTCCGAGATATTTGCAGATATATCTCAAGGGAAGGGGCCTGACGGACATATTTCGAGATATTTCTTCTTCTTGTTGTTCTTCTTCTGCACAGCTAAACTGGAAGTGGCATTTCCAGCTCGCAATAGTGCAGAGTTGTCTCAAAGAAAGGGGCCACGGTGTTTCTGTATCTCTATTATGTTGGTGCGGCTTCGGAACTTTTAAATATTTTGATATATCTCGAGAACTACGCATCTGATCAAAAAGTATCATAGAACATGAAAAGTAGGAAACTTTATTCTCTACAAAAAAGGTCTCTTAACATTTTGCCATAGCTCGCTTCGTTTCCGAGATATGTGCAGATTTATCTCAAGGGAAGGGGCCTGACGGACATATTTCGAGATATTTCTTCTTCTTGTTGTTCTTCTTCTGCACAGCTAAGCTGGAAGTGGCATTTGCAGCTCGCAATAGTGCAGAGTTATCTCAAAGAAAGGGGCCACGGTGTTTCTGCATCTCTATTATGTTGGTGCGGCTTCGGAACTTTTAAATATCTCGATATATCTCGAAAACTACGCTTCTGATCAAAAAATATGATAGAACATAAATTGTAGAAAACATAATTCTCTACAAAAAAGGTCTCTCAACATTTTGCCATAGCTCGTTTCGTTTCCGAGATATTTGCAGATATATCTCAAGGGAAGGGGCCTGGCGGACATATTTCGGGTTTTTCTTCTTCTTGTTGTTCTTCTTCTGCACAGCTAAGCTGGAAGTGGCATTTGCAGCTCGCAATAGTGCAGAGTTATCTCAAAGAAAGGGGCCACGGTGTTTCTGTATCTCTATTATGTTGGTGCGGCTTCGGAACTTTTAAATATCTCGATATATCTCGAAAACTACGCTTCTGATCAAAAAATATCATAGAACATAAATTGTAGGAAACATAGTTCTCTACAAAAAAGGTCTCTTAACATTTTGCCATAGCTCGTTTCGTTTCCGAGATATTTGCAGATATATCTCAAGGGAAGGGGCCTGGCGGACATATTTCGAGATATTTCTTCTTCTTGTTGTTCTTCTTCTGCACAGCTAAGCTGGAAGTGGCATTTGCAGCTCGCAATAGTGCAGAGTTATCTCAAAGAAAGGGGCCACGGTGTTTCTGTATCTCTATTATGTTGGTGCGGCTTCGGAACTTTTAAATATCTCGATATATCTCGAAAACTACGCATCTGATGAAAAAATATCATAGAACATAGATTGTAGGAAACATAATTCTCTACAAAAAAGGTCTCTTAACATTTTGCCATAGCTCGCTTCGTTTCCGAGATATTTGCAGATATATCTCAAGGGAAGGGGCCTGACGGACATATTTCGAGATATTTCTTCTTCTTGTTGTTCTTCTTCTGCACAGCTAAACTGGAAGTGGCATTTCCAGCTCGCAATAGTGCAGAGTTATCTGAAAGGAAGCGGCCACGGTGTTTCTGTATCTCTATTATGTTGGTGCGGCTTCGGAACTTTTAAATATCTCGATATATCTCGAAAACTACGCTTCTGATCAAAAAAATCATAGAACATAAATTGTAGGAAACATAATTCTCTACAAAAAAGGTCTCTTAACATTTTGCCATAGCTCGTTTCGTTTCCGAGATATTTGCAGATATATCTCAAGGGAAGGGGCCTGACGGACATATTTCGAGATATTTCTTCTTCTTGTTGTTCTTCTTCTGCACAGCTAAACTGGAAGTGGCATTTCCAGCTCGCAATAGCGCAGAGTTATCTCAAAGAAAGGGGCCACGGTGTTTCTGTATCTCTATTATGTTGGTGCGGCTTCGGAACTTTTAAATATCTTGATACATCTCGAGAACTACGCATCTGATCAAAAAATATCATAGAACATAAAAAGTAGGAAACTTAATTCTCTACAAAAAAGGTCTCTTAACATTTTGCCATAGCTCGCTTTGTTTCCGAGATATTTGCAGATTTATCTCAAGGGAAGGGGCCTGACGGACATATTTCGAGATATTTCTTCTTCTTGTTGTTCTTCTTCTGCACAGCTAAGCTGGAAGTGGCATTTGCAGCTCGCCATAGTGCAGAGTTATCTCAAAGAAAGGGGCCACGGTGTTTCTGTATCTCTATTATGTTGGTGCGGCTTCGGAACTTTTAAATATCTCGATATATCTCGAAAACTACGCTTCTGATCAAAAAATATCATACAACATAAATTGTAGGAAACATAATTCTCTACAAAAAAGGTCTCTTAACATTTTGCCATAGCTCGTTTCTTTTCCGAGATATTTGCAGATATATCTCAAGGGAAGGGGCCTGACGGACATATTTCGAGATATTTCTTCTTCTTGTTGTTCTTCTTCTGCACAGCTAAACTGGAAGTGGCATTTCCAGCTCGCAGTAGTGCAGAGTTATCTCAAAGAAAGGGGCCACGGTGTTTCTGTATCTCTATTATGTTGGTGCGGCTTCGGAACTTTTAAATATCTTGATACATCTCGAGAACTACGCATCTGATCAAAAAATATCATAGAACATAAAAAGTAGGAAACTTAATTCTCTACAAAAAAGGTCTCTTAACATTTTGCCATAGTTCGCTTTGTTTCCGAGATATTTGCAGATTTATCTCAAGGGAAGGGGCCTGACGGACATATTTCGAGATATTTCTTCTTCTTGTTGTTCTTCTTCGGCACAGCTAAACTGGAAGTGGCACTTCCAGCTCGCAGTAGTGCAGAGTTATCTCAAAGAAAGGGGCCACGGTGTTTCTGTATCTCTATTATGTTGGTGCGGCTTCGGAACTTTAAAATATCTTGATATATCTCGAGAACTACGCATCTGATCAAAAAGTATCATAGAACGTAAAAAGTAGGAAACTTCATTCTCTACCAAAAAGGTCTCTTAACATTTTGCCATAGCTCGCTTCGTTTCCGAGATATATGCAGATTTATCTCAAGGGAAGGAGCCTGACGGACATATTTCGAGATATTTCTTCTTCTTGTTGTTCTTCTTCTGCACAGCTAAGCTGGAAGTGGCACTTGCAGCTCGCAATAGTGCAGAGTTATCTCAAAGAAAGAGGCCACGGTGTTTCTGTACCTCTATTATGTTGGTGCAGCTTCGGAACTTTTAAATATCTTGATATATCTCGAGAACTACGCATCTGATCAAAAAATATCATAGAACATAAATTGTAGGAAACATAATTCTCTACAAAAAAGGTCTCTTAACATTTTGCCATAGCTCGCTTCGTTTCCGAGATATATGCAGATTTATCTCAAGGGAAGGGGCCTGACGGACATATTTCGAGATATTTCTTCTTCTTGTTGTTCTTCTTCTGCACAGCTAAACTGGAAGTGGCATTTCCAGCTCGCAGTAGTGCAGAGTTATCTCAAAGAAAGGGGCCACGGTGTTTCCGTATCTCTATTATGTTGGTGCGGCTTCGGAACTTTAAAATATCTTGATATATCTCGAGAACTACGCATCTGATCAAAAAATATCATAGAACGTAAAAAGTAGGAAACTTCATTCTCTACCAAAAAGGTCTCTTAACATTTTGCCATAGCTCGCTTCGTTTCCGAGATATATGCAGATTTATCTCAAGGGAAGGGGCCTGACGGACATATTTCGAGATATTTCTTCTTCTTGTTGTTCTTCTTCTGCACAGCTAAGCTGGAAGTGGCATTTGCAGCTCGCAATAGTGCACAGTTATCTCAAAGAAAGGGGCCACGGTGTTTCTGTATCTCTATTATGTTGGTGCGGCTTCGGAACTTTTAAATATCTCGATATATCTCGAAAACTACGCTTCTGATCAAAAAATATCATACAAGATAAATTGTAGGAAACATAATTCTCTACAAAAAAGGTCTCTTAACATTTTGCCATAGCTCCCTTCGTTTCCGAGATATTTGCAGATATATCTCAAGGGAAGGGGCCTGACGGACATAATTCGAGATATTTCTTCTTCTTGTTGTTCTTCTTCTGCACAGCTAAGCTGGAAGTGGCATTTGCAGCTCGCAATAGTGCAGAGTTATCTCAAAGAAAGGGGCCACGGTGTTTCTGTATCTCTATTATGTTGGTGCGGCTTCGGAACTTTTAAATATCTCGATATATCTCGAAAACTACGCTTCTGATCAAAAAATATCATACAACATAAATTGTAGGAAACATAATTCTCTACAAAAAAGGTCTCTTAACGTTTTGCCATAGCTCGCTTCGTTTCCGAGATATTTGCAGATTTATCTCAAGGGAAGGGGCCTGACGGACATATTTCGAGATATTTCTTCTTCTCGTTGTTCTCCTTCTGCACAGCTAAACTGGAAGTGGCATTTCCAGCTCGCAGTAGTGCAGAGTTATCTCAAAGAAAGGGGCCACGGTGTTTCTGTATCTCTATTATGTTGGTGCGGCATCGGAACTTTAAAATATCTTGATATATCTCGGGAACTACGCATCTGATCAAAAAATATCATAGAACGTAGAAAGTAGGAAACTTCATTCTCTACCAAAAAGGTCTCTTAACATTTTGCCATAGCTCGCTTCGTTTCCGAGATATATGCAGATTTATCTCAAGGGATGGGGCCTGACGGACATATTTCGAGATATTTCTTCTTCTTGTTGTTCTTCTTCTGCACAGCTAAGCTGGAAGTGGCATTTGCAGCTCGCAATAGTGCAGAGTTATCTCAAAGAAAGGGGCCACGGTGTTTCTGTATCTCTATTATGTTGGTGCGGCTTCGGAACTTTTAAATATCTTGATATATCTCGAGAACTACGCATCTGATCAAAAAATATCATAGAACATAAAAAGTAGGAAACTTCATTCTCTACCAAAAAGGTCTCTTAACATTTTGCCATAGCTCGCTTC
This sequence comes from Osmia lignaria lignaria, assembly GCF_051020975.1. Taxonomy (NCBI): domain Eukaryota; kingdom Metazoa; phylum Arthropoda; class Insecta; order Hymenoptera; family Megachilidae; genus Osmia; species Osmia lignaria. Next base: position 23,361,353 of record NW_027478160.1, on the reverse strand, counting down.
GTTTCCGAGATATATGCAGATTTATCTCAAGGGAAGGGGCCTGACGGACATATTTCGAGATATTTCTTCTTCTTGTTGTTCTTCTTCTGCACAGCTAAGCTGGAAGTGGCATTTGCGGCTCGCACTAGTGCAGAGTTATCTCAAAGAAAGGGGCCACGGTGTTTCTGTATCTCTATTATGTTGGTGCGGCTTCGGAACTTTTAAATATCTCGATATATCTCGAAAACTACGCTTCTGATCAAAAAATATCATAGAACATAAATTGTAGGAAACATAATTCTCTAGAAAAAAGGTCTCTCAACATTTTGCCATAGCTCGCTTCGTTTCCGAGATATTTGCAGATTTATCTCAGGGGAGGGGGCCTGACGGACATATTTCGAGATATTTCTTCTTCTTGTTGTTCTTCTTCTGCACAGCTAAGCTGGAAGTGGCATTTGCAGCTCGCAATAGTGCAGAGTTATCTCAAAGAAAGGGGCCACGGTGTTTCTGTATCTCTATTATGTTGGTGCGGCTTCGGAACTTTTAAATATCTTGATATATCTCGAGAACTACGCATCTGATCAAAAAATATCATAGAACATAAAAAGTAGGAAACTTCATTCTCTACCAAAAAGGTCTCTTAACATTTTGCCATAGCTCGCTTCGTTTCCGAGATATATGCAGATTTATCTCAAGGGAAGGGGCCTGACGGACATATTTCGAGATATTTCTTCTTCTTGTTGTTCTTCTTCTGCACAGCTAAGCTGGAAGTGGCATTTGCAGCTCGCAATAGTGCAGAGTTATCTCAAAGAAAGAGGCCACGGTGTTTCTGTACCTCTATTATGTTGGTGCGGCTTCGGAACTTTTAAATATCTCGATATATCTCGAAAACTACGCTTCTGATCAAAAAATATCATAGAACATAACTTGTAGGAAACATAATTCTCTACAAGAAATGTCTCTTAACATTTTGCCATAGCTCGCTTCGTTTCCGAGATATTTGCAGATATATCTCAAGGGAAGGGGCCTGACGGACATATTTCGAGATATTTCTTCTTCTTGTTGTTCTTCTTCTGCACAGCTAAGCTGGAAGTGGCATTTGCAGCTCGCAATAGTGCAGAGTTATCTCAAAGAAAGGGGCCACGGTGTTTCTGTATCTCTATTATGTTGGTGCGGCTTCGGAACTTTTAAATATCTCGATATATCTCGAAAACTACGCTTCTGATCAAAAAATATCATAGAACATAAATTGTAGGAAACATAATTCTCTACAAAAAAGGTCGCTTAACATTTTGCCATAGCTCGTTTCGTTTCCGAGATATTTGCAGATATATCTCAAGGGAAGGGGCCTGACGGACATATTTCGAGATATTTCTTCTTCTTGTTGTTCTTCTTCTGCACAGCTAAACTGGAAGTGGCATTTCCAGCTCGCAATAGCGCAGAGTTATCTCAAAGAAAGGGGCCACGGTGTTTCTGTATCTCTATTATGTTGGTGCGGCTTCGGAACTTTTAAATATCTTGATACATCTCGAGAACTACGCATCTGATCAAAAAATATCATAGAACATAAAAAATAGGAAACTTAATTCTCTACAAAAAAGGTCTCTTAACATTTTGCCATAGCTCGCTTCGTTTCCGAGATATTTGCAGATATATCTCAAGGGAAGGGGCCTGACGGACATATTTCGAGATATTTCTTCTTCTTGTTGTTCTTCTTCTGCACAGCTAAACTGGAAGTGGCATTTCCAGCTCGCAATAGTGCAGAGTTGTCTCAAAGAAAGGGGCCACGGTGTTTCTGTATCTCTATTATGTTGGTGCGGCTTCGGAACTTTTAAATATCTTGATATATCTCGAGAACTACGCATCTGATCAAAAAGTATCATAGAACATAAAAAGTAGGAAACTTAATTCTCTACAAAAAAGGTCTCTTAACATTTTGCCATAGCTCGCTTCGTTTCCGAGATATGTGCAGATTTATCTCAAGGGAAGGGGCCTGACGGACATATTTCGAGATATTTCTTCTTCTTGTTGTTCTTCTTCTGCACAGCTAAGCTGGAAGTGGCATTTGCAGCTCGCAATAGTGCAGAGTTATCTCAAAGAAAGGGGCCACGGTGTTTCTGTATCTCTATTATGTTGGTGCGGCTTCGGAACTTTTAAATATCTCGATATATCTCGAAAACTACGCTTCTGATCAAAAAATATCATACAACATAAATTGTAGGAAACATAATTCTCTACAAAAAAGGTCTCTTAACATTTTGCCATAGCTCGCTTCGTTTCCGAGATATTTGCAGATATATCTCAAGGGAAGGGGCCTGACGGACATATTTCGAGATATTTCTTCTTCTTGTTGTTCTTCTTCTGCACAGCTAAACTGGAAGTGGCATTTCCAGCTCGCAATAGTGCAGAGTTGTCTCAAAGAAAGGGGCCACGGTGTTTCTGTATCTCTATTATGTTGGTGCGGCTTCGGAACTTTTAAATATTTTGATATATCTCGAGAACTACGCATCTGATCAAAAAGTATCATAGAACATGAAAAGTAGGAAACTTTATTCTCTACAAAAAAGGTCTCTTAACATTTTGCCATAGCTCGCTTCGTTTCCGAGATATGTGCAGATTTATCTCAAGGGAAGGGGCCTGACGGACATATTTCGAGATATTTCTTCTTCTTGTTGTTCTTCTTCTGCACAGCTAAGCTGGAAGTGGCATTTGCAGCTCGCAATAGTGCAGAGTTATCTCAAAGAAAGGGGCCACGGTGTTTCTGCATCTCTATTATGTTGGTGCGGCTTCGGAACTTTTAAATATCTCGATATATCTCGAAAACTACGCTTCTGATCAAAAAATATCATGCAACATAAATTGTAGGAAACATAATTCTCTACAAAAAAGGTCTCTTAACATTTTGCCATAGCTCCCTTCGTTTCCGAGATATTTGCAGATATATCTCAAGGGAAGGGGCCTGACGGACATATTTCGAGATATTTCTTCTTCTTGTTGTTCTTCTTCTGCACAGCTAAGCTGGAAGTGGCATTTGCAGCTCGCAATAGTGCAGAGTTATCTCAAAGAAAGGGGCCACGGTGTTTCTGTATCTCTATTATGTTGGTGCGGCTTCGGAACTTTTAAATATCTCGATATATCTCGAAAACTACGCTTCTGATCAAAAAATATGATAGAACATAAATTGTAGGAAACATAATTCTCTACAAAAAAGGTCTCTCAACATTTTGCCATAGCTCGTTTCGTTTCCGAGATATTTGCAGATATATCTCAAGGGAAGGGGCCTGGCGGACATATTTCGGGTTTTTCTTCTTCTTGTTGTTCTTCTTCTGCACAGCTAAGCTGGAAGTGGCATTTGCAGCTCGCAATAGTGCAGAGTTATCTCAAAGAAAGGGGCCACGGTGTTTCTGTATCTCTATTATGTTGGTGCGGCTTCGGAACTTTTAAATATCTCGATATATCTCGAAAACTACGCTTCTGATCAAAAAATATCATAGAACATAAATTGTAGGAAACATAGTTCTCTACAAAAAAGGTCTCTTAACATTTTGCCATAGCTCGCTTCGTTTCCGAGATATGTGCAGATTTATCTCAAGGGAAGGGGCCTGACGGACATATTTCGAGATATTTCTTCTTCTTGTTGTTCTTCTTCTGCACAGCTAAGCTGGAAGTGGCATTTGCAGCTCGCAATAGTGCAGAGTTATCTCAAAGAAAGGGGCCACGGTGTTTCTGCATCTCTATTATGTTGGTGCGGCTTCGGAACTTTTAAATATCTCGATATATCTCGAAAACTACGCTTCTGATCAAAAAATATCATGCAACATAAATTGTAGGAAACATAATTCTCTACAAAAAAGGTCTCTTAACATTTTGCCATAGCTCCCTTCGTTTCCGAGATATTTGCAGATATATCTCAAGGGAAGGGGCCTGACGGACATATTTCGAGATATTTCTTCTTCTTGTTGTTCTTCTTCTGCACAGCTAAGCTGGAAGTGGCATTTGCAGCTCGCAATAGTGCAGAGTTATCTCAAAGAAAGGGGCCACGGTGTTTCTGTATCTCTATTATGTTGGTGCGGCTTCGGAACTTTTAAATATCTCGATATATCTCGAAAACTACGCTTCTGATCAAAAAATATGATAGAACATAAATTGTAGGAAACATAATTCTCTACAAAAAAGGTCTCTCAACATTTTGCCATAGCTCGTTTCGTTTCCGAGATATTTGCAGATATATCTCAAGGGAAGGGGCCTGGCGGACATATTTCGGGTTTTTCTTCTTCTTGTTGTTCTTCTTCTGCACAGCTAAGCTGGAAGTGGCATTTGCAGCTCGCAATAGTGCAGAGTTATCTCAAAGAAAGGGGCCACGGTGTTTCTGTATCTCTATTATGTTGGTGCGGCTTCGGAACTTTTAAATATCTCGATATATCTCGAAAACTACGCTTCTGATCAAAAAAATCATACAACATAAATTGTAGGAAACATAATTCTCTACAAAAAAGGTCTCTTAACATTTTGCCATAGCTCGTTTCGTTTCCGAGATATTTGCAGATATATCTCAAGGGAAGGGGCCTGACGGACATATTTCGAGATATTTCTTCTTCTTGTTGTTCTTCTTCTGCACAGCTAAACTGGAAGTGGCATTTCCAGCTCGCAATAGCGCAGAGTTATCTCAAAGAAAGGGGCCACGGTGTTTCTGTATCTCTGTTATGTTGGTGCGGCTTCGGAACTTTTAAATATCTTGATACATCTCGAGAACTACGCATCTGATCAAAAAATATCATAGAACATAAAAAGTAGGAAACCTAATTCTCTACAAAAAAGGTCTCTTAACATTTTGCCATAGCTCGCTTTGTTTCCGAGATATTTGCAGATTTATCTCAAGGGAAGGGGCCTGACGGACATATTTCGAGATATTACTTCTTCTTGTTGTTCTTCTTCTGCACAGCTAAACTGGAAGTGGCATTTCCAGCTCGCAGTAGTGCAGAGTTATCTCAAAGAAAGGGGCCACGGTGTTTCTGTATCTCTATTATGTTGGTGCGGCTTCGGAACTTTTAAATATCTCGATGTATCTCGAAAACTACGCTTCTGATCAAAAAATATCATAGAACATAAATTGTAGGAAACATAATTCTCTACAAAAAAGGTCTCTTAACATTTTGCCATAGCTCGTTTCGTTTCCGAGATATTTGCAGATATATCTCAAGGGAAGGGGCCTGGCGGACATATTTCGAGATATTTCTTCTTCTTGTTGTTCTTCTTCTGCACAGCTAAGCTGGAAGTGGCATTTGCAGCTCGCAATAGTGCAGAGTTATCTCAAAGAAAGGGGCCACGGTGTTTCTGTATCTCTATTATGTTGGTGCGGCTTCGGAACTTTTAAATATCTCGATATATCTCGAAAACTACGCTTCTGATCAAAAAATATCATAGAACATAGATTGTAGGAAACATAATTCTCTACAAAAAAGGTCCCTTAACATTTTGCCATAGCTCGCTTCGTTTCCGAGATATTTGCAGATATATCTCAAGGGAAGGGGCCTGACGGACATATTTCGAGATATTTCTTCTTCTTGTTGTTCTTCTTCTGCACAGCTAAACTGGAAGTGGCATTTCCAGCTCGCAATAGCGCAGAGTTATCTCAAAGAAAGGGGCCACGGTGTTTCTGTATCTCTATTATGTTGGTGCGGCTTCGGAACTTTTAAATATCTTGATACATCTCGAGAACTACGCATCTGATCAAAAAATATCATAGAACATAAAAAGTAGGAAACTTAATTCTCTACAAAAAAGGTCTCTTAACATTTTGCCATAGCTCGCTTTGTTTCCGAGATATTTGCAGATTTATCTCAAGGGAAGGGGCCTGACGGACATATTTCGAGATATTTCTTCTTCTTGTTGTTCTTCTTCTGCACAGCTAAGCTGGAAGTGGCATTTGCAGCTCGCCATAGTGCAGAGTTATCTCAAAGAAAGGGGCCACGGTGTTTCTGTATCTCTATTATGTTGGTGCGGCTTCGGAACTTTTAAATATCTCGATATATCTCGAAAACTACGCTTCTGATCAAAAAATATCATACAACATAAATTGTAGGAAACACAATTCTCTACAAAAAAGGTCTCTTAACATTTTGCCATAGCTCGTTTCTTTTCCGAGATATTTGCAGATATATCTCAAGGGAAGGGGCCTGACGGACATATTTCGAGATATTTCTTCTTCTTGTTGTTCTTCTTCGGCACAGCTAAACTGGAAGTGGCACTTCCAGCTCGCAGTAGTGCAGAGTTATCTCAAAGAAAGGGGCCACGGTGTTTCTGTATCTCTATTATGTTGGTGCGGCTTCGGAACTTTAAAATATCTTGATATATCTCGAGAACTACGCATCTGATCAAAAAATATCATAGAACGTAAAAAGTAGGAAACTTCATTCTCTACCAAAAAGGTCTCTTAACATTTTGCCATAGCTCGCTTCGTTTCCGAGATATATGCAGATTTATCTCAAGGGAAGGAGCCTGACGGACATATTTCGAGATATTTCTTCTTCTTGTTGTTCTTCTTCTGCACAGCTAAGCTGGAAGTGGCACTTGCAGCTCGCAATAGTGCAGAGTTATCTCAAAGAAAGAGGCCACGGTGTTTCTGTACCTCTATTATGTTGGTGCAGCTTCGGAACTTTTAAATATCTTGATATATCTCGAGAACTACGCATCTGATCAAAAAATATCATAGAACATAAATTGTAGGAAACATAATTCTCTACAAAAAAGGTCTCTTAACATTTTGCCATAGCTCGCTTCGTTTCCGAGATATATGCAGATTTATCTCAAGGGAAGGGGCCTGACGGACATATTTCGAGATATTTCTTCTTCTTGTTGTTCTTCTTCTGCACAGCTAAGCTGGAAGTGGCATTTGCAGCTCGCAATAGTGCAGAGTTATCTCAAAGAAAGGGGCCACGGTGTTTCTGTATCTCTATTATGTTGGTGCGGCTTCGGAACTTTTAAATATCTCGATATATCTCGAAAACTACGCTTCTGATCAAAAAATATCATACAAGATAAATTGTAGGAAACATAATTCTCTACAAAAAAGGTCTCTTAACATTTTGCCATAGCTCCCTTCGTTTCCGAGATATTTGCAGATATATCTCAAGGGAAGGGGCCTGACGGACATATTTCGAGATATTTCTTCTTCTTGTTGTTCTTCTTCTGCACAGCTAAGCTGGAAGTGGCATTTGCAGCTCGCAATAGTGCAGAGTTATCTCAAAGAAAGGGGCCACGGTGTTTCTGTATCTCTATTATGTTGGTGCGGCTTCGGAACTTTTAAATATCTCGATATATCTCGAAAACTACGCTTCTGATCAAAAAATATCATACAACATAAATTGTAGGAAACATAATTCTCTACAAAAAAGGTCTCTTAACGTTTTGCCATAGCTCGCTTCGTTTCCGAGATATTTGCAGATTTATCTCAAGGGAAGGGGCCTGACGGACATATTTCGAGATATTTCTTCTTCTCGTTGTTCTTCTTCTGCACAGCTAAACTGGAAGTGGCATTTCCAGCTCGCAGTAGTGCAGAGTTATCTCAAAGAAAGGGGCCACGGTGTTTCTGTATCTCTATTATGTTGGTGCGGCATCGGAACTTTAAAATATCTTGATATATCTCGGGAACTACGCATCTGATCAAAAAATATCATAGAACGTAGAAAGTAGGAAACTTCATTCTCTACCAAAAAGGTCTCTTAACATTTTGCCATAGCTCGCTTCGTTTCCGAGATATATGCAGATTTATCTCAAGGGAAGGGGCCTGACGGACATATTTCGAGATATTTCTTCTTCTTGTTGTTCTTCTTCTGCACAGCTAAGCTGGAAGTGGCATTTGCAGCTCGCAATAGTGCAGAGTTATCTCAAAGAAAGAGGCCACGGTGTTTCTGTACCTCTATTATGTTGGTGCGGCTTCGGAACTTTTAAATATCTGGATATATCTCGAGAACTACGCATCTGATCAAATAATATCATAGAACATAAAAAGTAGGAAACTTAATTCTCTACAAAAAACGTCTCTTAACATTTTGCCATAGCACGCTTCGTTTCCGAGATATTTGCAGATTCAGCTCAAAGGAACTGGCCTGACGGACATATTTCGAGATATTTCTTCTGCTTGTTGTTCTTCCTCTGCACAGCTAAGCTGGAAGTGGCATTTGCAGCTCGCAATAGTGCAGAGTTATCTCAAAGAAAGGGGCCACGGTGTTTCTGTATCTCTATTATGTTGGTGCGGCTTCGGAACTTTTAAATATCTTGATATATCTCGAGAACTACGCATCTGATCAAATAATATCATAGAACATAAAAAGTAGGAAACTTAATTCTCTACAAAAAACGTCTCTTAACATTTTGCCATAGCACGCTTCGTTTCCGAGATATTTGCAGATTCAGCTCAAAGGAACTGGCCTGACGGACATATTTCGAGATATTTCTTCTGCTTGTTGTTCTTCCTCTACACAGCTAAGCTGGAAGTGGCATTTGCAGCTCGCAATAGTGCAGAGTTATCTCAAAGAAAGGGGCCACGGTGTTTCTGTATCTCTATTATGTTGGTGCGGCTTCGGAACTTTTAAATATCTTGATATATCTCGAGAACTACGCATCTGATCGAAAAATATCATAGAACATAAAAAGTAGGAAACTTAATTGTCTACAAAAAAGGTCTCTGAACATTTTGCCATAGCTCGCTTCGTTTCCGAGATATGTGCAGATTTATCTCAAGGGAAGGGTCCTGACGGACATATTTCGGGATATTTCTTCTTCTTGTTGTTCTTCTTCTGCACAGCTAAACTGGAAGTGGCATTTCCAGCTCGCAGTAGTGCAGAGTTATCTCAAAGAAAGGGGCCACGGTGTTTCTGTACCTCTATTATGTTGGTGCGGCTTCGGAACTGTTAAATATCTGGATATATCTCGAGAACTACGCATTTGATCAAATAATATCATAGAACATAAAAAGTAGGAAACTTAATTCTCTACAAAAAACGTCTCTTAACATTTTGCCATAGCACGCTTCGTTTCCGAGATATTTGCAGATTCAGCTCAAAGGAACTGGCCTGACGGACATATTTCGAGATATTTCTTCTGCTTGTTGTTCTTCCTCTGCACAGCTAAGCTGGAAGTGGCATTTGCAGCTCGCAATAGTGCAGAGTTATCTCAAAGAAAGGGGCCACGGTGTTTCTGTATCTCTATTATGTTGGTGCGGCTTCGGAACTTTTAAATATCTTGATATATCTCGAGAACTACGCATCTGATCAAATAATATCATAGAACATAAAAAGTAGGAAACTTAATTCTCTACAAATAAGGTCTCTTAACATTTTGCCATAGCTCGCTTCGTTTCCGAGATATTTGCAGATTTATCTCAAGGGAAGGGGCCTGACGGACATATTTCGAGATATTTCTTCTTCTTGTTGTTCTTCTTCTGCACAGCTAAGCTGGAAGTGGCATTTGCAGCTCGCAATAGTGCAGAGTTATCTCAAAGAAAGGGGCCACGGTGTTTCTGTATCTCTATTATGTTGGTGCGGCTTCGGAACTTTTAAATATCTTGATATATCTCGAGAACTACGCATCTGATCGAAAAATATCATAGAACATATAAAGTAGGAAACTTAATTGTCTACAAAAAAGGTCTCTCAACATTTTGCCATAGCTCGCTTCGTTTCCGAGATATTTGCAGATTTATCTCAAGGGAAGGGTCCTGACGGACATATTTCGGGATATTTCTTCTTCTTGTTGTTCTTCTTCTGCACAGCTAAACTGGAAGTGGCATTTCCAGCTCGCAGTAGTGCAGAGTTATCTCAAAGAAAGGGGCCACGGTGTTTCTGTATCTCTATTATGTTGGTGCGGCTTCGGAACTTTTAAATATCTTGATATATCTCGAGAACTACGCATCTGATCAAAAAATATCATAGAACATAAAAAGTAGGAAACTTAATTCTCTACAAAAAAGGTCTCTTAACATTTTGCCATAGCTCGCTTTGTTTCCGAGATATGTGCAGATTTATCTCAAGGGAAGGGGCCTGACGGACATATTTCGAGATATTTCTTCTTCTTGTTGTTCTTCTTCTGCACAGCTAAACTGGAAGTGGCATTTCCAGCTCGCAGTAGTGCAGAGTTATCTCAAAGAAAGGGGCCACGGTGTTTCTGTATCTCTATTATGTTGGTGCGGCTTCGGAACTTTAAAATATCTTGATATATCTCGAGAACTACGCGTCTGATCAAAAAATATCATAGAACGTAAAAAGTAGGAAACTTCATTCTCTACCAAAAAGGTCTCTTAACATTTTGCCATAGCTCGCTTCGTTTCCGAGATATTTGCAGATTTATCTCAAGGGAAGGGTCCTAACGGACATATTTCGAGGTATTTCTTCTTCTTGTTGTTCTTCTTCTGCACAGCTCAGCTGGAAGTGGCATTTGCAGCTCGCAATAGTGCAGAGTTATCTCAAAGAAAGGGGCCACGGTGTTTCTGTATCTCTATTATGTTGGTGCGGCTTCGGAACTTTTAAATATCTCGATATATCTCGAAAACTACGCTTCTGATCAAAAAATATCATACAACATAAATTGTAGGAAACATAATTCTCTACAAAAAAGGTCTCTTAACGTTTTGCCATAGCTCGCTTCGTTTCCGAGATATTTGCAGATTTATCTCAAGGGAAGGGGCCTGACGGACATATTTCGAGATATTTCTTCTTCTTGTTGTTCTTCTTCTGCACAGCTAAACTGGAAGTGGCATTTCCAGCTCGCAGTAGTGCAGAGTTATCTCAAAGAAAGGGGCCACGGTGTTTCTGTATCTCTATTATGTTGGTGCGGCATCGGAACTTTAAAATACCTTGATATATCTCGGGAACTACGCATCTGATCAAAAAATATCATAGAACCTAGAAAGTAGGAAACCTCATTCTCTACCAAAAAGGTTTCTTAACATTTTGCCATAGCTCGCTTCGTTTCCGAGATATATGCAGATTTATCTCAAGGGAAGGGGCCTGACGGACATATTTCGAGATATTTCTTCTTCTTGTTGTTCTTCTTCTGCACAGCTAAACTGGAAGTGGCATTTCCAGCTCGCAGTAGTGCAGAGTTATCTCAAAGAAAGGGGCCACGGTGTTTCTGTATCTCTATTATGTTGGTGCGGCTTCGGAACTTTTAAATATCTTGATATATCTCGAGAACTACGCATCTGATCAAAAAATATCATAGAACATAAAAAGTAGGAAACTTAATTCTCTACAAAAAAGGTCTCTTAACATTTTGCCATAGCTCGCTTTGTTTCCGAGATATGTGCAGATTTATCTCAAGGGAAGGGGCCTGACGGACATATTTCGAGATATTTCTTCTTCTTGTTGTTCTTCTTCTGCACAGCTAAACTGGAAGTGGCATTTCCAGCTCGCAGTAGTGCAGAGTTATCTCAAAGAAAGGGGCCACGGTGTTTCTGTATCTCTATTATGTTGGTGCGGCTTCGGAACTTTAAAATATCTTGATATATCTCGAGAACTACGCATCTGATCAAAAAATATCATAGAACGTAAAAAGTAGGAAACTTCTTTCTCTACCAAAAAGGTCTCTTAACATTTTGCCATAGCTCGCTTCGTTTCCGAGATATTTGCAGATTTATCTCAAGGGAAGGGTCCTAACGGACATATTTCGAGGTATTTCTTCTTCTTGTTGTTCTTCTTCTGCACAGCTCAGCTGGAAGTGGCATTTGCAGCTCGCAATAGTGCAGAGTTATCTCAAAGAAAGGGGCCACGGTGTTTCTGTATCTCTATTATGTTGGTGCGGCTTCGGAACTTTTAAATATCTTGATATATCTCGAGAACTACGCATCTGATCAAATAATATCATAGAACATAAAAAGTAGGAAACTTAATTCTCTACAAATAAGGTCTCTTAACATTTTGCCATAGCTCGCTTCGTTTCCGAGATATTTGCAGATTTATCTCAAGGGAAGGGGCCTGACGGACATATTTCGAGATATTTCTTCTTCTTGTCGTTCTTCTTCTGCACAGATAAGCTGGAAGTGGCATTTGCAGCTCGCAATAGTGCAGAGTTATCTCAAAGAAAGGGGCCACGGTGTTTCTGTATCTCTATTATGTTGGTGCGGCTTCGGAACTTTTAAATATCTTGATATATCTCGAGAACTACGCATCTGATCGAAAAATATCATAGAACATAAAAAGTAGGAAACTTAATTGTCTACAAAAAAGGTCTCTCAACATTTTGCCATAGCTCGCTTCGTTTCCGAGATATTTGCAGATTTATCTCAAGGGAAGGGTCCTGACGGACATATTTCGGGATATTTCTTCTTCTTGTTGTTCTTCTTCTGCACAGCTAAACTGGAAGTGGCATTTCCAGCTCGCAGTAGTGCAGAGTTATCTCAAAGAAAGGGGCCACGGTGTTTCTGTATCTCTATTATGTTGGTGCGGCTTCGGAACTTTTAAATATCTTGATATATCTCGAGAACTACGCATCTGATCAAAAAATATCATAGAACATAAAAAGTAGGAAACTTAATTCTCTACAAAAAAGGTCTCTTAACATTTTGCCATAGCTCGCTTTGTTTCCGAGATATGTGCAGATATATCTCAAGGGAAGGGGCCTGACGGACATATTTCGAGATATTTCTTCTTCTTGTTGTTCTTCTTCTGCACAGCTAAACTGGAAGAGGCATTTCCAGCTCGCAGTAGTGCAGAGTTATCTCAAAGAAAGGGGCCACGGTGTTTCTGTATCTCTATTATGTTGGTGCGGCTTCGGAACTTTAAAATATCTTGATATATCTCGAGAACTACGCATCTGATCAAAAAATATCATAGAACGTAAAAAGTAGGAAACTTCATTCTCTACCAAAAAGGTCTCTTAACATTTTGCCATAGCTCGCTTCGTTTCCGAGATATTTGCAGATTTATCTCAAGGGAAGGGTCCTAACGGACATATTTCGAGGTATTTCTTCTTCTTGTTGTTCTTGTTCTGCACAGCTAAGCTGGAAGTGGCATTTGCAGCTCGCAATAGTGCAGAGTTATCTCAAAGAAAGGGGCCACGGTGTTTCTGTATCTCTATTATGTTGGTGCGCTTCGGAACTTTTAAATATCTTGATATATCTCGAGAACTACGCATCTGATCAAAAAATATCATAGAACATAAAAAGTAGGAAACTTAATTCTCTAGAAAAAAGGTCTCCTAACATTTTGCCATAGCTCGCTTCGTTTCCGAGATATTTGCGGATTTATCTCAAGGGAAGGGGCCTGACGGACATATCTCGAGATATTTCTTCTTCTTGTTGTTCTTCTTCTGCACAGCTAAGCTGGAAGTGGCATTTGCAGCTCGCAATAGTGCAGAGTTATCTCAAAGAAAGGGGCCACGGTGTTTCTGTATCTCTATTAAGTTGGTGCGGCTTCGGAACTTTTAAATATCTTGATATATCTCGAGAACTACGCATCTGATCAAAAAATATCATGGAACATAAAAAGTAGGAAACTTAATTCTCTACAAAAAAGGTCTCTTAACATTTTGCCATAGCTCGCTTCGTTTCCGAGATATTTGCAGATTTATCCCAAGGGAAGGGGCCTGACGGACATATTTCGAGATATTTCTTCTTCTTGTTGTTCTTCTTCTGCACAGCTAAGCTGGAAGTGGCATCTGCAGCTCGCAATAGTGCAGGGTTATCTCAAAGAAAGGGGCCACTGTGTTTCTGTATCTCTACTATGTTGGTGCGGCTTCGGAACTTTTAAATATCTTGATATATCTCGAGAACTACGCATCTGCTCAAAAAATATCATAGAACATCAATTGTAGGAAACATAATTCTCTACAAAAAAGGTCTCTTAACATTTTGCCATAGCTCGCTTCGTTTCCGAGATATATGCAGATTTATCTCAAGGGAAGGGGCCTGACGGACATATTTCGAGATATTTCTTCTTCTTGTTGTTCTTCTTCTGCACAGCTAAGCTGGAAGTGGCATTTGCAGCTCGCAATAGTGCAGAGTTATCTCAAAGAAAGGGGCCACGGTGTTTCTGTATCTCTATTATGTTGGTGCGGCTTCGGAACTTTTAAATATCTTCATATATCTCGAGAACTACGCATCTGATCAAATAATATCATAGAACATAAAAAGTAGGAAACTTAATTCTCTACAAAAAACGACTCTTAACATTTTGCCATAGCACGCTTCGTTTCCGAGATATTTGCAGATTCAGCTCAAAGGAACTGGCCTGACGGACATATTTCGAGATATTTCTTCTTCTTGTCGTTCTTCCTCTGCACAGCTAAGCTGGAAGTGGCATTTGCAGCTCGCAATAGTGCAGAGTTATCTCAAAGAAAGGGGCCACGGTGTTTCTGTATCTCTATTATGTTGGTGCGGCTTCGGAACTTTTAAATATCTTGATATATCTCGAGAACTACGCATCTGATCAAATAATATCATACAACATAAAAAGTAGGAAACTTAATTCTCTACAAATAAGGTCTCTTAACATTTTGCCATAGCTCGCTTCGTTTCCGAGATATTTGCAGATTTATCTCAAGGGAAGGGGCCTGACGGACATATTTCGAGATATTTCTTCTTCTTGTTGTTCTTCTTCTGCACAGCTAAGCTGGAAGTGGCATTTGCAGCTCGCAATAGTGCAGAGTTATCTCAAAGAAAGGGGCCACGGTGTTTCTGTATCTCTATTATGTTGGTGCGGCTTCGGAACCTTTAAATATCTTAATATATCTCGAGAACTACGCATCTGATCAAAAAATATCATAGAACATAAAAAGTAGGAAACTTGATTCTCTACAAAAAAGGTCGCTTAAGATTTTGCCATAGCTCGCTTCGTTTCCGAGATATATGCAGATTTATCTCAAGGGAAGGGGCCTGACGGACATATTTCGAGATACTTCTTCTTCTTGTTGTTCTTCTTCTGCACAGCTAAGCTGGAAGTGGCATTTGCAGCTCGCAATAGTGCAGAGTTATCTCAAAGAAAGGGGCCACGGTGTTTCTGTATCTCTATTATGTTGGTGCGGCTTCGGAACTTTTAAATATCTTGATATATCTCGAGAACTACGCATCTGATCAAATAATATCATAGAACATAAAAAGTAGGAAACCTAATTCTCTACAAATAAGGTCTCTTAACATTTTGCCATAGCTCGCTTCGTTTCCGAGATATTTGCAGATTTATCTCAAGGGAAGGGGCCTGACGGACATATTTCGAGATATTTCTTCTTCTTGTTGTTCTTCTTCTGCACAGCTAAGCTGGAAGTGGCATTTGCAGCTCGCAATAGTGCAGAGTTATCTCAAAGAAAGGGGCCACGGTGTTTCTGTATCTCTATTATGTTGGTGCGGCTTCGGAACCTTTAAATATCTGGATATATCTCGAGAACTACGCATCTGATCAAATAATATCATAGAACATAAAAAGTAGGAAACTTAATTCTCTACAAAAAAGGTCTCTTAACATTTTGCCATAGCTCGCTTCGTTTCCGAGATATATGCAGATTTATCTCAAGGGAAGGGGCCTGACGGACATATTTCGAGATACTTCTTCTTCTTGTTGTTCTTCTTCTGCACAGCTAAGCTGGAAGTGGCATTTGCAACTCGCAATAGTGCAGAGTTATCTCAAAGAAAGGGGCCACGGTGTTTCTGTATCTCTATTATGTTGGTGCGGCTTCGGAACTTTTAAATATCTTGATATATCTCGAGAACTACGCATCTGATCAAATAATATCATAGAACATAAAAAGTAGGAAACCTAATTCTCTACAAATAAGGTCTCTTAACATTTTGCCATAGCTCGCTTCGTTTCCGAGATATTTGCAGATTTATCTCAAGGGAAGGGGCCTGACGGACATATTTCGAGATATTTCTTCTTCTTGTTGTTCTTCTTCTGCACAGCTAAGCTGGAAGTGGCATTTGCAGCTCGCAATAGTGCAGAGTTATCTCAAAGAAAGGGGCCACGGTGTTTCTGTATCTCTATTATGTTGGTGCGGCTTCGGAACTTTTAAATATCTTGATATATCTCGAGAACTACACATCTGATCAAAAAATATCATAGAACATAAAAAGTAGGAAACTTGATTCTCTACAAAAAAGGTCTCTTAACATTTTGCCATAGCTCGCTTCGTTTCCGAGATATGTGCAGATTTATCTCAAGGGAAGGGGCCTGACGGACATATTTCGAGATATTTCTTCTTCTTGTTGTTCTTCTTCTGCACAGCTAAGCTGGAAGTGGCATTTCCAGCTCGCAATAGTGCAGAGTGATCTCAAAGAAAGGGGCCACGGTGTTTCTGTATCTCTATTATGTTGGTGCGGCTTCGGAACTTTTAAATATCTCGATATATATCGAAAACTACGCTTCTGATCAAAAAATATCATAGAACATAAATTGTAGGAAACATAATTCTCTACAAAAAAGGTCACTTAACATTTTGCAATAGCACGCTTCGTTTCCGAGATATATGCAGATTTATCTCAAGGGAAGGGGCCTGACGGACATATTTCGAGATATTTCTTCTTCTTGTTGTTCTTCTTCTGCACAGCTAAGCTGGAAGTGGCATTTGCAGCTCGCAATAGTGCAGAGTTATCTCAAAGAAAGGGGCCACGGTGTTTCTGTATCTCTATTATGTTGGTGCGGCTTCGGAACTTTTAAATATCTTGATATATCTCGAGAACTACGCATCTGATCAAATAATATCATAGAATATAAAAAGTAGCAAACTTAATTGTCTACAAAAAAGGTCTCTCAACATTTTGCCATAGCTCGCTTCGTTTCCGAGATATTTGCAGATTTATCTCAAGGGAAGGGGCCTGACGGACATATTTCGAGATATTTCTTCTTCTTGTTGTTCTTCTTCTGCACAGCGAAGCTGGAAGTGGCATTTGCAGCTCGCAGTAGTGCAGAGTTATCTCGAAGAAAGGGGCCACGGTGTTTCTGTATCTCTATTATGTTGGTGCGGCTTCGGAACTTTTAAATATCTTGATATATCTCGAGAACTACGCATCTGATCAAAAAATATCATAGAACATAAAAAGTAGGAAACTTAATTCTCTACAAAAAACGTCTCTTAACATTTTGCCATAGCTCGCCCCGTTTCCGAGATATTTGCAGATTTATCTCAAGGGAAGGGGCCTGACGGACATATTTCGAGATATTTCTTCTTCTTGTTGTTCTTCTTCTGCACAGCTAAGCTGGAAGTGGCATTTGCGGCTCGCACTAGTGCAGAGTTATCTCAAAGAAAGGGGCCACGGTGTTTCTGTATCTCTATTATGTTGGTGCGGCTTCGGAACTTTTAAATATCTTGATATATCTCGAGAACTACGCATCTGATCAAAAAATATCATAGAACATAAAAAGTAGGAAACTTAATTCTCTACAAAAAAGGTCTCTTAACATTTTGCCATAGCTCGCTTCGTTTCCGAGATATTTGCAGATTTATCTCAAGGGAAGGGGCCTGACGGACATATTTCGAGATATTTCTTCTTCTTGTTGTTCTTCTTCTGCACAGCTAAACTGGAAGTGGCATTTCCAGCTCGCAATAGTGCAGAGTTATCTCAAAGAAAGGGGCCACGGTGTTTCTGTATCTCTATTATGTTGCTGCGGCTTCGGAACTTTTAAATATCTTGATATATCTCGAGAACTGCGCATCTGATCAAAAAATATCATAGAACATAAAAACTAGGAAACTTAATTCTCTACAAAAAAGGTCTCTTAACATTTTGCCATAGCTCGCTTCGTTTCCGCGATATTTGCAGATTTATCTCAAGGGAAGGGGCCTCACGGACATATTTCGAGATATTTCTTCTTCTTGTTGTTCTTCTTCTGCACAGCTAAACTGGAAGTGGCATTTCCAGCTCGCAATAGTGCAGAGTTATCTCAAAGAAAGGGGCCACGGTGTTTCGGTATCTCTATTATGTTGGTGCGGCTTCGGAACTTTTAAATATCTTGATATATCTCGAGAACTACGCATCTGATCAAAAAATATCATAGAACATAAAACGTAGGAAACTTTATTCTCTACAAAAAAGGTCTCTCAACATTTTGCCATAGCTCGCTTCGTTTCCGAGATATTTGCAGATGTATCTCAAGGGAAGGAGCCTGACGGACAATTTCGAGATATTTCTTCTTCTTGTTGTTCTTCTTCTGCACAGCTAAGCTGGAAGTGGCATTTGCGGCTCGCACTAGTGCAGAGTTATCTCAAAGAAAGGGGCCACGGTGTTTCTGTATCTCTATTATGTTGGTGCGGCTTCGGAACTTTTAAATATCTTGATATATCTCGAGAACTACGCATCTGATCAAAAAATATCATAGAACATAAAAAGTAGCAAACTTAATTCTCTACAAAAAAGGTCTCTTAACATTTTGCCATAGCTCGCTTCGTTTCCGAGATATTTGCAGATTTATCTCAAGGGAAGGGGCCTGACGGACATATTTCGAGATATTTCTTCTTCTTGTTGTTCTTCTTCTGCACAGCGAAGCTGGAAGTGGCATTTGCAGCTCGCAGTAGTGCAGAGTTATCTCAAAGAAAGGGGCCACGGTGTTTCTGTATCTCTATTATGTTGGTGCGGCTTCGGAACTTTTAAATATCTTGATATATCTCGAGAACTACGCATCTGATCAAAAAATATCATGGAACATAAAAAGTAGGAAACTTAATTCTCTAGAAAAAAGGTCTCCTAACATTTTGCCATAGCTCGCTTCGTTTCCGAGATATTTGCGGATTTATCTCAAGGGAAGGGGCCTGACGGACATATCTCGAGATATTTCTTCTTCTTGTTGTTCTTCTTCTGCACAGCTAAACTGGAAGTGGCATTTCCAGCTCGCAATAGTGCAGAGTTATCTCAAAGAAAGGGGCCACGGTGTTTCTGTATCTCTATTATGTTGCTGCGGCTTCGGAACTTTTAAATATCTTGATATATCTCGAGAACTGCGCATCTGATCAAAAAATATCATAGAACATAAAAAGTAGGAAACTTAATTCTCTACAAATAAAGTCTCTTAACATTTTGCCATAGCTCGCTTCGTTTCCGAGATATTTGCGGATTTATCTCAAGGGAAGGGGCCTGACGGACATATTTCGAGATATTTCTTCTTCTTGTTGTTCTTCTTCTGCACAGCTAAGCTGGAAGTGGCATTTGCAGCTCGCAATAGTGCAGAGTTATCTCAAAGAAAGGGGCCACGGTGTTTCTGTATCTCTATTATGTTGGTGCGACTTCGGAACTTTTAAATATCTTGATATATCTCGAGAACTACGCATCTGATCAAAAAATATCATAGAACATAAAACGTAGGAAACTTTATTCTCTACAAAAAAGGTCTCTCAACATTTTGCCATAGCTCGCTTCGTTTCCGAGATATTTGCAGACGTATCTCAAGGGAAGGAGCCTGACGGACAATTTCGAGATATTTCTTCTTCTTGTTGTTCTTCTTCTGCACAGCTAAGCTGGAAGTGGCATTTGCGGCTCGCACTAGTGCAGAGTTATCTCAAAGAAAGGGGCCACGGTGTTTCTGTATCTCTATTATGTTGGTGCGGCTTCGGAACTTTTAAATATCTTGATATATCTCGAGAACTACGCATCTGATCAAAAAATATCATAGAACATAAAAAGTAGCAAACTTAATTCTCTACAAAAAAGGTCTCTTAACATTTTGCCATAGCTCGCTTCGTTTCCGAGATATTTGCAGATTTATCTCAAGGGAAGGGGCCTGACGGACATATTTCGAGATATTTCTTCTTCTTGTTGTTCTTCTTCTGCACAGCGAAGCTGGAAGTGGCATTTGCAGCTCGCAGTAGTGCAGAGTTATCTCAAAGAAAGGGGCCACGGTGTTTCTGTATCTCTATTATGTTGGTGCGGCTTCGGAACTTTTAAATATCTTGATATATCTCGAGAACTACGCATCTGATCAAAAAATATCATGGAACATAAAAAGTAGGAAACTTAATTCTCTAGAAAAAAGGTCTCCTAACATTTTGCCATAGCTCGCTTCGTTTCCGAGATATTTGCGGATTTATCTCAAGGGAAGGGGCCTGACGGACATATCTCGAGATATTTCTTCTTCTTGTTGTTCTTCTTCTGCACAGCTAAACTGGAAGTGGCATTTCCAGCTCGCAATAGTGCAGAGTTATCTCAAAGAAAGGGGCCACGGTGTTTCTGTATCTCTATTATGTTGGTGCGGCTTCGGAACTTTTAAATATCTTGATATATCTCGAGAACTACGCATCTGATCACAAAATATCATAGAACATAAAAAGTAGGAAACTTAATTCTCTACAAAAAAGGTCTCTTAACATTTTGCCATAGCTCGCTTCGTTTCCGAGATATTTGCGGATTTATCTCAAGGGAAGGGGCCTGACGGACATATCTCGAGATATTTCTTCTTCTTGTTGTTCTTCTTCTGCACAGCTAAACTGGAAGTGGCATTTCCAGCTCGCAATAGTGCAGAGTTATCTCAAAGAAAGGGGCCACGGTGTTTCTGTATCTCTATTATGTTGGTGCGGCTTCGGAACTTTTAAATATCTTGATATATCTCGAGAACTACGCATCTGATCACAAAATATCTTAGAACATAAAAAGTAGGAAACTTAATTCTCTACAAAAAAGGTCTCTTAACATTTTGCCATAGCTCGCTTTGTTTCCGAGATATTTGCGGATTTATCTCAAGGGAAGGGGCCTGACGGACATATTTCGAGATATTTCTTCTTCTTGTTGTTCTTCTTCTGCACAGCTAAGCTGGAAGTGGCATTTACAGCTCGCAATAGTGCAGAGTTATCTCAAAGAAAGGGGCCACGGTGTTTCTGTATCTCTATTATGTTGGTGCGGCTTCGGAACTTTTAAATATCTTGATATATCTCGAGAACTACGCATCTGATCAAAAAATATCATAGAACATAAAAAGTAGGAAACTTAATTCTCTACAAAAAAGGTCGCTTAACATTTTGCCATAGGTCGCTTCGTTTCCGAGATATTTGCAGATTTATCTCAAGGGAAGGGGTCTGACGGACATATTTCGAGATATTTCTTCTTCTTGTTGTTCTTCTTCTGCACAGCTAAGCTGGAAGTGGCATCTGCAGCTCGCAATAGTGCAGGGTTATCTCAAAGAAAGGGGCCACGGTGTTTCTGTATCTCTATTATGTTGGTGCGGCTTCGGAACTTTTAAATATCTTGATATATCTCGAGAACTACGCATCTGATCAAAAAATATCATAGAACATAAAAAGTAGGAAACTTAATTCTCTACAAAAAAGGTCTCTTAACATTTTGCCATAGCTCGCTTCATTTCCGAGATATTTGCAGATTTATCTCAAGGGAAGGGGCCTGACGGACATATTTCGAGATATTTCTTCTTCTTGTTGTTCTTCTTCTGCACAGCTAAACTGGAAGTGGCATTTCCAGCTCGCAATAGTGCAGAGTTATCTCAAAGAAGGGGGCCACGGTGTTTCTGTATCTCTATTATGTTGGTGCGGCTTCGGAACTTTTAAATATCTTGATATATCTCGAGAACTACGCATCTGATCAAAAAATATCATAGAACATAAAAAGTAGGAAACTTAATTCTCTACAAATAAAGTCTCTTAACATTTTGCCATAGCTCGCTTCGTCTCCGAGATATTTGCAGATTTATCTCAAGGGAAGGGGCCTGACGGACATATATCGAGACATTTCTTCTTCTTGTTGTTCTTCTTCTGCACAGCTAAGCTGGAAGTGGCATTTGCAGCTCGCAATAGTGCAGAGTAACCTCAAAGAAGGGGGCCACGGTGTTTCTGTATCTCTATTATGTTGGTGCGGTTTCGGAACTTTTAAATATCTTGATATATCTCGAGAACTACGCATCTGATCAAAAAATATCATAGAACATAAAAAGTAGGAAACTTAAATCTCTACAAAAAAGGTCTCTTAACATTTTGCCATAGCTCGCTTCATTTCCGAGATATTTGCAGATTTATCTCAAGGGAAGGGGCCTAACGGACATATTTCGAGATATTTCTTCTTCTTGTTGTTCTTCTTCTGCACAGCGAAGCTAGAAGTGGCCTTTGCAGCTCGCAATAGTGCAGAGTTATCTCAAAGAAAGGGGCCACGGTGTTTCTGTATCTCTATTATGTTGGTGCGGCTTCGGAACTTTTAAATATCTTGATATATCTCGAGAACTACGCATCTGATCAAAAAATATCATAGAACATAAATAGTAGGAAACTTAATTCTCTACAAAAAAGGTCTCTCAACATTTTGCCATAGCTCGCTTCGTTTCCGAGATATTTGCACATTTATCTCAAGGGAAGGGGCCTAACGGACATATTTCGAGATATTTCTTCTTCTTGTTGTTCTTCTTCTGCACAGCTAAGCTGGAAGTGGCATTTGCGGCTCGCACTAGTGCAGAGTTATCTCAAAGAAAGGGGCCACGGTGTTTCTGTATCTCTATTATGTTGGTGCAGCTTCGGAACTTTTAAATATCTTGATATATCTCGAGAACTACGCATCTGATCAAAAAATATCATGGAACATAAAAAGTAGAAAACTTAATTCTCTACAAAAAAGGTCTCTTAACATTTTGCCATAGCTCGCTTCGTTTCCGAGATATTTGCAGATTTATCTCAAGGGAAGGGGCCTGACGGACATATTTCGAGATATTTCTTCTTCTTGTTGTTCTTCTTCTGCACAGCTAAACTGGAAGTGGCATTTCCAGCTCGCAATAGTGCAGAGTTATCTCAAAGAAAGGGGCCACGGTGTTTCTGTATCTCTATTATGTTGGTGCGGCTTCGGAACTTTTAAATATCTTGATATATCTCGAGAACTACGCATCTGATCGAAAAATATCATAGAACATAAAAAGTAGGAAACTTAATTGTCTACAAAAAAGGTCTCTCAACATTTTGCCATAGCTCGCTTCGTTTCCGAGATATTTGCAGATTTATCTCAAGGGAAGGGGCCTAACGGACATATTTCGAGATATTTCTTCTTCTTGTTGTTCTTCTTCTGCACAGCGAAGCTAGAAGTGGCCTTTGCAGCTCGCAATAGTGCAGAGTTATCTCAAAGAAAGGGGCCACGGTGTTTCTGTATCTCTATTATGTTGGTGCGGCTTCGGAACTTTTAAATGTCTTGATATATCTCGAGAACTACGCATCTGATCAAAAAATATCATAGAACATAAATAGTAGGAAACTTAATTCTCTACAAAAAAGGTCTCTCAACATTTTGCCATAGCTCGCCTCGTTTCCGAGATATTTGCAGATTTATCTCAAGGGAAGGGGCCTGACGGACATATTTCGAGATATTTCTTCTTCTTGTTGTTCTTCTTCTGCACAGCTAAGCTGGAAGTGGCATTTGCGGCTCGCACTAGTGCAGAGTTATCTCAAAGAAAGGGGCCACGGTGTTTCTGTATCTCTATTATGTTGGTGCAGCTTCGGAACTTTTAAATATCTTGATATATCTCGAGAACTACGCATCTGATCAAAAAATATCATGCAACATAGAAAGTAGAAAACTTAATTCTCTACAAAAAAGGTCTCTTAACATTTTGCCATAGCTCGCTTCGTTTCCGAGATATTTGCAGATTTATCTCAAGGGAAGGGCCCTGACGGACATGTTTCGAGATATTTCTTCTTCTTGTTGTTCTTCTTCTGCACAGCTAAACCGGAAGTGGCATTTCCAGCTCGCAATAGTGCAGAGTTATCTCAAAGAAAGGGGCCACGGTGTTTCTGTATCTCTATTATGTTGGTGCGGCTTCGGAACTTTTAAATATCTTGATGTATCTCGAGAACTACGCATCTGATCAAAAAACATCTTAGAACATAAAAAGTAGGAAACTTAATTCTCTACAAAAAAGGTCTCTTAACATTTTGCCATAGCTCGCTTCGTTTCCGAGATATTTGCAGATTTATCTCAAGGGAAGGGGCCTAACGGACATATTTCGAGATATTTCTTCTTCTTGTTGTTCTTCTTCTGCACAGCTAAGCTGGAAGTGGCATTTGCGGCTCGCACTAGTGCAGAGTTATCTCAAAGAAAGGGGCCACGGTGTTTCTGTATCTCTATTATGTTGGTGCGGCTTCGGAACTTTTAAATATCTTGATATATCTCGAGAACTACGCATCCGATCAAAAAATATCATAGAACATAAAAAGTAGGAAACTTAATTCTCTACAAAAAGGGTCTCTTAACATTTTGCCATAGCTCGCTTCGTTTCCGAGATATTTGCAGATTTATCTCAAGGGAAGGGGCCTGACGGACATATTTCGAGATATTTCTTCTTCTTGTTGTTCTTCTTCTGCACAGCTAAGCTGGAAGTGGCATTTGCGGCTCGCACTAGTGCAGAGTTATCTCAAAGAAAGGGGCCACGGTGTTTCTGTATCTCTATTATGTTGGTGCGGCTTCGGAACTTTTAAATATCTTGATATATCTCGAGAACTACGCATCTCATCAAAAAATATCATAGAACATAAAAAGTAGGAAACTTAATTCTCTACAAAAAAGGTCTCTTAACATTTTGCCACAGCTCGCTTCATTTCCGAGATATTTGCAGGTTTATCTCAAGGGAAGGGGCCTAACGGACAGATTTCGAGATATTTCTTCTTCTTGTTGTTCTTCTTCTGCACAGCTAAGCTGGAAGTGGCATTTGCAGCTCGCAATAGTGCAGAGTTATCTCAAAGAAAGGGGCCACGGTGTTTCTGTATCTCTATTATGTTGGTGCGGCTTCGGAACTTTTAAATATCTTGATATATCTCGAGAACTACGCATCTGATCAAAAAATATCATGGAACATAAAAAGTAGAAAACTTAATTCTCTACAAAAAAGGTCTCTTAACATTTTGCCATAGCTCGATTTGTTTCCGAGATATTTGCAGATTTATCTCAAGGGAAGGGGCCTGACGCACATATTTCGAGATATTTCTTCTTCTTGTTGTTCTTCTTCTGCACAGCTAAGCTGGAAGTGGCATTTCCAGCTCGCAATAGTGCAGAGTTATCTCAAAGAAAGGGGCCACGGTGTTTCTGTATCTCTATTATGTTGGAGCGGCTTCGGAACTTTTAAATATCTTGATATATCTCGAGAACTAGGCATCTGATCAAAAAATATCATAGAACATAAAAAGTAGGAAACTTAAATCTCTACAAAAAAGGTCTCTTAACATTTTGCCATAGCTCGCTTCATTTCCGAGATATTTGCAGATTTATCTCAAGGGAAGGGGCCTAACGGACATATTTCGAGATATTTCTTCTTCTTGTTGTTCTTCTTCTGCACAGCGAAGCTAGAAGTGGCCTTTGCAGCTCGCAATAGTGCAGAGTTATCTCAAAGAAAGGGGCCACGGTGTTTCTGTATCTCTATTATGTTGGTGCGGCTTCGGAACTTTTAAATATCTTGATATATCTCGAGAACTACGCATCTGATCAAAAAATATCATAGAACATAAATAGTAGGAAACTTAATTCTCTACAAAAAAGGTCTCTCAACATTTTGCCATAGCTCGCTTCGTTTCCGAGATATTTGCACATTTATCTCAAGGGAAGGGGCCTAACGGACATATTTCGAGATATTTCTTCTTCTTGTTGTTCTTCTTCTGCACAGCTAAGCTGGAAGTGGCATTTGCGGCTCGCACTAGTGCAGAGTTATCTCAAAGAAAGGGGCCACGGTGTTTCTGTATCTCTATTATGTTGGTGCAGCTTCGGAACTTTTAAATATCTTGATATATCTCGAGAACTACGCATCTGATCAAAAAATATCATGGAACATAAAAAGTAGAAAACTTAATTCTCTACAAAAAAGGTCTCTTAACATTTTGCCATAGCTCGCTTCGTTTCCGAGATATTTGCAGATTTATCTCAAGGGAAGGGGCCTGACGGACATATTTCGAGATATTTCTTCTTCTTGTTGTTCTTCTTCTGCACAGCTAAACTGGAAGTGGCATTTCCAGCTCGCAATAGTGCAGAGTTATCTCAAAGAAAGGGGCCACGGTGTTTCTGTATCTCTATTATGTTGGTGCGGCTTCGGAACTTTTAAATATCTTGATATATCTCGAGAACTACGCATCTGATCGAAAAATATCATAGAACATAAAAAGTAGGAAACTTAATTGTCTACAAAAAAGGTCTCTCAACATTTTGCCATAGCTCGCTTCGTTTCCGAGATATTTGCAGATTTATCTCAAGGGAAGGGGCCTAACGGACATATTTCGAGATATTTCTTCTTCTTGTTGTTCTTCTTCTGCACAGCGAAGCTAGAAGTGGCCTTTGCAGCTCGCAATAGTGCAGAGTTATCTCAAAGAAAGGGGCCACGGTGTTTCTGTATCTCTATTATGTTGGTGCGGCTTCGGAACTTTTAAATGTCTTGATATATCTCGAGAACTACGCATCTGATCAAAAAATATCATAGAACATAAATAGTAGGAAACTTAATTCTCTACAAAAAAGGTCTCTCAACATTTTGCCATAGCTCGCCTCGTTTCCGAGATATTTGCAGATTTATCTCAAGGGAAGGGGCCTGACGGACATATTTCGAGATATTTCTTCTTCTTGTTGTTCTTCTTCTGCACAGCTAAGCTGGAAGTGGCATTTGCGGCTCGCACTAGTGCAGAGTTATCTCAAAGAAAGGGGCCACGGTGTTTCTGTATCTCTATTATGTTGGTGCAGCTTCGGAACTTTTAAATATCTTGATATATCTCGAGAACTACGCATCTGATCAAAAAATATCATGCAACATAGAAAGTAGAAAACTTAATTCTCTACAAAAAAGGTCTCTTAACATTTTGCCATAGCTCGCTTCGTTTCCGAGATATTTGCAGATTTATCTCAAGGGAAGGGCCCTGACGGACATGTTTCGAGATATTTCTTCTTCTTGTTGTTCTTCTTCTGCACAGCTAAACCGGAAGTGGCATTTCCAGCTCGCAATAGTGCAGAGTTATCTCAAAGAAAGGGGCCACGGTGTTTCTGTATCTCTATTATGTTGGTGCGGCTTCGGAACTTTTAAATATCTTGATGTATCTCGAGAACTACGCATCTGATCAAAAAACATCTTAGAACATAAAAAGTAGGAAACTTAATTCTCTACAAAAAAGGTCTCTTAACATTTTGCCATAGCTCGCTTCGTTTCCGAGATATTTGCAGATTTATCTCAAGGGAAGGGGCCTAACGGTCATATTTCGAGATATTTCTTCTTCTTGTTGTTCTTCTTCTGCACAGCTAAGCTGGAAGTGGCATTTGCGGCTCGCACTAGTGCAGAGTTATCTCAAAGAAAGGGGCCACGGTGTTTCTGTATCTCTATTATGTTGGTGCGGCTTCGGAACTTTTAAATATCTTGATATATCTCGAGAACTACGCATCCGATCAAAAAATATCATAGAACATAAAAAGTAGGAAACTTAATTCTCTACAAAAAGGGTCTCTTAACATTTTGCCATAGCTCGCTTCGTTTCCGAGATATTTGCAGATTTATCTCAAGGGAAGGGGCCTGACGGACATATTTCGAGATATTTCTTCTTCTTGTTGTTCTTCTTCTGCACAGCTAAGCTGGAAGTGGCATTTGCGGCTCGCACTAGTGCAGAGTTATCTCAAAGAAAGGGGCCACGGTGTTTCTGTATCTCTATTATGTTGGTGCGGCTTCGGAACTTTTAAATATCTTGATATATCTCGAGAACTACGCATCTCATCAAAAAATATCATAGAACATAAAAAGTAGGAAACTTAATTCTCTACAAAAAAGGTCTCTTAACATTTTGCCACAGCTCGCTTCATTTCCGAGATATTTGCAGGTTTATCTCAAGGGAAGGGGCCTAACGGACAGATTTCGAGATATTTCTTCTTCTTGTTGTTCTTCTTCTGCACAGCTAAGCTGGAAGTGGCATTTGCAGCTCGCAATAGTGCAGAGTTATCTCAAAGAAAGGGGCCACGGTGTTTCTGTATCTCTATTATGTTGGTGCGGCTTCGGAACTTTTAAATATCTTGATATATCTCGAGAACTACGCATCTGATCAAAAAATATCATGGAACATAAAAAGTAGAAAACTTAATTCTCTACAAAAAAGGTCTCTTAACATTTTGCCATAGCTCGATTTGTTTCCGAGATATTTGCAGATTTATCTCAAGGGAAGGGGCCTGACGCACATATTTCGAGATATTTCTTCTTCTTGTTGTTCTTCTTCTGCACAGCTAAGCTGGAAGTGGCATTTCCAGCTCGCAATAGTGCAGAGTTATCTCAAAGAAAGGGGCCACGGTGTTTCTGTATCTCTATTATGTTGGAGCGGCTTCGGAACTTTTAAATATCTTGATATATCTCGAGAACTAGGCATCTGATCAAAAAATATCATAGAACATAAAAAGTAGGAAACTTAATTCTCTACAAAAAAGGTCTCTTAACATTTTGCCATAGCTCGCTTCGTTTCCGAGATATTTGCAGATTTATCTCAAGGGAAGGGGCCTGGCGGACATATTTCGAGATATTTCTTCTTCTTGTTGTTCTTCTTCTGCACAGCTAAACTGGAAGTGGCATTTCCAGCTCGCAATAGTGCAGAGTTATCTCAAAGAAAGGGGCCACGGTGTTTCTGTATCTCTATTATGTTGGTGCGGCTTCGGAACTTTTAAATATCTTGATGTATCTCGAGAACTACGCATCTGATCAAAAAATATCATAGAACATAAAAAGTAGGAAACTTAATTCTCTACAAATAACGTCTCTTAACATTTTGCCATAGCTCGCTCCGTCTCCGAGATATTTGCAGATTTATCTCAAGGGAAGGGGCCTGACGGACATATTTCGAGATATTTCTTCTTCTTGTTGTTCTTCTTCTGCACAGCTAAGCTGGAAGTGGCATTTGCAGCTCGCAATAGTGCAGAGTTATCACAAAGAAAGAGGCCACGGTGTTTCTGTATCTCTATTATGTTGGTGCGGCTTCGGAACTTTTAAATATCTTGATATATCTTGAGAACTACGCATCTGATCAAAAAATATCATAGAACATAAAAAGTAGGAAACTTAATTCTCTACACAAAAGGTCTCTTAACATTTTGCCATAGCTCGCTTCATTTCCGAGATATTTGCAGATTTATCTCAAGGGAAGGGGCCTAACGGACATATTTCGAGATATTTCTTCTCCTTTTTGTTGTTCTTCATCTGCACAGCTAAGCTGGAAGTGGCATTTGCAGCTCGCAATAGTGCAGAGTTATCTCAAAGAAAGGGGCCACGGTGTTTCTGTATCTCTATTATGTTGGTGCGGCTTCGGAACTTTTAAATATCTTGATATATCTCGAGAACTACGCATCCGATCAAAAAATATCATAGAACATAAAAAGTAGGAAACTTAATTCTCTACAAAAAGGGTCTCTTAACATTTTGCCATAGCTCGCTTCGTTTCCGAGATATTTGCAGATTTATCTCAAGGGAAGGGGCCTGACGGACATATTTCGAGATATTTCTTCTTCTTGTTGTTCTTCTTCTGCACAGCTAAGCTGGAAGTGGCATTTGCGGCTCGCACTAGTGCAGAGTTATCTCAAAGAAAGGGGCCACGGTGTTTCTGTATCTCTATTATGTTGGTGCGGCTTCGGAACTTTTAAATATCTTGATATATCTCGAGAACTACGCATCTGCTCAAAAAATATCATAGAACATAAAAAGTAGGAAACTTAATTCTCTACAAAAAAGGTCTCTTAACATTTTGCCATAGCTCGCTTCGTTTCCGAGATATTTGCAGATGTATCTCAAGGGAAGGGGCCTGACGGACATATTTCGAGATATTTCTTCTTCTTGTTGTTCTTCTTCTGCACAGCTAAGCTGGAAGTGGCATTTCTAGCTCGCAATAGTGCAGAGTTATCTCAAAGAAGGGGGCCACGGTGTTTCTGTATCTCTATTATGTTGGTGCGGCTTCGGAACTTTTAAATATCTTGATATATCTCGAGAACTACGCATCTCATCAAAAAATATCATAGAACATAAAAAGTAGGAAACTTAATTCTCTACAAAAAAGGTCTCTTAACATTTTGCCACAGCTCGCTTCATTTCCGAGATATTTGCAGATTTATCTCAAGGGAAGGGGCCTGACGGACATATTTCGAGATATTTCTTCTTCTTGTTGTTCTTCTTCTGCACAGCTAAGCTGGAAGTGGCATTTCCAGCTCGTAATAGTGCAGAGTTATCTCAAAGAAAGGGGCCACGGTGTTTCTGTATCTCTATTATGATGGAGCGGCTTCGGAACTTTTAAATATCTTGATATATCTCGAGAACTAGGCATCTGATCAAAAAATATCATAGAACATAAAAAGTAGGAAACTTAATTCTCTACAAAAAAGGTCTCTTAACATTTTGCCATAGCTCGCTTCGTTTCCGAGATATTTGCAGATTTATCTCAAGGGAAGGGGCCTGGCGGACATATTTCGAGATATTTCTTCTTCTTGTTGTTCTTCTTCTGCACAGCTAAACTGGAAGTGGCATTTCCAGCTCGCAATAGTGCAGAGTTATCTCAAAGAAAGGGGCCACGGTGTTTCTGTATCTCTATTATGTTGGTGCGGCTTCGGAACTTTTAAATATCTTGATGTATCTCGAGAACTACGCATCTGATCAAAAAATATCATAGAACATAAAAAGTAGGAAACTTAATTCTCTACAAATAACGTCTCTTAACATTTTGCCATAGCTCGCTCCGTCTCCGAGATATTTGCAGATTTATCTCAAGGGAAGGGGCCTGACGGACATATTTCGAGATATTTCTTCTTCTTGTTGTTCTTCTTCTGCACAGCTAAGCTGGAAGTGGCATTTGCAGCTCGCAATAGTGCAGAGTTATCACAAAGAAAGAGGCCACGGTGTTTCTGTATCTCTATTATGTTGGTGCGCCTTCGGAACTTTTAAATATCTTGATATATCTCGAGAACTACGCATCTGATCAAAAAATATCATAGAACATAAAAAGTAGGAAACTTAATTCTCTACCAAAAGAGGTCCCTTAACATTTTGCCATAGCTCGCTTCGTTTCCGAGATATTTGCAGATTTATCTCAAGGGAAGGGGCCTGACGGACATATTTCGAGATACTTCTTCTTCTGGTTGTTCTTCTTCTGCACAGCTAAGCTGGAAGTGCCATTTGCGGCTCGCACTAGTGCAGAGTTATCTCAAAGAAAGGGGCCACGTTGTTTCTGTATCTCTATTATGTTGGTGCAGCTTCGGAACTTTTAAATATCTTGGTATATCTCGAGAACTACGCATCTGATCAAAAAGTATCATAGAACATAAAAAGTAGGAAACTTAATTCTCTACAAAAAAGGTCTCTTAACATTTTGCCATAGCTCGCTTCGTTTCCGAGATATTTGCAGATTTATCTCAAGGGAAGGGGCCTGACGGACAGATTTCGAGATATTTCTTCTTCTTGTTGTTCTTCTTCTGCACAGCTAAGCTGGAAGTGGCATTTGCAGCTCGCAATAGTGCAGAGTTATCTCAAAGAAAGGGGCCACGGTGTTTCTGTATCTCTATTATGTTGGAGCGGCTTCGGAACTTTTAAATATCTTGATATATCTCGAGAACTACGCATCTGATCAAAAAATATCATAGAACATAAAAAGTAGGAAACTTAATTCTCTACAAAAAAGGTCTCTTAACATTTTGCCATAGCTCGCTTCGTTTCCGAGATATTTGCAGATTTATCTCAAGGGAAGGGGCCTGGCGGACATATTTCGAGATATTTCTTCTTCTTGTTGTTCTTCTTCTGCACAGCTAAACTGGAAGTGGCATTTCCAGCTCGCAATAGTGCAGAGTTATCTCAAAGAAAGGGGCCACGGTGTTTCTGTATCTCTATTATGTTGGTGCGGCTTCGGAACTTTTAAATATCTTGATGTATCTCGAGAACTACGCATCTGATCAAAAAATATCATAGAACATAAAAAGTAGGAAACTTAATTCTCTACAAATAACGTCTCTTAACATTTTGCCATAGCTCGCTCCGTCTCCGAGATATTTGCAGATTTATCTCAACGGAAGGGGCCTGACGGACATATTTCGAGATATTTCTTCTTCTTGTTGTTCTTCTTCTGCACAGCTAAGCTGGAAGTGGCATTTGCAGCTCGCAATAGTGCAGAGTTATCACAAAGAAAGAGGCCACGGTGTTTCTGTATCTCTATTATGTTGGTGCGGCTTCGGAACTTTTAAATATCTTGATATATCTTGAGAACTACGCATCTGATCAAAAAATATCATAGAACATAAAAAGTAGGAAACTTAATTCTCTACACAAAAGGTCTCTTAACATTTTGCCATAGCTCGCTTCATTTCCGAGATATTTGCAGATTTATCTCAAGGGAAGGGGCCTAACGGACATATTTCGAGATATTTCTTCTCCTTTTTGTTGTTCTTCATCTGCACAGCTAAGCTGGAAGTGGCATTTACAGCTCGCAATAGTGCAGAGTTATCTCAAAGAAAGGGGCCACGGTGTTTCTGTATCTCTATTATGTTGGTGCGCCTTCGGAACTTTTAAATATCTTGATATATCTCGAGAACTACGCATCTGATCAAAAAATATCATAGAACATAAAAAGTAGGAAACTTAATTCTCTACCAAAAGAGGTCCCTTAACATTTTGCCATAGCTCGCTTCGTTTCCGAGATATTTGCAGATTTATCTCAAGGGAAGGGGCCTGACGGACATATTTCGAGATACTTCTTCTTCTGGTTGTTCTTCTTCTGCACAGCTAAGCTGGAAGTGCCATTTGCGGCTCGCACTAGTGCAGAGTTATCTCAAAGAAAGGGGCCACGTTGTTTCTGTATCTCTATTATGTTGGTGCAGCTTCGGAACTTTTAAATATCTTGGTATATCTCGAGAACTACGCATCTGATCAAAAAGTATCATAGAACATAAAAAGTAGGAAACTTAATTCTCTACAAAAAAGGTCTCTTAACATTTTGCCATAGCTCGCTTCGTTTCCGAGATATTTGCAGATTTATCTCAAGGGAAGAGGCCTGACGGACAGATTTCGAGATATTTCTTCTTCTTGTTGTTCTTCTTCTGCACAGCTAAGCTGGAAGTGGCATTTGCAGCTCGCAATAGTGCAGAGTTATCTCAAAGAAAGGGGCCACGGTGTTTCTGTATCTCTATTATGTTGGAGCGGCTTCGGAACTTTTAAATATCTTGATATATCTCGAGAACTACGCATCTGATCAAAAAATATCATAGAACATAAAAAGTAGGAAACTTAATTCTCTACAAAAAAGGTCTCTTAACATTTTGCCATAGCTCGCTTCGTTTCCGAGATATTTGCAGATTTATCTCAAGGGAAGGGGCCTGGCGGACATATTTCGAGATATTTCTTCTTCTTGTTGTTCTTCTTCTGCACAGCTAAACTGGAAGTGGCATTTCCAGCTCGCAATAGTGCAGAGTTATCTCAAAGAAAGGGGCCACGGTGTTTCTGTATCTCTATTATGTTGGTGCGGCTTCGGAACTTTTAAATATCTTGATGTATCTCGAGAACTACGCATCTGATCAAAAAATATCATAGAACATAAAAAGTAGGAAACTTAATTCTCTACAAATAACGTCTCTTAACATTTTGCCATAGCTCGCTCCGTCTCCGAGATATTTGCAGATTTATCTCAAGGGAAGGGGCCTGACGGACATATTTCGAGATATTTCTTCTTCTTGTTGTTCTTCTTCTGCACAGCTAAGCTGGAAATGGCATTTGCAGCTCGCAATAGTGCAGAGTTATCACAAAGAAAGAGGCCACGGTGTTTCTGTATCTCTATTATGTTGGTGCGGCTTCGGAACTTTTAAATATCTTGATATATCTTGAGAACTACGCATCTGATCAAAAAATATCATAGAACATAAAAAGTAGGAAACTTAATTCTCTACACAAAAGGTCTCTTAACATTTTGCCATAGCTCGCTTCATTTCCGAGATATTTGCAGATTTATCTCAAGGGAAGGGGCCTAACGGACATATTTCGAGATATTTCTTCTCCTTTTTGTTGTTCTTCATCTGCACAGCTAAGCTGGAAGTGGCATTTACAGCTCGCAATAGTGCAGAGTTATCTCAAAGAAAGGGGCCACGGTGTTTCTGTATCTCTATTATGTTGGTGCGCCTTCGGAACTTTTAAATATCTTGATATATCTCGAGAACTACGCATCTGATCAAAAAATATCATAGAACATAAAAAGTAGGAAACTTAATTCTCTACCAAAAGAGGTCCCTTAACATTTTGCCATAGCTCGCTTCGTTTCCGAGATATTTGCAGATTTATCTCAAGGGAAGGGGCCTGACGGACATATTTCGAGATACTTCTTCTTCTGGTTGTTCTTCTTCTGCACAGCTAAGCTGGAAGTGCCATTTGCGGCTCGCACTAGTGCAGAGTTATCTCAAAGAAAGGGGCCACGTTGTTTCTGTATCTCTATTATGTTGGTGCAGCTTCGGAACTTTTAAATATCTTGGTATATCTCGAGAACTACGCATCTGATCAAAAAGTATCATAGAACATAAAAAGTAGGAAACTTAATTCTCTACAAAAAAGGTCTCTTAACATTTTGCCATAGCTCGCTTCGTTTCCGAGATATTTGCAGATTTATCTCAAGGGAAGGGGCCTGACGGACAGATTTCGAGATATTTCTTCTTCTTGTTGTTCTTCTTCTGCACAGCTAAGCTGGAAGTGGCATTTGCAGCTCGCAATAGTGCAGAGTTATCTCAAAGAAAGGGGCCACGGTGTTTCTGTATCTCTATTATGTTGGAGCGGCTTCGGAACTTTTAAATATCTTGATATATCTTGAGAACTACGCATCTGATCAAAAAATATCATAGAACATAAAAAGTAGGAAACTTAATTCTCTACCAAAAAGGTCCCTTAACATTTTGCCATAGCTCGCTTCGTTTCCGAGATATTTGCAGATTTATCTCAAGGGAAGGGGCCTGACGGACATATTTCGAGATATTTCTTCTTCTGGTTGTTCTTCTTCTGCACAGCTAAGCTGGAAGTGGCATTTGCGGCTCGCACTAGTGCAGACTTATCTCAAAGAAAGGGGCCACGGTGTTTCTGTATCTCTATTATGTTGGTGCGGCTTCGGAACTTTTAAATATCTCGATATATCTCGAAAACTACGCTTCTGATCAAAAAATATCATAGAACATAAATTGTAGGAAACATAATTCTCTACAAAAAAGGTCTCTTAACATTTTGCCATAGCTCGCTTCGTTTCCGAGATATTTGCAGATTTATGTCAAGGGAAGGGGCCTGACGGACATATTTCGAGATATTTCTTCTTCTTGTTGTTCTTCTTCTGCACAGCTAAGCTGGACGTGGCATTTACAGCTCGCAATAGTGCAGAGTTATCTCAAAGAAAGGGGCCACGGTGTTTCTGTATCTCTATTATGTTGGTGCGGCTTCGGAACTTTTAAATATCTTGATATATCTCGAGAACTACGCATCTGATCAAAAAATATCATACAACATAAAAAGTAGGAAACTTAATTCTCTACAAAAAAGGTCTCTTAACATTTTGCCATAGCTCGCTTTGTTTCCGAGATATTTGCAGATTTATCTCAAGGGAAGGGGCCTGACGGACATATTTCGAGATATTTCTTCTTCTTGTTGTTCTTCTTCTGCACAGCTAAGCTGGAAGTGGCATTTGCAGCTCGCAATAGTGCAGGGTTATCTCAAAGAAAGAGGCCACGGTGTTTCTGTACCTCTATTATGTTGGTGCAGCTTCGGAACTTTTAAATATCTTGATATATCTCGAGAACTACGCATCTGATCAAAAAATATCATAGAACATAAACAGTAGGAAACCTAATTTTCTACAAAAAAGGTCTCTTAACATTTTCCCGTAGCTCGCTTCGTTTCCGAGATATTTGCAGATTTATCTCAAGGGAAGGGGCCTGACGGACATATTTCGAAATATTTCTTATTCTTGTTGTTCTTCTTCTGCACAGCTAAGCTGGAAGTGGCATTTGCAGGTCGCAATAGTGCAGAGTTATCTCAAAGAAAGGGGCCACGGTGTTTCTGTGTCTCTATTATGTTGGTGCGGCTTCGGAACTTTTAAATATCTCGATATATCTCGAAAACTACGCTTCTGATCAAAAAATATCATAGAACGTAAATTGTAGGAAACATAATTCTCTACAAAAAAGGTCTCTTAAGATTTTGCCATAGCTCGCTTCGTTTCCGAGATATTTGCAGATTTATCTCAAGGGAAGGGGTCTGACGGACATACTTCGAGATATTTCTTCTTCTTGTTGTTCTTCTTCTGCACAGCTAAGCTCGAAGTGGCATTTGCAGCTCGCAATAGTGCAGAGTTATCTCAAAGAAAGAGGCCACGGTGTTTCTGTACCTCTATTATGTTGGTGCGGCTTCGGAACTTTTAAATATCTTGATATATCTCGAGAACTACGCATCTGATCAAAAAATATCATAGAAGATAAAAAGTAGGAAACTTAATTCTCTACAAAAAAGGTCTCTTAACATTTTGCCATAGCTCGCTTCGTTTCCGAGATATTTGCAGATTTATCTCAAGGGAAGGGGCCTGACGGACATATTTCGAGATATTTCTTCTTCTTGTTGTTCTTCTTCTGCACAGCTAAGCTGGAAGTGGCATTTGCAGGTCGCAATAGTGCAGAGTTATCTCAAAGAAAGGGGCCACGGTGTTTCTGTATCTCTATTATGTTGGTGCGGCTTCGGAACTTTTAAATATCTCGATATATCTCAAAACCTACGCTTCTGATCAAAAAATATCATAGAACGTAAATTGTAGGAAACTTAATTCTCTACAAAAAAGGTCTCTTAACATTTTGCCATAGCTCGCTTCGTTTCCGAGATATTTGCAGATTTATCTCAAGGGAAGGGGCCTAACGGACATATTTCGAGATATTTCTTCTTCTTGTTGTTCTTCTTCTGCACAGCTAAGCTGGAAGTGGCATTTGCAGCTCGCAATAGTGCAGAGTTACCTCAAAGAAAGGGGCCACGGTGTTTCTGTATCTCTATTATGTTGGTGCCGCTTCGGAACTTTTAAATATCTGGATATATCTCGAGAACTACGCATCTGATCAAAAAATATCATAGAACATAAAAAGTAGGAAACTTAATTGTCTACAAAAAAGGTCTCTCAACATTTTGCCATAGCTCGCTTCGTTTCCGGGATATTTGCAGATTTATCTCAAGGGAAGGGGCCTGACGGACATATTTCGAGATATTTCTTCTTCTTGTTGTTCTTCTTCTGCACAGCTAAGCTGGAAGTGGCATTTGCAGCTCGCAATAGTGCAGAGTTATCGCAAAGAAAGGGGCCACGGTGTTTCTGTATCTCTATTATGTTGGTGCGGCTTCGGAACTTTTAAATATCTTGATATATCTCGAGAACTACGCATCTGATCAAAAAATATCATAGAACATAAAAAGTAGGAAACTTAATTCTCTACAAAAAAGGTCTCTTAACATTTTCCCGTAGCTCGCTTCGTTTCCGAGATATTTGCAGATTTATCTCAAGGGAAGGGGCCTGACGGACATATTTCGAAATATTTCTTATTCTTGTTGTTCTTCTTCTGCACAGCTAAGCTGGAAGTGGCATTCGCAGCTCGCAATAGTGCAGAGTTATCTCAAAGAAAGAGGCCACGGTGTGTCTGTACCTCTATTATGTTGGTGCGGCTTCGGAACTTTTAAATATCTTGATATATCTCGAGAACTACGCATCTGATCAAAAAATATCATAGAACATAAAAAGTAGGAAACTTAATTCTCTACAAAAAAGGTATCTCAACATTTTGCCATACTCCGCTTCGTTTCCGAGATATTTGCAGATTTATCTCAAGGGAAGGGGCCTGACGGATATATTTCGAGATATTTCTTCTTCTTGTTGTTCTTCTTCTGCACAGCTAAGCTGGAAGTGGCATTTGCAGGTCGCAATAGTGCAGAGTTATCTCAAAGAAAGGGGCCACGGTGTTTCTGTGTCTCTATTATGTTGGTGCGGCTTCGGAACTTTTAAATATCTCGATATATCTCGAAAACTACGCTTCTGATCAAAAAATATCATAGAACGTAAATTGTAGGAAACATAATTCTCTACAAAAAAGGTCTCTGAAGATTTTGCCATCGCTCGCTTCGTTTCCGACATATTTGCAGATTTATCTCAAGGGAAGGGGTCTGACGGACATACTTCGAGATATTTCTTCTTCTTGTTGTTCTTCTTCTGCACAGCTAAGCTCGAAGTGGCATTTGCAGCTCGCAATAGTGCAGAGTTATCTCAAAGAAAGAGGCCACGGTGTTTCTGTACCTCTATTATGTTGGTGCAGCTTCGGAACTTTTAAATATCTTGATATATCTCGAGAACTACGCATCTGATCAAAAAATATCATAGAAGATAAAAAGTAGGAAACTTAATTCTCTACAAAAAAGGTCTCTTAACATTTTGCCATAGCTCGCTTCGTTTCCGAGATATTTGCAGATTTATCTCAAGGGAAGGGGCCTAACGGACATATTTCGAGATATTTCTTCTTCTTGTTGTTCTTCTTCTGCACAGCTAAGCTGGAAGTGGCATTTGCAGCTCGCAATAGTGCAGAGTTATCTCAAAGAAAGGGGCCACGGTGTTTCTGTATCTCTATTATGTTGGTGCGGCTTCGGAACTTTTAAATATCTCGATATATCTCGAGAACTACGCATCTGATCAAAAAATATCATACAACATAAAAAGTAGGAAACCTAATTTTCTACAAAAAAGGTCTCTTAACATTTTGCCGTAGCTCGCTTCGTTTCCGAGATATTTGCAGATTTATCTCAAGGGAAGGGGCCTGACGGACATATTTCGAAATATTTCTTATTCTTGTTGTTCTTCTTCTGCACAGCTAAGCTGGAAGTGGCATTTGCAGCTCGCAATAGTGCAGAGTTATCTCAAAGAAAGAGGCCACGGTGTTTCTGTACCTCTATTATGTTGGTGCAGCTTCGGAACTTTTAAATATCTTGATATATCTCGACAACTACGCATCTGATCAAAAAATATCATAGAAGATAAAAAGTAGGAAACTTAATTCTCTACAAAAAAGGTCTCTTAACATTTTGCCATAGCTCGCTTCGTTTCCGAGATATTTGCAGATATATCTCAAGGGAAGGGGCCTAACGGACATATTTCGAGATATTTCTTCTTCTTGTTGTTCTTCTTCTGCACAGCTAAGCTGGAAGTGGCATTTGCAGCTCGCAATAGTGCAGAGTTATCTCAAAGAAAGGGGCCCCGGTGTTTCTGTATCTCTATTATGTTGGTGCGGCTTCGGAACTTTTAAATATCTCGATATATCTCGAAAACTACGCTTCTGATCAAAAAATATCATAGAACATAAATTGTAGGAAACATAATTCTCTACAAAAAAGGTCTCTTAACGTTTTGCGATAGCTCGCTTCGTTTCCGAGATATTTGCAGATTTATCTCAAGGGAAGGGTCCTGACGGACATATTTCGAGATATTTCTTCTTCTTGTTGTTCTTCTTCTGCACAGCTAAACTGGAAGTGGCATTTCCAGCTCGCAATAGTGCAGAGTTATCCCAAAGAAAGGGGCCACGGTGTTTCTGTATCTCTATTATGTTGGTGCAGCTTCGGAACTTTTAAATATCTTGATATATCTCGAGAGCTACGCATCTGACCAAAAAATATCATAGAACATAAAAAGTAGGAAACTTAATTCTCTACAAAAAAGGTCTCTTAACATTTTGCCATAGCTCGCTTCCTTTCCGAGATATTTGCAGATTTATCTCAAGGGAAGTGGCCTGACGGACATATTTCGAGATATTTCTTCTTCTTGTTGTTCTTCTTCTTCACAGCTAAGCTGGAAGTGGCATTTGCAGCTCGCAATAGTGCAGAGTTATCTCAAAGAAAGAGGCCACGGTGTTTCTGTACCTCTATTATGTTGGTGCAGCTTCGGAACTTTTAAATATCTTGATATATCTCGAGAACTACGCATCTGATCAAAAAATATCATAGAACATGAAAAGTAGGAAACTTAATTCTCTACAAAAAAGGTCTCTTAACGTTTTGCCATAGCTCGCTTCGTTTCCGAGATATTTGCAGATTTATCTCAAGGGAAGGGTCCTGACGGACATATTTCGAGATATTTCTTCTTCTTGTTGTTCTTCTTCTGCACAGCTAAACTGGAAGTGGCATTTCCAGCTAGCAATAGTGCAGAGTTATCCCAAAGAAAGGGGCCACGGTGTTTCTGTATCTCTATTATGTTGGTGCGGCTTCGGAACTTTTAAACATCTCGATATATCTCGAAAACTACGCTTCTGATCAAAAAATATCATAGAACATAAATTGTAGGAAACATAATTCTCTACAAAAAAGGTCTCTTAACATTTTGCCATAGCTCGCTTCGTTTAAGAGATATTTGCAGATTTATCTCAAGGGAAGGGTCCTGACGGACATATTTCGAGATATTTCTTCTTCTTGTTGTTCTTCTTCTGCACAGCTAAGCTGGAAGTGGCATTTGCAGCTCGCAATAGTGCAGAGCTATCTCAAAGAAAGAGGCCACGGTGTTTCTGTACCTCTATTATGTTGGTGCAGCTTCGGAACTTTTAAATATCTTGATATATCTCGAAAACTACGCATCTGATCAAAAAATATCATAGAACCTAAATTGTAGGAAACATAATTCTCTACAAAAAAGGTCTCTTAACATTTTGCCATAGCTCGCTTCCTTTCCGAGATATTTGCAGATTTATCTCAAGGGAAGTGGCCTGACGGACATATTTCGAGATATTTCTTCTTCTTGTTGTTCTTCTTCTTCACAGCTAAGCTGGAAGTGGCATTTGCAGCTCGCAATAGTGCAGAGTTATCTCAACGAAAGGGGCCACGGTGTTTCTGTATCTCTATTATGTTGGTGCGGCTTCGGAACTTTTAAATATCTCGATATATCTCGAAAACTACGCTTCTGATCAAAAAATATCATAGAACATAAAAAGTAGGAAACTTAATTCTCTACAAAAAAGGTATCTCAACATTTTGCCATAGCTCGCTTCGTTTCCGAGATATTCGCAGATTTATCTCAAGGGAAGGGTCCTGACGGACATATTTCGAGGTATTTCTTCTTCTTGTTGTTCTTCTTCTGCACAGCTAAACTGGAAGTGGCATTTGCAGCTCGCAATAGTGCAGTGTTATCCCAAAGAAAGGGGCCACGGTGTTTCTGTATCTCTATTATGTTGGTGCGGCTTCGGAACTTTTAAATATCTCGATATATCTCGAAAACTACGCTTCTGATCAAAAAATATCATAGAACATAAAAAGTAGGAAACTTAATTCTCTACAAAAAAGGTATCTTAACATTTTGCCATAGCTCGCTTCGTTTCCGAGATATTTGCAGATTTATCTCAAGGGAAGGGGCCTGACGGACATATTTCGAGATATTTCTTCTTCTTGTTGTTCTTCTTCTGCACAGCTAAGCTGGAAGTGGCATTTGCAGGTCGCAATAGTGCAGAGTTATCTCAAAGAAAGGGGCCACGGTGTTTCTGTATCTCTATTATGTTGGTGCGGCTTCGGAACTTTTAAATATCTCGAT
Organism: Osmia lignaria lignaria; assembly: GCF_051020975.1. Taxonomy (NCBI): domain Eukaryota; kingdom Metazoa; phylum Arthropoda; class Insecta; order Hymenoptera; family Megachilidae; genus Osmia; species Osmia lignaria. The sequence goes on along the minus strand of NW_027478160.1, from coordinate 23,319,917 downwards.
ATATCTCGAAAACTACGCTTCTGATCAAAAAATATCATAGAACATAAAAAGTAGGAAACTTAATTCTCTACAAAAAAGGTCTCTTAACATTTTGCCATAGCTCGCTTCCTTTCCGAGATATTTGCAGATTTATCTCAAGGGAAGTGGCCTGACGGACATATTTCGAGATATTTCTTCTTCTTGTTGTTCTTCTTCTTCACAGCTAAGCTGGAAGTGGCATTTGCAGCTCGCAATAGTGCAGAGTTATCTCAACGAAAGGGGCCACGGTGTTTCTGTATCTCTATTATGTTGGTGCGGCTTCGGAACTTTTAAATATCTCGATATATCTCGAAAACTACGCTTCTGATCAAAAAATATCATAGAACATAAAAAGTAGGAAACTTAATTCTCTACAAAAAAGGTATCTTAACATTTTGCCATAGCTCGCTTCGTTTCCGAGATATTCGCAGATTTATCTCAAGGGAAGGGTCCTGACGGACATATTTCGAGGTATTTCTTCTTCTTGTTGTTCTTCTTCTGCACAGCTAAACTGGAAGTGGCATTTCCAGCTCGCAATAGTGCAGTGTTATCCCAAAGAAAGGGGCCACGGTGTTTCTGTATCTCTATTATGTTGGTGCGGCTTCGGAACTTTTAAATATCTCGATATATCTCGAAAACTACGCTTCTGATCAAAAAATATCATACAAGGTAAATTGTAGGAAACATAATTCTCTACAAAAAAGGTCTCTGAACATTTTGCCATAGGTCGCTTCGTTTCCGAGATATTTGCAGATTTATCTCAAGGGAAGGGGTCTGACGGACATATTTCGAGATACTTCTTCTTCCTGTTGTTCTTCTTCTGCACAGCTAAGCTCGAAGTGGCATTTGCAGCTCGCAATAGTGCAGAGTTATCTCAAAGAAAGAGGCCACGGTGTTTCTGTACCTCTATTATGTTGGTGCAGCTTCGGAACTTTTAAATATCTTGATATATCTCGAGAACTACGCATCTGATCAAAAAATATCATAGAACATGAAAAGTAGGAAACTTAATTCTCTACAAAAAAGGTCTCTTAACGTTTTGCCATAGCTCGCTTCGTTTCCGAGATATTTGCAGATTTATCTCAAGGGAAGGGTCCTGACGGACATATTTCGAGATATTTCTTCTTCTTGTTGTTCTTCTTCTGCACAGCTAAACTGGAAGTGGCATTTCCAGCTAGCAATAGTGCAGAGTTATCCCAAAGAAAGGGGCCACAGTGTTTCTGTATCTCTATTATGTTGGTGCGGCTTCGGAACTTTTAAACATCTCGATATATCTCGAAAACTACGCTTCTGATCAAAAAATATCATAGAACATAAATTGTAGGAAACATAATTCTCTACAAAAAAGGTCTCTTAACATTTTGCCATAGCTCGCTTCGTTTAAGAGATATTTGCAGATTTATCTCAAGGGAAGGGTCCTGACGGACATATTTCGAGGTATTTCTTCTTCTTGTTGTTCTTCTTCTGCACAGCTAAACTGGAAGTGGCATTTCCAGCTCGCAATAGTGCAGAGTTATCCCAAAGAAAGGGGCCACGGTGGTTCTGTATCTATTATGTTGGTGCGGCTTCGGAACTTTTAAATATCTCGATATATCTCGAAAACTACGCTTCTGATCAAAAAATATCATAGAAGGTAAATTGTAGAAAACATAATTTTCTACAAAAAAGGTCTCTGAACATTTTGCCATAGGTCGCTTCGTTTCGGAGATATTTGCAGATTTATCTCAAGGGAAGGGGTCTGACGGACATATTTCGAGATACTTCTTCTTCCTGTTGTTCTTCTTCTGCACAGCTAAGCTCGAAGTGGCATTTGCAGCTCGCAATAGTGCAGAGTTATCTCAAAGAAAGAGGCCACGGTGTTTCTGTACCTCTATTATGTTGGTGCAGCTTCGGAACTTTTAAATATCTTGATATATCTCGAGAACTACGCATCTGACCAAAAAATATCATAGAACATAAAAAGTAGGAAACTTAATTCTCTACAAAAAAGGTCTCTTAACATTTTGCCATAGCTCGCTTCCTTTCCGAGATATTTGCAGATTTATCTCCAGGGAAGTGGCCTGACGGACATATTTCGAGATATTTCTTCTTCTTGTTGTTCTTCTTCTGCACAGCTAAGCTGGAAGTGGCATTTGCAGCTCGCAATAGTGCAGAGTTATCTCAAAGAAAGGGGCCCCGGTGTTTCTGTATCTCTATTATGTTGGTGCGGCTTCGGAACTTTTAAATATCTCGATATATCTCGAAAACTACGCTTCTGATCAAAAAATATCATAGAAGATAAATTATAGGAAACATAATTCTCTACAAAAAAGGTCTCTTAACGTTTTGCGATAGCTCGCTTCGTTTCCGAGATATTTGCAGATTTATCTCAAGGGAAGGGTCCTGACGGACATATTTCGAGATATTTCTTCTTCTTGTTGTTCTTCTTCTGCACAGCTAAACTGGAAGTGGCATTTCCAGCTCGCAATAGTGCAGAGTTATCCCAAAGAAAGGGGCCACGGTGTTTCTGTATCTCTATTATGTTGGTGCAGCTTCGGAACTTTTAAATATCTTGATATATCTCGAGAGCTACGCATCTGACCAAAAAATATCGTAGAACATAAAAAGTAGGAAACTTAATTCTCTACAAAAAAGGTCTCTTAACATTTTGCCATAGCTCGCTTCCTTTCCGAGATATTTGCAGATTTATCTCAAGGGAAGTGGCCTGACGGACATATTTCGAGATATTTCTTCTTCTTGTTGTTCTTCTTCTTCACAGCTAAGCTGGAAGTGGCATTTGCAGCTCGCAATAGTGCAGAGTTATCTCAACGAAAGGGGCCACGGTGTTTCTGTATCTCTATTATGTTGGTGCGGCTTCGGAACTTTTAAATATCTCGATATATCTCGAAAACTACGCTTCTGATCAAAAAATATCATAGAACATAAAAAGTAGGAAACTTAATTCTCTACAAAAAAGGTATCTTAACATTTTGCATTACTCCGCTTCGTTTCCGAGATATTTGCAGATTTATCTCAAGGAAAGGGGCCTGACGGACATATTTCGAGATATTTCTTCTTCTTGTTGTTCTTCTTCTGCACAGCTAAGCCGGAAGTGGCATTTGCAGGTCGCAATAGTGCAGAGTTATCTCAAAGAAAGGGGCCACGGTGTTTCTGTATCTCTATTATGTTGGTGCGGCTTCGGAACTTTTAAATATCTCGATATATCTCGAAAACTACGCTTCTGATCAAAAAATATCATAGAACATAAAAAGTAGGAAACTTAATTCTCTACAAAAAAGGTATCTTAACATTTTGCCATAGCTCGCTTCGTTTCCGAGATATTTGCAGATTTATCTCAAGGGAAGGGGCCTGACGGACATATTTCGAGATATTTCTTCTTCTTGTTGTTCTTCTTCTGCACAGCTAAGCTGGAAGTGGCATTTGCAGGTCGCAATAGTGCAGAGTTATCTCAAAGAAAGGGGCCACGGTGTTTCTGTATCTCTATTATGTTGGTGCGGCTTCGGAACTTTTAAATATCTCGATATATCTCGAAAACTACGCTTCTGATCAAAAAATATCATAGAACATAAAAAGTAGGAAACTTAATTCTCTACAAAAAAGGTCTCTTAACATTTTGCCATAGCTCGCTTCCTTTCCGAGATATTTGCAGATTTATCTCAAGGGAAGTGGCCTGACGGACATATTTCGAGATATTTCTTCTTCTTGTTGTTCTTCTTCTTCACAGCTAAGCTGGAAGTGGCATTTGCAGCTCGCAATAGTGCAGAGTTATCTCAACGAAAGGGGCCACGGTGTTTCTGTATCTCTATTATGTTGGTGCGGCTTCGGAACTTTTAAATATCTCGATATATCTCGAAAACTACGCTTCTGATCAAAAAATATCATAGAACATAAAAAGTAGGAAACTTAATTCTCTACAAAAAAGGTATCTTAACATTTTGCCATAGCTCGCTTCGTTTCCGAGATATTCGCAGATTTATCTCAAGGGAAGGGTCCTGACGGACATATTTCGAGGTATTTCTTCTTCTTGTTGTTCTTCTTCTGCACAGCTAAACTGGAAGTGGCATTTCCAGCTCGCAATAGTGCAGTGTTATCCCAAAGAAAGGGGCCACGGTGTTTCTGTATCTCTATTATGTTGGTGCGGCTTCGGAACTTTTAAATATCTCGATATATCTCGAAAACTACGCTTCTGATCAAAAAATATCATACAAGGTAAATTGTAGGAAACATAATTCTCTACAAAAAAGGTCTCTGAACATTTTGCCATAGGTCGCTTCGTTTCCGAGATATTTGCAGATTTATCTCAAGGGAAGGGGTCTGACGGACATATTTCCAGATACTTCTTCTTCCTGTTGTTCTTCTTCTGCACAGCTAAGCTCGAAGTGGCATTTGCAGCTCGCAATAGTGCAGAGTTATCTCAAAGAAAGAGGCCACGGTGTTTCTGTACCTCTATTATGTTGGTGCAGCTTCGGAACTTTTAAATATCTTGATATATCTCGAGAACTACGCATCTGATCAAAAAATATCATAGAACATGAAAAGTAGGAAACTTAATTCTCTACAAAAAAGGTCTCTTAACGTTTTGCCATAGCTCGCTTCGTTTCCGAGATATTTGCAGATTTATCTCAAGGGAAGGGTCCTGACGGACATATTTCGAGATATTTCTTCTTCTTGTTGTTCTTCTTCTGCACAGCTAAACTGGAAGTGGCATTTCCAGCTAGCAATAGTGCAGAGTTATCCCAAAGAAAGGGGCCACGGTGTTTCTGTATCTCTATTATGTTGGTGCGGCTTCGGAACTTTTAAACATCTCGATATATCTCGAAAACTACGCTTCTGATCAAAAAATATCATAGAACATAAATTGTAGGAAACATAATTCTCTACAAAAAAGGTCTCTTAACATTTTGCCATAGCTCGCTTCGTTTAAGAGATATTTGCAGATTTATCTCAAGGGAAGGGTCCTGACGGACATATTTCGAGGTATTTCTTCTTCTTGTTGTTCTTCTTCTGCACAGCTAAACTGGAAGTGGCATTTCCAGCTCGCAATAGTGCAGAGTTATCCCAAAGAAAGGGGCCACGGTGTTTCTGTATCTATTATGTTGGTGCGGCTTCGGAACTTTTAAATATCTCGATATATCTCGAGAACTACGCATCTGACCAAAAAATATCATAGAACATAAAAAGTAGGAAACTTAATTCTCTACAAAAAAGGTCTCTTAACATTTTGCCATAGCTCGCTTCCTTTCCGAGATATTTGCAGATTTATCTCCAGGGAAGTGGCCTGACGGACATATTTCGAGATATTTCTTCTTCTTGTTGTTCTTCTTCTGCACAGCTAAGCTGGAAGTGGCATTTGCAGCTCGCAATAGTGCAGAGCTATCTCAAAGAAAGAGGCCACGGTGTTTCTGTACCTCTATTATGTTGGTGCAGCTTCGGAACTTTTAAATATCTTGATATATCTCGAAAACTACGCATCTGATCAAAAAATATCATAGAACCTAAATTGTAGGAAACATAATTCTCTACAAAAAAGGTCTCTTAACATTTTGCCATAGCTCGCTTCCTTTCCGAGATATTTGCAGATTTATCTCAAGGGAAGTGGCCTGACGGACATATTTCGAGATATTTCTTCTTCCTGTTGTTCTTCTTCTGCACAGCTAAGCTCGAAGTGGCATTTGCAGCTCGCAATAGTGCAGAGTTATCTCAAAGAAAGAGGCCACGGTGTTTCTGTACCTCTATTATGTTGGTGCAGCTTCGGAACTTTTAAATATCTTGATATATCTCGAGAACTACGCATCTGACCAAAAAATATCATAGAACATAAAAAGTAGGAAACTTAATTCTCTACAAAAAAGGTCTCTTAACATTTTGCCATAGCTCGCTTCGTTTCCGAGATATTTGCAGATTTATCTCAAGGGAGGGGGTCTCACGGACATATTTCGAGATATTTCTTCTTCTTGTTGTTCTTCTTCTGCACAGCTAAGCTGGAAGTGGCATTTGCAGCTCGCAATAGTGCAGAGCTATCTCAAAGAAAGAGGCCACGGTGTTTCTGTACCTCTATTATGTTGGTGCAGCTTCGGAACTTTTAAATATCTTGATATATCTCGAGAACTACGCATCTGATCAAAAAATATCATAGAACATGAAAAGTAGGAAACTTAATTCTCTACAAAAAAGGTCTCTTAACATTTTGCCATAGCTCGCTTCGTTTCCGAGATATTTGCAGATTTATCTCAAGGGAACGGGCCTGACGGACATATTTCGAGATATTTCTTCTTCTTGTTGTTCTTCTTCTGCACAGCTAAGCTGGAAGTGGCATTTACAGCTCGCAATAGTGCAGAGTTATCTCATAGAAAGGGGCCACGGTGTTTCTATATCTCTATTATGTTGGTGCGGCTTCGGAACTTTTAAATATCTCGATATATCTCGAGAACTACGCATCTGATCAAAAAATATCATAGAACATAAAAAAGTAGCAAACTTAATTTTCTACAAAAAAGGTCTCTTAACATTTTGCCATAGCTCGCTTCCTTTCCGAGATATTTGCAGATTTATCTCCAGGGAAGTGGCCTGACGGACATATTTCGAGATATTTCTTCTTCTTGTTGTTCTTCTTCTGCACAGCTAAGCTGGAAGTGGCATTTGCAGCTCGCAATAGTGCAGAGTTATCTCAAAGAAAGAGGCCACGGTGTTTCTGTACCTCTGTTATGTTGGTGCAGCTTCGGAACTTTTAAATATCTTGATATATCTCGAGAACTACGCATCTGATCAAAAAATATCATAGAACATAAAAAGTAGGAAACTTAATTCTCTACAAAAAAGGTCTCTTAACATTTTGCCATAGCTCGCTTCGTTTCCGAGATATTTGCAGATTTATCTCAAGGGAAGTGGCCTGACGGACATATTTCGAGATATTTCTTCTTCTTGTTGTTCTTCTTCTGCACTGCTAAGCTGGAAGTGGCATTTGCAGCTCGCAATAGTGCAGAGCTATCTCAAAGAAAGAGGCCACGGTGTTTCTGTACCTCTATTATGTTGGTGCAGCTTCGGAACTTTTAAATATCTTGATATATCTCGAAAACTACGCATCTGATCAAAAAATATCATAGAACATAAATTGTAGGAAACATAATTCTCTACAAAAAACGTCTCTTAACATTTTGCCATAGCTCGCTTCGTTTCCGAGATATTTGCAGATTTATCTCAAGGGAAGTGGCCTGACGGACATATTTCGAGATATTTCTTCTTCTTGTTGTTCTTCTTCTGCACAGCTAAGCTGGAAGTGGCATTTGCAGCTCGCAATAGTGCAGAGCTATCTCAAAGAAAGAGGCCACGGTGTTTCTGTACCTCTATTATGTTGGTGCAGCTTCGGAACTTTTAAATATCTTGATATATCTCGAAAACTACGCATCTGATCAAAAAATATCATAGAACATAAATTGTAGGAAATATAATTCTCTACAAAAAAGGTCTCTTAACATTTTGCCATACCTCGCTTCCTTTCCGAGATATTTGCAGATTTATCTCAAGGGAAGGGTCTTGACGGACATATTTCGAGGTATTTCTTCTTCTTGTTGTTCTTCTTCTGCACAGCTAAACTGGAAGTGGCATTTCCAGCTCGCAATAGTGCAGAGTTATCCCAAAGAAAGGGGCCACGGTGTTTCTGTATCTCTATTATGTTGGTGCGGCTTCGGAACTTTTAAATATCTCGATATATCTCGAAAACTACGCTTCTGATCAAAAAATATCATAGAACATAAAAAGTAGGAAACTTAATTCTCTACAAAAAAGGTCTCTAAACATTTTGCCATAGCTCGCTTCGTTTCCGAGATATTTGCAGATTTATCTCAAGGGAGTGGGTCTCACGGACATATTTCGAGATATTTCTTCTTCTTGTTGTTCTTCTTCTGCACAGCTAAGCTGGAAGTGGCATTTGCAGCTCGCAATAGTGCAGAGCTATCTCAAAGAAAGAGGCCACGGTGTTTCTGTACCTCTATTATGTTGGTGCAGCTTCGGAACTTTTAAATATCTTGATATATCTCGAGAACTACGCATCTGATCAAAAAATATCATAGAACATGAAAAGTAGGAAACTTAATTCTCTACAAAAAAGGTCTCTTAACATTTTGCCATAGCTCGCTTCGTTTCCGAGATATTTGCAGATATATCTCAAGGGAAGGGGCCTGACGGACATATTTCGAGATATTTCTTCTTCTTGTTGTTCTTCTTCTGCACAGCTAAGCTGGAAGTGGCATTTACAGCTCGCAATAGTGCAGAGTTATCTCATAGAAAGGGGCCACGGTGTTTCTATATCTCTATTATGTTGGTGCGGCTTCGGAACTTTTAAATATCTCGATATATCTCGAGAACTACGCATCTGATCAAAAAATATCATAGAACATAAAAAAGTAGCAAACTTAATTCTCTACAAATAAAGTCTCTTAACATTTTGCCATAGCTCGCTTCGTTTCCGAGATATTTGCAGATTTATCTCAAGGGAAGGGGCCTGACGGACATATTTCGAGATATTTCTTCTTGTTGTTCTTCTTCTGCACAGCTAAGCTGGAAGTGGCATTTGCAGCTCGCAATAGTGCAGAGTTATCTCAAAGAAAGGGGCCACGGTGTTTCTGTATCTCTATTATGTTGGTGCGGCTTCGGAACTTTTAAATATCTTGATATATCTCGAGAACTACGCATCTGATCAAAAAATATCATAGAACATAAAAAGTAGGACACTTAATTCTCAACAAAAAAGGTCTCTTAACATTTTGCCATAGCTCGCTTAGTTTCCGAGATATTTGCAGATTTATCTCAAGGGAAGGGGCCTAACGGACATATTTCGAGATATTTCTTCTTCTTGTTGTTCTTCTTCTGCACAGCTAAACTGGAAGTGGCATTTCCAGCTCGCAATAGTGCAGAGTTATCTCAAAGAGAGGGGCCACGGTGTTTCTGTATCTCTATTATGTTGGTGCGGCTTCGGAACTTTTAAATATCTTGATATATCTCGAGAACTACGCATCTGATCAAAAAATATCATACAAGATAAAAAGTAGGAAACTTAATTCTCTACAAAAAAGGTCTCTTAACATTTTGCCATAGCTCGCTTCGTTTCCGAGATATTTGCAGATTTATCTCAAGGGAAGGGGCCTGACGGACATATTTCGAGATATTTCTTCTTCTTGTTGTTCTTCTTCTGCACAGCTAAACTGGAAGTGGCATTTCCAGCTCGCAATAGTGCAGAGTTATCTCAAAGAGAGGGGCCACGGTGTTTCTGTATCTCTATTATGTTGGTGCGGCTTCGGAACTTTTAAATATCTTGATATATCTCGAGCACTACGCATCTGATCAAAAAATATCATACAAGATAAAAAGTAGGAAACTTAATTCTCTACAAAAAAGGTCTCTTAACATTTTGCGATAGCTCGCTTCGTTTCCGAGATATTTGCAGATTTATCTCAAGGGAAGGGGCCTGACGGACATATTTCGAGATATTTCTTCTTCTTGTTGTTCTTCTTCTGCACAGCTAAGCTGGAAGTGGCATTTACAGCTCGCAATAGTGCAGAGTTATCTCATAGAAAGGGGCCACGGTGTTTCTATATCTCTATTATGTTGGTGCGGCTTCGGAACTTTTAAATATCTCGATATATCTCGAGAACTACGCATCTGATCAAAAAATATCATAGAACATAAAAAAGTAGCAAACTTAATTCTCTACAAATAAAGTCTCTTAACATTTTGCCATAGCTCGCTTCGTTTCCGAGATATTTGCAGATTTATCTCAAGGGAAGGGGCCTGACGGACATATTTCGAGATATTTCTTCTTCTTGTTGTTCTTCTTCTGCACAGCTAAGCTGGAAGTGGCATTTGCGGCTCGCACTAGTGCAGAGTTATCTCAAAGAAAGGGGCCACGGGGTTTCTGTATCTCTATTATGTTGGTGCGGCTTCGGAACTTTTAAATATCTTGATATATCTCGAGAACTACGCATCTGATCAAAAAATATCATAGAACATAAAAAGTAGGAAACTTAATTCTCAACAAAAAAGGTCTCTTAACATTTTGCCATAGCTCGCTTAGTTTCCGAGATATTTGCAGATTTATCTCAAGGGAAGGGGCCTAACGGACATATTTCGAGATATTTCTTCTTCTTGTTGTTCTTCTTCTGCACAGCTAAACTGGAAGTGGCATTTCCAGCTCGCAATAGTGCAGAGTTATCTCAAAGAGAGGGGCCACGGTGTTTCTGTATCTCTATTATGTTGGTGCGGCTTCGGAACTTTTAAATATCTTGATATATCTCGAGAACTACGCATCTGATCAAAAAATATCATACAAGATAACAAGTAGGAAACTTAATTCTCTACAAAAAAGGTCTCTTAACATTTTGCCATAGCTCGCTTCGTTTCCGAGATATTTGCAGATTTATCTCAAGGGAAGGTGCCTGACGGACATATTTCGAGATATTTCTTCTTCTTGTTGTTCTTCTTCTGCACAGCTAAGCTGGAAGTGGCATTTGCGTCTCGCACTAGTGCAGAGTTATCTCAAAGAAAGGGGCCACGGTGTTTCTGTATCTCTATTATGTTGGTGCGGCTTCGGAACTTTTAAATATCTTGATATATCTCGAGAACTACGCATCTGATCAAAAAATATCATAGAACATAAAAAGTAGGAAACTTAATTTTCAACAAAAAAGGTCTCTTAACATTTTGCCATAGCTCGCTTAGTTTCCGAGATATTTGCAGATTTATCTCAAGGGAAGGGGCCTAACGGACATATTTCGAGATATTTCTTCTTCTTGTTGTTCTTCTTCTGCACAGCTAAGCTGGAAGTGGCATTTACAGCTCGCAATAGTGCAGAGTTATCTCATAGAAAGGGGCCACGGTGTTTCTATATCTCTATTATGTTGGTGCGGCTTCGGAACTTTTAAATATCTCGATATATCTCGAGAACTACGCATCTGATCAAAAAATATCATAGAACATAAAAAAGTAGCAAACTTAATTTTCTACAAAAAAGGTCTCTTAACATTTTGCCATAGCTCGCTTCCTTTCCGAGATATTTGCAGATTTATCTCCAGGGAAGTGGCCTGACGGACATATTTCGAGATATTTCTTCTTCTTGTTGTTCTTCTTCTGCACAGCTAAGCTGGAAGTGGCATTTGCAGCTCGCAATAGTGCAGAGTTATCTCAAAGAAAGAGGCCACGGTGTTTCTGTACCTCTGTTATGTTGGTGCAGCTTCGGAACTTTTAAATATCTTGATATATCTCGAGAACTACGCATCTGATCAAAAAATATCATAGAACATAAAAAGTAGGAAACTTAATTCTCTACAAAAAAGGTCTCTTAACATTTTGCCATAGCTCGCTTCGTTTCCGAGATATTTGCAGATTTATCTCAAGGGAAGTGGCCTGACGGACATATTTCGAGATATTTCTTCTTCTTGTTGTTCTTCTTCTGCACTGCTAAGCTGGAAGTGGCATTTGCAGCTCGCAATAGTGCAGAGCTATCTCAAAGAAAGAGGCCACGGTGTTTCTGTACCTCTATTATGTTGGTGCAGCTTCGGAACTTTTAAATATCTTGATATATCTCGAAAACTACGCATCTGATCAAAAAATATCATAGAACATAAATTGTAGGAAACATAATTCTCTACAAAAAACGTCTCTTAACATTTTGCCATAGCTCGCTTCGTTTCCGAGATATTTGCAGATTTATCTCAAGGGAAGTGGCCTGACGGACATATTTCGAGATATTTCTTCTTCTTGTTGTTCTTCTTCTGCACAGCTAAGCTGGAAGTGGCATTTGCAGCTCGCAATAGTGCAGAGCTATCTCAAAGAAAGAGGCCACGGTGTTTCTGTACCTCTATTATGTTGGTGCAGCTTCGGAACTTTTAAATATCTTGATATATCTCGAAAACTACGCATCTGATCAAAAAATATCATAGAACATAAATTGTAGGAAATATAATTCTCTACAAAAAAGGTCTCTTAACATTTTGCCATACCTCGCTTCCTTTCCGAGATATTTGCAGATTTATCTCAAGGGAAGGGTCTTGACGGACATATTTCGAGGTATTTCTTCTTCTTGTTGTTCTTCTTCTGCACAGCTAAACTGGAAGTGGCATTTCCAGCTCGCAATAGTGCAGAGTTATCCCAAAGAAAGGGGCCACGGTGTTTCTGTATCTCTATTATGTTGGTGCGGCTTCGGAACTTTTAAATATCTCGATATATCTCGAAAACTACGCTTCTGATCAAAAAATATCATAGAACATAAAAAGTAGGAAACTTAATTCTCTACAAAAAAGGTCTCTAAACATTTTGCCATAGCTCGCTTCGTTTCCGAGATATTTGCAGATTTATCTCAAGGGAGTGGGTCTCACGGACATATTTCGAGATATTTCTTCTTCTTGTTGTTCTTCTTCTGCACAGCTAAGCTGGAAGTGGCATTTGCAGCTCGCAATAGTGCAGAGCTATCTCAAAGAAAGAGGCCACGGTGTTTCTGTACCTCTATTATGTTGGTGCAGCTTCGGAACTTTTAAATATCTTGATATATCTCGAGAACTACGCATCTGATCAAAAAATATCATAGAACATGAAAAGTAGGAAACTTAATTCTCTACAAAAAAGGTCTCTTAACATTTTGCCATAGCTCGCTTCGTTTCCGAGATATTTGCAGATATATCTCAAGGGAAGGGGCCTGACGGACATATTTCGAGATATTTCTTCTTCTTGTTGTTCTTCTTCTGCACAGCTAAGCTGGAAGTGGCATTTACAGCTCGCAATAGTGCAGAGTTATCTCATAGAAAGGGGCCACGGTGTTTCTATATCTCTATTATGTTGGTGCGGCTTCGGAACTTTTAAATATCTCGATATATCTCGAGAACTACGCATCTGATCAAAAAATATCATAGAACATAAAAAAGTAGCAAACTTAATTCTCTACAAATAAAGTCTCTTAACATTTTGCCATAGCTCGCTTCGTTTCCGAGATATTTGCAGATTTATCTCAAGGGAAGGGGCCTGACGGACATATTTCGAGATATTTCTTCTTCTTGTTGTTCTTCTTCTGCACAGCTAAGCTGGAAGTGGCATTTGCAGCTCGCAATAGTGCAGAGTTATCTCAAAGAAAGGGGCCACGGTGTTTCTGTATCTCTATTATGTTGGTGCGGCTTCGGAACTTTTAAATATCTTGATATATCTCGAGAACTACGCATCTGATCAAAAAATATCATAGAACATAAAAAGTAGGACACTTAATTCTCAACAAAAAAGGTCTCTTAACATTTTGCCATAGCTCGCTTAGTTTCCGAGATATTTGCAGATTTATCTCAAGGGAAGGGGCCTAACGGACATATTTCGAGATATTTCTTCTTCTTGTTGTTCTTCTTCTGCACAGCTAAACTGGAAGTGGCATTTCCAGCTCGCAATAGTGCAGAGTTATCTCAAAGAGAGGGGCCACGGTGTTTCTGTATCTCTATTATGTTGGTGCGGCTTCGGAACTTTTAAATATCTTGATATATCTCGAGAACTACGCATCTGATCAAAAAATATCATACAAGATAAAAAGTAGGAAACTTAATTCTCTACAAAAAAGGTCTCTTAACATTTTGCCATAGCTCGCTTCGTTTCCGAGATATTTGCAGATTTATCTCAAGGGAAGGGGCCTGACGGACATATTTCGAGATATTTCTTCTTCTTGTTGTTCTTCTTCTGCACAGCTAAACTGGAAGTGGCATTTCCAGCTCGCAATAGTGCAGAGTTATCTCAAAGAGAGGGGCCACGGTGTTTCTGTATCTCTATTATGTTGGTGCGGCTTCGGAACTTTTAAATATCTTGATATATCTCGAGAACTACGCATCTGATCAAAAAATATCATACAAGATAAAAAGTAGGAAACTTAATTCTCTACAAAAAAGGTCTCTTAACATTTTGCGATAGCTCGCTTCGTTTCCGAGATATTTGCAGATTTATCTCAAGGGAAGGGGCCTGACGGACATATTTCGAGATATTTCTTCTTCTTGTTGTTCTTCTTCTGCACAGCTAAGCTGGAAGTGGCATTTACAGCTCGCAATAGTGCAGAGTTATCTCATAGAAAGGGGCCACGGTGTTTCTATATCTCTATTATGTTGGTGCGGCTTCGGAACTTTTAAATATCTCGATATATCTCGAGAACTACGCATCTGATCAAAAAATATCATAGAACATAAAAAAGTAGCAAACTTAATTCTCTACAAATAAAGTCTCTTAACATTTTGCCATAGCTCGCTTCGTTTCCGAGATATTTGCAGATTTATCTCAAGGGAAGGGGCCTGACGGACATATTTCGAGATATTTCTTCTTCTTGTTGTTCTTCTTCTGCACAGCTAAGCTGGAAGTGGCATTTGCGGCTCGCACTAGTGCAGAGTTATCTCAAAGAAAGGGGCCACGGGGTTTCTGTATCTCTATTATGTTGGTGCGGCTTCGGAACTTTTAAATATCTTGATATATCTCGAGAACTACGCATCTGATCAAAAAATATCATAGAACATAAAAAGTAGGAAACTTAATTCTCAACAAAAAAGGTCTCTTAACATTTTGCCATAGCTCGCTTAGTTTCCGAGATATTTGCAGATTTATCTCAAGGGAAGGGGCCTAACGGACATATTTCGAGATATTTCTTCTTCTTGTTGTTCTTCTTCTGCACAGCTAAACTGGAAGTGGCATTTCCAGCTCGCAATAGTGCAGAGTTATCTCAAAGAGAGGGGCCACGGTGTTTCTGTATCTCTATTATGTTGGTGCGGCTTCGGAACTTTTAAATATCTTGATATATCTCGAGAACTACGCATCTGATCAAAAAATATCATACAAGATAACAAGTAGGAAACTTAATTCTCTACAAAAAAGGTCTCTTAACATTTTGCCATAGCTCGCTTCGTTTCCGAGATATTTGCAGATTTATCTCAAGGGAAGGTGCCTGACGGACATATTTCGAGATATTTCTTCTTCTTGTTGTTCTTCTTCTGCACAGCTAAGCTGGAAGTGGCATTTGCGTCTCGCACTAGTGCAGAGTTATCTCAAAGAAAGGGGCCACGGTGTTTCTGTATCTCTATTATGTTGGTGCGGCTTCGGAACTTTTAAATATCTTGATATATCTCGGGAACTACGCATCTGATCAAAAAATATCATAGAACATAAAAAGTAGGAAACTTAATTCTCAACAAAAAAGGTCTCTTAACATTTTGCCATAGCTCGCTTAGTTTCCGAGATATTTGCAGATTTATCTCAAGGGAAGGGGCCTAACGGACATATTTCGAGATATTTCTTCTTCTTGTTGTTCTTCTTCTGCACAGCTAAACTGGAAGTGGCATTTCCAGCTCGCAATAGTGCAGAGTTATCTCAAAGAGAGGGGCCACGGTGTTTCTGTATCTCTATTATGTTGGTGCGGCTTCGGAACTTTTAAATATCTTGATATATCTCGAGAACTACGCATCTGATCAAAAAATATCATACAAGATAACAAGTAGGAAACTTAATTCTCTACAAAAAAGGTCTCTTAACATTTTGCCATAGCTCGCTTCGTTTCCGAGATATTTGCAGATTTATCTCAAGGGAAGGGGCCTGACGGACATATTTCGAGATATTTCTTCTTCTTGTTGTTCTTCTTCTGCACAGCTAAGCTGGAAGTGGCATTTGCGTCTCGCACTAGTGCAGAGTTATCTCAAAGAAAGGGGCCACGGTGTTTCTGTATCTCTATTATGTTGGTGCGGCTTCGGAACTTTTAAATATCTTGATATATCTCGAGAACAACGCATCTGATCAAAAAATATCATAGAACATAAAAAGTAGGAAACTTAATTCTCTACAAAAAAGGTCTCTTAACATTTTGCCATAGCTCGCTTCGTTTCCGAGATATTTGCAGATTTATCTCAAGGGAAGGGGCCTGACGGACATATTTCGAGATATTTCTTCTTGTTGTTGTTCTTCTTCTGCACAGCTAAGCTGGAAGTGGCATTTGCGGCTCGCACTAGTGCAGAGTTATCTCAAAGAAAGGGGCCACAGTGTTTCTGTATCTCTATTATGTTGGTGCGGCTTCGGAACTTTTAAATATCTTGATATATCTCGAGAACTACGCATCTGATCAAAAAATATCATAGAACATAAAAAGTAGGAAACTTAATTCTCTACAAAAAAGGTCTCTTAACATTTTGCCATAGCTCGCTTCGTTTCCGAGATATTTGCAGATGTATCTCAAGGGAAGGGGCCTGACGGACATATTTCGAGATATTTCTTCTTCTTGTTGTTCTTCTTCTGCACAGCTAAGCTGGAAGTGGCATTTGCGTCTCGCACTAGTGCAGAGTTATCTCATAGAAAGGGGCCACGGTGTTTCTATATCTCTATTATGTTGGTGCGGCTTCGGAACTTTTAAATATCTCGATATATCTCGAGAACTACGCATCTGATCAAAAAATATCATAGAACATAAAAAAGTAGCAAACTTAATTCTCTACAAAAAAGGTCTCTTAACGTTTTGCCATAGCTCGCTTCGTTTCCGAGATATTTGCAGATTTATCTCAAGGGAAGGGGCCTGACGGACATATTTCGAGATATTTCTTCTTCTTGTTGTTCCTCTTCTGCACAGCTGAGCTGGAAGTGGCATTTGCATGTCGCAATAGTGCAGAGTTATCTCAAACAAAGGGGCCACGGTGTTTCTGTATCTCTATTATGTTGGTGCGGCTTCGGAACTTTTAAATATCTCGATATATCTCGAAAACTACGCTTCTGATCAAAAAATATCATACAACGTAAATTGTAGGAAATATTATTCTCTACAAAAAAGGTCTCTCAACATTTTGCCATAGCTCGCTTCGTTTCCGAGATATTTGCAGATTCATCTCAAGGGAAGGGGTCTGACGGACATATTTCGAGATATTTCTTCTTCTTGTTGTTCTTCTTCTGCACAGCTGAGCTGGAAGTGGCATTTGCAGCTCGCAATAGTGCAGAGTTATCTCAAAGAGAGGGGCCACGGTGTTTCTGTATCTCTATTATGTTTGGTGCGGCTTCGGAACTTTTAAGTATCTTGATCTATCTCGAGAACTACGCTTCTGATCAAAAAATATCATAGAACATAAATTGTAGGAAATATAATTCTCTACAAAAAACGTCTCTTAACATTTTGCCATAGCTCGCTTCGTTTCCGAGATATTTGCAGATTTATCTCAAGGGAAGTGGCCTGACGGACATATTTCGAGATATTTCTTCTTCTTGTTGTTCTTCTTCTGCACAGCTAAGCTGGAAGTGGCATTTGCGGCTCGCACTAGTGCAGAGATATCTCAAAGAAAGGGGCCACGGTGTTTCTGTATCCCTATTATGTTGGTGCGGCTTCGGAACTTTTAAATATCTCGATATATCTCGAAAACTACGCTTCTGATCAAAAAATATCATAGAACATAAATTGTAGGAAACATGATTCTCTACAAAAAACGTCTCTTAACATTTTGCCATAGCTCGCTTCGTTTCCGAGATATTTGCAGATTCAGCTCAAAGGAACTGGCCTGACGGACATATTTCGAGATATTTCTTCTTCTTGTTGTTCTTCTTCTGCACAGCTGAGCTGGAAGTGGCATTTGCAGGTCGCAATAGTGCAGAGTTATCCCAAAGAAAGGGGCCACGGTGTTTCTGTATCTCTATTATGTTGGTGCGGCTTCGGAACTTTTAAATATCTCGATATATCTCGAAAACTACGCTTCTGATCAAAAAATATCATAGAACATAAATTGTAGGAAACATAATTCTCTACAAAAAAGGTCTCTTAACATTTTGCCATAGCTCGCTTCGTTTCCGAGATATTTGCAGATTTATCTCAAGGGAAGGGGCCTAACGGACATATTTCGAGATATTTCTTCTTCTTGTTGTTCTTCTTCTGCACAGCTAAGCTGGAAGTGGCATTTGCAGCTCGCAATAGTGCAGAGTTATCTGAAAGAGAGGGGCCACGGTGTTTCTGTATCTCTATTATGTTTGGTGCGGCTTCGGAACTTTTAAGTATCTTGATCTATCTCGAGAACTACGCTTCTGATCAAAAAATATCATAGAACATAAATTGTAGGAAATATAATTCTCTACAAAAAACGTCTCTTAACATTTTGCCATAGCTCGCTTCGTTTCCGAGATATTTGCAGATACAGCTCAAAGGAACTGGCCTGACGGACATATTTCGAGATATTTCTTCTTCTTGTTGTTCTTTCTCTGCGCAGCTAAGCTGGAAGTGGCATTTGCAGCTCGCAATGGTGCAGAGTTATCTCAAAGAAAGGGGCCACGGTGTTTCTGTATCTCTATTATGTTGGTGCGGCTTCGGAACTTTTAAATACCTTGATATATCTCGAGAACTACGCATCTGATCAAAAAATATCATAGAACATAAAAAGTAGGAAACTTAATTCTCTACAAAAAAGGTCTCTTAACATTTTGCCATAGCTCGCTTCGTTTCCGAGATATTTGCATATTTATCTCAAGGGAAGGGGCCTGACGGACATATTTCGAGATATTTCTTCTTCTTGTTGTTCTTCTTCTGCACAGCTAAGCTGGAAGTGGCATTTGCGGCTCGCACTAGTGCAGAGTTATCTCAAAGAAAGGGGCCACGGTGTTTCTGTATCTCTATTATGTTGGTGCGGCTACGGAACTTTTAAATATCTCGATATATCTCGAAAACTACGCTTCTGATCAAAAAATATCATAGAACGTAAATTGTAGGAAATATTATTCTCTACAAAAAAGGTCTCTCAACCTTTTGCCATAGCTCGCTTCGTTTCCGAGATATTTGCAGATTCATCTCAAGGGAAGGGGTCTGACGGACATATTTCGAGATACTTCTTCTTCTTGTTGTTCTTCTTCTGCACAGCTAAGCTCGAAGTGGCATTTGCAGCTCGCAATAGTGCAGAGTTATCTCAAAGAAAGAGGCCACGGTGTTTCTGTACCTCTATTATGTTGGTGCAGCTTCGGAACTTTTAAATATCTTGATATATCTCGAGAACTACGCATCTGATCAAAAAATATCATCGAACATAAAAAGTAGGAAACTTAATTCTCTACAAAAAAAGTCTCTCAACATTTTGCCATAGCTCGCTTCGTTTCCGAGATATTTGCAGATTTATCTCAAGGGAAGGGGCCTGACGGACATATTTCGAGATATTTCTTCTTCTTGTTGTTCTTCTTCTGCACAGCTAAGCTGGAAGTGGCATTTGCGGCTCGCACTAGTGCAGAGTTATCTCAAAGAAAGGGGCCACGGTGTTTCGGTATCTTTATTATGTTGGTGCGGCTTCGGAACTTTTAAATATCTCGATATATCTCGAAAACTACGCATCTGATCAAAAAATATCATCGAACATAAAAAGTAGGAAACTTAATTCTCTACAAAAAAGGTCTCTTAACATTTTGCCATAGCTCGCTTCGTTTCCGAGATATTTGCAGATTTATCTCAAGGGAAGGGTCCTGATGGACATATTTCGAGATATTTCTTCTTCTTGTTGTTCTTCTTCTGCACAGCTAAGCTGGAAGTGGCATTTGCGGCTCGCACTAGTGCAGAGTTATCTCAAAGAAAGGGGCCACGGTGTTTCTGTATCCCTATTATGTTGGTGCGGCTTCGGAACTTTTAAATATCTTGATATATCTCGAGAACTACGCATCTGATCAAAAAATATCATAGAACATAAAAAGTAGGAAACTTAATTCTCTACAAAAAAGGTCTCTTAACATTTTGCCATAGCTCGCTTCGTTTCCGAGATATTTGCATATTTATCTCAAGGGAAGGTGCCTGACGGACATATTTCGAGATATTTCTTCTTCTTGTTGTTCTTCTTCTGCACAGCTAAGCTGGAAGTGGCATTTGCGGCTCGCACTAGTGCAGAGTTATCTCAAAGAAAGGGGCCACGGTGTTTCTGTATCTTTATTATGTTGGTGCGGCTTCGGAACTTTGAAATATCTCGATATATCTCGAAAACTACGCTTCTGATCAAAAAATATCATAGAACATAAAAAGTAGGAAACTTAATTCTCTACAAAAAAGGTCTCTTAACATTTTGCCATAGCTCGCTTCGTTTCCGAGATATTTGCAGATTTATCTCAAGGGAAGGGGCCTAACGGACATATTTCGAGATATTTCTTCTTCTTGTTGTTCTTCTTCTGCACAGCTAAACTGGAAGTGGCATTTGCAGCTCGCAATAGTGCAGAGTTATCTCAAAGAAAGGGGCCACGGTGTTTCTGTATCTCTATTATGTTGGTGCGGCTTCGGAACTTTTAAATATCTTGATATATCTCGAGAACTACGCATCTGATCAAAAAATATCATAGAACATAAAAAGTAGGAAACTTAATTCTCTACAAAAAAGGTCTCTTAACACTTTGCCATAGCTCGCTTCGTTTCCGAGATATTTGCAGATTTATCTCAAGGGAAGGGGCCTGACGGACATATTTCGAGATATTTCTTCTTCTTGTTGTTCTTCTTCTGCACAGCTGAGCTGGAAGTGGCATTTGCAGGTCGCAATAGTGCAGAGTTATCTCAAAGAAAGGGGCCACGGTGTTTCTGTATCTCTATTATGTTGGTGCGGCTACGGAACTTTTAAATATCTCGATATATCTCGAAAACTACGCTTCTGATCAAAAAATATCATAGAACGTAAATTGTAGGAAATATTATTCTCTACAAAAAAGGTCTCTCAACCTTTTGCCATAGCTCGCTTCGTTTCCGAGATATTTGCAGATTTATCTCAAGGGAAGTGGCCTGACGGACATATTTCGAGATATTTCTTCTTCTTGTTGTTCTTCTTCTGCACAGCTAAGCTGGAAGTGGCATTTGCAGCTCGCAATAGTGCAGAGTTATCCCAAAGAAAGGGGCCACGGTGTTTCTGTATCTCTATTATGTTGGTGCGGCTTCGGAACTTTTAAATATCTCGATATATCTCGAAAACTACGCTTCTGATCAAAAAATATCATAGAACATAAATTGTAGGAAACATAATTCTCTACAAAAAAGGTCTCTTAACATTTTGCCATAGCTCGCTTCGTTTCCGAGATATTTGCAGATTTATCTCAAGGGAAGGGGCCTAACGGACATATTTCGAGATATTTCTTCTTCTTGTTGTTCTTCTTCTGCACAGCTAAGCTGGAAGTGGCATTTGCAGGTCGCAATAGTGCAGAGTTATCTCAAAGAAAGGGGCCACGGTGTTTCTGTATCTCTATTATGTTGGTGCGGCTACGGAACTTTTAAATATCTTGATCTATCTCGAGAACTACGCTTCTGATCAAAAAATATCATAGAACATAAATTGTAGGAAATATAATTCTCTACAAAAAACGTCTCTTAACATTTTGCCATAGCTCGCTTCGTTTCCGAGATATTTGCAGATTTATCTCAAGGGAAGTGGCCTGACGGACATATTTCGAGATATTTCTTCTTCTTGTTGTTCTTCTTCTGCACAGCTAAGCTGGAAGTGGCATTTGCGGCTCGCACTAGTGCAGAGTTATCTCAAAGAAAGGGGCCACGGTGTTTCTGTATCCCTATTATGTTGGTGCGGCTTCGGAACTTTTAAATATCTTGATATATCTCGAGAACTACGCATCTGATCAAAAAATATCATAGAACATAAAAAGTAGGAAACTTAATTCTCTACAAAAAAGGTCTCTTAACATTTTGCCATACCTCGCTTCGTTTCCGAGATATTTGCATATTTATCTCAAGGGAAGGGGCCTGACGGACATATTTCGAGATATTTCTTCTTCTTGTTGTTCTTCTTCTGCACAGCTAAGCTGGAAGTGGCATTTGCGGCTCGCACTAGTGCAGAGTTATCTCAAAGAAAGGGGCCACGGTGTTTCTGTATCTTTATTATGTTGGTGCGGCTGCGGAACTTTTAAATATCTCGATATATCTCGAAAACTACGCTTCTGATCAAAAAATATCATAGAACATAAAAAGTAGGAAACTTAATTCTCTACAAAAAAGGTCTCTTAACATTTTGCCATAGCTCGCTTCGTTTCCGAGATATTTGCAGATTTATCTCAAGGGAAGGGGCCTAACGGACATATTTCGAGATATTTCTTCCTCTTGTTGTTCTTCTTCTGCACAGCTAAACTGGAAGTGGCATTTCCAGCTCGCAATAGTGCAGAGTTATCTCAAAGAAAGGGGCCACGGTGTTTCTGTATCTCTATTATGTTGGTGCGGCTTCGGAACTTTTAAATATCTTGATATATCTCGAGAACTACGCGTCTGATCAACAAATATCATAGAACATAAAAAGTAGGAAACTTAATTCTCTACAAAAACGGTCTCTTAACATTTTGCCATAGCTCGCTTCGTTTCCGAGATATTTGCAGATATATCTCAAGGGAAGGGGCCTGACGGACATATTTCGAGATATTTCTTCTTCTTGTTGTTCTTCTTCTGCACAGGTAAGCTGGAAGTGGCATTTGCGGCTCGCACTAGTGCACAGTTATCTCAAAGAAAGGGGCCACGGTGTTTCTGTATCTCTATTATGTTGGTGCGTCTTCGGAACTTTTAAATATCTCGATATATCTCGAAAACTACGCTTCTGATCAAAAAATATCATAGAACGTAAATTGTAGGAAATATTATTCTCTACAAAAAGGGTCTCTCAACATTTTGCCATAGCTCGCTTCGTTTCCGAGATATTTGCAGATTCATCTCAAGGGAAGGGGTCTGACGGACATATTTCGAGATATTTCTTCTTCTTGTTGTTCTTCTTCTGCACAGCTAAGCTCGAAGTGGCATTTGCAGCTCGCAATAGTGCAGAGTTATCTCAAAGAAAGGGGCCACGGTGTTTCTGTATCTCTATTATGTTGGTGCGTCTTCGGAACTTTTAAATATCTCGATATATCTCGAAAACTACGCTTCTGATCAAAAAATATCATAGAACGTAAATTGTAGGAAATATTATTCTCTACAAAAAAGGTCTCTCAACATTTTGCCATAGCTCGCTTCGTTTCCGAGATATTTGCAGATATATCTCAAGGGAAGGGGCCTGACGGACATATTTCGAGATATTTCTTCTTCTTGTTGTTCTTCTTCTGCACAGGTAAGCTGGAAGTGGCATTTGCGGCTCGCACTAGTGCACAGTTATCTCAAAGAAAGGGCCCACGGTGTTTCTGTATCTCTATTATGTTGGTGCGTCTTCGGAACTTTTAAATATCTCGATATATCTCGAAAACTACGCTTCTAATCAAAAAATATCATAGAACATAAATTGTAGGAAACATAATTCTCTACAAAAAACGTCTCTTAACATTTTACCATAGCTCGCTTCGTTTCCGACATATTTGCAGATACAGCTCAAAGGAACTGGCCTGACGGACATATTTCGAGATATTTCTTCTTCTTGTTGTTCTTCCTCTGCGCAGCTAAGCTGGAAGTGGCATTTGCAGCTCGCAATAGTGCAGAGTTATCTCAAAGAAAGGGGCCACGGTGTTTCTGTATCTCTATTATGTTGGTGCGGCTTCGGAACTTTTAAATATCTTGATATATCTCGAGAACTACGCATCTGATCAAAAAATATCATAGAACATAAAAAGTAGGAAATATAATTCTCTACAAAAAACGTCTCCTAACATTTTGCCATAGCTCGCTTCGTTTCCGAGATATTTGCAGATTTATCTCAAGGGAAGTGGCCTGACGGACATATTTCGAGATATTTCTTCTTCTTGTTGTTCTTCTTCTGCACAGCTAAGCTGGAAGTGGCATTTGCGGCTCGCACTAGTGCAGAGTTATCTCAAAGAAAGGGGCCACGGTGTTTCTGTATCTCTATTATGTTGGTGCGGCTTCGGAACTTTTAAATATCTTGATATATCTCGAGAACTACGCATCTGATCAAAAAATATCATAGAATATAAAAAGTAGGAAACTTAATTCTCTACAAAAAAGGTCTCTTAACGTTTTGCCATAGCTCGCTTCGTTTCCGAGATATTTGCAGATTCAGCTCAAAGGAACTGGCCTGACGGACATATTTCGAGATATTTCTTCTTCTTGTTGTTCTTCTTCTGCACAGCTGAGCTGGAAGTGGCATTTGCAGGTCGCAATAGTGCAGAGTTATCTCAAAGAAAGGGGCCACGGTGTTTCTGTATCTCTATTATGTTGGTGCGGCTTCGGAACTTTTAAATATCTTGATATATCTCGAGAACTACGCATCTGATCAAAAAATATCATAGAATATAAAAAGTAGGAAACTTAATTCTCTACAAAAAAGGTCTCTTAACGTTTTGCCATAGCTCGCTTCGTTTCCGAGATATTTGCAGATTTATCTCATGGGAAGGGGCCTGACGGACATATTTCGAGATATTTCTCCTTCTTGTTGTTCTTCTTCTGCACAGCTGAGCTGGAAGTGGCATTTGCATGTCGCAATAGTGCAGAGTTATCTCAAAGAAAGGGGCCACGGTGTTTCTGTATCTCTATTATGTTGGTGCGGCTTCGGAACTTTTAAATATCTCGATATATCTCGAAAACTACGCTTCTGATCAAAAAATATCATAGAACGTAAATTGTAGGAAATATTATTCTCTACAAAAAAGGTCTCTCAACATTTTGCCATAGCTCGCTTCGTTTCCGAGATATATGCAGATTCATCTCAAGGGAAGGGGTCTGACGGACATATTTCGAGATATTTCTTCTTCTTGTTGTTCTTCTTCTGCACAGCTGAGCTGGAAGTGGCATTTGCAGGTCGCAATAGTGCAGAGTTATCTCAAAGAACGGGGCCACGGTGTTTCTGTATCTTTATTATGTTGGTGCGGCTTCGGAACTTTTAAATATCTCGATATATCTCGAAAACTACGCTTCTGATCAAAAAATATCATAGAACATAAAAAGTAGGAAACTTAATTCTCTACAAAAAAAGTCTCTTAACATTTTGCCATAGCTCGCTTCGTTTCCGAGATATTTGCAGATTTATCTCAAGGGAAGGGGCCTAACGGACATATTTCGAGATATTTCTTCTTCTTGTTGTTCTTCTTCTGCACAGCTAAACTGGAAGTGGCATTTCCAGCTCGCAATAGTGCAGAGTTATCTCAAAGAAAGGGGCCACGGTGTTTCTGTATCTCTATTATGTTGGTGCGGCTTCGGAACTTTTAAATATCTTGATATATCTCGAGAACTACGCATCTGATCAAAAAATATCATAGAATATAAAAAGTAGGAAACTTAATTCTCTACAAAAAAGGTCTCTTAACGTTTTGCCATAGCTCGCTTCGTTTCCGAGATATTTGCAGATTTATCTCAAGGGAAGGGGCCTGACGGACATATTTCGAGATATTTCTTCTTCTTGTTGTTCTTCTTCTGCACAGCTGAGCTGGAAGTGGCATTTGCATGTCGCAATAGTGCAGAGTTATCTCAAACAAAGGGGCCACGGTGTTTCTGTATCTCTATTATGTTGGTGCGGCTTCGGAACTTTTAAATATCTCGATATATCTCGAAAACTACGCTTCTGATCAAAAAATATCATAGAACGTAAATTGTAGGAAATATTATTCTCTACAAAAAAGGTCTCTCAACATTTTGCCATAGCTCGCTTCGTTTCCGAGATATTTGCAGATTCATCTCAAGGGAAGGGGTCTGACGGACATATTTCGAGATATTTCTTCTTCTTGTTGTTCTTCTTCTGCACAGCTAAACTGGAAGTGGCATTTCCAGCTCGCAATAGTGCAGAGTTATCTCAAAGAGAGGGGCCACGGTGTTTCTGTATCTCTATTATGTTTGGTGCGGCTTCGGAACTTTTAAGTATCTTGATATATCTCGAGAACTACGCGTCTGATCAAAAAATATCATAGAACATAAATTGTAGGAAATATAATTCTCTACAAAAACGGTCTCTTAACATTTTGCCATAGCTCGCTTCGTTTCCGAGATATTTGCAGATATATCTCAAGGGAAGGGGCCTGACGGACATATTTCGAGATATTTCTTCTTCTTGTTGTTCTTCTTCTGCACAGCTAAGCTGGAAGTGGCATTTGCGGCTCGCACTAGTGCAGAGTTATCTCAAAGAAAGGGGCCACGGTGTTTCTGTATCTCTATTATGTTGGTGCGGCTTCGGAACTTTTAAATATCTTGATATATCTCGAGAACTACGCATCTGATCAAAAAATATCATAGAATATAAAAAGTAGGAAACTTAATTCTCTACAAAAAAGGTCTCTTAACGTTTTGCCATAGCTCGCTTCGTTTCCGAGATATTTGCAGATTTATCTCAAGGGAAGGGGCCTGACGGACATATTTCGAGATATTTCTTCTTCTTGTTGTTCTTCTTCTGCACAGCTGAGCTGGAAGTGGCATTTGCATGTCGCAATAGTGCAGAGTTATCTCAAACAAAGGGGCCACGGTGTTTCTGTATCTCTATTATGTTGGTGCGGCTTCGGAACTTTTAAATATCTCGATATATCTCGAAAACTACGCTTCTGATCAAAAAATATCATAGAACGTAAATTGTAGGAAATATTATTCTCTACAAAAAAGGTCTCTCAACATTTTGCCATAGCTCGCTTCGTTTCCGAGATATTTGCAGATTCATCTCAAGGGAAGGGGTCTGACGGACATATTTCGAGATATTTCTTCTTCTTGTTGTTCTTCTTCTGCACAGCTGAGCTGGAAGTGGCATTTGCAGCTCGCAATAGTGCAGAGTTATCTCAAAGAGAGGGGCCACGGTGTTTCTGTATCTCTATTATGTTTGGTGCGGCTTCGGAACTTTTAAGTATCTTGATCTATCTCGAGAACTACGCTTCTGATCAAAAAATATCATAGAACATAAATTGTAGGAAATATAATTCTCTACAAAAAACGTCTCTTAACATTTTGCCATAGCTCGCTTCGTTTCCGAGATATTTGCAGATTTATCTCAAGGGAAGTGGCCTGACGGACATATTTCGAGATATTTCTTCTTCTTGTTGTTCTTCTTCTGCACAGCTAAGCTGGAAGTGGCATTTGCGGCTCGCACTAGTGCAGAGTTATCTCAAAGAAAGGGGCCACGGTGTTTCTGTATCTCTATTATGTTGGTGCGGCTTCGGAACTTTTAAATATCTCGATATATCTCGAAAACTACGCTTCTGATCAAAAAATATCATAGAACGTAAATTGTAGGAAATATTATTCTCTACAAAAAAGGTCTCTCAACATTTTGCCATAGCTCGCTTCGTTTCCGAGATATTTGCAGATTCATCTCAAGGGAAGGGGTCTGACGGACATATTTCGAGATATTTCTTCTTCTTGTTGTTCTTCTTCTGCACAGCTAAGCTGGAAGTGGCATTTGCAGCTCGCACTAGTGCAGAGTTATCTCAAAGAAAGGGGCCACGGTGTTTCTGTATCTCTATTATGTTGGTGCGGCTTCGGAACTTTTAAATATCTCGATATATCTCGAAAACTACGCTTCTGATCAAAAAATATCGTAGAACATAAATTGTAGGAAACATAATTCTCTACAAAAAAGGTCTCTTAACATTTTGCCATAGCACGCTTCGTTTCCGAGATATTTGCAGATATATCTCAAGGGAAGGGGCCTGACGGACATATTTCGAGATATTTCTTCTTCTTGTTGTTCTTCTTCTGCACAGCTAAGCTGGAAGTGGCATTTACAGCTCGCAATAGTGCAGAGTTATCTCAAAGAAAGGGGCCACGGTGTTTCTGTATCTCTATTATGTTGGTGCGGCTTCGGAACTTTTAAATATCTTGATATATCTCGAGAACTACGCATCTGATCAAAAAATATCATAGAACATGAAAAGTAGGAAACTTAATTCTCTACAAAAAAGGTCTGTTAACATTTTGCCATAGCTCGCTTCGTTTCCGAGATATTTGCAGATTTATCTCAAGGGAAGGGGCCTGACGGACATATTTCGAGATATTTCTTCTTCTTGTTGTTCTTCTTCTGCACAGCTAAGCTGGAAGTGGCATTTGCAGCTCGCACTAGTGCAGAGTTATCTCAAAGAAAGGGGCCACGGTGTTTCTGTATCTCTATTATGTTGGTGCGGCTTCGGAACTTTTAAATATCTCGATATATCTCGAAAACTACGCTTCTGATCAAAAAATATCGTAGAACATAAATTGTAGGAAACATAATTCTCTACAAAAAAGGTCTCTTAACATTTTGCCATAGCTCGCTTCGTTTCCGAGATATTTGCAGATATATCTCAAGGGAAGGGGCCTGACGGACATATTTCGAGATATTTCTTCTTCTTGTTGTTCTTCTTCTGCACAGCTAAGCTGGAAGTGGCATTTACAGCTCGCAATAGTGCAGAGTTATCTCAAAGAAAGGGGCCACGGTGTTTCTGTATCTCTATTATGTTGGTGCGGCTTCGGAACTTTTAAATATCTTGATATATCTCGAGAACTACGCATCTGATCAAAAAATATCATAGAACATAAAAAGTAGGAAACTTAATTCTCTACAAAAAAGGTCTCTTAACATTTTGCCATAGCTCGCTTCGTTTCCGAGATATTTGCAGATTTATCTCAAGGCAAGGGGCCTGACGGACATATTTCGAGATATTTCTTCTTCTTGTTGTTCTTCTTCTGCACAGCTAAGCTGGAAGTGGCATTTGCGGCTCGCACTAGTGCAGAGTTATCTCAAAGAAAGGGGCCACGGTGTTTCTGTATCTCTATTATGTTGGTGCGGCTTCGGAACTTTTAAATATCTCGATATATCTCGAAAACTACGCTTCTGATCAAAAAAGATCATAGAACATAAATTGTAGGAAACATAATTCTCTACAAAAAAGGTCTCTTAACATTTTGCCATAGCTCGCTTCGTTTCCGAGATATTTGCAGATATATCTCAAGGGAAGGGGCCTGACGGACATATTTCGAAATATTTCTTCTTCTTGTTGTTCTTCTTCTGCACAGCTAAGCTGGAAGTGGCATTTACAGCTCGCAATAGTGCAGAGTTATCTCAAAGAAAGGGGCCACGGTGTTTCTGCATCTCTATTATGTTGGTGCGGCTTCGGAACTTTTAAATATCTTGATATATCTCGAGAACTACGCATCTGATCAAAAAATATCATAGAACATAAAAAGTAGGAAACTTAATTCTCTACAAAAAAGGTCTCTTAACATTTTGCCATAGCTCGCTTCGTTTCCGAGATATTTGCAGATTTATCTCAAGGGAAGGGGCCTAACGGACATATTTCGAGATATTTCTTCTTCTTGTTGTTCTTCTTCTGCACAGCTAAACTGGAAGTGGCATTTCCAGCTCGCAATAGTGCAGAGTTATCTCAACGAGAGGGGCCACGGTGTTTCTGTATCTCTATTATGTTGGTGCGGCTTCGGAACTTTTAAATATCTTGATATATCTCGAGAACTACGCATCTGATCAAAAAATATCATAGAAGATAAAAAGTAGGAAACTTAATTCCCTACAAAAAAGGTCTCTTAAGATTTTGCCATAGCTCGCTTCGTTTCCGAGATATTTGCAGATTTATCTCAAGGGAAGGGGCCTGACGGACATATTTCGAGATATTTCTTCTTCTTGTTGTTCTTCTTCTGCACAGCAAAGCTGGAAGTGGCATTTGCAGCTCGCAATAGTGCAGAGTTATCTCAAAGAAAGGGGCCACGGTGTTTCTGTATCTCTATTATGTTGGTGCGGCTTCGGAACTTTTAAATATCTTGATATATCTCGACAAACTACGCATCTGATCAAAAAATATCATAGAACATAAAAAGTAGGAAACTTAATTCTCTACAAAAAAGGTCTCTTAACATTTTGCCATAGCTCGCTTCGTTTCCGAGATATTTGCAGATTTATCTCAAGGGAAGGGGCCTGACGGACATATTTCGAGATATTTCTTCTTCTTGTTGTTCTTCTTCTGCACAGCTAAGCTGGAAGTGGCATTTGCGGCTCGCACTAGTGCAGAGTTATCTCAAAGAAAGGGGCCGCGGTGTTTCTGTATCTCTATTATGTTGGTGCGGCTTCGGAACTTTTAAATATCTCGATATATCTCGAAAACTACGCTTCTGATAAAAAAATATCATAGAACATAAAAAGTAGGAAACTTAATTCTCTATAAAAAAGGTCTCTTAACATTTTGCCATAGCTCGCTTCGTTTCCGAGATATTTGCAGATTTATCTCAAGGGAAGGGGCCTAACGGACATATTTCGAGATATTTCTTCTTCTTGTTGTTCTTCTTCTGCACAGCTAAACTGGAAGTGGCATTTCCAGCTCGCAATAGTGCAGAGTTATCTCAAAGAAAGGGGCCACGGTGTTTCTGTATCTCTATTATGTTGGTGCGGCTTCGGAACTTTTAAGTATCTTGATATATCTCGAGAACTACGCATCTGATCAAAAAATATCATAGAACATAAAAAGTAGGAAACTTAATTCTCTACAAAAAAGGTCTCTTAACATTTTGCCATAGCTCGCTTCGTTTCCGAGATATTTGCAGATTTATCTCAAGGGAAGGGGCCTGACGGACATATTTCGAGATATTTCTTCTTCTTGTTGTTCTTCTTCTGCACAGCTAAACTGGAAGTGGCATTTCCAGCTCGCAATAGTGCAGAGTTATCTCAACGAGAGGGGCCACGGTGTTTCTGTATCTCTATTATGTTGGTGCGGCTTCGGAACTTTTAAATATCTTGATATATCTCGAGAACTACGCATCTGATCAAAAAATATCATAGAAGATAAAAAGTAGGAAACTTAATTCCCTACAAAAAAGGTCTCTTAACATTTTGCCATAGCTCGCTTCGTTTCCGAGATATTTGCAGATTTATCTCAAGGGAAGGGGCCTGACGGACATATTTCGAGATATTTCTTCTTCTTGTTGTTCTTCTTCTGCACAGCTAAGCTGGAAGTGGCATTTGCAGCTCGCAATAGTGCAGAGTTATCTCAAAGAAAGGGGCCACGGTGTTTCTGTATCTCTATTATGTTGGTGCGGCTTCGGAACTTTTAAATATCTTGATATATCTCGACAAACTACGCATCTGATCAAAAAATATCATAGAACATAAAAAGTAGGAAACTTAATTCTCTACAAAAAAGGTCTCTTAACATTTTGCCATAGCTCGCTTCGTTTCCGAGATATTTGCAGATTTATCTCAAGGGAAGGGGCCTGACGGACATATTTCGAGATATTTCTTCTTCTTGTTGTTCTTCTTCTGCACAGCTAAGCTGGAAGTGGCATTTGCGGCTCGCACTAGTGCAGAGTTATCTCAAAGAAAGGGGCCACGGTGTTTCTGTATCTCTATTATGTTGGTGCGGCTTCGGAACTTTTAAATATCTCGATATATCTCGAAAACTACGCATCTGATCAAAAAATATCATAGAAGATAAAAAGTAGGAAACTTAATTCCCTACAAAAAAGGTCTCTTAACATTTTGCCATAGCTCGCTTCGTTTCCGAGATATTTGCAGATTTATCTCAAGGGAAGGGGCCTGACGGACATATTTCGAGATATTTCTTCTTCTTGTTGTTCTTCTTCTGCACAGCTAAGCTGGAAGTGGCATTTGCGGCTCGCACTAGTGCAGAGTTATCTCAAAGAAAGGGGCCACGGTGTTTCTGTATCCCTATTATGTTGGTGCGGCTTCGGAACTTTTAAATATCTCGATATATCTCGGAAACTACGCTTCTAATCAAAAAATATCATAGAACATAAATTGTAGGAAACATAATTCTCTACAAAAAACGTCTCTTAACATTTTGCCATAGCTCGCTTCGTTTCCGAGATATTTGCAGATTCAGCTCAAAGGAACTGGCCTGACGGACATATTTCGAGATATTTCTTCTTCTTGTTGATCTTCCTCTGCACAGCTAAGCTGGAAGTGGCATTTGCAGCTCGCAATAGTGCAGAGTTATCTCAAAGAAAGGGGCCACGGTGTTTCTGTATTTCTATTATGTTGGTGCGGCTTCGGAACTTTTAAATATCTTGATATATCTCGAGAACTACGCATCTGATCAAAAAATATCATAGAACATAAAAAGTAGGAAACCTAATTCTCTACAAAAATGGTCGCTTAACATTTTGCCATAGCTCTCTTCGTTTCCGAGATATTTGCAGATTTATCTCAAGGGAAGGGGCCTGACGGACATATTTCGAGATATTTCTTCTTCTTGTTGTTCTTCTTCTGCACAGCTAAGCTGAAAGTGGCATTTGCAGCTCGCAATAGTGCAGAGTTATCTCAAAGAAAGGGGCCACGGTGTTTCTGTATCTCTATTATGTTGGTGCGGCTTCGGAACTTTTAAATATCTTGATATATCTCGAGAACTACGCATCTGATCAAAAAATATCATAGAACATAAAAAGTAGGAAACATAATTCTCTACAAAAAAGGTCTCTTAACATTTTGCCATAGCTCGCTTCGTTTCCGAGATATTTGCCGATATATCTCAAGGGAAGGGGCCTGAAGGACATATTTCGAGATATTTCTTGTTCTTGTTGTTCTTCTTCTGCACACCTAAGCTGGAAGTGGCATTTACAGTTCGCAATAGTGCAGAGTTATCTCAAAGAAAGGGGCCACGGTGTTTCTGTATCTCTGTTATGTTGGTGCGGCTTCGGAACTTTTAAATATCTTGATATATCTCGAGAACTACGCATCTGATCAAAAAATATCATAGAAGATAAAAAGTAGGAAACTTAATTCCCTACAAAAAAGGTCTCT
The DNA here is from genome assembly GCF_051020975.1 of Osmia lignaria lignaria. Classification (NCBI taxonomy): domain Eukaryota; kingdom Metazoa; phylum Arthropoda; class Insecta; order Hymenoptera; family Megachilidae; genus Osmia; species Osmia lignaria. Next base: position 23,287,305 of record NW_027478160.1, on the reverse strand, counting down.
TAACATTTTGCCATAGCTCGCTTCGTTTCCGAGATATTTGCAGATTTATCTCAAGGGAAGGGGCCTGACGGACATATTTCGAGATATTTCTTCTTCTTGTTGTTCTTCTTCTGCACAGCTAAGCTGGAAGTGGCATTTGCGGCTCGCACTAGTGCAGAGTTATCTCAAAGAAAGGGGCCACGGTGTTTCTGTATCTCTATTATGTTGGTGCGGCTTCGGAACTTTTAAATATCTCGATATATCTCGAAAACTACGCTTCTGATCAAAAAATATCATAGAACATAAAAAGTAGGAAACATAATTCTCTACAAAAAAGGTCTCTTAACATTTTGCCATAGCTCGCTTCGTTTCCGAGATATTTGCAGATTTATCTCAAGGGAAGGGGCCTAACGGACATATTTCGAGATATTTCTTCTTCTTGTTGTTCTTCTTCTGCACAGCTAAACTGGAAGTGGCATTTCCAGCTCGCAATAGTGCAGAGTTATCGCAAAGAAAGGGGCCACGGTGTTTCTGTATCTCTATTTTGTTGGTGCGGCTTCGGAACTTTTAAATATCTCGATATATCTCGAAAACTACGCTTCTGATCAAAAAATATCATAGAACATAAATTGTAGGAAACATAATTCTCTACAAAAAAGGTCTCTTAACATTTTGCCATAGCTCGCTTCCTTTCCGAGATATTTGCAGATATATCTCAAGGGAAGGGGCCTGACGGACATATTTCGAGATATTTCTTCTTCTTGTTGTTCTTCTTCTGCACAGCGAAGCTGGAAGTGGCATTTGCAGCTCGCACTAGTGCAGAGTTATCTCAAAGAAAGGGGCCACGGTGTTTCTGTATCTCTATTATGTTGGTGCGGCTTCGAAACTTTTAAATATCTCGATATATCTCGAAAACTACGCTTCTGATCAAAAAATATCGTAGAACATAAATTGTAGGAAACATAATTCTCTACAAAAAAGGTCTCTTAACATTTTGCCATAGCTCGCTTCGTTTCCGAGATATTTGCAGATATATCTCAAGGGAAGGGGCCTGACGGACATATTTCGAGATATTTCTTCTTCTTGTTGTTCTTCTTCTGCACAGCTAAGCTGGAAGTGGCATTTACAGCTCGCAATAGTGCAGAGTTATCTCAAAGAAAGGGGCCACGGTGTTTCTGTATCTCTATTATGTTGGTGCGGCTTCGGAACTTTTAAATATCTTGATATATCTCGAGAACTACGCATCTGATCAAAAAATATCATAGAACATAAAAAGTAGGAAACTTAATTCTCTACAAAAAAGGTCTCTTAACATTTTGCCTTAGCTCGCTTCGTTTCCGAGATATTTGCAGATTTATCTCAAGGGAAGGGGCCTAACGGACATATTTCGAGATATTTCTTCTTCTTGTTGTTCTTCTTCTGCACAGCTAAACTGGAAGTGGCATTTCCAGCTCGCAATAGTGCAGAGTTATCTCAACGAGAGGGGCCACGGTGTTTCTGTATCTCTATTATGTTGGTGCGGCTTCGGAACTTTTAAATATCTTGATATATCTCGAGAACTACGCATCTGATCAAAAAATATCATAGAAGATAAAAAGTAGGAAACTTAATTCCCTACAAAAAAGGTCTCTTAACATTTTGCCATAGCTCGCTTCGTTTCCGAGATATTTGCAGATTTATCTCAAGGGAAGGGGCCTGACGGACATATTTCGAGATATTTCTTCCTCTTGTTGTTCTTCTTCTGCACAGCTAAGCTGGAAGTGGCATTTGCAGCTCGCAATAGTGCAGAGTTATCTCAAAGAAAGGGGCCACGGTGTTTCTGTATCTCTGTTATGTTGGTGCGGCTTCGGAACTTTTAAATATCTTGATATATCTCGAGAACTACGCATCTGATCAAAAAATATCATAGAAGATAAAAAGTAGGAAACTTAATTCCCTACAAAAAAGGTCTCTTAACATTTTGCCATAGCTCGCTTCGTTTCCGAGATATTTGCAGATTTATCTCAAGGGAAGGGGCCTGACGGACATATTTCGAGATATTTCTTCTTCTTGTTGTTCTTCTTCTGCACAGCTAAGCTGGAAGTGGCATTTGCAGCTCGCAATAGTGCAGAGTTATCTCAAAGAAAGGGGCCACGGTGTTTCTGTATCTCTATTATGTTGGTGCGGCTTCGGAACTTTTAAATATCTTGATATATCTCGACAAACTACGCATCTGATCAAAAAATATCATAGAACATAAAAAGTAGGAAACATAATTCTCTACAAAAAAGGTCTCTTAACATTTTGCCATAGCTCGCTTCGTTTTCGAGATATTTGCAGATATATCTCAAGGGAAGGGGCCTGACGGACATATTTCGAGATATTTCTTCTTCTTGTTGTTCTTCTTCTGCACAGCTAAGCTGGAAGTGGCATTTACAGTTCGCAATAGTCCAGAGTTATCTCAAAGAAAGGGGCCACGGTGTTTCTGTATCTCTGTTATGTTGGTGCGGCTTCGGAACTTTTAAATATCTTGATATATCTCGAGAACTACGCATCTGATCAAAAAATATCATAGAACATAAAAAGTAGGAAACTTAATTCTCTACAAAAAAGGTCTCTCAACATTTTGCCATAGCTCGCTTCCTTTCCGAGATATTTGCAGATTTATCTCAAGGGAAGGGGCCTAACGGACATATTTCGAGATATTTCTTCTTCTTGTTGTTCTTCTTCTGCACAGCTAAGCTGGAAGTGGCATTTGCGGCTCGCACTAGTGCAGAGTTATCTCAAAGAAAGGGGCCACGGTGTTTCTGTATCTCTATTATGTTGGTGCGGCTTCGGAACTTTTAAATATCTCGATATATCTCGAAAACTACGCTTCTGATCAAAAAATATCATACAACATAAAAAGTAGGAAACTTAATTCTCTACAAAAAAGGTCTCTTAACATTTTGCCATAGCTCGCTTCGTTTCCGAGATATTTGCAGATTCATCTCAAGGGAAGGGGTCTGACGGACATATTTCGAGATGTTTCTTCTTCTTGTTGTTCTTCTTCTGCACATCTAAGCTCGAAGTGGCATTTGCAGCTCGCAATAGTGCAGAGTTATCTCAAAGAAAGGGGCCACGGTGTTTCTGTATCTCTATTATGTTGGTGCGGCTTCGGAACTTTTAAATATCTTGATATATCTCGAGAACTACTCGTCTGATCAAAAAATATCATAGAACATAAAAAGTAGGAAACTTAATTCTCTACAAAAACTGTCTCTTAACATTTTGCCATAGCTCGCTTCGTTTCCGAGATATTTGCAGATATATCTCAAGGGAAGGGGCCTGACGGACATATTTCGAGATATTTCTTCTTCTTGTTGTTCTTCTTCTGCACAGCTAAGCTGGAAGCGGCATTAGCGGCTCGCACTAGTGCACAGTTATCTCAAAGAAAGGGGCCACGGTGTTTCTGTATCTCTATTATGTTGGTGCGTCTTCGGAACTTTTAAATATCTCGATATATCTCGAAAACTACGCTTCTGATCAAAAAATATCATAGAACATAAATTGTAGGAAACATAATTGTCTACAAAAAACGTCTCTTAACATTTTGCCATAGCTCGCTTCGTTTCCGAGATATTTGCAGATTCAGCTCAAAGGAACTGGCCTGACGGACATATTTCGAGATATTTCTTCTTCTTGTTGTTCTTCCTCTGCACAGCTAAGCTGGAAGTGGCATTTGCAGCTCGCAATAGTGCAGAGTTATCTCAAAGAAAGGGGCCACGGTGTTTCTGTATCTCTATTATGTTGGTGCGGCTTCGGAACTTTTAAATATCTTGATATATCTCGAGAACTACGCATCTGATCAAAAAATATCATAGAACATAAAAAGTAGGAAACTTAATTCTCTACAAAAACGGTCTCTTAACATTTTGCCATAGCTCGCTTCGTTTCCGAGATATTTGCAGATATATCTCAAGGGAAGGGGCCTGACGGACATATTTCGAGATATTTCTTCTTCTTGTTGTTCTTCTTCTGCACAGCTAAGCTGGAAGTGGCATTTGCGGCTCGCACTAGTGCACAGTTATCTCAAAGAAAGGGGCCACGGTGTTTCTGTATCTCTATTATGTTGGTGCGTCTTCGGAACTTTTAAATATCTCGATATATCTCGAAAACTACGCTTCTGATCAAAAAATATCATAGAACATAAATTGTAGGAAACATAATTCTCTACAAAAAACGTCTCTTAACATTTTGCCATAGCTCGCTTCGTTTCCGAGATATTTGCAGATTCATCTCAAGGGAAGGGGTCTGACGGACATATTTCGAGATATTTCTTCTTCTTGTTGTTCTTCTTCTGCACAGCTAAGCTCGAAGCGGCATTTGCAGCTCGCAATAGTGCAGAGTTATCTCAAAGAAAGAGGCCACGGTGTTTCTGTACCTCTATTATGTTGGTGCGGCTTCGGAACTTTTAAATATCTTGATATATCTCGAGAACTACGCATCTGATCAAAAAATATCATCGAACATAAAAAGTAGGAAACTTAATTCTCTACAAAAAAGGTCTCTTAACATTTTGCCATAGCTCGCTTCGTTTCCGAGATATTTGCAGATTTATCTCAAGGGAAGGGGCCTGACGGACATATTTCGAGATATTTCTTCTTCTTGTTGTTCTTCTTCTGCACAGCTAAGCTGGAAGTGGCATTTACAGCTCGCAATAGTGCAGAGTTATCTCAAAGAAAGGGGCCACGGTGTTTCTGTATCTCTATTATGTTGGTGTGGCTTCGGAACTTTTAAATATCTTGATATATCTCGAGAACTACGCATCTGATCAAAAAACATCATAGAACATAAATTGTAGGAAACATAATTCTCTACAAAAAAGGTCTCTTAACATTTTGCCATAGCTCGCTTCGTTTCCGAGATATTTGCAGATTTATCTCAAGGGAAGGGGCCTGACGGATATATTTCGAGATATTTCTTCTTCTTGTTGTTCTTCTTCTGCACAGCTAAGCTGGAAGTGGCATTTGCGGCTCGCACTAGTGCAGAGTTATCTCAAAGAAAGGGGCCACGGTGTTTCTGTATCTCTATTATGTTGGTGCGGCTTCGGAACTTTTAAATATCTCGATATATCTCGAAAACTACGCTTCTGATCAAAAAATATCATAGAGCATAAATTGTAGGAAACATAATTCTCTACAAAAAACGTATCTTAACATTTTGCCATAGCTCGCTTCGTTTCCGAGATATTTGCAGATACAACTCAAAGGAACGGGCCTGACGGACATATTTCGAGATACTTCTTCTTCTTGTTGTTCTTCCTCTGCACAGCTAAGCTGGAAGTGGCATTTGCAGCTCGCAATAGTGCAGAGTTATCTCAAAGAAAGGGGCCACGGTGTTTCTGTATCTCTATTATGTTGGTGCGGCTTCGGAACTTTTAAATATCTTGATATATCTCGAGAACTACGCATCTGATCAAAAAATATCATAGAACATAAAAAGTAGAAAACTTAATTCTCTACAAAAAAGGTCTCTTAACATTTTGCCATAGCTCGCTTCGTTTCCGAGATATTTGCAGATTTATCTCAAGGGAAGGGGCCTGACGGACATATTTCGAGATATTTCTTCTTCTTGTTGTTCTTCTTCTGCACAGCTAAGCTGGAAGTGGCATTTGCGGCTCGCACTAGTGCAGAGTTATCTCAAAGAAAGGGGCCACGGTGTTTCTGTATCTCTATTATGTTGGTGCGGCTTCGGAACTTTTAAATATCTCGATATATCTCGAAAACTACGCTTCTGATCAAAAAATATCATACAACATAAAAAGTAGAAAACTTAATTCTCTACAAAAAAGGTCTCTTAACATTTTGCCATAGCTCGCTTCGTTTCCGAGATATTTGCAGATTTATCTCAAGGGAAGGGGCCTAACGGACATATTTCGAGATATTTCTTCTTCTTGTTGTTCTTCTTCTGCACAGCTAAACAGGAAGTGGCATTTCCAGCTCGCAATAGTGCAGAGTTATCTCAAAGAAAGGGGCCACGGTGTTTCTGTATCTCTATTATGTTGGTGCGGTTTCGGAACTTTTAAATATCTTGATATATCTCGAGAACTACGCATCTGATCAAAAAATATCATAGAACATAAAAAGTAGGAAACTTAATTCTCTACAAAAAAGGTCTCTTAACATTTTGCCATAGCTCGCTTCGTTTCCGAGATATTTGCAGATTTATCTCAAGGGAAGGGGCCTGACGGACATATTTCGAGATATTTCTTCTTCTTGTTGTTCTTCTTCTGCACAGCTGAGCTGGAAGTGGCATTTGCAGGTCGCAATAGTGCAGAGTTATCTCAAAGAAAGGGGCCACGGTGTTTCTGTATCTCTATTATGTTGGTGCGGCTTCGGAACTTTTACATATCTCGATATATCTCGAAAACTACGCTTCTGATCAAAAAATATCATAGAACGTAAATTGTAGGAAACATTATTCTCTACAAAAAAGGTCTCTTAACATTTTGCCATAGCTCGCTTCGTTTCCGAGATATTTGCAGATTCATCTCAAGGGAAGGGGTCTGACGGACATATTTCGAGATATTTCTTCTTCTTGTTGTTCTTCTTCTGCACAGCTAAGCTCGAAGCGGCATTTGCAGCTCGCAATAGTGCAGAGTTATCTCAAAGAAAGAGGCCACGGTGTTTCTGTACCTCTATTATGTTGGTGCAGCTTCGGAACTTTTAAATATCTTGATATATCTCGAGAACTACGCATCTGATCAAAAAATATCATCGAACATAAAAAGTAGGAAACTTAATATTCTACAAAAAAGGTCTCTTAACATTTTGCCATAGCTCGCTTCGTTTCCGAGATATTTGCAGATTTATCTCAAGGGAAGTGGCCTGACGGACATATTTCGAGATATTTCTTCTTCTTGTTGTTCTTGTTCTGCACAGCTAAGCTGGAAGTGGCATTTGCAGCTCGCAATAGTGCAGAGTTATCCCAAAGAAAGGGGCCACGGTGTTTCTGTATCTCTATTATGTTGGTGCGGCTTCGGAACTTTTAAATATCTTGATATATCTCGAGAACTACGCATCTGATCAAAAAATATCATACAACATAAAAAGTAGAAAACTTAATTCTCTACAAAAAAGGTCTCTTAACATTTTGCCATAGCTCGCTTCGTTTCCGAGATATTTGCAGATTTATCTCAAGGGAAGGGGCCTGACGGACATATTTCGAGATATTTCTTCTTCTTGTTGTTCTTCTTCTGCACAGCTAAGCTGGAAGTGGCATTTGCGGCTCGCACTAGTGCAGAGTTATCTCAAAGAAAGGGGCCACGGTGTTTCTGTATCTCTATTATGTTGGTGCGGCTTCGGAACTTTTAAATATCTCGATATATCTCGAAAACTACGCTTCTGATCAAAAAATATCATACAACATAAAAAGTAGAAAACTTAATTCTCTACAAAAAAGGTCTCTTAACATTTTGCCATAGCTCGCTTCGTTTCCGAGATATTTGCAGATTTATCTCAAGGGAAGGGGCCTAACGGACATATTTCGAGATATTTCTTCTTCTTGTTGTTCTTCTTCTGCACAGCTAAACAGGAAGTGGCATTTCCAGCTCGCAATAGTGCAGAGTTATCTCAAAGAAAGGGGCCACGGTGTTTCTGTATCTCTATTATGTTGGTGCGGTTTCGGAACTTTTAAATATCTTGATATATCTCGAGAACTACGCATCTGATCAAAAAATATCATAGAACATAAAAAGTAGGAAACTTAATTCTCTACAAAAAAGGTCTCTTAACATTTTGCCATAGCTCGCTTCGTTTCCGAGATATTTGCAGATTTATCTCAAGGGAAGGGGCCTGACGGACATATTTCGAGATATTTCTTCTTCTTGTTGTTCTTCTTCTGCACAGCTGAGCTGGAAGTGGCATTTGCAGGTCGCAATAGTGCAGAGTTATCTCAAAGAAAGGGGCCACGGTGTTTCTGTATCTCTATTATGTTGGTGCGGCTTCGGAACTTTTACATATCTCGATATATCTCGAAAACTACGCTTCTGATCAAAAAATATCCTAGAACGTAAATTGTAGGAAACATTATTCTCTACAAAAAAGGTCTCTTAACATTTTGCCATAGCTCGCTTCGTTTCCGAGATATTTGCAGATTCATCTCAAGGGAAGGGGTCTCACGGACATATTTCGAGATATTTCTTCTTCTTGTTGTTCTTCTTCTGCACAGCTAAGCTCGAAGCGGCATTTGCAGCTCGCAATAGTGCAGAGTTATCTCAAAGAAAGAGGCCACGGTGTTTCTGTACCTCTATTATGTTGGTGCGGCTTCGGAACTTTTAAATATCTTGATATATCTCGAGAACTACGCATCTGATCAAAAAATATCATACTACATAAAAAGTAGGAAACTTAATTCTCTACAAGAAAGGTCTGTAAACATTTTGCCATAGCTCGCTTCGTTTCCGAGATATTTGCAGATTTATCTCAAGGGAAGGGGCCTGACGGACATATTTCGAGATATTTCTTCTTCTTGTTGTTCTTCTTCTGCACAGCTAAGCTGGAAGTGGCATTTGCAGCTCGCACTAGTGCAGAGTTATCTCAAAGAAAGGGGCCACGGTGTTTCTGTATCTCTATTATGTTGGTGCGGCTTCGGAACTTTTAAATATCTCGATATATCTCGAAAACTACGGTTCTGATCAAAAAATGTCATAGAACATAAAAAGTAGGAAACTTAATTCTCTACAAAAAAGGTCTCTTAACATTTTGCCATAGCTCGCTTCGTTTCCGAGATATTTGCAGATTTATCTCAAGGGAAGGGCCCTGACGGACATATTTCGAGATATTTCTTCTTCTTGTTGTTCTTCTTCTGCACAGCTAAGCTGGAAGTGGCATTTGCGGCTCGCACTAGTGCAGAGTTATCTCAAAGAAAGGGGCCACGGTGTTTCTGTATCTCTATTATGTTGGTGCGGCTTCGGAACTTTTAAATATCTCGATATATCTCGAAAACTACGCTTCGGATCAAAAAATATCATACAACATAAAAAGTAGAAAACTTAATTCTCTACAAAAAAGGTCTCTTAACATTTTGCCATAGCTCGCTTCGTTTCCGAGATATTTGCAGATTTATCTCAAGGGAAGGGGCCTAACGGACATATTTCGAGATATTTCTTCTTCTTGTTGTTCTTCTTCTGCACAGCTAAACTGGAAGTGGCATTTCCAGCTCGCAATAGTGCAGAGTTATCTCAAAGAAAGGGGCCACGGTGTTTCTGTATCTCTATTATGTTGGTGCGGTTTCGGAACTTTTAAATATCTTGATATATCTCGAGAACTACGCATCTGATCAAAAAATATCATAGAACATAAAAAGTAGGAAACTTAATTCTCTACAAAAAAGGTCTCTTAACATTTTGCCATAGCTCGCTTCGTTTCCGAGATATTTGCAGATTTATCTCAAGGGAAGGGGCCTGACGGACATATTTCGAGATATTTCTTCTTCTTGTTGTTCTTCTTCTGCACAGCTGAGCTGGAAGTGGCATTTGCAGGTCGCAATAGTGCAGAGTTATCTCAAAGAAAGGGGCCACGGTGTTTCTGTATCTCTATTATGTTGGTGCGGCTTCGGAACTTTTAAATATCTCGATATATCTCGAAAACTACGCTTCTGATCAAAAAATATCATAGAACGTAAATTGTAGGAAACATTATTCTCTACAAAAAAGGTCTCTTAACATTTTGCCATAGCTCGCTTCGTTTCCGAGATATTTGCAGATTCATCTCAAGGGAAGGGGTCTGACGGACATATTTCGAGATATTTCTTCTTCTTGTTGTTCTTCTTCTGCACAGCTAAGCTCGAAGCGGCATTTGCAGCTCGCAATAGTGCAGAGTTATCTCAAAGAAAGAGGCCACGGTGTTTCTGTACCTCTATTATGTTGGTGCAGCTTCGGAACTTTTAAATATCTTGATATATCTCGAGAACTACGCATCTGATCAAAAAATATCATCGAACATAAAAAGTAGGAAACTTAATTCTCTACAAAAAAGGTCTCTTACCATTTTGCCATAGCTCGCTTCGTTACCGAGATATTTGTATATTTATCTGAAGGGAAGGGGCCTGACGGACATATTTCGAGATATTTCTTCTTCTTGTTGTTCTTCTGCACAGCTAAGCTGGAAGTGGCATTTGCGGCTCGCACTAGTGCAGAGTTATCTCAAAGAAAGGGGCCACGGTGTTTCTGTATCTCTATTATGTTGGTGCGGCTTCGGAACTTTTAAATATCTCGATATATCTCGAAAACTACGCTTCTGATCAAAAAATATCATACAACATAAAAAGTAGAAAACTTAATTCTCTACAAAAAAGGTCTCTTAACATTTTGCCATAGCTCGCTTCGTTTCCGAGATATTTGCAGATTTATCTCAAGGGAAGGGGCCTAACGGACATATTTCGAGATATTTCTTCTTCTTGTTGTTCTTCTTCTGCACAGCTAAACTGGAAGTGGCATTTCCAGCTCGCAATAGTGCAGAGTTATCTCAAAGAAAGGGGCCACGGTGTTTCTGTATCTCTATTATGTTGTTGCGGTTTCGGAACTTTTAAATATCTTGATCTATCTCGAGAACTACGCATCTGATCAAAAAATATCATAGAAGATAAAAAGTAGGAAACTTAATTCTCTACAAAAAAGGTCTCTTAACATTTTGCCATAGCTCGCTTCGTTTCCGAGATATTTGCAGATTTATCTCAAGGGAAGGGGCCTGACGGACATATTTCGAGATATTTCTTTTTCTTGTTGTTCTTCTTCTGCACAGCTGAGCTGGAAGTGGCATTTGCAGGTCGCAATAGTGCAGAGTTATCTCAAAGAAAGGGGCCACGGTGTTTCTGTATCTCTATTATGTTGGTGCGGCTTCGGAACTTTTAAATATCTCGATATATCTCGAAAACTACGCTTCTGATCAAAAAAATCATACAACGTAAATTGTAGGAAACATTATTCTCTACAAAAAAGGTCTCTTAACATTTTGCCATAGCTCGCTTCGTTTCCGAGATATTTGCAGATTCATCTCAAGGGAAGGGGTCTGACGGACATATTTCGAGATATTTCTTCTTCTTGTTGTTCTTCTTCTGCACAGCTAAGCTCGAAGCGGCATTTGCAGCTCGCAATAGTGCAGAGTTATCTCAAAGAAAGAGGCCACGGTGTTTCTGTACCTCTATTATGTTGGTGCAGCTTCGGAACTTTTAAATATCTTGATATATCTCGAGAACTACGCATCTGATCAAAAAATATCATCGAACATAAAAAGTAGGAAACTTAATTCTGTACAAAAAAGGTCTCTTAACATTTTGCCATAGCTCGCTTCGTTTCCGAGATATTTGCAGATTTATCTCAAGGGAAGGGGTCTGACGGACATATTTCGAGATATTTCTTCTTCTTGTTGTTCTTCTTCTGCACAGCTAAGCTCGAAGCGGCATTTGCAGCTCGCAATAGTGCAGAGTTATCTCAAAGAAAGAGGCCACGGTGTTTCTGTACCTCTATAATGTTGGTGCAGCTTCGGAACTTTTAAATATCTTGATATATCTCGAGAACTACGCATCTGATCAAAAAATATCATCGAACGTAAAAAGTAGGAAACTTAATTCTCTACAAAAAAGGTCTCTTAACATTTTGCCATAGCTCGCTTCGTTTCCGAGATATTTGCAGATTTATCTCAAGGGAAGTGGCCTGACGGACATATTTCGAGATATTTCTTCTTCTTGTTGTTCTTCTTCTGCACAGCTAAGCTGGAAGTGGCATTTCCAGCTCGCAATAGTGCAGAGTTATCTCAATGAAAGGGGCCACGGTGTTTCTGTATCTCTATTATGTTGGTGCGGCTTCGGAACTTTTAAATATCTTGATATATCTCGAGAACTACGCATCTGATCAAAAAATATCATAGAACATAAAAAGTAGGAAACTTAATTCTCTACAAAAAAGGTCTCTTAACATTTTGCCATAGCTCGCTTCGTTACCGAGATATTTGCAGATTTATCTCAAGGGAAGGGGCCTGACGGACATATTTCGAGATATTTCTTCTTCTTGTTGTTCATCTTCTGCACAGCTAAGCTGGAAGTGGCATTTGCGGCTCGCACTAGTGCAGAGTTATCTCAAAGAAAGGGGCCACGGTGTTTCTGTATCTCTATTATGTTGGTGCGGCTTCGGAACTTTTAAATATCTCGATATATCTCGAAAACTACGCTTCTGATCAAAAAATATCATAGCGCATAAATTGTAGGAAACATAATTCTCTACAAAAAACGTATCTTAACATTTTGCCATAGCTCGCTTCGTTTCCGAGATATTTGCAGATTCAGCTCAAAGGAACGGGCCTGACGGACATATTTCGAGATACTTCTTCTTCTTGTTGTTCTTCCTCTGCACAGCTAAGCTGGAAGTGGCATTTGCAGCTCGCACTAGTGCAGAGTTATCTCAAAGAAAGGGGCCACGGTGTTTCTGTATCTCTATTATGTTGGTGCGGCTTCGGAACTTTTAAATATCTCGATATATCTCGAAAACTACGCTTCTGATCAAAAAATATCATAGAACATAAAAAGTAGGAAACTTAATTCTCTACAAAAAAGGTCTCTTAACATTTTGCCATAGCTCGCTTCGTTTCAGAGATATTTGCAGATTTATCTCAAGGGAAGGGCCCTGACGGACATATTTCGAGATATTTCTTCTTCTTGTTGTTCTTCTTCTGCACAGCTAAGCTGGAAGTGGCATTTACAGCTCGCAATAGTGCAGAGTTATCTCAAAGAAAGGGGCCACGGTGTTTCTGTATCTCTATTATGTTGGTGTGGCTTCGGAACTTTTAAATATCTTGATATATCTCGAGAACTACGCATCTGATCAAAAAATATCATAGAACATAAATTGTAGGAAACATAATTCTCTACAAAAAAGGTCTCTTAACATTTTGCCATAGCTCGCTTCGTTTCCGAGATATTTGCAGATTTATCTCAAGGGAAGGGGCCTGACGGACATATTTCGAGATATTTCTTCTTCTTGTTGTTCTTCTTCTGCACTGCTAAGCTGGAAGTGGCATTTGCGGCTCGCACTAGTGCAGAGTTATCTCAAAGAAAGTGGCCACGGTGTTTCTGTATCCCTATTATGTTGGTGCGGCTTCGGAACTTTTAAATATCTCGATATATCTCGAAAACTACGCTTCTGATCAAAAAATATTATAGAACATAAATTGTAGGAAACATAATTCTCTACAAAAAACGTCTCTTAACATTTTGCCATAGATCGCTTCGTTTCCGAGATATTTGCAGATTCAGCTCAAAGGAACTGGCCTGACGGACATATTTCGAGATATTTCTTCTTCTTGTTGTTCTTCCTCTGCACGGCTAAGCTGGAAGTGGCATGTGCAGCTCGCAATAGTGCAGAGTTATCTCGAAGAAAGGGGCCACGGTGTTTCTGTATCTCTATTATGTTGGTGCGGCTTCGGAACTTTTAAATATCTTGATATATCTCGAGAACTACGCATCTGATCAAAAAATATCATAGAACATAAAAAGTAGGAAACTTAATTCTCTACAAAAAAGGTCTCTTAACATTTTGCCATAGCTCGCTTCGTTTCCGAGATATTTGCAGATTTATCTCAAGGGAAGGGGCCTGACGGACATATTTCGAGATATTTCTTCTTCTTGTTCTTCTTCTTCTGCACAGCTAAGCTGGAAGTGGCATTTGCAGCTCGCACTAGTGCAGAGTTATCTCAAAGAAAGGGGCCACGGTGTTTCTGTATCTCTATTATGTTGGTGCGGCTTCGGAACTTTCAAATATCTCGATATATCTCGAAAACTACGCTTCTGATCAAAAAATATCATAGAACATAAAAAGTAGGAAACTTAATTCTCTATAAAAAAGGTCTCTTAACATTTTGCCATAGCTCGCTTCGTTTCCGAGATATTTGCAGATTTATCTCAAGGGAAGGGGCCTAACGGACATATTTCGAGATATTTCTTCTTCTTGTTGTTCTTCTTCTGCACAGCTAAACAGGAAGTGGCATTTCCAGCTCGCAATAGTGCAGAGTTATCTCAAAGAAAGGGGCCACGGTGTTTCTGTATCTCTATTATGTTGGTGCGGTTTCGGAACTTTTAAATATCTTGATATATCTCGAGAACTACGCATCTGATCAAAAAATATCATAGAACATAAAAAGTAGGAAACTTAATTCTCTACAAAAAAGGTCTCTTAACATTTTGCCATAGCTCGCTTCGTTTCCGAGATATTTGCAGATTTATCTCAAGGGAAGGGGCCTGACGGACATATTTCGAGATATTTCTTCTTCTTGTTGTTCTTCTTCTGCACAGCTGAGCTGGAAGTGGCATTTGCAGGTCGCAATAGTGCAGAGTTATCTCAAAGAAAGGGGCCACGGTGTTTCTGTATCTCTATTATGTTGGTGCGGCTTCGGAACTGTTAAATATCTCGATATATCTCGAAAACTACGCTTCTGATCAAAAAATATCATAGAACGTAAATTGTAGGAAACATTATTCTCTATAAAAAAGGACTGTTAACATTTTGCCATAGCTCGCTTCGTTTCCGAGATATTTGCAGATTTATCTCAAGGGAAGTGGCCTGACGGACATATTTCGAGATATTTCTTCTTCTTGTTGTTCTTGTTCTGCACAGCTAAGCTGGAAGTGGCATTTGCGGCTCGCACTAGTGCAGAGTTATCTCAAAGAAAGGGGCCACGGTGTTTCTGTATCTCTATTATGTTGGTGCGGCTTCGGAACTTTTAAATATCTTGATATATCTCGAGAACTACGCATCTGATCAAAAAATATCATCGAACATAAAAAGTAGGAAACTTAATTCTGTACAAAAAAGGTCTCTCAACATTTTGCCATAGCTCGCTTCGTTTCCGAGATATTTGCAGATTTATCTCAAGGGAAGGGGTCTGACGGACATATTTCGAGATATTTCTTCTTCTTGTTGTTCTTCTTCTGCACAGCTAAGCTCGAAGCGGCATTTGCAGCTCGCAATAGTGCAGAGTTATCTCAAAGAAAGAGGCCACGGTGTTTCTGTACCTCTATTATGTTGGTGCAGCTTCGGAACTTTTAAATATCTTGATATATCTCGAGAACTACGCATCTGATCAAAAAATATCATCCAACATAAAAAGTAGGAAACTTAATTCTCTACAAAAAAGGTCTCTTAACATTTTGCCATAGCTCGCTTCGTTTCCGAGATATTTGCAGATTTATCTCAAGGGAAGTGGCCTGACGGACATATTTCGAGATATTTCTTCTTCTTGTTGTTCTTCTTCTGCACAGCTAAGCTGGAAGTGGCATTTCCAGCTCGCAATAGTGCAGAGGTCTCTCAATGAAAGGGGCCACGGTGTTTCTGTATCTCTATTATGTTGGTGCGGCTTCGGAACTTTTAAATATCTTGATGTATCTCGAGAACTACGCATCTGATCAAAAAATATCATAGAACATAAAAAGTAGGAAACTTAATTCTCTACAAAAAAGGTCTCTTAACATTTTGCCATAGCTCGCTTCGTTACCGAGATATTTGCATATTTATCTCAAGGGAAGGGGCCTGACGGACATATTTCGAGATATTTCTTCTTCTTGTTGTTCTTCTTCTGCACAGCTAAGCTGGAAGTGGCATTTGCGGCTCTCACTAGTGCAGAGTTATCTCAAAGAAAGGGGCCACGGTGTTTCTGTATCTCTATTATGTTGGTGCGGCTTCGGAACTTTTAAATATCTCGATATATCTCGAAAACTACGCTTCTGATCAAAAAATATCATAGAACATAAATTGTAGGAAACATAATTCTCTATAAAAAAGGTCTCTTAACATTTTGCCATAGCTCGCTTCGTTTCCGAGATATTTGCAGATTTATCTCAAGGGAAGGGGCCTGACGGACATATTTCGAGATATTTCTTCTTCTTGTTGTTCATCTTCTGCACAGCTAAGCTGGAAGTGGCATTTGCGGCTCGCACTAGTGCAGAGTTATCTCAAAGAAAGGGGCCACGGTGTTTCTGTATCTCTATTATGTTGGTGCGGCTTCGGAACTTTTAAATATCTCGATATATCTCGAAAACTACGCTTCTGATCAAAAAATATCATAGCGCATAAATTGTAGGAAACATAATTCTCTACAAAAAACGTATCTTAACATTTTGCCATAGCTCGCTTCGTTTCCGAGATATTTGCAGATTCAGCTCAAAGGAACGGGCCTGACGGACATATTTCGAGATACTTCTTCTTCTTGTTGTTCTTCCTCTGCACAGCTAAGCTGGAAGTGGCATTTGCTGCTCGCACTAGTGCAGAGTTATCTCAAAGAAAGGGGCCACGGTGTTTCTGTATCTCTATTATGTTGGTGCGGCTTCGGAACTTTTAAATATCTCGATATATCTCGAAAACTACGCTTCTGATCAAAAAATATCATAGAACATAAAAAGTAGGAAACTTAATTCTCTACAAAAAAGGTCTCTTAACATTTTGCCATAGCTCGCTTCGTTTCAGAGATATTTGCAGATTTATCTCAAGGGAAGGGCCCTGACGGACATATTTCGAGATATTTCTTCTTCTTGTTGTTCTTCTTCTGCACAGCTAAGCTGGAAGTGGCATTTACAGCTCGCAATAGTGCAGAGTTATCTCAAAGAAAGGGGCCACGGTGTTTCTGTATCTCTATTATGTTGGTGTGGCTTCGGAGCTTTTAAATATCTTGATATATCTCGAGAACTACGCATCTGATCAAAAAATATCATAGAACATAAATTGTAGGAAACATAATTCTCTACAAAAAAGGTCTCTTAACATTTTGCCATAGCTCGCTTCGTTTCCGAGATATTTGCAGATTTATCTCAAGGGAAGGGGCCTGACGGACATATTTCGAGATATTTCTTCTTCTTGTTGTTCTTCTTCTGCACAGCTAAGCTGGAAGTGGCATTTGCGGCTCGCACTAGTGCAGAGTTATCTCAAAGAAAGGGGCCACGGTGTTTCTGTATCCCTATTATGTTGGTGCGGCTTCGGAACTTTTAAATATCTCGATATATCTCGAAAACTACGCTTCTGATCAAAAAATATTATAGAACATAAATTGTAGGAAACATAATTCTCTACAAAAAACGTCTCTTAACATTTTGCCATAGATCGCTTCGTTTCCGAGATATTTGCAGATTCAGCTCAAAGGAACTGGCCTGACGGACATATTTCGAGATATTTCTTCTTCTTGTTGTTCTTCCTCTGCACGGCTAAGCTGGAAGTGGCATGTGCAGCTCGCAATAGTGCAGAGTTATCTCAAAGAAAGGGGCCACGGTGTTTCTGTATCTCTATTATGTTGGTGCGGCTTCGGAACTTTTAAATATCTTGATATACCTCGAGAACTACGCATCTGATCAAAAAATATCATAGAACATAAAAAGTAGGAAACTTAATTCTCTACAAAAAAGGTCTCTTAACATTTTGCCATAGCTCGCTTCGTTTCCGAGATATTTGCAGATTTATCTCAAGGGAAGGGGCCTGACGGACATATTTCGAGATATTTCTTCTTCTTGTTCTTCTTCTTCTGCACAGCTAAGCTGGAAGTGGCATTTGCAGCTCGCACTAGTGCAGAGTTATCTCAAAGAAAGGGGCCACGGTGTTTCTGTATCTCTATTATGTTGGTGCGGCTTCGGAACTTTCAAATATCTCGATATATCTCGAAAACTACGCTTCTGATCAAAAAATATCATAGAACATAAAAAGTAGGAAACTTAATTCTCTACAAAAAAGGTCTCTTAACATTTTGCCATAGCTCGCTTCGTTTCCGAGATATTTGCAGATTTATCTCAAGGGAAGGGGCCTAACGGACATATTTCGAGATATTTCTTCTTCTTGTTGTTCTTCTTCTGCACAGCTAAACTGGAAGTGGCATTTCCAGCTCGCAATAGTGCAGAGTTATCTCAAAGAAAGGGGCCACGGTGTTTCTGTATCTCTATTATGTTGGTGCGGTTTCGGAACTTTTAAATATCTTGATATATCTCGAGAACTACGCATCTGATCAAAAAATATCATAGAACATAAAAAGTAGGAAACTTAATTCTCTACAAAAAATGTCTCTTAACATTTTGCCATAGCTCGCTTCGTTTCCGAGATATTTGCAGATTTATCTCAAGGGAAGGGGCCTGACGGACATATTTCGAGATATTTCTTCTTCTTGTTGTTCTTCTTCTGCACAGCTGAGCTGGAAGTGGCATTTGCAGGTCGCAATAGTGCAGTTATCTCAAAGAAAGGGGCCACGGTGTTTCTGTATCTCTATTATGTTGGTGCGGCTTCGGAACTTTTAAATATCTCGATATATCTCGAAAACTACGCTTCTGATCAAAAAATATCATAGAACGTAAATTGTAGGAAACATTATTCTCTACAAAAAAGGTCTCTCAACATTTTGCCATAGCTCGCTTCGTTTCCGAGATATTTGCAGATTCATCTCAAGGGAAGGGGTCTGACGGACATATTTCGAGATATTTCTTCTTCTTGTTGTTCTTCTTCTGCACAGCTAAGCTCGAAGCGGCATTTGCAGCTCGCAATAGTGCAGACTTATCTCAAAGAAAGAGGCCACGATGTTTCTGTACCTCTATTATGTTGGTGCAGCTTCGGAACTTTTAAATATCTTGATATATCTCGAGAACTACGCATCTGATCAAAAAATATCATCGAACATAAAAAGTAGGAAACTTAATTCTCTACAAAAAAGGTCTCTTAACATTTTGCCATAGTTCGCTTCGTTTCCGAGCTATTTGCAGATTCATCTCAAGGGAAGGGGTCTGACGGACATATTTCGAGATATTTCTTCTTCTTGTTGTTCTTCTTCTGCACAGCTAAGCTCGAAGTGGCATTTGCAGCTCGCAATAGTGCAGAGTTATCTCAAAGAAAGAGGCCACGGTGTTTCTGTACCTCTATTATGTTGGTGCAGCTTCGGAACTTTTAAATATCTTGATATATCTCGAGAACTACGCATCTGATCAAAAAATATCATAGAACGTAAAAAGTAGGAAACTTAATTCTCTACAAAAAAGGTCTCTTAACATTTTGCCATAGCTCGCTTCGTTTCCGAGATATTTGCAGATTTATCTCAAGGGAAGGGGACTGACGGACATATTTCGAGATATTTCTTCTTCTTGTTGTTCTTCTTCTGCACAGCTAAGCTGGAAGTGGCATTTCCAGCTCGCAATAGTGCAGAGTTATCTCAATGAAAGGGGCCACGGTGTTTCTGTATCTCTATTATGTTGGTGCGGCTTCGGAACTTTTAAATATCTTGATATATCTCGAGAACTTCGCATCTGATCAAAAAATATCATAGAACATAAAAAGTAGGAAACTTAATTCTCTACAAAAAAGGTCTCTTAACATTTTGCCATAGCTCGCTTCGTTACCGAGATATTTGCATATTTATCTCAAGGGAAGGGGCCTGACGGACATATTTCGAGATATTTCTTCTTCTTGTTGTTCTTCTTCTGCACAGCTAAGCTGGAAGTGGCATTTGCGGCTCTCACTAGTGCAGAGTTATCTCAAAGAAAGGGGCCACGGTGTTTCTGTATCTCTATTATGTTGGTGCGGCTTCGGAACTTTTAAATATCTCGATATATCTCGAAAACTACGCTTCTGATCAAAAAATATCATAGAACATAAATTGTAGGAAACATAATTCTCTACAAAAAAGGTCTCTTAACATTTTGCCATAGCTCGCTTCGTTTCCGAGATATTTGCAGATTTATCTCAAGGGAAGGGGCCTGACGGACATATTTCGAGATATTTCTTCTTCTTGTTGTTCATCTTCTGCACAGCTAAGCTGGAAGTGGCATTTGCGGCTCGCACTAGTGCAGAGTTATCTCAAAGAAAGGGGCCACGGTGTTTCTGTATCCCTATTATGTTGGTGCGGCTTCGGAACTTTTAAATATCTCGATATATCTCGAAAACTACGCTTCTGATCAAAAAATATTATAGAACATAAATTGTAGGAAACATAATTCTCTACAAAAAACGTCTCTTAACATTTTGCCATAGATCGCTTCGTTTCCGAGATATTTGCAGATTCAGCTCAAAGGAACTGGCCTGACGGACATATTTCGAGATATTTCTTCTTCTTGTTGTTCTTCCTCTGCACGGCTAAGCTGGAAGTGGCATGTGCAGCTCGCAATAGTGCAGAGTTATCTCAAAGAAAGGGGCCACGGTGTTTCTGTATCTCTATTATGTTGGTGCGGCTTCGGAACTTTTAAATATCTTGATATATCTCGAGAACTACGCATCTGATCAAAAAATATCATAGAACATAAAAAGTAGGAAACTTAATTCTCTACAAAAAAGGTCTCTTAACATTTTGCCATAGCTCGCTTCGTTTCCGAGATATTTGCAGATTTATCTCAAGGGAAGGGGCCTGACGGACATATTTCGAGATATTTCTTCTTCTTGTTGTTCTTCTTCTGCACAGCTGAGCTGGAAGTGGCATTTGCAGGTCGCAATAGTGCAGTTATCTCAAAGAAAGGGGCCACGGTGTTTCTGTATCTCTATTATGTTGGTGCGGCTTCGGAACTTTTAAATATCTCGATATATCTCGAAAACTACGCTTCTGATCAAAAAATATCATAGAACGTAAATTGTAGGAAACATTATTCTCTACAAAAAAGGTCTCTTAACATTTTGCCATAGCTCGCTTCGTTTCCGAGCTATTTGCAGATTCATCTCAAGGGAAGGGGTCTGACGGACATATTTCGAGATATTTCTTCTTCTTGTTGTTCTTCTTCTGCACAGCTAAGCTCGAAGTGGCATTTGCAGCTCGCAATAGTGCAGAGTTATCTCAAAGAAAGAGGCCACGGTGTTTCTGTACCTCTATTATGTTGGTGCAGCTTCGGAACTTTTAAATATCTTGATATATCTCGAGAACTACGCATCTGATCAAAAAATATCATAGAACATAAAAAGTAGGAAACTTAATTCTCTACAAAAAAGGTCTCTTAACATTTTGCCATAGCTCGCTTCGTTTCCGAGATATTTGCAGATTTATCTCAAGGGAAGGGGACTGACGGACATATTTCGAGATATTTCTTCTTCTTGTTGTTCTTCTTCTGCACAGCTAAGCTGGAAGTGGCATTTGCGGCTCGCACTAGTGCAGAGTTATCTCAAAGAAAGGGGCCACGGTGTTTCTGTATCTCTATTATGTTGGTGCGGCTTCGGAACTTTTAAATATCTCGATATATCTCGAAAACTACGCTTCTGATCAAAAAATATCATAGAACCTAAATTGTAGGAAACATAATTCTCTACAAAAAACGTCTCTTAACATTTTGCCATAGCTCGCTTCGTTTCCGAGATATTTGAAGATTTATCTCAAGGGAAGGGGCCTGACGGACATATTTCGAGATATTTCTTCTTCTTGTTGTTCTTCTTCTGCACAGCTAAGCTGGAAGTGGCATTTGCAGCTCGCACTAGTGCAGAGTTATCTCAAAGAAAGGGGCCACGGTGTTTCTGTATCTCTATTATGTTGGTGCGGCTTCGGAACTTTTAAATATCTCGATATATCTCGAGAACTACGCATCTGATCAAAAAATATCATAGAACATAAAAAGTAGGAAACTTAATTCTCTACAAAAAAGGTCTCTTAACATTTTGCCATAGCTCGCTTCGTTTCCGAGATATTTGCAGATTTATCTCAAGGGAAGGGGCCTGACGGACATATTTCGAGATATTTCTTCTTCTTGTTGTTCTTCTTCTGCACAGCTGAGCTGGAAGTGGCATTTGCAGGTCGCAATAGTGCAGTTATCTCAAAGAAAGGGGCCACGGTGTTTCTGTATCTCTATTATGTTGGTGCGGCTTCGGAACTTTTAAATATCTCGATATATCTCGAAAACTACGCTTCTGATCAAAAAATATCATAGAACGTAAATTGTAGGAAACATTATTCTCTACAAAAAAGGTCTCTTAACATTTTGCCATAGCTCGCTTCGTTTCCGAGCTATTTGCAGATTCATCTCAAGGGAAGGGGTCTGACGGACATATTTCGAGATATTTCTTCTTCTTGTTGTTCTTCTTCTGCACAGCTAAGCTCGAAGTGGCATTTGCAGCTCGCAATAGTGCAGAGTTATCTCAAAGAAAGAGGCCACGGTGTTTCTGTACCTCTATTATGTTGGTGCAGCTTCGGAACTTTTAAATATCTTGATATATCTCGAGAACTACGCATCTGATCAAAAAATATCATAGAACATAAAAAGTAGGAAACTTAATTCTCTACAAAAAAGGTCTCTTAACATTTTGCCATAGCTCGCTTCGTTTCCGAGATATTTGCAGATTTATCTCAAGGGAAGGGGACTGACGGACATATTTCGAGATATTTCTTCTTCTTGTTGTTCTTCTTCTGCACAGCTAAGCTGGAAGTGGCATTTGCGGCTCGCACTAGTGCAGAGTTATCTCAAAGAAAGGGGCCACGGTGTTTCTGTATCTCTATTATGTTGGTGCGGCTTCGGAACTTTTAAATATCTCGATATATCTCGAAAACTACGCTTCTGATCAAAAAATATCATAGAACCTAAATTGTAGGAAACATAATTCTCTACAAAAAACGTCTCTTAACATTTTGCCATAGCTCGCTTCGTTTCCGAGATATTTGAAGATTTATCTCAAGGGAAGGGGCCTGACGGACATATTTCGAGATATTTCTTCTTCTTGTTGTTCTTCTTCTGCACAGCTAAGCTGGAAGTGGCATTTGCAGCTCGCACTAGTGCAGAGTTATCTCAAAGAAAGGGGCCACGGTGTTTCTGTATCTCTATTATGTTGGTGCGGCTTCGGAACTTTTAAATATCTCGATATATCTCGAAAACTACGCTTCTGATCAAAAAATATCATAAAACATAAATTGTAGGAAACATAATTCTCTACAAAAAAGGTCTCTTAACATTTTGCCATAGCTCGCTTCGTTTCCGAGATATTTGCAGATTTATCTCAAGGGAAGGGGCCTGACGGACATATTTCGAGATATTTCTTCTTCTTGTTGTTCTTCTTCTGCACAGCTAAGCTGGAAGTGGCATTTACAGCTCGCAATAGTGCAGAGTTATCTCAAAGAAAGGGGCCACGGTGTTTCTGTATCTCTATTATGTTGGTGTGGCTTCGGAACTTTTAAATATCTTGATATATCTCGAGAACTACGCATCTGATCAAAAAATATCATAGAACATAAATTGTAGGAAACGTAATTCTCTACAAAAAAGGTCTCTCAACATTTTGCCATAGCTCGCTTCGTTTCCGAGATATTTGCAGATTTATCTCAAGGGAAGGGGCCTGACGGACATATTTCGAGATATTTCTTCTTCTTGTTGTTCTTCTTCTGCACAGCTAAGCTGGAAGTGGCATTTGCGGCTCGCACTAGTGCAGAGTTATCTCAAAGAAAGGGGCCACGGTGTTTCTGTATCTCTATTATGTTGGTGCGGCTTCGGAACTTTCAAATATCTCGATATATCTCGAAAACTACGCTTCTGGTCAAAAAATATCATAGAACATAAAAAGTAGGAAACTTAATTCTCTACAAAAAAGGTCTCTTAACATTTTGCCATAGCTCGCTTCGTTTCCGAGATATTTGCAGATTTATCTCAAGGGAAGGGGCCTAACGGACATATTTCGAGATATTTCTTCTTCTTGTTGTTCTTCTTCTGCACAGCTAAACTGGAAGTGGCATTTCCAGCTCGCAATAGTGCAGAGTTATCTCAAAGAAAGGGGCCACGGTGTTTCTGTATCTCTATTATGTTGGTGTGGCTTCGGAACTTTTAAATATCTTGATATATGTCGAGAACTACGCATCTGATCAAAAAATATCATAGAACATAAATTGTAGGAAACGTAATTCTCTACAAAAAAGGTCTCTTAACATTTTGCCATAGCTCGCTTCGTTTCCGAGATATTTGCAGATTTATCTCAAGGGAAGGGGCCTGACGGACATATTTCGAGATATTTCTTCTTCTTGTTGTTCTTCTTCTGCACAGCTAAGCTGGAAGTGGCATTTGCGGCTCGCACTAGTGCAGAGTTATCTCAAAGAAAGGGGCCACGGTGTTTCTGTATCCCTATTATGTTGGTGCGGCTTCGGAACTTTTAAATATCTCGATATATCTCGAAAACTACGCTTCTGATCAAAAAATATCATAGAACATAAATTGTAGGAAACATAATTCTCTACAAAAAACGTCTCTTAACATTTTGCCATAGATCGCTTCGTTTCCGAGATATTTGCAGATTCAGCTCAAAGGAACTGGCCTGACGGACATATTTCGAGATATTTCTTCTTCTTGTTGTTCTTCCTCTGCACGGCTAAGCTGGAAGTGGCATTTGCAGCTCGCAATAGTGCAGAGTTATCTCAAAGAAAGGGGCCACGGTGTTTCTGTATCTCTATTATGTTGGTGCGGCTTCGGAACTTTTAAATATCTTGATATATCTCGAGAACTACGCATCTGATCAAAAAATATCATAGAACATAAAAAGTAGGAAACTTAATTCTCTACAAAAAAGGTCTCTTAACATTTTGCCATAGCTCGCTTCGTTTCCGAGATATTTGCAGATTTATCTCAAGGGAAGGGGCCTGACGGACATATTTCGAGATATTTCTTCTTCTTGTTCTTCTTCTTCTGCACAGCTAAGCTGGAAGTGGCATTTGCAGCTCGCACTAGTGCAGAGTTATCTCAAAGAAAGGGGCCACGGTGGTTCTGTATCTCTATTATGTTGGTGCGGCTTCGGAACTTTTAAATATCTCGATATATCTCGAAAACTACGCTTCTGATCAAAAAATATCATAGAACATAAAAAGTAGGAAACTTAATTCTCTACAAAAAAGGTCTCTTAACATTTTGCCATAGCTCGCTTCGTTTCCGAGATATTTGCAGATTTATCTCAAGGGAAGGGGCCTAACGGACATATTTCGAGATATTTCTTCTTCTTGTTGTTCTTCTTCTGCACAGCTAAACTGGAAGTGGCATTTCCAGCTCGCAATAGTGCAGAGTTATCTCAAAGAAAGGGGCCACGGTGTTTCTGTATCTCTATTATGTTGGTGCGGCTTCGGAACTTTTAAATATCTCGATATATCTCGAAAACTACGCTTCTGATCAAAAAATATCATAGAACGTAAATTGTAGGAAACATTATTCTCTACAAAAAAGGTCTCTTAACATTTTGCCATAGCTCGCTTCGTTTCCGAGATATTTGCAGATTCATCTCAAGGGAAGGGGTCTGACGGACATATTTCGAGATATTTCTTCTTCTTGTTGTTCTTCTTCTGCACAGCTAAGCTCGAAGCGGCATTTGCAGCTCGCAATAGTGCAGAGTTATCTCAAAGAAAGAGGCCACGGTGTTTCTGTACCTCTATTATGTTGGTGCAGCTTCGGAACTTTTAAATATCTTGATATATCTCGAGAAGTACGCATCTGATCAAAAAATATCATCGAACATAAAAAGTAGGAAACTTAATTCTCTACAAAAAAGGTCTCTTAACATTTTGCCATAGCTCGCTTCGTTTCCGAGATATTTGCAGATTTATCTCAAGGGAAGTGGCCTGACGGACATATTTCGAGATATTTCATCTTCTTGTTGTTCTTCTTCTGCACAGCTAAACTGGAAGTGGCATTTCCAGCTCGCAATAGTGCAGAGTTATCCCAAAGAAAGGGGCCACGATGTTTCTGTATCTCTATTATGTTGGTGCGGCTTCGGAACTTTTAAATATCTCGATATATCTCGAAAATTACGCTTCTGATCAAAAAATATCATAGAACATAAATTGTAGGAAACATAATTCTCTACAAAAAAGGTCTCTTAACATTTTGCCATAGTTCGCTTCGTTTCCGAGCTATTTGCAGATTCATCTCAAGGGAAGGGGTCTGACGGACATATTTCGAGATATTTCTTCTTCTTGTTGTTCTTCTTCTGCACAGCTAAGCTGGAAGTGGCATTTGCGGCTCGCACTAGTGCAGAGTTATCTCAAAGAAAGGGGCCACGGTGTTTCTGTATCCCTATTATGTTGGTGCGGCTTCGGAACTTTTAAATATCTCGATATATCTCGAAAACTACGCTTCTGATCAAAAAATATCACAGAACATAAATTGTAGAATACATAATTCTCTACAAAAAACGTCTCTTAACATTTTGCCATAGCTCGCTTCGTTTCCGAGATATTTGCAGATTCAGCTCAAAGGAACTGGCCT
This sequence comes from Osmia lignaria lignaria, assembly GCF_051020975.1. Taxonomy (NCBI): domain Eukaryota; kingdom Metazoa; phylum Arthropoda; class Insecta; order Hymenoptera; family Megachilidae; genus Osmia; species Osmia lignaria. The sequence continues at coordinate 23,261,166 of NW_027478160.1, read as the reverse complement.
GACGGACATATTTCGAGATATTTCTTCTTCTTGTTGTTCTTCCTCTGCACAGCTAAGCTGGAAGTGGCATTTGCAGCTCGCAATAGTGCAGAGTTATCTCAGAGAAAGGGGCCACGGTGTTTCTGTATCTCTATTATGTTGGTGCGGCTTCGGAACTTTTAAATATCTCGATATATCTCGAAAACTACGCTTCTGATCAAAAAATATCATAGAACATAAAAAGTAGGAAACTTAATTCTCTACAAAAAAGGTCTCTTAACATTTTGCCATAGCTCGCTTCGTTTCCGAGATATTTGCAGATTTATCTCAAGGGAAGGGGCCTAACGGACATATTTCGAGATATTTCTTCTTCTTGTTGTTCTTCTTCTGCACAGCTAAACTGGAAGTGGCATTTCCAGCTCGCAATAGTGCAGAGTTATCCCAAAGAAAGGGGCCACGATGTTTCTGTATCTCTATTATGTTGGTGCGGCTTCGGAACTTTTAAATATCTCGATATATCTCGAAAACTACGCTTCTGATCAAAAAATATCATAGAACATAAATTGTAGGAAACATGATTCTCTACAAAAAAGGTCTCTTAACATTTTGCCATAGCTCGCTTCGTTTCCGAGATATTTGCAGATTTATCTCAAGGGAAGGGGCCTGACGGACATATTTCGAGATATTTCTTCTTCTTGTTGTTCTTCTTCTGCACAGCTAAGCTGGAAGTGGCATTTGCAGCGCGCAATAGTGCAGAGTTATCTCAAAGAAAGGGGCCACGGTGTTTCTGTATCTCTATTATGTTGGTGCGGCTTCGGAACTTTTAAATATCTTGATATATCTCGAGAACTACGCATCTGATCAAAAAATATCATACTACATAAAAAGTAGGAAACTTAATTCTCTACAAGAAAGGTCTCTAAACATTTTGCCATAGCTCGCTTCGTTTCCGAGATATTTGCAGATTTATCTCAAGGGAAGGGGCCTGACGGACACATTTCGAGATATTTCTTCTTCTTGTTGTTCTTCTTCTGCACAGCTAAGCTGGAAGTGGCATTTGCAGCTCGCAATAGTGCAGAGTTATCTCAAAGAGAGGGGCCACGGTGTTTCTGTATCTCTATTATGTTGGTGCGGCTTCGGAACTTTTAAGTATCTTGATCTATCTCGAGAACTACGCATCTGATCAAAAAATATCATAGAAGATAAAAAGTAGTAAACTTAATTCTCTACAAAAAAGGTCTCTTAACATTTCGCCATAGCTCGCATCGTTTCCGAGATATTTGCAGATTTATCTCAAGGGAAGGGGCCTGTCGGACATATTTCGAGATATTTCTTCTTCTTGTTGCTCTTCTTCTGCACAGCTAAGCTGGCAGTGGCATTTGCGGCTCGCACTAGTGCAGAGTTATCTCAAAGAAAGGGGCCACGGTGTTTCTGTATCTCTATTATGTTGGTGCGGCTTCGGAACTTTTAAATATCTCGATATATCTCGAAAACTACGCTTCTGATCAAAAAATATCATAGAACATAAATTGTAGGAAACATAATTCTCTACAAAAAACGTCTCTTAACATTTTGCCATAGCTCGCTTCGTTTCCGAGATATTTGCAGATTTATCTCAAGGGAAGGGGCCTAACGGACATATTTCGAGATATTTCTTCTTCTTGTTGTTCTTCTTCTGCACAGCTAAACTGGAAGTGGCATTTCCAGCTCGCAATAGTGCAGAGTTATCTCAAAGAAAGGGGCCACGGTGTTTCTGTATCTCTATTATGTTGGTGCGGCTTCGGAACTTTTAAATATCTCGATATATCTCGAAAACTACGCTTCTGATCAAAAAATATCATAGAACGTAAATTGTAGGAAACATTATTCTCTACAAAAAAGGTCTCTTAACATTTTGCCATAGCTCGCTTCGTTTCCGAGATATTTGCAGATTCATCTCAAGGGAAGGGGTCTGACGGACATATTTCGAGATATTTCTTCTTCTTGTTGTTCTTCTTCTGCACAGCTAAGCTCGAAGCGGCATTTGCAGCTCGCAATAGTGCAGAGTTATCTCAAAGAAAGAGGCCACGGTGTTTCTGTACCTCTATTATGTTGGTGCAGCTTCGGAACTTTTAAATATCTTGATATATCTCGAGAAGTACGCATCTGATCAAAAAATATCATCGAACATAAAAAGTAGGAAACTTAATTCTCTACAAAAAAGGTCTCTTAACATTTTGCCATAGCTCGCTTCGTTTCCGAGATATTTGCAGATTTATCTCAAGGGAAGTGGCCTGACGGACATATTTCGAGATATTTCATCTTCTTGTTGTTCTTCTTCTGCACAGCTAAACTGGAAGTGGCATTTCCAGCTCGCAATAGTGCAGAGTTATCCCAAAGAAAGGGGCCACGATGTTTCTGTATCTCTATTATGTTGGTGCGGCTTCGGAACTTTTAAATATCTCGATATATCTCGAAAATTACGCTTCTGATCAAAAAATATCATAGAACATAAATTGTAGGAAACATAATTCTCTACAAAAAAGGTCTCTTAACATTTTGCCATAGTTCGCTTCGTTTCCGAGCTATTTGCAGATTCATCTCAAGGGAAGGGGTCTGACGGACATATTTCGAGATATTTCTTCTTCTTGTTGTTCTTCTTCTGCACAGCTAAGCTGGAAGTGGCATTTGCGGCTCGCACTAGTGCAGAGTTATCTCAAAGAAAGGGGCCACGGTGTTTCTGTATCCCTATTATGTTGGTGCGGCTTCGGAACTTTTAAATATCTCGATATATCTCGAAAACTACGCTTCTGATCAAAAAATATCACAGAACATAAATTGTAGAATACATAATTCTCTACAAAAAACGTCTCTTAACATTTTGCCATAGCTCGCTTCGTTTCCGAGATATTTGCAGATTCAGCTCAAAGGAACTGGCCTGACGGACATATTTCGAGATATTTCTTCTTCTTGTTGTTCTTCCTCTGCACAGCTAAGCTGGAAGTGGCATTTGCAGCTCGCAATAGTGCAGAGTTATCTCAGAGAAAGGGGCCACGGTGTTTCTGTATCTCTATTATGTTGGTGCGGCTTCGGAACTTTTAAATATCTCGATATATCTCGAAAACTACGCTTCTGATCAAAAAATATCATAGAACATAAAAAGTAGGAAACTTAATTCTCTACAAAAAAGGTCTCTTAACATTTTGCCATAGCTCGCTTCGTTTCCGAGATATTTGCAGATTTATCTCAAGGGAAGGGGCCTAACGGACATATTTCGAGATATTTCTTCTTCTTGTTGTTCTTCTTCTGCACAGCTAAACTGGAAGTGGCATTTCCAGCTCGCAATAGTGCAGAGTTATCCCAAAGAAAGGGGCCACGATGTTTCTGTATCTCTATTATGTTGGTGCGGCTTCGGAACTTTTAAATATCTCGATATATCTCGAAAACTACGCTTCTGATCAAAAAATATCATAGAACATAAATTGTAGGAAACATGATTCTCTACAAAAAAGGTCTCTTAACATTTTGCCATAGCTCGCTTCGTTTCCGAGATATTTGCAGATTTATCTCAAGGGAAGGGGCCTGACGGACATATTTCGAGATATTTCTTCTTCTTGTTGTTCTTCTTCTGCACAGCTAAGCTGGAAGTGGCATTTGCAGCGCGCAATAGTGCAGAGTTATCTCAAAGAAAGGGGCCACGGTGTTTCTGTATCTCTATTATGTTGGTGCGGCTTCGGAACTTTTAAATATCTTGATATATCTCGAGAACTACGCATCTGATCAAAAAATATCATACTACATAAAAAGTAGGAAACTTAATTCTCTACAAGAAAGGTCTCTAAACATTTTGCCATAGCTCGCTTCGTTTCCGAGATATTTGCAGATTTATCTCAAGGGAAGGGGCCTGACGGACACATTTCGAGATATTTCTTCTTCTTGTTGTTCTTCTTCTGCACAGCTAAGCTGGAAGTGGCATTTGCAGCTCGCAATAGTGCAGAGTTATCTCAAAGAGAGGGGCCACGGTGTTTCTGTATCTCTATTATGTTGGTGCGGCTTCGGAACTTTTAAGTATCTTGATCTATCTCGAGAACTACGCATCTGATCAAAAAATATCATAGAAGATAAAAAGTAGTAAACTTAATTCTCTACAAAAAAGGTCTCTTAACATTTCGCCATAGCTCGCATCGTTTCCGAGATATTTGCAGATTTATCTCAAGGGAAGGGGCCTGTCGGACATATTTCGAGATATTTCTTCTTCTTGTTGCTCTTCTTCTGCACAGCTAAGCTGGCAGTGGCATTTGCGGCTCGCACTAGTGCAGAGTTATCTCAAAGAAAGGGGCCACGGTGTTTCTGTATCTCTATTATGTTGGTGCGGCTTCGGAACTTTTAAATATCTCGATATATCTCGAAAACTACGCTTCTGATCAAAAAATATCATAGAACATAAATTGTAGGAAACATAATTCTCTACAAAAAACGTCTCTTAACATTTTGCCATAGCTCGCTTCGTTTCCGAGATATTTGCAGATTTATCTCAAGGGAAGTGGCCTGACGGACATATTTCGAGATATTTCTTCTTCTTGTTGTTCTTCTTCTGCACAGCTAAGCTGGAAGTGGCATTTGCGGCTCGCACTAGTGCAGAGTTATCTCAAAGAAAGGGGCCACGGTGTTTCTGTATCTCTATTATGTTGGTGCGGCTTCGGAACTTTTAAATATCTCGATATATCTCGAAAACTACGCTTCTGATCAAAAAATATCATAGAACATAAATTGTAGGAAACATAATTCTCTACAAAAAAGGTCTCTCAACATTTTGCCATAGCTCGCTTCGTTTCCGAGATAATTGCAGATATATCTCAAGGGAAGGGGCCTGACGGACATACTTCGAGATATTTCTTCTTCTTGTTGTTCTTCTTCTGCACAGCTAAGCTGGAAGTGGCATTTACAGCTCGCAATAGTGCAGAGTTATCTCAAAGAAAGGGGCCACGGTGTTTCTGTATCTCTATTATGTTGGTGCGGCTTCGGAACTTTTAAATATCTTGATATATCTCGAGAACTACGCATCTGATCAAAAAATATCATAGAACATGAAAAGTAGGAAACTTAATTCTCTACAAAAAAGGTCTCTTAACATTTTGCCATAGCTCGCTTCGTTTCCGAGATATTTGCAGATGTATCTCAAGGGATGGGGCCTGACGGACATATTTCGAGATATTTCTTCTTCTTGTTGTTCTTCTTCTGCACAGCTAAGCTGGAAGTGGCATTTGCAGCTCGCACTAGTGCAGAGTTATCTCAAAGAAAGGGGCCACGGTGTTTCTGTATCTCTATTATGTTGGTGCGGCTTCGGAACTTTTAAATATCTCGATATATCTCGAAAACTACGATTCTGATCAAAAAATATCGTAGAACATCAATTATAGGAAACATAATTCTCTACAAAAAAGGTCTCTTAACATTTTGCGATAGCTCGCTTCGTTTCCGAGATATTTGCAGATTTATCTCAAGGGAAGGGGTCTGACGGACATATTTCGAGATATTTCTTCTTCTTGTTGTTCTTCTTCTGCACAGCTAAGCTGGAAGTGGCATTTGCGGCTCGCACTAGTGCAGAGTTATCTCAAAGAAAGGGGCCACGGTGTTTCTGTATCCCTATTATGTTGGTGCGGCTTCGGAACTTTTAAATATCTTGATATATCTCGAGAACTACGCATCTGATCAAAAAATATTATAGAACATAAAAAGTAGGAAACTTAATTCTCTACAAAAAAGGTCTCTTAACATTTTGCCATAGCTCGCTTCGTTTCCGAGATATTTGCAGATTTATCTCAAGGGAAGGGGCCTGACGGACATATTTCGAGATATTTCTTCTTCTTGTTGTTCTTCTTCTGCACAGCTAAGCTGGAAGTGGCATTTGCGGCTCGCACTAGTGCAGAGTTATCTCAAAGAAAGGGGCCACGGTGTTTCTGTATCTCTATTATGTTGGTGCGGCTTCGGAACTTTTAAATATCTCGATATATCTCGAAAACTACGCTTCTGATCAAAAAATATCATAGAACATAAATTGTAGGAAACATAATTCTCTACAAAAAAGGTCTCTTAACATTTTGCCATAGCTCGCTTCGTTTCCGAGATATTTGCAGATATATCTCAAGGGAAGGGGCCTGACGGACATATTTCGAGATACTTCTTCTTCTTGTTGTTCTTCTTCTGCACAGCTAAGCTGGAAGTGGCATTTGCAGCTCGCACTAGTGCAGAGTTATCTCAAAGAAAGGGGCCACGGTGTTTCTGTATCTCTATTATGTTGGTGCGGCTTCGGAACTTTTAAATATCTCGATATATCTCGAAAACTACGCTTCTGATCAAAAAATATCGTAGAACATAAATTGTAGGAAACATAATTCTCTACAAAAAAGGTCTCTTAACATTTTGCGACAGCTCGCTTCGTTTCCGAGATATTTGCAGATTTATCTCAAGGGAAGGGGCCTGACGGACATATTTCGAGATATTTCTTCTTCTTGTTGTTCTTCCTCTGCACAGCTAAGCTGGAAGTGGCATTTGCAGCTCGCAATAGTGCAGAGTTATCTCAAAGAAAGGGGCCACGGTGTTTCTGTATCTCTATTATGTTGGTGCGGCTTCGGAACTTTTAAATATCTTGATATATCTCGAGAACTACGCATCTGATCAAAAAATATCATAGAACATAAAAAGTAGGAAACTTAATTCTCTACAAGAAAGGTCTCTTAACATTTTGCCATAGCTCGCTTCGTTTCCGAGATATTTGCAGATTTATCTCAAGGGAAGAGGCCTGACGGACATATTTCGAGATATTTCTTCTTCTTGTTGTTCTTCTTCTGCACAGCTAAGCTGGAAGTGGCATTTGCAGCTCGCACTAGTGCAGAGTTATCTCAAAGAAAGGGGCCACGGTGTTTCTGTATCTTTATTATGTTGGTGCGGCTTCGGAACTTTTAAATATCTTGATATATCTCGAGAACTACGCATCTGATCAAAAAATACCATAGAACATAAAAAGTAGGAAACTTAATTCTCTACAAATAAGGTCTCTTAACATTTTGCCATAGCTCGCTTCGTTTCCGAGATATTTGCAGATTTATCTCAAGGGAAGGGGCCTGACGGACATATTTCGAGATATTTCTTCTTCTTGTTGTTCTTCTTCTGCACAGCTAAGCTGGAAGTGGCATTTGCGGCTCGCACTAGTGCAGAGTTATCTCAAAGAAAGGGGCCACGGTGTTTCTGTATCTCTATTATGTTGGTGCGGCTTCGGAACTTTTAAATATCTCGATATATCTCGAAAACTACGCTTCTGATCAAAAAATATCATAGAACATAAATTGTAGGAAACATAATTCTCTACAAAAAAGGTCTCTTAACATTTTGCCATAGCTCGCTTCGTTTCCGAGATATTTGCAGATATATCTCAAGGGAAGGGGCCTGACGGACATATTTCGAGATACTTCTTCTTCTTGTTGTTCTTCTTCTGCACAGCTAAGCTGGAAGTGGCATTTGCAGCTCGCACTAGTGCAGAGTTATCTCAAAGAAAGGGGCCACGGTGTTTCTGTATCTCTATTATGTTGGTGCGGCTTCGGAACTTTTAAATATCTCGATATATCTCGAAAACTACGCTTCTGATCAAAAAATATCGTAGAACATAAATTGTAGGAAACATAATTCTCTACAAAAAAGGTCTCTTAACATTTTGCGACAGCTCGCTTCGTTTCCGAGATATTTGCAGATTTATCTCAAGGGAAGGGGCCTGACGGACATATTTCGAGATATTTCTTCTTCTTGTTGTTCTTCCTCTGCACAGCTAAGCTGGAAGTGGCATTTGCAGCTCGCAATAGTGCAGAGTTATCTCAAAGAAAGGGGCCACGGTGTTTCTGTATCTCTATTATGTTGGTGCGGCTTCGGAACTTTTAAATATCTTGATATATCTCGAGAACTACGCATCTGATCAAAAAATATCATAGAACATAAAAAGTAGGAAACTTAATTCTCTACAAGAAAGGTCTCTTAACATTTTGCCATAGCTCGCTTCGTTTCCGAGATATTTGCAGATTTATCTCAAGGGAAGAGGTCTGACGGACATATTTCGAGATATTTCTTCTTCTTGTTGTTCTTCTTCTGCACAGCTAAGCTGGAAGTGGCATTTGCAGCTCGCACTAGTGCAGAGTTATCTCAAAGAAAGGGGCCACGGTGTTTCTGTATCTCTATTATGTTGGTGCGGCTTTGGAAATTTTAAATATCTCGATATATCTCGAAAACTACGCTTCTGATCAAAAAATATCGTAGAACATAAATTGTAGGAAACATAATTCTCTACAAAAAAGGTCTCTCAACATTTTGCGACAGCTCGCTTCGTTTCCGAGATATTTGCAGATTTATCTCAAGCGAAGGGGCCTGACGGACATATTTCGAGATATTTCTTCTTCTTGTTGTTCTTCTTCTGCACAGCTAAGCTGGAAGTGGCATTTGCGGCTCGCACCAGTGCAGAGTTATCTCAAAGAAAGGGGCCACGGTGTTTCTGTATCCCTATTATGTTGGTGCGGCTTCGGAACTTTTAAATATCTTGATATATCTCGAGAACTACGCATCTGATCAAAAAATATCATAGAACATAAAAAGTAGGAAACTTAATTCTCTACAAAAAAGGTCTCTTAACATTTTGCCATAGCTCGCTTCGTTTCCGAGATATTTGCAGATTTATCTCAAGGGAAGGGGCCTGACGGACATATTTCGAGATATTTCTTCTTCTTGTTGTTCTTCTTCTGCACAGCTAAGCTGGAAGTGGCATTTGCGGCTCGCACTAGTGCAGAGTTATCTCAAAGAAAGGGGCCACGGTGTTTCTGTATCTCTATTATGTTGGTGCGGCTTCGGAACTTTTAAATATCTCGATATATCTCGAAAACTACGCTTCTGATCAAAAAATATCATAGAACATAAATTGTAGGAAACATAATTCTCTACAAAAAAGGTCTCTTAACATTTTGCCATAGCTCGCTTCGTTTCCGAGATATTTGCAGATATATCTCAAGGGAAGGGGCCTGACGGACATATTTCGAGATATTTCTTCTTCTTGTTGTTCTTCTTCTGCACAGCTAAGCTGGAAGTGGCATTTGCGGCTCGCACTGGTGCACAGTTATCTCAAAGAAAGGGGCCACGGTGTTTCTGTATCTCTATTATGTTGGTGCGGCTTCGGAACTTTTAAATATCTCGATATATCTCGAAAACTACGCTTCTGATCAAAAAATATCATAGAACGTAAATTGTAGGAAATATTATTCTCTACAAAAAAGGTCTCTTAACATTTTGCCATAGCTCGCTTCGTTTCCGAGATATTTGCAGATTCATCTCAAGGGAAGGGGTCTGACGGACATATTTCGAGATATTTCTTCTTCTTGTTGTTCTTCTTCTGCACAGCTAAGCTCGAAGTGGCATTTGCAGCTCGCAATAGTGCAGAGTTATCTCAAAGAAAGAGGCCACGGTGTTTCTGTACCTCTATTATGTTGGTGCAGCTTCGGAACTTTTAAATATCTTGATATATCTCGAGAACTACGCATCTGATCAAAAAATATCATCGAACATAAAAAGTAGGAAACTTAATTCTCTACAAAAAAGGTCTCTTTACATTTTGCCATAGCCCGCTTCGTTTCCGAGATATTTGCAGATTTATCTCAAGGGAAGGGTCCTGACGGACATATTTCGCGATATTTCTTCTTCTTGTTGTTCTTCTTCTGCACAGCTAAACTGGAAGTGGCATTTCCAGCTCGCAATAGTGCAGAGTTATCCCAAAGAAAGGGGCCACGATGTTTCTGTATCTCTATTATGTTGGTGCGGCTTCGGAACTTTTAAATATCTCGATATATCTCGAAAACTACGCTTCTGATCAAAAAATATCATAGAAGATAAATTGTAGGAAACATAATTCTCTACAAAAAAGGTCTCTTAACATTTTGCCATAGCTCGCTTCGTTTCCGAGATATTTGCAGATTTATCTCAAGGGAAGGGGCCTGACGGACATATTTCGAGATATTTCTTCTTCTTGTTGTTCTTCTTCTGCACAGCTAAGCTGGAAGTGGCATTTGCAGCGCGCAATAGTGCAGAGTTATCTCAAAGAAAGGGGCCACGGTGTTTCTGTATCTCTATTATGTTGGTGCGGCTTCGGAACTTTTAAATATCTTGATATATCTCGAGAACTACGCATCTGATCAAAAAATATCATACTACATAAAAAGTAGGAAACTTAATTCTCTACAAGAAAGGTCTCTAAACATTTTGCCATAGCTCGCTTCGTTTCCGAGATATTTGCAGATTTATCTCAAGGGAAGGGGCCTGACGGACATATTTCGAGATATTTCTTCTTCTTGTTGTTCTTCTTCTGCACAGCTAAGCTGGAAGTGGCATTTGCAGCTCGCAATAGTGCAGAGTTATCTCAAAGAGAGGGGCCACGGTGTTTCTGTATCTCTATTATGTTGGTGCGGCTTCGGAACTTTTAAGTATCTTGATCTATCTCGAGAACTACGCATCTGATCAAAAAATATCATAGAAGATAAAAAGTAGGAAACATAATTCTCTACAAAAAAGGTCTCTTAACATTTCGCCATAGCTCGCTTCGTTTCCGAGATATTTGCAGATATATCTCAAGGGAAGGGGCCTGACGGACATATTTCGAGATATTTCTTCTTCTTGTTGTTCTTCTTCTGCACAGCTAAGCTGGAAGTGGCATTTGCGGCTCGCACTGGTGCACAGTTATCTCAAAGAAAGGGGCCACGGTGTTTCTGTATCTCTATTATGTTGGTGCGGCTTCGGAACTTTTAAATATCTCGATATATCTCGAAAACTACGATTCTGATCAAAAAATATCGTAGAACATCAATTATAGGAACATAATTCTCTACAAAAAAGGTCTCTTAACATTTTGCGATAGCTCGCTTCGTTTCCGAGATATTTGCAGATTTATCTCAAGGGAAGGGGTCTGACGGACATATTTCGAGATATTTCTTCTTCTTGTTGTTCTTCTTCTGCACAGCTAAGCTGGAAGTGGCATTTGCGGCTCGCACTAGTGCAGAGTTATCTCAAAGAAAGGGGCCACGGTGTTTCTGTATCCCTATTATGTTGGTGCGGCTTCGGAACTTTTAAATATCTTGATATATCTCGAGAACTACGCATCTGATCAAAAAATATTATAGAACATAAAAAGTAGGAAACTTAATTCTCTACAAAAAAGGTCTCTTAACATTTTGCCATAGCTCGCTTCGTTTCCGAGATATTTGCAGATTTATCTCAAGGGAAGGGGCCTGACGGACATATTTCGAGATATTTCTTCTTCTTGTTGTTCTTCTTCTGCACAGCTAAGCTGGAAGTGGCATTTGCGGCTCGCACTAGTGCAGAGTTATCTCAAAGAAAGGGGCCACGGTGTTTCTGTATCTCTATTATGTTGGTGCGGCTTCGGAACTTTTAAATATCTCGATATATCTCGAAAACTACGCTTCTGATCAAAAAATATCATAGAACATAAATTGTAGGAAACATAATTCTCTACAAAAAAGGTCTCTTAACATTTTGCCATAGCTCGCTTCGTTTCCGAGATATTTGCAGATATATCTCAAGGGAAGGGGCCTGACGGACATATTTCGAGATACTTCTTCTTCTTGTTGTTCTTCTTCTGCACAGCTAAGCTGGAAGTGGCATTTGCAGCTCGCACTAGTGCAGAGTTATCTCAAAGAAAGGGGCCACGGTGTTTCTGTATCTCTATTATGTTGGTGCGGCTTCGGAACTTTTAAATATCTCGATATATCTCGAAAACTACGCTTCTGATCAAAAAATATCATAGAACATAAATTGTAGGAAACATAATTCTCTACAAAAAACGTCTCTTAACATTTTGCCATAGCTCGCTTCGTTTCCGAGATATTTGCAGATTCAGCTCAAAGGAACTGGCCTGACGGACATATTTCGAGATATTTCTTCTTCTTGTTGTTCTTCCTCTGCACAGCTAAGCTGGAAGTGGCATTTGCAGCGCGCAATAGTGCAGAGTTATCTCAAAGAAAGGGGCCACGGTGTTTCTGTATCTCTATTATGTTGGTGCGGCTTCGGAACTTTTAAATATCTTGATATATCTCGAGAACTACGCATCTGATCAAAAAATATCATAGAACATAAAAAGTAGGCAACTTAATTCTCTACAAAAAAGGTCTCTTATCATTTTGCCATAGCTCTCTTCGTTTCCGAGATATTTGCAGATTTATCTCAAGGGAAGGGGACTGACGGACATATTTCGAGATATTTCTTCTTCTTGTTGTTCTTCCTCTGCACAGCTAAGCTGGAAGTGGCATTTGCAGCTCGCAATAGTGCAGAGTTATCTCAAAGAAAGGGGCCACGGTGTTTCTGTATCTCTATTATGTTGGTGCGGCTTCGGAACTTTTAAATATCTTGATATATCTCGAGAACTACGCATCTGATCAAAAAATATCATAGAACATAAAAAATAGGAAACTTAATTCTCTACAAAAAAGGTCTCTTATCATTTTGCCATAGCTCTCTTCGTTTCCGAGATATTTGCAGATTTATCTCAAGGGAAGGGGCCTGACGGACATATTTCGAGATATTTCTTCTTCTTGTTGTTCTTCTTCTGCACAGCTAAGCTGGAAGTGGCATATGCAGCTCGCAATAGTGCAGAGTTATCTCAAAGAAAGGGGCCACGGTGTTTCTGTATCTCTATTATGTTGGTGCGGCTTCGGAACTTTTGAATATCTTGATATATCTCGAGAACTACGCGTCTGATCAAAAAATATCATAGAAGATAAAAAGTAGGAAACTTAATTCTCTACAAAAAAGGTCTCTCAACATTTTGCCATAGCTCTCTTCGTTTCCGAGATATTTGCACATTTATCTCAAGGGAAGGGGCCTGACGGACATATTTCGAGATATTTATTCTTCTTGTTGTTCTTCTTCTGCACAGCTAAGCTGGAAGTGGCATTTGCAGCTCGCAATAGTGCAGAGTTATCTCAAACAGAGGGGCCACGGTGTTTCTGTATCTCTATTATGTTGGTGCGGCTTCGGAACTTTTAAATATCTTGATATATCTCGAGAACTACGCATCTGATCAAAAAATATCATAGAACATAAAAAGTAGGAAACTTAATTCGCTACAAAAAAGCTCTCTTAACATTTTGCCATAGCTCGCTTCGTTTCCGAGATATTTGCAGATTTATCTCAAGGGAAGGGGCCTAACGGACATATTTCGTGATATTTCTTCTTCTTGTTGTTCTTCTTCTGCACAGCTAAGCTGGAAGTGGCATTTGCAGCTCGCAATAGTGCAGAGTTATCTCAAAGAAAGGGGCCACGGTGTTTCTGTATCTCTATTATGTTGGTGCGGCTTCTTAACTTTTAAATATCCTGATATATCTCGAGAACTACGCATCTGATCAAAAAATATCATAGAACATAAAAAGTAGGAAACTCAATTCTGTACAAAAAAGGTCTCTTAACATTTTGCAATAGCTCGCTTCGTTTCCGAGATATTTGCAGATTTATCTCAAGGGAAGGGGCCTGACGGACATATTTCGAGATATTTCTTCTTCTTGTTGTTCTTCTTCTGCACAGCTAAGCTGGAAGTGGCATTTGCGGCTCGCACTAGTGCAGAGTTATCTCAAAGAAAGGGGCCACGGTGTTTCTGTATCTCTATTATGTTGGTGCGGCTTCGGAACTTTTAAATATCTCGATATATCTCGAAAACTACGCTTCTGATCAAAAAATATCATAGAACATAAATTGTAGGAAACATAATTCTCTACAAAAAACGTCTCTTAACATTTTGCCATAGCTCGCTTCGTTTCCGAGATATTTGCAGATTCAGCTCAAAGGAACTGGCCTGACGGACATATTTCGAGATATTTCTTCTTCTTGTTGTTCTTCCTCTGCACAGCTAAGCTGGAAGTGGCATTTGCAGCGCGCAATAGTGCAGAGTTATCTCAAAGAAAGGGGCCACGGTGTTTCTGTATCTCTATTATGTTGGTGCGGCTTCGGAACTTTTAAATATCTTGATATATCTCGAGAACTACGCATCTGATCAAAAAATATCATAGAACATAAAAAGTAGGCAACTTAATTCTCTACAAAAAAGGTCTGTTATCATTTTGCCATAGCTCTCTTCGTTTCCGAGATATTTGCAGATTTATCTCAAGGGAAGGGGCCTGACGGACATATTTCGAGATATTTCTTCTTCTTGTTGTTCTTCTTCTGCACAGCTAAGCTGGAAGTGGCATTTGCAGCTCGCAATAGTGCAGAGTTATCTCAAAGAAAGGGGCCACGGGGTTTCTGTATCTCTATTATGTTGGTGCGGCTTCGGAACTTTTAAATATCCTGATATATCTCGAGAACTACGCTTCTGATCAAAAAATATCATAGAACATAAAAAGTAGGAAACTCAATTCTCTACAAAAAAGGTCTCTTAACATTTTGCAATAGCTCGCTTCGTTTCCGAGATATTTGCAGATTTATCTCAAGGGAAGGGGCCTGACGGACATATTTCGAGATATTTCTTCTTCTTGTTGTTCTTCTTCTGCACAGCTAAGCTGGAAGTGGCATTTGCGGCTCGCACTAGTGCAGAGTTATCTCAACGAAAGGGGCCACGGTGTTTCTGTATCTCTATTATGTTGGTGCGGCTTCGGAACTTTTAAATATCTCGATATATCTCGAAAACTACGCTTCTGAACAAAAAATATCATAGAACATAAATTGTAGGAAACATAATTCTCTACAAAAAAGGTCTCTTAACATTTTGCCATAGCTCGCTTCGTTTCCGAGATATTTGCAGATATATCTCAAGGGAAGGGGCCTGACGGACATATTTCGAGATATTTCTTCTTCTTGTTGTTCTTCTTCTGCACAGCTTAACTGGAAGTGGCATTTACAGCTCGCAATAGTGCAGAGTTATCTCAAAGAAAGGGGCCACGGTGTTTCTGTATCTCTATTATGTTGGTGCGGCTTCGGAACTTTTAAATATCTTGATATATCTCGAGAACTACGCATCTGATCAAAAAATATCATAGTACATAAAAAGTAGGAAACCTAATTCTCTACAAAAAAGGTCTCTTAACATTTTGCCATAGCTCTCTTCGTTTCCGAGATATTTGCAGATTTATCTCAAGGGAAGGGGCCTGACGGACATATTTCGAGATATTTCTTCTTCTTGTTGTTCTTCTTCTGCACAGCTAAGCTGAAAGTGGCATTTGCAGCTCGCAATAGTGCAGAGTTATCTCAAAGAAAGAGGCCACGGTGTTTCTGCACCTCTATTATGTTGTTGCAGCTTCGGAACTTTTAAATATCTTGATATATCTCGAGAACTACGCATCTGATCAAAAAATATCATAGAACATAAAAAGTAGGAAACTTAATTCGCTACAAAAAAGGTCTCTTAACATTTTGCCATAGCTCGCTTCGTTTCCGAGATATTTGCAGATTTATCTCAAGGGAAGGGGCCTAACGGACATATTTCGTGATATTTCTTCTTCTTGTTGTTCTTCTTCTGCACAGCTAAGCTGGAAGTGGCATTTGCAGCTCGCAATAGTGCAGAGTTATCTCAAAGAAAGGGGCCACGGTGTTTCTGTATCTCTATTATGTTGGTGCGGCTTCTTAACTTTTAAATATCCTGATATATCTCGAGAACTACGCATCTGATCAAAAAATATCATAGAACATAAAAAGTAGGAAACTCAATTCTCTACAAAAAAGGTCTCTTAACATTTTGCAATAGCTCGCTTCGTTTCCGAGATATTTGCAGATTTATCTCAAGGGAAGGGGCCTGACGGACATATTTCGAGATATTTCTTCTTCTTGTTGTTCTTCTTCTGCACAGCTAAGCTGGAAGTGGCATTTGCGGCTCGCACTAGTGCAGAGTTATCTCAAAGAAAGGGGCCACGGGGTTTCTGTATCTCTATTATGTTGGTGCGGCTTCGGAACTTTTAAATATCCTGATATATCTCGAGAACTACGCATCTGATCAAAAAATATCATAGAACATAAAAAGTAGGAAACTCAATTCTCTACAAAAAAGGTCTCTTAACATTTTGCAATAGCTCGCTTCGTTTCCGAGATATTTGCAGATTTATCTCAAGGGAAGGGGCCTGACGGACATATTTCGAGATATTTCTTCTTCTTGTTGTTCTTCTTCTGCACAGCTAAGCTGGAAGTGGCATTTGCGGCTCGCACTAGTGCAGAGTTATCTCAACGAAAGGGGCCACGGTGTTTCTGTATCTCTATTATGTTGGTGCGGCTTCGGAACTTTTAAATATCTCGATATATCTCGAAAACTACGCTTCTGAACAAAAAATATCATAGAACATAAATTGTAGGAAACATAATTCTCTACAAAAAAGGTCTCTTAACATTTTGCCATAGCTCGCTTCGTTTCCGAGATATTTGCAGATATATCTCAAGGGAAGGGGCCTGACGGACATATTTCGAGATATTTCTTCTTCTTGTTGTTCTTCTTCTGCACAGCTTAACTGGAAGTGGCATTTACAGCTCGCAATAGTGCAGAGTTATCTCAAAGAAAGGGGCCACGGTGTTTCTGTATCTCTATTATGTTGGTGCGGCTTCGGAACTTTTAAATATCTTGATATATCTCGAGAACTACGCATCTGATCAAAAAATATCATAGTACATAAAAAGTAGGAAACCTAATTCTCTACAAAAAAGGTCTCTTAACATTTTGCCATAGCTCTCTTCGTTTCCGAGATATTTGCAGATTTATCTCAAGGGAAGGGGCCTGACGGACATATTTCGAGATATTTCTTCTTCTTGTTGTTCTTCTTCTGCACAGCTAAGCTGAAAGTGGCATTTGCAGCTCGCAATAGTGCAGAGTTATCTCAAAGAAAGAGGCCACGGTGTTTCTGCACCTCTATTATGTTGTTGCAGCTTCGGAACTTTTAAATATCTTGATATATCTCGAGAACTACGCATCTGATCAAAAAATATCATAGAACATAAAAAGTAGGAAACTTAATTCGCTACAAAAAAGGTCTCTTAACATTTTGCCATAGCTCGCTTCGTTTCCGAGATATTTGCAGATTTATCTCAAGGGAAGGGGCCTGACGGACATATTTCGAGATATTTCTTCTTCTTGTTGTTCTTCTTCTGCACAGCTAAGCTGGAAGTGGCATTTGCGGCTCGCACTAGTGCAGAGTTATCTCAACGAAAGGGGCCACGGTGTTTCTGTATCTCTATTATGTTGGTGCGGCTTCGGAACTTTTAAATATCTCGATATATCTCGAAAACTACGCTTCTGAACAAAAAATATCATAGAACATAAATTGTAGGAAACATAATTCTCTACAAAAAAGGTCTCTTAACATTTTGCCATAGCTCGCTTCGTTTCCGAGATATTTGCAGATATATCTCAAGGGAAGGGGCCTGACGGACATATTTCGAGATATTTCTTCTTCTTGTTGTTCTTCTTCTGCACAGCTTAACTGGAAGTGGCATTTACAGCTCGCAATAGTGCAGAGTTATCTCAAAGAAAGGGGCCACGGTGTTTCTGTATCTCTATTATGTTGGTGCGGCTTCGGAACTTTTAAATATCTTGATATATCTCGAGAACTACGCATCTGATCAAAAAATATCATAGTACATAAAAAGTAGGAAACCTAATTCTCTACAAAAAAGGTCTCTTAACATTTTGCCATAGCTCTCTTCGTTTCCGAGATATTTGCAGATTTATCTCAAGGGAAGGGGCCTGACGGACATATTTCGAGATATTTCTTCTTCTTGTTGTTCTTCTTCTGCACAGCTAAGCTGAAAGTGGCATTTGCAGCTCGCAATAGTGCAGAGTTATCTCAAAGAAAGAGGCCACGGTGTTTCTGCACCTCTATTATGTTGTTGCAGCTTCGGAACTTTTAAATATCTTGATATATCTCGAGAACTACGCATCTGATCAAAAAATATCATAGAACATAAAAAGTAGGAAACTTAATTCGCTACAAAAAAGGTCTCTTAACATTTTGCCATAGCTCGCTTCGTTTCCGAGATATTTGCAGATTTATCTCAAGGGAAGGGGCCTAACGGACATATTTCGTGATATTTCTTCTTCTTGTTGTTCTTCTTCTGCACAGCTAAGCTGGAAGTGGCATTTGCAGCTCGCAATAGTGCAGAGTTATCTCAAAGAAAGGGGCCACGGTGTTTCTGTATCTCTATTATGTTGGTGCGGCTTCTTAACTTTTAAATATCCTGATATATCTCGAGAACTACGCATCTGATCAAAAAATATCATAGAACATAAAAAGTAGGAAACTCAATTCTCTACAAAAAAGGTCTCTTAACATTTTGCAATAGCTCGCTTCGTTTCCGAGATATTTGCAGATTTATCTCAAGGGAAGGGGCCTGACGGACATATTTCGAGATATTTCTTCTTCTTGTTGTTCTTCTTCTGCACAGCTAAGCTGGAAGTGGCATTTGCGGCTCGCACTAGTGCAGAGTTATCTGAAAGAAAGGGGCCACGGTGTTTCTGTATCTCTATTATGTTGGTGCGGCTTCGGAACTTTTAAATATCTCGATATATCTCGAAAACTACGCATCTGATCAAAAAATACCATAGAACATAAAAAGTAGGAAACTTAATTCTCTACAAATAAGGTCTCTTAACATTTTGCCATAGCTCGCTTCGTTTCCGAGATATTTGCAGATTCAGCTCAAAGGAACTGGCCTGACGGACATATTTCGAGATATTTCTACTTCTTGTTGTTCTTCCTCTGCACAGCTAAGCTGGAAGTGGCATTTGCAGCTCGCAATAGTGCAGAGTTATCTCAAAGAAAGGGGCCACGGTGTTTCTGTATCTCTATTATGTTGGTGCGGCTTCGGAACTTTTAAATATCTTGATATATCTCGAGAACTACGCATCTGATCAAAAAATATCATAGAACATAAAAAATAGGAAACTTAATTCTCTACAAAAAAGGTCTCTTATCATTTTGCCATAGCTCTCTTCGTTTCCGAGATATTTGCAGATTTATCTCAAGGGAAGGGGCCTGACGGACATATTTCGAGATATTTCTTCTTCTTGTTGTTCTTCTTCTGCACAGCTAAGCTGGAAGTGGCATATGCAGCTCGCAATAGTGCAGAGTTATCTCAAAGAAAGGGGCCACGGTGTTTCTGTATCTCTATTATGTTGGTGCGGCTTCGGAACTTTTGAATATCTTGATATATCTCGAGAACTACGCGTCTGATCAAAAAATATCATAGAAGATAAAAAGTAGGAAACTTAATTCTCTACAAAAAAGGTCTCTCAACATTTTTCCATAGCTCTCTTCGTTTCCGAGATATTTGCACATTTATCTCAAGGGAAGGGGCCTGACGGACATATTTCGAGATATTTCTTCTTCTTGTTGTTCTTCTTCTGCACAGCTAAGCTGGAAGTGGCATTTGCAGCTCGCAATAGTGCAGAGTTATCTCAAACAGAGGGGCCACGGTGTTTCTGTATCTCTATTATGTTGGTGCGGCTTCGGAACTTTTAAATATCTTGATATATCTCGAGAACTACGCATCTGATCAAAAAATATCATAGAACATAAAAAGTAGGAAACTTAATTCACTACAAAAAAGCTCTCTTAACATTTTGCCATAGCTCGCTTCGTTTCCGAGATATTTGCAGATTTATCTCAAGGGAAGGGGCCTAACGGACATATTTCGTGATATTTCTTCTTCTTGTTGTTCTTCTTCTGCACAGCTAAGCTGGAAGTGGCATTTGCAGCTCGCAATAGTGCAGAGTTATCTCAAAGAAAGGGGCCACGGTGTTTCTGTATCTCTATTATGTTGGTGCGGCTTCTTAACTTTTAAATATCCTGATATATCTCGAGAACTACGCATCTGATCAAAAAATATCATAGAACATAAAAAGTAGGAAACTCAATTCTGTACAAAAAAGGTCTCTTAACATTTTGCAATAGCTCGCTTCGTTTCCGAGATATTTGCAGATTTATCTCAAGGGAAGGGGCCTGACGGACATATTTCGAGATATTTCTTCTTCTTGTTGTTCTTCTTCTGCACAGCTAAGCTGGAAGTGGCATTTGCGGCTCGCACTAGTGCAGAGTTATCTCAAAGAAAGGGGCCACGGTGTTTCTGTATCTCTATTATGTTGGTGCGGCTTCGGAACTTTTAAATATCTCGATATATCTCGAAAACTACGCTTCTGATCAAAAAATATCATAGAACATAAATTGTAGGAAACATAATTCTCTACAAAAAACGTCTCTTAACATTTTGCCATAGCTCGCTTCGTTTCCGAGATATTTGCAGATTCAGCTCAAAGGAACTGGCCTGACGGACATATTTCGAGATATTTCTTCTTCTTGTTGTTCTTCCTCTGCACAGCTAAGCTGGAAGTGGCATTTGCAGCGCGCAATAGTGCAGAGTTATCTCAAAGAAAGGGGCCACGGTGTTTCTGTATCTCTATTATGTTGGTGCGGCTTCGGAACTTTTAAATATCTTGATATATCTCGAGAACTACGCATCTGATCAAAAAATATCATAGAACATAAAAAGTAGGCAACTTAATTCTCTACAAAAAAGGTCTCTTATCATTTTGCCATAGCTCTCTTCGTTTCCGAGATATTTGCAGATTTATCTCAAGGGAAGGGGCCTGACGGACATATTTCGAGATATTTCTTCTTCTTGTTGTTCTTCTTCTGCACAGCTAAGCTGGAAGTGGCATTTGCAGCTCGCAATAGTGCAGAGTTATCTCAAAGAAAGGGGCCACGGGGTTTCTGTATCTCTATTATGTTGGTGGGGCTTCGGAACTTTTAAATATCCTGATATATCTCGAGAACTACGCATCTGATCAAAAAATATCATAGAACATAAAAAGTAGGAAACTCAATTCTCTACAAAAAAGGTCTCTTAACATTTTGCAATAGCTCGCTCCGTTTCCGAGATATTTGCAGATTTATCTCAAGGGAAGGGGCCTGACGGACATATTTCGAGATATTTCCTCTTCTTGTTGTTCTTCTTCTGCACAGCTAAGCTGGAAGTGGCATTTGCGGCTCGCACTAGTGCAGAGTTATCTCAAAGAAAGGGGCCACGGTGTTTCTGTATCTCTATTATGTTCGTGCGGCTTCGGAACTTTTAAATATCTCGATATATCTCGAAAACTACGCTTCTGATCAAAAAATATCATAGAACATAAATTGTAGGAAACATAATTCTCTACAAAAAACGTCTCTTAAGATTTTGCCATAGCTCTCTTCGTTTCCGAGATATTTGCAGATTTATCTCAAGGGAAGGGGCCTGACGGACATATTTCGAGATATTTCTTCTTCTTGTTGTTCTTCTTCTGCACAGCTAAGCTGGAAGTGGCATTTGCAGCTCGCAATAGTGCAGAGTTATCTCAAAGAAAGGGGCCACGGGGTTTCTGTATCTCTATTATGTTGGTGCGGCTTCGGAACTTTTAAATATCCTGATATATCTCGAGAACTACGCATCTGATCAAAAAATATCATAGAACATAAAAAGTAGGAAACTCAATTCTCTACAAAAAAGGTCTCTTAACATTTTGCAATAGCTCGCTTCGTTTCCGAGATATTTGCAGATTTATCTCAAGGGAAGGGGCCTGACGGACATATTTCGAGATATTTCCTCTTCTTGTTGTTCTTCTTCTGCACAGCTAAGCTGGAAGTGGCATTTGCGGCTCGCACTAGTGCAGAGTTATCTCAAAGAAAGGGGCCACGGTGTTTCTGTATCTCTATTATGTTCGTGCGGCTTCGGAACTTTTAAATATCTCGATATATCTCGAAAACTACGCTTCTGATCAAAAAATATCATAGAACATAAATTGTAGGAAACATAATTCTCTACAAAAAACGTCTCTTAAGATTTTGCATTAGCTCGCTTCGTTTCCGAAATATTTGCAGATTCAGCTCAAAGGAACTGGCCTGACGGACATATTTCGAGATATTTCTTCTTCTTGTTGTTCTTCCTCTGCACAGCTAAGCTGGAAGTGGCATTTCCAGCTCGCAATAGTGCAGAGTTATCTCAAAGAGAGGGGCCACGGTGTTTCTGTATCTTTATTATGTTGGTGCGGCTTCGGAACTTTTAAATATCTTGATATATCTCGAGAACTACGCATCTGATCAAAAAATACCATAGAACATAAAAAGTAGAAAACTTAATTCTCTACAAATAAGGTCTCTTAACATTTTGCCATAGCTCGCTTCGTTTCCGAGATATTTGCAGATTTATCTCAAGGGAAGGGGCCTGACGGACATATTTCGAGATATTTCTTCTTCTTGTTGTTCTTCTTCTGCACAGCTAAACTGGACGTGGCATTTCCAGCTCGCAATAGTGCAGAGTTATCTCAAAGAGAGGGGCCACGGTGTTTCTGTATCTCTATTATGTTGGTGCGGCTTCGGAACTTTTAAATATCTTGATATATCTCGAGAACTACGCATCTGATCAAAAAATATCATAGAACATAAAAAGTAGGAAACTCAATTCTCTACAAAAAAGGTCTCTTAACATTTTGCAATAGCTCGCTTCGTTTCCGAGATATTTGCAGATTTATCTCAAGGGAAGGGGCCTGACGGACATATTTCGAGATATTTCTTCTTCTTGTTGTTCTTCTTCTGCACAGCTAAGCTGGAAGTGGCATTTGCGGCTCGCACTAGTGCAGAGTTATCTCAAAGAAAGGGGCCACGGTGTTTCTGTATCTCCATTATGTTGGTGCGGTTTCGGAACTTTTAAATATCTTGATATATCTCGAGAACTACGCATCTGATCAAAAAATATCATAGAACATAAAAAGTAGGAAACTTAATTCTCTACAAATAAGGTCTCTTAACATTTTGCCATAGCTCGCTTCGTTTCCGAGATATTTGCAGATTTATCTCAAGGGAAGGGGCCTGACGGACATATTTCGAGATATTTCTTCTTCTTGTTGTTCTTCTTCTGCGCAGCTAAGCTGGAAGTGGCATTTGCAGCTCGCAATAGTGCAGAGATATCTCAAAGAAAGGGGCCACGCTGTTTCTGTATCTCTATTATGTTGGTGCGGCTTCGGAACTTTTAAATATCTTGATATATCTCGAGAACTACGCATCTGATCAAAAAATATCATAGAAGATGAAAAGTAGGAAACTTAATTCTCTACAAAAAAGGTCTCTTAACATTTTCCCATAGCTGGCATCGTTTCCGAGATATTTGCAGATATATCTCAAGGGAAGGGGCCTGACGGACATATTCCGAGATATTTCTTCTTCTTGTTGTTCCTCTTCTGCACAGCTAAGCTGGAAGTGGCATTTGCAGCTCGCAATAGTGCAGAGTTATCTCAAAGAAAGAGGCCACGGTGTTTCTGCACCTCTATTATGTTGGTGCAGTTTCGGAACTTTTATATATCTTGATATATCTCGAGAACTACGCATCTGATCAAAAAATATCATAGAACATAAAAAGTAGGAAACTTAATTCTCTACAAAAAAGGTCTCTTAACGTTTTGCAATAGCTCGCTTTGTTTCCGAGATATTTGCAGATTTATCTCAAGGTAAGGGGCCTGACGGACATATTTCGAGATATTTCTTCTTCTTGTTGTTCTTCTTCTGTACAGCTAAGCTGGAAGTGGCATTTGCAGCTCGGAATAGGGCATAGTTATCTGAAAGAAAGGGGCCACGGTGTTTCTGTATCTCTATTATGTTGGTGCGGCTTCGGAACTTTTAAATATCTCGATATATCTCGAAAACTACGCTTCTGATCAAAAAATATCATAGAACATAAATTGTAGGAAACATAATTCTCTACAAAAAAGGTCTCTTAACATTTTGCCATAGCTCGCTTCGTTTCCGAGATACGTGCCGATTTATCTCAAGGGAAGGGGCCTGACGGACATATTTCGAGATATTTCTTCTTCTTGTTGTTCTTCTTCTGCACAGCTAAGCTGGAAGTGGCATTTGCAGCTCGCAATTGTGCAGAGTTATCTCAAAGAGAGGGGCCACGGTGTTTCTGTATCTCTATTATGTTGGTGCGGCTTCGGAACTTTTAAATATCTTGATATATCTCGAGAACTACGCATCTGATCAAAAAATATCATAGAACATAAAAAGTAGGAAACTCAATTCTCTACAAAAAAGGTCTCTTAACATTTTGCAATAGCTCGCTTCGTTTCCGAGATATTTGCAGATTTATCTCAAGGGAAGGGGCCTGACGGACATATTTCGAGATATTTCTTCTTCTTGTTGTTCTTCTTCTGCACAGCTAAGCTGGAAGTGGCATTTGCGGCTCGCACTAGTGCAGAGTTATCTCAAAGAAAGGGGCCACGGTGTTTCTGTATCTCTATTATGTTGGTGCGGTTTCGGAACTTTTAAATATCTTGATATATCTCGAGAACTACGCATCTGATCAAAAAATATCATAGAACATAAAAAGTAGGAAACTTAATTCTCTACAAATAAGGTCTCTTAACATTTTGCCATAGCTCGCTTCGTTTCCGAGATATTTGCAGATTTATCTCAAGGGAAGGGGCCTGACGGACATATTTCGAGATATTTCTTCTTCTTGTTGTTCTTCTTCTGCGCAGCTAAGCTGGAAGTGGCATTTGCAGCTCGCAATAGTGCAGAGATATCTCAAAGAAAGGGGCCACGCTGTTTCTGTATCTCTATTATGTTGGTGCGGCTTCGGAACTTTTAAATATCTTGATATATCTCGAGAACTACGCATCTGATCAAAAAATATCATAGAAGATGAAAAGTAGGAAACTTAATTCTCTACAAAAAAGGTCTCTTAACATTTTCCCATAGCTGGCATCGTTTCCGAGATATTTGCAGATATATCTCAAGGGAAGGGGCCTGACGGACATATTCCGAGATATTTCTTCTTCTTGTTGTTCCTCTTCTGCACAGCTAAGCTGGAAGTGGCATTTGCAGCTCGCAATAGTGCAGAGTTATCTCAAAGAAAGAGGCCACGGTGTTTCTGCACCTCTATTATGTTGGTGCAGTTTCGGAACTTTTATATATCTTGATATATCTCGAGAACTACGCATCTGATCAAAAAATATCATAGAACATAAAAAGTAGGAAACTTAATTCTCTACAAAAAAGGTCTCTTAACGTTTTGCAATAGCTCGCTTTGTTTCCGAGATATTTGCAGATTTATCTCAAGGTAAGGGGCCTGACGGACATATTTCGAGATATTTCTTCTTCTTGTTGTTCTTCTTCTGTACAGCTAAGCTGGAAGTGGCATTTGCAGCTCGGAATAGGGCATAGTTATCTGAAAGAAAGGGGCCACGGTGTTTCTGTATCTCTATTATGTTGGTGCGGCTTCGGAACTTTTAAATATCTCGATATATCTCGAAAACTACGCTTCTGATCAAAAAATATCATAGAACATAAATTGTAGGAAACATAATTCTCTACAAAAAAGGTCTCTTAACATTTTGCCATAGCTCGCTTCGTTTCCGAGATACGTGCCGATTTATCTCAAGGGAAGGGGCCTGACGGACATATTTCGAGATATTTCTTCTTCTTGTTGTTCTTCTTCTGTACAGCTAAGCTGGAAGTGGCATTTGCAGCTCGCAATTGTGCAGAGTTATCTCAAAGAGAGGGGCCACGGTGTTTCTGTATCTCTATTATGTTGGTGCGGCTTCGGAACTTTTAAATATCTTGATATATCTCGAGAACTACGAATCTGATCAGAAAATATCATAGAAGATAGAAAGTAGGAAACTTAATTCTCTACAAAAAAGGTCTCTTAACATTTTGCCATAGCTCGCTTCGTTTCCGAGATATTTGCAGATTTATCTCATGGTAAGGGGCCTAACGGACATATTTCGAGATATTTCTTCTTCTTGTTGTTCTTCTTCTGCACAGCTAAGCTGGAAGTGGCATTTGCAGCTCGCAATAGTGCAGAGTTATCTCAAAGAGAGGGGCCACGGTGTTTCTGTATCTTTATTATGTTGGTGCGGCTTCGGAACTTTTAAATATCTTGATATATCTCGAGAACTACGCATCTGATCAAAAAATACCATAGAACATAAAAAGTAGGAAACTTAATTCTCTACAAATAAGGTCTCTTAACATTTTGCCATAGCTCGCTTCGTTTCCGAGATATTTGCAGATTTATCTCAAGGGAAGGGGCCTGACGGACATATTTCGAGATATTTCTTCTTCTTGTTGTTCTTCTTCTGCACAGCTAAACTGGACGTGGCATTTCCAGCTCGCAATAGTGCAGAGTTATCTCAAAGAGAGGGGCCACGGTGTTTCTGTATCTCTATTATGTTGGTGCGGCTTCGGAACTTTTAAATATCTTGATATATCTCGAGAACTACGCATCTGATCAAAAAATATCATAGAACATAAAAAGTAGGAAACTCAATTCTCTACAAAAAAGGTCTCTTAACATTTTGCAATAGCTCGCTTCGTTTCCGAGATATTTGCAGATTTATCTCAAGGGAAGGGGCCTGACGGACATATTTCGAGATATTTCTTCTTCTTGTTGTTCTTCTTCTGCACACCTAAGCTGGAAGTGGCATTTGCGGCTCGCACTAGTGCAGAGTTATCTGAAAGAAAGGGGCCACGGTGTTTCTGTATCTCTATTATGTTGGTGCGGCTTCGGAACTTTTAAATATCTCGATATATCTCGAAAACTACGCTTCTGATCAAAAAATATCATAGAACATAAATTGTAGGAAACATAATTCTCTACAAAAAACGTCTCTTAAGATTTTGCCATAGCTCGCTTCGTTTCCGAGATATTTGCAGATTCAGCTCAAAGGAACTGGCCTGACGGACATATTTCGAGATATTTCTTCTTCTTGTTGTTCTTCCTCTGCACAGCTAAGCTGGAAGTGGCATTTCCAGCTCGCAATAGTGCAGAGTTATCTGAAAGAAAGGGGCCACGGTGTTTCTGTATCTCTATTATGTTGGTGCGGCTTCGGAACTTTTAAATATCTTGATATATCTCGAGAACTACGCATCTGATCAAAAAATATCATAGAAGATGAAAAGTAGGAAACTTAATTCTCTACAAAAAAGGTCTCTTAACATTTTCCCATAGCTGGCATCGTTTCCGAGATATTTGCAGATATATCTCAAGGGAAGGGGCCTGACGGACATATTCCGAGATATTTCTTCTTCTTGTTGTTCCTCTTCTGCAGAGCTAAGCTGGAAGTGGCATTTGCAGCTCGCAATAGTGCAGAGTTATCTCAAAGAAAGAGGCCACGGTGTTTCTGCACCTCTATTATGTTGGTGCAGTTTCGGAACTTTTATATATCTTGATATATCTCGAGAACTACGCATCTGATCAAAAAATATCATAGAACATAAAAAGTAGGAAACTTAATTCTCTACAAAAAAGGTCTCTTAACGTTTTGCAATAGCTCGCTTTGTTTCCGAGATATTTGCAGATTTATCTCAAGGTAAGGGGCCTGACGGACATATTTCGAGATATTTCTTCTTCTTGTTGTTCTTCTTCTGTACAGCTAAGCTGGAAGTGGCATTTGCAGCTCGGAATAGGGCATAGTTATCTGAAAGAAAGGGGCCACGGTGTTTCTGTATCTCTATTATGTTGGTGCGGCTTCGGAACTTTTAAATATCTCGATATATCTCGAAAACTACGCTTCTGATCAAAAAATATCATAGAACATAAATTGTAGGAAACATAATTCTCTACAAAAAAGGTCTCTTAACATTTTGCCATAGCTCGCTTCGTTTCCGAGATACTTGCCGATTTATCTCAAGGGAAGGGGCCTGACGGACATATTTCGAGATATTTCTTCTTCTTGTTGTTCTTCTTCTGCACAGCTAAGCTGGAAGTGGCATTTGCAGCTCGCAATTGTGCAGAGTTATCTCAAAGAGAGGGGCCACGGTGTTTCTGTATCTCTATTATGTTGGTGCGGCTTCGGAACTTTTAAATATCTTGATATATCTCGAGAACTACGAATCTGATCAGAAAATATCATAGAAGATAAAAAGTAGGAAACTTAATTCTCTACAAAAAAGGTCTCTTAACATTTTGCCATAGCTCGCTTCGTTTCCGAGATATTTGCAGATTTATCTCATGGTAAGGGGCCTAACGGACATATTTCGAGATATTTCTTCTTCTTGTTGTTCTTCTTCTGCACAGCTAAGCTGGAAGTGGCATTTGCAGCTCGCAATAGTGCATAGTTATCTGAAAGAAAGGGGCCACGGTGTTTCTGTATCTCTATTATGTTGGTGCGGCTTCGGAACTTTTAAATATCTCGATATATCTCGAAAACTACGCTTCTGATCAAAAAATATCATAGAACATAAATTGTAGGAAACATAATTCTCTACAAACAAGGTCTCTTAACATTTTGCCATAGCTCGCTTCGTTTCCGAGATATTTGCAGATATATCTCAAGGGAAGGGGCCTGACGGACATATTTCGAGATATTTCTTCTTCTTGTTGTTCTTCTTCTGCACAGCTAAGCTGGAAGTGGCATGTACAGCTCGCAATAGTGCAGAGTTATCTCAAAGAAAGGGGCCACGGTGTTTCTGTATCTCTATTATGTTGGTGCGGCTTCGGAACTTTTAAATATCTTGATATATCTCGAGAACTACGCATCTGATCAAAAAATATCATAGAAGATAAAAAGTAGGAAACTTAATTCTCTACAAAAAAGGTCTCTTAACATTTTCCCATAGCTGGCATCGTTTCCGAGATATTTGCAGATATATCTCAAGGGAAGGGGCCTGACGGACATATTCCGAGATATTTCTTCTTCTTGTTGTTCCTCTTCTGCACAGCTAAGCTGGAAGTGGCATTTGCAGCTCGCAATAGTGCAGAGTTATCTCAAAGAAAGAGGCCACGGTGTTTCTGCACCTCTATTATGTTGGTGCAGCTTCGGAACTTTTAAATATCTTGATATATCTCGAGAACTACGCATCTGATCAAAAAATATCATAGAACATAAAAAGTAGGAAACTTAATTCTCTACAAAAAAGGTCTCTTAACGTTTTGCAATAGCTCGCTTTGTTTCCGAGATATTTGCAGATTTATCTCAAGGTAAGGGGCCTGACGGACATATTTCGAGATATTTCTTCTTCTTGTTGTTCTTCTTCTGTACAGCTAAGCTGGAAGTGGCATTTGCAGCTCGCAATAGTGCATAGTTATCTGAAAGAAAGGGGCCACGGTGTTTCTGTATCTCTATTATGTTGGTGCGGCTTCGGAACTTTTAAATATCTCGATATATCTCGAAAACTACGCTTCTGATCAAAAAATATCATAGAACATAAATTGTAGGAAACATAATTCATGACAAAAAAGGTCTCTTAACATTTTGCCATAGCTCGCTTTGTTTCCGAGATATTTGCAGATATATCTCAAGGGAAGGGGCCTGACGGACATATTTCGAGATATTTCTTCTTCTTGTTGTTCTTCTTCTGCACAGCTAAGCTGGAAGTGGCATTTACAGCTCGCAATAGTGCAGAGTTATCTCAAAGAAAGGGGCCACGGTGTTTCTGTATCTCTATTATGTTGGTGCGGCTTCGGAACTTTTAAATATCTTGATATATCTCGAGAACTACGCATCTGATCAAAAAATATCATAGAAGATAAAAAGTAGGAAACTTAATTCTCTACAAAAAAGGTTTCTTAACATTTTCCCATAGCTGGCATCGTTTCCGAGATATTTGCAGATTTATCTCAAGGGAAGGGGCCTGACGGACATATTCCGAGATATTTCTTCTTCTTGTTGTTCCTCTTCTGCACAGCTAAGCTGGAAGTGGCATTTGCAGCTCGCAATAGTGCAGAGTTATCTCAAAGAAAGAGGCCACGGTGTTTCTGCACCTGTATTATGTTGGTGCAGCTTCGGAACTTTTAAATATCTTGATATATCTCGAGAACTACGCATCTGATCAAAAAATATCATAGAACATAAAAAGTAGGCAACTTAATTCTCTACAAAAAAGGTCTCTTATCATTTTGCCATAGCTCTCTTCGTTTCCGAGATATTTGCATATTTATCTCAAGGGAAGGGGCCTGACGGACATATTTCGAGATATTTCTTCTTCTTGTTGTTCTTCTTCTGCACAGCTAAGCTGGAAGTGGCATTTGCAGCTCGCAATAGTGCAGAGTTATCTCAAAGAAAGGGGCCACGGTGTTTCTGTATCTCTATTATGTTGGTGCGGCTTCGGAACTTTTAAATATCTTGATATATCTCGAGAACTACGCGTCTGATCAAAAAATATCATAGAACATAAAAAGTAGGAAACTCAATTCTGTACAAAAAAGGTCTCTTAACATTTTGCAATAGCTCGCTTCGTTTCCGAGATATTTGCAGATTTATCTCAAGGGAAGGGGCCTGACGGACATATTTCGAGATATTTCTTCTTCTTGTTGTTCTTCTTCTGCACAGCTAAGCTGGAAGTGGCATTTGCGGCTCGCACTAGTGCAGAGTTATCTCAAAGAAAGGGGCCACGGTGTTTCTGTATCTCTATTATGTTGGTGCGGCTTCGGAACTTTTAAATATCTCGATATATCTCGAAAACTACGCTTCTGATCAAAAAATATCATAGAACATAAATTGTAGGAAACATAATTCTCTACAAAAAACGTCTCTCAACATTTTGCCATAGCTCGCTTCGTTTCCGAGATATTTGCAGATTCAGCTCAAAGGAACTGGCCTGACGGACATATTTCGAGATATTTCTTCTTCTTGTTGTTCTTCCTCTGCACAGCTAAGCTGGAAGTGGCATTTGCAGCTCGCAATAGTGCAGAGTTATCTCAAAGAAAGGGGCCACGGTGTTTCTGTATCTCTATTATGTTGGTGCGGCTTCGGAACTTTTAAATATCTTGATATATCTCGAGAACTACGCATCTGATCAAAAAATATCATAGAACATAAAAAGTAGGCAACTTAATTCTCTACAAAAAAGGTCTCTTATCATTTTGCCATAGCTCTCTTCGTTTCCGAGATATTTGCAGATTTATCTCAAGGGAAGGGGCCTGACGGACATATTTCGAGATATTTCTTCTTTTTGTTGTTCTTCTTCTGCACAGCTAAGCTGGAAGTGGCATTTGCAGCTCGCAATAGTGCAGAGTTATCTCAAAGAGAGGGGCCACGGTGTTTCTGTATCTCTATTATGTTGGTGCGGCTTCGGAACTTTTAAATATCTTGATATATCTCGAGAACTACGCATCTGATCAAAAAATATCATAGAACATAAATTGTAGGAAACATAATTGTCTACAAAAAAGGTCTCTTATCCTTTTGCCATAGCTCGCTTCGTTTCCGAGATACTTGCCGATTTATCTCAAGGGAAGGGGCCTGACGGACATATTTCGAGATATTTCTTCTTCTTGTTGTTCTTCTTCTGCACAGCTAAGCTGGAAGTGGCATTTACAGCTCGCAATAGTGCAGAGTTATCTCAAAGAAAGGGGCCACGGTGTTTCTGTATCTCTATTATGTTGGTGCGGCTTCGGAACTTTTAAATATCTTGATATATCTCGAGAACTACGCATCTGATCAAAAAATATCATAGAACATAAAAAGTAGGAAACTTAATTCTCTACAAATAAGGTCTCTTAACATTTTGCCATAGCTCGCTTCGTTTCCGAGATATTTGCAGATTTATCTCAAGGGAAGGGGCCTGACGGACATATTTCGAGATATTTCTTCTTCTTGTTGGTCTTCTTCTGCACAGCTAAGCTGGAAGTGGCAGTTGCAGCTCGCAATAGTGCAGAGTTATCTCGAAGAAAGGGGCCACGGTGTTTCTGTATCTCTATTATGTTGGTGCGGCTTCGGATCTTTTAAATATCTCGATATATCTCGAAAACTACGCTTCTGATCAAAAAATATCATAGAACGTAAATTGTGGGAAACATAATTCCCTACAAAAAAGGTCTCTCAACATTTTGCCATAGCTCGCTTCGTTTCCGAGATATTTGCAGATTTATCTCAAGGGAAGGGGTCTGACGGACATATTTCGAGATATTTTTTCTTCTTGTTGTTCTTCCTCTGCACAGCTAAGCTGGAAGTGGCATCTGCAGCTCGCAATAGTGCAGAGTTATCTCAAAGAAAGGGGCCACGGTGTTTCTTGTATCTCTATTATGTTGGGGCGGCTTCGGAACGTTTAAATATCTCTATATATCTCGAAAACTACGCTTCTGATCAAAAAATATCATAGAACATAAATTGTAGGAAACATAATTCTCTACAAAAAAGGTCTCTTAACATTTTGCCATAGCTCGCTTCGTTTCCGAGATATTTGCAGATATATCTCAAGGGAAGGGGCCTGACGGACATATTTCGAGATATTTCTTCTTCTTGTTGTTCTTCTTCTGCACAGCTAAACTGGAAGTGGCATTTACAGCTCGCAATAGTGCAGAGTTATCTCAAAGAAAGGGGCCACGGTGTTTCTGTATCTCTATTATGTTGGTGCGGCTTCGGAACTTTTAAATATCTTGATATATCTCGAGAGCTACGCATCCGATCAAAAAATATCATAGAACATAAAAAGTAGGAAACTTAATTCTCTACAAAAAAGGTCTCTTAACATTTTGCCATAGCTCGCTTCGTTTCCGAGATATTTGCAGATTCAGCTCAAAGGAACTGGCCTGACGGACATATTTCGAGATATTTTTTCTTCTTGTTGTTCTTCCTCTGCACAGCTAAGCTGGAAGTGGCATCTGCAGCTCGCAATAGTGCAGAGTTATCTCAAAGAAAGGGGCCACGGTGTTTCTGTATCTCTATTATGTTGGTGCGGCTTCGGAACCTTTAAATATCTTGATATATCTCGAGAACTACGCATCTGATCAAAAAATATCATAGAACATAAATTGTAGGAAACATAATTCTCTACAAAAAAGGTCTCTTAACATTTTGCCATAGCTCGCTTCGTTTCCGAGATACTTGCCGATTTATCTCAAGGGAAGGGGCCTGACGGACATATTTCGAGATATTTCTTCTTCTTGTTGTTCTTCTTCTGCACAGCTAAGCTGGAAGTGGCATTTGCAGCTCGCAATAGTGCAGAGTTACCTCAAAGAGAGGGGCCACGGTGTTTCTGTATCTCTATTATGTTGGTGCGGCTTCGGAACTTTTAAATATCTTGATATATCTCGAGAACTACGAATCTGGTCAGAAAATATCATAGAAGATAAAAAGTAGGAAACTTAATTCTCTACAAAAAAGGTCTCTTAACATTTTGCCATAGCTCGCTTCGTTTCCGAGATATTTGCAGATTTATCTCAAGGTAAGGGGCCTGACGGACATATTTCGAGATATTTCTTCTTCTTGTTGTTCTTCTTCTGCACAGCTAAGCTGGAAGTGGCATTTACAGCTCGCAATAGTGCAGAGTTATCTCAAAGAAAGGGGCCACGGTGTTTCTGTATCTCTATTATGTTGGTGCGGCTTCGGAACTTTTAAATATCTTGATATATCTCGAGAACTACGCATCTGATCAAAAAATATCAAAGAAGATAAAAAGTAGGAAACTTAATCCTCTACAAAAAAGGTTTCTTAACATTTTCCCATAGCTGGCATCGTTTCCGAGATATTTGCAGATTTATCTCAAGGGAAGGGGCCTGACGGACATATTTCGAGATATTTCTTCTTCTTGTTGTTCTTCTTCTGCACAGCTAAGCTGGAAGTGGCATTTGCAGCTCGCAATAGTGCAGAGTTATCTCAAAGAAAGGGGCCACGGTGTTTCTGTACCTCTATTATGTTAGTGCGGCTTCGGAACTTTTAAATATCTTGATATATCTCGAGAACTACGCATCTGGTCAAAAAATATCATAGAACATAAAAAGTAGGAATCCTAATTTTCTACAAAAAAGGTCTCTTAACATTTTGCCGTAGCTCGCTTCGTTTCCGAGATATTTGCAGATTTATCTCAAGGGAAGGGGCCTGACGGACATATTTCGAGATATTTCTTCTTCTTGTTGTTCTTCTTCTGCACAGCTAAGCTGGAAGTGGCATTTGCAGCGCGCAATAGTGCAGAGTTATCTCAAAGAAAGGGGCCAGGGTGTTTCTGTATCTCTATTATGTTAGTGCGGCTTCGGAACTTTTAAATATCTTGATATATCTCGAGAACTACGCATCTGATCAAAAAATATCATAGAACATAAAAAGTAGGAAACTTAATTCTCTACAAAAAAGGTCTCTTAAGATTTTGCCATAGCTCGCTTCGTTTCCGAGATATTTGCAGATTTATCTCAAGGGAAGGGGCCTGACGGACATATTTCGAGATATTTCTTCTTCTTGTTGTTCTTCTTCTGCACAGCTAAGCTGGAAGTGGCATTTGCAGCTCGCAGTAGTGCAGAGTTATCTCAAAGAAAGGGGCCACGGTGTTTCTGTATCTCTATTATGTTGGTGCGGCTTCGGAACTTTTAAATATCTTGATATATCTCGAGAACTACGCATCTGATCAAAAAATATCATAGAACATAAAAAGTAGGAAACTTAATTCTCTACAAAAAAGGTCTCTTAACATTTTCCCATAGCTGGCATCGTTTCCGAGATATTTGCAGATTTAGCTCAAGGGAAGGGGCCTGACGACATATTCCGAGATATTTCTTCTTCTTGTTGTTCCTCTTCTGCACAGCTAAGCTGGAAGTGGCATTTGCAGGTCGCAATAGTGCAGAGTTATCTCAAAGAAAGGGGCCACGGTGTTTCTGTATCTCTATTATGTTGGTGCGGCTTCGGAACTTTTAAATATCTCGATATATCTCGAAAACTACGCTTCTGATCAAAAAATATCAGAGAACGTAAATTGTAGGAAACATAATTCTCTACAAAAAAGGTCTCTTAACATTTTGCCATAGCTCGCTTCGTTTCCGAGATATTTGCAGATTTATCTCAAGGGAAGGGGCCTGACGGACATATTTCGAGATATTTCTTCTTCTTGTTGTTCTTCTTCTGCACAGCTAAGCTGGAAGTGGCATTTCCAGCTCGCAATAGTGCAGAGTTATCTCAAAGAAAGGGGCCACGGTGTTTCTGTATCTCTATTATGTTGGTACGGCTTCGGAACTTTTAAATATCTTGATATATCTCGAGAACTACGCATCTGATCAAAAAATATCGTAGAACATAAAAAGTAGGAAACTTAATTCTCTACAAATAAGGTCTCTCAACATTTTGCCATAGCTCGCTTGGTTTCCGAGATATTTGCAGATTTATCTCAAGGGAAGGGGCCTGAGGGACATATTTCGAGACATTTCTTCTTCTTGTTGTTCTTCTTCTGCACAGCTAAGCTGGAAGTGGCATTTGCAGCTCGCAATAGTGCAGAGTTACCTCAAAGAGAGGGGCCACGGTGTTTCTGTATCTCTATTATGTTGGTGCGGCTTCGGAACTTTTAAATATCTTGATATATCTCGAGAACTACGAATCTGGTCAGAAAATATCATAGAAGATAAAAAGTAGGAAACTTAATTCTCTACAAAAAAGGTCTCTTAACATTTTGGCACAGCTCGCTTCGTTTCCGAGATATTTGCAGATTTATCTCAAGGGAAGGGGCCTGACGGACATATTTCGAAATATTTCTTATTCTTGTTGTTCTTCTTCTGCACAGCTAAGCTGGAAGTGGCATTTGCAGCTCGCAATAGTGCAGAGTTATCTCAAAGAAAGGGGCCACGGTGTTTCTGTACCTCTATTATGTTGGTGCAGCTTCGGAGCTTTTAAATATCTTGATATATCTCGAGATCTACGCATCTGATCAAAAAATATCATAGAACATAAAAAGTAGGAAACTTAATTCTCTACAAAAAAGGTCTCTCAACGTTTTGCAATAGCTCGCTTCGTTTCCGAGATATTTGCAGATTTATCTCAAGGGAAGGATCCTGACGGACATATTTCGAGATATTTCTTCTTCTTGTTGTTCTTCTTCTGCACAGCTAAACTGGAAGTGGCATTTCCAGCTCGCAATAGTGCAGAGTTATCCCAAAGAAAGGGGCCACGGTGTTTCCGTATCTCTATTATGTTGGTGCGGCATCGGAACTTTTAAATATCTCGATATATCTCGAAAACTACGCTTCTGATCAAAAAATATCATAGAACATAAATTGTAGGAAACATAATTCTCTACAAAAAAGGTCTCCTAACATTTTGCCATAGCTCGCTTCGTTTCCGAGATATTTGCAGATTTATCTCAAGGGAAGGGGCCTGACGGACATATTTCGAGATATTTCTTCTTCTTGTTGTTCTTCTTCTGCACAGCTAAGCTGGAAGTGGCATTTGCAGCTCGCAATAGTGCAGAGTTATCTCAAAGAAAGGGGCCACGGTGTTTCTGTACCTCTATTATGTTAGTGCGGCTTCGGAACTTTTAAATATCTTGATATATCTCGAGAACTACGCATCTGGTCAAAAAATATCATAGAACATAAAAAGTAGGAATCCTAATTTTCTACAAAAAAGGTCTCTTAACATTTTGCCGTAGCTCGCTTCGTTTCCGAGATATTTGCAGATTTATCTCAAGGGAAGGGGCCTGACGGACATATTTCGAGATATTTCTTCTTCTTGTTGTTCTTCTTCTGCACAGCTAAGCTGGAAGTGGCATTTGCAGCGCGCAATAGTGCAGAGTTATCTCAAAGAAAGGGGCCAGGGTGTTTCTGTATCTCTATTATGTTAGTGCGGCTTCGGAACTTTTAAATATCTTGATATATCTCGAGAACTACGCATCTGATCAAAAAATATCATAGAACATAAAAAGTAGGAAACTTAATTCTCTACAAAAAAGGTCTCTTAACATTTTGCCATGGCTCGCTTCGTTTCCGAGATATTTGCAGATTTATCTCAAGGGAAGGGGCCTAACGGACATATTTCGAGATATTTCTTCTTCTTGTTGTTCTTCTTCTGCACAGCTAAGCTGGAAGTGGCATTTGCAGCTCGCAGTAGTGCAGAGTTATCTCAAAGAAAGGGGCCACGGTGTTTCTGTATCTCTATTATGTTGGTGCGGCTTCGGAACTTTTAAATATCTTGATATATCTCGAGAACTACGCATCTGATCAAAAAATATCATAGAACATAAAAAGTAGGAAACTTAATTCTCTACAAAAAAGGTCTCTTAACATTTTCCCATAGCTGGCATCGTTTCCGAGATATTTGCAGATTTAGCTCAAGGGAAGGGGCCTGACGACATATTCCGAGATATTTCTTCTTCTTGTTGTTCCTCTTCTGCACAGCTAAGCTGGAAGTGGCATTTGCAGGTCGCAATAGTGCAGAGTTATCTCAAAGAAAGGGGCCACGGTGTTTCTGTATCTCTATTATGTTGGTGCGGCTTCGGAACTTTTAAATATCTCGATATATCTCGAAAACTACGCTTCTGATCAAAAAATATCAGAGAACGTAAATTGTAGGAAACATAATTCTCTACAAAAAAGGTCTCTTAACATTTTGCCATAGCTCGCTTCGTTTCCGAGATATTTGCAGATTTATCTCAAGGGAAGGGGCCTGACGGACATATTTCGAGATATTTCTTCTTCTTGTTGTTCTTCTTCTGCACAGCTAAGCTGGAAGTGGCATTTCCAGCTCGCAATAGTGCAGAGTTATCTCAAAGAAAGGGGCCACGGTGTTTCTGTATCTCTATTATGTTGGTACGGCTTCGGAACTTTTAAATATCTTGATATATCTCGAGAACTACGCATCTGATCAAAAAATATCGTAGAACATAAAAAGTAGGAAACTTAATTCTCTACAAATAAGGTCTCTCAACATTTTGCCATAGCTCGCTTGGTTTCCGAGATATTTGCAGATTTATCTCAAGGGAAGGGGCCTGAGGGACATATTTCGAGACATTTCTTCTTCTTGTTGTTCTTCTTCTGCACAGCTAAGCTGGAAGTGGCATTTGCAGCTCGCAATAGTGCAGAGTTACCTCAAAGAGAGGGGCCACGGTGTTTCTGTATCTCTATTATGTTGGTGCGGCTTCGGAACTTTTAAATATCTTGATATATCTCGAGAACTACGAATCTGGTCAGAAAATATCATAGAAGATAAAAAGTAGGAAACTTAATTCTCTACAAAAAAGGTCTCTTAACATTTTGGCACAGCTCGCTTCGTTTCCGAGATATTTGCAGATTTATCTCAAGGGAAGGGGCCTGACGGACATATTTCGAAATATTTCTTATTCTTGTTGTTCTTCTTCTGCACAGCTAAGCTGGAAGTGGCATTTGCAGCTCGCAATAGTGCAGAGTTATCTCAAAGAAAGGGGCCACGGTGTTTCTGTACCTCTATTATGTTGGTGCAGCTTCGGAGCTTTTAAATATCTTGATATATCTCGAGATCTACGCATCTGATCAAAAAATATCATAGAACATAAAAAGTAGGAAACTTAATTCTCTACAAAAAAGGTCTCTCAACGTTTTGCAATAGCTCGCTTCGTTTCCGAGATATTTGCAGATTTATCTCAAGGGAAGGATCCTGACGGACATATTTCGAGATATTTCTTCTTCTTGTTGTTCTTCTTCTGCACAGCTAAACTGGAAGTGGCATTTCCAGCTCGCAATAGTGCAGAGTTATCCCAAAGAAAGGGGCCACGGTGTTTCCGTATCTCTATTATGTTGGTGCGGCATCGGAACTTTTAAATATCTCGATATATCTCGAAAACTACGCTTCTGATCAAAAAATATCATAGAACATAAATTGTAGGAAACATAATTCTCTACAAAAAAGGTCTCCTAACATTTTGCCATAGCTCGCTTCGTTTCCGAGATATTTGCAGATTTATCTCAAGGGAAGGGGCCTGACGGACATATTTCGAGATATTTCTTCTTCTTGTTGTTCTTCTTCTGCACAGCTAAGCTGGAAGTGGCATTTGCAGCGCGCAATAGTGCAGAGTTATCTCAAAGAAAGGGGCCACGGTGTTTCTGTATCTCTATTATGTTGGTGCGGCTTCGGAACTTTTAAATATCTTGATATATCTCGAAAACTACGCTTCTGATCAAAAAATATCAGAGAACGTAAATTGTAGGAAACATAATTCTCTACAAAAAAGGTCTCTTAACATTTTGCCATAGCTCGCTTCGTTTCCGAGATATTTGCAGAATTATCACAAGGGAAGGGGCCTGATGGACATATTTCGAGATATTTCTTCTTCTTGTTGTACTTCTTCGGCACAGCTAAGCTGGAAGTGGCATTTGCAGCTCGCAATAGTACAGAGTTATCTCAAAGAAAGGGGCCACGGTGTTTCTGTATCTCTATTATGTTGGTGCGGCTTCGGAACTTTTAAATATCTTGATATATCTCGAGAACTACGCATCTGATCAAAAAATATCGTAGAACATAAAAAGTAGGAAACTTAATTCTCTACAAATAAGGTCTCTTAACATTTTGCCATAGCTCGCTTGGTTTCCGAGATATTTGCAGATTTATCTCAAGGGAAGGGGCCTGAGGGACATATTTCGAGATATTTCTTCTTCTTGTTGTTCTTCTTCTGCACAGCTAAGCTGGAAGTGGCATTTGCAGCTCGCAGTGTGCAGAGTTACCTCAAAGAAAGGGGCCACGGTGTTTCTGTATCTCTATTATGTTGGTGCGGCATCGGAACTTTTAAATATCTCGATATATCTCGAAAACTACGCTTCTGATCAAAAAATATCATAGAACATAAATTGTAGGAAACATAATTCTCTACAAAAAAGGTCTCCGAACATTTTGCCATAGCTCGCTTCGTTTCCGAGATATTTGCAGATTTATCTCAAGGGAAGGGGCCTGACGGACATATTTCGAGATATTTCTTCTTCTTGTTGTTCTTCTTCTGCACAGCTAAGCTGGAAGTGGCATTTGCAGCGCGCAATAGTGCAGAGTTATCTCAAAGAAAGGGGCCACGGTGTTTCTGTATCTCTATTATGTTGGTGCGGCTTCGGAACTTTTAAATATCTTGATATATCTCGAAAACTACGCTTCTGATCAAAAAATATCAGAGAACGTAAATTGTAGGAAACATAATTCTCTACAAAAAAGGTCTCTTAACATTTTGCCATAGCTCGCTTCGTTTCCGAGATATTTGCAGAATTATCACAAGGGAAGGGGCCTGATGGACATATTTCGAGATATTTCTTCTTCTTGTTGTACTTCTTCTGCACAGCTAAGCTGGAAGTGGCATTTGCAGCTCGCAATAGTACAGAGTTATCTCAAAGAAAGGGGCCACGGTGTTTCTGTATCTCTATTATGTTGGTGCGGCTTCGGAACTTTTAAATATCTTGATATATCTCGAGAACTACGCATCTGATCAAAAAATATCGTAGAACATAAAAAGTAGGAAACTTAATTCTCTACAAATAAGGTCTCTTAACATTTTGCCATAGCTCGCTTGGTTTCCGAGATATTTGCAGATTTATCTCAAGGGAAGGGGCCTGAGGGACATATTTCGAGATATTTCTTCTTCTTGTTGTTCTTCTTCTGCACAGCTAAGCTGGAAGTGGCATTTGCAGCTCGCAGTGTGCAGAGTTACCTCAAAGAAAGGGGCCACGGTGTTTCTGTATCTCTATTATGTTGGTGCCGCTTCGGAACTTTTAAATATCTTGATATATCTCGAGAACTACGCCTCTGATCGAAAAATATCATAGAACATAAAAAGTAGGAAACTTAATTCTCTACAAAAAAGGTCTCTTAACATTTTGCCATAGCTCGCTTCGTTTCCGAGATATTTGCAGATTTATCTCAAGGGAAGGGGCCTGACGGACATATTTCGAGATATTTCTTCTTCTTGTTGTTCTTCTTCTGCACAGCTAAGCTGGAAGTGGCATTTGCGGCTCGCACTAGTGCAGAGCT
This sequence comes from Osmia lignaria lignaria, assembly GCF_051020975.1. Classification (NCBI taxonomy): domain Eukaryota; kingdom Metazoa; phylum Arthropoda; class Insecta; order Hymenoptera; family Megachilidae; genus Osmia; species Osmia lignaria. Next base: position 23,220,503 of record NW_027478160.1, on the reverse strand, counting down.
ATCTCAAAGAAAGGGGCCACGGTGTTTCTGTATCTCTATTATGTTGGTGCGGCTTCGGAACTTTTAAATATCTTGATATATCTCGAGAACTACGCATCTGATCAAAAAATATCATAGAACATAAAAAGTAGGAAACCTAATTTTCTACAAAAAAGGTCTCTTAACATTTTGCCGTAGCTCGCTTCGTTTCCGAGATATTTGCAGATTTATCTCAAGGGAAGGGGCCTGACGGACATATTTCGAAATATTTCTTATTCTTGTTGTTCTTCTTCTGCACAGCTAAGCTGGAAGTGGCATTTGCAGCTCGCAATAGTGCAGAGTTATCTCAAAGAAAGGGGCCACGGTGTTTCTGTACCTCTATTATGTTGGTGCAGCTTCGGAGCTTTTAAATATCTTGATATATCTCGAGAACTACGCATCTGATCAAAAAATATCATAGAACATAAAAAGTAGGAAACCTAATTCTCTACAAAAAAGGTCTCTTAAGATTTTGCCATAGCTCGCTTCGTTTCCGAGATATTTGCAGATTTATCTCAAGGGAAGGGGCCTGACGGACATATTTCGAGATATTTCTTCTTCTTGTTGTTCTTCTTCTGCACAGCTAAGCTGGAAGTGGCATTTGCGGCTCGCACTAGTCCAGAGTTATCTCAAAGAAAGGGGCCACGGTGTTTCTGTATCTCTATTATGTTGGTGCGGCTTCGGAACCTTTAAATATCTCGATATATCTCGAAAACTACGCTTCTGATCAAAAAATATCATAGAAGATAAATTGTAGGAAACATAATTCTCTACAGAAAAGGTCTCTTAACATTTTGCCATAGCTCGCTTCGTTTCCGAGATATTTGCAGATATATCTCAAGGGCAGGGGCCTGACGGACATATTTCGAGATATTTCTTCTTCTTGTTGTTCTTCTTCTGCACAGCTAAGCTGGAAGTGGCATTTACAGCTCGCAACAGTGCAGAGTTATATCAAAGAAAGGGGCCACGGTGTTTCTGTATCTCTATTATGTTGGTGGGGCTTCGGAACTTTTAAATATCTTGATATATCTCGAGAACTACGCATCTGATCAAAAAATATCATAGAACATAAAAAGTAGGAAACTTAATTCTCTACAAATAAGGTCTCTTAACATTTTGCCATAGCTCTCTTCGTTTCCGAGATATTTGCAGATTTATCTCAAGGGAAGGGGCCTGACGGACATATTTCGAGATACTTCTTCTTCTTGTTGTTCTTCTTCTGCACAGCTAAGCTGGAAGTGGCATTTGCAGCTCGCAATAGTGCAGAGTTATCTCAAAGAAAGGGGCCACGGTGTTTCTGTATCTCTATTATGTTGGTGCGGCTTCGGAACTTTTAAATATCTTAATATATCTCGAGAACTACGCATCTGATCAAAAAATATCATAGAACATAAAAAGTAGGAAACTTAATTCTCTACAAAAAAGGTCTCTTAACATTTTGCCATGGCTCGCTTCGTTTCCGAGATATTTGCAGATTTATCTCAAGGGAAGGGGCCTAACGGACATATTTCGAGATATTTCTTCTTCTTGTTGTTCTTCTTCTGCACAGCTAAGATGGAAGTGGCATTTGCGGCTCGCACTAGTGCAGAGTTATCTCAAAGAAAGGGGCCACGGTGTTTCTGTATCTCTATTATGTTGGTGCGGCTTCGGAACCTTTAAATATCTCGATATATCTCGAAAACTACGCTTCTGATCAAAAAATATCATAGAGGATAAATTGTAGGAAACATAATTCTCTACAAAAAAGGTCTCTTAACATTTTGCCATAGCTCGCTTCGTTTCCGAGATATTTGCAGATATATCTCAAGGGCAGGGGCCTGACGGACATATTTCGAGATATTTCTTCTTCTTGTTGTTCTTCTTCTGCACAGCTAAGCTGGAAGTGGCATTTGCAGCTCGCAATAGTGCAGAGTTATCTCAAAGAAAGGGGCCACGGTGTTTCTGTATCTCTATTATGTTGGTGCGGCTTCGGAACTTTTAAATATCTTGATATATCTCGAGAACTGCGCATCTGATCAAAAAATATCATAGAACATAAAAAGTAGGAAACTTAATTCTCTACAAAAAAGGTCTCTTAACATTTTGCCATAGCTCGCTTTGTTTCCGAGATATTTGCAGATTTATCTCAAGGGAAGGGGCCTCACGGACATATTTCGAGATATTTCTTCTTCTTGTTGTTCTTCTTCTGCACAGCTAAGCTGGAAGTGGCATTTGCGGCTCGCACTAGTGCAGAGTTATCTCAAAGAAAGGGGCCACGGTGTTTCTGTATCTCTATTATGTTGGTGCGGCTTCGGAACTTTTAAATATCTTGATATATCTCGAGAACTACGCATCTGATCAAAAAATATCATAGAACATAAAAAGTAGGAAACCTAATTCTCTACAAAAAAGGTCTCTTAACATTTTGCCATAGCTCGCTTCGTTTCCGAGATATTTGCAGATTTATCTCAAGGGAAGGGGCCTGACGGACATATTTCGAGATATTTCTTCTTCTTGTTGTTCTTCTTCTGCACAGCTAAGCTGGAAGTGGCATTTGCGGCTCGCACTAGTGCAGAGTTATCTCAAAGAAAGGGGCCACGGTGTTTCTGTATCTCTATTATGTTGGTGCGGCTTCGGAACTTTTAAATATCTCGATATATCTCGAAAACTACGCTTCTGATCAAAAAATATCATAGAACATAAATTGTAGGAAACATAATTCACTACAAAAAACGTCTCTTAACATTTTGCCATAGCTCGCTTGGTTTCCGAGATATTTGCAGATTTATCTCAAGGGAAGGGGCCTGACGGACATATTTCGAGATATTTCTTCTTCTTGTTGTTCTTCTTCTGCACAGCTAAGCTGGAAGTGGCATTTGCAGCTCGCAATAGTGCAGAGTTACCTCAAAGAAAGGGGCCACGGTGTTTCTGTATCTCTATTATGTTGGTGCCGCTTCGGAACTTTTAAATATCTTGATATATCTCGAGAACTACGCCTCTGATCGAAAAATATCATAGAACATAAAAAGTAGGAAACTTAATTCTCTACAAAAAAGGTCTCTTAACATTTTGCCATAGCTCGCTTCGTTTCCGAGATATTTGCAGATTTATCTCAAGGGAAGGGGCCTGACGGACATATTTCGAGATATTTCTTCTTCTTGTTGTTCTTCTTCTGCACAGCTAAGCTGGAAGTGGCATTTGCGGCTCGCACTAGTGCAGAGCTATCTCAAAGAAAGGGGCCACGGTGTTTCTGTATCTCTATTATGTTGGTGCGGCTTCGGAACTTTTAAATATCTTGATATATCTCGAGAACTACGCATCTGATCAAAAAATATCATAGAACATAAAAAGTAGGAAACCTAATTTTCTACAAAAAAGGTCTCTTAACATTTTGCCGTAGCTCGCTTCGTTTCCGAGATATTTGCAGATTTATCTCAAGGGAAGGGGCCTGACGGACATATTTCGAAATATTTCTTATTCTTGTTGTTCTTCTTCTGCACAGCTAAGCTGGAAGTGGCATTTGCAGCTCGCAATAGTGCAGAGTTATCTCAAAGAAAGGGGCCACGGTGTTTCTGTACCTCTATTATGTTGGTGCAGCTTCGGAGCTTTTAAATATCTTGATATATCTCGAGAACTACGCATCTGATCAAAAAATATCATAGAACATAAAAAGTAGGAAACCTAATTCTCTACAAAAAAGGTCTCTTAAGATTTTGCCATAGCTCGCTTCGTTTCCGAGATATTTGCAGATTTATCTCAAGGGAAGGGGCCTGACGGACATATTTCGAGATATTTCTTCTTCTTGTTGTTCTTCTTCTGCACAGCTAAGCTGGAAGTGGCATTTGCGGCTCGCACTAGTCCAGAGTTATCTCAAAGAAAGGGGCCACGGTGTTTCTGTATCTCTATTATGTTGGTGCGGCTTCGGAACCTTTAAATATCTCGATATATCTCGAAAACTACGCTTCTGATCAAAAAATATCATAGAAGATAAATTGTAGGAAACATAATTCTCTACAGAAAAGGTCTCTTAACATTTTGCCATAGCTCGCTTCGTTTCCGAGATATTTGCAGATATATCTCAAGGGCAGGGGCCTGACGGACATATTTCGAGATATTTCTTCTTCTTGTTGTTCTTCTTCTGCACAGCTAAGCTGGAAGTGGCATTTACAGCTCGCAACAGTGCAGAGTTATATCAAAGAAAGGGGCCACGGTGTTTCTGTATCTCTATTATGTTGGTGCGGCTTCGGAACTTTTAAATATCTTAATATATCTCGAGAACTACGCATCTGATCAAAAAATATCATAGAACATAAAAAGTAGGAAACTTAATTCTCTACAAAAAAGGTCTCTTAACATTTTGCCATGGCTCGCTTCGTTTCCGAGATATTTGCAGATTTATCTCAAGGGAAGGGGCCTAACGGACATATTTCGAGATATTTCTTCTTCTTGTTGTTCTTCTTCTGCACAGCTAAGCTGGAAGTGGCATTTACAGCTCGCAACAGTGCAGAGTTATCTCAAAGAAAGGAGCCACGGTGTTTCTGTATCTCTATTATGTTGGTGCGGCTTCGGAACTTTTAAATATCTTGATATATCTCGAGAACTACGCATCTGATCAAAAAATATCGTAGAACATAAAAAGTAGGAAACTTAATTCTCTACAAATAAGGTCTCTTAACATTTTGCCATAGCTCGCTTGGTTTCCGAGATATTTGCAGATTTATCTCAAGGGAAGGGGCCTGAGGGACATATTTCGAGATATTCCTTCTTCTTGTTGTTCTTCTTCTGCACAGCTAAGCTGGAAGTGGCATTTGCAGCTCGCAATAGTGCAGAGTTACCTCAAAGAAAGGGGCCACGGTGTTTCTGTATCTCTATTATGTTGGTGCCGCTTCGGAACTTTTAAATATCTTGATATATCTCGAGAACTACGCCTCTGATCGAAAAATATCATAGAACATAAAAAGTAGGAAACTTAATTCTCTACAAAAAAGGTCTCTTAACATTTTGCCATAGCTCGCTTCGTTTCCGAGATATTTGCAGATTTATCTCAAGGGAAGGGGCCTGACGGACATATTTCGAGATATTTCTTCTTCTTGTTGTTCTTCTTCTGCACAGCTAAGCTGGAAGTGGCATTTGCGGCTCGCACTAGTGCAGAGTTATCTCAAAGAAAGGGGCCACGGTGTTTCTGTATCTCTATTATGTTGGTGCGGCTTCGGAACCTTTAAATATCTCGATATATCTCGAAAACTACGCTTCTGATCAAAAAATATCATAGAGGATAAATTGTAGGAAACATAATTCTCTACAAAAAAGGTCTCTTAACATTTTGCCATAGCTCGCTTCGTTTCCGAGATATTTGCAGATATATCTCAAGGGCAGGGGCCTGACGGACATATTTCGAGATATTTCTTCTTCTTGTTGTTCTTCTTCTGCACAGCTAAGCTGGAAGTGGCATTTGCAGCTCGCAATAGTGCAGAGTTATCTCAAAGAAAGGGGCCACGGTGTTTCTGTATCTCTATTATGTTGGTGCGGCTTCGGAACTTTTAAATATCTTGATATATCTCGAGAACTGCGCATCTGATCAAAAAATATCATAGAACATAAAAAGTAGGAAACTTAATTCTCTACAAAAAAGGTCTCTTAACATTTTGCCATAGCTCGCTTTGTTTCCGAGATATTTGCAGATTTATCTCAAGGGAAGGGGCCTCACGGACATATTTCGAGATATTTCTTCTTCTTGTTGTTCTTCTTCTGCACAGCTAAGCTGGAAGTGGCATTTGCGGCTCGCACTAGTGCAGAGTTATCTCAAAGAAAGGGGCCACGGTGTTTCTGTATCTCTATTATGTTGGTGCGGCTTCGGAACTTTTAAATATCTTGATATATCTCGAGAACTACGCATCTGATCAAAAAATATCATAGAACATAAAAAGTAGGAAACCTAATTCTCTACAAAAAAGGTCTCTTAACATTTTGCCATAGCTCGCTTCGTTTCCGAGATATTTGCAGATTTATCTCAAGGGAAGGGGCCTGACGGACATATTTCGAGATATTTCTTCTTCTTGTTGTTCTTCTTCTGCACAGCTAAGCTGGAAGTGGCATTTGCGGCTCGCACTAGTGCAGAGTTATCTCAAAGAAAGGGGCCACGGTGTTTCTGTATCTCTATTATGTTGGTGCGGCTTCGGAACTTTTAAATATCTCGATATATCTCGAAAACTACGCTTCTGATCAAAAAATATCATAGAACATAAATTGTAGGAAACATAATTCACTACAAAAAACGTCTCTTAACATTTTGCCATAGCTCGCTTGGTTTCCGAGATATTTGCAGATTTATCTCAAGGGAAGGGGCCTGACGGACATATTTCGAGATATTTCTTCTTCTTGTTGTTCTTCTTCTGCACAGCTAAGCTGGAAGTGGCATTTGCAGCTCGCAATAGTGCAGAGTTACCTCAAAGAAAGGGGCCACGGTGTTTCTGTATCTCTATTATGTTGGTGCCGCTTCGGAACTTTTAAATATCTTGATATATCTCGAGAACTACGCCTCTGATCGAAAAATATCATAGAACATAAAAAGTAGGAAACTTAATTCTCTACAAAAAAGGTCTCTTAACATTTTGCCATAGCTCGCTTCGTTTCCGAGATATTTGCAGATTTATCTCAAGGGAAGGGGCCTGACGGACATATTTCGAGATATTTCTTCTTCTTGTTGTTCTTCTTCTGCACAGCTAAGCTGGAAGTGGCATTTGCGGCTCGCACTAGTGCAGAGCTATCTCAAAGAAAGGGGCCACGGTGTTTCTGTATCTCTATTATGTTGGTGCGGCTTCGGAACTTTTAAATATCTTGATATATCTCGAGAACTACGCATCTGATCAAAAAATATCATAGAACATAAAAAGTAGGAAACCTAATTTTCTACAAAAAAGGTCTCTTAACATTTTGCCGTAGCTCGCTTCGTTTCCGAGATATTTGCAGATTTATCTCAAGGGAAGGGGCCTGACGGACATATTTCGAAATATTTCTTATTCTTGTTGTTCTTCTTCTGCACAGCTAAGCTGGAAGTGGCATTTGCAGCTCGCAATAGTGCAGAGTTATCTCAAAGAAAGGGGCCACGGTGTTTCTGTACCTCTATTATGTTGGTGCAGCTTCGGAGCTTTTAAATATCTTGATATATCTCGAGAACTACGCATCTGATCAAAAAATATCATAGAACATAAAAAGTAGGAAACCTAATTCTCTACAAAAAAGGTCTCTTAAGATTTTGCCATAGCTCGCTTCGTTTCCGAGATATTTGCAGATTTATCTCAAGGGAAGGGGCCTGACGGACATATTTCGAGATATTTCTTCTTCTTGTTGTTCTTCTTCTGCACAGCTAAGCTGGAAGTGGCATTTGCGGCTCGCACTAGTCCAGAGTTATCTCAAAGAAAGGGGCCACGGTGTTTCTGTATCTCTATTATGTTGGTGCGGCTTCGGAACCTTTAAATATCTCGATATATCTCGAAAACTACGCTTCTGATCAAAAAATATCATAGAAGATAAATTGTAGGAAACATAATTCTCTACAGAAAAGGTCTCTTAACATTTTGCCATAGCTCGCTTCGTTTCCGAGATATTTGCAGATATATCTCAAGGGCAGGGGCCTGACGGACATATTTCGAGATATTTCTTCTTCTTGTTGTTCTTCTTCTGCACAGCTAAGCTGGAAGTGGCATTTACAGCTCGCAACAGTGCAGAGTTATATCAAAGAAAGGGGCCACGGTGTTTCTGTATCTCTATTATGTTGGTGCGGCTTCGGAACTTTTAAATATCTTAATATATCTCGAGAACTACGCATCTGATCAAAAAATATCATAGAACATAAAAAGTAGGAAACTTAATTCTCTACAAAAAAGGTCTCTTAACATTTTGCCATGGCTCGCTTCGTTTCCGAGATATTTGCAGATTTATCTCAAGGGAAGGGGCCTAACGGACATATTTCGAGATATTTCTTCTTCTTGTTGTTCTTCTTCTGCACAGCTAAGCTGGAAGTGGCATTTACAGCTCGCAACAGTGCAGAGTTATCTCAAAGAAAGGAGCCACGGTGTTTCTGTATCTCTATTATGTTGGTGCGGCTTCGGAACTTTTAAATATCTTGATATATCTCGAGAACTACGCATCTGATCAAAAAATATCGTAGAACATAAAAAGTAGGAAACTTAATTCTCTACAAATAAGGTCTCTTAACATTTTGCCATAGCTCGCTTGGTTTCCGAGATATTTGCAGATTTATCTCAAGGGAAGGGGCCTGAGGGACATATTTCGAGATATTCCTTCTTCTTGTTGTTCTTCTTCTGCACAGCTAAGCTGGAAGTGGCATTTGCAGCTCGCAATAGTGCAGAGTTACCTCAAAGAAAGGGGCCACGGTGTTTCTGTATCTCTATTATGTTGGTGCCGCTTCGGAACTTTTAAATATCTTGATATATCTCGAGAACTACGCCTCTGATCGAAAAATATCATAGAACATAAAAAGTAGGAAACTTAATTCTCTACAAAAAAGGTCTCTTAACATTTTGCCATAGCTCGCTTCGTTTCCGAGATATTTGCAGATTTATCTCAAGGGAAGGGGCCTGACGGACATATTTCGAGATATTTCTTCTTCTTGTTGTTCTTCTTCTGCACAGCTAAGCTGGAAGTGGCATTTGCGGCTCGCACTAGTGCAGAGTTATCTCAAAGAAAGGGGCCACGGTGTTTCTGTATCTCTATTATGTTGGTGCGGCTTCGGAACTTTTAAATATCTCGATATATCTCGAAAACTACGCTTCTGATCAAAAAATATCATAGAACATAAATTGTAGGAAACATAATTCACTACAAAAAACGTCTCTTAACATTTTGCCATAGCTCGCTTGGTTTCCGAGATATTTGCAGATTTATCTCAAGGGAAGGGGCCTGACGGACATATTTCGAAATATTTCTTATTCTTGTTGTTCTTCTTCTGCACAGCTAAGCTGGAAGTGGCATTTGCAGCGCGCAATAGTGCAGAGCTATCTCAAAGAAAGGGGCCACGGTGTTTCTGTATCTCTATTATGTTGGTGCGGCTTCGGAAGTTTTAAATATCTTGATATATCTCGAGAACTACGCATCTGATCAAAAAATATCATAGAACATAAAAAGTAGGAAACCTAATTTTCTACAAAAAAGGTCTCTTAACATTTTGCCGTAGCTCGCTTCGTTTCCGAGATATTTGCAGATTTATCTCAAGGGAAGGGGCCTGACGGACATATTTCGAAATATTTCTTATTCTTGTTGTTCTTCTTCTGCACAGCTAAGCTGGAAGTGGCATTTGCAGCTCGCAATAGTGCAGAGTTATCTCAAAGAAAGGGGCCACGGTGTTTCTGTACCTCTATTATGTTGGTGCAGCTTCGGAGCTTTTAAATATCTTGATATATCTCGAGAACTACGCATCTGATCAAAAAATATCATAGAACATAAAAAGTAGGAAACCTAATTCTCTACAAAAAAGGTCTCTTAAGATTTTGCCATAGCTCGCTTCGTTTCCGAGATATTTGCAGATTTATCTCAAGGGAAGGGGCCTGACGGACATATTTCGAGATATTTCTTCTTCTTGTTGTTCTTCTTCTGCACAGCTAAGCTGGAAGTGGCATTTGCGGCTCGCACTAGTCCAGAGTTATCTCAAAGAAAGGGGCGACGGTGTTTCTGTATCTCTATTATGTTGGTGCGGCTTCGGAACCTTTAAATATCTCGATATATCTCGAAAACTACGCTTCTGATCAAAAAATATCATAGAAGATAAATTGTAGGAAACATAATTCTCTACAGAAAAGGTCTCTTAACATTTTGCCATAGCTCGCTTCGTTTCCGAGATATTTGCAGATATATCTCAAGGGCAGGGGCCTGACGGACATATTTCGAGATATTTCTTCTTCTTGTTGTTCTTCTTCTGCACAGCTAAGCTGGAAGTGGCATTTACAGCTCGCAACAGTGCAGAGTTATATCAAAGAAAGGGGCCACGGTGTTTCTGTATCTCTATTATGTTGGTGCGGCTTCGGAACTTTTAAATATCTTGATATATCTCGAGAACTACGCATCTGATCAAAAAATATCATAGAACATAAAAAGTAGGAAACTTAATTCTCTACAAATAAGGTCTCTTAACATTTTGCCATAGCTCTCTTCGTTTCCGAGATATTTGCAGATTTATCTCAAGGGAAGGGGCCTGACGGACATATTTCGAGATACTTCTTCTTCTTGTTGTTCTTCTTCTGCACAGCTAAGCTGGAAGTGGCATTTGCAGCTCGCAATAGTGCAGAGTTATCTCAAAGAAAGGGGCCACGGTGTTTCTGTATCTCTATTATGTTGGTGCGGCTTCGGAACTTTTAAATATCTTAATATATCTCGAGAACTACGCATCTGATCAAAAAATATCATAGACCATAAAAAGTAGGAAACTTAATTCTCTACAAAAAAGGTCTCTTAACATTTTGCCATGGCTCGCTTCGTTTCCGAGATATTTGCAGATTTATCTCAAGGGAAGGGGCCTAACGGACATATTTCGAGATATTTCTTCTTCTTGTTGTTCTTCTTCTGCACAGCTAAGCTGGAAGTGGCATTTGCGGCTCGCACTAGTGCAGAGTTATCTCAAAGAAAGGGGCCACGGTGTTTCTGTATCTCTATTATGTTGGTGCGGCTTCGGAACCTTTAAATATCTCGATATATCTCGAAAACTACGCTTCTGATCAAAAAATATCATAGAAGATAAATTGTAGGAAACATAATTCTCTACAGAAAAGGTCTCTTAACATTTTGCCATAGCTCGCTTCGTTTCCGAGATATTTGCAGATATATCTCAAGGGCAGGGGCCTGACGGACATATTTCGAGATATTTCTTCTTCTTGTTGTTCTTCTTCTGCACAGCTAAGCTGGAAGTGGCATTTACAGCTCGCAACAGTGCAGAGTTATCTCAAAGAAAGGAGCCACGGTGTTTCTGTATCTCTATTATGTTGGTGCGGCTTCGGAACTTTTAAATATCTTGATATATCTCGAGAACTACGCATCTGATCAAAAAATATCATAGAACATAAAAAGTAGGAAACTTAATTCTCTACAAATAAGGTCTCTTAACATTTTGCCATAGCTCTCTTCGTTTCCGAGATATTTGCAGATTTATCTCAAGGGAAGGGGCCTGACGGACATATTTCGAGATACTTCTTCTTCTTGTTGTTCTTCTTCTGCACAGCTAAGCTGGAAGTGGCATTTGCAGCTCGCAATAGTGCAGAGTTATCTCAAAGAAAGGGGCCACGGTGTTTCTGTATCTCTATTATGTTGGTGCGGCTTCGGAACTTTTAAATATCTTAATATATCTCGAGAACTACGCATCTGATCAAAAAATATCATAGAACATAAAAAGTAGGAAACTTAATTCTCTACAAAAAAGGTCTCTTAACATTTTGCCATGGCTCGCTTCGTTTCCGAGATATTTGCAGATTTATCTCAAGGGAAGGGGCCTAACGGACATATTTCGAGATATTTCTTCTTCTTGTTGTTCTTCTTCTGCACAGCTAAGCTGGAAGTGGCATTTGCGGCTCGCACTAGTGCAGAGTTATCTCAAAGAAAGGGGCCACGGTGTTTCTGTATCTCTATTATGTTGGTGCGGCTTCGGAACCTTTAAATATCTCGATATATCTCGAAAACTACGCTTCTGATCAAAAAATATCATAGAAGATAAATTGTAGGAAACATAATTCTCTACAGAAAAGGTCTCTTAACATTTTGCCATAGCTCGCTTCGTTTCCGAGATATTTGCAGATATATCTCAAGGGCAGGGGCCTGACGGACATATTTCGAGATATTTCTTCTTCTTGTTGTTCTTCTTCTGCACAGCTAAGCTGGAAGTGGCATTTACAGCTCGCAACAGTGCAGAGTTATCTCAAAGAAAGGAGCCACGGTGTTTCTGTATCTCTATTATGTTGGTGCGGCTTCGGAACTTTTAAATATCTTGATATATCTCGAGAACTACGCATCTGATCAAAAAATATCATAGAACATAAAAAGTAGGAAACTTAATTCTCTACAAATAAGGTCTCTTAACATTTTGCCATACCTCTCTTCGTTTCCGAGATATTTGCAGATTTATCTCAAGGGAAGGGGCCCGACGGACATATTTCGAGATACTTCTTCTTCTTGTTGTTCTTCTTCTGCACAGCTAAGCTGGAAGTGGCATTTGCAGCTCGCAATAGTGCAGAGTTATCTCAAAGAAAGGGGCCACGGTGTTTCTGTATCTCTATTATGTTGGTGCGGTTTCGGAACTTTTAAATATCTTGATATATCTCGAGAACTACGCATCTGATCAAAAAATATCATAGAACATAAAAAGTAGGAAACTTAATTCTCTACAAATAAGCTCTCTTAACATTTTGCCATAGCTCGCTTCGTTTCCGAGATATTTGCAGATTTATCTCTAGGGAAGGGGCCTCACGGACATATTTCGAGATATTTCTTCTTCTTGTTGTTCTTCTTCTGCACAGCTAAGCTGGAAGTGGCATTTGCAGCTCGCAATAGTGCAGAGATATCTCAAAGAAAGGGGCTGCGGTGTTTCTGTATCTCTATTATGTTGGTGCGGCTTCGGAACTTTTAAATATCTTGATATATCTCGAGAACTACGCGCCTGATCAAAAAATATCATAGAACATAAAAAGTAGGAAACATAATTCTGTACAAAAAAGGTCTCTTAACATTTTGCCATAGCTCGCTTCGTTTCCGTGATATTTGCAGATTTATCTCAAGGGAAGGGGCCTGACGGACATATTTCGAGATATTTCTTCTTCTTGTTGTTCTTCTTCTGCACAGCTAAGCTGGAAGTGGCATTTGCGGCTCGCACTAGTGCACAGTTATCTCAAAGAAAGGGGCCACGGTGTTTCTGTATCTCTATTATGTTGGTGCGGCTTCGGAACTTTTAAGTATCTCGATATATCTCGAGAACTACGCATCTGATCAAAAAATATCATAGAACATAAAATGTAGGAAACTTAATTCTCTACAAAAAAGGTCTCTTAACATTTTGCCATAGCTCGCTTCGTTTCCGAGATATTTGCAGATTTATCTCAAGGGAAGGGGCCTGACGGACATATTTCGAGATATTTCTTCTTCTCGTTGATCTACTTCTGCACAGCTAAGCTGTAAGTGGCATTTGCGGCTCGCGCTAGTGCAGAGTTATCTCAAAGAAAGGGGCCACGTTGTTTCTGTATCTCTATTATGTTGGTGCGGTTTCGGAACTTTTAAATATCTTGATATATCTCGAGAACTACGCATCTGATCAAAAAATATCATAGAACATAAAAAGTAGGAAACTTAATTCTCTACAAAAAAGGTCTCTTAACATTTTGCCATAGCTCGCTTTGTTTCCGAGATATTTGCAGATTTATCTCAAGGGAAGGGGCCTGACGGACATATTTCGAGATATTTCTTCTTCTTGTTGTTCTTCTTCTGCACAGCTAAGCTGGAAGTGGCATTTGCGGCTCGCACTAGTGCAGAGTTATCTCAAAGAAAGGGGCCACGGTGTTTCTGTATCTCTATTATGTTGGTGCGGCTTCGGAACTTTTAAATATCTTGATATATCTCGAGAACTACGCATCTGATCAAAAAATATCATAGAACATAAAAAGTAGGAAACCTAATTCTCTACAAAAAAGGTCTCTTACCATTTTGCCATAGCTCGCTTCGTTTCCGAGATATTTGCAGATTTATCTCAAGGGAAGGGGCCTGACGGACATATTTCGAGATATTTCTTCTTCTTGTTGTTCTTCTTCTGCACAGCTAAGCTGGAAGTGGCATTTGCGGCTCGCACTAGTGCAGAGTTATCTCAAAGAAAGGGGCCACGGTGTTTCTGTATCTCTATTATGTTGGTGCGGCTTCGGAACCTTTAAATATCTCGATATATCTCGAAAACTACGCTTCTGATAAAAAAATATCATAGAAGATAAATTGTAGGAAACATAATTCTCTACAAAAAAGGTCTCTTAACATTTTGCCATAGCTCGCTTCGTTTCCGAGATATTTGCAGATATATCTCAAGGGCAGGGGCCTGACGGACATATTTCGAGATACTTCTTCTTCTTGTTGTTCTTCTTCTGCACAGCTAAGCTGGAAGTGGCATTTGCAGCTCGCAATAGTGCAGAGTTATCTCAAAGAAAGGGGCCACGGTGTTTCTGTATCTCTATTATGTTGGTGCGGCTTCGGAACTTTTAAATATCTTAATATATCTCGAGAACTACGCATCTGATCAAAAAATATCATAGAACCTAAAAAGTAGGAAACTCAATTCTCTACAAAAAAGGTCTCTTAACATTTTGCAATAGCTCGCTTCGTTTCCGAGATATTTGCAGATTTATCTCAAGGGAAGGGGCCTGACGGACATATTTCGAGATATTTCTTCTTCTTGTTGTTCTTCTTCTGCACAGCTAAGCTGGAAGTGGCATTTGCGGCTCGCACTAGTGCAGAGTTATCTCAAAGAAAGGGGCCACGGTGTTTCTGTATCTCTATTATGTTGGTGCTGCTTCGGAACTTTTAAATATCTCGATATATCTCGAAAACTACGCTTCTGATCAAAAAATATCATAGAACATAAATTGTAGGAAACATAATTCGCTACAAAAAACGTCTCTTAACATTTTGCCATAGCTCGCTTCGTTTCCGAGATATTTGCAGATTTATCTCAAGGGAAGGGGCCTAACGGACATATTTCGAGATATTTCTTCTTCTTGTTGTTCTTCTTCTGCACAGCTAAACTGGAAGTGGCATTTCCAGCTCGCAATAGTACAGAGTTATCTCAAAGAAAGGGGCCACGGTGTTTCTGTATCTCTATTATGTTGGTGCGGCTTCGGAACTTTTAAATATCTTGATATATCTCGAGAACTACGCATCTGATCAAAAAATATCATAGAACATAAAAAGTAGGAAACTTAATTCTCTACAAAAAAGGTCTCTTAACATTCTGCCATAGCTCGCTTCGTTTCCGAGATATTTGCAGATTTATCTCAAGGGAAGGGGCCTAACGGACACATTTCGCGATATTTCTTCTTCTTGTTGTTCTTCTTCTGCACAGCTAAGCTGGAAGTGGCATTTGCAGCTCGCATTAGTGCAGAGTTATCTCAAAGAGAGGGGCCACGGTGTTTCTGTATCTCTATTATGTTGGTGCGGCTTCGGAACTTTTAAATATCTTGATATATCTCGAGAACTACGCATCTGATCAAAAAATATCATACAACCTAAAACGTAGCAAACTTAATTCTCTACAAAAAAGGTCTCTTAACATTTTGCCATAGCTCGCTTCGTTTCCGAGATATTTGCAGATTTATCTCAAGGGAAGGGGCCTAACGGACTTATTTCGAGATATTTCTTCTTCTTGTTGTTCTTCTTCTGCACAGCTAAACTGGAAGTGGCATTTCCAGGTCGCAATAGTGCAGAGTTATCTAAAAGAAAGGAGCCACGGTGTTTCTGTATCTCTATTATGTTGGTGCGGCTTCGGAACTTTTAAATATCTTGATATATCTCGAGAACTACGCGTCTGATCAAAAAATATCATAGAACATAAAAAGTAGGAAACATAATTCCATACAAAAAAGGTCTCTTAACATTTTGCCATAGCTCGCTTCGTTTCCAAGATACTTGCAGATTTATCTCAAGGGAAGGGGCCTGACGGACATATTTCGAGATATTTCTTCTTCTTGTTGTTCTTCTTCTGCACAGCTAAGCTGGAAGTGGCATTTGCAGCTCGCAATAGTGCAGAGTTATCGCAACGAAAGGGGCCACGGTGTTTCTGTATCTCTATTATGTTGGTGCGGCTTCGGAACTTTTAAATATCTTGATATATCTCGAGAACTACGCATCTGATCAAAAAATATCATAGAACATAAAAAGTAGGAAACCTAATTTTCTACAAAAAAGGTCTCTTAACATTTTGCCGTAGCTCGCTTCGTTTCCGAGATATTTGCAGATTTATCTCAAGGGAAGGGGCCTGACGGACATATTTCGAAATATTTCTTATTCTTGTTGTTCTTCTTCTGCACAGCTAAGCTGGAAGTGGCATTTGCAGCTCGCAATAGTGCAGAGTTATCTCAAAGAGAGGGGCCACGGTGATTCTGTACCTCTATTATGTTGGTGCAGCTTCGGAGCTTTTAAATATCTTGATATATCTCGAGAACTACGCATCTGACCAAAAAATATCATAGAACATAAAAAGTAGGCAACTTAATTCTCTACAAAAAAGGTCTCCTAACGTTTTGCAATAGCTCGCTTCGTTTCCGAGATATTTGCAGATTTATCTCAAGGGAAGGGTCCTGATGGACATATTTCGAGATATTTCTTCTTCTTGTTGTTCTTCTTCTGCACAGCTAAACTGGAAGTGGCATTTCCAGCTCGCAATCGTGCAGAGTTATCTCAAAGAAAGGGGCCACGGTGTTTCTGTATCTCTATTATGTTGGTGCGGCTTCGGAACTTTTAAATATCTTGATATATCTCGAGAACTACGCCTCTGATCGAAAAATATCATACAACATAAAAAGTAGGAAACTTAATTCTCTACAAAAAAGGTCTCTTAACATTTTGCCATAGCTCGCTTCGTTTCCGAGATATTTGCAGATATATCTCAAGGGAAGGGGCCTGACGGACATATTTTGAGATATTTCCTCTTCTTGTTGTTCTTCTTCTGCACAGCTAAACTGGAAGTGGCATTTCCAGCTCGCAATAGCGCAGAGTTATCTCAAAGAAAGGGGCCACGGTGTTTCTGTATCTCTATTATGTTGGTGCGGCTTCGGAACTTTTAAATATCTTGATATATCTCGAGAACTACGCATCTGATCAAAAAATATCATAGAACATAAACAGTAGGAAACTTAATTCTCTACAAATAAGGTATCTTAACATTTTGCCATAGCTCGCTTCGTTTCCGAGATATTTGCAGATTTATCTCAAGGGAAGGGGCCTGACGGACATTTTTCGAGATATTTCTTCTTCTTGTTGGTCTTCTTCTGCACAGCTAAGCTGGAAGTGGCAGTTGCAGCTCGCAATAGTGCAGAGTTATCTCGAAGGAAGGGGCCACGGTGTTTCTGTATCTCTATTATGTTGGTGCGGCTTCGGATCTTTTAAATATCTCGATATATCTCGAAAACTACGCTTCTGATCAAAAAATATCATAGAACGTAAATTGTGGGAAACATAATTCTCTACAAAAAAGGTCTCTCAACATTTTGCCATAGCTCGCTTCGTTTCCGAGATATTTGCAGATTTATCTCAAGGGAAGGGGTCTGACGGACATATTTCGAGATATTTCTTCTTCTTGTTGTTCTTCTTCTGCACAGCTAAGCTGGAAGTGGCATTTGCAGCTCGCAATAGTGCAGAGTTATCTCAAAGAAAGGGGCCACGGTGTTTCTGTATCTCTATTATGTTGGTGCGGCTTCGGAACTTTTAAATATCTTGATATATCTCGAGAGCTACGCATCCGATCAAAAAATATCATAGAACATAAAAAGTAGGAAACTTAATTCTCTACAAAAAAGGTCTCTTAACATTTTGCCATAGCTCGCTTCGTTTCCGAGATATTTGCAGATTCAGCTCAAAGGAACTGGCCTGACGGACATATTTCGAGATATTTCTTCTTCTTGTAGTTCTTCCTCTGCACAGCTAAGCTGGAAGTGGCATTTGCAGCTCGCAATAGTGCAGAGTTATCTCAAAGAAAGGGGCCACGGTGTTTCTGTATCTCTATTATGTTGGTGCGGCTTCGGAACTTTTAAATATCTTGATATATCTCGAGAACTACGCATCTGATCAGAAAATATCATAGAAGCTAAAAAGTAGGAAACTTAATTCTCTACAAAAAACGTCTCTTAACATTTTGCCATAGCTCGCTTCGTTTCCGAGATATTTGCAGATTTATCTCAAGGTAAGGGGCCTGACGGACATATTTCGAGATATTTCTTCTTCTTGTTGTTCTTCTTCTGCACAGCTAAGCTGGAAGTGGCATTTACAGCTCGCAATAGTGCATAGTTATCTGAAAGAAAGGGGCCACGGTGTTTCTGTATCTCTATTATGTTGGTGCGGCTTCGGAACTTTTAAATATCTTGATATATCTCGAGAACTACGCATCTGATCAAAAAATATCATAGAACCTAAAAAGTAGGAAACTCAATTCTCTACAAAAAAGGTCTCTTAACATTTTGCAATAGCTCGCTTCGTTTCCGAGATATTTGCAGATTTATCTCAAGGGAAGGGGCCTGACGGACATATTTCGAGATATTTCTTCTTCTTGTTGTTCTTCTTCTGCACAGCTAAACTGGAAGTGGCATTTCCAGCTCGCAGTAGTGCCGAGTTATCTCAAAGAAAGGGGCCACGGTGTTTCTGTATCTCTATTATGTTGGTGCGGCTTCGGAACTTTTAAATATCTTGATATATCTCGAGAACTACGCTTCTGATCGAAAAATATCATAGAACATAAATTGTAGGAAACATAATTCTCTACAAAAAAGGTCTCTTAACATTTTGCCATAGCTCGCTTCGCTTCCGAGATATATGCAGATTTATCTCAAGGGAAGGGGCCTGACGGACATATTTCGAGATATTTCTTCTTCTTGTTGTTCTTCTTCTGCACAGCTAAGCTGGAAGTGGCATTTGCAGCTCGCAATAGTGCAGAGTTATCTCAAAGAAAGGGGCCACGGTGTTTCTGTATCTCTATTATGTTGGTGCGGCTTCGGAACTTTTAAATATCTTGATATATCTCGAGAACTACGCATCTGATCAAATAATATCATAGAACATAAAAAGTAGGAAACTTAATTCTCCACAAATAAGGTCTCTTAACATTTTGCCATAGCTCGCTTCGTTTCCGAGATATTTGCAGATTTATCTCAAGGGAAGGGGCCTGACGGACATATTTCGAGATATTTCTTCTTCTTGTTGGTCTTCTTCTGCACAGCTAAGCTGGAAGTGGCAGTTGCAGCTCGCAATAGTGCAGAGTTATCTCGAAGGAAGGGGCCACGGTGTTTCTGTATCTCTATTATGTTGGTGCGGCTTCGGATCTTTTAAATATCTCGATATATCTCGAAAACTACGCTTCTGATCAAAAAATATCATAGAACATAAATTGTAGGAAACATAATTCGCTACAAAAAACGTCTCTTAACATTTTGCCATAGCTCGCTTCGTTTCCGAGATATTTGCAGATTTATCTCAAGGGAAGGGGCCTAACGGACATATTTCGAGATATTTCTTCTTCTTGTTGTTCTTCTTCTGCACAGCTAAACTGGAAGTGGCATTTCCAGCTCGCAATAGTACAGAGTTATCTCAAAGAAAGGGGCCACGGTGTTTCTGTATCTCTATTATGTTGGTGCGGCTTCGGAACTTTTAAATATCTTGATATATCTCGAGAACTACGCATCTGATCAAAAAATATCATAGAACATAAAAAGTAGGAAACTTAATTCTCTACAAAAAAGGTCTCTTAACATTCTGCCATAGCTCGCTTCGTTTCCGAGATATTTGCAGATTTATCTCAAGGGAAGGGGCCTAACGGACACATTTCGAGATATTTCTTCTTCTTGTTGTTCTTCTTCTGCACAGCTAAGCTGGAAGTGGCATTTACAGCTCGCAATAGTGCATAGTTATCTGAAAGAAAGGGGCCACGGTGTTTCTGTATCTCTATTATGTTGGTGCGGCTTCGGAACTTTTAAATATCTTGATATATCTCGAGAACTACGCATCTGATCAAAAAATATCATAGAACCTAAAAAGTAGGAAACTCAATTCTCTACAAAAAAGGTCTCTTAACATTTTGCAATAGCTCGCTTCGTTTCCGAGATATTTGCAGATTTATCTCAAGGGAAGGGGCCTGACGGACATATTTCGAGATATTTCTTCTTCTTGTTGTTCTTCTTCTGCACAGCTAAGCTGGAAGTGGCATTTGCAGCTCGCAATAGTGCAGAGTTATCTCAAAGAGAGGGGCCACGGTGTTTCTGTATCTCTATTATGTTGGTGCGGCTTCGGAACTTTTAAATATCTTGATATATCTCGAGAGCTACGCATCCGATCAAAAAATATCATAGAACATAAAAAGTAGGAAACTTAATTCTCTACAAAAAAGGTCTCTTAACATTTTGCCATAGCTCGCTTCGTTTCCGAGATATTTGCAGATTTATCTCGAGGGAAGGGGCCTGACGGACATATTTCGAGATATTTCTTCTTCTTGTTGTTCTTCAATCTGCACAGCTAAGCTGGACGTGGCATTTACAGCTCGCAATAGTGCAGAGTTATCTCAAAGAAAGGGGCCACGGTGTTTCTGTATCTCTATTATGTTGGTGCGGCTTCGGAACTTTTAAATATCTTGATATATCTCGAGAACTACGCTTCTGATCAAAAAATATCATAGAACATAAATTGTAGGAAACATAATTCTCTACAAAAAAGGTCTCTTAACATTTTGTCATAGCTCGCTTCGTTTCCGAGATATTTGCAGATATATCTCACGGGAAGGGGCCTAACGGACATATTTCGAGATATTTCTTCTTCTTGTTGTTCTTCCTCTGCACAGCTAAGCTGGAAGTGGCATTTGCAGCTCGCAATAGTGCAGAGTTATCTCAAAGAAAGGGGCCACGGTGTTTCTGTATCTCTATTATGTTGGTGCGGCTTCGGAACTTTTAAATATCTCGATATATCTCGAAAACTACGCTTCTGATCAAAAAATATCATAGAACATAAATTGTAGGAAACATAATTCTCTACAAAAAAGGTCTCTTAACATTTTGCCATAGCTCGCTTCGTTTCCGAGATATTTGCAGATTCAGCTCAAAGGAACTGGCCTGACGGACATATTTCGAGATATGTCTTCTTCTTGTAGTTCTTCCTCTGCACAGCTAAGCTGGAAGTGGCATTTGCAGCTCGCAATAGTGCAGAGTTATCTCAAAGAAAGGGGCCACGGTGTTTCTGTATCTCTATTATGTTGGTGCGGCTTCGGAACTTTTAAATATCTTGATATATCTCGAGAACTACGCATCTGATCAAAAAATATCATAGAACATAAAAAGTAGGAAACTTAATTCTCTACAAAAAAGGTCTCTTAACATTTTACCATAGCTCGCTTCGTTTCCGAGATATTTGCAGATTTATCTCAAGGGAAGGGGCCTGACGGACATATTTCGAGATATTTCTTCTTCTTGTTGTTCTTCTTCTGCACAGCTAAACTGGAAGTGGCATTTCCAGCTCGCAATAGTGCAGAGTTATCTCAAAGAGAGGGGCCACGGTGTTTCTGTATCTCTATTATGTTGGTGCGGCTTCGGAACTTTTAAATATCTTGATATATCTCGAGAACTACGCATCTGATCAAAAAATATCATAGAACATAAAAAGTAGGAAACTTAATTCTCTACAAAAAAGGTCTCTCAACATTTTGCCATAGCTCGCTTCGTTTCCGAGATATTTGCAGATTTATCTCAAGGGACGGGGCCTGACGGCCATATTTCGAGATATTTCTTCTTCTTGTTGTTCTTCTTCTGCACAGCTAAGCTGGAAGTGGCATTTGCGGCTCGCACTAGTGCAGAGTTATCTCGAAGAAAGGGGCCACGGTGTTTCTGTATCCCTATTATGTTGGTGCGGCTTCGGAACTTTTAAATATCTCGATATATCTCGAAAACTACGCTTCTGATCAAAAAATATCATAGAACATAAATTGTAGGAAACATAATTCTCTACAAAAAACGTCTCTTAACATTTTGCCATAGCTCGCTTCGTTTCCGAGATATTTGCAGATTTATCTCAAGGGAAGGGGCCTGACGGACATATTTCGAGATATTTCTTCTTCTTGTTGTTCTTCCTCTGCACAGCTAAGCTGGAAGTGGCATTTGCAGCTCGCAATAGTGCAGAGTTATCTCAAAGAAAGGGGCCACGGTGTTTCTGTATCCCTATTATGTTGGTGCGGCTTCGGAACTTTTAAATATCTCGATATATCTCGAAAACTACGCTTCTGATCAAAAAATATCATAGAACATAAATTGTAGGAAACATAATTCTCTACAAAAAACGTCTCTTAACATTTTGCCATAGCTCGCTTCGTTTCCGAGATATTTGCACATTCAGCTCAAAGGAACTGGCCTGACGGACATATTTCGAGATATTTCTTCTTCTTGTTGTTCTTCTGCTGCACAGCTAAGCTGGAAGTGGCATTTGCGGCTCGCACTAGTGCAGAGTTATCTCAAAGAAAGGGGCCACGGTGTTTCTGTATCTCTATTATGTTGGTGCTGCTTCGGAACTTTTAAATATCTCGATATATCTCGAAAACTACGCTTCTGATCAAAAAATATCATAGAACATAAATTGTAGGAAACATAATTCGCTACAAAAAACGTCTCTTAACATTTTGCCATAGCTCGCTTCGTTTCCGAGATATTTGCAGATTTATCTCAAGGGAAGGGGCCTAACGGACATATTTCGAGATATTTCTTCTTCTTGTTGTTCTTCTTCTGCACAGCTAAACTGGAAGTGGCATTTCCAGCTCGCAATAGTACAGAGTTATCTCAAAGAAAGGGGCCACGGTGTTTCTGTATCTCTATTATGTTGGTGCGGCTTCGGAACTTTTAAATATCTTGATATATCTCGAGAACTACGCATCTGATCAAAAAATATCATAGAACATAAAAAGTAGGAAACTTAATTCTCTACAAAAAAGGTCTCTTAACATTCTGCCATAGCTCGCTTCGTTTCCGAGATATTTGCAGATTTATCTCAAGGGAAGGGGCCTAACGGACACATTTCGAGATATTTCTTCTTCTTGTTGTTCTTCTTCTGCACAGCTAAGCTGGAAGTGGCATTTGCAGCTCGCATTAGTGCAGAGTTATCTCAAAGAAAGGGGCCACGGTGTTTCTGTATCTCTATTATGTTGGTGCGGCTTCGGAACTTTTAAATATCTTGATATATCTCGAGAACTACGCATCTGATCAAAAAATATCATACAACCTAAAACGTAGGAAACTTAATTCTCTACAAAAAAGGTCTCTTAACATTTTGCCATAGCTCGCTTCGTTTCCGAGATATTTGCAGATTTATCTCAAGGGAAGGGGCCTAACGGACTTATTTCGAGATATTTCTTCTTCTTGTTGTTCTTCTTCTGCACAGCTAAACTGGAAGTGGCATTTCCAGGTCGCAATAGTGCAGAGTTATCTAAAAGAAAGGAGCCACGGTGTTTCTGTATCTCTATTATGTTGGTGCGGCTTCGGAACTTTTAAATATCTTGATATATCTCGAGAACTACGCGTCTGATCGAAAAATATCATACAGCATAAAAAGTAGGAAACTTAATTCTCTACAAAAAAGGTCTCTTAACATTTTGCCATAGCTCGCTTCGTTTCCGAGATATTTGCAGATTTATCTCAAGGGAAGGGGCCTGACGGACATATTTCGAGATATTTCTTCTTCTTGTTGTTCTTCTTCTGCACAGCTAAGCTGGAAGTGGCATTTGCAGCTCGCAATAGTGCAGAGTTATCGCAAAGAAAGGGGCCACGGTGTTTCTGTATCTCTATTATGTTGGTGCGGCTTCGGAACTTTTAAATATCTTGATATATCTCGAGAACTACGCATCTGATCAAAAAATATCATAGAACATAAAAAGTAGGAAACTTAATTCTCTACAAAAAAGGTCTCTTAACATTTTGCCATAGCTCGCTTCGTTTCCAAGATACTTGCAGATTTATCTCAAGGGAAGGGGCCTGACGGACATATTTCGAGATATTTCTTCTTCTTGTTGTTCTTCTTCTGCACAGCTAAACTGGAAGTGGCATTTCCAGCTCGCAGTAGTGCCGAGTTATCTCAAAGAAAGGGGCCACGGTGTTTCTGTATCTCTATTATGTTGGTGCGGCTTCGGAACTTGTAAATATCTTGATATATCTCGAGAACTACGCATCTGATCAAAAAATATCATAGAACATAAAAAGTAGAAAACTTAATTCTCTACAAAAAAGGTCTCTCAACATTTTGCCATAGCTCGCTTCGTTTCCGAGATATTTGCAGATTTATCTCAAGGGAAGGGGTCTGACGGACATATTTCGAGATATTTCTTCTTCTTGTTGTTCTTCTTCTGCACAGCTGAGCTGGACGTGGCATTTACAGCTCGCAATAGTGCAGAGTTATCTCAAAGAAAGGGGCCACGGTGTTTCTGTATCTCTATTATGTTGGTGCGGCTTCGGAACTTTTAAATATCTTGATATATCTCGAGAACTACGCATCTGATCAAAAAATATCATAGAACATAAAAAGTAGGAAACTTAATTCTCTACAAAAAAGGTCTCTTAACATTCTGCCATAGCTCGCTTCGTTTCCGAGATATTTGCAGATTTATCTCAAGGGAAGGGGCCTAACGGACACATTTCGAGATATTTCTTCTTCTTGTTGTTCTTCTTCTGCACAGCTAAGCTGGAAGTGGCATTTGCAGCTCGCATTAGTGCAGAGTTATCTCAAAGAAAGGGGCCACGGTGTTTCTGTATCTCTATTATGTTGGTGCGGCTTCGGAACTTTTAAATATCTTGATATATCTCGAGAACTACGCATCTGATCAAAAAATATCATACAACCTAAAACGTAGGAAACTTAATTCTCTACAAAAAAGGTCTCTTAACATTTTGCCATAGCTCGCTTCGTTTCCGAGATATTTGCAGATTTATCTCAAGGGAAGGGGCCTAACGGACTTATTTCGAGATATTTCTTCTTCTTGTTGTTCTTCTTCTGCACAGCTAAACTGGAAGTGGCATTTCCAGGTCGCAATAGTGCAGAGTTATCTAAAAGAAAGGAGCCACGGTGTTTCTGTATCTCTATTATGTTGGTGCGGCTTCGGAACTTTTAAATATCTTGATATATCTCGAGAACTACGCGTCTGATCGAAAAATATCATACAGCATAAAAAGTAGGAAACTTAATTCTCTACAAAAAAGGTCTCTTAACATTTTGCCATAGCTCGCTTCGTTTCCGAGATATTTGCAGATTTATCTCAAGGGAAGGGGCCTGACGGACATATTTCGAGATATTTCTTCTTCTTGTTGCTCTTCTTCTGCACAGCTAAGCTGGAAGTGGCATTTGCAGCTCGCAATAGTGCAGAGTTATCGCAAAGAAAGGGGCCACGGTGTTTCTGTATCTCTATTATGTTGGTGCGGCTTCGGAACTTTTAAATATCTTGATATATCTCGAGAACTACGCATCTGATCAAAAAATATCATAGAACATAAAAAGTAGGAAACTTAATTCTCTACAAAAAAGGTCTCTTAACATTTTGCCATAGCTCGCTTCGTTTCCAAGATACTTGCAGATTTATCTCAAGGGAAGGGGCCTGACGGACATATTTCGAGATATTTCTTCTTCTTGTTGTTCTTCTTCTGCACAGCTAAACTGGAAGTGGCATTTCCAGCTCGCAGTAGTGCCGAGTTATCTCAAAGAAAGGGGCCACGGTGTTTCTGTATCTCTATTATGTTGGTGCGGCTTCGGAACTTGTAAATATCTTGATATATCTCGAGAACTACGCATCTGATCAAAAAATATCATAGAACATAAAAAGTAGAAAACTTAATTCTCTACAAAAAAGGTCTCTCAACATTTTGCCATAGCTCGCTTCGTTTCCGAGATATATGCAGATTTATCTCAAGGGAAGGGGCCTGACGGACATATTTCGAGATATTTCTTCTTCTTGTTGTTCTTCTTCTGCACAGCTAAACTGGAAGTGGCATTTCCAGCTCGCAATAGTGCAGAGTTATCTGAAAGAAAGGGGCCACGGTGTTTCTGTATCTCTATTATGTTGGTGCGGCTTCGGAACTTTTAAATATCTTGATATATCTCGAAAACTACGCTTCTGATCAAAAAATATCATAGAACATAAATTGTAGGAAACATAATTCGCTACAAAAAAGGTCTCTTAACATTTTGCCATAGCTCGCTTCGCTTCCGAGATATATGCAGATTTATCTCAAGGGAAGGGGCCTGACGGACATATTTCGAGATATTTCTTCTTCTTGTTGTTCTTCTTCTGCACAGCTGAGCTGGACGTGGCATTTACAGCTCGCAATAGTGCAGAGTTATCTCAAAGAAAGGGGCCACGGTGTTTCTGTATCTCTATTATGTTGGTGCGTCTTCGGAACTTTTAAATATCTCGATATATCTCGAAAACTACGCTTCTGATCAAAAAATATCATAGAACATAAATTGTAGGAAACATAATTCTCTACAAAAAACGTCTCTTAACATTTTGCCATAGCTCGCTTCGTTTCCGAGATATTTGCAGATTCAGCTCAAACGAACTGGCCTGACGGACATATTTCGAGATATTTTTTCTTCTTGTTGTTCTTCCTCTGCACAGCTAAGCTGGAAGTGGCATCTGCAGCTCGCAATAGTGCAGAGTTATCTCAAAGAAAGGGGCCACGGTGTTTCTGTATCTCTATTATGTTGGGGCGGCTTCGGAACGTTTAAATATCTCTATATATCTCGAAAACTACGCTTCTGATCTAAAAATATCATAGAACATAAATTGTAGGAAACATAATTCTCTACAAAAAAGGTCTCTTAACATTTTGCCATAGCTCGCTTCGTTTCCGAGATATTTGCAGATATATCTCAAGGGAAGGGGCCTGACGGACATATTTCGAGATATTTCTTCTTCTTGTTGTTCTTCTTCTGCACAGCTAAACTGGAAGTGGCATTTACAGCTCGCAATAGTGCAGAGTTATCTCAAAGAAAGGGGCCACGGTGTTTCTGTATCTCTATTATGTTGGTGCGGCTTCGGAACTTTTAAATATCTTGATATATCTCGAGAGCTACGCATCCGATCAAAAAATATCATAGAACATAAAAAGTAGGAAACTTAATTCTCTACAAAAAAGGTCTCTTAACATTTTGCCATAGCTCGCTTCGTTTCCGAGATATTTGCAGATTCAGCTCAAAGGAACTGGCCTGACGGACATATTTCGAGATATTTTTTCTTCTTGTTGTTCTTCCTCTGCACAGCTAAGCTGGAAGTGGCATCTGCAGCTCGCAATAGTGCAGAGTTATCTCAAAGAAAGGGGCCACGGTGTTTCTGTATCTCTGTTATGTTGGTGCGGCTTCGGAACTTTTAAATATCTTGATATATCTCGAGAACTACGCATCTGATCAAAAAATATCATAGGACATAAAAAGTAGGAAACTTAATTCTCTACAAAAAAGGTCTCTTAACATTTTGCCATAGCTCGCTTCGTTTCCGAGATATTTGCAGATTCAACTCAAAGGAACTGGCCTGACGGACATATTTCGAGATATTTCTTCTTCTTGTTGTTCTTCCTCTGCACAGCTAAGCTGGAAGTGGCATTTGCAGCTCGCAATAGTGCAGAGTTATCTCAAAGAAAGGGGCCACGGTGTTTCTGTATCTCTATTATGTTGGTGCGGCTTCGGAACTTTTAAATATCTCGATATATCTCGAAAACTACGCTTCTGATCAAAAAATATCATAGAACGTAAATTGTAGGAAACATTATTCTCTACAAAAAAGGTCTCTCGACATTTTGCCATAGCTCGCTTCGTTTCCGAGATACTTGCAGATTCATCTCAAGGGAAGGGGTCTGACGGACATATTTCGAGATATTTCTTCTTCTTGTTGTTCTTCTTCTGCACAGCTAAGCTCGAAGTGGCATTTGCAGCTCGCAATAGTGCAGAGTTATCTCAAAGAAAGAGGCCACGGTGTTTCTGTACCTCTATTATGTTGGTGCAGCTTCGGAACTTTTAAATATCTTGATATATCTCGAGAACTACGCATCTGATCAAAAAATATCATAGAAGATAAAAAGCAGGAAACTTAATTCTCTACAAAAAAGGTCTCTTAACATTTTGCCATAGCTCGCTTCGTTTCCGAGATATTTGCAGATTCAACTCAAAGGAACTGGCCTGACGGACATATTTCGAGATATTTCTTCTTCTTGTTGTTCTTCTTCTGCACAGCTAAGCTGGAAGTGGCATTTGCAGCTCGCAATAGTGCAGAGCTATCTCAAAGAAAGGGGCCACGGTGTTTCTGTATCTCTATTATGTTGGTGCGGCTTCGGAACTTTTAAATATCTTGATATATCTCGAGAACTACGCATCTGATCAAATAATATCATAGAACATAAAAAGTAGGAAACTTAATTCTCCACAAATAAGGTCTCTTAACATTTTGCCATAGCTCGCTTCGTTTCCGAGATATTTGCAGATTTATCTCAAGGGAAGGGGCCTGACGGACATATTTCGAGATATTTCTTCTTCTTGTTGGTCTTCTTCTGCACAGCTAAGCTGGAAGTGGCAGTTGCAGCTCGCAATAGTGCTGAGTTATCTCGAAGGAAGGGGCCACGGTGTTTCTGTATCTCTATTATGTTGGTGCGGCTTCGGATCTTTTAAATATCTCGATATATCTCGAAAACTACGCTTCTGATCAAAAAATATCATAGAACGTAAATTGTGGGAAACATAATTCTCTACAAAAAAGGTCTCTCAACATTTTGCCATAGCTCGCTTCGTTTCCGAGATATTTGCAGATTTATCTCAAGGGAAGGGGTCTGACGGACATATTTCGAGATATTTTTTCTTCTTGTTGTTCTTCCTCTGCACAGCTAAGCTGGAAGTGGCATCTGCAGCTCGCAATAGTGCAGAGTTATCTCAAAGAAAGGGGCCACGGTGTTTCTTGTATCTCTATTATGTTGGGGCGGCTTCGGAACGTTTAAATATCTCTATATATCTCGAAAACTACGCTTCTGATCAAAAAATATCATAGAACATAAATTGTAGGAAACATAATTCTCTACAAAAAAGGTCTCTTAACATTTTGCCATAGCTCGCTTCGTTTCCGAGATATTTGCAGATATATCTCAAGGGAAGGGGCCTGACGGACATATTTCGAGATATTTCTTCTTCTTGTTGTTCTTCTTCTGCACAGCTAAACTGGAAGTGGCATTTACAGCTCGCAATAGTGCAGAGTTATCTCAAAGAAAGGGGCCACGGTGTTTCTGTATCTCTATTATGTTGGTGCGGCTTCGGAACTTTTAAATATCTTGATATATCTCGAGAGCTACGCATCCGATCAAAAAATATCATAGAACATAAAAAGTAGGAAACTTAATTCTCTACAAAAAAGGTCTCTTAACATTTTGCCATAGCTCGCTTCGTTTCCGAGATATTTGCAGATTCAGCTCAAAGGAACTGGCCTGACGGACATATTTCGAGATATTTTTTCTTCTTGTTGTTCTTCCTCTGCACAGCTAAGCTGGAAGTGGCATCTGCAGCTCGCAATAGTGCAGAGTTATCTCAAAGAAAGGGGCCACGGTGTTTCTGTATCTCTGTTATGTTGGTGCGGCTTCGGAACTTTTAAATATCTTGATATATCTCGAGAACTACGCATCTGATCAAAAAATATCATAGGACATAAAAAGTAGGAAACTTAATTCTCTACAAAAAAGGTCTCTTAACATTTTGCCATAGCTCACTTCGTTTCCGAGATATTTGCAGATTCAACTCAAAGGAACTGGCCTGACGGACATATTTCGAGATATTTCTTCTTCTTGTTGTTCTTCCTCTGCACAGCTAAGCTGGAAGTGGCATTTGCAGCTCGCAATAGTGCAGAGTTATCTCAAAGAAAGGGGCCACGGTGTTTCTGTATCTCTATTATGTTGGTGCGGCTTCGGAACTTTTAAATATCTCGATATATCTCGAAAACTACGCTTCTGATCAAAAAATATCATAGAACGTAAATTGTAGGAAACATTATTCTCTACAAAAAAGGTCTCTTGACATTTTGCCATAGCTCGCTTCGTTTCCGAGATACTTGCAGATTCATCTCAAGGGAAGGGGTCTGACGGACATATTTCGAGATATTTCTTCTTCTTGTTGTTCTTCTTCTGCACAGCTAAGCTCGAAGTGGCATTTGCAGCTCGCAATAGTGCAGAGTTATCTCAAAGAAAGAGGCCACGGTGTTTCTGTACCTCTATTATGTTGGTGCAGCTTCGGAACTTTTAAATATCTTGATATATCTCGAGAACTACGCATCTGATCAAAAAATATCATAGAAGATAAAAAGCAGGAAACTTAATTCTCTACAAAAAAGGTCTCTTAACATTTTGCCATAGCTCGCTTCGTTTCCGAGATATTTGCAGATTCAACTCAAAGGAACTGGCCTGACGGACATATTTCGAGATATTTCTTCTTCTTGTTGTTCTTCTTCTGCACAGCTAAGCTGGAAGTGGCATTTGCAGCTCGCAATAGTGCAGAGTTATCTCAAAGAAAGGGGCCACGGTGTTTCTGTATCTCTATTATGTTGGTGCGGCTTCGGAACTTTTAAATATCTTGATATATCTCGAGAACTACGCATCTGATCAAATAATATCATAGAACATAAAAAGTAGGAAACTTAATTCTCCACAAATAAGGTCTCTTAACATTTTGCCATAGCTCGCTTCGTTTCCGAGATATTTGCAGATTTATCTCAAGGGAAGGGGCCTGACGGACATATTTCGAGATATTTCTTCTTCTTGTTGGTCTTCTTCTGCACAGCTAGGCTGGAAGTGGCATTTGCGGCTCGCACTAGTACAGAGTTATCTCAAAGAAAGGGGCCACGGTGTTTCTGTATCTCTATTATGTTGGTGCGGCTTCGGAACTTTTAAATATCTTGATATATCTCGAGAACTACGCATCTGATCAAAAAATATCATACAACATAAAACGTAGGAAACTTAATTCTATACAAAAAAGGTCTCTTAACATTTTGCCATAGCTCGCTTCGTTTCCGAGATATTTGCAGATTTATCTCAAGGGAAGGGGCCTAACGGACTTATTTCGAGATATTTCTTCTTCTTGTTGTTCTTCTTCTGCACAGCTAAACTGGAAGTGGCATTTACAGGTCGCAATAGTGCAGAGTTATCTAAAAGAAAGGAGCCACGGTGTTTCTGTATCTCTATTATGTTGGTGCGGCTTCGGAACTTTTAAATATCTTGATAGATCTCGAGAACTACGCGTCTGATGAAAAAATATCGTAGAACATAAAAAGTAGGAAACATAATTCCATACAAAAAAGGTCTCTTAACATTTTGCCATAGCTCGCTTCGTTTCCGAGATATTTGCAGATTTATCTCAAGGGAAGGGGCCTGAAGGACATATTTCGAGATATTTCTTCTTCTTGTTGTTCTTCTTCTGCACAGCTAAGCTGGAAGTGGCATTTGCAGCTCGCAATAGTGCAGAGTTATCTCAAAGAAAGGGGCCACGGTGTTTCTGTATCTCTATTATGTTGGTGCGGCTTCGGAACTTTTAAATATCTTGATATATCTCGAGATCTACGCATCTGATCAAAAAATATCATAGAACATAAAAAGTAGGAAACTTAATTCTCTACAAAAAAGGTCTCTCAACATTTTGTCATAGCTCGCTTCGTTTCCGAGATACTTGCCGATTTATCTCAAGGGAAGGGGCCTAACGGACATATTTCGAGATATTTCTCCTTCTTGTTGTTCTTCTTCTGCACAGCTAAACTGGAAGTGGCATTTGCAGCTCGCAATAGTGCAGAGTTATCTCAAAGAGAGGGGCCACGGTGTTTCTGTATCTCTATTATGTTGGTGCGGCTTCGGAACTTTTAAATATCTTGATATATCTCGAGAACTACGCGTCTGATCAAAAAATATCATACAACATAAAAAGTAGGAAACATAATTCCATACAAAAAAGGTCTCTTAACATTTTGCCATAGCTCGCTTCGTTTCCGAGATATTTGCAGATTTATCTCAAGGGAAGGGGCCTGACGGACATATTTCGAGATATTTCTTCTTCTTGTTGTTCTTCTTCTGCACAGCTAAACTGTAAGTGGCATTTCCAGGTCGCAATAGTGCAGAGTTATCTAAAAGAAAGGAGCCACGGTGTTTCTGTATCTCTATTATGTTGGTGCGGCTTCGGAACTTTTAAATATCTTGATATATCTCGAGAACTACGCGTCTGATCAAAAAATATCATAGAACATAAAAAGTAGGAAACATAATTCCATACAAAAAAGGTCTCTTAACATTTTGCCATAGCTCGCTTCGTTTCCAAGATACTTGCAGATTTATCTCAAGGGAAGGGGCCTGACGGACATATTTCGAGATATTTCTTCTTCTTGTTGTTCTTCTCCTGCACAGCTAAGCTGGAAGTGGCATTTGCAGCTCGCAATAGTGCAGAGTTATCGCAAAGAAAGGGGCCACGGTGTTTCTGTATCTCTATTATGTTGGTGCGGCTTCGGAACTTTTAAATATCTTGATATATCTCGAGAACTACGCATCTGATCAAAAAATATCATAGAACATAAAAAGTAGGAAACCTAATTTTCTACAAAAAAGGTCTCTTAACATTTTGCCGTAGCTCGCTTCGTTTCCGAGATATTTGCAGATTTATCTCAAGGGAAGGGGCCTGACGGACATATTTCGAAATATTTCTTATTCTTGTTGTGCTTCTTCTGCACAGCTAAGCTGGAAGTGGCATTTGCAGCTCGCAATAGTGCAGAGTTATCTCAAAGAAAGGGGCCACGGTGTTTCTGTACCTCTATTATGTTGGTGCAGCTTCGGAGCTTTTAAATATCTTGATATATCTCGAGAACTACGCATCTGATCAAAAAATATCATAGAACATAAAAAGTAGGCAACTTAATTCTCTACAAAAAAGGTCTCTTAACGTTTTGCAATAGCTCGCTTCGTTTCCGAGATATTTGCAGATTTATATCAAGGGAAGGGTCCTGATGGACATATTTCGAGATATTTCTTCTTCTTGTTGTTCTTCTTCTGCACAGCTAAACTGGAAGTGGCATTTCCAGCTCGCAATCGTGCAGAGTTATCTCAAAGAAAGGGGCCACGGTGTTTCTGTATCTCTATTATGTTGGTGCGGCTTCGGAACTTTTAAATATCTTGATATATCTCGAGAAATACGCCTCTGATCGAAAAATATCATAGAACATAAAAAGTAGGAAACTTAATTCCCTACAAAAAAGGTCTCTTAACATTTTGCCATAGCTCGCTTCGTTTCCGAGATATTTGCAGATTTATCTCAAGGGAAGGGGCCTGACGGACATATTTCGAGATATTTCTTCTTCTTGTTGTTCTTCTTCTGCACAGCTAAACTGGAAGTGGCATTAGCAGCTCGCAATAGTGCAGAGTTATCTCAAAGAGAGGGGCCACGGTGTTTCTGTATCTCTATTATGTTGGTGCGGCTTCGGAACTTTTAAATATCTTGATATATCTCGAGAGCTACGCATCCGATCAAAAAATATCATAGAACATAAAAAGTAGGAAACTTAATTCTCTACAAAAAAGGTCTCTTAACATTTTGCCATAGCTCGCTTCGTTTCCGAGATATTTGCAGATTTATCTCGAGGGAAGGGGCCTGACGGACATATTTCGAGATATTTCTTCTTCTTGTTGTTCTTCAATCTGCACAGCTAAGCTGGACGTGGCATTTACAGCTCGCAATAGTGCAGAGTTATCTCAAAGAAAGGGGCCACGGTGTTTCTGTATCTCTATTATGTTGGTGCGGCTTTGGAACTTTTAAATATCTTGATATATCTCGAGAACTACGCATCTGATCAAAAAATATCATAGAACATAAAAAGTAGGAAACTTAATTCTCTACAAATAAGGTCTCTTAACATTTTGCCATAGCTCGCTTCGTTTCCGAGATATTTGCAGATATATCTCAAGGGAAGGGGCCTGACGGACATTTTTCGAGATATTTCTTCTTCTTGTTGTTCTTCTTCTGCACAGCTAAGCTGGAAGTGGCATTTGCAGCTCGCAATAGTGCAGAGTTATCTCGAAGAAAGGGGCCACGGTGTTTCTGTATCTCTATTATGTTTGTGCGGCTTCGGAACTTTTAGATATCTTGATATATCTCGAGAACTACGCATCTGATCAAAAAATATCATAGAACATAAAAAGTAGGAAACTTAATTCTCTACAAAAAAGGTCTCTTAATATTTTGCCATAGCTCGCTTCGTTTCCGAGATATTTGCAGATTTATCTCGAGGGAAGGGGCCTGACGGACATATTTCGAGATATTTCTTCTTCTTGTTGTTCTTCTTCTGCACAGCTAAGCTGGAAGCGGCATTTGCGGCTCGCACTAGTGCAGGGTTATCTCAAAGAAAGGGGCCACGGTGTTTCTGTATCTCTATTATGTTGGTGCGGCTTCGGATCTTTTAAATATCTCGATATATCTCGAAAACTACGCTTCTGATTAAAAAATATCATAGAACATAAATTGTAGGAAACATAATTCTCTACAAAAAAGGTCTCTTAACATTTTGCCATAGCTCGTTTCGTTTCCGAGATATTTGCAGATATATCTCAAGGGAAGGGGCCTGACGGACATATTTCGAGATATTTCCTCTTCTTGTTGTTCTTCTTCTGCACAGCTAAACTGGAAGTGGCATTTCCAGCTCGCAATAGCGCAGAGTTATCTCAAAGAAAGGGGCCACGGTGTTTCTGTATCTCTATTATGTTGGTGCGTCTTCGGAACTTTTAAATATCTCGATATATCTCGAAAACTACGCTTCTGATCAAAAAATATCATAGAACATAAATTGTAGGAAACATAATTCTCTACAAAAAACGTCTCATAACATTTTGCCATAGCTCGCTTCGTTTCCGAGATATTTGCAGATTCAGCTCAAAGGAACTGGCCTGACGGACATATTTCGAGATATTTTTTCTTCTTGTTGTTCTTCCTCTGCACAGCTAAGCTGGAAGTGGCATCTGCAGCTCGCAATAGTGCAGAGTTATCTCAAAGAAAGGGGCCACGGTGTTTCTTTATCTCTATTATGTTGGGGCGGCTTCGGAACTTTTAAATATCTCGATATATCTCGAGAACTACGCATCTGATCAAAAAATATCATAGAACATAAAAAGTAGGCAACTTAATTCTCTACAAAAAAGGTCTCTTAACGTTTTGCAATAGCTCGCTTCGTTTCCGAGATATTTGCAGATTTATATCAAGGGAAGGGTCCTGATGGACATATTTCGAGATATTTCTTCTTCTTGTTGTTCTTCTTCTGCACAGCTAAACTGGAAGTGGCATTTCCAGCTCGCAATCGTGCAGAGTTATCTCAAAGAAAGGGGCCACGGTGTTTCTGTATCTCTATTATGTTGGTGCGGCTTCGGAACTTTTAAATATCTTGATATATCTCGAGAAATACGCCTCTGATCGAAAAATATCATAGAACATAAAAAGTAGGAAACTTAATTCCCTACAAAAAAGGTCTCTTAACATTTTGCCATAGCTCGCTTCGTTTCCGAGATATTTGCAGATTTATCTCAAGGGAAGGGGCCTGACGGACATATTTCGAGATATTTCTTCTTCTTGTTGTTCTTCTTCTGCACAGCTAAACTGGAAGTGGCATTAGCAGCTCGCAATAGTGCAGAGTTATCTCAAAGAGAGGGGCCACGGTGTTTCTGTATCTCTATTATGTTGGTGCGGCTTCGGAACTTTTAAATATCTTGATATATCTCGAGAACTACGCATCTGATCAAAAAATATCATACAACCTAAAACGTAGGAAACTTAATTCTCTACAAAAAAGGTCTCTTAACATTTTGCCATAGCTCGCTTCGTTTCCGAGATATTTGCAGATTTATCTCAAGGGAAGGGGCCTAACGGACTTATTTCGAGATATTTCTTCTTCTTGTTGTTCTTCTTCTGCACAGCTAAACTGGAAGTGGCATTTCCAGGTCGCAATAGTGCAGAGTTATCTAAAAGAAAGGAGCCACGGTGTTTCTGTATCTCTATTATGTTGGTGCGGCTTCGGAACTTTTAAATATCTTGATATATCTCGAGAACTACGCGTCTGATCAAAAAATATCATAGAACATAAAAAGTAGGAAACATAATTCCATACAAAAAAGGTCTCTTAACATTTTGCCATAGCTCGCTTCGTTTCCAAGATACTTGCAGATTTATCTCAAGGGAAGGGGCCTGACGGACATATTTCGAGATATTTCTTCTTCTATCGTTCTTCTTCTGCACAGCTAAGCTGGAAGTGGCATTTGCAGCTCGCAATAGTGCAGAGTTATCGCAAAGAAAGGGGCCACGGTGTTTCTGTATCTCTATTATGTTGGTGCGGCTTCGGAACTTTTAAATATCTTGATATATCTCGAGAACTACGCATCTGATCAAAAAATATCATAGAACATAAAAAGTAGGAAACCAAATTTTCTACAAAAAAGGTCTCTTAACATTTTGCCGTAGCTCGCTTCGTTTCCGAGATATTTGCAGATTTATCTCAAGGGAAGGGGCCTGACGGACATATTTCGAAATATTTCTTATTCTTGTTGTTCTTCTTCTGCACAGCTAAGCTGGAAGTGGCATTTGCAGCTCGCAATAGTGCAGAGTTATCTCAAAGAAAGGGGCCACGGTGTTTCTGTACCTCTATTATGTTGGTGCAGCTTCGGAGCTTTTAAATATCTTGATATATCTCGAGAACTACGCATCTGATCAAAAAATATCATAGAACATAAAAAGTAGGCAACTTAATTCTCTACAAAAAAGGTCTCTTAACGTTTTGCAATAGCTCGCTTCGTTTCCGAGATATTTGCAGATTTATCTCAAGGGAAGGGTCCTGATGGACATATTTCGAGATATTTCTTCTTCTTGTTGTTCTTCTTCTGCACAGCTAAACTGGAAGTGGCATTTCCAGCTCGCAATCGTGCAGAGTTATCTCAAAGAAAGGGGCCACGGTGTTTCTGTATCTCTATTATGTTGGTGCGGCTTCGGAACTTTTAAATATCTTGATATATCTCGAGAACTACGCCTCTGATCGAAAAATATCATACAACATAAAAAGTAGGAAACCTAATTCTCTACAAAAAAGGTCTCTTAACATTCTGCCATAGCTCGCTTCGTTTCCGAGATATTTGCAGATTTATCTCACGGGAAGGGGCCTGACGGACATATTTCGAGATATTTCTTCTTCTTGTTGTTCTTCTTCTGCACAGCTAAGCTGGAAGTGGCATTTGCAGCTCGCAATAGTGCAGAGTTATCGCAAAGAAAGGGGCCACGGTGTTTCTGTATCTCTATTATGTTGGTGCGGCTTCGGAACTTTTAAATATCTTGATATATCTCGAGAACTACGCATCTGATCAAAAAATATCATAGAACATAAATTGTAGGAAACATAATTCTCTACAAAAAAGGTCTCTTAACATTTTGCCATAGCTCGTTTCGTTTCCGAGATATTTGCAGATATATCTCAAGGGAAGGGGCCTGACGGACATATTTCGAGATATTTCCTCTTCTTGTTGTTCTTCTTCTGCACAGCTAAACTGGAAGTGGCATTTCCAGCTCGCAATAGCGCAGAGTTATCTCAAAGAAAGGGGCCACGGTGTTTCTGTTTCTCTATTATGTTGGTGCGGCTTCGGAACTTTTAAATATCTTGATATATCTCGAGAACTACGCATCTGATCAAAAAATATCATAGAACATAAAAAGTAGGAAACTTAATTCTCTACAAATAAGGTCTCTTAACATTTTGCCATAGCTCGCTTCGTTTCCGAGATATTTGCAGATTTATCTCAAGGGAAGGGGCCTGACGGACATTTTTCGAGATATTTCTTCTTCTTGTTGTTCTTCTTCTGCACAGCTAAGGTGGAAGTGGCATTTGCAGCTCGCAATAGTGCAGAGTTATCTCGAAGAAAGGGGCCACGGTGTTTCTGTATCTCTATTATGTTGGTGCGGCTTCGGAACTTTTAAATATCTTGATATATCTCGAGAACTACGCATCTGATCAAAAAATATCGTAGAACATAAAAAGTAGGAAACTTAATTCTCTACAAAAAAGGTCTCTTAACATTTTGCCATAGCTCGCTTCGTTTCCAAGATACTTGCAGATTTATCTCAAGGGAAGGGGTCTGACGGACATATTTCGAGATATTTCTTCTTCTTGTTGTTCTTCTTCTGCACAGCTAAGCTGGAAGTGGCATTTGCAGCTCGCAATAGTGCAGAGTTATCTCAAAGAAAGGGGCCACGGTGTTTCTGTATCTCTATTATGTTGGTGCGGCTTCGGAACTTTTAAATATCTTGATATATCTCGAGAGCTACGCATCCGATCAAAAAATATCATAGAACATAAAAAGTAGGAAACTTAATTCTCTACAAAAAAGGTCTCTTAACATTTTGCCATAGCTCGCTTCGTTTCCGAGATATTTGCAGATTTATCTCGAGGGAAGGGGCCTGACGGACATATTTCGAGATATTTCTTCTTCTTGTTGTTCTTCAATCTGCACAGCTAAGCTGGACGTGGCATTTACAGCTCGCAATAGTGCAGAGTTATCTCAAAGAAAGGGGCCACGGTGTTTCTGTATCTCTATTATGTTGGTGCGGCTTTGGAACTTTTAAATATCTTGATATATCTCGAGAACTACGCATCTGATCAAAAAATATCATAGAACATAAAAAGTAGGAAACTTAATTCTCTACAAATAAGGTCTCTTAACATTTTGCCATAGCTCGCTTCGTTTCCGAGATATTTGCAGATATATCTCAAGGGAAGGGGCCTGACGGACATTTTTCGAGATATTTCTTCTTCTTGTTGTTCTTCTTCTGCACAGCTAAGCTGGAAGTGGCATTTGCAGCTCGCAATAGTGCAGAGTTATCTCGAAGAAAGGGGCCACGGTGTTTCTGTATCTCTATTATGTTTGTGCGGCTTCGGAACTTTTAGATATCTTGATATATCTCGAGAACTACGCATCTGATCAAAAAATATCATAGAACATAAAAAGTAGGAAACTTAATTCTCTACAAAAAAGGTCTCTTAATATTTTGCCATAGCTCGCTTCGTTTCCGAGATATTTGCAGATTTATCTCGAGGGAAGGGGCCTGACGGACATATTTCGAGATATTTCCTCTTCTTGTTGTTCTTCTTCTGCACAGCTAAACTGGAAGTGGCATTTCCAGCTCGCAATAGCGCAGAGTTATCTCAAAGAAAGGGGCCACGGTGTTTCTGTATCTCTATTATGTTGGTGCGTCTTCGGAACTTTTAAATATCTCGATATATCTCGAAAACTACGCTTCTGATCAAAAAATATCATAGAACATAAATTGTAGGAAACATAATTCTCTACAAAAAACGTCTCATAACATTTTGCCATAGCTCGCTTCGTTTCCGAGATATTTGCAGATTCAGCTCAAAGGAACTGGCCTGACGGACATATTTCGAGATATTTTTTCTTCTTGTTGTTCTTCCTCTGCACAGCTAAGCTGGAAGTGGCATCTGCAGCTCGCAATAGTGCAGAGTTATCTCAAAGAAAGGGGCCACGGTGTTTCTTTATCTCTATTATGTTGGGGCGGCTTCGGAACTTTTAAATATCTCGATATATCTCGAGAACTACGCATCTGATCAAAAAATATCATAGAACATAAAAAGTAGGCAACTTAATTCTCTACAAAAAAGGTCTCTTAACGTTTTGCAATAGCTCGCTTCGTTTCCGAGATATTTGCAGATTTATATCAAGGGAAGGGTCCTGATGGACATATTTCGAGATATTTCTTCTTCTTGTTGTTCTTCTTCTGCACAGCTAAACTGGAAGTGGCATTTCCAGCTCGCAATCGTGCAGAGTTATCTCAAAGAAAGGGGCCACGGTGTTTCTGTATCTCTATTATGTTGGTGCGGCTTCGGAACTTTTAAATATCTTGATATATCTCGAGAAATACGCCTCTGATCGAAAAATATCATAGAACATAAAAAGTAGGAAACTTAATTCCCTACAAAAAAGGTCTCTTAACATTTTGCCATAGCTCGCTTCGTTTCCGAGATATTTGCAGATTTATCTCAAGGGAAGGGGCCTGACGGACATATTTCGAGATATTTCTTCTTCTTGTTGTTCTTCTTCTGCACAGCTAAACTGGAAGTGGCATTAGCAGCTCGCAATAGTGCAGAGTTATCTCAAAGAGAGGGGCCACGGTGTTTCTGTATCTCTATTATGTTGGTGCGGCTTCGGAACTTTTAAATATCTTGATATATCTCGAGAACTACGCATCTGATCAAAAAATATCATACAACCTAAAACGTAGGAAACTTAATTCTCTACAAAAAAGGTCTCTTAACATTTTGCCATAGCTCGCTTCGTTTCCGAGATATTTGCAGATTTATCTCAAGGGAAGGGGCCTAACGGACTTATTTCGAGATATTTCTTCTTCTTGTTGTTCTTCTTCTGCACAGCTAAACTGGAAGTGGCATTTCCAGGTCGCAATAGTGCAGAGTTATCTAAAAGAAAGGAGCCACGGTGTTTCTGTATCTCTATTATGTTGGTGCGGCTTCGGAACTTTTAAATATCTTGATATATCTCGAGAACTACGCGTCTGATCAAAAAATATCATAGAACATAAAAAGTAGGAAACATAATTCCATACAAAAAAGGTCTCTTAACATTTTGCCATAGCTCGCTTCGTTTCCAAGATACTTGCAGATTTATCTCAAGGGAAGGGGCCTGACGGACATATTTCGAGATATTTCTTCTTCTATCGTTCTTCTTCTGCACAGCTAAGCTGGAAGTGGCATTTGCAGCTCGCAATAGTGCAGAGTTATCGCAAAGAAAGGGGCCACGGTGTTTCTGTATCTCTATTATGTTGGTGCGGCTTCGGAACTTTTAAATATCTTGATATATCTCGAGAACTACGCATCTGATCAAAAAATATCATAGAACATAAAAAGTAGGAAACCAAATTTTCTACAAAAAAGGTCTCTTAACATTTTGCCGTAGCTCGCTTCGTTTCCGAGATATTTGCAGATTTATCTCAAGGGAAGGGGCCTGACGGACATATTTCGAAATATTTCTTATTCTTGTTGTTCTTCTTCTGCACAGCTAAGCTGGAAGTGGCATTTGCAGCTCGCAATAGTGCAGAGTTATCTCAAAGAAAGGGGCCACGGTGTTTCTGTACCTCTATTATGTTGGTGCAGCTTCGGAGCTTTTAAATATCTTGATATACCTCGAGAACTACGCATCTGATCAAAAAATATCATAGAACATAAAAAGTAGGCAACTTAATTCTCTACAAAAAAGGTCTCTTAACGTTTTGCAATAGCTCGCTTCGTTTCCGAGATATTTGCAGATTTATCTCAAGGGAAGGGTCCTGATGGACATATTTCGAGATATTTCTTCTTCTTGTTGTTCTTCTTCTGCACAGCTAAACTGGAAGTGGCATTTCCAGCTCGCAATCGTGCAGAGTTATCTCAAAGAAAGGGGCCACGGTGTTTCTGTATCTCTATTATGTTGGTGCGGCTTCGGAACTTTTAAATATCTTGATATATCTCGAGAACTACGCCTCTGATCGAAAAATATCATACAACATAAAAAGTAGGAAACCTAATTCTCTACAAAAAAGGTCTCTTAACATTCTGCCATAGCTCGCTTCGTTTCCGAGATATTTGCAGATTTATCTCACGGGAAGGGGCCTGACGGACATATTTCGAGATATTTCTTCTTCTTGTTGTTCTTCTTCTGCACAGCTAAGCTGGAAGTGGCATTTGCAGCTCGCAATAGTGCAGAGTTATCGCAAAGAAAGGGGCCACGGTGTTTCTGTATCTCTATTATGTTGGTGCGGCTTCGGAACTTTTAAATATCTTGATATATCTCGAGAACTACGCATCTGATCAAAAAATATCATAGAACATAAATTGTAGGAAACATAATTCTCTACAAAAAAGGTCTCTTAACATTTTGCCATAGCTCGTTTCGTTTCCGAGATATTTGCAGATATATCTCAAGGGAAGGGGCCTGACGGACATATTTCGAGATATTTCCTCTTCTTGTTGTTCTTCTTCTGCACAGCTAAACTGGAAGTGGCATTTCCAGCTCGCAATAGCGCAGAGTTATCTCAAAGAAAGGGGCCACGGTGTTTCTGTTTCTCTATTATGTTGGTGCGGCTTCGGAACTTTTAAATATCTTGATATATCTCGAGAACTACGCATCTGATCAAAAAATATCATAGAACATAAAAAGTAGGAAACTTAATTCTCTACAAATAAGGTCTCTTAACATTTTGCCATAGCTCGCTTCGTTTCCGAGATATTTGCAGATTTATCTCAAGGGAAGGGGCCTGACGGACATTTTTCGAGATATTTCTTCTTCTTGTTGTTCTTCTTCTGCACAGCTAAGGTGGAAGTGGCATTTGCAGCTCGCAATAGTGCAGAGTTATCTCGAAGAAAGGGGCCACGGTGTTTCTGTATCTCTATTATGTTGGTGCGGCTTCGGAACTTTTAAATATCTTGATATATCTCGAGAACTACGCATCTGATCAAAAAATATCGTAGAACATAAAAAGTAGGAAACTTAATTCTCTACAAAAAAGGTCTC
This sequence comes from Osmia lignaria lignaria, assembly GCF_051020975.1. Taxonomy (NCBI): domain Eukaryota; kingdom Metazoa; phylum Arthropoda; class Insecta; order Hymenoptera; family Megachilidae; genus Osmia; species Osmia lignaria. Next base: position 23,178,159 of record NW_027478160.1, on the reverse strand, counting down.
TTAACATTTTGCCATAGCTCGCTTCGTTTCCAAGATACTTGCAGATTTATCTCAAGGGAAGGGGCCTGACGGACATATTTCGAGATATTTCTTCTTCTTGTTGTTCTTCTTCTGCACAGCTAAACTGGAAGTGGCATTTCCAGCTCGCAGTAGTGCCGAGTTATCTCAAAGAAAGGGGCCACGGTGTTTCTGTATTTCTATTATGTTGGTGCGGCTTCGGAACTTTTAAATATCTTGATATATCTCGAGAACTACGCATCTGATCAAAAAATATCATAGAACATAAAAAGTAGAAAACTTAATTCTCTACAAAAAAGGTCTCTCAACATTTTGCCATAGCTCGCTTCGTTTCCGAGATATATGCAGATTTATCTCAAGGGAAAGGGCCTGACGGACATATTTCGAGATATTTCTTCTTCTTGTTGTTCTTCTTCTGCACAGCTAAACTGGAAGTGGCATTTCCAGCTCGCAATAGTGCAGAGTTATCTGAAAGAAAGGGGCCACGGTGTTTCTGTATCTCTATTATGTTGGTGCGGCTTCGGAACTTTTAAATATCTTGATATATCTCGAAAACTACGCTTCTGATCAAAAAATATCATAGAACATAAATTGTAGGAAACATAATTCTCTACAAAAAAGGTCTCTTAACATTTTGCCATAGCTCGCTTCGTTTCCGAGATATTTGCAGATATATCTCAAGGGAAGGGGCCTGACGGACATATTTCGAGATATTTCTTCTTCTTGTTGTTCTTCTTCTGCACAGCTAAACTGGAAGTGGCATTTACAGCTCGCAATAGTGCAGAGTTATCTCAAAGAAAGGGGCCACGGTGTTTCTGTATCTCTATTATGTTGGTGCGGCTTCGGAACTTTTAAATATCTTGATATATCTCGAGAACTACGCATCTGATCAAAAAATATCATAGAACATGAAAAGTAGGAAACTTAATTCTCTGCAAAAAAGGTCTCTTAACATTTTGCCATAGCTCTCTTCGTTTCCGAGATATTTGCAGATTTATCTCAAGGGAAGGGGCCTGACGGACATATTTCGAGATATTTCTTCTTCTTGTTGTTCTTCTTCTGCACAGCTTAGCTGGAAGTGGCATTTGCAGCTCGCAATAGTGCAGAGTTATCTCAAAGAAAGGGGCCACGGTGTTTCTGTATCTCTATTATGTTGGTGCGGCTTCGGAACTTTTAAATATCTTGATATATCTCGAGAACTACGCGTCTGATCAAAAAATATCATAGAACATAAAAAGTAGGAAACTTAATTCTCTACAAAAACGGTCTCTTAACATTTTGCCATAGCTCGCTTCGTTTCCGAGATATTTGCAGATATATCTCAAGGGAAGGGGCCTGACGGACATATTTCGAGATATTTCTTCTTCTTGTTGTTCTTCTTCTGCACAGCTAAGCTGGAAGTGGCATTTGCGGCTCGCACTAGTGCACAGTTATCTCAAAGAAAGGGGCCACGGTGTTTCTGTATCTCTATTATGTTGGTGCGTCTTCGGAACTTTTAAATATCTCGATATATCTCGAAAACTACGCTTCTGATTAAAAAATATCATAGAACATAAATTGTAGGAAACATAATTCTCTACAAAAAACGTCTCTTAACATTTTGCCATAGCTCGCTTCGTTTCCGAGATATTTGCAGATTCAACTCAAAGGAACTGGCCTGACGGACATATTTCGAGATATTCCTTCTTCTTGTTGTTCTTCCTCTGCACAGCTAAGCTGGAAGTGGCATTTGCAGCTCGCAATAGTGCAGAGTTATCTCAAAGAAAGGGGCCATGGTGTTTCTGTATCTCTATTATGTTGGTGCGGCTTCGGAACTTTTAAATATCTTGATATATCTCGAGAACTACGCATCTGATCAAAAAATATCATAGGACATAAAAAGTAGGAAACTTAATTCTCTACAAAAAAGGTCTCTTAACATTTTGCCATAGCTCGCTTCGTTTCCGAGATATTTGCATATTTATCTCAAGGGAAGGGGCCTGACGGACATATTTCGAGATATTTCTTCTTCTTGTTGTTCTTCAATCTGCACAGCTAAGCTGGACGAGGCATTTACAGCTCGCAATAGTGCAGAGTTATCTCAAAGAAAGGGGCCACGGTGTTTCTGTATCTCTATTATGTTGGTGCGGCTTCGGAACTTTTAAATATCTTGATATATCTCGAGAACTACGCATCTGATCAAAAAATATCATAGAACATAAATTGTAGGAAACATAATTCTCTACAAAAAAGGTCTCTTAACATTTTGCCATAGCTCGCTTCGTTTCCGAGATATTTGCAGATATATCTCAAGGGAAGGGGCCTGGCGGACATATTTCGAGATATTTCTTCTTCTTGTTGTTCTTCTTCTGCACAGCTAAACTGGAAGTGGCATTTACAGCTCGCAATAGTGCAGAGTTATCTCAAAGAAAGGGGCCACGGTGTTTCTGTATCTCTATTATGTTGGTGCGGCTTCGGAACTTTTAAATATCTTGATATATCTCGAGAACTACGCATCTGATAAAAAAATATCATAGAACATGAAAAGTAGGAAACTTAATTCTCTGCAAAAAAGGTCTCTTAACATTTTGCCATAGCTCTCTTCGTTTCCGAGATATTTGCAGATTTATCTCAAGGGAAGGGGCCTGACGGACATATTTCGAGATATTTCTTCTTCTTGTTGTTCTTCTTCTGCACAGCTTAGCTGGAAGTGGCATTTGCAGCTCGCAATAGTGCAGAGTTATCTCAAAGAAAGGGGCCACGGTGTTTCTGTATCTCTATTATGTTGGTGCGGCTTCGGAACTTTTAAATATCTTGATATATCTCGAGAACTACGCATCCGATCAAAAAATATCATAGAACATAAAAAGTAGGAAACTTAATTCTCTACAAAAAAGGTCTCTCAACATTTTGCCATAGCTCGCTTCGTTTCCGAGATATTTGCAGATATATCTCAAGGGAAGGGGCCTGACAGACATATTTCGAGATATTTCTTCTTCTTGTTGTTCTTCTTCTGCACAGCTAAGCTGGAAGTGGCATTTGCAGCTCGCAATAGTGCAGAGTTATCTCAAAGAAAGGGGCCACGGTGTTTCTGTATCTCTATTATGTTGGTGCGGCTTCGGAACTTTTAAATATCTTGATATATCTCGAGAACAACGCATCTGATCAAAAAATATCATAGAACATAAAAAGTAGGAAACTTAATTCTCTACAGAAAAGGTCTCTTAACATTTTGCCATAGCTCGCTTCGTTTCCGAGATATTTGCATATTTATCTCAAGGGAAGGGGCCTGACGGACATATTTCGAGATATTTCTTCTTCTTGTTGTTCTTCTTCTGCACAGCTAAGCTGGAAGTGGCATTTGCGGCTCGCACTAGTGCAGAGTTATCTCAAAGAAAGGGGCCACGGTGTTTCTGTATCTCTATTATGTTGGTGCGGCTTCGGAACTTTTAAATATCTCGATATATCTCGAAAACTACGCTTCTGATCAAAAAATATCATAGAACATAAATTGTAGGAAACATAATTCTCTACAAAAAACGTCTCTTAACATTTTGCCATAGCTCGCTTCGTTTCCGAGATATTTGCAGATTCAGCTCAAAGGAACTGGCCTGACGGACATATTTCGAGATATTTCTTCTTCTTGTTGTTCTTCTTCTGCACAGCTAAGCTGGAAGTGGCATTTGCGGCTCGCACTAGCGCAGAGTTATCTCAAAGAAAGGGGCCACGGTGTTTCTGTATCTCTATTATGTTGGTGCGGCTTCGGAACTTTTAAATATCTCGATATATCTCGAGAACTACGCATCTGATCAAAAAATATCATAAAACATAAAAAGTAGGAAACTTAATTCTCTACAAAAAAGGTCTCTTAACATTTTGCCATAGCTCGCTTCGTTTCCGAGATATTTGCAGATTTATCTCAAGGGAAGGGGTCTGACGGACATATTTCGAGATATTTCTTCTTCTTGTTGTTCTTCCTCTGCACAGCTAAGCTGGAAGTGGCATTTGCAGCTCGCAATAGTGCAGAGTTATCTCAAAGAAAGGGGCCACGGTGTTTCTGTATCTCTATTATGTTGGTGCCGCTTCGGAACTTTTAAATATCTGGATATATCTCGAGAACTACGCATCTGATCAAAAAATATCATAGAACATAAAAAGTAGGAAACTTAATTCTCTACAAAAAAGGTCTCTTAACATTTTGCCATAGCTCGCTTCGTTTCCGAGATATTTGCAGATTCATCTCAAGGGAAGGGGTCTGACGGACATATTTCGAGATATTTCTTCTTCTTGTTGTTCTTCTTCTGCACAGCTAAGCTGGAAGTGGCATTTGCAGCTCGCAGTAGTGCAGAGTTATCTCAAAGAAAGGGGCCACGGTGTTTCTGTATCTCTATTATGTTGGTGCGGCTTCGGAACTTTTAAATATCTTGATATATCTCGAGAACTACGCATCTGATCAAAAAATATCATACAACATGAAAAGTAGGAAACTTAATTCTCTACAAAAAAGGTCTCTTAAGATTTTGCCATAGCTCTCTTCGTTTCCGAGATATTTGAAGATTTATCTCAAGGGAAGGGGCCTGACGGACATATTTCGAGATATTTCTTCTTCTTGTTGTTCTTCTTCTGCACAGCTAAGCTGGAAGTGGCATTTGCGGCTCGCACTAGTGCAGAGTTATCTCAAAGAAAGGGGCCACGGTGTTTCTGTATCCCTATTATGTTGGTGCGGCTTCGGAACTTTTAAATATCTCGATATATCTCGAGAACTACGCTTCTGATCAAAAAATATCATAGAACATAAATTGTAGGAAACATAATTCTCTACAAAAAACGTCTCTTAACATTCTGCCATAGCTCGCTTCGTTTCCGAGATATTTGCAGATTTATCTCAAGGGAAGGGGCCTGACGGACATATTTCGAGATATTTCTTCTTCTTGTTGTTCTTCTTCTGCACAGCTAAGCTGGAAGTGGCATTTGCGGCTCGCACTAGTGCACAGTTATCTCAAAGAAAGGGGCCACGGCGTTTCTGTATCCCTATTATGTTGGTGCGGCTTCGGAACTTTTAAATATCTCGATATATCTCGAGAACTACGCTTCTGATCAAAAAATATCATAGAACATAAATTGTAGGAAGCATAATTTTCTACAAAAAAGGTCTCTTAACATTTTGCCATAGCTCGCTTCGTTTCCGAGATATTTGCAGATATATCTCAAGGGAAGGGGCCTGACGGACATATTTCGAGATATTTCTTCTTCTTGTTGTTCTTCTTCTGCACAGCTAAGCTGGAAGTGGCATTTACAGCTCGGAATAGTGCAGAGTTATCTCAAAGAAAGGGGCCACGGTGTTTCTGTATCTCTATTATGTTGGTGCGGCTTCGGAACTTTTAAATATCTTGATATATCTCGAGAACTACGCATCTGATCAAAAAATATCATAGAACATGAAAAGTAGGAAACTTAATTCTCTACAAAAAAGGTCTCTTAACATTTTGCCATAGCTCTCTTCGTTTCCGAGATATTTGCAGATTTATCTCAAGGGAAGGGGCCTGACGGACATATTTCGAGATATTTCTTCTTCTTGTTGTTCCTCTTCTGCACAGCTAAGCTGGAAGTGGCATTTGCGGCTCGCACTAGTGCAGAGTTATCTCAAAGAAAGGGGCCACGGTGTTTCTGTATCTCTATTATGTTGGTGCGGCTTCGGAACTTTTAAATATCTTGATATATCTCGAGAACTACGCATCTGATCAAAAAATATCATACTACATAAAAAGTAGGAAACTTATTTCTCTACAAGAAAGGTCTCTAAACATTTTGCCATAGCTCGCTTCGTTTCCGAGATATTTGCAGATTTATCTCAAGGGAAGGGGCCTGACGGACATATTTCGAGATATTTCTTCTTCTTGTTGTTCTTCTTCTGCACAGCTAAGCTGGAAGTGACATTTGCAGCGCGCAATAGTGCAGACTTATCTCAAAGAAAGGGGCCACGGTGTTTCTGTATCTCTATTATGTTGGTGCGGCTTCGGAACTTTTAAATATCTTGATATATCTCGAGAACTACGCATCTGATCAAAAAATATCATACTACATAAAAAGTAGGAAACTTATTTCTCTACAAGAAAGGTCTCTAAACATTTTGCCATAGCTCGCTTCGTTTCCGAGATATTTGCAGATTTATCTCAAGGGAAGGGGCCTGACGGACATATTTCGAGATATTTCTTCTTCTTGTTGTTCTTCTTCTGCACAGCTAAGCTGGAAGTGGCATTTGCAGCTCGCAATAGTGCAGAGTTATCTCAAAGAAAGGGGCCACGGTGTTTCTGTATCTCTATTATGTTGGTGCGGCTTCGGAACTTATAAATATCTCGATATATCTCGAAAACTACGCTTCTGATCAAAAAATATCATAGAACGTAAATTGTAGGAAACATTATTCTCTACAAAAAAGGTCCCTTAACATTTTGCCATAGCTCGCTTCGTTTCCGAGATATTTGCAGATTTATCTCAAGGGAAGGGTCCTGATGGACATATTTCGAGATATTTGTTCTTCTTGTTGTTCTTCTTCTGCACAGCTAAACTGGAAGTGGCATTTGCAGCGCGCAATAGTGCAGAGTTATCTCAAAGAAAGGGGCCACGGTGTTTCTGTATCTCTATTATGTTGGTGCGGCTTCGGAACTTTTAAATATCTTGATATATCTCGAGAACTACGCATCTGATCAAAAAATATCATACTACATAAAAAGTAGGAAACTTATTTCTCTACAAGAAAGGTCTCTAAACATTTTGCCATAGCTCGCTTCGTTTCCGAGATATTTGCAGATTTATCTCAAGGGAAGGGGCCTGACGGACATATTTCGAGATATTTCTTCTTCTTGTTGTTCTTCTTCTGCACAGCTAAGCTGGAAGTGGCATTTGCAGCGCGCAATAGTGCAGAGTTATCTCAAAGAAAGGGGCCACGGTGTTTCTGTATCTCTATTATGTTGGTGCGGCTTCGGAACTTTTAAATATCTTGATATATCTCGAGAACTACGCATCTGATCAAAAAATATCATACTACATAAAAAGTAGGAAAGTTATTTCTCTACAAGAAAGGTCTCTAAACATTTTGCCATAGCTCGCTTCGTTTCCGAGATATTTGCAGATTTATCTCAAGGGAAGGGGCCTGACGGACATATTTCGAGATATTTCTTCTTCTTGTTGTTCTTCTTCTGCACAGCTAAGCTGGAAGTGGCATTTGCAGCTCGTAATAGTGCAGAGTTATCTCAAAGAAAGGGGCCACGGTGTTTCTGTATCTCTATTATGTTGGTGCGGCTTCGGAACTTTTAAATATCTCGATATATCTCGAAAACTACGTTCTGATCAAAAAATATCATAGAACGTAAATTGTAGGAAACATTATTCTCTACAAAAAAGGTCCCTTAACATTTTGCCATAGCTCGCTTCGTTTCCGAGATATTTGCAGATTTATCTCAAGGGAAGGGTCCTGATGGACATATTTCGAGATATTTCTTCTTCTTGTTATTCTTCTTCTGCACAGCTAAGCTGGAAGTGGCATTTACAGCTCGCAATAGTGCAGAGTTATCTCAAAGAAAGGGGCCACGGTGTTTCTGTATCTCTATTATGTTGGTGCGGCTTCGGAACTTTTAAATATCTTGATTTATCTCGAGAACTACGCATCTGATCAAAAAATATCATAGAACATAAAAAGTAGGAAACTTAATTCTCTACAAAAAAGGTCTCTTAACATTTTGCCATAGCTCGCTTCGTTTCCGAGATATTTGCAGATTTATCTCAAGGGAAGGGGCCTGACGGACATATTTCGAGATACTTCTTCTTGTTGTTCTTCTTCTGCACAGCTAAGCTGGAAGTGGCATTTGCGGCTCGCACTAGTGCAGAGTTATCTCAAAGAAAGGGGCCACGGTGTTTCTGTATCTCTATTATGTTGGTGCGGCTTCGGAACTTTTAAATATCTCGATACATCTCGAAAACAACGCTTCTGATCAAAAAATATCATAGAACATAAATTGTAGGAAACATAATTCTCTACAAAAAACGTCTCTTAACATTTTGCCATAGCTCGCTTCGTTTCCGAGATATTTGCAGATTCACCTCAAAGGAACTGGCCTGACGGACATATTTCGAGATATTTCTTCTTCTTGTTGTTCTTCCTCTGCACAGCTAAGCGGGAAGTGGCATTTGCAGCTCGCAATAGTGCAGAGTTATCTCAAAGAAAGGGGCCACGGTGTTTCTGTATCTCTATTATGTTGGTGCGGCTTCGGAACTTTTAAATATCTCGATACATCTCGAAAACTACGCTTCTGATCAAAAAATATCATAGAAAATAAAAAGTAGGAAACTTAATTCTCTACAAAAAAGGTCTCTTAACATTTTGCCATAGCTCGCTTCATTTCCGAGATATGTGCAGATTTATCTCAAGGGAAGGGGCCTGACGGACATATTTCGAGATATTTCTTCTTGTTGTTGTTCTTCTTCTGCACAGCTAAGCTGGAAGTGGCATTTGCGGCTCGCACTAGTGCAGAGTTATCTCAACGAAAGGGGCCACGGTGTTTCTGTATCTCTATTATGTTGGTGCGGCTTCGGAACTTTTAAATATCTCGATATATTTCGAAAACTACGCTTCTGATCAAAAAATATCATAGAACATAAATTATAGGAAACATAATTCTCTACAAAAAAGGTCTCTTAACATTTTGCCATAGCTCGCTTCGTTTCCGAGATATTTGCATATATATCTCAAGGGAAGGGGCCTGACGGACATATTTCGAGATATTTCTTCTTCTTGTTGTTCTTCTTCTGCACAGCTAAGCTGGAAGTGGCATTTACAGCTCGCAATAGTGCAGAGTTATCTCAAAGAAAGGGGCCACGGTGTTTCTGTATCTCTATTATGTTGGTGCGGCTTCGGAACTTTTAAATATCTTGATATATCTCGAGAACTACGCATCTGATCAAAAAATATCATAGAACATAAAAAGTGGGAAACTTAATTCTCTACAAAAATGGTCTCTTAACATTTTGCCATAGCTCGCTTCGTTTCCGAGATATTTGCAGATTTATCTCAAGGGAAGGGGCCTGACGGACATATTTCGAGATATTTCTTCTTCTTGTTGTTCTTCTTCTGCACAGCTAAGCTGGAAGTGGCATTTGCGGCTCGCACTAGTGCAGAGTTATCTCAACGAAAGGGGCCACGGTGTTTCTGTATCTCTATTATGTTGGTGCGGCTTCGGAACTTTTAAATATCTTGATATATCTCGAGAACTACGCATCTGATCAAAAAATATCATAGAACATAAAAAGTAGGAAACTTAATTCTCTACAAAAAAGGTCTCTTAACATTTTGCCATAGCTCGCTTCTCTTCCGAGATATTTGCAGATTTATCTCAAGGGAAGGGGCCTGACGGACATATTTCGAGATATTTCTTCTTCTTGTTGTTCTTCTTCTGCACAGCTAAACTGGAAGTGGCATTTGCGGCTCGCACTAGTGCAGAGTTATCTCAAAGAAAGGGGCCACGGTGTTTCTGTATCCCTATTATGTTGGTGCGGCTTCGGAACTTTTAAATATCTCGATATATCTCGAAAACTACGCTTCTGATCAAAAAATATCATAGAACATAAATTGTAGGAAACATAATTCCCTACAAAAAACGTCTCTAAACATTTTGCCATAGCTCGCCTCGTTTCCGAGATATTTGCAGATTCAGCTCAAAGGAACTGGCCTGACGGACATATTTCGAGATATTTCTTCTTCTTGTTGTTCTTCCTCTGCACAGCTAAGCTGGAAGTGGCATTTGCAGCTCGCAATAGTGCAGAGTTATCTCAAAGAAAGGGGCCACGGTGTTTCTGTATCTCTATTATGTTGGTGCGGCTTCGGAACTTTTAAATATCTTGATATATCTCGAGAACTACGCATCCGATCAAAAAATATCATAGAACATAAAAAGTAGGAAACTTAATTCTCTACAAAAAAGGTCTCTTAACATTTTGCCATAGCTCGCTTCGTTTCCGAGATATTTGCAGATTTATCTCAAGGGAAGGGGCCTGACGGACATATTTCGAGATATTTCTTCTTCTTGTTGTTCTTCTTCTGCACAGCTAAGCTGGAAGTGGCATTTGCGGCTCGCACTAGTGCAGAGTTATCTCAAAGAAAGGGGCCACGGTGTTTCTGTATCTCTATTATGTTGGTGCGGCTTCGGAACTTTTAAATATCTCGATATATCTCGAAAACTACGCTTCTGATCAAAAAATATCATAGAACGTAAATTGTAGGAAACATAATTCTCTACAAAAAAGGTCTCTTAACATTTTGCCATAGCTCGCTTCGTTTCCGAGATATTTGCAGATATATCTCAAGGGAAGGGGCCTGACGGACATATTTCGAGATATTTCTTCTTCTTGTTGTTCTTCTTCTGCACAGCTAAGCTGGAAGTGGCATTTGCGGCTCGCACTAGTGCAGAGTTATCTCAAAGAAAGGGGCCACGGTGTTTCTGTATCTCTATTATGTTGGTGCGGCTTCGGAACTTTTAAATATCTTGATACATCTCGAAAACTACGCTTCTGATCAAAAAATATCATAGAACCTAAATTGTAGGAAACATAATTCTCTACAAAAAAGGTCTCTTAACATTTTGCCATAGCTCGCTTCGTTTCCGAGATATTTGCAGATGTATCTCAAGGGAAGGGGCCTGACGGACATATTTCGAGATATTTCTTCTTCTTGTTGTTCTTCTTCTGCACAGCTAAGCTGGAAGTGGCATTTACAGCTCGCAATAGTGCGGAGTTATCTCAAAGAAAGGGGCCACGGTGTTTCTGTATCTCTATTATGTTGGTGCGGCTTCGGAACTTTTAAATATCTTGATATATCTCGAGAACTACGCATCAGATCAAAAAATATCATAGAACATAAAAAGTAGGAAACTTAATTCTCTACAAAAAAGGTCTCTTAACATTTTGCCATAGCTCTCTTCGTTTCCGAGATATTTGCAGATTTATCTCAAGGGAAGGGGCCTGACGGACATATTTCGAGATATTTCTTCTTCTTGTTGTTCTTCTTCTGCACAGCTAAGCTGGAAGTGGCATTTGCGGCTCGCACTAGTGCAGAGTTATCTCAACGAAAGGGGCCACGGTGTTTCTGTATCTCTATTATGTTGGTGCGGCTTCGGAACTTTTAAATATCTTGATATATCTCGAGAACTACGCATCTGATCAAAAAATATCATAGAACATAAAAAGTAGGAAACTTAATTCTCTACAAAAAAGGTCTCTTAACATTTTGCCATAGCTCGCTTCTCTTCCGAGATATTTGCAGATTTATCTCAAGGGAAGGGGCCTGACGGACATATTTCGAGATATTTCTTCTTCTTGTTGTTCTTCTTCTGCACAGCTAAACTGGAAGTGGCATTTGCGGCTCGCACTAGTGCAGAGTTATCTCAAAGAAAGGGGCCACGGTGTTTCTGTATCCCTATTATGTTGGTGCGGCTTCGGAACTTTTAAATATCTCGATATATCTCGAAAACTACGCTTCTGATCAAAAAATATCATAGAACATAAATTGTAGGAAACATAATTCCCTACAAAAAACGTCTCTAAACATTTTGCCATAGCTCGCCTCGTTTCCGAGATATTTGCAGATTCAGCTCAAAGGAACTGGCCTGACGGACATATTTCGAGATATTTCTTCTTCTTGTTGTTCTTCCTCTGCACAGCTAAGCTGGAAGTGGCATTTGCAGCTCGCAATAGTGCAGAGTTATCTCAAAGAAAGGGGCCACGGTGTTTCTGTATCTCTATTATGTTGGTGCGGCTTCGGAACTTTTAAATATCTTGATATATCTCGAGAACTACGCATCCGATCAAAAAATATCATAGAACATAAAAAGTAGGAAACTTAATTCTCTACAAAAAAGGTCTCTTAACATTTTGCCATAGCTCGCTTCGTTTCCGAGATATTTGCAGATTTATCTCAAGGGAAGGGGCCTGACGGACATATTTCGAGATATTTCTTCTTCTTGTTGTTCTTCTTCTGCACAGCTAAGCTGGAAGTGGCATTTGCGGCTCGCACTAGTGCAGAGTTATCTCAAAGAAAGGGGCCACGGTGTTTCTGTATCTCTATTATGTTGGTGCGGCTTCGGAACTTTTAAATATCTCGATATATCTCGAAAACTACGCTTCTGATCAAAAAATATCATAGAACGTAAATTGTAGGAAACATAATTCTCTACAAAAAAGGTCTCTTAACATTTTGCCATAGCTCGCTTCGTTTCCGAGATATTTGCAGATATATCTCAAGGGAAGGGGCCTGACGGACATATTTCGAGATATTTCTTCTTCTTGTTGTTCTTCTTCTGCACAGCTAAGCTGGAAGTGGCATTTGCGGCTCGCACTAGTGCAGAGTTATCTCAAAGAAAGGGGCCACGGTGTTTCTGTATCTCTATTATGTTGGTGCGGCTTCGGAACTTTTAAATATCTTGATACATCTCGAAAACTACGCTTCTGATCAAAAAATATCATAGAACCTAAATTGTAGGAAACATAATTCTCTACAAAAAAGGTCTCTTAACATTTTGCCATAGCTCGCTTCGTTTCCGAGATATTTGCAGATGTATCTCAAGGGAAGGGGCCTGACGGACATATTTCGAGATATTTCTTCTTCTTGTTGTTCTTCTTCTGCACAGCTAAGCTGGAAGTGGCATTTACAGCTCGCAATAGTGCGGAGTTATCTCAAAGAAAGGGGCCACGGTGTTTCTGTATCTCTATTATGTTGGTGCGGCTTCGGAACTTTTAAATATCTTGATATATCTCGAGAACTACGCATCAGATCAAAAAATATCATAGAACATAAAAAGTAGGAAACTTAATTCTCTACAAAAAAGGTCTCTTAACATTTTGCCATAGCTCTCTTCGTTTCCGAGATATTTGCAGATTTATCTCAAGGGAAGGGGCCTGACGGACATATTTCGAGATATTTCTTCTTCTTGTTGTTCTTCTTCTGCACAGCTAAGCTGGAAGTGGCATTTGCAGCTCGCAATAGTGCAGAGTTATCTCAAAGAAAGGGGCCACGGTGTTTCTGTATCTCTATTATGTTGGTGCGGCTTCGGAACTTTTAAATATCTTGATATATCTCGAGAACTACGCATCTGATCAAAAAATATCATAGAACATAAAAAGTAGGAAACTTAATTCTCTACAAAAAAGGTCTCTCAACATTTTGCTATAGCTCGCTTCGTTTCCGAGATATTTGCAGATATATCTCAAGGGAAGGGACCTGACGGACATATTTCGAGATATTTCTTCTTCTTGTTGTTCTTCTTCTGCACAGCTAAGCTGGAAGTGGCATTTGCGGCTCGCAATAGTGCAGAGTTATCTCAAAGAAAGGGGCCACGGTGTTTCTGTATCTCTATTATGTTGGTGCGGCTTCGGAACTTTTAAATATCTTGATATATCTCGAGAACTACGCATCTGATCAAAAAATATCATAGAACACAAAAAGTAGGAAACTTAATTCTCTACAAAAAAGGTCTCTCAACATTTTGCTATAGCTCGCTTCGTTTCCGAGATATTTGCAGATATATCTCAAGGGAAGGGGCCTGACGGACATATTTCGAGATATTTCTTCTTCTTGTTGTTCTTCTTCTGCACAGCTAAGCTGGAAGTGGCATTTGCGGCTCGCAATAGTGCAGAGTTATCTCAAAGAAAGGGGCCACGGTGTTTCTGTATCTCTATTATGTTGGTGCGGCTTCGGAACTTTTAAATATCTCGATATATCTCCAAAACTACGCTTCTGATCAAAAAATATCATAGAACATAAATTGTAGGAAACATAATTCTCTACAAAAAAGGTCTCTTAACATTTTGCCGTAGCTCGCTTCGTTTCCGAGATATTTGCAGATATATCTCAAGGGTAGGGGCCTGACGGACATATTTCGAGATATTTCTTCTTCTTGTTGTTCCTCTTCAGCACAGCTAAGCTGGAAGTGGCATTTCCAGCCCGCAATAGTGCAGAGTTATCTCAGAGAAAGGATCCACGGTGTTTCTGTATCTTTATTATGTTGGTGCGGCTTCGGAACTAATAAATATCTCGATATATCTCGAAAACTACGCATCTGACCAAAAAATATCATAGAACATAAATAGTAGGAAACATAATTTCCTACAACAAAGGTCTCTCAACATTTTGCCATAGCTCGCATCGTTTCCGAGATATTTGCAGATGTAGCTCAAGTGACGGGGCCTGACGGACATATTCCGAGATATTTCTTCTTCTTGTTGTCCTTCTTCTGCACAGCTAAGCTGGAACTCGCATTTGCAGCTCGCAGTAGTGCAGAGTTATCTCAAAGAAAGGGGCCACGGTGTTTCTGTATCTTTCTTATGTTGGTGCGGCTTCGGAACTTTTAAATATCTCCATACATCTCGAAAACTACGCATCTGATCAAAAAATATCATAGGACATGAATAGTAGGAAACTTAATTTCCTACAAAAAAGGTCTCTTAAGATTTTGCCATAGCTCGCATTGTTTCCGATATATTTGCAGATTTAACCCAAGGGAAGAGGCCTGACGGACATATTTCGACATATCGACTTCCCACATATCGATGTACATTTAATAACAATATCATTATTACTATATTTACATCAGATATAATGTCATATACAGATACATTCCAACAGATCAATGTACCTACATTTAACACCAATGTCATTATTACGATATCTACCAGAGATATAATGTAATATACTGATTCATTCCCACAGATCAATGGACATTTAATAACAATATCAATAGTACTATATCTACATATGATATAACGTAATATACTGATTCACTCCCACAGATCAATGTCATTTAATAACAATATCGTTATTACTATATCTACATTGGATATAATGTAATATACAGATTCATTCCCACAGATCAATGTACATTTAATAACAATATCATTGGTACTATATCTCCATTCGATATAATGTAATATAGTGATTCATTCCCACAGATCAATGTAGCTACATTTAATACCAATGTCATTAATACCATATCTACATTAGATATAATGTAATATACTGATTACTACCCACAGATCAATGTACACTTAATAACCATATCATTATTACTATATCTACATTAGATTTAATGTCATATAGTGGTTCATTCTAACAGATCAATGTACCTACATTTAGTACCAATGTCATTATTATCATATCGACACTAGATGTAATGTAATGTACTGATTCCTTCCCACAGATCAATGTACATTTGATAACAATATCATTGTTACTATATCTACATTCGATATAATGTAATATACTGATTCATTCCCACAGATCAATGTAGCTACATTTAATACCAATGTCATTAATACCATATCTACATTCGGTATAATGTCATATACAGATTCATTCCTACAGATTAATGTACATTTAATAACAATATCATTAGTACTACATCTACGTTAGCTATAATGTCATATACAGATACATTCCAACAGATCGATGTACCTACATTTAATACCAATGTCATTATTACCATATCTAAATTAGATATAACGCAATATACTGATTACTACCCACAGATCAATGTACATTTAATAAGAATATCATTAGCGCTATATCTACATTAGATATAATGTCATATACAGATTCATTCCCACAGATCAATGTACATTTCATAACAATATCATTAGTACTATATCTACATTAGCTATAATGTCATATACAGATACATTCCAACAGATCGATCTACCTACATTTAATACCAATGTCATTATTACCATATCTAAATTAGATATAACGTAATATACTGATTACTACCCACAGATCAATGTACATTTAATAAGAATATCATTAGCACTATATCTACATTAGATATAATGTCATATACAGATTCATTTCCACAGATCAATGTACATATAATATCAATATCATTAGTACTATATCTACATTCGATATAATGTAATATAGTTATTCGTTCCCACAGATCAATGTACATTTAATAACAATATCATTAGTACTATAACTACATTAGATATGTAATATACATTTTGAAACGATGCCATTATTACTATATCTGCGTTGGACATAATCTAATATACTGATTCCTTCCCCCAGATCAATGTACATTTAATAACAATATCATTAGTACTATATCTTCATTCGATATAATGTAAGAGACTGATTCGTGTCCACAGATCAACATACATTTAATAACAATATCATTATCACTATATCTACATTAGATACAATTTCATATACAGATTCATTCCCACAGATCAATGTACGTTTAATAACAATATCATTATTAATGACATTGTTATGAAATGTACATTGATCTTTGGGAACGAATAAGTATATTACATTATATCGAATGTAGATATAGTACTAATGATATTGTTCTTAAATGTTCACTGATCTGGGGGAAGGAATCAGTATATTACATTATGTCCAACGCAGATATAGTAATAATGGCATAGTTCCTAAATGTATATAACATATCTAATGTAGATATAGTGGTAATGATATTGTTATTAAATGTACATTGATCTGTGGAAATGATTCTGGATATGACATTATATCTAATGTAGATATCGTAATAATGATATTGGTATTAAATGTACATTGATCTGTAGGAATGAATCAATATATTACATTATATCGAAAGTAGATATAGTACTAATGATATTGTTATAAAATGTACATTGATCTGTGGGAATGAATCAGTATATTACATTATATCGAATGTAGATATAGTACTAAGGATATTGTTATTAAATATACATTGATCTGTTGGAAGGAATCAGTATATTACATTATGTCCAACGGAAATATAGTAATAATGGCATTGTTTGTAAATGTACATTACATATCTACTGTAGATATAGTACTAATGATATTGTTATTAAATGTACATTGTTCTGTGGGAGCGAATCAGTATATTACATTATTTCGAATGTAGATATAGTAATAATGATATTGTTATTAAATGTACATTGATCTGTGGGAGGGAATCAGTATATTACATTATATCGAATGTAGATATAGTGCTAATGATATTGTTATTAAATGTACATTACATATATAATGTAGATATAGTGCTAATGATATTGTTATTAAATGTACATTACACATATAATGTAGATATGGTACTAATGATATTGTTATTAAATGTACATTACATATATAATGTAGATATAGTACTAATGATATTGTTATTAAATGTACATTGATCTGTGGGGATTAATCAGTATATTACATTATATCTAGTGTAGATATGGTAATAATAATATCGTTATTTAATGTACATTGATCTGTGGGATGGAATCAGTATATTACATTATGTCTAGTGTAGATATGGTAATAACGACATTGGTACCAAATGTAGGCACATTCATCTGTTGGAATGTATCATTATATGACATTATATCTAATGTAGTCATAGTAATAATGATATTGTTATTAAATGTACATTGATCTGTGGGAATGAATCAATATATTACATTATATAGAATGTAGATATAGTACCAATGATATGGTTATTAAACGTACATTGATCTGTGGGAAGGAATCCGTATATTACGTTATATCTATTGTAGATATGGTAATAATGATATTGTTATTAAATGTACATTGATCTGTGGGTAGTAATCAGTACATTACATTATATCTCATGTAGATATCGTAATAATGACATTGGTATTAAATGTAGGCACATTGATCTGTTGGAATGTATCTGTATATGACATTATTTATAATGTAGATATAGTAATAATGATATTGTTATTAAATGTACATTGGTCTGTGGGTAGTAATCAGTACATTACATTATATCTAATCTAGATATGGTAATAATGACATTGGTATTAAATGCACATTACATATCTAATGTAGATATAGTACTAATGGTAGTGTTATTAAATGTACATTGATCTGCGGGAATGAATCAATATATTACATTATATAGGATGTAGCTGTAGTACCAAGGATATTGTTAGAAAATGTACATTTATCTGTGGGAAGGAATCAGTATATTACATTATATCTAATGTAGATATGGTAATAATGATATTGTTTTTAAATGTACATTACATATCTAATGTAGATATAGTACCAATGATATTGTTATTAAATGTACATAGATCTGTGGGTAGCAATCAGTATATTACATTATATCTCATGTAGATATCGTAATAATGACATTGGCATTAAATGTAGGTACATTGATCTGTTGAAATGTATCTGTATATGACATTATTTATAATGTAGATATAGTAATAATGATATTGTTATTAAATGTACATTGATCTGTGGGTAGTGATCAGTACATTACATTATACCTAATGTAGATATAGTAATAATGATATTGTTATTAAATGTACATTACGTATCTAATGTAGATATAGTACTAATGATATTGTTATTAAATGTACATTGATCTGTGGGAATGAATGAGTATATTACATTATATTCAATGTAGATATAGTACCAATGATACTGTTATTAAATGTACATTGATCTGTGGGAAGGAGTCTGTATATTACATTATATCTAATGCAGATATGGTAATAATGATATTGTTTTTAAATATACATTACATATCTAATGTAGATACAGTACTAATGATAATGTTATTAAATGCACATTCATCTGTGGGAACGAATAAGTATATTACATTATATCTAATGTAGATATAGTAATAATGATATTGTTATTAAATGTACATTGATCTGTTGGAATGAATCAATATATTACATTATATCGAATGTAGATATAGTACTAATGATATTGTTATTAAATGTACATTACATATCTAATGTAGATATAGTACTAATGATTTTGTTACTAAATGAACATTGATCTGTGGGAATGAATCAATATATTACATTATATCGAAAGTAGATATAGTACTAATGATATTGTTATAAAATGTACATTGATCTGTGGGAATGAATCAGTATATTACATTATATCGAATGTAGATATAGTACTAAGGATATTGTTATTAAATATACATTGATCTGTTGGAAGGAATCAGTATATTACATTATGTCCAACGGAAATATAGTAATAATGGCATTGTTTGTAAATGTACATTACATATCTACTGTAGATATAGTACTAATGATATTGTTATTAAATGTACATTGTTCTGTGGGAGCGAATCAGTATATTACATTATTTCGAATGTAGATATAGTAATAATGATATTGTTATTAAATGTACATTGATCTGTGGGAGGGAATCAGTATATTACATTATATCGAATGTAGATATAGTGCTAATGATATTGTTATTAAATGTACATTACATATATAATGTAGATATAGTGCTAATGATATTGTTATTAAATGTACATTACACATATAATGTAGATATGGTACTAATGATATTGTTATTAAATGTACATTACATATATAATGTAGATATAGTACTAATGATATTGTTATTAAATGTACATTGATCTGTGGGGATTAATCAGTATATTACATTATATCTAGTGTAGATATGGTAATAACGACATTGGTACAAAATGTAGGCACATTGATCTGTTGGAATGTATCACTATATGACATTATATCTAATGTAGTCATAGTAATAATGATATTGTTTATAAATGTACATTGATCTGTGGGAAGGTATCAGTATATTACATTATATCTAATGTAGATATGGTAATAATAATATCGTTATTAAATGTACATTGATCTGTGGGATGGAATCAGTATATTACATTATGTCTAGTGTAGATATGGTAATAACGACATTGGTACCAAATGTAGGCACATTCATCTGGTGGAATGTATCATTATATGACATTATATCTAATGTAGTCATAGTAATAATGATATTGTTATTAAATGTACATTGATCTGTGGGAATGAATCAATATATTACATTATATAGAATGTAGATATAGTACCAATGATATCGTTATTAAACGTACATTGATCTGTGGGAAGGAATCCGTATATTACGTTATATCTATTGTAGATATGGTAATAATGATATTGTTATTAAATGTACATTGATCTGTGGGTAGTAATCAGTACATTACATTATATCTCATGTAGATATCGTAATAATGACATTGGTATTAAATGTAGGCACATTGATCTGTTGGAATGTATCTATATATGACATTATTTATAATGTAGATATAGTACTAATGATATTGTTATTAAATGTACATTGATCTGTGGGGATTAATCAGTATATTACATTATATCTAGTGTAGATATGGTAATAATGATATTGTTATTAAGTGCACATTACATATCCAATGTAGATATAGTACTAATGATATTGTTATTAAATGCACATTCATCTGTGGGAACGAATAACTATATTACATTATATCGAATGTAGATATAGTACTAAGGATATTGTTATTAAATATACATTGATCTGTTGGAAGGAATCAGTATATTACATTATGTCCAACGGAAATATAGTAATAATGGCATTGTTTGTAAATGTATATTACATATCTACTGTAGATATAGTACTAATGATATTGTTATTAAATGTACATTGTTCTGTGGGAACGAATCAGTATATTACATTATTTCGAATGTAGATATAGTAATAATGATATTGTTATTAAATGTACATTGATCTGTGGGAGGGAATCAGTATATTACATTATATCGAATGTAGATATAGTGCTAATGATATTGTTATTAAATGTACATTACATATATAATGTAGATGTAGTGCTAATGATATTGTTATTAAATGTACATTACACATATAATGTAGATATGGTACTAATGATATTGTTATTAAATGTACATTACATATATAATGTAGATATAGTACTAATGATATTGTTGTTAAATGTACATTGATCTGTGGGGATTAATCAGTATATTACATTATATCTAGTGTAGATATGGTAATAACGACATTGGTACAAAATGTAGGCACATTGATCTGTTGGAATGTATCACTATATGACATTATATCTAATGTAGTCATAGTAATAATGATATTGTTTATAAATGTACATTGATCTTAGGGAAGGTATCAGTATATTACATTATATCTAATGTAGATATGGTAATAATAATATCGTTATTAAATGTACATTGATCTGTGGGATGGAATCAGTATATTACATTATGTCTAGTGTAGATATGGTAATAACGACATTGGTACCAAATGTAGGCACATTCATCTGTTGGAATGTATCATTATATGACATTATATGTAATGTAGTCATAGTAATAATGATATTGTTATTAAATGTACATTGATCTGTGGGAACGAATCAATATATTACATTATATAGAATGTAGATATAGTACCAATGATATTGTTATTAAACGTACATTGATCTGTGGGAAGGAATCCGTATATTACGTTATATCTATTGTAGATATGGTAATAATGATATTGTTATTAAATGTTCATTGATCTGTGGGTAGTAATCAGTACATTACATTATATCTCATGTAGATATCGTAATAATGACATTGGTATTAAATGTAGGCACATTGATCTGTTGGAATGTATCTGTATATGACATTATTTATAATGTAGATATAGTAATATTGATATTGTTATTAAATGTACATTGGTCTGTGGGTAGTAATCAGTACATTACATTATATCTAATCTAGATATGGTAATAATGACATTGGTATTAAATGCACATTACATATCTAATGTAGATATAGTACTAATGATTTTGTTACTAAATGAACATTGATCTGTGGGAATGAATCAGTATATTACATTATATCGAATGTAGATATAGGACTAATGATATTCTTATTAAATGTAAATTGATTTGTGGGAATGAATCAGTATATTACATTATATCGATTGTAGATATAGTACTAATGATATTGTTATTAAATGCACATTGATCTGTGGGATGAATCAGTATATTACATTATATCGTAGGTAGATATAGTGTTCACGATATTGTTATTAAATGTACATTGATCTGTGGGAATGAATCTGTATGTGACATTTTATCTAATGTAGATGTAGTAATAGAGATATTGATATTAAAGGAACATTGATCTGTGGGTGGGAATCAGTGTATTACATTATATCTAATGTAGATATGGTAATAATGATATTGTTATTAAATGTACATTACATATCTAATGTAGATGTAGTACCAATGATATTGTTATTAAATGTACATTGGTCTGTGGGAATGAATCAATATATTACATTGTATAGAATGTAGCTATAGTACCAATGATATTGTTATTAAATGTCCATTGATCTGTGGGAAGGAATCAGTATTATACGTTATATCTAATGTAGACATGGTATTAGTGATATTGTTATTAAATGTACATTACATATCTAATGTAAATATAGTACTAATGATATTGTTATTAAATGTACATTGATCTGTGGGAATGAATCAGTATATTACATTATATCGAATGTAGACATAGTACCAATGATATGGTTATTAAATGTACATTGATCGGTGGGAATGAATCAGTATATCGCATTATATAGAATGTACACATAGTACCAATGATATTGTTATTAAATGTACATTGATCTGTGGGAAGGAATCAGTATATTACATTATATCTAATATAGATGTGATAATAATGATATTGCTATTAAATGTACATTGATCTGTGGGAACGAGTAAGTATATTACATTATATCGAATGTAGATATAGTACTAATGATATTGTTATTAAATGTACATTGATCTGTGGGAATGAATCAGTATATTACATTGTATCTAATGAAGATATGGTAATAATGATATTGTACTTACATGTACATTGATCTGTGGGTAGAGATCAGTATATTACATTATACCGAATGTAGATATAGTACCAATGATATTGTTATTAAATGTATATTGATTTGTGGGAATGTATCAGTATATTACATTACATCGAATGTAGATATAGATCCAATGATATTGTTATTAAATGTACATTGATCTGTGGGAATGGATCTGTGTATTACATTATATCTAATGTAGATATGGTAATAATGAAATTGTTTTTAAATGTACATTACATATATAATGTAGATACAGTACTAATGATGTTGTTATTAAATGTACATTTTTTGCTAATTTTCATTTATCCCGACCTTGCGTTCCTCATCGGGTACGCTGCATCTGGAACTTTCCACGTGAGGGGCGCAAGGAAGGGCCTTGCTAATTTATTTCTTCTCATCGTTACCTGTTCGCGCTTCTCCGATCTTGTGCTCTTCTAATAAAACAAAGATCTCTTTCGATACCGGAAATATCATTGTAAAGGCCACTTTAATTAAGCAAACACGAATGAACTAAGTCGTAATAGATTTCGAATATTCCAGAACTTTAGAATTGCGACGCATGAAACCTGTTGTAGCGTTAGAGGGGTAGAAAGAAATGGACAACCTTGGACGAAGGTAGAAGGAAAAGCCAGGAAGGGATGAGGGAACTAGGAAGAGCGGCCAATTAGCCCAATACGCGCGGGATTTCCCCTCCGTCACGTACCCCGATTTGCCAAATGATGTCCCCACTTTGGGCCCTTGATCGCGGGTCGAACCCTCAGACACGATCGCTTGACGGAGGCAAATCACTCTTCGTCGATAAGTCGCAAGGTGCGTGACGGGGAGCCCGTGATCGCGTAGAGATGGAGTTGTTAATCAAAACCCGCGTAATTAGATTGCTCGGCAAGTCCTCTTCAAGGCAGAGTGTCGAGAGAGTTTCGGTTCGGGGTTTTGTGACAAGGACTCAAACGGATACGTTAAATTCTTTTCATACTCTTCAAATTCTATCTTTTCTCTTTCATTTTATATCGTCTCGTGTATTAATTATTTTTCTTTCTTTTTCTGCGCCGCGTTGATTTAAAAATACTTTGTGTTCGTTTGTAATAGTTTGAATTCGTCTCGTAACACCGTAATAAAGGCCGATCGCGAACGCGTGGTGCAGTGGCAGTTTCCTCATCTTTTCTTTGATTTCCAGATTTCTCAACGACACCAGCAAAAGAAAGCGTCTATCACTCACTATTATTAGATATTATTTCATCTTGTTTCCTGGTAAGTTGTCCATTTCATTTTATCTAATACGACGAATCTGGACGTAGCGAGGCAAAACGGGCGATCTACGAAACCGCGTATTCTGGAAAGTTTCCCTCTAGATCGTTCCGTTCACAATAGAGACATAAGGTATCGAATATTTAAAATATTTAGAAAACTCCGATTTCACACAAAAGAAGGCGGCCCCACGAAACCGTGATTCTGGTAGTTTACCCTCTGGGACCGTTCTTTCCTTTTGTTCGCGTTTAATTCTTTATACGACATCGTCGCTCGAATCGTCGAATCGTTTAATCAAACATTAACTATTCCATAATCAATAGTCTCACTTTCATACAACCTAAACCTTTCTTAACAATGCATTTATTTTCCCTTGTATTTCAAACAGCTCGCATTTTCTGTTAACCAACCATTTTATTGTCACGTTTACCTTTTTTTGAGATTATATTTTTGTTACGCCTAAACTGTTTTAATTCATTTACGTTTCAAGCCACTTCTTTTCCTGCATTTTCACGCCTACCATCTCCGGACAAATTCACACGACGGGCCCGTATGGGACTAGAGCATTGACGAACCCAAATAAATTCTTAATTAACTATTAATTAATCTATCAACTCTTTTATTGTTCTAATCGCGAAAGATCTAACATCGTCTCAAGCGATTAGGACTGGTGGCAGCCGCTAATACCGTTCTCAACCGCGTATCAGCCAACAATTTAATTAACCTCACGTAAAATCAAAAATTTTTCTTATTTTGTACGTGGCGCGCCGTCTCTCTCTCTCTCTCGCTCGCGACGTAACAGTACATTGATCTGTGGGAACGAATAAGTATATTACAATATATCGAATGTAGATATAGTACTAATGATATTGTTATTAAATGTACATTGATCTGTGGGAATGGATCTGTATATTACATTATATCTAATGTAGATATGGTACTAATGATATTGTTTTTAAATGTGCACTACAAATCTAATGTAGATATCGTACTAACGATATTGTTATTAAATGTACATTGATCTGTGGGAATGAATCAGTATATTACATTATATCTAATGTAGATATGGCAATAATGATATTGTTATTAAATGTACATTGATCTGCGGGTAGTAATCAGTACATTACATTATATCTCATGTAGATATCGTAATAATGATATTGGTATTAAATGTACATTACATATCTGCAGATCTAGCTCAAGGAAAGGGGCCTCACGGGCATATTCGGAGATATTTCTTCCTATTGTTGTTCTTCTTCTGCACAGCTAAGCTGGAAGTGGCATTTGCAGCTCGGAATAGTGCAGAGTTATCTCAAAGAACAGGGCCACGGTGTTTCTGTATCTTTATTATGTTGGTGCGGCTTCGGAACTTTTAAATATCTCGATATATCTCGAAAACTACGCATCTGATCAAAAAATATCATAGAAGATAAATAGTAGGAAACTTAATTTCCTACGAAAAAGGTCTCTTAACATTTTGCCATAGCTCGCATCGTTTCCGAGATATTTGCAGATTTACATCAAGGGAAGGGGCCTGACGGACATATTTCGAGATATTTCTTCTTCTTGTTGTTCTTCTTCTGCACAGCTAAGCTGAAGGTGGCATTTGCAGCACGCAGTAGAGCAGATTTATATGAAGGAAAGGGGCCACGGTGTTTCTGTATCTTTATTATGTTGGTGCGGCTTCGGAACTTTTAAATATCTCGATATTTCTCGAAAACTACGCATCTGATCAAAAAATATCAAAGAACGTAAAAAGTAGTAAACTTAATTTCCTACGAAAAAGGTCTCTTAACATTTTGCCATAGCTCGCATCGTTTCCGAGATATTTGCAGATTTACATCAAGGGAAGGGGCCTGACGGACATATTTCGAGATATTTCTTCTTCTTGTTGTTCTTCTTCTGCACAGCTAAGCTGAAGGTGGCATTTGCAGCACGCAGTAGAGCAGATTTATATGAAGGAAAGGGGCCACGGTGTTTCTGTATCTTTATTATGTTGGTGCGGCTTCGGAACTTTTAAATATCTCGATATTTCTCGAAAACTACGCATCTGATCAAAAAATATCAAAGAACGTAAAAAGTAGTAAACTTAATTCACTACAAAAAAGGTCTCTTAACATTTTGCCATAGCTCGCATCGTTTCCGAGATATTTGCAGATTTAGCTCAAGGGAAGGGGCCTGACGGACATATCCCGAGATATTTCTTGTTCTTGTTGTGCTTCTTCTGCACAGTTAAGCTGGACCTGGCATTTGCAGCTCGCACTAGTGCAGAGTTATCTCAAAGAAAGGGGCCACGGTGATTCTGTATCTCTATTATGTTGGTGCGGCTTCGGAACTTTTAAATATCTCGATATATCTCGATAACTACGCTTCTGATCAAAAAATATCATAGAACATGAAAAGTAGGAAACTTAATTCTCTACAAAAAAGGTCTCTTAACATTCTGCCATAGCTCGCTTCGTTTCCGAGATATTTGCAGATTTACATCAAGGGAAGGGCCTGACGGACATATTTCGAGATATTTCTTCTTCTTGTTGTTCTTCTTCTGCACAGCTAAGCTGGAAGCGGCATTCGCATCTCGCTATAGTGCAGAGTTATCTCAAAGAAAGGGGCCACGGTGTTTCTGTATCTCTATTATGTTGGTGCGGCTTCGGAACTTTTAAATATCTTGATATATCTCGAGAACTACGCATCTGATCAAAAAATATCATTGAACATGAAAAGTAGGAAACTTAATTCTCTACAAAAAAGGTCTCTTAACATTTTGCCATAGCTCTCTTCGTTTCCGAGATATTTGCAGATTTATCTCAAGGGAAGGGGCCTGACGGACATATTTCGAGATATTTCTTCTTCTTGTTGTTCTTCTTCTGCACAGCTAAGCTGCAAGTGGCATTTGCAGCTCGCAATAGTGCAGACTTATCTCAAAGAAAGGGGCCACGGTGTTTCTGTATCTCTATTATGTTGGTGCGGCTTCGGAACTTTTAAATATCTTGATATATCTCGGGAACTACGCATCTGATCAAAAAATATCATAGAACATAAAAAGTAGGAAACTTAATTCTCTACAAAAAAGGTCTCTTAACATTTTGCCATAGCTCGCTTCGTTTCCGAGATATTTGCAGATTTATCTCAAGGGAAGGGGCCTGACGGACATATTTCGAGATATTTCTTCTTCTTGTTGTTCTTCTTCTGCACAGCTATGCTGGGAGTGGCATTTGCAGCTCGCAATAGTGCAGAGTTATCTCAAAGAAAGGGGCCACGGTGTTTCTGTATCTCTATTATGTCGGTGCGGCTTCGGAACTTTTAAATATCTTGATATATCTCGAGAACTACGCATCTGATCAAAAAATATCATAGAACATAAAAAGTAGCAAACTTAATTCTCCACAAAAAAGCTCTCTTAACATTTTGCCATAGCTCGCTTCGTTTCCGAGATATTTGCAGATTTATCTCAAGGGAAGGGGCCTGACGGACATATTTCGAGATATTTCTTCTTCTTGTTGTTCTTCTTCTGCACAGCTAAACTGGAAGTGGCATTTCCAGCTCGCAATAGTGCAGAGTTATCTCAAAGAAAGGGGCCACGGTGTTTCTGTATCTCTATTATGTTGGTGCGGCTTCGGAACTTTTAAATATCTTGATATATCTCGGGAACTACGCATCTGATCAAAAAATATCATAGAACATAAAAAGTAGGAAACTTAATTCTCTACAAAAAAAGGTCTCTTAACATTTGGCCATAGCTCGCTTCGTTTCCGAGATATTTGCAAATTTATCTCAAGGGAAGGGGCCTGACGGACATATTTCGAGATATTTCTTCTTCTTGTTGTTCTTCTTCTGCACAGCTAAGCTGGAAGTGGCATTTACAGCTCGCAATAGTGCAGAGTTATCTCAAAGAAAGGGGCCACGATGTTTCTGTATCTCTATTATGTTGGTGCGGCTTCGGAACTTTTAAATATCTTGATATATCTCGAGAACTACGCATCTGATCAAAAAATATCATACAACATAAAAAGTAGGAAACTTAATTCTCTACAAAAAAGGTCTCTTAACATTTTGCCATAGCTCGCTTCGTTTCCGAGATATTTGCAGATTTATCTCAAGGGAAGGGGCCTGACGGACATATTTCGAGATATTTCTTCTTCTTGTTGTTCTTCTTCTGCACAGCTAAACTGGAAGTGGCATTTCCAGCTCGCAATAGTGCAGAGTTATCTCAAAGAAAGGGGCCACGGTGTTTCTGTATCTCTATTATGTTGGTGCGGCTTCGGAACTTTTAAATATCTTGATATATCTCGGGAACTACGCATCTGATCAAAAAATATCATAGAACATAAAAAGAAGGAAACTTAATTCTCTACAAAAAAAGGTCTCTTAACATTTTGCCATAGCTCGCTTCGTTTCCGAGATATTTGCAGATTTATCTCAAGGGAAGGGGCCTGACGGACATATTTCGAGATATTTCTTCTTCTTGTTGTTCTTCTTCTGCACAGCTAAACTGGAAGTGGCATTTCCAGCTCGCAATAGTGCAGAGTTATCTCAAAGAAAGGGGCCACGGTGTTTCTGTATCTCTATTATGTTGGTGCGGCTTCGGAACTTTTAAATATCTTGATATATCTCGAGAACTACGCATCTGATCAAAAAATATCATAGAACATAGAAAGTAGCAAACTTAATTCTCCACAAAAAAGCTCTCTTAACATTTTGCCATAGCTCGCTTCGTTTCCGAGATATTTGCAGATTTATCTCAAGGGAAGGGGCCTGACGGACATGTTTCGAGATATTTCTTCTTCTTGTTGTTCTTCTTCTGCACAGCGAAACTGGAAGTGGCATTTCCAGCTCGCAATAGTGCAGAGTTATCTCAAAGAAAGGGGCCACGGTGTTTCTGTATCTCTATTATGTTGGTGCGCCTTCGGAACTTTTAAATATCTTGATATATCTCGGGAACTACGCATCTGATCAAAAAATATCATAGAACATAAAAAGTAGGAAACTTAATTCTCTACAAAAAAAGGTCTCTTAACATTTGGCCATAGCTCGCTTCGTTTCCGAGATATTTGCAAATTTATCTCAAGGGAAGGGGCCTGACGGACATATTTCGAGATATTTCTTCTTCTTGTTGTTCTTCTTCTGCACAGCTAAGCTGGAAGTGGCATTTACAGCTCGCAATAGTGCAGAGTTATCTCAAAGAAAGGGGCCACGATGTTTCTGTATCTCTATTATGTTGGTGCGGCTTCGGAACTTTTAAATATCTTGATATATCTCGAGAACTACGCATCTGATCAAAAAATATCATACAACATAAAAAGTAGGAAACTTAATTCTCTACAAAAAAGATCTCTTACCATTTTGCCATAGCTCGCTTCGTTTCCGAGATATTTGCAGATTTACATCAAGGGAAGGGCCTGACGGACATATTTCGAGATATTTCTTCTTCTTGTTGTTCTTCTTCTGCACAGCTAAGCTGGAAGCGGCATTCGCATCTCGCTATAGTGCAGAGTTATCTCAAAGAAAGGGGCCACGGTGTTTCTGTATCTCTATTATGTTGGTGCGGCTTCGGAACTTTTAAATATCTTGATATATCTCGAGAACTAAGCATCTGATCAAAAAATATCATAGAACATAAAAAGTAGGAAACTTAATTCTCTACAAAAAAGGTCTCTTAACATTTTGCCATAGCTCGCTTCGTTTCCGAGATATTTGCATATTTATCTGAAGGGAAGGGGCCTGACGGACATATTTCGAGATATTTCTTCTTCTTGTTGTTCTTCTTCTGCACAGCTAAGCTGGAAGTGGCATTTGCGGCTCGCACTAGTGCAGAGTTATCTCAAAGAAAGGGGCCACGGTGTTTCTGTATCTCTATTATGTCGGTGCGGCTTCGGAACTTTTAAATATCTTGATATATCTCGAGAACTACGCATCTGATCAAAAAATATCATAGAACATAAAAAGTAGCAAACTTAATTCTCCACAAAAAAGCTCTCTTAACATTTTGCCATAGCTCGCTTCGTTTCCGAGATATTTGCAGATTTATCTCAAGGGAAGGGGCCTGACGGACATATTTCGAGATATTTCTTCTTCTTGTTGTTCTTCTTCTGCACAGCTAAACTGGAAGTGGCATTTCCAGCTCGCAATAGTGCAGAGTTATCTCAAAGAAAGGGGCCACGGTGTTTCTGTATCTCTATTATGTTGGTGCGGCTTCGGAACTTTTAAATATCTTGATATATCTCGGGAACTACGCATCTGATCAAAAAATATCATAGAACATAAAAAGTAGGAAACTTAATTCTCTACAAAAAAAGGTCTCTTAACATTTGGCCATAGCTCGCTTCGTTTCCGAGATATTTGCAAATTTATCTCAAGGGAAGGGGCCTGACGGACATATTTCGAGATATTTCTTCTTCTTGTTGTTCTTCTTCTGCACAGCTAAGCTGGAAGTGGCATTTACAGCTCGCAATAGTGCAGAGTTATCTCAAAGAAAGGGGCCACGATGTTTCTGTATCTCTATTATGTTGGTGCGGCTTCGGAACTTTTAAATATCTTGATATATCTCGAGAACTACGCATCTGATCAAAAAATATCATAGAACATAAAAAGTAGGAAACTTAATTCTCTACAAAAAAGGTCTCTTAACATTTTGCCATAGCTCGCTTCGTTTCCGAGATATTTGCAGATTTATCTCAAGGGAAGAGGCCTGACGGACATATTTCGAGATATTTCTTCTTCTTGTTGTTCTTCTTCTGCACAGCTAAACTGGAAGTGGCATTTCCAGCTCGCAATAGTGCAGAGTTATCTCAAAGAAAGGGGCCACGGTGTTTCTGTATCTCTATTATGTTGGTGCGGCTTCGGAACTTTTAAATATCTTGATATATCTCGGGAACTACGCATCTGATCAAAAAATATCATAGAACATAAAAAGAAGGAAACTTAATTCTCTACAAAAAAAGGTCTCTTAACATTTTGCCATAGCTCGCTTCGTTTCCGAGATATTTGCAGATTTATCTCAAGGGAAGGGGCCTGACGGACATATTTCGAGATATTTCTTCTTCTTGTTGTTCTTCTTCTGCACAGCTAAACTGGAAGTGGCATTTCCAGCTCGCAATAGTGCAGAGTTATCTCAAAGAAAGGGGCCACGGTGTTTCTGTATCTCTATTATGTTGGTGCGGCTTCGGAATTTTTAAATATCTTGATATATCTCGGGAACTACGCATCTGATCAAAAAATATCATAGAACATAAAAAGAAGGAAACTTAATTCTCTACAAAAAAAGGTCTCTTAACATTTTGCCATAGCTCGCTTCGTTTCCGAGATATTTGCAGATTTATCTCAAGGGAAGGGGCCTGACGGACATATTTCGAGATATTTCTTCTTCTTGTTGTTCTTCTTCTGCACAGCTAAACTGGAAGTGGCATTTCCAGCTCGCAATAGTGCAGAGTTATCTCAAAGAAAGGGGCCACGGTGTTTCTGTATCTCTATTATGTTGGTGCGGCTTCGGAACTTTTAAATATCTTGATATATCTCGAGAACTACGCATCTGATCAAAAAATATCATAGAACATAGAAAGTAGCAAACTTAATTCTCCACAAAAAAGCTCTCTTAACATTTTGCCATAGCTCGCTTCGTTTCCGAGATATTTGCAGATTTATCTCAAGGGAAGGGGCCTAACGGACATATTTCGAGATATTTTTGCTTCTTGTTGTTCCTCTTCTGCACAGCTAAACTGGAAGTGGCATTTCCAGCTCGGAATAGTGCAGAGTTATCTCAAAGAGAGGGGCCACGGTGTTTCTGTATCTCTATTATGTTGGTGCGGCTTCGGAACTTTTAAATATCTTGATATATCTCGAGAACTACGCATCTGATCAAAAAATATCATAGAACATAAAAAGTAGGAAACTTAATTCTCTACAAAAAAGATCTCTTACCATTTTGCCATAGCTCGCTTCGTTTCCGAGATATTTGCAGATTTACATCAAGGGAAGGGCCTGACGGACATATTTCGAGATATTTCTTCTTCTTGTTGTTCTTCTTCTGCACAGCTAAGCTGGAAGCGGCATTCGCATCTCGCTATAGTGCAGAGTTATCTCAAAGAAAGGGGCCACGGTGTTTCTGTATCTCTATTATGTTGGTGCGGCTTCGGAACTTTTAAATATCTTGATATATCTCGAGAACTAAGCATCTGATCAAAAAATATCATAGAACATAAAAAGTAGGAAACTTAATTCTCTACAAAAAAGGTCTCTTAACATTTTGCCATAGCTCGCTTCGTTTCCGAGATATTTGCATATTTATCTGAAGGGAAGGGGCCTGACGGACATATTTCGAGATATTTCTTCTTCTTGTTGTTCTTCTTCTGCACAGCTAAGCTGGAAGTGGCATTTACAGCTCGCAATAGTGCAGAGTTATCTCAAAGAAAGGGGCCACGATGTTTCTGTATCTCTATTATGTTGGTGCGGCTTCGGAACTTTTAAATATCTTGATATATCTCGAGAACTACGCATCTGATCAAAAAATATCATAGAACATAAAAAGTAGGAAACTTAATTCTCTACAAAAAAGGTCTCTTAACATTTTGCCATAGCTCGCTTCGTTTCCGAGATATTTGCAGATTTATCTCAAGGGAAGAGGCCTGACGGACATATTTCGAGATATTTCTTCTTCTTGTTGTTCTTCTTCTGCACAGCTAAACTGGAAGTGGCATTTCCAGCTCGCAATAGTGCAGAGTTATCTCAAAGAAAGGGGCCACGGTGTTTCTGTATCTCTATTATGTTGGTGCGGCTTCGGAACTTTTAAATATCTTGATATATCTCGGGAACTACGCATCTGATCAAAAAATATCATAGAACATAAAAAGAAGGAAACTTAATTCTCTACAAAAAAAGGTCTCTTAACATTTTGCCATAGCTCGCTTCGTTTCCGAGATATTTGCAGATTTATCTCAAGGGAAGGGGCCTGACGGACATATTTCGAGATATTTCTTCTTCTTGTTGTTCTTCTTCTGCACAGCTAAACTGGAAGTGGCATTTCCAGCTCGCAATAGTGCAGAGTTATCTCAAAGAAAGGGGCCACGGTGTTTCTGTATCTCTATTATGTTGGTGCGCCTTCGGAACTTTTAAATATCTTGATATATCTCGAGAACTACGCATCTGATCAAAAAATATCATAGAAGATAAAAAGTAGGAAACTTAATTCTCTACAAAAAAGGTCTCTTAACATTTTGCCATAGCTCGCTTCGTTTCCGAGATATTTGCAGATTCATCTCAAGGGAAGGGGCCTGACGGACATATTTCGTGATATTTCTTCTTCTTGTTGTTCTTCTTCTGCACAGCTAAGCTGGAAGTGGCATTTGCGGCTCGCACTAGTGCACAGTTATCTCAAAGAAAGGGGCCACGGTGTTTCTGTATCTCTATTATGTTGGTGCGGCTTCGGAACTTTTAAATATCTCGATATATCTCGAAAACTACGCTTCTGATCAAAAAATATCATAGAGCATAAATTGTAGGAAACATAATTCTCTACAAAAAACGTCTCTTATCATTTTGCCATAGCTCGCTTCGTTTCCGAGATATTTGCAGATTCAGCTCAAAGGAACTGGCCTGACGGACATATTTCGAGATATTTCTTCTTCTTGTTGTTCTTCTTCTGCACAGCTAAACTGGAAGTGGCATTTCCAGCTCGCAATAGTGCAGAGTTATCTCAAAGAAAGGGGCCACGGTGTTTCTGTATCTCTATTATGTTGGTGCGGCTTCGGAACTTTTAAATATCTTGATATATCTCGGGAACTACGCATCTGATCAAAAAATATCATAGAACATAAAAAGTAGGAAACTTAATTCTCTACAAAAAAGGTCTCTTAACATTTTGCCATAGCTCGCTTCGTTTCCGAGATATTTGCAGATTTATCTCAAGGGAAGGGGCCTGACGGACATATTTCGAGATATGTCTTCTTCTTGTTGTTCTTCTTCTGCACAGCTATGCTGGGAGTGGCATTTGCAGCTCGCAATAGTGCAGAGTTATCTCAAAGAAAGGGGCCACGGTGTTTCTGTATCTCTATTATGTTGGTGCGGCTTCGGAACTTTTAAATATCTTGATATATCTCGAGAACTACGCATCTGATCAAAAAATACCATAGAACATAAAAAGTAGCAAACTTAATTCTCCACAAAAAAGCTCTCTTAACATTTTGCCATAGCTCGCTTCGTTTCCGAGATATTTGCAGATTTATCTCAAGGGAAGGGGCCTGACGGACATGTTTCGAGATATTTCTTCTTCTTGTTGTTCTTCTTCTGCACAGCTAAACTGGAAGTGGCATTTCCAGCTCGCAATAGTGCAGAGTTATCTCAAAGAAAGGGGCCACGGTGTTTCTGTATCTCTATTATGTTGGTGCGGCTTCGGAACTTTTAAATATCTCGATATATCTCGAAAACTACGCTTCTGATCAAAAAATATCATAGAACATAAATTGTAGGAAACATAATTCCCTACATATAAAGTCTCTTAACATTTTGCCATAGCTCGCTTCGTTTCCGAGATATTTGCAGATTTATCTCAAGGGAAGGGGCCTGACGGACATATTTCGAGATATTTCTTCTTCTTGTTGTTCTTCTTCTGCACAGCGAAGCTGGAAGTGGCATTCGCAGCTCGCTATAGTGCAGAGTTATCTCAAAGAAAGGAGCCACGGTGTTTCTGAATCTCTATTATGTTGGTGCGGCTTCGGAACTTTTAAATATCTTGATATATCTCGAGAACTACGCATCTGATCAAAAAATATGATAGAACATAAAAAGTAGGAAACTTAATTCTCTACAAAAAAGGTCTCTTAACATTTTGCCATAGCTCGCTTCGTTTCCGAGATATTTGCACATTTATCTCAAGGGAAGGGGCCTAACGGACATATTTCGAGATATTTCTTCTTCTTGTTGTTCTTCTTCTGCACAGCTAAGCTGGAAGTGGCATTTGCGGCTCGCACTAGTGCAGAGTTATCTCAAAGAAAGGGGCCACGGTGTTTCTGTATCTCTATTATGTTGGTGCGGCTTCGGAACTTTTAAATATCTCGATATATCTCGAAAACTACGCTTCTGATCAAAAAATATCATAGAACATAAATTGTAGGAAACATAATTCTCTACAAAAAAGGTCTCTTAACATTTTGCCATAGCTCGCTTCGTTTCCGAGATATTTGCAGATATATCTCAAGGGAAGGGGCCTGACGGACATATTTCGAGATATTTCTTCTTCTTGTTGTTCTTCTTCTGCACAGCGAAGCTGGAAGTGGCATTTGCAGCTCGCAAGAGTGCAGAGTTATCTCAAAGAAAGGGGCCACGGTGTTTCTGTATCTCTATTATGTTGGTGCGGCTTCGGAACTTTTAAATATCTTGATATATCTCGAGATCTACGCATCTGATCAAAAAATATCATACAACATAAAAAGTAGGAAACCTAATTCTCTACAAAAAAGGTCTCTTAACATTTTGCCATAGCTCGCTTCGTTTCCGAGATATTTGCAAATTTATCTCAAGGGAAGGGGCCTGACGGACATATTTCGAGATATTTCTTCTTCTTGTTGTTCTTCTTCTGCACAGCTAAACTGGAAGTGGCATTTCCAGCTCGCAATAGTGCAGAGTTATCTCAAAGAAAGGGGCCACGGTGTTTCTGTATCTCTATTATGTTGGTGCGGCTTCGGAACTTTTAAATATCTTGATATATCTCGAGAACTACGCATCTGATCAAAAAATATCATAGAACATAAAAAGTAGGAAACTTAATTCTCTACAAAAAAGGTCTCTTAACATTTTGCCATAGCTCGCTTCGTTTCCGAGATATTTGCAGATTTATCTCAAGGGAAGGGGCCTGACGGACATATTTCGAGATATGTCTTCTTCTTGTTGTTCTTCTTCTGCACAGCTAAGCTGGAAGTGACATTTGTAGCTCGCAATAGTGCAGAGTTATCTCAAAGAAAGGGGCCACGGTGTTTCTGTATCTCTATTATGTTGGTGCGGCTTCGGAACTTTTAAATATCTCGATATATCTCGAAAACTACGCTTCTGATCAAAAAATATCATAGAACATAAATTGTAGGAAACATAATTCCCTACATATAAAGTCTCTTAACATTTTGCCATAGCTCTCTTCGTTTCCGAGATATTTGCAGATTTATCTCAAGGGAAGGGGCCTGACGGACATATTTCGAGATATTTCTTCTTCTTGTTGTTCTTCTTCTGCACAGCGAAGCTGGAAGTGGCATTCGCAGCTCGCTATAGTGCAGAGTTATCTCAAAGAAAGGAGCCACGGTGTTTCTGAATCTCTATTATGTTGGTGCGGCTTCGGAACTTTTAAATATCTTGATATATCTCGAGAACTACGCATCTGATCAAAAAATATGATAGAACATAAAAAGTAGGAAACTTAATTCTCTACAAAAAAGGTCTCTTAACATTTTGCCATAGCTCGCTTCGTTTCCGAGATATTTGCACATTTATCTCAAGGGAAGGGGCCTAACGGACATATTTCGAGATATTTCTTCTTCTTGTTGTTCTTCTTCTGCACAGCTAAGCTGGAAGTGGCATTTGCGGCTCGCACTAGTGCAGAGTTATCTCAAAGAAAGGGGCCACGGTGTTTCTGTATCTCTATTATGTTGGTGCGGCTTCGGAACTTTTAAATATCTCGATATATCTCGAAAACTACGCTTCTGATCAAAAAATATCATAGAACATAAATTGTAGGAAACATAATTCTCTACAAAAAAGGTCTCTTAACATTTTGCCATAGCTCGCTTCGTTTCCGAGATATTTGCAGATATATCTCAAGGGAAGGGGCCTGACGGACATATTTCGAGATATTTCTTCTTCTTGTTGTTCTTCTTCTGCACAGCGAAGCTGGAAGTGGCATTTGCAGCTCGCAAGAGTGCAGAGTTATCTCAAAGAAAGGGGCCACGGTGTTTCTGTATCTCTATTATGTTGGTGCGGCTTCGGAACTTTTAAATATCTTGATATATCTCGAGATCTACGCATCTGATCAAAAAATATCATACAACATAAAAAGTAGGAAACCTAATTCTCTACAAAAAAGGTCTCTTAACATTTTGCCATAGCTCGCTTCGTTTCCGAGATATTTGCAAATTTATCTCAAGGGAAGGGGCCTGACGGACATATTTCGAGATATTTCTTCTTCTTGTTGTTCTTCTTCTGCACAGCTAAACTGGAAGTGGCATTTCCAGCTCGCAATAGTGCAGAGTTATCTCAAAGAAAGGGGCCACGGTGTTTCTGTATCTCTATTATGTTGGTGCGGCTTCGGAACTTTTAAATATCTTGATATATCTCGAGAACTACGCATCTGATCAAAAAATATCATAGAACATAAAAAGTAGGAAACTTAATTCTCTACAAAAAGGGTCTCTTAACATTTTGCCATAGCTCGCTTCGTTTCCGAGATATTTGCAGATTTATCCCAAGGGAAGGGGCCTGACGGACATATTTCGAGATATTTCTTCTTCTTGTTGTTCTTCTTCTGCACAGCTAAGCTGGAAGTGGCATTCACAGCTCGCAATAGTGCAGAGTTATCTCAAAGAAAGGGGCCACGGTGTTTCTGTATCTCTTTTATGTTGGTGCGGCTTCGGAACTTTTAAATATCTTGATATATCTCGGGAACTACGCATCTGATCAAAAAATATCATAGAACATAAAAAGTAGGAAACTTAATTCTCTACAAAAAAAGGTCTCTTAACATTTTGCCATAGCTCGCTTCGTTTCCGAGATATTTGCAGATTTATCTCAAGGGAAGGGGCCTGACGGACATATTTCGAGATATTTCTTCTTCTTGTTGTTCTTCTTCTGCACAGCTATGCTGGGAGTGGCATTTGCAGCTCGCAATAGTGCAGAGTTATCTCAAAGAAAGGGGCCTCGGTGTTTCTGTATCTCTATTATGTTGGTGCGGCTTCGGAACTTTTAAATATCTTGATATATCTCGAGAACTACGCATCTGATCAAAAAATATGATAGAACATAAAAAGTAGGAAACTTAATTCTCTACAAAAAAGGTCTCTTAACATTTTGCCATAGCTCGCTTCGTTTCCGAGATATTTGCACATTTATCTCAAGGGAAGGGGCCTAACGGACATATTTCGAGATATTTCTTCTTCTTGTTGTTCTTCTTCTGCACAGCTAAGCTGGAAGTGGCATTTGCGGCTCGCACTAGTGCAGAGTTATCTCAAAGAAAGGGGCCACGGTGTTTCTGTATCTCTATTATGTTGGTGCGGCTTCGGAACTTTTAAATATCTCGATATATCTCGAAAACTACGCTTCTGATCAAAAAATATCATAGAACATAAATTGTAGGAAACATAATTCTCTACAAAAAAGGTCTCTTAACATTTTGCCATAGCTCGCTTCGTTTCCGAGACATTTGCAGATTTATCTCAAGGGACGGGGCCTGTCGGACAGATTTCGAGATATTTCTTCTTCTTGTTGTTCTTCTTCTGCACAGCTAAACTGGAAGTGGCATTTCCAGCTCGCAATAGTGCAGAGTTATCTCAAAGAAAGGGGCCACGGTGTTTCTGTATCTCTATTATGTTGGTGCGGCTTCGGAACTTTTAAATATCTTGATATATCTCGAGAACTACGCATCTGATCAAAAAATATCATAGAACATAAAAAGTAGG
Source organism: Osmia lignaria lignaria (assembly GCF_051020975.1). NCBI lineage: Eukaryota > Metazoa > Arthropoda > Insecta > Hymenoptera > Megachilidae > Osmia > Osmia lignaria. Next base: position 23,139,504 of record NW_027478160.1, on the reverse strand, counting down.
AAACTTAATTCTCTACAAAAAAGGTCTCTTAACATTTTGCCATAGCTCGCTTCGTTTCCGAGATATTTGCAGATTTATCTCAAGGGAAGGGGCCTGACGGACATATTTCGAGATATTTCTTCTTCTTGTTGTTCTTCTTCTGCACAGCTAAGCTGGAAGTGGCATTCACAGCTCGCAATAGTGCAGAGTTATCTCAAAGAAAGGGGCCACGGTGTTTCTGTATCTCTATTATGTTGGTGCGGCTTCGGAACTTTTAAATATCTTGATATATCTCGGGAACTACGCATCTGATCAAAAAATATCATAGAACATAAAAAGTAGGAAACTTAATTCTCTACAAAAAAAGGTCTCTTAACATTTTGCCATAGCTCGCTTCGTTTCCGAGATATTTGCAGATTTATCTCAAGGGAAGGGGCCTGACGGACATATTTCGAGATATTTCTTCTTCTTGTTGTTCTTCTTCTGCACAGCGAAGCTGGAAGTGGCATTTGCAGCTCGCAAGAGTGCAGAGTTATCTCAAAGAAAGGGGCCACGGTGTTTCTGTATCTCTATTATGTTGGTGCGGCTTCGGAACTTTTAAATATCTTGATATATCTCGAGAACTACGCATCTGATCAAAAAATATGATAGAACATAAAAAGTAGGAAACTTAATTCTCTACAAAAAAGGTCTCTTAACATTTTGCCATAGCTCGCTTCGTTTCCGAGATATTTGCAGATTTATCTCAAGGGAAGGGGCCTGTCGGACAGATTTCGAGATATTTCTTCTTCTTGTTGTTCTTCTTCTGCACAGCTAAGCTGGAAGTGACATTTGCAGCTCGCAATAGTGCAGAGTTATCTCAAAGAAAGGGGCCACGGTGTTTCTGTATCTCTATTATGTTGGTGCGGCTTCGGAACTTTTAAATATCTTGATATATCTCGGGAACTACGCATCTGATCAAAAAATATCATAGAACATAAAAAGTAGGAAACTTAATTCTCTACAAAAAAAGGTCTCTTAACATTTTGCCATAGCTCGCTTCGTTTCCGAGATATTTGCAGGTTTATCTCAAGGGAATGGGCCTGACGGACATATTTCGAGATATTTCTTCTTCTTGTTGTTCTTCTTCTGCACAGCTATGCTGGGAGTGGCATTTGCAGCTCGCAATAGTGCAGAGTTATCTCAAAGAAAGGGGCCACGGTGTTTCTGTATCTCTATTATGTTGGTGCGGCTTCGGAACTTTTAAATATCTTGATATATCTCGAGAACTACGCATCTGATCAAAAAATATGATAAACATAAAAAGTAGGAAACTTAATTCTCTACAAAAAAGGTCTCTTAACATTTTGCCATAGCTCGCTTCGTTTCCGAGATATTTGCAGATTTATCTCAAGGGAAGGGGCCTAACGGACATATTTCGAGATATTTCTTCTTCTTGTTGTTCTTCTTCTGCACAGCTAAGCTGGAAGTGGCATTTGCGGCTCGCACTAGTGCAGAGTTATCTCAAAGAAAGGGGCCACGGTGTTTCTGTATCTCTATTATGTTGGTGCGGCTTCGGAACTTTTAAATATCTCGATATATCTCGAAAACTACGCTTCTGATCAAAAAATATCATAGAACATAAATTGTAGGAAACATAATTCTCTACAAAAAAGGTCTCTTAACATTTTGCCATCTCTCGCTTCGTTTCCGAGATATTTGCAGATATATCTCAAGGGAAGGGGCCTGACGGACATATTTCGAGATATTTCTTCTTCTTGTTGTTCTTCTTCTGCACAGCGAAGCTGGAAGTGGCATTTGCAGCTCGCAAGAGTGCAGAGTTATCTCAAAGAAAGGGGCCACGGTGTTTCTGTATCTCTATTATGTTGGTGCGGCTTCGGAACTTTTAAATATCTTGATATATCTCGAGAACTACGCATCTGATCAAAAAATATGATAGAACATAAAAAGTAGGAAACTTAATTCTCTACAAAAAAGGTCTCTTAACATTTTGCCATAGCTCGCTTCGTTTCCGAGACATTTGCAGATTTATCTCAAGGGACGGGGCCTGTCGGACAGATTTCGAGATATTTCTTCTTCTTGTTGTTCTTCTTCTGCACAGCTAAACTGGAAGTGGCATTTCCAGCTCGCAATAGTGCAGAGTTATCTCAAAGAAAGGGGCCACGGTGTTTCTGTATCTCTATTATGTTGGTGCGGCTTCGGAACTTTTAAATATCTTGATATATCTCGAGAACTACGCATCTGATCAAAAAATATCATAGAACATAAAAAGTAGGAAACTTAATTCTCTACAAAAAAGGTCTCTTAACATTTTCCATAGCTCGCTTCGTTTCCGAGATATTTGCAGATTTATCTCAAGGGAAGGGGCCTGACGGACATATTTCGAGATATTTCTTCTTCTTGTTGTTCTTCTTCTGCACAGCTAAGCTGGAAGTGGCATTCACAGCTCGCAATAGTGCAGAGTTATCTCAAAGAAAGGGGCCACGGTGTTTCTGTATCTCTATTATGTTGGTGCGGCTTCGGAACTTTTAAATATCTTGATATATCTCGGGAACTACGCATCTGATCAAAAAATATCATAGAACATAAAAAGTAGGAAACTTAATTCTCTACAAAAAAAGGTCTCTTAACATTTTGCCATAGCTCGCTTCGTTTCCGAGATATTTGCAGATTTATCTCAAGGGAAGGGGCCTGACGGACATATTTCGAGATATTTCTTCTTCTTGTTGTTCTTCTTCTGCACAGCTATGCTGGGAGTGGCATTTGCAGCTCGCAATAGTGCAGAGTTATCTCAAAGAAAGGGGCCACGGTGTTTCTGTATCTCTATTATGTTGGTGCGGCTTCGGAACTTTTAAATATCTTGATATATCTCGAGAACTACGCATCTGATCAAAAAATATGATAGAACATAAAAAGTAGGAAACTTAATTCTCTACAAAAAAGGTCTCTTAACATTTTGCCATAGCTCGCTTCGTTTCCGAGATATTTGCACATTTATCTCAAGGGAAGGGGCCTAACGGACATATTTCGAGATATTTCTTCTTCTTGTTGTTCTTCTTCTGCACAGCTAAGCTGGAAGTGGCATTTGCGGCTCGCACTAGTGCAGAGTTATCTCAAAGAAAGGGGCCACGGTGTTTCTGTATCTCTATTATGTTGGTGCGGCTTCGGAACTTTTAAATATCTCGATATATCTCGAAAACTACGCTTCTGATCAAAAAATATCATAGAACATAAATTGTAGGAAACATAATTCTCTACAAAAAAGGTCTCTTAACATTTTGCCATCTCTCGCTTCGTTTCCGAGATATTTGCAGATATATCTCAAGGGAAGGGGCCTGACGGACATATTTCGAGATATTTCTTCTTCTTGTTGTTCTTCTTCTGCACAGCGAAGCTGGAAGTGGCATTTGCAGCTCGCAAGAGTGCAGAGTTATCTCAAAGAAAGGGGCCACGGTGTTTCTGTATCTCTATTATGTTGGTGCGGCTTCGGAACTTTTAAATATCTTGATATATCTCGAGAACTACGCATCTGATCAAAAAATATGATAGAACATAAAAAGTAGGAAACTTAATTCTCTACAAAAAAGGTCTCTTAACATTTTGCCATAGCTCGCTTCGTTTCCGAGATATTTGCAGATTTATCTCAAGGGAAGGGGCCTGTCGGACAGATTTCGAGATATTTCTTCTTCTTGTTGTTCTTCTTCTGCACAGCTAAGCTGGAAGTGACATTTGCAGCTCGCAATAGTGCAGAGTTATCTCAAAGAAAGGGGCCACGGTGTTTCTGTATCTCTATTATGTTGGTGCGGCTTCGGAACTTTTAAATATCTTGATATATCTCGGGAACTACGCATCTGATCAAAAAATATCATAGAACATAAAAAGTAGGAAACTTAATTCTCTACAAAAAAAGGTCTCTTAACATTTTGCCATAGCTCGCTTCGTTTCCGAGATATTTGCAGGTTTATCTCAAGGGAAGGGGCCTGACGGACATATTTCGAGATATTTCTTCTTCTTGTTGTTCTTCTTCTGCACAGCTATGCTGGGAGTGGCATTTGCAGCTCGCAATAGTGCAGAGTTATCTCAAAGAAAGGGGCCACGGTGTTTCTGTATCTCTATTATGTTGGTGCGGCTTCGGAACTTTTAAATATCTTGATATATCTCGAGAACTACGCATCTGATCAAAAAATATGATAAACATAAAAAGTAGGAAACTTAATTCTCTACAAAAAAGGTCTCTTAACATTTTGCCATAGCTCGCTTCGTTTCCGAGATATTTGCAGATTTATCTCAAGGGAAGGGGCCTAACGGACATATTTCGAGATATTTCTTCTTCTTGTTGTTCTTCTTCTGCACAGCTAAGCTGGAAGTGGCATTTGCGGCTCGCACTAGTGCAGAGTTATCTCAAAGAAAGGGGCCACGGTGTTTCTGTATCTCTATTATGTTGGTGCGGCTTCGGAACTTTTAAATATCTCGATATATCTCGAAAACTACGCTTCTGATCAAAAAATATCATAGAACATAAATTGTAGGAAACATAATTCTCTACAAAAAAGGTCTCTTAACATTTTGCCATCTCTCGCTTCGTTTCCGAGATATTTGCAGATATATCTCAAGGGAAGGGGCCTGACGGACATATTTCGAGATATTTCTTCTTCTTGTTGTTCTTCTTCTGCACAGCGAAGCTGGAAGTGGCATTTGCAGCTCGCAAGAGTGCAGAGTTATCTCAAAGAAAGGGGCCACGGTGTTTCTGTATCTCTATTATGTTGGTGCGGCTTCGGAACTTTTAAATATCTTGATATATCTCGAGAACTACGCATCTGATCAAAAAATATGATAGAACATAAAAAGTAGGAAACTTAATTCTCTACAAAAAAGGTCTCTTAACATTTTGCCATAGCTCGCTTCGTTTCCGAGATATTTGCAGATTTATCTCAAGGGAAGGGGCCTGTCGGACAGATTTCGAGATATTTCTTCTTCTTGTTGTTCTTCTTCTGCACAGCTAAGCTGGAAGTGACATTTGCAGCTCGCAATAGTGCAGAGTTATCTCAAAGAAAGGGGCCACGGTGTTTCTGTATCTCTATTATGTTGGTGCGGCTTCGGAACTTTTAAATATCTTGATATATCTCGGGAACTACGCATCTGATCAAAAAATATCATAGAACATAAAAAGTAGGAAACTTAATTCTCTACAAAAAAAGGTCTCTTAACATTTTGCCATAGCTCGCTTCGTTTCCGAGATATTTGCAGGTTTATCTCAAGGGAAGGGGCCTGACGGACATATTTCGAGATATTTCTTCTTCTTGTTGTTCTTCTTCTGCACAGCTAAGCTGGAAGTGGCATTTGCGGCTCGCACTAGTGCAGAGTTATCTCAAAGAAAGGGGCCACGGTGTTTCTGTATCTCTATTATGTTGGTGCGGCTTCGGAACTTTTAAATATCTCGATATATCTCGAAAACTACGCTTCTGATCAAAAAATATCATAGAACATAAATTGTAGGAAACATAATTCTCTACAAAAAAGGTCTCTTAACATTTTGCCATAGCTCGCTTCGTTTCCGAGATATTTGCAGATATATCTCAAGGGAAGGGGCCTGACGGACATATTTCGAGATATTTCTTCTTCTTGTTGTTCTTCTTCTGCACAGCGAAGCTGGAAGTGGCATTTGCAGCTCGCAAGAGTGCAGAGTTATCTCAAAGAAAGGGGCCACGGTGTTTCTGTATCTCTATTATGTTGGTGCGGCTTCGGAACTTTTAAATATCTTGATATATCTCGAGAACTACGCATCTGATCAAAAAATATGATAGAACATAAAAAGTAGGAAACTTAATTCTCTACAAAAAAGGTCTCTTAACATTTTGCCATAGCTCGCTTCGTTTCCGAGATATTTGCAGATTTATCTCAAGGGAAGGGGCCTGTCGGACAGATTTCGAGATATTTCTTCTTCTTGTTGTTCTTCTTCTGCACAGCTAAGCTGGAAGTGACATTTGCAGCTCGCAATAGTGCAGAGTTATCTCAAAGAAAGGGGCCACGGTGTTTCTGTATCTCTATTATGTTGGTGCGGCTTCGGAACTTTTAAATATCTTGATATATCTCGGGAACTACGCATCTGATCAAAAAATATCATAGAACATAGAAAGTAGCAAACTTAATTCTCCACAAAAAAGCTCTCTTAACATTTTGCCATAGCTCGCTTCGTTTCCGAGATATTTGCAGATTTATCTCAAGGGAAGGGGCCTGACGGACATGTTTCGAGATATTTCTTCTTCTTGTTGTTCTTCTTCTGCACAGCTAAACTGGAAGTGGCATTTCCAGCTCGCAATAGTGCAGAGTTATCTCAAAGAAAGGGGCCACGGTGTTTCTGTATCTCTATTATGTTGGTGCGGCTTCGGAACTTTTAAATATCTTGATATATCTCGAGATCTACGCATCTGATCAAAAAATATCATACAACATAAAAAGTAGGAAACCTAATTCTCTACAAAAAAGGTCTCTTAACATTTTGCCATAGCTCGCTTCGTTTCCGAGATATTTGCAAATTTATCTCAAGGGAAGGGGCCTGACGGACATATTTCGAGATATTTCTTCTTCTTGTTGTTCTTCTTCTGCACAGCTAAACTGGAAGTGGCATTTCCAGCTCGCAATAGTGCAGAGTTATCTCAAAGAAAGGGGCCACGGTGTTTCTGTATCTCTATTATGTTGGTGCGGCTTCGGAACTTTTAAATATCTTGATATATCTCGAGAACTACGCATCTGATCAAAAAATATCATAGAACCTAAAAAGTAGGAAACTTAATTCTCTACAAAAAAGGTCTCTTAACATTTTGCCATAGCTCGCTTCGTTTCCGAGATATTTGCAGATTTATCTCAAGGGAAGGGGCCTGACGGACATATTTCGAGATATTTCTTCTTCTTGTTGTTCTTCTTCTGCACAGCGAAGCTGGAAGTGGCATTCACAGCTCGCAATAGTGCAGAGTTATCTCAAAGAAAGGGGCCACGGTGTTTCTGTATCTCTATTATGTTGGTGCGGCTTCGGAACTTTTAAATATCTTGATATATCTCGAGATCTACGCATCTGATCAAAAAATATCATACAACATAAAAAGTAGGAAACCTAATTCTCTACAAAAAAGGTCTCTTAACATTTTGCCATAGCTCGCTTCGTTTCCGAGATATTTGCAAATTTATCTCAAGGGAAGGGGCCTGACGGACATATTTCGAGATATTTCTTCTTCTTGTTGTTCTTCTTCTGCACAGCTAAACTGGAAGTGGCATTTCCAGCTCGCAATAGTGCAGAGTTATCTCAAAGAAAGGGGCCACGGTGTTTCTGTATCTCTATTATGTTGGTGCGGCTTCGGAACTTTTAAATATCTTGATATATCTCGAGAACTACGCATCTGATCAAAAAATATCATAGAACCTAAAAAGTAGGAAACTTAATTCTCTACAAAAAAGGTCTCTTAACATTTTGCCATAGCTCGCTTCGTTTCCGAGATATTTGCAGATTTATCTCAAGGGAAGGGGCCTGACGGACATATTTCGAGATATTTCTTCTTCTTGTTGTTCTTCTTCTGCACAGCTAAGCTGGAAGTGGCATTCACAGCTCGCAATAGTGCAGAGTTATCTCAAAGAAAGGGGCCACGGTGTTTCTGTATCTCTATTATGTTGGTGCGGCCTCGGAACTTTTAAATATCTTGATATATCTCGAGAACTACGCATCTGATCAAGAAATATCATAGAACATAAAAAGTAGGAAACTTAATTCTCTACAAAAAAAGGTCTCTTAACATTTTGCCATAGCTCGCTTCGTTTCCGAGATATTTGCAGATTTATCTCAAGGGAAGGGGCCTGGCGGACATATTTCGAGATATTTCTTCTTCTTGTTGTTCTTCTTCTGCACAGCTATGCTGGGAGTGGCATTTGCAGCTCGCAATAGTGCAGAGTTATCTCAAAGAAAGGGGCCACGGTGTTTCTGTATCTCTATTATGTTGGTGCGGCTTCGGAACTTTTAAATATCTTGATATATCTCGAGAACTACGCATCTGATCAAAAAATATGATAGAACATAAAAAGTAGGAAACTTAATTCTCTACAAAAAAGGTCTCTTAACATTTTGCCATAGCTCGCTTCGTTTCCGAGATATTTGCAGATTTATCTCAAGGGAAGGGGCCTAACGGACATATTTCGAGATATTTCTTCTTCTTGTTGTTCTTCTTCTGCACAGCTAAGCTGGAAGTGGCATTTGCGGCTCGCACTAGTGCAGAGTTATCTCAAAGAAAGGGGCCACGGTGTTTCTGTATCTCTATTATGTTGGTGCGGCTTCGGAACTTTTAAATATCTCGATATATCTCGAAAACTACGCTTCTGATCAAAAAATATCATAGAACATAAAAAGTAGGAAACTTAATTCTCTACAAAAAAAGGTCTCTTAACATTTTGCCATAGCTCGCTTCGTTTCCGAGATATTTGCAGATTTATCTCAAGGGAAGGGGCCTGGCGGACATATTTCGAGATATTTCTTCTTCTTGTTGTTCTTCTTCTGCACAGCTATGCTGGGAGTGGCATTTGCAGCTCGCAATAGTGCAGAGTTATCTCAAAGAAAGGGGCCACGGTGTTTCTGTATCTCTATTATGTTGGTGCGGCTTCGGAACTTTTAAATATCTTGATATATCTCGAGAACTACGCATCTGATCAAAAAATATCATAGAACATAGAAAGTAGCAAACTTAATTCTCCACAAAAAAGCTCTCTTAACATTTTGCCATAGCTCGCTTCGTTTCCGAGATATTTGCAGATTTATCTCAAGGGAAGGGGCCTGACGGACATGTTTCGAGATATTTCTTCTTCTTGTTGTTCTTCTTCTGCACAGCTAAACTGGAAGTGGCATTTCCAGCTCGCAATAGTGCAGAGTTATCTCAAAGAAAGGGGCCACGGTGTTTCTGTATCTCTATTATGTTGGTGCGGCTTCGGAACTTTTAAATATCTCGATATATCTCGAAAACTACGCTTCTGATCAAAAAATATCATAGAACATAAATTGTAGGAAACATAATTCTCTACAAAAAAGGTCTCTTAACATTTTGCCATAGCTCGCTTCGTTTCCGAGATATTTGCAGATATATCTCAAGGGAAGGGGCCTGACGGACATATTTCGAGATATTTCTTCTTCTTGTTGTTCTTCTTCTGCACAGCGAAGCTGGAAGTGGCATTTGCAGCTCGCAAGAGTGCAGAGTTATCTCAAAGAAAGGGGCCACGGTGTTTCTGTATCTCTATTATGTTGGTGCGGCTTCGGAACTTTTAAATATCTTGATATATCTCGGGAACTACGCATCTGATCAAAAAATATCATAGAACATAGAAAGTAGCAAACTTAATTCTCCACAAAAAAGCTCTCTTAACATTTTGCCATAGCTCGCTTCGTTTCCGAGATATTTGCAGATATATCTCAAGGGAAGGGGCCTGACGGACATATTTCGAGATATTTCTTCTTCTTGTTGTTCTTCTTCTGCACAGCGAAGCTGGAAGTGGCATTTGCAGCTCGCAAGAGTGCAGAGTTATCTCAAAGAAAGGGGCCACGGTGTTTCTGTATCTCTATTATGTTGGTGCGGCCTCGGAACTTTTAAATATCTTGATATATCTCGAGAACTACGCATCTGATCAAGAAATATCATAGAACATAAAAAGTAGGAAACTTAATTCTCTACAAAAAAAGGTCTCTTAACATTTTGCCATAGCTCGCTTCGTTTCCGAGATATTTGCAGATTTATCTCAAGGGAAGGGGCCTGGCGGACATATTTCGAGATATTTCTTCTTCTTGTTGTTCTTCTTCTGCACAGCTATGCTGGGAGTGGCATTTGCAGCTCGCAATAGTGCAGAGTTATCTCAAAGAAAGGGGCCACGGTGTTTCTGTATCTCTATTATGTTGGTGCGGCTTCGGAACTTTTAAATATCTTGATATGTCTCGAGAACTACGCATCTGATCAAAAAATATGATAGAACATAAAAAGTAGGAAACTTAATTCTCTACAAAAAAGGTCTCTTAACATTTTGCCATAGCTCGCTTCGTTTCCGAGATATTTGCAGATTTATCTCAAGGGAAGGGGCCTAACGGACATATTTCGAGATATTTCTTCTTCTTGTTGTTCTTCTTCTGCACAGCTAAGCTGGAAGTGGCATTTGCGGCTCGCACTAGTGCAGAGTTATCTCAAAGAAAGGGGCCACGGTGTTTCTGTATCTCTATTATGTTGGTGCGGCTTCGGAACTTTTAAATATCTCGATATATCTCGAAAACTACGCTTCTGATCAAAAAATATCATAGAACATAAATTGTAGGAAACATAATTCTCTACAAAAAAGGTCTCTTAACATTTTGCCATAGCTCGCTTCGTTTCCGAGATATTTGCAGATATATCTCAAGGGAAGGGGCCTGACGGACATATTTCGAGATATTTCTTCTTCTTGTTGTTCTTCTTCTGCACAGCGAAGCTGGAAGTGGCATTTGCAGCTCGCAAGAGTGCAGAGTTATCTCAAAGAAAGGGGCCACGGTGTTTCTGTATCTCTATTATGTTGGTGCGGCTTCGGAACTTTTAAATATCTTGATATATCTCGAGAACTACGCATCTGATCAAAAAATATGATAGAACATAAAAAGTAGGAAACTTAATTCTCTACAAAAAAGGTCTCTTAACATTTTGCCATAGCTCGCTTCGTTTCCGAGATATTTGCAGATTTATCTCAAGGGAAGGGGCCTGTCGGACAGATTTCGAGATATTTCTTCTTCTTGTTGTTCTTCTTCTGCACAGCTAAGCTGGAAGTGACATTTGCAGCTCGCAATAGTGCAGAGTTATCTCAAAGAAAGGGGCCACGGTGTTTCTGTATCTCTATTATGTTGGTGCGGCTTCGGAACTTTTAAATATCTTGATATATCTCGGGAACTACGCATCTGATCAAAAAATATCATAGAACATAGAAAGTAGCAAACTTAATTCTCCACAAAAAAGCTCTCTTAACATTTTGCCATAGCTCGCTTCGTTTCCGAGATATTTGCAGATTTATCTCAAGGGAAGGGGCCTGACGGACATGTTTCGAGATATTTCTTCTTCTTGTTGTTCTTCTTCTGCACAGCTAAACTGGAAGTGGCATTTCCAGCTCGCAATAGTGCAGAGTTATCTCAAAGAAAGGGGCCACGGTGTTTCTGTATCTCTATTATGTTGGTGCGGCTTCGGAACTTTTAAATATCTTGATATATCTCGAGATCTACGCATCTGATCAAAAAATATCATACAACATAAAAAGTAGGAAACCTAATTCTCTACAAAAAAGGTCTCTTAACATTTTGCCATAGCTCGCTTCGTTTCCGAGATATTTGCAAATTTATCTCAAGGGAAGGGGCCTGACGGACATATTTCGAGATATTTCTTCTTCTTGTTGTTCTTCTTCTGCACAGCTAAACTGGAAGTGGCATTTCCAGCTCGCAATAGTGCAGAGTTATCTCAAAGAAAGGGGCCACGGTGTTTCTGTATCTCTATTATGTTGGTGCGGCTTCGGAACTTTTAAATATCTTGATATATCTCGAGAACTACGCATCTGATCAAAAAATATCATAGAACCTAAAAAGTAGGAAACTTAATTCTCTACAAAAAAGGTCGCTTAACATTTTGCCATAGCTCGCTTCGTTTCCGAGATATTTGCAGATTTATCTCAAGGGAAGGGGCCTGACGGACATATTTCGAGATATTTCTTCTTCTTGTTGTTCTTCTTCTGCACAGCTAAGCTGGAAGTGGCATTCACAGCTCGCAATAGTGCAGAGTTATCTCAAAGAAAGGGGCCACGGTGTTTCTGTATCTCTATTATGTTGGTGCGGCTTCGGAACTTTTAAATATCTTGATATATCTCGAGAACTACGCATCTGATCAAGAAATATCATAGAACATAAAAAGTAGGAAACTTAATTCTCTACAAAAAAAGGTCTCTTAACATTTTGCCATAGCTCGCTTCGTTTCCGAGATATTTGCAGATTTATCTCAAGGGAAGGGGCCTGGCGGACATATTTCGAGATATTTCTTCTTCTTGTTGTTCTTCTTCTGCACAGCTATGCTGGGAGTGGCATTTGCAGCTCGCAATAGTGCAGAGTTATCTCAAAGAAAGGGGCCACGGTGTTTCTGTATCTCTATTATGTTGGTGCGGCTTCGGAACTTTTAAATATCTTGATATATCTCGAGAACTACGCATCTGATCAAAAAATATCATAGAACATAGAAAGTAGCAAACTTAATTCTCCACAAAAAAGCTCTCTTAACATTTTGCCATAGCTCGCTTCGTTTCCGAGATATTTGCAGATTTATCTCAAGGGAAGGGGCCTGACGGACATGTTTCGAGATATTTCTTCTTCTTGTTGTTCTTCTTCTGCACAGCTAAACTGGAAGTGGCATTTCCAGCTCGCAATAGTGCAGAGTTATCTCAAAGAAAGGGGCCACGGTGTTTCTGTATCTCTATTATGTTGGTGCGGCTTCGGAACTTTTAAATATCTCGATATATCTCGAAAACTACGCTTCTGATCAAAAAATATCATAGAACATAAATTGTAGGAAACATAATTCTCTACAAAAAAGGTCTCTTAACATTTTGCCATAGCTCGCTTCGTTTCCGAGATATTTGCAGATATATCTCAAGGGAAGGGGCCTGACGGACATATTTCGAGATATTTCTTCTTCTTGTTGTTCTTCTTCTGCACAGCGAAGCTGGAAGTGGCATTTGCAGCTCGCAAGAGTGCAGAGTTATCTCAAAGAAAGGGGCCACGGTGTTTCTGTATCTCTATTATGTTGGTGCGGCTTCGGAACTTTTAAATATCTTGATATATCTCGGGAACTACGCATCTGATCAAAAAATATCATAGAACATAGAAAGTAGCAAACTTAATTCTCCACAAAAAAGCTCTCTTAACATTTTGCCATAGCTCGCTTCGTTTCCGAGATATTTGCAGATTTATCTCAAGGGAAGGGGCCTGACGGACATGTTTCGAGATATTTCTTCTTCTTGTTGTTCTTCTTCTGCACAGCTAAACTGGAAGTGGCATTTCCAGCTCGCAATAGTGCAGAGTTATCTCAAAGAAAGGGGCCACGGTGTTTCTGTATCTCTATTATGTTGGTGCGGCTTCGGAACTTTTAAATATCTTGATATATCTCGAGATCTACGCATCTGATCAAAAAATATCATACAACATAAAAAGTAGGAAACCTAATTCTCTACAAAAAAGGTCTCTTAACATTTTGCCATAGCTCGCTTCGTTTCCGAGATATTTGCAAATTTATCTCAAGGGAAGGGGCCTGACGGACATATTTCGAGATATTTCTTCTTCTTGTTGTTCATCTTCTGCACAGCTAAACTGGAAGTGGCATTTCCAGCTCGCAATAGTGCAGAGTTATCTCAAAGAAAGGGGCCACGGTGTTTCTGTATCTCTATTATGTTGGTGCGGCTTCGGAACTTTTAAATATCTTGATATATCTCGAGAACTACGCATCTGATCAAAAAATATCATAGAACCTAAAAAGTAGGAAACTTAATTCTCTACAAAAAAGGTCTCTTAACATTTTGCCATAGCTCGCTTCGTTTCCGAGATATTTGCAGATTTATCTCAAGGGAAGGGGCCTGACGGACATATTTCGAGATATTTCTTCTTCTTGTTGTTCTTCTTCTGCACAGCTAAGCTGGAAGTGGCATTCACAGCTCGCAATAGTGCAGAGTTATCTCAAAGAAAGGGGCCACGGTGTTTCTGTATCTCTATTATGTTGGTGCGGCTTCGGAACTTTTATATATCTTGATATATCTCGAGAACTACGCATCTGATCAAGAAATATCATAGAACATAAAAAGTAGGAAACTTAATTCTCTACAAAAAAAGGTCTCTTAACATTTTGCCATAGCTCGCTTCGTTTCCGAGATATTTGCAGATTTATCTCAAGGGAAGGGGCCTGGCGGACATATTTCGAGATATTTCTTCTTCTTGTTGTTCTTCTTCTGCACAGCTATGCTGGGAGTGGCATTTGCAGCTCGCAATAGTGCAGAGTTATCTCAAAGAAAGGGGCCACGGTGTTTCTGTATCTCTATTATGTTGGTGCGGCTTCGGAACTTTTAAATATCTTGATATATCTCGAGAACTACGCATCTGATCAAAAAATATCATAGAACATAGAAAGTAGCAAACTTAATTCTCCACAAAAAAGCTCTCTTAACATTTTGCCATAGCTCGCTTCGTTTCCGAGATATTTGCAGATTTATCTCAAGGGAAGGGGCCTGACGGACATGTTTCGAGATATTTCTTCTTCTTGTTGTTCTTCTTCTGCACAGCTAAACTGGAAGTGGCATTTCCAGCTCGCAATAGTGCAGAGTTATCTCAAAGAAAGGGGCCACGGTGTTTCTGTATCTCTATTATGTTGGTGCGGCTTCGGAACTTTTAAATATCTTGATATATCTCGAGATCTACGCATCTGATCAAAAAATATCATACAACATAAAAAGTAGGAAACCTAATTCTCTACAAAAAAGGTCTCTTAACATTTTGCCATAGCTCGCTTCGTTTCCGAGATATTTGCAGATATATCTCAAGGGAAGGGGCCTGACGGACATATTTCGAGATATTTCTTCTTCTTGTTGTTCTTCTTCTGCACAGCGAAGCTGGAAGTGGCATTTGCAGCTCGCAAGAGTGCAGAGTTATCTCAAAGAAAGGGGCCACGGTGTTTCTGTATCTCTATTATGTTGGTGCGGCTTCGGAACTTTTAAATATCTTGATATATCTCGAGAACTACGCATCTGATCAAAAAATATGATAGAACATAAAAAGTAGGAAACTTAATTCTCTACAAAAAAGGTCTCTTAACATTTTGCCATAGCTCGCTTCGTTTCCGAGATATTTGCAGATTTATCTCAAGGGAAGGGGCCTGTCGGACAGATTTCGAGATATTTCTTCTTCTTGTTGTTCTTCTTCTGCACAGCTAAGCTGGAAGTGACATTTGCAGCTCGCAATAGTGCAGAGTTATCTCAAAGAAAGGGGCCACGGTGTTTCTGTATCTCTATTATGTTGGTGCGGCTTCGGAACTTTTAAATATCTTGATATATCTCGGGAACTACGCATCTGATCAAAAAATATCATAGAACATAAAAAGTAGGAAACTTAATTCTCTACAAAAAAAGGTCTCTTAACATTTTGCCATAGCTCGCTTCGTTTCCGAGATATTTGCAGGTTTATCTCAAGGGAAGGGGCCTGACGGACATATTTCGAGATATTTCTTCTTCTTGTTGTTCTTCTTCTGCACAGCTATGCTGGGAGTGGCATTTGCAGCTCGCAATAGTGCAGAGTTATCTCAAAGAAAGGGGCCACGGTGTTTCTGTATCTCTATTATGTTGGTGCGGCTTCGGAACTTTTAAATATCTTGATATATCTCGAGAACTACGCATCTGATCAAAAAATATGATAGAACATAAAAAGTAGGAAACTTAATTCTCTACAAAAAAGGTCTCTTAACATTTTGCCATAGCTCGCTTCGTTTCCGAGATATTTGCACATTTATCTCAAGGGAAGGGGCCTAACGGACATATTTCGAGATATTTCTTCTTCTTGTTGTTCTTCTTCTGCACAGCTAAGCTGGAAGTGGCATTTGCGGCTCGCACTAGTGCAGAGTTATCTCAAAGAAAGGGGCCACGGTGTTTCTGTATCTCTATTATGTTGGTGCGGCTTCGGAACTTTTAAATATCTCGATATATCTCGAAAACTACGCTTCTGATCAAAAAATATCATAGAACATAAATTGTAGGAAACATAATTCTCTACAAAAAAGGTCTCTTAACATTTTGCCATAGCTCGCTTCGTTTCCGAGATATTTGCAGATATATCTCAAGGGAAGGGGCCTGACGGACATATTTCGAGATATTTCTTCTTCTTGTTGTTCTTCTTCTGCACAGCGAAGCTGGAAGTGGCATTTGCAGCTCGCAAGAGTGCAGAGTTATCTCAAAGAAAGGGGCCACGGTGTTTCTGTATCTCTATTATGTTGGTGCGGCTTCGGAACTTTTAAATATCTTGATATATCTCGAGAACTACGCATCTGATCAAAAAATATGATAGAACATAAAAAGTAGGAAACTTAATTCTCTACAAAAAAGGTCTCTTAACATTTTGCCATAGCTCGCTTCGTTTCCGAGATATTTGCAGATTTATCTCAAGGGAAGGGGCCTGTCGGACAGATTTCGAGATATTTCTCCTTCTTGTTGTTCTTCTTCTGCACAGCTAAGCTGGAAGTGACATTTGCAGCTCGCAATAGTGCAGAGTTATCTCAAAGAAAGGGGCCACGGTGTTTCTGTATCTCTATTATGTTGGTGCGGCTTCGGAACTTTTAAATATCTTGATATATCTCGGGAACTACGCATCTGATCAAAAAATATCATAGAACATAGAAAGTAGCAAACTTAATTCTCCACAAAAAAGCTCTCTTAACATTTTGCCATAGCTCGCTTCGTTTCCGAGATATTTGCAGATTTATCTCAAGGGAAGGGGCCTGACGGACATGTTTCGAGATATTTCTTCTTCTTGTTGTTCTTCTTCTGCACAGCTAAACTGGAAGTGGCATTTCCAGCTCGCAATAGTGCAGAGTTATCTCAAAGAAAGGGGCCACGGTGTTTCTGTATCTCTATTATGTTGGTGCGGCTTCGGAACTTTTAAATATCTTGATATATCTCGAGATCTACGCATCTGATCAAAAAATATCATACAACATAAAAAGTAGGAAACCTAATTCTCTACAAAAAAGGTCTCTTAACATTTTGCCATAGCTCGCTTCGTTTCCGAGATATTTGCAAATTTATCTCAAGGGAAGGGGCCTGACGGACATATTTCGAGATATTTCTTCTTCTTGTTGTTCTTCTTCTGCACAGCTAAACTGGAAGTGGCATTTCCAGCTCGCAATAGTGCAGAGTTATCTCAAAGAAAGGGGCCACGGTGTTTCTGTATCTCTATTATGTTGGTGCGGCTTCGGAACTTTTAAATATCTTGATATATCTCGAGAACTACGCATCTGATCAAAAAATATCATAGAACCTAAAAAGTAGGAAACTTAATTCTCTACAAAAAAGGTCTCTTAACATTTTGCCATAGCTCGCTTCGTTTCCGAGATATTTGCAGATTTATCTCAAGGGAAGGGGCCTGACGGACATATTTCGAGATATTTCTTCTTCTTGTTGTTCTTCTTCTGCACAGCTAAGCTGGAAGTGGCATTCACAGCTCGCAATAGTGCAGAGTTATCTCAAAGAAAGGGGCCACGGTGTTTCTGTATCTCTATTATGTTGGTGCGGCTTCGGAACTTTTAAATATCTTGATATATCTCGAGAACTACGCATCTGATCAAGAAATATCATAGAACATAAAAAGTAGGAAACTTAATTCTCTACAAAAAAAGGTCTCTTAACATTTTGCCATAGCTCGCTTCGTTTCCGAGATATTTGCAGATTTATCTCAAGGGAAGGGGCCTGGCGGACATATTTCGAGATATTTCTTCTTCTTGTTGTTCTTCTTCTGCACAGCTATGCTGGGAGTGGCATTTGCAGCTCGCAATAGTGCAGAGTTATCTCAAAGAAAGGGGCCACGGTGTTTCTGTATCTCTATTATGTTGGTGCGGCTTCGGAACTTTTAAATATCTTGATATATCTCGAGAACTACGCATCTGATCAAAAAATATCATAGAACATAGAAAGTAGCAAACTTAATTCTCCACAAAAAAGCTCTCTTAACATTTTGCCATAGCTCGCTTCGTTTCCGAGATATTTGCAGATTTATCTCAAGGGAAGGGGCCTGACGGACATGTTTCGAGATATTTCTTCTTCTTGTTGTTCTTCTTCTGCACAGCTAAACTGGAAGTGGCATTTCCAGCTCGCAATAGTGCAGAGTTATCTCAAAGAAAGGGGCCACGGTGTTTCTGTATCTCTATTATGTTGGTGCGGCTTCGGAACTTTTAAATATCTCGATATATCTCGAAAACTACGCTTCTGATCAAAAAATATCATAGAACATAAATTGTAGGAAACATAATTCTCTACAAAAAAGGTCTCTTAACATTTTGCCATAGCTCGCTTCGTTTCCGAGATATTTGCAGATATATCTCAAGGGAAGGGGCCTGACGGACATATTTCGAGATATTTCTTCTTCTTGTTGTTCTTCTTCTGCACAGCGAAGCTGGAAGTGGCATTTGCAGCTCGCAAGAGTGCAGAGTTATCTCAAAGAAAGGGGCCACGGTGTTTCTGTATCTCTATTATGTTGGTGCGGCTTCGGAACTTTTAAATATCTTGATATATCTCGAGAACTACGCATCTGATCAAAAAATATGATAGAACATAAAAAGTAGGAAACTTAATTCTCTACAAAAAAGGTCTCTTAACATTTTGCCATAGCTCGCTTCGTTTCCGAGATATTTGCAGATTTATCTCAAGGGAAGGGGCCTGTCGGACAGATTTCGAGATATTTCTTCTTCTTGTTGTTCTTCTTCTGCACAGCTAAGCTGGAAGTGACATTTGCAGCTCGCAATAGTGCAGAGTTATCTCAAAGAAAGGGGCCACGGTGTTTCTGTATCTCTATTATGTTGGTGCGGCTTCGGAACTTTTAAATATCTTGATATATCTCGGGAACTACGCATCTGATCAAAAAATATCATAGAACATAGAAAGTAGCAAACTTAATTCTCCACAAAAAAGCTCTCTTAACATTTTGCCATAGCTCGCTTCGTTTCCGAGATATTTGCAGATTTATCTCAAGGGAAGGGGCCTGACGGACATGTTTCGAGATATTTCTTCTTCTTGTTGTTCTTCTTCTGCACAGCTAAACTGGAAGTGGCATTTCCAGCTCGCAATAGTGCAGAGTTATCTCAAAGAAAGGGGCCACGGTGTTTCTGTATCTCTATTATGTTGGTGCGGCTTCGGAACTTTTAAATATCTTGATATATCTCGAGATCTACGCATCTGATCAAAAAATATCATACAACATAAAAAGTAGGAAACCTAATTCTCTACAAAAAAGGTCTCTTAACATTTTGCCATAGCTCGCTTCGTTTCCGAGATATTTGCAAATTTATCTCAAGGGAAGGGGCCTGACGGACATATTTCGAGATATTTCTTCTTCTTGTTGTTCTTCTTCTGCACAGCTAAACTGGAAGTGGCATTTCCAGCTCGCAATAGTGCAGAGTTATCTCAAAGAAAGGGGCCACGGTGTTTCTGTATCTCTATTATGTTGGTGCGGCTTCGGAACTTTTAAATATCTTGATATATCTCGAGAACTACGCATCTGATCAAAAAATATCATAGAACCTAAAAAGTAGGAAACTTAATTCTCTACAAAAAAGGTCTCTTAACATTTTGCCATAGCTCGCTTCGTTTCCGAGATATTTGCAGATTTATCTCAAGGGAAGGGGCCTGACGGACATATTTCGAGATATTTCTTCTTCTTGTTGTTCTTCTTCTGCACAGCTAAGCTGGAAGTGGCATTCACAGCTCGCAATAGTGCAGAGTTATCTCAAAGAAAGGGGCCACGGTGTTTCTGTATCTCTATTATGTTGGTGCGGCTTCGGAACTTTTAAATATCTTGATATATCTCGAGAACTACGCATCTGATCAAGAAATATCATAGAACATAAAAAGTAGGAAACTTAATTCTCTACAAAAAAAGGTCTCTTAACATTTTGCCATAGCTCGCTTCGTTTCCGAGATATTTGCAGATTTATCTCAAGGGAAGGGGCCTGGCGGACATATTTCGAGATATTTCTTCTTCTTGTTGTTCTTCTTCTGCACAGCTATGCTGGGAGTGGCATTTGCAGCTCGCAATAGTGCAGAGTTATCTCAAAGAAAGGGGCCACGGTGTTTCTGTATCTGTATTATGTTGGTGCGGCTTCGGAACTTTTAAATATCTTGATATATCTCGAGAACTACGCATCTGATCAAAAAATATCATAGAACATAGAAAGTAGCAAACTTAATTCCCCACAAAAAAGCTCTCTTAACATTTTGCCATAGCTCGCTTCGTTTCCGAGATATTTGCAGATTTATCTCAAGGGAAGGGGCCTGACGGACATGTTTCGAGATATTTCTTCTTCTTGTTGTTCTTCTTCTGCACAGCTAAACTGGAAGTGGCATTTCCAGCTCGCAATAGTGCAGAGTTATCTCAAAGAAAGGGGCCACGGTGTTTCTGTATCTCTATTATGTTGGTGCGGCTTCGGAACTTTTAAATATCTTGATATATCTCGAGATCTACGCATCTGATCAAAAAATATCATACAACATAAAAAGTAGGAAACCTAATTCTCTACAAAAAAGGTCTCTTAACATTTTGCCATAGCTCGCTTCGTTTCCGAGATATTTGCAAATTTATCTCAAGGGAAGGGGCCTGACGGACATATTTCGAGATATTTCTTCTTCTTGTTGTTCTTCTTCTGCACAGCTAAACTGGAAGTGGCATTTCCAGCTCGCAATAGTGCAGAGTTATCTCAAAGAAAGGGGCCACGGTGTTTCTGTATCTCTATTATGTTGGTGCGGCTTCGGAACTTTTAAATATCTCGATATATCTCGAAAACTACGCTTCTGATCAAAAAATATCATAGAACATAAATTGTAGGAAACATAATTCCCTACAAATAAAGTCTCTTAACATTTTGCCATAGCTCGCTTCGTTTCCGAGATATTTGCAGATTTATCTCAAGGGAAGGGGCCTGACGGACATATTTCGAGATATTTCTTCTTCTTGTTGTTCTTCTTCTGCACAGCGAAGCTGGAAGTGGCATTCGCAGCTCGCTATAGTGCAGAGTTATCTCAAAGAAAGGAGCCACGGTGTTTCTGAATCTCTATTATGTTGGTGCGGCTTCGGAACTTTTAAATATCTTGATATATCTCGAGAACTACGCATCTGATCAAAAAATATGATAGAACATAAAAAGTAGGAAACTTAATTCTCTACAAAAAAGGTCTCTTAACATTTTGCCATAGCTCGCTTCGTTTCCGAGATATTTGCACATTTATCTCAAGGGAAGGGGCCTAACGGACATATTTCGAAATATTTCTTCTTCTTGTTGTTCTTCTTCTGCACAGCTAAGCTGGAAGTGGCATTTGCGGCTCGCACTAGTGCAGAGTTATCTCAAAGAAAGGGGCCACGGTGTTTCTGTATCTCTATTATGTTGGTGCGGCTTCGGAACTTTTAAATATCTCGATATATCTCGAAAACTACGCTTCTGATCAAAAAATATCATAGAACATAAATTGTAGGAAACATAATTCTCTACAAAAAAGGTCTCTTAACATTTTGCCATAGCTCGCTTCGTTTCCGAGATATTTGCAGATATATCTCAAGGGAAGGGGCCTGACGGACATATTTCGAGATATTTCTTCTTCTTGTTGTTCTTCTTCTGCACAGCGAAGCTGGAAGTGGCATTTGCAGCTGGCAAGAGTGCAGAGTTATCTCAAAGAAAGGGGCCACGGTGTTTCTGTATCTCTATTATGTTGGTGCGGCTTCGGAACTTTTAAATATCTTGATATATCTCGAGAACTACGCATCTGATCAAAAAATATGATAGAACATAAAAAGTAGGAAACTTAATTCTCTACAAAAAAGGTCTCTTAACATTTTGCCATAGCTCGCTTCGTTTCCGAGATATTTGCAGATTTATCTCAAGGGAAGGGGCCTGTCGGACAGATTTCGAGATATTTCTTCTTCTTGTTGTTCTTCTTCTGCACAGCTAAGCTGGAAGTGACATTTGCAGCTCGCAATAGTGCAGAGTTATCTCAAAGAAAGGGGCCACGGTGTTTCTGTATCTCTATTATGTTGGTGCGGCTTCGGAACTTTTAAATATCTTGATATATCTCGGGAACTACGCATCTGATCAAAAAATATCATAGAACATAAAAAGTAGGAAACTTAATTCTCTACAAAAAAAGGTCTCTTAACATTTTGCCATAGCTCGCTTCGTTTCCGAGATATTTGCAGGTTTATCTCAAGGGAAGGGGCCTGACGGACATATTTCGAGATATTTCTTCTTCTTGTTGTTCTTCTTCTGCACAGCTATGCTGGGAGTGGCATTTGCAGCTCGCAATAGTGCAGAGTTATCTCAAAGAAAGGGGCCACGGTGTTTCTGTATCTCTATTATGTTGGTGCGGCTTCGGAACTTTTAAATATCTTGATATATCTCGAGAACTACGCATCTGATCAAAAAATATCATAGAACATAGAAAGTAGCAAACTTAATTCTCCACAAAAAAGCTCTCTTAACATTTTGCCATAGCTCGCTTCGTTTCCGAGATATTTGCAGATTTATCTCAAGGGAAGGGGCCTGACGGACATGTTTCGAGATATTTCTTCTTCTTGTTGTTCTTCTTCTGCACAGCTAAACTGGAAGTGGCATTTCCAGCTCGCAATAGTGCAGAGTTATCTCAAAGAAAGGGGCCACGGTGTTTCTGTATCTCTATTATGTTGGTGCGGCTTCGGAACTTTTAAATATCTTGATATATCTCGAGATCTACGCATTTGATCAAAAAATATCATACAACATAAAAAGTAGGAAACCTAATTCTCTACAAAAAAGGTCTCTTAACATTTTGCCATAGCTCGCTTCGTTTCCGAGATATTTGCAAATTTATCTCAAGGGAAGGGGCCTGACGGACATATTTCGAGATATTTCTTCTTCTTGTTGTTCTTCTTCTGCACAGCTAAACTGGAAGTGGCATTTCCAGCTCGCAATAGTGCAGAGTTATCTCAAAGAAAGGGGCCACGGTGTTTCTGTATCTCTATTATGTTGGTGCGGCTTCGGAACTTTTAAATATCTTGATATATCTCGAGATCTACGCATCTGATCAAAAAATATCATACAACATAAAAAGTAGGAAACCTAATTCTCTACAAAAAAGGTCTCTTAACATTTTGCCATAGCTCGCTTCGTTTCCGAGACATTTGCAGATTTATCTCAAGGGAAGGGGCCTGACGGACATGTTTCGAGATATTTCTTCTTCTTGTTGTTCTTCTTCTGCACAGCTAAACTGGAAGTGGCATTTCCAGCTCGCAATAGTGCAGAGTTATCTCAAAGAAAGGGGCCACGGTGTTTCTGTATCTCTATTATGTTGGTGCGGCTTCGGAACTTTTAAATATCTTGATATATCTCGAGATCTACGCATCTGATCAAAAAATATCATACAACATAAAAAGTAGGAAACCTAATTCTCTACAAAAAAGGTCTCTTAACATTTTGCCATAGCTCGCTTCGTTTCCGAGATATTTGCAAATTTATCTCAAGGGAAGGGGCCTGACGGACATATTTCGAGATATTTCTTCTTCTTGTTGTTCTTCTTCTGCACAGCTAAACTGGAAGTGGCATTTGCAGCTCGCAAGAGTGCAGAGTTATCTCAAAGAAAGGGGCCACGGTGTTTCTGTATCTCTATTATGTTGGTGCGGCTTCGGAACTTTTAAATATCTTGATATATCTCGAGAACTACGCATCTGATCAAAAAATATGATAGAACATGAAAAGTAGGAAACTTAATTCTCTACAAAAAAGGTCTCTTAACATTTTGCCATAGCTCGCTTCGTTTCCGAGATATTTGCAGATTTATCTCAAGGGAAGGGGCCTGTCGGACAGATTTCGAGATATTTCTTCTTCTTGTTGTTCTTCTTCTGCACAGCTAAGCTGGAAGTGACATTTGCAGCTCGCAATAGTGCAGAGTTATCTCAAAGAAAGGGGCCACGGTGTTTCTGTATCTCTATTATGTTGGTGCGGCTTCGGAACTTTTAAATATCTTGATATATCTCGGGAACTACGCATCTGATCAACAAATATCATAGAACCTAAAAAGTAGGAAACTTAATTCTCTACAAAAAAGGTCTCTTAACATTTTGCCATAGCTCGCTTCGTTTCCGAGATATTTGCACATTTATCTCAAGGGAAGGGGCCTAACGGACATATTTCGAGATGTTTCTTCTTCTTGTTGTTCTTCTTCTGCACAGCTAAGCTGGAAGTGGCATTTGCGGCTCGCACTGGTGCAGAGTTATCTCAAAGAAAGGGGCCACGGTGTTTCTGTATCTCTATTATGTTGGTGCGGCTTCGGAACTTTTAAATATCTCGATATATCTCGAAAACTACGCTTCTGATCAAAAAATATCATAGAACATAAATTGTAGGAAACATAATTCTCTACAAAAAAGGTCTCTTAACATTTTGCCATAGCTCGCTTCGTTTCCGAGATATTTGCAGATATATCTCAAGGGAAGGGGCCTGACGGACATATTTCGAGATATTTCTTCTTCTTGTTGTTCTTCTTCTGCACAGCGAAGCTGGAAGTGGCATTTGCAGCTGGCAAGAGTGCAGAGTTATCTCAAAGAAAGGGGCCACGGTGTTTCTGTATCTCTATTATGTTGGTGCGGCTTCGGAACTTTTAAATATCTTGATATATCTCGAGAACTACGCATCTGATCAAAAAATATGATAGAACATAAAAAGTAGGAAACTTAATTCTCTACAAAAAAGGTCTCTTAACATTTTGCCATAGCTCGCTTCGTTTCCGAGATATTTGCAGATTTATCTCAAGGGAAGGGGCCTGTCGGACAGATTTCGAGATATTTCTTCTTCTTGTTGTTCTTCTTCTGCACAGCTAAGCTGGAAGTGACATTTGCAGCTCGCAATAGTGCAGAGTTATCTCAAAGAAAGGGGCCACGGTGTTTCTGTATCTCTATTATGTTGGTGCGGCTTCGGAACTTTTAAATATCTTGATATATCTCGGGAACTACGCATCTGATCAAAAAATATCATAGAACATAAAAAGTAGGAAACTTAATTCTCTACAAAAAAAGGTCTCTTAACATTTTGCCATAGCTCGCTTCGTTTCCGAGATATTTGCAGGTTTATCTCAAGGGAAGGGGCCTGACGGACATATTTCGAGATATTTCTTCTTCTTGTTGTTCTTCTTCTGCACAGCTATGCTGGGAGTGGCATTTGCAGCTCGCAATAGTGCAGAGTTATCTCAAAGAAAGGGGCCACGGTGTTTCTGTATCTCTATTATGTTGGTGCGGCTTCGGAACTTTTAAATATCTTGATATATCTCGAGAACTACGCATCTGATCAAAAAATATCATAGAACATAGAAAGTAGCAAACTTAATTCTCCACAAAAAAGCTCTCTTAACATTTTGCCATAGCTCGCTTCGTTTCCGAGATATTTGCAGATTTATCTCAAGGGAAGGGGCCTGACGGACATGTTTCGAGATATTTCTTCTTCTTGTTGTTCTTCTTCTGCACAGCTAAACTGGAAGTGGCATTTCCAGCTCGCAATAGTGCAGAGTTATCTCAAAGAAAGGGGCCACGGTGTTTCTGTATCTCTATTATGTTGGTGCGGCTTCGGAACTTTTAAATATCTTGATATATCTCGAGATCTACGCATTTGATCAAAAAATATCATACAACATAAAAAGTAGGAAACCTAATTCTCTACAAAAAAGGTCTCTTAACATTTTGCCATAGCTCGCTTCGTTTCCGAGATATTTGCAAATTTATCTCAAGGGAAGGGGCCTGACGGACATATTTCGAGATATTTCTTCTTCTTGTTGTTCTTCTTCTGCACAGCTAAACTGGAAGTGGCATTTCCAGCTCGCAATAGTGCAGAGTTATCTCAAAGAAAGGGGCCACGGTGTTTCTGTATCTCTATTATGTTGGTGCGGCTTCGGAACTTTTAAATATCTTGATATATCTCGAGATCTACGCATCTGATCAAAAAATATCATACAACATAAAAAGTAGGAAACCTAATTCTCTACAAAAAAGGTCTCTTAACATTTTGCCATAGCTCGCTTCGTTTCCGAGATATTTGCAAATTTATCTCAAGGGAAGGGGCCTGACGGACATATTTCGAGATATTTCTTCTTCTTGTTGTTCTTCTTCTGCACAGCTAAACTGGAAGTGGCATTTGCAGCTCGCAAGAGTGCAGAGTTATCTCAAAGAAAGGGGCCACGGTGTTTCTGTATCTCTATTATGTTGGTGCGGCTTCGGAACTTTTAAATATCTTGATATATCTCGAGAACTACGCATCTGATCAAAAAATATGATAGAACATGAAAAGTAGGAAACTTAATTCTCTACAAAAAAGGTCTCTTAACATTTTGCCATAGCTCGCTTCGTTTCCGAGATATTTGCAGATTTATCTCAAGGGAAGGGGCCTGTCGGACAGATTTCGAGATATTTCTTCTTCTTGTTGTTCTTCTTCTGCACAGCTAAGCTGGAAGTGACATTTGCAGCTCGCAATAGTGCAGAGTTATCTCAAAGAAAGGGGCCACGGTGTTTCTGTATCTCTATTATGTTGGTGCGGCTTCGGAACTTTTAAATATCTTGATATATCTCGGGAACTACGCATCTGATCAACAAATATCATAGAACCTAAAAAGTAGGAAACTTAATTCTCTACAAAAAAGGTCTCTTAACATTTTGCCATAGCTCGCTTCGTTTCCGAGATATTTGCACATTTATCTCAAGGGAAGGGGCCTAACGGACATATTTCGAGATATTTCTTCTTCTTGTTGTTCTTCTTCTGCACAGCTAAGCTGGAAGTGGCATTTGCGGCTCGCACTGGTGCAGAGTTATCTCAAAGAAAGGGGCCACGGTGTTTCTGTATCTCTATTATGTTGGTGCGGCTTCGGAACTTTTAAATATCTCGATATATCTCGAAAACTACGCTTCTGATCAAAAAATATCATAGAACATAAATTGTAGGAAACATAATTCTCTACAAAAAAGGTCTCTTAACATTTTGCCATAGCTCGCTTCGTTTCCGAGATATTTGCAGATATATCTCAAGGGAAGGGGCCTGACGGACATATTTCGAGATATTTCTTCTTCTTGTTGTTCTTCTTCTGCACAGCGAAGCTGGAAGTGGCATTTGCAGCTGGCAAGAGTGCAGAGTTATCTCAAAGAAAGGGGCCACGGTGTTTCTGTATCTCTATTATGTTGGTGCGGCTTCGGAACTTTTAAATATCTTGATATATCTCGAGAACTACGCATCTGATCAAAAAATATGATAGAACATAAAAAGTAGGAAACTTAATTCTCTACAAAAAAGGTCTCTTAACATTTTGCCATAGCTCGCTTCGTTTCCGAGATATTTGCAGATTTATCTCAAGGGAAGGGGCCTGTCGGACAGATTTCGAGATATTTCTTCTTCTTGTTGTTCTTCTTCTGCACAGCTAAGCTGGAAGTGACATTTGCAGCTCGCAATAGTGCAGAGTTATCTCAAAGAAAGGGGCCACGGTGTTTCTGTATCTCTATTATGTTGGTGCGGCTTCGGAACTTTTAAATATCTTGATATATCTCGGGAACTACGCATCTGATCAAAAAATATCATAGAACATAAAAAGTAGGAAACTTAATTCTCTACAAAAAAAGGTCTCTGAACATTTTGCCATAGCTCGCTTCGTTTCCGAGATATTTGCAGGTTTATCTCAAGGGAAGGGGCCTGACGGACATATTTCGAGATATTTCTTCTTCTTGTTGTTCTTCTTCTGCACAGCTATGCTGGGAGTGGCATTTGCAGCTCGCAATAGTGCAGAGTTATCTCAAAGAAAGGGGCCACGGTGTTTCTGTATCTCTATTATGTTGGTGCGGCTTCGGAACTTTTAAATATCTTGATATATCTCGAGAACTACGCATCTGATCAAAAAATATCATAGAACATAGAAAGTAGCAAACTTAATTCTCCACAAAAAAGCTCTCTTAACATTTTGCCATAGCTCGCTTCGTTTCCGAGATATTTGCAGATTTATCTCAAGGGAAGGGGCCTGACGGACATGTTTCGAGATATTTCTTCTTCTTGTTGTTCTTCTTCTGCACAGCTAAACTGGAAGTGGCATTTCCAGCTCGCAATAGTGCAGAGTTATCTCAAAGAAAGGGGCCACGGTGTTTCTGTATCTCTATTATGTTGGTGCGGCTTCGGAACTTTTAAATATCTTGATATATCTCGAGATCTACGCATTTGATCAAAAAATATCATACAACATAAAAAGTAGGAAACCTAATTCTCTACAAAAAAGGTCTCTTAACATTTTGCCATAGCTCGCTTCGTTTCCGAGATATTTGCAAATTTATCTCAAGGGAAGGGGCCTGACGGACATATTTCGAGATATTTCTTCTTCTTGTTGTTCTTCTTCTGCACAGCTAAACTGGAAGTGGCATTTCCAGCTCGCAATAGTGCAGAGTTATCTCAAAGAAAGGGGCCACGGTGTTTCTGTATCTCTATTATGTTGGTGCGGCTTCGGAACTTTTAAATATCTTGATATATCTCGAGATCTACGCATCTGATCAAAAAATATCATACAACATAAAAAGTAGGAAACCTAATTCTCTACAAAAAAGGTCTCTTAACATTTTGCCATAGCTCGCTTCGTTTCCGAGATATTTGCAAATTTATCTCAAGGGAAGGGGCCTGACGGACATATTTCGAGATATTTCTTCTTCTTGTTGTTCTTCTTCTGCACAGCTAAACTGGAAGTGGCATTTCCAGCTCGCAATAGTGCAGAGTTATCTCAAAGAAAGGGACCACGGTGTTTCTGTATCTCTATTATGTTGGTGCGGCTTCGGAACTTTTAAATATCTTGATATATCTCGAGAACTACGCATCTGATCAAAAAATATCATAGAACATAAAAAGTAGGAAACTTAATTCTCTACAAAAAAGGTCTCTTAACATTTTGCCATAGCTCGCTTCGTTTCCGAGATATTTGCAGATTTATCTCAAGGGAAGGGGCCTGACGGACATATTTCGAGATATTTCTTCTTCTTGTTGTTCTTCTTCTGCACAGCTAAGCTGGAAGTGGCATTTGCAGCTCGCAATAGTGCAGAGTTATCTCAAAGAAAGGGGCCACGGTGTTTCTGTATCTCTATTATGTTGGTGCGGCTTCGGAACTTTTAAATATCTCGATATATCTCGAAAACTACGCTTCTGATCAAAAAATATCATAGAACATAAATTGTAGGAAACATAATTCTCTACAAAAAAGGTCTCTTAACATTTTGCCATAGCTCGCTTCGTTTCCGAGATATTTGCAGATATATCTCAAGGGAAGGGGCCTGACGGACATATTTCGAGATATTTCTTCTTCTTGTTGTTCTTCTTCTGCACAGCGAAGCTGGAAGTGGCATTTGCAGCTCGCAAGAGTGCAGAGTTATCTCAAAGAAAGGGGCCACGGTGTTTCTGTATCTCTATTATGTTGGTGCGGCTTCGGAACTTTTAAATATCTTGATATATCTCGGGAACTACGCATCTGATCAAAAAATATCATAGAACATAAAAAGTAGGAAACTTAATTCTCTACAAAAAAAGGTCTCTTAACATTTTGCCATAGCTCGCTTCGTTTCCGAGATATTTGCAGGTTTATCTCAAGGGAAGGGGCCTGACGGACATATTTCGAGATATTTCTTCTTCTTGTTGTTCTTCTTCTGCACAGCTATGCTGGGAGTGGCATTTGCAGCTCGCAATAGTGCAGAGTTATCTCAAAGAAAGGGGCCACGGTGTTTCTGTATCTCTATTATGTTGGTGCGGCTTCGGAACTTTTAAATATCTTGATATATCTCGAGAACTACGCATCTGATCAAAAAATATCATAGAACATAGAAAGTAGCAAACTTAATTCTCCACAAAAAAGCTCTCTTAACATTTTGCCATAGCTCGCTTCGTTTCCGAGATATTTGCAGATTTATCTCAAGGGAAGGGGCCTGACGGACATGTTTCGAGATATTTCTTCTTCTTGTTGTTCTTCTTCTGCACAGCTAAACTGGAAGTGGCATTTCCAGCTCGCAATAGTGCAGAGTTATCTCAAAGAAAGGGGCCACGGTGTTTCTGTATCTCTATTATGTTGGTGCGGCTTCGGAACTTTTAAATATCTTGATATATCTCGAGATCTACGCATCTGATCAAAAAATATCATACAACATAAAAAGTAGGAAACCTAATTCTCTACAAAAAAGGTCTCTTAACATTTTGCCATAGCTCGCTTCGTTTCCGAGATATTTGCAAATTTATCTCAAGGGAAGGGGCCTGACGGACATATTTCGAGATATTTCTTCTTCTTGTTGTTCTTCTTCTGCACAGCTAAACTGGAAGTGGCATTTCCAGCTCGCAATAGTGCAGAGTTATCTCAAAGAAAGGGGCCACGGTGTTTCTGTATCTCTATTATGTTGGTGCGGCTTCGGAACTTTTAAATATCTTGATATATCTCGAGAACTACGCATCTGATCAAAAAATATCATAGAACCTAAAAAGTAGGAAACTTAATTCTCTACAAAAAAGGTCTCTTAACATTTTGCCATAGCTCGCTTCGTTTCCGAGATATTTGCAGATTTATCTCAAGGGAAGGGGCCTGACGGACATATTTCGAGATATTTCTTCTTCTTGTTGTTCTTCTTCTGCACAGCTAAGCTGGAAGTGGCATTCACAGCTCGCAATAGTGCAGAGTTATCTCAAAGAAAGGGGCCACGGTTTTTCTGTATCTCTATTATGTTGGTGCGGCTTCGGAACTTTTAAATATCTTGATATATCTCGAGAACTACGCATCTGATCAAGAAATATCATAGAACATAAAAAGTAGGAAACTTAATTCTCTACAAAAAAGGGTCTCTTAACATTTTGCCATAGCTCGCTTCGTTTCCGAGATATTTGCAGATTTATCTCAAGGGAAGGGGCCTGGCGGACATATTTCGAGATATTTCTTCTTCTTGTTGTTCTTCTTCTGCACAGCTATGCTGGGAGTGGCATTTGCAGCTCGCAATAGTGCAGAGTTATCTCAAAGAAAGGGGCCACGGTGTTTCTGTATCTCTATTATGTTGGTGCGGCTTCGGAACTTTTAAATATCTTGATATATCTCGAGAACTACGCATCTGATCAAAAAATATCATAGAACATAGAAAGTAGCAAACTTAATTCTCCACAAAAAAGCTCTCTTAACATTTTGCCATAGCTCGCTTCGTTTCCGAGATATTTGCAGATTTATCTCAAGGGAAGGGGCCTGACGGACATGTTTCGAGATATTTCTTCTTCTTGTTGTTCTTCTTCTGTACAGCTAAGCTGGAAGTGGCATTTGCAGCTCGCAATAGTGCAGAGTTATCTCAAAGAAAGGGGCCACGGTGTTTCTGTACCTCTATTATGTTGGTGCGGCTTCGGAACTTTTAAATATCTCGATATATCTCGAGAACTACGCATCTGATCAAAAAATATCATAGAACATAAAAAGTAGGAAACTTAATTCTCTACAAATAAGGTCTCTTAACATTTTGCCATAGCTCGCTTCGTTTCCGAGATATTTGCAGATTTATCTCAAGGGAAGGGGCCTGACGGACATATTCCGAGATATTTCTTCTTCTTGTTGTTCCTCTTCTGCACAGCTAAGCTGGAACTGTCATTTGCAGGTCGCAATAGTGCAGAGTTATCTCAAAGAAAGGGGCCACGGTGTTTCTGTATCTCTATTATGTTGGTGCGGCTTCGGAACTTTTAAATATCTCGATATATCTCGAAAACTACGCTTCTGATCAAAATTATCAGACAACGTAAATTGTAGGAAACATAATTCTCTACAAAAAAGGTCTCTTAACATTTTGCCATAGCTCGCTTCGTTTCCGAGATATTTGCAGATTTATCTCAAGGGAAGGGGCCTGACGGACATATTTCGAGATATTTCTTCTTCTTGTTGTTCTTCTTCTGCACAGCTAAACTGGAAGTGGCATTTCCAGCTCGCAATCGTGCAGAGTTATCTCAAAGAAAGGGGCCACGGTGTTTCTGTATCTCTATTATGTTGGTGCGGCTTCGGAACTTTCAAATATCTTGATATATCTCGAGAACTACGCATCTGATCAAAAAATATCATAGAACATAAAAAGTAGGAAACTTAATTCTCTACAAAAAAGGTCTCTTAACATTTTGCCATAGCTCGCTTCGTTTCCGAGATATTTGCAGATTTATCTCAAGGGAAGGGACCTGATGGACATATTTCGTGATATTTCTTCTTCTTGTTGTTGTTCTTCTGCACAGCTAAACTGGAAGTGGCATTTCCAGCTCGCAATCGTGCAGAGTTATCTCAAAGAAAGGGGCCACGGTGTTTCTGTATCTCTATTATGTTGGTGCGGCTTCGGAACTTTTAAATATCTTGATATATCTCGAGAACTACGCATCTGATCAAAAAATATCATAGAATATAAAAAGTAGGAAACTTAATTCTCTACAAAAAAGGTCTCTTAACATTTTGCCATAGCTCGCTTCGTTTCCGAGATATTTGCAGATTTATCTCAAGGGAAGGGGCCTGACGGACATATTTCGAAATATTTCTTCTTCTTGTTGTTCTTCTTCTGCACAGCTAAGCTGGAAGTGGCATTTGCAGCTCGCAATAGTGCAGAGTTATCTCAAAGAAAGGGGCCACGGTGTTTCTGTATCTCTATTATGTTGGTGCGGCTTCGGAACTTTTAAATATCTTGATATATCTCGAAAACTGCGCATCTGATCAAAAAATATCATAGAACATAAAAAGTAGGAAACTTAATTCTCTACAAAAAAGGTCTCTTAACATTTTGCCATAGCTCGCTTCGTTTCCGAGATATTTGCAGATTTATCTCAAGGGAAGGGGCCTTACGGACATATTTCGAGATATTTATTCTTCTTTTTGTTCTTCTTCTGCACAGCTAACCTGGAAGTGGCATTTGCAGCTCGCAATAGTGCAGAGTTATCTCAAAGAAAGGGGCCACTGTGTTTCTGTATCTCTATAATGTTGGTGCGGCTTCGGAACTTTTAAATATCTTGATATATCTCGAGAACTGCGCATCTGATCAAAAAATATCATAGAACATAAAAAGTAGGAAACTTAATTCTCTACAAATAAAGTCTCTTAACATTTTGCCATAGCTCGCTTCGTTTCCGAGATATTTGCAGATTTATCTCAAGGGAAGGGGCCTGACGGACATATTTCGAGATATTTCTTCTTCTTGTTGTTCTTCTTCTGCACAGTTAAGCTGGAAGTGGCATTTGCGGCTCGCACTAGTGCAGAGTTATCTCAAAGAAAGGGGCCACGGTGTTTCTGTATCTCTATTATGTTGGTGCGGCTTCGGAACTTTTAAATATCTTGATATATCTCGAGAACTACGCATCTGATCAAAAAATATCATAGAACATAAAAAGTAGGAAACTTAATTCTCTACAAAAACGGTCTCTTAACATTTTGCCATAGCTCGCTTCGTTTCCGAGATATTTGCAGATTTAACTCAAGGGAAGGGGCCTGACGGACATATTTCGAGATATTTCTTCTTCTTGTTGTTCTTCTTCTGCACAGCTAAGCTGGAAGTGGCATTTGCGGCTCGCACTAGTGCACAGTTATCTCAAAGAAAGGGGCCACGGTGTTTCTGTATCTCTATTATGTTGGTGCGGCTTCGGAACTTTTAAATATCTTGATATATCTCGAGAACTACGCGTCTGATCAAAAAATATCATAGAACATAAAAAGTAGGAAACATAATTCTCTACAAAAAAGGTCTCTTAACATTTTGCCATAGCTCGCTTCGTTTCCGAGATATTTGCAGATTTATCTCAAGGCAAGGGGCCTGACGGACATATTTCGAGATATTTCTTCTTCTTGTTGTTCTTCTTCTGCACAGCTAAGCTGGAAGTGGCATTTGCAGCTCGCAATAGTGCAGAGTTATCTCAAAGAAAGGGGCCACGGTGTTTCTGTATCTTTATTATGTTGGTGCGGCTTCGGAACTTTTAAATATCTTGATATATCTCGAGAACTACGCATCTGATCAAAAAATATCATAGAAAATAAAAAGTAGGAAACTTAATTCTCTACAAAAAAGGTCTCTTAACATTTTGCCATAGCTCTCTTCGTTTCCGAGATATTTGCAGATTTATCTCAAGGGAAGGGGCCTGACGGACATATTTCGAGATATTTCTTCTTCTTGTTGTTCTTCTTCTGCACAGTAAGCTGGAAGTGGCATTTGCAGCTCGCAATAGTGCAGAGTTATCTCAAAGAAAGGGGCCACGGTGTTTCTGTATCTCTATTATGTTGGTGCGGCTTCGGAACTTTTAAATATCTTGATATATCTCGAGAACTGCGCATCTGATCAAAAAATATCATAGAACATAAAAAGTAGGAAACTTAATTCTCTACAAAAAAGGTCTCTTAACATTTTGCCATAGCTCGCTTCCTTTCCGAGATATTTGCAGATTTATCTCGAGGGAAGGGGCCTGACGGACATATTTCGAGATATTTCTTCTTCTTGTTGTTCTTCTTCTGCACAGCTAAACTGGAAGTGGCATTTCCAGCTCGCAATAGTGCAGAGTTATCTCAAAGAAAGGGGCCACGGTGTTTCTGTATCTCTATTATGTTGGTGCGGCTTCGGAACTTTTAAATATCTTGATATATCTCGAGAACTACGCATCTGATCAAAAAATATCATAGAACATAAAAAGTAGGAAACTTAATTCTCTACAAAAAAGGTCTCTTAACATTTTGCCATAGCTCTCTTCGTTTCCGAGATATTTGCAGATTTATCTCAAGGGAAGGGGCCTGACGGACATATTTCGAGATATTTCTTCTTCTTGTTGTTCTTCTTCTGCACAGCTAAGCTGGAAGTGGCATTTGCGGCTCGCACTAGTGCAGAGTTATCTCAAAGAAAGGGGCCACGGTGTTTCTGTATCTCTATTATGTTGGTGCGGCTTCGGAACTTTTAAACATCTTGATATATCTCGAGAACTACGCATCTGATCAAAAAATATCATAGAACATAAAAAGTAGGAAACTTAATTCTCTACAAAAAAGGTCTCTTAACATTTTGCCATAGCTCGCTTCGTTTCCGAGATATTTGCAGATTTATCTCAAGGGAAGGGGCCTGACGGACTTATTTCGGGATATTTCTTCTTCTTGTTGTTCTTCTTCTGCACAGCTAAGCTGGAAGTGGCATTTGCAGCTCGCAATAGTGCAGAGTTATCTCAAAGAAGGGGGCCACGGTGTTTCTGTATCTCTATGATGTTGGTGCGGCTTCGGAACTTTTAAATATCTTGATATATCTCGAGAACTACGCATCTGATCAAAAAATATCTTAGAACATAAAAAGTAGGAAACTTAATTCTCTACAGAAAAGGTCTCTTAACATTTTGCCATATCTCTCTTCGTTTCCGAGATATTTGCAGATTTATCTCAAGGGAAGGGGCCTGACGGACATATTTCGAGATATTTCTTATTCTTGTTGTTCTTCTTCTGCACAGCTAAGCTGGAAGTGGCATTTGCAGCTCGCAATAGTGCAGAGTTATCTCAAAGAAAGGGGCCACGGTGTTTCTGTATCTCTATTATGTTGGTGCGGCTTCGGAACTTTTAAATATCTTGATATATCTCGAGAACTACGCATCTGATCAAAAAATATCATAGAACATAAAAAGTAGGAAACTTAATTCTCTACAAAAACGGTCTCTTAACATTCTGCCATAGCTCGCTTCGTTTCCGAGATATTTGCAGATTTATCTCAAGGGAAGGGGCCTGACGGACATATTTCGAGATATTTCTTATTCTTGTTGTTCATCTTCTGCACAGCTAAGCTGGAAGTGGCATTTGCAGCTCGCAATAGTGCAGAGTTATCTCAAAGAAAGGGGCCACGGTGTTTCTGTATCTCTATTATGTTGGTGCGGCTTCGGAACTTTTAAATATCTCGATATATCTCGAAAATTACGCATCTGATCAAAAAATAGCATAGAACATAAATTGTAGGAAACATAATTCTCTACAAAAAAGTTCTCTTAACATTTTGCCATAGCTCGCTTCGTTTCCGAGATATTTGCAGATATATCTCAAGGGAAGGGGCCTGACGGACATATTTCGAGATATTTCTTCTTCTTGTTGTTCTTCTTCTGCACAGCTAACCTGGAAGTGGCATTTGCAGCTCGCAATAGTGCAGAGTTATCTCAAAGAAAGGGGCCACGGTGTTTCTGTATCTCTATTATGTTGGTGCGGCTTCGGAACTTTTAAATATCTTGATATATCTCGAGAACTACGCATCTGATCAAAAAATATCATAGAACATAAAAAGTAGGAAACTTAATTCTCTACAAAAAAGGTCTCTTAAGATTTTGCCATAGCTCGCTTCGTTTCCGAGATATTTGCAGATTTATCTCAAGGGAAGGGGCCTGACGGACATATTTCGAGATATTTCTTCTTCTTGTTGTTCTTCTTCTGCACAGCTAAGCTGGAAGTGGCATTTGCAGCTCGCAATAGTGCAGAGTTATCTCAAAGAAGGGGGCCACGGTGTTTCTGTATCTCTATTATGTTGGTGCGGCTTCGGAACCTTTAAATATCTTGATATATCTCGAGAACTACGCATCTGATCAAAAAATATCATAGAACATAAAAAGTAGGAAACTTAGTTCTCTACAAAAACGGTCTCTTAACATTTTGCCATAGCTCGCTTCCTTTCCGAGATATTTGCAGATTTATCTCAAGGGAAGGGGCCTGACGGACATATTTCGAGATATTTCTTCTTCTTGTTGTTCTTCTTCTGCACAGCTAAGCTGGAAGTGGCATTTGCGGCTCGCACTAGTGCACAGTTATCTCAAAGAAAGGGGCCACGGTGTTTCTGTATCTCTATTATGTTGGTGCGGCTTCGGAACTTTTAAATATCTCGATATATCTCGAAAACTACGCTTCTGATCAAAAAATATCATAGAACATAAATTGTAGGAAACATAATTCTCTACAAATAAGGTCTCTTAACATTTTGCCATAGCTCGCTTCGTTTCCGAGATATTTGCAGATTTATCTCAAGGGAAGGGGCCTGACGGACATATTTCGAGATATTTCTTCTTCTTGTTGTTCTTCTTCTGCACAGCTAAGCTGGAAGTGGCATTTGCGGCTCGCACTAGTGCAGAGTTATCTCAAAGAAAGGGGCCACGGTGTTTCTGTATCTCTATTATGTTGGTGCGGCTTCGGAACTTTTAAATATCTTGATATATCTCGAGAACTACGCATCTGATCAAAAAATATCATAGAACATAAATAGTAGGAAACTTAATTCTCTACAAAAAAGGTCTCTCAACATTTTGCCATAGCTCTCTTCGTTTCCGAGATATTTGCAGATTTATCTCAAGGGAAGGGGCCTGACGGACATATTTCGAGATATTTCTTATTCTTGTTGTTCTTCTTCTGCACAGCTAAGCTGGAAGTGGCATTTGCAGCTCGCAATAGTGCAGAATTATCTCAAAGAAAGGGGCCACGGTGTTTCTGTATCTCTATTATGTTGGTGCGGCTTCGGAACTTTTAAATATCTTGATATATCTCGAGAACTACGCATCTGATCAAAAAATATCATAGAACATAAATAGTAGGAAACTTAATTCTCTACAAAAAAGGTCTCTCAACATTTTGCCATAGCTCTCTTCGTTTCCGAGATATTTGCAGATTTATCTCAAGGGAAGGGGCCTGACGGACATATTTCGAGATATTTCTTATTCTTGTTGTTCTTCTTCTGCACAGCTAAGCAGGAAGTGGCATTTGCAGGTCGCAATAGTGCAGAGTTATCTCAAAGAAAGGGGCCACGGTGTTTCTGTATCTCTATTATGTTGGTGCGGCTTCGGAACTTTTAACTATCTTGATATATCTCGAGAACTACGCATCTGATCAAAAAATATCATAGAACATAAAAAGTAGGAAACTTAATTGTCTACAAAAACGGTCTCTTAACATTTTGCCATAGCTCGCTTCGTTTCCGAGATATTTGCAGATTTATCTCAAGGGAAGGGGCCTGACGGACATATTTCGAGATATTTCTTCTTCTTGTTGTTCTTCTTCTGCACAGCTAAGCTGGAAGTGGCATTTGCGGCTCGCACTAGTGCAGAGTTATCTCAAAGAAAGGGGCCACGGTGTTTCTGTATCTCTATTATCTTGGTGCGGCTTCGGAACTTTTAAATATCTTGATATATCTCGAGAACTACGCATCTGATCAAAAAATATCATAGAACATAAATAGTAGGAAACTTAATTCTCTACAAAAAAGGTCTCTCAACATTTTGCCATAGCTCTCTTCGTTTCCGAGATATTTGCAGATTTATCTCAAGGGAAGGGGCCTGACGGACATATTTCGAGATATTTCTTATTCTTGTTGTTCATCTTCCGCACAGCTAAGCTGGAAGTGGCATTTGCAGCTCGCAATAGTGCAGAGTTATCTCAAAGAAAGGGGCCACGGTGTTTCTGTATCTCTATTATGTTGGTGCGGCTTCGGAACTTTTAAATATCTCGATATATCTCGAAAACTACGCATCTGATCAAAAAATATCATAGAACATAAATTGTAGGAAACATAATTCTCTACAAAAAAGTTCTCTTAACATTTTGCCATAGCTCGCTTCGTTTCCGAGATATTTGCAGATATATCTCAAGGGAAGGGGCCTGACGGACATATTTCGAGATATTTCTTCTTCTTGTTGTTCTTCTTCTGCACAGCTAACCTGGAAGTGGCATTTGCAGCTCGCAATAGTGCAGAGTTATCTCAAAGAAAGGGGCCACGGTGTTTCTGTATCTCTATTATGTTGGTGCGGCTTCGGAACTTTTAAATATCTTGATATATCTCGAGAACTACGCATCTGATCAAAAAATATCATAGAACATAAAAAGTAGGAAACTTAATTCTCTACAAAAAAGGTCTCTTAACATTTTGCCATAGCTCGCTTCGTTTCCGAGATATTTGCAGATTTATCTCAAGGGAAGGGGCCTGACGGACATATTTCGAGATATTTCTTCTTCTTGTTGTTCTTCTTCTGCACAGCTAAGCTGGAAGTGGCATTTGCAGCTCGCAATAGTGCAGAGTTATCTCAAAGAAGGGGGCCACGGTGTTTCTGTATCTCTATTATGTTGGTGCGGCTTCGGAACTTTTAAATATCTTGATATATCTCGAGAACTACGCATCTGATCAAAAAATATCATAGAACATAAAAAGTAGGAAACTTAGTTCTCTACAAAAACGGTCTCTTAACATTTTGCCATAGCTCGCTTCGTTTCCGAGATATTTGCAGATTTATCTCAAGGGAAGGGGCCTGACGGACATATTTCGAGATATTTCTTCTTCTTGTTGTTCTTCTTCTGCACAGCTAAGCTGGAAGTGGCATTTGCAGCTCGCAATAGTGCAGAATTATCTCAAAGAAAGGGGCCACGGTGTTTCTGTATCTCTATTATGTTGGTGCGGCTTCGGAACTTTTAAATATCTTGATATATCTCGAGAACTACGCATCTGATCAAAAAATATCATAGAACATAAATAGTAGGAAACTTAATTCTCTACAAAAAAGGTCTCTCAACATTTTGCCATAGCTCTCTTCGTTTCCGAGATATTTGCAGATTTATCTCAAGGGAAGGGGCCTGACGGACATATTTCGAGATATTTCTTATTCTTGTTGTTCTTCTTCTGCACAGCTAAGCAGGAAGTGGCATTTGCAGGTCGCAATAGTGCAAAGTTATCTCAAAGAAAGGGGCCACGGTGTTTCTGTATCTCTATTATGTTGGTGCGGCTTCGGAACTTTTAACTATCTTGATATATCTCGAGAACTACGCATCTGATCAAAAAATATCATAGAACATAAAAAGTAGGAAACTTAATTGTCTACAAAAACGGTCTCTTAACATTTTGCCATAGCTCGCTTCGTTTCCGAGATATTTGCAGATTTATCTCAAGGGAAGGGGCCTGACGGACATATTTCGAGATATTTCTTCTTCTTGTTGTTCTTCTTCTGCACAGCTAAGCTGGAAGTGGCATTTGCGGCTCGCACTAGTGCAGAGTTATCTCAAAGAAAGGGGCCACGGTGTTTCTGTATCTCTATTATCTTGGTGCGGCTTCGGAACTTTTAAATATCTTGATATATCTCGAGAACTACGCATCTGATCAAAAAATATCATAGCACATAAATAGTAGGAAACTTAATTCTCTACAAAAAAGGTCTCTCAACATTTTGCCATAGCTCTCTTCGTTTCCGAGATATTTGCAGATTTATCTCAAGGGAAGGGGCCTGACGGACATATTTCGAGATATTTCTTATTCTTGTTGTTCATCTTCCGCACAGCTAAGCTGGAAGTGGCATTTGCAGCTCGCAATAGTGCAGAGTTATCTCAAAGAAAGGGGCCACGGTGTTTCTGTATCTCTAATATGTTGGTGCGGCTTCGGAACTTTTAAATATCTCGATATATCTCGAAAACTACGCATCTGATCAAAAAATATCATAGAACATAAATTGTAGGAAACATAATTCTCTACAAAAAAGTTCTCTTAACATTTTGCCATAGCTCGCTTCGTTTCCGAGATATTTGCAGATTTAACTCAAGGGAAGGGGCCTGACGGACATATTTCGAGATATTTCTTCTTCTTGTTGTTCTTCTTCTGCACAGCTAAGCTGGAAGTGGCATTTGCGGCTCGCACTAGTGCACAGTTATCTCAAAGAAAGGGGCCACGGTGTTTCTGTATCTCTATTATGTTGGTGCGGCTTCGGAACTTTTAAATATCTTGATATATCTCGAGAACTACGCGTCTGATCAAAAAATATCATAGAACATAAAAAGTAGGAAACATAATTCTCTACAAAAAAGGTCTCTTAACATTTTGCCATAGCTCGCTTCGTTTCCGAGATATTTGCAGATTTATCTCAA
Organism: Osmia lignaria lignaria; assembly: GCF_051020975.1. Taxonomy (NCBI): domain Eukaryota; kingdom Metazoa; phylum Arthropoda; class Insecta; order Hymenoptera; family Megachilidae; genus Osmia; species Osmia lignaria. The sequence goes on along the minus strand of NW_027478160.1, from coordinate 23,098,836 downwards.
GGCAAGGGGCCTGACGGACATATTTCGAGATATTTCTTCTTCTTGTTGTTCTTCTTCTGCACAGCTAAGCTGGAAGTGGCATTTGCAGCTCGCAATAGTGCAGAGTTATCTCAAAGAAAGGGGCCACGGTGTTTCTGTATCTTTATTATGTTGGTGCGGCTTCGGAACTTTTAAATATCTTGATATATCTCGAGAACTACGCATCTGATCAAAAAATATCATAGAAAATAAAAAGTAGGAAACTTAATTCTCTACAAAAAAGGTCTCTTAACATTTTGCCATAGCTCTCTTCGTTTCCGAGATATTTGCAGATTTATCTCAAGGGAAGGGGCCTGACGGACATATTTCGAGATATTTCTTCTTCTTGTTGTTCTTCTTCTGCACAGTAAGCTGGAAGTGGCATTTGCAGCTCGCAATAGTGCAGAGTTATCTCAAAGAAAGGGGCCACGGTGTTTCTGTATCTCTATTATGTTGGTGCGGCTTCGGAACTTTTAAATATCTTGATATATCTCGAGAACTGCGCATCTGATCAACAAATATCATAGAACATAAAAAGTAGGAAACTTAATTCTCTACAAAAAAGGTCTCTTAACATTTTGCCATAGCTCTCTTCGTTTCCGAGATATTTGCAGATTTATCTCAAGGGAAGGGGCCTGACGGACATATTTCGAGATATTTCTTCTTCTTGTTGTTCTTCTTCTGCACAGCTAAGCTGGAAGTGGCATTTGCGGCTCGCACTAGTGCAGAGTTATCTCAAAGAAAGGGGCCACGGTGTTTCTGTATCTCTATTATGTTGGTGCGGCTTCGGAACTTTTAAACATCTTGATATATCTCGAGAACTACGCATCTGATCAAAAAATATCATAGAACATAAAAAGTAGGAAACTTAATTCTCTACAAAAAAGGTCTCTTAACATTTTGCCATAGCTCGCTTCGTTTCCGAGATATTTGCAGATTTATCTCAAGGGAAGGGGCCTGACGGACTTATTTCGGGATATTTCTTCTTCTTGTTGTTCTTCTTCTGCACAGCTAAGCTGGAAGTGGCATTTGCAGCTCGCAATAGTGCAGAGTTATCTCAAAGAAGGGGGCCACGGTGTTTCTGTATCTCTATGATGTTGGTGCGGCTTCGGAACTTTTAAATATCTTGATATATCTCGAGAACTACGCATCTGATCAAAAAATATCTTAGAACATAAAAAGTAGGAAACTTAATTCTCTACAGAAAAGGTCTCTTAACATTTTGCCATATCTCTCTTCGTTTCCGAGATATTTGCAGATTTATCTCAAGGGAAGGGGCCTGACGGACATATTTCGAGATATTTCTTATTCTTGTTGTTCTTCTTCTGCACAGCTAAGCTGGAAGTGGCATTTGCAGCTCGCAATAGTGCAGAGTTATCTCAAAGAAAGGGGCCACGGTGTTTCTGTATCTCTATTATGTTGGTGCGGCTTCGGAACTTTTAAATATCTTGATATATCTCGAGAACTACGCATCTGATCAAAAAATATCATAGAACATAAAAAGTAGGAAACTTAATTCTCTACAAAAACGGTCTCTTAACATTCTGCCATAGCTCGCTTCGTTTCCGAGATATTTGCAGATTTATCTCAAGGGAAGGGGCCTGACGGACATATTTCGAGATATTTCTTCTTCTTGTTGTTCTTCTTCTGCACAGCTAAGCTGGAAGTGGCATTTGCGGCTCGCACTAGTGCACAGTTATCTCAAAGAAAGGGGCCACGGTGTTTCTGTATCTCTATTATGTTGGTGCGGCTTCGGAACTTTTAAATATCTTGATATATCTCGAGAACTACGCATCTGATCAAAAAATATCATAGAACATAAAAAGTAGGAAACTTAATTCTCTACAAAAACGGTCTCTTAACATTTTGCCATAGCTCGCTTCGTTTCCGAGATATTTGCAGATTTATCTCAAGGCAAGGGGCCTGACGGACATATTTCGAGATATTTCTTCTTCTTGTTGTTCTTCTTCTGCACAGCTAAGCTGGAAGTGGCATTTGCGGCTCGCACTAGTGCAGAGTTATCTCAAAGAAAGGGGCCACGGTGTTTCTGTATCTCCATTATCTTGGTGCGGCTTCGGAACTTTTAAATATCTTGATATATCTCGAGAACTACGCATCTGATCAAAAAATATCATAGAACATAAATAGTAGGAAACTTAATTCTCTACAAAAAAGGTCTCTCAACATTTTGCCATAGCTCTCTTCGTTTCCGAGATATTTGCAGATTTATCTCAAGGGAAGGGGCCTGACGGACATATTTCGAGATATTTCTTATTCTTGTTGTTCATCTTCTGCACAGCTAAGCTGGAAGTGGCATTTGCAGCTCGCAATAGTGCAGAGTTATCTCAAAGAAAGGGGCCACGGTGTTTCTGTATCTCTATTATGTTGGTGCGGCTTCGGAACTTTTAAATATCTCGATATATCTCGAAAACTACGCATCTGATCAAAAAATATCATAGAACATAAATTGTAGGAAACATAATTCTCTACAAAAAAGTTCTCTTAACATTTTGCCATAGCTCGCTTCGTTTCCGAGATATTTGCAGATATATCTCAAGGGAAGGGGCCTGACGGACATATTTCGAGATATTTCTTCTTCTTGTTGTTCTTCTTCTGCACAGCTAACCTGGAAGTGGCATTTGCAGCTCGCAATAGTGCAGAGTTATCTCAAAGAAAGGGGCCACGGTGTTTCTGTATCTCTATTATGTTGGTGCGGCTTCGGAACTTTTAAATATCTTGATATATCTCGAGAACTACGCATCTGATCAAAAAATATCATAGAACATAAAAAGTAGGAAACTTAATTCTCTACAAAAAAGGTCTCTTAACATTTTGCCATAGCTCGCTTCGTTTCCGAGATATTTGCAGATTTATCTCAAGGGAAGGGGCCTGACGGACATATTTCGAGATATTTCTTCTTCTTGTTGTTCTTCTTCTGCACAGCTAAGCTGGAAGTGGCATTTGCAGCTCGCAATAGTGCAGAGTTATCTCAAAGAAGGGGGCCACGGTGTTTCTGTATCTCTATTATGTTGGTGCGGCTTCGGAACCTTTAAATATCTTGATATATCTCGAGAACTACGCATCTGATCAAAAAATATCATAGAACATAAAAAGTAGGAAACTTAGTTCTCTACAAAAACGGTCTCTTAACATTTTGCCATAGCTCGCTTCCTTTCCGAGATATTTGCAGATTTATCTCAAGGGAAGGGGCCTGACGGACATATTTCGAGATATTTCTTCTTCTTGTTGTTCTTCTTCTGCACAGCTAAGCTGGAAGTGGCATTTGCGGCTCGCACTAGTGCACAGTTATCTCAAAGAAAGGGGCCACGGTGTTTCTGTATCTCTATTATGTTGGTGCGGCTTCGGAACTTTTAAATATCTCGATATATCTCGAAAACTACGCTTCTGATCAAAAAATATCATAGAACATAAATTGTAGGAAACATAATTCTCTACAAATAAGGTCTCTTAACATTTTGCCATAGCTCGCTTCGTTTCCGAGATATTTGCAGATTTATCTCAAGGGAAGGGGCCTGACGGACATATTTCGAGATATTTCTTCTTCTTGTTGTTCTTCTTCTGCACAGCTAAGCTGGAAGTGGCATTTGCGGCTCGCACTAGTGCAGAGTTATCTCAAAGAAAGGGGCCACGGTGTTTCTGTATCTCTATTATGTTGGTGCGGCTTCGGAACTTTTAAATATCTTGATATATGTCGAGAACTACGCATCTGATCAAAAAATATCATAGAACATAAATAGTAGGAAACTTAATTCTCTACAAAAAAGGTCTCTCAACATTTTGCCATAGCTCTCGTCGTTTCCGAGATATTTGCAGATTTATCTCAAGGGAAGGGGCCTGACGGACATATTTCGAGATATTTCTTATTCTTGTTGTTCTTCTTCTGCACAGCTAAGCTGGAAGTGGCATTTGCAGCTCGCAATAGTGCAGAATTATCTCAAAGAAAGGGGCCACGGTGTTTCTGTATCTCTATTATGTTGGTGCGGCTTCGGAACTTTTAAATATCTTGATATATCTCGAGAACTACGCATCTGATCAAAAAATATCATAGAACATGAATAGTAGGAAACTTAATTCTCTACAAAAAAGGTCTCTCAACATTTTGCCATAGCTCTCTTCGTTTCCGAGATATTTGCAGATTTATCTCAAGGGAAGGGGCCTGACGGACATATTTCGAGATATTTCTTATTCTTGTTGTTCTTCTTCTGCACAGCTAAGCAGGAAGTGGCATTTGCAGGTCGCAATAGTGCAGAGTTATCTCAAAGAAAGGGGCCACGGTGTTTCTGTATCTCTATTATGTTGGTGCGGCTTCGGAACTTTTAACTATCTTGATATATCTCGAGAACTACGCATCTGATCAAAAAATATCATAGAACATAAAAAGTAGGAAACTTAATTGTCTACAAAAACGGTCTCTTAACATTTTGCCATAGCTCGCTTCGTTTCCGAGATATTTGCAGATTTATCTCAAGGGAAGGGGCCTGACGGACATATTTCGAGATATTTCTTCTTCTTGTTGTTCTTCTTCTGCACAGCTAAGCTGGAAGTGGCATTTGCGGCTCGCTCTAGTGCAGAGTTATCTCAAAGAAAGGGGCCACGGTGTTTCTGTATCTCTATTATCTTGGTGCGGCTTCGGAACTTTTAAATATCTTGATATATCTCGAGAACTACGCATCTGATCAAAAAATATCATAGAACATAAATAGTAGGAAACTTAATTCTCTACAAAAAAGGTCTCTCAACATTTTGCCATAGCTCTCTTCGTTTCCGAGATATTTGCAGATTTATCTCAAGGGAAGGGGCCTGACGGACATATTTCGAGATATTTCTTATTCTTGTTGTTCATCTTCCGCACAGCTAAGCTGGAAGTGGCATTTGCAGCTCGCAATAGTGCAGAGTTATCTCAAAGAAAGGGGCCACGGTGTTTCTGTATCTCTATTATGTTGGTGCGGCTTCGGAACTTTTAAATATCTCGATATATCTCGAAAACTACGCATCTGATCAAAAAATATCATAGAACATAAATTGTAGGAAACATAATTCTCTACAAAAAAGTTCTCTTAACATTTTGCCATAGCTCGCTTCGTTTCCGAGATATTTGCAGATATATCTCAAGGGAAGGGGCCTGACGGACATATTTCGAGATATTTCTTCTTCTTGTTGTTCTTCTTCTGCACAGCTAACCTGGAAGTGGCATTTGCAGCTCGCAATAGTGCAGAGTTATCTCAAAGAAAGGGGCCACGGTGTTTCTGTATCTCTATTATGTTGGTGCGGCTTCGGAACTTTTAAATATCTTGATATATCTCGAGAACTACGCATCTGATCAAAAAATATCATAGAACATAAAAAGTAGGAAACTTAATTCTCTACAAAAAAGGTCTCTTAACATTTTGCCATAGCTCGCTTCGTTTCCGAGATATTTGCAGATTTATCTCAAGGGAAGGGGCCTGACGGACATATTTCGAGATATTTCTTCTTCTTGTTGTTCTTCTTCTGCACAGCTAAGCTGGAAGTGGCATTTGCAGCTCGCAATAGTGCAGAGTTATCTCAAAGAAGGGGGCCACGGTGTTTCTGTATCTCTATTATGTTGGTGCGGCTTCGGAACTTTTAAATATCTTGATATATCTCGAGAACTACGCATCTGATCAAAAAATATCATAGAACATAAAAAGTAGGAAACTTAGTTCTCTACAAAAACGGTCTCTTAACATTTTGCCATAGCTCGCTTCGTTTCCGAGATATTTGCAGATTTATCTCAAGGGAAGGGGCCTGACGGACATATTTCGAGATATTTCTTCTTCTTGTTGTTCTTCTTCTGCACAGCTAAGCTGGAAGTAGCATTTGCAGCTCGCAATAGTGCAGAATTATCTCAAAGAAAGGGGCCACGGTGTTTCTGTATCTCTATTATGTTGGTGCGGCTTCGGAACTTTTAAATATCTTGATATATCTCGAGAACTACGCATCTGATCAAAAAATATCATAGAACATAAATAGTAGGAAACTTAATTCTCTACAAAAAAGGTCTCTCAACATTTTGCCATAGCTCTCTTCGTTTCCGAGATATTTGCAGATTTATCTCAAGGGAAGGGGCCTGACGGACATATTTCGAGATATTTCTTATTCTTGTTGTTCTTCTTCTGCACAGCTAAGCAGGAAGTGGCATTTGCAGGTCGCAATAGTGCAAAGTTATCTCAAAGAAAGGGGCCACGGTGTTTCTGTATCTCTATTATGTTGGTGCGGCTTCGGAACTTTTAACTATCTTGATATATCTCGAGAACTACGCATCTGATCAAAAAATATCATAGAACATAAAAAGTAGGAAACTTAATTGTCTACAAAAACGGTCTCTTAACATTTTGCCATAGCTCGCTTCGTTTCCGAGATATTTGCAGATTTATCTCAAGGGAAGGGGCCTGACGGACATATTTCGAGATATTTCTTCTTCTTGTTGTTCTTCTTCTGCACAGCTAAGCTGGAAGTGGCATTTGCGGCTCGCACTAGTGCAGAGTTATCTCAAAGAAAGGGGCCACGGTGTTTCTGTATCTCTATTATCTTGGTGCGGCTTCGGAACTTTTAAATATCTTGATATATCTCGAGAACTACGCATCTGATCAAAAAATATCATAGAACATAAATAGTAGGAAACTTAATTCTCTACAAAAAAGGTCTCTCAACATTTTGCCATAGCTCTCTTCGTTTCCGAGATATTTGCAGATTTATCTCAAGGGAAGGGGCCTGACGGACATATTTCGAGATATTTCTTATTCTTGTTGTTCATCTTCCGCACAGCTAAGCTGGAAGTGGCATTTGCAGCTCGCAATAGTGCAGAGTTATCTCAAAGAAAGGGGCCACGGTGTTTCTGTATCTCTATTATGTTGGTGCGGCTTCGGAACTTTTAAATATCTCGATATATCTCGAAAACTACGCATCTGATCAAAAAATATCATAGAACATAAATTGTAGGAAACATAATTCTCTACAAAAAAGTTCTCTTAACATTTTGCCATAGCTCGCTTCGTTTCCGAGATATTTGCAGATATATCTCAAGGGAAGGGGCCTGACGGACATATTTCGAGATATTTCTTCTTCTTGTTGTTCTTCTTCTGCACAGCTAACCTGGAAGTGGCATTTGCAGCTCGCAATAGTGCAGAGTTATCTCAAAGAAAGGGGCCACGGTGTTTCTGTATCTCTATTATGTTGGTGCGGCTTCGGAACTTTTAAATATCTTGATATATCTCGAGAACTACGCATCTGATCAAAAAATATCATAGAACATAAAAAGTAGGAAACTTAATTCTCTACAAAAAAGGTCTCTTAACATTTTGCCATAGCTCGCTTCGTTTCCGAGATATTTGCAGATTTATCTCAAGGGAAGGGGCCTGACGGACATATTTCGAGATATTTCTTCTTCTTGTTGTTCTTCTTCTGCACAGCTAAGCTGGAAGTGGCATTTGCAGCTCGCAATAGTGCAGAGTTATCTCAAAGAAGGGGGCCACGGTGTTTCTGTATCTCTATTATGTTGGTGCGGCTTCGGAACTTTTAAATATCTTGATATATCTCGAGAACTACGCATCTGATCAAAAAATATCATAGAACATAAAAAGTAGGAAACTTAGTTCTCTACAAAAACGGTCTCTTAACATTTTGCCATAGCTCGCTTCGTTTCCGAGATATTTGCAGATTTATCTCAAGGGAAGGGGCCTGACGGACATATTTCGAGATATTTCTTCTTCTTGTTGTTCTTCTTCTGCACAGCTAAGCTGGAAGTGGCATTTGCGGCTCGCACTAGTGCACAGTTATCTCAAAGAAAGGGGCCACGGTGTTTCTGTATCTCTATTATGTTGGTGCGGCTTCGGAACTTTTAAATATCTCGATATATCTCGAAAACTACGCTTCTGATCAAAAAATATCATAGAACATAAATTGTAGGAAACATAATTCTCTACAAATAAGGTCTCTTAACATTTTGCCATAGCTCGCTTCGTTTCCGAGATATTTGCAGATTTATCTCAAGGGAAGGGGCCTGACGGACATATTTCGAGATATTTCTTCTTCTTGTTGTTCTTCTTCTGCACACCTAAGCTGGAAGTGGCATTTGCGGCTCGCACTAGTGCAGAGTTATCTCAAAGAAAGGGGCCACGGTGTTTCTGTATCTCTATTATGTTGGTGCGGCTTCGGAACTTTTAAATATCTTGATATATCTCGAGAACTACGCATCTGATCAAAAAATATCATAGAACATAAATAGTAGGAAACTTAATTCTCTACAAAAAAGGTCTCTCAACATTTTGCCATAGCTCTCTTCGTTTCCGAGATATTTGCAGATTTATCTCAAGGGAAGGGGCCTGACGGACATATTTCGAGATATTTCTTATTCTTGTTGTTCTTCTTCTGCACAGCTAAGCTGGAAGTGGCATTTGCAGCTCGCAATAGTGCAGAATTATCTCAAAGAAAGGGGCCACGGTGTTTCTGTATCTCTATTATGTTGGTGCGGCTTCGGAACTTTTAAATATCTTGATATATCTCGAGAACTACGCATCTGATCAAAAAATATCATAGAACATAAATAGTAGGAAACTTAATTCTCTACAAAAAAGGTCTCTCAACATTTTGCCATAGCTCTCTTCGTTTCCGAGATATTTGCAGATTTATCTCAAGGGAAGGGGCCTGACGGACATATTTCGAGATATTTCTTCTTCTTGTTGTTCTTCTTCTGCACAGCTAAGCTGGAAGTGGCATTTGCGGCTCGCACTAGTGCACAGTTATCTCAAAGAAAGGGGCCACGGTGTTTCTGTATCTCTATTATGTTGGTGCGGCTTCGGAACTTTTAAATATCTCGATATATCTCGAAAACTACGCTTCTGATCAAAAAATATCATAGAACATAAATTGTAGGAAACATAATTCTCTACAAATAAGGTCTCTTAACATTTTGCCATAGCTCGCTTCGTTTCCGAGATATTTGCAGATTTATCTCAAGGGAAGGGGCCTGACGGACATATTTCGAGATATTTCTTCTTCTTGTTGTTCTTCTTCTGCACACCTAAGCTGGAAGTGGCATTTGCGGCTCGCACTAGTGCAGAGTTATCTCAAAGAAAGGGGCCACGGTGTTTCTGTATCTCTATTATGTTGGTGCGGCTTCGGAACTTTTAAATATCTTGATATATCTCGAGAACTACGCATCTGATCAAAAAATATCATAGAACATAAATAGTAGGAAACTTAATTCTCTACAAAAAAGGTCTCTCAACATTTTGCCATAGCTCTCTTCGTTTCCGAGATATTTGCAGATTTATCTCAAGGGAAGGGGCCTGACGGACATATTTCGAGATATTTCTTCTTCTTGTTGTTCTTCTTCTGCACAGCTAAGCTGGAAGTGGCATTTGCGGCTCGCACTAGTGCAGAGTTATCTCAAAGAAAGGGGCCACGGTGTTTCTGTATCTCTATTATATTGGTGCGGCTTCGGAACTTTTAAATATCTTGATATATCTCGAGAACTACGCATCTGATCAAAAAATATCATAGAACATAAATAGTAGGAAACTTAATTCTCTACAAAAAAGGTCTCTCAACATTTTGCCATAGCTCTCTTCGTTTCCGAGATATTTGCAGATTTATCTCAAGGGAAGGGGCCTGACGGACATATTTCGAGATATTTCTTATTCTTGTTGTTCTTCTTCTGCACAGCTAAGCTGGAAGTGGCATTTGCAGCTCGCAATAGTGCAGAGTTATCTCAAAGAAAGGGGCCACGGTGTTTCTGTATCTCTATTATGTTGGTGCGGCTTCGGAACTTTTAAATATCTTGATATATCTCGAGAACTACGCATCTGATCAAAAAATATCATAGAACATAAAAAGTAGGAAACTTAATTCTCTACAAAAAAGGTCTCTTAACATTTTGCCATAGCTCGCTTCGTTTCCGAGATATTTGCAGGTTTATCTCAAGGGAAGGGGCCTAACGGACATATTTCGAGATATTTCTTCTTCTTGTTGTTCTTCTTCTGCACAGCTAAGCTGGAAGTGGCATTTGCGGCTCGCACTAGTACACAGTTATCTCAAAGAAAGGGGCCACGGTGTTTCTGTATCTCTATTATGTTGGTGCGGCTTCGGAACTTTTAAATATCTCGATATATCTCGAAAACTACGCTTCTGATCAAAAAATATCATAGAACATAAATTGTAGGAAACATAATTCTCTACAAAAAACGTCTCTTAACATTTTGCCATAGCTCGCTTCGTTTCCGAGATATTTGCAGATATATCCCAAGGGAAGGGGCCTGACGGACATATTTCGAGATATTTCTTCTTCTTGTTGTTCTTCTTCTGCACAGCTAAGCTGGAAGTGGCATTTGTAGGTCGCAATAGTGCAGAGTTATCTCAAAGAAAGGGGCCACGGTGTTTCTGTATCTCTATTATGTTGGTGCGCCTTCGGAACTTTTAAATATCTCGATATATCTCGAAAACTACGCTTCTGATCAAAAAATATCATAGAACGTAAATTGTAGGAAACATTATTCTCTACAAAAAAGGTCTCTTAACATTTTGCCATAGCTCGCTTCGTTTCCGAGATATTTGCAGATTTATCTCAAGGGAAGGGGCCTGACGGACATATTTCGAGATATTTCTTCTTCATGTTGTTCTTCTTCTGCACAGCTAAGCTGGAGGTGGCATTTGCAGCGCGCAATAGTGCAGAGTTATCTCAAAGAAAGGGGCCACGGTGTTTCTGTATCTCTGTTATGTTGGTGCGGCTTCGGAACTTTTAAATATCTTGATATATCTCGAGAACTACGCATCTTATCAAAAAATATCATACTACACAAAAAGTAGGAAACTTAATCCTCTACAAGAAAGGTCTCTTAACATTTTGCCATAGCTCGCTTCGTTTCCGAGATATTTGCAGATTTATCTCAAGGGAAGGGGCCTGACGGACATATTTCGAGATATTTCTTCTTCTTGTTGTTCTTCTTCTGCACAGCTAAGCTGGAAGTGGCATTTGCGGCTCGCACTAGTGCAGCGTTATCTCAAAGAAAGGGGCCACGGTGTTTCTGTATCTCTATTATGTTGGTGCGGCTTCGGAACTTTTAAATATCTTGATATATCTCGAGAACTACGCATCTGATCAAAAAATATCATAGAACATAAAAAGTAGGAAACTTAATTCTCTACAAAAAAGGTCTCTTAACATTTTGCCATAGCTCGCTTCGTTTCCGAGATATTTGCAGATATATCCCAAGGGAAGGGGCCTGACGGACATATTTCGAGATATTTCTTCTTCTTGTTGTTCTTCTTCTGCACAGCTAAGCTGGAAGTGGCATTTGTAGGTCGCAATAGTGCAGAGTTATCTCAAAGAAAGGGGCCACGGTGTTTCTGTATCTCTATTATGTTGGTGCGCCTTCGGAACTTTTAAATATCTTGATATATCTCGAGAACTACGCATCTGATCAAAAAATATCATAGAACATAAAAAGTAGGAAACTTAATTCTCTACAAAAAAGGTCTCTTAACATTTTGCCATAGCTCGCTTCGTTTCCGAGATATTTGCAGATTTATCTCAAGGGAAGGGGCCTGACGGACATATTTCGAGATATTTCTTCTTCTTGTTGTTCTTCTTCTGCACAGCTAAGCTGGAAGTGGCATTTGCGGCTGGCACTAGTGCAGCGTTATCTCAAAGAAAGGGGCCACGGTGTTTCTGTATCTCTATTATGTTGGTGCGGCTTCGGAACTTTCAGATATCTTGATATATCTCGAGAACTACGCATCTGATCAAAAAATATCATAGAACATAAAAAGTAGGAAACTTAATTCTCTACAAAAAAGGTCTCTTAACATTTTGCCATAGCTCGCTTCGTTTCCGAGATATTTGCAGATTTATCTCAAGGGAAGGGGCATGACGGACATATTTCGAGATATTTCTTCTTGTTGTTGTTCTTCTTCTGCACAGCTAAGCTGGAAGTGGCATTTGCGGCTCGCACTAGTGCAGAGTTATCTCAAAGAAAGGGGCCACGGTGTTTCTGTATCTCTATTATGTTGGTGCGGCTTCGGAACTTTTAAATATCTCGATATATCTCGAAAACTACGCTTCTGATCAAAAAATATCATAGAACGTAAATTGTAGGAAACATAATTCTCTACAAAAAACGTCTCTTAACATTTTGCCATAGCTCGCTTCGTTTCCGAGATATTTGCAGATATATCCCAAGGAAAGGGGCCTGACGGACATATTTCGAGATATTTCTTCTTCTTGTTGTTCTTCTTCTGCACAGCTAAGCTGGAAGTGGCATTTGTAGGTCGCAATAGTGCAGAGTTATCTCAAAGAAAGGGGCCACGGTGTTTCTGTATCTCTATTATGCTGGTGCGCCTTCGGAACTTTTAAATATCTCGATATATCTCGAAAACTACGCTTCTGATCAAAAAATATCATAGAACGTAAATTGTAGGAAACATTATTCTCTACAAAAAAGGTCTCTTAACATTTTGCCATAACTCGCTTCGTTTCCGAGATATTTGCAGATTTATCTCAAGGGAAGGGGCCTGACGGACATATTTCGAGATATTTCTTCTTCATGTTGTTCTTCTTCTGCACAGCTAAGCTGGAAGTGGCATTTGCAGCGCGCAATAGTGCAGACTTATCTCAAAGAAAGGGGCCACGGTGTTTCTGTATCTCTGTTATGTTGGTGCGGCTTCGGAACTTTTAAATATCTTGATATATCTCGAGAACTACGCATCTTATCAAAAAATATCATACTACATAAAAAGTAGGAAACTTAATTCTCTACAAGAAAGGTCTCTTAACATTTTGCCATAGCTCGCTTCGTTTCCGAGATATTTGCAGATTTATCTCAAGGGAAGGGGCCTGACGGACATATTTCGAGATATTTCTTCTTCTTGTTGTTCTTCTTCTGCACAGCTAAGCTGGAAGTGGCATTTGCGGCTCGCACTAGTGCAGCGTTATCTCAAAGAAAGGGGCCACGGTGTTTCTGTATCTCTATTATGTTGGTGCGGCTTCGGAACTTTTAAATATCTTGATATATCTCGAGAACTACGCATCTGATTAAAAAATATCATAGAACATAAAAAGTAGGAAACTTAATTCTCTACAAAAAAGGTCTCTTAAGATTTTGCCATAGCTCGCTTCGTTTCCGAGATATTTGCAGATATATCCCAAGGGAAGGAGCCTGACGGACATATTTCGAGATATTTCTTCTTCTTGTTGTTCTTCTTCTGCACAGCTAAGCTGGAAGTGGCATTTGTAGGTCGCAATAGTGCAGAGTTATCTCAAAGAAAGGGGCCACGGTGTTTCTGTATCTCTATTATGTTGGTGCGCCTTCGGAACTTTTAAATATCTCGATATATCTCGAAAACTACGCTTCTGATCAAAAAATATCATAGAACGTAAATTGTAGGAAACATTATTCTCTACAAAAAAGGTCTCTTAACATTTTGCCATAGCTCGCTTCGTTTCCGAGATATTTGCAGATTTATCTGAAGGGAAGGGGCATGACGGACATATTTCGAGATATTTCTTCTTCTTGTTGTTCTTCTTCTGCACAGCTAAGCTGGAAGTGGCATTTGCGGCTCGCACTAGTGCAGAGTTATCTCAAAGAAAGGGGCCACGGTGTTTCTGTATCTCTATTATGTTGGTGCGGCTTCGGAACTTTTAAATATCTCGATATATCTCGAAAACTACGCTTCTGATCAAAAAATATCATACAACATAAATTGTAGGAAACTTAATTCTCTACAAAAAAGGTCTCTTAACATTTTGCCATAGCTCTCTTCGTTTCCGAGATATTTGCAGATTTATCTCAAGGGAAGGGGCCTGACGGACATATTTCGAGATATTTCTTCTTCTTGTTGTTCTTCTTCTGCACAGCTAAGCTGGAAGTGGCATTTGCAGCTCGCAATAGTGCAGAGTTATCTCAAAGAAAGGGGCCACGGTGTTTCTGTATCTCTATTATGTTTGTGCGGCTTCGGAACTTTTAAATATCTTGATATATCTCGAGAACTACGCATCTGATCAAAAAATATCATAGAACATAAAAAGTAGGAAACTTAATTCTCTACAAAAAAGGTCTCTTAACATTTTGCCATAGCTCGCTTCGTTTCCGAGATATTTGCAGGTTTATCTCAAGGGAAGGGGCCTAACGGACATATTTCGAGATATTTCTTCTTCTTGTTGTTCTTCTTCTGCACAGCTAAGCTGGAAGTGGCATTTGCGGCTCGCACTAGTGCAGAGTTATCTCAAAGAAAGGGGCCACGGTGTTTCTGTATCTCTATTATGTTGGTGCGGCTTCGGAACTTTTAAATATCTTGATATATCTCGAGAACTACGCATCTGATCAAAAAATATCATAGAACATAAATTGTAGGAAACATAATTCTCTACAAAAAAGGTCTCTTAACATTTTGCCATAGCTCGCTTCGTTTCCGAGATATTTGCAGATTTATCTCAAGGGAAGGGGCCTGACGGACATATTTCGAGATATTTCTTCTTCTTGTTGTTCTTCTTCTGCACAGCTAAGCTGGAAGTGGCATTTACAGCTCGCAATAGTGCAGAGTTATCTCAATGAGAGGGGCCACGGTGTTTCTGTATCTCTATTATGTTGGTGCGGCTTCGGAACTTTTAAATATCTCGATATATCTCGAAAACTACGCTTCTGATCAAAAAATATCATAGAACATAAATTGTAGGAAACATAATTCTCTACAAAAAACGTCTCTTAACATTTTGCCATAGCTCGCTTCGTTTCCGAGATATTTGCAGATTTATCTCAAGGGAAGGGGCCTGACGGACATATTTCGAGATATTTCTTCTTCTTGTTGTTCTTCTTCTGCACAGCTAAGCTGGAAGTGGCATTTGCGGCTGGCACTAGTGCAGCGTTATCTCAAAGAAAGGGGCCACGGTGTTTCTGTATCTCTATTATGTTGGTGCGGCTTCGGAACTTTCAGATATCTTGATATATCTCGAGAACTACGCATCTGATCAAAAAATATCATAGAACATAAAAAGTAGGAAACTTAATTCTCTACAAAAAAGGTCTCTTAACATTTTGCCATAGCTCGCTTCGTTTCCGAGATATTTGCAGATTTATCTCAAGGGAAGGGGCATGACGGACATATTTCGAGATATTTCTTCTTGTTGTTGTTCTTCTTCTGCACAGCTAAGCTGGAAGTGGCATTTGCGGCTCGCACTAGTGCAGAGTTATCTCAAAGAAAGGGGCCACGGTGTTTCTGTATCTCTATTATGTTGGTGCGGCTTCGGAACTTTTAAATATCTCGATATATCTCGAAAACTACGCTTCTGATCAAAAAATATCATAGAACGTAAATTGTAGGAAACATAATTCTCTATAAAAAACGTCTCTTAACATTTTGCCATAGCTCGCTTCGTTTCCGAGATATTTGCAGATATATCCCAAGGAAAGGGGCCTGACGGACATATTTCGAGATATTTCTTCTTCTTGTTGTTCTTCTTCTGCACAGCTAAGCTGGAAGTGGCATTTGTAGGTCGCAATAGTGCAGAGTTATCTCAAAGAAAGGGGCCACGGTGTTTCTGTATCTCTATTATGCTGGTGCGCCTTCGGAACTTTTAAATATCTCGATATATCTCGAAAACTACGCTTCTGATCAAAAAATATCATAGAACGTAAATTGTAGGAAACATTATTCTCTACAAAAAAGGTCTCTTAACATTTTGCCATAACTCGCTTCGTTTCCGAGATATTTGCAGATTTATCTCAAGGGAAGGGGCCTGACGGACATATTTCGAGATATTTCTTCTTCATGTTGTTCTTCTTCTGCACAGCTAAGCTGGAAGTGGCATTTGCAGCGCGCAATAGTGCAGAGTTATCTCAAAGAAAGGGGCCACGGTGTTTCTGTATCTCTGTTATGTTGGTGCGGCTTCGGAACTTTTAAATATCTTGATATATCTCGAGAACTACGCATCTTATCAAAAAATATCATACTACATAAAAAGTAGGAAACTTAATTCTCTACAAGAAAGGTCTCTTAACATTTTGCCATAGCTCGCTTCGTTTCCGAGATATTTGCAGATTTATCTCAAGGGAAGGGGCCTGACGGACATATTTCGAGATATTTCTTCTTCTTGTTGTTCTTCTTCTGCACAGCTAAGCTGGAAGTGGCATTTGCGGCTCGCACTAGTGCAGAGTTATCTCAAAGAAAGGGGCCACGGTGTTTCTGTATCTCTATTATGTTGGTGCGGCTTCGGAACTTTTAAATATCTTGATATATCTCGAGAACTACGCATCTGATCAAAAAATATCATAGAACATAAAAAGTAGGAAACTTAATTCTCTACAAAAAAGGTCTCTTAACATTTTGCCATAGCTCGCTTCGTTTCCGAGATATTTGCAGATTTATCTCAAGGGAAGGGGCCTGACGGACATATTTCGAGATATTTCTTCTTCTTGTTGTTCTTCTTCTGCACAGCTAAGCTGGAAGTGGCATTTGCGGCTCGCACTAGTGCAGCGTTATCTCAAAGAAAGGGGCCACGGTGTTTCTGTATCTCTATTATGTTGGTGCGGCTTCGGAACTTTTAAATATCTTGATATATCTCGAGAACTACGCATCTGATTAAAAAATATCATAGAACATAAAAAGTAGGAAACTTAATTCTCTACAAAAAAGGTCTCTTAACATTTTGCCATAGCTCGCTTCGTTTCCGAGATATTTGCAGATATATCCCAAGGGAAGGAGCCTGACGGACATATTTCGAGATATTTCTTCTTCTTGTTGTTCTTCTTCTGCACAGCTAAGCTGGAAGTGGCATTTGTAGGTCGCAATAGTGCAGAGTTATCTCAAAGAAAGGGGCCACGGTGTTTCTGTATCTCTATTATGTTGGTGCGCCTTCGGAACTTTTAAATATCTCGATATATCTCGAAAACTACGCTTCTGATCAAAAAATATCATAGAACGTAAATTGTAGGAAACATTATTCTCTACAAAAAAGGTCTCTTAACATTTTGCCATAGCTCGCTTCGTTTCCGAGATATTTGCAGATTTATCTGAAGGGAAGGGGCATGACGGACATATTTCGAGATATTTCTTCTTCTTGTTGTTCTTCTTCTGCACAGCTAAGCTGGAAGTGGCATTTGCGGCTCGCACTAGTGCAGAGTTATCTCAAAGAAAGGGGCCACGGTGTTTCTGTATCTCTATTATGTTGGTGCGGCTTCGGAACTTTTAAATATCTCGATATATCTCGAAAACTACGCTTCTGATCAAAAAATATCATACAACATAAATTGTAGGAAACTTAATTCCCTACAAAAAAGGTCTCTTAACATTTTGCCATAGCTCTCTTCGTTTCCGAGATATTTGCAGATTTATCTCAAGGGAAGGGGCCTGACGGACATATTTCGAGATATTTCTTCTTCTTGTTGTTCTTCTTCTGCACAGCTAAGCTGGAAGTGGCATTTGCAGCTCGCAATAGTGCAGAGTTATCTCAAAGAAAGGGGCCACGGTGTTTCTGTATCTCTATTATGTTTGTGCGGCTTCGGAACTTTTAAATATCTTGATATATCTCGAGAACTACGCATCTGATCAAAAAATATCATAGAACATAAAAAGTAGGAAACTTAATTCTCTACAAAAAAGGTCTCTTAACATTTTGCCATAGCTCGCTTCGTTTCCGAGATATTTGCAGGTTTATCTCAAGGGAAGGGGCCTAACGGACATATTTCGAGATATTTCTTCTTCTTGTTGTTCTTCTTCTGCACAGCTAAGCTGGAAGTGGCATTTGCGGCTCGCACTAGTGCAGAGTTATCTCAAAGAAAGGGGCCACGGTGTTTCTGTATCTCTATTATGTTGGTGCGGCTTCGGAACTTTTAAATATCTTGATATATCTCGAGAACTACGCATCTGATCAAAAAATATCATAGAACATAAATTGTAGGAAACATAATTCTCTACAAAAAAGGTCTCTTAACATTTTGCCATAGCTCGCTTCGTTTCCGAGATATTTGCAGATTTATCTCAAGGGAAGGGGCCTGACGGACATATTTCGAGATATTTCTTCTTCTTGTTGTTCTTCTTCTGCACAGCTAAGCTGGAAGTGGCATTTACAGCTCGCAATAGTGCAGAGTTATCTCAATGAGAGGGGCCACGGTGTTTCTGTATCTCTATTATGTTGGTGCGGCTTCGGAACTTTTAAATATCTTGATATATCTCGAGAACTACGCATCTGATCAAAAAATATCATAGAAGATAAAAAGTAGGAAACTTAATTCTCTACAAAAAAGGTCTCTTAACATTTTGCCATAGCTCTCTTCGTTTCCGAGATATTTGCAGATTTATCTCAAGGGAAGGGGCCTGACGGACATATTTCGAGATATTTCTTCTTCTTGTTATTCTTCTTCTGCACAGCTAAGCTGGAAGTGGCATTTGCAGCTCGCAATAGAGCAGAGTTATCTCAAAGAAAGGGGCCACGGTGTTTCTGTATCTCTATTATGTTGGTGCGGCTTCGGAACTTTTAAATATCTTGATATATCTCGAGAACTACGCATCTGATCAAAAAATATCATAGAACATCAAAAGTAGGAAACTTAATTCTCTACAAAAAAGGTCTCTTAACATTTTGCCATAGCTCGCTTCGTTTCCGAGATATTTGCAGATTTATCTCAAGGGAAGGGGCCTGACGGACATATTTCGAGATATTTCTTCTTCTTGTTGTTCTTCTTCTGCACAGCTAAGCTGGAAGTGGCATTTGCGGCTCGCACTAGTGCAGAGTTATCTCAAAGAAAGGGGCCACGGTGTTTCTGTATCTCTATTATGTTGGCGCGGCTTCGGAACTTTTAAATATCTCGATATATCTCGAAAACTACGCTTCTGATCAAAAAATATCATAGAACATAAATTGTAGGAAACATAATTCTCTACAAAAAACGTCTCTTAACATTTTGCCATAGCTCGCTTCGTTTCCGAGATATTTGCAGATTCAGCTCAAAGGAACTGGCCTGACGGACATATTTCGAGATATTTCTTCTTCTTGTTGTTCTTCCTCTGCACAGCTAAGCTGGAAGTGGCATTTGCAGCTCGCAATAGTGCAGAGTTATCTCAAAGAGAGGGGCCACGGTGTTTCTGTATCTCTATTATGTTGGTGCGGCTTCGGAACTTTTAAATATCTCGATATATCTCGAAAACTACGCTTCTGATCAAAAAATATCATAGAACCTAAATTGTAGGAAACATAATTCTCTACAAAAAAGGTCTCTTAACATTTTGCCATAGGTCACTTCGTTTCCGAGATATTTGCAGATATATCTCAAGGGAAGGGGCCTGACGGACATATTTCGAGATATTTCTTCTTCTTGTTGTTCTTCTTCTCCACAGCTAAGCTGGAAGTGGCATTTACAGCTCGCAATAGTGCAGAGTTATATCAAAGAAAGGGGCCACGGTGTTTCTGTATCTCTATTATGTTGGTGCGGCTTCGGAACTTTTAAATATCTTGATATATCTCGAGAACTACGCATCTGATCAAAAAATATCATAGAAGATAAAAAGTAGGAAACTTAATTCTCTACAAAAAAGGTCTCTTAACATTTTGCCATAGCTCTCTTCGTTTCCGAGATATTTGCAGATTTATCTCAAGGGAAGGGGCCTGACGGACATATTTCGAGATATTTCTTCTTCTTGTTATTCTTCTTCTGCACAGCTAAGCTGGAAGTGGCATTTGCAGCTCGCAATAGTGCAGAGTTATCTCAAAGAAAGGGGCCACGGTGTTTCTGTATCTTTATTATGTTGGTGCGGCTTCGGAACTTTTAAATATCTTGATATATCTCGAGAACTACGCATCTGATCAAAAAATATCATAGAACATCAAAAGTAGGAAACTTAATTCTCTACAAAAAAGGTCTCTTAACATTTTGCCATAGCTCGCTTCGTTTCCGAGATATTTGCAGATTTATCTCAAGGGAAGGGGCCTGACGGACATATTTCGAGATATTTCTTCTTCTTGTTGTTCTTCTTCTGCACAGCTAAGCTGGAAGTGGCATTTGCGGCTCGCACTAGTGCAGAGTTATCTCAAAGAAAGGGGCCACGGTGTTTCTGTATCTCTATTATGTTGGTGCGGCTTCGGAACTTTTAAATATCTCGATATATCTCGAAAACTACGCTTCTGATCAAAAAATATCATAGAACATAAATTGTAGGAAACATAATTCTCTACAAAAAAGGTCTCTTAACATTTTACCATAGCTCGCTTCGTTTCCGAGATATTTGCAGATTTATCTCAAGGGAAGGGGCCTAACGGACATATTTCGAGATATTTCTTCTTCTTGTTGTTCTTCTTCTGCACAGCTAAGCTGGAAGTGGCATTTGCAGCTCGCAATAGTGCAGAGCTTTCTCAAAGAAAGGGGCCCCGGTGTTTCGGTATCTCTATTATGTTGGTGCGGCTTCGGAACTTTTAAGTATCTTGATATATCTCGAGAACTGCGCATCTGATCAAAAAATATCATAGAACATAAAAAGTAGGAAACTTAATTCTCTACAAAAAAGGTCTCTTAACATTTTGCCATAGCTCGCTTCGTTTCCGAGATATTTGCAGATTTATCTCAAGGGAAGGGGCCTAACGGACATATTTCGAGATATTTCTGCTTCTTGTTGATCTTCTTCTGCACAGCTAAGCTGGAAGTGGCATTTGCAGCTCGCAATAGTGCAGAGTTATCTCAAAGAAAGGGGCCACGGTGTTTCTGTATCTCTATTATGTTGGTGCGGCTTCGGAACTTTTAAATATCTCGATATATCTCGAAAACTACGCTTCTGATCAAAAAATATCATGGAACATAAATTGTAGGAAACATAATTCTCTACAAAAAAGGTCTCTTAACATTTTGCCATAGCTCTCTTCGTTTCCGAGATATTTGCAGATTTATCTCAAGGGAAGGGGCCTGACGGACATATTTCGAGATATTTCTTCTTCTTGTTGTTCTTCTTCTGCACAGCTAAGCTGGAGGTGGCATTTGCAGCTCGCAATAGTGCAGAGTTATCTCGAAGAAAGGGGCCACGGTGTTTCTGTATCTCTATTATGTTGGTGCGGCTTCGGAACTTTTAAATATCTTGATATATCTCGAGAACTACGCATCTGATCAAAAAATATCATAGAGCATAAAAAGTAGGAAACTTAATTCTCTACAAAAAAGGTCTCTTAACATTTTGCCATAGCTCGCTTCGTTTCCGAGATATTTGCACATTTATCTCAAGGGAAGGGGCCTAACGGACATATTTCGAGATATTTCTTCTTCTTGTTGTTCTTCTTCTGCACAGCTAAACTGGAAGTGGCATTTCCAGCTCGCAATAGTGCAGAGTTATCTCAAAGAGAGGGGCCACGGTGTTTCTGTATCTCTATTATGTTGGTGCGGCTTCGGAACTTTTAAATATCTTGATATATCTCGAGAACTACGCATCTGATCAAAAAATATCATAGAAGATAAAAAGTAGGAAACTTAATTCTCTACAAAAAAGGTCTCTTAACATTTTGCCATAGCTCGCTTCGTTTCCGAGATATTTGCAGATTTATCTCAAGGGAAGGGGCCTGACGGACATATTTCGAGATATTTCTTCGTCTTGTTGTTCTTCTTCTGCACAGCTAAGCTGGAAGTGGCATTTACAGCTCGCAATAGTGCAGAGTTATCTCAAAGAAAGGGGCCACGGTGTTTCTGTCTCTATTATGTTGGTGCGGCTTCGGAACTTTTAAATATCTTGATATATCACGAGAACTACGCATCTGATCAAAAAATATCATAGAACATAAAAAGTAGGAAACTTAATTCTCTACAAAAAAGGTCTCTTAACATTTTGCCATAGCTCGCTTCGTTTCCGAGATATTTGCAGATATATCTCAAGGGAAGGGGCCTGACGGACATATTTCGAGATATTTCTTCTTCTTGTTGTTCTTCTTCTGCACAGCTAAGCTGGAAGTGGCATTTGCGGCTCGCACTAGTGCAGAGTTATCTCAAAGAAAGGGGCCACGGTGTTTCTGTATCTCTATTATGTTGGTGCGGCTTCGGAACTTTTAAATATCTCGATATATCTCGAAAACTACGCTTCTGATCAAAAAATATCATAGAACATAAATTGTAGGAAACATAATTCTCTACAAAAAACGTCTCTTAACATTTTGCCATAGCTCGCTTCGTTTCCGAGATATTTGCAGATTCAGCTCAAAGGAACTGGCCTGACGGACATATTTCGAGATATTTCTTCTTCTTGTTGTTCTTCTTCTGCACAGCTAAGCTGGAAGTGGCATTTACAGCTCGCAATAGTGCAGAGTTATCTCAAAGAGAGGGGCCACGGTGTTTCTGTATCTCTATTATGTTGGTGCGGCTTCGGAACTTTTAAATATCTTGATATATCTCGAGAACTACGCATCTGATCAAAAAATATCATAGAAGATAAAAAGTAGGAAACTTAATTCTCTACAAAAAAGGTCTCTTAACATTTTGCCATATCTCGCTTCGTTTCCGAGATATTTGCAGATTTATCTCAAGGGAAGTGGCCTGACGGACATATTTCGAGATATTTCTTCTTCTTGTTGTTCTTCTTCTGCACAGCTAAGCTGGAAGTGGCATTTGCGGCTCGCACTAGTGCAGAGTTATCTCAAAGAAAGGGGCCACGGTGTTTCTGTATCTCTATTATGTTGGTGCGGCTTCGGAACTTTTAAATATCTCGATATATCTCGAAAACTACGCTTCTGATCAAAAAATATCATAGAACATAAAAAGTAGGAAACTTAATTCTCTACAAAAAAGGTCTCTTAACATTTTGCCATAGCTCGCTTCGTTTCCGAGATATTTGCAGATTTATCTCAAGGGAAGGGGCCTAACGGACATATTTCGAGATATTTCTTCCTCTTGTTGTTCTTCTTCTGCACAGCTATGCTGGAAGTGGCATTTGCAGCTCGCAATAGTGCAGAGTTATCTCAAAGAAAGAGGCCACGGTGTTTCTGTATCTCTATTATGTTGGTGCGGCTTCGGAACTTTTAAATATCTTGATATATCTCGAGAACTACGCATCTGATCAAAAAATATCATAGAACATAAAAAGTAGGAAACTTAATTCTCTACAAAAAAGGTCTCTTAACATTTTGCCATAGCTCGCTTCGTTTCCGAGATATTTGCATATTTATTTCAAGGGAAGGGGCCTGACGGACATATTTCGAGATATTTCTTCTTCTTGTTGTTCTTCTTCTGCCCAGCTAAGCTGGAAGTGGCATTTGCGGCTCGCACTAGTGCAGACTTATCTCAAAGAAAGGGGCCACGGTGTTTCTGTATCTCTATTATGTTGGTGCGGCTTCGGAACTTTTAAATATCTCGATATATCTCGAAAACTACGCTTCTGATCAAAAAATATCATAGAACATAAATTGTAGGAAACATAATTCTCTACAAAAAAGGTCTCTTAACATTTTGCCATAGCTCGCTTCGTTTCCGAGATATTTGCAGATATATCTCAAGGGAAGGGGCCTGACGGACATATTTCGAGATATTTCTTCTTCTTGTTGTTCTTCTTCTGCACAGCTAAGCTGAAAGTGACATTTACAGCTCGCAATAGTGCAGAGTTATCTCAAAGAAAGGGGCCACGGTGTTTCTGTATCTCTATTATGTTGGTGCGGCTTCGGAACTTTTAAATATCTTGATATATCTCGAGAACTACGCATCTGATCAAAAAATATCATAGAACATGAAAAGTAGGAAACTTAATTCTCTACAAAAAAGGTCTCTTAACATTTTGCCATAGCTCGCTTCGTTTCCGAGATATTTGCAGATATATCTCAAGGGAAGGGGCCTGACGGACACATTTCGAGATATTTCTTCTTCTTGTTGTTCTTCTTCTGCACAGCTAAGCTGGAAGTGGCATTTGCGGCTCGCACTAGTGCACAGTTATCTCAAAGAAAGGGGCCACGGTGTTTCTGTATCTCTATTATGTTGGTGCGGCTTCGGAACTTTTAAATATCTCGATATATCTCGAAAACTACGCTTCTGATCAAAAAATATCATAGAACATAAAAAGTAGGAAACTTAATTCTCTACAAAAAAGGTCTCTTAACATTTTGCCATAGCTCGCTTCATTTCCGAGATATTTGCAGATTTATCTCAAGGGAAGGGGCCTAACGGACATATTTCGAGATATTTCTTCTTCTTGTTGTTCTTCCTCTGCACAGCTAAGCTGGAAGTGGCATTTGCAGCTCGCAATAGTGCAGAGTTATCTCAAAGAAAGGGGCCACGGTGTTTCTGTCTCTATTATGTTGGTGCGGCTTCGGAACTTTTAAATATCTTGATATATCTCGAGAACTACGCATCTGATCAAAAAATATCATAGAACATAAAAAGTAGGAAACTTAATTCTCTACAAAAAAGGTCTCTTAACATTTTGCCATAGCTCGCTTCGTTTCCGAGATATTTGCATATTTATTTCAAGGGAAGGGGCCTGACGGACATATTTCGAGATATTTCTTCTTCTTGTTGTTCTTCTTCTGCCCAGCTAAGCTGGAAGTGGCATTTGCGGCTCGCACTAGTGCAGAGTTATCTCAAAGAAAGGGGCCACGGTGTTTCTGTATCTCTATTATGTTGGTGCGGCTTCGGAACTTTTAAATATCTCGATATATCTCGAAAACTACGCTTCTGATCAAAAAATATCATAGAACATAAAAAGTAGGAAACTTAATTCTCTACAAAAAAGGTCTCTTAACATTTTGCCATAGCTCGCTTCGTTTCCGAGATATTTGCAGATATATCTCAAGGGAAGGGGCCTGACGGACATATTTCGAGATATTTCTTCTTCTTGTTGTTCTTCTTCTGCACAGCTAAGCTGGAAGTGGCATTTGCGGCTCGCACTAGTGTAGAGTTATCTCAAAGAAAGGGGCCACGGTGTTTCTGTATCTCTATTATGTTGGTGCGGCTTCGGAACTTTTAAATATCTCGATATATCTCGAAAACTACGCTTCTGATCAAAAAATATCATAGAACATAAAAAGTAGGAAACTTAATTCTCTACAAAAAAGGTCTCTCAACATTTTGCCATTGCTCGCTTCGTTTCCGAGATATTTGCAGATTTATCTCAAGGGAAGGGGCCTAACGGACATATTTCGAGATATTTCTTCTTCTTGTTGTTCTTCTTCTGCACAGCTAAGCTGGAAGTGGCATTTCAGCTCGCAATAGTGCAGAGTTATCTCAAAGAGAGGGGCCACGGTGTTTCTGTATCTCTATTATGTTGGTGCGGCTTCGGAACTTTTAAATATCTCGATATATCTCGAAAACTACGCTTCTGATCAAAAAATATCATAGAACATAAATTGTAGGAAACATAATTCTCTACAAAAAACGTCTCTTAACATTTTGCCATAGCTCGCTTCGTTTCCGAGATATTTGCAGATTCAGCTCAAAGGAACTGGCCTGACAGACATATTTCGAGATATTTCTTCTTCTTGTTGTTCTTCTTCTGCACAGCTAAGCTGGAAGTGGCATTTACAGCTCGCAATAGTGCAGAGTTATCTCAAAGAGAGGGGCCACGGTGTTTCTGTATCTCTATTATGTTGGTGCGGCTTCGGAACTTTTAAATATCTTGCTATATCTCGAGAACTACGCATCTGATCAAAAAATATCATAGAAGATAAAAAGTAGGAAACTTAATTCTCTACAAAAAAGGTCTCTTAACATTTTGCCATATCTCGCTTCGTTTCCGAGATATTTGCAGATTTATCTCAAGGGAAGTGGCCTGACGGACATATTTCGAGATATTTCTTCTTCTTGTTGTTCTTCTTCTGCACAGCTAAGCTGGAAGTGGCATTTGCGGCTCGCACTAGTGCAGAGTTATCTCAAAGAAAGGGGCCACGGTGTTTCTGTATCTCTATTATGTTGGTGCGGCTTCGGAACTTTTAAATATCTTGATATATCTCGAGAACTACGCATCTGATCAAAAAATATCATAGAACATGAAAAGTAGGAAACTTAATTCTCTACAAAAAAGGTCTCTTAAGATTTTGCCATAGCTCGCTTCGTTTCCGAGATATTTGCAGATATATCTCAAGGGAAGGGGCCTGACGGACACATTTCGAGATATTTCTTCTTCTTGTTGTTCTTCTTCTGCACAGCTAAGCTGGAAGTGGCATTTGCGGCTCGCACTAGTGCACAGTTATCTCAAAGAAAGGGGCCACGGTGTTTCTGTATCTCTATTATGTTGGTGCGGCTTCGCAACTTTTAAATATCTCGATATATCTCGAAAACTACGCTTCTGATCAAAAAATATCATAGAACATAAAAAGTAGGAAACTTAATTCTCTACAAAAAAGGTCTCTTAACATTTTGCCATAGCTCGCTTCGTTTCCGAGATATTTGCATATTTATTTCAAGGGAAGGGGCCTGACGGACATATTTCGAGATATTTCTTCTTCTTGTTGTTCTTCTTCTGCCCAGCTAAGCTGGAAGTGGCATTTGCGGCTCGCACTAGTGCAGAGTTATCTCAAAGAAAGGGGCCACGGTGTTTCTGTATCTCTATTATGTTGGTGCGGCTTCGGAACTTTTAAATATCTCGATATATCTCGAAAACTACGCTTCTGATCAAAAAATATCATAGAACATAAAAAGTAGGAAACTTAATTCTCTACAAAAAAGGTCTCTTAACATTTTGCCATAGCTCGCTTCGTTTCCGAGATATTTGCAGATTTATCTCAAGGGAAGGGGCCTAACGGACATATTTCGAGATATTTCTTCTTCTTGTTGTTCTTCTTCTGCACAGCTAAGCTGGAAGTGGCATTTGCGGCTCGCACTAGTGCAGAGTTATCTCAAAGAAAGGGGCCACGGTGTTTCTGTATCTCTATTATGTTGGTGCGGCTTCGGAACTTTTAAATATCTTGATATATCTCGAGAACTACGCATCTGATCAAAAAATATCATAGAACATGAAAAGTAGGAAACTTAATTCTCTACAAAAAAGGTCTCTTAACATTTTGCCATAGCTCGCTTCGTTTCCGAGATATTTGCAGATATATCTCAAGGGAAGGGGCCTGACGGACATATTTCGAGATATTTCTTCTTCTTGTTGTTCTTCTTCTGCACAGCTAAGCTGGAAGTGGCATTTGCGGCTCGCACTAGTGCACAGTTATCTCAAAGAAAGGGGCCACGGTGTTTCTGTATCTCTATTATGTTGGTGCGGCTTCGGAACTTTTAAATATCCCGATATATCTCGAAAACTACGCTTCTGATCAAAAAATATCATAGAACATAAAAAGTAGGAAACTTAATTCTCTACAAAAAAGGTCTCTTAACATTTTGCCATAGCTCGCTTCGTTTCCGAGATATTTGCAGATTTATCTCAAGGGAAGGGGCCTAACGGACATATTTCGAGATATTTCTTCTTCTTGTTGTTCTTCCTCTGCACAGCTAAGCTGGAAGTGGCATTTGCAGCTCGCAATAGTGCAGAGTTATCTCAAAGAAAGGGGCCACGGTGTTTCTATATCTCTATTATGTTGGTGCGGCTTCGGAACTTTTAAATATCTTGATATATCTCGAGAACTACGCATCTGATCAAAAAATATCATAGAACATAAAAAGTAGGAAACTTAATTCTCTACAAAAAAGGTCTCTTAACATTTTGCCATAGCTCGCTTCGTTTCCGAGATATTTGCATATTTATTTCAAGGGAAGGGGCCTGACGGACATATTTCGAGATATTTCTTCTTCTTGTTGTTCTTCTTCTGCCCAGCTAAGCTGGAAGTGGCATTTGCGGCTCGCACTAGTGCAGAGTTATCTCAAAGAAAGGGGCCACGGTGTTTCTGTATCTCTATTATGATGGTGCGGCTTCGGAACTTTTAAATATCTTGATATATCTCGAAAACTACGCTTCTGATCAAAAAATATCATAGAACGTAAATTGTAGGAAATATTATTCTCTACAAAAAAGGTCTCTCAACATTTTGCCATACCTCGCTTCCTTTCCGAGATATTTGCAGATTCATCTCAAGGGAAGGGGTCTGACGGACATATTTCGAGATATTTCTTCTTCTTGTTGTTCTTCTTCTGCACAGCTAAGCTCGAAGTGGCATTTGCAGCTCGCAATAGTGCAGAGTAATCTCAAAGAAAGAGGCCACGGTGTTTCTGTACCTCTATTATGTTGGTGCAGCTTCGGAACTTTTAAATATCTTGATATATCTTGAGAACTACGCATCTGATCAAAAAATATCATCGAACATAAAAAGTAGGAAACTTAATTCTCTACAAAAAAGGTCTCTTAACATTTTGCCATAGCTCGCTTCGTTTCCGAGATATTTGCAGATTTATCTCAAGGGAAGTGGCCTGACGGACATATTTCGAGATATTTCTTCTTCTTGTTGTTCTTCTTCTGCACAGCTAAGCTGGAAGTGGCATTTGCAGCGCGCAATAGTGCAGAGTTATCTCAAAGAAAGGGGCCACGGTGTTTCTGTATCTCTATTATGTTGGTGCGGCTTCGGAACTTTTAAATATCTCGATATATCTCGAAAACTACGCTTCTGATCAAAAAATATCATAGAACGTAAATTGTAGGAAATATTATTCTCTACAAAAAAGGTCTCTCAACATTTTGCCATAGCTCGCTTCCTTTCCGAGATATTTGCAGATTCATCTCAAGGGAAGGGGTCTGACGGACATATTTCGAGATATTTCTTCTTCTTGTTGTTCTTCTTCTGCACAGCTAAGCTCGAAGTGGCATTTGCAGCTCGCAATAGTGCAGAGTAATCTCAAAGAAAGAGGCCACGGTGTTTCTGTACCTCTATTATGTTGGTGCAGCTTCGGAACTTTTAAATATCTTGATATATCTCGAGAACTACGCATCTGATCAAAAAATATCATCGAACATAAAAAGTAGGAAACTTAATTCTCTACAAAAAAGGTCTCTTAACATTTTGCCATAGCTCGCTTCGTTTCCGAGATATTTGCAGATTTATCTCAAGGGAAGTGGCCTGACGGACATATTTCGAGATATTTCTTCTTCTTGTTGTTCTTCTTCTGCACAGCTAAGCTGGAAGTGGCATTTGCAGCGCGCAATAGTGCAGAGTTATCTCAAAGAAAGGGGCCACGGTGTTTCTGTATCTCTATTATGTTGGTGCGGCTTCGGAACTTTTAAATATCTCGATATATCTCGAAAACTACGCTTCTGATCAAAAAATATCATAGAACGTAAATTGTAGGAAATATTATTCTCTACAAAAAAGGTCTCTTAACATTTTGCCATAGCTCGCTTCGTTTCCGAGATATTTGGAGATATCTCAAGGGAAGGGATCTGACGGACATATTTCGAGATATTTCTTCTTCTTGTTGTTCTTCTTCTGCACAGCTAAGCTCGAAGTGGCATTTGCAGCTCGCAATAGTGCAGAGTTATCTCAAAGAAAGAGGCCACGGTGTTTCTGTACCTCTATTATGTTGGTGCAGCTTCGGAACTTTTAAATATCTTGATATATCTCGAGAACTACGCATCTGATCAAAAAATATCATCGAACATAAAAAGTAGGAAACTTAATTCTCTACAAAAAAGGTCTCTTAACATTTTGCCATAGCTCGCTTCGTTTCCGAGATATTTGCAGATTTATCTCAAGGGAAGGGTCCAGATGGACATATTTCGAGATATTTCTTCTTCTTGTTGTTCTTCTTCTGCACAGCTAAGCTGGAAGTGGCATTTGCGGCTCGCACTAGTGCAGAGTTATCTCAAAGAAAGGGGCCACGGTGTTTCTGTATCTCTATTATGTTGGTGCGGCTTCGGAACTTTTAAATATCTCGATATATCTCGAAAACTACGCTTCTGATCAAAAAAGATCATAGAACATAAATTGTAGGAAACATAATTCTCTACAAAAAAGGTCTCTTAACATTTTGCCATAGCTCGCTTCGTTTCCGAGATATTTGCAGATATATCTCAAGGGAAGGGGCCTGACGGACATATTTCGAGATATTTCTTCTTCTTGTTGTTCTTCTTCTGCACAGCTAAGCTGGAAGTGGCATTTACAGCTCGCAATAGTGCAGAGTTATCTCAAAGAAAGGGGCCACGGTGTTTCTGTACCTCTATTATGTTGGTGCAGCTTCGGAACTTTTAAATATCTTGATATATCTCGAGAACTACGCATCTGATCAAAAAATATCATCGAACATAAAAAGTAGGAAACTTAATTCTCTACAAAAAAGGTCTCTTAACATTTTGCCATAGCTCGCTTCGTTTCCGAGATATTTGCAGATTTATCTCAAGGGGAGGGGCCTGACGGACATATTTCGAGATATTTCTTCTTCTTGTTGTTCTTCTTCTGCACAGCTAAGCTGGAAGTGGCATTTGCGGCTCGCACTAGTGCAGAGTTATCTCAAAGAAAGGGGCCACGGTGTTTCTGTATCCCTATTATGTTGGTGCGGCTTCGGAACTTTTAGATATCTCGATATATCTCGAAAACTACGCTTCTGATCAAAAAATATCATAGAACGTAAATTGTAGGAAATATTATTCTCTACAAAAAAGGTCTCTCAACATTTTGCCATAGCTCGCTTCGTTTCCGAGATATTTGCAGATTCATCTCAAGGGAAGGCGTCTGACGGACATATTTCGAGATATTTCTTCTTCTTGTTGTTCTTCTTCTGCACAGCTAAGCTCGAAGTGGCATTTGCAGCTCGCAATAGTGCAGAGTTATCTCAAAGAAAGAGGCCACGGTGTTTCTGTACCTCTATTATGTTGGTGCAGCTTCGGAACTTTTAAGTATCTTGATATATCTCGAGAACTACGCATCTGATCAAAAAATATCATCGAACATAAAAAGTAGGAAACTTAATTCTCTACAAAAAAGGTCTCTTAACATTTTGCCATAGCTCGCTTCGTTTCCGAGATATTTGCAGATTTATCTCAAGGGAAGTGGCCTGACGGACATATTTCGAGATATTTCTTCTTCTTGTTGTTCTTCTTCTGCACAGCTAAGCTGGAAGTGGCATTTGCAGCTCGCAATAGTGCAGAGTTATCCCAAAGAAAGGGGCCACGGTGTTTCTGTATCTCTATTATGTTGGTGCGGCTTCGGAACTTTTAAATATCTCGATATATCTCGAAAACTACGCTTCTGATCAAAAAATATCATAGAACATAAATTGTAGGAAACATAATTCTCTACAAAAAAGGTCTCTTAACATTTTGCCATAGCTCGCTTCGTTTCCGAGATATTTGCAGATTTATCTCAAGGGAAGGGGCCTAACGGACATATTTCGAGATATTTCTTCTTCTTGTTGTTCTTCTTCTGCACAGCTAAGCTGGAAGTGGCATTTGCAGCTCGCAATAGTGCAGAGTTATCTGAAAGAGAGGGGCCACGGTGTTTCTGTATCTCTATTATGTTTGGTGCGGCTTCGGAACTTTTAAGTATCTTGATCTATCTCGAGAACTACGCTTCTGATCAAAAAATATCATAGAACATAAATTGTAGGAAATATAATTCTCTACAAAAAACGTCTCTTAACATTTTGCCATAGCTCGCTTCGTTTCCGAGATATTTGCAGATACAGCTCAAAGGAACTGGCCTGACGGACATATTTTGAGATATTTCTTCTTCTTGTTGTTCTTTCTCTGCGCAGCTAAGCTGGAAGTGGCATTTGCAGCTCGCAATGGTGCAGAGTTATCTCAAAGAAAGGGGCCACGGTGTTTCTGTATCTCTATTATGTTGGTGCGGCTTCGGAACTTTTAAATACCTTGATATATCTCGAGAACTACGCATCTGATCAAAAAATATCATAGAACATAAAAAGTAGGAAACTTAATTCTCTACAAAAAAGGTCTCTTAACATTTTGCCATAGCTCGCTTCGTTTCCGAGATATTTGCATATTTATCTCAAGGGAAGGGGCCTGACGGACATATTTCGAGATATTTCTTCTTCTTGTTGTTCTTCTTCTGCACAGCTAAGCTGGAAGTGGCATTTGCGGCTCGCACTAGTGCAGAGTTATCTCAAAGAAAGGGGCCACGGTGTTTCTGTATCTTTATTATGTTGGTGCGGCTTCGGAACTTTTAAATATCTCGATATATCTCGAAAACTACGCATCTGATCAAAAAATATCATCGAACATAAAAAGTAGGAAACTTAATTCTCTACAAAAAAGGTCTCTTAACATTTTGCCATAGCTCGCTTCGTTTCCGAGATATTTGCAGATTTATCTCAAGGGAAGGGTCCTGATGGACATATTTCGAGATATTTCTTCTTCTTGTTGTTCTTCTTCTGCACAGCTAAGCTGGAAGTGGCATTTGCGGCTCGCACTAGTGCAGAGTTATCTCAAAGAAAGGGGCCACGGTGTTTCTGTATCCCTATTATGTTGGTGCGGCTTCGGAACTTTTAAATATCTTGATATATCTCGAGAACTACGCATCTGATCAAAAAATATCATAGAACATAAAAAGTAGGAAACTTAATTCTCTACAAAAAAGGTCTCTTAGCATTTTGCCATAGCTTGCTTCGTTTCCGAGATATTTGCATATTTATCTCAAGGGAAGGGGCCTGACGGACATATTTCGAGATATTTCTTCTTCTTGTTGTTCTTCTTCTGCACAGCTAAGCTGGAAGTGGCATTTGCGGCTCGCACTAGTGCAGAGTTATCTCAAAGAAAGGGGCCACGGTGTTTCTGTATCTTTATTATGTTGGTGCGGCTTCGGAACTTTTAAATATCTCGATATATCTCGAAAACTACGCATCTGATCAAAAAATATCATCGAACATAAAAAGTAGGAAACTTAATTCTCTACAAAAAAGGTCTCTTAACATTTTGCCATAGCTCGCTTCGTTTCCGAGATATTTGCAGATTTATCTCAAGGGAAGGGTCCTGATGGACATATTTCGAGATATTTCTTCTTCTTGTTGTTCTTCTTCTGCACAGCTAAGCTGGAAGTGGCATTTGCGGCTCGCACTAGTGCAGAGTTATCTCAAAGAAAGGGGCCACGGTGTTTCTGTATCCCTATTATGTTGGTGCGGCTTCGGAACTTTTAAATATCTTGATATATCTCGAGAACTACGCATCTGATCAAAAAATATCATAGAACATAAAAAGTAGGAAACTTAATTCTCTACAAAAAAGGTCTCTTAACATTTTGCCATAGCTCGCTTCGTTTCCGAGATATTTGCATATTTATCTCAAGGGAAGGTGCCTGACGGACATATTTCGAGATATTTCTTCTTCTTGTTGTTCTTCTTCTGCACAGCTAAGCTGGAAGTGGCATTTGCGGCTCGCACTAGTGCAGAGTTATCTCAAAGAAAGGGGCCACGGTGTTTCTGTATCTTTATTATGTTGGTGCGGCTTCGGAACTTTTAAATATCTCGATATATCTCGAAAACTACGCTTCTGATCAAAAAATATCATAGAACATAAAAAGTAGGAAACCTAATTCTCTACAAAAAAGGTCTCTTAACATTTTGCCATAGCTCGCTTCGTTTCCGAGATATTTGCAGATTTATCTCAAGGGAAGGGGCCTAACGGACATATTTCGAGATATTTCTTCTTCTTGTTGTTCTTCTTCTGCACAGCTAAACTGGAAGTGGCATTTCCAGCTCGCAATAGTGCAGAGTTATCTCAAAGAAAGGGGCCACGGTGTTTCTGTATCTCTATTATGTTGGTGCGGCTTCGGAACTTTTAAATATCTTGATATATCTCGAGAACTACGCATCTGATCAAAAAATATCATAGAACATAAAAAGTAGGAAACTTAATTCTCTACAAAAAAGGTCTCTTAACACTTTGCCATAGCTCGCTTCGTTTCCGAGATATTTGCAGATTTATCTCAAGGGAAGGGGCCTGACGGACATATTTCGAGATATTTCTTCTTCTTGTTGTTCTTCTTCTGCACAGCTGAGCTGGAAGTGGCATTTGCAGGTCGCAATAGTGCAGAGTTATCTCAAAGAAAGGGGCCACGGTGTTTCTGTATCTCTATTATGTTGGTGCGGCTACGGAACTTTTAAATATCTCGATATATCTCGAAAACTACGCTTCTGATCAAAAAATATCATAGAACGTAAATTGTAGGAAATATTATTCTCTACAAAAAAGGTCTCTGAACCTTTTGCCATAGCTCGCTTCGTTTCCGAGATATTTGCAGATTCATCTCAAGGGAAGGGGTCTGACGGACATATTTCGAGATATTTCTTCTTCTTGTTGTTCTTCTTCTGCACAGCTAAGCTGGAAGTGGCATTTGCGGCTCGCACTAGTGCAGATTTATCTCAAAGAAAGGGGCCACGGTGTTTCTGTATCCCTATTATGTTGGTGCGGCTTCGGAACTTTTAAATATCTTGATATATCTCGAGAACTACGCATCTGATCAAAAAATATCATAGAACATAAAAGATAGGAAACTTAATTCTCTACAAAAAAGGTCTCTTAACATTTTGCCATAGCTCGCTTCGTTTCCGAGATATTTGCATATTTATCTCAAGGGAAGGTGCCTGACGGACATATTTCGAGATATTTCTTCTTCTTGTTGTTCTTCTTCTGCACAGCTAAGCTGGAAGTGGCATTTGCGGCTCGCACTAGTGCAGAGTTATCTCAAAGAAAGGGGCCACGGTGTTTCTGTATCTTTATTATGTTGGTGCGGCTTCGGAACTTTTAAATATCTCGATATATCTCGAAAACTACGCTTCTGATCAAAAAATATCATAGAACATAAAAAGTAGGAAACTTAATTCTCTACAAAAAAGGTCTCTTAACATTTTGCCATAGCTCGCTTCGTTTCCGAGATATTTGCAGATTTATCTCAAGGGAAGGGGCCTAACGGACATATTTCGAGATATTTCTCCTTCTTGTTGTTCTTCTTCTGCACAGCTAAACTGGAAGTGGCATTTCCAGCTCGCAATAGTGCAGAGTTATCTCAAAGAAAGGGGCCACGGTGTTTCTGTATCTCTATTATGTTGGTGCGGCTTCGGAACTTTTAAATATCTTGATATATCTCGAGAACTACGCATCTGATCAAAAAATATCATAGAACATAAAAAGTAGGAAACTTAATTCTCTACAAAAAAGGTCTCTTAACACTTTGCCATAGCTCGCTTCGTTTCCGAGATATTTGCAGATTTATCTCAAGGGAAGGGGCCTGACGGACATATTTCGAGATATTTCTTCTTCTTGTTGTTCTTCTTCTGCACAGCTGAGCTGGAAGTGGCATTTGCAGGTCGCAATAGTGCAGAGTTATCTCAAAGAAAGGGGCCACGGTGTTTCTGTATCTCTATTATGTTGGTGCGGCTACGGAACTTTTAAATATCCCGATATATCTCGAAAACTACGCTTCTGATCAAAAAATATCATAGAACGTAAATTGTAGGAAATATTATTCTCTACAAAAAAGGTCTCTCAACCTTTTGCCATAGCTCGCTTCGTTTCCGAGATATTTGCAGATTCATCTCAAGGGAAGGGGTCTGACGGACATATTTCGAGATATTTCTTCTTCTTGTTGTTCTTCTTCTGCACAGCTAAGCTGGAAGTGGCATTTGCAGCTCGCAATAGTGCAGAGTTATCCCAAAGAAAGGGGCCACGGTGTTTCTGTATCTCTATTATGTTGGTGCGGCTTCGGAACTTTTAAATATCTCGATATATCTCGAAAACTACGCTTCTGATCAAAAAATATCATAGAACATAAATTGTAGGAAACATAATTCTCTACAAAAAAGGTCTCTTAACATTTTGCCATAGCTCGCTTCGTTTCCGAGATATTTGCAGATTTATCTCAAGGGAAGGGGCCTAACGGACATATTTCGAGATATTTCTTCTTCTTGTTGTTCTTCTTCTGCACAGCTAAGCTGGAAGTGGCATTTGCAGCTCGCAATAGTGCAGAGTTATCTGAAAGACAGGGGCCACGGTGTTTCTGTATCTCTATTATGTTTGGTGCGGCTTCGGAACTTTTAAGTATCTTGATCTATCTCGAGAACTACGCTTCTGATCAAAAAATATCATAGAACATAAATTGTAGGAAATATAATTCTCTACAAAAAACGTCTCTTAACATTTTGCCATAGCTCGCTTCGTTTCCGAGATATTTGCAGATTTATCTCAAGGGAAGTGGCCTGACGGACATATTTCGAGATATTTCTTCTTCTTGTTGTTCTTCTTCTGCACAGCTAAGCTGGAAGTGGCATTTGCGGCTCGCACTAGTGCAGAGTTATCTCAAAGAAAGGGGCCACGGTGTTTCTGTATCCCTATTATGTTGGTGCGGCTTCGGAACTTTTAAATATCTTGATATATCTCGAGAACTACGCATCTGATCAAAAAATATCATAGAACATAAAAAGTAGGAAACTTAATTCTCTACAAAAAAGGTCTCTTAACATTTTGCCATACCTCGCTTCGTTTCCGAGATATTTGCATATTTATCTCAAGGGAAGGGGCCTGACGGACATATTTCGAGATATTTCTTCTTCTTGTTGTTCTTCTTCTGCACAGCTAAGCTGGAAGTGGCATTTGCGGCTCGCACTAGTGCAGAGTTATCTCAAAGAAAGGGGCCACGGTGTTTCTGTATCTTTATTATGTTGGTGCGGCTTCGGAACTTTTAAATATCTCGATATATCTCGAAAACTACGCTTCTGATCAAAAAATATCATAGAACATAAAAAGTAGGAAACTTAATTCTCTACAAAAAAGGTCTCTTAACATTTTGCCATAGCTCACTTCGTTTCCGAGATATTTGCAGATTTATCTCAAGGGAAGGGGCCTAACGGACATATTTCGAGATATTTCTTCCTCTTGTTGTTCTTCTTCTGCACAGCTAAACTGGAAGTGGCATTTCCAGCTCGCAATAGTGCAGAGTTATCTCAAAGAAAGGGGCCACGGTGTTTCTGTATCTCTATTATGTTGGTGCGGCTTCGGAACTTTTAAATATCTTGATATATCTCGAGAACTACGCGTCTGATCAAAAAATATCATAGAACATAAAAAGTAGGAAACTTAATTCTCTACAAAAACGGTCTCTTAACATTTTGCCATAGCTCGCTTCGTTTCCGAGATATTTGCAGATATATCTCAAGGGAAGGGGCCTGACGGACATATTTCGAGATATTTCTTCTTCTTGTTGTTCTTCTTCTGCACAGGTAAGCTGGAAGTGGCATTTGCGGCTCGCACTAGTGCACAGTTATCTCAAAGAAAGGGGCCACGGTGTTTCTGTATCTCTATTATGTTGGTGCGTCTTCGGAACTTTTAAATATCTCGATATATCTCGAAAACTACGCTTCTGATCAAAAAATATCATAGAACATAAATTGTAGGAAACATAATTCTCTACAAAAAACGTCTCTTAATATTTTACCATAGCTCGCTTCGTTTCCGACATATTTGCAGATACAGCTCAAAGGAACTGGCCTGACGGACATATTTCGAGATATTTCTTCTTCTTGTTGTTCTTCCTCTGCGCAGCTAAGCTGGAAGTGGCATTTGCAGCTCGCAATAGTGCAGAGTTATCTCAAAGAAAGGGGCCACGGTGTTTCTGTATCTCTATTATGTTGGTGCGGCTTCGGAACTTTTAAATATCTTGATATATCTCGAGAACTACGCATCTGATCAAAAAATATCATAGAACATAAAAAGTAGGAAATATAATTCTCTACAAAAAACGTCTCTTAACATTTTGCGATAGCTCGCTTCGTTTCCGAGATATTTGCAGATTTATCTCAAGGGAAGTGGCCTGACGGACATATTTCGAGATATTTCTTCTTCTTGTTGTTCTTCTTCTGCACAGCTAAGCTGGAAGTGGCATTTGCGGCTCGCACTAGTGCAGAGTTATCTCAAAGAAAGGGGCCACGGTGTTTCTGTATCTCTATTATGTTGGTGCGGCTTCGGAACTTTTAAATATCTTGATATATCTCGAGAACTACGCATCTGATCAAAAAATATCATAGAATATAAAAAGTAGGAAACTTAATTCTCTACAAAAAAGGTCTCTTAACGTTTTGCCATAGCTCGCTTCGTTTCCGAGATATTTGCAGATTTATCTCAAGGGAAGGGGCCTGACGGACATATTTCGAGATATTTCTTCTTCTTGTTGTTCTTCTTCTGCACAGCTGAGCTGGAAGTGGCATTTGCATGTCGCAATAGTGCAGAGTTATCTCAAACAAAGGGGCCACGGTGTTTCTGTATCTCTATTATGTTGGTGCGGCTTCGGAACTTTTAAATATCTCGATATATCTCGAAAACTACGCTTCTGATCAAAAAATATCATACAACGTAAATTGTAGGAAATATTATTCTCTACAAAAAAGGTCTCTCAACATTTTGCCATAGCTCGCTTCGTTTCCGAGATATTTGCAGATTCATCTCAAGGGAAGGGGTCTGACGGACATATTTCGAGATATTTCTTCTTCTTGTTGTTCTTCTTCTGCACAGCTGAGCTGGAAGTGGCATTTGCAGCTCGCAATAGTGCAGAGTTATCTCAAAGAGAGGGGCCACGGTGTTTCTGTATCTCTATTATGTTTGGTGCGGCTTCGGAACTTTTAAGTATCTTGATCTATCTCGAGAACTACGCTTCTGATCAAAAAATATCATAGAACATAAATTGTAGGAAATATAATTCTCTACAAAAAACGTCTCTTAACATTTTGCCATAGCTCGCTTCGTTTCCGAGATATTTGCAGATTTATCTCAAGGGAAGTGGCCTGACGGACATATTTCGAGATATTTCTTCTTCTTGTTGTTCTTCTTCTGCACAGCTAAGCTGGAAGTGGCATTTGCGGCTCGCACTAGTGCAGAGTTATCTCAAAGAAAGGGGCCACGGTGTTTCTGTATCTCTATTATGTTGGTGCGGCTTCGGAACTTTTAAATATCTTGATATATCTCGAGAACTACGCATCTGATCAAAAAATATCATAGAATATAAAAAGTAGGAAACTTAATTCTCTACAAAAAAGGTCTCTTAACGTTTTGCCATAGCTCGCTTCGTTTCCGAGATATTTGCAGATTTATCTCAAGGGAAGGGGCCTGACGGACATATTTCGAGATATTTCTTCTTCTTGTTGTTCTTCTTCTGCACAGCTGAGCTGGAAGTGGCATTTGCATGTCGCAATAGTGCAGAGTTATCTCAAACAAAGGGGCCACGGTGTTTCTGTATCTCTATTATGTTGGTGCGGCTTCGGAACTTTTAAATATCTCGATATATCTCGAAAACTACGCTTCTGATCAAAAAATATCATAGAACGTAAATTGTAGGAAATATTATTCTCTACAAAAAAGGTCTCTCAACATTTTGCCATAGCTCGCTTCGTTTCCGAGATATTTGCAGATTCATCTCAAGGGAAGGGGTCTGACGGACATATTTCGAGATATTTCTTCTTCTTGTTGTTCTTCTTCTGCACAGCTGAGCTGGAAGTGGCATTTGCAGCTCGCAATAGTGCAGAGTTATCTCAAAGAGAGGGGCCACGGTGTTTCTGTATCTCTATTATGTTTGGTGCGGCTTCGGAACTTTTAAGTATCTTGATCTATCTCGAGAACTACGCTTCTGATCAAAAAATATCATAGAACATAAATTGTAGGAAATATAATTCTCTACAAAAAACGTCTCTTAACATTTTGCCATAGCTCGCTTCGTTTCCGAGATATTTGCAGATTTATCTCAAGGGAAGTGGCCTGACGGACATATTTCGAGATATTTCTTCTTCTTGTTGTTCTTCTTCTGCACAGCTAAGCTGGAAGTGGCATTTGCGGCTCGCACTAGTGCAGAGTTATCTCAAAGAAAGGGACCACGGTGTTTCTGTATCTTTATTATGTTGGTGCGGCTTCGGAACTTTGAAATATCTCGATATATCTCGAAAACTACGCTTCTGATCAAAAAATATCATAGAACATAAAAAGTAGGAAACTTAATTCTCTACAAAAAAGGTCTCTTAACATTTTGCCATAGCTCGCTTCGTTTCCGAGATATTTGCAGATATATCTCAAGGGAAGGGGCCTGACGGACATATTTCGAGATATTTCTTCTTCTTGTTGTTCTTCTTCTGCACAGGTAAGCTGGAAGTGGCATTTGCGGC
The DNA here is from genome assembly GCF_051020975.1 of Osmia lignaria lignaria. Taxonomy (NCBI): domain Eukaryota; kingdom Metazoa; phylum Arthropoda; class Insecta; order Hymenoptera; family Megachilidae; genus Osmia; species Osmia lignaria. Next base: position 23,058,823 of record NW_027478160.1, on the reverse strand, counting down.
TCGCACTAGTGCACAGTTATCTCAAAGAAAGGGGCCACGGTGTTTCTGTATCTCTATTATGTTGGTGCGTCTTCGGAACTTTTAAATATCTCGATATATCTCGAAAACTACGCTTCTGATCAAAAAATATCATAGAACATAAATTGTAGGAAACATAATTCTCTACAAAAAACGTCTCTTAATATTTTACCATAGCTCGCTTCGTTTCCGACATATTTGCAGATACAGCTCAAAGGAACTGGCCTGACGGACATATTTCGAGATATTTCTTCTTCTTGTTGTTCTTCCTCTGCGCAGCTAAGCTGGAAGTGGCATTTGCAGCTCGCAATAGTGCAGAGTTATCTCAAAGAAAGGGGCCACGGTGTTTCTGTATCTCTATTATGTTGGTGCGGCTTCGGAACTTTTAAGTATCTTGATCTATCTCGAGAACTACGCGTCTGATCAAAAAATATCATAGAACATAAAAAGTAGGAAACTTAATTCTCTACAAAAACGGTCTCTTAACATTTTGCCATAGCTCGCTTCGTTTCCGAGATATTTGCAGATATATCTCAAGGGAAGGGGCCTGACGGACATATTTCGAGATATTTCTTCTTCTTGTTGTTCTTCTTCTGCACAGGTAAGCTGGAAGTGGCATTTGCGGCTCGCACTAGTGCACAGTTATCTCAAAGAAAGGGGCCACGGTGTTTCTGTATCTCTATTATGTTGGTGCGTCTTCGGAACTTTTAAATATCTCGATATATCTCGAAAACTACGCTTCTGATCAAAAAATATCATAGAACATAAATTGTAGGAAACATAATTCTCTACAAAAAACGTCTCTTAATATTTTACCATAGCTCGCTTCGTTTCCGACATATTTGCAGATACAGCTCAAAGGAACTGGCCTGACGGACATATTTCGAGATATTTCTTCTTCTTGTTGTTCTTCCTCTGCGCAGCTAAGCTGGAAGTGGCATTTGCAGCTCGCAATAGTGCAGAGTTATCTCAAAGAAAGGGGCCACGGTGTTTCTGTATCTCTATTATGTTGGTGCGGCTTCGGAACTTTTAAGTATCTTGATCTATCTCGAGAACTACGCGTCTGATCAAAAAATATCATAGAACATAAAAAGTAGGAAACTTAATTCTCTACAAAAACGGTCTCTTAACATTTTGCCATAGCTCGCTTCGTTTCCGAGATATTTGCAGATATATCTCAAGGGAAGGGGCCTGACGGACATATTTCGAGATATTTCTTCTTCTTGTTGTTCTTCTTCTGCACAGGTAAGCTGGAAGTGGCATTTGCGGCTCGCACTAGTGCACAGTTATCTCAAAGAAAGGGGCCACGGTGTTTCTGTATCTCTATTATGTTGGTGCGTCTTCGGAACTTTTAAATATCTCGATATATCTCGAAAACTACGCTTCTGATCAAAAAATATCATAGAACATAAATTGTAGGAAACATAATTCTCTACAAAAAACGTCTCTTAATATTTTACCATAGCTCGCTTCGTTTCCGACATATTTGCAGATACAGCTCAAAGGAACTGGCCTGACGGACATATTTCGAGATATTTCTTCTTCTTGTTGTTCTTCCTCTGCGCAGCTAAGCTGGAAGTGGCATTTGCAGCTCGCAATAGTGCAGAGTTATCTCAAAGAAAGGGGCCACGGTGTTTCTGTATCTCTATTATGTTGGTGCGGCTTCGGAACTTTTAAATATCTTGATATATCTCGAGAACTACGCATCTGATCAAAAAATATCATAGAACATAAAAAGTAGGAAATATAATTCTCTACAAAAAACGTCTCTTAACATTTTGCGATAGCTCGCTTCGTTTCCGAGATATTTGCAGATTTATCTCAAGGGAAGTGGCCTGACGGACATATTTCGAGATATTTCTTCTTCTTGTTGTTCTTCTTCTGCACAGCTAAGCTGGAAGTGGCATTTGCGGCTCGCACTAGTGCAGAGTTATCTCAAAGAAAGGGGCCACGGTGTTTCTGTATCTCTATTATGTTGGTGCGGCTTCGGAACTTTTAAATATCTTGATATATCTCGAGAACTACGCATCTGATCAAAAAATATCATAGAATATAAAAAGTAGGAAACTTAATTCTCTACAAAAAAGGTCTCTTAACGTTTTGCCATAGCTCGCTTCGTTTCCGAGATATTTGCAGATTTATCTCAAGGGAAGGGGCCTGACGGACATATTTCGAGATATTTCTTCTTCTTGTTGTTCTTCTTCTGCACAGCTGAGCTGGAAGTGGCATTTGCATGTCGCAATAGTGCAGAGTTATCTCAAACAAAGGGGCCACGGTGTTTCTGTATCTCTATTATGTTGGTGCGGCTTCGGAACTTTTAAATATCTCGATATATCTCGAAAACTACGCTTCTGATCAAAAAATATCATACAACGTAAATTGTAGGAAATATTATTCTCTACAAAAAAGGTCTCTCAACATTTTGCCATAGCTCGCTTCGTTTCCGAGATATTTGCAGATTCATCTCAAGGGAAGGGGTCTGACGGACATATTTCGAGATATTTCTTCTTCTTGTTGTTCTTCTTCTGCACAGCTGAGCTGGAAGTGGCATTTGCAGCTCGCAATAGTGCAGAGTTATCTCAAAGAGAGGGGCCACGGTGTTTCTGTATCTCTATTATGTTTGGTGCGGCTTCGGAACTTTTAAGTATCTTGATCTATCTCGAGAACTACGCTTCTGATCAAAAAATATCATAGAACATAAATTGTAGGAAATATAATTCTCTACAAAAAACATCTCTTAACATTTTGCCATAGCTCGCTTCGTTTCCGAGATATTTGCAGATTTATCTCAAGGGAAGTGGCCTGACGGACATATTTCGAGATATTTCTTCTTCTTGTTGTTCTTCTTCTGCACAGCTAAGCTGGAAGTGGCATTTGCGGCTCGCACTAGTGCAGAGTTATCTCAAAGAAAGGGGCCACGGTGTTTCTGTATCTCTATTATGTTGGTGCGGCTTCGGAACTTTTAAATATCTTGATATATCTCGAGAACTACGCATCTGATCAAAAAATATCATAGAATATAAAAAGTAGGAAACTTAATTCTCTACAAAAAAGGTCTCTTAACGTTTTGCCATAGCTCGCTTCGTTTCCGAGATATTTGCAGATTTATCTCAAGGGAAGGGGCCTGACGGACATATTTCGAGATATTTCTTCTTCTTGTTGTTCTTCTTCTGCACAGCTGAGCTGGAAGTGGCATTTGCATGTCGCAATAGTGCAGAGTTATCTCAAACAAAGGGGCCACGGTGTTTCTGTATCTCTATTATGTTGGTGCGGCTTCGGAACTTTTAAATATCTCGATATATCTCGAAAACTACGCTTCTGATCAAAAAATATCATAGAACGTAAATTGTAGGAAATATTATTCTCTACAAAAAAGGTCTCTCAACATTTTGCCATAGCTCGCTTCGTTTCCGAGATATTTGCAGATTCATCTCAAGGGAAGGGGTCTGACGGACATATTTCGAGATATTTCTTCTTCTTGTTGTTCTTCTTCTGCACAGCTGAGCTGGAAGTGGCATTTGCAGCTCGCAATAGTGCAGAGTTATCTCAAAGAGAGGGGCCACGGTGTTTCTGTATCTCTATTATGTTTGGTGCGGCTTCGGAACTTTTAAGTATCTTGATCTATCTCGAGAACTACGCTTCTGATCAAAAAATATCATAGAACATAAATTGTAGGAAATATAATTCTCTACAAAAAACGTCTCTTAACATTTTGCCATAGCTCGCTTCGTTTCCGAGATATTTGCAGATTTATCTCAAGGGAAGTGGCCTGACGGACATATTTCGAGATATTTCTTCTTCTTGTTGTTCTTCTTCTGCACAGCTAAGCTGGAAGTGGCATTTGCGGCTCGCACTAGTGCAGAGTTATCTCAAAGAAAGGGACCACGGTGTTTCTGTATCTTTATTATGTTGGTGCGGCTTCGGAACTTTTAAATATCTCGATATATCTCGAAAACTACGCTTCTGATCAAAAAATATCATAGAACATAAAAAGTAGGAAACTTAATTCTCTACAAAAAAGGTCTCTTAACATTTTGCCATAGCTCGCTTCGTTTCCGAGATATTTGCAGATTTATCTCAAGGGAAGGGGCCTAACGGACATATTTCGAGATATTTCTTCTTCTTGTTGTTCTTCTTCTGCACAGCTAAACTGGGAGTGGCATTTCCAGCTCGCAATAGTGCAGAGTTATCTCAAAGAAAGGGGCCACGGTGTTTCTGTATCTCTATTATGTTGGTGCGGCTTCGGAACTTTTAAATATCTTGATATATCTCGAGAACTACGCATCTGATCAAAAAATATCATAGAACATAAAAAGTAGGAAACTTAATTCTCTACAAAAAAGTTCTCTTAACACTTTGCCATAGCTCGCTTCGTTTCCGAGATATTTGCAGATTTATCTCAAGGGAAGGGGCCTGACGGACATATTTCGAGATATTTCTTCTTCTTGTTGTTCTTCTTCTGCACAGCTGAGCTGGAAGTGGCATTTGCAGGTCGCAATAGTGCAGAGTTATCTCAAAGAAAGGGGCCACGGTGTTTCTGTATCTCTATTATGTTGGTGCGGCTTCGGAACTTTTAAATATCTCGATATATCTCGAAAACTACGCTTCTGATCAAAAAATATCATAGAACGTAAATTGTAGGAAATATTATTCTCTACAAAAAAGGTCTCTTAACATTTTGCCATAGCTCGCTTCGTTTCCGAGATATTTGCAGATTTATCTCAAGGGAAGGGTCCTGATGGACATATTTCGAGATATTTCTTCTTCTTGTTGTTCTTCTTCTGCACAGCTAAACTGGAAGTGGCATTTCCAGCTCGCAATCGTGCAGAGTTATCTCAAAGAAAGGGGCCACGGTGTTTCTGTATCTCTATTATGTTGGTGCGGCTTCGCAACTTTTAAATATCTTGATATATCTCGAGAACTACGCCTCTGATCGAAAAATATCATAGAACATAAATTGTAGGAAACATAATTCTCTACAAAAAACGTCTCTTAACATTTTGCCATAGCTCGCTTCGTTTCCGAGATATTTGCAGATTCAGCTCAAAGGAACTGGCCTGACGGACATATTTCGAGATATTTCTTCTTCTTGTTGTTCTTCTTCTGCACAGCTAAGCTGGAAGTGGCATTTGCGGCTCGCACTAGTGCAGAGTTATCTCAAAGAAAGGGGCCACGGTGTTTCTGTATTTCTATTATGTTGGTGCGGCTTCGGAACTTTTAAATATCTCGATATATCTCGAAAACTACGCTTCTGATCAAAAAAGATCATAGAACATAAATTGTAGGAAACATAATTCTCTACAAAAAAGGTCTCTTAACATTTTGCCATAGCTCGCTTCGTTTCCGAGATATTTGCAGATATATCTCAAGGGAAGGGGCCTGACGGACATATTTCGAAATATTTCTTCTTCTTGTTGTACTTCTTCTGCACAGCTAAGCTGGAAGTGGCATTTGCGGCTCGCACTAGTGCAGAGTTATCTCAAAGAAAGGGGCCACGGTGTTTCTGTATCCCTATTATGTTGGTGCGGCTTCGGAACTTTTAAATATCTCGATATATCTCGAAAACTACGCTTCTGATCAAAAAATATCATAGAACATAGATTGTAGGAAACATAATTCTCTACAAAAAACGTCTCTTAACATTTTGCCATAGCTCGCTTCGTTTCCGAGATATTTGCAGATTCAGCTCAAAGGAACTGGCCTGACGGACATATTTCGAGATATTTCTTCTTCTTGTTGTTCTTCCTCTGCACAGCTAAGCTGGAAGTGGCATTTGCAGCGCGCAATAGTGCAGAGTTATCTCAAAGAAAGGGGCCACGGTGTTTCTGTATCTCTATTATGTTGGTGCGGCTTCGGAACTTTTAAATATCTTGATATATCTCGAGAACTACGCATCTGATCAAAAAATATCATAGAATATAAAAAGTAGGAAACTTAATTCTCTACAAAAAAGGTCTCTTAACGTTTTGCCATAGCTCGCTTCGTTTCCGAGATATTTGCAGATTTATCTCAAGGGAAGGGGCCTGACGGACATATTTCGAGATATTTCTTCTTCTTGTTGTTCTTCTTCTGCACAGCTGAGCTGGAAGTGGCATTTGCATGTCGCAATAGTGCAGAGTTATCTCAAACAAAGGGGCCACGGTGTTTCTGTATCTCTATTATGTTGGTGCGGCTTCGGAACTTTTAAATATCTCGATATATCTCGAAAACTACGCTTCTGATCAAAAAATATCATACAACGTAAATTGTAGGAAATATTATTCTCTACAAAAAAGGTCTCTCAACATTTTGCCATAGCTCGCTTCGTTTCCGAGATATTTGCAGATTCATCTCAAGGGAAGGGGTCTGACGGACATATTTCGAGATATTTCTTCTTCTTGTTGTTCTTCTTCTGCACAGCTGAGCTGGAAGTGGCATTTGCAGCTCGCAATAGTGCAGAGTTATCTCAAAGAGAGGGGCCACGGTGTTTCTGTATCTCTATTATGTTTGGTGCGGCTTCGGAACTTTTAAGTATCTTGATCTATCTCGAGAACTACGCTTCTGATCAAAAAATATCATAGAACATAAATTGTAGGAAATATAATTCTCTACAAAAAACGTCTCTTAACATTTTGCCATAGCTCGCTTCGTTTCCGAGATATTTGCAGATTTATCTCAAGGGAAGTGGCCTGACGGACATATTTCGAGATATTTCTTCTTCTTGTTGTTCTTCTTCTGCACAGCTAAGCTGGAAGTGGCATTTGCGGCTCGCACTAGTGCAGAGATATCTCAAAGAAAGGGGCCACGGTGTTTCTGTATCCCTATTATGTTGGTGCGGCTTCGGAACTTTTAAATATCTCGATATATCTCGAAAACTACGCTTCTGATCAAAAAATATCATAGAACATAAATTGTAGGAAACATGATTCTCTACGAAAAACGTCTCTTAACATTTTGCCATAGCTCGCTTCGTTTCCGAGATATTTGCAGATTTATCTCAAGGGAAGGGGCCTAACGGACATATTTCGAGATATTTCTTCTTCTTGTTGTTCTTCTTCTGCACAGCTGAGCTGGAAGTGGCATTTGCATGTCGCAATAGTGCAGAGTTATCTCAAAGAAAGGGTCCACGGTGTTTCTGTATCTCTATTATGTTGGTGCGGCTTCGGAACTTTTAAATATCTCGATATATCTCGAAAACTACGCTTCTGATCAAAAAATATCATAGAACGTAAATTGTAGGAAATATTATTCTCTACAAAAAAGGTCTCTCAACATTTTGCCATAGCTCGCTTCGTTTCCGAGATATATGCAGATTCATCTCAAGGGAAGGGGTCTGACGGACATATTTCGAGATATTTCTTCTTCTTGTTGTTCTTCTTCTGCACAGCTGAGCTGGAAGTGGCATTTGCAGGTCGCAATAGTGCAGAGTTATCTCAAAGAACGGGGCCACGGTGTTTCTGTATCTTTATTATGTTGGTGCGGCTTCGGAACTTTTAAATATCTCGATATATCTCGAAAACTACGCTTCTGATCAAAAAATATCATAGAACGTAAATTGTAGGAAATATTATTCTCTACAAAAAAGGTCTCTCAACATTTTGCCATAGCTCGCTTCGTTTCCGAGATATATGCAGATTCATCTCAAGGGAAGGGGTCTGACGGACATATTTCGAGATATTTCTTCTTCTTGTTGTTCTTCTTCTGCACAGCTGAGCTGGAAGTGGCATTTGCAGGTCGCAATAGTGCAGAGTTATCTCAAAGAACGGGGCCACGGTGTTTCTGTATCTTTATTATGTTGGTGCGGCTTCGGAACTTTTAAATATCTTGATATATCTCGAGAAGTACGCATCTGATCAAAAAATATCATAGAACATAAAAAGTAGGAAACTTAATTCTCTACAAAAAAGGTCTCTTAACGTTTTGCCATAGCTCGCTTCGTTTCCGAGATATTTGCAGATTTATCTCAAGGGAAGGGGCCTGACGGACATATTTCGAGATGTTTCTTCTTCTTGTTGTTCTTCTTCTGCACAGCTGAGCTGGAAGTGGCATTTGCATGTCGCAATAGTGCAGAGTTATCTCAAACAACGGAGCCACGGTGTTTCTGTATCTCTATTATGTTGGTGCGGCTTCGGAACTTTTAAATATCTCGATATATCTCGAAAACTACGCTTCTGATCAAAAAATATCATAGAACGTAAATTGTAGGAAATATTATTCTCTACAAAAAAGGTCTCTCAACATTTTGCCATAGCTCGCTTCGTTTCCGAGATATTTGCAGATTCATCTCAAGGGAAGGGGTCTGACGGACATATTTCGAGATATTTCTTCTTCTTGTTGTTCTTCTTCTGCACAGCTGAGCTGGAAGTGGCATTTGCAGCTCGCAATAGTGCAGAGTTATCTCAAAGAGAGGGGCCACGGTGTTTCTGTATCTCTATTATGTTTGGTGCGGCTTCGGAACTTTTAAGTATCTTGATCTATCTCGAGAACTACGCTTCTGATCAAAAAATATCATAGAACATAAATTGTAGGAAATATAATTCTCTACAAAAAACGTCTCTTAACATTTTGCCATAGCTCGCTTCGTTTCCGAGATATTTGCAGATTTATCTCAAGGGAAGTGGCCTGACGGACATATTTCGAGATATTTCTTCTTCTTGTTGTTCTTCTTCTGCACAGCTAAGCTGGAAGTGGCATTTGCGGCTCGCACTAGTGCAGAGTTATCTCAAAGAAAGGGGCCACGGTGTTTCTGTATCTCTATTATGTTGGTGCGGCTTCGGAACTTTTAAATATCTTGATATATCTCGAGAACTACGCATCTGATCAAAAAATATCATAGAATATAAAAAGTAGGAAACTTAATTCTCTACAAAAAAGGTCTCTTAACGTTTTGCCATAGCTCGCTTCGTTTCCGAGATATTTGCAGATTTATCTCAAGGGAAGGGGCCTGACGGACATATTTCGAGATATTTCTTCTTCTTGTTGTTCTTCTTCTGCACAGCTGAGCTGGAAGTGGCATTTGCATGTCGCAATAGTGCAGAGTTATCTCAAACAAAGGGGCCACGGTGTTTCTGTATCTCTATTATGTTGGTGCGGCTTCGGAACTTTTAAATATCTCGATATATCTCGAAAACTACGCTTCTGATCAAAAAATATCATAGAACATAAAAAGTAGGAAACTTAATTCTCTACAAAAAAGGTCTCTTAACATTTTGCCATAGCTCGCTTCGTTTCCGAGATATTTGCAGATTTATCTCAAGGGAAGGGGCCTAACGGACATATTTCGAGATATTTCTTCTTCTTGTTGTTCTTCTTCTGCACAGCTAAACTGGGAGTGGCATTTCCAGCTCGCAATAGTGCAGAGTTATCTCAAAGAAAGGGGCCACGGTGTTTCTGTATCTCTATTATGTTGGTGCGGCTTCGGAACTTTTAAATATCTTGATATATCTCGAGAACTACGCATCTGATCAAAAAATATCATAGAACATAAAAAGTAGGAAACTTAATTCTCTACAAAAAAGTTCTCTTAACACTTTGCCATAGCTCGCTTCGTTTCCGAGATATTTGCAGATTTATCTCAAGGGAAGGGGCCTGACGGACATATTTCGAGATATTTCTTCTTCTTGTTGTTCTTCTTCTGCACAGCTGAGCTGGAAGTGGCATTTGCAGGTCGCAATAGTGCAGAGTTATCTCAAAGAAAGGGGCCACGGTGTTTCTGTATCTCTATTATGTTGGTGCGGCTTCGGAACTTTTAAATATCTCGATATATCTCGAAAACTACGCTTCTGATCAAAAAATATCATAGAACGTAAATTGTAGGAAATATTATTCTCTACAAAAAAGGTCTCTTAACATTTTGCCATAGCTCGCTTCGTTTCCGAGATATTTGCAGATTTATCTCAAGGGAAGGGTCCTGATGGACATATTTCGAGATATTTCTTCTTCTTGTTGTTCTTCTTCTGCACAGCTAAACTGGAAGTGGCATTTCCAGCTCGCAATCGTGCAGAGTTATCTCAAAGAAAGGGGCCACGGTGTTTCTGTATCTCTATTATGTTGGTGCGGCTTCGCAACTTTTAAATATCTTGATATATCTCGAGAACTACGCCTCTGATCGAAAAATATCATAGAACATAAATTGTAGGAAACATAATTCTCTACAAAAAACGTCTCTTAACATTTTGCCATAGCTCGCTTCGTTTCCGAGATATTTGCAGATTCAGCTCAAAGGAACTGGCCTGACGGACATATTTCGAGATATTTCTTCTTCTTGTTGTTCTTCCTCTGCACAGCTAAGCTGGAAGTGGCATTTGCAGCTCGCAATAGTGCAGAGTTATCTCAAAGAAAGGGGCCACGGTGTTTCTGTATCTCTATTATGTTGGTGCTGCTTCGGAACTTTTAAATATCTTGATATATCTCGAGAACTACGCATCTGATCAAAAAATATCATAGAACATAAAAAGTAGGAAACTTAATTCTCTACAAAAAAGGTCTCTTAACATTTTGCCATAGCTCGCTTCGTTTCCGAGATATTTGCAGATTTATCTCAAGGCAAGGGGCCTGACGGACTTATTTCGAGATATTTCTTCTTGTTGTTCTTCTTCTGCACAGCTAAGCTGGAAGTGGCATTTGCGGCTCGCACTAGTGCAGAGTTATCTCAAAGAAAGGGGCCACGGTGTTTCTGTATTTCTATTATGTTGGTGCGGCTTCGGAACTTTTAAATATCTCGATATATCTCGAAAACTACGCTTCTGATCAAAAAAGATCATAGAACATAAATTGTAGGAAACATAATTCTCTACAAAAAAGGTCTCTTAACATTTTGCCATAGCTCGCTTCGTTTCCGAGATATTTGCAGATATATCTCAAGGGAAGGGGCCTGACGGACATATTTCGAAATATTTCTTCTTCTTGTTGTACTTCTTCTGCACAGCTAAGCTGGAAGTGGCATTTGCGGCTCGCACTAGTGCAGAGTTATCTCAAAGAAAGGGGCCACGGTGTTTCTGTATCCCTATTATGTTGGTGCGGCTTCGGAACTTTTAAATATCTCGATATATCTCGAAAACTACGCTTCTGATCAAAAAATATCATAGAACATAGATTGTAGGAAACATAATTCTCTACAAAAAACGTCTCTTAACATTTTGCCATAGCTCGCTTCGTTTCCGAGATATTTGCAGATTCAGCTCAAAGGAACTGGCCTGACGGACATATTTCGAGATATTTCTTCTTCTTGTTGTTCTTCCTCTGCACAGCTAAGCTGGAAGTGGCATTTGCAGCGCGCAATAGTGCAGAGTTATCTCAAAGAAAGGGGCCACGGTGTTTCTGTATCTCTATTATGTTGGTGCGGCTTCGGAACTTTTAAATATCTTGATATATCTCGAGAACTACGCATCTGATCAAAAAATATCATACTACATAAAAGGTAGGAAACTTAATTCTCTACAAGAAAGGTCTCTAAACATTTTGCCATAGCTCGCTTCGTTTCCGAGATATTTGCAGATTTATCTCAAGGGAAGGGGCCTGACGGACATATTTCGAAATATTTCTTCTTCTTGTTGTTCTTCTTCTGCACAGCTAAGCTGGAAGTGGCATTTACAGCTCGCAATAGTGCAGAGTTATCTCAAAGAAAGGGGCCACGGTGTTTCTGTATCTCTATTATGTTGGTGCGGCTTCGGAACTTTTAAATATCTTGATATATCTCGAGAACTACGCATCTGATCAAAAAATATCATAGAACATAAAAAGTAGGAAACTTAATTCTCTACAAAAAAGGTCTGTTAACATTTTGCCATAGCTCGCTTCGTTTCCGAGATATTTGCAGATTTATCTCAAGGGAAGGGGCCTGACGGACATATTTCGAGATATTTCTTCTTCTTGTTGTTCTTCTTCTGCACAGCTGAGCTGGAAGTGGCATTTGCAGGTCGCAATAGTGCAGAGTTATCTCAAAGAAAGGGGCCACGGTGTTTCTGTATCTCTATTATGTTGGTGCGGCTTCGGAACTTTTAAATATCTCGATATATCTCGAAAACTACGCTTCTGATCAAAAAATATCATAGAACGTAAATTGTAGGAAATATTATTCTCTACAAAAAAGGTCTCTTAACATTTTGCCATAGCTCGCTTCGTGTCCGAGATATTTGCAGATTTATCTCAAGGGAAGGGTCCTGATGGACATATTTCGAGATATTTCTTCTTCTTGTTGTTCTTCTTCTGCACAGCTAAACTGGAAGTGGCATTTCCAGCTCGCAATCGTGCAGAGTTATCTCAAAGAAAGGGGCCACGGTGTTTCTGTATCTCTATTATGTTGGTGCGGCTTCGCAACTTTTAAATATCTTGATATATCTCGAGAACTACGCCTCTGATCGAAAAATATCATAGAACATAAATTGTAGGAAACATAATTCTCTACAAAAAACGTCTCTTAACATTTTGCCATAGCTCGCTTCGTTTCCGAGATATTTGCAGATTCAGCTCAAAGGAACTGGCCTGACGGACATATTTCGAGATATTTCTTCTTCTTGTTGTTCTTCTTCTGCACAGATAAGCTGGGAGTGGCATTTGCAGCTCGCAATAGTGCAGAGTTATCTCAAAGAAAGGGGCCACGGTGTTTCTGTATCTCTATTATGTTGGTGCGGCTTCGGAACTTTTAAATATCTTGATATATCTCGAGAACTACGCATCTGATCAAAAAATATCATAGAGCATAAAAAGTAGGAAACTTAATTCTCTACAAAAAAGGTCTCTTAACATTTTGCCATAGCTCGCTTCGTTTCCGAGATATTTGCAGATTTATCTCAAGGCAAGGGGCCTGACGGACATATTTCGAGATATTTCTTCTTCTTGTTGTTCTTCTTCTGCACAGCTAAGCTGGAAGTGGCATTTGCGGCTCGCACTAGTGCAGAGTTATCTCAAAGAAAGGGGCCACGGTGTTTCTGTATCTCTATTATGTTGGTGCGGCTTCGGAACTTTTAAATATCTCGATATATCTCGAAAACTACGCTTCTGATCAAAAAAGATCATAGAACATAAATTGTAGGAAACATAATTCTCTACAAAAAAGGTCTCTTAACATTTTGCCATAGCTCGCTTCGTTTCCGAGATATTTGCAGATATATCTCAAGGGAAGGGGCCTGACGGACATATTTCGAAATATTTCTTCTTCTTGTTGTTCTTCTTCTGCACAGCTAAGCTGGAAGTGGCATTTACAGCTCGCAATAGTGCAGAGTTATCTCAAAGAAAGGGGCCACGGTGTTTCTGTATCTCTATTATGTTGGTGCGGCTTCGGAACTTTTAAATATCTTGATATATCTCGAGAACTACGCATCTGATCAAAAAATATCATAGAACATAAAAAGTAGGAAACTTAATTCTCTACAAAAAAGGTCTCTTAACATTTTGCCATAGCTCGCTTCGTTTCCGAGATATTTGCAGATTTATCTCAAGGGAAGGGGCCTAACGGACATATTTCGAGATATTTCTTCTTCTTGTTGTTCTTCTTCTGCACAGCTAAACTGGAAGTGGCATTTCCAGCTCGCAATAGTGCAGAGTTATCTCAACGAGAGGGGCCACGGTGTTTCTGTATCTCTATTATGTTGGTGCGGCTTCGGAACTTTTAAATATCTTGATATATCTCGAGAACTACGCATCTGATCAAAAAATATCATAGAAGATAAAAAGTAGGAAACTTAATTCCCTACAAAAAAGGTCTCTTAACATTTTGCCATAGCTCGCTTCGTTTCCGAGATATTTGCAGATTTATCTCAAGGGAAGGGGCCTGACGGACATATTTCGAGATATTTCTTCTTCTTGTTGTTCTTCTTCTGCACAGCAAAGCTGGAAGTGGCATTTGCAGCTCGCAATAGTGCAGAGTTATCTCAAAGAAAGGGGCCACGGTGTTTCTGTATCTCTATTATGTTGGTGCGGCTTCGGAACTTTTAAATATCTTGATATATCTCGAGAACTACGCATCTGATCAAAAAATGTCATAGAACATAAAAAGTAGGAAACTTAATTCTCTACAAAAAAGGTCTCTTAACATTTTGCCGTAGCTCGCTTCGTTTCCGAGATATTTGCATATTTATCTCAAGGGAAGGGGCCTGACGGACATATTTCGAGATATTTCTTCTTCTTGTTGTTCTTCTTCTGCACAGCTAAGCTGGAAGTGGCATTTGCGGCTCTCACTAGTGCAGAGTTATCTCAAAGAAAGGGGCCACGGTGTTTCTGTATCTCTATTATGTTGGTGCGGCTTCGGAACTTTTAAATATCTCGATATATCTCGAAAACTACGCTTCTGATCAAAAAATATCATAGAACATAAAAAGTAGGAAACTTAATTCTCTACAAAAAAGGTCTCTTAACATTTTGCCATAGCTCGCTTCGTTTCCGAGATATTTGCAGATTTATCTCAAGGGAAGGGGCCTGACGGACATATTTCGAGATATTTCTTCTTCTTGTTGTTCTTCTTCTGCACAGCTAAGCTGGACGTGGCATTTGCAGCTCGCACTAGTGCAGAGTTATCTCAAAGAAAGGGGCCACGGTGTTTCTGTATCTCTATTATGTTGGTGCGGCTTCGGAACTTTTAAATATCTCGATATATCTCGAAAACTACGCTTCTGATCAAAAAATATCATAGAACATAAAAAGTAGGAAACATAATTCTCTACAAAAAAGGTCTCTTAACATTTTGCCATAGCTCGCTTCGTTTCCGAGATATTTGCAGATTCAGCTCAAAGGAACTGGCCTGACGGACATATTTCGAGATATTTCTTCTTCTTGTTGTTCCTCCTCTGCACATCTAAGCTGGAAGTGGCATTTGCAGCTCGCAATAGTGCAGAGTTATCTTAAAGAAAGGGGCCACGGTGTTTCTGTATCTCTATTATGTTGGTGCGGCTTCGGAACTTTTAAATATCTTGATATATCTCGAGAACTACGCATCTGATCAAAAAATGTCATAGAACATAAAAAGTAGGAAACTTAATTCTCTACAAAAAAGGTCTCTTAACATTTTGCCATAGCTCGCTTCGTTTCCGAGATATATGCATATTTATCTCAAGGGAAGGGGCCTGACGGAAATATTTCGAGATATTTCTTCTTCTTGTTGTTCTTCTTCTGCACAGCTAAGCTGGAAGTGGCATTTGCGGCTCGCACTAGTGCAGAGTTATCTCAAAGAAAGGGGCCACGGTGTTTCTGTATCTCTATTATGTTGGTGCGGCTTCGGAACTTTTAAATATCTCGATATATATCGAAAACTACGCTTCTGATCAAAAAATATCATAGAACATAAAAAGTAGGAAACTTAATTCTCTACAAAAAAGGTCTCTTAACATTTTGCCATAGCTCGCTTCGTTTCCGAGATATTTGCAGATTTATCTCAAGGGAAGGGGCCTAACGGACATATTTCGAGATATTTCTTCTTCTTGATGTTCTTCTTCTGCACAGCTAAACTGGAAGTGGCATTTCCAGCTCGCAATAGTGCAGAGTTATCTCAAAGAAAGGGGCCACGGTGTTTCTGTATCTCTATTATGTTGGTGCGGTTTCGGAACTTTTAAATATCTTGATATATCTCGAGAACTACGCATCTGATCAAAAAATATCATAGAACATAAAAAGTAGGAAACTTAATTCTCTACAAAAAACGTCTCTTAACATTTTGCCATAGCTCGCTTCGTTTCCGAGATATTTGCAGATTTATCTCAAGGGAAGGGGCCTGACGGACGTATTTCGAGATATTTCTTCTTCTTGTTGTTCTTCTTCTGCACAGCTGAGCTGGAAGTGGCATTTGCAGGTCGCAGTAGTGCAGAGTTATCTCAAAGAAAGGGGCCACAGTGTTTCTGTATCTCTATTATGTTGGTGCGGCTTCGGAACTTTTAAATATCTCGATATATCTCGAAAACTACGCTTCTGATCAAAAAATATCATAGAACGTAAATTGTAGGAAACATTATTCTCTACAAAAAAGGTCTCTTAACATTTTGCCATAGCTCGCTTCGTTTCCGAGATATTTGCAGATTCATCTCAAGGGAAGGGGTCTGACGGACATATTTCGAGATATTTCTTCTTCTTGTTGTTCTTCTTCTGCACAGCTAAGCTCGAAGCGGCATTTGCAGCTCGCAATAGTGCAGAGTTATCTCAAAGAAAGAGGCCACGGTGTTTCTGTACCTCTATTATGTTGGTGCAGCTTCGGAACTTTTAAATATCTTGATATATCTCGAGAACTACGCATCTGATCAAAAAATATCAGCGAACATAAAAAGTAGGAAACTTAATTCTCTACAAAAAAGGTCTCTTAACATTTTGCCATAGCTCGCTTCGTTTCCGAGATATTTGCAGATTTATCTCAAGGGAAGTGGCCTGACGGACATATTTCGAGATATTTCTTCTTCTTGTTGTTCTTGTTCTGCACAGCTAAGCTGGAAGTGGCATTTGCAGCTCGCAATAGTGCAGAGTTATCCCAAAGAAAGGGGCCACGGTGTTTCTGTATCTCTATTATGTTGGTGCGGCTTCGGAACTTTTAAATATCTTGATATATCTCGAGAACTACGCATCTGATCAAAAAATATCATACTACATATAAAGTAGGAAACTTAATTCTCTACAAGAAAGGTCTCTAAACATTTTGCCATAGCTCGCTTCGATTCCGAGATATTTGCAGATTTATCTCAAGGGAAGGGGCCTGACGGACATATTTCGAGATATTTCTTCTTCTTGTTGTTCTTCTTCTGCACAGCTAAGCTGGAAGTGGCATTTGCAGCTCGCAATAGTGCAGAGTTATCTCAAAGAGAGGGGCCACGGTGTTTCTGTATCTCTATTATGTTGGTGCGGCTTCGGAACTTTTAAATATCTTGATATATCTCGAGAACTACGCATCTGATCAAAAAATATCATAGAACATAAAAAGTAGGAAACTTAATTCTCTACAAAAAAGGTCTCTTAACATTTTGCCATAGCTCGCTTCGTTTCCGAGATATTTGCAGATTTATCTCAAGGGAAGGGGCCTAACGGACATATTTCGAGATATTTCTTCTTCTTGTTGTTCTTCTTCTGCACAGCTAAACTGGAAGTGGCATTTCCAGCTCGCAATAGTGCAGAGTTATCTCAACGAGAGGGGCCACGGTGTTTCTGTATCTCTATTATGTTGGTGCGGCTTCGGAACTTTTAAATATCTTGATATATCTCGAGAACTACGCATCTGATCAAAAAATATCATAGAAGATAAAAAGTAGGAAACTTAATTCCCTACAAAAAAGGTCTCTTAACATTTTGCCATAGCTCGCTTCGTTTCCGAGATATTTGCAGATTTATCTCAAGGGAAGGGGCCTGACGGACATATTTCGAGATATTTCTTCTTCTTGTTGTTCTTCTTCTGCACAGCAAAGCTGGAAGTGGCATTTGCAGCTCGCAATAGTGCAGAGTTATCTCAAAGAAAGGGGCCACGGTGTTTCTGTATCTCTATTATGTTGGTGCGGCTTCGGAACTTTTAAATATCTTGATATATCTCGAGAACTACGCATCTGATCAAAAAATGTCATAGAACATAAAAAGTAGGAAACTTAATTCTCTACAAAAAAGGTCTCTTAACATTTTGCCGTAGCTCGCTTCGTTTCCGAGATATTTGCATATTTATCTCAAGGGAAGGGGCCTGACGGACATATTTCGAGATATTTCTTCTTCTTGTTGTTCTTCTTCTGCACAGCTAAGCTGGAAGTGGCATTTGCGGCTCTCACTAGTGCAGAGTTATCTCAAAGAAAGGGGCCACGGTGTTTCTGTATCTCTATTATGTTGGTGCGGCTTCGGAACTTTTAAATATCTCGATATATCTCGAAAACTACGCTTCTGATCAAAAAATATCATAGAACATAAAAAGTAGGAAACTTAATTCTCTACAAAAAAGGTCTCTTAACATTTTGCCATAGCTCGCTTCGTTTCCGAGATATTTGCAGATTTATCTCAAGGGAAGGGGCCTGACGGACATATTTCGAGATATTTCTTCTTCTTGTTGTTCTTCTTCTGCACAGCTAAGCTGGACGTGGCATTTGCAGCTCGCACTAGTGCAGAGTTATCTCAAAGAAAGGGGCCACGGTGTTTCTGTATCTCTATTATGTTGGTGCGGCTTCGGAACTTTTAAATATCTCGATATATCTCGAAAACTACGCTTCTGATCAAAAAATATCATAGAACATAAAAAGTAGGAAACATAATTCTCTACAAAAAAGGTCTCTTAACATTTTGCCATAGCTCGCTTCGTTTCCGAGATATTTGCAGATTCAGCTCAAAGGAACTGGCCTGACGGACATATTTCGAGATATTTCTTCTTCTTGTTGTTCCTCCTCTGCACATCTAAGCTGGAAGTGGCATTTGCAGCTCGCAATAGTGCAGAGTTATCTTAAAGAAAGGGGCCACGGTGTTTCTGTATCTCTATTATGTTGGTGCGGCTTCGGAACTTTTAAATATCTTGATATATCTCGAGAACTACGCATCTGATCAAAAAATGTCATAGAACATAAAAAGTAGGAAACTTAATTCTCTACAAAAAAGGTCTCTTAACATTTTGCCATAGCTCGCTTCGTTTCCGAGATATATGCATATTTATCTCAAGGGAAGGGGCCTGACGGAAATATTTCGAGATATTTCTTCTTCTTGTTGTTCTTCTTCTGCACAGCTAAGCTGGAAGTGGCATTTGCGGCTCGCACTAGTGCAGAGTTATCTCAAAGAAAGGGGCCACGGTGTTTCTGTATCTCTATTATGTTGGTGCGGCTTCGGAACTTTTAAATATCTCGATATATATCGAAAACTACGCTTCTGATCAAAAAATATCATAGAACATAAAAAGTAGGAAACTTAATTCTCTACAAAAAAGGTCTCTTAACATTTTGCCATAGCTCGCTTCGTTTCCGAGATATTTGCAGATTTATCTCAAGGGAAGGGGCCTAACGGACATATTTCGAGATATTTCTTCTTCTTGATGTTCTTCTTCTGCACAGCTAAACTGGAAGTGGCATTTCCAGCTCGCAATAGTGCAGAGTTATCTCAAAGAAAGGGGCCACGGTGTTTCTGTATCTCTATTATGTTGGTGCGGTTTCGGAACTTTTAAATATCTTGATATATCTCGAGAACTACGCATCTGATCAAAAAATATCATAGAACATAAAAAGTAGGAAACTTAATTCTCTACAAAAAACGTCTCTTAACATTTTGCCATAGCTCGCTTCGTTTCCGAGATATTTGCAGATTTATCTCAAGGGAAGGGGCCTGACGGACGTATTTCGAGATATTTCTTCTTCTTGTTGTTCTTCTTCTGCACAGCTGAGCTGGAAGTGGCATTTGCAGGTCGCAGTAGTGCAGAGTTATCTCAAAGAAAGGGGCCACAGTGTTTCTGTATCTCTATTATGTTGGTGCGGCTTCGGAACTTTTAAATATCTCGATATATCTCGAAAACTACGCTTCTGATCAAAAAATATCATAGAACGTAAATTGTAGGAAACATTATTCTCTACAAAAAAGGTCTCTTAACATTTTGCCATAGCTCGCTTCGTTTCCGAGATATTTGCAGATTCATCTCAAGGGAAGGGGTCTGACGGACATATTTCGAGATATTTCTTCTTCTTGTTGTTCTTCTTCTGCACAGCTAAGCTCGAAGCGGCATTTGCAGCTCGCAATAGTGCAGAGTTATCTCAAAGAAAGAGGCCACGGTGTTTCTGTACCTCTATTATGTTGGTGCAGCTTCGGAACTTTTAAATATCTTGATATATCTCGAGAACTACGCATCTGATCAAAAAATATCAGCGAACATAAAAAGTAGGAAACTTAATTCTCTACAAAAAAGGTCTCTTAACATTTTGCCATAGCTCGCTTCGTTTCCGAGATATTTGCAGATTTATCTCAAGGGAAGTGGCCTGACGGACATATTTCGAGATATTTCTTCTTCTTGTTGTTCTTGTTCTGCACAGCTAAGCTGGAAGTGGCATTTGCAGCTCGCAATAGTGCAGAGTTATCCCAAAGAAAGGGGCCACGGTGTTTCTGTATCTCTATTATGTTGGTGCGGCTTCGGAACTTTTAAATATCTTGATATATCTCGAGAACTACGCATCTGATCAAAAAATATCATACTACATATAAAGTAGGAAACTTAATTCTCTACAAGAAAGGTCTCTAAACATTTTGCCATAGCTCGCTTCGATTCCGAGATATTTGCAGATTTATCTCAAGGGAAGGGGCCTGACGGACATATTTCGAGATATTTCTTCTTCTTGTTGTTCTTCTTCTGCACAGCTAAGCTGGAAGTGGCATTTGCAGCTCGCAATAGTGCAGAGTTATCTCAAAGAGAGGGGCCACGGTGTTTCTGTATCTCTATTATGTTGGTGCGGCTTCGGAACTTTTAAATATCTTGATATATCTCGAGAACTACGCATCTGATCAAAAAATATCATAGAAGATAAAAAGTAGGAAACTTAATTCTCTACAAAAAAGGTCTCTTAACAATTCGCCATAGCTCGCTTCGTTTCCGAGATATTTGCAGATATATCTCAAGGGAAGGGGCCTGACGGACATATTTCGAGATATTTCTTCTTCTTGTTGTTCTTCTTCTGCACAGCTAAGCTGGAAGTGGCATTTGCGGCTCGCACTAGTGCACAGTTATCTCAAAGAAAGGGGCCACGGTGTTTCTGTATCTCTATTATGTTGGTGCGTCTTCGGAACTTTTAAATATCTCGATATATCTCGAAAACTACGCTTCTGATCAAAAAATATCATAGAACATAAATTGTAGGAAACATAATTCTCTACAAAAAACGTCTCTTAACATTTTGCCATAGCTCGCTTCGTTTCCGAGATACTTGCAGATTCAGCTCAAAGGAACTGGCCTGACGGACATATTTCGAGATATTTCTTCTTCTTGTTGTTCTTCTTCTGCACAGCTAAGCTGGAAGTGGCATTTGCAGCTCGCAATAGTGCAGAGTTATCTCAAGGAGAGGGGCCACGGTGTTTCTGTATCTCTATTATGTTGGTGCGGCTTCGGAACTTTTAAATATCTTGATATATCTCGAGAACTACGCATCTGATCAAAAAATATCATAGAAGATAAAAAGTAGGAAACTTAATTCTCTACAAAAAAGGTCTCTTAACATTTCGCCATAGCTCGCTTCGTTTCCGAGATATTTGCAGATATATCTCAAGGGAAGGGGCCTGACAGACATATTTCGAGATATTTCTTCTTCTTGTTGTTCTTCTTCTGCACAGCTAAGCTGGAAGTGGCATTTGCGGCTCTCACTAGTGCAGAGTTATCTCAAAGAAAGGGGCCACGGTGTTTCTGTATCTCTATTATGTTGGTGCGGCTTCGGAACTTTTAAATATCTCGATATATCTCGAAAACTACGCTTCTGATCAAAAAATATCATAGAACATAAATTGTAGGAAACATAATTCTCTACAAAAAAGGTCTCTTAACATTTTGCCATAGCTCGCTTCGTTTCCGAGATATTTGCAGATATATCTCAAGGGAAGGGGCCTGACGGACATATTTCGAGATATTTCTTCTTCTTGTTGTTCTTCTTCTGCACAGCTAAGCTGGAAGTGGCATTTACAGCTCGCAATAGTGCAGAGTTATCTCAAAGAAAGGGGCCACGGTGTTTCTGTATCTCTATTATGTTGGTGCGGCTTCGGAACTTTTAAATATCTTGATATATCTCGAGAACTACGCATCTGATCAAAAAATATCATAGAACATAAAAAGTAGGAAACTTAATTCTCTACAAAAAAGGTCTCTTAACATTTTGCCATAGCTCGCTTCGTTTCCGAGATATTTGCAGATTTATCTCAAGGGAAGGGGCCTGACGGACATATTTCGAGATATTTCTTCTTCTTGTTGTTCTTGTTCTGCACAGCTAAGCTGGAAGTGGCATTTACAGCTCGCAATAGTGCAGAGTTATCCCAAAGAAAGGGGCCACGGTGTTTCTGTATCTCTATTATGTTGGTGCGGCTCCGGAACTTTTAAATATCTTGATATATCTCGAGAACTACGCATCTGATCAAAAAATATCATACTACATAAAAAGTAGGAAACTTAATTCTCTACAAGAAAGGTCTCTAAACATTTTGCCATAGCTCGCTTCGATTCCGAGATATTTGCAGATTTATCTCAAGGGAAGGGGCCTGACGGACATATTTCGAGATATTTCTTCTTCTTGTTGTTCTTCTTCTGCACAGCTAAGCTGGAAGTGGCATTTGCAGCTCGCAATAGTGCAGAGTTATCTCAAAGAGAGGGGCCACGGTGTTTCTGTATCTCTATTATGTTGGTGCGGCTTCGGAACTTTTAAATATCTTGATATATCTCGAGAACTACGCATCTGATCAAAAAATATCATAGAAGATAAAAAGTAGGAAACTTAATTCTCTACAAAAAAGGTCTCTTAACATTTCGCCATAGCTCGCTTCGTTTCCGAGATATTTGCAGATATATCTCAAGGGAAGGGGCCTGACGGACATATTTCGAGATATTTCTTCTTCTTGTTGTTCTTCTTCTGCACAGCTAAGCTGGAAGTGGCATTTGCGGCTCGCACTAGTGCACAGTTATCTCAAAGAAAGGGGCCACGGTGTTTCTGTATCTCTATTATGTTGGTGCGGCTT
Organism: Osmia lignaria lignaria; assembly: GCF_051020975.1. NCBI lineage: Eukaryota > Metazoa > Arthropoda > Insecta > Hymenoptera > Megachilidae > Osmia > Osmia lignaria. The sequence continues at coordinate 23,036,209 of NW_027478160.1, read as the reverse complement.
CGGAACTTTTAAATATCTCGATATATCTCGAAAACTACGCTTCTGATCAAAAAATATCATAGAACATAAATTGTAGGAAACATAATTCTCTACAAAAAAGGTCCCGTAACATTTTGCGATAGCTCGCTTCGTTTCCGAGATATTTGCAGATTTATCTCAAGGGAAGGGGCCTGACGGACATATTTCGAGATATTTCTTCTTCTTGTTCTTCTTCTTCTGCACAGCTAAGCTGGAAGTGGCATTTCCGGCTCGCACTAGTGCAGAGTTATCTCAAAGAAAGGGGCCACGGTGTTTCTGTATCCCTATTATGTTGGTGCGGCTTCGGAACTTTTAAATATCTTGATATATCTCGAGAACTACGCATCTGATCAAAAAATATCATAGAACATAAATTGTTGGAAACATAATTCTCTACAAAAAAGGTCTCTTAACATTTTGCCATAGCTCGCTTCGTTTCCGAGATATTTGCAGATATATCTCAAGGGAAGGGGCCTGACGGACATATTTCGAGATATTTCTTCTTCTTGTTGTTCTTCTTCTGCACAGCTAAGCTGGAAGTGGCATTTGCAGCTCGCACTAGTGCAGAGTTATCTCACCGAAATGGGCCACGGTGTTTCTGTATCTCTATTATGTTGGTGCGGCTTCGGAACTTTTAAATATCTTGATATATCTCGAGAACTACGCATCTGATCAAAAAATGTCATAGAACATAAAAAGTAGGAAACTTAATTCTCTACAGAAAAGGTCTCTTAACATTTTGCCATAGCTCGCTTCGTTTCCGAGATATTTGCATATTTATCTCAAGGGAAGGGGCCTGACGGAAATATTTCGAGATATTTCTTCTTCTTGTTGTTCTTCTTCTGCACAGCTAAGCTGGAAGTGGCATTTGCGGCTCGCACTAGTGCAGAGTTATCTCAAAGAAAGGGGCCACGGTGTTTCTGTATCTCTATTATGTTGGTGCGGCTTCGGAACTTTTAAATATCTCGATATATCTCGAAAACTACGCTTCTGATCAAAAAATATCATAGAACATAAATTGTAGGAAACATAATTCTCTACAAAAAAGGTCCCCTAACATTTTGCGATAGCTCGCTTCGTTTCCGAGATATTTGCAGATTTATCTCAAGGGAAGGGGCCTGACGGACATATTTCGAGATATTTCTTCTTCTTGTTCTTCTTCTTCTGCACAGCTAAGCTGGAAGTGGCATTTGCGGCTCGCACTAGTGCAGAGTTATCTCAAAGAAAGGGGCCACGGTGTTTCTGTATCCCTATTATGTTGGTGCGGCTTCGGAACTTTTAAATATCTTGATATATCTCGAGAACTACGCATCTGATCAAAAAATATCATAGAACATAAATTGTAGGAAACATAATTCTCTACAAAAAAGGTCTCTTAACATTTTGCCATAGCTCGCTTCGTTTCCGAGATATTTGCAGATATATCTCAAGGGAAGGGGCCTGACGGACATATTTCGAGATATTTCTTCTTCTTGTTGTTCTTCTTCTGCACAGCTAAGCTGGAAGTGGCATTTGCAGCTCGCACTAGTGCAGAGTTATCTCACCGAAATGGGCCACGGTGTTTCTGTATCTCTATTATGTTGGTGCGGCTTCGGAACTTTTAAATATCTCGATATATCTCGAAAACTACGCTTCTGATCAAAAAATATCATAGAACATAAATTGTAGGAAACATAATTCTCTACAAAAAAGGTCTCTTAACATTTTGCCATAGCTCGCTTCGTTTCCGAGATATTTGCAGATTTATCTCAAGGGAAGGGGCCTGACGGAAATATTTCGAGATATTTCTTCTTCTTGTTGTTCTTCTTCTGCACAGCTAAGCTGGAAGTGGCATTTGCGGCTCGCACTAGTGCAGAGTTATCTCAAAGAAAGGGGCCACGGTGTTTCTGTATCTCTATTATGTTGGTGCGGCTTCGGAACTTTTAAATATCTCGATATATCTCGAAAACTACGCTTCTGATCAAAAAATATCATAGAACATAAAAAGTAGGAAACTTAATTCTCTACAAAAAAGGTCTCTTAACATTTTGCCATAGCTCGCTTCGTTTCCGAGATATTTGCAGATTTATCTCAAGGGAAGGGGCCTAACGGACATATTTCGAGATATTTCTTCTTCTTGATGTTCTTCTTCTGCACAGCTAAACTGGAAGTGGCATTTCCAGCTCGCAATAGTGCAGAGTTATCTCAAAGAAAGGGGCCACGTTGTTTCTGTATCTCTATTATGTTGGTGCGGTTTCGGAACTTTTAAATATCTTGATATATCTCGAGAACTACGCATCTGATCAAAAAATATCATAGAACATAAAAAGTAGGAAACTTAATTCTCTACAAAAAAGGTCTCTTAACATTTTGCCATAGCTCGCTTCGTTTCCGAGATATTTGCAGATTTATCTCAAGGGAAGGTGCCTGACGGACGTATTTCGAGATATTTCTTCTTCTTGTTGTTCTTCTTCTGCACAGCTGAGCTGGAAGTGGCATTTGCAGGTCGCAGTAGTGCAGAGTTATCTCAAAGAAAGGGGCCACGGTGTTTCTGTATCTCTATTATGTTGGTGCGGCTTCGGAACTTTTAAATATCTCGATATATCTCGAAAACTACGCTTCTGATCAAAAAATATCATAGAACGTAAATTGTAGGAAACATTATTCTCTACAAAAAAGGTCTCTTAACATTTTGCCATAGCTCGCTTCGTTTCCGAGATATTTGCAGATTCATCTCAAGGGAAGGGGTCTGACGGACATATTTCGAGATATTTCTTCTTCTTGTTGCTCTTCTTCTGCACAGCTAAGCTGGAAGTGGCATTTGCGGCTCGCACTAGTGCAGAGTTATCTCAAAGAAAGGGGCCACGGTGTTTCTGTATCTCTATTATGTTGGTGCGGCTTCGGAACTTTTAAATATCTCGATATATCTCGAAAACTACGCTTCTGATCAAAAAATATCATAGAACATAAATTGTAGGAAACATAATTCTCTACAAAAAACGTCTCTTAACATTTTGCCATAGCTCGCTTCGTTTCCGAGATATTTGCAGATTTATCTCAAGGGAAGTGGCCTGACGGACATATTTCGAGATATTTCTTCTTCTTGTTGTTCTTCTTCTGCACAGCTAAGCTGGAAGTGGCATTTGCGGCTCGCACTAGTGCAGAGTTATCTCAGAGAAAGGGGCCACGGTGTTTCTGTATCCCTATTATGTTGGTGCGGCTTCGGAACTTTTAAATATCTCGATATATCTCGAAAACTACGCTTCTGATCAAAAAATATCATAGAACATAAATTGTAGGAAACATAATTCTCTACAAAAAACGTCTCTTAACATTTTGCCATAGCTCGCTTCGTTTCCGAGATATTTGCAGATTCAGCTCAAAGGAACTGGCCTGACGGACATATTTCGAGATATTTCTTCTTCTTGTTGTTCTTCTTCTGCACAGCTAAGCTGGCAGTGGCATTTACAGCTCGCAATAGTGCAGAGTTATCTCAAAGAAAGGGGCCACGGTGTTTCTGTATCTCTATTATGTTGGTGCGGCTTCGGAACTTTTAAATATCTTGATATATCTCGAGAACTACGCATCTGATCAAAAAATATCATAGAACATAAAAAGTAGGAAACCTAATTCTCTACAAAACAGGTCTCTTAACATTTTGCCATAGCTCTCTTCGTTTCCGAGATATTTGCAGATTTATCTCAAGGGAAGGGGCCTGACGGACATATTTCGAGATATTTCTTCTTCTTGTTGTTCTTCTTCTGCACAGCTAAGCTGAAAGTGGCATTTGCAGCTCGCAATAGTGCAGAGTTATCTCAAAGAAAGGGGCCACGGTGTTTCTGTATCTCTATTCTGTTGGTGCGGCTTCGGAACTTTTAAATATCTTGATATATCTCGAGAACTACGCATCTGATCAAAAAATATCATCGAACATAAAAAGTAGGAAACTTAATTCTCTACAAAAAAGGTCGCTTAACATTTTGCCATAGCTCGCTTCGTTTCCGAGATATTTGCATATTTATCTCAAGGGAAGGGGCCTGACGGACATATTTCGAGATATTTCTTCTTCTTGTTGTTCTTCTTCTGCACAGCTAAGCTGGAAGTGGCATTTGCGGCTCGCACTAGTGCAGAGTTATCTCAAAGAACGGGGCCACGGTGTTTCTGTATCCCTATTATGTTGGTGCGGCTTCGGAACTTTTAAATATCTTGATATATCTCGAGAACTACGCTTCTGATCAAAAAATATCATAGAACATAAATTGTAGGAAACATAATTCTCTACAAAAAACGTCTCTTAACATTTTGCCATAGCTCGCTTCGTTTCCGAGATATTTGCAGATTCAGCTCAAAGGAACTGGCCTGACGGACATATTTCGAGATATTTCTTCTTCTTGTTGTTCTTCCTCTGCACAGCTAAGCTGGAAGTGGCATTTGCAGCTCGCAATAGTGCAGAGTTATCTCAAAGAAAGGGGCCACGGTGTTTCTGTATCTCTATTATGTTGGTGCGGCTTCGGAACTTTTGAATATCTTGATATATCTCGAGAACTACGCATCTGATCAAAAAATATCATAGAACATAAAAAGTAGGAAACTTAATTCTCTACAAAAAAGGTCTCTTAACATTTTGCCATAGCTCGCTTCGTTTCCGAGATATTTGCAGATTTATCTCAAGGTAAGGGGCCTGACGGACATATTTCGAGATATTTCTTCTTCTTGTTGTTCTTCTTCTGCACAGCTAAGCTGGAAGTGGCATTTGCAGCTCGCAATAGTGCATAGCTATCTGAAAGAAAGGGGCCACGGTGTTTCTGTATCTCTATTATGTTGGTGCGGCTTCGGAACTTTTAAATATCTTGATATATCTCGAGAACTACGCATCTGATCAAAAAATATCATAGAACATAAAAAGTAGGAAACTTAATTCGCTACAAAAAAGGTCTCTTAACATTTTGCCATAGCTCGCTTCGTTTCCGAGATATTTACAGATTTATCTCAAGGGAAGGGGCCTGACGGACATATTTCGAGATATTTCTTCTTCTTGTTGTTCTTCTTCTGCACAGCTAAGCTGGAAGTGGCATTTGCAGCTCGCAATAGTGCAGAGTTATCGCAAAGAAAGGGGCCACGGTGTTTCTGTATCTCTATTATGTTGGTGCGGCTTCGGAACTTTTAAATATCTTGATATATCTCGAGAACTACGCATCTGATCAAAAAATATCATAGAACATAAAAAGTAGGAAACTTAATTCTCTACAAAAAACGTCTCTTAACATTTTGCCATAGCTCGCTTCGTTTCCGAGATATTTGCAGATTCAGCTCAAAGGAACTGGCCTGACGGACATATTTCGAGATATTTCTTCTTCTTGTTGTTCTTCCTCTGCACAGCTAAGCTGGAAGTGGCATTTGCAGCTCGCAATAGTGCAGAGTTATCTCAAAGAAAGGGGCCACGGTGTTTCTGTATCTCTATTATGTTGGTGCGGCTTCGGAACTTTTAAATATCTTGATATATCTCGAGAACTACGCATCTGATCAAAAAATATCATACAACATAAAAAGTAGGAAACTTAATTCTCTACAAAAAAGGTCTCTTAACATTTTGCCATAGCTCGCTTCGTTTCCGAGATATTTGCAGATTTATCTCAAGGGAAGGGGCCTGACGGACATATTTCGAGATATTTCTTCTTCTTGTTGTTCTTCTTCTGCACAGCTAAGCTGGAACTGGCATTTGCGGCTCGCACTAGTGCAGAGTTATCTCAAAGAAAGGGGCCAGGGTGTTTCGGTATCTCTATTATGTTGGTGCGGCTTCGGAACTTTTAAATATCTCGATGTATCTCGAAAACTACGCTTCTGATCAAAAAATATCATAGAACATAAATTGTAGGAAACATAATTCTCTACAAAAAACGTCTCTTAACATTTTGCCATAGCTCGCTTCGTTTCCGAGATATTTGCAGATTCAGCTCAAAGGAACTGGCCTGACAGACATATTTCGAGATATTTCTTCTTCTTGTTGTTCTTCCTCTGCACAGCTAAGCTGGAAGTGGCATTTGCAGCTCGCACTAGTGCAGAGTTATCTCAAAGAAAGGGGCCACGGTGTTTCTGTATCCCTATTATGTTGGTGCGGCTTCGGAACTTTTAAATATCTCGATATATCTCGAAAACTACGCATCTGATCAAAAAATATCATAGAACATAAATTGTAGGAAACATAATTCTCTACAAAAAAGGTCTCTTAACATTTTGCCATAGCTCGCTTCGTTTCCGAGATATTTGCAGATTTATCTCAAGGGAATGGGCCTGACGGACATATTTCGAGATATTTCTTCTTCTTGTTGTTCTTCTTCTGCACAGCTAAGCTGGAAGTGGCATTTGCGGCTCGCACTAGTGCAGAGTTATCTCAAAGAAAGGGGCCACGGTGTTTCTGTATCCCTATTATGTTGGTGCGCCTTCGGAACTTTTAAATATCTCGATATATCTCGAAAACTACGCTTCTGATCAAAAAATATCATAGAACATAAATTGTAGGAAACATAATTCTCTACAAAAAACGTCTCTTAACATTTTGCCATACCTCGCTTCGTTTCCGAGATATTTGCAGATTCAGCTCAAAGGAACTGGCCTGACGGACATATTTCGAGATATTTCTTCTTCTTGTTGTTCTTCCTCTGCACAGCTAAGCTGGAAGTGGCATTTGCAGCTCGCAATAGTGCAGAGTTATCTCAAAGAAAGGGGCCACGGTGTTTCTGTATCTCTATTATGTTGGTGCGGCTTCGGAACTTTTAAATATCTTGATATATCTCGAGAACTACGCATCTGATCAAAAAATATCATACAACATAAAAAGTAGGAAACTTAATTCTCTACAAAAAAGGTCTCTTAACATTTTGCCATAGCTCGCTTCGTTTCCGAGATATTTGCAGATTTATCTCAAGGGAAGGGGCCTGACGGACATATTTCGAGATATTTCTTCTTCTTGTTGTTCTTCTTCTGCACAGCTAAGCTGGAACTGGCATTTGCGGCTCGCACTAGTGCAGAGTTATCTCAAAGAAAGGGGCCAGGGTGTTTCGGTATCTCTATTATGTTGGTGCGGCTTCGGAACTTTTAAATATCTCGATGTATCTCGAAAACTACGCTTCTGATCAAAAAATATCATAGAACATAAATTGTAGGAAACATAATTCTCTACAAAAAAGGTCTCTTAACATTTTGCCATAGCTCGCTTCGTTTCCGAGATATTTGCAGATTCAGCTCAAAGGAACTGGCCTGACGGACATATTTCGAGATATTTCTTCTTCTTGTTGTTCTTCCTCTGCACAGCTAAGCTGGAAGTGGCATTTGCAGCTCGCACTAGTGCAGAGTTATCTCAAAGAAAGGGGCCACGGTGTTTCTGTATCCCTATTATGTTGGTGCGGCTTCGGAACTTTTAAATATCTCGATATATCTCGAAAACTACGCTTCTGATCAAAAAATATCATAGAACATAAATTGTAGGAAACATAATTCTCTACAAAAAACGTCTCTTAACATTTTGCCATAGCTCGCTTCGTTTCCGAGATATTTGCAGATTCAGCTCAAAGGAACTGGCCTGACGGACATATTTCGAGATATTTCTTCTTCTTGTTGTTCTTCCTCTGCACAGCTAAGCTGGAAGTGGCATTTGCAGCTCGCAATAGTGCAGAGTTATCTCAAAGAAAGGGGCCACGGTGTTTCTGTATCTCTATTATGTTGGTGCGGCTTCGGAACTTTTAAATATCTTGATATATCTCGAGAACTACGCATCTGATCAAAAAATATCATAGAACATAAAAAGTAGGAAACTTAATTCTCTACAAAAAAGGTCTCTTAACATTTCGCCATAGCTCGCTTCGTTTCCGAGATATTTGCAGATTTATCTCAAGGGAAGGGGCCTGACGGACATATTTCGAGATATTTCTTCTTCTTGTTGTTCTTCTTCTGCACAGCTAAGCTGGAAGTGGCATTTGCGGCTCGCACTAGTGCAGAGTTATCTCAAAGAAAGAGGCCACGGTGTTTCTGTATCCCTATTATGTTGGTGCGGCTTCGGAACTTTTAAATATCTTGATATATCTCGAGAACTACGCATCTGATCAAAAAATATCATACAACATAAAAAGTAGGAAACTTAATTCTCTACAAAAAAGGTCTCTTAACATTTTGCCATAGCTCGCTTCGTTTCCGAGATATTTGCAGATTTATCTCAAGGGAAGGGGCCTGACGGACATATTTCGAGATATTTCTTCTTCTTGTTGTTCTTCTTCTGCACAGCTAAGCTGGAACTGGCATTTGCGGCTCGCACTAGTGCAGAGTTATCTCAAAGAAAGGGGCCACGGTGTTTCTGTATCTCTATTATGTTGGTGCGGCTTCGGAACTTTTAAATATCTTGATATATCTCGAGAACTACGCATCTGATCAAAAAATATCATAGAACATAAAAAGTAGGAAACTTAATTCTCTACAAAAAAGGTCTCTCAACATTTCGCCATAGCTCGCTTCGTTTCCGAGATATTTGCAGATTTATCTCAAGGGAAGGGGCCTGACGGACATATTTCGAGATATTTCTTCTTCTTGTTGTTCTTCTTCTGCACAGCTAAGCTGGAACTGGCATTTGCGGCTCGCACTAGTGCAGAGTTATCTCAAAGAAAGGGGCCACGGTGTTTCTGTATCTCTATTATGTTGGTGCGGCTTCGGAACTTTTAAATATCTTGATATATCTCGAGAACTACGCATCTGATCAAAAAATATCATAGAACATAAAAAGTAGGAAACTTAATTCTCTACAAAAAAGGTCTCTCAACATTTCGCCATAGCTCGCTTCGTTTCCGAGATATTTGCAGATTTATCTCAAGGGAAGGGGCCTGACGGACATATTTCGAGATATTTCTTCTTCTTGTTGTTCTTCTTCTGCACAGCTAAGCTGGAACTGGCATTTGCGGCTCGCACTAGTGCAGAGTTATCTCAAAGAAAGGGGCCACGGTGTTTCTGTATCTCTATTATGTTGGTGCGGCTTCGGAACTTTTAAATATCTTGATATATCTCGAGAACTACGCATCTGATCAAAAAATATCATAGAACATAAAAAGTAGGAAACTTAATTCTCTACAAAAAAGGTCTCTCAACATTTCGCCATAGCTCGCTTCGTTTCCGAGATATTTGCAGATTTATCTCAAGGGAAGGGGCCTGACGGACATATTTCGAGATATTTCTTCTTCTTGTTGTTCTTCTTCTGCACAGCTAAGCTGGAACTGGCATTTGCGGCTCGCACTAGTGCAGAGTTATCTCAAAGAAAGGGGCCACGGTGTTTCTGTATCCCTATTATGTTGGTGCGGCTTCGGAACTTTTAAATATCTCGATATATCTCGAAAACTACGCTTCTGATCAAAAAATATCATAGAACATAAATTGTAGGAAACATAATTCTCTATAAAAAACGTCTCTTAACATTTTGCCATAGCTCGCTTCGTTTCTGAGATATTTGCAGATATATCTCAAGGGAAGGGGCCTGACGGACATATTTCGAGATATTTCTTCTTCTTGTTGTTCTTCTTCTGCACAGCTAAGCTGGAAGTGGCATTTACAGCTCGCAATAGTGCAGAGTTATCTCAAAGAAAGGGGCCACGGCGTTTCTGTATCTCTATTATGTTGGTGCGGCTTCGGAACGTTTAAATATCTTGATATATCTCGAGAACTACGCATCTGATCAAAAAATATCATAGAACATAAAAAGTAGGAAACTTAATTCTCTACAAAAAACGTCTCTTAACATTTTGCCATAGCTCGCTTCGTTTCCGAGATATTTGCAGATTCAGCTCAAAGGAACTGGCCTGACGGACATATTTCGAGATATTTCTTCTTCTTGTTGTTCTTCCTCTGCACAGCTAAGCTGGAAGTGGCATTTGCAGCTCGCACTAGTGCAGAGTTATCTCAAAGAAAGGGGCCACGGTGTTTCTGTATCCCTATTATGTTGGTGCGGCTTCGGAACTTTTAAATATCTCGATATATCTCGAAAACTACGCTTCTGATCAAAAAATATCATAGAACATAAATTGTAGGAAACATAATTCTCTACAAAAAACGTCTCTTAACATTTTGCCATAGCTCGCTTCGTTTCCGAGATATTTGCAGATTCAGCTCAAAGGAACTGGCCTGACGGACATATTTCGAGATATTTCTTCTTCTTGTTGTTCTTCCTCTGCACAGCTAAGCTGGAAGTGGCATTTGCGGCTCGCACTAGTGCAGAGTTATCTCAAAGAAAGGGGCCACGGTGTTTCTGTATCCCTATTATGTTGGTGCGGCTTCGGAACTTTTAAATATCTCGATATATCTCGAAAACTACGCTTCTGATCAAAAAATATCATAGAACATAAATTGTAGGAAACATAATTCTCTATAAAAAACGTCTCATAACATTTTGCCATAGCTCGCTTCGTTTCCGAGATATTTGCAGATTCAGCTCAACGGAACTGGCCTGACGGACATATTTCGAGATATTTCTTCTTCTTGTTGTTCTTCCTCTGCACAGCTAAGCTGGAAGTGGCATTTGCAGCTCGCAATAGTGCAGAGTTATCTCAAAGAAAGGGGCCACGGTGTTTCTGTATCTCTATTATGTTGGTGCGGCTTCGGAACTTTTAAATATCTTGATATATCTCGAGAACTACGCATCTGATCAAAAAATATCATAGAACATAAAAAGTAGGAAACTTAATTCTCTACAAAAAAGGTCTCTTAACATTTTGCCATAGCTCGCTTTGTTTCCGAGATATTTGCAGATTCATCTCAAGGGAAGGGGCCTGACGGACATATTTCGAGATATTTCTTCTTCTTGTTGTTCTTCTTCTGCACAGCTAAGCTGGAAGTGGCATTTGCGGCTCGCACTAGTGCAGAGTTATCTCAAAGAAAGGGGCCACGGTGTTTCTGTATCTCTATTATGTTGGTGCGGCTTCGGAACTTTTAAATATCTCGATATATCTCGAAAACTACGCTTCTGATCAAAAAATATCATAGAACATAAATTGTAGGAAACAGAATTCTCTACAAAAAAGGTCTCTTAACATTTTGCCATAGCTCGCTTCGTTTCCGAGATATTTGCAGATATATCTCAAGGGAAGGGGCCTGACGGACATATTTCGAGATATTTCTTCTTCTTGTTGTTCTTCTTCTGCACAGCTAAGCTGGAAGTGGCATTTACAGCTCGCAATAGTGCAGAGTTATCTCGAAGAAAGGGGCCACGGTGTTTCTGTATCTCTATTATGTTGGTGCGGCTTCGGAACTTTTAAATATCTTGATATATCTCGAGAACTACGCATCTGATCAAAAAATATCATAGAACATAAAAAGTAGGAAACTTAATTCTCTACAAAAAAGGTCTCTTAACATTTTGCCATAGCTCGCTTCGTTTCCGAGATATTTGCAGATTTATCTCAAGGGAATGGGCCTGACGGACATATTTCGAGATATTTCTTCTTCTTGTTGTTCTTCTTCTGCACAGCTAAGCTGGAAGTGGCATTTGCGGCTCGCACTAGTGCAGAGTTATCTCAAAGAAAGGGGCCACGGTGTTTCTGTATCCCTATTATGTTGGTGCGCCTTCGGAACTTTTAAATATCTCGATATATCTCGAAAACTACGCTTCTGATCAAAAAATATCATACAACATAAATTGTAGGAAACATAATTCTCTACAAAAAACGTCTCTTAACATTTTGCCATAGCTCGCTTCGTTTCCGAGATATTTGCAGATTCAGCTCAAAGGAACTGGCCTGACGGACATATTTCGAGATATTTCTTCTTCTTGTTGTTCTTCCTCTGCACAGCTAAGCTGGAAGTGGCATTTGCAGCTCGCAATAGTGCAGAGTTATCTCAAAGAAAGGGGCCACGGTGTTTCTGTATCTCTATTATGTTGGTGCGGCTTCGGAACTTTTAAATATCTTGATATATCTCGAGAACTACGCATCTGATCAAAAAATATCATACAACATAAAAAGTAGGAAACTTAATTCTCTACAAAAAAGGTCTCTTAACATTTTGCCATAGCTCGCTTCGTTTCCGAGATATTTGCAGATTTATCTCAAGGGAAGGGGCCTGACGGACATATTTCGAGATATTTCTTCTTCTTGTTGTCCTTCTTCTGCACAGCTAAGCTGGAACTGGCATTTGCGGCTCGCACTAGTGCAGAGTTATCTCAAAGAAAGGGGCCAGGGTGTTTCGGTATCTCTATTATGTTGGTGCGGCTTCGGAACTTTTAAATATCTCGATGTATCTCGAAAACTACGCTTCTGATCAAAAAATATCATAGAACATAAAAAGTAGGAAACTTAATTCTCTACAAAAAAGGTCTCTTAACATTTTGCCATAGCTCGCTTTGTTTCCGAGATATTTGCAGATTCATCTCAAGGGAAGGGGCCTGACGGACATATTTCGAGATATTTCTTCTTCTTGTTGTTCTTCTTCTGCACAGCTAAGCTGGAAGTGGCATTTGCGGCTCGCACTAGTGCAGAGTTATCTCAAAGAAAGGGGCCACGGTGTTTCTGTATCTCTATTATGTTGGTGCGGCTTCGGAACTTTTAAATATCTCGATATATCTCGAAAACTACGCTTCTGATCAAAAAATATCATAGAACATAAATTGTAGGAAACAGAATTCTCTACAAAAAAGGTCTCTTAACATTTTGCCATAGCTCGCTTCGTTTCCGAGATATTTGCAGATATATCTCAAGGGAAGGGGCCTGACGGACATATTTCGAGATATTTCTTCTTCTTGTTGTTCTTCTTCTGCACAGCTAAGCTGGAAGTGGCATTTACAGCTCGCAATAGTGCAGAGTTATCTCGAAGAAAGGGGCCACGGTGTTTCTGTATCTCTATTATGTTGGTGCGGCTTCGGAACTTTTAAATATCTTGATATATCTCGAGAACTACGCATCTGATCAAAAAATATCATAGAACATAAAAAGTAGGAAACTTAATTCTCTACAAAAAAGGTCTCCTAACATTTTGCCATAGCTCGCTTCGTTTCCGAGATATTTGCAGATTTATCTCAAGGGAATGGGCCTGACGGACATATTTCGAGATATTTCTTCTTCTTGTTGTTCTTCTTCTGCACAGCTAAGCTGGAAGTGGCATTTGCGGCTCGCACTAGTGCAGAGTTATCTCAAAGAAAGGGGCCACGGTGTTTCTGTATCCCTATTATGTTGGTGCGCCTTCGGAACTTTTAAATATCTCGATATATCTCGAAAACTACGCTTCTGATCAAAAAATATCATACAACATAAATTGTAGGAAACATAATTCTCTACAAAAAACGTCTCTTAACATTTTGCCATAGCTCGCTTCGTTTCCGAGATATTTGCAGATTCAGCTCAAAGGAACTGGCCTGACGGACATATTTCGAGATATTTCTTCTTCTTGTTGTTCTTCCTCTGCACAGCTAAGCTGGAAGTGGCATTTGCAGCTCGCAATAGTGCAGAGTTATCTCAAAGAAAGGGGCCACGGTGTTTCTGTATCTCTATTATGTTGGTGCGGCTTCGGAACTTTTAAATATCTTGATATATCTCGAGAACTACGCATCTGATCAAAAAATATCATACAACATAAAAAGTAGGAAACTTAATTCTCTACAAAAAAGGTCTCTTAACATTTTGCCATAGCTCGCTTCGTTTCCGAGATATTTGCAGATTTATCTCAAGGGAAGGGGCCTGACGGACATATTTCGAGATATTTCTTCTTCTTGTTGTTCTTCTTCTGCACAGCTAAGCTGGAACTGGCATTTGCGGCTCGCACTAGTGCAGAGTTATCTCAAAGAAAGGGGCCAGGGTGTTTCGGTATCTCTATTATGTTGGTGCGGCTTCGGAACTTTTAAATATCTCGATGTATCTCGAAAACTACGCTTCTGATCAAAAAATATCATAGAACATAAATTGTAGGAAACATAATTCTCTACAAAAAACGTCTCTTAACATTTTGCCATAGCTCGCTTCGTTTCCGAGATATTTGCAGATTCAGCTCAAAGGAACTGGCCTGACGGACATATTTCGAGATATTTCTTCTTCTTGTTGTTCTTCCTCTGCACAGCTAAGCTGGAAGTGGCATTTGCAGCTCGCACTAGTGCAGAGTCATCTCAAAGAAAGGGGCCACGGTGTTTCTGTATCCCTATTATGTTGGTGCGGCTTCGGAACTTTTAAATATCTCGATATATCTCGAAAACTACGCATCTGATCAAAAAATATCATAGAACATAAATTGTAGGAAACATAATTCTCTACAAAAAAGGTCTCTTAACATTTTGCCATAGCTCGCTTCGTTTCCGAGATATTTGCAGATTTATCTCAAGGGAATGGGCCTGACGGACATATTTCGAGATATTTCTTCTTCTTGTTGTTCTTCTTCTGCACAGCTAAGCTGGAAGTGGCATTTGCGGCTCGCACTAGTGCAGAGTTATCTCAAAGAAAGGGGCCACGGTGTTTCTGTATCCCTATTATGTTGGTGCGCCTTCGGAACTTTTAAATATCTCGATATATCTCGAAAACTACGCTTCTGATCAAAAAATATCATAGAACATAAATTGTAGGAAACATAATTCTCTACAAAAAACGTCTCTTAACATTTTGCCATACCTCGCTTCGTTTCCGAGATATTTGCAGATTCAGCTCAAAGGAACTGGCCTGACGGACATATTTCGAGATATTTCTTCTTCTTGTTGTTCTTCCTCTGCACAGCTAAGCTGGAAGTGGCATTTGCAGCTCGCAATAGTGCAGAGTTATCTCAAAGAAAGGGGCCACGGTGTTTCTGTATCTCTATTATGTTGGTGCGGCTTCGGAACTTTTAAATATCTTGATATATCTCGAGAACTACGCATCTGATCAAAAAATATCATACAACATAAAAAGTAGGAAACTTAATTCTCTACAAAAAAGGTCTCTTAACATTTTGCCATAGCTCGCTTCGTTTCCGAGATATTTGCAGATTTATCTCAAGGGAAGGGGCCTGATGGACATATTTCGAGATATTTCTTCTTCTTGTTGTTCTTCTTCTGCACAGCTAAGCTGGAACTGGCATTTGCGGCTCGCACTAGTGCAGAGTTATCTCAAAGAAAGGGGCCAGGGTGTTTCGGTATCTCTATTATGTTGGTGCGGCTTCGGAACTTTTAAATATCTCGATGTATCTCGAAAACTACGCTTCTGATCAAAAAATATCATAGAACATAAATTGTAGGAAACATAATTCTCTACAAAAAACGTCTCTTAACATTTTGCCATAGCTCGCTTCGTTTCCGAGATATTTGCAGATTCAGCTCAAAGGAACTGGCCTGACGGACATATTTCGAGATATTTCTTCTTCTTGTTGTTCTTCCTCTGCACAGCTAAGCTGGAAGTGGCATTTGCAGCTCGCACTAGTGCAGAGTTATCTCAAAGAAAGGGGCCACGGTGTTTCTGTATCCCTATTATGTTGGTGCGGCTTCGGAACTTTTAAATATCTCGATATATCTCGAAAACTACGCTTCTGATCAAAAAATATCATAGAACATAAATTGTAGGAAACATAATTCTCTACAAAAAACGTCTCTTAACATTTTGCCATAGCTCGCTTCGTTTCCGAGATATTTGCAGATTCAGCTCAAAGGAACTGGCCTGACGGACATATTTCGAGATATTTCTTCTTCTTGTTGTTCTTCCTCTGCACAGCTAAGCTGGAAGTGGCATTTGCAGCTCGCAATAGTGCAGAGTTATCTCAAAGAAAGGGGCCACGGTGTTTCTGTATCTCTATTATGTTGGTGCGGCTTCGGAACTTTTAAATATCTTGATATATCTCGAGAACTACGCATCTGATCAAAAAATATCATAGAACATAAAAAGTAGGAAACTTAATTCTCTACAAAAAAGGTCTCTTAACATTTCGCCATAGCCCGCTTCGTTTCCGAGATATTTGCAGATTTATCTCAAGGGAAGGGGCCTGACGGACATATTTCGAGATATTTCTTCTTCTTGTTGTTCTTCTTCTGCACAGCTAAGCTGGAACTGGCATTTGCGGCTCGCACTAGTGCAGAGTTATCTCAAAGAAAGGGGCCACGGTGTTTCTGTATCTCTATTATGTTGGTGCGGCTTCGGAACTTTTAAATATCTTGATATATCTCGAGAACTACGCATCTGATCAAAAAATATCATAGAACATAAAAAGTAGGAAACTTAATTCTCTACAAAAAAGGTCTCTCAACATTTCGCCATAGCTCGCTTCGTTTCCGAGATATTTGCAGATTTATCTCAAGGGAAGGGGCCTGACGGACATATTTCGAGAAATTTCTTCTTCTTGTTGTTCTTCTTCTGCACAGCTAAGCTGGAAGTGGCATTTGCGGCTCGCACTAGTGCAGAGTTATCTCAAAGAAAGGGGCCACGGTGTTTCTGTATCTCTATTATGTTGGTGCGGCTTCGGAACTTTTAAATATCTCGATGTATCTCGAAAACTACGCTTCTGATCAAAAAATATCATAGAACATAAATTGTAGGAAGCATAATTCTCTACAAAAAAGGTCTCTTAACATTTTGCCATAGCTCGCTTCGTTTCCGAGATATTTGCAGATATATCTCCAGGGAAGGGGCCTGACGGACATATTTCGAGATATTTCTTCTTCTTGTTGTTCTTCTTCTGCACAGCTAAGCTGGAAGTGGCATTTGCGGCTCGCACTAGTGCAGAGTTATCTCAAAGAAAGGGGCCACGGTGTTTCTGTATCCCTATTATGTTGGTGCGGCTTCGGAACTTTTAAATATCTCGATATATCTCGAAAACTACGCATCTGATCAAAAAATATCATAGAACATAAATTGTAGGAAACATAATTCTCTATAAAAAACGTCTCTTAAGATTTTGCCATAGCTCGCTTCGTTTCCGAGATATTTGCAGATTCAGCTCAAAGGAACTGGCCTGACGGACATATTTCGAGATATTTCTTCTTCTTGTTGTTCTTCTTCTGCACAGCTAAGCTGGAAGTGGCATTTACAGCTCGCAATAGTGCAGAGTTATCTCAAAGAAAGGGGCCACGGTGTTTCTGTATCTCTATTATGTTGGTGCGGCTTCGGAACTTTTAAATATCTTGATATATCTCGAGAACTACGCATCTGATTAAAAAATATCATAGAACATAAAAAGTAGGAAACTTAATTCTCTACAAAAAAGGTCTCTTAACATTTTGCCATAGCTCGCTTCGTTTCCGAGATATTTGCAGATATATCTCAAGGGAAGGGGCCTGACGGACATATTTCGAGATATTTCTTCTTCTTGTTGTTCTTCTTCTGCACAGCTAAGCTGGAAGTGGCATTTGCGGCTCGCACTAGTGCAGAGTTATCTCAAAGAAAGGGGCCACGGTGTTTCTGTATCTCTATTATGTTGGTGCGGCTTCGGAACTTTTAAATATCTCGATATATCTCGAAAACTACGCTTCTGATCAAAAAATATCATAGAACATAAATTGTACGAAACATAATTCTCTACAAAAAAGGTCTCTTAACATTTTGCAATAGCTCGCTTCGTTTCCGAGATATTTGCAGATATATCTCAAGGGAAGGGGCCTGACGGACATATTTCGAGATATTTCTTCTTCTTGTTGTTCTTCTTCTGCACAGCTAAGCTGGAAGTGGCATTTACAGCTCGCAATAGTGCAGAGTTATCTCAAAGAAAGGGGCCACGGTGTTTCTGTATCTCTATTATGTTGGTGCGGCTTCGGAACTTTTAAATATCTTGATATATCTCGAGAACTACGCATCTGATCAAAAAATATCATAGAACATAAAAAGTAGGAAACTTAATTCTCTACAAAAAAGGTCTCTTAACATTTTGCCATAGCTCGCTTCGTTTCCGAGATATTTGCAGATATATCTCAAGGGAAGGGGCCTGACGGACATATTGCGAGATATTTCTTCTTCTTGATGTTCTTCTTCTGCACAGCTAAGCTGGAAGTGGCATTTGCAGCTCGCAATAGTGCAGAGTTATCTCAAAGAAAGGGGCCACGGTGTTCCTGTATCTCTATTATGTTGGTGCGGCTTCGGAACTTTTAAGTATCTTGATATATCTCGAGAACTACGCATCTGATCAAAAAATATCATAGAACATAAAAAGTAGGAAACTTAATTCTCTACAAAAAAGGTCTCTTAACATTTTGCCATAGCTCGCTTCGTTTCCGAGATATTTGCAGATTTATCTCAGGGGAAGGGGCCTGACGGACATATTTCGAGATATTTCTTCTTCTTGTTGTTCTTCTTCTGCACAGCTAAGCTGGAAGTGGCATTTACAGCTCGCAATAGTGCAGAGTTATCTCAAAGAAAGGGGCCACGGTGTTTCTGTATCTCTATTATGTTGGTGCGGCTTCGGAACTTTTAAATATCTTGATATATCTCGAGAACTACGCATCTGATCAAAAAATATCATAGAACATAAAAAGTAGGAAACTTAATTCTCTACAAAAAAGGTCTCTTAACATTTTGCCATAGCTCGCTTCGTTTCCGAGATATTTGCAGATATATCTCAAGGGAAGGGGCCTGACGGACATATTTCGAGATATTTCTTCTTCTTGTTGTTCTTCTTCTGCACAGCTAAGCTGGAAGTGGCATTTGCGGCTCGCACTAGTGCAGAGTTATCTCAACGAAAGGGGCCACGGTGTTTCTGTATCTCTATTATGTTGGTGCGGCTTCGGAACTTTTAAATATCTCGATATATCTCGAAAACTACGCTTCTGATCAAAAAATATCATAGAACATAAATTGTACGAAACATAATTCTCTACAAAAAAGGTCTCTTAACATTGTGCCATAGCTCGCTTCGTTTCCGAGATATTTGCAGATATATCTCAAGCGAAGGGGCCTGACGGACATATTTCGAGATATTTCTTCTTCTTGTTGTTCTTCTTCTGCACAGCTAAGCTGGAAGTGGCATTTGCGGCTCGCACTAGTGCAGAGTTATCTCATCGAAAGGGGCCACGGTGTTTCTGTATCTCTATTATGTTGGTGCGGCTTCGGAACTTCTAAATATCTCGATATATCTCGAAAACTACGCTTCTGATCAAAAAATATCATAGAACATAAATTGTAGGAAACATAATTCTCTACAAAAAAGGTCTCTTAACATTTTGCCATAGCTCGCTTCGTTTCCGAGATATTTGCAGATATATCTCAAGGGAAGGGGCCTGACGGACATATTTCGAGATATTTCTTCTTCTTGTTGTTCTTCTTCTGCACAGCTAAGCTGGAAGTGGCATTTGCGGCTCGCAATAGTGCAGAGTTATCTCAAAGAAAGGGGCCACGGTGTTTCTGTATCTCTATTATGTTGGTGCGGCTTCGGAACTTTTAAGTATCTTGATATATCTCGAGAACTACGCATCTGATCAAAAAATATCATAGAACATAAAAAGTAGGAAACTTAATTCTCTACAAAAAAGGTCTCTTAACATTTTGCCATAGCTCGCTTCGTTTCCGAGATATTTGCAGATATATCTCAAGGGAAGGGGCCTGACGGACATATTTCGAGATATTTCTTCTTCTTGTTGTTCTTCTTCTGCACAGCTAAGCTGGAAGTGGCATTTGCGGCTCGCACTAGTGCAGAGTTATCTCAACGAAAGGGGCCACGGTGTTTCTGTATCTCTATTATGTTGGTGCGGCTTCGGAACTTTTAAATATCTCGATATATCTCGAAAACTACGCTTCTGATCAAAAAATATCATAGAACATAAATTGTACGAAACATAATTCTCTACAAAAAAGGTCTCTTAACATTTTGCCATAGCTCGCTTCGTTTCCGAGATATTTGCAGATATATCTCAAGGGAAGGGGCCTGACGGACATATTTCGAGATATTTCTTCTTCTTGTTGTTCTTCTTCTGCACAGCTAAGCTGGAAGTGGCATTTGCGGCTCGCAATAGTGCAGAGTTATCTCAAAGAAAGGGGCCACGGTGTTTCTGTATCTCTATTATGTTGGTGCGGCTTCGGAACTTTTAAGTATCTTGATATATCTCGAGAACTACGCATCTGATCAAAAAATATCATAGAACATAAAAAGTAGGAAACTTAATTCTCTACAAAAAAGGTCTCTTAACATTTTGCCATAGCTCGCTTCGTTTCCGAGATATTTGCAGATTTATCTCAGGGGAAGGGGCCTGACGGACATATTTCGAGATATTTCTTCTTCTTGTTGTTCTTCTTCTGCACAGCTAAGCTGGAAGTGGCATTTGCGGCTCGCACTAGTGCAGAGTTATCTCAAAGAAAGGGGCCACGGTGTTTCTGTATCTCTATTATGTTGGTGCGGCTTTGGAACTTTTAAATATCTCGATATATCTCGAAAACTACGCTTCTCACCAAAAAATATCATAGAACATAAATTGTACGAACCATAATTCTCTACAAAAAAGGTCTCTTAACATTTTGCCATAGCTCGCTTCGTTTCCGAGATATTTGCAGATATATCTCAAGGGAAGGGGCCTGACGGACATATTTCGAGATATTTCTTCTTCTTGTTGTTCTTCTTCTGCACAGCTAAGCTGGAAGTGGCATTTACAGCTCGCAATAGTGCAGAGTTATCTCAAAGAAAGGGGCCACGGTGTTTCTGTATCTCTATTATGTTGGTGCGGCTTCGGAACTTTTAAATATCTTGATATATCTCGAGAACTACGCATCAGATCAAAAAATATCAATGAACATAAAAAGTAGGAAACTTAATTCTCTACAAAAAAGGTCTCTTAACATTTTGCCATAGCTCTCTTCGTTTCCCCGATATTTGCAGATTTATCTCAAGGGAAGGGGCCTGACGGACATATTTCGAGATATTTCTTCTTCTTGATGTTCTTCTTCTGCACAGCTAAGCTGGAAGTGGCATTTGCAGCTCGCAATAGTGCAGAGTTATCTCAAGGAAAGGGGCCACGGTGTTTCTGTATCTCTATTATGTTGGTGCGGCTTCGGAACTTTTAAATATCTTGATATATCTCGAGAACTACGCATCTGATCAAAAAATATTATAGAACATAAAACGTAGGAAACTTAATTCTCTACAAAAAAGGTCTCTCAACATTTTGCCATAGCTCGCTTCGTTTCCGAGATATTTGCAGATATATCTCAAGGGAAGGGGCCTGACGGACATATTTCGAGATATTTCTTCTTCTTGTTGTTCTTCTTCTGCACAGCTAAGCTGGAAGTGGCATTTGCGGCTCGCACTAGTGCAGAGTTATCTCCACGAAAGGGGCCACGGTGTTTCTGTATCTCTATTATGTTGGTGCGGCTTCGGAACTTCTAAATATCCCGATATATCTCGAAAACTACGCCTCTGATCAAAAAATATCATAGAACATAAATTGTAGGAAACATAATTCTCTACAAAAAAGGTCTCTTAACATTTTGCCATAGCTCGCTTCGTTTCCGAGATATTTGCAGATATATCTCAAGGGAAGGGGCCTGACGGACATATTTCGAGATATTTCTTCTTCTTGTTGTTCTTCTTCTGCACAGCTAAGCTGGAAGTGGCATTTGCGGCTCGCAATAGTGCAGAGTTATCTCAAAGAAAGGGGCCACGGTGTTTCTGTATCTATTATGTTGGTGCGGCTTCGGAACTTTTAAATATCTTGATATATCTCGAGAACTACGCATCTGATCAAAAAATATCATAGAACATAAAAAGTAGGAAACTTAATTCTCTACAAAAAAGGTCTCTTAACATTTTGCCATAGCTCGCTTCGTTTCCGAGATATTTGCAGATATATCTCAAGGGAAGGGGCCTGACGGACATATTTCGAGATATTTCTTCTTCTTGTTGTTCTTCTTCTGCACAGCTAAGCTGGAAGTGGCATTTGCGGCTCGCACCAGTGCAGAGTTATCTCAACGAAAGGGGCCACGGTGTTTCTGTATCTCTATTATGTTGGTGCGGCTTCGGAACTTTTAAATATCTCGATATATCTCGAAAACTACGCTTCTGATCAAAAAATATCATAGAACATAAAAAGTAGGAAACTTAATTCTCTACAAAAAAGGTCTCTTAACATTTTGCCATAGCTCGCTTCGTTTCCGAGATATTTGCAGATTTATCTCAGGGGAAGGGGCCTGACGGACATATTTCGAGATATTTCTTCTTCTTGTTGTTCTTCTTCTGCACAGCTAAGCTGGAAGTGGCATTTGCGGCTCGCACTAGTGCAGAGTTATCTCAAAGAAAGGGGCCACGGTGTTTCTGTATCTCTATTATGTTGGTGCGGCTTTGGAACTTTTAAATATCTCGATATATCTCGAAAACTACGCTTCTCACCAAAAAATATCATAGAACATAAATTGTACGAAACATAATTCTCTACAGAAAAGGTCTCTTAACATTTTGCCATAGCTCGCTTCGTTTCCGAGATATTTGCAGATATATCTGAAGGGAAGGGGCCTGACGGACATATTTCGAGATATTTCTTCTTCTTGTTGTTCTTCTTCTGCACAGCTAAGCTGGAAGTGGCATTTGCGGCTCGCAATAGTGCAGAGTTATCTCAAAGAAAGGGGCCACGGTGTTTCTGTATCTCTATTATGTTGGTGCGGCTTCGGAACTTTTAAATATCTTGATATATCTCGAGAACTACGCATCTGATCAAAAAATATCATAGAACATAAAAAGTAGGAAACTTAATTCTCTACAAAAAAGGTCTCTTAACATTTTGCCATAGCTCGCTTCGTTTCCGAGATATTTGCAGATATATCTCAAGGGAAGGGGCCTGACGGACATATTTCGAGATATTTCTTCTTCTTGTTGTTCTTCTTCTGCACAGCTAAGCTGGAAGTGGCATTTGCGGCTCGCACTAGTGCAGAGTTATCTCAACGAAAGGGGCCACGGTGTTTCTGTATCTCTATTATGTTGGTGCGGCTTTGGAACTTTTAAATATCTCGATATATCTCGAAAACTACGCTTCTCACCAAAAAATATCATAGAACATAAAAAGTAGGAAACTTAATTCTCTACAAAAAAGGTCTCTTAACATTTTGCCATAGCTCGCTTCGTTTCCGAGATATTTGCAGATTTATCTCAGGGGAAGGGGCCTGACGGACATATTTCGAGATATTTCTTCTTCTTGTTGTTCTTCTTCTGCACAGCTAAGCTGGAAGTGGCATTTGCGGCTCGCACTAGTGCAGAGTTATCTCAAAGAAAGGGGCCACGGTGTTTCTGTATCTCTATTATGTTGGTGCGGCTTTGGAACTTTTAAATATCTCGATATATCTCGAAAACTACGCTTCTCACCAAAAAATATCATAGAACATAAATTGTACGAAACATAATTCTCTACAAAAAAGGTCTCTTAACATTTTGCCATAGCGCGCTTCGTTTCCGAGATATTTGCAGATATATCTCAAGGGAAGGGGCCTGACGGACATATTTCGAGATATTTCTTCTTCTTGTTGTTCTTCTTCTGCACAGCTAAGCTGGAAGTGGCATTTACAGCTCGCAATAGTGCAGAGTTATCTCAAAGAAAGGGGCCACGGTGTTTCTGTATCTCTATTATGTTGGTGCGGCTTCGGAACTTTTAAATATCTTGATATATCTCGAGAACTACGCATCAGATCAAAAAATATCAATGAACATAAAAAGTAGGAAACTTAATTCTCTACAAAAAAGGTCTCTTAACATTTTGCCATAGCTCTCTTCGTTTCCGCGATATTTGCAGATTTATCTCAAGGGAAGGGGCCTGACGGACATATTTCGAGATATTTCTTCTTCTTGATGTTCTTCTTCTGCACAGCTAAGCTGGAAGTGGCATTTGCAGCTCGCAATAGTGCAGAGTTATCTCAAGGAAAGGGGCCACGGTGTTTCTGTATCTCTATTATGTTGGTGCGGCTTCGGAACTTTTAAATATCTTGATATATCTCGAGAACTACGCATCTGATCAAAAAATATTATAGAACATAAAACGTAGGAAACTTAATTCCCTACAAAAAAGGTCTCTCAACATTTTGCCATAGCTCGCTTCGTTTCCGAGATATTTGCAGATTTATCTCAAGGGAAGGGGCCTGACGGACATATTTCGAGATATTTCTTCTTCTTGTTGTTCTTCTTCTGCACAGCTAAGCTGGAAGTGGCATTTGCGGCTCGCACTAGTGCAGAGTTATCTCAACGAAAGGGGCCACGGTGTTTCTGTATCTCTATTATGTTGGTGCGGCTTCGGAACTTCTAAATATCTCGATATATCTCGAAAACTACGCTTCTGATCAAAAAATATCATAGAACATAAATTGTAGGAAACATAATTCTCTACAAAAAAGGTCTCTTAACATTTTACCATAGCTCGCTTCGTTTCCGAGATATTTGCAGATTTATCTCAAGGGAAGGGGCCTGACGGACATATTTCGAGATATTTCTTCTTCTTGTTGTTCTTCTTCTGCACAGCTAAGCTGGAAGTGGCATTTGCGGCTCGCACTAGTGCAGAGTTATCTCAAAGAAAGGGGCCACGGTGTTTCTGTATCTCTATTATGTTGGTGCGGTTTCGGAACTTTTAAATATCTCGATATATCTCGAAAACTACGCTTCTGATCAAAAAATATCATAGAACATAAATTGTAGGAAACTTAGTTCTCTACAAAAAAGGTCTCTTAACATTTTGCCATAGCTCGCTTCGTTTCCGAGATATTTGCAGATTTATCTCAAGGGAAGGGGCCTGACGGACATATTTCGAGATATTTCTTCTTCTTGTTGTTCTTCTTCTGCACAGCTAAACTGGAAGTGGCATTTCCAGCTCGCAATAGTGCAGAGTTATCTCAAAGAGAGGGGCCACGGTGTTTCTGTATCTCTATTATGTTGGTGCGGCTTCGGAACTTTTAAATATCTTGATATATCTCGAGAACTACGCATCTGATCAAAAAATATCATAGAACATAAAAAGTAGGAAACTTAATTCTCTACAAAAAAGGTCTCCTAACATTTTGCCATAGCTCGCTTCGTTTCCGAGATATTTGCAGATTTATCTCAAGGGAAGGGGCCTGACGGACATATTTCGAGATATTTCTTCTTCTTGTTGTTCTTCTTCTGCACAGCTAAGCTGGAAGTGGCATTTGCGGCTCGCACTAGTGCAGAGTTATCTCAAAGAAAGGGGCCACGGTGTTTCTGTATCTCTATTATGTTGGTGCGGCTTCGGAACTTTTAAATATCTTGATATATCTCGAGAACTACGCATCTGATCAAAAAATATCATAGAACATAAAAAGTAGGAAACTTAATTCTCTACAAAAAAGGTCTCTCAACATTTTGCCATAGCTCGCTTCGTTTCCGAGATATTTGCAGATTTATCTCAAGGGAAGGGGCCTGACGGACATATTTCGAGATATTTCTTCTTCTTGTTGTTCTTCTTCTGCACAGCTAAGCTGGAAGTGGCATTTGCGGCTCGCACTAGTGCAGAGTTATCTCAAAGAAAGGGGCCACGGTGTTTCTGTATCTCTATTATGTTGGTGCGGCTTTGGAACTTTTAAATATCTCGATATATCTCGAAAACTACGCTTCTGATCAAAAAATATCATAGAACATAAATTGTAGGAAACATAATTCTCTACAAAAAAGGTCTCTTAACATTTTGCCATAGCTCGCTTCGTTTCCGAGATATTTGCAGATATATCTCAAGGGAAGGGGCCTGACGGACATATTTCGAGATATTTCTTCTTCTTGTTGTTCTTCTCCTGCACAGCTAAGCTGGAAGTGGCATTTACAGCTCGCAATACTGCAGAGTTATCTCAAAGAAAGGGGCCACGGTGTTTCTGTATCTCTATTATGTTGGTGCGGCTTCGGAACTTTTAAATATCTTGATATATCTCGAGAACTACGCATCTGATCAAAAAATATCATAGAACATAAAAAGTAGGAAACTTAATTCTCTACAAAAAAGGTCTCTTAACATTTTGCCATAGCTCGCTTCGTTTCCGAGATATTTGCAGATTTATCTCAAGGGAAGGGGCCTGACGGACATATTTCGAGATATTTCTTCTTCTTGTTGTTCTTCTTCTGCACAGCTAAGCTGGAAGTGGCATTTGCGGCTCGCACTAGTGCAGAGTTATCTCAAAGAAAGGGGCCACGGTGTTTCTGTATCCCTATTATGTTGGTGCGGCTTCGGAACTTTTAAATATCTCGATATATCTCGAAAACTACGCTTCTG
Source organism: Osmia lignaria lignaria (assembly GCF_051020975.1). NCBI lineage: Eukaryota > Metazoa > Arthropoda > Insecta > Hymenoptera > Megachilidae > Osmia > Osmia lignaria. The sequence continues at coordinate 23,010,084 of NW_027478160.1, read as the reverse complement.
ATCAAAAAATATCATAGAACATAAATTGTAGGAAACATAATTCTCTACAAAAAAGGTCTCTTAACATTTTGCCGTAGCTCGCTTCGTTTCCGAGATATTTGCAGATTTATCTCAAGGGAAGGGGCCTGACGGACATATTTCGAGATATTTCTTCTTCTTGTTGTTCTTCTTCTGCACAGCTAAGCTGGAAGTGGCATTTGCGGCTCGCACTAGTGCAGAGTTATCTCAAAGAAAGGGGCCACGGTGTTTCTGTATCTCTATTATGTTGGTGCGGCTTTGGAACTTTTAAATATCTCGATATATCTCGAAAACTACGCTTCTGATCAAAAAATATCATAGAACATAAATTGTAGGAAACATAATTCTCTACAAAAAAGGTCTCTTAACATTTTGCCATAGCTCGCTTCCTTTCCGAGATATTTGCAGATATATCTCAAGGGAAGGGCCCTGACGGACATATTTCGAGATATGTCTTCTTCTTGTTGTTCTTCTTCTGCACAGCTAAGCTGGAAGTGGCATTTACAGCTCGCAATAGTGCAGAGTTATCTCAAAGAAAGGGGCCACGGTGTTTCTGTATCTCTATTATGTTGGTGCGGCTTCGGAACTTTTAAATATCTTGATATATCTCGAGAACTACGCATCTGATCAAAAAATATCATAGAACATAAAAAGTAGGAAACCTAATTCTCTACAAAAAAGGTCTCTTAACATTTTGCCATAGCTCGCTTCGTTTCCGAGATATTTGCAGATTTATCTCAAGGGAAGGGGCCTGACGGACATATTTCGAGATATTTCTTCTTCTTGTTGTTCTTCTTCTGCACAGCTAAGCTGGAAGTGGCATTTGCGGCTCGCACTAGTGCAGAGTTATCTCAAAGAAAGGGGCCACGGTGTTTCTGTATCTCTATTATGTTGGTGCGGCTTTGGAACTTTTAAATATCTCGATATATCTCGAAAACTACGCTTCTGATCAAAAAATATCATAGAACATAAATTGTAGGAAACATAATTCTCTACAAAAAAGGTCTGTTAACATTTTGCCATAGCTCGCTTCGTTTCCGAGATATTTGCAGATATATCTCAAGGGAAGGGGCCTGACGGACATATTTCGAGATATTTCTTCTTCTTGTTGTTCTTCTCCTGCACAGCTAAGCTGGAAGTGGCATTTACAGCTCGCAATACTGCAGAGTTATCTCAAAGAAAGGGGCCACGGTGTTTCTGTATCTCTATTATGTTGGTGCGGCTTCGGAACTTTTAAATATCTTGATATATCTCGAGAACTACGCATCTGATCAAAAAATATCATAGAACATAAAAAGTAGGAAACTTAATTCTCTACAAAAAAGGTCTCTTAACATTTTGCCATAGCTCGCTTCGTTTCCGAGATATTTGCAGATTTATCTCAAGGGAAGGGGCCTGACGGACATATTTCGAGATATTTCTTCTTCTTGTTGTTCTTCTTCTGCACAGCTAAGCTGGAAGTGGCATTTGCGGCTCGCACTAGTGCAGAGTTATCTCAAAGAAAGGGGCCACGGTGTTTCTGTATCCCTATTATGTTGGTGCGGCTTCGGAACTTTTAAATATCTCGATATATCTCGAAAACTACGCTTCTGATCAAAAAATATCATAGAACATAAATTGTAGGAAACATAATTCTCTACAAAAAAGGTCTCTTAACATTTTGCCGTAGCTCGCTTCGTTTCCGAGATATTTGCAGATTTATCTCAAGGGAAGGGGCCTGACGGACATATTTCGAGATATTTCTTCTTCTTGTTGTTCTTCTTCTGCACAGCTAAGCTGGAAGTGGCATTTGCGGCTCGCACTAGTGCAGAGTTATCTCAAAGAAAGGGGCCACGGTGTTTCTGTATCTCTATTATGTTGGTGCGGCTTTGGAACTTTTAAATATCTCGATATATCTCGAAAACTACGCTTCTGATCAAAAAATATCATAGAACATAAATTGTAGGAAACATAATTCTCTACAAAAAAGGTCTCTTAACATTTTGCCATAGCTCGCTTCGTTTCCGAGATATTTGCAGATATATCTCAAGGGAAGGGCCCTGACGGACATATTTCGAGATATGTCTTCTTCTGCACAGCTAAGCTGGAAGTGGCATTTACAGCTCGCAATAGTGCAGAGTTATCTCAAAGAAAGGGGCCACGGTGTTTCTGTATCTCTATTATGTTGGTGCGGCTTCGGAACTTTTAAATATCTTGATATATCTCGAGAACTACGCATCTGATCAAAAAATATCATAGAACATAAAAAGTAGGAAACCTAATTCTCTACAAAAAAGGTCTCTTAACATTTTGCCATAGCTCGCTTCGTTTCCGAGATATTTGCAGATTTATCTCAAGGGAAGGGGCCAGACGGACATATTTCGAGATATTTCTTCTTCTTGTTGTACTTCTTCTGCACAGCTAAGCTGGAAGTGGCATTTGCGGCTCGCACTAGTGCAGAGTTATCTCAAAGAAAGGGGCCACGGTGTTTCTGTATCCCTATTATGTTGGTGCGGCTTCGGAACTTTTAAATATCTCGATATATCTCGAAAACTACGCTTCTGATCAAAAAATATCATAGAACATAAATTGTAGGAAACATAATTCTCTACAAAAAAGGTCTCTTAACATTTTGCCATAGCTCGCTTCGTTTCCGAGATATTTGCAGATTTATCTCAAGGGATGGGGCCTAACGGACATATTTCGAGATATTTCTTCTTCTTGTTGTTCTTCTTCTGCACAGCTAAACTGGAAGTGGCATTTCCAGCTCGCAATAGTGCAGAGTTATCTCAAAGAGAGGGGCCACGGTGTTTCTGTATCTCTATTATGTTGGTCCGGCTTCGGAACTTTTAAATATCTTGATATATCTCGAGAGCTACGCGTCTGATCAAAAAATATCATAGAACATAAAAAGTAGGAAACATAATTCTCTACAAAAAAGGTCTCTTAACATTTTGCCATAGCTCGCTTCGTTTCCGAGATATTTGCAGATTTATCTCAAGGGAAGGGGCCTGACGGACATATTTCGAGATATTTCTTCTTCTTGTTGTACTTCTTCTGCACAGCTAAGCTGGAAGTGGCATTTGCGGCTCGCACTAGTGCAGAGTTATCTCAAAGAAAGGGGCCACGGTGTTTCTGTATCCCTATTATGTTGGTGCGGCTTCGGAACTTTTAAATATCTCGATATATCTCGAAAACTACGCTTCTGATCAAAAAATATCATAGAACATAAATTGTAGGAAACATAATTCTCTACAAAAAAGGTCTCTTAACATTTTGCCATAGCTCGCTTCGTTTCCGAGATATTTGCAGATTTATCTCAAGGGATGGGGCCTGACGGACATATTTCGAGATATTTCTTCTTCTTGTTGTTCTTCTTCTGCACAGCTAAACTGGAAGTGGCATTTCCAGCTCGCAATAGTGCAGAGTTATCTCAAAGAGAGGGGCCACGGTGTTTCTGTATCTCTATTATGTTGGTCCGGCTTCGGAACTTTTAAATATCTTGATATATCTCGAGAGCTACGCGTCTGATCAAAAAATATCATAGAACATAAAAAGTAGGAAACATAATTCTCTACAAAAAAGGTCTCTTAACATTTTGCCATAGCTCGCTTCGTTTCCGAGATATTTGCAGATTTATCTCAAGGGAAGGGGCCTGACGGACATATTTCGAGATATGTCTTCTTCTTGTTGTTCTTCTTCTGCACAGCTAAGCTGGAAGTGGCATTTACAGCTCGCAATAGTGCAGAGTTATCTCAAAGAAAGGGGCCACGGTGTTTCTGTATCTCTATTATGTTGGTGCGGCTTCGGAACTTTTAAATATCTTGATATATCTCGAGAACTACGCATCTGATCAAAAAATATCATAGAACATAAAAAGTAGGAAACCTAATTCTCTACAAAAAAGGTCTCTTAACATTTTGCCATAGCTCGCTTCGTTTCCGAGATATTTGCAGATTTATCTCAAGGGAAGGGGCCTGACGGACATATTTCGAGATATTTCTTCTTCTTGTTGTACTTCTTCTGCACAGCTAAGCTGGAAGTGGCATTTGCCGCTCGCACTAGTGCAGAGTTATCTCAAAGAAAGGGGCCACGGTGTTTCTGTATCCCTATTATGTTGGTGCGGCTTCGGAACTTTTAAATATCTCGATATATCTCGAAAACTACGCTTCTGATCAAAAAATATCATAGAACATAAATTGTAGGAAACATAATTCTCTACAAAAAAGGTCTCTTAACATTTTGCCATAGCTCGCTTCGTTTCCGAGATATTTGCAGATTTATCTCAAGGGATGGGGCCTAACGGACATATTTCGAGATATTTCTTCTTCTTGTTGTTCTTCTTCTGCACAGCTAAACTGGAAGTGGCATTTCCAGCTCGCAATAGTGCAGAGTTATCTCAAAGAGAGGGGCCACGGTGTTTCTGTATCTCTATTATGTTGGTCCGGCTTCGGAACTTTTAAATATCTTGATATATCTCGAGAGCTACGCGTCTGATCAAAAAATATCATAGAACATAAAAAGTAGGAAACATAATTCTCTACAAAAAAGGTCTCTTAACATTTTGCCATAGCTCGCTTCGTTTCCGAGATATTTGCAGATTTATCTCAAGGGAAGGGGCCTGACGGACATATTTCGAGATATTTCTTCTTCTTGTTGTACTTCTTCTGCACAGCTAAGCTGGAAGTGGCATTTGCGGCTCGCACTAGTGCAGAGTTATCTCAAAGAAAGGGGCCACGGTGTTTCTGTATCCCTATTATGTTGGTGCGGCTTCGGAACTTTTAAATATCTCGATATATCTCGAAAACTACGCTTCTGATCAAAAAATATCATAGAACATAAATTGTAGGAAACATAATTCTCTACAAAAAAGGTCTCTTAACATTTTGCCATAGCTCGCTTCGTTTCCGAGATATTTGCAGATTTATCTCAAGGGATGGGGCCTAACGGACATATTTCGAGATATTTCTTCTTCTTGTAGTTCTTCTTCTGCACAGCTAAACTGGAAGTGGCATTTCCAGCTCGCAATAGTGCAGAGTTATCTCAAAGAGAGGGGCCACGGTGTTTCTGTATCTCTATTATGTTGGTCCGGCTTCGGAACTTTTAAATATCTTGATATATCTCGAGAGCTACGCGTCTGATCAAAAAATATCATAGAACATAAAAAGTAGGAAACATAATTCTCTACAAAAAAGGTCTCTTAATATTTTGCCATAGCTCGCTTCGTTTCCGAGATATTTGCAGATTTATCTCAAGGGAAGGGGCCTGACGGACATATTTCGAGATATGTCTTCTTCTTGTTGTTCTTCTTCTGCACAGCTAAGCTGGAAGTGGCATTTACAGCTCGCAATAGTGCAGAGTTATCTCAAAGAAAGGGGCCACGGTGTTTCTGTATCTCTATTATGTTGGTGCGGCTTCGGAACTTTTAAATATCTTGATATATCTCGAGAACTACGCATCTGATCAAAAAATATCATAGAACATAAAAAGTAGGAAACCTAATTCTCTACAAAAAAGGTCTCTTAACATTTTGCCATAGCTCGCTTCGTTTCCGAGATATTTGCAGATTTATCTCAAGGGAAGGGGCCTGACGGACATATTTCGAGATATTTCTTCTTCTTGTTGTACTTCTTCTGCACAGCTAAGCTGGAAGTGGCATTTGCGGCTCGCACTAGTGCAGAGTTATCTCAAAGAAAGGGGCCACGGTGTTTCTGTATCCCTATTATGTTGGTGCGGCTTCGGAACTTTTAAATATCTCGATATATCTCGAAAACTACGCTTCTGATCAAAAAATATCATAGAACATAAATTGTAGGAAACATAATTCTCTACAAAAAAGGTCTCTTAACATTTTGCCATAGCTCGCTTCGTTTCCGAGATATTTGCAGATTTATCTCAAGGGATGGGGCCTAACGGACATATTTCGAGATATTTCTTCTTCTTGTTGTTCTTCTTCTGCACAGCTAAACTGGAAGTGGCATTTCCAGCTCGCAATAGTGCAGAGTTATCTCAAAGAGAGGGGCCACGGTGTTTCTGTATCTCTATTATGTTGGTCCGGCTTCGGAACTTTTAAATATCTTGATATATCTCGAGAGCTACGCGTCTGATCAAAAAATATCATAGAACATAAAAAGTAGGAAACATAATTCTCTACAAAAAAGGTCTCTTAACATTTTGCCATAGCTCGCTTCGTTTCCGAGATATTTGCAGATTTATCTCAAGGGATGGGGCCTAACGGACATATTTCGAGATATTTCTTCTTCTTGTTGTTCTTCTTCTGCACAGCTAAACTGGAAGTGGCATTTCCAGCTCGCAATAGTGCAGAGTTATCTCAAAGAGAGGGGCCGCGGTGTTTCTGTATCTCTATTATGTTGGTCCGGCTTCGGAACTTTTAAATATCTTGATATATCTCGAGAGCTACGCGTCTGATCAAAAAATATCATAGATCATAAAAAGTAGGAAACATAATTGTCTACAAAAAAGGTCTCTTAACATTTTGCCATAGCTCGCTTCGTTTCCGAGATATTTGCAGATTTATCTCAAGGGAAGGGGCCTGACGGACATATTTCGAGATATTTCTTCTTCTTGTTGTTCTTCTTCTCCACAGCTAAGCTGGAAGTGGCATTTGCGGCTCGCACTAGTGCAGAGTTATCTCAAAGAAAGGGGCCACGGTGTTTCGGTATCTCTATTATGTTGGTGCGGCTTTGGAACTTTTAAATATCTCGATATATCTCGAAAACTACGCTTCTGATCAAAAAATATCATAGAACATAAATTGTAGGAAACATAATTCTCTACAAAAAAGGTCTCTTAACATTTTGCCATAGCTCGCTTCGTTTCCGAGATATTTGCAGATATATCTCAAGGGAAGGGGCCTGACGGACATATTTCGAGATATGTCTTCTTCTTGTTGTTCTTCTTCTGCACAGCTAAGCTGGATGTGGCATTTACAGCTCGCAATAGTGCAGAGTTATCTCAAAGAAAGGGGCCACGGTGTTTCTGTATCTCTATTATGTTGGTGCGGCTTCGGAACTTTTAAATATCTTGATATATCTCGAGAACTACGCATCTGATCAAAAAATATCATAGAACATAAAAAGTAGGAAACTTAATTCTCTACAAAAAAGGTCTCTTAACATTTTGCCATAGCTCGCTTCGTTTCCGAGATATTTGCAGATTTATCTCAAGGGAAGGGGCCTGACGGACATATTTCGAGATATTTCTTCTTCTTGTTGTACTTCTTCTGCACAGCTAAGCTGGAAGTGGCATTTGCGGCTCGCACTAGTGCAGAGTTATCTCAAAGAAAGGGGCCACGGTGTTTCTGTATCCCTATTATGTTGGTGCGGCTTCGGAACTTTTAAATATCTCGATATATCTCGAAAACTACGCTTCTGATCAAAAAATATCATAGAACATAAATTGTAGGAAACATAATTCTCTACAAAAAAGGTCTCTTAACATTTTGCCATAGCTCGCTTCGTTTCCGAGATATTTGCAGATTTATCTCAAGGGATGGGGCCTAACGGACATATTTCGAGATATTTCTTCTTCTTGTTGTTCTTCTTCTGCACAGCTAAACTGGAAGTGGCATTTCCAGCTCGCAATAGTGCAGAGTTATCTCAAAGAGAGGGGCCACGGTGTTTCTGTATCTCTATTATGTTGGTGCGGCTTCGGAACTTTTAAATATCTTGATATATCTCGAGAGCTACGCGTCTGATCAAAAAATATCATAGAACATAAAAAGTAGGAAACATAATTCTCTACAAAAAAGGTCTCTTAACATTTTGCCGTAGCTCGCTTCGTTTCCGAGATATTTGCAGATTTATCTCAAGGGAAGGGGTCTGACGGACATATTTCGAGATATTTCTTCTTCTTGTTGTTCTTCTTCTGCACAGCTAAGCTGGAAGTGGCATTTGCAGCTCGCAATAGTGCAGAGTTATCTCAAAGAAAGGGGCCACGGTGTTTCTGTATCTCTATTATGTTGGTGCGGCTTCGGAACTTTTAAATATCTTGATATATCTCGAGAACTACGCATCTGATCGAAAAATATCATAGAACATAAAAAGTAGGAAACTTAATTCTCTACAAAACAGGTCTCTTAACATTTTGCCATAGCTCGCTTCGTTTCCGAGATATTTGCAGATTTATCTCAAGGGAAGGGGCCTGACGGACATATTTCGAGATATTTCTTCTTCTTGTTGTTCTTCTTCTGCACAGCTAAGCTGGAAGTGGCATTTGCAGCTCGCAATGGTGCAGAGTTATCTCAAAGAAAGGGGCCACGGTGTTTCTGTATCTCTATTATGTTGGTGCGGCTTCGGAACTTTTAAATATCTTGATATATCTCGAGAACTACGCATCTGATCAAAAAATATCATAGAACATAAAAAGTAGGAAACTTCATTCTCTACCAAAAAGGTCTCTTAACATTTTGCCATAGCTCGCTTCGTTTCCGAGATATATGCAGATTTATCTCAAGGGAAGGGGCCTGACGGACATATTTCGGGATATTTCTTCTTCTTGTTGTTCTTCTTCTGCACAGCTAAACAGGAAGTGGCATTTCCAGCTCGCAATAGTGCAGAGTTATCTGAAAGAAAGGGGCCACGGTGTTTCTGTATCTCTATTATGTCGGTGCGGCTTCGGAACTTTTAAATATCTTGATATATCTCGAGAACTACGCATCTGATCAAATAATATCATAGAACATAAAAAGTAGGAAACTTAATTCTCAACAAATAAGGTCTCTTAACATTTTGCCATAGCTCGCTTCGTTTCCGAGATATTTGCAGATTTATCTCAAGGGAAGGGGCCTGACGGACATATTTCGAGATATTTCTTCTTCTTGTTGGTCTTCTTCTGCACAGCTAAGCTGGAAGTGGCATTTGCAGCTCGCAATGGTGCAGAGTTATCTCAAAGAAAGGGGCCACGGTGTTTCTGTATCTCTATTATGTTGGTGCGGCTTCGGATCTTTTAAATATCTCGATATATCTCGAAAACTACGCTTCTGATCAAAAAATATCATAGAACCTAAATTGTGGGAAATATAATTCTCTACAAAAAAGGTCTCTTAACATTTTGCCGTAGCTCGCTTCGTTTCCGAGATATTTGCAGATTTATCTCAAGGGAAGGGGCCTGACGGACATATTTCCAGATATTTCTTCTTCTTGTTGTTCTTCTTCTGCACAGCTAAGCTGGAAGTGGCATTTGCAGCTCGCAATAGTGCAGAGTTATCTCAAAGAAAGGGGCCACGGTGTTTCTGTATCTCTATTATGTTGGTGCGGCTTCGGAACTTTTAAATATCTTGATATATCTCGAGAACTACGCATCCGATCAAAAAATATCATAGAACATAAAAAGTAGGAAACTTAATTCTCTACAAAAAAGGTCTCTTAACATTTTGCCATAGCTCGCTTCGTTTCCGAGATATTTGCAGATTTATCTCGAGGGAAGGGGCCTGACGGACATATTTCGAGATATTTCTTCTTCTTGTTGTTCTTCTTCTGCACAGCTAAGCTGGAAGCGGCATTTGCGGCTCGCACTAGTGCAGAGTTATCTCAAAGAAAGGGGCCACGGTGTTTCTGTATCTCTATTATGTTGGTGCAGCTTCGGATCTTTTAAATATCTCGATATATCTCGAAAACTACGCTTCTGATCAAAAAATATCATAGAACCTAAATTGTGGGAAATATAATTCTCTACAAAAAAGGTCTCTTAACATTTTGCCGTAGCTCGCTTCGTTTCCGAGATATTTGCAGATTTATCTCAAGGGAAGGGGCCTGACGGACATATTTCCAGATATTTCTTCTTCTTGTTGTTCTTCTTCTGCACAGCTAAGCTGGAAGTGGCATTTGCAGCTCGCAATAGTGCAGAGTTATCTCAAAGAAAGGGGCCACGGTGTTTCTGTATCTCTATTATGTTGGTGCGGCTTCGGAACTTTTAAATATCTTGATATATCTCGAGAACTACGCATCCGATCAAAAAATATCATAGAACATAAAAAGTAGGAAACTTAATTCTCTACAAAAAAGGTCTCTTAACATTTTGCCATAGCTCGCTTTGTTTCCGAGATATTTGCAGATTTATCTCGAGGGAAGGGGCCTGACGGACATATTTCGAGATATTTCTTCTTCTTGTTGTTCTTCTTCTGCACAGCTAAGCTGGAAGCGGCATTTGCGGCTCGCACTAGTGCAGAGTTATCTCAAAGAAAGGGGCCACGGTGTTTCTGTATCTCTATTATGTTGGTGCAGCTTCGGATCTTTTAAATATCTCGATATATCTCGAAAACTACGCTTCTGATCAAAAAATATCATAGAACATAAATTGTAGGAAACATAATTCTCTACAAAAAAGGTCTCTTAACATTTTGCCATAGCTCGTTTCGTTTCCGAGATATTTGCAGATATATCTCAAGGGAAGGGGCCTGACGGACATATTTCGAGATATTTCCTCTTCTTGTTGTTCTTCTTCTGCACAGCTAAGCTGGAAGTGGCACTTGCAGCTCGCAATAGTGCAGAGTTATCTCAAAGAAAGGGGCCACGGTGTTTCTGTATCTCTATTATGTTGGTGCGGCTTCGGAACTTTTAAATATCTTGATATATCTCGAGAACTACGCATCCGATCAAAAAATATCATAGAACATAAAAAGTAGGAAACTTAATTCTCTACAAAAAAGGTCTCTTAACATTTTGCCATAGCTCGCTTCGTTTCCGAGATATTTGCAGATTTATCTCGAGGGAAGGGGCCTGACGGACATATTTCGAGATATTTCTTCTTCTTGTTGTTCTTCTTCTGCACAGCTAAGCTGGAAGCGGCATTTGCGGCTCGCACTAGTGCAGAGTTATCTCAAAGAAAGGGGCCACGGTGTTTCTGTATCTCTATTATGTTGGTGCAGCTTCGGATCTTTTAAATATCTCGATATATCTCGAAAACTACGCTTCTGATCAAAAAATATCATAGAACATAAATTGTAGGAAACATAATTCTGTACAAAAAAGGTCTCTTAACATTTTGCCATAGCTCGTTTCGTTTCCGAGATATTTGCAGATATATCTCAAGGGAAGGGGCCTGACGGACATATTTCGAGATATTTCCTCTTCTTGTTGTTCTTCTTCTGCACAGCTAAGCTGGAAGTGGCATTTGCAGCTCGCAATAGTGCAGAGTTATCTCAAAGAAAGGGGCCACGGTGTTTCTGTATCTCTATTATGTTGGTGCGGCTTCGGAACTTTTAAATATCTTGATATATCTCGAGAACTACGCATCCAATCAAAAAATATCATAGAACATAAAAAGTAGGAAACTTAATTCTCTACAAAAAAGGTCTCTCAACATTTTGCCATAGCTCGCTTCGTTTCCGAGATATTTGCAGATTTATCTCGAGGGAAGGGGCCTGACGGACATATTTCGAGATATTTCTTCTTCTTGTTGTTCTTCTTCTGCACAGCTAAGCTGGAAGCGGCATTTGCGGCTCGCACTAGTGCAGAGTTATCTCAAAGAAAGGGGCCACGGTGTTTCTGTGTCTCTATTATGTTGGTGCAGCTTCGGATCTTTTAAATATCTCGATATATCTCGAAAACTACGCTTCTGATCAAAAAATATCATAGAACATAAATTGTAGGAAACATAATTCTCTACAAAAAAGGTCTCTTAACATTTTGCCATAGCTCGTTTCGTTTCCGAGATATTTGCAGATATATCTCAAGGGAAGGGGCCTGACGGACATATTTCGAGATATTTCCTCTTCTTGTTGTTCTTCTTCTGCACAGCTAAACTGGAAGTGGCATTTCCAGCTCGCAATAGCGCAGAGTTATCTCAAAGAAAGGGGCCACGGTGTTTCTGTATCTCTATTATGTTGGTGCGGCTTCGGAACTTTTAAATATCTTGATATATCTCGAGAACTACGCATCTGATCAAAAAATATCATAGAACATAAAAAGTAGGAAACTTAATTCTCTACAAATAAGGTCTCTTAACATTTTGCCATAGCTCGCTTCGTTTCCGAGATATTTGCAGATTTATCTCAAGGGAAGGGGCCTGACGGACATATTTCGAGATATTTCTTCTTTTTGTTGTTCTTCTTCTGCACAGCTAAGCTGGAAGTGGCATTTGCAGCTCGCAATAGTGCAGAGTTATCTCAAAGAAAGGGGCCACGGTGTTTCTGTATCTCTATTATGTTGGTGCGGCTTCGGATCTTTTAAATATCTCGATATATCTCGAAAACTACGCTTCTGATTAAAAAATATCATAGAACATAAATTGTAGGAAACATAATTCTCTACAAAAAAGGTCTCTTAACATTTTGCCATAGCTCGTTTCGTTTCCGAGATATTTGCAGATATATCTCAAGGGAAGGGGCCTGACGGACATATTTCGAGATATTTCCTCTTCTTGTTGTTCTTCTTCTGCACAGCTAAGCTGGAAGTGGCACTTGCAGCTCGCAATAGTGCAGAGTTATCTCAAAGAAAGGGGCCACGGTGTTTCTGTATCTCTATTATGTTGGTGCGGCTTCGGAACTTTTAAATATCTTGATATATCTCGAGAACTACGCATCCGATCAAAAAATATCATAGAACATAAAAAGTAGGAAACTTAATTCTCTACAAAAAAGGTCTCTTAACATTTTGCCATAGCTCGCTTCGTTTCCGAGATATTTGCAGATTTATCTCGAGGGAAGGGGCCTGACGGACATATTTCGAGATATTTCTTCTTCTTGTTGTTCTTCTTCTGCACAGCTAAGCTGGAAGCGGCATTTGCGGCTCGCACTAGTGCAGAGTTATCTCAAAGAAAGGGGCCACGGTGTTTCTGTATCTCTATTATGTTGGTGCAGCTTCGGATCTTTTAAATATCTCGATATATCTCGAAAACTACGCTTCTGATCAAAAAATATCATAGAACATAAATTGTAGGAAACATAATTCTCTACAAAAAAGGTCTCTTAACATTTTGCCATAGCTCGTTTCGTTTCCGAGATATTTGCAGATATATCTCAAGGGAAGGGGCCTGACGGACATATTTCGAGATATTTCCTCTTCTTGTTGTTCTTCTTCTGCACAGCTAAGCTGGAAGTGGCATTTGCAGCTCGCAATAGTGCAGAGTTATCTCAAAGAAAGGGGCCACGGTGTTTCTGTATCTCTATTATGTTGGTGCGGCTTCGGATCTTTTAAATATCTCGATATATCTCGAAAACTACGCTTCTGATTAAAAAATATCATAGAACATAAATTGTAGGAAACATAATTCTCTACAAAAAAGGTCTCTTAACATTTTGCCATAGCTCGTTTCGTTTCCGAGATATTTGCAGATATATCTCAAGGGAAGGGGCCTGACGGACATATTTCGAGATATTTCCTCTTCTTGTTGTTCTTCTTCTGCACAGCTAAACTGGAAGTGGCATTTCCAGCTCGCAATAGCGCAGAGTTATCTCAAAGAAAGGGGCCACGGTGTTTCTGTATCTCTATTATGTTGGTGCGTCTTCGGAACTTTTAAGTATCTCGATATATCTCGAAAACTACGCGTCTGATCAAAAAATATCATAGAACATAAATTGTAGGAAACATAATTCTCTACAAAAAAGGTCTCTTAACATTTTGCCATAGCTCTCTTCGTTTCCGAGATATTTGCAGATTTATCTCAAGGGAAGGGGCCTGATGGACATATTTCGAGATATTTCTTCTTCTTGTTGTTCTTCTTCTGCACAGCTTAGCTGGAAGTGGCATTTGCAGCTCGCAATAGTGCAGAGTTATCTCAAAGAAAGGGGCCACGGTGTTTCTGTATCTCTATTATGTTGGTGCGGCTTCGGAACTTTTAAATATCTCGATATATCTCGAAAACTACGCTTCTGATCAAAAAATATCATAGAACATAAATTGTAGGAAACATAATTCTCTACAAAAAACGTTTCTTAACATTTTGCCATAGCTCGCTTCGTTTCCGAGATATTTGCAGATTCAGCTCAAAGGAACGGGCCTGACGGACATATTTCGAGATACTTCTTCTTCTTGTTGTTCTTCTTCTGCACAGCTAAGCTGGAAGTGGCATTTGCGGCTCGCACTAGTGCAGAGTTATCTCAAAGAAAGGGGCCACGGTGTTTCTGTATCTCTATTATGTTGGTGCGGCTTCGGAACTTTTAAATATCTCGATATATCTCGAAAACTACGCTTCTGATCAAAAAATATCATAGAACATAAATTGTAGGAAACATAATTCTCTACAAAAAAGGTCTCTTAACATTTTGCCATAGCTCACTTCGTTTCCGAGATATTTGCAGATATATCTCAAGGGAAGGGGCCTGACGGACATATTTCGAGATATTTCTTCTTCTTGTTGTTCTTCTTCTGCACAGCTAAGCTGGAAGCGGCATTTGCGGCTCGCACTAGTGCAGAGTTATCTCAAAGAAAGGGGCCACGGTGTTTCTGTATCTCTATTATGTTGGTGCAGCTTCGGATCTTTTAAATATCTCGATATATCTCGAAAACTACGCTTCTGATCAAAAAATATCATAGAACATAAATTGTAGGAAACATAATTCTCTACAAAAAAGGTCTCTTAACATTTTGCCATAGCTCGTTTCGTTTCCGAGATATTTGCAGATATATCTCAAGGGAAGGGGCCTGACGGACATATTTCGAGATATTTCCTCTTCTTGTTGTTCTTCTTCTGCACAGCTAAACTGGAAGTGGCATTTCCAGCTCGCAATAGCGCAGAGTTATCTCAAAGAAAGGGGCCACGTTGTTTCTGTATCTCTATTATGTTGGTGCGGCTTCGGATCTTTTAAATATCTCGATATATCTCGAAAACTACGCTTCTGATCAAAAAATATCATAGAACCTAAATTGTGGGAAATATAATTCTCTACAAAAAAGGTCTCTTAACATTTTGCCGTAGCTCGCTTCGTTTCCGAGATATTTGCAGATTTATCTCAAGGGAAGGGGCCTGACGGACATATTTCCAGATATTTCTTCTTCTTGTTGTTCTTCTTCTGCACAGCTAAGCTGGAAGTGGCATTTGCAGCTCGCAATAGTGCAGAGTTATCTCAAAGAAAGGGGCCACGGTGTTTCTGTATCTCTATTATGTTGGTGCGGCTTCGGAACTTTTAAATATCTTGATATATCTCGAGAACTACGCATCCGATCAAAAAATATCATAGAACATAAAAAGTAGGAAACTTAATTCTCTACAAAAAAGGTCTCTTAACATTTTGCCATAGCTCGCTTCGTTTCCGAGATATTTGCAGATATATCTCAAGGGAAGGGGCCTGACGGACATATTTCGAGATATTTCCTCTTCTTGTTGTTCTTCTTCTGCACAGCTAAGCTGGAAGTGGCACTTGCAGCTCGCAATAGTGCAGAGTTATCTCAAAGAAAGGGGCCACGGTGTTTCTGTATCTCTATTATGTTGGTGCGGCTTCGGAACTTTTAAATATCTTGATATATCTCGAGAACTACGCATCCGATCAAAAAATATCATAGAACATAAAAAGTAGGAAACTTAATTCTCTACAAAAAAGGTCTCTTAACATTTTGCCATAGCTCGCTTCGTTTCCGAGATATTTGCAGATTTATCTCGAGGGAAGGGGCCTGACGGACATATTTCGAGATATTTCTTCTTCTTGTTGTTCTTCTTCTGCACAGCTAAGCTGGAAGCGGCATTTGCGGCTCGCACTAGTGCAGAGTTATCTCAAAGAAAGGGGCCACGGTGTTTCTGTATCTCTATTATGTTGGTGCGGCTTCGGAACTTTTAAATATCTTGATATATCTCGAGAACTACGCATCCGATCAAAAAATATCATAGAACATAAAAAGTAGGAAACTTAATTCTCTACAAAAAAGGTCTCTCAACATTTTGCCATAGCTCGCTTCGTTTCCGAGATATTTGCAGATTTATCTCGAGGGAAGGGGCCTGACGGACATATTTCGAGATATTTCTTCTTCTTGTTGTTCTTCTTCTGCACAGCTAAGCTGGAAGCGGCATTTACGGCTCGCACTAGTGCAGAGTTATCTCAAAGAAAGGGGCCACGGTGTTTCTGTGTCTCTATTATGTTGGTGCAGCTTCGGATCTTTTAAATATCTCGATATATCTCGAAAACTACGCTTCTGATCAAAAAATATCATAGAACATAAATTGTAGGAAACATAATTCTCTACAAAAAAGGTCTCTTAACATTTTGCCATAGCTCGTTTCGTTTCCGAGATATTTGCAGATATATCTCAAGGCAAGGGGCCTGACGGACATATTTCGAGATATTTCCTCTTCTTGTTGTTCTTCTTCTGCACAGCTTAGCTGGAAGTGGCATTTGCAGCTCGCAATAGTGCAGAGTTATCTCAAAGAAAGGGGCCACGGTGTTTCTGTATCTCTATTATGTTGGTGCGGCTTCGGAACTTTTAAATATCTCGATATATCTCGAAAACTACGCTTCTGATCAAAAAATATCATAGAACATAAATTGTAGGAAACATAATTCTCTACAAAAAACGTTTCTTAACATTTTGCCATAGCTCGCTTCGTTTCCGAGATATTTGCAGATTCAGCTCAAAGGAACGGGCCTGACGGACATATTTCGAGATACTTCTTCTTCTTGTTGTTCTTCTTCTGCACAGCTAAGCTGGAAGTGGCATTTGCGGCTCGCACTAGTGCAGAGTTATCTCAAAGAAAGGGGCCACGGTGTTTCTGTATCTCTATTATGTTGGTGCGGCTTCGGAACTTTTAAATATCTCGATATATCTCGAAAACTACGCTTCTGATCAAAAAATATCATAGAACATAAATTGTAGGAAACATAATTCTCTACAAAAAAGGTCTCTTAACATTTTGCCATAGCTCACTTCGTTTCCGAGATATTTGCAGATATATCTCAAGGGAAGGGACCTGACGGACATATTTCGAGATATTTCTTCTTCTTGTTGTTCTTCTTCTGCACAGCTAAGCTGGAAGTGGCATTTACAGCTCGCAATAGTGCAGAGTTATCTCAAAGAAAGGGGCCACGGTGTTTCTGTATCTCTATTATGTTGGTGCGGCTTCGGAACTTTTAAATATCTTGATATATCTCGAGAACTACGCATCTGATCAAAAAATATCATAGAACATAAATTGTAGGAAACATAATTCTCTACAAAAAAGGTCTCTTAACATTTTGCCATAGCTCGCTTCGTTTCCGAGATATTTGCAGATATATCTCAAGGGAAGGGGCCTGACGGACATATTTCGAGATATTTCTTCTTCTTGTTGTTCTTCTTCTGCACAGCTTAGCTGGAAGTGGCATTTGCAGCTCGCAATAGTGCAGAGTTATCTCAAAGAAAGGGGCCACGGTGTTTCTGTATCTCTATTATGTTGGTGCGGCTTCGGAACTTTTAAATATCTCGATATATCTCGAAAACTACGCTTCTGATCAAAAAATATCATAGAACATAAATTGTAGGAAACATAATTCTCTACAAAAAACGTTTCTTAACATTTTGCCATAGCTCGCTTCGTTTCCGAGATATTTGCAGATTCAGCTCAAAGGAACGGGCCTGACGGACATATTTCGAGATACTTCTTCTTCTTGTTGTTCTTCTTCTGCACAGCTAAGCTGGAAGTGGCATTTGCGGCTCGCACTAGTGCAGAGTTATCTCAAAGAAAGGGGCCACGGTGTTTCTGTATCTCTATTATGTTGGTGCGGCTTCGGAACTTTTAAATATCTCGATATATCTCGAAAACTACGCTTCTGATCAAAAAATATCATAGAACATAAATTGTAGGAAACATAATTCTCTACAAAAAAGGTCTCTTAACATTTTGCCATAGCTCACTTCGTTTCCGAGATATTTGCAGATATATCTCAAGGGAAGGGACCTGACGGACATATTTCGAGATATTTCTTCTTCTTGTTGTTCTTCTTCTGCACAGCTAAGCTGGAAGTGGCATTTACAGCTCGCAATAGTGCAGAGTTATCTCAAAGAAAGGGGCCACGGTGTTTCTGTATCTCTATTATGTTGGTGCGGCTTCGGAACTTTTAAATATCTTGATATATCTCGAGAACTACGCATCTGATCAAAAAATATCATAGAACATAAATTGTAGGAAACATAATTCTCTACAAAAAAGGTCTCTTAACATTTTGCCATAGCTCGCTTCGTTTCCGAGATATTTGCAGATATATCTCAAGGGAAGGGGCCTGACGGACATATTTCGAGATATTTCTTCTTCTTGTTGTTCTTCTTCTGCACAGCTAAACTGGAAGTGGCATTTACAGCTCGCAATAGTGCAGAGTTATCTCAAAGAAAGGGGCCACGGTGTTTCTGTATCTCTATTATGTTGGTGCGGCTTCGGAACTTTTAAATATCTTGATATATCTCGAGAACTGAGCATCTGATCAAAAAATATCATAGAACATGAACAGTAGGAAACTTAATTCTCTACAAAAAAGGTCTCTTAACATTTTGCCATAGCTCTCTTCGTTTCCGAGATATTTGCAGATTTATCTCAAGGGAAGGGGCCTGATGGACATATTTCGAGATATTTCTTCTTCTTGTTGTTCTTCTTCTGCACAGCTTAGCTGGAAGTGGCATTTGCAGCTCGCAATAGTGCAGAGTTATCTCAAAGAAAGGGGCCACGGTGTTTCTGTATCTCTATTATGTTGGTGCGGCTTCGGAACTTTTAAATATCTTGATATATCTCGAGAACTACGCGTCTGATCAAAAAATATCATAGAACATAAAAAGTAGGAAACTTAATTCTCTACAAAAACGGTCTCTTAACATTTTGCCATGGCTCGCTTCGTTTCCGAGATATTTGCAGATATATCTCAAGGGAAGGGGCCTGACGGACATATTTCGAGATATTTCTTCTTCTTGTTGCTCTTCTTCTGCACAGCTAAGCTGGAAGTGGCATTTGCGGCTCGCACTAGTGCAGAGTTATCTCAAAGAAAGAGGCCACGGTGTTTCTGTACCTCTATTATGTTGGTGCAGCTTCGGAACTTTTAAATATCTTGATATATCTCGAGAACTACGCATCTGATCAAAAAATATCATCGAACATAAAAAGTAGGAAACTTAATTCTCTACAAAAAAGGTCTCTTAACATTTTGCCATAGCTCGCTTCGTTTCCGAGATATTTGCAGATTTATCTCAAGGGAAGGGTCCTGATGGACATATTTCGAGATATTTCTTCTTCTTGTTGTTCTTCTTCTGCACAGCTAAACTGGAAGTGGCATTTCCAGCTCGCAATCGTGCAGAGTTATCTCAAAGAGAGGGGCGACGGTGTTTCTGTATCTCTATTATGTTGGTGCGGCTTCGGAACTTTTAAATATCTCGATATATCTCGAAAACTACGCTTCTGATCAAAAAATATCATAGAACATAAATTGTAGGAAACATAATTCTCTACAAAAAACGTCTCTTAACATTTTGCCATAGCTCGCTTCGTTTCCGAGATATTTGCAGATTCAGCTCAAAGGAACGGGCCTGACGGACATATTTCGAGATACTTCTTCTTCTTGTTGTTCTTCTTCTGCACAGCTAAGCTGGAAGTGGCATTTGCGGCTCGCACTAGTGCAGAGTTATCTCAAAGAAAGGGGCCACGGTGTTTCTGTATCTCTATTATGTTGGTGCGGCTTCGGAACTTTTAAATATCTCGATATATCTCGAAAATTACGCTTCTGATCAAAAAATATCATAGAACATAAATTGTAGGAAACATAATTCTCTACAAAAAAGGTCTCTTAACATTTTGCCATAGCTCACTTCGTTTCAGAGATATTTGCAGATATATCTCAAGGGAAGGGGCCTGACGGACATATTTCGAGATATTTCTTCTTTTTGTTGTTCTTCTTCTGCACAGCTAAGCTGGAAGTGGCATTTACAGCTCGCAATAGTGCAGAGTTATCTCAAAGAAAGGGGCCACGGTGTTTCTGTATCTCTATTATGTTGGTGCGGCTTCGGAACTTTTAAATATCTTGATATATCTCGAGAACTACGCATCTGATCAAAAAATATCATAGAACATGAAAAGTAGGAAACATAATTCTCTACAAAAAAGGTCTCTTAACATTTTGCCATAGCTCGCTTCGTTTCCGAGATATTTGCAGATATATCTCAAGGGAAGGGGCCTGACGGACATATTTCGAGATATTTCTTCTTCTTGTTGTTCTTCTTCTGCACAGCTAAACTGGAAGTGGCATTTACAGCTCGCAATAGTGCAGAGTTATCTCAAAGAAAGGGGCCACGGTGTTTCTGTATCTCTATTATGTTGGTGCGGCTTCGGAACTTTTAAATATCTTGATATATCTCGAGAACTGAGCATCTGATCAAAAAATATCATAGAACATGAAAAGTAGGAAACTTAATTCTCTACAAAAAAGGTCTCTCAACATTTTGCCATAGCTCTCTTCGTTTCCGAGATATTTGCAGATTTATCTCAAGGGAAGGGGCCTGATGGACATATTTCGAGATATTTCTTCTTCTTGTTGTTCTTCTTCTGCACAGCTTAGCTGGAAGTGGCATTTGCAGCTCGCAATAGTGCAGAGTTATCTCAAAGAAAGGGGCCACGGTGTTTCTGTATCTCTATTATGTTGGTGCGGCTTCGGAACTTTTAAATATCTCGATATATCTCGAAAACTACGCTTCTGATCAAAAAATATCATAGAACACAAATTGTAGGAAACATAATTCTCTACAAAAAATGTCTCTTAACATTTTGCCATAGCTCGCTTCGTTTCCGAGATATTTGCAGATTCAGCTCAAAGGAACGGGCCTGACGGACATATTTCGAGATACTTCTTCTTCTTGTTGTTCTTCTTCTGCACAGCTAAGCTGGAAGTGGCACTTGCGGCTCGCACTAGTGCAGAGTTATCTCAAAGAAAGGGGCCACGGTGTTTCTGTATCTCTATTATGTTGGTGCGGCTTCGGAACTTTTAAATATCTCGATATATCTCGAAAACTACGCTTCTGATCAAAAAATATCATAGAACATAGATTGTAGGAAACATAATTCTCTACAAAAAAGGTCTCTTAACATTTTGCCATAGCTCAGTTCGTTTCCGAGATATTTGCAGATATATCTCAAGGGAAGGGGCCTGACGGACATATTTCGAGATATTTCTTCTTCTTGTTGTTCTTCTTCTGCACAGCTAAGCTGGAAGTGGCATTTACAGCTCGCAATAGTGCAGAGTTATCTCAAAGAAAGGGGCCACGGTGTTTCTGTATCTCTATTATGTTGGTGCGGCTTCGGAACTTTTAAATATCTTGATATATCTCGAGAACTGAGCATCTGATCAAAAAATATCATAGAACATGAAAAGTAGGAAACTTAATTCTCTACAAAAAAGGTCTCTCAACATTTTGCCATAGCTCTCTTCGTTTCCGAGATATTTGCAGATTTATCTCAAGGGAAGGGGCCTGATGGACATATTTCGAGATATTTCTTCTTCTTGTTGTTCTTCTTCTGCACAGCTTAGCTGGAAGTGGCATTTGCAGCTCGCAATAGTGCAGAGTTATCTCAAAGAAAGGGGCCACGGTGTTTCTGTATCTCTATTATGTTGGTGCGGCTTCGGAACTTTTAAATATCTCGATATATCTCGAAAACTACGCTTCTGATCAAAAAATATCATAGAACACAAATTGTAGGAAACATAATTCTCTACAAAAAACGTCTCTTAACATTTTGCCATAGCTCGCTTCGTTTCCGAGATATTTGCAGATTCAGCTCAAAGGAACGGGCCTGACGGACATATTTCGAGATACTTCTTCTTCTTGTTGTTCTTCTTCTGCACAGCTAAGCTGGAAGTGGCACTTGCAGCTCGCACTAGTGCAGAGTTATCTCAAAGAAAGGGGCCACGGTGTTTCTGTATCTCTATTATGTTGGTGCGGCTTCGGAACTTTTAAATATCTCGATATATCTCGAAAACTACGCTTCTGATCAAAAAATATCATAGAACATAAATTGTAGGAAACATAATTCTCTACAAAAAAGGTCTCTTAACATTTTGCCATAGCTCGCTTCGGTTCCGAGATATTTGCAGATATATCTCAAGGGAAGGGGCCTGACGGACATATTTCGAGATATTTCTTCTTCTTGTTGTTCTTCTTCTGCACAGCTAAACTGGAAGTGGCATTTACAGCTCGCAATAGTGCAGAGTTATCTCAAAGAAAGGGGCCACGGTGTTTCTGTATCTCTATTATGTTGGTGCGGCTTCGGAACTTTTAAATATCTTGATATATCTCGAGAACTGAGCATCTGATCAAAAAATATCATAGAACATGAAAAGTAGGAAACTTAATTCTCTACAAAAAAGGTCTCTCAACATTTTGCCATAGCTCTCTTCGTTTCCGAGATATTTGCAGATTTATCTCAAGGGAAGGGGCCTGATGGACATATTTCGAGATATTTCTTCTTCTTGTTGTTCTTCTTCTGCACAGCTTAGCTGGAAGTGGCATTTGCAGCTCGCAATAGTGCAGAGTTATCTCAAAGAAAGGGGCCACGGTGTTTCTGTATCTCTATTATGTTGGTGCGGCTTCGGAACTTTTAAATATCTTGATATATCTCGAGAACTACGCGTCTGATCAAAAAATATCATAGAACATAAAAAGTAGGAAACTTAATTCTCTACAAAAACGGTCTCTTAACATTTTGCCATGGCTCGCTTCGTTTCCGAGATATTTGCAGATATATCTCAAGGGAAGGGGACTGACGGACATATTTCGAGATACTTCTTCTTCTTGTTGCTCTTCTTCTGCACACTTAAGCTGGAAGTGGCATTTGCGGCTCGCACTAGTGCAGAGTTATCTCAAAGAAAGAGGCCACGGTGTTTCTGTACCTCTATTATGTTGGTGCAGCTTCGGAACTTTTAAATATCTTGATATATCTCGAGAACTACGCATCTGATCAAAAAATATCATCGAACCTAAAAAGTAGGAAACTTAATTCTCTACAAAAAAGGTCTCTTAACATTTTGCCATAGCTCGCTTCGTTTCCGAGATATTTGCAGATTTATCTCAAGGGAAGGGTCCTGATGGACATATTTCGAGATATTTCTTCTTCTTGTTGTTCTTCTTCTGCACAGCTAAACTGGAAGTGGCATTTCCAGCTCGCAATCGTGCAGAGTTATCTCAAAGAAAGGGGCCACGGTGTTTCTGTATCTCTATTATGTTGGTGCGGCTTCGGAACTTTTAAATATCTCGATATATCTCGAAAACTACGCTTCTGATCAAAAAATATCATAGAACATAAATTGTAGGAAACATAATTCTCTACAAAAAACGTCTCTTAACATTTTGCCATAGCTCGCTTCGTTTCCGAGATATTTGCAGATGCAGCTCAAAGGAACGGGCCTGACGGACATATTTCGAGATACTTCTGCTTCTTGTTGTTCTTCTTCTGCACAGCTAAGCTGGAAGTGGCATTTGCGGCTCGCACTAGTGCAGAGTTATCTCAAAGAAAGGGGCCACGGTGTTTCTGTATCTCTATTATGTTGGTGCGGCTTCGGAACTTTTAAATATCTCGATATATCTCGAAAACTACGCGTCTGATCAAAAAATATCATAGAACATAAAAAGTAGGAAACATAATTCTCTACCAAAAAGGTCTCTTAACATTTTGCCATAGCTCGCTTCGTTTCCGAGATATTTGCAGATATATCTCAAGGGAAGGGGCCTGACGGACATATTTCGACATATTTCTTCTTCTTGTTGTTCTTCTTCTGCACAGCTAAGCTGGAAGTGGCATTTGCAGCTCGCAATAGTGCAGAGTTATCTCAAAGAAAGGGGCCACGGTGTTTCTGTATCTCTATTATGTTGGTGCGGCTTCGGAACTTTTAAATATCTTGATATATCTCGAGAACTACGCATCTGATCAAAAAATATCATAGAACGTAAAAAGTAGGAAACTTAATTCTCTACAAAAAAGGTCTCTTAACATTTTGCCATAGCTCGCTTCGTTTCCGAGATATTTGCAGATTTATCTCAAGGGAAGGGGCCTAACGGACATATTTCGAGATATTTCTTCTTCTTGTTGTTCTTCATCTGCACAGCTAAACTGGAAGTGGCATTTCCAGCTCGCAATAGTGCAGAGTTATCTCAAAGAGAAGGGCCACGGTGTTTCTGTATCTCTATTATGTTGGTGCGGCTTCGGAACTTTTAAATATCTTGATATATCTCGAGAACTACGCATCTGATCAAAAAATATCACAGAAGATAAAAAGTAGGAAACTTAATTCTCTACAAAAAAGGTCTCTTAACATTTTGCCATAGCTCGCTTCGTTTCCGAGATATTTGCAGATTTATCTCAAGGGAAGGGGCCTGACGGACATATTTCGAGATATTTCTTCTTCTTGTTGTTCTTCTTCTGCACAGCTAAGCTGGAAGTGGCATTTGCGGCCCGCACTAGTGCAGAGTTATCTCAAAGAAAGGGGCCACGGTGTTTCTGTATCTCTATTATGTTGGTGCGGCTTCGGAACTTTTAAATATCTCGATATATCTCGAAAACTACGCTTCTGATCAAAAAATATCATAGGACATAAATTGTAGGAAACATAATTCTCTACAAAAAACGTCTCTTAACATTTTGCCATAGCTCGCTTCGTTTCCGAGATATTTGCAGATTCAGCTCAAAGGAACGGGCCTGACGGACATATTTCGAGATACTTCTTCTTCTTCTTGTTCTTCCTCTGCACAGCTAAGCTGGAAGTGGCATTTGCAGCTCGCAATAGTGCAGAGTTATCTCAAAGAAAGGGGCCACGGTGTTTCTGTATCTCTATTATGTTGGTGCGGCTTCGGAACTTTTAAACATCTCGATATATCTCGAAAACTACGCTTCTGATCAAAAAATATCATAGAACATAAATTGTAGGAAACATAATTCTCTACAAAAAACGTCTCTTAACATTTTGCCATAGCTCGCTTCGTTTCCGAGATATTTGCAGATTCAGCTCAAAGGAACGGGCCTGACGGACATATTTCGAGATACTTCTTCTTCTTGTTGTTCTTCCTCTGCACAGCTAAGCTGGAAGTGGCATTTGCAGCTCGCAATAGTGCAGAGTTATCTCAAAGAAAGGGGCCACGGTGTTTCTGTATCTCTATTATGTTTGTGCGGCTTTGGAACTTTTAAATATCTCGATATATCTCGAAAACTACGCTTCTGACCAAAAAATATCATAGAACATAAATTGTAGGAAACATAATTCTCTACAAAAAAGGTCTCTAAATATTTTGCCATAGCTCGCTTCGTTTCCGAGATATTTGCAGATATATCTCAAGGGAAGGGGCCTGACGGACATATTTCGAGATATTTCTTCTTCTTGTTGTTCTTCTTCTGCACAGCTAAGCTGGAAGTGGCATTTACAGCTCGCAATAGTGCAGAGTTATCTCAAAGAAAGGGGCCACGGTGTTTCTGTATCTCTATTATGTTGGTGCGGCTTCGGAACTTTTAAATATCTTGATATATCTCGAGAACTACGCATCTGATCAAAAAATATCATAGAACATAAAAAGTAGGAAACTTAATTCTCTACAAAAAAGGTCTCTTAACATTTTGCCATAGCTCGCTTCGTTTCCGAGATATTTGCAGATTCAGCTCAAAGGAACTGGCCTGACGGACATATTTCGAGATATTTCTTCTTCTTGTTGTTCTTCTTCTGCACAGCTAAACTGGAAGTGGCATTTCCAGCTCGCAATAGTGCAGAGTTATCTCAAAGAGAGGGGCCACGGTGTCTCTGTATCTCTATTATGTTGGTGCGGCTTCGGAACTTTTAAATATCTTGATATATCTCGAGAACTACGCATCTGATCAAAAAATATCATAGAACATAAAAAGTAGGAAACTTAATTCTCTACAAAAAAGGTCTCTTAACATTTTGCCATAGCTCGCTTTGTTTCCGAGATATTTGCAGATTTATCTCAAGGGAAGGGGCCTGACGGACATATTTCGAGATATTTCTTCTTCTTGTTGTTCTTCTTCTGCACAGCTAAGCTGGAAGTGGCATTTGCGGCCCGCACTAGTGCAGAGTTATCTCAAAGAAAGGGGCCACGGTGTTTCTGTATCTCTATTATGTTGGTGCGGCTTCGGAACTTTTAAATATCTCGATATATCTCGAAAACTACGCTTCTGATCAAAAAATATCATAGAACATAAATTGTAGGAAACATAATTCTCTACAAAAAACGTCTCTTAACATTTTGCCATAGCTCGCTTCGTTTCCGAGATATTTGCAGATTCAGCTCAAAGGAACGGGCCTGACGGACATATTTCGAGATACTTCTTCTTCTTCTTGTTCTTCCTCTGCACAGCTAAGCTGGAAGTGGCATTTGCAGCTCGCAATAGTGCAGAGTTATCTCAAAGAAAGGGGCCACGGTGTTTCTGTATCTCTATTATGTTGGTGCGGCTTCGGAACTTTTAAATACCTCGATATATCTCGAAAACTACGCTTCTGATCAAAAAATATCATAGAACATAAATTGTAGGAAACATAATTCTCTACAAAAAACGTCTGTTAACATTTTGCCATAGCTCGCTTCGTTTCCGAGATATTTGCAGATTCAGCTCAAAGGAACGGGCCTGACGGACATATTTCGAGATACTTCTTCTTCTTGTTGTTCTTCCTCTGCACAGCTAAGCTGGAAGTGGCATTTGCAGCTCGCAATAGTGCAGAGTTATCTCAAAGAAAGGGGCCACTGTGTTTCTGTATCTCTATTATGTTGGTGCGGCTTCGGAACTTTTAAATATCTCGATATATCTCGAAAACTACGCTTCTGATCAAAAAATATCATAGAACATAAATTGTAGGAAACATAATTCTCTACAAAAAACGTCTCTTAACATTTTGCCATAGCTCGCTTCGTTTCCGAGATATTTGCCGATTCAGCTCAAAGGAACTGGCCTGACGGACATATTTCGAGATATTTCTTCTTCTTGATGTTCTTCTTCTGCACAGCTAAGCTGGAAGTGGCATTTGCAGCTCGCAATAGTGCAGAGTTATCTCAAAGAAAGGGGCCACGGTGTTTCTGTATCTCTATTATGTTGGTGCGGCTTCGGAACTTTTAAATATCTTGATATATCTCGAGAACTACGCATCTGATCAAAAAATATCATAGAAGATAAAAAGTAGGAAACTTAATTCTCTACAAAAAAGGTCTCTCAACATTTTGCCATAGCTCGCTTCGTTTCCGAGATATTTGCAGATTTATCTCAAGGGAAGGGGCCTGACGGACATATTTCGAGATATTTCTTCTTCTTGTTGTTCTTCTTCTGCACAGCTAAGCTGGAAGTGGCATTTGCGGCTCGCACTAGTGCAGAGTTATCTCAAAGAAAGGGGCCACGGTGTTTCTGTATCTCTATTATGTTTGTGCGGCTTTGGAACTTTTAAATATCTCGATATATCTCGAAAACTACGCTTCTGACCAAAAAATATCATAGAACATAAATTGTAGGAAACATAATTCTCTACAAAAAAGGTCTCTTAACATTTTGCCATAGCTCGCTTCGTTTCCGAGATATTTGCAGATATATCTCAAGGGAAGGGGCCTGACGGACATATTTCGAGATATTTCTTCTTCTTGTTGTTCTTCTTCTGCACAGCTAAGCTGGAAGTGGCATTTGCGGCTCGCACTAGTGCAGAGTTATCTCAAAGAAAGGGGCCACGGTGTTTCTGTATCTGTATTATGTTGGTGCGGCTTCGGAACTTTTAAATATCTTGATATATCTCGAGAACTACGCATCTGATCAAAAAATATCATAGAACATAAAAAGTAGGAAACTTAATTCTCTACAAAAAAGGTCTCTTAACATTTTGCCATAGCTCGCTTCGTTTCCGAGATATTTGCAGATTTATCTCAAGGGAAGGGGCCTGACGGACATATTTCGAGATATTTCTTCTTCTTGTTGTTCTTCTTCTGCACAGCTAAGCTGGAAGTGGCATTTGCGGCTCGCACTAGTGCAGAGTTATCTCAAAGAAAGGGGCCACGGTGTTTCTGTATCTCTATTATGTTGGTGCGGCTTCGGAACTTTTAAATATCTCGATATATCTCGAAAACTACGCTTCTGATCAAAAAATATCATAGAACATAAATTGTAGGAAACATAATTCTCTACAAAAAAGGTCTCTCAACATTTTGCCATAGCTCGCTTCGTTTCCGAGATATTTGCAGATATATCTCAAGGGCAGGGGCCTGACGGACATATTTCGAGATATTTCTTCTTCTTGTTGTTCTTCTTCTGCACAGCTAAGCTGGAAGTGGCATTTACAGCTCGCAATAGTGCAGAGTTATCTCAAAGAAAGGGGCCACGGTGTTTCTGTATCTCTATTATGTTGGTGCGGCTTCGGAACTTTTAAATATCTTGATATATCTCGAGAACTACGCATCTGATCAAAAAATATCATAGAACATAAAAAGTAGGAAACTTAATTCTCTACAAAAAAGGTCTCTTAACATTTTGCCATAGCTCGCTTCGTTTCCGAGATATTTGCAGATTTATATCAAGGGAAGGGGCCTAACGGACATATTTCGAGATATTTCTTCTTCTTGTTGTTCTTCTTCTGCACAGCTAAACTGGAAGTGGCATTTCCAGCTCGCAATAGTGCAGAGTTATCTCAAAGAAAGGAGCCACGGTGTTTCTGTATCTCTATTATGTTGGTGCGGCTTCGGAACTTTTAAATATCTTGATATATCTCGAGAACTACGCATCTGATTAAAAAATATCATAGAACATAAAAAGTAGGAAACTTAATTCTCTACAAAAAAGGTCTCTTAAGATTTTGCCATAGCTCGCTTCGTTTCCGAGATATTTGCAGATTTATCTCAAGGGAAGGGGCCTGACGGACATATTTCGAGATATTTCTTCTTCTTGTTGTTCTTCTTCTGCACAGCTAAGCTGGAAGTGGCATTTGCGGCTCGCTCTAGTGCAGAGTTATCTCAAAGAAAGGGGCCACGGTATTTCTGTATCTGTATTATGTTGGTGCGGCTTCGGCACTTTTAAATATCTTGATATATCTCGAGAACTACGCATCTGATCAAAAAATATCATAGAAGATAAAAAGTAGGATACTGTATTCTCTACAAAAAAGGTCTCTTAACATTTCGCCATAGCTCGCTTCGTTTCCGAGATATTTGCAGATTTATCTCAAGGGAAGGGGCCTGTCGGACATATTTCGAGATATTTCTTCTTCTTGTTGTTCTTCTTCTGTACAGCTAAGCTGGAAGTGGCATTTGCGGCTCGCACTAGTGCAGAGTTATCTCAAAGAAAGGGGCCACGGTGTTTCGGTATCTCTATTATGTTGGTGCGGCTTCGGAACTTTTAAATATCTCGATATATCTCGAAAACTACGCTTCTGATCGAAAAATATCATAGAACATAAATTGTAGGAAACATAATTCTCTACAAAAAACGTCTCTTAACATTTTGCCATAGCTCGCTTCGTTTCCGAGATATTTGCAGATTCAGCTCAAATGAACGGGCCTGACGGACATATTTCGAGATACTTCTTTTTCTTGTTGTTCTTCCTCTGCACAGCTAAGCTGGAAGTGGCATTTGCAGCTCGCAATAGTGCAGAGTTATCTCAAAGAAAGGGGCCACGGTGTTTCTGTATCTCTATTATGTTGGTGCGGCTTCGGAACTTTTAAATATCTTGATATATCTCGAGAACTAGGCATCTGATCAAAGAATATCATAGAACATAAAAAGTAGGAAACTTAATTCTCTACAAAAAAGGTCTCTTAACATTTTGCCATAGCTCGCTTCGTTTCCAAGATATTTGCAGATTTATCTCAAGGGAAGGGGCCTGACGGACATATTTCGAGATATTTCTTCTTCTTGTTGTTCTTCTTCTGCACAGCTAAGCTGGAAGTGGCATTTGCGGCTCGCACTATTGCAGAGTTATCTCAAAGAAAGGGGCCACGGTGTTTCTGTATCTCTATTATGTTGGTGCGGCTTCGGAACTTTTAAATATCTTGATATATCTCGAGAACTACGCATCTGATCAAAAAATATCATAGAACATAAAAAGTAGGAAACTTAATTCTCTACAAAAAAGGTCTCTTAACATTTTGCCATAGCTCGCTTCGTTTCCGAGATATTTGCAGATTTATCTCAAGGGAAGGGGCCTGACGGACATATTTCGAGATATTTCTTCTTCTTGTTGTTCTTCTTCTGCACAGCTAAGCTGGAAGTGGCATTTGCGGCTCGCACTAGTGCAGAGTTATCTCAAAGAAAGGGGCCACGGTGTTTCTGTATCTCTATTATGTTGGTGCGGCTTCGGAACTTTTAAATATCTCGATATATCTCGAAAACTACGCTTCTGATCAAAAAATATCATAGAACATAAATTGTAGGAAACATAATTCTCTACAAAAAAGGTCTCTCAACATTTTGCCATAGCTCGCTTCGTTTCCGAGATATTTGCAGATATATCTCAAGGGCAGGGGCCTGACGGACATATTTCGAGATATTTCTTCTTCTTGTTGTTCTTCTTCTGCACAGCTAAGCTGGAAGTGGCATTTACAGCTCGCAATAGTGCAGAGTTATCTCAAAGAAAGGGGCCACGGTGTTTCTGTATCTCTATTATGTTGGTGCGGCTTCGGAACTTTTAAATATCTTGATATATCTCGAGAACTACGCATCTGATCAAAAAATATCATAGAACATAAAAAGTAGGAAACTTAATTCTCTACAAAAAAGGTCTCTTAACATTTTGCCATAACTCGCTTCGTTTCCGAGATATTTGCAGATTTATATCAAGGGAAGGGGCCTAACGGACATATTTCGAGATATTTCTTCTTCTTGTTGTTCTTCTTCTGCACAGCTAAACTGGACGTGGCATTTCCAGCTCGCAATAGTGCAGAGTTATCTCAAAGAAAGGAGCCACGGTGTTTCTGTATCTCTATTATGTTGGTGCGGCTTCGGAACTTTTAAATATCTTGATATATCTCGAGAACTACGCATCTGATCAAAAAATATCATAGAACATAAAAAGTAGGAAACTTAATTCTCTACAAAAAAGGTCTCTTAACATTTTGCCATAGCTCGTTTCGTTTCCGAGATATTTGCAGATTTATCTCAAGGGAAGGGGCCTGACGGACATATTTCGAGATATTTCTTCTTCTTGTTGTTCTTCTTCTGCACAGCTAAGCTGGAAGTGGCATTTGCGGCTCGCACTAGTGCAGAGTTATCTCAAAGAAAGGGGCCACGGTGTTTCTGTATCTGTATTATGTTGCTGCGGCTTCGGAACTTTTAAATATCTTGATATATCTCGAGAACTACGCATCTGATCAAAAAATATCATAGAACATAAAAAGTAGGAAACTTAATTCTCTACAAAAAAGGTCTCTTAACATTTTGCCATAGCTCGCTTCGTTTCCGAGATATTTGCAGATTTATCTCAAGGGAAGGGGCCTGACGGACATATTTCGAGATATTTCTTCTTCTTGTTGTTCTTCTTCTGCACAGCTAAGCTGGAAGTGGCATTTGCGGCTCGCACTAGTGCAGAGTTATCTCAAAGAAAGGGGCCACGGTGTTTCTGTATCTGTATTATGTTGGTGCGGCTTCGGAACTTTTAAATATCTTGATATATCTCGAGAACTACGCATCTGATCAAAGAATATCATAGAACATAAAAAGTAGGAAACTTAATTCTCTACAAAAAAGGTCTCTTAACATTTTGCCATAGCTCGCTTCGTTTCCGAGATATTTGCAGATTTATCTCAAGGGAAGGGGCCTGACGGACATATTTCGAGATATTTCTTCTTCTTGTTGTTCTTCTTCTGCACAGCTAAGCTGGAAGTGGCATTTGCGGCTCGCACTAGTGCAGAGTTATCTCAAAGAAAGGGGCCACGGTGTTTCTGTATCTGTATTATGTTGGTGCGGCTTCGGAACTTTTAAATATCTTGATATATCTCGAGAACTACGCGTCTGATCAAAAAATATCATAGAACATAAAAAGTAGGAAACATAATTCTCTACAAAAAAGGTCTCTTAACATTTTGCCATAGCTCGCTTCGTTTCCGAGATATTTGCAGATTTATCTCAAGGGAAGGGGCCTGACGGACATATTTCGAGATATTTCTTCTTCTTGTTGTTCTTCTTCTGCACAGCTAAGCTGGAAGTGGCATTTGCGGCTCGCACTAGTGCACAGTTATCTCAAAGAAAGGGGCCACGGTGTTTCTGTATCTCTAATATGTTGGTGCGGCTTCGGAACTTTTAAGTATCTCGATATATCTCGAAAACTACGCTTCTGATCAAAAAATATCATAGAACATAAATTGTAGGAAACATAATTCTCTACAAAAAACGTCTCTTAACATTTTGCCATAGCTCGCTTCGTTTCCGAGATATTTGCAGATTCAGCTCAAAGGAACTGGCCTGACGGACATATTTCGAGATATTTCTTCTTCTTGTTGTTCTTCCTCTGCACAGATAAACTGGAAGTGGTATTTGCAGCTCGCAATAGTGCAGAGTTATCTCAAAGAAAGGGGCCACGGTGTTTATGTATCTCTATTATGTTGGTGCGGCTTCGGAACTTTTAAATATCTTGATATATCTCGAGAACTACGCATCTGATCAAAAAATATCATAGAACATAAAAAGTAGGAAACTTAATTCTCTACAAAAAAGGTCTCTTAACATTTTGCCATAGCTCGCTTCGTTTCCGAGATATTTGCAGATTTATCTCAAGGGAAGGGGCCTGACGGACATATTTCGAGATATTTCTTCTTCTTGTTGTTCTTCTTCTGCACAGCTAAGCTGGAAGTGGCATTTGCGGCTCGCACTAGTGCAGAGTTATCTCAAAGAAAGGGGCCACGGTGTTTCTGTATCTCTATTATGTTGGTGCGGCTTCGGAACTTTTAAATATCTCGATATATCTCGAAAACTACGCTTCTGATCAAAAAATATCATAGAACATAAATTGTAGGAAACATAATTCTCTACAAAAAAGGTCTCTCAACATTTTGCCATAGCTCGCTTCGTTTCCGAGATATTTGCACATATATCTCAAGGGCAGGGGCCTGACGGACATATTTCGAGATATTTCTTCTTCTTGTTGTTCTTCTTCTGCACAGCTAAGCTGGAAGTGGCATTTACAGCTCGCAATAGTGCAGAGTTATCTCAAAGAAAGGGGCCACGGTGTTTCTGTATCTCTATTATGTTGGTGCGGCTTCGGAACTTTTAAATATCTTGATATATCTCGAGAACTACGCATCTGATCAAAAAATATCATAGAACATAAAAAGTAGGAAACTTAATTCTCTACAAAAAAGGTCTCTTAACATTTTGCCATAGCTCGCTTGGTTTCCGAGATATTTGCAGATTTATCTCAAGGGAAGGGGCCTGACGGACATATTTCGAGATATTTCTTCTTCTTGTTGTTCTTCTTCTGCACAGCTAAGCTGGAAGTGGCATTTGCGGCTCGCACTAGTGCAGAGTTATCTCAAAGAAAGGGGCCACGGTGTTTCTGTATCTGTATTATGTTGGTGCGGCTTCGGAACTTTTAAATATCTTGATATATCTCGAGAACTACGCATCTGATCAAAAAATATCATAGAACATAAAAAGTAGGAAACTTAATTCTCTACAAAAAAGGTCTCTTAACATTTTGCCATAGCTCGCTTCGTTTCCGAGATATTTGCAGATTTATCTCAAGGGAAGGGGCCTGACGGACATATTTCGAGATATTTCTTCTTCTTGTTGTTCTTCTTCTGCACAGCTAAGCTGGAAGTGGCATTTGCGGCTCGCACTAGTGCAGAGTTATCTCAAAGAAAGGGGCCACGGTGTTTCTGTATCTGTATTATGTTGGTGCGGCTTCGGGAACTTTTAAATATCTTGATATATCTCGAGAACTACGCGTCTGATCAAAAAATATCATAGAACATAAAAAGTAGGAAACATAATTCTCTACAAAAAAGGTCTCTTAACATTTTGCCATAGCTCGCTTCGTTTCCGAGATATTTGCAGATTTATCTCAAGGGAAGGGGCCTGACGGACATATTTCGAGATATTTCTTCTTCTTGTTGTTCTTCTTCTGCACAGCTAAGCTGGAAGTGGCATTTGCGGCTCGCACTAGTGCAGAGTTATCTCAAAGAAAGGGGCCACGGTGTTTCTGTATCTGTATTATGTTGGTGCGGCTTCGAAACTTTTAAATATCTTGATATATCTCGAGAACTACGCGTCTGATCAAAAAATATCATAGAACATAAAAAGTAGGAAACATAATTCTCTACAAAAAAGGTCTCTTAACATTTTGCCATAGCTCGCTTCGTTTCCGAGATATTTGCAGATTTATCTCAAGGGAAGGGGCCTGACGGACATATTTCGAGATATTTCTTCTTCTTGTTGTTCTTCTTCTGCACAGCTAAGCTGGAAGTGGCATTTGCGGCTCGCACTAGTGCACAGTTATCTCAAAGAAAGGGGCCACGGTGTTTCTGTATCTCTAATATGTTGGTGCGGCTTCGGAACTTTTAAGTATCTCGATATATCTCGAAAACTACGCTTCTGATCAAAAAATATCATAGAACATAAATTGTAGGAAACATAATTCTCTACAAAAAACGTCTCTTAACATTTTGCCATAGCTCGCTTCGTTTCCGAGATATTTGCAGATTCAGCTCAAAGGAACTGGCCTGACGGACATATTTCGAGATATTTCTTCTTCTTGTTGTTCTTCCTCTGCACAGCTAAGCTGGAAGTGGCATTTGCAGCTCGCAATAGTGCAGAGTTATCTCAAAGGAAGGGGCCACGGTGTTTCTGTATCTCTATTATGTTGGTGCGGCTTCGGAACTTTTAAATATCTTGATATATCTCGAGAACTACGCATCTGATCAAAAAATATCATAGAACATAAAAAGTAGGAAACTTAATTCTCTACAAAAAAGGTCTCTTAACATTTTGCCATAGCTCGCTTCGTTTCCGAGATATTTGCAGATTTATCTCAAGGGAAGGGGCCTGACGGACATATTTCGAAATATTTCTTCTTCTTGTTGTTCTTCTTCTGCACAGCTAAGCTGGAAGTGGCATTTGCGGCTCGCACTATTGCAGAGTTATCTCAAAGAAAGGGGCTACGGTGTTTCTGTATCTCTATTATGTTGGTGCGGCTTCGTAACTTTTAAATATCTCGATATATCTCGAAAACTACGCTTCTGATCAAAAAATATCATAGAACATAAATTGTAGGAAACATAATTCTCTACAAAAAAGGTCTCTTAACATTTTGCCATAGCTCGCTTGGTTTCCGAGATATTTGCAGATATATCTCAAGGGCAGGGGCCTGACGGACATATTTCGAGATATTTCTTCTTCTTGTTGTTCTTCTTCTGCACAGCTAAGCTGGAAGTGGCATTTACAGCTCGCAATAGTGCAGAGGTATCTCAAAGAAAGGGGCCACGGTGTTTCTGTATCTCTATTATGTTGGTGCGGTTTCGGAACTTTTAAAAATCTTGATATATCTCGAGAACTACGCATCTGATCAAAAAATATCATAGAACATAAAAAGTAGGAAACTTAATTCTCTACAAAAAAGGTCTCTTAACATTTTGCCATAGCTCGCTTCGTTTCCGAGATATTTGCAGATTTATCTCAAGGGAAGGGGCCTGACGGACATATTTCGAGAAGTTTCTTCTTCTTGTTGTTCTTCTTCTGCACAGCTAAGCGGGAAGTGGCATTTGCGGCTCGCACTAGTGCACAGTTATCTCAAAGAAAGGGGCCACGGTGTTTCTGTATCTCTAATATGTTGGTGCGGCTTCGGAACTTTTAAGTATCTCGATATATCTCGAAAACTACGCTTCTGATCAAAAAATATCATAGAACATAAATTGTAGGAAACATAATTCTCTACAAAAAACGTCTCTTAACATTTTGCCATAGCTCGCTTCGTTTCCGAGATACTTGCAGATTCAGCTCAAAGGAACTGGCCTGACGGACATATTTCGAGATATTTCTTCTTCTTGTTGTTCTTCCTCTGCACAGATAAACTGGAAGTGGTATTTGCAGCTCGCAATAGTGCAGAGTTATCTCAAAGAAAGGGACCACGGTGTTTATGTATCTCTATTATGTTGGTGCGGCTTCGGAACTTTTAAATATCTTGATATATCTCGAGAACTACGCATCTGATCAAAAAATATCATAGAACATAAAAAGTAGGAAACTTAATTCTCTACAAAAAAGGTCTCTTAACATTTTGCCATAGCTCGCTTCGTTTCCGAGATATTTGCAGATTTATCTCAAGGGAAGGGGCCTGACGGACATATTTCGAGATATTTCTTCTTCTTGTTGTTCTTCTTCTGCACAGCTAAGCTGGAAGTGGCATTTGCGGCTCGCACTAGTGCAGAGTTATCTCAAAGAAAGGGGCCACGGTGTTTCTGTATCTCTATTATGTTGGTGCGGCTTCGGAACTTTTAAATATCTCGATATATCTCGAAAACTACGCTTCTGATCAAAAAATATCATAGAACATAAATTGTAGGAAACATAATTCTCTACAAAAAAGGTCTCTCAACATTTTGCCATAGCTCGCTTCGTTTCCGAGATATTTGCACATATATCTCAAGGGCAGGGGCCTGACGGACATATTTCGAGATATTTCTTCTTCTTGTTGTTCTTCTTCTGCACAGCTAAGCTGGAAGTGGCATTTACAGCTCGCAATAGTGCAGAGTTATCTCAAAGAAAGGGGCCACGGTGTTTCTGTATCTCTATTATGTTGGTGCGGCTTCGGAACTTTTAAATATCTTGATATATCTCGAGAACTACGCATCTGATCAAAAAATATCATAGAACATAAAAAGTAGGAAACTTAATTCTCTACAAAAAAGGTCTCTTAACATTTTGCCATAGCTCGCTTCGTTTCCGAGATATTTGCAGATTTATCTCAAGGGAAGGGGCCTGACGGACATATTTCGAGATATTTCTTCTTCTTGTTGTTCTTCTTCTGCACAGCTAAGCTGGAAGTGGCATTTGCGGCTCGCACTAGTGCAGAGTTATCTCAAAGAAAGGGGCCACGGTGTTTCTGTATCTGTATTATGTTGGTGCGGCTTCGGAACTTTTAAATATCTTGATATATCTCGAGAACTACGCATCTGATCAAAAAATATCATAGAACATAAAAAGTAGGAAACTTAATTCTCTACAAAAAAGGTCTCTTAACATTTTGCCATAGCTCGCTTCGTTTCCGAGATATTTGCAGATTTATCTCAAGGGAAGGGGCCTGACGGACATATTTCGAGATATTTCTTCTTCTTGTTGTTCTTCTTCTGCACAGCTAAGCTGGAAGTGGCATTTGCGGCTCGCACTAGTGCAGAGTTATCTCAAAGAAAGGGGCCACGGTGTTTCTGTATCTGTATTATGTTGGTGCGGCTTCGGGAACTTTTAAATATCTTGATATATCTCGAGAACTACGCGTCTGATCAAAAAATATCATAGAACATAAAAAGTAGGAAACATAATTCTCTACAAAAAAGGTCTCTTAACATTTTGCCATAGCTCGCTTCGTTTCCGAGATATTTGCAGATTTATCTCAAGGGAAGGGGCCTGACGGACATATTTCGAGATATTTCTTCTTCTTGTTGTTCTTCTTCTGCACAGCTAAGCTGGAAGTGGCATTTGCGGCTCGCACTAGTGCAGAGTTATCTCAAAGAAAGGGGCCACGGTGTTTCTGTATCTGTATTATGTTGGTGCGGCTTCGAAACTTTTAAATATCTTGATATATCTCGAGAACTACGCGTCTGATCAAAAAATATCATAGAACATAAAAAGTAGGAAACATAATTCTCTACAAAAAAGGTCTCTTAACATTTTGCCATAGCTCGCTTCGTTTCCGAGATATTTGCAGATTTATCTCAAGGGAAGGGGCCTGACGGACATATTTCGAGATATTTCTTCTTCTTGTTGTTCTTCTTCTGCACAGCTAAGCTGGAAGTGGCATTTGCGGCTCGCACTAGTGCACAGTTATCTCAAAGAAAGGGGCCACGGTGTTTCTGTATCTCTA
Organism: Osmia lignaria lignaria; assembly: GCF_051020975.1. Taxonomy (NCBI): domain Eukaryota; kingdom Metazoa; phylum Arthropoda; class Insecta; order Hymenoptera; family Megachilidae; genus Osmia; species Osmia lignaria. The sequence continues at coordinate 22,972,163 of NW_027478160.1, read as the reverse complement.
ATATGTTGGTGCGGCTTCGGAACTTTTAAGTATCTCGATATATCTCGAAAACTACGCTTCTGATCAAAAAATATCATAGAACATAAATTGTAGGAAACATAATTCTCTACAAAAAACGTCTCTTAACATTTTGCCATAGCTCGCTTCGTTTCCGAGATATTTGCAGATTCAGCTCAAAGGAACTGGCCTGACGGACATATTTCGAGATATTTCTTCTTCTTGTTGTTCTTCCTCTGCACAGCTAAGCTGGAAGTGGCATTTGCAGCTCGCAATAGTGCAGAGTTATCTCAAAGGAAGGGGCCACGGTGTTTCTGTATCTCTATTATGTTGGTGCGGCTTCGGAACTTTTAAATATCTTGATATATCTCGAGAACTACGCATCTGATCAAAAAATATCATAGAACATAAAAAGTAGGAAACTTAATTCTCTACAAAAAAGGTCTCTTAACATTTTGCCATAGCTCGCTTCGTTTCCGAGATATTTGCAGATTTATCTCAAGGGAAGGGGCCTGACGGACATATTTCGAAATATTTCTTCTTCTTGTTGTTCTTCTTCTGCACAGCTAAGCTGGAAGTGGCATTTGCGGCTCGCACTATTGCAGAGTTATCTCAAAGAAAGGGGCTACGGTGTTTCTGTATCTCTATTATGTTGGTGCGGCTTCGTAACTTTTAAATATCTCGATATATCTCGAAAACTACGCTTCTGATCAAAAAATATCATAGAACATAAATTGTAGGAAACATAATTCTCTACAAAAAAGGTCTCTTAACATTTTGCCATAGCTCGCTTGGTTTCCGAGATATTTGCAGATATATCTCAAGGGCAGGGGCCTGACGGACATATTTCGAGATATTTCTTCTTCTTGTTGTTCTTCTTCTGCACAGCTAAGCTGGAAGTGGCATTTACAGCTCGCAATAGTGCAGAGGTATCTCAAAGAAAGGGGCCACGGTGTTTCTGTATCTCTATTATGTTGGTGCGGTTTCGGAACTTTTAAAAATCTTGATATATCTCGAGAACTACGCATCTGATCAAAAAATATCATAGAACATAAAAAGTAGGAAACTTAATTCTCTACAAAAAAGGTCTCTTAACATTTTGCCATAGCTCGCTTCGTTTCCGAGATATTTGCAGATTTATCTCAAGGGAAGGGGCCTGACGGACATATTTCGAGAAGTTTCTTCTTCTTGTTGTTCTTCTTCTGCACAGCTAAGCGGGAAGTGGCATTTGCGGCTCGCACTAGTGCACAGTTATCTCAAAGAAAGGGGCCACGGTGTTTCTGTATCTCTAATATATTGGTGCGGCTTCGGAACTTTTAAGTATCTCGATATATCTCGAAAACTACGCTTCTGATCAAAAAATATCATAGAACATAAATTGTAGGAAACATAATTCTCTACAAAGAACGTCTCTTAACATTTTGCCATAGCTCGCTTTGTTTCCGAGATATTTGCAGATTCAGCTCAAAGGAACTGGCCTGACGGACGTATTTCGAGATATTTCTTCTTCTTGTTGTTCTTCCTCTGCACAGCTAAGCTGGAAGTGGCATTTGCGGCTCGCACTAGTGCAGAGTTATCTCAAAGAAAGGGGCCACGGTGTTTCTGTATCTCTATTATGTTGGTGCGGCTTCGGAACTTTTAAATATCTCGATATATCTCGAAAACTACGCTTCTGATCACAAAATATCATAGAACATAAATTGTAGGAAACATAATTCTCTACAAAAAACGTCTCTTAACATTTTGCCATAGCTCGCTTCGTTTCCGAGATATTTGCAGATTCAGCTCAAAGGAACTGGCCTGACGGACATATTTCGAGATATTTCTTCTTCTTGTTGTTCTTCCTCTGCACAGCTAAGCTGGAAGTGGCATTTGCAGCTCGCAATAGTGCAGAGTTATCTCAAAGAAAGGGGCCACGGTGTTTCTGTATCTCTATTATGTTGGTGCGGCTTCGGAACTTTTAAATATCTTGATATATCTCGAGAACTACGCATCTGATCAAAAAATATCATAGAACATAAAAAGTAGGAAACTTAATTCTCTACAAAAAAGGTCTCTTAACATTTTGCCATAGCTCGCTTCGTTTCCGAGATATTTGCAGATTTATCTCAAGGGAAGGGGCCTGACGGACATATTTCGAGATATTTCTTCTTCTTGTTGTCCTTCTTCTGCACAGCTAAGCTGGAAGTGGCATTTGCGGCTCGCACTAGTGCAGAGTTATCTCAAAGAAAGGGGCCACGGTGTTTCTGTAACTCTATTATGTTGGTGCGGCTTCGGAACTTTTAAATATCTCGATATATCTCGAAAACTACGCTTCTGATCAAAAAATATCATACAACATAAATTGTAGGAAACATAATTCTCTACAAAAAAGGTCTCTGAACATTTTGCCATAGCTCGCTTCGTTTCCGAGATATTTGCAGATATATCTCAAGGGCAGGGGCCTGACGGACATATTTCGAGATATTTCTTCTTCTTGTTGTTCTTCTTCTGCACAGCTAAGCTGGAAGAGGCATTTACAGCTCGCAATAGTGCAGAGTTATCTCAAAGAAAGGGGCCACGGTGTTTCTGTATCTCTATTATGTTGGTGCGGCTTCGGAACTTTTAAATATCTTGATATATCTCGAGAACTACGCATCTGATCAAAAAATATCATAGAACATAAAAAGTAGGAAACTTAATTCTCTACAAAAAAGGTCTCTTAACATTTTGCCATAGCTCGCTTCGTTTTCGAGATATTTGCAGATTTATCTCAAGGGAAGGGGCCTGACGGACATATTTCGAGATATTTCTTCTTCTTGTTGTTCTTCTTCTGCACAGCTAAGCTGGAAGTGGCATTTGCGGCTCGCACTAGTGCAGAGTTATCCCAAAGAAAGGGGCCACGGTGTTTCTGTATCTGTATTATGTTGGTGCGGCTTCGGAACTTTTAAATATCTTGATATATCTCGAGAACTACGCATCTGATCAAAGAATATCATAGAACATAAAAAGTAGGAAACTTAATTCTCTACAAAAAAGGTCTCTTAACATTTTGCCATAGCTCGCTTCGTTTCCGAGATATTTGCAGATTTATCTCAAGGGAAGGGGCCTGACGGACATATTTCGAGATATTTCTTCTTCTTGTTGTTCTTCTTCTGCACAGCTAAGCTGGAAGTGGCATTTGGGGCTCGCACTAGTGCAGAGTTATCTCAAAGAAAGGGGCCACGGTGTTTCTGTATCTGTATTATGTTGGTGCGGCTTCGGAACTTTTAAATATCTTGATATATCTCGAGAACTACGCGTCTGATCAAAAAATATCATAGAACATAAAAAGTAGGAAACATAATTATCTACAAAAAAGGTCTCTTAACGTTTTGCCATAGCTCGCTTCGTTTCCGAGATATTTGCAGATTTATCTCAAGGGAAGGGGCCTGACGGACATATTTCGAGATATTTCTTCTTCTTGTTGTTCTTCTTCTGCACAGCTAACCTGGAAGTGGCATTTGCGGCTCGCACTAGTGCAGAGTTATCTCAAAGAAAGGGGCCACGGTGTTTCTGTATCTGTATTATGTTGGTGCGGCTTCGGAACTTTTAAATATCTTGATATATCTCGAGAACTACGCATCTGATCAAAGAATATCATAGAACATAAAAAGTAGGAAACTTAATTCTCTACAAAAAAGGTCTCTTAACATTTTGCCATAGCTCGCTTCGTTTCCGAGATATTTGCAGATTTATCTCAAGGGAAGGGGCCTGACGGACATATTTCGAGATATTTCTTCTTCTTGTTGTTCTTCTTCTACACAGCTAAGCTGGAAGTGGCATTTGCGGCTCGCACTAGTGCAGAGTTATCTCAAAGAAAGGGGCCACGGTGTTTCTGTATCTGTATTATGTTGGTGCGGCTTCGGAACTTTTAAATATCTTGATATATCTCGAGAACTACGCGTCTGATCAAAAAATATCATAGAACATAAAAAGTAGGAAACATAATTCTCTACAAAAAAGGTCTCTTAACATTTTGCCATAGCTCGCTTCGTTTCCGAGATATTTGCAGATTTATCTCAAGGGAAGGGGCCTGACGGACATATTTCGAGATATTTCTTCTTCTTGTTGTTCTTCTTCTGCACAGCTAAGCTGGAAGTGGCATTTGCGGCTCGCACTTGTGCAGAGTTATCTCAAAGAAAGGGGCCACGGTGTTTCTGTATCTGTATTATGTTGGTGCGGCTTCGGAACTTTTAAATATCTTGATATATCTCGAGAACTACGCATCTGATCAAAAAATATCATAGAACATAAAAAGTAGGAAACTTAATTCTCTACAAAAAAGGTCTCTTAACATTTTGCCATAGCTCGCTTCGTTTCCGAGATATTTGCAGATTTATCTCAAGGGAAGGGGCCTGACGGACATATTTCGAGAAGTTTCTTCTTCTTGTTGTTCTTCTTCTGCACAGCTAAGCTGGAAGTGGCATTTGCGGCTCGCACTAGTGCACAGTTATCTCAGAGAAAGGGGCCACGGTGTTTCTGTATCTCTATTATGTTGGTGCGGCTTCGGAACTTTTAAATATCTTGATATATCTCGAGAACTACGCATCTGATCAAAAAATATCATACTACATAAAAAGTAGGAAACTTAATTCTCTACAAGAAAGGTCTCTAAATATTTTGCCATAGCTCGCTTCGTTTCCGAGATATTTGCAGATTTATCTCAAGGGAAGGGGCCTGACGGACATATTTCGAGATATTTCTTCTTCTTGTTGTTCTTCTTCTGCACAGCTAAGCTGGAAGTGGCATTTGCGGCTCGCACTAGTGCAGAGTTATCTCAAAGAAAGGGGCCACGGTGTTTCTGTATCTCTATTATGTTGGTGCGGCTTCGGAACTTTTAAATATCTTGATATATCTCGAGAACTACGCATCTGATCAAAAAATATCATAGAACATGAAAAGTAGGAAACTTAATTCTCTACAAAAAAGGTCTCTTAACATTTTGCCATAGCTCTCTTCGTTTCCGAGATATTTGCAGATTTATCTCAAGGGAAGGGGCCTGACGGACATATTTCGAGATATTTCTTCTTCTCGTTGTTCTTCTTCTGCACAGCTAAGCTCGAAGTGGCATTTGCAGCTCGCAATAGTGCAGAGTTATCTCAAAGAAAGAGGCCACGGTGTTTCTGTACCTCTATTATGTTGGTGCAGCTTCGGAACTTTTAAATATCTTGATATATCTCGACAACAACGCATCTGATCAAAAAATATGATCGAACATAAAAAGTAGGAAACTTAATTCTCTACAAAAAAGGTCTCTTAACATTTTGCCATAGCTCGCTTCGTTTCCGAGATATTTGCAGATTCAGCTCAAGGGAAGGGGCCTGACGGACATATTTCGAGATATTTCTTCTTCTTGTTGTTCTTCTTCTGCACAGCTAAGCTGGAAGTGGCATTTGCGTCTCGCACTAGTGCAGAGTTATCTCAAAGAAAGGGGCCACCGTGTTTCTGTATCTCTATTATGTTGGTGCGGCTTCGGAACTTTTAAATATCTCGATATATCTCGACAACTACGCTTCTCATCAAAAAATATCATAGAACATGAAAAGTAGGAAACTTAATTCTCTACAAAAAAGGTCTCTTAACATTTTGCCATAGCTCGCTTCGTTTCCGAGATATTTGCAGATTTATCTCAAGGGAAGGGGCCTAACGGACATATTTCGAGATATTTCTACTTCTTGTTGTTCTTGTTCTGCACAGCTAAGCTCGAAGCGGCATTTGCAGCTCGCAATAGTGCAGAGTTATCTCAAAGAAAGGGGCCACGGTGTTTCTGTACCTCTATTATGTTGGTGCAGCTTCGGAACTTTTAAATATCTTGATATATCTCGAGAACTACGCATCTGATCAAAAAATATCATCGAACATAAAAAGTAGGAAACTTAATTCTCTACAAAAACGGTCTCTTAACATTTTGCCATAGCTCGCTTCGTTTCCGAGATATTTGCAGATTTATCTCAAGGGAAGGGGCCTGACGGACATATTTCGAGATATTTCTTCTTCTTGTTGTTCTTCTTCTGCACAGCTAAGCTGGAAGTGGCATTTGCGGCTCGCACTAGTGCAGAGTTATCTCAAAGAAAGGGGCCACGGTGTTTCTGTATCTCTATTATGTTGGTGCGGCTTCGGAACTTTTAAATATCTTGATATATCTCGAGAACTGCGCATCTGATCAAAAAATATCATAGAACATAAAAAGTAGGAAACTTAATTCTCTACAAAAAAGGTCTCTTAACATTTTGCCATAGCTCGCTTCGTTTCCGAGATATTTGCAGATTTATCTCAAGGGAAGGGGCCTGTCGGACATATTTCGAGATATTTCTTCTTCTTGTTGTTCTTCTTCTGCACAGCTAAGCTGGAAGTGGCATTTGCGGCTCGCACTAGTGCAGAGTTATCTCAAAGAAAGGGGCCACGGTGTTTCTGTATCTCTATTATGTTGGTGCGGCTTCGGAACTTTTAAATATCTCGATATATCTCGAAAACTACGCTTCTGATCGCAAAATATCATAGAACATAAATTGTAGGAAACATAATTCTCTACAAAAAAGGTCTCTTAACATTTTGCCATAGCTCGCTTCGTTTCCGAGATATTCGCAGATATATCTCAAGGGAAGGGGCCTGACGGACATATTTCGAGATATTTCTTCTTCTTGTTGTTCTTCTTCTGCACAGCTAAGCTGGAAGTGGCATTTGCAGCTCGCAATAGTGCAGAGTTATCTCAAAGAAAGAGGCCACGGTGTTTCTGTATCTCTATTATGTTGGTGCGGCTTCGGAACTTTTAAATATCTTGATATATCTCGAGAACTACGCGTCTGATCAAAAAATATCATAGAACATAAAAAGTAGGAAACATAATTCTCTACAAAAACGGTCTCTTAACATTTTGCCATAGCTCGCTTCGTTTCCGAGATATTTGCAGATATATCTCAAGGGAAGGGGCCTGACGGACATATTTCGAGATATTTCTTCTTCTTGTTGTTCTTCTTCTGCACAGCTAAGCTGGAAGTAGCATTTGCGGCTCGCACTAGTGCACAGTTATCTCAAAGAAAGGGGCCACGGTGTTTCTGTATCTCTATTATGTTGGTGCGGCTTCGGAACTTTTAAATATCTTGATATATCTCGAGAACTACGCATCTGATCAAAAAATATCATAGAACATAAAAAGTAGGAAACTTAATTCTCTACAAAACAGGTCTCTTAACATTTTGCCATAGCTCGCTTCGTTTCCGAGATATTTGCAGATTTATCTCAAGGGAAGGGGCCTAACGGACATATTTCGAGATATTTCTTCTTCTTGTTGTTCTTCTTCTGCACAGCTAAGCTGGAAGTGGCATTTGCGTCTCGCACTAGTGCAGAGTTATCTCAAAGAAAGGGGCCACCGTGTTTCTGTATCTCTATTATGTTGGTGCGGCTTCGGAACTTTTAAATATCTCGATATATCTCGACAACTACGCTTCTCATCAAAAAATATCATAGAACATAAAAAGTAGGAAACTTAATTCTCTACAAAAAAGGTCTCTTAACATTTTGCCATAGCTCGCTTCGTTTCCGAGATATTTGCAGATTTATCTCAAGGGAAGGGGCCTAACGGACATATTTCGAGATATTTCTTCTTCTTGTTGTTCTTGTTCTGCACAGCTAAGCTCGAAGCGGCATTTGCAGCTCGCAATAGTGCAGAGTTATCTCAAAGAAAGGGGCCACGGTGTTTCTGTACCTCTATTATGTTGGTGCAGCTTCGGAACTTTTAAATATCTTGATATATCTCGAGAACTACGCATCTGATCAAAAAATATCATCGAACATAAAAAGTAGGAAACTTAATTCTCTACAAAAAAGGTCTCTTAACATTTTGCCATAGCTCGCTTCGTTTCCGAGATATTTGCAGATTTATCTCAAGGGAAGGGGCCTGACGGACATATTTCGAGATATTTCTTCTTCTTGTTGTTCTTCTTCTGCACAGCTAAGCTGGAAGTGGCATTTGCGGCTCGCACTAGTGCAGAGTTATCTCAAAGAAAGGGGCCACGGTGTTTCTGTATCTCTATTATGTTGGTGCGGCTTCGGAACTTTTAAATATCTCGATATATCTCGAAAACTACGCTTCTGATCAAAAAATATCATAGAACATAAATTGTAGGAAACATAATTCTCTACAAAAAACGTCTCTTAACATTTTGCCATAGCTCGCTTCGTTTCCGAGATATTTGCAGATTCAGCTCAAAGGAACGGGCCTGACGGACATATTTCGAGATACTTCTTCTTCTTGTTGTTCTTCCTCTGCACAGCTAAGCTGGAAGTGGCATTTGCAGCTCGCAATAGTGCAGAGTTATCTCAAAGAAAGGGGCCACGGTGTTTCTGTATCTCTATTATGTTGGTGCGGCTTCGGAACTTTCAAATATCTTGATATATCTCGAGAACTACGCGTCTGATCAAAAAATATCATAGAACATAAAAAGTAGGAAACATAATTCTCTACAAAAACGGTCTCTTAACATTTTGCCATAGCTCGCTTCGTTTCCGAGATATTTGCAGATATATCTCAAGGGAAGGGGCCTGACGGACATATTTCGAGATATTTCTTCTTCTTGTTGTTCTTCTTCTGCACAGCTAAGCTGGAAGTAGCATTTGCGGCTCGCACTAGTGCACAGTTATCTCAAAGAAAGGGGCCACGGTGTTTCTGTATCTCTATTATGTTGGTGCGGCTTCGGAACTTTTAAATATCTTGATATATCTCGAGAACTACGCATCTGATCAAAAAATATCATAGAACATAAAAAGTAGGAAACTTAATTCTCTACAAAACAGGTCTCTTAACATTTTGCCATAGCTCGCTTCGTTTCCGAGATATTTGCAGATTTATCTCAAGGGAAGGGGCCTAACGGACATATTTCGAGATATTTCTTCTTCTTGTTGTTCTTCTTCTGCACAGCTAAGCTGGAAGTGGCATTTGCGGCTCGCACTATTGCAGAGTTATCTCAAAGAAAGGGGCCACGGTGTTTCTGTATCTCTATTATGTTGGTGCGGCTTCGGAACTTTTAAATATCTTGATATATCTCGAGAACTGCGCATCTGATCAAAAAATATCATAGAACATAAAAAGTAGGAAACTTAATTCTCTACAAAAAAGGTCTCTTAACATTTTGCCATAGCTCGCTTCGTTTCCGAGATATTTGCAGATTTATCTCAAGGGAAGGGGCCTGTCGGACATATTTCGAGATATTTCTTCTTCTTGTTGTTCTTCTTCTGCACAGCTAAGCTGGAAGTGGCATTTGCGGCTCGCACTAGTGCAGAGTTATCTCAAAGAAAGGGGCCACGGTGTTTCTGTATCTCTATTATGTTGGTGCGGCTTCGGAACTTTTAAATATCTCGATATATCTCGAAAACTACGCTTCTGATCGCAAAATATCATAGAACATAAATTGTAGGAAACATAATTCTCTACAAAAAAGGTCTCTTAACATTTTGCCATAGCTCGCTTCGTTTCCGAGATATTCGCAGATATATCTCAAGGGAAGGGGCCTGACGGACATATTTCGAGATATTTCTTCTTCTTGTTGTTCTTCTTCTGCACAGCTAAGCTGGAAGTGGCATTTGCAGCTCGCAATAGTGCAGAGTTATCTCAAAGAAAGAGGCCACGGTGTTTCTGTATCTCTATTATGTTGGTGCGGCTTCGGAACTTTTAAATATCTTGATATATCTCGAGAACTACGCATCTGATCAAAAAATATCATAGAACATAAATTGTAGGAAACATAATTCTCTACAAAAAACGTCTCTTAACATTTTGCCATAGCTCGCTTCGTTTCCGAGATATTTGCAGATTCAGCTCAAAGGAACGGGCCTGACGGACATATTTCGAGATACTTCTTTTTCTTGTTGTACTTCCTCTGCACAGCTAAGCTGGAAGTGGCATTTGCAGCTCGCAATAGTGCAGAGTTATCTCAAAGAAAGGGGCCACGGTGTTTCTGTATCTCTATTATGTTGGTGCGGCTTCGGAACTTTTAAATATCTTGATATATCTCGAGAACTACGCGTCTGATCAAAAAATATCATAGAACATAAAAAGTAGGAAACATAATTCCTTACAAAAAAGGTCTCTTAACATTTTGCCATAGCTCGCTTCGTTTCCGAGATATTTGCAGATTTATCTCAAGGGAAGGGGCCTGACGGACATATTTCGAGATATTTCTTCTTCTTGTTGTTCTTCTTCTGCACAGCTAAGCTAGAAGTGGCATTTGCGGCTCGCACTAGTGCAGAGTTATCTCAAAGAAAGGGGCCACGGTGTTTCTGTATCTCTATTATGTTGGTGCGGCTTCGGAACTTTTAAATATCTTGATATATCTCGAGAACTACGCATCTGATCAAAAAATGTCATAGAATATAAAAAGTAGGAAACTTAATTCTCTACAAAAAAGGTCTCTTAACATTTTGCCATAGCTCGCTTCGTTTCCGAGATATTTGCATATATATCTCAAGGGAAGGGGCCTGACGGACATATTTCGAGATATTTCTTCTTCTTGTTGTTCTTCTTCTGCACAGCTAAGCTGGAAGTGGCATTTGCCGCTCGCAATAGTGCAGAGTTATCTCAAAGAAAGGGGCCACGGTGTTTCTGTATCTCTATTATGTTGGTGCGGCTTCGGAACTTTTAAATATCTCGATATATCTCGAAAACTACGCTTCTGATCAAAAAATATCATAGAACGTAAATTGTAGGAAACATTATTCTCTACAAAAAAGGTCTCTTAACATTCTGCCATAGCTCGCTTCGTTTCCGAGATATTTGCAGATTCATCTCAAGGGAAGGGGTCTGACGGACATATTTCGAGATATTTCTTCTTCTTGTTGTTCTTCTTCTGCACAGCTAAGCTCGAAGCGGCATTTGCAGCTCGCAATAGTGCAGAGTTATCTCAAAGAAAGAGGCCACGGTGTTTCTGTACCTCTATTATGTTGGTGCAGCTTCGGAACTTTTAAATATCTTGATATATCTCGAGAACTACGCATCTGATCAAAAAATATCATCGAACATAAAAAGTAGGAAACTTAATTCTCTACAAAAAAGGTCTCTTAACATTTTGCCATAGCTCGCTTCGTTTCCGAGATATTTGCAGATTTATCTCAAGGGAAGTGGCCTGACGGACATATTTCGAGGTATTTCTTCTTCTTGTTGTTCTTCTTCTGCACAGCTGAGCTGGAAGTGGCATTTGCAGGTCGCAATAGTGCAGAGTTATCTCAAGGAAAGGGGCCACGGTGTTTCTGTATCTCTATTATGTTGGTGCGGCTTCGGAACTTTTAAATATCTCGATATATCTCGAAAACTACGCTTCTGATCAAAAAATATCATAGAACGTAAATTGTAGGAAACATTATTCTCTACAAAAAAGGTCTCTTAACATTTTGCCATAGCTCGCTTCGTTTCCGAGATATTTGCAGATTCATCTCAAGGGAAGCGGTCTGACGGACATATTTCGAGATATTTCTTCTTCTTGTTGTTCTTCTTCTGCACAGCTGAGCTGGAAGTGGCATTTGCAGGTCGCAATAGTGCAGAGTTATCTCAATGAAAGGGGCCACGGTGTTTCCGTATCTCTATTATGTTGGTGCGGCTTCGGAACTTTTAAATATCTTGATATATCTCGAGAACTACGCATCTGATCAAAAAATATCATAGAACATAAAAAGTAGGAAAGTTAATTCTCTACAAAAAAGGTCTCTTAACATTTTGCCATAGCTCGCTTCGTTTCCGAGATATTTGCATATTTATCTCAAGGGAAGGGGCCTGACGGACATATTTCGAGATATTTCTTCTTCTTGTTGTTCTTCTTCTGCACAGCTAAGCTGGAAGTGGCATTTGCGGCTCTCACTAGTGCAGAGTTATCTCAAAGAAAGGGGCCACGGTGTTTCTGTATCTCTATTATGTTGGTGCGGCTTCGGAACTTTTAAATATCTCGATATATCTCGAAAACTACGCTTCTGATCAAAAAATATCATAGAACATAAATTGTAGGAAACATAATTCTCTACAAAAAAGGTCTCTTAACATTTTGCCATAGCTCGCTTCGTTTCCGAGATATTTGCAGATATATCTCAAGGGAAGGGGCCTGACGGACATATTTCGAGATATTTCTTCTTCTTGTTGTTCTTCTTCTGCACAGCTGAGCTGGAAGTGGCATTTGCAGGTCGCAATAGTGCAGAGTTATCTCAAAGAAAGGGGCCACGGTGTTTCTGTATCTCTATTATGTTGGTGCGGCTTCGGAACTTTTAAATATCTCGATATATCTCGAAAACTACGCTTCTGATCAAAAAATATCATAGAACGTAAATTGTAGGAAACATTATTCTCTACAAAAAAGGTCTCTTAACATTCTGCCATAGCTCGCTTCGTTTCCGAGATATTTGCAGATTCATCTCAAGGGAAGGGGTCTGACGGACATATTTCGAGATATTTCTTCTTCTTGTTGTTCTTCTTCTGCACAGCTAAGCTCGAAGCGGCATTTGCAGCTCGCAATAGTGCAGAGTTATCTCAAAGAAAGAGGCCACGGTGTTTCTGTACCTCTATTATGTTGGTGCAGCTTCGGAACTTTTAAATATCTTGATATATCTCGAGAACTACGCATCTGATCAAAAAATATCATCGAACATAAAAAGTAGGAAACTTAATTCTCTACAAAAAAGGTCTCTTAACATTTTGCCATAGCTCGCTTCGTTTCCGAGATATTTGCAGATTTATCTCAAGGGAAGTGGCCTGACGGACATATTTCGAGGTATTTCTTCTTCTTGTTGTTCTTCTTCTGCACAGCTGAGCTGGAAGTGGCATTTGCAGGTCGCAATAGTGCAGAGTTATCTCAAGGAAAGGGGCCACGGTGTTTCTGTATCTCTATTATGTTGGTGCGGCTTCGGAACTTTTAAATATCTCGATATATCTCGAAAACTACGCTTCTGACCAAAAATATCATAGAACGTAAATTGTAGGAAACATTATTCTCTACAAAAAAGGTCTCTTAACATTTTGCCATAGCTCGCTTCGTTTCCCAGATATTTGCAGATTCATCTCAAGGGAAGCGGTCTGACGGACATATTTCGAGATATTTCTTCTTCTTGTTGTTCTTCTTCTGCACAGCTGAGCTGGAAGTGGCATTTGCAGGTCGCAATAGTGCAGAGTTATCTCAATGAAAGGGGCCACGGTGTTTCTGTATCTCTATTATGTTGGTGCGGCTTCGGAACTTTTAAATATCTTGATATATCTCGAGAACTACGCATCTGCTCAAAAAATATCATAGAACATAAAAAGTAGGAAAGTTAATTCTCTACAAAAAAGGTCTCTTAACATTTTGCCATAGCTCGCTTCGTTTCCGAGATATTTGCATATTTATCTCAAGGGAAGGGGCCTGACGGACATATTTCGAGATATTTCTTCTTCTTGTTGTTCTTCTTCTGCACAGCTAAGCTGGAAGTGGCATTTGCGGCTCTCACTAGTGCAGAGTTATCTCAAAGAAAGGGGCCACGGTGTTTCTGTATCTCTATTATGTTGGTGCGGCTTCGGAACTTTTAAATATCTCGATATATCTCGAAAACTACGCTTCTGATCAAAAAATATCATAGAACATAAATTGTAGGAAACATAATTCTCTACAAAAAAGGTCTCTTAACATTTTGCCATAGCTCGCTTCGTTTCCGAGATATTTGCAGATATATCTCAAGGGAAGGGGCCTGACGGACATATTTCGAGATATTTCTTCTTCTTGTTGTTCTTCTTCTGCACAGCTAAGCTGGAAGTGGCATTTACAGCTCGCAATAGTGCAGAGTTATCTCAAAGAAAGGGGCCACGGTGTTTCTGTATCTCTATTATGTTGGTGCGGCTTCGGAACTTTTAAATATCTTGATATATCTCGAGAACTACGCATCTGATCAAAAAATATCATAGAACATAAAAAGTAGGAAACTTAATTCTCTACAAAAAAGGTCTCTTAACATTTTGCCATAGCTCGCTTCGTTTCCGAGATATTTGCAGATTTATCTCAAGGGAAGGGGCCTGACGGACATATTTCGAGATATTTCTTCTTCTTGTTGTTCTTCTTCTGCACAGCTAAGCTGGACGTGGCATTTGCAGCTCGCACTAGTGCAGAGTTATCTCAAAGAAAGGGGCCACGGTGTTTCTGTATCTCTATTATGTTGGTGCGGCTTCGGAACTTTTAAATATTCTCGATATATCTCGAAAACTACGCTTCTGATCAAAAAATATCATAGAACATAAAAAGTAGGAAACATAATTCTCTACAAAAAAGGTCTCTTAACATTTTGCCATAGCTCGCTTCGTTTCCGAGATATTTGCAGATTCAGCTCAAAGGAACTGGCCTGACGGACATATTTCGAGATATTTCTTCTTCTTGTTGTTCCTCCTCTGCACAGCTAAGCTGGAAGTGGCATTTGCAGCTCGCAATAGTGCAGAGTTATCTTAAAGAAAGGGGCCACGGTGTTTCTGTATCTCTATTATGTTGGTGCGGCTTCGGAACTTTTAAATATCTTGATATATCTCGAGAACTACGCATCTGATCGAAAAATGTCATAGAACATAAAAAGTAGGAAACTTAATTCTCTACAAAAAAGGTCTCTTAACATTTTGCCATAGCTCGCTTCGTTTCCGAGATATTTGCATATTTATCTCAAGGGAAGGGGCCTGACGGAAATATTTCGAGATATTTCTTCTTCTTGTTGTTCTTCTTCTGCACAGCTAAGCTGGAAGTGGCATTTGCGGCTCGCACTAGTGCAGAGTTATCTCAAAGAAAGGGGCCACGGTGTTTCTGTATCTCTATTATGTTGGTGCGGCTTCGGAACTTTTAAATATCTCGATATATCTCGAAAACTACGCTTCTGATCAAAAAATATCATAGAACATAAAAAGTAGGAAACTTAATTCTCTACAAAAAAGGTCTCTTAACATTTTGCCATAGCTCGCTTCGTTTCCGAGATATTTGCAGATTTATCTCAAGGGAAGGGGCCTAACGGACATATTTCGAGATATTTCTTCTTCTTGATGTTCTTCTTCTGCACAGCTGAACTGGAAGTGGCATTTCCAGCTCGCAATCGTGCAGAGTTATCTCAAAGAAAGGGGCCACGGTGTTTCTGTATCTCTATTATGTTGGTGCGGTTTCGGAACTTTTAAATATCTTGATATATCTCGAGAACTACGCATCTGATCAAAAAATATCATAGAACATAAAAAGTAGGAAACTTAATTCTCTACAAAAAAGGTCTCTTAACATTTTGCCATAGCTCGCTTCGTTTCCGAGATATTTGCAGATTTATCTCAAGGGAAGGGGCCTGACGGACGTATTTCGAGATATTTCTTCTTCTTGTTGTTCTTCTTCTGCACAGCTGAGCTGGAAGTGGCATTTGCAGGTCGCAGTAGTGCAGAGTTATCTCAAAGAAAGGGGCCACGGTGTTTCTGTATCTCTATTATGTTGGTGCGGCTTCGGAACTTTTAAATATCTCGATATATCTCGAAAACTACGCATCTGATCAAAAAATATCATAGAACGTAAATTGTAGGAAACATTATTCTCTACAAAAAAGGTCTCTTAACATTTTGCCATAGCTCGCTTCGTTTCCGAGATATTTGCAGATTCATCTCAAGGGAAGGGGTCTGACGGACATATTTCGAGATATTTCTTCTTCTTGTTGTTCTTCTTCTGCACAGCTAAGCTCGAAGCGGCATTTGCAGCTCGCAATAGTGCAGAGTTATCCCAAAGAAAGGGGCCACGGTGTTTCTGTATCTCTATTATGTTGGTGCGGCTTCGGAACTTTTAAATATCTTGATATATCTCGAGAACTACGCATCTGATCAAAAAATATCATACTACATAAAAAGTAGGAAACTTAATTCTCTACAAGAAAGGTCTCTAAACATTTTGCCATAGCTCGCTTCGATTCCGAGATATTTGCAGATTTATCTCAAGGGAAGGGGCCTGACGGACATATTTCGAGATATTTCTTCTTCTTGTTGTTCTTCTTCTGCACAGCTAAGCTGGAAGTGGCATTTGCAGCTCGCAATAGTGCAGAGTTATCTCAAAGAGAGGGGCCACGGTGTTTCTGTATCTCTATTATGTTGGTGCGGCTTCGGAGATTTTAAATATCTTCATATATCTCGAGAACTACGCATCTGATCAAAAAATATCATAGAAGATAAAAAGTAGGAAACTTAATTCTCTACAAAAAAGGTCTCTTAACATTTCGCCATAGCTCGCTTCGTTTCCGAGATATTTGCAGATATATCTCAAGGGAAGGGGCCTGACGGACATATTTCGAGATATTTCTTCTTCTTGTTGTTCTTCTTCTGCACAGCTAAGCTGGAAG
This sequence comes from Osmia lignaria lignaria, assembly GCF_051020975.1. Lineage (NCBI taxonomy): Eukaryota > Metazoa > Arthropoda > Insecta > Hymenoptera > Megachilidae > Osmia > Osmia lignaria. The sequence goes on along the minus strand of NW_027478160.1, from coordinate 22,955,810 downwards.
TGGCATTTGCGGCTCGCACTAGTGCACAGTTATCTCAAAGAAAGGGGCCACGGTGTTTCTGTATCTCTATTATGTTGGTGCGTCTTCGGAACTTTTAAATATCTCGATATATCTCGAAAACTACGCTTCTGGTCAAAAAATATCATAGAACATAAATTGTAGGAAACATAATTCTCTACAAAAAACGTCTCTTAACATTTTGCCATAGCTCGCTTCGTTTCCGAGATATTTGCAGATTCAGCTCAAAGGAACTGGCCTGACGGACATATTTCGAGATATTTCTTCTTCTTGATGTTCTTCTTCTGCACAGCTAAGCTGGAAGTGGCATTTGCAGCTCGCAATAGTGCAGAGTTATCTCAAAGAGAGGGGCCACGGTGTTTCTGTATCTCTATTATGTTGGTGCGGCTTCGGAACTTTTAAATATCTTGATATATCTCGAGAACTACGCATCTGATCAAAAAATATCATAGAAGATAAAAAGTAGGAAACTTAATTCTCTACAAAAAAGGTCTCTTAACATTTCGCCATAGCTCGCTTCGTTTCCGAGATATTTGCAGATATATCTCAAGGGAAGGGGCCTGACGGACATATTTCGAGATACTTCTTCTTCTTGTTGTTCTTCTTCTGCACAGCTAAGCTGGAAGTGGCATTTGCGGCTCGCACTAGTGCACAGTTATCTCAAAGAAAGGGGCCACGGTGTTTCTGTATCTCTATTATGTTGGTGCGTCTTCGGAACTTTTAAATATCTCGATATATCTCGAAAACTACGCTTCTGATCATAAAATATCATAGAACATAAATTGTAGGAAACATAATTCTCTACAAAAAACGTCTCTTAAAATTTTGCCATAGCTCGCTTCGTTTCCGAGATATTTGCAGATTCAGCTCAAAGGAACTGGCCTGACGGACATATTTCGAGATATTTCTTCTTCTTGTTGTTCTTCCTCTGCACAGCTAAGCTGGAAGTGGCATTTGCAGCTCGCAATAGTGCAGAGTTATCTCAAAGAAAGGGGCCACGGTGTTTCTGTATCTCTATTATGTTGGTGCGGCTTCGGAACTTTTAAATATCTTGATATATCTCGAGAACTACGCATCTGATCAAAAAATATCATAGAAGATAAAAAGTAGGAAACTTAATTCTCTACAAAAAAGGTCTCTTAACATTTCGCCATAGCTCGCTTCGTTTCCGAGATATTTGCAGATATATCTCAAGGGAAGGGGCCTGACGGACATATTTCGAGATATTTCTTCTTCTTGTTGTTCTTCTTCTGCACAGCTAAGCTGGAAGTGGCATTTGCGGCTCGCACTAGTGCACAGTTATCTCAAAGAAAGGGGCCACGGTGTTTCTGTATCTCTATTATGTTGGTGCGTCTTCGGAACTTTTAAATATCTCGATATATCTCGAAAACTACGCTTCTGATCAAAAAATATCATAGAACATAAATTGTAGGAAACATAATTCTCTACAAAAAACGTCTCTTAACATTTTGCCATAGCTCGCTTCGTTTCCGAGATATTTGCAGATTCAGCTCAAAGGAACTGGCCTGACGGACATATTTCGAGATATTTCTTCTTCTTGTTGTTCTTCTTCTGCACAGCTAAGCTGGAAGTGGCATTTGCAGCTCGCAATAGTGCAGAGTTATCTCAAAGAGAGGGGCCACGGTGTTTCTGTATCTCTATTATGTTGGTGCGGCTTCGGAACTTTTAAATATCTTGATATATCTCGAGAACTACGCATCTGATCAAAAAATATCATAGAAGATAAAAAGTAGGAAACTTAATTCTCTACAAAAAAGGTCTCTTAACATTTCGCCATAGCTCGCTTCGTTTCCGAGATATTTGCAGATATATCTCAAGGGAAGGGGCCTGACGGACATATTTCGAGATATTTCTTCTTCTTGTTGTTCTTCTTCTGCACAGCTAAGCTGGAAGTGGCATTTGCGGCTCGCACTAGTGCACAGTTATCTCAAAGAAAGGGGCCACGGTGTTTCTGTATCTCTATTATGTTGGTGCGTCTTCGGAACTTTTAAATATCTCGATATATCTCGAAAACTACGCTTCTGATCAAAAAATATCATAGAACATAAATTGTAGGAAACATAATTCTCTACAAAAAACGTCTCTTAACATTTTGCCATAGCTCGCTTCGTTTCCGAGATATTTGCAGATTCAGCTCAAAGGAACTGGCCTGACGGACATATTTCGAGATATTTCTTCTTCTTGTTGTTCTTCCTCTGCACAGCTAAGCTGGAAGTGGCATTTGCAGCTCGCAATAGTGCAGAGTTATCTCAAAGAAAGGGGCCACGGTGTTTCTGTATCTCTATTATGTTGGTGCGGCTTCGGAACTTTTAAATATCATGATATATCTCGAGAACTACGCATCTGATCAAAAAATATCATAGAACATAAAAAGTAGGGAACTTAATTCTCTACAAAAAAGGTCTCTTAACATTTTGCCGTAGCTCGCTTCGTTTCCGAGATATTTGCATATTTATCTCAAGGGAAGGGGCCTGACGGACATATTTCGAGATATTTCTTCTTCTTGTTGTTCTTCTTCTGCACAGCTAAGCTGGAAGTGGCATTTGCGGCTCTCACTAGTGCAGAGTTATCTCAAAGAAAGGGGCCACGGTGTTTCTGTATCTCTATTATGTTGGTGCGGCTTCGGAACTTTTAAATATCTTGATATATCTCGAGAACTACGCATCTGATCAAAAAATATCATAGAAGATAAAAAGTAGGAAACTTAATTCTCTACAAAAAAGGTCTCTTAACATTTCGCCATAGCTCGCTTCGTTTCCGAGATATTTGCAGATATATCTCAAGGGAAGGGGCCTGACGGACATATTTCGAGATATTTCTTCTTCTTGTTGTTCTTCTTCTGCACAGCTAAGCTCGAAGCGGCATTTGCAGCTCGCAATAGTGCAGAGTTATCTCAAAGAAAGAGGCCACGGTGTTTCTGTACCTCTATTATGTTGGTGCAGCTTCGGAACTTTTAAATATCTTGATATATCTCGAGAACTACGCATCTGATCAAAAAATATCATCGAACATAAAAAGTAGGAAACTTAATTCTCTACAAAAAAGGTCTCTTAACATTTTGCCATAGCTCGCTTCGTTTCCGAGATATTTGCAGATTTATCTCAAGGGAAGTGGCCTGACGGACATATTTCGAGATATTTCTTCTTCTTGTTGTTCTTGTTCTGCACAGCTAAGCTGGAAGTGGCATTTACAGCTCGCAATAGTGCAGAGTTATCCCAAAGAAAGGGGCCACGGTGTTTCTGTATCTCTATTATGTTGGTGCGGCTTCGGAACTTTTAAATATCTTGATATATCTCGAGAACTACGCATCTGATCAAAAAATATCATCGAACATAAAAAGTAGGAAACTTAATTCTCTACAAAAAAGGTCTCTTAACATTTTGCCATAGCTCGCTTCGATTCCGAGATATTTGCAGATTTATCTCAAGGGAAGGGGCCTGACGGACATATTTCGAGATATTTCTTCTTCTTGTTGTTCTTCTTCTGCACAGCTAAGCTGGAAGTGGCATTTGCAGCTCGCACTAGTGCAGAGTTATCTCACCGAAATGGGCCACGGTGTTTCTGTATCTCTATTATGTTGGTGCGGCTTCGGAACTTTTAAATATCTCGATATATCTCGAAAACTACGCTTCTGATCAAAAAATATCATAGAACATAAATTGTAGGAAACATAATTCTCTACAAAAAAGGTCTCTTAACATTTTGCCATAGCTCGCTTCGTTTCCGAGATATTTGCAGATTTATCTCAAGGGAAGGGGCCTGACGGACATATTTCGAGATATTTCTTCTTCTTGTTGTTCTTCTTCTGCACAGCTAAGCTGGAAGTGGCATTTGCAGATCGCACTAGTGCAGAGTTATCTCACCGAAATGGGCCACGGTGTTTCTGTATCTCTATTATGTTGGTGCGGCTTCGGAACTTTTAAATATCTCGATATATCTCGAAAACTACGCTTCTGATCAAAAAATATCATAGAACATAAATTGTAGGAAACATAATTCTCTACAAAAAAGGTCTCTTAACATTTTGCCATAGCTCGCTTCGTTTCCGAGATATTTGCAGATTTATCTCAAGGGAAGGGGCCTGACGGACATATTTCGAGATATTTCTTCTTCTTGTTGTTCTTCTTCTGCACAGCTAAACTGGAAGTGGCATTTGCAGCTCGCACTAGTGCAGAGTTATCTCAAAGAAAGGGGCCACGGTGTTTCTGTATCTCTATTATGTTGGTGCGGCTTCGGAACTTTTAAATATCTTGATATATCTCGAGAACTACGCATCTGATCAAAAAATATCATACTACATAAAAAGTAGGAAACTTAATTCTCTACAAGAAAGGTCTCTTAACATTTTGCCATAGCTCGCTTCGATTCCGAGATATTTGCAGATTTATCTCAAGGGAAGGGGCCTGACGGACATATTTCGAGATATTTCTTCTTCTTGTTGTTCTTCTTCTGCACAGCTAAGCTGGAAGTGGCATTTGCAGCTCGCACTAGTGCAGAGTTATCTCACCGAAATGGGCCACGGTGTTTCTGTATCTCTATTATGTTGGTGCGGCTTCGGAACTTTTAAATATCTCGATATATCTCGAAAACTACGCTTCTGATCAAAAAATATCATAGAACATAAATTGTAGGAAACATAATTCTCTACAAAAAAGGTCCCCTAACATTTTGCGATAGCTCGCTTCGTTTCCGAGATATTTGCAGATATATCTCAAGGGAAGGGGCCTGACGGACATATTTCGAGATATTTCTTCTTCTTGTTGTTCTTCTTCTGCACAGCTAAGCTGGAAGTGGCATTTGCAGCTCGCACTAGTGCAGAGTTATCTCACCGAAATGGGCCACGGTGTTTCTGTATCTCTATTATGTTGGTGCGGCTTCGGAACTTTTAAATATCTCGATATATCTCGAAAACTACGCTTCTGATCAAAAAATATCATAGAACATAAATTGTAGGAAACATAATTCTCTACAAAAAAGGTCTCTTAACATTTTGCCATAGCTCGCTTCGTTTCCGAGATATTTGCAGATTTATCTCAAGGGAAGGGGCCTGACGGACATATTTCGAGATATTTCTTCTTCTTGTTGTTCTTCTTCTGCACAGCTAAGCTGGAAGTGGCATTTGCAGCTCGCACTAGTGCAGAGTTATCTCAAAGAAAGGGGCCACGGTGTTTCTGTATCTCTATTATGTTGGTGCGGCTTCGGAACTTTTAAATATCTCGATATATCTCGAAAACTACGCTTCTGATCAAAAAATATCATAGAACATAAAAAGTAGGAAACATAATTCTCTACAAAAAAGGTCTCTTAACATTTTGCCATAGCTCGCTTCGTTTCCGAGATATTTGCAGATTCAGCTCAAAGGAACTGGCCTGACGGACATATTTCGAGATATTTCTTCTTCTTGTTGTTCCTCCTCTGCACAGCTAAGCTGGAAGTGGCATTTGCAGCTCGCAATAGTGCAGAGTTATCTTAAAGAAAGGGGCCACGGTGTTTCTGTATCTCTATTATGTTGGTGCGGCTTCGGAACTTTTAAATATCTTGATATATCTCGAGAACTACGCATCTGATCAAAAAATGTCATAGAACATAAAAAGTAGGAAACTTAATTCTCTACAGAAAAGGTCTCTTAACATTTTGCCATAGCTCGCTTCGTTTCCGAGATATTTGCATATTTATCTCAAGGGAAGGGGCCTGACGGACATATTTCGAGATATTTCTTCTTCTTGTTGTTCTTCTTCTGCACAGCTAAGCTGGAAGTGGCATTTGCAGCTCGCACTAGTGCAGAGTTATCTCACCGAAATGGGCCACGGTGTTTCTGTATCTCTATTATGTTGGTGCGGCTTCGGAACTTTTAAATATCTCGATATATCTCGAAAACTACGCTTCTGATCAAAAAATATCATAGAACATAAATTGTAGGAAACATAATTCTCTACAAAAAAGGTCTCTTAACATTTTGCCATAGCTCGCTTCGTTTCCGAGATATTTGCAGATTTATCTCAAGGGAAGGGGCCTGACGGACATATTTCGAGATATTTCTTCTTCTTGTTGTTCTTCTTCTGCACAGCTAAGCTGGAAGTGGCATTTGCAGCTCGCACTAGTGCAGAGTTATCTCAAAGAAAGGGGCCACGGTGTTTCTGTATCTCTATTATGTTGGTGCGGCTTCGGAACTTTTAAATATCTCGATATATCTCGAAAACTACGCTTCTGATCAAAAAATATCATAGAACATAAAAAGTAGGAAACATAATTCTCTACAAAAAAGGTCTCTTAACATTTTGCCATAGCTCGCTTCGTTTCCGAGATATTTGCAGATTCAGCTCAAAGGAACTGGCCTGACGGACATATTTCGAGATATTTCTTCTTCTTGTTGTTCCTCCTCTGCACAGCTAAGCTGGAAGTGGCATTTGCAGCTCGCAATAGTGCAGAGTTATCTTAAAGAAAGGGGCCACGGTGTTTCTGTATCTCTATTATGTTGGTGCGGCTTCGGAACTTTTAAATATCTTGATATATCTCGAGAACTACGCATCTGATCAAAAAATGTCATAGAACATAAAAAGTAGGAAACTTAATTCTCTACAGAAAAGGTCTCTTAACATTTTGCCATAGCTCGCTTCGTTTCCGAGATATTTGCATATTTATCTCAAGGGAAGGGGCCTGACGGAAATATTTCGAGATATTTCTTCTTCTTGTTGTTCTTCTTCTGCACAGCTAAGCTGGAAGTGGCATTTGCGGCTCGCACTAGTGCAGAGTTATCTCAAAGAAAGGGGCCACGGTGTTTCTGTATCTCTATTATGTTGGTGCGGCTTCGGAACTTTTAAATATCTCGATATATCTCGAAAACTACGCTTCTGATCAAAAAATATCATAGAACATAAAAGGTAGGAAACTTAATTCTCTACAAAAAAGGTCTCTTAACATTTTGCCATAGCTCGCTTCGTTTCCGAGATATTTGCAGATTTATCTCAAGGGAAGTGGCCTGACGGACATATTTCGAGATATTTCTTCTTCTTGTTGTTCTTGTTCTGCACAGCTAAGCTGGAAGTGGCATTTACAGCTCGCAATAGTGCAGAGTTATCCCAAAGAAAGGGGCCCCGGTGTTTCTGTATCTCTATTATGTTGGTGCGGCTTCGGAACTTTTAAATATCTTGATATATCTCGAGAACTACGCATCTGATCAAAAAATATCATCGAACATAAAAAGTAGGAAACTTAATTCTCTACAAAAAAGGTCTCTTAACATTTTGCCATAGCTCGCTTCGATTCCGAGATATATGCAGATTTATCTCAAGGGAAGGGGCCTGACGGACATATTTCGAGATATTTCTTCTTCTTGTTGTTCTTCTTCTGCACAGCTAAGCTGGAAGTGGCATTTGCAGCTCGCACTAGTGCAGAGTTATCTCACCGAAATGGGCCACGGTGTTTCTGTATCTCTATTATGTTGGTGCGGCTTCGGAACTTTTAAATATCTCGATATATCTCGAAAACTACGCTTCTGATCAAAAAATATCATAGAACATAAATTGTAGGAAACATAATTCTCTACAAAAAAGGTCTCTTAACATTTTGCCATAGCTCGCTTCGTTTCCGAGATATTTGCAGATTTATCTCAAGGGAAGGGGCCTGACGGACATATTTCGAGATATTTCTTCTTCTTGTTGTTCTTCTTCTGCACAGCTAAGCTGGAAGTGGCATTTGCGGCTCGCACTAGTGCACAGTTATCTCAAAGAAAGGGGCCACGGTGTTTCTGTATCTCTATTATGTTGGTGCGTCTTCGGAACTTTTAAATATCTCGATATATCTCGAAAACTACGCTTCTGATCAAAAAATATCATAGAACATAAATTGTAGGAAACATAATTCTCTACAAAAAACGTCTCTTAACATTTTGCCATAGCTCGCTTCGTTTCCGAGATATTTGCAGATTCAGCTCAAAGGAACTGGCCTGACGGACATATTTCGAGATATTTCTTCTTCTTGTTGTTCTTCTTCTGCACAGCTAAGCTGGAAGTGGCATTTGCAGCTCGCAATAGTGCAGAGTTATCTCAAAGAGAGGGGCCACGGTGTTTCTGTATCTCTATTATGTTGGTGCGGCTTCGGAACTTTTAAATATCTTGATATATCTCGAGAACTACGCATCTGATCAAAAAATATCATAGAAGATAAAAAGTAGGAAACTTAATTCTCTACAAAAAAGGTCTCTTAACATTTCGCCATAGCTCGCTTCGTTTCCGAGATATTTGCAGATATATCTCAAGGGAAGGGGCCTGACGGACATATTTCGAGATATTTCTTCTTCTTGTTGTTCTTCTTCTGCACAGCTAAGCTGGAAGTGGCATTTGCGGCTCGCACTAGTGCACAGTTATCTCAAAGAAAGGGGCCACGGTGTTTCTGTATCTCTATTATGTTGGTGCGTCTTCGGAACTTTTAAATATCTCGATATATCTCGAAAACTACGCTTCTGATCAAAAAATATCATAGAACATAAATTGTAGGAAACATAATTCTCTACAAAAAACGTCTCTTAACATTTTGCCATAGCTCGCTTCGTTTCCGAGATATTTGCAGATTCAGCTCAAAGGAACTGGCCTGACGGACATATTTCGAGATATTTCTTCTTCTTGTTGTTCTTCCTCTGCACAGCTAAGCTGGAAGTGGCATTTGCAGCTCGCAATAGTGCAGAGTTATCTCAAAGAAAGGGGCCACGGTGTTTCTGTATCTCTATTATGTTGGTGCGGCTTCGGAACTTTTAAATATCATGATATATCTCGAGAACTACGCATCTGATCAAAAAATATCATAGAACATAAAAAGTAGGGAACTTAATTCTCTACAAAAAAGGTCTCTTAACATTTTGCCGTAGCTCGCTTCGTTTCCGAGATATTTGCATATTTATCTCAAGGGAAGGGGCCTGACGGACATATTTCGAGATATTTCTTCTTCTTGTTGTTCTTCTTCTGCACAGCTAAGCTGGAAGTGGCATTTGCGGCTCTCACTAGTGCAGAGTTATCTCAAAGAAAGGGGCCACGGTGTTTCTGTATCTCTATTATGTTGGTGCGGCTTCGGAACTTTTAAATATCTTGATATATCTCGAGAACTACGCATCTGATCAAAAAATATCATAGAAGATAAAAAGTAGGAAACTTAATTCTCTACAAAAAAGGTCTCTTAACATTTCGCCATAGCTCGCTTCGTTTCCGAGATATTTGCAGATATATCTCAAGGGAAGGGGCCTGACGGACATATTTCGAGATATTTCTTCTTCTTGTTGTTCTTCTTCTGCACAGCTAAGCTCGAAGCGGCATTTGCAGCTCGCAATAGTGCAGAGTTATCTCAAAGAAAGAGGCCACGGTGTTTCTGTACCTCTATTATGTTGGTGCAGCTTCGGAACTTTTAAATATCTTGATATATCTCGAGAACTACGCATCTGATCAAAAAATATCATCGAACATAAAAAGTAGGAAACTTAATTCTCTACAAAAAAGGTCTCTTAACATTTTGCCATAGCTCGCTTCGTTTCCGAGATATTTGCAGATTTATCTCAAGGGAAGTGGCCTGACGGACATATTTCGAGATATTTCTTCTTCTTGTTGTTCTTGTTCTGCACAGCTAAGCTGGAAGTGGCATTTACAGCTCGCAATAGTGCAGAGTTATCCCAAAGAAAGGGGCCACGGTGTTTCTGTATCTCTATTATGTTGGTGCGGCTTCGGAACTTTTAAATATCTTGATATATCTCGAGAACTACGCATCTGATCAAAAAATATCATCGAACATAAAAAGTAGGAAACTTAATTCTCTACAAAAAAGGTCTCTTAACATTTTGCCATAGCTCGCTTCGATTCCGAGATATTTGCAGATTTATCTCAAGGGAAGGGGCCTGACGGACATATTTCGAGATATTTCTTCTTCTTGTTGTTCTTCTTCTGCACAGCTAAGCTGGAAGTGGCATTTGCAGCTCGCACTAGTGCAGAGTTATCTCACCGAAATGGGCCACGGTGTTTCTGTATCTCTATTATGTTGGTGCGGCTTCGGAACTTTTAAATATCTCGATATATCTCGAAAACTACGCTTCTGATCAAAAAATATCATAGAACATAAATTGTAGGAAACATAATTCTCTACAAAAAAGGTCTCTTAACATTTTGCCATAGCTCGCTTCGTTTCCGAGATATTTGCAGATTTATCTCAAGGGAAGGGGCCTGACGGACATATTTCGAGATATTTCTTCTTCTTGTTGTTCTTCTTCTGCACAGCTAAGCTGGAAGTGGCATTTGCAGATCGCACTAGTGCAGAGTTATCTCACCGAAATGGGCCACGGTGTTTCTGTATCTCTATTATGTTGGTGCGGCTTCGGAACTTTTAAATATCTCGATATATCTCGAAAACTACGCTTCTGATCAAAAAATATCATAGAACATAAATTGTAGGAAACATAATTCTCTACAAAAAAGGTCTCTTAACATTTTGCCATAGCTCGCTTCGTTTCCGAGATATTTGCAGATTTATCTCAAGGGAAGGGGCCTGACGGACATATTTCGAGATATTTCTTCTTCTTGTTGTTCTTCTTCTGCACAGCTAAACTGGAAGTGGCATTTGCAGCTCGCACTAGTGCAGAGTTATCTCAAAGAAAGGGGCCACGGTGTTTCTGTATCTCTATTATGTTGGTGCGGCTTCGGAACTTTTAAATATCTTGATATATCTCGAGAACTACGCATCTGATCAAAAAATATCATACTACATAAAAAGTAGGAAACTTAATTCTCTACAAGAAAGGTCTCTTAACATTTTGCCATAGCTCGCTTCGATTCCGAGATATTTGCAGATTTATCTCAAGGGAAGGGGCCTGACGGACATATTTCGAGATATTTCTTCTTCTTGTTGTTCTTCTTCTGCACAGCTAAGCTGGAAGTGGCATTTGCAGCTCGCACTAGTGCAGAGTTATCTCACCGAAATGGGCCACGGTGTTTCTGTATCTCTATTATGTTGGTGCGGCTTCGGAACTTTTAAATATCTCGATATATCTCGAAAACTACGCTTCTGATCAAAAAATATCATAGAACATAAATTGTAGGAAACATAATTCTCTACAAAAAAGGTCCCCTAACATTTTGCGATAGCTCGCTTCGTTTCCGAGATATTTGCAGATATATCTCAAGGGAAGGGGCCTGACGGACATATTTCGAGATATTTCTTCTTCTTGTTGTTCTTCTTCTGCACAGCTAAGCTGGAAGTGGCATTTGCAGCTCGCACTAGTGCAGAGTTATCTCACCGAAATGGGCCACGGTGTTTCTGTATCTCTATTATGTTGGTGCGGCTTCGGAACTTTTAAATATCTCGATATATCTCGAAAACTACGCTTCTGATCAAAAAATATCATAGAACATAAATTGTAGGAAACATAATTCTCTACAAAAAAGGTCTCTTAACATTTTGCCATAGCTCGCTTCGTTTCCGAGATATTTGCAGATTTATCTCAAGGGAAGGGGCCTGACGGACATATTTCGAGATATTTCTTCTTCTTGTTGTTCTTCTTCTGCACAGCTAAGCTGGAAGTGGCATTTGCAGCTCGCACTAGTGCAGAGTTATCTCAAAGAAAGGGGCCACGGTGTTTCTGTATCTCTATTATGTTGGTGCGGCTTCGGAACTTTTAAATATCTCGATATATCTCGAAAACTACGCTTCTGATCAAAAAATATCATAGAACATAAAAAGTAGGAAACATAATTCTCTACAAAAAAGGTCTCTTAACATTTTGCCATAGCTCGCTTCGTTTCCGAGATATTTGCAGATTCAGCTCAAAGGAACTGGCCTGACGGACATATTTCGAGATATTTCTTCTTCTTGTTGTTCCTCCTCTGCACAGCTAAGCTGGAAGTGGCATTTGCAGCTCGCAATAGTGCAGAGTTATCTTAAAGAAAGGGGCCACGGTGTTTCTGTATCTCTATTATGTTGGTGCGGCTTCGGAACTTTTAAATATCTTGATATATCTCGAGAACTACGCATCTGATCAAAAAATGTCATAGAACATAAAAAGTAGGAAACTTAATTCTCTACAGAAAAGGTCTCTTAACATTTTGCCATAGCTCGCTTCGTTTCCGAGATATTTGCATATTTATCTCAAGGGAAGGGGCCTGACGGACATATTTCGAGATATTTCTTCTTCTTGTTGTTCTTCTTCTGCACAGCTAAGCTGGAAGTGGCATTTGCAGCTCGCACTAGTGCAGAGTTATCTCACCGAAATGGGCCACGGTGTTTCTGTATCTCTATTATGTTGGTGCGGCTTCGGAACTTTTAAATATCTCGATATATCTCGAAAACTACGCTTCTGATCAAAAAATATCATAGAACATAAATTGTAGGAAACATAATTCTCTACAAAAAAGGTCTCTTAACATTTTGCCATAGCTCGCTTCGTTTCCGAGATATTTGCAGATTTATCTCAAGGGAAGGGGCCTGACGGACATATTTCGAGATATTTCTTCTTCTTGTTGTTCTTCTTCTGCACAGCTAAGCTGGAAGTGGCATTTGCAGCTCGCACTAGTGCAGAGTTATCTCAAAGAAAGGGGCCACGGTGTTTCTGTATCTCTATTATGTTGGTGCGGCTTCGGAACTTTTAAATATCTCGATATATCTCGAAAACTACGCTTCTGATCAAAAAATATCATAGAACATAAAAAGTAGGAAACATAATTCTCTACAAAAAAGGTCTCTTAACATTTTGCCATAGCTCGCTTCGTTTCCGAGATATTTGCAGATTCAGCTCAAAGGAACTGGCCTGACGGACATATTTCGAGATATTTCTTCTTCTTGTTGTTCCTCCTCTGCACAGCTAAGCTGGAAGTGGCATTTGCAGCTCGCAATAGTGCAGAGTTATCTTAAAGAAAGGGGCCACGGTGTTTCTGTATCTCTATTATGTTGGTGCGGCTTCGGAACTTTTAAATATCTTGATATATCTCGAGAACTACGCATCTGATCAAAAAATGTCATAGAACATAAAAAGTAGGAAACTTAATTCTCTACAGAAAAGGTCTCTTAACATTTTGCCATAGCTCGCTTCGTTTCCGAGATATTTGCATATTTATCTCAAGGGAAGGGGCCTGACGGAAATATTTCGAGATATTTCTTCTTCTTGTTGTTCTTCTTCTGCACAGCTAAGCTGGAAGTGGCATTTGCGGCTCGCACTAGTGCAGAGTTATCTCAAAGAAAGGGGCCACGGTGTTTCTGTATCTCTATTATGTTGGTGCGGCTTCGGAACTTTTAAATATCTCGATATATCTCGAAAACTACGCTTCTGATCAAAAAATATCATAGAACATAAAAGGTAGGAAACTTAATTCTCTACAAAAAAGGTCTCTTAACATTTTGCCATAGCTCGCTTCGTTTCCGAGATATTTGCAGATTTATCTCAAGGGAAGTGGCCTGACGGACATATTTCGAGATATTTCTTCTTCTTGTTGTTCTTGTTCTGCACAGCTAAGCTGGAAGTGGCATTTACAGCTCGCAATAGTGCAGAGTTATCCCAAAGAAAGGGGCCCCGGTGTTTCTGTATCTCTATTATGTTGGTGCGGCTTCGGAACTTTTAAATATCTTGATATATCTCGAGAACTACGCATCTGATCAAAAAATATCATCGAACATAAAAAGTAGGAAACTTAATTCTCTACAAAAAAGGTCTCTTAACATTTTGCCATAGCTCGCTTCGATTCCGAGATATATGCAGATTTATCTCAAGGGAAGGGGCCTGACGGACATATTTCGAGATATTTCTTCTTCTTGTTGTTCTTCTTCTGCACAGCTAAGCTGGAAGTGGCATTTGCAGCTCGCACTAGTGCAGAGTTATCTCACCGAAATGGGCCACGGTGTTTCTGTATCTCTATTATGTTGGTGCGGCTTCGGAACTTTTAAATATCTCGATATATCTCGAAAACTACGCTTCTGATCAAAAAATATCATAGAACATAAATTGTAGGAAACATAATTCTCTACAAAAAAGGTCTCTTAACATTTTGCCATAGCTCGCTTCGTTTCCGAGATATTTGCAGATTTATCTCAAGGGAAGGGGCCTGACGGACATATTTCGAGATATTTCTTCTTCTTGTTGTTCTTCTTCTGCACAGCTAAGCTGGAAGTGGCATTTGCAGATCGCACTAGTGCAGAGTTATCTCACCGAAATGGGCCACGGTGTTTCTGTATCTCTATTATGTTGGTGCGGCTTCGGAACTTTTAAATATCTCGATATATCTCGAAAACTACGCTTCTGATCAAAAAATATCATAGAACATAAATTGTAGGAAACATAATTCTCTACAAAAAAGGTCTCTTAACATTTTGCCATAGCTCGCTTCGTTTCCGAGATATTTGCAGATTTATCTCAAGGGAAGGGGCCTGACGGACATATTTCGAGATATTTCTTCTTCTTGTTGTTCTTCTTCTGCACAGCTAAACTGGAAGTGGCATTTGCAGCTCGCACTAGTGCAGAGTTATCTCAAAGAAAGGGGCCACGGTGTTTCTGTATCTCTATTATGTTGGTGCGGCTTCGGAACTTTTAAATATCTTGATATATCTCGAGAACTACGCATCTGATCAAAAAATATCATACTACATAAAAAGTAGGAAACTTAATTCTCTACAAGAAAGGTCTCTTAACATTTTGCCATAGCTCGCTTCGATTCCGAGATATTTGCAGATTTATCTCAAGGGAAGGGGCCTGACGGACATATTTCGAGATATTTCTTCTTCTTGTTGTTCTTCTTCTGCACAGCTAAGCTGGAAGTGGCATTTGCAGCTCGCACTAGTGCAGAGTTATCTCACCGAAATGGGCCACGGTGTTTCTGTATCTCTATTATGTTGGTGCGGCTTCGGAACTTTTAAATATCTCGATATATCTCGAAAACTACGCTTCTGATCAAAAAATATCATAGAACATAAATTGTAGGAAACATAATTCTCTACAAAAAAGGTCCCCTAACATTTTGCGATAGCTCGCTTCGTTTCCGAGATATTTGCAGATATATCTCAAGGGAAGGGGCCTGACGGACATATTTCGAGATATTTCTTCTTCTTGTTGTTCTTCTTCTGCACAGCTAAGCTGGAAGTGGCATTTGCAGCTCGCACTAGTGCAGAGTTATCTCACCGAAATGGGCCACGGTGTTTCTGTATCTCTATTATGTTGGTGCGGCTTCGGAACTTTTAAATATCTCGATATATCTCGAAAACTACGCTTCTGATCAAAAAATATCATAGAACATAAATTGTAGGAAACATAATTCTCTACAAAAAAGGTCTCTTAACATTTTGCCATAGCTCGCTTCGTTTCCGAGATATTTGCAGATTTATCTCAAGGGAAGGGGCCTGACGGACATATTTCGAGATATTTCTTCTTCTTGTTGTTCTTCTTCTGCACAGCTAAGCTGGAAGTGGCATTTGCAGCTCGCACTAGTGCAGAGTTATCTCAAAGAAAGGGGCCACGGTGTTTCTGTATCTCTATTATGTTGGTGCGGCTTCGGAACTTTTAAATATCTCGATATATCTCGAAAACTACGCTTCTGATCAAAAAATATCATAGAACATAAAAAGTAGGAAACACAATTCTCTACAAAAAAGGTCTCTTAACATTTTGCCATAGCTCGCTTCGTTTCCGAGATATTTGCAGATTCAGCTCAAAGGAACTGGCCTGACGGACATATTTCGAGATATTTCTTCTTCTTGTTGTTCCTCCTCTGCACAGCTAAGCTGGAAGTGGCATTTGCAGCTCGCAATAGTGCAGAGTTATCTTAAAGAAAGGGGCCACGGTGTTTCTGTATCTCTATTATGTTGGTGCGGCTTCGGAACTTTTAAATATCTTGATATATCTCGAGAACTACGCATCTGATCAAAAAATGTCATAGAACATAAAAAGTAGGAAACTTAATTCTCTACAGAAAAGGTCTCTTAACATTTTGCCATAGCTCGCTTCGTTTCCGAGATATTTGCATATTTATCTCAAGGGAAGGGGCCTGACGGACATATTTCGAGATATTTCTTCTTCTTGTTGTTCTTCTTCTGCACAGCTAAGCTGGAAGTGGCATTTGCAGCTCGCACTAGTGCAGAGTTATCTCACCGAAATGGGCCACGGTGTTTCTGTATCTCTATTATGTTGGTGCGGCTTCGGAACTTTTAAATATCTCGATATATCTCGAAAACTACGCTTCTGATCAAAAAATATCATAGAACATAAATTGTAGGAAACATAATTCTCTACAAAAAAGGTCTCTTAACATTTTGCCATAGCTCGCTTCGTTTCCGAGATATTTGCAGATTTATCTCAAGGGAAGGGGCCTGACGGACATATTTCGAGATATTTCTTCTTCTTGTTGTTCTTCTTCTGCACAGCTAAGCTGGAAGTGGCATTTGCAGCTCGCACTAGTGCAGAGTTATCTCAAAGAAAGGGGCCACGGTGTTTCTGTATCTCTATTATGTTGGTGCGGCTTCGGAACTTTTAAATATCTCGATATATCTCGAAAACTACGCTTCTGATCAAAAAATATCATAGAACATAAAAAGTAGGAAACATAATTCTCTACAAAAAAGGTCTCTTAACATTTTGCCATAGCTCGCTTCGTTTCCGAGATATTTGCAGATTCAGCTCAAAGGAACTGGCCTGACGGACATATTTCGAGATATTTCTTCTTCTTGTTGTTCCTCCTCTGCACAGCTAAGCTGGAAGTGGCATTTGCAGCTCGCAATAGTGCAGAGTTATCTTAAAGAAAGGGGCCACGGTGTTTCTGTATCTCTATTATGTTGGTGCGGCTTCGGAACTTTTAAATATCTTGATATATCTCGAGAACTACGCATCTGATCAAAAAATGTCATAGAACATAAAAAGTAGGAAACTTAATTCTCTACAGAAAAGGTCTCTTAACATTTTGCCATAGCTCGCTTCGTTTCCGAGATATTTGCATATTTATCTCAAGGGAAGGGGCCTGACGGAAATATTTCGAGATATTTCTTCTTCTTGTTGTTCTTCTTCTGCACAGCTAAGCTGGAAGTGGCATTTGCGGCTCGCACTAGTGCAGAGTTATCTCAAAGAAAGGGGCCACGGTGTTTCTGTATCTCTATTATGTTGGTGCGGCTTCGGAACTTTTAAATATCTCGATATATCTCGAAAACTACGCTTCTGATCAAAAAATATCATAGAACATAAAAGGTAGGAAACTTAATTCTCTACAAAAAAGGTCTCGTAACATTTTGCCATAGCTCGCTTCGTTTCCGAGATATTTGCAGATTTATCTCAAGGGAAGTGGCCTGACGGACATATTTCGAGATATTTCTTCTTCTTGTTGTTCTTGTTCTGCACAGCTAAGCTGGAAGTGGCATTTACAGCTCGCAATAGTGCAGAGTTATCCCAAAGAAAGGGGCCCCGGTGTTTCTGTATCTCTATTATGTTGGTGCGGCTTCGGAACTTTTAAATATCTTGATATATCTCGAGAACTACGCATCTGATCAAAAAATATCATCGAACATAAAAAGTAGGAAACTTAATTCTCTACAAAAAAGGTCTCTTAACATTTTGCCATAGCTCGCTTCGATTCCGAGATATTTGCAGATTTATCTCAAGGGAAGGGGCCTGACGGACATATTTCGAGATATTTCTTCTTCTTGTTGTTCTTCTTCTGCACAGCTAAGCTGGAAGTGGCATTTGCAGCTCGCACTAGTGCAGAGTTATCTCACCGAAATGGGCCACGGTGTTTCTGTATCTCTATTATGTTGGTGCGGCTTCGGAACTTTTAAATATCTCGATATATCTCGAAAACTACGCTTCTGATCAAAAAATATCATAGAACATAAATTGTAGGAAACATAATTCTCTACAAAAAAGGTCTCTTAACATTTTGCCATAGCTCGCTTCGTTTCCGAGATATTTGCAGATTTATCTCAAGGGAAGGGGCCTGACGGACATATTTCGAGATATTTCTTCTTCTTGTTGTTCTTCTTCTGCACAGCTAAGCTGGAAGTGGCATTTGCAGATCGCACTAGTGCAGAGTTATCTCACCGAAATGGGCCACGGTGTTTCTGTATCTCTATTATGTTGGTGCGGCTTCGGAACTTTTAAATATCTCGATATATCTCGAAAACTACGCTTCTGATCAAAAAATATCATAGAACATAAATTGTAGGAAACATAATTCTCTACAAAAAAGGTCTCTTAACATTTTGCCATAGCTCGCTTCGTTTCCGAGATATTTGCAGATTTATCTCAAGGGAAGGGGCCTGACGGACATATTTCGAGATATTTCTTCTTCTTGTTGTTCTTCTTCTGCACAGCTAAACTGGAAGTGGCATTTGCAGCTCGCACTAGTGCAGAGTTATCTCAAAGAAAGGGGCCACGGTGTTTCTGTATCTCTATTATGTTGGTGCGGCTTCGGAACTTTTAAATATCTTGATATATCTCGAGAACTACGCATCTGATCAAAAAATATCATACTACATAAAAAGTAGGAAACTTAATTCTCTACAAGAAAGGTCTCTTAACATTTTGCCATAGCTCGCTTCGATTCCGAGATATTTGCAGATTTATCTCAAGGGAAGGGGCCTGACGGACATATTTCGAGATATTTCTTCTTCTTGTTGTTCTTCTTCTGCACAGCTAAGCTGGAAGTGGCATTTGCAGCTCGCACTAGTGCAGAGTTATCTCACCGAAATGGGCCACGGTGTTTCTGTATCTCTATTATGTTGGTGCGGCTTCGGAACTTTTAAATATCTCGATATATCTCGAAAACTACGCTTCTGATCAAAAAATATCATAGAACATAAATTGTAGGAAACATAATTCTCTACAAAAAAGGTCCCCTAACATTTTGCGATAGCTCGCTTCGTTTCCGAGATATTTGCAGATATATCTCAAGGGAAGGGGCCTGACGGACATATTTCGAGATATTTCTTCTTCTTGTTGTTCTTCTTCTGCACAGCTAAGCTGGAAGTGGCATTTGCAGCTCGCACTAGTGCAGAGTTATCTCACCGAAATGGGCCACGGTGTTTCTGTATCTCTATTATGTTGGTGCGGCTTCGGAACTTTTAAATATCTCGATATATCTCGAAAACTACGCTTCTGATCAAAAAATATCATAGAACATAAATTGTAGGAAACATAATTCTCTACAAAAAAGGTCTCTTAACATTTTGCCATAGCTCGCTTCGTTTCCGAGATATTTGCAGATTTATCTCAAGGGAAGGGGCCTGACGGACATATTTCGAGATATTTCTTCTTCTTGTTGTTCTTCTTCTGCACAGCTAAGCTGGAAGTGGCATTTGCAGCTCGCACTAGTGCAGAGTTATCTCAAAGAAAGGGGCCACGGTGTTTCTGTATCTCTATTATGTTGGTGCGGCTTCGGAACTTTTAAATATCTCGATATATCTCGAAAACTACGCTTCTGATCAAAAAATATCATAGAACATAAAAAGTAGGAAACACAATTCTCTACAAAAAAGGTCTCTTAACATTTTGCCATAGCTCGCTTCGTTTCCGAGATATTTGCAGATTCAGCTCAAAGGAACTGGCCTGACGGACATATTTCGAGATATTTCTTCTTCTTGTTGTTCCTCCTCTGCACAGCTAAGCTGGAAGTGGCATTTGCAGCTCGCAATAGTGCAGAGTTATCTTAAAGAAAGGGGCCACGGTGTTTCTGTATCTCTATTATGTTGGTGCGGCTTCGGAACTTTTAAATATCTTGATATATCTCGAGAACTACGCATCTGATCAAAAAATGTCATAGAACATAAAAAGTAGGAAACTTAATTCTCTACAGAAAAGGTCTCTTAACATTTTGCCATAGCTCGCTTCGTTTCCGAGATATTTGCATATTTATCTCAAGGGAAGGGGCCTGACGGACATATTTCGAGATATTTCTTCTTCTTGTTGTTCTTCTTCTGCACAGCTAAGCTGGAAGTGGCATTTGCAGCTCGCACTAGTGCAGAGTTATCTCACCGAAATGGGCCACGGTGTTTCTGTATCTCTATTATGTTGGTGCGGCTTCGGAACTTTTAAATATCTCGATATATCTCGAAAACTACGCTTCTGATCAAAAAATATCATAGAACATAAATTGTAGGAAACATAATTCTCTACAAAAAAGGTCTCTTAACATTTTGCCATAGCTCGCTTCGTTTCCGAGATATTTGCAGATTTATCTCAAGGGAAGGGGCCTGACGGACATATTTCGAGATATTTCTTCTTCTTGTTGTTCTTCTTCTGCACAGCTAAGCTGGAAGTGGCATTTGCAGCTCGCACTAGTGCAGAGTTATCTCAAAGAAAGGGGCCACGGTGTTTCTGTATCTCTATTATGTTGGTGCGGCTTCGGAACTTTTAAATATCTCGATATATCTCGAAAACTACGCTTCTGATCAAAAAATATCATAGAACATAAAAAGTAGGAAACATAATTCTCTACAAAAAAGGTCTCTTAACATTTTGCCATAGCTCGCTTCGTTTCCGAGATATTTGCAGATTCAGCTCAAAGGAACTGGCCTGACGGACATATTTCGAGATATTTCTTCTTCTTGTTGTTCCTCCTCTGCACAGCTAAGCTGGAAGTGGCATTTGCAGCTCGCAATAGTGCAGAGTTATCTTAAAGAAAGGGGCCACGGTGTTTCTGTATCTCTATTATGTTGGTGCGGCTTCGGAACTTTTAAATATCTTGATATATCTCGAGAACTACGCATCTGATCAAAAAATGTCATAGAACATAAAAAGTAGGAAACTTAATTCTCTACAGAAAAGGTCTCTTAACATTTTGCCATAGCTCGCTTCGTTTCCGAGATATTTGCATATTTATCTCAAGGGAAGGGGCCTGACGGACATATTTCGAGATATTTCTTCTTCTTGTTGTTCTTCTTCTGCACAGCTAAGCTGGAAGTGGCATTTGCAGCTCGCACTAGTGCAGAGTTATCTCACCGAAATGGGCCACGGTGTTTCTGTATCTCTATTATGTTGGTGCGGCTTCGGAACTTTTAAATATCTCGATATATCTCGAAAACTACGCTTCTGATCAAAAAATATCATAGAACATAAATTGTAGGAAACATAATTCTCTACAAAAAAGGTCTCTTAACATTTTGCCATAGCTCGCTTCGTTTCCGAGATATTTGCAGATTTATCTCAAGGGAAGGGGCCTGACGGACATATTTCGAGATATTTCTTCTTCTTGTTGTTCTTCTTCTGCACAGCTAAACTGGAAGTGGCATTTGCAGCTCGCACTAGTGCAGAGTTATCTCAAAGAAAGGGGCCACGGTGTTTCTGTATCTCTATTATGTTGGTGCGGCTTCGGAACTTTTAAATATCTTGATATATCTCGAGAACTACGCATCTGATCAAAAAATATCATACTACATAAAAAGTAGGAAACTTAATTCTCTACAAGAAAGGTCTCTTAACATTTTGCCATAGCTCGCTTCGATTCCGAGATATTTGCAGATTTATCTCAAGGGAAGGGGCCTGACGGACATATTTCGAGATATTTCTTCTTCTTGTTGTTCTTCTTCTGCACAGCTAAGCTGGAAGTGGCATTTGCAGCTCGCACTAGTGCAGAGTTATCTCACCGAAATGGGCCACGGTGTTTCTGTATCTCTATTATGTTGGTGCGGCTTCGGAACTTTTACATATCTCGATATATCTCGAAAACTACGCTTCTGATCAAAAAATATCATAGAACATAAATTGTAGGAAACATAATTCTCTACAAAAAAGGTCCCCTAACATTTTGCGATAGCTCGCTTCGTTTCCGAGATATTTGCAGATATATCTCAAGGGAAGGGGCCTGACGGACATATTTCGAGATATTTCTTCTTCTTGTTGTTCTTCTTCTGCACAGCTAAGCTGGAAGTGGCATTTGCAGCTCGCACTAGTGCAGAGTTATCTCACCGAAATGGGCCACGGTGTTTCTGTATCTCTATTATGTTGGTGCGGCTTCGGAACTTTTAAATATCTCGATATATCTCGAAAACTACGCTTCTGATCAAAAAATATCATAGAACATAAATTGTAGGAAACATAATTCTCTACAAAAAAGGTCTCTTAACATTTTGCCATAGCTCGCTTCGTTTCCGAGATATTTGCAGATTTATCTCAAGGGAAGGGGCCTGACGGACATATTTCGAGATATTTCTTCTTCTTGTTGTTCTTCTTCTGCACAGCTAAGCTGGAAGTGGCATTTGCAGCTCGCACTAGTGCAGAGTTATCTCACCGAAATGGGCCACGGTGTTTCTGTATCTCTATTATGTTGGTGCGGCTTCGGAACTTTTAAATATCTCGATATATCTCGAAAACTACGCTTCTGATCAAAAAATATCATAGAACATAAATTGTAGGAAACATAATTCTCTACAAAAAAGGTCTCTTAACATTTTGCCATAGCTCGCTTCGTTTCCGAGATATTTGCAGATTTATCTCAAGGGAAGGGGCCTGACGGACATATTTCGAGATATTTCTTCTTCTTGTTGTTCTTCTTCTGCACAGCTAAACTGGAAGTGGCATTTGCAGCTCGCACTAGTGCAGAGTTATCTCAAAGAAAGGGGCCACGGTGTTTCTGTATCTCTATTATGTTGGTGCGGCTTCGGAACTTTTAAATATCTTGATATATCTCGAGAACTACGCATCTGATCAAAAAATATCATACTACATAAAAAGTAGGAAACTTAATTCTCTACAAGAAAGGTCTCTTAACATTTTGCCATAGCTCGCTTCGATTCCGAGATATTTGCAGATTTACCTCAAGGGAAGGGGCCTGACGGACATATTTCGAGATATTTCTTCTTCTTGTTGTTCTTCTTCTGCACAGCTAAGCTGGAAGTGGCATTTGCAGCTCGCACTAGTGCAGAGTTATCTCACCGAAATGGGCCACGGTGTTTCTGTATCTCTATTATGTTGGTGCGGCTTCGGAACTTTTAAATATCTCGATATATCTCGAAAACTACGCTTCTGATCAAAAAATATCATAGAACATAAATTGTAGGAAACATAATTCTCTACAAAAAAGGTCCCCTAACATTTTGCGATAGCTCGCTTCGTTTCCGAGATATTTGCAGATATATCTCAAGGGAAGGGGCCTGACGGACATATTTCGAGATATTTCTTCTTCTTGTTGTTCTTCTTCTGCACAGCTAAGCTGGAAGTGGCATTTGCAGCTCGCACTAGTGCAGAGTTATCTCACCGAAATGGGCCACGGTGTTTCTGTATCTCTATTATGTTGGTGCGGCTTCGGAACTTTTAAATATCTCGATATATCTCGAAAACTACGCTTCTGATCAAAAAATATCATAGAACATAAATTGTAGGAAACATAATTCTCTACAAAAAAGGTCTCTTAACATTTTGCCATAGCTCGCTTCGTTTCCGAGATATTTGCAGATTTATCTCAAGGGAAGGGGCCTGACGGACATATTTCGAGATATTTCTTCTTCTTGTTGTTCTTCTTCTGCACAGCTAAGCTGGAAGTGGCATTTGCAGCTCGCACTAGTGCAGAGTTATCTCAAAGAAAGGGGCCACGGTGTTTCTGTATCTCTATTATGTTGGTGCGGCTTCGGAACTTTTAAATATCTCGATATATCTCGAAAACTACGCTTCTGATCAAAAAATATCATAGAACATAAAAAGTAGGAAACATAATTCTCTACAAAAAAGGTCTCTTAACATTTTGCCATAGCTCGCTTCGTTTCCGAGATATTTGCAGATTCAGCTCAAAGGAACTGGCCTGACGGACATATTTCGAGATATTTCTTCTTCTTGTTGTTCCTCCTCTGCACAGCTAAGCTGGAAGTGGCATTTGCAGCTCGCAATAGTGCAGAGTTATCTTAAAGAAAGGGGCCACGGTGTTTCTGTATCTCTATTATGTTGGTGCGGCTTCGGAACTTTTAAATATCTTGATATATCTCGAGAACTACGCATCTGATCAAAAAATGTCATAGAACATAAAAAGTAGGAAACTTAATTCTCTACAGAAAAGGTCTCTTAACATTTTGCCATAGCTCGCTTCGTTTCCGAGATATTTGCATATTTATCTCAAGGGAAGGGGCCTGACGGACATATTTCGAGATATTTCTTCTTCTTGTTGTTCTTCTTCTGCACAGCTAAGCTGGAAGTGGCATTTGCAGCTCGCACTAGTGCAGAGTTATCTCACCGAAATGGGCCACGGTGTTTCTGTATCTCTATTATGTTGGTGCGGCTTCGGAACTTTTAAATATCTCGATATATCTCGAAAACTACGCTTCTGATCAAAAAATATCATAGAACATAAATTGTAGGAAACATAATTCTCTACAAAAAAGGTCTCTTAACATTTTGCCATAGCTCGCTTCGTTTCCGAGATATTTGCAGATTTATCTCAAGGGAAGGGGCCTGACGGACATATTTCGAGATATTTCTTCTTCTTGTTGTTCTTCTTCTGCACAGCTAAGCTGGAAGTGGCATTTGCAGCTCGCACTAGTGCAGAGTTATCTCAAAGAAAGGGGCCACGGTGTTTCTGTATCTCTATTATGTTGGTGCGGCTTCGGAACTTTTAAATATCTCGATATATCTCGAAAACTACGCTTCTGATCAAAAAATATCATAGAACATAAAAAGTAGGAAACATAATTCTCTACAAAAAAGGTCTCTTAACATTTTGCCATAGCTCGCTTCGTTTCCGAGATATTTGCAGATTCAGCTCAAAGGAACTGGCCTGACGGACATATTTCGAGATATTTCTTCTTCTTGTTGTTCCTCCTCTGCACAGCTAAGCTGGAAGTGGCATTTGCAGCTCGCAATAGTGCAGAGTTATCTTAAAGAAAGGGGCCACGGTGTTTCTGTATCTCTATTATGTTGGTGCGGCTTCGGAACTTTTAAATATCTTGATATATCTCGAGAACTACGCATCTGATCAAAAAATGTCATAGAACATAAAAAGTAGGAAACTTAATTCTCTACAGAAAAGGTCTCTTAACATTTTGCCATAGCTCGCTTCGTTTCCGAGATATTTGCATATTTATCTCAAGGGAAGGGGCCTGACGGAAATATTTCGAGATATTTCTTCTTCTTGTTGTTCTTCTTCTGCACAGCTAAGCTGGAAGTGGCATTTGCGGCTCGCACTAGTGCAGAGTTATCTCAAAGAAAGGGGCCACGGTGTTTCTGTATCTCTATTATGTTGGTGCGGCTTCGGAACTTTTAAATATCTCGATATATCTCGAAAACTACGCTTCTGATCAAAAAATATCATAGAACATAAAAGGTAGGAAACTTAATTCTCTACAAAAAAGGTCTCTTAACATTTTGCCATAGCTCGCTTTGTTTCCGAGATATTTGCAGATTTATCTCAAGGGAAGGGGCCTAACGGACATATTTCGAGATATTTCTTCTTCTTGATGTTCTTCTTCTGCACAGCTAAACTGGAAGTGGCATTTCCAGCTCGCAATAGTGCAGAGTTATCTCAAAGAAAGGGGCCACGGTGTTTCTGTATCTCTATTATGTTGGTGCGGTTTCGGAACTTTTAAATATCTTGATATATCTCGAGAACTACGCATCTGATCAAAAAATATCATAGAACATAAAAAGTAGGAAACTTAATTCTCTACAAAAAAGGTCTCTTAACATTTTGCCATAGCTCGCTTCGTTTCCGAGATATTTGCAGATTTATCTCAAGGGAAGGTGCCTGACGGACGTATTTCGAGATATTTCTTCTTCTTGTTGTTCTTCTTCTGCACAGCTGAGCTGGAAGTGGCATTTGCAGGTCGCAGTAGTGCAGAGTTATCTCAAAGAAAGGGGCCACGGTGTTTCTGTATCTCTATTATGTTGGTGCGGCTTCGGAACTTTTAAATATCTCGATATATCTCGAAAACTACGCTTCTGATCAAAAAATATCATAGAACGTAAATTGTAGGAAACATTATTCTCTACAAAAAAGGTCTCTTAACATTTTGCCATAGCTCGCTTCGTTTCCGAGATATTTGCAGATTCATCTCAAGGGAAGGGGTCTGACGGACATATTTCGAGATATTTCTTCTTCTTGTTGTTCTTCTTCTGCACAGCTAAGCTCGAAGCGGCATTTGCAGCTCGCAATAGTGCAGAGTTATCTCAAAGAAAGAGGCCACGGTGTTTCTGTACCTCTATTATGTTGGTGCAGCTTCGGAACTTTTAAATATCTTGATATATCTCGAGAACTACGCATCTGATCAAAAAATATCATCGAACATAGAAAGTAGGAAACTTAATTCTCTACAAAAAAGGTCTCTTAACATTTTGCCATAGCTCGCTTCGTTTCCGAGATATTTGCAGATTTATCTCAAGGGAAGTGGCCTGACGGACATATTTCGAGATATTTCTTCTTCTTGTTGTTCTTCTTCTGCACAGCTAAGCTGGAAGTGGCATTTACAGCTCGCAATAGTGCAGAGTTATCCCAAAGAAAGGGGCCACGGTGTTTCTGTATCTCTATTATGTTGGTGCGGCTTCGGAACTTTTAAATATCTTGATATATCTCGAGAACTACGCATCTGATCAAAAAATATCATACTACATAAAAAGTAGGAAACTTAATTCTCTACAAGAAAGGTCTCTAAACATTTTGCCATAGCTCGCTTCGATTCCGAGATATTTGCAGATTTATCTCAAGGGAAGGGGCCTGACGGACATATTTCGAGATATTTCTTCTTCTTGTTGTTCTTCTTCTGCACAGCTAAGCTGGAAGTGGCATTTGCAGCTCGCAATAGTGCAGAGTTATCTCAAAGAGAGGGGCCACGGTGTTTCTGTATCTCTATTATGTTGGTGCGGCTTCGGAACTTTTAAATATCTTGATATATCTCGAGAACTACGCATCTGATCAAAAAATATCATAGAAGATAAAAAGTAGGAAACTTAATTCTCTACAAAAAAGGTCTCTTAACATTTCGCCATAGCTCGCTTCGTTTCCGAGATATTTGCAGATATATCTCAAGGGAAGGGGCCTGACGGACATATTTCGAGGATATTTCTTCTTCTTGTTGTTCTTCTTCTGCACAGCTAAGCTGGAAGTGGCATTTGCGGCTCGCACTAGTGCACAGTTATCTCAAAGAAAGGGGCCACGGTGTTTCTGTATCTCTATTATGTTGGTGCGTCTTCGGAACTTTTAAATATCTCGATATATCTCGAAAACTACGCTTCTGATCAAAAAATATCATAGAACATAAATTGTAGGAAACATAATTCTCTACAAAAAACGTCTCTTAACATTTTGCCATAGCTCGCTTCGTTTCCGAGATATTTGCAGATTCAGCTCAAAGGAACTGGCCTGACGGACATATTTCGAGATATTTCTTCTTCTTGTTGTTCTTGCTCTGCACAGCTAAGCTGGAAGTGGCATTTGCAGCTCGCAATAGTGCAGAGTTATCTCAAAGAAAGGGGCCACGGTGTTTCTGTATCTCTATTATGTTGGTGCGGCTTCGGAACTTTTAAATATCTTGATATATCTCGAGAACTACGCATCTGATCAAAAAATATCATAGAACATAAAAAGTAGGAAACTTAATTCTCTACAAAAAAGGTCTCTTAACATTTTGCCATAGCTCGCTTCGTTTCCGAGATATTTGCAGATTCAGCTCAAAGGAACTGGCCTGACGGACATATTTCGAGATATTTCTTCTTCTTGTTGTTCTTCCTCTGCACAGCTAAGCTGGAAGTGGCATTTGCAGCTCGCAATAGTGCAGAGTTATCTCAAAGAAAGGGGCCACGGTGTTTCTGTATCTCTATTATGTTGGTGCGGCTTCGGAACTTTTAAATATCTTGATATATCTCGAGAACTACGCATCTGATCAAAAAATATCATAGAACATAAAAAGTAGGAAACTTAATTCTCTACAAAAAAGGTCGCTTAACATTTTGCCATAGCTCGCTTCGTTTCCGAGATATTTGCAGATTTATCTCAAGGGAAGGGGCCTGACGGACATATTTCGAGATATTTCTTCTTCTTGTTGTTCTTCTTCTGCACAGCTAAGCTGGAAGTGGCATTTGCAGCTCGCACTAGTGCAGAGTTATCTCACCGAAATGGGCCACGGTGTTTCTGTATCTCTATTATGTTGGTGCGGCTTCGGAACTTTTAAATATCTCGATATATCTCGAAAACTACGCTTCTGATCAAAAAATATCATAGAACATAAATTGTAGGAAACATAATTCTCTACAAAAAAGGTCTCTTAACATTTTGCCATAGCTCGCTTCGTTTCCGAGATATTTGCAGATTTATCTCAAGGGAAGGGGCCTGACGGACATATTTCGAGATATTTCTTCTTCTTGTTGTTCTTCTTCTGCACAGCTAAGCTGGAAGTGGCATTTGCAGATCGCACTAGTGCAGAGTTATCTCACCGAAATGGGCCACGGTGTTTCTGTATCTCTATTATGTTGGTGCGGCTTCGGAACTTTTAAATATCTCGATATATCTCGAAAACTACGCTTCTGATCAAAAAATATCATAGAACATAAATTGTAGGAAACATAATTCTCTACAAAAAAGGTCTCTTAACATTTTGCCATAGCTCGCTTCGTTTCCGAGATATTTGCAGATTTATCTCAAGGGAAGGGGCCTGACGGACATATTTCGAGATATTTCTTCTTCTTGTTGTTCTTCTTCTGCACAGCTAAACTGGAAGTGGCATTTGCAGCTCGCACTAGTGCAGAGTTATCTCAAAGAAAGGGGCCACGGTGTTTCTGTATCTCTATTATGTTGGTGCGGCTTCGGAACTTTTAAATATCTTGATATATCTCGAGAACTACGCATCTGATCAAAAAATATCATACTACATAAAAAGTAGGAAACTTAATTCTCTACAAGAAAGGTCTCTTAACATTTTGCCATAGCTCGCTTCGATTCCGAGATATTTGCAGATTTATCTCAAGGGAAGGGGCCTGACGGACATATTTCGAGATATTTCTTCTTCTTGTTGTTCTTCTTCTGCACAGCTAAGCTGGAAGTGGCATTTGCAGCTCGCAATAGTGCAGAGTTAGCTCAAAGAGAGGGGCCACGGTGTTTCTGTATCTCTATTATGTTGGTGCGGCTTCGGAACTTTTAAATATCTTGATATATCTCGAGAACTACGCATCTGATCAAAAAATATCATAGAAGATAAAAAGTAGGAAACATAATTCTCTACAAAAAAGGTCTCTTAACATTTTGCCATAGATCGCTTCGTTTCCGAGATATTTGCAGATTTATCTCAAGGGAAGGGGCCTGACGGACATATTTCGAGATATTTCTTCTTCTTGTTGTTCTTCTTCTGCACAGCTAAGCTGGAAGTGGCATTTGCAGCTCGCACTAGTGCAGAGTTATCTCACCGAAATGGGCCACGGTGTTTCTGTATCTCTATTATGTTGGTGCGGCTTCGGAACTTTTAAATATCTCGATATATCTCGAAAACTACGCTTCTGATCAAAAAATATCATAGAACATAAATTGTAGGAAACATAATTCTCTACAAAAAAGGTCCCCTAACATTTTGCGATAGCTCGCTTCGTTTCCGAGATATTTGCAGATTTATCTCAAGGGAAGGGGCCTGACGGACATATTTCGAGATATTTCTTCTTCTGCACAGCTAAGCTGGAAGTGGCATTTGCGGCTCGCACTAGTGCAGAGTTATCTCAAAGAAAGGGGCCACGGTGTTTCTGTATCCCTATTATGTTGGTGCGGCTTCGGAACTTTTAAATATCTTGATATATCTCGAGAACTACGCATCTGATCAAAAAATATCATAGAACATAAATTGTAGGAAACATAATTCTCTACAAAAAAGGTCTCTTAACATTTTGCCATAGCTCGCTTCGTTTCCGAGATATTTGCAGATATATCTCAAGGGAAGGGGCCTGACGGACATATTTCGAGATATTTCTTCTTCTTGTTGTTCTTCTTCTGCACAGCTAAGCTGGAAGTGGCATTTGCAGCTCGCACTAGTGCAGAGTTATCTCACCGAAATGGGCCACGGTGTTTCTGTATCTCTATTATGTTGGTGCGGCTTCGGAACTTTTAAATATCTCGATATATCTCGAAAACTACGCTTCTGATCAAAAAATATCATAGAACATAAATTGTAGGAAACATAATTCGCTACAAAAATGGTCTCTTAACATTTTGCCATAGCTCGCTTCGTTTCCGAGATATTTGCAGATTTATCTCAAGGGAAGGGGCCTGACGGACATATTTCGAGATATTTCTTCTTCTTGTTGTTCTTCTTCTGCACAGCTAAGCTGGAAGTGGCATTTGCAGCTCGCACTAGTGCAGAGTTATCTCACCGAAATTGGCCACGGTGTTTCTGTATCTCTATTATGTTGGTGCGGCTTCGGAACTTTTAAATATCTCGATATATCTCGAAAACTACGCATCTGATCAAAAAATATCATAGAACATAAATTGTAGGAAACATAATTCTCTACAAAAAAGGTCCCCTAACATTTTGCGATAGCTCGCTTCGTTTCCGAGATATTTGCAGATTTATCTCAAGGGAAGGGGCCTGACGGACATATTTCGAGATATTTCTTCTTCTTGTTGTTCTTCTTCTGCACAGCTAAGCTGGAACTGGCATTTGCGGCTCGCACTAGTGCAGAGTTATCTCAAAGAAAGGGGCCACGGTGTTTCTGTATATCTATTATGTTGGTGCGGCTTCGGAACTTTTAAATATCTTGATATATCTCGAGAACTACGCATCTGATCAAAAAATATCATAGAACATAAAAAGTAGGAAACTTAATTCTCTACAAAAAAGGTCTCTCAACATTTCGCCATAGCTCGCTTCGTTTCCGAGATATTTGCAGATTTATCTCAAGGGAAGGGGCCTGACGGACATATTTCGAGATATTTCTTCTTCTTGTTGTTCTTCTTCTGCACAGCTAAGCTGGAACTGGCATTTGCGGCTCGCACTAGTGCAGAGTTATCTCAAAGAAAGGGGCCACGGTGTTTCTGTATCTCTATTATGTTGGTGCGGCTTCGGAACTTTTAAATATCTTGATATATCTCGAGAACTACGCATCTGATCAAAAAATATCATAGAACATAAAAAGTAGGAAACTTAATTCTCTACAAAAAAGGTCTCTCAACATTTCGCCATAGCTCGCTTCGTTTCCGAGATATTTGCAGATTTATCTCAAGGGAAGGGGCCTGACGGACATATTTCGAGATATTTCTTCTTCTTGTTGTTCTTCTTCTGCACAGCTAAGCTGGAAGTGGCATCTGCGGCTCGCACTAGTGCAGAGTTATCTCAAAGAAAGGGGCCACGGTGTTTCTGTATCCCTATTATGTTGGTGCGGCTTCGGAACTTTTAAATATCTCGATATATCTCGAAAACTACGCTTCTGATCAAAAAATATCATAGAACATAAATTGTAGGAAACATAATTCTCTATAAAAAACGTCTCTTAACATTTTGCCATAGCTCGCTTCGTTTCCGAGATATTTGCAGATTCAGCTCAAAGGAACTGGCCTGACGGACATATTTCGAGATATTTCTTCTTCTTGTTGTTCTTCCTCTGCACAGCTAAGCTGGAAGTGGCATTTGCAGCTCGCAATAGTGCAGAGTGATCTCAAAGAAAGGGGCCACGGTGTTTCTGTATCTCTATTATGTTGGTGCGGCTTCGGAACTTTTAAATATCTTGATATATCTCGAGAACTACGCATCTGATCAAAAAATATCATACAACATAAAAAGTAGGAAACTTAATTCTCTACAAAAAACGTCTCTTAACATTTTGCCATAGCTCGCTTCGTTTCCGAGATATTTGCAGATTTATCTCAAGGGAAGAGGCCTAACGGACATATTTCGAGATATTTCTTCTTCTTGTTGTTCTTCTTCTGCACAGCTAAGCTGGAAGTGGCATTTGCGGCTCGCACTAGTGCAGAGTTATCTCAAAGAAAGGGGCCACGGTGTTTCTGTATCTCTATTATGTTGGTGCGGCTTCGGAACTTTTAAATACCTCGATGTATCTCGAAAACTACGCTTCTGATCAAAAAATATCATAGAACATAAATTGTAGGAAGCATAATTCTCTACAAAAAAGGTCTCTTAACATTTTGCCATAGCTCGCTTCGTTTCCGAGATATTTGCAGATATATCTCCAGGGAAGGGGCCTGACGGACATATTTCGAGATATTTCTTCTTCTTGTTGTTCTTCTTCTGCACAGCTAAGCTGGAAGTGGCATTTGCGGCTCGCACTAGTGCAGAGTTATCTCAAAGAAAGGGGCCACGGTGTTTCTGTATCCCTATTATGTTGGTGCGGCTTCGGAACTTTTAAATATCTCGATATATCTCGAAAACTACGCATCTGATCAAAAAATATCATAGAACATAAATTGTAGGAAACATAATTCTCTATAAAAAACGTCTCTTAACATTTTGCCATAGCTCGCTTCGTTTCCGAGATATTTGCAGATTCAGCTCAAAGGAACTGGCCTGACGGACATATTTCGAGATATTTCTTCTTCTTGTTGTTCTTCCTCTGCACAGCTAAGCTGGAAGTGGCATTTGCGGCTCGCACTAGAGCAGAGTTATCTCAAAGAAAGGGGCCACGGTGTTTCTGTATCTCTATTATGTTGGTGCGGCTTTGGAACTTTTAAATATCTTGATATATCTCGAGAACTACGCATCTGATCAAAAAATATCATAGAACATAAAGAGTAGGAAACTTAATTCTCTACAACAAAGGTCTCTCAACATTTCGCCATAGCTCGCTTCGTTTCCGAGATATTTGCAGATTTATCTCAAGGGAAGGGGCCTGACGGACATATTTCGAGATATTTCTTCTTCTTGTTGTTCTTCTTCTGCACAGCTAAGCTGGAAGTGGCATTTGCGGCTCGCACTAGTGCAGAGTTATCTCAAAGAAAGGGGCCACGGTGTTTCTGTATCCCTATTATGTTGGTGCGGCTTCGGAACTTTTAAATATCTCGATACATCTCGAAAACTACGCTTCTGATCAAAAAATATCATAGAACATAAATTGTAGGAAACATAATTCTCTATAAAAAACGTCTCTTAACATTTTGCCATAGCTCGCTTCGTTTCCGAGATATTTGCAGATTCAGCTCAAAGGAACTGGCCTGACGGACATATTTCGAGATATTTCTTCTTCTTGTTGTTCTTCCTCTGCACAGCTAAGCTGGAAGTGGCATTTGCAGCTCGCAATAGTGCAGAGTTATCTCAAAGAAAGGGGCCACGGTGTTTCTGTATCTCTATTATGTTGGTGCGGCTTCGGAACTTTTAAATATCTTGATATATCTCGAGAACTACGCATCTGATCAAAAAATATCATAGAACATAAAAAGTAGGAAACTTAATTCTCTACAAAAAAGGTCTCTTAACATTTCGCCATAGCTCGCTTCGTTTCCGAGATATTTGCAGATTTATCTCAAGGGAAGGGGCCTGACGGACATATTTCGAGATATTTCTTCTTCTTGTTGTCCTTCTTCTGCACCGCTAAGCTGGAAGTGGCATTTACAGCTCGCAATCGTGCAGAGTTATCTCAAAGAAAGGGGCCACGGTGTTTCTGTATCTCTATTATGTTGGTGCGGCTTCGGAACTTTTAAATATCTTGATATATCTCGAGAACTACGCATCTGATCAAAAAATATCATAGAACATAAAAAGTAGGAAACTTAATTCTCTACAAAAAAGGTCTCTCAACATTTCGCCATAGCTCGCTTCGTTTCCGAGATATTTGCAGATATATCTCAAGGGAAGGGGCCTGACGGACATATTTCGAGATATTTCTTCTTCTTGTTGTTCTTCTTCTGCACAGCTAAGCTGGAAGTGGCATTTTCGGCTCGCACTAGTGCAGAGTTATCTCAAAGAAAGGGGCCACGGTGTTTCTGTATCTCTATTATGTTGGTGCGGCTTCGGAACTTTTAAATATCTCGATGTATCTCGAAAACTACGCTTCTGATCAAAAAATATCATAGAACATAAATTGTAGGAAGCATAATTCTCTACAAAAAAGGTCTCTTAACATTTTGCCATAGCTCGCTTCGTTTCCGAGATATTTGCAGATATATCTCCAGGGAAGGGGCCTGACGGACATATTTCGAGATATTTCTTCTTCTTGTTGTTCTTCTTCTGCACAGCTAAGCTGGAAGTGGCATTTGCGGCTCGCACTAGTGCAGAGTTATCTCAAGGAAAGGGGCCACGGTGTTTCTGTATCCCTATTATGTTGGTGCGGCTTCGGAACTTTTAAATATCTCGATATATCTCGAAAACTACGCATCTGATCAAAAAATATCATAGAACATAAATTGTAGGAAACATAATTCTCTATAAAAAACGTCTCTTAACATTTTGCCATAGCTCGCTTCGTTTCCGAGATATTTGCAGATTCAGCTCAAAGGAACTGGCCTGACGGACATATTTCGAGATATTTCTTCTCTTTGTTGTTCTTCCTCTGCACAGCTAAGCTGGAAGTGGCATTTGCGGCTCGCACTAGTGCAGA
This sequence comes from Osmia lignaria lignaria, assembly GCF_051020975.1. NCBI lineage: Eukaryota > Metazoa > Arthropoda > Insecta > Hymenoptera > Megachilidae > Osmia > Osmia lignaria. The sequence goes on along the minus strand of NW_027478160.1, from coordinate 22,921,342 downwards.
GTTATCTCAAAGAAAGGGGCCACGGTGTTTCTGTATCCCTGTTATGTTGGTGCGGCTTCGGAACTTTTAAATATCTCGATATATCTCGAAAACTACGCTTCTGATCAAAAAATATCATAGAACATAAATTGTAGGAAACATAATTCTCTATAAAAAACGTCTCTTAACATTTTGCCATAGCTCGCTTCGTTTCCGAGATATTTGCAGATTCAGCTCAAAGGAACTGGCCTGACGGACATATTTCGAGATATTTCTTCTTCTTGTTGTTCTTCCTCTGCACAGCTAAGCTGGAAATGGCATTTGCAGCTCGCAATAGTGCAGAGTTATCTCAAAGAAAGGGGCCACGGTGTTTCTGTATCTCTATTATGTTGGTGCGGCTTCGGAACTTTTAAATATCTTGATATATCTCGAGAACTACGCATCTGATCAAAAAATATCATAGAACATAAAAAGTAGGAAACTTAATTCTCTACAAAAAAGGTCTCTCAACATTTCGCCATAGCTCGCTTCGTTTCCGAGATATTTGCAGATTTATCTCAAGGGAAGGGGCCTGACGGACATATTTCGAGATATTTCTTCTTCTTGTTGTTCTTCTTCTGCACAGCTAAGCTGGAAGTGGCATTTGCGGCTCGCACTAGTGCAGAGTTATCTCAAAGAAAGGGGCCACGGTGTTTCTGTATCCCTATTATGTTGGTGCGGCTTCGGAACTTTTAAATATCTCGATACATCTCGAAAACTACGCTTCTGATCAAAAAATATCATAGAACATAAATTGTAGGAAACATAATTCTCTATAAAAAACGTCTCTTAACATTTTGCCATAGCTCGCTTCGTTTCCGAGATATTTGCAGATTCAGCTCAAAGGAACTGGCCTGACGGACATATTTCGAGATATTTCTTCTTCTTGTTGTTCTTCCTCTGCACAGCTAAGCTGGAAGTGGCATTTGCAGCTCGCAATAGTGCAGAGTTATCTCAAAGAAAGGGGCCACGGTGTTTCTGTATCTCTATTATGTTGGTGCGGCTTCGGAACTTTTAAATATCTTGATATATCTCGAGAACTACGCATCTGATCAAAAAATATCATAGAACATAAAAAGTAGGAAACTTAATTCTCTACAAAAAAGGTCTCTTAACATTTCGCCATAGCTCGCTTCGTTTCCGAGATATTTGCAGATTTATCTCAAGGGAAGGGGCCTGACGGACATATTTCGAGATATTTCTTCTTCTTGTTGTCCTTCTTCTGCACCGCTAAGCTGGAAGTGGCATTTACAGCTCGCAATCGTGCAGAGTTATCTCAAAGAAAGGGGCCACGGTGTTTCTGTATCTCTATTATGTTGGTGCGGCTTCGGAACTTTTAAATATCTTGATATATCTCGAGAACTACGCATCTGATCAAAAAATATCATAGAACATAAAAAGTAGGAAACTTAATTCTCTACAAAAAAGGTCTCTCAACATTTCGCCATAGCTCGCTTCGTTTCCGAGATATTTGCAGATATATCTCAAGGGAAGGGGCCTGACGGACATATTTCGAGATATTTCTTCTTCTTGTTGTTCTTCTTCTGCACAGCTAAGCTGGAAGTGGCATTTTCGGCTCGCACTAGTGCAGAGTTATCTCAAAGAAAGGGGCCACGGTGTTTCTGTATCCCTATTATGTTGGTGCGGCTTCGGAACTTTTAAATATCTCGATATATCTCGAAAACTACGCTTCTGATCAAAAAATATCATAGAACATAAATTGTAGGAAACATAATTCTCTATAAAAAACGTCTCTTAACATTTTGCCATAGCTCGCTGCGTTTCCGAGATATTTGCAGATTCAGCTCAAAGGAACTGGCCTGACGGACATATTTCGAGATATTTCTTCTTCTTGTTGTTCTTCCTCTGCACAGCTAAGCTGGAAGTGGCATTTGCGGCTCGCACTAGTGCAGAGTTATCTCAAAGAAAGGGGCCACGGTGTTTCTGTATCCCTATTATGTTGGTGCGGCTTCGGAACTTTTAAATATCTCGATATATCTCGAAAACTACGCATCTGATCAAAAAATATCATACAACATAGATTGTAGGAAACATAATTCTCTATAAAAAACGTCTCTTAACATTTTGCCATAGCTCGCTTCGTTTCCGAGATATTTGCAGATTCAGCTCAAAGGAACTGGCCTGACGGACATATTTCGAGATATTTCTTCTTCTTGTTGTTCTTCCTCTGCACAGCTAAGCTGGAAGTGGCATTTGCGGCTCGCACTAGTGCAGAGTTATCTCATAGAAAGGGGCCACGGTGTTTCTGTATCCCTATTATGTTGGTGCGGCTTCGGAACTTTTAAATATCTCGATATATCTCGAAAACTACGCTTCTGATCAAAAAATATCATAAAACATAAATTGTAGGAAACATAATTCTCTACAAAAAACGTCTCTTAACATTTTGCCATAGCTCGCTTCGTTTCCGAGATATTTGCAGATTCAGCTCAAAGGAACTGGCCTGACGGACATATTTCGAGATATTTCTTCTTCTTGTTGTTCTTCCTCTGCACAGCTAAGCTGGAAGTGGCATTTGCAGCTCGCAATAGTGCAGAGTTATCTCAAAGAAAGGGGCCACGGTGTTTCTGTATCTCTATTATGTTGGTGCGGCTTTGGAACTTTTAAATATCTCGATATATCTCGAAAACTACGCTTCTGATCAAAAAATGTCATAGAACATAAATTGTAGGAACCATAATTCTCTACAAAAAAGGTCTCTTAACATTTTGCCATAGCTCGCTTCGTTTCCGAGATATTTGCAGATATATCTCAAGGGAAGGGGCCTGACGGACATATTTCGAGATATGTCTTCTTCTTGTTGTTCTTCTTCTGCACAGCTAAGCTGGAAGTGGCATTTACAGCTCGCAATAGTGCAGAGTTATCACAAAGAAAGGGGCCACGGTGTTTCTGTATCTCTATTATGTTGGTGCGGCTTCGGAACTTTTAAATATCTTGATATATCTCGAGAACTACGCATCAGATCAAAAAATATCATAGAACATAAAAAGTAGGAAACTTAATTCTCTACAAAAAAGGTCTCTCAACATTTTGCCATAGCTCGCTTCGTTTCCGAGATATTTGCAGATTTATCTCAAGGGAAGGGGCCTGACGGACATATTTCGAGATATTTCTTCTTCTTGTTGTTCTTCTTCTGCACAGCTAAGCTGGAAGTGGCATTTGCGGCTCGCAATAGTGCAGAGTTATCTCAAAGAAAGGGGCCACGGTGTTTCTGTATCTCTATTATGCTGGTGCGGCTTCGGAACTTTTAAATATCTTGATATATCTCGAGAACTACGCATCAGATCAAAAAATATCAATGAACATAAAAAGTAGGAAACTTAATTCTCTACAAAAAAGGTCTCTTAACATTTTGCCATAGCTCTCTTCGTTTCCGCGATATTTGCAGATTTATCTCAAGGGAAGGGGCCTGACGGACATATTTCGAGATATTTCTTCTTCTTGATGTTCTTCTTCTGCACAGCTAAGCTGGAAGTGGCATTTGCAGCTCGCAATAGTGCAGAGTTATCTCAAAGAAAGGGGCCACGGTGTTTCTGTATCTCTATTATGTTGGTGCGGCTTCGGAACTTTTAAGTATCTTGATATATCTCGAGAACTACGCATCTGATCAAAAAATATCATAGAACATAAAAAGTAGGAAACTTAATTCTCTACAAAAAAGGTCTCTTAACATTTTGCCATAGCTCGCTTCGTTTCCGAGATATTTGCAGATTTATCTCAGGGGAAGGGGCCTGACGGACATATTTCGAGATATTTCTTCTTCTTGTTGTTCTTCTTCTGCACAGCTAAGCTGGAAGTGGCATTTGCGGCTCGCACTAGTGCAGAGTTATCTCAAAGAAAGGGGCCACGGTGTTTCTGTATCTCTATTATGTTGGTGCGGCTTTGGAACTTTTAAATATCTCGATATATCTCGAAAACTACGCTTCTGATCAAAAAATATCATAGAACATAAATTGTAGGAAACATAATTCTCTATAAAAAACGTCTCTTAACATTTTGCCATAGCTCGCTTCGTTTCCGAGATATTTGCAGATTCAGCTCAAAGGAACTGGCCTGACGGACATATTTCGAGATATTTCTTCTTCTTGTTGTTCTTCCTCTGCACAGCTAAGCTGGAAATGGCATTTGCAGCTCGCAATAGTGCAGAGTTATCTCAAAGAAAGGGGCCACGGTGTTTCTGTATCTCTATTATGTTGGTGCGGCTTCGGAACTTTTAAATATCTTGATATATCTCGAGAACTACGCATCTGATCAAAAAATATCATAGAACATAAAAAGTAGGAAACTTAATTCTCTACAAAAAAGGTCTCTCAACATTTCGCCATAGCTCGCTTCGTTTCCGAGATATTTGCAGATTCAGCTCAAAGGAACTGGCCTGACGGACATATTTCGAGATATTTCTTCTTCTTGTTGTTCTTCTTCTGCACAGCTAAGCTGGAAGTGGCATTTTCGGCTCGCACTAGTGCAGAGTTATCTCAAAGAAAGGGGCCACGGTGTTTCTGTATCCCTATTATGTTGGTGCGGCTTCGGAACTTTTAAATATCTCGATATATCTCGAAAACTACGCTTCTGATCAAAAAATATCATAGAACATAAATTGTAGGAAACATAATTCTCTATAAAAAACGTCTCTTAACATTTTGCCATAGCTCGCTGCGTTTCCGAGATATTTGCAGATTCAGCTCAAAGGAACTGGCCTGACGGACATATTTCGAGATATTTCTTCTTCTTGTTGTTCTTCCTCTGCACAGCTAAGCTGGAAGTGGCATTTGCGGCTCGCACTAGTGCAGAGTTATCTCAAAGAAAGGGGCCACGGTGTTTCTGTATCCCTATTATGTTGGTGCGGCTTCGGAACTTTTAAATATCTCGATATATCTCGAAAACTACGCATCTGATCAAAAAATATCATACAACATAGATTGTAGGAAACATAATTCTCTATAAAAAACGTCTCTTAACATTTTGCCATAGCTCGCTTCGTTTCCGAGATATTTGCAGATTCAGCTCAAAGGAACTGGCCTGACGGACATATTTCGAGATATTTCTTCTTCTTGTTGTTCTTCCTCTGCACAGCTAAGCTGGAAGTGGCATTTGCGGCTCGCACTAGTGCAGAGTTATCTCATAGAAAGGGGCCACGGTGTTTCTGTATCCCTATTATGTTGGTGCGGCTTCGGAACTTTTAAATATCTCGATATATCTCGAAAACTACGCTTCTGATCAAAAAATATCATAAAACATAAATTGTAGGAAACATAATTCTCTACAAAAAACGTCTCTTAACATTTTGCCATAGCTCGCTTCGTTTCCGAGATATTTGCAGATTTATCTCAGGGGAAGGGGCCTGACGGACATATTTCGAGATATTTCTTCTTCTTGTTGTTCTTCTTCTGCACAGCTAAGCTGGAAGTGGCATTTACAGCTCGCAATAGTGCAGAGTTATCTCAAAGAAAGGGGCCACGGTGTTTCTGTATCTCTATTATGTTGGTGCGGCTTCGGAACTTTTAAATATCTTGATATATCTCGAGAACTACGCATCTGATCAAAAAATATCATAGAACATAAAAAGTAGGAAACTTAATTCTCTACAAAAAAGGTCTCTTAACATTTTGCCATAGCTCGCTTCGTTTCCGAGATATTTGCAGATATATCTCAAGGGAAGGGGCCTGACGGACATATTTCGAGATATTTCTTCTTCTTGTTGTTCTTCTTCTGCACAGCTAAGCTGGAAGTGGCATTTGCGGCTCGCACTAGTGCAGAGTTATCTCAACGAAAGGGGCCACGGTGTTTCTGTATCTCTATTATGTTGGTGCGGCTTCGGAACTTTTAAATATCTCGATATATCTCGAAAACTACGCTTCTGATCAAAAAATATCATAGAACATAAATTGTACGAAACATAATTCTCTACAAAAAAGGTCTCTTAACATTGTGCCATAGCTCGCTTCGTTTCCGAGATATTTGCAGATATATCTCAAGGGAAGGGGCCTGACGGACATATTTCGAGATATTTCTTCTTCTTGTTGTTCTTCTTCTGCACAGCTAAGCTGGAAGTGGCATTTGCGGCTCGCACTAGTGCAGAGTTATCTCATCGAAAGGGGCCACGGTGTTTCTGTATCTCTATTATGTTGGTGCGGCTTCGGAACTTCTAAATATCTCGATATATCTCGAAAACTACGCTTCTGATCAAAAAATATCATAGAACATAAATTGTAGGAAACATAATTCTCTACAAAAAAGGTCTCTTAACATTTTGCCATAGCTCGCTTCGTTTCCGAGATATTTGCAGATATATCTCAAGGGAAGGGGCCTGACGGACATGTTTCGAGATATTTCTTCTTCTTGTTGTTCTTCTTCTGCACAGCTAAGCTGGAAGTGGCATTTGCGGCACGCAATAGTGCAGAGTTATCTCAAAGAAAGGGGCCACGGTGTTTCTGTATCTCTATTATGTTGGTGCGGCTTCGGATCTTTTAAGTATCTTGATATATCTCGAGAACTACGCATCTGATCAAAAAATATCATAGAACATAAAAAGTAGGAAACTTAATTCTCTACAAAAAAGGTCTCTTAACATTTTGCCATAGCTCGCTTCGTTTCCGAGATATTTGCAGATTTATCTCAGGGTAAGGGGCCTGACGGACATATTTCGAGATATTTCTTCTTCTTGTTGTTCTTCTTCTGCACAGCTAAGCTGGAAGTGGCATTTGCGGCTCGCACTAGTGCAGAGTTATCTCAAAGAAAGGGGCCACGGTGTTTCTGTATCTCTATTATGTTGGTGCGGCTTTGGAACTTTTAAATATCTCGATATATCTCGAAAACTACGCTTCTCACCAAAAAATATCATAGAACATAAATTGTACGAACCATAATTCTCTACAAAAAAGGTCTCTTAACATTTTGCCATAGCTCGCTTCGTTTCCGAGATATTTGCAGATATATCTCAAGGGAAGGGGCCTGACGGACATATTTCGAGATATTTCTTCTTCTTGTTGTTCTTCTTCTGCACAGCTAAGCTGGAAGTGGCATTTACAGCTCGCAATAGTGCAGAGTTATCTCAAAGAAAGGGGCCACGGTGTTTCTGTATCTCTATTATGTTGGTGCGGCTTCGGAACTTTTAAATATCTTGATATATCTCGAGAACTACGCATCAGATCAAAAAATATCAATGAACATAAAAAGTAGGAAACTTAATTCTCTACAAAAAAGGTCTCTTAACATTTTGCCATAGCTCTCTTCGTTTCCGCGATATTTGCAGATTTATCTCAAGGGAAGGGGCCTGACGGACATATTTCGAGATATTTCTTCTTCTTGATGTTCTTCTTCTGCACAGCTAAGCTGGAAGTGGCATTTGCAGCTCGCACTAGTGCAGAGTTATCTCAAAGAAAGGGGCCACGGTGTTTCTGTATCCCTATTATGTTGGTGCGGCTTCGGAACTTTTAAATATCTCGATATATCTCGAAAACTACGCATCTGATCAAAAAATATCATACAACATAGATTGTAGGAAACATAATTCTCTATAAAAAACGTCTCTTAACATTTTGCCATAGCTCGCTTCGTTTCCGAGATATTTGCAGATATATCTCAAGGGAAGGGGCCTGACGGACATATTGCGAGATATTTCTTCTTCTTGATGTTCTTCTTCTGCACAGCTAAGCTGGAAGTGGCATTTGCAGCTCGCAATAGTGCAGAGTTATCTCAAAGAAAGGGGCCACGGTGTTCCTGTATCTCTATTATGTTGGTGCGGCTTCGGAACTTTTAAGTATCTTGATATATCTCGAGAACTACGCATCTGATCAAAAAATATCATAGAACATAAAAAGTAGGAAACTTAATTCTCTACAAAAAAGGTCTCTTAACATTTTGCCATAGCTCGCTTCGTTTCCGAGATATTTGCAGATTTATCTCAGGGGAAGGGGCCTGACGGACATATTTCGAGATATTTCTTCTTCTTGTTGTTCTTCTTCTGCACAGCTAAGCTGGAAGTGGCATTTACAGCTCGCAATAGTGCAGAGTTATCTCAAAGAAAGGGGCCACGGTGTTTCTGTATCTCTATTATGTTGTTGCGGCTTCGGAACTTTTAAATATCTTGATATATCTCGAAAACTACGCTTCTGATCAAAAAATATCATAGAACATAAATTGTAGGAAACATAATTCTCTACAAAAAAGGTCTCTTAACATTTTGCCATAGCTCGCTTCGTTTCCGAGATATTTGCAGATATATCTCAAGGGAAGGGGCCTGACGGACATATTTCGAGATATTTCTTCTTCTTGTTGTTCTTCTTCTGCACAGCTAAGCTGGAAGTGGCATTTGCGGCTCGCAATAGTGCAGAGTTATCTCAAAGAAAGGGGCCACGGTGTTTCTGTATCTATTATGTTGGTGCGGCTTCGGAACTTTTAAATATCTTGATATATCTCGAGAACTACGCATCTGATCAAAAAATATCATAGAACATAAAAAGTAGGAAACTTAATTCTATACAAAAAAGGTCTCTTAACATTTTGCCATAGCTCGCTTCGTTTCCGAGATATTTGCAGATATATCTCAAGGGAAGGGGCCTGACGGACATATTTCGAGATATTTCTTCTTCTTGTTGTTCTTCTTCTGCACAGCTAAGCTGGAAGTGGCATTTGCGGCTCGCACTAGTGCAGAGTTATCTCAACGAAAGGGGCCACGGTGTTTCTGTATCTCTATTATGTTGGTGCGGCTTCGGAACTTTTAAATATCTCGATATATCTCGAAAACTACGCTTCTGATCAAAAAATATCATAGAACATAAAAAGTAGGAAACTTAATTCTCTACAAAAAAGGTCTCTTAACATTTTGCCATAGCTCGCTTCGTTTCCGAGATATTTGCAGATTTATCTCAGGGGAAGGGGCCTGACGGACATATTTCGAGATATTTCTTCTTCTTGTTGTTCTTCTTCTGCACAGCTAAGCTGGAAGTGGCATTTGCGGCTCGCAATAGTGCAGAGTTATCTCAAAGAAAGGGGCCACGGTGTTTCTGTATCTCTATTATGTTGGTGCGGCTTCGGATCTTTTAAGTATCTTGATATATCTCGAGAACTACGCATCTGATCAAAAAATATCATAGAACATAAAAAGTAGGAAACTTAATTCTCTACAAAAAAGGTCTCTTAACATTTTGCCATAGCTCGCTTCGTTTCCGAGATATTTGCAGATTTATCTCAGGGTAAGGGGCCTGACGGACATATTTCGAGATATTTCTTCTTCTTGTTGTTCTTCTTCTGCACAGCTAAGCTGGAAGTGGCATTTGCGGCTCGCACTAGTGCAGAGTTATCTCAAAGAAAGGGGCCACGGTGTTTCTGTATCTCTATTATGTTGGTGCGGCTTTGGAACTTTTAAATATCTCGATATATCTCGAAAACTACGCTTCTCACCAAAAAATATCATAGAACATAAATTGTACGAACCATAATTCTCTACAAAAAAGGTCTCTTAACATTTTGCCATAGCTCGCTTCGTTTCCGAGATATTTGCAGATATATCTCAAGGGAAGGGGCCTGACGGACATATTTCGAGATATTTCTTCTTCTTGTTGTTCTTCTTCTGCACAGCTAAGCTGGAAGTGGCATTTACAGCTCGCAATAGTGCAGAGTTATCTCAAAGAAAGGGGCCACGGTGTTTCTGTATCTCTATTATGTTGGTGCGGCTTCGGAACTTTTAAATATCTTGATATATCTCGAGAACTACGCATCAGATCTAAAAATATCAATGAACATAAAAAGTAGGAAACTTAATTCTCTACAAAAAAGGTCTCTTAACATTTTGCCATAGCTCTCTTCGTTTCCGCGATATTTGCAGATTTATCTCAAGGGAAGGGGCCTGACGGACATATTTCGAGATATTTCTTCTTCTTGATGTTCTTCTTCTGCACAGCTAAGCTGGAAGTGGCATTTGCAGCTCGCAATAGTGCAGAGTTATCTCAAGGAAAGGGGCCACGGTGTTTCTGTATCTCTATTATGTTGGTGCGGCTTCGGAACTTTTAAATATCTTGATATATCTCGAGAACTACGCATCTGATCAAAAAATATTATAGAACATAAAACGTAGGAAACTTAATTCTCTACAAAAAAGGTCTCTCAACATTTTGCCATAGCTCGCTTCGTTTCCGAGATATTTGCAGATTTATCTCAAGGGAAGGGGCCTGACGGACATATTTCGAGATATTTCTTCTTCTTGTTGTTCTTCTTCTGCACAGCTAAGCTGGAAGTGGCATTTGCGGCTCGCACTAGTGCAGAGTTATCTCAACGAAAGGGGCCACGGTGTTTCTGTATCTCTATTATGTTGGTGCGGCTTCGGAACTTCTAAATATCCCGATATATCTCGAAAACTACGCTTCTGATCAAAAAATATCATAGAACATAAATTGTAGGAAACATAATTCTCTACAAAAAAGGTCTCTTAACATTTTGCCATAGCTCGCTTCGTTTCCGAGATATTTGCAGATATATCTCAAGGGAAGGGGCCTGACGGACATATTTCGAGATATTTCTTCTTCTTGTTGTTCTTCTTCTGCACAGCTAAGCTGGAAATGGCATTTGCAGCTCGCAATAGTGCAGAGTTATCTCAAAGAAAGGGGCCACGGTGTTTCTGTATCTCTATTATGTTGGTGCGGCTTCGGAACTTTTAAATATCTTGATATATCTCGAGAACTACGCATCTGATCAAAAAATATCATAGAACATAAAAAGTAGGAAACTTAATTCTCTACAAAAAAGGTCTCTCAACATTTCGCCATAGCTCGCTTCGTTTCCGAGATATTTGCAGATTTATCTCAAGGGAAGGGGCCTGACGGACATATTTCGAGATATTTCTTCTTCTTGTTGTTCTTCTTCTGCACAGCTAAGCTGGAAGTGGCATTTGCGGCTCGCACTAGTGCAGAGTTATCTCAAAGAAAGGGGCCACGGTGTTTCTGTATCCCTATTATGTTGGTGCGGCTTCGGAACTTTTAAATATCTCGATACATCTCGAAAACTACGCTTCTGATCAAAAAATATCATAGAACATAAATTGTAGGAAACATAATTCTCTATAAAAAACGTCTCTTAACATTTTGCCATAGCTCGCTTCGTTTCCGAGATATTTGCAGATTCAGCTCAAAGGAACTGGCCTGACGGACATATTTCGAGATATTTCTTCTTCTTGTTGTTCTTCCTCTGCACAGCTAAGCTGGAAGTGGCATTTGCAGCTCGCAATAGTGCAGAGTTATCTCAAAGAAAGGGGCCACGGTGTTTCTGTATCTCTATTATGTTGGTGCGGCTTCGGAACTTTTAAATATCTTGATATATCTCGAGAACTACGCATCTGATCAAAAAATATCATAGAACATAAAAAGTAGGAAACTTAATTCTCTACAAAAAAGGTCTCTTAACATTTCGCCATAGCTCGCTTCGTTTCCGAGATATTTGCAGATTTATCTCAAGGGAAGGGGCCTGACGGACATATTTCGAGATATTTCTTCTTCTTGTTGTCCTTCTTCTGCACCGCTAAGCTGGAAGTGGCATTTACAGCTCGCAATCGTGCAGAGTTATCTCAAAGAAAGGGGCCACGGTGTTTCTGTATCTCTATTATGTTGGTGCGGCTTCGGAACTTTTAAATATCTTGATATATCTCGAGAACTACGCATCTGATCAAAAAATATCATAGAACATAAAAAGTAGGAAACTTAATTCTCTACAAAAAAGGTCTCTCAACATTTCGCCATAGCTCGCTTCGTTTCCGAGATATTTGCAGATATATCTCAAGGGAAGGGGCCTGACGGACATATTTCGAGATATTTCTTCTTCTTGTTGTTCTTCTTCTGCACAGCTAAGCTGGAAGTGGCATTTTCGGCTCGCACTAGTGCAGAGTTATCTCAAAGAAAGGGGCCACGGTGTTTCTGTATCCCTATTATGTTGGTGCGGCTTCGGAACTTTTAAATATCTCGATATATCTCGAAAACTACGCTTCTGATCAAAAAATATCATAGAACATAAATTGTAGGAAACATAATTCTCTATAAAAAACGTCTCTTAACATTTTGCCATAGCTCGCTGCGTTTCCGAGATATTTGCAGATTCAGCTCAAAGGAACTGGCCTGACGGACATATTTCGAGATATTTCTTCTTCTTGTTGTTCTTCCTCTGCACAGCTAAGCTGGAAGTGGCATTTGCGGCTCGCACTAGTGCAGAGTTATCTCAAAGAAAGGGGCCACGGTGTTTCTGTATCCCTATTATGTTGGTGCGGCTTCGGAACTTTTAAATATCTCGATATATCTCGAAAACTACGCATCTGATCAAAAAATATCATACAACATAGATTGTAGGAAACATAATTCTCTATAAAAAACGTCTCTTAACATTTTGCCATAGCTCGCTTCGTTTCCGAGATATTTGCAGATTCAGCTCAAAGGAACTGGCCTGACGGACATATTTCGAGATATTTCTTCTTCTTGTTGTTCTTCCTCTGCACAGCTAAGCTGGAAGTGGCATTTGCGGCTCGCACTAGTGCAGAGTTATCTCATAGAAAGGGGCCACGGTGTTTCTGTATCCCTATTATGTTGGTGCGGCTTCGGAACTTTTAAATATCTCGATATATCTCGAAAACTACGCTTCTGATCAAAAAATATCATAAAACATAAATTGTAGGAAACATAATTCTCTACAAAAAACGTCTCTTAACATTTTGCCATAGCTCGCTTCGTTTCCGAGATATTTGCAGATTCAGCTCAAAGGAACTGGCCTGACGGACATATTTCGAGATATTTCTTCTTCTTGTTGTTCTTCCTCTGCACAGCTAAGCTGGAAGTGGCATTTGCAGCTCGCAATAGTGCAGAGTTATCTCAAAGAAAGGGGCCACGGTGTTTCTGTATCTCTATTATGTTGGTGCGGCTTTGGAACTTTTAAATATCTCGATATATCTCGAAAACTACGCTTCTGATCAAAAAATGTCATAGAACATAAATTGTAGGAACCATAATTCTCTACAAAAAAGGTCTCTTAACATTTTGCCATAGCTCGCTTCGTTTCCGAGATATTTGCAGATATATCTCAAGGGAAGGGGCCTGACGGACATATTTCGAGATATGTCTTCTTCTTGTTGTTCTTCTTCTGCACAGCTAAGCTGGAAGTGGCATTTACAGCTCGCAATAGTGCAGAGTTATCACAAAGAAAGGGGCCACGGTGTTTCTGTATCTCTATTATGTTGGTGCGGCTTCGGAACTTTTAAATATCTTGATATATCTCGAGAACTACGCATCAGATCAAAAAATATCATAGAACATAAAAAGTAGGAAACTTAATTCTCTACAAAAAAGGTCTCTCAACATTTTGCCATAGCTCGCTTCGTTTCCGAGATATTTGCAGATTTATCTCAAGGGAAGGGGCCTGACGGACATATTTCGAGATATTTCTTCTTCTTGTTGTTCTTCTTCTGCACAGCTAAGCTGGAAGTGGCATTTGCGGCTCGCAATAGTGCAGAGTTATCTCAAAGAAAGGGGCCACGGTGTTTCTGTATCTCTATTATGCTGGTGCGGCTTCGGAACTTTTAAATATCTTGATATATCTCGAGAACTACGCATCAGATCAAAAAATATCAATGAACATAAAAAGTAGGAAACTTAATTCTCTACAAAAAAGGTCTCTTAACATTTTGCCATAGCTCTCTTCGTTTCCGCGATATTTGCAGATTTATCTCAAGGGAAGGGGCCTGACGGACATATTTCGAGATATTTCTTCTTCTTGATGTTCTTCTTCTGCACAGCTAAGCTGGAAGTGGCATTTGCAGCTCGCAATAGTGCAGAGTTATCTCAAAGAAAGGGGCCACGGTGTTTCTGTATCTCTATTATGTTGGTGCGGCTTCGGAACTTTTAAGTATCTTGATATATCTCGAGAACTACGCATCTGATCAAAAAATATCATAGAACATAAAAAGTAGGAAACTTAATTCTCTACAAAAAAGGTCTCTTAACATTTTGCCATAGCTCGCTTCGTTTCCGAGATATTTGCAGATTTATCTCAGGGGAAGGGGCCTGACGGACATATTTCGAGATATTTCTTCTTCTTGTTGTTCTTCTTCTGCACAGCTAAGCTGGAAGTGGCATTTGCGGCTCGCACTAGTGCAGAGTTATCTCAAAGAAAGGGGCCACGGTGTTTCTGTATCTCTATTATGTTGGTGCGGCTTTGGAACTTTTAAATATCTCGATATATCTCGAAAACTACGCTTCTGATCAAAAAATATCATAGAACATAAATTGTAGGAAACATAATTCTCTATAAAAAACGTCTCTTAACATTTTGCCATAGCTCGCTTCGTTTCCGAGATATTTGCAGATTCAGCTCAAAGGAACTGGCCTGACGGACATATTTCGAGATATTTCTTCTTCTTGTTGTTCTTCCTCTGCACAGCTAAGCTGGAAATGGCATTTGCAGCTCGCAATAGTGCAGAGTTATCTCAAAGAAAGGGGCCACGGTGTTTCTGTATCTCTATTATGTTGGTGCGGCTTCGGAACTTTTAAATATCTTGATATATCTCGAGAACTACGCATCTGATCAAAAAATATCATAGAACATAAAAAGTAGGAAACTTAATTCTCTACAAAAAAGGTCTCTCAACATTTCGCCATAGCTCGCTTCGTTTCCGAGATATTTGCAGATTCAGCTCAAAGGAACTGGCCTGACGGACATATTTCGAGATATTTCTTCTTCTTGTTGTTCTTCTTCTGCACAGCTAAGCTGGAAGTGGCATTTTCGGCTCGCACTAGTGCAGAGTTATCTCAAAGAAAGGGGCCACGGTGTTTCTGTATCCCTATTATGTTGGTGCGGCTTCGGAACTTTTAAATATCTCGATATATCTCGAAAACTACGCTTCTGATCAAAAAATATCATAGAACATAAATTGTAGGAAACATAATTCTCTATAAAAAACGTCTCTTAACATTTTGCCATAGCTCGCTGCGTTTCCGAGATATTTGCAGATTCAGCTCAAAGGAACTGGCCTGACGGACATATTTCGAGATATTTCTTCTTCTTGTTGTTCTTCCTCTGCACAGCTAAGCTGGAAGTGGCATTTGCGGCTCGCACTAGTGCAGAGTTATCTCAAAGAAAGGGGCCACGGTGTTTCTGTATCCCTATTATGTTGGTGCGGCTTCGGAACTTTTAAATATCTCGATATATCTCGAAAACTACGCATCTGATCAAAAAATATCATACAACATAGATTGTAGGAAACATAATTCTCTATAAAAAACGTCTCTTAACATTTTGCCATAGCTCGCTTCGTTTCCGAGATATTTGCAGATTCAGCTCAAAGGAACTGGCCTGACGGACATATTTCGAGATATTTCTTCTTCTTGTTGTTCTTCCTCTGCACAGCTAAGCTGGAAGTGGCATTTGCGGCTCGCACTAGTGCAGAGTTATCTCATAGAAAGGGGCCACGGTGTTTCTGTATCCCTATTATGTTGGTGCGGCTTCGGAACTTTTAAATATCTCGATATATCTCGAAAACTACGCTTCTGATCAAAAAATATCATAAAACATAAATTGTAGGAAACATAATTCTCTACAAAAAACGTCTCTTAACATTTTGCCATAGCTCGCTTCGTTTCCGAGATATTTGCAGATTTATCTCAGGGGAAGGGGCCTGACGGACATATTTCGAGATATTTCTTCTTCTTGTTGTTCTTCTTCTGCACAGCTAAGCTGGAAGTGGCATTTACAGCTCGCAATAGTGCAGAGTTATCTCAAAGAAAGGGGCCACGGTGTTTCTGTATCTCTATTATGTTGGTGCGGCTTCGGAACTTTTAAATATCTTGATATATCTCGAGAACTACGCATCTGATCAAAAAATATCATAGAACATAAAAAGTAGGAAACTTAATTCTCTACAAAAAAGGTCTCTTAACATTTTGCCATAGCTCGCTTCGTTTCCGAGATATTTGCAGATATATCTCAAGGGAAGGGGCCTGACGGACATATTTCGAGATATTTCTTCTTCTTGTTGTTCTTCTTCTGCACAGCTAAGCTGGAAGTGGCATTTGCGGCTCGCACTAGTGCAGAGTTATCTCAACGAAAGGGGCCACGGTGTTTCTGTATCTCTATTATGTTGGTGCGGCTTCGGAACTTTTAAATATCTCGATATATCTCGAAAACTACGCTTCTGATCAAAAAATATCATAGAACATAAATTGTACGAAACATAATTCTCTACAAAAAAGGTCTCTTAACATTGTGCCATAGCTCGCTTCGTTTCCGAGATATTTGCAGATATATCTCAAGGGAAGGGGCCTGACGGACATATTTCGAGATATTTCTTCTTCTTGTTGTTCTTCTTCTGCACAGCTAAGCTGGAAGTGGCATTTGCGGCTCGCACTAGTGCAGAGTTATCTCATCGAAAGGGGCCACGGTGTTTCTGTATCTCTATTATGTTGGTGCGGCTTCGGAACTTCTAAATATCTCGATATATCTCGAAAACTACGCTTCTGATCAAAAAATATCATAGAACATAAATTGTAGGAAACATAATTCTCTACAAAAAAGGTCTCTTAACATTTTGCCATAGCTCGCTTCGTTTCCGAGATATTTGCAGATATATCTCAAGGGAAGGGGCCTGACGGACATGTTTCGAGATATTTCTTCTTCTTGTTGTTCTTCTTCTGCACAGCTAAGCTGGAAGTGGCATTTGCGGCACGCAATAGTGCAGAGTTATCTCAAAGAAAGGGGCCACGGTGTTTCTGTATCTCTATTATGTTGGTGCGGCTTCGGATCTTTTAAGTATCTTGATATATCTCGAGAACTACGCATCTGATCAAAAAATATCATAGAACATAAAAAGTAGGAAACTTAATTCTCTACAAAAAAGGTCTCTTAACATTTTGCCATAGCTCGCTTCGTTTCCGAGATATTTGCAGATTTATCTCAGGGTAAGGGGCCTGACGGACATATTTCGAGATATTTCTTCTTCTTGTTGTTCTTCTTCTGCACAGCTAAGCTGGAAGTGGCATTTGCGGCTCGCACTAGTGCAGAGTTATCTCAAAGAAAGGGGCCACGGTGTTTCTGTATCTCTATTATGTTGGTGCGGCTTTGGAACTTTTAAATATCTCGATATATCTCGAAAACTACGCTTCTCACCAAAAAATATCATAGAACATAAATTGTACGAACCATAATTCTCTACAAAAAAGGTCTCTTAACATTTTGCCATAGCTCGCTTCGTTTCCGAGATATTTGCAGATATATCTCAAGGGAAGGGGCCTGACGGACATATTTCGAGATATTTCTTCTTCTTGTTGTTCTTCTTCTGCACAGCTAAGCTGGAAGTGGCATTTACAGCTCGCAATAGTGCAGAGTTATCTCAAAGAAAGGGGCCACGGTGTTTCTGTATCTCTATTATGTTGGTGCGGCTTCGGAACTTTTAAATATCTTGATATATCTCGAGAACTACGCATCAGATCAAAAAATATCAATGAACATAAAAAGTAGGAAACTTAATTCTCTACAAAAAAGGTCTCTTAACATTTTGCCATAGCTCTCTTCGTTTCCGCGATATTTGCAGATTTATCTCAAGGGAAGGGGCCTGACGGACATATTTCGAGATATTTCTTCTTCTTGATGTTCTTCTTCTGCACAGCTAAGCTGGAAGTGGCATTTGCAGCTCGCACTAGTGCAGAGTTATCTCAAAGAAAGGGGCCACGGTGTTTCTGTATCCCTATTATGTTGGTGCGGCTTCGGAACTTTTAAATATCTCGATATATCTCGAAAACTACGCATCTGATCAAAAAATATCATACAACATAGATTGTAGGAAACATAATTCTCTATAAAAAACGTCTCTTAACATTTTGCCATAGCTCGCTTCGTTTCCGAGATATTTGCAGATATATCTCAAGGGAAGGGGCCTGACGGACATATTGCGAGATATTTCTTCTTCTTGATGTTCTTCTTCTGCACAGCTAAGCTGGAAGTGGCATTTGCAGCTCGCAATAGTGCAGAGTTATCTCAAAGAAAGGGGCCACGGTGTTCCTGTATCTCTATTATGTTGGTGCGGCTTCGGAACTTTTAAGTATCTTGATATATCTCGAGAACTACGCATCTGATCAAAAAATATCATAGAACATAAAAAGTAGGAAACTTAATTCTCTACAAAAAAGGTCTCTTAACATTTTGCCATAGCTCGCTTCGTTTCCGAGATATTTGCAGATTTATCTCAGGGGAAGGGGCCTGACGGACATATTTCGAGATATTTCTTCTTCTTGTTGTTCTTCTTCTGCACAGCTAAGCTGGAAGTGGCATTTACAGCTCGCAATAGTGCAGAGTTATCTCAAAGAAAGGGGCCACGGTGTTTCTGTATCTCTATTATGTTGTTGCGGCTTCGGAACTTTTAAATATCTTGATATATCTCGAAAACTACGCTTCTGATCAAAAAATATCATAGAACATAAATTGTAGGAAACATAATTCTCTACAAAAAAGGTCTCTTAACATTTTGCCATAGCTCGCTTCGTTTCCGAGATATTTGCAGATATATCTCAAGGGAAGGGGCCTGACGGACATATTTCGAGATATTTCTTCTTCTTGTTGTTCTTCTTCTGCACAGCTAAGCTGGAAGTGGCATTTGCGGCTCGCAATAGTGCAGAGTTATCTCAAAGAAAGGGGCCACGGTGTTTCTGTATCTATTATGTTGGTGCGGCTTCGGAACTTTTAAATATCTTGATATATCTCGAGAACTACGCATCTGATCAAAAAATATCATAGAACATAAAAAGTAGGAAACTTAATTCTATACAAAAAAGGTCTCTTAACATTTTGCCATAGCTCGCTTCGTTTCCGAGATATTTGCAGATATATCTCAAGGGAAGGGGCCTGACGGACATATTTCGAGATATTTCTTCTTCTTGTTGTTCTTCTTCTGCACAGCTAAGCTGGAAGTGGCATTTGCGGCTCGCACTAGTGCAGAGTTATCTCAACGAAAGGGGCCACGGTGTTTCTGTATCTCTATTATGTTGGTGCGGCTTCGGAACTTTTAAATATCTCGATATATCTCGAAAACTACGCTTCTGATCAAAAAATATCATAGAACATAAAAAGTAGGAAACTTAATTCTCTACAAAAAAGGTCTCTTAACATTTTGCCATAGCTCGCTTCGTTTCCGAGATATTTGCAGATTTATCTCAGGGGAAGGGGCCTGACGGACATATTTCGAGATATTTCTTCTTCTTGTTGTTCTTCTTCTGCACAGCTAAGCTGGAAGTGGCATTTGCGGCTCGCAATAGTGCAGAGTTATCTCAAAGAAAGGGGCCACGGTGTTTCTGTATCTCTATTATGTTGGTGCGGCTTCGGATCTTTTAAGTATCTTGATATATCTCGAGAACTACGCATCTGATCAAAAAATATCATAGAACATAAAAAGTAGGAAACTTAATTCTCTACAAAAAAGGTCTCTTAACATTTTGCCATAGCTCGCTTCGTTTCCGAGATATTTGCAGATTTATCTCAGGGTAAGGGGCCTGACGGACATATTTCGAGATATTTCTTCTTCTTGTTGTTCTTCT
Source organism: Osmia lignaria lignaria (assembly GCF_051020975.1). Taxonomy (NCBI): domain Eukaryota; kingdom Metazoa; phylum Arthropoda; class Insecta; order Hymenoptera; family Megachilidae; genus Osmia; species Osmia lignaria. Next base: position 22,901,753 of record NW_027478160.1, on the reverse strand, counting down.
TCTGCACAGCTAAGCTGGAAGTGGCATTTGCGGCTCGCACTAGTGCAGAGTTATCTCAAAGAAAGGGGCCACGGTGTTTCTGTATCTCTATTATGTTGGTGCGGCTTTGGAACTTTTAAATATCTCGATATATCTCGAAAACTACGCTTCTCACCAAAAAATATCATAGAACATAAATTGTACGAACCATAATTCTCTACAAAAAAGGTCTCTTAACATTTTGCCATAGCTCGCTTCGTTTCCGAGATATTTGCAGATATATCTCAAGGGAAGGGGCCTGACGGACATATTTCGAGATATTTCTTCTTCTTGTTGTTCTTCTTCTGCACAGCTAAGCTGGAAGTGGCATTTACAGCTCGCAATAGTGCAGAGTTATCTCAAAGAAAGGGGCCACGGTGTTTCTGTATCTCTATTATGTTGGTGCGGCTTCGGAACTTTTAAATATCTTGATATATCTCGAGAACTACGCATCAGATCTAAAAATATCAATGAACATAAAAAGTAGGAAACTTAATTCTCTACAAAAAAGGTCTCTTAACATTTTGCCATAGCTCTCTTCGTTTCCGCGATATTTGCAGATTTATCTCAAGGGAAGGGGCCTGACGGACATATTTCGAGATATTTCTTCTTCTTGATGTTCTTCTTCTGCACAGCTAAGCTGGAAGTGGCATTTGCAGCTCGCAATAGTGCAGAGTTATCTCAAGGAAAGGGGCCACGGTGTTTCTGTATCTCTATTATGTTGGTGCGGCTTCGGAACTTTTAAATATCTTGATATATCTCGAGAACTACGCATCTGATCAAAAAATATTATAGAACATAAAACGTAGGAAACTTAATTCTCTACAAAAAAGGTCTCTCAACATTTTGCCATAGCTCGCTTCGTTTCCGAGATATTTGCAGATTTATCTCAAGGGAAGGGGCCTGACGGACATATTTCGAGATATTTCTTCTTCTTGTTGTTCTTCTTCTGCACAGCTAAGCTGGAAGTGGCATTTGCGGCTCGCACTAGTGCAGAGTTATCTCAACGAAAGGGGCCACGGTGTTTCTGTATCTCTATTATGTTGGTGCGGCTTCGGAACTTCTAAATATCCCGATATATCTCGAAAACTACGCTTCTGATCAAAAAATATCATAGAACATAAATTGTAGGAAACATAATTCTCTACAAAAAAGGTCTCTTAACATTTTGCCATAGCTCGCTTCGTTTCCGAGATATTTGCAGATATATCTCAAGGGAAGGGGCCTGACGGACATATTTCGAGATATTTCTTCTTCTTGTTGTTCTTCTTCTGCACAGCTAAGCTGGAAGTGGCATTTGCGGCTCGCACTAGTGCAGAGTTATCTCAAAGAAAGGGGCCACGGTGTTTCTGTATCTCTATTATGTTGGTGCGGCTTTGGAACTTTTAAATATCTCGATATATCTCGAAAACTACGCTTCTCACCAAAAAATATCATAGAACATAAATTGTACGAAACATAATTCTCTACAAAAAAGGTCTCTTAACATTTTGCCATAGCTCGCTTCGTTTCCGAGATATTTGCAGATATATCTCAAGGGAAGGGGCCTGACGGACATATTTCGAGATATTTCTTCTTCTTGTTGTTCTTCTTCTGCACAGCTAAGCTGGAAGTGGCATTTACAGCTCGCAATAGTGCAGAGTTATCTCAAAGAAAGGGGCCACGGTGTTTCTGTATCTCTATTATGTTGGTGCGGCTTCGGAACTTTTAAATATCTTGATATATCTCGAGAACTACGCATCAGATCAAAAAATATCAATGAACATAAAAAGTAGGAAACTTAATTCTCTACAAAAAAGGTCTCTTAACATTTTGCCATAGCTCTCTTCGTTTCCGCGATATTTGCAGATTTATCTCAAGGGAAGGGGCCTGACGGACATATTTCGAGATATTTCTTCTTCTTGATGTTCTTCTTCTGCACAGCTAAGCTGGAAGTGGCATTTGCAGCTCGCAATAGTGCAGAGTTATCTCAAGGAAAGGGGCCACGGTGTTTCTGTATCTCTATTATGTTGGTGCGGCTTCGGAACTTTTAAATATCTTGATATATCTCGAGAACTACGCATCTGATCAAAAAATATTATAGAACATAAAACGTAGGAAACTTAATTCCCTACAAAAAAGGTCTCTCAACATTTTGCCATAGCTCGCTTCGTTTCCGAGATATTTGCAGATTTATCTCAAGGGAAGGGGCCTGACGGACATATTTCGAGATATTTCTTCTTCTTGTTGTTCTTCTTCTGCACAGCTAAGCTGGAAGTGGCATTTGCGGCTCGCACTAGTGCAGAGTTATCTCAACGAAAGGGGCCACGGTGTTTCTGTATCTCTATTATGTTGGTGCGGCTTCGGAACTTCTAAATATCTCGATATATCTCGAAAACTACGCTTCTGATCAAAAAATATCATAGAACATAAAAAGTAGGAAACTTAATTCTCTACAAAAAAGGTCTCTTAACATTTTGCCATAGCTCGCTTCGTTTCCGAGATATTTGCAGATTTATCTCAGGGTAAGGGGCCTGACGGACATATTTCGAGATATTTCTTCTTCTTGTTGTTCTTCTTCTGCACAGCTAAGCTGGAAGTGGCATTTGCGGCTCGCACTAGTGCAGAGTTATCTCAAAGAAAGGGGCCACGGTGTTTCTGTATCTCTATTATGTTGGTGCGGCTTTGGAACTTTTAAATATCTCGATATATCTCGAAAACTACGCTTCTCACCAAAAAATATCATAGAACATAAATTGTACGAACCATAATTCTCTACAAAAAAGGTCTCTTAACATTTTGCCATAGCTCGCTTCGTTTCCGAGATATTTGCAGATATATCTCAAGGGAAGGGGCCTGACGGACATATTTCGAGATATTTCTTCTTCTTGTTGTTCTTCTTCTGCACAGCTAAGCTGGAAGTGGCATTTACAGCTCGCAATAGTGCAGAGTTATCTCAAAGAAAGGGGCCACGGTGTTTCTGTATCTCTATTATGTTGGTGCGGCTTCGGAACTTTTAAATATCTTGATATATCTCGAGAACTACGCATCAGATCAAAAAATATCAATGAACATAAAAAGTAGGAAACTTAATTCTCTACAAAAAAGGTCTCTTAACATTTTGCCATAGCTCTCTTCGTTTCCGCGATATTTGCAGATTTATCTCAAGGGAAGGGGCCTGACGGACATATTTCGAGATATTTCTTCTTCTTGATGTTCTTCTTCTGCACAGCTAAGCTGGAAGTGGCATTTGCAGCTCGCAATAGTGCAGAGTTATCTCAAGGAAAGGGGCCACGGTGTTTCTGTATCTCTATTATGTTGGTGCGGCTTCGGAACTTTTAAATATCTTGATATATCTCGAGAACTACGCATCTGATCAAAAAATATTATAGAACATAAAACGTAGGAAACTTAATTCTCTACAAAAAAGGTCTCTCAACATTTTGCCATAGCTCGCTTCGTTTCCGAGATATTTGCAGATTTATCTCAAGGGAAGGGGCCTGACGGACATATTTCGAGATATTTCTTCTTCTTGTTGTTCTTCTTCTGCACAGCTAAGCTGGAAGTGGCATTTGCGGCTCGCACTAGTGCAGAGTTATCTCAACGAAAGGGGCCACGGTGTTTCTGTATCTCTATTATGTTGGTGCGGCTTCGGAACTTCTAAATATCCCGATATATCTCGAAAACTACGCTTCTGATCAAAAAATATCATAGAACATAAATTGTAGGAAACATAATTCTCTACAAAAAAGGTCTCTTAACATTTTGCCATAGCTCGCTTCGTTTCCGAGATATTTGCAGATATATCTCAAGGGAAGGGGCCTGACGGACATATTTCGAGATATTTCTTCTTCTTGTTGTTCTTCTTCTGCACAGCTAAGCTGGAAGTGGCATTTGCGGCTCGCACTAGTGCAGAGTTATCTCAAAGAAAGGGGCCACGGTGTTTCTGTATCTCTATTATGTTGGTGCGGCTTTGGAACTTTTAAATATCTCGATATATCTCGAAAACTACGCTTCTCACCAAAAAATATCATAGAACATAAATTGTACGAAACATAATTCTCTACAAAAAAGGTCTCTTAACATTTTGCCATAGCTCGCTTCGTTTCCGAGATATTTGCAGATATATCTCAAGGGAAGGGGCCTGACGGACATATTTCGAGATATTTCTTCTTCTTGTTGTTCTTCTTCTGCACAGCTAAGCTGGAAGTGGCATTTACAGCTCGCAATAGTGCAGAGTTATCTCAAAGAAAGGGGCCACGGTGTTTCTGTATCTCTATTATGTTGGTGCGGCTTCGGAACTTTTAAATATCTTGATATATCTCGAGAACTACGCATCAGATCAAAAAATATCAATGAACATAAAAAGTAGGAAACTTAATTCTCTACAAAAAAGGTCTCTTAACATTTTGCCATAGCTCTCTTCGTTTCCGCGATATTTGCAGATTTATCTCAAGGGAAGGGGCCTGACGGACATATTTCGAGATATTTCTTCTTCTTGATGTTCTTCTTCTGCACAGCTAAGCTGGAAGTGGCATTTGCAGCTCGCAATAGTGCAGAGTTATCTCAAGGAAAGGGGCCACGGTGTTTCTGTATCTCTATTATGTTGGTGCGGCTTCGGAACTTTTAAATATCTTGATATATCTCGAGAACTACGCATCTGATCAAAAAATATTATAGAACATAAAACGTAGGAAACTTAATTCCCTACAAAAAAGGTCTCTCAACATTTTGCCATAGCTCGCTTCGTTTCCGAGATATTTGCAGATTTATCTCAAGGGAAGGGGCCTGACGGACATATTTCGAGATATTTCTTCTTCTTGTTGTTCTTCTTCTGCACAGCTAAGCTGGAAGTGGCATTTGCGGCTCGCACTAGTGCAGAGTTATCTCAACGAAAGGGGCCACGGTGTTTCTGTATCTCTATTATGTTGGTGCGGCTTCGGAACTTCTAAATATCTCGATATATCTCGAAAACTACGCTTCTGATCAAAAAATATCACAGAACATAAATTGTAGGAAACATAATTCTCTACAAAAAAGGTCTCTTAACATTTTGCCATAGCTCGCTTCGTTTCCGAGATATTTGCAGATATATCTCAAGGGAAGGGGCCTGACGGACATATTTCGAGATATTTCTTCTTCTTGTTGTTCTTCTTCTGCACAGCTAAGCTGGAAGTGGCATTTGCGGCTCGCAATAGTGCAGAGTTATCTCAAAGAAAGGGGCCACGGTGTTTCTGTATCTCTATTATGTTGGTGCGGCTTCGGAACTTTTAAATATCTTGATATATCTCGAGAACTACGCATCTGATCAAAAAATATCATAGAACATAAAAAGTAGGAAACTTAATTCTCTACAAAAAAGGTCTCTTAACATTTTGCCATAGCTCGCTTCGTTTCCGAGATATTTGCAGATATATCTCAAGGGAAGGGGCCTGACGGACATATTTCGAGATATTTCTTCTTCTTGTTGTTCTTCTTCTGCACAGCTAAGCTGGAAGTGGCATTTGCGGCTCGCACTAGTGCAGAGTTATCTCAACGAAAGGGGCCACGGTGTTTCTGTATCTCTATTATGTTGGTGCGGCTTCGGAACTTCTAAATATCTCGATATATCTCGAAAACTACGCTTCTGATCAAAAAATATCACAGAACATAAATTGTAGGAAACATAATTCTCTACAAAAAAGGTCTCTTAACATTTTGCCATAGCTCGCTTCGTTTCCGAGATATTTGCAGATATATCTCAAGGGAAGGGGCCTGACGGACATATTTCGAGATATTTCTTCTTCTTGTTGTTCTTCTTCTGCACAGCTAAGCTGGAAGTGGCATTTGCGGCTCGCAATAGTGCAGAGTTATCTCAAAGAAAGGGGCCACGGTGTTTCTGTATCTCTATTATGTTGGTGCGGCTTCGGAACTTCTAAATATCCCGATATATCTCGAAAACTACGCTTCTGATCAAAAAATATCATAGAACATAAATTGTAGGAAACATAATTCTCTACAAAAAAGGTCTCTTAACATTTTGCCATAGCTCGCTTCGTTTCCGAGATATTTGCAGATATATCTCAAGGGAAGGGGCCTGACGGACATATTTCGAGATATTTCTTCTTCTTGTTGTTCTTCTTCTGCACAGCTAAGCTGGAAGTGGCATTTGCGGCTCGCAATAGTGCAGAGTTATCTCAAAGAAAGGGGCCACGGTGTTTCTGTATCTATTATGTTGGTGCGGCTTCGGAACTTTTAAATATCTTGATATATCTCGAGAACTACGCATCTGATCAAAAAATATCATAGAACATAAAAAGTATGAAACTTAATTCTCTACAAAAAAGGTCTCTTAACATTTTGCCATAGCTCGCTTCGTTTCCGAGATATTTGCAGATATATCTCAAGGGAAGGGGCCTCACGGACATATTTCGAGATATTTCTTCTTCTTGTTGTTCTTCTTCTGCACAGCTAAGCTGGAAGTGGCATTTGCGGCTCGCACTAGTGCAGAGTTATCTCAACGAAAGGGGCCACGGTGTTTCTGTATCTCTATTATGTTGGTGCGGCTTCGGAACTTTTAAATATCTCGATATATCTCGAAAACTACGCTTCTGATCAAAAAATATCATAGAACATAAAAAGTAGGAAACTTAATTCTCTACAAAAAAGGTCTCTTAACATTTTGCCATAGCTCGCTTCGTTTCCGAGATATTTGCAGATTTATCTCAGGGGAAGGGGCCTGACGGACATATTTCGAGATATTTCTTCTTCTTGTTGTTCTTCTTCTGCACAGCTAAGCTGGAAGTGGCATTTGCGGCTCGCAATAGTGCAGAGTTATCTCAAAGAAAGGGGCCACGGTGTTTCTGTATCTCTATTATGTTGGTGCGGCTTCGGATCTTTTAAGTATCTTGATATATCTCGAGAACTACGCATCTGATCAAAAAATATCATAGAACATAAAAAGTAGGAAACTTAATTCTCTACAAAAAAGGTCTCTTAACATTTTGCCATAGCTCGCTTCGTTTCCGAGATATTTGCAGATTTATCTCAGGGTAAGGGGCCTGACGGACATATTTCGAGATATTTCTTCTTCTTGTTGTTCTTCTTCTGCACAGCTAAGCTGGAAGTGGCATTTGCGGCTCGCACTAGTGCAGAGTTATCTCAAAGAAAGGGGCCACGGTGTTTCTGTATCTCTATTATGTTGGTGCGGCTTTGGAACTTTTAAATATCTCGATATATCTCGAAAACTACGCTTCTCACCAAAAAATATCATAGAACATAAATTGTACGAAACATAATTCTCTACAAAAAAGGTCTCTTAACATTTTGCCATAGCTCGCTTCGTTTCCGAGATATTTGCAGATATATCTCAAGGGAAGGGGCCTGACGGACATATTTCGAGATATTTCTTCTTCTTGTTGTTCTTCTTCTGCACAGCTAAGCTGGAAGTGGCATTTACAGCTCGCAATAGTGCAGAGTTATCTCAAAGAAAGGGGCCACGGTGTTTCTGTATCTCTATTATGTTGGTGCGGCTTCGGAACTTTTAAATATCTTGATATATCTCGAGAACTACGCATCAGATCAAAAAATATCAATGAACATAAAAAGTAGGAAACTTAATTCTCTACAAAAAAGGTCTCTTAACATTTTGCCATAGCTCTCTTCGTTTCCGCGATATTTGCAGATTTATCTCAAGGGAAGGGGCCTGACGGACATATTTCGAGATATTTCTTCTTCTTGATGTTCTTCTTCTGCACAGCTAAGCTGGAAGTGGCATTTGCAGCTCGCAATAGTGCAGAGTTATCTCAAGGAAAGGGGCCACGGTGTTTCTGTATCTCTATTATGTTGGTGCGGCTTCGGAACTTTTAAATATCTTGATATATCTCGAGAACTACGCATCTGATCAAAAAATATTATAGAACATAAAACGTAGGAAACTTAATTCCCTACAAAAAAGGTCTCTCAACATTTTGCCATAGCTCGCTTCGTTTCCGAGATATTTGCAGATTTATCTCAAGGGAAGGGGCCTGACGGACATATTTCGAGATATTTCTTCTTCTTGTTGTTCTTCTTCTGCACAGCTAAGCTGGAAGTGGCATTTGCGGCTCGCACTAGTGCAGAGTTATCTCAACGAAAGGGGCCACGGTGTTTCTGTATCTCTATTATGTTGGTGCGGCTTCGGAACTTCTAAATATCTCGATATATCTCGAAAACTACGCTTCTGATCAAAAAATATCATAGAACATAAATTGTAGGAAACATAATTCTCTACAAAAAAGGTCTCTTAACATTTTGCCATAGCTCGCTTCGTTTCCGAGATATTTGCAGATATATCTCAAGGGAAGGGTCCTGACGGACATATTTCGAGATATTTCTTCTTCTTGTTGTTCTTCTTCTGCACAGCTAAGCTGGAAGTGGCATTTGCGGCTCGCAATAGTGCAGAGTTATCTCAAAGAAAGGGGCCACGGTGTTTCTGTATCTCTATTATGTTGGTGCGGCTTCGGAACTTTTAAATATCTTGATATATCTCGAGAACTACGCATCTGATCCAAAAATATCATAGAACATAAAAAGTAGGAAACTTAATTCTCTACAAAAAAGGTCTCTTAACATTTTGCCATAGCTCGCTTCGTTTCCGAGATATTTGCAGATATATCTCAAGGGAAGGGGCCTGACGGACATATTTCGAGATATTTCTTCTTCTTGTTGTTCTTCTTCTGCACAGCTAAGCTGGAAGTGGCATTTGCGGCTCGCACTAGTGCAGAGTTATCTCAACGAAAGGGGCCACGGTGTTTCTGTATCTCTATTATGTTGGTGCGGCTTCGGAACTTTTAAATATCTCGATATATCTCGAAAACTACGCTTCTGATCAAAAAATATCATAGAACATAAAAAGTAGGAAACTTAATTCTCTACAAAAAAGGTCTCTTAACATTTTGCCATAGCTCGCTTCGTTTCCGAGATATTTGCAGATTTATCTCAGGGGAAGGGGCCTGACGGACATATTTCGAGATATTTCTTCTTCTTGTTGTTCTTCTTCTGCACAGCTAAGCTGGAAGTGGCATTTGCGGCTCGCACTAGTGCAGAGTTATCTCAAAGAAAGGGGCCACGGTGTTTCTGTATCTCTATTATGTTGGTGCGGCTTTGGAACTTTTAAATATCTCGATATATCTCGAAAACTACGCTTCTCACCAAAAAATATCATAGAACATAAATTGTACGAAACATAATTCTCTACAAAAAAGGTCTCTTAACATTTTGCCATAGCTCGCTTCGTTTCCGAGATATTTGCAGATATATCTCAAGGGAAGGGGCCTGACGGACATATTTCGAGATATTTCTTCTTCTTGTTGTTCTTCTTCTGCACAGCTAAGCTGGAAGTGGCATTTACAGCTCGCAATAGTGCAGAGTTATCTCAAAGAAAGGGGCCACGGTGTTTCTGTATCTCTATTATGTTGGTGCGGCTTCGGAACTTTTAAATATCTTGATATATCTCGAGAACTACGCATCAGATCAAAAAATATCAATGAACATAAAAAGTAGGAAACTTAATTCTCTACAAAAAAGGTCTCTTAACATTTTGCCATAGCTCTCTTCGTTTCCGCGATATTTGCAGATTTATCTCAAGGGAAGGGGCCTGACGGACATATTTCGAGATATTTCTTCTTCTTGATGTTCTTCTTCTGCACAGCTAAGCTGGAAGTGGCATTTGCAGCTCGCAATAGTGCAGAGTTATCTCAAGGAAAGGGGCCACGGTGTTTCTGTATCTCTATTATGTTGGTGCGGCTTCGGAACTTTTAAATATCTTGATATATCTCGAGAACTACGCATCTGATCAAAAAATATTATAGAACATAAAACGTAGGAAACTTAATTCCCTACAAAAAAGGTCTCTCAACATTTTGCCATAGCTCGCTTCGTTTCCGAGATATTTGCAGATTTATCTCAAGGGAAGGGGCCTGACGGACATATTTCGAGATATTTCTTCTTCTTGTTGTTCTTCTTCTGCACAGCTAAGCTGGAAGTGGCATTTGCGGCTCGCACTAGTGCAGAGTTATCTCAACGAAAGGGGCCACGGTGTTTCTGTATCTCTATTATGTTGGTGCGGCTTCGGAACTTCTAAATATCTCGATATATCTCGAAAACTACGCTTCTGATCAAAAAATATCACAGAACATAAATTGTAGGAAACATAATTCTCTACAAAAAAGGTCTCTTAACATTTTGCCATAGCTCGCTTCGTTTCCGAGATATTTGCAGATATATCTCAAGGGAAGGGGCCTGACGGACATATTTCGAGATATTTCTTCTTCTTGTTGTTCTTCTTCTGCACAGCTAAGCTGGAAGTGGCATTTGCGGCTCGCAATAGTGCAGAGTTATCTCAAAGAAAGGGGCCACGGTGTTTCTGTATCTCTATTATGTTGGTGCGGCTTCGGAACTTTTAAATATCTTGATATATCTCGAGAACTACGCATCTGATCAAAAAATATCATAGAACATAAAAAGTAGGAAACTTAATTCTCTACAAAAAAGGTCTCTTAACATTTTGCCATAGCTCGCTTCGTTTCCGAGATATTTGCAGATATATCTCAAGGGAAGGGGCCTGACGGACATATTTCGAGATATTTCTTCTTCTTGTTGTTCTTCTTCTGCACAGCTAAGCTGGAAGTGGCATTTGCGGCTCGCACTAGTGCAGAGTTATCTCAACGAAAGGGGCCACGGTGTTTCTGTATCTCTATTATGTTGGTGCGGCTTCGGAACTTCTAAATATCCCGATATATCTCGAAAACTACGCTTCTGATCAAAAAATATCATAGAACATAAATTGTAGGAAACATAATTCTCTACAAAAAAGGTCTCTTAACATTTTGCCATAGCTCGCTTCGTTTCCGAGATATTTGCAGATATATCTCAAGGGAAGGGGCCTGACGGACATATTTCGAGATATTTCTTCTTCTTGTTGTTCTTCTTCTGCACAGCTAAGCTGGAAGTGGCATTTGCGGCTCGCAATAGTGCAGAGTTATCTCAAAGAAAGGGGCCACGGTGTTTCTGTATCTATTATGTTGGTGCGGCTTCGGAACTTTTAAATATCTTGATATATCTCGAGAACTACGCATCTGATCAAAAAATATCATAGAACATAAAAAGTAGGAAACTTAATTCTCTACAAAAAAGGTCTCTTAACATTTTGCCATAGCTCGCTTCGTTTCCGAGATATTTGCAGATATATCTCAAGGGAAGGGGCCTGACGGACATATTTCGAGATATTTCTTCTTCTTGTTGTTCTTCTTCTGCACAGCTAAGCTGGAAGTGGCATTTGCGGCTCGCACTAGTGCAGAGTTATCTCAACGAAAGGGGCCACGGTGTTTCTGTATCTCTATTATGTTGGTGCGGCTTCGGAACTTTTAAATATCTCGATATATCTCGAAAACTACGCTTCTGATCAAAAAATATCATAGAACATAAAAAGTAGGAAACTTAATTCTCTACAAAAAAGGTCTCTTAACATTTTGCCATAGCTCGCTTCGTTTCCGAGATATTTGCAGATTTATCTCAGGGGAAGGGGCCTGACGGACATATTTCGAGATATTTCTTCTTCTTGTTGTTCTTCTTCTGCACAGCTAAGCTGGAAGTGGCATTTGCGGCTCGCACTAGTGCAGAGTTATCTCAAAGAAAGGGGCCACGGTGTTTCTGTATCTCTATTATGTTGGTGCGGCTTTGGAACTTTTAAATATCTCGATATATCTCGAAAACTACGCTTCTCACCAAAAAATATCATAGAACATAAATTGTACGAAACATAATTCTCTACAAAAAAGGTCTCTTAACATTTTGCCATAGCTCGCTTCGTTTCCGAGATATTTGCAGATATATCTCAAGGGAAGGGGCCTGACGGACATATTTCGAGATATTTCTTCTTCTTGTTGTTCTTCTTCTGCACAGCTAAGCTGGAAGTGGCATTTACAGCTCGCAATAGTGCAGAGTTATCTCAAAGAAAGGGGCCACGGTGTTTCTGTATCTCTATTATGTTGGTGCGGCTTCGGAACTTTTAAATATCTTGATATATCTCGAGAACTACGCATCAGATCAAAAAATATCAATGAACATAAAAAGTAGGAAACTTAATTCTCTACAAAAAAGGTCTCTTAACATTTTGCCATAGCTCTCTTCGTTTCCGCGATATTTGCAGATTTATCTCAAGGGAAGGGGCCTGACGGACATATTTCGAGATATTTCTTCTTCTTGATGTTCTTCTTCTGCACAGCTAAGCTGGAAGTGGCATTTGCAGCTCGCAATAGTGCAGAGTTATCTCAAGGAAAGGGGCCACGGTGTTTCTGTATCTCTATTATGTTGGTGCGGCTTCGGAACTTTTAAATATCTTGATATATCTCGAGAACTACGCATCTGATCAAAAAATATTATAGAACATAAAACGTAGGAAACTTAATTCCCTACAAAAAAGGTCTCTCAACATTTTGCCATAGCTCGCTTCGTTTCCGAGACATTTGCAGATTTATCTCAAGGGAAGGGGCCTGACGGACATATTTCGAGATATTTCTTCTTCTTGTTGTTCTTCTTCTGCACAGCTAAGCTGGAAGTGGCATTTGCGGCTCGCACTAGTGCAGAGTTATCTCAACGAAAGGGGCCACGGTGTTTCTGTATCTCTATTATGTTGGTGCGGCTTCGGAACTTCTAAATATCTCGATATATCTCGAAAACTACGCTTCTGATCAAAAAATATCATAGAACATAAATTGTAGGAAACATAATTCTCTACAAAAAAGGTCTCTTAACATTTTGCGATAGCTCGCTTCGTTTCCGAGATATTTGCAGATATATCTCAAGGGAAGGGTCCTGACGGACATATTTCGAGATATTTCTTCTTCTTGTTGTTCTTCTTCTGCACAGCTAAGCTGGAAGTGGCATTTGCGGCTCGCAATAGTGCAGAGTTATCTCAAAGAAAGGGGCCACGGTGTTTCTGTATCTCTATTATGTTGGTGCGGCTTCGGAACTTTTAAATATCTTGATATATCTCGAGAACTACGCATCTGATCCAAAAATATCATAGAACATAAAAAGTAGGAAACTTAATTCTCTACAAAAAAGGTCTCTTAACATTTTGCCATAGCTCGCTTCGTTTCCGAGATATTTGCAGATATATCTCAAGGGAAGGGGCCTGACGGACATATTTCGAGATATTTCTTCTTCTTGTTGTTCTTCTTCTGCACAGCTAAGCTGGAAGTGGCATTTGCGGCTCGCACTAGTGCAGAGTTATCTCAACGAAAGGGGCCACGGTGTTTCTGTATCTCTATTATGTTGGTGCGGCTTCGGAACTTTTAAATATCTCGATATATCTCGAAAACTACGCTTCTGATCAAAAAATATCATAGAACATAAAAAGTAGGAAACTTAATTCTCTACAAAAATGGTCTCTCAACATTTTGCCATAGCTCGCTTCGTTTCCGAGATATTTGCAGATTTATCTCAAGGGAAGGGGCCTGACGGACATATTTCGAGATATTTCTTCTTCTTGTTGTTCTTCTTCTGCACAGCTAAGCTGGAAGTGGCATTTGCGGCTCGCACTAGTGCAGAGTTATCTCAACGAAAGGGGCCACGGTGTTTCTGTATCTCTATTATGTTGGTGCGGCTTCGGAACTTCTAAATATCTCGATATATCTCGAAAACTACGCTTCTGATCAAAAAATATCACAGAACATAAATTGTAGGAAACATAATTCTCTACAAAAAAGGTCTCTTAACATTTTGCCATAGCTCGCTTCGTTTCCGAGATATTTGCAGATATATCTCAAGGGAAGGGGCCTGACGGACATATTTCGAGATATTTCTTCTTCTTGTTGTTCTTCTTCTGCACAGCTAAGCTGGAAGTGGCATTTGCAGCTCGCACTAGTGCAGAGTTATCTCAAAGAAAGGGGCCACGGTGTTTCTGTATCTCTATTATGTTGGTGCGGCTTCGGAACTTTTAAATATCTTGATATATCTCGAGAACTACGCATCTGATCCAAAAATATCATAGAACATAAAAAGTAGGAAACTTAATTCTCTACAAAAAAGGTCTCTTAACATTTTGCCATAGCTCGCTTCGTTTCCGAGATATTTGCAGATATATCTCAAGGGAAGGGGCCTGACGGACATATTTCGAGATATTTCTTCTTCTTGTTGTTCTTCTTCTGCACAGCTAAGCTGGAAGTGGCATTTGCGGCTCGCACTAGTGCAGAGTTATCTCAACGAAAGGGGCCACGGTGTTTCTGTATCTCTATTATGTTGGTGCGGCTTCGGAACTTTTAAATATCTCGATATATCTCGAAAACTACGCTTCTGATCAAAAAATATCATAGAACATAAAAAGTAGGAAACTTAATTCTCTACAAAAAAGGTCTCTTAACATTTTGCCATAGCTCGCTTCGTTTCCGAGATATTTGCAGATTTATCTCAGGGGAAGGGGCCTGACGGACATATTTCGAGATATTTCTTCTTCTTGTTGTTCTTCTTCTGCACAGCTAAGCTGGAAGTGGCATTTGCGGCTCGCACTAGTGCAGAGTTATCTCAAAGAAAGGGGCCACGGTGTTTCTGTATCTCTATTATGTTGGTGCGGCTTTGGAACTTTTAAATATCTCGATATATCTCGAAAACTACGCTTCTCACCAAAAAATATCATAGAACATAAATTGTACGAAACATAATTCTCTACAAAAAAGGTCTCTTAACATTTTGCCATAGCTCGCTTCGTTTCCGAGATATTTGCAGATATATCTCAAGGGAAGGGGCCTGACGGACATATTTCGAGATATTTCTTCTTCTTGTTGTTCTTCTTCTGCACAGCTAAGCTGGAAGTGGCATTTACAGCTCGCAATAGTGCAGAGTTATCTCAAAGAAAGGGGCCACGGTGTTTCTGTATCTCTATTATGTTGGTGCGGCTTCGGAACTTTTAAATATCTTGATATATCTCGAGAACTACGCATCAGATCAAAAAATATCAATGAACATAAAAAGTAGGAAACTTAATTCTCTACAAAAAAGGTCTCTTAACATTTTGCCATAGCTCTCTTCGTTTCCGCGATATTTGCAGATTTATCTCAAGGGAAGGGGCCTGACGGACATATTTCGAGATATTTCTTCTTCTTGATGTTCTTCTTCTGCACAGCTAAGCTGGAAGTGGCATTTGCAGCTCGCAATAGTGCAGAGTTATCTCAAGGAAAGGGGCCACGGTGTTTCTGTATCTCTATTATGTTGGTGCGGCTTCGGAACTTTTAAATATCTTGATATATCTCGAGAACTACGCATCTGATCACAAAATATTATAGAACATAAAACGTAGGAAACTTAATTCCCTACAAAAAAGGTCTCTCAACATTTTGCCATAGCTCGCTTCGTTTCCGAGATATTTGCAGATTTATCTCAAGGGAAGGGGCCTGACGGACATATTTCGAGATATTTCTTCTTCTTGTTGTTCTTCTTCTGCACAGCTAAGCTGGAAGTGGCATTTGCGGCTCGCACTAGTGCAGAGTTATCTCAACGAAAGGGGCCACGGTGTTTCTGTATCTCTATTATGTTGGTGCGGCTTCGGAACTTCTAAATATCTCGATATATCTCGAAAACTACGCTTCTGATCAAAAAATATCATAGAACATAAATTGTAGGAAACATAATTCTCTACAAAAAAGGTCTCTTAACATTTTGCCATAGCTCGCTTGGTTTCCGAGATATTTGCAGATATATCTCAAGGGAAGGGGCCTGACGGACATATTTCGAGATATTTCTTCTTCTTGTTGTTCTTCTTCTGCACAGCTAAGCTGGAAGTGGCATTTGCGGCTCGCAATAGTGCAGAGTTATCTCAAAGAAAGGGGCCACGGTGTTTCTGTATCTCTATTATGTTGGTGCGGCTTCGGAACTTTTAAATATCTTGATATATCTCGAGAACTACGCATCTGATCAAAAAATATCATAGAACATAAAAAGTAGGAAACTTAATTCTCTACAAAAAAGGTCTCTTAACATTTTGCCATAGCTCGCTTCGTTTCCGAGATATTTGCAGATATATCTCAAGGGAAGGGGCCTGACGGACATATTTCGAGATATTTCTTCTTCTTGTTGTTCTTCTTCTGCACAGCTAAGCTGGAAGTGGCATTTGCGGCTCGCACTAGTGCAGAGTTATCTCAACGAAAGGGGCCACGGTGTTTCTGTATCTCTATTATGTTGGTGCGGCTTCGGAACTTTTAAATATCTCGATATATCTCGAAAACTACGCTTCTGATCAAAAAATATCATAGAACATAAATTGTAGGAAACATAATTCTCTACAAAAAAGGTCTGTTAACATTTTGCCATAGCTCGCTTCGTTTCCGAGATATTTGCAGATATATCTCAAGGGAAGGGGCCTGACGGACATATTTCGAGATATTTCTTCTTCTTGTTGTTCTTCTTCTGCACAGCTAAGCTGGAAGTGGCATTTACAGCTCGCAATAGTGCAGAGTTATCTCAAAGAAAGGGGCCACGGTGTTTCTGTATCTCTATTATGTTGGTGCGGCTTCGGAACTTTTAAGTATCTTGATATATCTCGAGAACTACGCATCTGATCAAAAAATATCATAGAACATAAAAAGTAGGAAACTTAATTCTCTACAAAAAAGGTCTCTTAAGATTTTGCCATAGCTCGCTTCGTTTCCGAGATATTTGCAGATTTATCTCAGGGGAAGGGGCCTGACGGACATATTTCGAGATATTTCTTCTTCTTGTTGTTCTTCTTCTGCACAGCTAAGCTGGAAGTGGCATTTGCGGCTCGCACTAGTGCAGAGTTATCTCAAAGAAAGGGGCCACGGTGTTTCTGTATCTCTATTATGTTGGTGCGGCTTTGGAACTTTTAAATATCTCGATATATCTCGAAAACTACGCTTCTGATCAAAAAATATCATAGAACATAAATTGTAGGAAACATAATTCTCTACAAAAAAGGTCTCTTAACATTTTGCCATAACTCGCTTCGTTTCCGAGATATTTGCAGATATATCTCAAGGGAAGGGGCCTGACGGACATATTTCGAGATATTTCTTCTTCTTGTTGTTCTTCTTCTGCACAGCTAAACTGGAAGTGGCATTTCCAGCTCGCAATAGTGCAGAGTTATCTCAAAGAGAGGGGCCACGGTGTTTCTGTATCTCTATTATGTTGGTGCGGCTTCGGAACTTTTAAATATCTTGATATATCTCGAGAACTACGCATCTGATCAAAAAATACCATAGAACATAAAAAGTAGGAAACTTAATTCTCTACAAAAAAGGTCTCCTAACATTTTGTCATAGCTCGCTTCGTTTCCGAGATATTTGCAGATTTATCTCAAGGGAAGGGGCCTGACGGACATATTTCGAGATATTTCTTCTTCTTGTTGTTCTTCTTCTGCACAGCTAAGCTGGAAGTGGCATTTGCGGCTCGCACTAGTGCAGAGTTATCTCAAAGAAAGGGGCCACGGTGTTTCTGTATCCCTATTATGTTGGTGCGGCTTCGGAACTTTTAAATATCTCGATATATCTCGAAAACTACGCTTCTGATCAAAAAATATCATAGAACATAAATTGTAGGAAACATAATTCTCTACAAAAAACGTCTCTTAACATTTTGCCATAGCTCGCTTCGTTTCCGAGATATTTGCAGATTCAGCTCAAAGGAACTGGCCTGACGGACATATTTCGAGATATTTCTTCTTCTTGTTGTTCTTCCTCTGCACAGCTAAGCTGGAAGTGGCATTTGCAGCTCGCAATAGTGCAGAGTTATCTGTAAGAAAGGGGCCACGGTGTTTCTGTATCTCTATTATGTTGGTGCGGCTTCGGAACTTTTAAATATCTTGATATATCTCGAGAACTACGCATCTGATCAAAAAATATCATAGAACATAAAAAGTAGGAAACTTAATTCTCTACAAAAAAGGTCTCTTAACATTTTACCATAGCTCGCTTCGTTTCCGAGATATTTGCAGATTTATCTCAAGGGAAGGGGCCTGACGGACATATTTCGAGATATTTCTTCTTCTTGTTGTTCTTCTTCTGCACAGCTAAGCTGGAAGTGGCATTTGCGGCTCGCACTAGTGCAGAGTTATCTCAAAGAAAGGGGCCACGGTGTTTCTGTATCTCTATTATGTTGGTGCGGTTTCGGAACTTTTAAATATCTCGATATATCTCGAAAACTACGCTTCTGATCAAAAAATATCATAGAACATAAATTGTAGGAAACATAATTCTCTACAAAAAAGGTCTCTTAACATTTTGCCATAGCTCGCTTCGTTTCCGAGATATTTGCAGATTTATCTCAAGGGAAGTGGCCTGACGGACATATTTCGAGATATTTCTTCTTCTAGTTGTTCTTCTTCTGCACAGCTAAACTGGAAGTGGCATTTCCAGCTCGCAATAGTGCAGAGTTATCTCAAAGAGAGGGGCCACGGTGTTTCTGTATCTCTATTATGTTGGTGCGGCTTCGGAACTTTTAAATATCTTGATATATCTCGAGAACTACGCATCTGATCAAAAAATATCATAGAACATAAAAAGTAGGAAACTTAATTCTCTACAAAAAAGGTCTCCTAACATTTTGCCATAGCTCGCTTCGTTTCCGAGATATTTGCAGATTTATCTCAAGGGAAGGGGCCTGACGGACATATTTCGAGATATTTCTTCTTCTTGTTGTTCTTCTTCTGCACAGCTAAGCTGGAAGTGGCATTTGCGGCTCGCACTAGTGCAGAGTTATCTCAAAGAAAGGGGCCACGGTGTTTCTGTATCTCTATTATGTTGGTGCGGCTTCGGAACTTTTAAATATCTCGATATATCTCGAAAACTACGCTTCTGATCAAAAAATATCATAGAACATAAATTGTAGGAAACATAATTCTCTACAAAAAAGGTCTCTTAACATTTTACCATAGCTCGCTTCGTTTCCGAGATATTTGCAGATTTATCTCAAGGGAAGGGGCCTGACGGACATATTTCGAGATATTTCTTCTTCTTGTTGTTCTTCTTCTGCACAGCTAAGCTGGAAGTGGCATTTGCGGCTCGCACTAGTGCAGAGTTATCTCAAAGAAAGGGGCCACGGTGTTTCTGTATCTCTATTATGTTGGTGCGGCTTCGGAACTTTTAAATATCTCGATATATCTCGAAAACTACGCTTCTGATCAAAAAATATCATAGAACATAAATTGTAGGAAACATAATTCTCTACAAAAAAGGTCTCTTAACATTTTGCCATAGCTCGCTTCGTTTCCGAGATATTTGCAGATTTATCTCAAGGGAAGGGGCCTGACGGACATATTTCGAGATATTTCTTCTTCTTGTTGTTCTTCTTCTGCACAGCTAAACTGGAAGTGGCATTTCCAGCTCGCAATAGTGCAGAGTTATCTCAAAGAGAGGGGCCACGGTGTTTCTGTATCTCTATTATGTTGGTGCGGCTTCGGAACTTTTAAATATCTTGATATATCTCGAGAACTACGCATCTGATCAAAAAATATCATAGAACATAAAAGTATGAAACTTAATTCTCTACAAAAAAGGTCTCTCAACATTTTGCCATAGCTCGCTTCGTTTCCGAGATATTTGCAGATTTATCTCAAGGGAAGGGGCCTGACGGACATATTTCGAGATATTTCTTCTTCTTGTTGTTCTTCTTCTGCACAGCTA
This sequence comes from Osmia lignaria lignaria, assembly GCF_051020975.1. NCBI lineage: Eukaryota > Metazoa > Arthropoda > Insecta > Hymenoptera > Megachilidae > Osmia > Osmia lignaria. Next base: position 22,882,104 of record NW_027478160.1, on the reverse strand, counting down.
AGCTGGAAGTGGCATTTGCGGCTCGCACTAGTGCAGAGTTATCTCAAAGAAAGGGGCCACGGTGTTTCTGTATCCCTATTATGTTGGTGCGGCTTCGGAACTTTTAAATATCTCGATATATCTCGAAAACTACGCTTCTGATCAAAAAATATCATAGAACATAAATTGTAGGAAACATAATTCTCTACAAAAAACGTCTCTTAACATTTTGCCATAGCTCGCTTCGTTTCCGAGATATTTGCAGATTCAGCTCAAAGGAACTGGCCTGACGGACATGTTTCGAGATATTTCTTCTTCTTGTTGTTCTTCTTCTGCACAGCTAAACTGGAAGTGGCATTTCCAGCTCGCAATAGTGCAGAGTTATCTCAAAGAGAGGGGCCACGGTGTTTCTGTATCTCTATTATGTTGGTGCGGCTTCGGAACTTTTAAATATCTTGATATATCTCGAGAACTACGCATCTGATCAAAAAATATCATAGAACATAAAAAGTAGGAAACTTAATTCTCTACAAAAAAGGTCTCCTAACATTTTGCCATAGCTCGCTTCGTTTCCGAGATATTTGCAGATTTATCTCAAGGGAAGGGGCCTGACGGACATATTTCGAGATATTTCTTCTTCTTGTTGTTCTTCTTCTGCACAGCTAAGCTGGAAGTGGCATTTGCGGCTCGCACTAGTGCAGAGTTATCTCAAAGAAAGGGGCCACGGTGTTTCTGTATCTCTATTATGTTGGTGCGGCTTCGGAACTTTTAAATATCTCGATATATCTCGAAAACTACGCTTCTGATCAAAAAATATCATAGAACATAAATTGTAGGAAACATAATTCTCTACAAAAAAGGTCTCTTAACATTTTACCATAGCTCGCTTCGTTTCCGAGATATTTGCAGATTTATCTCAAGGGAAGGGGCCTGACGGACATATTTCGAGATATTTCTTCTTCTTGTTGTTCTTCTTCTGCACAGCTAAGCTGGAAGTGGCATTTGCGGCTCGCACTAGTGCAGAGTTATCTCAAAGAAAGGGGCCACGGTGTTTCTGTATCTCTATTATGTTGGTGCGGCTTCGGAACTTTTAAATATCTCGATATATCTCGAAAACTACGCTTCTGATCAAAAAATATCATAGAACATAAATTGTAGGAAACATAATTCTCTACAAAAAAGGTCTCTTAACATTTTGCCATAGCTCGCTTCGTTTCCGAGATATTTGCAGATTTATCTCAAGGGAAGGGGCCTGACGGACATATTTCGAGATATTTCTTCTTCTTGTTGTTCTTCTTCTGCACAGCTAAACTGGAAGTGGCATTTCCAGCTCGCAATAGTGCAGAGTTATCTCAAAGAGAGGGGCCACGGTGTTTCTGTATCTCTATTATGTTGGTGCGGCTTCGGAACTTTTAAATATCTTGATATATCTCGAGAACTACGCATCTGATCAAAAAATATCATAGAACATAAAAAGTAGGAAACTTAATTCGCTACAAAAAGGTCTGTTAACATTTTGCCATAGCTCGCTTCGTTTCCGAGATATTTGCAGATTTATCTCAAGGGAAGGGGCCTAACGGACATATTTCGTGATATTTCTTCTTCTTGTTGTTCTTCTTCTGCACAGCTAAGCTGGAAGTGGCGTTTGCAGCTCGCAATTGTGCAGAGTTATCTCAAAGAGAGGGGCCACGGTGTTTCTGTATCTCTATTATGTTGGTGCGGCTTCGGAACTTTTAAATATCTTGATATATCTCGAGAACTACGAATCTGATCAGAAAATATCATAGAAGATAAAAAGTAGGAAACTTAATTCTCTACAAAAAAGGTCTCTTAACATTTTGCCATAGCTCGCTTCGTTTCCGAGATATTTGCAGATTTATCTCAAGGGAAGGGTCCTGATGGACATATTTCGAGATATTTCTTCTTCTTGTTGTTCTTCTTCTGCACAGCTAAACTGGAAGTGGCATTTCCAGCTCGCAATCCTGCAGAGTTATCTCAAAGAAAGGGGCCACGGTGTTTCTGTAACTCTATTATGTTGGTGCGGCTTCGGAACTTTTAAATATCTTGATATATCTCGAGAACTACGCCTCTGATCGAAAAATATCATAGAACATAAAAAGTAGGAAACTTAATTCTCTACAAAAAAGGTCTCTTAACATTTTGCCATAGCTCGCTTCGTTTCCGAGATATTTGAAGATTTATCTCAAGGGAAGGGGCCTGACGGACATATTTCGAGATATTTCTTCTTCTTCTTGTTCTTCTTCTGCACAGCTAAGCTGGAAGTGGCATTTGCAGCTCGCAATAGTGCAGAGTTATCGCAAAGAAAGGGGCCACGGTGTTTCTGTATCTCTATTATGTTGGTGCGGCTTCGGAACTTTTAAATATCTTGATATATCTCGAGAACTACGCATCTGATCAAAAAATATGATAGAACATAAAAAGTAGGAAACCTAATTTTCTACAAAAAAGGTCTCTTAACATTTTGCCGTAGCTCGCTTCGTTTCCGAGATATTTGCAGATTTATCTCAAGGGAAGGGGTCTGACGGACATATTTCGAGATATTTCTTCTTCTTGTTGTTCTTCTTCTGCACAGCTAAGCTGGAAGTGGCATTTGCAGCTCGCAATAGTGCAGAGTTATCTCAAAGAAAGGGGCCACGGTGTTTCTGTATCTCTATTATGTTGGTGCGGCTTCGGAACTTTTAAATATCTTGATATATCTCGAGAACTACGCATCTGATCGAAAAATATCATAGAACATAAAAAGTAGGAAACTTAATTCTCTACAAAACAGGTCTCTTAACATTTTGCCATAGCTCGCTTCGTTTCCGAGATATTTGCAGATTTATCTCAAGGGAAGGGGCCTGACGGACATATTTCGAGATATTTCTTCTTCTTGTTGTTCTTCTTCTGCACAGCTAAGCTGGAAGTGGCATTTGCAGCTCGCAGTAGTGCAGAGTTATCTCAAAGAAAGGGGCTACGGTGTTTCTGTATCTCTATTATGTTGGTGCGGCTTCGGAACTTTTAAATATCTTGATATATCTCGAGAACTACGCATCTGATCAAAAAATATCATAGAACATAAAAAGTAGGAATCCTAATTTTCTACAAAAAAGGTCTCTTAACATTTTGCCGTAGCTCGCTTCGTTTCCGAGATATTTGCAGATTTATCTCAAGGGAAGGGGCCTGACGGACATATTTCGAGATATTTCTTCTTTTTGTTGATCTTCTTCTGCACAGCTAAGCTGGAAGTGGCATTTGCAGCTCGCAATAGTGCAGAGTTATCTCAAAGAAAGGGGCTACGGTGTTTCTGTATCTCTATTATGTTGGTGCGGCTTCGGAACTTTTAAATATCTTGATATATCTCGAGAACTACGCATCTGATCGAAAAATATCATAGAACATAAAAAGTAGGAAACTTAATTCTCTACAAAACAGGTCTCTTAACATTTTGCCATAGCTCGCTTCGTTTCCGAGATATTTGCAGATTTATCTCAAGGGAAGGGGCCTGACGGACATATTTCGAGATATTTCTTCTTCTTGTTGTTCTTCTTCTGCACAGCTAAGCTGGAAGTGGCATTTGCAGCTCGCAGTAGTGCAGAGTTATCTCAAAGAAAGGGGCTACGGTGTTTCTGTATCTCTATTATGTTGGTGCGGCTTCGGAACTTTTAAATATCTTGATATATCTCGAGAACTACGCATCTGATCAAAAAATATCATAGAACATAAAAAGTAGGAATCCTAATTTTCTACAAAAAAGGTCTCTTAACATTTTGCCGTAGCTCGCTTCGTTTCCGAGATATTTGCAGATTTATCTCAAGGGAAGGGGCCTGACGGACATATTTCCAGATATTTCTTCTTCTTGTTGTTCTTCTTCTGCACAGCTAAGCTGGAAGTGGCATTTGCAGCTCGCAATAGTGCAGAGTTATCTCAAAGAAAGGGGCCACGGTGTGTCTGTATCTCTATTATGTTGGTGCGGCTTCGGAACTTTTAAATATCTTGATATATCTCGAGAACTACGCATCTGATCGAAAAATATCATAGAACATAAAAAGTAGGAAACTTAATTCTCTACAAAAGAGGTCTCTTAACATTTTGCCATAGCTCGCTTCGTTTCCGAGATATTTGCAGATTTATCTCAAGGGAAGGGGCCTGACGGACATATTTCGAGATATTTCTTCTTTTTGTTGATCTTCTTCTGCACAGCTAAGCTGGAAGTGGCATTTGCAGCTCGCAATAGTGCAGAGTTATCTCAAAGAAAGGGGCTACGGTGTTTCTGTATCTCTATTATGTTGGTGCGGCTTCGGAACTTTTAAATATCTTGATATATCTCGAGAACTACGCATCTGATCAAAAAATATCATAGAACATAAAAAGTAGGAATCCTAATTTTCTACAAAAAAGGTCTCTTAACATTTTGCCGTAGCTCGCTTCGTTTCCGAGATATTTGCAGATTTATCTCAAGGGAAGGGGCCTGACGGACATATTTCCAGATATTTCTTCTTCTTGTTGTTCTTCTTCTGCACAGCTAAGCTGGAAGTGGCATTTGCAGCTCGCAATAGTGCAGAGTTATCTCAAAGAAAGGGGCCACGGTGTGTCTGTATCTCTATTATGTTGGTGCTGCTTCGGAACTTTTAAATATCTTGATATATCTCGAGAACTACGCATCTGATCGAAAAATATCATAGAACATAAAAAGTAGGAAACTTAATTCTCTACAAAAGAGGTCTCTTAACATTTTGCCATAGCTCGCTTCGTTTCCGAGATATTTGCAGATTTATCTCAAGGGAAGGGGCCTGACGGACATATTTCGAGATATTTCTTCTTTTTGTTGATCTTCTTCTGCACAGCTAAGCTGGAAGTGGCATTTGCAGCTCGCAATAGTGCAGAGTTATCTCAAAGAAAGGGGCCACGGTGTTTCTGTATCTCTATTATGTTGGTGCGGCTTCGGAACTTTTAAATATCTTGATATATCTCGAGAACTACGCATCCGATCAAAAAATATCATAGAACATAAAAAGTAGGAAACTTAATTCTCTACAAAAAAGGTCTCTTAACATTTTGCCATAGCTCGCTTCGTTTCCGAGATATTTGCAGATTTATCTCGAGGGAAGGGGCCTGACGGACATATTTCGAGATATTTCTTCTTCTTGTTGTTCTTCTTCTGCACAGCTAAGCTGGAAGCGGCATTTGCGGCTCGCACTAGTGCAGAGTTATCTCAAAGAAAGGGGCCACGGTGTTTCTGTATCTCTATTATGTTGGTGCGGCTTCGGAACTTTTAAATATCTTGATATATCTCGAAAACTACGCTTCTGATCAAAAAATATCATAGAACATAAATTGTAGGAAACATAATTCTCTACAAGAAAGGTCTCTTAACATTTTGCCATAGCTCGCTTCGCTTCCGAGATATATGCAGATTTATCTCAAGGGAAGGGGCCTGACGGACATATTTCGAGATATTTCTTCTTCTTGTTGTTCTTCTTCTGCACAGCTAAGCTGGAAGTGGCATTTGCAGCTCGCAATAGTGCAGAGTTATCTCAAAGAAAGGGGCCACGGTGTTTCTGTATCTCTATTATGTTGGTGCGGCTTCGGAACTTTTAAATATCTTGATATATCTCGAGAACTACGCATCTGATCAAATAATATCATGGAACATAAAAAGTAGGAAACTTAATTCTCCACAAAAAAGGTCTCTTAACATTTTGCCATAGCTCGCTTCGCTTCCGAGATATATGCAGATTTATCTCAAGGGAAGGGGCCTGACGGACATATTTCGAGATATTTCTTATTCTTGTTGTTCTTCTTCTGCACAGCTAAGCTGGAAGTGGCATTTGCAGCTCGCAATAGTGCAGAGTTATCTCAAAGAAAGGCGCCACGGTGTTTCTGTATCTCTATTATGTTGGTGCGGCTTCGGAACTTTTAAATATCTTGATATATCTCGAGAACTACGCATCTCATCAAATAATATCATAGAACATAAAAAGTAGGAAACTTAATTCTCCACAAATAAGGTCTCTTAACATTTTGCCATAGCTCGCTTCGTTTCCGAGATATTTGCAGATTTATCTCAAGGGAAGGGGCCTGGCGGACATATTTCGAGATATTTCTTCTTCTTGTTGGTCTTCTTCTGCACAGCTAAGCTGGAAGTGGCATTTGCAGCTCGCAATAGTGCAGAGTTATCTCAAAGAAAGGGGCCACGGTGTTTCTGTATCTCTATTATGTTGGTGCGGTTTCGGAACTTTTAAATATCTTGATATATCTCGAGAGCTACGCATCCGATCAAAAAATATCATAGAACATAAAAAGTAGGAAACTTAATTCTCTACAAAAAAGGTCTCTTAACATTTTGCCATAGCTCGCTTCGTTTCCAAGATACTTGCAGATTTATCTCAAGGGAAGGGGCCTGACGGACATATTTCGAGATATTTCTTCTTCTTGTTGTTCTTCTTCTGCACAGCTAAGCTGGAAGTGGCATTTGCAGCTCGCAATAGTGCAGAGTTATCTCGAAGAAAGGGGCCACGGTGTTTCTCTATCTCTATTATGTTGGTGCGGCTTCGGAACTTTTAGATATCTTGATATATCTCGAGAACTACGCATCTGATCAAAAAATATCATAGAACATAAAAAGTAGGAAACTTAATTCTCTACAAAAAAGGTCTCTTAACATTTTGCCATAGCTCGCTTCGTTTCCGAGATATTTGCATATTTATCTCAAGGGAAGGGGCCTGACGGACATATTTCGAGATATTTCTTCTTCTTGTTGTTCTTCTTCTGCACAGCTAAGCTGGAAGTGGCATTTGCGGCTCGCACTAGTGCAGAGTTATCTCAACGAAAGGGGCCACGGTGTTTCTGTATCTCTATTATGTTGGTGCGGCTTCGGAACTTTAAAATATCTTGATATATCTCGAGAACTACGCATCTGATCAAAAAATATCATAGAACGTAAAAAGTAGGAAACTTAATTCTCTACAAATAAAGTCGCTTAACATTTTGCCATAGCTCGCTTCGTTTCCGAGATATTTGCAGATTTATCTCAAGGGAAGGGGCCTGACGGACATATTTCGAGATATTTCTTCTTCTTGTTGTTCTTCTTCTGCACAGCTAAGCTGGAAGTGGCATTTGCAGCTCGCAATGGTGCAGAGTTATCTCAAAGAAAGGGGCCACGGTGTTTCTGTATCTCTATTATGTTGGTGCGGCTTCGGAACTTTTAAATATCTTGATATATCTCGAGAACTACGCATCTGATCAAAAAATATCATAGAACATAAAAAGTAGGAAACTTCATTCTCTACCAAAAAGGTCTCTTAACATTTTGCCATAGCTCGCTTCGTTTCCGAGATATATGCAGATTTATCTCAAGGGAAGGGGCCTGACGGACATATTTCGGGATATTTCTTCTTCTTGTTGTTCTTCTTCTGCACAGCTAAACAGGAAGTGGCATTTCCAGCTCGCAATAGTGCAGAGTTATCTGAAAGAAAGGGGCCACGGTGTTTCTGTATCTCTATTATGTCGGTGCGGCTTCGGAACTTTTAAATATCTTGATATATCTCGAGAACTACGCATCTGATCAAATAATATCATAGAACATAAAAAGTAGGAAACTTAATTCTCAACAAATAAGGTCTCTTAACATTTTGCCATAGCTCGCTTCGTTTCCGAGATATTTGCAGATTTATCTCAAGGGAAGGGGCCTGACGGACATATTTCGAGATATTTCTTCTTCTTGTTGTTCTTCTTCTGCACAGCTAAGCTGGAAGTGGCATTTGCAGCTCGCAATAGTGCAGAGTTATCTCGAAGAAAGGGGCCACGGTGTTTCTCTATCTCTATTATGTTGGTGCGGCTTCGGAACTTTTAGATATCTTGATATATCTCGAGAACTACGCATCTGATCAAAAAATATCATAGAACATAAAAAGTAGGAAACTTAATTCTCTACAAAAAAGGTCTCTTAACATTTTGCCATAGCTCGCTTCGTTTCCGAGATATTTGCATATTTATCTCAAGGGAAGGGGCCTGACGGACATATTTCGAGATATTTCTTCTTCTTGTTGTTCTTCTTCTGCACAGCTAAGCTGGAAGTGGCATTTGCGGCTCGCACTAGTGCAGAGTTATCTCAACGAAAGGGGCCACGGTGTTTCTGTATCTCTATTATGTTGGTGCGGCTTCGGAACTTTAAAATATCTTGATATATCTCGAGAACTACGCATCTGATCAAAAAATATCATAGAACGTAAAAAGTAGGAAACTTAATTCTCTACAAATAAAGTCGCTTAACATTTTGCCATAGCTCGCTTCGTTTCCGAGATATTTGCAGATTTATCTCAAGGGAAGGGGCCTGACGGACATATTTCGAGATATTTCTTCTTCTTGTTGTTCTTCTTCTGCACAGCTAAGCTGGAAGTGGCATTTGCAGCTCGCAATGGTGCAGAGTTATCTCAAAGAAAGGGGCCACGGTGTTTCTGTATCTCTATTATGTTGGTGCGGCTTCGGAACTTTTAAATATCTTGATATATCTCGAGAACTACGCATCTGATCAAAAAATATCATAGAACATAAAAAGTAGGAAACTTCATTCTCTACCAAAAAGGTCTCTTAACATTTTGCCATAGCTCGCTTCGTTTCCGAGATATATGCAGATTTATCTCAAGGGAAGGGGCCTGACGGACATATTTCGGGATATTTCTTCTTCTTGTTGTTCTTCTTCTGCACAGCTAAGCTGGAAGTGGCATTTGCAGCTCGCAATAGTGCAGAGTTATCTCAAAGAAAGGGGCCACGGTGTTTCTGTATCTCTATTATGTTGGTGCGGCTTCGGAACTTTTAAATATCTTGATATATCTCGAGAACTACGCATCCGATCAAAAAATATCATAGAACATAAAAAGTAGGAAACTTAATTCTCTACAAAAAAGGTCTCTTAACATTTTGCCATAGCTCGCTTCGTTTCCGAGATATTTGCAGATTTATCTCGAGGGAAGGGGCCTGACGGACATATTTCGAGATATTTCTTCTTCTTGTTGTTCTTCTTCTGCACAGCTAAGCTGGAAGCGGCATTTGCGGCTCGCACTAGTGCAGAGTTATCTCAAAGAAAGGGGCCACGGTGTTTCTGTATCTCTATTATGTTGGTGCAGCTTCGGATCTTTTAAATATCTCGATATATCTCGAAAACTACGCTTCTGATCAAAAAATATCATAGAACATAAATTGTAGGAAACATGATTCTCTACAAAAAAGGTCTCTTAACATTTTGCCATAGCTCGTTTCGTTTCCGAGATATTTGCAGATATATCTCAAGGGAAGGGGCCTGACGGACATATTTCGAGATATTTCCTCTTCTTGTTGTTCTTCTTCTGCACAGCTAAGCTGGAAGTGGCATTTGCAGCTCGCAATAGTGCAGAGTTATCTCAAAGAAAGGGGCCACGGTGTTTCTGTATCTCTATTATGTTGGTGCGGCTTCGGAACTTTTAAATATCTTGATATATCTCGAGAACTACGCATCCGATCAAAAAATATCATAGAACATAAAAAGTAGGAAACTTAATTCTCTACAAAAAAGGTCTCTTAATATTTTGCCATAGCTCGCTTCGTTTCCGAGATATTTGCAGATTTATCTCGAGGGAAGGGGCCTGACGGACATATTTCGAGATATTTCTTCTTCTTGTTGTTCTTCTTCTGCACAGCTAAGCTGGAAGCGGCATTTGCGGCTCGCACTAGTGCAGAGTTATCTCAAAGAAAGGGGCCACGGTGTTTCTGTATCTCTATTATGTTGGTGCAGCTTCGGATCTTTTAAATATCTCGATATATCTCGAAAACTACGCTTCTGATCAAAAAATATCATAGAACATAAATTGTAGGAAACATAATTCTCTACAAAAAAGGTCTCTTAACATTTTGCCATAGCTCGTTTCGTTTCCGAGATATTTGCAGATATATCTCAAGGGAAGGGGCCTGACGGACATATTTCGAGATATTTCCTCTTCTTGTTGTTCTTCTTCTGCACAGCTAAACTGGAAGTGGCATTTCCAGCTCGCAATAGCGCAGAGTTATCTCAAAGAAAGGGGCCACGGTGTTTCTGTATCTCTATTATGTTGGTGCGGCTTCGGAACTTTTAAATATCTTGATATATCTCGAGAACTACGCATCTGATCAAAAAATATCATAGAACATAAAAAGTAGGAAACTTAATTCTCTACAAATAAGGTCTCTTAACATTTTGCCATAGCTCGCTTCGTTTCCGAGATATTTGCAGATTTATCTCAAGGGAAGGGGCCTGACGGACATATTTCGAGATATTTCTTCTTTTTGTTGTTCTTCTTCTGCACAGCTAAGCTGGAAGTGGCATTTGCAGCTCGCAATAGTGCAGAGTTATCTCAAAGAAAGGGGCCACGGTGTTTCTGTATCTCTATTATGTTGGTGCGGCTTCGGATCTTTTAAATATCTCGATATATCTCGAAAACTACGCTTCTGATTAAAAAATATCATAGAACATAAATTGTAGGAAACATAATTCTGTACAAAAAAGGTCTCTTAACATTTTGCCATAGCTCGTTTCGTTTCCGAGATATTTGCAGATATATCTCAAGGGAAGGGGCCTGACGGACATATTTCGAGATATTTCCTCTTCTTGTTGTTCTTCTTCTGCACAGCTAAACTGGAAGTGGCATTTCCAGCTCGCAATAGCGCAGAGTTATCTCAAAGAAAGGGGCCACGGTGTTTCTGTATCTCTATTATGTTGGTGCGTCTTCGGAACTTTTAAGTATCTCGATATATCTCGAAAACTACGCTTCTGATCAAAAAATATCATAGAACATAAATTGTAGGAAACATAATTCTCTACAAAAAAGGTCTCTTAACATTTTGCCATAGCTCTCTTCGTTTCCGAGATATTTGCAGATTTATCTCAAGGGAAGGGGCCTGATGGACATATTTCGAGATATTTCTTCTTCTTGTTGTTCTTCTTCTGCACAGCTTAGCTGGAAGTGGCATTTGCAGCTCGCAATAGTGCAGAGTTATCTCAAAGAAAGGGGCCACGGTGTTTCTGTATCTCTATTATGTTGGTGCGGCTTCGGAACTTTTAAATATCTTGATATATCTCGAGAACTACGCATCTGATCAAAAAATATCATAGAACATAAAAAGTAGGAAACTTAATTCTCTACAAATAAGGTCTCTTAACATTTTGCCATAGCTCGCTTCGTTTCCGAGATATTTGCAGATTTATCTCAAGGGAAGGGGCCTGACGGACATATTTCGAGATATTTCTTCTTTTTGTTGTTCTTCTTCTGCACAGCTAAGCTGGAAGTGGCATTTGCAGCTCGCAATAGTGCAGAGTTATCTCAAAGAAAGGGGCCACGGTGTTTCTGTATCTCTATTATGTTGGTGCGGCTTCGGATCTTTTAAATATCTCGATATATCTCGAAAACTACGCTTCTGATTAAAAAATATCATAGAACATAAATTGTAGGAAACATAATTCTCTACAAAAAAGGTCTCTTAACATTTTGCCATAGCTCGTTTCGTTTCCGAGATATTTGCAGATATATCTCAAGGGAAGGGGCCTGACGGACATATTTCGAGATATTTCCTCTTCTTGTTGTTCTTCTTCTGCACAGCTAAACTGGAAGTGGCATTTCCAGCTCGCAATAGCGCAGAGTTATCTCAAAGAAAGGGGCCACGGTGTTTCTGTATCTCTATTATGTTGGTGCGTCTTCGGAACTTTTAAGTATCTCGATATATCTCGAAAACTACGCTTCTGATCAAAAAATATCATAGAACATAAATTGTAGGAAACATAATTCTCTACAAAAAAGGTCTCTTAACATTTTGCCATAGCTCTCTTCGTTTCCGAGATATTTGCAGATTTATCTCAAGGGAAGGGGCCTGATGGACATATTTCGAGATATTTCTTCTTCTTGTTGTTCTTCTTCTGCACAGCTTAGCTGGAAGTGGCATTTGCAGCTCGCAATAGTGCAGAGTTATCTCAAAGAAAGGGGCCACGGTGTTTCTGTATCTCTATTATGTTGGTGCGGCTTCGGAACTTTTAAATATCTCGATATATCTCGAAAACTACGCTTCTGATCAAAAAATATCATAGAACATAAATTGTAGGAAACATAATTCTCTACAAAAAACGTTTCTTAACATTTTGCCATAGCTCGCTTCGTTTCCGAGATATTTGCAGATTCAGCTCAAAGGAACGGGCCTGACGGACATATTTCGAGATACTTCTTCTTCTTGTTGTTCTTCTTCTGCACAGCTAAGCTGGAAGTGGCATTTGCGGCTCGCACTAGTGCAGAGTTATCTCAAAGAAAGGGGCCACGGTGTTTCTGTATCTCTATTATGTTGGTGCGGCTTCGGAACTTTTAAATATCTCGATATATCTCGAAAACTACGCTTCTGATCAAAAAATATCATAGAACATAAATTGTAGGAAACATAATTCTCTACAAAAAAGGTCTCTTAACATTTTGCCATAGCTCACTTCGTTTCCGAGATATTTGCAGATATATCTCAAGGGAAGGGGCCTGACGGACATATTTCGAGATATTTCTTCTTCTTGTTGTTCTTCTTCTGCACAGCTAAGCTGGAAGCGGCATTTGCGGCTCGCACTAGTGCAGAGTTATCTCAAAGAAAGGGGCCACGGTGTTTCTGTATCTCTATTATGTTGGTGCAGCTTCGGATCTTTTAAATATCTCGATATATCTCGAAAACTACGCTTCTGATCAAAAAATATCATAGAACATAAATTGTAGGAAACATAATTCTCTACAAAAAAGGTCTCTTAACATTTTGCCATAGCTCGTTTCGTTTCCGAGATATTTGCAGATATATCTCAAGGGAAGGGGCCTGACGGACATATTTCGAGATATTTCCTCTTCGTGTTGTTCTTCTTCTGCACAGCTAAACTGGAAGTGGCATTTCCAGCTCGCAATAGCGCAGAGTTATCTCAAAGAAAGGGGCCACGGTGTTTCTGTATCTCTATTATGTTGGTGCGGCTTCGGAACTTTTAAATATCTTGATATATCTCGAGAACTACGCATCCGATCAAAAAATATCATAGAACATAAAAAGTAGGAAACTTAATTCTCTACAAAAAAGGTCTCTTAACATTTTGCCATAGCTCGCTTCGTTTCCGAGATATTTGCAGATTTATCTCGAGGGAAGGGGCCTGGCGGACATATTTCGAGATATTTCTTCTTCTTGTTGTTCTTCTTCTGCACAGCTAAGCTGGAAGCGGCATTTGCGGCTCGCACTAGTGCAGAGTTATCTCAAAGAAAGGGGCCACGGTGTTTCTGTATCTCTATTATGTCGGTGCGGCTTCGGAACTTTTAAATATCTTGATATATCTCGAGAACTACGCATCTGATCAAATAATATCATAGAACATAAAAAGTAGGAAACTTAATTCTCAACAAATAAGGTCTCTTAACATTTTGCCATAGCTCGCTTCGTTTCCGAGATATTTGCAGATTTATCTCAAGGGAAGGGGCCTGACGGACATATTTCGAGATATTTCCTCTTCTTGTTGTTCTTCTTCTGCACAGCTAAACTGGAAGTGGCATTTCCAGCTCGCAATAGCGCAGAGTTATCTCAAAGAAAGGGGCCACGGTGTTTCTGTATCTCTATTATGTTGGTGCGGCTTCGGAACTTTTAAATATCTTGATATATCTCGAGAACTACGCATCCGATCAAAAAATATCATAGAACATAAAAAGTAGGAAACTTAATTCTCTACAAAAAAGGTCTCTTAACATTTTGCCATAGCTCGCTTCGTTTCCGAGATATTTGCAGATTTATCTCGAGGGAAGGGGCCTGGCGGACATATTTCGAGATATTTCTTCTTCTTGTTGTTCTTCTTCTGCACAGCTAAGCTGGAAGCGGCATTTGCGGCTCGCACTAGTGCAGAGTTATCTCAAAGAAAGGGGCCACGGTGTTTCTGTATCTCTATTATGTCGGTGCGGCTTCGGAACTTTTAAATATCTTGATATATCTCGAGAACTACGCATCTGATCAAATAATATCATAGAACATAAAAAGTAGGAAACTTAATTCTCAACAAATAAGGTCTCTTAACATTTTGCCATAGCTCGCTTCGTTTCCGAGATATTTGCAGATTTATCTCAAGGGAAGGGGCCTGACGGACATATTTCGAGATATTTCTTCTTCTTGTTGTTCTTCTTCTGCACAGCTAAGCTGGAAGTGGCATTTGCAGCTCGCAATAGTGCAGAGTTATCTCGAAGAAAGGGGCCACGGTGTTTCTCTATCTCTATTATGTTGGTGCGGCTTCGGAACTTTTAGATATCTTGATATATCTCGAGAACTACGCATCTGATCAAAAAATATCATAGAACATAAAAAGTAGGAAACTTAATTCTCTACAAAAAAGGTCTCTTAACATTTTGCCATAGCTCGCTTCGTTTCCGAGATATTTGCATATTTATCTCAAGGGAAGGGGCCTGACGGACATATTTCGAGATATTTCTTCTTCTTGTTGTTCTTCTTCTGCACAGCTAAGCTGGAAGTGGCATTTGCGGCTCGCACTAGTGCAGAGTTATCTCAACGAAAGGGGCCACGGTGTTTCTGTATCTCTATTATGTTGGTGCGGCTTCGGAACTTTAAAATATCTTGATATATCTCGAGAACTACGCATCTGATCAAAAAATATCATAGAACGTAAAAAGTAGGAAACTTAATTCTCTACAAATAAAGTCGCTTAACATTTTGCCATAGCTCGCTTCGTTTCCGAGATATTTGCAGATTTATCTCAAGGGAAGGGGCCTGACGGACATATTTCGAGATATTTCTTCTTCTTGTTGTTCTTCTTCTGCACAGCTAAGCTGGAAGTGGCATTTGCAGCTCGCAATGGTGCAGAGTTATCTCAAAGAAAGGGGCCACGGTGTTTCTGTATCTCTATTATGTTGGTGCGGCTTCGGAACTTTTAAATATCTTGATATATCTCGAGAACTACGCATCTGATCAAAAAATATCATAGAACATAAAAAGTAGGAAACTTCATTCTCTACCAAAAAGGTCTCTTAACATTTTGCCATAGCTCGCTTCGTTTCCGAGATATATGCAGATTTATCTCAAGGGAAGGGGCCTGACGGACATATTTCGGGATATTTCTTCTTCTTGTTGTTCTTCTTCTGCACAGCTAAACAGGAAGTGGCATTTCCAGCTCGCAATAGTGCAGAGTTATCTGAAAGAAAGGGGCCACGGTGTTTCTGTATCTCTATTATGTCGGTGCGGCTTCGGAACTTTTAAATATCTTGATATATCTCGAGAACTACGCATCTGATCAAATAATATCATAGAACATAAAAAGTAGGAAACTTAATTCTCAACAAATAAGGTCTCTTAACATTTTGCCATAGCTCGCTTCGTTTCCGAGATATTTGCAGATTTATCTCAAGGGAAGGGGCCTGACGGACATATTTCGAGATATTTCTTCTTCTTGTTGGTCTTCTCCTGCACAGCTAAGCTGGAAGTGGCATTTGCAGCTCGCAATGGTGCAGAGTTATCTCAAAGAAAGGGGCCACGGTGTTTCTGTATCTCTATTATGTTGGTGCGGCTTCGGATCTTTTAAATATCTCGATATATCTCGAAAACTACGCTTCTGATCAAAAAATATCATAGAACCTAAATTGTGGGAAATATAATTCTCTACAAAAAAGGTCTCTTAACATTTTGCCGTAGCTCGCTTCGTTTCCGAGATATTTGCAGATTTATCTCAAGGGAAGGGGCCTGACGGACATATTTCCAGATATTTCTTCTTCTTGTTGTTCTTCTTCTGCACAGCTAAGCTGGAAGTGGCATTTGCAGCTCGCAATAGTGCAGAGTTATCTCAAAGAAAGGGGCCACGGTGTTTCTGTATCTCTATTATGTTGGTGCGGCTTCGGAACTTTTAAATATCTTGATATATCTCGAGAACTACGCATCCGATCAAAAAATATCATAGAAGATAAAAAGTAGGAAACTTAATTCTCTACAAAAAAGGTCTCTTAACATTTTGCCATAGCTCGCTTCGTTTCCGAGATATTTGCAGATTTATCTCGAGGGAAGGGGCCTGACGGACATATTTCGAGATATTTCTTCTTCTTGTTGTTCTTCTTCTGCACAGCTAAGCTGGAAGCGGCATTTGCGGCTCGCACTAGTGCAGAGTTATCTCAAAGAAAGGGGCCACGGTGTTTCTGTATCTCTATTATGTTGGTGCAGCTTCGGATCTTTTAAATATCTCGATATATCTCGAAAACTACGC
The DNA here is from genome assembly GCF_051020975.1 of Osmia lignaria lignaria. Classification (NCBI taxonomy): domain Eukaryota; kingdom Metazoa; phylum Arthropoda; class Insecta; order Hymenoptera; family Megachilidae; genus Osmia; species Osmia lignaria. Next base: position 22,865,870 of record NW_027478160.1, on the reverse strand, counting down.
TTCTGATCAAAAAATATCATAGAACATAAATTGTAGGAAACATGATTCTCTACAAAAAAGGTCTCTTAACATTTTGCCATAGCTCGTTTCGTTTCCGAGATATTTGCAGATATATCTCAAGGGAAGGGGCCTGACGGACATATTTCGAGATATTTCCTCTTCTTGTTGTTCTTCTTCTGCACAGCTAAGCTGGAAGTGGCATTTGCAGCTCGCAATAGTGCAGAGTTATCTCAAAGAAAGGGGCCACGGTGTTTCTGTATCTCTATTATGTTGGTGCGGCTTCGGAACTTTTAAATATCTTGATATATCTCGAGAACTACGCATCCGATCAAAAAATATCATAGAACATAAAAAGTAGGAAACTTAATTCTCTACAAAAAAGGTCTCTTAATATTTTGCCATAGCTCGCTTCGTTTCCGAGATATTTGCAGATTTATCTCGAGGGAAGGGGCCTGACGGACATATTTCGAGATATTTCTTCTTCTTGTTGTTCTTCTTCTGCACAGCTAAGCTGGAAGCGGCATTTGCGGCTCGCACTAGTGCAGAGTTATCTCAAAGAAAGGGGCCACGGTGTTTCTGTATCTCTATTATGTTGGTGCAGCTTCGGATCTTTTAAATATCTCGATATATCTCGAAAACTACGCTTCTGATCAAAAAATATCATAGAACATAAATTGTAGGAAACATAATTCTCTACAAAAAAGGTCTCTTAACATTTTGCCATAGCTCGTTTCGTTTCCGAGATATTTGCAGATATATCTCAAGGGAAGGGGCCTGACGGACATATTTCGAGATATTTCCTCTTCTTGTTGTTCTTCTTCTGCACAGCTAAACTGGAAGTGGCATTTCCAGCTCGCAATAGCGCAGAGTTATCTCAAAGAAAGGGGCCACGGTGTTTCTGTATCTCTATTATGTTGGTGCGGCTTCGGAACTTTTAAATATCTTGATATATCTCGAGAACTACGCATCTGATCAAAAAATATCATAGAACATAAAAAGTAGGAAACTTAATTCTCTACAAATAAGGTCTCTTAACATTTTGCCATAGCTCGCTTCGTTTCCGAGATATTTGCAGATTTATCTCAAGGGAAGGGGCCTGACGGACATATTTCGAGATATTTCTTCTTTTTGTTGTTCTTCTTCTGCACAGCTAAGCTGGAAGTGGCATTTGCAGCTCGCAATAGTGCAGAGTTATCTCAAAGAAAGGGGCCACGGTGTTTCTGTATCTCTATTATGTTGGTGCGGCTTCGGATCTTTTAAATATCTCGATATATCTCGAAAACTACGCTTCTGATTAAAAAATATCATAGAACATAAATTGTAGGAAACATAATTCTCTACAAAAAAGGTCTCTTAACATTTTGCCATAGCTCGTTTCGTTTCCGAGATATTTGCAGATATATCTCAAGGGAAGGGGCCTGACGGACATATTTCGAGATATTTCCTCTTCTTGTTGTTCTTCTTCTGCACAGCTAAACTGGAAGTGGCATTTCCAGCTCGCAATAGCGCAGAGTTATCTCAAAGAAAGGGGCCACGGTGTTTCTGTATCTCTATTATGTTGGTGCGTCTTCGGAACTTTTAAGTATCTCGATATATCTCGAAAACTACGCTTCTGATCAAAAAATATCATAGAACATAAATTGTAGGAAACATAATTCTCTACAAAAAAGGTCTCTTAACATTTTGCCATAGCTCTCTTCGTTTCCGAGATATTTGCAGATTTATCTCAAGGGAAGGGGCCTGATGGACATATTTCGAGATATTTCTTCTTCTTGTTGTTCTTCTTCTGCACAGCTTAGCTGGAAGTGGCATTTGCAGCTCGCAATAGTGCAGAGTTATCTCAAAGAAAGGGGCCACGGTGTTTCTGTATCTCTATTATGTTGGTGCGGCTTCGGAACTTTTAAATATCTTGATATATCTCGAGAACTACGCATCTGATCAAAAAATATCATAGAACATAAAAAGTAGGAAACTTAATTCTCTACAAATAAGGTCTCTTAACATTTTGCCATAGCTCGCTTCGTTTCCGAGATATTTGCAGATTTATCTCAAGGGAAGGGGCCTGACGGACATATTTCGAGATATTTCTTCTTTTTGTTGTTCTTCTTCTGCACAGCTAAGCTGGAAGTGGCATTTGCAGCTCGCAATAGTGCAGAGTTATCTCAAAGAAAGGGGCCACGGTGTTTCTGTATCTCTATTATGTTGGTGCGGCTTCGGATCTTTTAAATATCTCGATATATCTCGAAAACTACGCTTCTGATTAAAAAATATCATAGAACATAAATTGTAGGAAACATAATTCTCTACAAAAAAGGTCTCTTAACATTTTGCCATAGCTCGTTTCGTTTCCGAGATATTTGCAGATATATCTCAAGGGAAGGGGCCTGACGGACATATTTCGAGATATTTCCTCTTCTTGTTGTTCTTCTTCTGCACAGCTAAACTGGAAGTGGCATTTCCAGCTCGCAATAGCGCAGAGTTATCTCAAAGAAAGGGGCCACGGTGTTTCTGTATCTCTATTATGTTGGTGCGTCTTCGGAACTTTTAAGTATCTCGATATATCTCGAAAACTACGCTTCTGATCAAAAAATATCATAGAACATAAATTGTAGGAAACATAATTCTCTACAAAAAAGGTCTCTTAACATTTTGCCATAGCTCTCTTCGTTTCCGAGATATTTGCAGATTTATCTCAAGGGAAGGGGCCTGATGGACATATTTCGAGATATTTCTTCTTCTTGTTGTTCTTCTTCTGCACAGCTTAGCTGGAAGTGGCATTTGCAGCTCGCAATAGTGCAGAGTTATCTCAAAGAAAGGGGCCACGGTGTTTCTGTATCTCTATTATGTTGGTGCGGCTTCGGAACTTTTAAATATCTCGATATATCTCGAAAACTACGCTTCTGATCAAAAAATATCATAGAACATAAATTGTAGGAAACATAATTCTCTACAAAAAACGTTTCTTAACATTTTGCCATAGCTCGCTTCGTTTCCGAGATATTTGCAGATTCAGCTCAAAGGAACGGGCCTGACGGACATATTTCGAGATACTTCTTCTTCTTGTTGTTCTTCTTCTGCACAGCTAAGCTGGAAGTGGCATTTGCGGCTCGCACTAGTGCAGAGTTATCTCAAAGAAAGGGGCCACGGTGTTTCTGTATCTCTATTATGTTGGTGCGGCTTCGGAACTTTTAAATATCTCGATATATCTCGAAAACTACGCTTCTGATCAAAAAATATCATAGAACATAAATTGTAGGAAACATAATTCTCTACAAAAAAGGTCTCTTAACATTTTGCCATAGCTCACTTCGTTTCCGAGATATTTGCAGATATATCTCAAGGGAAGGGGCCTGACGGACATATTTCGAGATATTTCTTCTTCTTGTTGTTCTTCTTCTGCACAGCTAAGCTGGAAGCGGCATTTGCGGCTCGCACTAGTGCAGAGTTATCTCAAAGAAAGGGGCCACGGTGTTTCTGTATCTCTATTATGTTGGTGCAGCTTCGGATCTTTTAAATATCTCGATATATCTCGAAAACTACGCTTCTGATCAAAAAATATCATAGAACATAAATTGTAGGAAACATAATTCTCTACAAAAAAGGTCTCTTAACATTTTGCCATAGCTCGTTTCGTTTCCGAGATATTTGCAGATATATCTCAAGGGAAGGGGCCTGACGGACATATTTCGAGATATTTCCTCTTCTTGTTGTTCTTCTTCTGCACAGCTAAACTGGAAGTGGCATTTCCAGCTCGCAATAGCGCAGAGTTATCTCAAAGAAAGGGGCCACGGTGTTTCTGTATCTCTATTATGTTGGTGCGGCTTCGGAACTTTTAAATATCTTGATATATCTCGAGAACTACGCATCCGATCAAAAAATATCATAGAACATAAAAAGTAGGAAACTTAATTCTCTACAAAAAAGGTCTCTTAACATTTTGCCATAGCTCGCTTCGTTTCCGAGATATTTGCAGATTTATCTCGAGGGAAGGGGCCTGGCGGACATATTTCGAGATATTTCTTCTTCTTGTTGTTCTTCTTCTGCACAGCTAAGCTGGAAGCGGCATTTGCGGCTCGCACTAGTGCAGAGTTATCTCAAAGAAAGGGGCCACGGTGTTTCTGTATCTCTATTATGTTGGTGCAGCTTCGGATCTTTTAAATATCTCGATATATCTCGAAAACTACGCTTCTGATCAAAAAATATCATAGAACATAAATTGTAGGAAACATAATTCTCTACAAAAAAGGTCTCTTAACATTTTGCCATAGCTCTCTTCGTTTCCGAGATATTTGCAGATTTATCTCAAGGGAAGGGGCCTGATGGACATATTTCGAGATATTTCTTCTTCTTGTTGTTCTTCTTCTGCACAGCTAAGCTGGAAGCGGCATTTGCGGCTCGCACTAGTGCAGAGTTATCTCAAAGAAAGGGGCCACGGTGTTTCTGTATCTCTATTATGTTGGTGCAGCTTCGGATCTTTTAAATATCTCGATATATCTCGAAAACTACGCTTCTGATCAAAAAATATCATAGAACATAAATTGTAGGAAACATAATTCTCTACAAAAAAGGTCTCTTAACATTTTGCCATAGCTCGTTTCGTTTCCGAGATATTTGCAGATATATCTCAAGGGAAGGGGCCTGACGGACATATTTCGAGATATTTCCTCTTCTTGTTGTTCTTCTTCTGCACAGCTAAACTGGAAGTGGCATTTCCAGCTCGCAATAGCGCAGAGTTATCTCAAAGAAAGGGGCCACGGTGTTTCTGTATCTCTATTATGTTGGTGCGGCTTCGGAACTTTTAAATATCTTGATATATCTCGAGAACTACGCATCCGATCAAAAAATATCATAGAACATAAAAAGTAGGAAACTTAATTCTCTACAAAAAAGGTCTCTTAACATTTTGCCATAGCTCGCTTCGTTTCCGAGATATTTGCAGATTTATCTCGAGGGAAGGGGCCTGGCGGACATATTTCGAGATATTTCTTCTTCTTGTTGTTCTTCTTCTGCACAGCTAAGCTGGAAGCGGCATTTGCGGCTCGCACTAGTGCAGAGTTATCTCAAAGAAAGGGGCCACGGTGTTTCTGTATCTCTATTATGTTGGTGCAGCTTCGGATCTTTTAAATATCTCGATATATCTCGAAAACTACGCTTCTGATCAAAAAATATCATAGAACATAAATTGTAGGAAACATAATTCTCTACAAAAAAGGTCTCTTAACATTTTGCCATAGCTCTCTTCGTTTCCGAGATATTTGCAGATTTATCTCAAGGGAAGGGGCCTGATGGACATATTTCGAGATATTTCTTCTTCTTGTTGTTCTTCTTCTGCACAGCTTAGCTGGAAGTGGCATTTGCAGCTCGCAATAGTGCAGAGTTATCTCAAAGAAAGGGGCCACGGTGTTTCTGTATCTCTATTATGTTGGTGCGGCTTCGGAACTTTTAAACATCTTGATATATCTCGAGAACTACGCGTCTGATCAAAAAATATCATAGAACATAAAAAGTAGGAAACTTAATTCTCTACAAAAACGGTCTCTTAACATTTTGCCATGGCTCGCTTCGTTTCCGAGATATTTGCAGATATATCTCAAGGGAAGGGGCCTGACGGACATATTTCGAGATATTTCTTCTTCTTGTTGCTCTTCTTCTGCACAGCTAAGCTGGAAGTGGCATTTGCGGCTCGCACTAGTGCAGAGTTATCTCAAAGAAAGAGGCCACGGTGTTTCTGTACCTCTATTATGTTGGTGCAGCTTCGGAACTTTTAAATATCTCGATATATCTCGAAAACTACGCTTCTGATCAAAAAATATCATAGAACATAAATTGTAGGAAACATAATTCTCTACAAAAAACGTCTCTTAACATTTTGCCATAGCTCGCTTCGTTTCCGAGATATTTGCAGATTCAGCTCAAAGGAACGGGCCTGACGGACATATTTCGAGATACTTCTTCTTCTTGTTGTTCTTCTTCTGCACAGCTAAGCTGGAAGTGGCATTTGCGGCTCGCACTAGTGCAGAGTTATCTCAAAGAAAGGGGCCACGGTGTTTCTGTATCTCTATTATGTTGGTGCGGCTTCGGAACTTTTAAATATCTCGATATATCTCGAAAATTACGCTTCTGATCAAAAAATATCATAGAACATAAATTGTAGGAAACATAATTCTCTACAAAAAAGGTCTCTTAACATTTTGCCATAGCTCACTTCGTTTCCGAGATATTTGCAGATATATCTCAAGGGAAGGGGCCTGACGGACATATTTCGAGATATTTCTTCTTTTTGTTGTTCTTCTTCTGCACAGCTAAGCTGGAAGTGGCATTTACAGCTCGCAATAGTGCAGAGTTATCTCAAAGAAAGGGGCCACGGTGTTTCTGTATCTCTATTATGTTGGTGCGGCTTCGGAACTTTTAAATATCTTGATATATCTCGAGAACTACGCATCTGATCAAAAAATATCATAGAAGATAAAAAGTAGGAAACATAATTCTCTACAAAAAACGTCTCTCAACATTTTGCCATAGCTCGCTTCGTTTCCGAGATATTTGCAGATTCAGCTCAAAGGAACTGGCCTGACGGACATATTTCGAGATATTTTTTCTTCTTGTTGTTCTTCCTCTGCACAGCTAAGCTGGAAGTGGCATCTGCAGCTCGCAATAGTGCAGAGTTATCTCAAAGAAAGGGGCCACGGTGTTTCTGTATCTCTATTATGTTGGGGCGGCTTCGGAACTTTTAAATATCTCGATATATCTCGAAAACTACGCTTCTGATCAAAAAATATCATAGAACATAAATTGTAGGAAACATAATTCTCTACAAAAAAGGTCTCTTAACATTTTGCCATAGCTCGCTTCGTTTCCGAGATATTTGCAGATATATCTCAAGGGAAGGGGCCTGACGGACATATTTCGAGATATTTCTTCTTCTTGTTGTTCTTCTTCTGCACAGCTAAACTGGAAGTGGCATTTACAGCTCGCAATAGTGCAGAGTTATCTCAAAGAAAGGGGCCACGGTGTTTCTGTATCTCTATTATGTTGGTGCGGCTTCGGAACTTTTAAATATCTTGATATATCTCGAGAACTGAGCATCTGATCAAAAAATATCATAGAACATGAAAAGTAGGAAACTTAATTCTCTACAAAAAAGGTCTCTCAACATTTTGCCATAGCTCTCTTCGTTTCCGAGATATTTGCAGATTTATCTCAAGGGAAGGGGCCTGATGGACATATTTCGAGATATTTCTTCTTCTTGTTGTTCTTCTTCTGCACAGCTTAGCTGGAAGTGGCATTTGCAGCTCGCAATAGTGCAGAGTTATCTCAAAGAAAGGGGCCACGGTGTTTCTGTATCTCTATTATGTTGGTGCGGCTTCGGAACTTTTAAATATCTCGATATATCTCGAAAACTACGCTTCTGATCAAAAAATATCATAGAACACAAATTGTAGGAAACATAATTCTCTACAAAAAACGTCTCTTAACATTTTGCCATAGCTCGCTTCGTTTCCGAGATATTTGCAGATTCAGCTCAAAGGAACGGGCCTGACGGACATATTTCGAGATACTTCTTCTTCTTGTTGTTCTTCTTCTGCACAGCTAAGCTGGAAGTGGCACTTGCGGCTCGCACTAGTGCAGAGTTATCTCAAAGAAAGGGGCCACGGTGTTTCTGTATCTCTATTATGTTGGTGCGGCTTCGGAACTTTTAAATATCTCGATATATCTCGAAAACTACGCTTCTGATCAAAAAATATCATAGAACATAAATTGTAGGAAACATAATTCTCTACAAAAAAGGTCTCTTAACATTTTGCCATAGCTCACTTCGTTTCCGAGATATTTGCAGATATATCTCAAGGGAAGGGGCCTGACGGACATATTTCGAGATATTTCTTCTTCTTGTTGTTCTTCTTCTGCACAGCTAAGCTGGAAGTGGCATTTACAGCTCGCAATAGTGCAGAGTTATCTCAAAGAAAGGGGCCACGGTGTTTCTGTATCTCTATTATGTTGGTGCGGCTTCGGAACTTTTAAATATCTTGATATATCTCGAGAACTGAGCATCTGATCAAAAAATATCATAGAACATGAAAAGTAGGAAACTTAATTCTCTACAAAAAAGGTCTCTCAACATTTTGCCATAGCTCTCTTCGTTTCCGAGATATTTGCAGATTTATCTCAAGGGAAGGGGCCTGATGGACATATTTCGAGATATTTCTTCTTCTTGTTGTTCTTCTTCTGCACAGCTTAGCTGGAAGTGGCATTTGCAGCTCGCAATAGTGCAGAGTTATCTCAAAGAAAGGGGCCACGGTGTTTCTGTATCTCTATTATGTTGGTGCGGCTTCGGAACTTTTAAATATCTCGATATATCTCGAAAACTACGCTTCTGATCAAAAAATATCATAGAACACAAATTGTAGGAAACATAATTCTCTACAAAAAACGTCTCTTAACATTTTGCCATAGCTCGCTTCGTTTCCGAGATATTTGCAGATTCAGCTCAAAGGAACGGGCCTGACGGACATATTTCGAGATACTTCTTCTTCTTGTTGTTCTTCTTCTGCACAGCTAAGCTGGAAGTGGCACTTGCGGCTCGCACTAGTGCAGAGTTATCTCAAAGAAAGGGGCCACGGTGTTTCTGTATCTCTATTATGTTGGTGCGGCTTCGGAACTTTTAAATATCTCGATATATCTCGAAAACTACGCTTCTGATCAAAAAATATCATAGAACATAAATTGTAGGAAACATAATTCTCTACAAAAAAGGTCTCTCAACATTTTGCCATAGCTCGCTTCGGTTCCGAGATATTTGCAGATATATCTCAAGGGAAGGGGCCTGACGGACATATTTCGAGATATTTCTTCTTCTTGTTGTTCTTCTTCTGCACAGCTAAACTGGAAGTGGCATTTACAGCTCGCAATAGTGCAGAGCGGCTTCGGAACTTTTAAATATCTTGATATATCTCGAGAACTGAGCATCTGATCAAAAAATATCATAGAACATGAAAAGTAGGAAACTTAATTCTCTACAAAAAAGGTCTCTCAACATTTTGCCATAGCTCTCTTCGTTTCCGAGATATTTGCAGATTTATCTCAAGGGAAGGGGCCTGATGGACATATTTCGAGATATTTCTTCTTCTTGTTGTTCTTCTTCTGCACAGCTTAGCTGGAAGTGGCATTTGCAGCTCGCAATAGTGCAGAGTTATCTCAAAGAAAGGGGCCACGGTGTTTCTGTATCTCTATTATGTTGGTGCGGCTTCGGAACTTTTAAATATCTTGATATATCTCGAGAACTACGCGTCTGATCAAAAAATATCATAGAACATAAAAAGTAGGAAACTTAATTCTCTACAAAAACGGTCTCTTAACATTTTGCCATGGCTCGCTTCGTTTCCGAGATATTTGCAGATATATCTCAAGGGAAGGGGACTGACGGACATATTTCGAGATATTTCTTCTTCTTGTTGCTCTTCTTCTGCACACTTAAGCTGGAAGTGGCATTTGCGGCTCGCACTAGTGCAGAGTTATCTCAAAGGAAGAGGCCACGGTGTTTCTGTACCTCTATTATGTTGATGCAGCTTCGGAACTTTTAAATATCTTGATATATCTCGAGAACTACGCATCTGATCAAAAAATATCATCGAACATAAAAAGTAGGAAACTTAATTCTCTACAAAAAAGGTCTCTTAACATTTTGCCATAGCTCGCTTCGTTTCCGAGATATTTGCAGATTTATCTCAAGGGAAGGGTCCTGATGGACATATTTCGAGATATTTCTTCTTCTTGTTGTTCTTCTTCTGCACAGCTAAACTGGAAGTGGCATTTCCAGCTCGCAATCGTGCAGAGTTATCTCAAAGAAAGGGGCCACGGTGTTTCTGTATCTCTATTATGTTGGTGCGGCTTCGGAACTTTTAAATATCTTGATATATCTCGAGAACTGAGCATCTGATCAAAAAATATCATAGAACATGAAAAGTAGGAAACTTAATTCTCTACAAAAAAGGTCTTTTAACATTTTGCCATAGCTCTCTTCGTTTCCGAGATATTTGCAGATTTATCTCAAGGGAAGGGGCCTGATGGACATATTTCGAGATATTTCTTCTTCTTGTTGTTCTTCTTCTGCACAGCTTAGCTGGAAGTGGCATTTGCAGCTCGCAATAGTGCAGAGTTATCTCAAAGAAAGGGGCCACGGTGTTTCTGTATCTCTATTATGTTGGTGCGGCTTCGGAACTTTTAAATATCTTGATATATCTCGAGAACTACGCGTCTGATCAAAAAATATCATAGAACATAAAAAGTAGGAAACTTAATTCTCTACAAAAACGGTCTCTTAACATTTTGCCATGGCTCGCTTCGTTTCCGAGATATTTGCAGATATATCTCAAGGGAAGGGTCCTGATGGACATATTTCGAGATATTTCTTCTTCTTGTTGTTCTTCTTCTGCACAGCTAAACTGGAAGTGGCATTTCCAGCTCGCAATCGTGCAGAGTTATCTCAAAGAAAGGGGCCACGGTGTTTCTGTATCTCTATTATGTTGGTGCGGCTTCGGAACTTTTAAATATCTCGATATATCTCGAAAACTACGCTTCTGATCAAAAAATATCATAGAACATAAATTGTAGGAAACATAATTCTCTACAAAAAACGTCTCTTAACATTTTGCCATAGCTCGCTTCGTTTCCGAGATATTTGCAGATTCAGCTCAAAGGAACGGGCCTGACGGACATATTTCGAGATACTTCTTCTTCTTGTTGTTCTTCTTCTGCACAGCTAAGCTGGAAGTGGCATTTGCGGCTCGCACTAGTGCAGAGTTATCTCAAAGAAAGGGGCCACCGTGTTTCTGTATCTCTATTATGTTGGTGCGGCTTCGGAACTTTTAAATATCTCGATATATCTCGAAAACTACGCTTCTGATCAAAAAATATCATAGAACATAAATTGTAGGAAACTTAATTCTCTACAAAAAAGGTCTCTTAACATTTTGCCATAGCTCTCTTCGTTTCCGAGATATTTGCAGATTTATCTCAAGGGAAGGGGCCTGACGGACATATTTCGAGATATTTCTTCTTCTTGTTGTTCTTCTTCTGCACAGCTAAACTGGAAGTGGCATTTCCAGCTCGCAATACTGCAGAGTTATCTCAAAGAGAGGGGCCACGGTGTTTCTGTATCTCTATTATGTTGGTGCGGCTTCGGAACTTTTAAATATCTTGATATATCTCGAGAACTACGCATCTGATCAAAAAACATCATAGAAGATAAAAAGTAGGAAACATAATTCTCTACAAAAAACGTCTCTTAACATTTTGCCATAGCTCGCTTCGTTTCCGAGATATTTGCAGATTCAGCTCAAAGGAACTGGCCTGACGGACATATTTCGAGATATTTTTTCTTCTTGTTGTTCTTCCTCTGCACAGCTAAGCTGGAAGTGGCATCTGCAGCTCGCAATAGTGCAGAGTTATCTCAAAGAAAGGGGCCACGGTGTTTCTGTATCTCTATTATGTTGGGGCGGCTTCGGAACTTTTAAATATCTCGATATATCTCGAAAACTACGCTTCTGATCAAAAAATATCATAGAACATAAATTGTAGGAAACATAATTCTCTACAAAAAAGGTCTCTTAACATTTTGCCATAGCTCACTTCGTTTCCGAGATATTTGCAGATATATCTCAAGGGAAGGGGCCTGACGGACATATTTCGAGATATTTCTTCTTCTTGTTGTTCTTCTTCTGCACAGCTAAGCTGGAAGTGGCATTTACAGCTCGCAATAGTGCAGAGTTATCTCAAAGAAAGGGGCCACGGTGTTTCTGTATCTCTATTATGTTGGTGCGGCTTCGGAACTTTTAAATATCTTGATATATCTCGAGAACTACGCATCTGATCAAAAAATATCATAGAACATGAAAAGTAGGAAACTTAATTCTCTACAAAAAAGGTGTCTTAACATTTTGCCATAGCTCTTTTCGTTTCCGAGATATTTGCAGATTTATCTCAAGGGAAGGGGCCTGACGGACATATTTCGAGATATTTCTTCTTCTTGTTGTTCTTCTTCTGCACAGCTAAACTGGAAGTGGCATTTCCACCTCGCAATAGTGCAGAGTTATCTCAAAGAAAGGGGCCACGGTGTTTCTGTATCTCTATTATGTTGGTGCGGCTTCGGAACTTTTAAATATCTCGATATATCTCGAAAACTACGCTTCTGATCAAAAAATATCATAGAACATAAATTGTAGGAAACATAATTCTCTACAAAAAACGTCTCTTAACATTTTGCAATAGCTCGCTTCGTTTCCGAGATATTTGCAGATTCAGCTCAAAGGAACGGGCCTGACGGACATATTTCGAGATACTTCTTCTTCTTGTTGTTCTTCTTCTGCACAGCTAAGCTGGAAGTGGCATTTGCGGCTCGCACTAGTGCAGAGTTATCTCAAAGAAAGGGGCCACGGTGTTTCTGTATCTCTATTATGTTGGTGCGGCTTCGGAACTTTTAAATATCTCGATATATCTCGAAAACTACGCTTCTGATCAAAAAATATCATAGAACATAAATTGTATGAAACATAATTCTCTACAAAAAAGGTCTCTTAACATTTTGCCATAGCTCACTTCGTTTCCGAGATATTTGCAGATATATCTCAAGGGAAGGGGCCTGACGGACCTATTTCGAGATATTTCTTCTTCTTGTTGTTCTTCTTCTGCACAGCTAAGCTGGAAGTGGCATTTACAGCTCGCAATAGTGCAGAGTTATCTCAAAGAAAGGGGCCACGGTGTTTCTGTATCTCTATTATGTTGGTGCGGCTTCGGAACTTTTAAATATCTTGATATATCTCGAGAACTACGCATCTGATCAAAAAATATCATAGAACATGAAAAGTAGGAAACTTAATTCTCTACAAAAAAGGTCTCTTAACATTTTGCCGTAGCTCTCTTCGTTTCCGAGATATTTGCAGATTTATCTCAAGGGAAGGGGCCTGACGGACATATTTCGAGATATTTCTTCTTCTTGTTGTTCTTCTTCTGCACAGCTAAACTGGAAGTGGCATTTCCAGCTCGCAATAGTGCAGAGTTATCTCAAAGAGAGGGGCCACGGTGTTTCTGTATCTCTATTATGTTGCTGCGGCTTCGGAACTTTTAAATATCTTGATATATCTCGAGAACTACGCATCTGATCAAAAAATATCATAGAAGATAAAAAGTAGGAAACATAATTCTCTACAAAAAACGTCTCTTAACATTTTGCCATAGCTCGCTTCGTTTCCGAGATATTTGCAGATTCAGCTCAAAGGAACTGGCCTGACGGACATATTTCGAGATATTTTTTCTTCTTGTTGTTCTTCCTCTGCACAGCTAAGCTGGAAGTGGCATCTGCAGCTCGCAATAGTGCAGAGTTATCTCAAAGAAAGGGGCCACGGTGTTTCTGTATCTCTATTATGTTGGGGCGGCTTCGGAACTTTTAAATATCTCGATATATCTCGAAAACTACGCTTCTGATCAAAAAATATCATAGAACATAAATTGTAGGAAACATAATTCTCTACAAAAAAGGTCTCTTAACATTTTGCCATAGCTCGCTTCGTTTCCGAGATATTTGCAGATATATCTCAAGGGAAGGGGCCTGACGGACATATTTCGAGATATTTCTTCTTCTTGTTGTTCATCTTCTGCACAGCTAAACTGGAAGTGGCATTTACAGCTCGCAATAGTGCAGAGTTATCTCAAAGAAAGGGGCCACGGTGTTTCTGTATCTCTATTATGTTGGTGCGGCTTCGGAACTTTTAAATATCTTGATATATCTCGAGAACTGAGCATCTGATCAAAAAATATCATAGAACATGAAAAGTAGGAAACTTAATTCTCTACAAAAAAGGTCTGTTAACATTTTGCCATAGCTCTCTTCGTTTCCGAGATATTTGCAGATTTATCTCAAGGGAAGAGGTCTGACGGACATATTTCGAGATATTTCTTCTTCTTGTTGTTCTTCTTCTGCACAGCTAAGCTCGAAGTGGCATTTGCAGCTCGCAATAGTGCAGAGTTATCTCAAAGAAAGAGGCCACGGTGTTTCTGTACCTCTATTATGTTGGTGCAGCTTCGGAACTTTTAAATATCTTGATATATCTCGAGAACTACGCATCTGATCAAAAAATATCATCGAACATAAAAAGTAGGAAACTTAATTCTCTACAAAAAAGGTCTCTTAACATTTTGCCATAGCTCGCTTCGTTTCCGAGATATTTGCAGATTTATCTCAAGGGAAGGGTCCTGATGGACATATTTCGAGATATTTCTTCTTCTTGTTGTTCTTCTTCTGCACAGCTAAACTGGAAGTGGCATTTCCAGCTCGCAATCGTGCAGAGTTATCTCAAAGAAAGGGGCCACGGTGTTTCTGTATCTCTATTATGTTGCTGCGGCTTCGGAACTTTTAAATATTTTGATATATCTCGAGAACTACGCATCTGATCAAAAAATATCATAGAAGATAAAAAGTAGGAAACTTAATTCTCTACACAAAAGGTCTCTTCACATTTTGCCATAGCTCGCTTCGTTTCCGAGATATGTGCAGATTTATCTCAAGGGAAGGGGCCTGACGGACATATTTCGAGATATTTCTTCTTCTTGTTGTTCTTCTTCTGCACAGCTAAGCTGGAAGTGGCATTTGCGGCTCGCACTAGTGCAGAGTTATCTCAAAGAAAGGGGCCACGGTGTTTCTGTATCTCTATTATGTTGGTGCGGCTTCGGACCTTTTAAATATCTCGATATATCTCGAAAACTACGCTTCTGATCAAAAAATATCATAGAACATAAATTGTAGGAAACATAATTCTCTACAAAAAAGGTCTCTTAACATTTTGCCATAGCTCGCTTCGTTTCCGAGATATTTGCAGATTCAACTCAAAGGAACTGGCCTGACGGACATATTTCGAGATATTTCTTCTTCTTGTTGTTCTTCCTCTGCACAGCTAAGCTGGAAGTGGCATTTGCAGCTCGCAATAGTGCAGAGTTATCTCGAAGAAAGGGGCCACGGTGTTTCTGTATCTCTATTATGTTGGTGCGGCTTCGGAACTTTAAAATATCTTTATATATCTCGAGAACTACGCATCTGATTAAAAAATATCATAGAACGTAAAAAGTAGGAAACTTATCTCTCTACAAATAAAGTCGCTTAACATTTTGCCATAGCTCGCTTCGTTTCCGAGATATTTGCAGATTTATCTCAAGGGAAGGGGCCTGACGGACATATTTCGAGATATTTCTTCTTCTTCTTGTTCTTCTTCTGCACAGCTAAGCTGGAAGTGGCATTTGCAGCTCGCAATAGTGCAGAGTTATCTCAAAGAAAGGGGCCACGGTGTTTCTGTATCTCTATTATGTTGGTGCTGCTTCGGAACTTTTAAATATCTTGATATATCTCGAGAACTACGCATCTGATCAAAAAATATCATAGAACATAAAAAGTAGGAAACTTAATTCTCTACAAAAAAGGTCTCTTAACATTTTGCCATAGCTCGCTTCGTTTCCGAGATATTTGCACATTTATCTCAAGGGAAGGGGCCTAACGGACATATTTCGAGATATTTCTTCCTCTTGTTGTTCTTCTTCTGCACAGCTAAACTGGAAGTGGCATTTCCAGCTCGCAATAGTGCAGAGTTATCTCAAAGAGAGGGGCCACGGTGTTTCTGTATCTCTATTATGTTGGTGCGGCTTCGGAACTTTTAAATATCTTGATATATCTCGAGAACTACGCATCTGATCAAAAAATATCATAGAACATAAATTGTAGGAAACATAATTCTCTACAAAAAACGTCTCTTAACATGTTGCCATAGCTCGCTTCGTTTCCGAGATATTTGCAGATTCAGCTCAAAGGAACTGGCCTGACGGACATATTTCGAGATATTTCTTCTTCTTGTTGTTCTTCCTCTGCACAGCTAAGCTGGAAGTGGCATTTGCAGCTCGCAATAGTGCAGAGTTATCTCAAAGAAAGGGGCCACGGTGTTTCTGTATCTCTATTATGTTGGTGCGGCTTCGGAACTTTTAAATATCTTGATATATCTCGAGAACTACGCATCTGATCAAAAAATATCATAGAACATAAAAAGTAGGAAACTTAATTCTCTACAAAAAAGGTCTCTTAACAGTTTGCCATACCTCGCTTCGTTTCCGAGATATTTGCATATTTATCTCAAGGGAAGGGGCCTGACGGACATATTTCGAGATATTTCTTCTTCTTGTTGTTCTTCTTCTGCACAGCTAAGCTGGAAGTGGCATTTGCGGCTCGCACTAGTGCAGAGTTATCTCAAAGAAAGGGGCCACGGTGTTTCTGTATCTCTATTATGTTGGTGCGGCTTCGGAACTTTTAAATATCTCGATATATCTCGAAAACTACGCTTCTGATCAAAAAATATCATAGAACCTAAATTGTAGGAAACATAATTCTCTACAAAAAAGGTCTCTTAACATTTTGCCATAGCTCGCTTCGTTTCCGAGATATTTGCAGATATATCTCAAGGGAAGGGGCCTGACGGACATATTTCGAGATATTTCTTCTTCTTGTTGTTCTTCTTCTGCACAGCTAAGCTGGAAGTGGCATTTGCAGCTCGCAATAGTGCAGAGTTATCTCAAAGAAAGGGGCCACGGTGTTTCTGTATCTCTATTATGTTGGGGCGGCTTCGGAACTTTTAAATATCTCGATATATCTCGAAAACTACGCTTCTGATCAAAAAATATCATAGAACATAAATTGTAGGAAACATAATTCTCTACAAAAAAGGTCTCTTAACATTTTGCCATAGCTCGCTTCGTTTCCGAGATATTTGCAGATATATCTCAAGGGAAGGGGCCTGACGGACATATTTCGAGATATTTCTTCTTCTTGTTGTTCATCTTCTGCACAGCTAAACTGGAAGTGGCATTTACAGCTCGCAATAGTGCAGAGTTATCTCAAAGAAAGGGGCCACGGTGTTTCTGTATCTCTATTATGTTGGTGCGGCTTCGGAACTTTTAAATATCTTGATATATCTCGAGAACTGAGCATCTGATCAAAAAATATCATAGAACATGAAAAGTAGGAAACTTAATTCTCTACAAAAAAGGTCTGTTAACATTTTGCCATAGCTCTCTTCGTTTCCGAGATATTTGCAGATTTATCTCAAGGGAAGAGGTCTGACGGACATATTTCGAGATATTTCTTCTTCTTGTTGTTCTTCTTCTGCACAGCTAAGCTCGAAGTGGCATTTGCAGCTCGCAATAGTGCAGAGTTATCTCAAAGAAAGAGGCCACGGTGTTTCTGTACCTCTATTATGTTGGTGCAGCTTCGGAACTTTTAAATATCTTGATATATCTCGAGAACTACGCATCTGATCAAAAAATATCATCGAACATAAAAAGTAGGAAACTTAATTCTCTACAAAAAAGGTCTCTTAACATTTTGCCATAGCTCGCTTCGTTTCCGAGATATTTGCAGATTTATCTCAAGGGAAGGGTCCTGATGGACATATTTCGAGATATTTCTTCTTCTTGTTGTTCTTCTTCTGCACAGCTAAACTGGAAGTGGCATTTCCAGCTCGCAATCGTGCAGAGTTATCTCAAAGAAAGGGGCCACGGTGTTTCTGTATCTCTATTATGTTGGTGCGGCTTCGGAACTTTTAAATATCTCGATATATCTCGAAAACTACGCTTCTGATCAAAAAATATCATAGAACATAAATTGTAGGAAACATAATTCTCTACAAAAAAGGTCTCTTAACATTTTGCCATAGCTCACTTCGTTTCCGAGATATTTGCAGATATATCTCAAGGGAAGGGGCCTGACGTACATATTTCGAGATATTTCTTCTTCTTGTTGTTCTTCTTCTGCACAGCTAAGCTGGAAATGGCATTTACAGCTCGCAATAGTGCAGAGTTATCTCAAAGAAAGGGGCCACGGTGTTTCTGTATCTCTATTATGTTGGTGCGGCTTCGGAACTTTTAAATATCTTGATATATCTCGAGAACTACGCATCTGATCAAAAAATATCATAGAACATGAAAAGTAGGAAACTTAATTCTCTACAAAAAAGGTCTCTTAATATTTTGCCATAGCTCTCTTTGTTTCCGAGATATTTGCAGATTTATCTCAAGGGAAGGGGCCTGACGGACATATTTCGAGATATTTCTTCTTCTTGTTGTTCTTCTTCTGCACAGCTAAACTGGAAGTGGCATTTCCAGCTCGCAATACTGCAGAGTTATCTCAAAGAGAGGGGCCACGGTGTTTCTGTATCTCTATTATGTTGGTGCGGCTTCGGAACTTTTAAATATTTTGATATATCTCGAGAACTACGCATCTGATCAAAAAATATCATAGAAGATAAAAAGTAGGAAACTTAATTCTCTACACAAAAGGTCTCTTGACATTTTGCCATAGCTCGCTTCGTTTCCGAGATATGTGCAGATTTATCTCAAGGGAAGGGGCCTGACGGACATATTTCGAGATATTTCTTCTTCTTGTTGTTCTTCTTCTGCACAGCTAAGCTGGAAGTGGCATTTGCGGCTCGCACTAGTGCAGAGTTATCTCAAAGAGAGGGGCCACGGTGTTTCTGTATCTCTATTATGTTGGTGCGGCTTCGGAACTTTTAAATATCTCGATATATCTCGAAAACTACGCTTCTGATCAAAAAATATCATAGAACATAAATTGTAGGAAACATAATTCTCTACAAAAAAGGTCTCTTAACATTTTGCCATAGCTCGCTTCGTTTCCGAGATATTTGCAGATTTATCTCAAGAGAAGGGTCCTGATGGACATATTTCGAGATATTTCTTCTTCTTGTTGTTCTTCTTCTGCACAGCTAAGCTGGAAGTGGCATTTACAGCGCGCAATAGTGCAGAGTTATCTCAAAGAAAGGGGCCACGGTGTTTCTGTATCTGAATTATGTTGGTGCGGCTTCGGAACTTGTAATATCTTGATATATCTCGAGAACTACGCATCTGATCAAAAAATATCATAGTACATGAAAAGTAGGAAACTTAATTCTCTACAAAAACGGTCTCTTAACATTTTGCCATAGCTCGCTTCGTTTCCGAGATATTTGCAGATATATCTCAAGGGAAGGGGCCTGACGGACATATTTCGAGATATTTCTTCTTCTTGTTGTTCTTCTTCTGCACAGCTAAGCTGGAAGTGGCATTTGCGGCTCGCACTAGTGCAGAGTTATCTCAAAGAAAGGGGTCACGGTGTTTCTGTATCTCTATTATGTTGGTGCGGCTTCGGAACTTTTAAATATCTCGATATATCTCGAAAACTACGCTTCTGATCAAAAAATATCATAGAACATAAATTGTAGGAAACATAATTCTCTACAAAAAACGTCTCTTAACATGTTGCCATAGCTCGCTTCGTTTCCGAGATATTTGCAGATTCAGCTCAAAGGAACTGGCCTGACGGACATATTTCGAGATATTTCTTCTTCTTGTTGTTCTTCCTCTGCACAGCTAAGCTGGAAGTGGCATTTGCAGCTCGCAATAGTGCAGAGTTATCTCAAAGAAAGGGGCCACGGTGTTTCTGTATCTCTATTATGTTGGTGCGGCTTCGGAACTTTTAAATATCTTGATATATCTCGAGAACTACGCATCTGATCAAAAAATATCATAGAACATAAAAAGTAGGAAACTTGATTCTCTACAAAAAAGGTCTCTTAACATTTTGCCATAGCTCGCTTCGTTTCCGAGATATTTGCAGATTTATCTCAAGGCAAGGGGCCTAACGGACATATTTCGAGATATTTCTTCTTCTTGTTGTTCTTCTTCTGCACAGCTAAGCTGGAAGTGGCATTTGCAGCTCGCAATAGTGCAGAGTTATCCCAAAGAAAGGGGCCACGGTGTTTCTGTATCTCTATTATGTTGGTGCGGCTCCGGAACTTTTAAATATCTCGATATATCTCGAAAACTACGCTTCTGATCAAAAAATATCATAGAACATAAATTGTAGGAAACATAATTGTCTACAAAAAACGTCTCTTAACATTTTGCCATAGCTCGCTTCGTTTCCGAGATATTTGCAGATTCAGCTCAAAGGAACTGGCCTGACGGACATATTTCGAGATATTTCTTCTTCTTGTTGTTCTTCCTCTGCACAGCTGAGCTGGAAGTGGCATTTGCAGCTCGCAATAGTGCAGAGTTATCTCAAAGAAAGGGGCCACGGTGTTTCTGTATCCCTATTATGTTGGTGCGGCTTCGGAACTTTTAAATATCTTGATATATCTCGAGAACTACGCATCTGATCAAAAAATATCATAGAACATAAAAAGTAGGAAACTTAATTCTCTACAAAAAAGGTCTGTTAACATTTTGCCATAGCTCGCTTCGTTTCCGAGATATTTGCAGATTTATCTCAAGGGAAGGGGCCTGACGGACATATTTCGAGATGTTTCTTCTTCTTGTTGTTCTTCTTCTGCACAGCTAAGCTGGAAGTGGCATTTGCAGCTCGCAATAGTGCAGAGTTATCTCAAAGAAAGAGGCCACGGTGTTTTTTGTACCTCTATTATGTGGGTGCAGCTTCGGAACTTTTAAATATCTTGATATATCTCGAGAACTACGCATCTGATCAAAAAATATCATACTACATAAAAAGTAGGAAACTTAATTCTCTACAAGAAAGGTCGCTAAACATTTTGCCATAGCTCGCTTCGTTTCCGAGATATTTGCAGATTTATCTCAAGGGAAGGGGCCTGACGGACATATATCGAGATATTTCTTCTTCTTGTTGTTCTTCTTCTGCACAGCTAAGCTGGAAGTGGCATTTGCGGCTCGCACTAGTGCAGAGTTATCTCAAAGAAAGGGGTCACGGTGTTTCTGTATCTCTATTATGTTGGTGCGGCTTCGGAACTTTTAAATATCTCGATATATCTCGAAAACTACGCTTCTGATCAAAAAATATCATAGAACATAAATTGTAGGAAACATAATTCTCTACAAAAAACGTCTCTTAACATTTTGCGATAGCTCGCTTCGTTTCCGAGATATTTGCAGATTCAGCTCAAAGGAACTGGCCTGACGGACATATTTCGAGATATTTCTTCTTCTTGTTGTTCTTCCTCTGCACAGCTGAGCTGGAAGTGGCATTTGCAGCTCGCAATAGTGCAGAGTTATCTCAAAGAAAGGGGTCACGGTGTTTCTGTATCTCTATTATGTTGGTGCGGCTTCGGAACTTTTAAATATCTTGGTATATCTCGAGAACTACGCATCTGATCAAAAAATATCATAGAACATAAAAAGTAGGAAACTTAATTCTCTACAAAAAAGGTCTCTTAACATTTTGCCATAGCTCGCTTCGTTTCCGAGATACTTGCCGATGTATCTCAAGGGAAGGGGCCTGACGGACATATTTCGAGATATTTCTTCTTCTTGTTGTTCTTCTTCTGCACAGCTAAGCTGGAAGTGGCATTTGCAGCTCGCAATTGTGCAGAGTTATCTCAAAGAAAGGGGCCACGGTGTTTCTGTATCTCTATTATGTTGGTGCGGCTTCGGAACTTTTAAATATCTTGGTATATCTCGAGAACTACGCATCTGATCAAAAAATATCATCGAACATAAAAAGTAGGAAACTTAATTCTCTACAAAAAAGGTCTCTTAACATTTTGCCATAGCTCGCTTCGTTTCCGAGATATTTGCAGATTTATCTCAAGGGAAGTGGCCTGACGGACATATTTCGAGATATTTCTTCTTCTTGTTGTTCTTCTTCTGCACAGCTAAGCTGGAAGTGGCATTTGCAGCTCGCAATAGTGCAGAGTTATCTCAAAGAGAGGGGCCACGGTATTTCTGTATCTCTATTATGTTGGTGCGGCTTCGGAACTTTTAAATATCTTGATATATCTTGAGAACTACGCATCTGATCAAAAAATATCATAGAAGATAAAACGTAGGAAACTTGATTCTCTACAAAAAAGGTCTCTTAACATTTCGCCATAGCTCGCTTCGTTTCCGAGATATTTGCAGATTTATCTCAAGGGAAGGGGCCTGTCGGACATATTTCGAGATATTTCTTCTTCTTGTTGTTCTTCTTCTGCACAGCTAAGCTGGAAGTGGCATTTGCGGCTCGCACTAGTGCAGAGTTATCTCAAAGAAAGGGGCCACGGTGTTTCTGTATCTCTATTATGTTGGTGCGGCTTCGGAACTTTTAAATATCTCGATATATCGCGAAAACTACGCTTCTGATCAAAAAATATCATAGAACATAAATTGTAGGAAACATAATTCTCTACAAAAAACGTCTCTTCACATTTTGCCATAGCTCGCTTCGTTTCCGAGATATTTGCAGATTTATCTCAAGGGAAGGGGCCTGACGGACATATTTCGAGATATTTCTTCTTCTTGTTGTTCTTCTTCTGCACAGCTAAGCTGGAAGTGGCATTTGCGGCTCGCACTAGTGCAGAGTTATCTCAAAGAAAGGGGCCACGGTGTTTCTGTATCCCTATTATGTTGGTGCGGCTTCGGAACTTTTAAATATCTTGATATATCTCGAGAACTACGCATCTGATCAAAAAATATCATAGAACATAAAAAGTAGGAAACTTAATTCTCTACAAAAAAGGTCTCTTAACATTTTGCCATAGCTCGCTTCGTTTCCGAGATATTTGCAGATTTATCTCAAGGGAAGGGGCCTGACGGACATATTTCGAGATATTTCTTCTTCTTGTTGTTCTTCTTCTGCACAGCTAAGCTGGAAGTGGCATTTGCGGCTCGCACTAGTGCAGAGTTATCTCAACGAAAGGGGCCACGGTGTTTCTGTATCTCTATTATGTTGGTGCGGCTTCGGAACTTTTAAATATCTTGATATATCTCGAGAACTACGCATCTGATCAAAAAATATCATAGAACATGAAAAGTAGGAAACTTAATTCTCTACAAAAAAGGTCTCTTAACATTTTGCCATAGCTCTCTTCGTTTCCGAGATATTTGCAGATTTATCTGAAGGGAAGGGACCTGACGGACATATTTCGAGATGTTTCTTCTTCTTGTTGTTCTTCTTCTGCACAGCTAAGCTGGAAGTGGCATTTCCAGCTCGCAATAGTGCAGAGTTATCTCAAAGAAAGGGGCCACGGTGTTTCTGTATCTCTATTATGTTGGTGCGGCTTCGGAACTTTTAAATATCTCGATATATCGCGAAAACTACGGTTCTGATCAAAAAATATCATAGAACATAAATTGTAGGAAACATAATTCTCTACAAAAAACGTCTCTTCACATTTTGCCATAGCTCGCTTCGTTTCCGAGATATTTGCAGATTTATCTCAAGGGAAGGGGCCTGACGGACATATTTCGAGATATTTCTTCTTCTTGTTGTTCTTCTTCTGTACAGCTAAGCTGGAAGTGGCATTTGCGGCTCGCACTAGTGCAGAGTTATCTCAAAGAAAGGGGCCACGGTGTTTCTGTATCCCTATTATGTTGGTGCGGCTTCGGAACTTTTAAATATCTTGATATATCTCGAGAACTACGCATCTGATCAAAAAATATCATAGAACATAAAAAGTAGGAAACCTAATTCTCTACAAAAAAGGTCTCTTAACATTTTGCCATAGCTCGCTTCGTTTCCGAGATATTTGCAGATATATCTCAAGGGAAGGGGCCTGACGGACATATTTCGAGATATTTCTTCTTCTTGTTGTTCTTCTTCTGCACAGCTAAGATGGAAGTGGCATTTGCGGCTCGCACTAGTGCAGCGTTATCTCAATGAAAGGGGCACGGTGTTTCTGTATCTCTATTATGTTGGTGCGGCTTCGGAACTTTTAAATATCTCGTTATATCTCGAAAACTACGCTTCTGATCAAAAAATATCATAGAACATAAATTGTAGGAAACATAATTCTCTACAAAAAACGTCTCTTAACATTTTGCCATAGCTCGCTTCGTTTCCGAGATATTTGCAGATTCAGCTCAAAGGAACTGGCCTGACGGACATATTTCGAGATATTTCTTCTTCTTGTTGTTCTTCCTCTGCACAGCTGAGCTGGAAGTGGCATTTGCAGCTCGCAATAGTGCAGAGTTATCTCAAAGAAAGGGGCCACGGTGTTTCTGTATCTCTATTATGTTGGTGCGGCTTCGGAACTTTTAAATATCTTGGTATATCTCGAGAACTACGCATCTGATCAAAAAATATCATAGAACATAAAAAGTAGGAAACATAATTCTCTACAAAAAAGGTCTCTTAACATTTTGCCATAGCTCGCTTCGTTTCCGAGATATTTGCAGATATATCTCAAGGGAAGGGGCCTAACGGACATATTTCCAGATATTTCTTCTTCTTGTTGTTCTTCTTCTGCACAGCTAAGCTGGAAGTGGCATTTGCGGCTCGCACTAGTGCAGAGTTATCTCAAAGAAAGGGGCCACGGTGTTTCTGTATCTCTATTATGTTGGTGCAGCTTCAGAACTTTTAAATATCTTGATATATCTCGAGAACTACGCATCTGATCAAAAAATATCATGGAACATAAAAAGTAGAAAACTTAATTCTCTACAAAAAAGGTCTCTTAACATTTTGCCATAGCTCGCTTCGTTTCCGAGATATTTACAGATTTATCTCAAGGGAAGGGGCCTGACGGACATATTTCGAAATATTTCTTATTCTTGTTGTTCTTCTTCTGCACAGCTAAGCTGGAAGTGGCATTTGCAGCTCGCAATAGTGCAGAGTTATCTCAAAGAAAGGGGCCACGGTGTTTCTGTACCTCTATTATGTTGGTGCAGCTTCGGAGCTTTTAAATATCTTGATATATCTCGAGAACTACGCATCTGATCAAAAAATATCATGGAACATAAAAAGTAGAAAACTTAATTCTCTATAAAAAAGGTCTCTCAACATTTTGCCGTAGCTCGCTTCGTTTCCGAGATATTTGCAGATTTATCTCAAGGGAAGGGGCCTGACGGACATATTTCGAAATATTTCTTATTCTTG
Organism: Osmia lignaria lignaria; assembly: GCF_051020975.1. NCBI lineage: Eukaryota > Metazoa > Arthropoda > Insecta > Hymenoptera > Megachilidae > Osmia > Osmia lignaria. The sequence goes on along the minus strand of NW_027478160.1, from coordinate 22,840,963 downwards.
TTGTTCTTCTTCTGCACAGCTAAGCTGGAAGTGGCATTTGCAGCTCGCAATAGTGCAGAGTTATCTCAAAGAAAGGGGCCACGGTGTTTCTGTACCTCTATTATGTTGGTGCAGCTTCGGAGCTTTTAAATATCTTGATATATCTCGAGAACTACGCATCTGATCAAAAAATATCATAGAACATAAAAAGTAGGAAACCTAATTCTTTACAAAAAAGGTCTCTTAACGTTTTGCAATAGCTCGCTTCGTTTCCGAGATATTTGCAGATTTATCTCAAGGGAGGGGTCCTGACGGACATATTTCGAGATATTTCTTCTTCTTGTTGTTCTTCTTCTGCACAGCTAAACTGGAAGTGGCATTTCCAGCTCGCAATAGTGCAGAGTTATCCCAAAGAAAGGGGCCACGCTGTTTCTGTATCTCTATTATGTTGGTGCGGCTTCGGAACTTTTAAATATCTCGATATATCTCGAAAACTACGCTTCTGATCAAAAAATATCATAGAACATAAATTGTAGGAAACATAATTCTCTACAAAAAAGGTCTCTTAACATTTTGCCATAGCTCGCTTCGTTTCCGAGATATTTGCAGATTTATCTCAAGGGAAGGGGCCTGACGGACATATTTCGAGATATTTCTTCTTCTTGTTGTTCTTCTTCTGCACAGCTAAGCTGGAAGTGGCATTTGCAGGTCGCAATAGTGCAGAGTTATCTCAAAGAAAGGGGCCACGGTGTTTCTGTATCTCTATTATGTTGGTGCGGCTTCGGAACTTTTAAATATCTCGATATATCTCGAAAACTACGCTTCTGATCAAAAAATATCGGAGAACGTAAATTGTAGGAAAGATAATTCTGTACAAAAAAGGTCTCTTAACATTTTGCCATAGCTCGCTTCGTTTCCGAGATATTTGCAGATTTATCTCAAGGGAAGGGGCCTGACGGACATATTTCGAGATATTTCTTCTTTTTGTTGTTCTTCTTCTGCACAGCTAAGCTGGAAGTGGCATTTGCAGCTCGCAATAGTGCAGAGTTATCTCAAAGAAAGGGGCCACGGTGTTTCTGTATCTCTATTATGTTGGTGCGGCTTCGGAACTTTTAAATATCTTGATATATCTCGAGAACTACGCATCTGATCAAAAAATATCGTAGAACATAAAAAGTAGGAAACTTAATTCTCTACAAATAAGGTCTCTTAACATTTTGCCATAGCTCGCTTGGTTTCCGAGATATTTGCAGATTTATCTCAAGGGAAGGGGCCTGACGGACATATTTCGAGATATTTCTTCTTCTTGTTGTTCTTCTTCTGCACAGCTAAGCTGGAAGTGGCATTTGCAGCTCGCAATAGTGCAGAGTTACCTCAAAGAAAGGGGCCACGGTGTTTCTGTATCTCTATTATCTTGGTGCCGCTTCGGAACTTTTAAATATCTGGATATATCTCGAGAACTACGCATCTGATCAAAAAATATCATAGAACATAAAAAGTAGGAAACTTAATTCTCTACAAAAAAGGTCTCTTAACATTTTGCCATAGCTCGCTTTGTTTCCGAGATATTTGCAGATTTATCTCAATGGAAGGGGCCTGACGGGCATATTTCGAGATATTTCTTCTTCTTGTTGTTCTTCTTCTGCACAGCTAAGCTGGAAGTGGCATTTGCAGCGCGCAATAGTGCAGAGTTATCTCAAAGAAAGGGGCCACGGTGTTTCTGTATCTCTATTATGTTGGTGCGGCTTCGGAACTTTTAAATATCTTGATATATCTCGAGAACTACGCATCCGATCAAAAAATATCATAGAACATAAAAAGTAGGAAACTTAATTCTCTACAAAAAAGGTCTCTTAACATTTTGCCATAGCTCGCTTCGTTTCCGAGATATTTGCAGATTTATCTCGAGGGAAGGGGCCTGACGGACATATTTCGAGATATTTCTTCTTCTTGTTGTTCTTCTTCTGCACAGCTAAGCTGGAAGTGGCATTTGCAGCTCGCAATAGTGCAGAGTTATCTCAAAGAAAGGGGCCACGGTGTTTCTGTATCTCTATTATGTTGGTGCGGCTTCGGAACTTTTAAATATCTTGATATATCTCGAGAACTACGCATCTGATCAAAAAATATTGTAGAACATAAAAAGTAGGAAACTTAATTCTCTACAAATAAGGTCGCTTAACATTTTGCCATAGCTCGCTTGGTTTCCGAGATATTTGCAGATTTATCTCAAGGGAAGGGGCCTGACGGACATATTTCGAGATATTTCTTCTTCTTGTTGTTCTTCTTCTGCACAGCTAAGCTGGAAGTGGCATTTGCAGCTCGCAATAGTGCAGAGTTACCTCAAAGAAAGGGGCCACGGTGGGTCTGTATCTCTATTATGTTGGTGCCGCTTCGGAACTTTTAAATATCTGGATATATCTCGAGAACTGCGCATCTGATCAAAAAATATCATAGAACTTAAAAAGTAGGAAACTTAATTCTCTACAAAAAAGGTCTCTTAACATTTTGCCATAGCTCGCTTCGTTTCCGAGATATTTGCAGATTTATCTCAAGGGAAGGGGTCTGACGGACATATTTCGAGATATTTCTTCTTCTTGTTGTTCTTCTTCTGCACAGCTAAGCTGGAAGTGGCATTTGCAGGTCGCAATAGTGCAGAGTTATCTCAAAGAAAGGGGCCACGGTGTTTCTGTATCTCTATTATGTTGGTGCGGCTTCGGAACTTTTAAATATCTCGATATATCTCGAAAACTACGCTTCTGATCAAAAAATATCGGAGAACGTAAATTGTAGGAAAGATAATTCTGTACAAAAAAGGTCTCTTAACATTTTGCCATAGCTCGCTTCGTTTCCGAGATATTTGCAGATTTGTCTCAAGGGAAGGGGCCTGACGGACATATTTCGAGATATTTCTTCTTCTTGTTGTTCTTCTTCTGCACAGCTAAGCTGGAAGTGGCATTTGCGGCTCGCACTAGTGCAGAGTTATCTCAAAGAAAGGGGCCACGGTGTTTCTGTATCCCTATTATGTTGGTGCGGCTTCGGAACTTTTAAATATCTCGATATATCTCGAGAACTACGCTTCTGATCAAAAAATATCATAGAACATAAATTGTAGGAAACATAATTCTCTACAAAAAAGGTCTCTTAACATTTTGCCATAGCTCGCTTCGTTTCCGAGATATTTGCAGATATATCTCAAGGGAAGGGGCCTGACGGACATATTTCGAGATATTTGTTCTTCTTGTTGTTCTTCCTCTGCACAGCTAAGCTGGAAGTGGCATTTGCAGCTCGCAATAGTGCAGAGTTATCTCAAAGAAAGGGGCCACGGTGTTTCTGTATCTCTATTATGTTGGTGCGGCTTCGGAACTTTTAAATATCTTGATATATCTCGAGAACTACGCATCTGATCAAAAAATATCATACAACATAAAAAGTAGGAAACTTAATTCTCTACAAAAAAGGTCTCTTAACATTTTGCCATAGCTCGCTTCGTTTCCGAGATATTTGCAGATTTATCTCAAGGGAAGGGGCCTGACGGACATATTTCGAGATATTTCTTCTTCTTGTTGTTCTTCTTCTGCACAGCTAAGCTGGAAGTGGCATTTGCGGCTCGCACTAGTGCACAGTTATCTCAAAGAAAGGGGCCACGGTGTTTCTGTATCTCTATTATGTTGGTGCGGCTTCGGAACTTTTAAATATCTTGATATATCTCGAGAACTACGCATCTGATCAAAAAATATCATAGAACATAAAAAGTAGGAAACATAATTCTCCAGAAAAAAGGTCTCTTAACATTTTGCCATAGCTCGCTTCGTTTCCGAGATATTTGCAGATATATCTCAAGGGAAGGGGCCAGACGGACATATTTCGAGATATTTCTTCTTCTTGTTGTTCTTCTTCTGCACAGCTAAGCTGGAAGTGGCATTTGCGGCTCGCACTAGTGCACAGTTATCTCAAAGAAAGGGGCCACGGTGTTTCTGTATCTCTATTATGTTGGTGCGGCTTCGGAACTTTTAAATATCTCGATATATCTCGAAAACTACGCTTCTGATCAAAAAATATCATAGAACATAAATTGTAGGAAACATAATTCTCTACAAAAAAGGTCTCTTAACATTTTGCCATAGCTCGCTTCGTTTCCGAGATATTTGCAGATATATCTCAAGGGAAGGGGCCTGACGGACATATTTCGAGATATTTCTTCTTCTTGTTGTTCTTCTTCTGCACAGCTAAGCTGGAAGTGGCATTTACAGCACGGAATAGTGCAGAGTTATCTCAAAGAGAGGGGCCACGGTGTTTCTGTATCTCTATTATGTTGGTGCGGCTTCGGAACTTTTAAATATCTTGATATATCTCGAGAACTACGCATCTGATCAAAAAATATCATAGAACATAAAAAGTAGGAAACTTAATTCTCTACAAAAAAGGTCTCTTAACATTTTGCCATAGCTCGCTTCGTTTCCGAGATATTTGCAGATTTATCTCAAGGGAAGGGGCCTGACGGACATATTTCGAGATATTTCTTCTTCTTGTTGTTCTTCTTCTGCACAGCTAAACTGGAAGTGGCATTTCCAGCTCGCAATCGTGCAGAGTTATCTCAAAGAAAGGGGCCACGGTGTTTCTGTATCTCTATTATGTTGGTGCGGCTTCGGAACTTTTAAATATCTTGATATATCTCGAGAACTACGCCTCTGATCGAAAAATATCATAGAACATAAAAAGTAGGAAACTTAATTCTCTACAAGAAAGGTCTCTAAACATTTTGCCATAGCTCGCTTCGTTTCCGAGATATTTGCAGATTTATCTCAAGGGAAGGGGCCTGACGGACATATTTTGAGATATTTCTTCTTCTTGTTGTTCTTCTTCTGCACAGCTAAGCTGGAGGTGGCATTTGCAGCTCGCAATAGTGCAGAGTTATCTCAAAGAAAGGGGCCACGGTGTTTCTGTATCTCTATTATGTTGGTGCGGCTTCGGAACTTTTAAATATCTTGATATATCTCGAGAACTACGCGTCTGATCAAAAAATATCATAGAAGATAAAAAGTAGCAAACTTAATTCTCTACAAAAACGGTCTCTTAACATTTTGCCATAGCTCGTTTCGTTTCCGAGATATTTGCAGATATATCTCAAGGGAAGGGGCCTGACGGACATATTTCGAGATATTTCTTCTTCTTGTTGTTCTTCTTCTGCACAGCTAAGCTGGAAGTGGCATTTGCGGCTCGCACTAGTGCACAGTTATCTCAAAGAAAGGGGCCACGGTGTTTCTGTATCTCTATTATGTTGGTGCGGCTTCGGAACTTTTAAATATCTCGATATATCTCGAAAACTACGCTTCTGATCAAAAAATATCATAGAACGTAAATTGTAGGAAACATTATTCTCTACAAAAAAGGTCCCTTAACATTTTGCCATAGCTCGCTTCGTTTCCGAGATATTTGCAGATTTATCTCAAGGGAAGGGTCCTGATGGACATATTTCGAGATATTTCTTCTTCTTGTTGTTGTTCTTCTGCACAGCTGAGCTGGAAGTGGCATTTGCAGGTCGCAATAGTGCAGAGTTATCTCAAAGAAACGGGCCACGGTGTTTCTGTATCTCTATTATGTTGGTGCGGCTTCGGAACTTTTAAATATCTTGATATATCTCGAGAACTACGCTTCGGATCAAAAAATATCATAGAACATAAATTGTAGGAAACATAATTCTCTACAAAAAACGTCTCTTAACATTTTGCCATAGCTCGCTTCGTTTCCGAGATATTTGCAGATTCAGCTCAAAGGAACTGGCCTGACGGACATATTTCGAGATATTTCTTCTTCTTGTTGTTCTTCTTCTGCACAGCTAAGCTGGAAGTGGCATTTGCGGCTCGCACTAGTGCAGAGTTATCTCAAAGAAAGGGGCCACGGTGTTTCTGTATCTCTATTATGTTGGTGCGGCTTCGGAACTTTTAAATATCTTGATATATCTCGAGAACTACGCATCTGATCAAAAAATATCATAGAACATAAAAAGTAGGAAACTTAATTATCTACAAAAAAGGTCTCTTAACATTTTGCCATAGCTCGCTTCGTTTCCGAGATATTTGCAGATTTATCTCAAGGGAAGGGGCCTGACGGACATATTTCGAGATATTTCTTCTTCTTGTTGTTCTTCTTCTGCACAGCTAAGCTGGAAGTGGCATTTGCGGCTCGCACTAGTGCAGAGTTATCTCAAAGAAAGGGGCCACGGTGTTTCTGTATCCCTATTATGTTGGTGCGGCTTCGGAACTTTTAAATATCTCGATATATCTCGAAAACTACGCTTCTGATCAAAAAATATCATAGAACATAAATTGTAGGAAACATAATTCTCTATAAAAAATGTCTCTTAACATTTTGCCATAGCTCGCTTCGTTTCCGAGATATTTGCAGATTCAGCTCAAAGGAACTGGCCTGACGGACATATTTCGAGATATTTCTTCTTCTTGTTGTTCTTCCTCTGCACCGCTAAGCTGGAAGTGGCATTTGCAGCTCGCAATAGTGCAGAGTTATCTCAAAGAAAGGGGCCACGGTGTTTCTGTATCTCTATTATGTTGGTGCGGGTTCGGAACTTTTAAATATCTTGATATATCTCGAGAACTACGCATCTGATCAAAAAATATCATAGAACATAAAAAGTAGGAAACTTAATTCTCTACAAAAAAGGTCTCTCAACATTTTGCCATAGCTCGCTTCGTTTCCGAGATATTTGCAGATTTATCTCAAGGGAAGGGGCCTGACGGACATATTTCGAGATATTTCTTCTTCTTGTTGTTCTTCTTCTGCACAGCTAAGCTGGAAGTGGCATTTGCGGCTCGCACTAGTGCAGAGTTATCTCAAAGAAAGGGGCCACGGTGTTTCTGTATCCCTATTATGTTGGTGCGGCTTCGAAACTTTTAAATATCTCGATATATCTCGAAAACTACGCTTCTGATCAAAAAATATCATAGAACATAAATTGTAGGAAACATAATTCTCTATAAAAAACGTCTCTTAACATTTTGCCATAGCTCGCTTCGTTTCCGAGATATTTGCAGATTCAGCTCAAAGGAACTGGCCTGACGGACATATTTCGAGATATTTCTTCTTCTTGTTGTTCTTCCTCTGCACCGCTAAGCTGGAAGTGGCATTTGCAGCTCGCAATAGTGCAGAGTTATCTCAAAGAAAGGGGCCACGGTGTTTCTGTATCTCTATTATGTTGGTGCGGGTTCGGAACTTTTAAATATCTTGATATATCTCGAGAACTACGCATCTGATCAAAAAATATCATAGAACATAAAAAGTAGGAAACTTAATTCTCTACAAAAAAGGTCTATTAACATTTTGCTATAGCTCGCTTCGTTTCCGAGATATTTGCAGATTTATCTCAAGGGAAGGGGCCTGACGGACATATTTCGAGATATTTCTTCTTCTTGTTGTTCTTCTTCTGCACAGCTAAGCTGGAAGTGGCATTTGCGGCTCGCACTAGTGCAGAGTTATCTCAAAGAAAGGGGCCACGGTGTTTCTGTATCCCTATTATGTTGGTGCGGCTTCGGAACTTTTAAATATCTCGATATATCTCGAGAACTACGCTTCTGATCAAAAAATATCATAGAACATAAATTGTAGGAAACGTAATTCTCCAGAAAAAACGTCTCTTAACATTTTGCCATAGCTCGCTTCGTTTCCGAGATATTTGCAGATTCAGCTCAAAGGAACTGGCCTGACGGACATATTTCGAGATATTTCTTCTTCTTGTTGTTCTTCCTCTGCACAGCTAAGCTGGAAGTGGCATTTGCAGCTCGCACTAGTGCAGAGTTATCTCAAAGAAAGGGGCCACGGTGTTTCTGTATCTCTATTATGTTGGTGCGGCTTCGGAACTTTTAAATATCTTGATATATCTCGAGAACTACGCATCTGATCAAAAAATATCATAGAAGATAAAAAGTAGGAAACTTAATTCTCTACAAAAAAGGTCTCTTAACATTTTGCCATAGCTCGCTTCGTTTCCGAGATATTTGCAGATATATCTCAAGGGAAGGGGCCTGACGGACATATTTCGAGATATTTCTTCTTCTTGTTGTTCTTCTTCTGCACAGCTAAGCTGGAAGTGGCATTTGCGGCTCGCACTAGTGCAGAGTTATCTCAAAGAAAGGGGCCACGGTGTTTCTGTATCTCTATTATGTTGATGCGGCTTCGGAACTTTTAAATATCTCGATATATCTCGAAAACTACGCTTCTGATCAAAAAATATCATAGGGCGTAAATTGTAGGAAACATTATTCTCTACAAAAAAGGTCTCTTAACATTTTGCCATAGCTCGCTTCGTTTCCGAGATATTTGCAGATTTATCTCAAGGGAAGGGGCCTAACGGACATATTTCGAGATATTTCTTCTTCTTGTTGTTCTTCTTCTGCACAGCTAAACTGGAAGTGGCATTTCCAGCTCGCAATAGTGCAGAGTTATCTCAAAGAAAGGGGCCACGGTGTTTCTGTATCTCTATTATGTTGGTGCGGCTTCGGAACTTTTAAATATCTTGATATATCTCGAGAACTACGCATCTGATCAAAAAATATCATAGAACATAAAAAGTAGGAAACTTAATTCTCTACAAAAAAGGTCTCTTAACATTTTGCCATAGCTCGCTTCGTTTCCGAGATATGTGCAGATTTATCTCAAGGGAAGGGGCCTGACGGACATATTTCGAGATATTTCTTCTTCTTGTTGTTCTTCTTCTGCACAGCTAAGCTGGAAGTGGCATTTGCGGCTCGCACTAGTGCAGAGTTATCTCAAAGAAAGGGGCCACGGTGTTTCTGTATCTCTATTATGTTGGTGCGGCTTCGGAACTTTTAAATATCTCGATATATCTCGAAAACTACGCTTCTGATCAAAAAATATCATAGAACATAAATTGTAGGAAACATAATTCTCTACAAAAAAGGTCTCTTAACATTTTGCCATAGCTCGCTTCGTTTCCGAGATATTTGCAGATATATCTCAAGGGAAGGGGCCTGACGGACATATTTCGAGATATTTCTTCTTCTTGTTGTTCTTCTTCTGCACAGCTAAGCTGGAAGTGGCATTTGCGGCTCGCACTAGTGCAGAGTTATCTCAAAGAAAGGGGCCACGGTGTTTCTGTATCTCTATTATGTTGATGCGGCTTCGGAACTTTTAAATATCTCGATATATCTCGAAAACTACGCTTCTGATCAAAAAATATCATAGAGCGTAAATTGTAGGAAACATTATTCTCTACAAAAAAGGTCTCTTAACATTTTGCCATAGCTCGCTTCGTTTCCGAGATATTTGCAGATTTATCTCAAGGGAAGGGGCCTAACGGACATATTTCGAGATATTTCTTCTTCTTGTTGTTCTTCTTCTGCACAGCTAAACTGGAAGTGGCATTTCCAGCTCGCAATAGTGCAGAGTTATCTCAAAGAAAGGGGCCACGGTGTTTCTGTATCTCTATTATGTTGGTGCGGCTTCGGAACTTTTAAATATCTTGATATATCTCGAGAACTACGCATCTGATCAAAAAATATCATAGAACATAAAAAGTAGGAAACTTAATTCTCTACAAAAAAGGTCTCTTAACATTTTGCCATAGCTCGCTTCGTTTCCGAGATATTTGCAGATTTATCTGAAGGGAAGGGGCCTAACGGACATATTTCGAGATATTTCTTCTTCTTGTTGTTCTTCTTCTGCACAGCTAAGCTGGAAGTGGCATTTGCGGCTCGCACTAGTGCAGAGTTATCTCAAAGAAAGGGGCCACGGTGTTTCTGTATCTCTATTATGTTGGTGCGGCTTCGGAACTTTTAAATATCTCGATATATCTCGAAAACTACGCTTCTGATCAAAAAATATCATAGAACATAAATTGTAGGAAACATAATTCTCTACAAAAAAGGTCTCTTAACATTTTGCCATAGCTCGCTTCGTTTCCGAGATATTTGCAGATATATCTCAAGGGAAGGGGCCTGACGGACATATTTCGAGATATTTCTTCTTCTTGTTGTTCTTCTTCTGCACAGCTAAGCTGGAAGTGGCATTTGCGGCTCGCACTAGTGCAGAGTTATCTCAAAGAAAGGGGCCACGGTGTTTCTGTATCTCTATTATGTTGATGCGGCTTCGGAACTTTTAAATATCTCGATATATCTCGAAAACTACGCTTCTGATCAAAAAATATCATAGAGCGTAAATTGTAGGAAACATTATTCTCTACAAAAAAGGTCTCTTAACATTTTGCCATAGCTCGCTTCGTTTCCGAGATATTTGCAGATTTATCTCAAGGGAAGGGGCCTAACGGACATATTTCGAGATATTTCTTCTTCTTGTTGTTCTTCTTCTGCACAGCTAAACTGGAAGTGGCATTTCCAGCTCGCAATAGTGCAGAGTTATCTCAAAGAAAGGGGCCACGGTGTTTCTGTATCTCTATTATGTTGGTGCGGCTTCGGAACTTTTAAATATCTTGATATATCTCGAGAACTACGCATCTGGTCAAAAAATATCATAGAACATAAAAAGTAGGAAACTTAATTCTCTACAAAAAAGGTCTCTTAACATTTTGCCATAGCTCGCTTCGTTTCCGAGATATTTGCAGATTTATCTCAAGGGAAGGGGACCTGACGGACATATTTTGAGATATTTCTTCTTCTTGTTGTTCTTCTTCTGCACAGCTGAGCTGGAAGTGGCATTTGCAGGTCGCAATAGTGCAGAGTTATCTCAAAGAAAGGGGCCACGGTGTTTCTGTATCTCTATTATGTTGGTGCGGCTTCGGAACTTTTAAATATCTCGATATATCTCGATAACTACGCTTCTGATCAAAAAATATCATAGAACATAAATTGTAGGAAACATAATTCTCTACAAAAAAGGTCTCTTAACATTTTGCCATAGCTCGCTTCGTTTCCGAGATATTTGCAGATTTATCTCAAGGGAAGGGGCCTGGCGGACATATTTCGAGATATTTCTTCTTCTTGTTGTTCTTCTTCTGCACAGCTAAGCTGGAAGTGGCATTTGCGGCTCGCACTAGTGCAGAGTTATCTCAAAGAAAGGGGCCACGGTGTTTCTGTATCTCTATTATGTTGGTGCGGCTTCGGAACTTTTAAATATCTCGATATATCTCGAAAACTACGCTTCTGATCAAAAAATATCATAGAACATAAATTGTAGGAAACATAATTCTCTACAAAAAACGTATCTTAACATTTTGCCATAGCTCGCTTCGTTTCCGAGATATTTGTAGATTCAGCTCAAAGGAACGGGCCTGACGGACATATTTCGAGATACTTCTTCTTCTTGTTGTTCTTCCTCTGCACAGCTAAGCTGGAAGTGGCATTTGCAGCTCGCAATAGTGCAGAGTTATCTCAAATAAAGGGGCCACGGTGTTTCTGTATCTCTATTATGTTGGTGCGGCTTCGGAACTTTTAAATATCTTGATATATCTCGAGAACTACGCATCTGATCAAAAAATATCATAGAACATAAAAAGTAGGAAACTTAATTCTCTACAAAAAAGGTCTCTTAACATTTTGCCATAGCTCGCTTTGTTTCCGAGATATTTGCAGATTTATCGCAAGGGAAGGGGCCTAACGGACATATTTCGAGATATTTCTTCTTCTTGTTGTTCTTCTTCTGCACAGCTGAGCTGGAAGTGGCATTTGCAGGTCGCAATAGTGCAGAGTTATCTCAAAGAAAGGGGCCACGGTGTTTCTGTATCTCTATTATGTTGGTGCGGCTTCGGAACTTTTAAATATCTCGATATATCTCGAAAACTACGCTTCTGATCAAAAAATATCATAGAACGTAAATTGTAGGAAACATTATTCTCTACAAAAAAGGTCTCTTAACATCTTGCCATAGCTCCCTTCGTTTCCGAGATATTTGCAGATTCATCTCAAGGGAAGGGGCCTGACGGACATATTTCGAGATATTTCTTCTTCTTGTTGTTCTTCTTTTGCACAGCTAAGCTGGAAGTGGCATTTACAGCTCGCAATAGTGCAGAGTTATCTCAAAGAAAGGGGCCACGGTGTTTCTGTATCTCTATTATGTTGGTGTGGCTTCGGAACTTTTAAATATCTTGATATATCTCGAGAACTACGCATCTGATCAAAAAATATCATAGAACATAAATTGTAGGAAACATAATTCTCTACAAAAAAGGTCTCTTAACATTTTGCCATAGCTCGCTTCGTTTCCGAGATATTTGCAGATTTATCTCAAGGGAAGGGGCCTGACGGACATATTTCGAGGTATTTCTTCTTCTTGTTGTTCTTCTTCTGCACAGCTAAGCTGGAAGTGGCATTTGCGGCTCGCACTAGTGCAGAGTTATCTCAAAGAAAGGGGCCACGGTGTTTCTGTATCCCTATTATGTTGGTGCGGCTTCGGAACTTTTAAATATCTCGATATATCTCGAAAACTACGCTTCTGATCAAAAAATATCATAGAACATAAATTGTAGGAAACATAATTCTCTATAAAAAACGTCTCTTAACATTTTGCCATAGCTCGCTTCGTTTCCGAGATATTTGCAGATTCAGCTCAAAGGAACTGGCCTGACGGACATATTTCGAGATATTTCTTCTTCTTGTTGTTCTTCCTCTGCACCGCTAAGCTGGAAGTGGCATTTGCAGCTCGCAATAGTGCAGAGTTATCTCAAAGAAAGGGGCCACGGTGTTTCTGTATCTCTATTATGTTGGTGCGGGTTCGGAACTTTTAAATATCTTGATATATCTCGAGAACTACGCATCTGATCAAAAAATATCATAGAACATAAAAAGTAGGAAACTTAATTCTCTACAAAAAAGGTCTGTTAACATTTTGCTATAGCTCGCTTCGTTTCCGAGATATTTGCAGATTTATCTCAAGGGAAGGGGCCTGACGGACATATTTCGAGATATTTCTTCTTCTTGTTGTTCTTCTTCTGCACAGCTAAGCTGGAAGTGGCATTTGCGGCTCGCACTAGTGCAGAGTTATCTCAAAGAAAGGGGCCACGGTGTTTCTGTATCCCTATTATGTTGGTGCGGCTTCGGAACTTTTAAATATCTCGATATATCTCGAGAACTACGCTTCTGATCAAAAAATATCATAGAACATAAATTGTAGGAAACGTAATTCTCCAGAAAAAACGTCTCTTAACATTTTGCCATAGCTCGCTTCGTTTCCGAGATATTTGCAGATTCAGCTCAAAGGAACTGGCCTGACGGACATATTTCGAGATATTTCTTCTTCTTGTTGTTCTTCCTCTGCACAGCTAAGCTGGAAGTGGCATTTGCAGCTCGCAATAGTGCAGAGTTATCTCAAAGAAAGGGGCCACGGTGTTTCTGTATCTCTATTATGTTGGTGCGGCTTCGGAACTTTTAAATATCTTGATATATCTCGAGAACTACGCATCTGATCAAAAAATATCATAGAACATAAAAAGTAGGAAACTTAATTCTCTACAAAAAAGGTCTCTTAACATTTTGCCATAGCTCGCTTCGTTTCCGAGATATGTGCAGATTTATCTCGAGGGAAGGGGCCTGACGGACATATTTCGAGATATTTCTTCTTCTTGTTGTTCTTCTTCTGCACAGCTAAGCTGGAAGTGGCATTTGCGGCTCGCACTAGTGCAGAGTTATCTCAAAGAAAGGGGCCACGGTGTTTCTGTATCTCTATTATGTTGGTGCGGCTTCGGAACTTTTAAATATCTCGATATATCTCGAAAACTACGCTTCTGATCAAAAAATATCATAGAACATAAATTGTAGGAAACATAATTCTCTACAAAAAAGGTCTCTTAACATTTTGCCATAGCTCGCTTCGTTTCCGAGATATTTGCAGATATATCTCAAGGGAAGGGGCCTGACGGACATATTTCGAGATATTTCTTCTTCTTGTTGTTCTTCTTCTGCACAGCTAAGCTGGAAGTGGCATTTGCGGCTCGCACTAGTGCAGAGTTATCTCAAAGAAAGGGGCCACGGTGTTTCTGTATCTCTATTATGTTGATGCGGCTTCGGAACTTTTAAATATCTCGATATATCTCGAAAACTACGCTTCTGATCAAAAAATATCATAGAGCGTAAATTGTAGGAAACATTATTCTCTACAAAAAAGGTCTCTTAACATTTTGCCATAGCTCGCTTCGTTTCCGAGATATTTGCAGATTTATCTCAAGGGAAGGGGCCTAACGGACATATTTCGAGATATTTCTTCTTCTTGTTGTTCTTCTTCTGCACAGCTAAACTGGAAGTGGCATTTCCAGCTCGCAATAGTGCAGAGTTATCTCAAAGAAAGGGGCCACGGTGTTTCTGTATCTCTATTATGTTGGTGCGGCTTCGGAACTTTTAAATATCTTGATATATCTCGAGAACTACGCATCTGATCAAAAAATATCATAGAACATAAAAAGTAGGAAACTTAATTCTCTACAAAAAAGGTCTCTTAACATTTTGCCATAGCTCGCTTCGTTTCCGAGATATTTGCAGATTTATCTCAAGGGAAGGGGCCTGACGGACATATTTCGAGATATTTCTTCTTCTTGTTGTTCTTCTTCTGCACAGCTGAGCTGGAAGTGGCATTTGCAGGTCGCAATAGTGCAGAGTTATCTCAAAGAAAGGGGCCACGGTGTTTCTGTATCTCTATTATGTTGGTGCGGCTTCGGAACTTTTAAATATCTCGATATATCTTGAAAACTACGCTTCTGATCAAAAAATATCATAGAACATAAATTGTAGGAAACATTATTCTCTACAAAAAAGGTCTCTTAACATTTTGCCATAGCTCGCTTCGTTTCCGAGATATTTGCATATTTATCTCAAGGGAAGGGGCCTGACGGACATATTTCGAGATATTTCTTCCTCTTGTTGTTCTTCTTCTGCACAGCTAAGCTGGAAGTGGCATTTGCGGCTCTCACTAGTGCAGAGTTATCTCAAAGGAAGGGGCCACGGTGTTTCTGTATCTCTATTATGTTGGTGCGGCTTCGGAACTTTTAAATATCTTGATATATCTCGAGAACTACGCATCTGATCAAAAAATATCATAGAACCTGAAAAGTAGGAAACATAATTCTCTACAAAAAAGGTCTCTTAACATTTTGCCATAGCTCGCTTCGTTTCCGAGATATTTGCAGATATATCTCAAGGGAAGGGGCCTGACGGACATATTTCGAGATATTTCTTCTTCTTGTTGTTCTTCTTCTGCACAGCTAAGCTGGAAGTGACATTTACAGCTCGCAATAGTGCAGAGTTATCTCAAAGAAAGGGGCCACGGTGTTTCTGTATCTCTATTATGTTGGTGCGGCTTCGGAACTTTTAAATATCTTGATATATCTCGAGAACTACGCATCTGATCAAAAAATATCATAGAACATAAAAAGTAGGAAACTTAATTCTCTACAAAAAAGGTCTCTTAACATTTTGCCATAGCTCGCTTCGTTTCCGAGATATTTGCAGATTTATCTCAAGGGAAGGGGCCTGACGGACATATTTCGAGATATTTCTTCTTCTTGTTGTTCTTCTTCTGCACAGCTAAGCTGGAAGTGGCATTTGCGGCTCGCACTAGTGCAGAGTTATCTCAAAGAAAGGGGCCACGGTGTTTCTGTATCTCTATTATGTTGGTGCGGCTTCGGAACTTTTAAATATCTCGATATATCTCGAAAACTACGCTTCTGATCAAAAAATATCATAGAACATAAATTGTAGGAAACATAATTCTCTACAAAAAACGTATCTTATCATTTTGCCATAGCTCGCTTCGTTTCCAAGATATTTGCAGATTCAGCTCAAAGGAACGGTCCTGACGGACATATTTCGGGATACTTCTTCTTCTTGTTGTTCTTCCTCTGCACAGCTAAGCTGGAAGTGGCATTTGCGGCTCTCACTAGTGCAGAGTTATCTCAAAGAAAGGGGCCACGGTGTTTCTGTATCTCTATTATGTTGGTGCGGCTTCGGAACTTTTAAATATCTCGATATATCTCGAAAACTACGCTTCTGATCAAAAAATATCATAGAACATAAATTGTAGGAAACATAATTCTCTACAAAAAAGGTCTCTTAACATTTTGCCATAGCTCGCTTCGTTTCCGAGATATTTGCAGATTTATCTCAAGGGAAGGGGCCTGACGGACATATTTCGAGATATTTCTTCTTCTTGTTGTTCTTCTTCTGCACAGCTAAGCTGGAAGTGGCATTTGCAGCTCGCAATAGTGCAGAGTTATCTCAAAGAAAGGGGCCACGGTGTTTCTGTATCTCTATTATGTTGGTGCGGCTTCGGAACTTTAAAATATCTTGATATATCTCGAGAACTACGCATCTGATCAAAAAATATCATAGAACGTAAAAAGTAGGAAACTTAATTCTCTACAAAAAAGGTCTCTTAACATTTTGCCATAGCTCGCTTTGTTTCCGAGATATTTGCAGATTTATCGCAAGGGAAGGGGCCTAACGGACATATTTCGAGATATTTCTTCTTCTTGTTGTTCTTCTTCTGCACAGCTAAACTGGAAGTGGCATTTCCAGCTCGCAATAGTGCAGAGTTATCTCAAAGAAAGGGGCCGCGGTGTTTCTGTATCTCTATTATGTTGGTGCGGCTTCGGAACTTTTAAATATCTTGATATATCTCGAGAACTACGCATCTGATCAAAAAATATCATAGAACATAAAAAGTAGGAAACTTAATTCTCTACAAAAAAGATCTCTTAACATTTTAGCATAGCTCGCTTCGTTTCCGAGATATTTGCAGATTTATCTCAAGGGAAGGGGCCTGACGGACATATTTCGAGATATTTCTTCTTCTTGTTGTTCTTCTTCTGCACAGCTAAGCTGGAAGTGGCATTTGCAGCTCGCACTAGCGCAGAGTTATCTCAAAGAAAGGGGCCACGGTGTTTCTGTATCTCTATTATGTTGGTGCGGCTTCGGAACTTTTAAATATCTCGATATATCTCGAAAACTACGCTTCTGATCAAAAAATATCATAGAACATAAAAAGTAGGAAACTTAATTCTCCACAAAAAAGGTCTCTTAAGATTTTGCCATAGCTCGCTTCGTTTCCGAGATATTTGCAGATTTATCTCAAGGGAAGGGGCCTGACGGACATATTTCGAGATATTTCTTCTTCTTGTTGTTCTTCTTCTGCACAGCTAAGCTGGAAGTGGCATTTGCGGCTCTCACTAGTGCAGAGTTATCTCAAAGAAAGGGGCCACGGTGTTTCTGTATCTCTATTATGTTGGTGCGGCTTCGGAACTTTTAAATATCTTGATATATCTCGAGAACTACGCATCTGATCAAAAAATATCATAGAACATAAAAAGTAGGAAACTTAATTCTCTACAAAAAAGGTCTCTTAACATTTTGCCATAGCTCGCTTCGTTTCCGAGATATTTGCAGATATATCTCAAGGGAAGGGGCCTGACGGACATATTTCGAGATATTTCTTCTTCTTGTTGTTCTTCTTCTGCACAGCTAAGCTGGAAGTGGCATTTACAGCTCGCAATAGTGCAGAGTTATCTCAAAGAAAGGGGCCACGGTGTTTCTGTATCTCTATTATGTTGGTGCGGCTTCGGAACTTTTAAATATCTTGATATATCTCGAGAACTACGCATCTGATCAAAAAATATCATAGAACATAAAAAGTAGGAAACTTAATTCTCTACAAAAAAGGTCTCTTAACATTTTGCCATAGCTCGCTTCGTTTCCGAGATATTTGCAGATTTATCTCAAGGGAAGGGGCCTGACGGACATATTTCGAGATATTTCTTCTTCTTGTTGTTCTTCTTCTGCACAGCTAAGCTGGAAGTGGCATTTGCGGCTCTCACTAGTGCAGAGTTATCTCAAAGAAAGGGGCCACGGTGTTTCTGTATCTCTATTATGTTGGTGCGGCTTCGGAACTTTTAAATATCTCGATATATCTCGAAAACTACGCTTCTGATCAAAAAATATCATAGAACATAAATTGTAGGAAACATAATTCTCTACAAAAAAGGTCTCTTAACATTTTGCCATAGCTCGCTTCGTTTCCGAGATATTTGCAGATATATCTCAAGGGAAGGGGCCTGACGGACATATTTCGAGATATTTCTTCTTCTTGTTGTTCTTCTTCTGCACAGCTAAGCTGGAAGTGGCATTTACAGCTCGCAATAGTGCAGAGTTATCTCAAAGAAAGGGGCCACGGTGTTTCTGTATCTCTATTATGTTGGTGCGGCTTCGGAACTTTTAAATATCTTGATATATCTCGAGAACTACGCATCTGATCAAAAAATATCATAGAACATAAAAAGTAGGAAACTTAATTCTCTACAAAAAAGATCTCTTAACATTTTAGCATAGCTCGCTTCGTTTCCGAGATATTTGCAGATTTATCTGAAGGGAAGGGGCCTAACGGACATATTTCGAGATATTTCTTCTTCTTGTTGTTCTTCTTCTGCACAGCTAAACTGGAAGTGGCATTTCCAGCTCGCAATAGTGCAGAGTTATCTCAAAGAAAGGGGCCACGGTGTTTCTGTA
This sequence comes from Osmia lignaria lignaria, assembly GCF_051020975.1. Taxonomy (NCBI): domain Eukaryota; kingdom Metazoa; phylum Arthropoda; class Insecta; order Hymenoptera; family Megachilidae; genus Osmia; species Osmia lignaria. Next base: position 22,822,514 of record NW_027478160.1, on the reverse strand, counting down.
TCTCTATTATGTTGGTGCGGCTTCGGAACTTTTAAATATCTTGATATATCTCGAGAACTACGCATCTGGTCAAAAAATATCATAGAACATAAAAAGTAGGAAACTTAATTCTCTACAAAAAAGGTCTCTTAACATTTTGCCATAGCTCGCTTCGTTTCCGAGATATTTGCAGATTTATCTCAAGGGAAGGGGCCTGACGGACATATTTCGAGATATTTCTTCTTCTTGTTGTTCTTCTTCTGCACAGCTAAACTGGAAGTGGCATTTCCAGCTCGCAATAGTGGAGAGTTATCTCAAAGAAAGGGGCCACGGTGTTTCTGTATCTCTATTATGTTGGTGCGGCTTCGGAACTTTTAAATATCTTGATATATCTCGAGAACTACGCATCTGGTCAAAAAATATCATAGAACATAAAAAGTAGGAAACTTAATTCTCTACAAAAAAGGTCTCTTAACATTTTGCCATAGCTCGCTTCGTTTCCGAGATATTTGCAGATTTATCTCAAGGGAAGGGGCCTGACGGACATATTTCGAGATATTTCTTCTTCTTGTTGTTCTTCTTCTGCACAGCTAAGCTGGAAGTGGCATTTGCAGCTCGCACTAGTGCAGAGTTATCTCAAAGAAAGGGGCCACGGTGTTTCTGTATCTCTATTATGTTGGTGCGGCTTCGGAACTTTTAAATATCTTGATATATCTCGAGAACTACGCATCTGGTCAAAAAATATCATAGAACATAAATTGTAGGAAACATAATTCTCTACAAAAAAGGTCTCTTAACATTTTGCCATAGCTCGCTTCGTTTCCGAGATATTTGCAGATTTATCTCAAGGGAAGGGGCCTGACGGACATATTTCGAGATATTTCTTCTTCTTGTTGTTCTTCTTCTGCACAGCTAAGCTGGAAGTGGCATTTGCAGCTCGCACTAGTGCAGAGTTATCTCAAAGAAAGGGGCCACGGTGTTTCTGTATCTCTATTATGTTGGTGCGGCTTCGGAACTTTTAAATATCTCGATATATCTCGAAAACTACGCTTCTGATCAAAAAATATCATAGAACATAAAAAGTAGGAAACTTAATTCTCTACAAAAAAGGTCTCTTAACATTTTGCCATAGCTCGCTTCGTTTCCGAGATATTTGCAGATTTATCTCAAGGGAAGGGGCCTGACGGACATATTTCGAGATATTTCTTCTTCTTGTTGTTCTTCTTCTGCACAGCTAAGCTGGAAGTGGCATTTGCGGCTCTCACTAGTGCAGAGTTATCTCAAAGAAAGGGGCCACGGTGTTTCTGTATCTCTATTATGTTGGTGCGGCTTCGGAACTTTTAAATATCTCGATATATCTCGAAAACTACGCTTCTGATCAAAAAATATCATAGAACATAAATTGTAGGAAACATAATTCTCTACAAAAAAGGTCTCTTAACATTTTGCCATAGCTCGCTTCGTTTCCGAGATATTTGCAGATATATCTCAAGGGAAGGGGCCTGACGGACATATTTCGAGATATTTCTTCTTCTTGTTGTTCTTCTTCTGCACAGCTAAGCTGGAAGTGGCATTTACAGCTCGCAATAGTGCAGAGTTATCTCAAAGAAAGGGGCCACGGTGTTTCTGTATCTCTATTATGTTGGTGCGGCTTCGGAACTTTTAAATATCTTGATATATCTCGAGAACTACGCATCTGATCAAAAAATATCATAGAACATAAAAAGTAGGAAACTTAATTCTCTACAAAAAAGGTCTCTTAACATTTTGCCATAGCTCGCTTCGTTTCCGAGATATTTGCAGATTTATCTCAAGGGAAGGGGCCTGACGGACATATTTCGAGATATTTCTTCTTCTTGTTGTTCTTCTTCTGCACAGCTAAGCTGGAAGTGGCATTTGCGGCTCTCACTAGTGCAGAGTTATCTCAAAGAAAGGGGCCACGGTGTTTCTGTATCTCTATTATGTTGGTGCGGCTTCGGAACTTTTAAATATCTCGATATATCTCGAAAACTACGCTTCTGATCAAAAAATATCATAGAACATAAATTGTAGGAAACATAATTCTCTACAAAAAAGGTCTCTTAACATTTTGCCATAGCTCGCTTCGTTTCCGAGATATTTGCAGATATATCTCAAGGGAAGGGGCCTGACGGACATATTTCGAGATATTTCTTCTTCTTGTTGTTCTTCTTCTGCACAGCTAAGCTGGAAGTGGCATTTACAGCTCGCAATAGTGCAGAGTTATCTCAAAGAAAGGGGCCACGGTGTTTCTGTATCTCTATTATGTTGGTGCGGCTTCGGAACTTTTAAATATCTTGATATATCTCGAGAACTACGCATCTGATCAAAAAATATCATAGAACATGAAAAGTAGGAAACTTAATTCTCTACAAAAAAGGTCTCTTAACATTTTGCCATAGCTCGCTTCGTTTCCGAGATATTTGCAGATTTATCTCAAGGGAAGGGGCCTGACGGACATATTTCGAGATATTTCTTCTTCTTGTTGTTCTTCTTCTGCACAGCTGAGCTGGAAGTGGCATTTGCAGGTCGCAATAGTGCAGAGTTATCTCAAAGAAAGGGGCCACGGTGTTTCTGTATCTCTATTATGTTGGTGCGGCTTCGGAACTTTTAAATATCTCGATATATCTTGAAAACTACGCTTCTGATCAAAAAATATCATAGAACGTAAATTGTAGGAAACATTATTCTCTACAAAAAAGGTCTCTTAACATTTTGCCATAGCTCGCTTCGTTTCCGAGATATTTGCATATTTATCTCAAGGGAAGGGGCCTGACGGACATATTTCGAGATATTTCTTCCTCTTGTTGTTCTTCTTCTGCACAGCTAAGCTGGAAGTGGCATTTGCGGCTCTCACTAGTGCAGAGTTATCTCAAAGGAAGGGGCCACGGTGTTTCTGTATCTCTATTATGTTGGTGCGGCTTCGGAACTTTTAAATATCTTGATATATCTCGAGAACTACGCATCTGATCAAAAAATATCATAGAACATAAAAAGTAGGAAACTTAATTCTCTACAAAAAAGGTCTCTTAACATTTTGCCATAGCTCGCTTCGTTTCCGAGATATTTGCAGATTTATCTCAAGGGAAGGGGCCTGACGGACATATTTCGAGATATTTCTTCTTCTTGTTGTTCTTCTTCTGCACAGCTAAGCTGGAAGTGGCATTTGCGGCTCGCACTAGTGCAGAGTTATCTCAAAGAAAGGGGCCACGGTGTTTCTGTATCTCTATTATGTTGGTGCGGCTTCGGAACTTTTAAATATCTCGATATATCTCGAAAACTACGCTTCTGATCAAAAAATATCATAGAACATAAATTGTAGGAAACATAATTCTCTACAAAAAACGTATCTTATCATTTTGCCATAGCTCGCTTCGTTTCCAAGATATTTGCAGATTCAGCTCAAAGGAACGGTCCTGACGGACATATTTCGGGATACTTCTTCTTCTTGTTGTTCTTCCTCTGCACAGCTAAGCTGGAAGTGGCATTTGCGGCTCTCACTAGTGCAGAGTTATCTCAAAGAAAGGGGCCACGGTGTTTCTGTATCTCTATTATGTTGGTGCGGCTTCGGAACTTTTAAATATCTCGATATATCTCGAAAACTACGCTTCTGATCAAAAAATATCATAGAACATAAATTGTAGGAAACATAATTCTCTACAAAAAAGGTCTCTTAACATTTTGCCATAGCTCGCTTCGTTTCCGAGATATTTGCAGATTTATCTCAAGGGAAGGGGCCTGACGGACATATTTCGAGATATTTCTTCTTCTTGTTGTTCTTCTTCTGCACAGCTAAGCTGGAAGTGGCATTTGCAGCTCGCAATAGTGCAGAGTTATCTCAAAGAAAGGGGCCACGGTGTTTCTGTATCTCTATTATGTTGGTGCGGCTTCGGAACTTTAAAATATCTTGATATATCTCGAGAACTACGCATCTGATCAAAAAATATCATAGAACGTAAAAAGTAGGAAACTTAATTCTCTACAAAAAAGGTCTCTTAACATTTTGCCATAGCTCGCTTTGTTTCCGAGATATTTGCAGATTTATCGCAAGGGAAGGGGCCTAACGGACATATTTCGAGATATTTCTTCTTCTTGTTGTTCTTCTTCTGCACAGCTAAACTGGAAGTGGCATTTCCAGCTCGCAATAGTGCAGAGTTATCTCAAAGAAAGGGGCCGCGGTGTTTCTGTATCTCTATTATGTTGGTGCGGCTTCGGAACTTTTAAATATCTTGATATATCTCGAGAACTACGCATCTGATCAAAAAATATCATAGAACATAAAAAGTAGGAAACTTAATTCTCTACAAAAAAGGTCTCTTAACATTTTGCCATAGCTCGCTTCGTTTCCGAGATATTTGCAGATTTATCTCAAGGGAAGGGGCCTGACGGACATATTTCGAGATATTTCTTCTTCTTGTTGTTCTTCTTCTGCACAGCTAAGCTGGAAGTGGCATTTGCAGCTCGCACTAGTGCAGAGTTATCTCAAAGAAAGGGGCCACGGTGTTTCTGTATCTCTATTATGTTGGTGCGGCTTCGGAACTTTTAAATATCTTGATATATCTCGAGAACTACGCATCTGGTCAAAAAATATCATAGAACATAAATTGTAGGAAACATAATTCTCTACAAAAAAGGTCTCTTAACATTTTGCCATAGCTCGCTTCGTTTCCGAGATATTTGCAGATTTATCTCAAGGGAAGGGGCCTGACGGACATATTTCGAGATATTTCTTCTTCTTGTTGTTCTTCTTCTGCACAGCTAAGCTGGAAGTGGCATTTGCAGCTCGCACTAGTGCAGAGTTATCTCAAAGAAAGGGGCCACGGTGTTTCTGTATCTCTATTATGTTGGTGCGGCTTCGGAACTTTTAAATATCTCGATATATCTCGAAAACTACGCTTCTGATCAAAAAATATCATAGAACATAAAAAGTAGGAAACTTAATTCTCTACAAAAAAGGTCTCTTAACATTTTGCCATAGCTCGCTTCGTTTCCGAGATATTTGCAGATTTATCTCAAGGGAAGGGGCCTGACGGACATATTTCGAGATATTTCTTCTTCTTGTTGTTCTTCTTCTGCACAGCTAAGCTGGAAGTGGCATTTGCGGCTCTCACTAGTGCAGAGTTATCTCAAAGAAAGGGGCCACGGTGTTTCTGTATCTCTATTATGTTGGTGCGGCTTCGGAACTTTTAAATATCTCGATATATCTCGAAAACTACGCTTCTGATCAAAAAATATCATAGAACATAAATTGTAGGAAACATAATTCTCTACAAAAAAGGTCTCTTAACATTTTGCCATAGCTCGCTTCGTTTCCGAGATATTTGCAGATATATCTCAAGGGAAGGGGCCTGACGGACATATTTCGAGATATTTCTTCTTCTTGTTGTTCTTCTTCTGCACAGCTAAGCTGGAAGTGGCATTTACAGCTCGCAATAGTGCAGAGTTATCTCAAAGAAAGGGGCCACGGTGTTTCTGTATCTCTATTATGTTGGTGCGGCTTCGGAACTTTTAAATATCTTGATATATCTCGAGAACTACGCATCTGATCAAAAAATATCATAGAACATAAAAAGTAGGAAACTTAATTCTCTACAAAAAAGGTCTCTTAACATTTTGCCATAGCTCGCTTCGTTTCCGAGATATTTGCAGATTTATCTCAAGGGAAGGGGCCTGACGGACATATTTCGAGATATTTCTTCTTCTTGTTGTTCTTCTTCTGCACAGCTAAGCTGGAAGTGGCATTTGCGGCTCTCACTAGTGCAGAGTTATCTCAAAGAAAGGGGCCACGGTGTTTCTGTATCTCTATTATGTTGGTGCGGCTTCGGAACTTTTAAATATCTCGATATATCTCGAAAACTACGCTTCTGATCAAAAAATATCATAGAACATAAATTGTAGGAAACATAATTCTCTACAAAAAAGGTCTCTTAACATTTTGCCATAGCTCGCTTCGTTTCCGAGATATTTGCAGATATATCTCAAGGGAAGGGGCCTGACGGACATATTTCGAGATATTTCTTCTTCTTGTTGTTCTTCTTCTGCACAGCTAAGCTGGAAGTGGCATTTACAGCTCGCAATAGTGCAGAGTTATCTCAAAGAAAGGGGCCACGGTGTTTCTGTATCTCTATTATGTTGGTGCGGCTTCGGAACTTTTAAATATCTTGATATATCTCGAGAACTACGCATCTGATCAAAAAATATCATAGAACATGAAAAGTAGGAAACTTAATTCTCTACAAAAAAGGTCTCTTAACATTTTGCCATAGCTCGCTTCGTTTCCGAGATATTTGCAGATTTATCTGAAGGGAAGGGGCCTAACGGACATATTTCGAGATATTTCTTCTTCTTGTTGTTCTTCTTCTGCACAGCTAAACTGGAAGTGGCATTTCCAGCTCGCAATAGTGCAGAGTTATCTCAAAGAAAGGGGCCACGGTGTTTCTGTATCTCTATTATGTTGGTGCGGCTTCGGAACTTTTAAATATCTTGATATATCTCGAGAACTACGCATCTGGTCAAAAAATATCATAGAACATAAAAAGTAGGAAACTTAATTCTCTACAAAAAAGGTCTCTTAACATTTTGCCATAGCTCGCTTCGTTTCCGAGATATTTGCAGATTTATCTCAAGGGAAGGGGCCTGACGGACATATTTCGAGATATTTCTTCTTCTTGTTGTTCTTCTTCTGCACAGCTAAACTGGAAGTGGCATTTCCAGCTCGCAATAGTGCAGAGTTATCTCAAAGAAAGGGGCCACGGTGTTTCTGTATCTCTATTATGTTGGTGCGGCTTCGGAACTTTTAAATATCTTGATATATCTCGAGAACTACGCATCTGGTCAAAAAATATCATAGAACATAAAAAGTAGGAAACTTAATTCTCTACAAAAAAGGTCTCTTAACATTTTGCCATAGCTCGCTTCGTTTCCGAGATATTTGCAGATTTATCTCAAGGGAAGGGGCCTGACGGACATATTTTGAGATATTTCTTCTTCTTGTTGTTCTTCTTCTGCACAGCTGAGCTGGAAGTGGCATTTGCAGGTCGCAATAGTGCAGAGTTATCTCAAAGAAAGGGGCCACGGTGTTTCTGTATCTCTATTATGTTGGTGCGGCTTCGGAACTTTTAAATATCTCGATATATCTCGATAACTACGCTTCTGATCAAAAAATATCATAGAACATAAATTGTAGGAAACATAATTCTCTACAAAAAAGGTCTCTTAACATTTTGCCATAGCTCGCTTCGTTTCCGAGATATTTGCAGATTTATCTCAAGGGAAGGGGCCTGGCGGACATATTTCGAGATATTTCTTCTTCTTGTTGTTCTTCTTCTGCACAGCTAAGCTGGAAGTGGCATTTGCGGCTCGCACTAGTGCAGAGTTATCTCAAAGAAAGGGGCCACGGTGTTTCTGTATCTCTATTATGTTGGTGCGGCTTCGGAACTTTTAAATATCTCGATATATCTCGAAAACTACGCTTCTGATCAAAAAATATCATAGAACATAAATTGTAGGAAACATAATTCTCTACAAAAAACGTATCTTAACATTTTGCCATAGCTCGCTTCGTTTCCGAGATATTTGTAGATTCAGCTCAAAGGAACGGGCCTGACGGACATATTTCGAGATACTTCTTCTTCTTGTTGTTCTTCCTCTGCACAGCTAAGCTGGAAGTGGCATTTGCAGCTCGCAATAGTGCAGAGTTATCTCAAATAAAGGGGCCACGGTGTTTCTGTATCTCTATTATGTTGGTGCGGCTTCGGAACTTTTAAATATCTTGATATATCTCGAGAACTACGCATCTGATCAAAAAATATCATAGAACATAAAAAGTAGGAAACTTAATTCTCTACAAAAAAGGTCTCTTAACATTTTGCCATAGCTCGCTTTGTTTCCGAGATATTTGCAGATTTATCGCAAGGGAAGGGGCCTAACGGACATATTTCGAGATATTTCTTCTTCTTGTTGTTCTTCTTCTGCACAGCTAAACTGGAAGTGGCATTTCCAGCTCGCAATAGTGCAGAGTTATCTCAAAGAAACGGGCCACGGTGTTTCTGTATCTCTATTATGTTGGTGCGGTTTCGGAACTTTTAAATATCTTGATATATCTCGAGAACTACGCATCTGATCAAAAAATATCATAGAACATAAAAAGTAGGAAACTTAATTCTCTACAAAAAAGGTCTCTTAACATTTTGCCATAGCTCGCTTCGTTTCCGAGATATTTGCAGATTTATCTCAAGGGAAGGGGCCTGACGGACATATTTCGAGATATTTCTTCTTCTTGTTGTTCTTCTTCTGCACAGCTGAGCTGGAAGTGGCATTTGCAGGTCGCAATAGTGCAGAGTTATCTCAAAGAAAGGGGCCACGGTGTTTCTGTATCTCTATTATGTTGGTGCGGCTTCGGAACTTTTAAATATCTCGATATATCTCGAAAACTACGCTTCTGATCAAAAAATATCATAGAACGTAAATTGTAGGAAACATTATTCTCTACAAAAAAGGTCTCTTAACATCTTGCCATAGCTCGCTTCGTTTCCGAGATATTTGCAGATTCATCTCAAGGGAAGGGGCCTGACGGACATATTTCGAGATATTTCTTCTTCTTGTTGTTCTTCTTTTGCACAGCTAAGCTGGAAGTGGCATTTACAGCTCGCAATAGTGCAGAGTTATCTCAAAGAAAGGGGCCACGGTGTTTCTGTATCTCTATTATGTTGGTGTGGCTTCGGAACTTTTAAATATCTTGATATATCTCGAGAACTACGCATCTGATCAAAAAATATCATAGAACATAAATTGTAGGAAACATAATTCTCTACAAAAACGGTCTCTTAACATTTTGCCATAGCTCGCTTCGTTTCCGAGATATTTGCAGATTTATCTCAAGGGAAGGGGCCTGACGGACATATTTCGAGGTATTTCTTCTTCTTGTTGTTCTTCTTCTGCACAGCTAAGCTGGAAGTGGCATTTGCGGCTCGCACTAGTGCAGAGTTATCTCAAAGAAAGGGGCCACGGTGTTTCTGTATCTCTATTATGTTGGTGCGGCTTCGGAACTTTTAAATATCTTGATATATCTCGAGAACTACGCATCTGGTCAAAAAATATCATAGAACATAAAAAGTAGGAAACTTAATTCTCTACAAAAAAGGTCTCTTAACATTTTGCCATAGCTCGCTTCGTTTCCGAGATATTTGCAGATTTATCTCAAGGGAAGGGGCCTGACGGACATATTTTGAGATATTTCTTCTTCTTGTTGTTCTTCTTCTGCACAGCTGAGCTGGAAGTGGCATTTGCAGGTCGCAATAGTGCAGAGTTATCTCAAAGAAAGGGGCCACGGTGTTTCTGTATCTCTATTATGTTGGTGCGGCTTCGGAACTTTTAAATATCTCGATATATCTCGAAAACTACGCTTCTGATCAAAAAATATCATAGAACATAAATTGTAGGAAACATAATTCTCTACAAAAAACGTATCTTAACATTTTGCCATAGCTCGCTTCGTTTCCGAGATATTTGTAGATTCAGCTCAAAGGAACGGGCCTGACGGACATATTTCGAGATACTTCTTCTTCTTGTTGTTCTTCCTCTGCACAGCTAAACTGGAAGTGGCATTTCCAGCTCGCAATAGTGCAGAGTTATCTCAAAGAAACGGGCCACGGTGTTTCTGTATCTCTATTATGTTGGTGCGGTTTCGGAACTTTTAAATATCTTGATATATCTCGAGAACTACGCATCTGATCAAAAAATATCATAGAACATAAAAAGTAGGAAACTTAATTCTCTACAAAAAAGGTCTCTTAACATTTTGCCATAGCTCGCTTCGTTTCCGAGATATTTGCAGATTTATCTCAAGGGAAGGGGCCTGACGGACATATTTCGAGATATTTCTTCTTCTTGTTGCTCTTCTTCTGCACAGCTGAGCTGGAAGTGGCATTTGCAGGTCGCAATAGTGCGGAGTTATCTCAAAGAGAGGGGCCACGGTGTTTCTGTATCTCTATTATGTTGGTGCGGCTTCGGAACTTTTAAATATCTCGATATATCTCGAAAACTACGCTTCTGATCAAAAAATATCATAGAACGTAAATTGTAGGAAACATTATTCTCTACAAAAAAGGTCTCTTAACATCTTGCCATAGCTCGCTTCGTTTCCGAGATATTTGCAGATTCATCTCAAGGGAAGGGGTCTGACGGACATATTTAGAGATATTTCTTCTTCTTGTTGTTCTTCTTCTGCACAGCTAAGCTCGAAGCGGCATTTGCAGCTCGCAATAGTGCAGAGTTATCTCAAAGAAAGAGGCCACGGTGTTTCTGTACCTCTATTATGTTGGTGCAGCTTCGGAACTTTTAAATATCTTGATATATCTCGAGAACTACGCATCTGATCAAAAAATATCATAGAAGATAAAAAGTAGGAAACTTAATTCTCTACAAAAAAGGTCTCTTAACATTTTGCCATAGCTCGCTTCGTTTCCGAGATATTTGCAGATTTATCTCAAGGGAAGGGGCCTGACGGACATATTTCGAGATATTTCTTCTTCTTGTTGTTCTTCTTCTGCACAGCTGAGCTGGAAGTGGCATTTGCAGGTCGCAATAGTGCAGAGTTATCTCAAAGAAAGGGGCCACGGTGTTTCTGTATCTCTATTATGTTGGTGCGGCTTCGGAACTTTTAAATATCTCGATATATCTCGAAAACTACGCTTCTGATCAAAAAATATCATAGAACGTAAATTGTAGGAAACATTATTCTCTACAAAAAAGGTCTCTTAACATTTTGCCATAGCTCGCTTCGTTTCCGAGATATTTGCAGATTTATCTCAAGGGAAGGGGCCTGACGGACATATTTCGAGATATTTCTTCTTCTTGTTGTTCTTCTTCTGCACAGCTAAGCTGGAAGTGGCATTTGCGGCTCGCACTAGTGCAGAGTTATCTCAAAGAAAGGGGCCACGGTGTTTCTGTATCTCTATTATGTTGGTGCGGCTTCGGAACTTTTAAATATCTCGATATATCTCGAAAACTACGCTTCTGATCAAAAAATATCATAGAACATAAATTGTAGGAAACATAATTCTCTACAAAAAAGGTCTCTTAACATTTTGCCATAGCTCGCTTCGTTTCCGAGATATTTGCAGATTTATCTCAAGGGAAGGGGCCTGACGGACATATTTCGAGATATTTCTTCTTCTTGTTGCTCTTCTTCTGCACAGCTGAGCTGGAAGTGGCATTTGCAGGTCGCAATAGTGCAGAGTTATCTCAAAGAAAGGGGCCACGGTGTTTCTGTATCTCTATTATGTTGGTGCGGCTTCGGAACTTTTAAATATCTCGATATATCTCGAAAACTACGCTTCTGATCAAAAAATATCATAGAACGTAAATTGTAGGAAACATTATTCTCTACAAAAAAGGTCTCTTAACATCTTGCCATAGCTCGCTTCGTTTCCGAGATATTTGCAGATTCATCTCAAGGGAAGGGGTCTGACGGACATATTTAGAGATATTTCTCCTTCTTGTTGTTCTTCTTCTGCACAGCTAAGCTCGAAGCGGCATTTGCAGCTCGCAATAGTGCAGAGTTATCTCAAAGAAAGAGGCCACGGTGTTTCTGTACCTCTATTATGTTGGTGCAGCTTCGGAACTTTTAAATATCTTGATATATCTCGAGAACTACGCATCTGATCAAAAAATATCATCGATCATAAAAAGAAGGAAACTTAATTCTCTACAAAAAAGGTCTCTCAACATTTTGCCATACCTCGCTTCGTTTCCGAGATATTTGCAGATTTATCTCAAGGGAAGGGGCCTGACGGACATATTTCGAGATATTTCTTCTTCTTGTTGTTCTTCTTCTGCACAGCTAAGCTGGAAGTGGCATTTACAGCTCGCAATAGTGCAGAGTTATCTCAAAGAAAGGGGCCACGGTGTTTCTGTATCTCTATTATGTTGGTGCGGCTTCGGAACTTTTAAATATCTTGATATATCTCGAGAACTACGGATCTGATCAAAAAATATCATAGAACATGAAAAGTAGGAAACTTAATTCTCTACAAAAAAGGTCTCTTAACATTTTGCCATAGCTCGCTTCGTTTCCGAGATATTTGCAGATTTATCTCAAGGGAAGGGGCCTGACGGACATATTTTGAGATATTTCTTCTTCTTGTTGTTCTTCTTCTGCACAGCTGAGCTGGAAGTGGCATTTGCAGGTCGCAATAGTGCAGAGTTATCTCAAAGAAAGGGGCCACGGTGTTTCTGTATCTCTATTATGTTGGTGCGGCTTCGGAACTTTTAAATATCTAGATATATCTCGATAACTACGCTTCTGATCAAAAAATATCATAGAACATAAATTGTAGGAAACATAATTCTCTACAAAAAAGGTCTCTTAACATTTTGCCATAGCTCGCTTCGTTTCCGAGATATTTGCAGATTTATCTCAAGGGAAGGGGCCTGACGGACATATTTCGAGATATTTCTTCTTCTTGTTGTTCTTCTTCTGCACAGCTAAGCTGGAAGTGGCATTTGCGGCTCGCACTAGTGCAGAGTTATCTCAAAGAAAGGGGCCACGGTGTTTCTGTATCTCTATTATGTTGGTGCGGCTTCGGAACTTTTAAATATCTCGATATATCTCGAAAACTACGCTTCTGATCAAAAAATATCATAGAACATAAATTGTAGGAAACATAATTCTCTACAAAAAAGGTCTCTTAACATTTTGCCATAGCTCGCTTCGTTTCCGAGATATTTGCAGATATATCTCAAGGGAAGGGGCCTGACGGACATATTTCGAGATATTTCTTCTTCTTGTTGTTCTTCTTCTGCACAGCTAAGCTGGAAGTGGCATTTGCGGCTCGCACTAGTGCAGAGTTATCTCAAAGAAAGGGGCCACGGTGTTTCTGTATCTCTATTATGTTGATGCGGCTTCGGAACTTTTAAATATCTCGATATATCTCGAAAACTACGCTTCTGATCAAAAAATATCATAGAGCGTAAATTGTAGGAAACATTATTCTCTACAAAAAAGGTCTCTTAACATTTTGCCATAGCTCGCTTCGTTTCCGAGATATTTGTAGATTCAGCTCAAAGGAACGGGCCTGACGGACATATTTCGAGATACTTCTTCTTCTTGTTGTTCTTCCTCTGCACAGCTAAGCTGGAAGTGGCATTTGCAGCTCGCAATAGTGCAGAGTTATCTCAAAGAAAGGGGCCACGGTGTTTCTGTATCTCTATTATGTTGGTGCGGCTTCGGAACTTTTAAATATCTTGATATATCTCGAGAACTACGCATCTGATCAAAAAATATCATAGAACATAAAAAGTAGGAAACTTAATTCTCTACAAAAAAGGTCTCTAAACATTTTGCCATAGCTCGCTTCGTTTCCGAGATATTTGCAGATTTATCTCAAGGGAAGGGGCCTGACGGACATATTTCGAGATATTTCTTCTTCTTGTTGTTCTTCTTCTGCACAGCTAAGCTGGAAGTGGCATTTGCAGCTCGCAATAGTGCAGAGTTATCTCAAAGAGAGGGGCCACGGTGTTTCTGTATCTCTATTATGTTGGTGCGGCTTCGGAACTTTTAAATATCTTGATATATCTCGAGAACTACGCATCTGATCAAAAAATATCATAGAAGATAAAAAGTAGGAAACTTAATTCTCTACAAAAAAGGTCTCTTAACATTTTGCCATAGCTCGCTTCGTTTCCGAGATATTTGCATATTTATCTCAAGGGAAGGGGCCTGACGGACATATTTCGAGATATTTCTTCTTCTTGTTGTTCTTCTTCTGCACAGCTAAGCTGGAAGTGGCATTTGCGGCTCGCACTAGTGCAGAGTTATCTCAAAGAAAGGGGCCACGGTGTTTCTGTATCTCTATTATGTTGGTGCGGCTTCGGAACTTTTAAATATCTCGATATATCTCGAAAACTACGCATCTGATCAAAAAATATCATAGAACATAAAAAGTAGGAAACTTAATTCTCTACAAAAAAGGTCTCTTAACATTTTGCCATAGCTCGCTTCGTTTCCGAGATATTTGCAGATTTATCTCAAGGGAAGGGGCCTGACGGACATATTTCGAGATATTTCTTCTTCTTGTTGTTCTTCTTCTGCACAGCTGAGCTGGAAGTGGCATTTGCAGGTCGCAATAGTGCAGAGTTATCTCAAAGAAAGGGGCCACGGTGTTTCTGTATCTCTATTATGTTGGTGCGGCTTCGGAACTTTTAAATATCTCGATATATCTCGAAAACTACGCTTCTGATCAAAAAATATCATAGAACGTAAATTGTAGGAAACATTATTCTCTACAAAAAAGGTCTCTTAACATTTTGCCATAGCTCGCTTCGTTTCCGAGATATTTGCAGATTTATCTCAAGGGAAGGGGCCTGACGGACATATTTCGAGATATTTCTTCTTCTTGTTGTTCTTCTTCTGCACAGCTAAGCTGGAAGTGGCATTTGCGGCTCGCACTAGCGCAGAGTTATCTCAAAGAAAGGGGCCACGGTGTTTCTGTATCTCTATTATGTTGGTGCGGCTTCGGAACTTTTAAATATCTCGATATATCTCGAAAACTACGCTTCTGATCAAAAAATATCATAGAACATAAATTGTAGGAAACATAATTCTCTACAAAAAAGGTCTCTTAACATTTTGCCATAGCTCGCTTCGTTTCCGAGATATTTGCAGATTTATCTCAAGGGAAGGGGCCTGACGGACATATTTCGAGATATTTCTTCTTCTTGTTGCTCTTCTTCTGCACAGCTGAGCTGGAAGTGGCATTTGCAGGTCGCAATAGTGCAGAGTTATCTCAAAGAAAGGGGCCACGGTGTTTCTGTATCTCTATTATGTTGGTGCGGCTTCGGAACTTTTAAATATCTCGATATATCTCGAAAACTACGCATCTGATCAAAAAATATCATAGAACATAAGAAGTAGGAAACATTATTCTCTACAAAAAAGGTCTCTTAACATCTTGCCATAGCTCGCTTCGTTTCCGAGATATTTGCAGATTCATCTCAAGGGAAGGGGCCTGACGGACATATTTCGAGATATATCTTCTTCTTGTTGTTCTTCTTCTGCACAGCTAAGCTGGAAGTGGCATTTGCGGCTCGCACTAGTGCAGAGTTATCTCAAAGAAAGGGGCCACGGTGTTTCTGTATCCCTATTATGTTGGTGCGGCTTCGGAACTTTTAAATATCTCGATATATCTCGAAAACTACGCATCTGATCAAAAAATATCAGAGAACATAAAAAGTAGGAAACTTAATTCTCTACAAAAAAGGTCTCTTAACATTTTGCCATAGCTCGCTTCGTTTCCGAGATATTTGCATATTTATGTCAAGGGAAGGGGCCTGACGGACATATTTCGAGATATTTCTTCTTCTTGTTGTTCTTCTTCTGCACAGCTAAGCTGGAAGTGGCATTTGCGGCTCTCACTAGTGCAGAGTTATCTCAAAGAAAGGGGCCACGGTGTTTCTGTATCTCTATTATGTTGGTGCGGCTTCGGAACTTTTAAATATCTTGATATATCTCGAGAACTACGCATCTGATCAAAAAATATCATAGAACATAAAAAGTAGGAAACTTAATTCTCTACAAAAAAGGTCTCTTAACATTTTGCCATAGCTCGCTTCGTTTCCGAGATATTTGCAGATTTATCTCAAGGGAAGGGGCCTGACGGACATATTTCGAGATATTTCTTCTTCTTGTTGTTCTTCTTCTGCACAGCTAAGCTGGAAGTGGCATTTGCAGCTCGCACTAGTGCAGAGTTATCTCAAAGAAAGGGGCCACGGTGTTTCTGTATCTCTATTATGTTGGTGCGGCTTCGGAACTTTTAAATATCTCGATATATCTCGAAAACTACGCTTCTGATCAAAAAATATCATTGAACATAAACTGTAGGAAACATAATTCTCTACAAAAAAGGTCTCTTAACATTTTGCCATAGCTCGCTTCGTTTCCGAGATATTTGCAGATATATCTCAAGGGAAGGGGCCTGACGGACATATTTCGAGATATTTCTTCTTCTTGTTGTTCTTCTTCTGCACAGCTAAGCTGGAAGTGGCATTTACAGCTCGCAATAGTGCAGAGTTATCTCAAAGAAAGGGGCCACGGTGTTTCTGTATCTCTATTATGTTGGTGTGGCTTCGGAACTTTTAAATATCTTGATATATCTCGAGAACTACGCATCTGATCAAAAAATATCATAGAACATAAATTGTAGGAAACATAATTCTCTACAAAAAAGGTCTCTTAACATTTTGCCATAGCTCGTTTCGTTTCCGAGATATTTGCAGATTTATCTCAAGGGAAGGGGCCTGACGGACATATTTCGAGATATTTCTTGTTCTTGATATTCTTCTTCTGCACAGCTAAGCTGGAAGTGGCATTTACAGCTCGCAATAGTGCAGAGTTATCTCAAAGAAAGGGGCCACGGTGTTTCTGTATCTCTATTATGTTGGTGCGGCTTCGGAACTTTTAAATATCTCGATATATCTCGAAAACTACGCATCTGATCAAAAAATATCAGAGAACATAAAAAGTAGGAAACTTAATTCTCTACAAAAAAGGTCTCTTAACATTTTGCCATAGCTCGCTTCGTTTCCGAGATATTTGCAGATTTATCTCGAGGGAAGGGGCCTGACGGACATATTTCGAGATATTTCTTCTTCTTGTTGTTCTTCTTCTGCACAGCTAAGCTGGAAGTGGCATTTGCAGCTCGCAATAGTGCAGAGTTATCTCGAAGAAAGGGGCCACGGTGTTTCTGTATCTCTATTATGTTGGTGCGGCTTCGGAACTTTTAGATATCTTGATATATCTCGAGAACTACGCATCTGATCAAAAAATATCATAGAACATAAAAAGTAGGAAACTTAATTCTCTACAAAAAAGGTCTCTTAACATTTTGCAATAGCTCGCTTCGTTTCCGAGATATTTGCAGATTTATCTCAAGGGAAGGGGCCTGACGGACATATTTCGAGATATTTCTTCTTCTTGTTGTTCTTCTTCTGCACAGCTAAGCTGGAAGTGGCATTTGCAGCTCGCAATAGTGCAGAGTTATCTCAAAGAAAGGGGCCACGGTGTTTCTGTATCTCTATTATGTTGGTGCGGCTTCGGAACTTTTAAATATCTCGATATATCTCGAGAACTACGCATCTGATCAAAAAATATCATAGAACAT
This sequence comes from Osmia lignaria lignaria, assembly GCF_051020975.1. Taxonomy (NCBI): domain Eukaryota; kingdom Metazoa; phylum Arthropoda; class Insecta; order Hymenoptera; family Megachilidae; genus Osmia; species Osmia lignaria. The sequence continues at coordinate 22,805,358 of NW_027478160.1, read as the reverse complement.
AAAAAGTAGGAAACTTAATTCTCTACAAAAAAGGTCTCTTAACATTTTGCCATAGCTCGCTTCGTTTCCGAGATATTTGCAGATTCAGCTCAAAGGAACGGGCCTGACGGACATATTTCGAGATACTTCTTCTTCTTGTTGTTCTTCCTCTGCACAGCTAAGCTGGAAGTAGCATTTACAGCTCGCAATAGTGCAGAGTTATCTCAAAGAAAGGGGCCACGGTGTTTCTGTATCTCTATTATGTTGGTGCGGCTTCGGAACTTTTAAATATCTTGATATATCTCGAGAACTACGCATCTGATCAAAAAATATCATAGAACATAAAAAGTAGGAAACTTAATTCTCTACAAAAAAGGTCTCTCAACATTTTGCCATACCTCGCTTCGTTTCCGAGATATTTGCAGATTTATCTCAAGGGTAGTGGCCTGACGGACATATTTCGAGATATTTCTTCTTCTTGTTGTTCTTGTTCTGCACAGCTAAGCTGGAAATGGCATTTGCAGCTCGCAATAGTGCAGAGTTATCCCAAAGAAAGGGGCCACGGTGTTTCTGTATCTCTATTATGTTGGTGCGGCTTCGGAACTTTTAAATATCTTGATATATCTCGAGAACTACGCATCTGATCAAAAAATATCATACTACATAAAAAGTAGGAAACTTAATTCTCTACAAGAAAGGTCTCTAAACATTTTGCCATAGCTCGCTTCGTTTCCGAGATATTTGCAGATTTATCTCAAGGGAAGGGGCCTGACGGACATATTTCGAGATATTTCTTCTTCTTGTTGTTCTTCTTCTGCACAGCTAAGCTGGAAGTGGCATTTGCAGCTCGCAATAGTGCAGAGTTATCTCAAAGAGAGGGGCCACGGTGTTTCTGTATCTCTATTATGTTGGTGCGGCTTCGGAACTTTTAAATATCTTGATATATCTCGAGAACTACGCATCTGATCAAAAAATATCATAGAAGATAAAAAGTAGGAAACTTAATTCTCTACAAAAAAGGTCTCTTAACATTTTGCCATAGCTCGCTTCGTTTCCGAGATATTTGCATATTTATCTCAAGGGAAGGGGCCTGACGGACATATTTCGAGATATTTCTTCTTCTTGTTGTTCTTCTTCTGCACAGCTAAGCTGGAAGTGGCATTTGCGGCTCGCACTAGTGCAGAGTTATCTCAAAGAAAGGGGCCACGGTGTTTCTGTATCTCTATTATGTTGGTGCGGCTTCGGAACTTTTAAATATCTCGATATATCTCGAAAACTACGCATCTGATCAAAAAATATCATAGAACATAAAAAGTAGGGAACTTAATTCTCTACAAAAAAGGTCTCTTAACATTTTGCCATACCTCGCTTCGTTTCCGAGATATTTGCAGATTTATCTCAAGGGAAGGGGCCTGACGGACATATTTCGAGATATTTCTTCTTCTTGTTGTTCTTCTTCTGCACAGCTGAGCTGGAAGTGGCATTTGCAGGTCGCAATAGTGCAGAGTTATCTCAAAGAAAGGGGCCACGGTGTTTCTGTATCTCTATTATGTTGGTGCGGCTTCGGAACTTTTAAATATCTCGATATATCTCGAAAACTACGCTTCTGATCAAAAAATATCATAGAACGTAAATTGTAGGAAACATTATTCTCTACAAAAAAGGTCTCTTAACATTTTGCCATAGCTCGCTTCGTTTCCGAGATATTTGCAGATTTATCTCAAGGGAAGGGGCCTGACGGACATATTTCGAGATATTTCTTCTTCTTGTTGTTCTTCTTCTGCACAGCTAAGCTGGAAGTGGCATTTGCGGCTCGCACTAGCGCAGAGTTATCTCAAAGAAAGGGGCCACGGTGTTTCTGTATCTCTATTATGTTGGTGCGGCTTCGGAACTTTTAAATATCTCGATATATCTCGAAAACTACGCTTCTGATCAAAAAATATCATAGAACATAAATTGTAGGAAACATAATTCTCTACAAAAAAGGTCTCTTAACATTTTGCCATAGCTCGCGTCGTTTCCGAGATATTTGCAGATTTATCTCAAGGGAAGGGGCCTGACGGACATATTTCGAGATATTTCTTCTTCTTGTTGCTCTTCTTCTGCACAGCTGAGCTGGAAGTGGCATTTGCAGGTCGCAATAGTGCAGAGTTATCTCAAAGAAAGGGGCCACGGTGTTTCTGTATCTCTATTATGTTGGTGCGGCTTCGGAACTTTTAAATATCTCGATATATCTCGAAAACTACGCATCTGATCAAAAAATATCATAGAACATAAGAAGTAGGAAACTTAATTCTCTACAAAAAAGGTCTCTTAACATTTTGCCATAGCTCGCTTCGTTTCCGAGATATTTGCAGATTTATCTCAAGGGAAGGGGCCTGACGGACATATTTCGAGATATTTCTTCTTCTTGTTGTTCTTCTTCTGCACAGCTGAGCTGGAAGTGGCATTTGCAGGTCGCAATAGTGCAGAGTTATCTCAAAGAAAGGGGCCACGGTGTTTCTGTATCTCTATTATGTTGGTGCGGCTTAGGAACTTTTAAATATCTCGATATATCTCGAAAACTACGCTTCTGATCAAAAAATATCATAGAACGTAAATTGTAGGAAACATTATTCTCTACAAAAAAGGTCTCTTAACATCTTGCCATAGCTCGCTTCGTTTCCGAGATATTTGCAGATTCATCTCAAGGGAAGGGGCCTGACGGACATATTTCGAGATATATCTTCTTCTTGTTGTTCTTCTTCTGCACAGCTAAGCTGGAAGTGGCATTTGCGGCTCGCACTAGTGCAGAGTTATCTCAAAGAAAGGGGCCACGGTGTTTCTGTATCCCTATTATGTTGGTGCGGCTTCGGAACTTTTAAATATCTCGATATATCTCGAAAACTACGCATCTGATCAAAAAATATCAGAGAACATAAAAAGTAGGAAACTTAATTCTCTACAAAAAAGGTCTCTTAACATTTTGCCATAGCTCGCTTCGTTTCCGAGATATTTGCATATTTATGTCAAGGGAAGGGGCCTGACGGACATATTTCGAGATATTTCTTCTTCTTGTTGTTCTTCTTCTGCACAGCTAAGCTGGAAGTGGCATTTGCGGCTCTCACTAGTGCAGAGTTATCTCAAAGAAAGGGGCCACGGTGTTTCTGTATCTCTATTATGTTGGTGCGGCTTCGGAACTTTTAAATATCTCGATATATCTCGAAAACTACGCTTCTGATCAAAAAATATCATTGAACATAAATTGTAGGAAACATAATTCTCTACAAAAAAGGTCTCTTAACATTTTGCCATAGCTCGCTTCGTTTCCGAGATATTTGCAGATATATCTCAAGGGAAGGGGCCTGACGGACATATTTCGAGATATTTCTTCTTCTTGTTGTTCTTCTTCTGCACAGCTAAGCTGGAAGTGGCATTTACAGCTCGCAATAGTGCAGAGTTATCTCAAAGAAAGGGGCCACGGTGTTTCTGTATCTCTATTATGTTGGTGCGGCTTCGGAACTTTTAAATATCTTGATATATCTCGAGAACTACGCATCTGATCAAAAAATATCATAGAACATAAAAAGTAGGAAACTTAATTCTCTACAAAAAAGGTCTCTTAACATTTTGCCATAGCTCGCTTCGTTTCCGAGATATTTGCAGATTTATCTCAAGGGAAGGGGCCTGACGGACATATTTCGAGATATTTCTTCTTCTTGTTGTTCTTCTTCTGCACAGCTAAGCTGGAAGTGGCATTTGCAGCTCGCACTAGTGCAGAGTTATCTCAAAGAAAGGGGCCACGGTGTTTCTGTATCTCTATTATGTTGGTGCGGCTTCGGAACTTTTAAATATCTCGATATATCTCGAAAACTACGCTTCTGATCAAAAAATATCATTGAACATAAACTGTAGGAAACATAATTCTCTACAAAAAAGGTCTCTTAACATTTTGCCATAGCTCGCTTCGTTTCCGAGATATTTGCAGATATATCTCAAGGGAAGGGGCCTGACGGACATATTTCGAGATATTTCTTCTTCTTGTTGTTCTTCTTCTGCACAGCTAAGCTGGAAGTGGCATTTGCAGCTCGCACTAGTGCAGAGTTATCTCAAAGAAAGGGGCCACGGTGTTTCTGTATCTCTATTATGTTGGTGCGGCTTCGGAACTTTTAAATATCTCGATATATCTCGAAAACTACGCATCTGATCAAAAAATATCATAGAACATAAAAAGTAGGAAACTTAATTCTCTACAAAAAAGGTCTCTTAACATTTTGCCATAGCTCGTTTCGTTTCCGAGATATTTGCAGATTTATCTCAAGGGAAGGGGCCTGACGGACATATTTCGAGATATTTCTTCTTCTTGTTGTTCTTCTTCTGCACAGCTAAGCTGGAAGTGGCATTTACAGCTCGCAATAGTGCAGAGTTATCTCAAAGAAAGGGGCCACGGTGTTTCTGTATCTCTATTATGTTGGTGTGGCTTCGGAACTTTTAAATATCTTGATATATCTCGAGAACTACGCATCTGATCAAAAAATATCATAGAACATAAATTGTAGGAAACATAATTCTCTACAAAAAAGGTCTCTTAACATTTTGCCATAGCTCGTTTCGTTTCCGAGATATTTGCAGATTTATCTCAAGGGAAGGGGCCTGACGGACATATTTCGAGATATTTCTTGTTCTTGATATTCTTCTTCTGCACAGCTAAGCTGGAAGTGGCATTTACAGCTCGCAATAGTGCAGAGTTATCTCAAAGAAAGGGGCCACGGTGTTTCTGTATCTCTATTATGTTGGTGCGGCTTCGGAACTTTTAAATATCTCGATATATCTCGAAAACTACGCATCTGATCAAAAAATATCAGAGAACATAAAAAGTAGGAAACTTAATTCTCTACAAAAAAGGTCTCTTAACATTTTGCCATAGCTCGCTTCGTTTCCGAGATATTTGCAGATTTATCTCGAGGGAAGGGGCCTGACGGACATATTTCGAGATATTTCTTCTTCTTGTTGTTCTTCTTCTGCACAGCTAAGCTGGAAGTGGCATTTGCAGCTCGCAATAGTGCAGAGTTATCTCGAAGAAAGGGGCCACGGTGTTTCTGTATCTCTATTATGTTGGTGCGGCTTCGGAACTTTTAGATATCTTGATATATCTCGAGAACTACGCATCTGATCAAAAAATATCATAGAACATAAAAAGTAGGAAACTTAATTCTCTACAAAAAAGGTCTCTTAACATTTTGCAATAGCTCGCTTCGTTTCCGAGATATTTGCAGATTTATCTCAAGGGAAGGGGCCTGACGGACATATTTCGAGATATTTCTTCTTCTTGTTGTTCTTCTTCTGCACAGCTAAGCTGGAAGTGGCATTTGCAGCTCGCAATAGTGCAGAGTTATCTCAAAGAAAGGGGCCACGGTGTTTCTGTATCTCTATTATGTTGGTGCGGCTTCGGAACTTTTAAATATCTCGATATATCTCGAAAACTACGCATCTGATCAAAAAATATCATAGAACATAAAAAGTAGGAAACTTAATTCTCTACAAAAAAGGTCTCTTAACATTTTGCCATAGCTCGTTTCGTTTCCGAGATATTTGCAGATTTATCTCAAGGGAAGGGGCCTGACGGACATATTTCGAGATATTTCTTCTTCTTGTTGTTCTTCTTCTGCACAGCTAAGCTGGAAGTGGCATTTACAGCTCGCAATAGTGCAGAGTTATCTCAAAGAAAGGGGCCACGGTGTTTCTGTATCTCTATTATGTTGGTGCGGCTTCGGAACTTTTAAATATCTCGATATATCTCGAAAACTACGCATCTGATCAAAAAATATCAGAGAACATAAAAAGTAGGAAACTTAATTCTCTACAAAAAAGGTCTCTTAACATTTTGCCATAGCTCGCTTCCTTTCCGAGATATTTGCAGATTTATCTCGAGGGAAGGGGCCTGACGGACATATTTCGAGATATTTCTTCTTCTTGTTGTTCTTCTTCTGCACAGCTAAGCTGGAAGTGGCATTTGCAGCTCGCAATAGTGCAGAGTTATCTCGAAGAAAGGGGCCACGGTGTTTCTGTATCTCTATTATGTTGGTGCGGCTTCGGAACTTTTAGATATCTTGATATATCTCGAGAACTACGCATCTGATCAAAAAATATCATAGAACATAAAAAGTAGGAAACTTAATTCTCTACAAAAAAGGTCTCTTAACATTTTGCAATAGCTCGCTTCGTTTCCGAGATATTTGCAGATTTATCTCAAGGGAAGGGGCCTGACGGACATATTTCGAGATATTTCTTCTTCTTGTTGTTCTTCTTCTGCACAGCTAAGCTGGAAGTGGCATTTGCAGCTCGCAATAGTGCAGAGTTATCTCAAAGAAAGGGGCCACGGTGTTTCTGTATCTCTATTATGTTGGTGCGGCTTCGGAACTTTTAAATATCTCGATATATCTCGAGAACTACGCATCTGATCAAAAAATATCATAGAACATAAAAAGTAGGAAACTTAATTCTCTACAAAAAAGGTCTCTTAACATTTTGCCATAGCTCGCTTCGTTTCCGAGATATTTGCAGATTTATCTCAAGGGAAGGGGCCTGACGGACATATTTCGAGATATTTCTTCTTCTTGTTGTTCTTGTTCTGCACAGCTAAGCTGGAAGTGGCATTTACAGCTCGCAATAGTGCAGAGTTATCTCAAAGAAAGGGGCCACGGTGTTTCTGTATCTCTATTATGTTGGTGCGGCTTCGGAACTTTTAAATATCTTGATATATCTCGAGAACTACGCATCTGCTCAAAAAATATCATAGAACGTGAAAAGTAGGAAACTTAATTCTCTACAGAAAAGGTCTCTTAACATTTTGCCATAGCTCTCTTCGTTTCCGAGATATTTGCAGATTTATCTCAAGGGAAGGGGCCTGACGGACATATTTCGAGATATTTCTTCTTCTTGTTGTTCTTCTTCTGCACAGCTAAACTGGAAGTGGCATTTCCAGCTCGCAATAGTGCAGAGTTATCTCAAGGAGAGGGGCCACGGTGTTTCTGTATCTCTATTATGTTGGTGCGGCTTCGGAACTTTTAAATATCTTGATATATCCCGAGAACTACGCATCTGATCAAAAAATATCATAGAAGATAAAAAGTAGGAAACTTAATTCTCTACACAAAGGATCTCTTCACATTTTGCCATAGCTCGCTTCGTTTCCGAGATATGTCCAGATATATCTCAAGGGAAGGGGCCTGACGGACATATTTCGAGATATTTCTTCTTCTCGTTGTTCTTCTTCTGCACAGCTAAGCTGGAAGTGGCATTTGCGGCTCGCACTAGTGCAGTTATCTCAAAGAAAGGGGCCACGGTGTTTCTGTATCTCTATTATGTTGGTGCGGCTTCGGAACTTTTAAATATCTCGATATATCTCGAAAACTACGCTTCTGATCAAAAAATATCATAGAACATAAATTGTAGGAAACATAATTCTCTACAAAAAAGGTCTCTTAACATTTTGCCATAGCTCGCTTCGTTTCCGAGATATTTGCAGATTCAACTCAAAGGAACTGGCCTGACGGACATATTTCGAGATATTTCTTCTTCTTGTTGTTCTTCCTCTGCACAGCTAAGCTGGAAGTGGCATTTGCAGCTCGCAATAGTGCAGAGTTATCTCAAAGAAAGGGGCCACGGTGTTTCTGTATCTCTATTATGTTGGTGCGGCTTCGGAACTTTTAAATATCTCGATATATCTCGAGAACTACGCATCTGATCAAAAAATATCATAGAACATAAAAAGTAGGAAACTTAATTCTCTACAAAAAAGGTCTCTTAACATTTTGCCATAGCTCGCTTCGTTTCCGAGATATTTGCAGATTTATCTCAAGGGAAGGGGCCTGACGGACATTTTTCGAGATATTTCTTCTTCTTGTTGTTCTTCTTCTGCACAGCTAAGCTGGAAGTGGCATTTGCAGCTCGCAATAGTGCAGAGTTATCTCGAAGAAAGGGGCCACGGTGTTTCTGTATCTCTATTATGTTGGTGCGGCTTCGGAACTTTAAAATATCTTTATATATCTCGAGAACTACGCATCTGATTAAAAAATATCATAGAACGTAAAAAGTAGGAAACTTAATTCTCTACAAATAAAGTCGCTTAACATTTTGCCATAGCTCGCTTCGTTTCCGAGATATTTGCAGATTTATCTCAAGGGAAGGGGCCTGACGGACATATTTCGAGATATTTCTTCTTCTTGTTGTTCTTCTTCTGCACAGCTAAGCTGGAAGTGGCATTTGCAGCTCGCAATAGTGCAGAGTTATCTCAAAGAAAGGGGCCACGGTGTTTCTGTATCTCTATTATGTTGGTGCGGCTTCGGAACTTTTAAATATCTTAATATATCTCGAGAACTACGCATCTGATCAAAAAATATCATAGAACATAAAAAGTAGGAAACTTAATTCTCTACAAAAAAGGTCTCTTAACATATTGCCATAGCTCGCTTCGTTTCCGAGATATTTGCACATTTATCTCAAGGGAAGGGGCCTAACGGACATATTTCGAGATATTTCTTCTTCTTGTTGTTCTTCTTCTGCACAGCTAAGCTGGAAGTGGCATTTGCGGCTCGCACTAGTGCAGAGTTATCTCAACGAAAGGGGCCACGGTGTTTCTGTATCTCTATTATGTTGGTGCGGCTTCGGAACTTTTAAATATCTCGATATATCTCGAGAACTACGCATCTGATCAAAAAATATCATAGAACATAAATTGTAGGAAACATAATTCTCTACAAAAAAGGTCTCTTAACATTTTGCCATAGCTCGCTTCGTTTCCGAGATATTTGCAGATTCAACTCAAAGGAACTGGCCTGACGGACATATTTCGAGATATTTCTTCTTCTTGTTGTTCTTCCTCTGCACAGCTAAGCTGGAAGTGGCATTTGCAGCTCGCAATAGTGCAGAGTTATCTCAAAGAGAGGGGCCACGGTGTTTCTGTATCTCTATTATGTTGGTGCGGCTTCGGAACTTTTAAATATCTTGATATATCTCGAGAACTACGCTTCTGATCAAAAAATATCATAGAACGTAAATTGTAGGAAACATTATTGTCTACAAAAAAGGTCTCTCAACATTTTGCCATAGCTCGCTTCGTTTCCGAGATATTTGCAGATTTATCTCAAGGGAAGTGGCCTGACGGACATATTTCGAGATATTTCTTCTTCTTGTTGTTCTTCTTCTGCACAGCTAAGCTGGAAGTGGCATTTGCAGCTCGCAATAGTGCAGAGTTATCCCAAAGAAAGGGGCCACGGTGTTTCTGTATCTCTATCATGTTGGTGCGGCTTCGGAACTTTTAAATATCTTGATATATCTCGAGAACTACGCATCTGATCAAAAAATATCATAGAACATAAAAAGTCGGAAACTTAATTCTCTACAAAAAAGGTCTCTTAACATTTTGCCATAGCTCGCTTCGTTTCCGAGATATTTGCAGATTTATCTCAAGGGAAGGGGCCTGACGGACATATTTCGAGATATTTCTTCTTCTTGTTGTTCTTCTTCTGCACAGCTAAGCTGGAAGTGGCATTTGCGGCTCGCACTAGTGCAGAGTTATCTCAACGAAAGGGGCCACGGTGTTTCTGTATCTCTATTATGTTGGTGCGGCTTCGGATCTTTTAAATATCTCGATATATCTCGAAAACTACGCTTCTGATCAAAAAAGATCATAGAACCCAAATTGTGGGAAATATAATTCTCTACAAAAAAGGTCTCTTAACATTTTGCCGTAGCTCGCTTCGTTTCCGAGACATTTGCAGATTTATCTCAAGGGAAGGGGCCTGACGGACATATTTCCAGATATTTCTTCTTCTTGTTGTTCTTCTTCTGCACAGCTAAGCTGGAAGTGGCATTTGCAGCTCGCAATAGTGCAGAGTTATCTCAAAGAAAGGGGCCACGGTGTTTCTGTATCTCTATTATGTTGGTGAGGCTTCGGAACTTTTAAATATCTTGATATATCTCGAGAACTACGCATCCGATCAAAAAACATCATAGAACATAAAAAGTAGGAAACTTAATTCTCTACAAAAAAGGTCTCTTAACATTTTGCCATAGCTCGCTTCGTTTCCGAGATATTTGCAGATTTATCTCGAGGGAAGGGGCCTGACGGACATATTTCGAGATATTTCTTCTTCTTGTTGTTCTTCTTCTGCACAGCTAAGCTGGAAGTGGCATTTGCAGCTCGCAATAGTGCAGAGTTATCTCGAAGAAAGGGGCCACGGTGTTTCTGTATCTCTATTATGTTGGTGCGGCTTCGGAACTTTTAGATATCTTGATATATCTCGAGAACTACGCATCTGATCAAAAAATATCATAGAACATAAAAAGTAGGAAACTTAATTCTCTACAAAAAAGGTCTCTTAACATTTTGCAATAGCTCGCTTCGTTTCCGAGATATTTGCAGATTTATCTCAAGGGAAGGGGCCTGACGGACATATTTCGAGATATTTCTTCTTCTTGTTGTTCTTCTTCTGCACAGCTAAGCTGGAAGTGGCATTTGCAGCTCGCAATAGTGCAGAGTTATCTCAAAGAAAGGGGCCACGGTGTTTCTGTATCTCTATTATGTTGGTGCGGCTTCGGAACTTTTAAATATCTCGATATATCTCGAGAACTACGCATCTGATCAAAAAATATCATAGAACATAAAAAGTAGGAAACTTAATTCTCTACAAAAAAGGTCTCTTAACATTTTGCCATAGCTCGCTTCGTTTCCGAGATATTTGCAGATTTATCTCAAGGGAAGGGGCCTGACGGACATATTTCGAGATATTTCTTCTTCTTGTTGTTCTTCTTCTGCACAGCTAAGCTGGAAGTGGGATTTGCGGCTCGCACTAGTGCAGAGTTATCTCAACGAAAGGGGCCACGGTGTTTCTGTATCTCTATTATGTTGGTGCGGCTTCGGAACTTTTAAATATCTCGATATATCTCGAAAACTACGCTTCTGATCAAAAAATATCATAGAACATAAATTGTAGGAAGCATAATTCTCTACAAAAAAGGTCTCTCAACATTTTGCAATAGCTCGCTTCGTTTCCGAGATATTTGCAGATATATCTCAAGGGAAGGGGCCTGACGGACATATTTCGAGATATTTCTTCTTCTTGTTGTTCTTCTTCTGCACAGCTAAGCTGGAAGTGGCATTTACAGCTCGCAATAGTGCAGAGTTATCTCAAAGAAAGGGGCCACGGTGTTTCTGTATCTCTATTATGTTGGTGCGGCTTCGGAACTTTTAAATATCTTGATATATCTCGAGAACTACGCATCTGCTCAAAAAATATCATAGAACGTGAAAAGTAGGAAACTTAATTCTCTACAGAAAAGGTCTCTTAACATTTTGCCATAGCTCTCTTCGTTTCCGAGATATTTGCAGATTTATCTCAAGGGAAGGGGCCTGACGGACATATTTCGAGATATTTCTTCTTCTTGTTGTTCTTCTTCTGCACAGCTAAACTGGAAGTGGCATTTCCAGCTCGCAATAGTGCAGAGTTATCTCAAAGAGAGGGGCCACGGTGTTTCTGTATCTCTATTATGTTGGTGCGGCTTCGGAACTTTTAAATATCTTGATATATCCCGAGAACTACGCATCTGATCAAAAAATATCATAGAAGATAAAAAGTAGGAAACTTAATTCTCTACACAAAAGATCTCTTCACATTTTGCCATAGCTCGCTTCGTTTCCGAGATATGTCCAGATTTATCTCAAGGGAAGGGGCCTGACGGACATATTTCGAGATATTTCTTCTTCTCGTTGTTCTTCTTCTGCACAGCTAAGCTGGAAGTGGCATTTGCGGCTCGCACTAGTGCAGAGTTATCTCAAAGAAAGGGGCCACGGTGTTTCTGTATCTCTATTATGTTGGTGCGGCTTCGGAACTTTTAAATATCTCGATATATCTCGAGAACTACGCATCTGATCAAAAAATATCATAGAACATAAAAAGTAGGAAACTTAATTCTCTACAAAAAAGGTCTCTTAACATTTTGCCATAGCTCGCTTCGTTTCCGAGATATTTGCAGATTTATCTCAAGGGAAGGGGCCTGACGGACATTTTTCGAGATATTTCTTCTTCTTGTTGTTCTTCTTCTGCACAGCTAAGCTGGAAGTGGCATTTGCAGCTCGCAATAGTGCAGTGTTATCTCGAAGAAAGGGGCCACGGTGTTTCTGTATCTCTATTATGTTGGTGCGGCTTCGGAACTTTAAAATATCTTTATATATCTCGAGAACTACGCATCTGATTAAAAAATATCATAGAACGTAAAAAGTAGGAAACTTAATTCTCTACAAATAAAGTCGCTTAACATTTTGCCATAGCTCGCTTCGTTTCCGAGATATTTGCAGATTTATCTCAAGGGAAGGGGCCTGACGGACATATTTCGAGATATTTCTTCTTCTTGTTGTTCTTCTTCTGCACAGCTAAGCTGGAAGTGGCATTTGCAGCTCGCAATAGTGCAGAGTTATCTCAAAGAAAGGGGCCACGGTGTTTCTGTATCTCTATTATGTTGGTGCGGCTTCGGAACTTTTAAATATCTTGATATATCTCGAGAACTACGCATCTGATCAAAAAATATCGTAGAACATAAAAAGTAGGAAACTTAATTCTCTACAAAAAAGGTCTCTTAACATATTGCCATAGCTCGCTTCGTTTCCGAGATATTTGCACATTTATCTCAAGGGAAGGGGCCTAACGGACATATTTCGAGATATTTCTTCTTCTTGTTGTTCTTCTTCTGTACAGCTAAACTGGAAGTGGCATTTCCAGCTCGCAATAGTGCAGAGTTATCTCAACGAAAGGGGCCACGGTGTTTCTGTATCTCTATTATGTTGGTGCGGCTTCGGAACTTTTAAATATCTCGATATATCTCGAAAACTACGCTTCTGATCAAAAAATATCATAGAACATAAATCGTAGGAAGCATAATTCTCTACAAAAAAGGTCTCTCAACATTTTGCCATAGCTCGCTTCGTTTCCGAGATATTTGCAGATATATATCAAGGGAAGGGGCCTGACGGACATATTTCGAGATATTTCTTCTTCTTGTTGTTCTTCTTCTGCACAGCTAAGCTGGAAGTGGCATTTACAGCTCGCAATAGTGCAGAGTTATCTCAAAGAAAGGGGCCACGGTGTTTCTGTATCTCTATTATGTTGGTGCGGGTTCGGAACTTTTAAATATCTTGATATATCTCGAGAACTACGCATCTGATCAAAAAATATCATACAACATGAAAAGTAGGAAACTTAATTCTCTACAAAAAAGGTCTCTTAACATTTTGCCATAGCTCTCTTCGTTTCCGAGATATTTGCAGATTTATCTCAAGGGATGGGGCCTGACGGACATATTTCGAGATATTTCTTCTTCTTGTTGTTCTTCTTCTGCACAGCTAAGCTGGAAGTGGCATTTGCAGCTCGCAATAGTGCAGAGTTATCTCAAAGAAAGGGGCCACGGTGTTTCTGTATCTCTATTATGTTGGTGCGGGTTCGGAACTTTTAAATATCTTGATATATCTCGAGAACTACGCATCTGATCAAAAAATATCATACAACATGAAAAGTAGGAAACTTAATTCTCTACAAAAAAGGTCTCTTAACATTTTGCCATAGCTCTCTTCGTTTCCGAGATATTTGCAGATTTATCTCAAGGGATGGGGCCTGACGGACATATTTCGAGATATTTCTTCTTCTTGTTGTTCTTCTTCTGCACAGCTAAGCTGGAAGTGGCATTTGCAGCTCGCAATAGTGCAGAGTTATCTCAAAGAAAGGGGCCACGGTGTTTCTGTATCTCTATTATGTTGGTGCGGCTTCGGAACTTTTAAATATCTTGATATATCTCGAGAACTACGCGTCTGATCAAAAAATATCATAGAACATAAATTGTAGGAAACATAATTCTCTACAAAAAAGGTCTCTTAACATTTTGCCATAGCTCGCTTCGTTTCCGAGATATTTGCAGATTCAACTCAAAGGAACTGGCCTGACGGACATATTTCGAGATATTTCTTCTTCTTGTTGTTCTTCCTCTGCACAGCTAAGCTGGAAGTGGCATTTGCAGCTCGCAATAGTGCAGAGTTATCTCAAAGAAAGGGGCCACGGTGTTTCTGTATCTCTATTATGTTGGTGCGGCTTCGGAACTTTTAAATATCTTGATATATCTCGAGAACTACGCTTCTGATCAAAAAATATCATAGAACGTAAATTGTAGGAAACATTATTCTCTACAAAAAAGGTCTCTTAACATTTTGCCATAGCTCGCTTCGTTTCCGAGATATTTGCAGATTCATCTCAAGGGAAGGGGTCTGACGGACATATTTCGAGATATTTCTTCTTCTTGTTGTTCTTCTTCTGCACAGCTAAGCTCGAAGTGGCATTTGCAGCTCGCAATAGTGCAGAGTTATCTCAAAGAAAGAGGCCACGGTGTTTCTGTACCTCTATTATGTTGGTGCAGCTTCGGAACTTTTAAATATCTTGATATATCTCGAGAACTACGCATCTGATCAAAAAATATCATCGAACATAAAAAGTAGGAAACATAATTCTCTACAAAAAAGGTCTCTTAACATTTTGCCATAGCTCGCTTCGTTTCCGAGATATTTGCAGATTTATCTCAAGGGAAGGGGCCTAACGGACATATTTCGAGATATTTCTTCTTCTTGTTGTTCTTCTTCTGCACAGCTAAACTGGAAGTGGCATTTCCAGCTCGCAATAGTGCAGAGTTATCTCAAAGAGAGGGGCCACGGTGTTTCTGTATCTCTATTATGTTGGTGCGGCTTCGGAACTTTTAAATATCTTGATATATCTCGAGAACTACGCATCTGATCAAAAAATATCATAGAACATAAATTGTAGGAAACATAATTCTCTACAAAAAAGGTCTCTTAACATTTTGCCATAGCTCGCTTCGTTTCCGAGATATTTGCAGATTCAACTCAAAGGAACTGGCCTGACGGACATATTTCGAGATATTTCTTCTTCTTGTTGTTCTTCCTCTGCACAGCTAAGCTGGAAGTGGCATTTGCAGCTCGCAATAGTGCAGAGTTATCTCAAAGAAAGGGGCCACGGTGTTTCTGTATCTCTATTATGTTGGTGCGGCTTCGGAACTTTTAAATATCTTGATATATCTCGAGAACTACGCATCTGATCAAAAAATATCATAGAACATAAATTGTAGGAAACATAATTCTCTACAAAAAAGGTCTCCTAACATTTTGCCATAGCTCGCTTCGTTTCCGAGATATTTGCAGATTCAACTCAAAGGAACTGGCCTGACGGACATATTTCGAGATATTTCTTCTTCTTGTTGTTCTTCCTCTGCACAGCTAAGCTGGAAGTGGCATTTGCAGCTCGCAATAGTGCAGAGTTATCTCAAAGAAAGGGGCCACGATGTTTCTGTATCTCTATTATGTTGGTGCGGCTTTGGAACTTTTAAATATCTTGATATATCTCGAGAACTACGCATCTGATCAAAAAATATCATAGAACATAAAAAGTAGGAAACTTAATTCTCTACAAAAAAGGTCTCTTAACATTTTGCCATAGCTCGCTTCGTTTCCGAGATATTTGCATATTTATCTCAAGGGAAGGGGCCTGACGGACATATTTCGAGATATTTCTTCTTCTTGTTGTTCTTCTTCTGCACAGCTAAGCTGGAAGTGGCATTTGCGGCTCGCACTAGTGCAGAGTTATCTCAAAGAAAGGGGCCACGGTGTTTCTGTATCTCTATTATGTTGGTGCGGCTTCGGAACTTTTAAATATCTTGATATATCTCGAGAACTACGCTTCTGATCAAAAAATATCATAGAACGTAAATTGTAGGAAACATTATTCTCTACAAAAAAGGTCTCTTAACATTTTGCCATAGCTCGCTTCGTTTCCGAGATATTTGCAGATTCATCTCAAGGGAAGGGGTCTGACGGACATATTTCGAGATATTTCTTCTTCTTGTTGTTCTTCTTCTGCACAGCTAAGCTCGAAGTGGCATTTGCAGCTCGCAATAGTGCAGAGTTATCTCAAAGAAAGAGGCCACGGCGTTTCTGTACCTCTATTATGTTGGTGCAGCTTCGGAACTTTTAAATATCTTGATATATCTCGAGAACTACGCATCTGATCAAAAAATATCATCGAACATAAAAAGTAGGAAACATAATTCTCTACAAAAAAGGTCTCTTAACATTTTGCCATAGCTCGCTTCGTTTCCGAGATATTTGCAGATTTATCTCAGGGGAAGTGGCCTGACGGACATATTTCGAGATATTTCTTCTTCTTGTTGTTCTTCTTCTGCACAGCTAAGCTGGAAGTGGCATTTGCAGCTCGCAATAGTGCAGAGTTATCCCAAAGAAAGGGGCCACGGTGTTTCTGTATCTCTATCATGTTGGTGCGGCTTCGGAACTTTTAAATATCTTGATATATCTCGAGAACTACGCATCTGATCAAAAAATATCATAGAACATAAAAAGTAGGAAACTTAATTCTCTACAAAAAAGGTCTCTTAACATTTTGCCATAGCTCGCTTCGTTTCCGAGATATTTGCAGATTTATCTCAAGGGAAGGGGCCTGACGGACATATTTCGAGATATTTCTTCTTCTTCTTGTTCTTCTTCTGCACAGCTAAGCTGGAAGTGGCATTTGCGGCTCGCACTAGTGCAGAGTTATCTCAAAGAAAGGGGCCACGGTGTTTCTGTATCTCTATTATGTTGGTGCGGCTTCGGAACTTTTAAATATCTCGATATATCTCGAAAACTACGCTTCTGATCAGAAAATATCATAGAACATAAATTGTAGGAAACATAATTCTCTACAAAAAAGGTCTCTTAACATTTTGCCATAGCTCGCTTCGTTTCCGAGATATTTGCAGATTCAACTCAAAGGAACTGGCCTGACGGACATATTTCGAGATATTTCTTCTTCTTGTTGTTCTTCTTCTGCACAGCTAAGCTGGAAGTGGCATTTGCGGCTCGCAATAGTGCAGAGTTATCTCAAAGAAAGTGGCCACGGTATTTCTGTATCTCTATTATGTTGGTGCGGCTTCGGAACTTTTAAATATCTTGATATATCTCGAGAACTACGCATCTGATCAAAAAATATCATAGAACATAAAGAGTAGGAAACTTAATTCTCTACAAAAAAGGTCTCTTAACATTTTGCCATAGCTCGCTTCGTTTCCGAGATATTTGCATATTTATCTCAAGGGAAGGGGGCTGACGGACATATTTCGAGATATTTCTTCTTCTTGTTGTTCTTCTTCTGCACAGCTAAGCTGGAAGTGGCATTTGCGGCTCGCACTAGTGCAGAGTTATCTCAAAGAAAGGGGCCACGGTGTTTCTGTATCTCTATTATGTTGGTGCGGCTTCGGAACTTTTAAATATCTTGATATATCTCGAGAACTACGCATCTGATCAAAAAATATCATAGAACGTAAATTGTAGGAAACATTATTCTCTACAAAAAAGGTCTCTTAACATTTTGCCATAGCTCGCTTCGTTTCCGAGATATTTGCAGATTCATCTCAAGGGAAGGGGTCTGACGGACATATTTCGAGATATTTCTTCTTCTTGTTGTTCTTCTTCTGCACAGCTAAGCTGGAAGTGGCATTTGCAGTTCGCAATAGTGCAGAGTTATCCCAAAGAAAGGGGCCACGGTGTTTCTGTATCTCTATCATGTTGGTGCGGCTTCGGAACTTTTAAATATCTTGATATATCTCGAGAACTACGCATCTGATCAAAAAATATCATAGAACATAAAAAGTAGGAAACTTAATTCTCTACAAAAAAGGTCTCTTAACATTTTGCCATAGCTCGCTTCGTTTCCGAGATATTTGCAGATATATCTCAAGGGAAGGGGCCTGACGGACATATTTCGAGATATTTCTTCTTCTTGTTGTTCTTCTTCTGCACAGCTAAGCTGGAAGTGGCATTTGCAGCTCGCAATAGTGCAGAGTTATCTCAAAGAAAGGGGCCACGGTGTTTCTGTATCTCTATTATGTTGGTGCGGCTTCGGAACTTTTAAATATCTTGATATATCTCGGGAACTACGCATCTGATCAAAAAATATCATAGAACATAAAAAGTAGGAAACTTAATTCTCTACAAAAAAGGTCTCTTAACATTTTGCCATAGCTCGCTTCGTTTCCGAGATATTTGCAGATTTATCTCAAGGGAAGGGGCCTAACGGACATATTTCGAGATATTTCTTCTTCTTGTTGTTCTTCTTCTGCACAGCTAAACTGGAAGTGGCATTTCCAGCTCGCAATAGTGCAGAGTTATCTCAAAGAAAGGGGCCACGGTGTTTCTGTATCTCTATTACGTTGGTGCGGCTTCGGAACTTTTAAATATCTCGATATATCTCGAAAACTACGCTTCTGATCAAAAAATATCATAGAACATAAATTGTAGGAAACATAATTCTCTACAAAAAAGGTCTCTTAACATTTTGCCATAGCTCGCTTCATTTCCGAGATATTTGCAGATTCAACTCAAAGGAACTGGCCTGACGGACATATTTCGAGATATTTCTTCTTCTTGTTGTTCTTCCTCTGCACAGCTAAGCTGGAAGTGGCATTTGCAGCTCGCAATAGTGCAGAGTTATCTCAAAGAAAGGGGCCACGGTGTTTCTGTATCTCTATTATGTTGGTGCGGCTTCGGAACTTTAAAATATCTTTATATATCTCGAGAACTACGCATCTGATTAAAAAATATCATAGAACGTAAAAAGTAGGAAACTTAATTCTCTACAAATAAAGTCGCTTAACATTTTGCCATAGCTCGCTTCGTTTCCGAGATATTTGCACATTTATCTTAAGGGAAGGGGCCTAACGGACATATTTCGAGATATTTCTTCTTCTTGTTGTTCTTCTTCTGCACAGCTAAACTGGAAGTGGCATTTCCAGCTCGCAATAGTGCAGAGTTATCTCTAAGAGAGGGGCCACGGTGTTTCTGTATCTCTATTATGTTGGTGCGGCTTCGGAACTTTTAAATATCTTGATATATCTCGAGAACTACGCATCTGATCAAAAAATATCATAGAAGATAAAAAGTAGGAAACTTAATTCTCTACACAAAAGGTCTCTTCACATTTTGCCATAGCTCGCTTCGTTTCCGAGTTATGTGCAGATTTATCTCAAGGGAAGGGGCCTGACGGACATATTTCGAGATATTTCTTCTTCTTGTTGTTCTTCTTCTGCACAGCTAAGCTGGAAGTGGCATTTGCGGCTCGCACTAGTGCAGAGTTATCTCAAAGAAAGGGGCCACGGTGTTTCTGTATCTCTATTATGTTGGTGCGGCTTCGGAACTTTTAAATATCTTGATATATCTCGAGAACTACGCTTCTGATCAAAAAATATCATAGAACGTAAATTGTAGGAAACATTATTCTCTACAAAAAAGGTCTCTTAACATTTTGCCATAGCTCGCTTCGTTTCCGAGATATTTGCAGATTCATCTCAAGGGAAGGGGTCTGACGGACATATTTCGAGATATTTCTTCTTCTTGTTGTTCTTCTTCTGCACAGCTAAGCTCGAAGTGGCATTTGCAGCTCGCAATAGTGCAGAGTTATCTCAAAGAAAGAGGCCACGGCGTTTCTGTACCTCTATTATGTTGGTGCAGCTTCGGAACTTTTAAATATCTTGATATATCTCGAGAACTACGCATCTGATCAAAAAATATCATCGAACATAAAAAGTAGGAAACATAATTCTCTACAAAAAAGGTCTCTTAACATTTTGCCATAGCTCGCTTCGTTTCCGAGATATTTGCAGATTTATCTCAAGGGAAGTGGCCTGACGGACATATTTCGAGATATTTCTTCTTCTTGTTGTTCTTCTTCTGCACAGCTAAGCTGGAAGTGGCATTTGCAGCTCGCAATAGTGCAGAGTTATCCCAAAGAAAGGGGCCACGGTGTTTCTGTATCTCTATCATGTTGGTGCGGCTTCGGAACTTTTAAATATCTTGATATATCTCGAGAACTACGCATCTGATCAAAAAATATCATAGAACATAAAAAGTAGGAAACTTAATTCTCTACAAAAAAGGTCTCTTAACATTTTGCCATAGCTCGCTTCGTTTCCGAGATATTTGCAGATTTATCTCAAGGGAAGGGGCCTGACGGACATATTTCGAGATATTTCTTCTTCTTGTTGTTCTTCTTCTGCACAGCTAAGCTGGAAGTGGCATTTGCGGCTCGCACTAGTGCAGAGTTATCTCAAAGAAAGGGGCCACGGTGTTTCTGTATCTCTATTATGTTGGTGCGGCTTCGGAACTTTTAAATATCTCGATATATCTCGAAAACTACGCTTCTGATCAGAAAATATCATAGAACATAAATTGTAGGAAACATAATTCTCTACAAAAAAGGTCTCTAAACATTTTGCCATAGCTCGCTTCGTTTCCGAGATATTTGCAGATTCAACTCAAAGGAACTGGCCTGACGGACATATTTCGAGATATTTCTTCTTCTTGTTGTTCTTCTTCTGCACAGCTAAGCTGGAAGTGGCATTTGCGGCTCGCAATAGTGCAGAGTTATCTCAAAGAAAGTGGCCACGGTGTTTCTGTATCTCTATTATGTTGGTGCGGCTTCGGAACTTTTAAATATCTTGATATATCTCGAGAACTACGCATCTGATCAAAAAATATCATAGAACATAAAGAGTAGGAAACTTAATTCTCTACAAAAAAGGTCTCTTAACATTTTGCCATAGCTCGCTTCGTTTCCGAGATATTTGCATATTTATCTCAAGGGAAGGGGGCTGACGGACATATTTCGAGATATTTCTTCTTCTTGTTGTTCTTCTTCTGCACAGCTAAGCTGGAAGTGGCATTTGCGGCTCGCACTAGTGCAGAGTTATCTCAAAGAAAGGGGCCACGGTGTTTCTGTATCTCTATTATGTTGGTGCGGCTTCGGAACTTTTAAATATCTTGATATATCTCGAGAACTACGCATCTGATCAAAAAATATCATAGAACGTAAATTGTAGGAAACATTATTCTCTACAAAAAAGGTCTCTTAACATTTTGCCATAGCTCGCTTCGTTTCCGAGATATTTGCAGATTCATCTCAAGGGAAGGGGTCTGACGGACATATTTCGAGATATTTCTTCTTCTTGTTGTTCTTCTTCTGCACAGCTAAGCTGGAAGTGGCATTTGCAGTTCGCAATAGTGCAGAGTTATCCCAAAGAAAGGGGCCACGGTGTTTCTGTATCTCTATCATGTTGGTGCGGCTTCGGAACTTTTAAATATCTTGATATATCTCGAGAACTACGCATCTGATCAAAAAATATCATAGAACATAAAAAGTAGGAAACTTAATTCTCTACAAAAAAGGTCTCTTAACATTTTGCCATAGCTCGCTTCGTTTCCGAGATATTTGCACATTTATCTCAAGGGAAGGGGCCTAACGGACATATTTCGAGATATTTCTTCTTCTTGTTGTTCTTCTTCTGCACAGCTAAGCTGGAAGTGGCATTTGCGGCTCGCACTAGTGCAGAGTTATCTCAACGAAAGGGGCCACGGTGTTTCTGTATCTCTATTATGTTGGTGCGGCTTCGGAACTTTTAAATATCTTGATATATCTCGAGAACTACGCATCTGATCAAAAAATATCATAGAACATAAAAAGTAGCAAACTTAATTCTCTACAAAAAAGGTCTCTTAACATTTTGCCATACCTCGCTTCGTTTCCGAGATATTTGCATATTTATCTCAAGGGAAGGGGCCTGACGGACATATTTCGAGATATTTCTTCTTCTTGTTGTTCTTCTTCTGCACAGCTAAGCTGGAAGTGGCATTTGCGGCTCGCACTAGTGCAGAGTTATCTCAAAGAAAGGGGCCACGGTGTTTCTGTATCTCTATTATGTTGGTGCGGCTTCGGAACTTTTAAATATCTCGATATATCTCGAAAACTACGCTTCTGATCAAAAAATATCATAGAACCTAAATTGTAGGAAACATAATTCTCTACAAAAAAGGTCTCTTAACATTTTGCCATAGCTCGCTTCGTTTCCGAGATATTTGCAGATATATCTCAAGGGAAGGGGCCTGACGGACATATTTCGAGATATTTCTTCTTCTTGTTGTTCTTCTTCTGCACAGCTAAGCTGGAAGTGGCATTTGCAGCTCGCAATAGTGCAGAGTTATCTCAAAGAAAGGGGCCACGGTGTTTCTGTATCTCTATTATGTTGGTGCGGCTTCGGAACTTTTAAATATCTTGATATATCTCGGGAACTACGCATCTGATCAAAAAATATCATAGAACATAAAAAGTAGGAAACTTAATTCTCTACAAAAAAGGTCTCTTAACATTTTGCCATAGCTCGCTTCGTTTCCGAGATATTTGCAGATTTATCTCAAGGGAAGGGGCCTAACGGACATATTTCGAGATATTTCTTCTTCTTGTTGTTCTTCTTCTGCACAGCTAAACTGGAAGTGGCATTTCCAGCTCGCAATAGTGCAGAGTTATCTCAAAGAAAGGGGCCACGGTGTTTCTGTATCTCTATTACGTTGGTGCGGCTTCGGAACTTTTAAATATCTCGATATATCTCGAAAACTACGCTTCTGATCAAAAAATATCATAGAACATAAATTGTAGGAAACATAATTCTCTACAAAAAAGGTCTCTTAACATTTTGCCATAGCTCGCTTCATTTCCGAGATATTTGCAGATTCAACTCAAAGGAACTGGCCTGACGGACATATTTCGAGATATTTCTTCTTCTTGTTGTTCTTCCTCTGCACAGCTAAGCTGGAAGTGGCATTTGCAGCTCGCAATAGTGCAGAGTTATCTCAAAGAAAGGGGCCACGGTGTTTCTGTATCTCTATTATGTTGGTGCGGCTTCGGAACTTTAAAATATCTTTATATATCTCGAGAACTACGCATCTGATTAAAAAATATCATAGAACGTAAAAAGTAGGAAACTTAATTCTCTACAAATAAAGTCGCTTAACATTTTGCCATAGCTCGCTTCGTTTCCGAGATATTTGCAGATTTATCTCAAGGGAAGGGGCCTGACGGACATATTTCGAGATATTTCTTCTTCTTGTTGTTCTTCTTCTGCACAGCTAAGCTGGAAGTGGCATTTGCAGCTCGCAATAGTGCAGAGTTATCTCAAAGAAAGGGGCCACGGTGTTTCTGTATCTCTATTATGTTGGTGCGGCTTCGGAACTTTTAAATATCTTGATATATCTCGAGAACTACGCATCTGATCGAAAAATATCATAGAAGATAAAAAGTAGGAAACTTAATTCTCTACACAAAAGGTCTCTTCACATTTTGCCATAGCTCGCTTCGTTTCCGAGATATTTGCATATTTATCTCAAGGGAAGGGGCCTGACGGACATATTTCGAGATATTTCTTCTTCTTGTTGTTCTTCTTCTGCACAGCTAAGCTGGAAGTGGCATTTGCGGCTCGCACTAGTGCAGAGTTATCTCAAAGAAAGGGGCCACGGTGTTTCTGTATCTCTATTATGTTGGTGCAGCGTCGGAACTTTTAAATATCTTGATATATCTCGAAAACTACGCTTCTGATCAAAAAATATCATAGAACATAAATTGTAGGAAGCATAATTCTCTACAAAAAAGGTCTCTCAACATTTTGCCATAGCTCGCTTCGTTTCCGAGATATTTGCAGATTCAACTCAAAGGAACTGGCCTGACGGACATATTTCGAGATATTTCTTCTTCTTGTTGTTCTTCTTCTGCACAGCTAAGCTGGAAGTGGCATTTGCGGCTCGCAATAGTGCAGAGTTATCTCAAAGAAAGGGGCCACGGTGTTTCTGTATCTCTATTATGTTGGTGCGGGTTCGGAACTTTTAAATATCTTGATATATCTCGAGAACTACGCATCTGATCAAAAAATATCATAGAACATGAAAAGTAGGAAACTTAATTCTCTACAAAAAAGGTCTCTTAACATTTTGCCATAGCTCGCTTCGTTTCCGAGATATTTGCACATATATCTCAAGGGAAGGGGCCTGACGGACATATTTCGAGATATTTCTTCTTCTTGTTGTTCTTCTTCTGCACAGCTAAGCTGGAAGTGGCATTTGCGGCTCGCACTAGTGCACAGTTATCTCAAAGAAAGGGGCCACGGTGTTTCTGTATCTCTATTATGTTGGTGCGTCTTCGGAACTTTTAAATATCTCGATATATCTCGAAAACTACGCTTCTGATCAAAAAATATCATAGAACATAAATTGTAGGAAACATAATTCTCTACAAAAAACGTCTCTTAACATTTTGCCATAGCTCGCTTCGTTTCCGAGATATTTGCAGATTCAGCTCAAAGGAACTGGCCTGACGGACATATTTCGAGATATTTCTTCTTCTTGTTGTTCTTCCTCTGCACAGCTAAGCTGGAAGTGGCATTTGCGGCTCGCACTAGTGCACAGTTATCTCAAAGAAAGGGGCCACGGTGTTTCTGTATCTCTATTATGTTGGTGCGTCTTCGGAACTTTTAAATATCTCGATATATCTCGAAAACTACGCTTCTGATCAAAAAATATCATAGAACATAAATTGTAGGAAACATAATTCTCTACAAAAAACGTCTCTTAACATTTTGCCATAGCTCGCTTCGTTTCCGAGATATTTGCAGATTCAGCTCAAAGGAACTGGCCTGACGGACATATTTCGAGATATTTCTTCTTCTTGTTGTTCTTCCTCTGCACAGCTAAGCTGGAAGTGGCATTTGCAGCTCGCAATAGTGCAGAGTTATCTCAAAGAAAGGGGCCACGGTGTTTCTGTATCTCTATTATGTTGGTGCGGCTTCGGAACTTTTAAATATCTTGATATATCTCGAGAACTACGCATCTGATCAAAAAATATCATAGAACATAAAAAGTAGGAAACTTAATTCTCTACAAAAAAGGTCTCTTAACATTTTGCCATACCTCGCTTCGTTTCCGAGATATTTGCATATTTATCTCAAGGGAAAGGGCCTGACGGACATATTTCGAGATATTTCTTCTTCTTGTTGTTCTTCTTCTGCACAGCTAAGCTGGAAGTGGCATTTCCAGCTCGCAATAGTGGAGAGTTATCTCAAAGAAAGGGGCCACGGTGTTTCTGTATCTCTATTATGTTGGTGCGGCTTCGGAACTTTTAAATATCTTGATATATCTCGAGAACTACGCATCTGATCAAAAAATATCATACAACATAAAAAGTAGGAAACTTAATTCTCTACAAAAAAGGTCTCTTAACATTTTGCCATAGCTCGCTTCGTTTCCGAGATATTTGCAGATTTATCTCAAGGGAAGGGGCCTGACGGACATATTTCGAGATACTTCTTCTTCTTGTTGTTCTTCTTCTGCACAGCTGAGCTGGAAGTGGCATTTGCAGGTCGCAATAGTGCAGAGTTGTCTCAAAGAAAGGGGCCACGGTGTTTCTGTATCTCTATTATGTTGGTGCGGCTTCGGAACTTTTAAATATATCGATATATCTCGAAAACTACGCTTCTGATCAAAAAATATCATAGAACGTAAATTGTAGGAAACATTATTCTCTACAAAAAAGGTCTCTTAACATTTTGCCATAGCTCGCTTCGTTTCCGAGATATTTGCAGATTTATCTCAAGGGAAGGGTCCTGATGGACATATTTCGAGATATTTCTTCTTCTTGTTGTTCTTCTTCTGCACAGCTAAGCTGGAAGTGGCATTTGCAGCGCGCAATAGTGCAGAGTCATCTCAAAGAAAGGGGCCACGGTGTTTCTGTATCTCTATTATGTTGGTGCGACTTCGGAACTTTTAAATATCTTGATATATCTCGAGAACTACGCATCTGATCTAAAAATATCATACCACATAATAAGTAGGAAACTTGATTCTCTACAAGAAAGGTCTCTAAGCATTTTGCCATAGCTCGCTTCGTTTCCGAGATATTTGCAGATTTATCTCAAGGGAAGGGGCCTGACGGACGTATTTCGAGATATTTCTTCTTCTTGTTGTTCTTCCTCTGCACAGCTAAGCTGGAAGTGGCATTTGCAGCTCGCAATAGTGCAGAGTTATCTCAAAGAGAGGGGCCACGGTGTTTCTGTATCTCTATTATGTTGGTGCGGCTTCGGAACTTTTAAATATCTTGATATATCTCGAGAACTACGCATCTGATCAAAAAATATCATAGAACATAAAAAGTAGGAAACTTAATTCTCTACAAAAGAGGTCTCTTAACATTTTGCCATAGCTCGCTTCGTTTCCGAGATATTTGCAGATTTATCTCACGGGAAGGGGCCTAACGGACATATTTCGAGATATTTCTTCTTCTTGTTGTTCTTCTTCTGCACAGCTAAACTGGAAGTGGCATTTCCAGCTCGCAATAGTGCAGAGTTATCTCAAAGAAAGGGGCCACGGTGTTTCTGTATCTCTATTACGTTGGTGCGGCTTCGGAACTTTTAAATATCTCGATATATCTCGAAAACTACGCTTCTGATCAAAAAATATCATAGAACATAAATTGTAGGAAACATAATTCTCTACAAAAAAGGTCTCTTAACATTTTGCCATAGCTCGCTTCATTTCCGAGATATTTGCAGATTCAACTCAAAGGAACTGGCCTGACGGACATATTTCGAGATATTTCTTCTTCTTGTTGTTCTTCCTCTGCACAGCTAAGCTGGAAGTGGCATTTGCAGCTCGCAATAGTGCAGAGTTATCTCAAAGAAAGGGGCCACGGTGTTTCTGTATCTCTATTATGTTGGTGCGGCTTCGGAACTTTAAAATATCTTTATATATCTCGAGAACTACGCATCTGATTAAAAAATATCATAGAACGTAAAAAGTAGGAAACTTAATTCTCTACAAATAAAGTCGCTTAACATTTTGCCATAGCTCGCTTCGTTTCCGAGATATTTGCAGATTTATCTCAAGGGAAGGGGCCTGACGGACATATTTCGAGATATTTCTTCTTCTTGTTGTTCTTCTTCTGCACAGCTAAGCTGGAAGTGGCATTTGCAGCTCGCAATAGTGCAGAGTTATCTCAAAGAAAGGGGCCACGGTGTTTCTGTATCTCTATTATGTTGGTGCGGCTTCGGAACTTTTAAATATCTTGATATATCTCGAGAACTACGCATCTGATCAAAAAATATCATAGAACATGAAAAGTAGGAAACTTAATTCTCTACACAAAAGGTCTCTTCACATTTTGCCATAGCTCGCTTCGTTTCCGAGTTATGTGCAGATTTATCTCAAGGGAAGGGGCCTGACGGACATATTTCGAGATATTTCTTCTTCTTGTTGTTCTTCTTCTGCACAGCTAAGCTGGAAGTGGCATTTGCGGCTCGCACTAGTGCAGAGTTATCTCAAAGAAAGGGGCCACGGTGTTTCTGTATCTCTATTATGTTGGTGCGGCTTCGGAACTTTTAAATATCTCGATATATCTCGAAAACTACGCTTCTGATCAAAAAATATCATAGAACATAAATTGTAGGAAACATAATTCTCTACAAAAAAGGTCTCTTAACATTTTGCCATAGCTCGCTTCCTTTCCGAGATATTTGCAGATTCAACTCAAAGGAACTGGCCTGACGGACATATTTCGAGATATTTCTTCTTCTTGTTGTTCTTCCTCTGCACAGC
This sequence comes from Osmia lignaria lignaria, assembly GCF_051020975.1. Lineage (NCBI taxonomy): Eukaryota > Metazoa > Arthropoda > Insecta > Hymenoptera > Megachilidae > Osmia > Osmia lignaria. Next base: position 22,777,832 of record NW_027478160.1, on the reverse strand, counting down.
TAAGCTGGAAGTGGCATTTGCAGCTCGCAATAGTGCAGAGTTATCTCAAAGAAAGGGGCCACGGTGTTTCTGTATCTCTATTATGTTGGTGCGGCTTCGGAACTTTTAAATATCTTGATATATCTCGAGAACTACGCATCTGATCAAAAAATATCATAGAACATAAAAAGTAGGAAACTTAATTCTCTACAAAAAAGGTCTCTTAACATTTTGCCATAGCTCGCTTCGTTTCCGAGATATTTGCATATTTATCTCAAGGGAAGGGGCCTGACGGACATATTTCGAGATATTTCTTCTTCTTGTTGTTCTTCTTCTGCACAGCTAAGCTGGAAGTGGCATTTGCGGCTCGCACTAGTGCAGAGTTATCTCAAAGAAAGGGGCCACGGTGTTTCTGTATCTCTATTATGTTGGTGCAGCGTCGGAACTTTTAAATATCTTGATATATCTCGAAAACTACGCTTCTGATCAAAAAATATCATAGAACATAAATTGTAGGAAGCATAATTCTCTACAAAAAAGGTCTCTCAACATTTTGCCATAGCTCGCTTCGTTTCCGAGATATTTGCAGATATATCTCAAGGGAAGGGGCCTGACGGACATATTTCGAGATATTTCTTCTTCTTGTTGTTCTTCTTCTGCACAGCTAAGCTGGAAGTGGCATTTACAGCTCGCAATAGTGCAGAGTTATCTCAAAGAAAGGGGCCACGGTGTTTCTGTATCTCTATTATGTTGGTGCGGGTTCGGAACTTTTAAATATCTTGATATATCTCGAGAACTACGCATCTGATCAAAAAATATCATAGAACATGAAAAGTAGGAAACTTAATTCTCTACAAAAAAGGTCTCTTAACATTTTGCCATAGCTCGCTTCGTTTCCGAGATATTTGCACATATATCTCAAGGGAAGGGGCCTGACGGACATATTTCGAGATATTTCTTCTTCTTGTTGTGCTTCTTCTGCACAGCTAAGCTGGAAGTGGCATTTGCGGCTCGCACTAGTGCACAGTTATCTCAAAGAAAGGGGCCACGGTGTTTCTGTATCTCTATTATGTTGGTGCGTCTTCGGAACTTTTAAATATCTCGATATATCTCGAAAACTACGCTTCTGATCAAAAAATATCATAGAACATAAATTGTAGGAAACATAATTCTCTACAAAAAACGTCTCTTAACATTTTGCCATAGCTCGCTTCGTTTCCGAGATATTTGCAGATTCAGCTCAAAGGAACTGGCCTGACGGACATATTTCGAGATATTTCTTCTTCTTGTTGTTCTTCCTCTGCACAGCTAAGCTGGAAGTGGCATTTGCGGCTCGCACTAGTGCACAGTTATCTCAAAGAAAGGGGCCACGGTGTTTCTGTATCTCTATTATGTTGGTGCGTCTTCGGAACTTTTAAATATCTCGATATATCTCGAAAACTACGCTTCTGATCAAAAAATATCATAGAACATAAATTGTAGGAAACATAATTCTCTACAAAAAACGTCTCTTAACATTTTGCCATAGCTCGCTTCGTTTCCGAGATATTTGCAGATTCAGCTCAAAGGAACTGGCCTGACGGACATATTTCGAGATATTTCTTCTTCTTGTTGTTCTTCCTCTGCACAGCTAAGCTGGAAGTGGCATTTGCAGCTCGCAATAGTGCAGAGTTATCTCAAAGAAAGGGGCCACGGTGTTTCTGTATCTCTATTATGTTGGTGCGGCTTCGGAACTTTTAAATATCTTGATATATCTCGAGAACTACGCATCTGATCTAAAAATATCATACCACATAATAAGTAGGAAACTTGATTCTCTACAAGAAAGGTCTCTAAGCATTTTGCCATAGCTCGCTTCGTTTCCGAGATATTTGCAGATTTATCTCAAGGGAAGGGGCCTGACGGACGTATTTCGAGATATTTCTTCTTCTTGTTGTTCTTCCTCTGCACAGCTAAGCTGGAAGTGGCATTTGCAGCTCGCAATAGTGCAGAGTTATCTCAAAGAGAGGGGCCACGGTGTTTCTGTATCTCTATTATGTTGGTGCGGCTTCGGAACTTTTAAATATCTTGATATATCTCGAGAACTACGCATCTGATCAAAAAATATCATAGAACATAAAAAGTAGGAAACTTAATTCTCTACAAAAGAGGTCTCTTAACATTTTGCCATAGCTCGCTTCGTTTCCGAGATATTTGCAGATTTATCTCACGGGAAGGGGCCTAACGGACATATTTCGAGATATTTCTTCTTCTTGTTGTTCTTCTTCTGCACAGCTAAACTGGAAGTGGCATTTCCAGCTCGCAATAGTGCAGAGTTATCTCAAAGAAAGGGGCCACGGTGTTTCTGTATCTCTATTATGTTGGTGCGGCTTCGGAACTTTTAAATATATCGATATATCTCGAAAACTACGCTTCTGATCAAAAAATATCATAGAACGTAAATTGTAGGAATCATTATTCTCTACAAAAAAGGTCTCTTAACATTTTGCCATAGCTCGCTTCGTTTCCGAGATATTTGCAGATTTATCTCAAGGGAAGGGTCCTGATGGACATATTTCGAGATATTTCTTCTTCTTGTTGTTCTTCTTCTGCACAGCTAAGCTGGAAGTGGCATTTGCAGCGCGCAATAGTGCAGAGTCATCTCAAAGAAAGGGGCCACGGTGTTTCTGTATCTCTATTATGTTGGTGCGACTTCGGAACTTTTAAATATCTTGATATATCTCGAGAACTACGCATCTGATCTAAAAATATCATACCACATAATAAGTAGGAAACTTGATTCTCTACAAGAAAGGTCTCTAAGCATTTTGCCATAGCTCGCTTCGTTTCCGAGATATTTGCAGATTTATCTCAAGGGAAGGGGCCTGACGGACGTATTTCGAGATATTTCTTCTTCTTGTTGTTCTTCCTCTGCACAGCTAAGCTGGAAGTGGCATTTGCAGCTCGCAATAGTGCAGAGTTATCTCAAAGAGAGGGGCCACGGTGTTTCTGTATCTCTATTATGTTGGTGCGGCTTCGGAACTTTTAAATATCTTGATATATCTCGAGAACTACGCATCTGATCAAAAAATATCATAGAACATAAAAAGTAGGAAACTTAATTCTCTACAAAAGAGGTCTCTTAACATTTTGCCATAGCTCGCTTCGTTTCCGAGATATTTGCAGATTTATCTCACGGGAAGGGGCCTAACGGACATATTTCGAGATATTTCTTCTTCTTGTTGTTCTTCTTCTGCACAGCTAAACTGGAAGTGGCATTTCCAGCTCGCAATAGTGCAGAGTTATCTCAAAGAAAGGGGCCACGGTGTTTCTGTATCCCTATTATGTTGGTGCGGCTTCGGAACTTTTAAATATCTCGATATATCTCGAAAACTACGCTTCTGATCAAAAAATATCATAGAACATAAATTGTAGGAAACATTATTCTCTATAAAAAACGTCTCTTAACATTTTGCCATAGCTCGCTTCGTTTCCGAGATATTTGCAGATTCAGCTCAAAGGAACTGGCCTGACGGACATATTTCGAGATATTTCTTCTTCTTGTTGTTCTTCCTCTGCACAGCTAAGCTGGAAGTGGCATTTGCAGCTCGCAATAGTGCAGAGTTATCTCAAAGAAAGGGGCCACGGTGTTTCTGTATCTCTATTATGTTGGTGCGGCTTCGGAACTTTTAAATATCTTGATATATCTCGAGAACTACGCATCTGATCAAAAAATATCATAGAACATAAAAAGTAGGAAACTTAATTCTCTACAAAAAAGGTCTCTTAACATTTTGCCATAGCTCGCTTCGTTTCCGAGATATTTGCAGATTTATCTCAAGGGAAGGGGCCTGACGGACATATTTCGAGATATTTCTTCTTCTTGTTGTTCTTCTTCTGCACAGCTAAGCTGGAAGTGGCATTTGCGGCTCGCACTAGTGCAGAGTTATCTCAAAGAAAGGGGCCACGGTGTTTCTGTATCTCTATTATGTTGGTGCGGCTTCGGAACTTTTAAATATCTCGATATATCTCGTAAAAACTACGCTTCTGATCAAAAAATATCATAGAACATAAATTGTAGGAAACATAATTCTCTATAAAAAACGTCTCTTAACATTTTGTCATAGCTCGCTTCGTTTCCGAGATATTTGCAGATTCAGCTCAAAGGAACTGGCCTGACGGACATATTTCGAGATATTTCTTCTTCTTGTTGTTCTTCCTCTGCACAGCTAAGCTGGAAGTGGCATTTGCAGCTCGCAATAGTGCAGAGTTATCTCAAAGAAAGGGGCCACGGTGTTTCTGTATCTCTATTATGTTGGTGCGGCTTCGGAACTTTTAAATATCTCGATGTATCTCGAAAACTACGCTTCTGATCAAAAAATATCATAGAAGATAAATTGTAGGAAACATAATTCTCTACAAAAAAGGTCTCTTAACATTTTGCCATAGCTCGCTTCGTTTCCGAGATATTTGCTGATATATCTGAAGGGAAGGGGCCTGACGGACATATTTCGAGATATTTCTTCTTCTTGTTGTTCTTCTTCTGCACAGCTAAGCTGGAAGTGGCATTTCCAGCACTCAATAGTGCAGAGTTATCTCAAAGAAAGGGGCCACGGTGTTTCTGTATCTCTATTATGTTGGTGCGGCTTCGGAACTTTTAAATATCTTGATATATCTCGAGAACTACGCATCTGATCAAAAAATATCATAGAACATAAAAAGTAGGAAACTTAATTCTCTACAAAAAAGGTCTCTTAACATTTTGCCATAGCCTTCTTCGTTTCCGAGATATTTGCAGATTTATCTCAAGGGAAGGGGCCTGACGGACATATTTCGAGATATTTCTTCTTCTTGTTGTTCTTCTTCTGCACAGCTAAGCTGGAAGTGGCATTTGCAGCTCGCAATAGTGCAGAGTTATCTCAAAGAAAGGGGCCACGGTGTTTCTGTATCTCTATTATGTTGGTGCGGCTTCGGAACTTTTAAATATCTTGATATATCTCGAGAACTACGCATCTGATCAAAAAATATCATAGAACATAAAAAGTAGGAAACTTAATTCTCTACAAAAAAGGTCTCTTAACATTTTGCCATAGCTCGCTTCGTTTCCGAGATATTTGCAGATTTATCTCAAGGGAAGGGGCCTAACGGACATATTTCGAGATATTTCTTCTTCTTGTTGTTCTTCTTCTGCACAGCTAAGCTGGAAGTGGCATTTGCGGCTCGCACTAGTGCAGAGTTATCTCAAAGAAAGGGGCCACGGTGTTTCTGTATCTCTATTATGTTGGTGCGGCTTCGGAACTTTTAAATATCTTGATATATCTCGAGAACTACGCATCTGATCAAAAAATATCATAGAACATAAAAAGTAGGAAACTTAATTCTCTACAAAAAAGGTCTCTTAACATTTTGCCATAGCTCGCTTCGTATCCGAGATATTTGCATATTTATCTCAAGGGAAGGGGCCTGACGGACATATTTCGAGATATTTCTTCTTCTTGTTGTTCTTCTTCTGCACAGCTAAGCTGGAAGTGGCATTTGCGGCTCGCACTAGTGCAGAGTTATCTCAAAGAAAGGGGCCACGGTGTTTCTGTATCTCTATTATGTTGGTGCGGCTTCGGAACTTTTAAATATCTCGATATATCTCGAAAACTACGCTTCTGATCAAAAAATATCATAGAACATAAAAAGTAGGAAACTTAATTCTCTACAAAAAAGGTCTCTTAACATTTTGCCATAGCTCGCTTCGTTTCCGAGATATTTGCAGATTTATCTCAAGGGAAGGGGCCTAACGGACATATTTCGAGATATTTCTTCTTCTTGTTGTTCTTCTTCTGCACAGCTAAGCTGGAAGTGGCATCTGCGGCTCGCGCTAGTGCAGAGTTATCTCAAAGAAAGGGGCCACGGTGTTTCTGTATCTCTATTATGTTGGTGCGGCTTCGGAACTTTTAAATATCTTGATATATCTCGAGAACTACGCATCTGATCAAAAAATATCATAGAACATAAAAGGTAGGAAACTTAATTCTCTACAAAAAAGGTCTCTTAACATTTTGCCATAGCTCGCTTCGTTTCCGAGATATTTGCAGATTTATCTCAAGGGAAGGCGCCTAACGGACATATTTCGAGATATTTCTTCTTCTTGTTGTTCTTCTTCTGCACAGCTAAACTGGAAGTGGTATTTCCAGCTCGCAATAGTGCAGAGTTATCTCAAAGAAAGGGGCCACGGTGTTTCTGTATCTCTATTATGTTGGTGCGGCTTCGGAACTTTTAAATATCTCGATATATCTCGAAAACTACGCTTCTGATCAAAAAATATCATAGAACATAAATTGTAGGCAACATAATTCTCTACAAAAAAGGTCTCTTAACATTTTGCCATAGCTCGCTTCGTTTCCGAGATATTTGCAGATATATCTCAAGGGAAGGGGCCTGACGGACATATTTCGAGATATTTCTTCTTCTTGTTGTTCTTCCTCTGCACAGCTAAGCTGGAAGTGGCATTTGCAGCTCGCAATAGTGCAGAGTTATCTCAAAGAAAGGGGCCACGGTGTTTCTGTATCTCTATTATGTTGGTGCGGCTTCGGAACTTTTATATATCTTGATATATCTCGAGAACTACGCATCTGATCAAAAAATATCATAGAACATAAAAGGTAGGAAACTTAATTCTCTACAAAAAAGGTCTCTTAACATTTTGCCATAGCTCGCTTCGTTTCCGAGATATTTGCATATTTATCTCAAGGGAAGGGGCCTGACGGACATATTTCGAGATATTTCTTCTTCTTGTTGTTCTTCTTCTGCACAGCTAAGCTGGAAGTGGCATTTGCGGCTCGCACTAGTGCAGAGTTATCTCAAAGAAAGGGGCCACGGTGTTTCTGTATCTCTATTATGTTGGTGCGGCTTCGGAACTTTTAAATATCTCGATATATCTCGAAAACTACGCTTCTGATCAAAAAATATCATAGAACATAAAAAGTAGGAAACTTAATTCTCTACAAAAAAGGTCTCTTAACATTTTGCCATAGCTCGCTTCGTTTCCGAGATATTTGCAGATTCATCTCAAGGGAAGGGGTCTGACGGACATATTTCGAGATATTTCTTCTTCTTGTTGTTCTTCTTCTGCACAGCTAAGCTCGAAGTGGCATTTGCAGCTCGCAATAGTGCAGAGTTATCTCAAAGAAAGAGGCCACGGTGTTTCTGTACCTCTATTATGTTGGTGCAGCTTCGGAACTTTTAAATATCTTGATATATCTCGAGAACTACGCATCTGATCAAAAAATATCATCGAACATAAAAAGTAGGAAACTTAATTCTCTACAAAAAAGGTCTCTTAACATTTTGCCATAGCTCGCTTCGTTTCCGAGATATTTGCAGATTCAGCTCAAAGGAACTGGCCTGACGGACATATTTCGAGATATTTCTTCTTCTTGTTGTTCTTCCTCTGCACAGCTAAGCTGGAAGTGGCATTTGCAGCTCGCAATATTGCAGAGTTGTCTCACAGAAAGGGGCCACGGTGTTTCTGTATCTCTATTATGTTGGTGCGGCTTCGGAACTTTTAAATATCTCGATATATCTCGAAAACTACGCTTCTGATCAAAAAATATCATAGAACATAAATTGTAGGAAACATAAATCTCTACAAAAAAGGTCTCTTAACATTTTGCCATAGCTCTCTTCGTTTCCGAGATATTTGCAGATTTATCTCACGGGAAGGGGCCTGACGTACATATTTCGAGATATTTCTTCTTCTTGTTGTTCTTCTTCTGCACAGCTAAGCTGGAAGTGGCATTTGCAGCTCGCAATAGTGCAGAGTTATCTCAAAGAAAGGGGCCACGGTGTTTCTGTATCTCTATTATGTTGGTGCGGCTTCGGAACTTTTAAATATCTTGATATATCTCGAGAACTACGCGTCTGATCAAAAAATATCATAGAATATAAAAAGTAGGAAACTTAATTCTCTACAACAAAGGTCTCTTAACATTTTGCCATAGCTCGCTTCGTTTCCGAGATATTTGCATATTTATCTCAAGGGAAGGGGCCTGACGGACATATTTCGAGATATTTCTTCTTCTTGTTGTTCTTCTTCTGCACAGCTAAGCTGGAAGTGGCATTTGCGGCTCGCACTAGTGCAGAGTTATCTCAAAGAAAGGGGCCACGGTGTTTCTGTATCTCTATTATGTTGGTGCGGCTTCGGAACTTTTAAATATCTCGATATATCTCGAAAACTACGCTTCTGATCAAAAAATATCATAGAACATAAATTGTAGGAAACATAATTCTCTACAAAAAAGGTCTCTTAACATTTTGCCATAGCTCTCTTCGTTTCCGAGATATTTGCAGATTTATCTCAAGGGAAGGGGCCTGACGGACATATTTCGAGATATTTCTTCTTCTTGTTGTTCTTCTTCTGCACAGCTAAGCTGGAAGTGGCATTTGCAGCTCGCAATAGTGCAGAGTTATCTCAAAGAAAGGGGCCACGGTGTTTCTGTATCTCTATTATGTTGGTGCGGCATCGGAACTTTTAAATATCTTGATATATCTCGAGAACTACACGTCTGATCAAAAAATATCATAGAACATAAAAAGTAGGAAACTTAATTCTCTACAACAACGGTCTCTTAACATTTTGCCATAGCTCGCTTCGTTTCCGAGATATTTGCATATTTATCTCAAGGGAAGGGGCCTGACGGACATATTTCGAGATATTTCTTCTTCTTGTTGTTCTTCTTCTGCACAGCTAAGCTGGAAGTGGCATTTGCGGCTCGCACTAGTGCAGAGTTATCTCAAAGAAAGGGGTCACGGTGTTTCTGTATCTCTATTATGTTGGTGCGGCTTCGGAACTTTTAAATATCTCGATATATCTCGAAAACCACGCTTCTGATCAAAAAATATCATAGAACATAAATTGTAGGAAACATAATTCTCTACAAAAAAGGTCTCTTAACATTTTGCCATAGCTCGCTTCGTTTCCGAGATATTTGCAGATATATCTCAAGGGAAGGGGCCTGACGGACATATTTCGAGATATTTCTTCTTCTTGTTGTTCTTCCTCTGCACAGCTAAGCTGGAAGTGGCATTTGCAGCTCGCAATAGTGCAGAGTTATCTCAAAGAAAGGGGCCACGGTGTTTCTGTATCTCTATTATGTTGGTGCGGCTTCGGAACTTTGAAATATCTTGATATATCTCGAGAACTACGCATCTGATCAAAAAATATCATAGAACATAAAAGGTAGGAAACTTAATTCTCTACAAAAAAGGTCTCTTAACATTTTGCCATAGCTCGCTTCGTTTCCGAGATATTTGCAGATTTATCTCAAGGGAAGGCGCCTAACGGACATATTTCGAGATATTTCTTCTTCTTGTTGTTCTTCTTCTGCACAGCTAAACTGGAAGCGGTATTTCCAGCTCGCAATAGTGCAGAGTTATCTCAAAGAAAGGGGCCACGGTGTTTCTGTATCTCTATTATGTTGGTGCGGCTTCGGAACTTTTAAATATCTTGATATATCTCGAGAACTACGCATCTGATCAAAAAATATCATAGAACATAAAAAGTAGGAAACTTAATTCTCTACAAAAAAGGTCTCTTAACATTTTGCCATAGCTCGCTTCGTTTCCGAGATATTTGCATATTTATCTCAAGGGAAGGGGCCTGACGGACATATTTCGAGATATTTCTTCTTCTTGTTGTTCTTCTTCTGCACAGCTAAGCTGGAAGTGGCATTTGCGGCTCGCACTAGTGCAGAGTTATCTCAAAGAAAGGGGCCACGGTGTTTCTGTATCTCTATTATGTTGGTGCGGCTTCGGAACTTTTAAATATCTCGATATATCTCGAAAACTACGCTTCTGATCAAAAAATATCATAGAACATAAATTGTAGGAAACATAATTCTCTACAAAAAAGGTCTCTTAACATTTTGCCATAGCTCGCTTCGTTTCCGAGATATTTGCAGATATATCTCAAGGGAAGGGGCCTGACGGACATATTTCGAGATATTTCTTCTTCTTGTTGTTCTTCTTCTGCACAGCTAAGCTGGAAGTGGCATTTGCGGCTCGCACTAGTGCAGAGTTATCTCAAAGAAAGGGGCCACGGTGTTTCTGTATCTCTATTATGTTGGTGCGGCTTCGGAACTTTTAAATATCTCGATATATCTCGAAAACTACGCTTCTGATCAAAAAATATCATAGAACATAAATTGTAGGAAACATAATTCTCTACAAAAAAGCTCTCTTAACAGTTTGCCATAGCTCTCTTCGTTTCCGAGATATTTGCAGATTTATCTCAAGGGAAGGGGCCTGACGGACATATTTCCAGATATTTCTTCTTCTTGTTGTTCTTCTTCTGCACAGCTAAGCTGGAAGTGGCATTTGCAGCTCGCAATAGTGCAGAGTTATCTCAAAGAAAGGGGCCACGGTGTTTCTGTATCTCTATTATGTTGGTGCGGCATCGGAACTTTTAAATATCTTGATATATCTCGAGAACTACACGTCTGATCAAAAAATATCATAGAACATAAAAAGTAGGAAACTTAATTCTCTACAACAACGGTCTCTTAACATTTTGCCATAGCTCGCTTCGTTTCCGAGATATTTGCAGATTTATCTCAAGGGAAGGGGCCTGACGGACATATTTCGAGATATTTCTTCTTCTTGTTGTTCTTCTTCTGCACAGCTAAGCTGGAAGTGGCATTTGCGGCTCGCACTAGTGCAGAGTTATCTCAAAGAAAGGGGCCACGGTGTTTCTGTATCTCTATTATGTTGGTGCGGCTTCGGAACTTTTAAATATCTCGATATATCTCGAAAACTACGCTTCTGATCAAAAAATATCATAGAACATAAATTGTAGGAAACATAATTCTCTACAAAAAAGGTCTCTTAACATTTTGCCATAGCTCTCTTCGTTTCCGAGATATTTGCAGATTTATCTCAAGGGAAGGGGCCTGACGGACATATTTCGAGATATTTCTTCTTCTTGTTGTTCTTCTTCTGCACAGCTAAGCTGGAAGTGGCATTTGCAGCTCGCAATAGTGCAGAGTTATCTCAAAGAAAGGGGCCACGGTGTTTCTGTATCTCTATTATGTTGGTGCGGCATCGGAACTTTTAAATATCTTGATATATCTCGAGAACTACACGTCTGATCAAAAAATATCATAGAACATAAAAAGTAGGAAACTTAATTCTCTACAACAACGGTCTCTTAACATTTTGCCATAGCTCGCTTCGTTTCCGAGATATTTGCATATTTATCTCAAGGGAAGGGGCCTGACGGACATATTTCGAGATATTTCTTCTTCTTGTTGTTCTTCTTCTGCACAGCTAAGCTGGAAGTGGCATTTGCGGCTCGCACTAGTGCAGAGTTATCTCAAAGAAAGGGGTCACGGTGTTTCTGTATCTCTATTATGTTGGTGCGGCTTCGGAACTTTTAAATATCTCGATATATCTCGAAAACCACGCTTCTGATCAAAAAATATCATAGAACATAAATTGTAGGAAACATAATTCTCTACAAAAAAGGTCTCTTAACATTTTGCCATAGCTCGCTTCGTTTCCGAGATATTTGCAGATATATCTCAAGGGAAGGGGCCTGACGGACATATTTCGAGATATTTCTTCTTCTTGTTGTTCTTCCTCTGCACAGCTAAGCTGGAAGTGGCATTTGCAGCTCGCAATAGTGCAGAGTTATCTCAAAGAAAGGGGCCACGGTGTTTCTGTATCTCTATTATGTTGGTGCGGCTTCGGAACTTTGAAATATCTTGATATATCTCGAGAACTACGCATCTGATCAAAAAATATCATAGAACATAAAAGGTAGGAAACTTAATTCTCTACAAAAAAGGTCTCTTAACATTTTGCCATAGCTCGCTTCGTTTCCGAGATATTTGCAGATTTATCTCAAGGGAAGGCGCCTAACGGACATATTTCGAGATATTTCTTCTTCTTGTTGTTCTTCTTCTGCACAGCTAAACTGGAAGCGGTATTTCCAGCTCGCAATAGTGCAGAGTTATCTCAAAGAAAGGGGCCACGGTGTTTCTGTATCTCTATTATGTTGGTGCGGCTTCGGAACTTTTAAATATCTTGATATATCTCGAGAACTACGCATCTGATCAAAAAATATCATAGAACATAAAAAGTAGGAAACTTAATTCTCTACAAAAAAGGTCTCTTAACATTTTGCCATAGCTCGCTTCGTTTCCGAGATATTTGCATATTTATCTCAAGGGAAGGGGCCTGACGGACATATTTCGAGATATTTCTTCTTCTTGTTGTTCTTCTTCTGCACAGCTAAGCTGGAAGTGGCATTTGCGGCTCGCACTAGTGCAGAGTTATCTCAAAGAAAGGGGCCACGGTGTTTCTGTATCTCTATTATGTTGGTGCGGCTTCGGAACTTTTAAATATCTCGATATATCTCGAAAACTACGCTTCTGATCAAAAAATATCATAGAACATAAATTGTAGGAAACATAATTCTCTACAAAAAAGGTCTCTTAACATTTTGCCATAGCTCGCTTCGTTTCCGAGATATTTGCAGATATATCTCAAGGGAAGGGGCCTGACGGACATATTTCGAGATATTTCTTCTTCTTGTTGTTCTTCTTCTGCACAGCTAAGCTGGAAGTGGCATTTGCGGCTCGCACTAGTGCAGAGTTATCTCAAAGAAAGGGGCCACGGTGTTTCTGTATCTCTATTATGTTGGTGCGGCTTCGGAACTTTTAAATATCTCGATATATCTCGAAAACTACGCTTCTGATCAAAAAATATCATAGAACATAAATTGTAGGAAACATAATTCTCTACAAAAAAGCTCTCTTAACAGTTTGCCATAGCTCTCTTCGTTTCCGAGATATTTGCAGATTTATCTCAAGGGAAGGGGCCTGACGGACATATTTCCAGATATTTCTTCTTCTTGTTGTTCTTCTTCTGCACAGCTAAGCTGGAAGTGGCATTTGCAGCTCGCAATAGTGCAGAGTTATCTCAAAGAAAGGGGCCACGGTGTTTCTGTATCTCTATTATGTTGGTGCGGCATCGGAACTTTTAAATATCTTGATATATCTCGAGAACTACACGTCTGATCAAAAAATATCATAGAACATAAAAAGTAGGAAACTTAATTCTCTACAACAACGGTCTCTTAACATTTTGCCATAGCTCGCTTCGTTTCCGAGATATTTGCAGATTTATCTCAAGGGAAGGGGCCTGACGGACATATTTCGAGATATTTCTTCTTCTTGTTGTTCTTCTTCTGCACAGCTAAGCTGGAAGTGGCATTTGCGGCTCGCACTAGTGCAGAGTTATCTCAAAGAAAGGGGCCACGGTGTTTCTGTATCTCTATTATGTTGGTGCGGCTTCGGAACTTTTAAATATCTCGATGTATCTCGAAAACTACGCTTCTGATCAAAAAATATCATAGAACATAAATTGTAGGAAACATAATTCTCTATAAAAAACGTCTCTTAACATTTTGTCATAGCTCGCTTCGTTTCCGAGATATTTGCAGATTCAGCTCAAAGGAACTGGCCTGACGGACATATTTCGAGATATTTCTTCTTCTTGTTGTTCTTCCTCTGCACAGCTAAGCTGGAAGTGGCATTTGCAGCTCGCAATAGTGCAGAGTTATCTCAAAGAAAGGGGCCACGGTGTTTCTGTATCTCTATTATGTTGGTGCGGCTTCGGAACTTTTAAATATCTTGATATATCTCGAGAACTACGCATCTGATCAAAAAATATCATAGAACATAAAAAGTAGGAAACTTAATTCTCTACAAAAAAGGTCTCTTAACATTTTGCCATAGCTCGCTTCGTTTCCGAGATATTTGCAGATTTATCTCAAGGGAAGGGGCCTGACGGACATATTTCGAGATATTTCTTCTTCTTGTTGTTCTTCTTCTGCACAGCTAAGCTGGAAGTGGCATTTGCGGCTCGCACTAGTGCAGAGTTATCTCAAAGAAAGGGGCCACGGTGTTTCTGTATCTCTATTATGTTGGTGCGGCTTCGGAACTTTTAAATATCTCGATGTATCTCGAAAACTACGCTTCTGATCAAAAAATATCATAGAACATAAATTGTAGGAAACATAATTCTCTACAAAAAAGGTCTCTTAACATTTTGCCATAGCTCGCTTCGTTTCCGAGATATTTGCTGATATATCTGAAGGGAAGGGGCCTGACGGACATATTTCGAGATATTTCTTCTTCTTGTTGTTCTTCTTCTGCACAGCTAAGCTGGAAGTGGCATTTCCAGCTCGCAATAGTGCAGAGTTATCTCAAAGAAAGGGGCCACGGTGTTTCTGTATCTCTATTATGTTGGTGCGGCTTCGGAACTTTTAAATATCTTGATATATCTCGAGAACTACGCATCAGATCAAAAAATATCATAGAACATAAAAAGTAGGAAACTTAATTCTCTACAAAAAAAGTCTCTTAACATTTTGCCATAGCTCTCTTCGTTTCCGAGATATTTGCAGATTTATCTCAAGGGAAGGGGCCTGACGGACATATTTCGAGATATTTCTTCTTCTTGTTGTTCTTCTGCACAGCTAAGCTGGAAGTGGCATTTGCAGCTCGCAATAGTGCATAGTTATCTGAAAGAAAGGGGCCACGGTGTTTCTGTATCTCTATTATGTTGGTGCGGCTTCGGAACTTTTAAATATCTTGATATATCTCGAGAACTACGCATCTGATCAAAAAATATCATAGAACATAAAAAGTAGGAAACTTAATTCTCTACAAAAAAGGTCTCTTAACATTTTGCCATAGCTCTCTTCGTTTCCGAGATATTTGCAGATTTATCTCAAGGGAAGGGGCCTGACGGACATATTTCGAGATATTTCTTCTTCTTGTTGTTCTTCTTCTGCACAGCTAAGCTGGAAGTGGCATTTGCAGCTCGCAATAGTGCAGAGTTATCTCAAAGAAAGGGGCCACGGTGTTTCTGTATCTCTATTATGTTGGTGCGGCTTCGGAACTTTTAAATATCTTGATATATCTCGAGAACTACGCATCTGATCAAAAAATATCATAGAACATAAAAAGTAGGAAACTTAATTCTCTACAAAAAAGGTCTCTTAACATTTTGCCATAGCTCGCTTCGTTTCCGAGATATTTGCAGATTTATCTCAAGGGAAGGGGCCTAACGGACATATTTCGAGATATTTCTTCTTCTTGTTGTTCTTCTTCTGCACAGCTAAGCTGGAAGTGGCATTTGCGGCTCGCACTAGTGCAGAGTTATCTCAAAGAAAGGGGCCACGGTGTTTCTGTATCTCTATTATGTTGGTGCGGCTTCGGAACTTTTAAATATCTTGATATATCTCGAGAACTACGCATCTGATCAAAAAATATCATAGAACATAAAAAGTAGGAAACTTAATTCTCTACAAAAAAGGTCTCTTAACATTTTGCCATAGCTCGCTTCGTATCCGAGATATTTGCATATTTATCTCAAGGGAAGGGGCCTGACGGACATATTTCGAGATATTTCTTCTTCTTGTTGTTCTTCTTCTGCACAGCTAAGCTGGAAGTGGCATTTGCGGCTCGCACTAGTGCAGAGTTATCTCAAAGAAAGGGGCCACGGTGTTTCTGTATCTCTATTATGTTGGTGCGGCTTCGGAACTTTTAAATATCTCGATATATCTCGAAAACTACGCTTCTGATCAAAAAATATCATAGAACATAAAAAGTAGGAAACTTAATTCTCTACAAAAAAGGTCTCTTAACATTTTGCCATAGCTCGCTTCGTTTCCGAGATATTTGCAGATTTATCTCAAGGGAAGGGGCCTAACGGACATATTTCGAGATATTTCTTCTTCTTGTTGTTCTTCTTCTGCACAGCTAAGCTGGAAGTGGCATTTGCGGCTCGCGCTAGTGCAGAGTTATCTCAAAGAAAGGGGCCACGGTGTTTCTGTATCTCTATTATGTTGGTGCGGCTTCGGAACTTTTAAATATCTCGATATATCTCGAAAACTACGCTTCTGATCAAAAAATATCATAGAACATAAATTGTAGGAAACATAATTCTCTACAAAAAAGGTCTCTGAACATTTTGCCATAGCTCGCTTCGTTTCCGAGATATTTGCAGATATATCTCAAGGGAAGGGGCCTGACGGACATATTTCGAGATATTTCTTCTTCTTGTTGTTCTTCCTCTGCACAGCTAAGCTGGAAGTGGCATTTGCAGCTCGCAATAGTGCAGAGTTATCTCAAAGAAAGGGGCCACGGTGTTTCTGTATCTCTATTATGTTGGTGCGGCTTCGGAACTTTTAAATATCTTGATATATCTCGAGAACTACGCATCTGATCAAAAAATATCATAGAACATAAAAGGTAGGAAACTTAATTCTCTACAAAAAAGGTCTCTTAACATTTTGCCATAGCTCGCTTCGTTTCCGAGATATTTGCAGATTTATCTCAAGGGAAGGCGCCTAACGGACATATTTCGAGATATTTCTTCTTCTTGTTGTTCTTCTTCTGCACAGCTAAACTGGAAGTGGTATTTCCAGCTCGCAATAGTGCAGAGTTATCTCAAAGAAAGGGGCCACGGTGTTTCTGTATCTCTATTATGTTGGTGCGGCTTCGGAACTTTTAAATATCTTGATATATCTCGAGAACTACGCATCTGATCAAAAAATATCATAGAACATAAAAAGTAGGAAACTTAATTCTCTACAAAAAAGGTCTCTTAACATTTTGCCATAGCTCGCTTCGTTTCCGAGATATTTGCATATTTATCTCAAGGGAAGGGGCCTGAGGGACAGATTTCGAGATATTTCTTCTTCTTGTTGTTCTTCTTCTGCACAGCTAAGCTGGAAGTGGCATTTGCGGCTCGCACTAGTGCAGAGTTATCTCAAAGAAAGGGGCCACGGTGTTTCTGTATCTCTATTATGTTGGTGCGGCTTCGGAACTTTTAAATATCTCGATATATCTCGAAAACTACGCTTCTGATCAAAAAATATCATAGAACATAAATTGTAGGAAACATAATTCTCTACAAAAAAGGTCTCTTAACATTTTGCCATAGCTCGCTTCGTTTCCGAGATATTTGCAGATATATCTCAAGGGAAGGGGCCTGACGGACATATTTCGAGATATTTCTTCTTCTTGTTGTTCTTCCTCTGCACAGCTAAGCTGGAAGTGGCATTTGCAGCTCGCAATAGTGCAGAGTTATCTCAAAGAAAGGGGCCACGGTGTTTCTGTATCTCTATTATGTTGGTGCGGCTTCGGAACTTTTAAATATCTTGATATATCTCGAGAACTACGCATCTGATCAAAAAATATCATAGAACATAAAAGGTAGGAAACTTAATTCTCTACAAAAAAGGTCTCTTAACATTTTGCCATAGCTCGCTTCGTTTCCGAGATATTTGCATATTTATCTCAAGGGAAGGGGCCTGACGGACATATTTCGAGATATTTCTTCTTCTTGTTGTTCTTCTTCTGCACAGCTAAGCTCGAAGTGGCATTTGCAGCTCGCAATAGTGCAGAGTTATCTCAAAGAAAGAGGCCACGGTGTTTCTGTACCTCTATTATGTTGGTGCAGCTTCGGAACTTTTAAATATCTTGATATATCTCGAGAACTACGCATCTGATCAAAAAATATCATCGAACATAAAAAGTAGGAAACTTAATTCTCTACAAAAAAGGTCTCTTAACATTTTGCCATAGCTCGCTTCGTTTCCGAGATATTTGCAGATTCAGCTCAAAGGAACTGGCCTGACGGACATATTTCGAGATATTTCTTCTTCTTGTTGTTCTTCCTCTGCACAGCTAAGCTGGAAGTGGCATTTGCAGCTCGCAATATTGCAGAGTTATCTCACAGAAAGGGGCCACGGTGTTTCTGTATCTCTATTATGTTGGTGCGGCTTCGGAACTTTTAAATATCTCGATATATCTCGAAAACTACGCTTCTGATCAAAAAATATCATAGAACATAAATTGTAGGAAACATAAATCTCTACAAAAAAGGTCTCTTAACATTTTGCCATAGCTCTCTTCGTTTCCGAGATATTTGCAGATTTATCTCACGGGAAGGGGCCTGACGGACATATTTCGAGATATTTCTTCTTCTTGTTGTTCTTCTTCTGCACAGCTAAGCTGGAAGTGGCATTTGCAGCTCGCAATAGTGCAGAGTTATCTCAAAGAAAGGGGCCACGGTGTTTCTGTATCTCTATTATGTTGGTGCGGCTTCGGAACTTTTAAATATCTTGATATATCTCGAGAACTACGCGTCTGATCAAAAAATATCATAGAATATAAAAAGTAGGAAACTTAATTCTCTACAACAAAGGTCTCTTAACATTTTGCCATAGCTCGCTTCGTTTCCGAGATATTTGCATATTTATCTCAAGGGAAGGGGCCTGACGGACATATTTCGAGATATTTCTTCTTCTTGTTGTTCTTCTTCTGCACAGCTAAGCTGGAAGTGGCATTTGCGGCTCGCACTAGTGCAGAGTTATCTCAAAGAAAGGGGCCACGGTGTTTCTGTATCTCTATTATGTTGGTGCGGCTTCGGAACTTTTAAATATCTCGATATATCTCGAAAACTACGCTTCTGATCAAAAAATATCATAGAACATAAATTGTAGGAAACATAATTCTCTACAAAAAAGGTCTCTTAACATTTTGCCATAGCTCTCTTCGTTTCCGAGATATTTGCAGATTTATCTCAAGGGAAGGGGCCTGACGGACATATTTCGAGATATTTCTTCTTCTTGTTGTTCTTCTTCTGCACAGCTAAGCTGGAAGTGGCATTTGCAGCTCGCAATAGTGCAGAGTTATCTCAAAGAAAGGGGCCACGGTGTTTCTGTATCTCTATTATGTTGGTGCGGCATCGGAACTTTTAAATATCTTGATATATCTCGAGAACTACACGTCTGATCAAAAAATATCATAGAACATAAAAAGTAGGAAACTTAATTCTCTACAACAACGGTCTCTTAACATTTTGCCATAGCTCGCTTCGTTTCCGAGATATTTGCATATTTATCTCAAGGGAAGGGGCCTGACGGACATATTTCGAGATATTTCTTCTTCTTGTTGTTCTTCTTCTGCACAGCTAAGCTGGAAGTGGCATTTGCGGCTCGCACTAGTGCAGAGTTATCTCAAAGAAAGGGGTCACGGTGTTTCTGTATCTCTATTATGTTGGTGCGGCTTCGGAACTTTTAAATATCTTGATATATCTCGAGAATTACGCATCTGATCAAAAAATATCATAGAACATAAAAAGTAGGAAACTTAATTCTCTACAAAAAAGGTCTCTTAACATTTTGCCATAGCTCGTTTCGTTTCCGAGATATTTGCAGATTTATCTCAAGGGAAGGGGCCTGGCGGACATATTTCGAGATATTTCTTCTTCTTGTTGTTCTTCTTCTGCACAGCTAAGCTGGAAGTGGCATTTGCGGCTCGCACTAGTGCACAGTTATCTCAAAGAAAGGGGCCACGGTGTTTCTGTATCTCTATTATGTTGGTGCGGCTTCGGAACTTTTAAATATCTTGATATATCTCGAGAACTACGCATCTGATCAAAAAATATCATAGAACATAAAAAGTAGGAAACTTAATTCTCTACAAAAAAGGTCTCTTAACATTTTGCCATAGCTCGCTTCGTTTCCGAGATATTTGCATATTTATCTCAAGGGAAGGGGCCTGACGGACATATTTCGAGATATTTCTTCTTCTCGTTGTTCTTCTTCTGCACAGCTAAGCTGGAAGTGGCATTTGCGGCTCGCACTAGTGCAGAGTTATCTCAAAGAAAGGGGCCACGGTGTTTCTGTATCTCTATTATGTTGGTGCGGCTTCGGAACTTTTAAATATCTTGATATATCTCGAGAACTACGCATCTGATCAAAAAATATCATAGAACATAAAAAGTAGGAAACTTAATTCTCTACAAAAAAGGTCTCTTAACATTTTGCCATAGCTCGCTTCGTTTCCGAGATATTTGCATATTTATCTCAAGGGAAGGGGCCTGACGGACATATTTCGAGATATTTCTTCTTCTTGTTGTTCTTCTTCTGCACAGCTAAGCTGGAAGTGGCATTTGCGGCTCGCACTAGTGCAGAGTTATCTCAAAGAAAGGGGCCACGGTGTTTCTGTATCTCTATTATGTTGGTGCGGCTTCGGAACTTTTAAATATCTCGATATATCTCGAAAACCACGCTTCTGATCAAAAAATATCATAGAACATAAATTGTAGGAAACATAATTCTCTACAAAAAAGGTCTCTTAACATTTTGCCATAGCTCGCTTCGTTTCCGAGATATTTGCAGATATATCTCAAGGGAAGGGGCCTGACGGACATATTTCGAGATATTTCTTCTTCTTGTTGTTCTTCCTCTGCACAGCTAAGCTGGAAGTGGCATTTGCAGCTCGCAATAGTGCAGAGTTATCTCAAAGAAAGGGGCCACGGTGTTTCTGTATCTCTATTATGTTGGTGCGGCTTCGGAACTTTGAAATATCTTGATATATCTCGAGAACTACGCATCTGATCAAAAAATATCATAGAACATAAAAGGTAGGAAACTTAATTCTCTACAAAAAAGGTCTCTTAACATTTTGCCATAGCTCGCTTCGTTTCCGAGATATTTGCAGATTTATCTCAAGGGAAGGCGCCTAACGGACATATTTCGAGATATTTCTTCTTCTTGTTGTTCTTCTTCTGCACAGCTAAACTGGAAGTGGTATTTCCAGCTCGCAATAGTGCAGAGTTATCTCAAAGAAAGGGGCCACGGTGTTTCTGTATCTCTATTATGTTGGTGCGGCTTCGGAACTTTTAAATATCTCGATATATCTCGAAAACTACGCTTCTGATCAAAAAATATCATAGAACATAAATTGTAGGAAACATAATTCTCTACAAAAAAGCTCTCTTAACAGTTTGCCATAGCTCTCTTCGTTTCCGAGATATTTGCAGATTTATCTCAAGGGAAGGGGCCTGACGGACATATTTCGAGATATTTCTTCTTCTTGTTGTTCTTCTTCTGCACAGCTAAGCTGGAAGTGGCATTTGCAGCTCGCAATAGTGCAGAGTTATCTCAAAGAAAGGGGCCACGGTGTTTCTGTATCTCTATTATGTTGGTGCGGCATCGGAACTTTTAAATATCTTGATATATCTCGAGAACTACACGTCTGATCAAAAAATATCATAGAACATAAAAAGTAGGAAACTTAATTCTCTACAACAACGGTCTCTTAACATTTTGCCATAGCTCGCTTCGTTTCCGAGATATTTGCATATTTATCTCAAGGGAAGGGGCCTGACGGACATATTTCGAGATATTTCTTCTTCTTGTTGTTCTTCTTCTGCACAGCTAAGCTGGAAGTGGCATTTGCGGCTCGCACTAGTGCAGAGTTATCTCAAAGAAAGGGGTCACGGTGTTTCTGTATCTCTATTATGTTGGTGCGGCTTCGGAACTTTTAAATATCTTGATATATCTCGAGAACTACGCTTCTGATCAAAAAATATCATAGAACGTAAATTGTAGGAAACATTATTCTCTACAAAAAAGGTCTCTTAACATTTTGCCATAGCTCGCTTCGTTTCCGAGATATTTGCAGATCCATCTCAAGGGAAGGGGTCTGACGGACATATTTCGAGATATTTCTTCTTCTTGTTGTTCTTCTTCTGCACAGCTAAGCTCGAAGTGGCATTTGCAGCTCGCAATAGTGCAGAGTTATCTCAAAGAAAGAGGCCACGGTGTTTCTGTACCTCTATTATGTTGGTGCAGCTTCGGAACTTTTAAATTTCTTGATATATCTCGAGAACTACGCATCTGATCAAAAAATATCATCGAACATAAAAAGTAGGAAACTTAATTCTCTACAAAAAAGGTCTCTTAACATTTTGCCATAGCTCGCTTCGTTTCCGAGATATTTGCAGATTTATCTCAAGGGAAGTGGCCTGACGGACATATTTCGAGATATTTCTTCTTCTTGTTGTTCTTCTTCTGCACAGCTAAGCTGGAAGTGGCATTTGCAGCTCGCAATAGTGCAGAGTTGTCCCAAAGAAAGGGGCCACGGTGTTTCTGTATCTCTATTATGTTGGTGCGGCTTCGGAACTTTTAAATATCTTGATATATCTCGAGAACTACGCCTCTGATCGAAAAATATCATAGAACATAAAAAGTAGGAAACTTAATTCTCTACAAAAAAGGTCTCTTAACATTTTGCCATAACTCGCTTCGTTTCCGAGATATTTGCAGATTTATCTCAAGGGAAGGGGCCTGACGGACATACTTCGAGATATTTCTTCTTTTTGTTGTTCTTCTTCTGCACAGCTAAGCTGGAAGTGGCATTTGCAGCGCGCAATAGTGCAGAGTTATCTCAAAGAAAGGGGCCACGGTGTTTCTGTATCTCTATTATGTTGGTGCGGCTTCGGAACTTTTAAATATCTTGATATATCTCGAGAACTACGCATCTGATCAAAAAATATCATAGAACATAAAAAGTAGGAAACTTAATTCTCTACAAAAAAGGTCTCTTAACATTTTGCCATAGCTCGTTTCGTTTCCGAGATATTTGCAGATTTATCTCAAGGGAAGGGGCCTGACGGACATATTTCGAGATATTTCTTCTTCTTGTTGTTCTTCTTCTGCACAGCTAAGCTGGAAGTGGCATTTGCCCCTCGCACTAGTGCAGAGTTATCTCAAAGAAAGGGGCCACGGTGTTTCTGTATCTCTATTATGTTGGTGCGGTTTCGGAACTTTTAAATATCTCGATATATCTCGAAAACTACGCTTCTGATCAAAAAATATCATAGAACATAAATTGTAGGAAGCATAATTCTCTACAAAAAAGGTCTCTTAACATTTTACCATAGCTCGCTTCGTTTCCGAGATATTTGCAGATATATCTCAAGGGAAGGGGCCTGACGGACATATTTCGAGATATTTCTTCTTCTTGTTGTTCTTCTTCTGCACATCTAAGCTGGAAGTGGCATTTACAGCTCGCAACAGTGCAGAGTTATCTCAAAGAAAGGGGCCACGGTGTTTCTGTATCTCTATTATGTTGGTGCGGCTTCGGAACTTTTAAATATCTTGATATATCTCGAGAACTACGCATCTGATCAAAAAATATCATAGAACATGAAAAGCAGGAAACTTAATTCTCTACAAAACAGGTCTCTTAACATTTTGCCATAGCTCTCTTCGTTTCCGAGATATTTGCAGATTTATCTCAAGGGAAGGGGCCTCGCGGACATATTTCGAGATATTTCTTCTTCTTGTTGTTCTTCTTCTGCACAGCTAAGCTGGAAGTGGCATTTGCGGCTCGCACTAGTGCAGAGTTATCTCAACGAAAGGGGCCACGGTGTTTCTGTATCTCTATTATGTTGGTGCGGCTTCGGAACTTTTAAATATCTTGATATATCTCGAGAACTACGCGTCTGATCAAAAAATATCATAGAACATAAAAAGTAGGAAACTTAATTCTCTACAAAAACGGTCTCTTAACATTTTGCCATAGCTCGCTTCGTTTCCGAGATATTTGCAGATTCAGCTCAAAGGAACTGGCCTGACGGACATATTTCGAGATATTTCTACTTCTTGTTGTTCTTCCTCTGCACAGCTAAGCTGGAAGTGGCATTCACAGCTCGCAATAGTGCAGAGTTATCTCAAAGAAAGGGGCCACGGTGTTTCTGTATCTCTATTATGTTGGTGCGGCTTCGGAACTTTTAAATATCTCGATATATCTCGAAAACTACGCTTCTGATCAAAAAATATCATAGAACATAAATTGTAGGAAACATAATTCTCTACAAAAAAGGTCTCTTAACATTTTGCCATAGCTCGCTTCGTTTCCGAGATATTTGCAGATTCAGCTCAAAGGAACTGGCCTGACGGACATATTTCGAGATATTTCTTCTTCTTCTTGTTCTTCTTCTGCACAGCTAAGCTGGAAGTGGCATTTGCAGCTCGCAATAGTGCAGAGTTATCTCAAAGAAATGGGCCACGGTGTTTCTGTATCTCTATTATGTTGGTGCGGCTTCGGAACTTTTAAATATCTTGATATATCTCGAGAACTACGCGTCTGATCAAAAAATGTCATAGAACATAAAAAGTAGGAAACTTAATTCTCTACAAAAACGGTCTCTTAACATTTTGCCATAGCTCACTTCGTTTCCGAGATATTTGCAAATATATCTCAAGGGAAGGGGCCTGACGGACATATTTCGAGATATTTCTTCTTCTTGTTGTTCTTCTTCTGCACAGCTAAGCTGGAAGTGGCATTTGCGGCTCGCACTAGCGCACAGTTATCTCAGAGAAAGGGGCCACGGTGTTTCTGTATCTCTATTATGTTGGTGCGTCTTCGGAACTTTTAAATATCTCGATATATCTCGAAAACTACGCTTCTGATCAAAAAATATCATAGAACGTAAATTGTAGGAAACATTATTCTCTACAAAAAAGGTCTCTTAACATTTTGCCATAGCTCGCTTCGTTTCCGAGATATTTGCAGATTCATCTCAAGGGAAGGGGTCTGACGGACATATTTCGAGATATTTCTTCTTCTTGTTGTTCTTCTTCTGCACAGCTAAGCTGGAAGTGGCATTTGCGGCTCGCACTAGTGCAGAGTTATCTCAACGAAAGGGGCCACGGTGTTTCTGTATCTCTATTATGTTGGTGCGGCTTCGGAACTTTTAAATATCTTGATATATCTCGAGAACTACGCGTCTGATCAAAAAATATCATAGAACATAAAAAGTAGGAAACTTAATTCTCTACAAAAACGGTCTCTTAACATTTTGCCATAGATCGCTTCGTTTCCGAGATATTTGCAGATATATTTCAAGGGAAGGGGCCTGACGGGCATATTTCGAGATATTTCTTCTTCTTGTTGTTCTTCTTCTGCACAGCTAAGCTGGAAGTGGCATTTGCAGCTGGCAATAGTGCAGAGTTATCTCAAAGAAAGGGGCCACGGTGTTTCTGTATCTCTATTATGTTGGTGCGGCTTCGGAACTTTTAAATATCTCGATATATCTCGAAAACTACGCTTCTGATCAAAAAATATCATAGAACATAAATTGTAGGAAACATAATTCTCTACAAAAAACGTCTGTTAACATTTTGCCATAGCTCGCTTCGTTTCCGAGATATTTGCAGATTCAGCTCAAAGGAACTGGCCTGACGGACATATTTCGAGATATTTCTACTTCTTGTTGTTCTTCCTCTGCACAGCTAAGCTGGAAGTGGCATTCACAGCTCGCAATAGTGCAGAGTTATCTCAAAGAAAGGGGCCACGGTGTTTCTGTACCTCTATTATGTTGGTGCAGCTTCGGAACTTTTAAATATCTTGATACATCTCGAGAACTACGCATCTGATCAAAAAATATCATCGAACATAAAAAGTAGGAAACTTAATTCTCTACAAAAAAGGTCTCTTAACATTTTGCCATAGCTCGCTTCGTTTCCGAGATATTTGCAGATTTATCTCAAGGGAAGTGGCCTGACGGACATATTTCGAGATGTTTCTTCTTCTTGTTGTTCTTCTTCTGCACAGCTAAGCTGAAAGTGGCATTTGCAGGTCGCAATAGTGCAGAGTTATCTCAAAGAAAGGGGCCACGGTGTTTCTGTATCTCTATTATGTTGGTGGGGCTTCGGAACTTTTAAATATCTCGATATATCTCGAAAACTACGCTTCTGATCAAAAAATATCATAGAACATAAATTGTAGGAAACATAATTGTCTACAAAAAAGGTCTCTTAACATTTTGCCATAGCTCGCTTCGTTTCCGAGATATTTGCAGATTTATCTCAAGGGAAGGGTCCTGATGGACATATTTCGAGATATTTCTTCTTCTTGTTGTTCTTCTTGTGCACAGCTAAACTGGAAGTGGCATTTCCAGCTCGCAATAGTGCAGAGTTATCTCAAAGAGAGGGGCCACGGTGTTTCTGTATCTCTATTATGTTGGTGCGGCTTCGGAACTTTTAAATATCTTGATATATCTCGAGAACTACGCATCTGATCAAAAAATATCATAGAAGATAAAAAGTAGAAAACTTAATTCTCTACAAAAAGGGTCTCTTAACATTTCGCCATAGCTCGCTTCGTTTCCGAGATATTTGCAGATTTATCTCAAGGGAAGGGGCCTGTCGGACATATTTCGAGATATTTCTTCTTCTTGTTGTTCTTCTTCTGCACAGCTAAGCTGGAAGTGGCATTTGCGGCTCGCACTAGTGCAGAGTTATCTCAAAGAAAGGGGCCACGGTGTTTCTGTATCCCTATTATGTTGGTGCGGCTTCGGAACTTTTAAATATCTCGATATATCTCGAAAACTACGCTTCTGATCAAAAAATATCATAGAACATAAATTGTAGGAAACATAATTCTCTACAAAAAACGTCTCTTAACATTTTGCCATAGCTCGCTTCGTTTCCGAGATATTTGCAGATTCAACTCAAAGGAACTGGCCTGACGGACATATTTCGAGATATTTCTTCTTCTTGTTGTTCTTCCTCTGCACAGCTAAGCTGGAAGTGGCATTTGCAGCTCGCAATAGTGCAGAGTTATCTCAATGAAAGGGGCCACGGTGTTTCTGTATCTCTATTATGTTGGTGCGGCTTCGGAACTTTTAAATATCTTGGTATATCTCGAGAACTACGCATCTGATCAAAAAATATCATAGAACATAAAAAGTAGGAAACTTAATTCTCTACAAAAAAGGTCTCTTAACATTTTGCCATAGCTCGCTTCGTTTCCGAGATATTTGCAGATTTATCTCAAGGGAAGGGGCCTAACGGACATATTTCGAGATATTTCTTCTTCTTGTTGTTCTTCTTCTGCACAGCTAAGCTGGAAGTGGCATTTGCGGCTCGCACTAGTGCAGAGTTATCTCAAAGAAAGGGGCCACGGTGTTTCTGTATCTCTATTAGGTTGGTGCAGCTTCAGGACTTTTAAATATCTTGATATATCTCGAGAACTACGCATCTGATCAAAAAATATCATGGAACATAAAAAGTAGAAAACTTAATTCTCTACAGAAAAGGTCTCTTAACATTTTGCCATAGCTCGCTTCGTTTCCGAGATATTTGCAGATATATCTCAAGGGAAGGGGCCTGACGGACATATTTCGAGATATTTCTTCTTCTTGTTGTTCTTCTTCTGCACAGCTAAGCTGGAAGTGGCATTTGCAGCTCGCAATTGTGCAGAGTTATCTCAAAGAAAGGGGCCACGGTGTTTCTGTATCTGTATTATGTTGGTGCGGCTTCGGAACTTTTAAATATCTCGATATATCTCGAGAACTACGCATCTGATCAAAAAATATCATAGAACATAAAAAGTAGGAAACTTAATTCTCTACAAATAAGGTCTCTTAACATTTTGGCATAGCTCGCTTCGTTTCCGAGATATTTGCAGATTTATCTCAAGGGAAGGGGCCTGACGGACATATTTCGAGATATTTCTTCTTCTTGTTGTTCTTCTTCTGCACAGCTAAGCTGGAAGTGGCATTTGCAGCTCGCAATAGTGCAGAGTTATCGCAAAGAAAGGGGCCACGGTGTTTCTGTATCCCTATTATGTTGGTGCGGCTTCGGAACTTTTAAATATCTCGATATATCTCGAAAACTACGCTTCTGATCAAAAAATATCATAGAACATAAATTGTAGGAAACATAATTCTCTACAAAAAACGTCTGTTAACATTTTGCCATAGCTCGCTTCGTTTCCGAGATATTTGCAGATTCAGCTCAAAGGAACTGGCCTGACGGACATAATTCGAGATATTTCTTCTTCTTGTTGTTCTTCCTCTGCACAGATAAGCTGGAAGTGGCATTTGCAGCTCGCACTAGTGCAGAGTTATGTCAAAGAAAGGGGCCACGGTGTTTCTGTATCTCTATTATGTTGGTGCGGCTTCGGAACTTTTAAATATCTGGATATATCTGGAAAACTACGCTTCTGATCAAAAAATATCATAGAACATAAATTGTAGGAAACATAATTCTCTACAAAAAAGGTCTCTTAACATTTTGCCATAGCTCGCTTCGTTTCCGAGATATTTGCAGATTCATCTCAAGGGAAGGGGCCTGTCGGACATATTTCGAGATATTTCTTCTTCTTGTTGTTCTTCTTCTGCACAGCTAAGCTGGAAGTGGCATTTGCGGCTCGCACTAGTGCAGAGTTATCTCAAAGAAAGGGGCCACGGTGTTTCTGTATCTCTATTATGTTGGTGCGGCTTCGGAACTTTTAAATATCTTGATATATCTCGAGAACTACGCCTCTGATCGAAAAATATCATAGAACATAAAAAGTAGCAAACTTAATTCTCTACAAAAAAGGTCTCTTAACATTTTGCCATAGCTCGCTTCGTTTCCGAGATATTTGCAGATGTATCTCAAGGGAAGGGGCCTGACGGACATATTTCGAGATATTTCTTCTTCTTGTTGTTCTTCTTCTGCACAGCTAAGCTGGAAGTGGCATTTGCAGTTCGCAATAGTGCAGAGTTATCTCAAAGAAAGGGGCCACGGTGTTTCTGTATCTCTATTATGTTGGTGCGGCTTCGGAACTTTTAAATATCTTGATATATCTCGAGAACAACGCATCTGATCAAAAAATATCATAGAACATAAAAAGTAGGAAACTTAATTCTCTACAAAAAAGGTCTCTTAACATTTTGCCATAGCTCGCTTCGTTTCCGAGATATTTGCATATTTATCTCAAGGGAAGGGGCCTGACGGACATATTTCGAGATATTTCTTCTTCTTGTTGTTCTTCTTCTGCACAGCTAAACTGGAAGTGGCATTTCCAGCTCGCAATAGTGCAGAGTTATCCCAAAGAAAGGGGCCACGCTGTTTCTGTATCTCTATTATGTTGGTGCGGCTTCGGAACTTTTAAATATCTCGATATATCTCGAAAACTACGCTTCTGATCAAAAAATATCATAGAACATAAATTGTAGGAAACATAATTCTCTACAAGAAAGGTCTCTTAACATTTTGCCATAGCTCGCTTCGTTTCCGAGATATTTGCAGATTTATCTCAAGGGAAGGGTCCTGATGGACATATTTCGAGATATTTCTTCTTCTTGTTGTTCTTCTTCTGCACAGCTAAACTGGAAGTGGCATTTCCAGCTCGCAATCGTGCAGAGTTATCTCAAAGAAAGGGGCCACGGTGTTTCTGTATCTCTATTATGTTGGTGCGGCTTCGGAACTTTTAAATATCTTGATATATCTCGAGAACTACGCCTCTGATCGAAAAATATCATAGAACATAAAAAGTAGCAAACTTAATTCTCTACAAAAAAGGTCTCTTAACATTTTGCCATAGCTCGCTTCGTTTCCGAGATATTTGCAGATGTATCTCAAGGGAAGGGGCCTGACGGACATATTTCGAGATATTTCTTCTTCTTGTTGTTCTTCTTCTGCACAGCTAAGCTGGAAGTGGCATTTGCAGGTCGCAATAGTGCAGAGTTATCTCAAAGAAAGGGGCCACGGTGTTTCTGTATCTCTATTATGTTGGTGCGGCTTCGGAACTTTTAAATATCTCGATATATCTCGAAAACTACGCTTCTGATCAAAAAATATCAGAGAACGTAAATTGTAGGAAAGATAATTCTGTACAAAAAAGGTCTCTTAACATTTTGCCATAGCTCGCTTCGTTTCCGAGATATTTGCAGATTTATCTCAAGGGAAGGGGCCTGACGGACATATTTCGAGATATTTCTTCTTCTTGTTGTTCTTCTTCTGCACAGCTAAGCTGGAAGTGGCATTTGCAGTTCGCAATAGTGCAGAGTTATCTCAAAGAAAGGGGCCACGGTGTTTCTGTATCTCTATTATGTTGGTGCGGCTTCGGAACTTTTAAATATCTTGATATATCTCGAGAACAACGCATCTGATCAAAAAATATCATAGAACATAAAAAGTAGGAAACTTAATTCTCTACAAAAAAGGTCTCTTAACATTTTGCCATAGCTCGCTTCGTTTCCGAGATATTTGCATATTTATCTCAAGGGAAGGGGCCTGACGGACATATTTCGAGATATTTCTTCTTCTTGTTGTTCTTCTTCTGCACAGCTAAACTGGAAGTGGCATTTCCAGCTCGCAATAGTGCAGAGTTATCCCAAAGAAAGGGGCCACGCTGTTTCTGTATCTCTATTATGTTGGTGCGGCTTCGGAACTTTTAAATATCTCGATATATCTCGAAAACTACGCTTCTGATCAAAAAATATCATAGAACATAAATTGTAGGAAACATAATTCTCTACAAGAAAGGTCTCTTAACATTTTGCCATAGCTCGCTTCGTTTCCGAGATATTTGCAGATTTATCTCAAGGGAAGGGTCCTGATGGACATATTTCGAGATATTTCTTCTTCTTGTTGTTCTTCTTCTGCACAGCTAAACTGGAAGTGGCATTTCCAGCTCGCAATCGTGCAGAGTTATCTCAAAGAAAGGGGCCACGGTGTTTCTGTATCTCTATTATGTTGGTGCGGCTTCGGAACTTTTAAATATCTTGATATATCTCGAGAACTACGCCTCTGATCGAAAAATATCATAGAACATAAAAAGTAGCAAACTTAATTCTCTACAAAAAAGGTCTCTTAACATTTTGCCATAGCTCGCTTCGTTTCCGAGATATTTGCAGATGTATCTCAAGGGAAGGGGCCTGACGGACATATTTCGAGATATTTCTTCTTCTTGTTGTTCTTCTTCTGCACAGCTAAGCTGGAAGTGGCATTTGCAGCGCGCAATAGTGCAGAGTTATCTCGAAGAAAGGGGCCACGGTGTTTCTGTATCTCTATTATGTTGGTGCGGCTTCGGAACTTTTAAATATCTTGATATATCTCGAGAACTACGCATCCGATCAAAAAATATCATAGAACATAAAAAGTAGGAAACTTAATTCTCTACAAAAAAGGTCTCTCAACATTTTGCCATAGCTCGCTTCATTTCCGAGATATTTGCAGATATATCTCAAGGGAAGGGGCCTGACAGACATATTTCGAGATATTTCTTCTTCTTTTTGTTCTTCTTCTGCACAGCTAAGCTGGAAGTGGCATTTGCAGCTCGCAATAGTGCAGAGTTATCTCAAAGAAAGGGGCCACGGTGTTTCTGTATCTCTATTATGTTGGTGCGGCTTCGGAACTTTTAAATATCTTGATATATCTCGAGAACTACGCTTCTGATCGAAAAATATCATAGAACATAAAAAGTAGGAAACTTAATTCTCTACAAAAAACGTCTCTTAACATTTTGCCATAGCTCGCTTCGTTTCCGAGATATTTGCAGATTTATCTCAAGGGAAGGGGCCTGACGGATATATTTCGAGATATTTCTTCTTCTTGTTGTCCTTCTTGGGCACAGCTAAGCTGGAAGTGGCATTTGCAGCGCGCAATAGTGCAGAGTTATCTCAAAGAAAGGGGCCACGGTGTTTCTGTATCTCTATTATGTTGGTGCGGCTTCGGAACTTTTAAATATCTTGATATATCTCGAGAACAACGCATCTGATCAAAAAATATCATAGAACATAAAAAGTAGGAAACTTAATTCTCTACAAAAAAGGTCTCTTAACATTTTGCCATAGCTCGCTTCGTTTCCGAGATATTTGCATATTTATCTCAAGGGAAGGGGCCTGACGGACATATTTCGAGATATTTCTTCTTCTTGTTGTTCTTCTTCTGCACAGCTAAACTGGAAGTGGCATTTCCAGCTCGCAATAGTGCAGAGTTATCCCAAAGAAAGGGGCCACGCTGTTTCTGTATCTCTATTATGTTGGTGCGGCTTCGGAACTTTTAAATATCTCGATATATCTCGAAAACTACGCTTCTGATCAAAAAATATCATAGAACATAAATTGTAGGAAACATAATTCTCTACAAGAAAGGTCTCTTAACATTTTGCCATAGCTCGCTTCGTTTCCGAGATATTTGCAGATTTATCTCAAGGGAAGGGTCCTGATGGACATATTTCGAGATATTTCTTCTTCTTGTTGTTCTTCTTCTGCACAGCTAAACTGGAAGTGGCATTTCCAGCTCGCAATCGTGCAGAGTTATCTCAAAGAAAGGGGCCACGGTGTTTCTGTATCTCTATTATGTTGGTGCGGCTTCGGAACTTTTAAATATCTTGATATATCTCGAGAACTACGCCTCTGATCGAAAAATATCATAGAACATAAAAAGTAGCAAACTTAATTCTCTACAAAAAAGGTCTCTTAACATTTTGCCATAGCTCGCTTCGTTTCCGAGATATTTGCAGATGTATCTCAAGGGAAGGGGCCTGACGGACATATTTCGAGATATTTCTTCTTCTTGTTGTTCTTCTTCTGCACAGCTAAGCTGGAAGTGGCATTTGCAGGTCGCAATAGTGCAGAGTTATCTCAAAGAAAGGGGCCACGGTGTTTCTGTATCTCTATTATGTTGGTGCGGCTTCGGAACTTTTAAATATCTCGATATATCTCGAAAACTACGCTTCTGATCAAAAAATATCAGAGAACGTAAATTGTAGGAAAGATAATTCTGTACAAAAAAGGTCTCTTAACATTTTGCCATAGCTCGCTTCGTTTCCGAGATATTTGCAGATTTATCTCAAGGGAAGGGGCCTGACGGACATATTTCGAGATATTTCTTCTTCTTGTTGTTCTTCTTCTGCACAGCTAAGCTGGAAGTGGCATTTGCAGTTCGCAATAGTGCAGAGTTATCTCAAAGAAAGGGGCCACGGTGTTTCTGTATCTCTATTATGTTGGTGCGGCTTCGGAACTTTTAAATATCTTGATATATCTCGAGAACAACGCATCTGATCAAAAAATATCATAGAACATAAAAAGTAGGAAACTTAATTCTCTACAAAAAAGGTCTCTTAACATTTTGCCATAGCTCGCTTCGTTTCCGAGATATTTGCATATTTATCTCAAGGGAAGGGGCCTGACGGACATATTTCGAGATATTTCTTCTTCTTGTTGTTCTTCTTCTGCACAGCTAAACTGGAAGTGGCATTTCCAGCTCGCAATAGTGCAGAGTTATCCCAAAGAAAGGGGCCACGCTGTTTCTGTATCTCTATTATGTTGGTGCGGCTTCGGAACTTTTAAATATCTCGATATATCTCGAAAACTACGCTTCTGATCAAAAAATATCATAGAACATAAATTGTAGGAAACATAATTCTCTACAAGAAAGGTCTCTTAACATTTTGCCATAGCTCGCTTCGTTTCCGAGATATTTGCAGATTTATCTCAAGGGAAGGGTCCTGATGGACATATTTCGAGATATTTCTTCTTCTTGTTGTTCTTCTTCTGCACAGCTAAACTGGAAGTGGCATTTCCAGCTCGCAATCGTGCAGAGTTATCTCAAAGAAAGGGGCCACGGTGTTTCTGTATCTCTATTATG
Source organism: Osmia lignaria lignaria (assembly GCF_051020975.1). Lineage (NCBI taxonomy): Eukaryota > Metazoa > Arthropoda > Insecta > Hymenoptera > Megachilidae > Osmia > Osmia lignaria. Next base: position 22,744,582 of record NW_027478160.1, on the reverse strand, counting down.
TTGGTGCGGCTTCGGAACTTTTAAATATCTTGATATATCTCGAGAACTACGCCTCTGATCGAAAAATATCATAGAACATAAAAAGTAGCAAACTTAATTCTCTACAAAAAAGGTCTCTTAACATTTTGCCATAGCTCGCTTCGTTTCCGAGATATTTGCAGATGTATCTCAAGGGAAGGGGCCTGACGGACATATTTCGAGATATTTCTTCTTCTTGTTGTTCTTCTTCTGCACAGCTAAGCTGGAAGTGGCATTTGCAGCGCGCAATAGTGCAGAGTTATCTCGAAGAAAGGGGCCACGGTGTTTCTGTATCTCTATTATGTTGGTGCGGCTTCGGAACTTTTAAATATCTTGATATATCTCGAGAACTACGCATCCGATCAAAAAATATCATAGAACATAAAAAGTAGGAAACTTAATTCTCTACAAAAAAGGTCTCTCAACATTTTGCCATAGCTCGCTTCATTTCCGAGATATTTGCAGATATATCTCAAGGGAAGGGGCCTGACAGACATATTTCGAGATATTTCTTCTTCTTTTTGTTCTTCTTCTGCACAGCTAAGCTGGAAGTGGCATTTGCAGCTCGCAATAGTGCAGAGTTATCTCAAAGAAAGGGGCCACGGTGTTTCTGTATCTCTATTATGTTGGTGCGGCTTCGGAACTTTTAAATATCTTGATATATCTCGAGAACTACGCTTCTGATCGAAAAATATCATAGAACATAAAAAGTAGGAAACTTAATTCTCTACAAAAAACGTCTCTTAACATTTTGCCATAGCTCGCTTCGTTTCCGAGATATTTGCAGATTTATCTCAAGGGAAGGGGCCTGACGGATATATTTCGAGATATTTCTTCTTCTTGTTGTCCTTCTTGGGCACAGCTAAGCTGGAAGTGGCATTTGCAGCGCGCAATAGTGCAGAGTTATCTCAAAGAAAGGGGCCACGGTGTTTCTGTATCTCTATTATGTTGGTGCGGCTTCGGAACTTTTAAATATCTTGATATATCTCGAGAACTACGCATCTGATCAAAAAATATCATACTACATAAAAAGTAGGAAACTTAATTCTCTACAAGAAAGGTCTCTTAACATTTTGCCATAGCTCGCTTCGTTTCCGAGATATTTGCAGATTTATCTCAAGGGAAGGGGCCTGACGGACATATTTCGAGATGTTTCTTCTTCTTGTTGTTCTTCTTCTGCACAGCTAAGCTGGAAGTGGCATTTACAGCTCGCAATAGTGCAGAGTTATCTCAAAGAAAGGGGCCACGGTGTTTCTGTATCTCTATTATGTTGGTGCGGCTTCGGAACTTTTAAATATCTCGATATATCTCGAAAACTACGCTTCTGATCAAAAAATATCGGAGAACGTAAATTGTAGGAAAGATAATTCTGTACAAAAAAGGTCTCTTAACATTTTGCCATACCTCGCTTCGTTTCCGAGATATTTGCAGATTTATCTCAAGGGAAGGGGCCTGACGGACATATTTCGAGATATTTCTTCTTCTTGTTGTTCTTCTTCTGCATAGCTAAGCTGGAAGTGGCATTTGCAGCTCGCAATAGTGCAGAGTTACCTCAAAGAAAGGGGCCACGGTGTTTCTGTATCTCTATTATCTTGGTGCCGCTTCGGAACTTTTAAATATCTGGATATATCTCGAGAACTACGCATCCGATCAAAAAATATCATAGAACATAAAAAGTAGGAAACTTAATTCTCTACAAAAAAGGTCTCTTAACATTTTGCCATAGCTCGCTTCGTTTCCGAGATATTTGCAGATTTATCTCGAGGGAAGGGGCCTGACGGACATATTTCGAGATATTTTTTCTTCTTGTTGTTCTTCTTCTGCACAGCTAAGCTGGAAGCGGCATTTGCGGCTCGCACTAGTGCAGAGTTATCTCAAAGAAAGGGGCCACGGTGTTTCAGTATCTCTATTATGTTGTTGCGGCTTCGGAACTTTTAAATATCTTGATATATCTCGAGAACTACGCCTCTGATCGAAAAATATCATAGACGATAAAAAGTAGGAAACTTAATTCTCTACAAAAAAGGTCTCTTAACATTTTGCCATAGCTCGCTTCGTTTCCGAGATATTTGCAGATTTATCTCAAGGGAAGGGGCCTGACGGACATATTTCGAGATATTTCTTCTTCTTGTTGTTCTTCTTCTGCACAGCTAAGCTGGAAGTGGCATTTGCAGCGCGCAATAGTGCAGAGTTATCTCAAAGAAAGGGGCCACGGTGTTTCTGTATCTCTATTATGTTGGTGCGGCTTCGGAAGTTTTAAATATCTTGATATATCTCGAGAACTACGCCTCTGATCGAAAAATATCATAGAACATAAAAAGTAGGAAACTTAATTCTCTACAAAACAGGTCTCTTAACATTTTGCCATAGCTCGCTTCGTTTCCGAGATATTTGCAGATTTATCTCGAGGGAAGGGGCCTGACGGACATATTTCGAGATATTTCTTCTTCTTGTTGTTCTTCTTCTGCACAGCTAAGCTGGAAGCGGCATTTGCGGCTCGCACTAGTGCAGAGTTATCTCAAAGAAAGGGGCCACGGTGTTTCTGTATCTCTATTATGTTGGTGCGGCTTCGGAACTTTTAAATATCTTGATATATCTCGAGAACTACGCCTCTGATCGAAAAATATCATAGACCATAAAAAGTAGGAAACTTAATTCTCTACAAAAAAGGTCTCTTAACATTTTGCCATAGCTCGCTTCGTTTCCGAGATATTTGCAGATTTATCTCGAGGGAAGGGGCCTGACGGACATATTTCGAGATATTTTTTCTTCTTGTTGTTCTTCTTCTGCACAGCTAAGCTGGAAGCGGCATTTGCGGCTCGCACTAGTGCAGAGTTATCTCAAAGAAAGGGGCCACGGTGTTTCAGTATCTCTATTATGTTGTTGCGGCTTCGGAACTTTTAAATATCTTGATATATCTCGAGAACTACGCCTCTGATCGAAAAATATCATAGACGATAAAAAGTAGGAAACTTAATTCTCTACAAAAAAGGTCTCTTAACATTTTGCCATAGCTCGCTTCGTTTCCGAGATATTTGCAGATTTATCTCAAGGGAAGGGGCCTGACGGACATATTTCGAGATATTTCTTCTTCTTGTTGTTCTTCTTCTGCACAGCTAAGCTGGAAGTGGCATTTGCAGCGCGCAATAGTGCAGAGTTATCTCAAAGAAAGGGGCCACGGTGTTTCTGTATCTCTATTATGTTGGTGCGGCTTCGGAAGTTTTAAATATCTTGATATATCTCGAGAACTACGCCTCTGATCGAAAAATATCATAGAACACAAAAAGTAGGAAACTTAATTCTCTACAAAACAGGTCTCTTAACATTTTGCCATAGCTCGCTTCGTTTCCGAGATATTTGCAGATTTATCTCGAGGGAAGGGGCCTGACGGACATATTTCGAGATATTTCTTCTTCTTGTTGTTCTTCTTCTGCACAGCTAAGCTGGAAGTAGCATTTGCGGCTCGCACTAGTGCAGAGTTATCTCAAAGAAAGGGGCCACGGTGTTTCTGTATCCCTATTATGTTGGTGCGGCTTCGGAACTTTTAAATATCTCGATATATCTCGAAAACTACGCTTCTGATCAAAAAATATCATAGAACATAAATTGTAGGAAACAACTCTCTACAAAAAACGTCTCTTAACATTTTGCCATAGCTCGCTTCGTTTCCGAGATATTTGCAGATTCAACTCAAAGGAACTGGCCTGACGGACATATTTCGAGATATTTCTTCTTCTTGTTGTTCTTCCTCTGCACAGCTAAGCTGGAAGTGGCATTTGCAGCTCGCAATAGTGCAGAGTTATCTCAAAGAAAGGGGCCACGGTGTTTCTGTATCTCTATTATGTTGGTGCGGCTTCGGAACTTTTAAATATCTCGATATATCTCGAAAACTACGCTTCTGATCAAAAAATATCATAGAACATAAATTGTAGGAAACATAATTCTCTACAAAAAACGTCTGTTAACATTTTGCCATAGCTCGCTTCGTTTCCGAGATATTTGCAGATTCAGCTCAAAGGAACTGGCCTGACGGACATAATTCGAGATATTTCTTCTTCTTGTTGTTCTTCCTCTGCACAGATAAGCTGGAAGTGGCATTTGCAGCTCGCACTAGTGCAGAGTTATCTCAAAGAAAGGGGCCACGGTGTTTCTGTATCTCTATTATGTTGGTGCGGCTTCGGAACTTTTAAATATCTGGATATATCTGGAAAACTACGCTTCTGATCAAAAAATATCATAGAACATAAATTGTAGGAAACATAATTCTCTACAAAAAAGGTCTCTTAACATTTTGCCATAGCTCGCTTCGTTTCCGAGATATTTGCAGATTCATCTCAAGGGAAGGGGCCTGTCGGACATATTTCGAGATATTTCTTCTTCTTGTTGTTCTTCTTCTGCACAGCTAAGCTGGAAGTGGCATTTGCGGCTCGCACTAGTGCAGAGTTATCTCAAAGAAAGGGGCCACGGTGTTTCTGTATCTCTATTATGTTGGTGCGGCTTCGGAACTTTTAAATATCTCGATATATCGCGAAAACTACGCTTCTGATCAAAAAATATCATAGAACATAAATTGTAGGAAACATAATTCTCTACAAAAAACGTCTCTTAACATTTTGCCATAGCTCGCTTCGTTTCCGAGATATTTGCAGATTTATCTCAAGGGAAGGGGCCTGACGGACATATTTCGAGATATTTCTTCTTCTTGTTGTTCTTCTTCTGCACAGCTAAGCTGGAAGTGGCATTTGCGGCTCGCACTAGTGCAGAGTTATCTCAAAGAAAGGGGCCACGGTGTTTCTGTATCCCTATTATGTTGGTGCGGCTTCGGAACTTTTAAATATCTCGATATATCTCGAAAACTACGCTTCTGATCAAAAAATATCATAGAACATAAATTGTAGGAAACATAATTCTCTACAAAAAACGTCTCTTAACATTTTGCCATAGCTCGCTTCGTTTCCGAGATATTTGTAGATCCAACTCAAAGGAACTGGCCTGACGGACATATTTCGAGATATTTCTTCTTCTTGTTGTTCTTCCTCTGCACAGCTAAGCTGGAAGTGGCATTTGCAGCTCGCAATAGTGCAGAGTTATCTCAAAGAAAGGGGCCACGGTGTTTCTGTATCTCTATTATGTTGGTGCGGCTTCGGAACTTTTAAATATCTTGGTATATCTCGAGAACTACGCATCTGATCAAAAAATATCATAGAACATAAAAAGTAGCAAACTTAATTCTCTACAAAAAAGGTCTCTTAACATTTTGCCATAGCTCGCTTCGTTTCCGAGATATTTGCAGATGTATCTCAAGGGAAGGGGCCTGACGGACATATTTCGAGATATTTCTTCTTCTTGTTGTTCTTCTTCTGCACAGCTAAGCTGGAAGTGGTATTTGCAGGTCGCAATAGTGCAGAGTTATCTCAAAGAAAGGGGCCACGGTGTTTCTGTATCTCTATTATGTTGGTGCGGCTTCGGAACTTTTAAATATCTCGATATATCTCGAAAACTACGCTTCTGATCAAAAAATATCAGAGAACGTAAATTGTAGGAAAGATAATTCTGTACAAAAAAGGTCTCTTAACATTTTGCCATAGCTCGCTTCGTTTCCGAGATATTTGCAGATTTATCTCAAGGGAAGGGGCCTGACGGACATATTTCGAGATATTTCTTCTTCTTGTTGTTCTTCTTCTGCACAGCTAAGCTGGAAGTGGCATTTGCAGTTCGCAATAGTGCAGAGTTATCTCAAAGAAAGGGGCCACGGTGTTTCTGTATCTCTATTATGTTGGTGCGGCTTCGGAACTTTTAAATATCTTGATATATCTCGAGAACAACGCATCTGATCAAAAAATATCATAGAACATAAAAAGTAGGAAACTTAATTCTCTACAAAAAAGGTCTCTTAACATTTTGCCATAGCTCGCTTCGTTTCCGAGATATTTGCATATTTATCTCAAGGGAAGGGGCCTGACGGACATATTTCGAGATATTTCTTCTTCTTGTTGTTCTTCTTCTGCACAGCTAAACTGGAAGTGGCATTTCCAGCTCGCAATAGTGCAGAGTTATCCCAAAGAAAGGGGCCACGCTGTTTCTGTATCTCTATTATGTTGGTGCGGCTTCGGAACTTTTAAATATCTCGATATATCTCGAAAACTACGCTTCTGATCAAAAAATATCATAGAACATAAATTGTAGGAAACATAATTCTCTACAAGAAAGGTCTCTTAACATTTTGCCATAGCTCGCTTCGTTTCCGAGATATTTGCAGATTTATCTCAAGGGAAGGGTCCTGATGGACATATTTCGAGATATTTCTTCTTCTTGTTGTTCTTCTTCTGCACAGCTAAACTGGAAGTGGCATTTCCAGCTCGCAATCGTGCAGAGTTATCTCAAAGAAAGGGGCCACGGTGTTTCTGTATCTCTATTATGTTGGTGCGGCTTCGGAACTTTTAAATATCTTGATATATCTCGAGAACTACGCCTCTGATCGAAAAATATCATAGAACATAAAAAGTAGCAAACTTAATTCTCTACAAAAAAGGTCTCTTAACATTTTGCCATAGCTCGCTTCGTTTCCGAGATATTTGCAGATGTATCTCAAGGGAAGGGGCCTGACGGACATATTTCGAGATATTTCTTCTTCTTGTTGTTCTTCTTCTGCACAGCTAAGCTGGAAGTGGCATTTGCAGGTCGCAATAGTGCAGAGTTATCTCAAAGAAAGGGGCCACGGTGTTTCTGTATCTCTATTATGTTGGTGCGGCTTCGGAACTTTTAAATATCTCGATATATCTCGAAAACTACGCTTCTGATCAAAAAATATCAGAGAACGTAAATTGTAGGAAAGATAATTCTGTACAAAAAAGGTCTCTTAACATTTTGCCATAGCTCGCTTCGTTTCCGAGATATTTGCAGATTTATCTCAAGGGAAGGGGCCTGACGGACATATTTCGAGATATTTCTTCTTCTTGTTGTTCTTCTTCTGCACAGCTAAGCTGGAAGTGGCATTTGCAGTTCGCAATAGTGCAGAGTTATCTCAAAGAAAGGGGCCACGGTGTTTCTGTATCTCTATTATGTTGGTGCGGCTTCGGAACTTTTAAATATCTTGATATATCTCGAGAACAACGCATCTGATCAAAAAATATCATAGAACATAAAAAGTAGGAAACTTAATTCTCTACAAAAAAGGTCTCTTAACATTTTGCCATAGCTCGCTTCGTTTCCGAGATATTTGCATATTTATCTCAAGGGAAGGGGCCTGACGGACATATTTCGAGATATTTCTTCTTCTTGTTGTTCTTCTTCTGCACAGCTAAACTGGAAGTGGCATTTCCAGCTCGCAATAGTGCAGAGTTATCCCAAAGAAAGGGGCCACGCTGTTTCTGTATCTCTATTATGTTGGTGCGGCTTCGGAACTTTTAAATATCTCGATATATCTCGAAAACTACGCTTCTGATCAAAAAATATCATAGAACATAAATTGTAGGAAACATAATTCTCTACAAGAAAGGTCTCTTAACATTTTGCCATAGCTCGCTTCGTTTCCGAGATATTTGCAGATTATCTCAAGGGAAGGGTCCTGATGGACATATTTCGAGATATTTCTTCTTCTTGTTGTTCTTCTTCTGCACAGCTAAACTGGAAGTGGCATTTCCAGCTCGCAATCGTGCAGAGTTATCTCAAAGAAAGGGGCCACGGTGTTTCTGTATCTCTATTATGTTGGTGCGGCTTCGGAACTTTTAAATATCTTGATATATCTCGAGAACTACGCCTCTGATCGAAAAATATCATAGAACATAAAAAGTAGCAAACTTAATTCTCTACAAAAAAGGTCTCTTAACATTTTGCCATAGCTCGCTTCGTTTCCGAGATATTTGCAGATGTATCTCAAGGGAAGGGGCCTGACGGACATATTTCGAGATATTTCTTCTTCTTGTTGTTCTTCTTCTGCACAGCTAAGCTGGAAGTGGCATTTGCAGCGCGCAATAGTGCAGAGTTATCTCGAAGAAAGGGGCCACGGTGTTTCTGTATCTCTATTATGTTGGTGCGGCTTCGGAACTTTTAAATATCTTGATATATCTCGAGAACTACGCATCCGATCAAAAAATATCATAGAACATAAAAAGTAGGAAACTTAATTCTCTACAAAAAAGGTCTCTCAACATTTTGCCATAGCTCGCTTCATTTCCGAGATATTTGCAGATATATCTCAAGGGAAGGGGCCTGACAGACATATTTCGAGATATTTCTTCTTCTTTTTGTTCTTCTTCTGCACAGCTAAGCTGGAAGTGGCATTTGCAGCTCGCAATAGTGCAGAGTTATCTCAAAGAAAGGGGCCACGGTGTTTCTGTATCTCTATTATGTTGGTGCGGCTTCGGAACTTTTAAATATCTTGATATATCTCGAGAACTACGCTTCTGATCGAAAAATATCATAGAACATAAAAAGTAGGAAACTTAATTCTCTACAAAAAACGTCTCTTAACATTTTGCCATAGCTCGCTTCGTTTCCGAGATATTTGCAGATTTATCTCAAGGGAAGGGGCCTGACGGATATATTTCGAGATATTTCTTCTTCTTGTTGTCCTTCTTGGGCACAGCTAAGCTGGAAGTGGCATTTGCAGCGCGCAATAGTGCAGAGTTATCTCAAAGAAAGGGGCCACGGTGTTTCTGTATCTCTATTATGTTGGTGCGGCTTCGGAACTTTTAAATATCTTGATATATCTCGAGAACTACGCCTCTGATCGAAAAATATCATAGACCATAAAAAGTAGGAAACTTAATTCTCTACAAAAAAGGTCTCTTAACATTTTGCCATAGCTCGCTTCGTTTCCGAGATATTTGCAGATTTATCTCGAGGGAAGGGGCCTGACGGACATATTTCGAGATATTTTTTCTTCTTGTTGTTCTTCTTGTGCACAGCTAAGCTGGAAGCGGCATTTGCGGCTCGCACTAGTGCAGAGTTATCTCAAAGAAAGGGGCCACGGTGTTTCTGTATCTCTATTATGTTGGTGCGGCTTCGGAACTTTTAAATATCTTGATATATCTCGAGAACTACGCCTCTGATCGAAAAATATCATAGACCATAAAAAGTAGGAAACTTAATTCTCTACAAAAAAGGTCTCTTAACATTTTGCCATAGCTCGCTTCGTTTCCGAGATATTTGCAGATTTATCTCAAGGGAAGGGGCCTGACGGACATATTCCGACATATTTCTTCTTCTTGTTGTTCTTCTTCTGCACAGCTAAGCTGGAAGTGGCATTTGCATCTCGCAATAGTGCAGAGTTATCTCAAAGAAAGGGGCCACGGTGTTTCTGTATCTCTATTATGTTGGTGCGGCTTCGGAACTTTTAAATATCTTGATATATCTCGAGAACTACGCATCTGATCAAAAAATATCGTAGAACATAAAAAGTAGGAAACTTAATTCTCTACAAATAAGGTCTCTTAACATTTTGCCATAGCTCGCTTGGTTTCCGAGATATTTGCAGATTTATCTCAAGGGAAGGGGCCTGACGGACATATTTCGAGATATTTCTTCTTCTTGTTGTTCTTCTTCTGCACAGCTAAGCTGGAAGTGGCATTTGCAGCTCGCAGTAGTGCAGAGTTATCTCAAGGAAAGGGGCCACGGTGTTTCTGTATCTCTATTATGTTGGTGCGGCTTCGGAACTTTTAAATATCTTGATATATCTCGAGAACTACGCATCTGATCAAAAAATATCATACAACATAAAAAGTAGGAAACTTAATTCTCTACAAAAAAGGTCTCTTAACGTTTTGCCATAGCTCGCTTCGTTTCCGAGATATTTGCAGATTTATCTCAAGGGAAGGGGCCTGACGGACATATTTCGAGATATTTCTTCTTCTTGTTGTTCTTCTTCTGCACAGCTAAGCTGGAAGTGGCATTTACAGCTCGGAATAGTGCAGAGTTATCTCAAAGAAAGGGGCCACGGTGTTTCTGTATCTCTATTATGTTGGTGCGGCTTCGGAACTTTTAAATATCTTGATATATCTCGAGAACTACGCATCTGATCAAAAAATATCATAGAACATAAAAAGTAGGAAACTTAATTCTCTACAAAAAAGGTCTCTTAACATTTTGCCATAGCTCGCTTCGTTTCCGAGATATTTGCATATTTATCTCAAGGGAAGGGGCCTGACGGACATATTTCGAGATATTTCTTCTTCTTGTTGTTCTTCTTCTGCACAGCTAAGCTGGAAGTGGCATTTGCGGCTCGCACTAGTGCAGAGTTATCTCAAAGAAAGGGGCCACGGTGTTTCTGTATCTCTATTATGTTGGTGCAGCGTCGGAACTTTTAAATATCTTGATATATCTCGAAAACTACGCTTCTGATCAAAAAATATCATAGAACATAAATTGTAGGAAGCATAATTCTCTACAAAAAAGGTCTCTCAACATTTTGCCATAGCTCGCTTCGTTTCCGAGATATTTGCAGATTTATCTCAAGGGAAGGGGCCTAACGGACATATTTCGAGATATTTCTTCTTCTTGTTGTTCTTCTTCTGCACAGCTAAACTGGAAGTGGCATTTCCAGCTCGCAATAGTGCAGAGTTATCTCAAAGAGAGGGGCCACGGTGTTTCTGTATCTCTATTATGTTGGTGCGGCTTCGGAACTTTTAAATATCTTGATATATCTCGAGAACTACGCATCTGATCAAAAAATATCATAGAACATGAAAAGTAGGAAACTTAATTCTCTACAAAAAAGGTCTCTTAAGATTTTGCCATAGCTCTCTTCGTTTCCGAGATATTTGAAGATTTATCTCAAGGGAAGGGGCCTGACGGACATATTTCGAGATATTTCTTCTTCTTGTTGTTCTTCTTCTGCACAGCTAAGCTGGAAGTGGCATTTGCGGCTCGCACTAGTGCAGAGTTATCTCAAAGAAAGGGGCCACGGTGTTTCTGTATCCCTATTATGTTGGTGCGGCTTCGGAACTTTTAAATATCTCGATATATCTCGAGAACTACGCTTCTGATCAAAAAATATCATAGAACATAAATTGTAGGAAACATAATTCTCTACAAAAAACGTCTCTTAACATTCTGCCATAGCTCGCTTCGTTTCCGAGATATTTGCAGATTTATCTCAAGGGAAGGGGCCTGACGGACATATTTCGAGATATTTCTTCTTCTTGTTGTTCTTCTTCTGCACAGCTAAGCTGGAAGTGGCATTTGCGGCTCGCACTAGTGCAGAGTTATCTCAAAGAAAGGGGCCACGGTGTTTCTGTATCCCTATTATGTTGGTGCGGCTTCGGAACTTTGAAATATCTCGATATATCTCGAGAACTACGCTTCTGATCAAAAAATATCATAGAACATAAATTGTAGGAAACATAATTTGCTACAAAAAAGGTCTCTTAACATTTTGCCATAGCTCGCTTCGTTTCCGAGATATTTGCAGATCTATCTCAAGGGAAGGGGCCTAACGGACATATTTCGAGATATTTCTTCTTCTTGTTGTTCTTCTTCTGCACAGCTAAACCGGAAGTGGCATTTCCAGCTCGCAATAGTGCAGAGTTATCTCAAAGAGAGGGGCCACGGTGATTCTGTATCTCTATTATGTTGGTGCGGCTTCGGAACTTTTAAATATCTTGATATATCTCGAGAACTACGCATCTGATCAAAAAATATCATAGAACATAAAAAGTAGGAAACTTAATTCTCTACAAAAAAGGTCTCTTAACATTTTGCCATAGCTCGCTTCGTTTCCGAGATATTTGCAGATTTATCTCAAGGGAAGGGTCCTAACGGACATATTTCGAGATATTTCTTCTTCTTGTTGTTCTTCTTCTGCACAGCTAAACTGGAAGTGGCATTTCCAGCTCGCAATAGTGCAGAGTTATCTCAAAGAAAGGGGCCACGGTGTTTCTGTATCTCTATTATGTTGGTGCGGCTTCGGAACTTTTAAATATCTCGATATATCTCGAAACCTACGCTTCTGATCAAAAAATATCATAGAACATAAATTGTAGGAAACATAATTCTCGACAAAAAAGGTCTCTTAACATTTTGCCATAGCTCGCTTCCTTTCCGAGATATTTGCAGATATATCTCAAGGGAAGGGGCCTGACGGACATATTTCGAGATATTTCTTCTTCTTGTTGTTCTTCTTCTGCACAGCTAAGCTGGAAGTGGCATTTCCAGCTCGCAATAGTGCAGAGTTATCTCAAAGAGAGGGGCCACGGTGTTTCTGTATCTCTATTATGTTGGTGCGGCTTCGGAACTTTTAAATATCTTGATATATCTCGAGAACTACGCATCTGATCAAAAAATATCATAGAACATGAAAAGTAGGAAACTTAATTCTCTACAAAAAAGGTCTCTTAAGATTTTGCCATAGCTCTCTTCGTTTCCGAGATATTTGAAGATTTATCTCAAGGGAAGGGGCCTGACGGACATATTTCGAGATATTTCTTCTTCTTGTTGTTCTTCTTCTGCACAGCTAAGCTGGAAGTGGCATTTGCGGCTCGCACTAGTGCAGAGTTATCTCAAAGAAAGGGGCCACGGTGTTTCTGTATCCCTATTATGTTGGTGCGGCTTCGGAACTTTGAAATATCTCGATATATCTCGAGAACTACGCTTCTGATCAAAAAATATCATAGAACATAAATTGTAGGAAACATAATTCTCTACAAAAAACGTCTCTTAACATTCTGCCATAGCTCGCTTCGTTTCCGAGATATTTGAAGATTTATCTCAAGGGAAGGGGCCTGACGGACATATTTCGAGATATTTCTTCTTCTTGTTGTTCTTCTTCTGCACAGCTAAGCTGGAAGTGGCATTTGCGGCTCGCACTAGTGCAGAGTTATCTCAAAGAAAGGGGCCACGGTGTTTCTGTATCCCTATTATGTTGGTGCGGCTTCGGAACTTTGAAATATCTCGATATATCTCGAGAACTACGCTTCTGATCAAAAAATATCATAGAACATAAATTGTAGGAAACATAATTTGCTACAAAAAAGGTCTCTTAACATTTTGCCATAGCTCGCTTCGTTTCCGAGATATTTGCAGATTTATCTCAAGGGAAGGGGCCTAACGGACATATTTCGAGATATTTCTTCTTCTTGTTGTTCTTCTTCTGCACAGCTAAACCGGAAGTGGCATTTCCAGCTCGCAATAGTGCAGAGTTATCTCAAAGAGAGGGGCCACGGTGTTTCTGTATCTCTATTATGTTGGTGCGGCTTCGGAACTTTTAAATATCTTGATATATCTCGAGAACTACGCATCTGATCAAAAAATATCATAGAACATGAAAAGTAGGAAACTTAATTCTCTACAAAAAAGGTCTCTTAACATTTTGCCATAGCTCTCTTCGTTTCCGAGATATTTGCAGATTTATCTCAAGGGAAGGGGCCTGACGGACATATTTCGAGATATTTCTTCTTCTTGTTGTTCTTCTTCTGCACAGCTAAGCTGGAAGTGGCATTTACAGCGCGCAATAGTGCAGAGTTATCTCAAAGAAAGGGGCCACGGTGTTTCTGTATCTCTATTATGTTGGTGCGGCTTCGGAACTTTTAAATATCTTGATATATCTCGAGAACTACGCATCTGATCAAAAAATATCATACTACATAAAAAGTAGGAAACTTATTTCTCTACAAGAAAGGTCTCTAAACATTTTGCCATAGCTCGCTTCGCTTCCGAGATATTTGCAGATTTATCTCAAGGGAAGGGGCCTGACGGACATATTTCGAGATATTTCTTCTTCTTGTTGTTCTTCTTCTGCACAGCTAAGCTGGAAGTGGCATTTGCAGCTCGTAATAGTGCAGAGTTATCTCAAAGAAAGGGGCCACGGTGTTTCTGTATCTCTATTATGTTGGTGCGGCTTCGGAACTTTTAAATATCTCGATATATCTCGAAAACTACGCTTCTGATCAAAAAATATCATAGAACGTAAATTGTAGGAAACGTAATTCTCTACCAAAAAGGTCTCTTAACATTTTGCCATAGCTCGCTGCGTTTCCGAGATATTTGCAGATTTATCTCAAGGGAAGGGGCCTGACGGACATATTTCGAGATATTTCTTCTTCTTGTTGTTCTTCTTCTGCACAGCTAAGCTGGAAGTGGCATTTGCAGCGCGCAATAGTGCAGAGTTATCTCAAAGAAAGGGGCCACGGTATTTCTGTATCTCTATTATGTTGGTGCGGCTTCGGAACTTTTAAATATCTTGATATATCTCGAGAACTACGCCTCTGATCGAAAAATATCATAGAACATAAAAAGTAGGAAACTTAATTCTCTACAAAAAAGGTCTCTTAACATTTTGCCATAGCTCGCTTCGTTTCCGAGACATTTGCAGATTTATCTCAAGGGAAGGGGCCTGACGGACATATTTCGAGATATTTCTTCTTCTTGTTGTTCTTCTTCTGCACAGCTAAGCTGGAAGTGGCATTTGCAGCGCGCAATAGTGCAGAGTTATCTCAAAGAAAGGGGCCACGGTGTTTCTGTATCTCTATTATGTTGGTGCGGCTTCGGAACTTTTAAATATCTTGATATATCTCGAGAACTACGCCTCTGATCGAAAAATATCATAGAACATGAAAAGTAGGAAACTTAATTCTCTACAAAAAAGGTCTCTTAACATTTTGCCATAGTTCTCTTCGTTTCCGAGATATTTGCAGATTTATCTCAAGGGAAGGGGCCTGACGGACATATTTCGAGATATTTCTTCTTCTTGTTGTTCTTCTTCTGCACAGCTAGGCTGGAAGTGGCATTTGCGGCTCGCACTAGTGCAGAGTTATCTCAAAGAAAGGGGCCACGGTGTTTCTGTATCCCTATTATGTTGGTGCGGCTTCGGAACTTTTAAATATCTCGATATATCTCGAGAACTACGCTTCTGATCAAAAAATATCATAGAACATAAATTGTAGGAAACATAATTCTCTACAAAAAACGTCTCTTAACATTTTGCCATAGCTCGCTTCATTTCCGAGATATTTGCAGATTTATCTCAAGGGAAGGGGCCTAACGGACATATTTCCAGATATTTCTTCTTCTTGTTGTTCTTCTTCTGCACAGCTAAGCTGGAAGTGGCATTTACAGCTCGGAATAGTGCAGAGTTATCTCAAAGAAAGGGGCCACGGTGTTTCTGTATCTCTATTATGTTGGTGCGGCTTCGGAACTTTTAAATATCTTGATATATCTCGAGAACTACGCATCTGATCAAAAAATATCATAGAACATAAAAAGTAGGAAACTTAATTCTCTACAAAAAAGGTCTCTTAACATTTTGCCATAGCTCGCTTCGTTTCCGAGATATTTGCAGATTTATCTCAAGGGAAGGGGCCTAACGGACATATTTCGAGATATTTCTTCTTCTTGTTGTTCTTCTTCTGCACAGCTAAACTGGAAGTGGCATTTCCAGCTCGCAATAGTGCAGAGTTATCTCAAAGAGAGGGGCCACGGTGTTTCTGTATCTCTATTATGTTGGTGCGGCTTCGGAACTTTTAAATATCTTGATATATCTCGAGAACTACGCATCTGATCAAAAAATATCATAGAACATGAAAAGTAGGAAACTTAATTCTCTACAAAAAAGGTCTCTTAAGATTTTGCCATAGCTCTCTTCGTTTCCGAGATATTTGAAGATTTATCTCAAGGGAAGGGGCCTGACGGACATATTTCGAGATATTTCTTCTTCTTGTTGTTCTTCTTCTGCACAGCTAAGCTGGAAGTGGCATTTGCGGCTCGCACTAGTGCAGAGTTATCTCAAAGAAAGGGGCCACGGTGTTTCTGTATCCCTATTATGTTGGTGCGGCTTCGGAACTTTTAAATATCTCGATATATCTCGAGAACTACGCTTCTGATCAAAAAATATCATAGAACCTAAATTGTAGGAAACATAATTCTCTACAAAAAACGTCTCTTAACATTCTGCCATAGCTCGCTTCGTTTCCGAGATATTTGCAGATTTATCTCAAGGGAAGGGGCCTGACGGACATATTTCGAGATATTTCTTCTTCTTGTTGTTCTTCTTCTGCACAGCTAAGCTGGAAGTGGCATTTGCGGCTCGCACTAGTGCAGAGTTATCTCAAAGAAAGGGGCCACGGTGTTTCTGTATCCCTATTATGTTGGTGCGGCTTCGGAACTTTGAAATATCTCGATATATCTCGAGAACTACGCTTCTGATCAAAAAATATCATAGAACATAAATTGTAGGAAACATAATTTGCTACAAAAAAGGTCTCTTAACATTTTGCCATAGCTCGCTTCGTTTCCGAGATATTTGCAGATCTATCTCAAGGGAAGGGGCCTAACGGACATATTTCGAGATATTTCTTCTTCTTGTTGTTCTTCTTCTGCACAGCTAAACCGGAAGTGGCATTTCCAGCTCGCAATAGTGCAGAGTTATCTCAAAGAGAGGGGCCACGGTGTTTCTGTATCTCTATTATGTTGGTGCGGCTTCGGAACTTTTAAATATCTCGATATATCTCGAAAACTACGCTTCTGATCCAAATATATCATAGAACGTAAATTGTAGGAAACATTATTCTCTACAAAAAAGGTCCCTTAACATTTTGCCATAGCTCGCTTCGTTTCCGAGATATTTGCAGATTTATCTCAAGGGAAGGGGCCTGACGGACATATTTCGAGATATTTCTTCTTCTTGTTGTTCTTCTTCTGCACAGCTAAGCTGGAAGTGGCATTTGCAGCGCGCAATAGTGCAGAGTTATCTCAAAGAAAGGGGCCACGGTGTTTCTGTATCTCTATTATGTTGGTGCGGCTTCGGAACTTTTAAATATCTTGATATATCTCGAGAACTACGCATCTGATCAAAAAATATCATAGAACATAAAAAGTAGGAAACTTAATTCTCTACAAAAAAGGTCTCTTAACATTTTGCCATAGCTCGCTTCGTTTCCGAGATATTTGCAGATTTATCTCAAGGGAAGGGGCCTAACGGACATATTTCGAGATATTTCTTCTTCTTGTTGTTCTTCTTCTGCACAGCTAAACTGGAAGTGGCATTTCCAGCTCGCAATAGTGCAGAGTTATCTCAAAGAGAGGGGCCACGGTGTTTCTGTATCTCTATTATGTTGGTGCGGCTTCGGAACTTTTAAATATCTTGATATATCTCGAGAACTACGCATCTGATCAAAAAATATCATAGAACATGAAAAGTAGGAAACTTAATTCTCTACAAAAAAGGTCTCTTAAGATTTTGCCATAGCTCTCTTCGTTTCCGAGATATTTGAAGATTTATCTCAAGGGAAGGGGCCTGACGGACATATTTCGAGATATTTCTTCTTCTTGTTGTTCTTCTTCTGCACAGCTAAGCTGGAAGTGGCATTTGCGGCTCGCACTAGTGCAGAGTTATCTCAAAGAAAGGGGCCACGGTGTTTCTGTATCCCTATTATGTTGGTGCGGCTTCGGAACTTTTAAATATCTCGATATATCTCGAGAACTACGCTTCTGATCAAAAAATATCATAGAACCTAAATTGTAGGAAACATAATTCTCTACAAAAAACGTCTCTTAACATTCTGCCATAGCTCGCTTCGTTTCCGAGATATTTGCAGATTTATCTCAAGGGAAGGGGCCTGACGGACATATTTCGAGATATTTCTTCTTCTTGTTGTTCTTCTTCTGCACAGCTAAGCTGGAAGTGGCATTTGCGGCTCGCACTAGTGCAGAGTTATCTCAAAGAAAGGGGCCACGGTGTTTCTGTATCCCTATTATGTTGGTGCGGCTTCGGAACTTTGAAATATCTCGATATATCTCGAGAACTACGCTTCTGATCAAAAAATATCATAGAACATAAATTGTAGGAAACATAATTTGCTACAAAAAAGGTCTCTTAACATTTTGCCATAGCTCGCTTCGTTTCCGAGATATTTGCAGATCTATCTCAAGGGAAGGGGCCTAACGGACATATTTCGAGATATTTCTTCTTCTTGTTGTTCTTCTTCTGCACAGCTAAACCGGAAGTGGCATTTCCAGCTCGCAATAGTGCAGAGTTATCTCAAAGAGAGGGGCCACGGTGTTTCTGTATCTCTATTATGTTGGTGCGGCTTCGGAACTTTTAAATATCTCGATATATCTCGAAAACTACGCTTCTGATCCAAATATATCATAGAACGTAAATTGTAGGAAACATTATTCTCTACAAAAAAGGTCCCTTAACATTTTGCCATAGCTCGCTTCGTTTCCGAGATATTTGCAGATTTATCTCAAGGGAAGGGTCCTGATGGACATATTTCGAGATATTTCTTCTTCTTGTTGTTCTTCTTCTGCACAGCTAAACCGGAAGTGGCATTTCCAGCTCGCAATAGTGCAGAGTTATCTCAAAGAGAGGGGCCACGGTGTTTCTGTATCTCTATTATGTTGGTGCGGCTTCGGAACTTTTAAATATCTTGATATATCTCGAGAACTACGCATCTGATCAAAAAATATCATAGAACATGAAAAGTAGGAAACTTAATTCTGTACAAAAAAGGTCTCTTAACATTTTGCCATAGCTCTCTTCGTTTCCGAGATATTTGCAGATTTATCTCAAGGGAAGGGGCCTGACGGACATATTTCGAGATAGTTCTTCTTCTTGTTGTTCTTCTTCTGCACAGCTAAGCTGGAAGTGGCATTTGCAGCGCGCAATAGTGCAGAGTTATCTCAAAGAAAGGGGCCACGGTGTTTCTGTATCTCTATTATGTTGGTGCGGCTTCGGAACTTTTAAATATCTTGATATATCTCGAGAACTACGCATCTGATCAAAAAATATCATACTACATAAAAAGTAGGATACTTATTTCTCTACAAGAAAGGTCTCTAAACATTTTGCCATAGCTCGCTTCGCTACCGAGATATTTGCAGATTTATCTCAAGGGAAGGGGCCTGACGGACATATTTCGAGATATTTCTTCTTCTTGTTGTTCTTCTTCTGCACAGCTAAGCTGGAAGTGGCATTTGCAGCGCGCAATAGTGCAGCGTTATCTCAAAGAAAGGGGCCACGGTGATTCTGTATCTCTATTATGTTGGTGCGGCTTCGGAACTTTTAAATATCTTGATATATCTCGAGAACTACGCATCTGATCAAAAAATATCATAGAACATAAAAAGTAGGAAACTTAATTCTCTACAAAAAAGGTCTCTTAACATTTTGCCATAGCTCGCTTCGTTTCCGAGATATTTGCAGATTTATCTCAAGGGAAGGGTCCTAACGGACATATTTCGAGATATTTCTTCTTCTTGTTGTTCTTCTTCTGCACAGCTAAACTGGAAGTGGCATTTCCAGCTCGCAATAGTGCAGAGTTATCTCAAAGAAAGGGGCCACGGTGTTTCTGTATCTCTATTATGTTGGTGCGGCTTCGGAACTTTTAAATATCTCGATATATCTCGAAACCTACGCTTCTGATCAAAAAATATCATAGAACATAAATTGTAGGAAACATAATTCTCGACAAAAAAGGTCTCTTAACATTTTGCCATAGCTCGCTTCCTTTCCGAGATATTTGCAGATATATCTCAAGGGAAGGGGCCTGACGGACATATTTCGAGATATTTCTTCTTCTTGTTGTTCTTCTTCTGCACAGCTAAGCTGGAAGTGGCATTTGCAGCGCGCAATAGTGCAGAGTTATCTCAAAGAAAGGGGCCACGGTGTTTCTGTATCTCTATTATGTTGGTGCGGCTTCGGAACTTTTAAATATCTTGATATATCTCGAGAACTACGCATCTGATCAAAAAATATCATAGAGCATAAAAAGTAGGAAACTTAATTCTCTACAAAAAAGGTCTCTTAACATTTTGCCATAGCTCGCTTCGTTTCCGAGATATTTGCAGATTTATCTCAAGGGAAGGGGCCTAACGGACATATTTCGAGATATTTCTTCTTCTTGTTGTTCTTCTTCTGCACAGCTAAACTGGAAGTGGCATTTCCAGCTCGCAATAGTGCAGAGTTATCTCAAAGAGAGGGGCCACGGTGTTTCTGTATCTCTATTATGTTGGTGCGGCTTCGGAACTTTTAAATATCTTGATATATCTCGAGAACTACGCATCTGATCAAAAAATATCATAGAACATGAAAAGTAGGAAACTTAATTCTCTACAAAAAAGGTCTCTTAAGATTTTGCCATAGCTCTCTTCGTTTCCGAGATATTTGAAGATTTATCTCAAGGGAAGGGGCCTGACGGACATATTTCGAGATATTTCTTCTTCTTGTTGTTCTTCTTCTGCACAGCTAAGCTGGAAGTGGCATTTGCGGCTCGCACTAGTGCAGAGTTATCTCAAAGAAAGGGGCCACGGTGTTTCTGTATCCCTATTATGTTGGTGCGGCTTCGGAACTTTGAAATATCTCGATATATCTCGAGAACTACGCTTCTGATCAAAAAATATCATAGAACAGAAATTGTAGGAAACATAATTCTCTACAAAAAACGTCTCTTAACATTCTGCCATAGCTCGCTTCGTTTCCGAGATATTTGAAGATTTATCTCAAGGGAAGGGGCCTGACGGACATATTTCGAGATATTTCTTCTTCTTGTTGTTCTTCTTCTGCACAGCTAAGCTGGAAGTGGCATTTGCGGCTCGCACTAGTGCAGAGTTATCTCAAAGAAAGGGGCCACGGTGTTTCTGTATCCCTATTATGTTGGTGCGGCTTCGGAACTTTGAAATATCTCGATATATCTCGAGAACTACGCTTCTGCTCAAAAAATATCATAGAACATAAATTGTAGGAAACATAATTTGCTACAAAAAAGGTCTCTTAACATTTTGCCATAGCTCGCTTCGTTTCCGAGATATTTGCAGATTTATCTCAAGGGAAGGGGCCTAACGGACATATTTCGAGATATTTCTTCTTCTTGTTGTTCCTCTTCTGCACAGCTAAGCTGGAAGTGGCATTTGCAGCTCGCAATAGTGCAGAGTTATCTCAAAGAAAGGGGCCACGGTGTTTCTGTATCTCTATTATGTTGGTGCGGCTTCGGAACTTTTAAATATCTTGATATATCTCGAGAACTACGCCTCTGATCGAAAAATATCATAGAACATAAAAAGTAGGAAACTTAATTCTCTACAAAAAAGGTCTCTTAGCATTTTGCCATAGCTCGCTTCGTTTCCGAGATATTTGCAGATTTATCTCAAGGGAAGGGGCCTGACGGACATATTTCGAGATATTTCTTCTTCTTGTTGTTCTTCTTCTGCACAGCTAAGCTGGAAGTGGCATTTACAGCGCGCAATAGTGCAGAGTTATCTCAAAGAAAGGGGCCACGGTGTTTCTGTATCTCTATTATGTTGGTGCGGCTTCGGAACTTTTAAATATCTTGATATATCTCGAGAACTACGCATCTGATCAAAAAATATCATACTACATAAAAAGTAGGAAACTTATTTCTCTACAAGAAAGGTCTCTAAACATTTTGCCATAGCTCGCTTCGCTTCCGAGATATTTGCAGATTTATCTCAAGGGAAGGGGCCTGACGGACATATTTCGAGATATTTCTTCTTCTTGTTGTTCTTCTTCTGCACAGCTAAGCTGGAAGTGGCATTTGCAGCTCGTAATAGTGCAGAGTTATCTCAAAGAAAGGGGCCACGGTGTTTCTGTATCTCTATTATGTTGGTGCGGCTTCGGAACTTTTAAATATCTCGATATATCTCGAAAACTACGCTTCTGATCAAAAAATATCATAGAACGTAAATTGTAGGAAACGTAATTCTCTACCAAAAAGGTCTCTTAACATTTTGCCATAGCTCGCTGCGTTTCCGAGATATTTGCAGATTTATCTCAAGGGAAGGGGCCTGACGGACATATTTCGAGATATTTCTTCTTCTTGTTGTTCTTCTTCTGCACAGCTAAGCTGGAAGTGGCATTTGCAGCGCGCAATAGTGCAGAGTTATCTCAAAGAAAGGGGCCACGGTATTTCTGTATCTCTATTATGTTGGTGCGGCTTCGGAACTTTTAAATATCTTGATATATCTCGAGAACTACGCCTCTGATCGAAAAATATCATAGAACATAAAAAGTAGGAAACTTAATTCTCTACAAAAAAGGTCTCTTAACATTTTGCCATAGCTCGCTTCGTTTCCGAGACATTTGCAGATTTATCTCAAGGGAAGGGGCCTGACGGACATATTTCGAGATATTTCTTCTTCTTGTTGTTCTTCTTCTGCACAGCTAAGCTGGAAGTGGCATTTGCAGCGCGCAATAGTGCAGAGTTATCTCAAAGAAAGGGGCCACGGTGTTTCTGTATCTCTATTATGTTGGTGCGGCTTCGGAACTTTTAAATATCTTGATATATCTCGAGAACTACGCCTCTGATCGAAAAATATCATAGAACATGAAAAGTAGGAAACTTAATTCTCTACAAAAAAGGTCTCTTAACATTTTGCCATAGTTCTCTTCGTTTCCGAGATATTTGCAGATTTATCTCAAGGGAAGGGGCCTGACGGACATATTTCGAGATATTTCTTCTTCTTGTTGTTCTTCTTCTGCACAGCTAGGCTGGAAGTGGCATTTGCGGCTCGCACTAGTGCAGAGTTATCTCAAAGAAAGGGGCCACGGTGTTTCTGTATCCCTATTATGTTGGTGCGGCTTCGGAACTTTTAAATATCTCGATATATCTCGAGAACTACGCTTCTGATCAAAAAATATCATAGAACATAAATTGTAGGAAACATAATTCTCTACAAAAAACGTCTCTTAACATTTTGCCATAGCTCGCTTCGTTTCCGAGATATTTGCAGATTTATCTCAAGGGAAGGGGCCTAACGGACATATTTCCAGATATTTCTTCTTCTTGTTGTTCTTCTTCTGCACAGCTAAGCTGGAAGTGGCATTTGCGGCTCGCACTAGTGCAGAGTTATCTCAAAGAAAGGGGCCACGGTGTTTCTGTATCTCTATTAAGTTGGTGCAGCTTCAGGACTTTTAAATATCTTGATATATCTCGAGAACTACGCATCTGATCAAAAAATATCATGGAACATAAAAAGTAGAAAACTTAATTCTCTACAGAAAAGGTCTCTTAACATTTTGCCATAGCTCGCTTCGTTTCCGAGATATTTGCAGATTTATCTCAAGGGAAGGGGCCTGACGGACATATTTCGAGATATTTCTTCTTCTTGTTGTTCTTCTTCTGCACAGCTAAGCTGGAAGTGGCATTTGCAGCTCGCAATAGTGCAGAGTTATCTCAAAGAAAGGGGCCACGGTGTTTCTGTATCTCTATTATGTTGGTGCGGCTTCGGAACTTTTAAATATCTTGATATATCTCGAGAACTACGCATCTGATCAAAAAATATCATGGAACATAAAAAGTAGAAAACTTAATTCTCTACAGAAAAGGTCTCTTAACATTTTGCCATAGCTCGCTTCGTTTCCGAGATACTTGCCGATTTATCTCAAGGGAAGGGGCCTGACGGACATATTTCGAGATATTTCTTCTTCTTGTTGTTCTTCTTCTGCACAGCTACGCTGGAAGTGGCATTTGCAGCTCGCAATTGTGCAGAGTTATCTCAAAGAAAGGGGCCACGGTGTTTCTGTATCTCTATTATGTTGGTGCGGCTTCGGAACTTTTAAATATCTCGATATATCTCGAGAACTACGCATCTGATCAAAAAATATCATAGAACATAAAAAGTAGGAAACTTAATTCTCTACAAATAAGGTCTCTTAACATTTTGGCATAGCTCGCTTCGTTTCCGAGATATTTGCAGATTTATCTCAAGGGAAGGGGCCTGACGGACATATTTCGAGATATTTCTTCTTCTTGTTGTTCTTCTTCTGCACAGCTAAGCTGGAAGTGGCATTTGCAGCTCGCAATAGTGCAGAGTTATCGCAAAGAAAGGGGCCACGGTGTTTCTGTATCTCTATTATGTTGGTGCGGCTACGGAACTTTTAAATATCTTGATATATCTCGAGAACTACGCATCTGATCAAAAAATATCATAGAACATAAAAAGTAGGAAACATAATTCTCTACAAAAAAGGTCTGTTAACATTTTGCCATAGCTCGCTTCGTTTCCGAGATATTTGCAGATTTATCTCAAGGGAAGGGTCCTGATGGACATATTTCGAGATATTTCTTCTTCTTGTTGTTCTTCTTCTGCACAGCTAAACTGGAAGTGGCATTTCCAGCTCGCAATCGTGCAGAGTTATCTCAAAGAAAGGGGCCACGGTGTTTCTGTATCTCTATTATGTTGGTGCGGCTTCGGAACTTTTAAATATCTTGATATATCTCGAGAACTACGCCTCTGATCGAAAAATATCATAGAACATAAAAAGTAGGAAACTTAATTCTCTACAAAAAAGGTCTCTTAACATTTTGCCATAGCTCGCTTCGTTTCCGAGATATTTGCAGATTTATCTCAAGGGAAGGGGCCTGACGGACATATTTCGAGATATTTCTTCTTCTTGTTGTTCTTCTTCTGCACAGCTAAGCTGGAAGTGGCATTTGCAGGTCGCAATAGTGCAGAGTTATCTCAAAGAAAGGGGCCACGGTGTTTCTGTATCTCTATTATGTTGGTGCGGCTTCGGAACTTTTAAATATCTCGATATATCTCGAAAACTACGCTTCTGATCAAAAAATATCAGAGAACGTAAATTGTAGGAAAGATAATTCTGTACAAAAAAGGTCTCTTAACATTTTGCCATAGCTCGCTTCGTTTCCGAGATATTTGCAGATTTATCTCAAGGGAAGGGGCCTGACGGACATATTTCGAGATATTTCTTCTTCTTGTTGTTCTTCTTCTGCACAGCTAAGCTGGAAGTGGCATTTGCAGTTCGCCATAGTGCAGAGTTATCTCGAAGAAAGGGGCCACGGTGTTTCTGTATCTCTATTATGTTGGTGCGGCTTCGGAACTTTTAAATATCTTGATATATCTCGAGAACGACGCATCTGATCAAAAAATATCGTAGAACATAAAAAGTAGGAAACTTAATTCTCTACAAATAAGGTCTCTTAACATTTTGCCATAGCTCGCTTGGTTTCCGAGATATTTGCAGATTTATCTCAAGGGAAGGGGCCTGACGGACATATTTCGAGATATTTCTTCTTCTTGTTGTTCTTCTTCTGCACAGCTAAGCTGGAAGTGGCATTTGCAGCTCGCAATAGTGCAGAGTTACCTCAAAGAAAGGGGCCACGGTGTTTCTGTATCTCTATTATGTTGGTGCCGCTTCGGAACTTTTAAATATCTGGATATATCTCGAGAACTACGCATCTGATCAAAAAATATCATAGAACGTAAATTGTAGGAAACATTATTCTCTACAAAAAAGGTCTCTTAACATTTTGCCATAGCTCGCTTCGTTTCCGAGATATTTGCAGATTCATCTCAAGGGAAGGGGTCTGACGGACATATTACGAGATATTTCTTCTTCTTGTTGTTCTTCTTCTGCACAGCTAAACTGGAAGTGGCATTTCCAGCTCGCAATAGTGCAGAGTTATCTCAAAGAAAGGGGCCACGGTGTTTCTGTATCTCTATTATGTTGGTGCGGCTTCGGAACTTTTAAATATCTCGATATATCTCGAAAACTACGCTTCTGATCAAAAAATATCAGAGAACGTAAATTGTAGGAAACTTAATTCTCTACAAAAAACGTCTCTTAACATTTTGCCATAGCTCGCTTCGTTTCCGAGATATTTGCAGATTTATCTCAAGGGAAGGGGCCTGACGGACATATTTCGAGATATTTCTTCTTCTTGTTGTTCTTCTTCTGCACAGCTAAGCTGGAAGTGGCATTTGCAGTTCGCCATAGTGCAGAGTTATCTCGAAGAAAGGGGCCACGGTGTTTCTGTATCTCTATTATGTTGGTGCGGCTTCGGAACTTTTAAATATCTTGATATATCTCGAGAACTACGCATCTGATCAAAAAATATCGTAGAACATAAAAAGTAGGAAACTTAATTCTCTACAAATAAGGTCTCTTAGCATTTTGCCATAGCTCGCTTGGTTTCCGAGATATTTGCAGATTTATCTCAAGGGAAGGGGCCTGACGGACATATTTCGAGATATTTCTTCTTCTTGTTGTTCTTCTTCTGCACAGCTAAGCTGGAAGTGGCATTTGCAGCTCGCAATAGTGCAGAGTTACCTCAAAGAAAGGGGCCACGGTGTTTCTGTATCTATTATGTTGGTGCCGCTTCGGAACTTTTAAATATCTGGATATATCTCGAGAACTACGCATCTGATCAAAAAATATCATAGAACGTAAATTGTAGGAAACATTATTCTCTACAAAAAAGGTCTCTTAACATTTTGCCATAGCTCGCTTCGTTTCCGAGATATTTGCAGATTCATCTCAAGGGAAGGGGTCTGACGGACATATTTCGAGATATTTCTTCTTCTTGTTGTTCTTCTTCTGCACAGCTAAACTGGAAGTGGCATTTCCAGCTCGCAATCGTGCAGAGTTATCTCAAAGAAAGGGGCCACGGTGTTTCTGTATCTCTATTATGTTGGTGCGGCTTCGGAACTTTTAAATATCTTGATATATCTCGAGAACTACGCTTCTGATCGAAAAATATCATAGAACATAAAAAGTAGGAAACTTAATTCTCTACAAAAAACGTCTCTTAACATTTTGCCATAGCTCGCTTCGTTTCCGAGATATTTGCAGATTTATCTCAAGGGAAGGGGCCTGACGGATATATTTCGAGATATTTCTTCTTCTTGTTGTCCTTCTTGGGCACAGCTAAGCTGGAAGTGGCATTTGCAGCGCGCAATAGTGCAGAGTTATCTCAAAGAAAGGGGCCACGGTGTTTCTGTATCTCTATTATGTTGGTGCGGCTTCGGAACTTTTAAATATCTTGATATATCTCGAGAACTACGCATCTGATCAAAAAATATCATACTACATAAAAAGTAGGAAACTTAATTCTCTACAAGAAAGGTCTCTAAACATTTTGCCATAGCTCGCTTCGTTTCCGAGATATTTGCAGATTTATCTCAAGGGAAGGGGCCTGGCGGACATATTTCGAGATGTTTCTTCTTCTTGTTGTTCTTCTTCTGCACAGCTAAGCTGGAAGTGGCATTTACAGCTCGCAATAGTGCAGAGTTATCTCAAAGAAAGGGGCCACGGTGTTTCTGTATCTCTATTATGTTGGTGCGGCTTCGGAACTTTTAAATATCTTGATATATCTCGAGAACTACGCCTCTGATCGAAAAATATCATAGAACATAAAAAGTAGGAAACTTAATTCTCTACAAAAAAGGTCTCTTAACATTTTGCCATAGCTCGCTTCGTTTCCGAGATATTTGCAGATTTATCTCAAGGGAAGGGGCCTGACGGACATATTTCGAGATATTTCTTCTTCTTGTTGTTCTTCTTCTGCACAGCTAAGCTGGAAGTGGCATTTGCAGGTCGCAATAGTGCAGAGTTATCTCAAAGAAAGGGGCCACGGTGTTTCTGTATCTCTATTATGTTGGTGCGGCTTCGGAACTTTTAAATATCTCGATATATCTCGAAAACTACGCTTCTGATCAAAAAATATCAGAGAACGTAAATTGTAGGAAAGATAATTCTGTACAAAAAAGGTCTCTTAACATTTTGCCATAGCTCGCTTCGTTTCCGAGATATTTGCAGATTTATCTCAAGGGAAGGGGCCTGACGGACATATTTCGAGATATTTCTTCTTCTTGTTGTTCTTCTTCTGCACAGCTAAGCTGGAAGTGGCATTTGCAGTTCGCCATAGTGCAGAGTTATCTCGAAGAAAGGGGCCACGGTGTTTCTGTATCTCTATTATGTTGGTGCCGCTTCGGAACTTTTAAATATCTGGATATATCTCGAGAACTACGCATCTGATCAAAAAATATCATAGAACGTAAATTGTAGGAAACATTATTCTCTACAAAAAAGGTCTCTTAACATTTTGCCATAGCTCGCTTCGTTTCCGAGATATTTGCAGATTCATCTCAAGGGAAGGGGTCTGACGGACATATTTCGAGATATTTCTTCTTCTTGTTGTTCTTCTTCTGCACAGCTAAACTGGAAGTGGCATTTCCAGCTCGCAATAGTGCAGAGTTATCTCAAAGAAAGGGGCCACGGTGTTTCTGTATCTCTATTATGTTGGTGCGGCTTCGGAACTTTTAAATATCTCGATATATCTCGAAAACTACGCTTCTGATCAAAAAATATCAGAGAACGTAAATTGTAGGAAACTTAATTCTCTACAAAAAACGTCTCTTAACATTTTGCCATAGCTCGCTTCGTTTCCGAGATATTTGCAGATTTATCTCAAGGGAAGGGGCCTGACGGACATATTTCGAGATATTTCTTCTTCTTGTTGTTCTTCTTCTGCACAGCTAAGCTGGAAGTGGCATTTGCAGTTCGCCATAGTGCAGAGTTATCTCGAAGAAAGGGGCCACGGTGTTTCTGTATCTCTATTATGTTGGTGCGGCTTCGGAACTTTTAAATATCTTGATATATCTCGAGAACTACGCATCTGATCAAAAAATATCGTAGAACATAAAAAGTAGGAAACTTAATTCTCTACAAATAAGGTCTCTTAACATTTTGCCATAGCTCGCTTGGTTTCCGAGATATTTGCAGATTTATCTCAAGGGAAGGGGCCTGACGGACATATTTCGAGATATTTCTTCTTCTTGTTGTTCTTCTTCTGCACAGCTAAGCTGGAAGTGGCATTTGCAGCTCGCAATAGTGCAGAGTTACCTCAAAGAAAGGGGCCACGGTGTTTCTGTATCTATTATGTTGGTGCCGCTTCGGAACTTTTAAATATCTGGATATATCTCGAGAACTACGCATCTGATCAAAAAATATCATAGAACGTAAATTGTAGGAAACATTATTCTCTACAAAAAAGGTCTCTTAACATTTTGCCATAGCTCGCTTCGTTTCCGAGATATTTGCAGATTCATCTCAAGGGAAGGGGTCTGACGGACATATTTCGAGATATTTCTTCTTCTTGTTGTTCTTCTTCTGCACAGCTAAACTGGAAGTGGCATTTCCAGCTCGCAATCGTGCAGAGTTATCTCAAAGAAAGGGGCCACGGTGTTTCTGTATCTCTATTATGTTGGTGCGGCTTCGGAACTTTTAAATATCTTGATATATCTCGAGAACTACGCTTCTGATCGAAAAATATCATAGAACATAAAAAGTAGGAAACTTAATTCTCTACAAAAAACGTCTCTTAATATTTTGCCATAGCTCGCTTCGTTTCCGAGATATTTGCAGATTTATCTCAAGGGAAGGGGCCTGACGGATATATTTCGAGATATTTCTTCTTCTTGTTGTCCTTCTTGGGCACAGCTAAGCTGGAAGTGGCATTTGCAGCGCGCAATAGTGCAGAGTTATCTCAAAGAAAGGGGCCACGGTGTTTCTGTATCTCTATTATGTTGGTGCGGCTTCGGAACTTTTAAATATCTTGATATATCTCGAGAACTACGCATCTGATCAAAAAATATCATACTACATAAAAAGTAGGAAACTTAATTCTCTACAAGAAAGGTCTCTAAACATTTTGCCATAGCTCGCTTCGTTTCCGAGATATTTGCAGATTTATCTCAAGGGAAGGGGCCTGACGGACATATTTCGAGATGTTTCTTCTTCTTGTTGTTCTTCTTCTGCACAGCTAAGCTGGAAGTGGCATTTACAGCTCGCAATAGTGCAGAGTTATCTCAAAGAAAGGGGCCACGGTGTTTCTGTGTCTCTATTATGTTGGTGCGGCTTCGGAACTTTTAAATATCTCGATATATCTCGAAAACTACGCTTCTGATCAAAAAATATCGGAGAACGTAAATTGTAGGAAAGATAATTCTGTACAAAAAAGGTCTCTTAACATTTTGCCATAGCTCGCTTCGTTTCCGAGATATTTGCAGATTTATCTCAAGGGAAGGGGCCTGACGGACATATTTCGAGATATTTCTTCTTCTTGTTGTTCTTCTTCTGCATAGCTAAGCTGGAAGTGGCATTTGCAGCTCGCAATAGTGCAGAGTTATCGCAAAGAAAGGGGCCACGGTGTTTCTGTATCTCTATTATGTTGGTGCGGCTACGGAACTTTTAAATATCTTGATATATCTCGAGAACTACGCATCTGATCAAAAAATATCATAGAACATAAAAAGTAGGTAACATAATTCTCTACAAAAAAGGTCTGTTAACATTTTGCCATAGCTCGCTTCGTTTCCGAGATATTTGCAGATTTATCTCAAGGGAAGGGTCATGATGGACATATTTCGAGATATTTCTTCTTCTTGTTGTTCTTCTTCTGCACAGCTAAACTGGAAGTGGCATTTCCAGCTCGCAATCGTGCAGAGTTACCTCAAAGAAAGGGGCCACGGTGTTTCTGTATCTATTATGTTGGTGCCGCTTCGGAACTTTTAAATATCTGGATATATCTCGAGAACTACGCATCTGATCAAAAAATATCATAGAACGTAAATTGTAGGAAACATTATTCTCTACAAAAAAGGTCTCTTAACATTTTGCCATAGCTCGCTTCGTTTCCGAGATATTTGCAGATTCATCTCAAGGGAAGGGGTCTGACGGACATATTTCGAGATATTTCTTCTTCTTGTTGTTCTTCTTCTGCACAGCTAAACTGGAAGTGGCATTTCCAGCTCGCAATCGTGCAGAGTTATCTCAAAGAAAGGGGCCACGGTGTTTCTGTATCTCTATTATGTTGGTGCGGCTTCGGAACTTTTAAATATCTTGATATATCTCGAGAACTACGCTTCTGATCGAAAAATATCATAGAACATAAAAAGTAGGAAACTTAATTCTCTACAAAAAACGTCTCTTAACATTTTGCCATAGCTCGCTTCGTTTCCGAGATATTTGCAGATTTATCTCAAGGGAAGGGGCCTGACGGATATATTTCGAGATATTTCTTCTTCTTGTTGTCCTTCTTGGGCACAGCTAAGCTGGAAGTGGCATTTGCAGCGCGCAATAGTGCAGAGTTATCTCAAAGAAAGGGGCCACGGTGTTTCTGTATCTCTATTATGTTGGTGCGGCTTCGGAACTTTTAAATATCTTGATATATCTCGAGAACTACGCATCTGATCAAAAAATATCATACTACATAAAAAGTAGGAAACTTAATTCTCTACAAGAAAGGTCTCTAAACATTTTGCCATAGCTCGCTTCGTTTCCGAGATATTTGCAGATTTATCTCAAGGGAAGGGGCCTGACGGACATATTTCGAGATGTTTCTTCTTCTTGTTGTTCTTCTTCTGCACAGCTAAGCTGGAAGTGGCATTTACAGCTCGCAATAGTGCAGAGTTATCTCAAAGAAAGGGGCCACGGTGTTTCTGTATCTCTATTATGTTGGTGCGGCTTCGGAACTTTTAAATATCTCGATATATCTCGAAAACTACGCTTCTGATCAAAAAATATCGGAGAACGTAAATTGTAGGAAAGATAATTCTGTACAAAAAAGGTCTCTTAACATTTTGCCATAGCTCGCTTCGTTTCCGAGATATTTGCAGATTTATCTCAAGGGAAGGGGCCTGACGGACATATTTCGAGATATTTCTTCTTCTTGTTGTTCTTCTTCTGCATAGCTAAGCTGGAAGTGGCATTTGCAGCTCGCAATAGTGCAGAGTTATCGCAAAGAAAGGGGCCACGGTGTTTCTGTATCTCTATTATGTTGGTGCGGCTACGGAACTTTTAAATATCTTGATATATCTCGAGAACTACGCATCTGATCAAAAAATATCATAGAACATAAAAAGTAGGTAACATAATTCTCTACAAAAAAGGTCTGTTAACATTTTGCCATAGCTCGCTTCGTTTCCGAGATATTTGCAGATTTATCTCAAGGGAAGGGTCATGATGGACATATTTCGAGATATTTCTTCTTCTTGTTGTTCTTCTTCTGCACAGCTAAACTGGAAGTGGCATTTCCAGCTCGCAATCGTGCAGAGTTATCTCAAAGAAAGGGGCCACGGTGTTTCTGTATCTCTATTATGTTGGTGCGGCTTCGGAACTTTTAAATATCTTGATATATCTCGAGAACTACGCCTCTGATCGAAAAATATCATAGAACATAAAAAGTAGGAAACTTAATTCTCTACAAAAAAGGTCTCTTAACATTTTGCCATAGCTCGCTTCGTTTCCGAGATATTTGCAGATTTATCTCAAGGGAAGGGGCCTGACGGACATATTTCGAGATATTTCTTCTTCTTGTTGTTCTTCTTCTGCACAGCTAAGCTGGAAGTGGCATTTGCAGGTCGCAATAGTGCAGAGTTATCTCAAAGAAAGGGGCCACGGTGTTTCTGTATCTCTATTATGTTGGTGCGGCTTCGGAACTTTTAAATATCTCGATATATCTCGAAAACTACGCTTCTGATCAAAAAATATCAGAGAACGTAAATTGTAGGAAAGATAATTCTGTACAAAAAAGGTCTCTTAACATTTTGCCATAGCTCGCTTCGTTTCCGAGATATTTGCAGATTTATCTCAAGGGAAGGGGCCTGACGGACATATTTCGAGATATTCCTTCTTCTTGTTGTTCTTCTTCTACACAGCTAGGCTGGAAGTGGCATTTGCAGTTCGCCATAGTGCAGTTATCTCGAAGAAAGGGGCCACGGTGTTTCTGTATCTCTATTATGTTGGTGCGGCTTCGGAACTTTTAAATATCTTGATATATCTCGAGAACTACGCATCTGATCAAAAAATATCGTAGAACATAAAAAGTAGGAAACTTAATTCTCTACAAATAAGGTCTCTTAACATTTTGCCATAGCTCGCTTGGTTTCCGAGATATTTGCAGATTTATCTCAAGGGAAGGGGCCTGACGGACATATTTCGAGATATTTCTTCTTCTTGTTGTTCTTCTTCTGCACAGCTAAGCTGGAAGTGGCATTTGCAGCTCGCAATAGTGCAGAGTTACCTCAAAGAAAGGGGCCACGGTGTTTCTGTATCTCTATTATGTTGGTGCCGCTTCGGAACTTTTAAATATCTGGATATATCTCGAGAACTACGCATCTGATCAAAAAATATCATAGAACGTAAATTGTAGGAAACATTATTCTCTACAAAAAAGGTCTCTTGACATTTTGCCATAGCTCGCTTCGTTTCCGAGATATTTGCAGATTCATCTCAAGGGAAGGGGTCTGACGGACATATTTCGAGATATTTCCTCTTCTTGTTGTTCTTCTTCTGCACAGCTAAGCTGGAAGTGGCATTTGCAGCTCGCAATAGTGCAGAGTTATCTCAAAGAAAGGGGCCACGGTGGTTCTGTATCTCTATTATGTTGGTGCGGCTTCGGAACTTTTAAATATCTTGATATATCTCGAGAACTACGCATCTGATCAAAAAATATCGTAGAACATAAAAAGTAGGAAACTTAATTCTCTACAAATAAGGTCTCTTAACATTTTGCCATAGCTCGCTTGGTTTCCGAGATATTTGCAGATTTATCTCAAGGGAAGGGGCCTGACGGACATATTTCGAGATATTTCTTCTTCTTGTTGTTCTTCTTCTGCACAGCTAAGCTGGAAGTGGCATTTGCAGCTCGCAATAGTGCAGAGTTACCTCAAAGAAAGGGGCCACGGTGTTTCTGTATCTCTATTATCTTGGTGCCGCTTCGGAACTTTTAAATATCTGGATATATCTCGAGAACTACGCATCCGATCAAAAAATATCATAGAACATAAATTGTAGGAAACATAATTCTCTACAAAAAACGTCTCTTAACATTCTGCCATAGCTCGCTTCGTTTCCGAGATATTTGCAGATTTATCTCAAGGGAAGGGGCCTGACGGACATATTTCGAGATATTTCTTCTTCTTGTTGTTCTTCTTCTGCACAGCTAAGCTGGAAGTGGCATTTGCGGCTCGCACTAGTGCAGAGTTATCTCAAAGAAAGGGGCCACGGTGTTTCTGTATCCCTATTATGTTGGTGCGGCTTCGGAACTTTTAAATATCTCGATATATCTCGAGAACTACGCTTCTGATCAAAAAATATCATAGAACATAAATTGTAGGAAACATAACTCTCTACAAAAAAGGTCTCTTAACATTTTGCCATAGCTCGCTTCGTTTCCGAGATATTTGCAGATATATCTCAAGGGAAGGGGCCTGACGGACATATTTCGAGATATTTCTTCTTCTTGTTGTTCTTCTTCTGCACAGCTAAGCTGGAAGTGGCATTTACAGCTCGGAATAGTGCAGAGTTATCTCAAAGAAAGGGGCCACGGTGTTTCTGTATCTCTATTATGTTGGTGCGGCTTCGGAACTTTTAAATATCTTGATATATCTCGAGAACTACGCATCTGATCAAAGAATATCATAGAACATAAAAAGTAGGAAACTTAATTCTCTACAAAAAAGGTCTCTTAACATTTTGCCATAGCTCGCTTCGTTTCCGAGATATTTGCAGATTTATCTCAAGGGAAGGGGCCTAACGGACATATTTCGAGATATTTCTTCTTCTTGTTGTTCTTCTTCTGCACAGCTAAACTGGAAGTGGCATTTCCAGCTCGCAATAGTGCAGAGTTATCTCAAAGAGAGGGGCCACGGTGTTTCTGTATCTCTATTATGTTGGTGCGGCTTCGGAACTTTTAAATATCTTGATATATCTCGAGAACTACGCATCTGATCAAAAAATATCATAGAACATGAAAAGTAGGAAACTTAATTCTCTACAAAAAAGGTCTCTTAAGATTTTGCAATAGCTCTCTTCGTTTCCGAGATATTTGAAGATTTATCTCAAGGGAAGGGGCCTGACGGACATATTTCGAGATATTTCTTCTTCTTGTTGTTCTTCTTCTGCACAGCTAAGCTGGAAGTGGCATTTGCGGCTCGCACTAGTGCAGAGTTATCTCAAAGAAAGGGGCCACGGTGTTTCTGTATCCCTATTATGTTGGTGCGGCTTCGGAACTTTTAAATATCTCGATATATCTCGAGAACTACGCTTCTGATCAAAAAATATCATAGAACATAAATTGTAGGAAACATAATTCTCTACAAAAAACGTCTCTTAACATTCTGCCATAGCTCGCTTCGTTTCCGAGATATTTGCAGATTTATCTCAAGGGAAGGGGCCTGACGGACATATTTCGAGATATTTCTTCTTCTTGTTGTTCTTCTTCTGCACAGCTAAGCTGGAAGTGGCATTTGCGGCTCGCACTAGTGCAGAGTTATCTCAAAGAAAGGGGCCACGGTGTTTCTGTATCCCTATTATGTTGGTGCGGCTTCGGAACTTTTAAATATCTCGATATATCTCGAGAACTACGCTTCTGATCAAAAAATATCATAGAACATAAATTGTAGGAAACATAATTCTCTACAAAAAAGGTCTCTTAACATTTTGCCATAGCTCGCTTCGTTTCCGAGATATTTGCAGATATATCTCAAGGGAAGGGGCCTGACGGACATATTTCGAGATATTTCTTCTTCTTGTTGTTCTTCTTCTGCACAGCTAAGCTGGAAGTGGCATTTACAGCTCGGAATAGTGCAGAGTTATCTCAAAGAAAGGGGCCACGGTGTTTCTGTATCTCTATTATGTTGGTGCGGCTTCGGAACTTTTAAATATCTTGATATATCTCGAGAACTACGCATCTGATCAAAGAATATCATAGAACATAAAAAGTAGGAAACTTAATTCTCTACAAAAAAGGTCTCTTAACATTTTGCCATAGCTCGCTTCGTTTCCGAGATATTTGCAGATTTATCTCAAGGGAAGGGGCCTAACGGACATATTTCGAGATATTTCTTCTTCTTGTTGTTCTTCTTCTGCACAGCTAAACTGGAAGTGGCATTTCCAGCTCGCAATAGTGCAGAGTTATCTCAAAGAGAGGGGCCACGGTGTTTCTGTATCTCTATTATGTTGGTGCGGCTTCGGAACTTTTAAATATCTTGATATATCTCGAGAACTACGCATCTGATCAAAAAATATCATAGAACATGAAAAGTAGGAAACTTAATTCTCTACAAAAAAGGTCTCTTAAGATTTTGCAATAGCTCTCTTCGTTTCCGAGATATTTGAAGATTTATCTCAAGGGAAGGGGCCTGACGGACATATTTCGAGATATTTCTTCTTCTTGTTGTTCTTCTTCTGCACAGCTAAGCTGGAAGTGGCATTTGCGGCTCGCACTAGTGCAGAGTTATCTCAAAGAAAGGGGCCACGGTGTTTCTGTATCCCTATTATGTTGGTGCGGCTTCGGAACTTTTAAATATCTCGATATATCTCGAGAACTACGCTTCTGATCAAAAAATATCATAGAACATAAATTGTAGGAAACATAATTCTCTACAAAAAACGTCTCTTAACATTCTGCCATAGCTCGCTTCGTTTCCGAGATATTTGCAGATTTATCTCAAGGGAAGGGGCCTGACGGACATATTTCGAGATATTTCTTCTTCTTGTTGTTCTTCTTCTGCACAGCTAAGCTGGAAGTGGCATTTGCGGCTCGCACTAGTGCAGAGTTATCTCAAAGAAAGGGGCCACGGTGTTTCTGTATCCCTATTATGTTGGTGCGGCTTCGGAACTTTGAAATATCTCGATATATCTCGAGAACTACGCTTCTGATCAAAAAATATCATAGAACATAAATTGTAGGAAACATAATTTCCTACAAAAAAGGTCTCTTAACATTTTGCCATAGCTCGCTTCGTTTCCGAGATATTTGCAGATATATCTCAAGGGAAGGGGCCTGACGGACATATTTCGAGATATTTCTTCTTCTTGTTGTTCTTCTTCTGCACAGCTAAACTGGAAGTGGCATTTCCAGCTCGCAATAGTGCAGAGTTATCTCAAAGAAAGGGGCCACGGTGTTTCTGTATCTCTATTATGTTGGTGCGGCTTCGGAACTTTTAAATATCTTGATATATCTCGAGAACTACGCCTCTGATCAAAAAATATCATAGAACGCAAAAAGTAGGAAACTTAATTCTCTACAAAAAAGGTCTCTTAACATTTTGCCATAGCTCGCTTCGTTTCCGAGATATTTGCAGATTTATCTCAAGGGAAGGGGCCTGACGGACATATTTCGAGATATTTCTTCTTCTTGTTGTTCTTCTTCTGCACAGCTGAGCTGGAAGTGGCATTTGCAGGTCGCAATAGTGCAGAATTATCTCAAAGAATGGGGCCACGGTGTTTCTGTATCTCTATTATGTTGGTGCGGCTTCGGAACTTTTAAATATCTCGATATATCTCGAAAACTACGCTTCTGATCAAAAAATATCATAGAACGTAAATTGTAGGGAACATTATTCTCTACAAAAAAGATCCCTTAACATTTTGCCATAGCTCGCTTCGTTTCCGAGATATTTGCAGATTTATCTCAAGGGAAGGGGCCTGACGGACATATTTCGAGATATTTCTTCTTCTTGTTGTTCTTCTTCTGCACAGCTAAGCTGGAAGTGGCATTTGCAGCGCGCAATAGTGCAGAGTTATCTCAAAGAAAGGGGCCACGGTGTTTCTGTATCTCTATTATGTTGGTGCGGCTTCGGAACTTTTAAATATCTTGATATATCTCGAGAACTACGCATCTGATCAAAAAATATCATACTACATAAAAAGTAGGAAACTTAATTCTCTACAAGAAAGGTCTCTAAACATTTTGCCATAGCTCGCTTCGTTTCCGAGATATTTGCAGATTTATCTCAAGGGAAGGTGCCTGACGGACATATTTCGAGATATTTCTTCTTCTTGTTGTTCTTCTTCTGCACAGCTAAGCTGGAAGTGGCATTTGCAGCTCGCAATAGTGCAGAGTTATCTCAAAGAGGGGGGCCACGGTGTTTCTGTATCTCTATTATGTTGGTGCGGCTTCGGAACTTTTAAATATCTTGATATATCTCGAGAACTACGCATCTGATCAAAAAATATCATAGAAGATAAAAAGTAGGAAACTTAATTCTCTACAAAAAAGGTCTCTTAACATTTCGCCATAGCTCGCTTCGTTTCCGAGATATTTGCAGATTTATCTCAAGGGAAGGGGCCTGACGGACATATTTCGAGATATTTCTTCTTCTTGTTGTTCTTCTTCTGCACAGCTGAGCTGGAAGTGGCATTTGCAGGTCGCAATAGTGCAGAGTTATCTCAAAGAAAGTGGCCACGGTGTTTCTGTATCTCTATTATGTTGGTGCGGCTTCGGAACTTTTAAATATCTTGATATATCTCGAGAACTACGCATCTGATCAAAAAATATCATAGAACGTAAAAAGTAGGAAACTTAATTCTCTACAAAAAAGGTCTCTTAACATTTTCCCATAGCTCGCTTCGTTTCCGAGATATTTGCAGATTTATCTCAAGGGAAGGGGCCTGACGGACATATTTCGAGATATTTCTTCTTCTTGTTGTTCTTCTTCTGAACAGCTAAGCTGGAAGTGGCATTTGCAGCTCGCAATAGTGCAGAGTTATCTCAAAGAAAGGGGCCACGGTGTTTCTGTATCTCTATTATGTTGGTGCGGCTTCGGAACTTTTAAATATCTTGATATATCTCGAGAACTACGCCTCTGATCGAAAAATATCATAGAACATAAAAAGTAGGAAACTTAATTCTCTACAAAAAAGGTCTCTTAACATTTTGCCATAGCTCGCTTCGTTTCCGGGATATTTGCAGATATAACTCAAGGGAAGGGGCCTGACGGACATATTTCGAGATATTTCTTCTTCTTGTTGTTCTTCTTCTGCACAGCTAAGCTGGAAGTGGCATTT
This sequence comes from Osmia lignaria lignaria, assembly GCF_051020975.1. NCBI lineage: Eukaryota > Metazoa > Arthropoda > Insecta > Hymenoptera > Megachilidae > Osmia > Osmia lignaria. Next base: position 22,706,019 of record NW_027478160.1, on the reverse strand, counting down.
GCAGCGCGCAATGGTGCAGAGTTATCTCAAAGAAACGGACCACGGTGTTTCTGTATCTCTATTATGTTGGTGCGGCTTCGGAACTTTTAAATATCTTGATATATCTCGAGAACTACGCATCTGATCAAAAAATATCATACTACATAAAAAGTAGGAAACTTAATTCTCTACAAGAAAGGTCTCTAAACATTTTGCCATAGCTCGCTTCGTTTCCGAGATATTTGCAGATTTATCTCAAGGGAAGGGGCCTGACGGACATATTTCGAGATATTTCTTCTTCTTGTTGTTCTTCTTCTGCATAGCTAAGCTGGAAGTGGCATTTGCAGCTCGCAATAGTGCAGAGTTATCTCAAAGAAAGGGGCCACGGTGTTTCTGTATCTCTATTATGTTTGTGCGGCTTCGGAACTTTTAAATATCTTGATATATCTCGAGAACTACGCATCTGATCAAAAAATATCATAGAACATAAAAAGTAGGAAACTTAATTCTCTACAAAAAAGGTCTCTTAACATTTTGCCATAGCTCGCTTCGTTTCCGAGATATTTGCAGATTTATCTCAAGGGAAGGGGCCTGACGGACATATTTCGAGATATTTCTTCTTCTTGTTGTTCTTCTTCTGCACAGCTGAGCTGGAAGTGGCATTTGCAGGTCGCAATAGTGCAGAGTTATCTCAAAGAGAGGGGCCACGGTGTTTCTGTATCTCTATTATGTTGGTGCGGCTTCGGAACTTTTAAATATCTTGATATATCTCGAGAACTACGCATCTGATCAAAAAATATCATAGAACATAAAAAGTAGGAAACTTAATTCTCTACAAAAAAGGTCTCTTAACATTTTGGAATAGCTCGCTTCCTTTCCGAGATATTTGCAGATTTATCTCAAGGGAAGGGGCCTAACGGACATATTTCGAGATATTTCTTCTTCTTGTTGTTCTTCTTCTGCACAGCTAAACTGGAAGTGGCATTTCCAGCTCGCAATAGTGCAGAGTTATCTCAAAGAAAGGGGCCACGGTGTTTCTGTATCTCTATTGTGTTGGTGCGGCTTCGGAACTTTTAAATATCTTGATATATCTCGAGAACTACGCCTCTGATCAAAGAATATCATAGAACGCAAAAAGTAGGAAACTTAATTCTCTACAAAAAAGGTCTCTTAACATTTTGCCATAGCTCGCTTCGTTTCCGAGATATTTGCAGATTTATCTCAAGGGAAGGGGCCTGACGGACATATTTCGAGATATTTCTTCTTCTTGTTGTTCTTCTTCTGCACAGCTGAGCTGGAAGTGGCATTTGCAGGTCGCAATAGTGCAGAATTATCTCAAAGAAAGGGGCCACGGTGTTTCTGTATCTCTATTATGTTGGTGCGGCTTCGGAACTTTTAAATATCTCGATATATCTCGAAAACTACGCTTCTGATCAAAAAATATCATAGAACGTAAATTGTAGGGAACATTATTCTCTACAAAAAAGATCCCTTAACATTTTGCCATAGCTCGCTTCGTTTCCGAGATATTTGCAGATTTATCTCAAGGGAAGGGGCCTGACGGACATATTTCGAGATATTTCTTCTTCTTGTTGTTCTTCTTCTGCACAGCTAAGCTGGAAGTGGCATTTGCAGCTCGCAATAGTGCAGAGTTATCTCAAAGAAAGGGGCCACGGTGTTTCTGTATCTCTATTATGTTGGTGCGGCTTCGGAACTTTTAAATATCTTGATATATCTCGAGAACTACGCCTCTGATCGAAAAATATCATAGAACATAAAAAGTAGGAAACTTAATTCTCTACAAAAAAGGTCTCTTAACATTTTGCCATAGCTCGCTTCGTTTCCGAGATATTTGCAGATATAACTCAAGGGAAGGGGCCTGACGGACATATCTCGAGATATTTCTTCTTCTTGTTGTTCTTCTTCTGCACAGCTAAGCTGGAAGTGGCATTTGCAGCGCGCAATAGTGCAGAGTTATCTCAAAGAAAGGGGCCACGGTGTTTCTGTATCTCTATTATGTTGGTGCGGCTTCGGAACTTTTAAATATCTTGATATATCTCGAGAACTACGCATCTGATCAAAAAATATCATACTACATAAAAAGTAGGAAACTTAATTCTCTACAAGAAAGGTCTCTAAACATTTTGCCATAGCTCGCTTCGTTTCCGAGATATTTGCAGATTTATCTCAAGGGAAGGGGCCTGACGGACATATTTCGAGATATTTCTTCTTCTTGTTGTTCTTCTTCTGCACAGCTAAGCTGGAAGTGGCATTTGCAGCTCGCAATAGTGCAGAGTTATCTCAAAGAGGGGGGCCACGGTGTTTCTGTATCTCTATTATGTTGGTGCGGCTTCGGAACTTTTAAATATCTTGATATATCTCGAGAACTACGCATCTGATCAAAAAATATCAGAGAACATAAAAAGTAGGAAACTTAATTCTCTACAAAAAAGGTCTCTTAACGTTTTGCCATTGCTCGCTTCGTTTCCGAGATATTTGCAGATTTATCTCAAGGGAAGGGGCCTGACGGACATATTTCGAGATATTTCTTCTTCTTGTTGTTCTTCTTCTGCACAGCTGAGCTGGAAGTGGCATTTGCAGGTCGCAATAGTGCAGAGTTATCTCAAAGAAAGGGGCCACGGTGTTTCTGTATCTCTATTATGTTGGTGCGGCTTCGGAACTTTTAAATATCTCGATATATCTCGAAAACTACGCTTCTGATCAAAAAATATCATAGAACGTAAATTGTAGGAAACATTATTCTCTACAAAAAAGGTCTCTTAACATTTTGCCATAGCTCGCTTCGTTTCCGAGATATTTGCAGATTTATCTCAAGGGAAGGGGCCTGACGGACATATTTCGAGATATTTCTTCTTCTTGTTGTTCTTCTTCTGCACAGCTAAGCTGGAAGTGGCATTTGCAGCGCGCAATAGTGCAGAGTTATCTCAAAGAAAGGGGCCACGGTGTTTCTGTATCTCTATTATGTTGGTGCGGCTTCGGAACTTTTAAATATCTTGATATATCTCGAGAACTACGCATCTGATCAAAAAATATCATACTACATAAAAAGTAGGAAACTTAATTCTCTACAAGAAAGGTCTCTAAACATTTTGCCATAGCTCGCTTCGTTTCCGAGATATTTGCAGATTTATCTCAAGGGAAGGGGCCTGACGGACATATTTCGAGATATTTCTTCTTCTTGTTGTTCTTCTTCTGCACAGCTAAGCTGGAAGTGGCATTTGCAGCTCGCAATAGTGCAGAGTTATCTCAAAGAGAGGGGCCACGGTGTTTCTGTATCTCTATTATGTTGGTGCGGCTTCGGAACTTTTAAATATCTTGATATATCTCGAGAACTACGCATCTGATCAAAAAATATCATAGAAGATAAAAAGTAGGAAACTTAATTCTCTACAAAAAAGGTCTCTTAACATTTCGCCATAGCTCGCTTCGTTTCCGAGATATTTGCAGATTTATCTCAAGGGAAGGGGCCTGTCGGACATATTTCGAGATATTTCTTCTTCTTGTTGTTCTTCTTCTGCACAGCTAAGCTGGAAGTGGCATTTGCGGCTCGCACTAGTGCAGAGTTATCTCAAAGAAAGGGGCCGCGGTGTTTCTGTATCTCTATTATGTTGGTGCGGCTTCGGAACTTTTAAATATCTCGATATATCTCGAAAACTACGCTTCTGATCAAAAAATTTCATAGAGCATAAATTGTAGCAAACAGAATTCTCTACAAAAAAGGTCTCTTAACATTTTGCCATAGCTCGCTTCGTTTCCGAGATATTTGCAGATATATCTCAAGGGAAGGGGCCTGACGGACATATTTCGAGATATTTCTTCTTCTTGTTGTTCTTCTTCTGCACAGCTAAACTGGAAGTGACATTTCCAGCTCGCAATAGTGCAGAGTTATCTCAAAGAAAGGGGCCACGGTGTTTCTGTATCTCTATTATGTTGGTGCGGCTTCGGAACTTTTAAATATCTTGATATATCTCGAGAACTACGCATCTGATCAAAAAATATCATACTACATAAAAAGTAGGAAACTTAATTCTCTACAAGAAAGGTCTCTAAACATTTTGCCATAGCTCGCTTCGTTTCCGAGATATTTGCAGATTTATCTCAAGGGAAGGGGCCTGACGGACATATTTCGAGATATTTCTTCTTCTTGTTGTTCTTCTTCTGCACAGCTAAGCTGGAAGTGGCATTTGCAGCGCGCAATAGTGCAGAGTTATCTCAAAGAAAGGGGCCACGGTGCTTCTGTATCTCTATTATATTGGTGCGGCTTCGGAACTTTTAAATATCTTGATATATCTCGAGAACTACGCATCTGATCAAAAAATATCATACTACATAAAAAGTAGGAAACTTAATTCTCTACAAGAAAGGTCTCTAAATATTTTGCCATAGCTCGCTTCGTTTCCGAGATATTTGCAGATTTATCTCAAGGGAAGGGGCCTGACGGACATATTTCGAGATATTTCTTCTTCTTGTTGTTCTTCTTCTGCACAGCTGAGCTGGAAGTGGCATTTGCAGGTCGCAATAGTGCAGAGTTATCTCAAAGAAAGGGGCCACGGTGTTTCTGTATCTCTATTATGTTGGTGCGGCTTCGGAACTTTTAAATATCTCGATATATCTCGAAAACTACGCTTCTGATCAAAAAATATCATAGAACGTAAATTGTAGGAAACATTATTCTCTACAAAAAAGGTCTCTAAACATTTTGCCATAGCTCGCTTCGTTTCCGAGATATTTGCAGATTTATCTCAAGGGAAGGGGCCTGACGGACATATTTCGAGATATGTCTTCTTCTTGTTGTTCTTCTTCTGCACAGCTAAGCTGGAAGTGGCATTTGCAGCGCGCAATAGTGCAGAGTTATCTCAAAGAAAGGGGCCACGGTGTTTCTGTATCTCTATTATGTTGGTGCGGCTTCGGAACTTTTAAATATCTTGATATATCTCGAGAACTACGCATCTGATCAAAAAATATCATACTACATAAAAAGTAGGAAACTTAATTCTCTACAAGAAAGGTCTCTAAAGATTTTGCCATAGCTCGCTTCGTTTCCGAGATATTTGCAGATTTATCTCAAGGGAAGGGGCCTGTCGGACATATTTCGAGATATTTCTTCTTCTTGTTGTTCTTCTTCTGCACAGCTAAGCTGGAAGTGGCATTTGCAGCGCGCAATAGTGCAGAGTTATCTCAAAGAAACGGGCCACGGTGTTTCTGTATCTCTATTATGTTGGTGCGGCTTCGGAACTTTTAAATATCTTGATATATCTCGAGAACTACGCCTCTGATCGAAAAATATCATAGAACATAAAAAGTAGGAAACTTAATTCTCTACAAAAAAGGTCTCTTTACATTTTCCCATAGCTCGCTTCGTTTCCGAGATATTTGCAGATTTATCTCAAGGGAAGGGGCCTGACGGACATATTTCGAGATATTTCTTCTTCTTGTTGTTCTTCTTCTGCACAGCTGAGCTGGAAGTGGCATTTGCAGGTCGCAATAGTGCAGAGTTATCTCAAAGAAAGGGGCCACGGTGTTTCTGTATCTCTATTATGTTGGTGCGGCTTCGGAACTTTTAAATATCTCGATATATCTCGAAAACTACGCTTCTGATCAAAAAATATCATAGAACGTAAATTGTAGGAAACATTATTCTCTACAAAAAAGGTCTCTTAACATTTTGCCATAGCTCGCTTCGTTTCCGAGATATTTGCAGATTTATCTCAAGGGAAGGGGCCTGACGGACATATTTCGAGATATTTCTTCTTCTTGTTGTTCTTCTTCTGCACAGCTAAGCTGGAAGTGGCATTTGCAGCGCGCAATAGTGCAGAGTTATCTCAAAGAAAGGGGCCACGGTGTTTCTGTATCTCTATTATGTTGGTGCGGCTTCGGAACTTTTAAATATCTCGATATATCTCGAAAACTACGCTTCTGATCAAAAAATATCATAGAACGTAAATTGTAGGAAACATTATTCTCTACAAAAAAGGTCTCTTAACATTTTGCCATAGCTCGCTTCGTTTCCGAGATATTGGCAGATTTATCTCAAGGGAAGGGGCCTGACGGACATATTTCGAGATATTTCTTCTTCTTGTTGTTCTTCTTCTGCACAGCTAAGCTGGAAGTGGCATTTGCAGCGCGCAATAGTGCAGAGTTATCTCAAAGAAAGGGGCCACGGTGTTTCTGTATCTCTATTATGTTGGTGCGGCTTCGGAACTTTTAAATATCTTGATATATCTCGAGAACTACGCATCTGATCAAAAAATATCATACTACATAAAAAGTAGGAAACTTAATTCTCTACAAGAAAGGTCTCTAAACATTTTGCCATAGCTCGCTTCGTTTCCGAGATATTTGCAGATTTATCTCAAGGGAAGGGGCCTGACGGACATATTTCGAGGTATTTCTTCTTCTTGTTGTTCTTCTTCTGCACAGCTAAGCTGGAAGTGGCATTTGCAGCTCGCAATAGTGCAGAGTTATCTCAAAGAGAGGGGCCACGGTGTTTCTGTATCTCTATTATGTTGGTGCGGCTTCGGAACTTTTAAATATCTTGATATATCTCGAGAACTACGCATCTGATCAAAAAATATCATAGAAGATAAAAAGTAGGAAACTTAATTCTCTACAAAAAAGGTCTCTTAACATTTCGCCATAGCTCGCTTCGTTTCCGAGATATTTGCAGATTTATCTCAAGGGAAGGGGCCTGCCGGACATATTTCGAGATATTTCTTCTTCTTGTTGTTCTTCTTCTGCACAGCTAAGCTGGAAGTGGCATTTGCGGCTCGCACTAGTGCAGAGTTATCTCAAAGAAAGGGGCCACGGTGTTTCTGTATCTCTATTATGTTGGTGCGGCTTCGGAACTTTTAAATATCTTGATATATCTCGAGAACTACGCCTCTGATCGGAAAGTATCATAGAACATAAAAAGTAGGAAACTTAATTCTCTACAAAAAAGGTCTCTTTACATTTTCCCATAGCTCGCTTCGTTTCCGAGATATTTGCAGATTTATCTCAAGGGAAGGGGCCTGACGGACATATTTCGAGATATTTCTTCTTCTTGTTGTTCTTCTTCTGCACAGCTGAGCTGGAAGTGGCATTTGCAGGTCGCAATAGTGCAGAGTTATCTCAAAGAAAGGGGCCACGGTGTTTCTGTATCTCTATTATGTTGGTGCGGCTTCGGAACTTTTAAATATCTCGATATATCTCGAAAACTACGCTTCTGATCAAAAAATATCATAGAACGTAAATTGTAGGAAACATTATTCTCTACAAAAAAGGTCCCTTAACATTTTGCCATAGCTCGCTTCGTTTCCGAGATATTTGCAGATTTATCTCAAGGGAAGGGGCCTGACGGACATATTTCGAGATATTTCTTCTTCTTGTTGTTCTTCTTCTGCACAGCTAAGCTGGAAGTGGCATTTGCAGCGCGCAATAGTGCAGAGTTATCTCAAAGAAAGGGGCCACGGTGTTTCTGTATCTCTATTATGTTGGTGCGGCTTCGGAACTTTTAAATATCTTGATATATCTCGAGAACTACGCATCTGATCAAAAAATATCATACTACATAAAAAGTAGGAAACTTAATTCTCTACAAGAAAGGTCTCTAAAGATTTTGCCATAGCTCGCTTCGTTTCCGAGATATTTGCAGATTTATCTCAAGGGAAGGGGCCTGTCGGACATATTTCGAGATATTTCTTCTTCTTGTTGTTCTTCTTCTGCACAGCTAAGCTGGAAGTGGCATTTGCGGCTCGCACTAGTGCAGAGTTATCTCAAAGAAAGGGGCCACGGTGTTTCTGTATCTCTATTATGTTGGTGCGGCTTCGGAACTTTTAAATATCTCGATATATCTCGAAAACTACGCTTCTGATCAACAAATATCATAGAACATAAATTGTAGGAAACATAATTCTCTACAAAAAAGGTCTCTTAACATTTTGCCATAGCTCGCTTCGTTTCCGAGATATTTGCAGATATATCTCAAGGGAAGGGGCCTGACGGACATATTTCGAGATATTTCTTCTTCTTGTTGTTCTTCTTCTGCACAGCTAAGCTGGAAGTGGCATTTGCGGCTCGCACTGGTGCAGAGTTATCTCAAAGAAAGGGGCCACGGTGTTTCTGTATCCCTATTATGTTGGTGCGGCTTCGGAACTTTTAAATATCTCGATATATCTCGAAAACTACGCTTCTCATCAAAAAATATCATAGAACATAAATTGTAGGAAACTTAATTCCCTACAAAAAAGGTCTCTTAACATTTTGCCATAGCTCTCTTCGTTTCCGAGATATTTGCAGATTTATCTCAAGGGAAGGGGCCTGTCGGACATATTTCGAGATACTTCTTCTTCTTGTTGTTCTTCTTCTGCACAGCTAAGCTGGAAGTGGCATTTGCGGCTCGCACTAGTGCAGAGTTATCTCAAAGAAAGGGGCCACGGTGTTTCTGTATCTCTATTATGTTGGTGCGGCTTCGGAACTTTTAAATATCTCGATATATCTCGAAAACTACGCTTCTGATCAAAAAATATCATAGAACATAAATTGTAGGAAACAGAATTCTCTACAAAAAAGGTCTCTTAACATTTTGCCGTAGCTCGCTTCGTTTCCGAGATATTTGCAGATATATCTCAAGGGAAGGGGCCTGACGGACATATTTCGAGATATTTCTTCTTCTTGTTGTTCTTCTTCTGCACAGCTAAGCTGGAAGTGGCATTTGCGGCTCGCACTAGTGCAGGGTTATCTCAAAGAAAGGGGCCACGGTGTTTCTGTATCCCTATTATGTTGGTGCGGCTTCGGAACTTTTAAATATCTCGATATATCTCCAAAACTACGCTTCTGATCAAAAAATATCATAGAACATAAATTGTAGGAAACATAATTCTCTACAAAAAAGGTCTCTTAACGTTTTGCCATAGCTCGCTTCGTTTCCGAGATATTTGCAGATATATCTCAAGGGAAGGGGCCTGACGGACATATTTCGAGATATTTCTTCCTCTTGTTGTTCTTCTTCTGCACAGCTAAGCTGGAAGTGGCATTTACAGCTCGCAACAGTGCAGAGTTATCTCAAAGAAAGGGGCCACGGTGTTTCTGTATCTCTATTATGTTGGTGCGGCTTCGGAACTTTTAAATATCTTGATATATCTCGAGAACTACGCATCTGATCAAAAAATATCATAGAAGATAAAAAGTAGGAAACTTAATTCTCTACAAAAAAGGTCTCTTAACATTTTGCCATAGCTCGCTTCGTTTCCGAGATATTTGCAGATTTATCTCAAGGGAAGGGGCCTGACGGACATATTTCGAGATATTTCTTCTTCTTGTTGTTCTTCTTCTGCACAGCTAAGCTGGAAGTGGCATTTGCGGCTCGCACTAGTGCAGAGTTATCTCAAAGAAAGGGGCCACGGTGTTTCTGTATCCCTATTATGTTGGTGCGGCTTCGGAACTTTTAAATATCTCGATATATCTCGAAAACTACGCTTCGGATCAAAAAATATCATAGAACATAAATTGTAGGAAACATAATTCTCTACAAAAAACGTCTCTTAACATTTTGCCATAGCTCGCTTCGTTTCCGAGATATTTGCAGATTCAGCTCAAGGGAAGGGGCCTGTCGGACATATTTCGAGATACTTCTTCTTCTTGTTGTTCTTCTTCTGCACAGCTAAGCTGGAAGTGGCATTTGCGGCTCGCACTAGTGCAGAGTTATCTCAAAGAAAGGGGCCACGGTGTTTCTGTATCTCTATTATGTTGGTGCGGCTTCGGAACTTTTAAATATCTTGATATATCTCGAGAACTACGCATCTGATCAAAAAATATCATACTACATAAAAAGTAGGAAACTTAATTCTCTACAAGAAAGGCCTCTAAAGATTTTGCCATAGCTCGCTTCGTTTCCGAGATATTTGCAGATTTATCTCAAGGGAAGGGGCCTGTCGGACATATTTCGAGATATTTCTTCTTCTTGTTGTTCTTCTTCTGCACAGCTAAGCTGGAAGTGGCATTTGCAGCGCGCAATAGTGCAGAGTTATCTCAAAGAAACGGGCCACGGTGTTTCTGTATCTCTATTATGTTGGTGCGGCTTCGGAACTTTTAAATATCTTGATATATCTCGAGAACTGCGCCTCTGATCGAAAAATATCATAGAACATAAAAAGTAGGAAACTTAATTCTCTACAAAAAAGGTCTCTTTACATTTTCCCATAGCTCGCTTCGTTTCCGAGATATTTGCAGATTTATCTCAAGGGAAGGGGCCTGACGGACATATTTCGAGATATTTCTTCTTCTTGTTGTTCTTCTTCTGCACAGCTAAGCTGGAAGTGGCATTTGCAGCTCGCAATAGTGCAGAGTTATCTCAAAGAAAGGGGCCACGGTGTTTCTGTATCTCTATTATGTTGGTGCGGCTTCGGAACTTTTAAATATCTCGATATATCTCGAAAACTACGCTTCTGATCAAAAAATATCATAGAACGTAAATTGTAGGAAACATTATTCTCTACAAAAAAGGTCTCTTAACATTTTGCCATAGCTCGCTTCGTTTCCGAGATATTGGCAGATTTATCTCAAGGGAAGGGGCCTGACGGACATATTTCGAGATATTTCTTCTTCTTGTTGTTCTTCTTCTGCACAGCTAAGCTGGAAGGGGCATTTGCAGCGCGCAATAGTGCAGAGTTATCTCAAAGAAAGGGGCCACGGTGTTTCTGTATCTCTATTATGTTGGTGCGGCTTCGGAACTTTTAAATATCTTGATATATCTCGAGAACTACGCATCTGATCAAAAAATATCATACTACATAAAAAGTAGGAAACTTAATTCTCTACAAGAAAGGTCTCTAAAGATTTTGCCATAGCTCGCTTCGTTTCCGAGATATTTGCAGATTTATCTCAAGGGAAGGGGCCTGTCGGACATATTTCGAGATATTTCTTCTTCTTGTTGTTCTTCTTCTGCACAGCTAAGCTGGAAGTGGCATTTGCGGCTCGCACTAGTGCAGAGTTATCTCAAAGAAAGGGGCCACGGTGTTTCTGTATCTCTATTATGTTGGTGCGGCTTCGGAACTTTTAAATATCTCGATATATCTCGAAAACTACGCTTCTGATCAACAAATATCATAGAACATAAATTGTAGGAAACATAATTCTCTACAAAAAAGGTCTCTTAACATTTTGCCATAGCTCGCTTCGTTTCCGAGATATTTGCAGATATATCTCAAGGGAAGGGGCCTGACGGACATATTTCGAGATATTTCTTCTTCTTGTTGTTCTTCTTCTGCACAGCTAAGCTGGAAGTGGCATTTGCGGCTCGCACTGGTGCAGAGTTATCTCAAAGAAAGGGGCCACGGTGTTTCTGTATCCCTATTATGTTGGTGCGGCTTCGGAACTTTTAAATATCTCGATATATCTCGAAAACTACGCTTCTCATCAAAAAATATCATAGAACATAAATTGTAGGAAACTTAATTCCCTACAAAAAAGGTCTCTTAACATTTTGCCATAGCTCTCTTCGTTTCCGAGATATTTGCAGATTTATCTCAAGGGAAGGGGCCTGTCGGACATATTTCGAGATACTTCTTCTTCTTGTTGTTCTTCTTCTGCACAGCTAAGCTGGAAGTGGCATTTGCGGCTCGCACTAGTGCAGAGTTATCTCAAAGAAAGGGGCCACGGTGTTTCTGTATCTCTATTATGTTGGTGCGGCTTCGGAACTTTTAAATATCTCGATATATCTCGAAAACTACGCTTCTGATCAAAAAATATCATAGAACATAAATTGTAGGAAACAGAATTCTCTACAAAAAAGGTCTCTTAACATTTTGCCGTAGCTCGCTTCGTTTCCGAGATATTTGCAGATATATCTCAAGGGAAGGGGCCTGACGGACATATTTCGAGATATTTCTTCTTCTTGTTGTTCTTCTTCTGCACAGCTAAGCTGGAAGTGGCATTTGCGGCTCGCACTAGTGCAGGGTTATCTCAAAGAAAGGGGCCACGGTGTTTCTGTATCCCTATTATGTTGGTGCGGCTTCGGAACTTTTAAATATCTCGATATATCTCGAAAACTACGCTTCTGATCAAAAAATATCATAGAACATAAATTGTAGGAAACATAATTCTCTACAAAAAAGGTCTCTTAACGTTTTGCCATAGCTCGCTTCGTTTCCGAGATATTTGCAGATATATCTCAAGGGAAGGGGCCTGACGGACATATTTCGAGATATTTCTTCCTCTTGTTGTTCTTCTTCTGCACAGCTAAGCTGGAAGTGGCATTTACAGCTCGCAACAGTGCAGAGTTATCTCAAAGAAAGGGGCCACGGTGTTTCTGTATCTCTATTATGTTGGTGCGGCTTCGGAACTTTTAAATATCTTGATATATCTCGAGAACTACGCATCTGATCAAAAAATATCATAGAAGATAAAAAGTAGGAAACTTAATTCTCTACAAAAAAGGTCTCTTAACATTTTGCCATAGCTCGCTTCGTTTCCGAGATATTTGCAGATTTATCTCAAGGGAAGGGGCCTGACGGACATATTTCGAGATATTTCTTCTTCTTGTTGTTCTTCTTCTGCACAGCTAAGCTGGAAGTGGCATTTGCGGCTCGCACTAGTGCAGAGTTATCTCAAAGAAAGGGGCCACGGTGTTTCTGTATCCCTATTATGTTGGTGCGGCTTCGGAACTTTTAAATATCTCGATATATCTCGAAAACTACGCTTCGGATCAAAAAATATCATAGAACATAAATTGTAGGAAACATAATTCTCTACAAAAAACGTCTCTTAACATTTTGCCATAGCTCGCTTCGTTTCCGAGATATTTGCAGATTCAGCTCAAGGGAAGGGGCCTGTCGGACATATTTCGAGATACTTCTTCTTCTTGTTGTTCTTCTTCTGCACAGCTAAGCTGGAAGTGGCATTTGCGGCTCGCACTAGTGCAGAGTTATCTCAAAGAAAGGGGCCACGGTGTTTCTGTATCTCTATTATGTTGGTGCGGCTTCGGAACTTTTAAATATCTTGATATATCTCGAGAACTACGCATCTGATCAAAAAATATCATACTACATAAAAAGTAGGAAACTTAATTCTCTACAAGAAAGGCCTCTAAAGATTTTGCCATAGCTCGCTTCGTTTCCGAGATATTTGCAGATTTATCTCAAGGGAAGGGGCCTGTCGGACATATTTCGAGATATTTCTTCTTCTTGTTGTTCTTCTTCTGCACAGCTAAGCTGGAAGTGGCATTTGCAGCGCGCAATAGTGCAGAGTTATCTCAAAGAAACGGGCCACGGTGTTTCTGTATCTCTATTATGTTGGTGCGGCTTCGGAACTTTTAAATATCTTGATATATCTCGAGAACTGCGCCTCTGATCGAAAAATATCATAGAACATAAAAAGTAGGAAACTTAATTCTCTACAAAAAAGGTCTCTTTACATTTTCCCATAGCTCGCTTCGTTTCCGAGATATTTGCAGATTTATCTCAAGGGAAGGGGCCTGACGGACATATTTCGAGATATTTCTTCTTCTTGTTGTTCTTCTTCTGCACAGCTAAGCTGGAAGTGGCATTTGCAGCTCGCAATAGTGCAGAGTTATCTCAAAGAAAGGGGCCACGGTGTTTCTGTATCTCTATTATGTTGGTGCGGCTTCGGAACTTTTAAATATCTCGATATATCTCGAAAACTACGCTTCTGATCAAAAAATATCATAGAACGTAAATTGTAGGAAACATTATTCTCTACAAAAAAGGTCTCTTAACATTTTGCCATAGCTCGCTTCGTTTCCGAGATATTGGCAGATTTATCTCAAGGGAAGGGGCCTGACGGACATATTTCGAGATATTTCTTCTTCTTGTTGTTCTTCTTCTGCACAGCTAAGCTGGAAGGGGCATTTGCAGCGCGCAATAGTGCAGAGTTATCTCAAAGAAAGGGGCCACGGTGTTTCTGTATCTCTATTATGTTGGTGCGGCTTCGGAACTTTTAAATATCTTGATATATCTCGAGAACTACGCATCTGATCAAAAAATATCATACTACATAAAAAGTAGGAAACTTAATTCTCTACAAGAAAGGTCTCTAAACATTTTGCCATAGCTCGCTTCGTTTCCGAGATATTTGCAGATTTATCTCAAGGGAAGGGGCCTGACGGACATATTTCGAGGTATTTCTTCTTCTTGTTGTTCTTCTTCTGCACAGCTAAGCTGGAAGTGGCATTTGCAGCTCGCAATAGTGCAGAGTTATCTCAAAGAGAGGGGCCACGGTGTTTCTGTATCTCTATTATGTTGGTGCGGCTTCGGAACTTTTAAATATCTTGATATATCTCGAGAACTACGCATCTGATCAAAAAATATCATACTACATAAAAAGTAGGAAACTTAATTCTCTACAAGAAAGGTCTCTAAAGATTTTGCCATAGCTCGCTTCGTTTCCGAGATATTTGCAGATTTATCTCAAGGGAAGGGGCCTGTCGGACATATTTCGAGATATTTCTTCTTCTTGTTGTTCTTCTTCTGCACAGCTAAGCTGGAAGTGGCATTTGCGGCTCGCACTAGTGCAGAGTTATCTCAAAGAAAGGGGCCACGGTGTTTCTGTATCTCTATTATGTTGGTGCGGCTTCGGAACTTTTAAATATCTCGATATATCTCGAAAACTACGCTTCTGATCAACAAATATCATAGAACATAAATTGTAGGAAACTTAATTCTCTACAAAAAAGGTCTCTTTACATTTTCCCATAGCTCGCTTCGTTTCCGAGATATTTGCAGATTTATCTCAAGGGAAGGGGCCTGACGGACATATTTCGAGATATTTCTTCTTCTTGTTCTTCTTCTTCTGCACAGCTAAGCTGGAAGTGGCATTTGCGGCTCGCACTGGTGCAGAGTTATCTCAAAGAAAGGGGCCACGGTGTTTCTGTATCCCTATTATGTTGGTGCGGCTTCGGAACTTTTAAATATCTCGATATATCTCGAAAACTACGCTTCTCATCAAAAAATATCATAGAACATAAATTGTAGAAAACTTAATTCCCTACAAAAAAGGTCTCTTAACATTTTGCCTTAGCTCTCTTCGTTTCCGAGATATTTGCAGATTTATCTCAAGGGAAGGGGCCTGTCGGACATATTTCGAGATACTTCTTCTTCTTGTTGTTCTTCTTCTGCACAGCTAAGCTGGAAGTGGCATTTGCGGCTCGCACTAGTGCAGAGTTATCTCAAAGAAAGGGGCCACGGTGTTTCTGTATCTCTATTATGTTGGTGCGGCTTCGGAACTTTTAAATATCTCGATATATCTCGAAAACTACGCTTCTGATCAAAAAATATCATAGAACATAAATTGTAGGAAACAGAATGCTCTACAAAAAAGGTCTCTTAACATTTTGCCATAGCTCGCTTCGTTTCCGAGATATTTGCAGATATATCTCAAGGGAAGGGGCCTGACGGACATATTTCGAGATATTTCTTCTTCTTGTTGTTCTTCTTCTGCACAGCTAAGCTGGAAGTGGCGTTTGCGGCTCGCACTAGTGCAGGGTTATCTCAAAGAAAGGGGCCACGGTGTTTCTGTATCCCTATTATGTTGGTGCGGCTTCGGAACTTTTAAATATCTCGATATATCTCGAAAACTACGCTTCTGATCAAAAAATATCATAGAACATAAATTGTAGGAAACATAATTCTCTACAAAAAAGGTCTCTTAACGTTTTGCCATAGCTCGCTTCGTTTCCGAGATATTTGCAGATATATCTCAAGGGAAGGGGCCTGACGGACATATTTCGAGATATTTCTTCCTCTTGTTGTTCTTCTTCTGCACAGCTAAGCTGGAAGTGGCATTTACAGCTCGCAACAGTGCAGAGTTATCTCAAAGAAAGGGGCCACGGTGTTTCTGTATCTCTATTATGTTGGTGCGGCTTCGGAACTTTTAAATATCTTGATATATCTCGAGAACTACGCATCTGATCAAAAAATATCATAGAAGATAAAAAGTAGGAAACTTAATTCTCTACAAAAAAGGTCTCTTAACATTTTGCCATAGCTCGCTTCGTTTCCGAGATATTTGCAGATTTATCTCAAGGGAAGGGGCCTGACGGACATATTTCGAAATATTTCTTCTTCTTGTTGTTCTTCTTCTGCACAGCTAAGCTGGAAGTGGCATTTGCGGCTCGCACTAGTGCAGAGTTATCTCAAAGAAAGGGGCCACGGTGTTTCTGTATCCCTATTATGTTGGTGCGGCTTCGGAACTTTTAAATATCTCGATATATCTCGAAAACTACGCTTCGGATCAAAAAATATCATAGAACATAAATTGTAGGAAACATAATTCTCTACAAAAAACGTCTCTTAACATTTTGCCATAGCTCGCTTCGTTTCCGAGATATTTGCAGATTCAGCTCAAGGGAAGGGGCCTGTCGGACATATTTCGAGATATTTCTTCTTCTTGTTGTTCTTCTTCTGCACAGCTAAGCTGGAAGTGGCATTTGCGGCTCGCACTAGTGCAGGGTTATCTCAAAGAAAGGGGCCACGGTGTTTCTGTATCCCTATTATGTTGGTGCGGCTTCGGAACTTTTAAATATCTCGATATATCTCGAAAACTACGCTTCTGATCAAAAAATATCATAGAACATAAATTGTAGGAAACATAATTCTCTACAAAAAAGGTCTCTTAACGTTTTGCCATAGCTCGCTTCGTTTCCGAGATATTTGCAGATATATCTCAAGGGAAGGGGCCTGACGGACATATTTCGAGATATTTCTTCCTCTTGTTGTTCTTCTTCTGCACAGCTAAGCTGGAAGTGGCATTTACAGCTCGCAACAGTGCAGAGTTATCTCAAAGAAAGGGGCCACGGTGTTTCTGTATCTCTATTATGTTGGTGCGGCTTCGGAACTTTTAAATATCTTGATATATCTCGAGAACTACGCATCTGATCAAAAAATATCATAGAAGATAAAAAGTAGGAAACTTAATTCTCTACAAAAAAGGTCTCTTAACATTTTGCCATAGCTCGCTTCGTTTCCGAGATATTTGCAGATTTATCTCAAGGGAAGTGGCCTGACGGACATATTTCGAGATATTTCTTCTTCTTGTTGTTCTTCTTCTGCACAGCTAAGCTGGAAGTGGCATTTGCAGCTCGCAATAGTGCAGAGTTATCCCAAAGAAAGGGGCCACGGTGTTTCTGTATCTCTATTATGTTGGTGCGGCTTCGGAACTTTTAAATATCTCGATATATCTCGAAAACTACGCTTCTGATCAAAAAATATCATAGAACATAAAAAGTAGGAAACTTAATTCTCTACAAAAAAGGTCTCTTAACATTTTGCCATAGCTCGCTTCGTTTCCGAGATATTTGCATATTTATCTCAAAGGAACTGGCCCGACGGACATATTTCGAGATATTTCTTCTTCTTGTTGTTCTTCCTCTGCACAGCTAAGCTGGAAGTGGCATTTGCAGCTCGCAATAGTGCAGAGTTATCTCAAAGAAAGGGGCCACGGTGTTTCTGTATCTCTATTATGATGGTGCGGCTTCGGAACTTTTAAATATCTTGATATATCTCGAGAACTACGCATCTGATCAAAAAATATCATAGAACATAAAAAGTAGGAAACTTAATTCTCTACAAAAAAGGTTTCTTAACATTTTGCCATAGCTCGCTTCGTTTCCGAGATATTTGCATATTTATCTCAAGGGAAGGGGCCTGACGGACATATTTCGAGATATTTCTTCTTCTTGTTGTTCTTCTTCTGCACAGCTAAGCTGGAAGTGGCATTTACAGCTCGCAATAGTGCAGAGTTATCTCAAAGAAAGGGGCCACGGTGTTTCTGTATCTCTATTATGTTGGTGCGGCTTCGGAACTTTTAAATATCTTGATATATCTCGAGAACTACGCATCTGATCAAAAAATATCATAGAACATGAAAAGTAGGAACCTTAATTCTCTACAAAAAAGGTCTCTTAACATTTTGCCATAGCTCGCTTCGTTTCCGAGATATTTGCAGATTTATCTCAAGGGAAGGGGCCTGACGGACATATTTCGAGATATTTCTTCTTCTTGTTGTTCTTCTTCTGCACAGCTAAGCTGGAAGTGGCATTTGCAGCTCGCAATAGTGCAGAGTTATCTCAAAGAAAGGGGCCACGGTGTTTCTGTATCTCTATTATGTTGGTGCGGCTTCGGAACTTTTAAATATCTTGATATATCTCGAGAACTACGCGTCTGATCAAAAAATATCATAGAACATAAAAAGTAGGAAACATAATTCTCTACAAAAACGGTCTCTTAACATTTTGCCATAGCTCGCATCGTTTCCGAGATATTTGCAGATTTATCTCAAGGGAAGGGGCCTGTCGGACATATTTCGAGATATTTCTTCTTCTTGTTGTTCTTCTTCTGCACAGCTAAGCTGGAAGTGGCATTTGCAGCGCGCAATAGTGCAGAGTTATCTCAAAGAAACGGGCCACGGTGTTTCTGTATCTCTATTATGTTGGTGCGGCTTCGGAACTTTTAAATATCTTGATATATCTCGAGAACTGCGCCTCTGATCGAAAAATATCATAGAACATAAAAAGTAGGAAACTTAATTCTCTACAAAAAAGGTCTCTTTACATTTTCCCATAGCTCGCTTCGTTTCCGAGATATTTGCAGATTTATCTCAAGGGAAGGGGCCTGACGGACATATTTCGAGATATTTCTTCTTCTTGTTGTTCTTCTTCTGCACAGCTAAGCTGGAAGTGGCATTTGCAGCTCGCAATAGTGCAGAGTTATCTCAAAGAAAGGGGCCACGGTGTTTCTGTATCTCTATTATGTTGGTGCGGCTTCGGAACTTTTAAATATCTCGATATATCTCGAAAACTACGCTTCTGATCAAAAAATATCATAGAACGTAAATTGTAGGAAACATTATTCTCTACAAAAAAGGTCTCTTAACATTTTGCCATAGCTCGCTTCGTTTCCGAGATATTGGCAGATTTATCTCAAGGGAAGGGGCCTGACGGACATATTTCGAGATATTTCTTCTTCTTGTTGTTCTTCTTCTGCACAGCTAAGCTGGAAGGGGCATTTGCAGCGCGCAATAGTGCAGAGTTATCTCAAAGAAAGGGGCCACGGTGTTTCTGTATCTCTATTATGTTGGTGCGGCTTCGGAACTTTTAAATATCTTGATATATCTCGAGAACTACGCATCTGATCAAAAAATATCATACTACATAAAAAGTAGGAAACTTAATTCTCTACAAGAAAGGTCTCTAAACATTTTGCCATAGCTCGCTTCGTTTCCGAGATATTTGCAGATTTATCTCAAGGGAAGGGGCCTGACGGACATATTTCGAGGTATTTCTTCTTCTTGTTGTTCTTCTTCTGCACAGCTAAGCTGGAAGTGGCATTTGCAGCTCGCAATAGTGCAGAGTTATCTCAAAGAGAGGGGCCACGGTGTTTCTGTATCTCTATTATGTTGGTGCGGCTTCGGAACTTTTAAATATCTTGATATATCTCGAGAACTACGCATCTGATCAAAAAATATCATACTACATAAAAAGTAGGAAACTTAATTCTCTACAAGAAAGGTCTCTAAAGATTTTGCCATAGCTCGCTTCGTTTCCGAGATATTTGCAGATTTATCTCAAGGGAAGGGGCCTGTCGGACATATTTCGAGATATTTCTTCTTCTTGTTGTTCTTCTTCTGCACAGCTAAGCTGGAAGTGGCATTTGCGGCTCGCACTAGTGCAGAGTTATCTCAAAGAAAGGGGCCACGGTGTTTCTGTATCTCTATTATGTTGGTGCGGCTTCGGAACTTTTAAATATCTCGATATATCTCGAAAACTACGCTTCTGATCAACAAATATCATAGAACATAAATTGTAGGAAACTTAATTCTCTACAAAAAAGGTCTCTTTACATTTTCCCATAGCTCGCTTCGTTTCCGAGATATTTGCAGATTTATCTCAAGGGAAGGGGCCTGACGGACATATTTCGAGATATTTCTTCTTCTTGTTCTTCTTCTTCTGCACAGCTAAGCTGGAAGTGGCATTTGCGGCTCGCACTGGTGCAGAGTTATCTCAAAGAAAGGGGCCACGGTGTTTCTGTATCCCTATTATGTTGGTGCGGCTTCGGAACTTTTAAATATCTCGATATATCTCGAAAACTACGCTTCTCATCAAAAAATATCATAGAACATAAATTGTAGGAAACTTAATTCCCTACAAAAAAGGTCTCTTAACATTTTGCCTTAGCTCTCTTCGTTTCCGAGATATTTGCAGATTTATCTCAAGGGAAGGGGCCTGTCGGACATATTTCGAGATACTTCTTCTTCTTGTTGTTCTTCTTCTGCACAGCTAAGCTGGAAGTGGCATTTGCGGCTCGCACTAGTGCAGAGTTATCTCAAAGAAAGGGGCCACGGTGTTTCTGTATCTCTATTATGTTGGTGCGGCTTCGGAACTTTTAAATATCTCGATATATCTCGAAAACTACGCTTCTGATCAAAAAATATCATAGAACATAAATTGTAGGAAACAGAATGCTCTACAAAAAAGGTCTCTTAACATTTTGCCATAGCTCGCTTCGTTTCCGAGATATTTGCAGATATATCTCAAGGGAAGGGGCCTGACGGACATATTTCGAGATATTTCTTCTTCTTGTTGTTCTTCTTCTGCACAGCTAAGCTGGAAGTGGCGTTTGCGGCTCGCACTAGTGCAGGGTTATCTCAAAGAAAGGGGCCACGGTGTTTCTGTATCCCTATTATGTTGGTGCGGCTTCGGAACTTTTAAATATCTCGATATATCTCGAAAACTACGCTTCTGATCAAAAAATATCATAGAACATAAATTGTAGGAAACATAATTCTCTACAAAAAAGGTCTCTTAACGTTTTGCCATAGCTCGCTTCGTTTCCGAGATATTTGCAGATATATCTCAAGGGAAGGGGCCTGACGGACATATTTCGAGATATTTCTTCCTCTTGTTGTTCTTCTTCTGCACAGCTAAGCTGGAAGTGGCATTTACAGCTCGCAACAGTGCAGAGTTATCTCAAAGAAAGGGGCCACGGTGTTTCTGTATCTCTATTATGTTGGTGCGGCTTCGGAACTTTTAAATATCTTGATATATCTCGAGAACTACGCATCTGATCAAAAAATATCATAGAAGATAAAAAGTAGGAAACTTAATTCTCTACAAAAAAGGTCTCTTAACATTTTGCCATAGCTCGCTTCGTTTCCGAGATATTTGCAGATTTATCTCAAGGGAAGGGGCCTGACGGACATATTTCGAAATATTTCTTCTTCTTGTTGTTCTTCTTCTGCACAGCTAAGCTGGAAGTGGCATTTGCGGCTCGCACTAGTGCAGAGTTATCTCAAAGAAAGGGGCCACGGTGTTTCTGTATCCCTATTATGTTGGTGCGGCTTCGGAACTTTTAAATATCTCGATATATCTCGAAAACTACGCTTCGGATCAAAAAATATCATAGAACATAAATTGTAGGAAACATAATTCTCTACAAAAAACGTCTCTTAACATTTTGCCATAGCTCGCTTCGTTTCCGAGATATTTGCAGATTCAGCTCAAGGGAAGGGGCCTGTCGGACATATTTCGAGATATTTCTTCTTCTTGTTGTTCTTCTTCTGCACAGCTAAGCTGGAAGTGGCATTTGCGGCTCGCACTAGTGCAGGGTTATCTCAAAGAAAGGGGCCACGGTGTTTCTGTATCCCTATTATGTTGGTGCGGCTTCGGAACTTTTAAATATCTCGATATATCTCGAAAACTACGCTTCTGATCAAAAAATATCATAGAACATAAATTGTAGGAAACATAATTCTCTACAAAAAAGGTCTCTTAACGTTTTGCCATAGCTCGCTTCGTTTCCGAGATATTTGCAGATATATCTCAAGGGAAGGGGCCTGACGGACATATTTCGAGATATTTCTTCCTCTTGTTGTTCTTCTTCTGCACAGCTAAGCTGGAAGTGGCATTTACAGCTCGCAACAGTGCAGAGTTATCTCAAAGAAAGGGGCCACGGTGTTTCTGTATCTCTATTATGTTGGTGCGGCTTCGGAACTTTTAAATATCTTGATATATCTCGAGAACTACGCATCTGATCAAAAAATATCATAGAAGATAAAAAGTAGGAAACTTAATTCTCTACAAAAAAGGTCTCTTAACATTTTGCCATAGCTCGCTTCGTTTCCGAGATATTTGCAGATTTATCTCAAGGGAAGTGGCCTGACGGACATATTTCGAGATATTTCTTCTTCTTGTTGTTCTTCTTCTGCACAGCTAAGCTGGAAGTGGCATTTGCAGCTCGCAATAGTGCAGAGTTATCCCAAAGAAAGGGGCCACGGTGTTTCTGTATCTCTATTATGTTGGTGCGGCTTCGGAACTTTTAAATATCTCGATATATCTCGAAAACTACGCTTCTGATCAAAAAATATCATAGAACATAAAAAGTAGGAAACTTAATTCTCTACAAAAAAGGTCTCTTAACATTTTGCCATAGCTCGCTTCGTTTCCGAGATATTTGCATATTTATCTCAAAGGAACTGGCCCGACGGACATATTTCGAGATATTTCTTCTTCTTGTTGTTCTTCCTCTGCACAGCTAAGCTGGAAGTGGCATTTGCAGCTCGCAATAGTGCAGAGTTATCTCAAAGAAAGGGGCCACGGTGTTTCTGTATCTCTATTATGATGGTGCGGCTTCGGAACTTTTAAATATCTTGATATATCTCGAGAACTACGCATCTGATCAAAAAATATCATAGAACATAAAAAGTAGGAAACTTAATTCTCTACAAAAAAGGTTTCTTAACATTTTGCCATAGCTCGCTTCGTTTCCGAGATATTTGCATATTTATCTCAAGGGAAGGGGCCTGACGGACATATTTCGAGATATTTCTTCTTCTTGTTGTTCTTCTTCTGCACAGCTAAGCTGGAAGTGGCATTTACAGCTCGCAATAGTGCAGAGTTATCTCAAAGAAAGGGGCCACGGTGTTTCTGTATCTCTATTATGTTGGTGCGGCTTCGGAACTTTTAAATATCTTGATATATCTCGAGAACTACGCATCTGATCAAAAAATATCATAGAACATGAAAAGTAGGAACCTTAATTCTCTACAAAAAAGGTCTCTTAACATTTTGCCATAGCTCGCTTCGTTTCCGAGATATTTGCAGATTTATCTCAAGGGAAGGGGCCTGACGGACATATTTCGAGATATTTCTTCTTCTTGTTGTTCTTCTTCTGCACAGCTAAGCTGGAAGTGGCATTTGCAGCTCGCAATAGTGCAGAGTTATCTCAAAGAAAGGGGCCACGGTGTTTCTGTATCTCTATTATGTTGGTGCGGCTTCGGAACTTTTAAATATCTTGATATATCTCGAGAACTACGCGTCTGATCAAAAAATATCATAGAACATAAAAAGTAGGAAACATAATTCTCTACAAAAACGGTCTCTTAACATTTTGCCATAGCTCGCATCGTTTCCGAGATATTTGCATATTTATCTCAAGGGAAGGGGCCTGACGGACATATTTCGAGATATTTCTTCTTCTTGTTGTTCTTCTTCTGCACAGCTAAGCTGGAAGTGGCATTTGCGGCTCTCACTAGTGCAGAGTTATCTCAGAGAAAGGGGCACGGTGTTTCTGTATCTCTATTATGTTGGTGCGGCTTCGGAACTTTTAAATATCTCGATATATCTCGAAAACTACGCTTCTGATCAAAAAATATCATAGAACATAAATTGTAGGAAACATAATTCCCTACAAAAAAGGTCTCTTAACATTTTGCCATAGCTCGCTTCGTTTCCGAGATATTTGCAGATTTATCTCAAGGGAAGTGGCCTGACGGACATATTTCGAGATATTTCTTCTTCTTGTTGTTCTTCTTCTGCACAGCTAAGCTGGAAGTGGCATTTGCAGCTCGCAATAGTGCAGAGTTATCCCAAAGAAAGGGGCCACGGTGTTTCTGTATCTCTATTATGTTGGTGCGGCTTCGGAACTTTTAAATATCTCGATATATCTCGAAAACTACGCTTCTGATCAAAAAATATCATAGAACATAAAAAGTAGGAAACTTAATTCTCTACAAAAAAGGTCTCTTAACATTTTGCCATAGCTCGCTTCGTTTCCGAGATATTTGCATATTTATCTCAAAGGAACTGGCCCGACGGACATATTTCGAGATATTTCTTCTTCTTGTTGTTCTTCCTCTGCACAGCTAAGCTGGAAGTGGCATTTGCAGCTCGCAATAGTGCAGAGTTATCTCAAAGAAAGGGGCCACGGTGTTTCTGTATCTCTATTATGTTGGTGCGGCTTCGGAACTTTTAAATATCTCGATATATCTCGAAAACTACGCTTCTGATCAAAAAATATCATAGAACCTAAATTGTAGGAAACATAATTCTCTACAAAAAAGGTCTCTTAACATTTTGCCATAGCTCGCTTCGTTTCCGAGATATTTGCAGATATATCTCAAGGGAAGGGGCCTGACGGACATATTTCGAGATGTTTCTTCTTCTTGTTGTTCTTCTTCTGCACAGCTAAGCTGGAAGTGGCATTTGCAGCTCGCAATAGTGCAGAGTTATCTCAAAGAAAGGGGCCACGGTGTTTCTGTATCTCTATTATGTTGGTGCGGCTTCGGAACTTTTAAATATCTTGATATATCTCGAGAACTACGCATCTGATCAAAAAATATCATAGAACATAAAAAGTAGGAAACTTAATTCTCTACAAAAAAGGTCTCTTAACATTTTGCCATAGCTCGCTTCGTTTCCGAGATATTTGCATATTTATCTCAAGGGAAGGGGCCTGACGGACATATTTCGAGATATTTCTTCTTCTTGTTGTTCTTCTTCTGCACAGCTAAGCTGGAAGTGGCATTTACAGCTCGCAATAGTGCAGAGTTATCTCAAAGAAAGGGGCCACGGTGTTTCTGTATCTCTATTATGTTGGTGCGGCTTCGGAACTTTTAAATATCTTGATATATCTCGAGAACTACGCGTCTGATCAAAAAATATCATAGAACATAAAAAGTAGGAAACATAATTCTCTACAAAAACGGTCTCTTAACATTTTGCCATAGCTCGCTTCGTTTCCGAGATATTTGCAGATATATCTCAAGGGAAGGGGCCTGACGGACATATTTCGAGATATTTCTTCTTCTTGTTGTTCTTCTTCTGCACAGCTAAGCTGGAAGTGGCATTTGCGGCTCGCACTGGTGCACAGTTATCTCAAAGAAAGGGGCCACGGTGTTTCTGTATCTCTATTATGTTGGTGCGTCTTCGGAACTTTTAAATATCTCGATATATCTCGAAAACTACGCTTCTGATCAAAAAATATCATAGAACATAAATTGTAGGAAACATAATTCTCTACAAAAAACGTCTCTTAACATTTTGCCATAGCTCGCTTCGTTTCCGAGATATTTGCAGATTCAGCTCAAAGGAACTGGCCTGACGGACATATTTCGAGATATTTCTTCTTCTTGTTGTTCTTCCTCTGCACAGCTAAGCTGGAAGTGGCATTTGCAGCTCGCAATAGTGCAGAGTTATCTCAAAGAAAGGGGCCACGGTGTTTCTGTATCTCTATTATGTTGGTGCGGCTTCGGAACATTTAAATATCTTGATATATCTCGAGAACTACGCATCTGATCAAAAAATATCATAGAACATAAAAAGTAGGAAACTAAATTCTCTACAAAAAAGGTCTCTTAACATTTTGCCATAGCTCGCTTCGTTTCCGAGATATTTGCAGATTTATCTCAAGGGAAGGGGCCTGACGGACATATTTCGAGATATTTCTTCTTCTTGTTGTTCTTCTTCTGCACAGCTGAGCTGGAAGTGGCATTTGCAGGTCGCAATAGTGCAGAGTTATCTCAAAGAAAGGGGCCACGGTGTATCTGTATCTCTATTATGTTGGTGCGGCTTCGGAACTTTTAAATATCTGGATATATCTCGAAAAGTACGCTTCTGATCAAAAAATATCATAGAACGTAAATTGTAGGAAATATTATTCTCTACAAAAAAGGTCTCTCAACATTTTGCCATAGCTCGCTTCGTTTCCGAGATATTTGCAGATTCATCTCAAGGGAAGGGGTCTGACGGACATATTTCGAGATATTTCTTCTTCTTGTTGTTCTTCTTCTGCACAGCTAAGCTCGAAGTGGCATTTGCAGCTCGCAATAGTGCAGAGTTATCTCAAAGAAAGAGGCCACGGTGTTTCTGTACCTCTATTATGTTGGTGCGGCTTCGGAACTTTTAAATATCTTGATATATCTCGAGAACTACGCATCTGATCAAAAAATATCATAGAACATAAAAAGTAGGAAACTTAATTCTCTACAAAAAAGGTCTCTTAACATTTTGCCATAGCTCGCTTCGTTTCCGACATATTTGCATATTTATCTCAAGGGAAGGGGCCTGACGGACATATTTCGAGATATTTCTTCTTCTTGTTGTTCTTCTTCTGCACAGCTAAGCTGGAAGTGGCATTTGCGGCTCGCACTAGTGCACAGTTATCTCAAAGAAAGGGGCCACGGTGTTTCTGTATCTTTATTATGTTGGTGCGGCTTCGGAACTTTTAAATATCTCGATATATCTCGAAAACTACGCTTCTGATCAAAAAATATCATAGAACATAAAAAGTAGGAAACTTAATTCTCTACAAAAAAGGTCTCTTAACATTTTGCCATAGCTCGCTTCGTTTCCGAGATATTTGCAGATTTATCTCAAGGGAAGGGGCCTAACGGACATATTTCGAGATATTTCTTCTTCTTGTTGTTCTTCTTCTGCACAGCTAAACTGGAAGTGGCATTTCCAGCTCGCAATAGTGCAGAGTTATCTCAAAGAAAGGGGCCACGGTGTTTCTGTATCTCTATTATGTTGGTGCGGCTTCGGAACTTTTAAATATCTTGATATATCTCGAGAACTACGCATCTGATCAAAAAATATCATAGAACATAAAAAGTAGGAAACTTAATTCTCTACAAAAAAGGTCTCTTAACATTTTGCCATAGCTCGCTTCGTTTCCGAGATATTTGCAGATATATCTCAAGGGAAGGGGCCTGACGGACATATTTCGAGATATTTCTTTTTCTTGTTGTTCTTCTTCTGCACAGCTAAGCTGGAAGTGGCATTTGCGGCTCGCACTGGTGCACAGTTATCTCAAAGAAAGGGGCCACGGTGTTTCTGTATCTCTATTATGTTGGTGCGGCTTCGGAACTTTTAAATATCTCGATATATCTCGAAAACTACGCTTCTGATCAAAAAATATCATAGAACCTAAATTGTAGGAAAGATAATTCTCTACAAAAAAGGTCTCTTAACATTTTGCCATAGCTCGCTTCGTTTCCGAGATATTTGCAGATATATCTCAAGGGAAGGGGCCTGACGGACATATTTCGAGATATTTCTTCTTCTTCTTGTTCTTCTTCTGCACAGCTAAGCTGGAAGTGGCATTTGCAGCTCGCAATAGTGCAGAGTTATCTCAAAGAAAGGGGCCACGGTGTTTCTGTATCTCTATTATGTTGGTGCGGCTTCGGAACTTTTAAATATCTTGATATATCTCGAGAACTAAGCATCTGATCAAAAAATATCATACAACATAAAAAGTAGGAAACTTAATTCTCTACAAAAAAGGTCTCTTAACATTTTGCCATAGCTCGCTTCGTTTCCGAGATATTTGCAGATTTATCTCAAGGGAAGGGGCCTGACGGACATATTTCGAGATATTTCTTCTTCTTGTTGTTCTTCTTCTGCACAGCTAAGCTGGAAGTGGCATTTGCGGCTCGCACTAGTGCACAGTTATCTCAAAGAAAGGGGCCACGGTGTTTCTGTATCTCTATTATGTTGGTGCGGCTTCGGAACGTTTAAGAATCCCGATATATCTCGAAAACTACGCTTCTGATCAAAAAATATCATAGAACATAAATTGTAGGAAACATAATTCTCTACAAAAAATGTCTCTTAACATTTTGCCATAGCTCGCTTCGTTTCCGAGATATTTGCAGATTCAGCTCAAAGGAACTGGCCTGACGGACATATTTCGAGATATTTCTTCTTCTTGTTGTTCTTCCTCTGCACAGCTAAGCTGGAAGTGGCATTTGCAGCTCGCAATAGTGCAGAGTTATCTCAAAGAAAGGGGCCACGGTGTTTCTGTATCTCTATTATGATGGTGCGGCTTCGGAACTTTTAAATATCTTGATATATCTCGAGAACTACGCATCTGATCAAAAAATATCATAGAACATGAAAAGTAGGAACCTTAATTCTCTACAAAAAAGGTCTCTTAACATTTTGCCATAGCTCTCTTCGTTTCCGAGATATTTGCAGATTTATCTCAAGGGAAGGGGCCTGACGGACATATTTCGAGATATTTCTTCTTCTTGTTGTTCTTTTTCTGCACAGCTAAGCTGGAAGTGGCATTTGCAGCTCGCAATAGTGCAGAGTTATCTCAAAGAAAGGGGCCACGGTGTTTCTGTATCTCTATTATGTTGGTGCGGCTTCGGAACTTTTAAATATCTTGATATATCTCGAGAACTACGCGTCTGATCAAAAAATATCATAGAACATAAAAAGTAGGAAACATAATGCTCTACAAAAACGGTCTCTTAACATTTTGCCATAGCTCGCTTCGTTTCCGAGATATTTGCAGATATATCTCAAGGGAAGGGGCCTGACGGACATATTTCGAGATATTTCTTCTTCTTGTTGTTCTTCTTCTGCACAGCTAAGCTGGAAGTGGCATTTGCGGCTCGCACTGGTGCACAGTTATCTCAAAGAAAGGGGCCACGGTGTTTCTGTATCTCTATTATGTTGGTGCGGCTTCGGAACTTTTAAATATCTTGATATATCTCGAGAACTACGCATCTGATCAAAAAATATCATAGAACATAAAAAGTAGGAAACTAAATTCTCTACAAAAAAGGTCTCTTAACATTTTGCCATAGCTCGCTTCGTTTCCGAGATATTTGCAGATTTATCTCAAGGGAAGGGGCCTGACGGACATATTTCGAGATATTTCTTCTTCTTGTTGTTCTTCTTCTGCACAGCTAAGCTGGAAGTGGCATTTGCGGCTCTCACTAGTACAGAGTTATCTCAGAGAAAGGGGCACGGTGTTTCTGTATCTCTATTATGTTGGTGCGGCTTCGGAACTTTTAAATATCTCGATATATCTCGAAAACTACGCTTCTGATCAAAAAATATCATAGAACATAAATTGTAGGAAACATAATTCCCTACAAAAAAGGTCTCTTAACATTTTGCCATAGCTCGCTTCGTTTCCGAGATATTTGCAGATTCAGCTCAAAGGAACTGGCCTGACGGACATATTTCGAGATATTTCTTCTTCTTGTTGTTCTTCCTCTGCACACCTAAGCTGGAAGTGGCATTTGCAGCTCGCAATAGTGCAGAGTTATCTCAAAGAAAGGGGCCACGGTGTTTCTGTATCTCTATTATGATGGTGCGGCTTCGGAACTTTTAAATATCTTGATATATCTCGAGAACTACGCATCTGATCAAAAAATATCATAGAACATAAAAAGTAGGAAACATAATTCTCTACAAAAACGGTCTCTTAACATTTTGCCATAGCTCGCTTCGTTTCCGAGATATTTGCAGATATATCTCAAGGGAAGGGGCCTGACGGACATATTTCGAGATATTTCTTCTTCTTGTTGTTCTTCTTCTGCACAGCTAAGCTGGAAGTGGCATTTGCAGCTCGCAATAGTGCAGAGTTATCTCAAAGAAATGGGCCACGGTGTTTCTGTATCTCTATTATGTTGGTGCGGCTTCGGAACTTTTAAATATCTTGATATATCTCGAGAACTACGCGTCTGATCAAAAAATATCATAGAACATAAAAAGTAGGAAACATAATTCTCTACAAAAACGGTCTCTTAACATTTTGCCATAGCTCGCTTCGTTTCCGAGATATTTGCAGATATATCTCAAGGGAAGGGGCCTGACGGACATATTTCGAGATATTTCTTCTTCTTGTTGTTCTTCTTCTGCACAGCTAAGCTGGAAGTGGCATTTGCAGCTCGCAATAGTGCAGAGTTATCTCAAAGAAAGGGGCCACGGTGTTTCTGTATCTCTATTATGTTGGTGCGGCTTCGGAACTTTTAAATATCTTGATATATCTCGAGAACTACGCATCTGATCAAAAAATATCATAGAACATAAAAAGTAGGAAACTTAATTCTCTACAAAAAAGGTCTCTTAACATTTTGCCATAGCTCGCTTCGTTTCCGAGATATTTGCAGATTTATCTCAAGGGAAGGGGCCTGACGGACATATTTCGAGATATTTCTTCTTCTTGTTGTTCTTCTTCTGCACAGCTAAGCTGGAAGTGGCATTTGCGGCTCGCACTAGTGCACAGTTATCTCAAAGAAAGGGGCCACGGTGTTTCTGTATCTCTATTATGTTGGTGCGGCTTCGGAACGTTTAAGAATCCCGATATATCTCGAAAACTACGCTTCTGATCAAAAAATATCATAGAACATAAATTGTAGGAAACATAATTCTCTACAAAAAATGTCTCTTAACATTTTGCCATAGCTCGCTTCGTTTCCGAGATATTTGCAGATTCAGCTCAAAGGAACTGGCCTGACGGACATATTTCGAGATATTTCTTCTTCTTGTTGTTCTTCTTCTGCACAGCTAAGCTGGAAGTGGCATTTACAGCTCGCAATAGTGCAGAGTTATCTCAAAGAAAGGGGCCACGGTGTTTCTGTATCTCTATTATGTTGGTGCGGCTTCGGAACTTTTAAATATCTTGATATATCTCGAGAACTACGCGTCTGATCAAAAAATATCATAGAACATAAAAAGTAGGAAACATAATTCTCTACAAAAACGGTCTCTTAACATTTTGCCATAGCTCGCTTCGTTTCCGAGATATTTGCAGATATATCTCAAGGGAAGGGGCCTGACGGACATATTTCGAGATATTTCTTCTTCTTGTTGTTCTTCTTCTGCACAGCTAAGCTGGAAGTGGCATTTGCGGCTCGCACTGGTGCACAGTTATCTCAAAGAAAGGGGCCACGGTGTTTCTGTATCTCTATTATGTTGGTGCGTCTTCGGAACTTTTAAATATCTCGATATATCTCGAAAACTACGCTTCTGATCAAAAAATATCATAGAACATAAATTGTAGGAAACATAATTCTCTACAAAATACGTCTCGTAACATTTTGCCATAGCTCGCTTCGTTTCCGAGATATTTGCAGATTTATCTCAAGGGAAGGGGCCTGACGGACATATTTCGAGATATTTCTTCTTCTTGTTGTTCTTCTTCTGCACAGCTGAGCTGGAAGTGGCATTTGCAGGTCGCAATAGTGCAGAGTTATCTCAAAGAAAGGGGCCACGGTGTATCTGTATCTCTATTATGTTGGTGCGGCTTCGGAACTTTTAAATATCTGGATATATCTCGAGAACTACGCATCTGATCAAAAAATATCATAGAACATAAAAAGTAGGAAACATAATTCTCTACAAAAACGGTCTCTTAACATTTTGCCATAGCTCGCTTCGTTTCCGAGATATTTGCAGATATATCTCAAGGGAAGGGGCCTGACGGACATATTTCGAGATATTTCTTCTTCTTGTTGTTCTTCTTCTGCACAGCTAAGCTGGAAGTGGCATTTGCAGCTCGCAATAGTGCAGAGTTATCTCAAAGAAAGGGGCCACGGTGTTTCTGTATCTCTATTATGTTGGTGCGGCTTCGGAACTTTTAAATATCTTGATATATCTCGAGAACTACGCATCTGATCAAAAAATATCATAGAACATAAAAAGTAGGAAACTTAATTCTCTACAAAAAAGGTCTCTTAACATTTTGCCATAGCTCGCTTCGTTTCCGAGATATTTGCAGATTTATCTCAAGGGAAGGGGCCTGACGGACATATTTCGAGATATTTCTTCTTCTTGTTGTTCTTCTTCTGCACAGCTAAGCTGGAAGTGGCATTTGCGGCTCGCACTAGTGCACAGTTATCTCAAAGAAAGGGGCCACGGTGTTTCTGTATCTCTATTATGTTGGTGCGGCTTCGGAACGTTTAAGAATCCCGATATATCTCGAAAACTACGCTTCTGATCAAAAAATATCATAGAACATAAATTGTAGGAAACATAATTCTCTACAAAAAATGTCTCTTAACATTTTGCCATAGCTCGCTTCGTTTCCGAGATATTTGCAGATTCAGCTCAAAGGAACTGGCCTGACGGACATATTTCGAGATATTTCTTCTTCTTGTTGTTCTTCTTCTGCACAGCTAAGCTGGAAGTGGCATTTACAGCTCGCAATAGTGCAGAGTTATCTCAAAGAAAGGGGCCACGGTGTTTCTGTATCTCTATTATGTTGGTGCGGCTTCGGAACTTTTAAATATCTTGATATATCTCGAGAACTACGCGTCTGATCAAAAAATATCATAGAACATAAAAAGTAGGAAACATAATTCTCTACAAAAACGGTCTCTTAACATTTTGCCATAGCTCGCTTCGTTTCCGAGATATTTGCAGATATATCTCAAGGGAAGGGGCCTGACGGACATATTTCGAGATATTTCTTCTTCTTGTTGTTCTTCTTCTGCACAGCTAAGCTGGAAGTGGCATTTGCGGCTCGCACTGGTGCACAGTTATCTCAAAGAAAGGGGCCACGGTGTTTCTGTATCTCTATTATGTTGGTGCGTCTTCGGAACTTTTAAATATCTCGATATATCTCGAAAACTACGCTTCTGATCAAAAAATATCATAGAACATAAATTGTAGGAAACATAATTCTCTACAAAATACGTCTCGTAACATTTTGCCATAGCTCGCTTCGTTTCCGAGATATTTGCAGATTTATCTCAAGGGAAGGGGCCTGACGGACATATTTCGAGATATTTCTTCTTCTTGTTGTTCTTCTTCTGCACAGCTGAGCTGGAAGTGGCATTTGCAGGTCGCAATAGTGCAGAGTTATCTCAAAGAAAGGGGCCACGGTGTATCTGTATCTCTATTATGTTGGTGCGGCTTCGGAACTTTTAAATATCTGGATATATCTCGAGAACTACGCATCTGATCAAAAAATATCATAGAACATAAAAAGTAGGAAACTAAATTCTCTACAAAAAAGGTCTCTTAACATTTTGCCATAGCTCGCTTCGTTTCCGAGATATTTGCAGATATATCTCAAGGGAAGGGGCCTGACGGACATATTTCGAGATATTTCTTTTTCTTGTTGTTCTTCTTCTGCACAGCTAAGCTGGAAGTGGCATTTGCGGCTCGCACTGGTGCACAGTTATCTCAAAGAAAGGGGCCACGGTGTTTCTGTATCTCTATTATGTTGGTGCGGCTTCGGAACTTTTAAATATCTCGATATATCTCGAAAACTACGCTTCTGATCAAAAAATATCATAGAACCTAAATTGTAGGAAAGATAATTCTCTACAAAAAAGGTCTCTTAACATTTTGCCATAGCTCGCTTCGTTTCCGAGATATTTGCAGATATATCTCAAGGGAAGGGGCCTGACGGACATATTTCGAGATATTTCTTCTTCTTCTTGTTCTTCTTCTGCACAGCTAAGCTGGAAGTGGCATTTGCAGCTCGCAATAGTGCAGAGTTATCTCAAAGAAAGGGGCCACGGTGTTTCTGTATCTCTATTATGTTGGTGCGGCTTCGGAACTTTTAAATATCTTGATATATCTCGAGAACTAAGCATCTGATCAAAAAATATCATACAACATAAAAAGTAGGAAACTTAATTCTCTACAAAAAAGGTCTCTTAACATTTTGCCATAGCTCGCTTCGTTTCCGAGATATTTGCAGATTTATCTCAAGGGAAGGGGCCTGACGGACATATTTCGAGATATTTCTTCTTCTTGTTGTTCTTCTTCTGCACAGCTAAGCTGGAAGTGGCATTTGCGGCTCGCACTAGTGCACAGTTATCTCAAAGAAAGGGGCCACGGTGTTTCTGTATCTCTATTATGTTGGTGCGGCTTCGGAACGTTTAAGAATCCCGATATATCTCGAAAACTACGCTTCTGATCAAAAAATATCATAGAACATCAATTGTAGGAAACATAATTCTCTACAAAAAATGTCTCTTAACATTTTGCCATAGCTCGCTTCGTTTCCGAGATATTTGCAGATTCAGCTCAAAGGAACTGGCCTGACGGACATATTTCGAGATATTTCTTCTTCTTGTTGTTCTTCCTCTGCACAGCTAAGCTGGAAGTGGCATTTGCAGCTCGCAATAGTGCAGAGTTATCTCAAAGAAAGGGGCCACGGTGTTTCTGTATCTCTATTATGATGGTGCGGCTTCGGAACTTTTAAATATCTTGATATATCTCGAGAACTACGCATCTGATCAAAAAATATCATAGAACATGAAAAGTAGGAACCTTAATTCTCTACAAAAAAGGTCTCTTAACATTTTGCCATAGCTCTCTTCGTTTCCGAGATATTTGCAGATTTATCTCAAGGGAAGGGGCCTGACGGACATATTTCGAGATATTTCTTCTTCTTGTTGTTCTTTTTCTGCACAGCTAAGCTGGAAGTGGCATTTGCAGCTCGCAATAGTGCAGAGTTATCTCAAAGAAAGGGGCCACGGTGTTTCTGTATCTCTATTATGTTGGTGCGGCTTCGGAACTTTTAAATATCTTGATATATCTCGAGAACTACGCGTCTGATCAAAAAATATCATAGAACATAAAAAGTAGGAAACATAATTCTCTACAAAAACGGTCTCTTAACATTTTGCCATAGCTCGCTTCGTTTCCGAGATATTTGCAGATATATCTCAAGGGAAGGGGCCTGACGGACATATTTCGAGATATTTCTTCTTCTTGTTGTTCTTCTTCTGCACAGCTAAGCTGGAAGTGGCATTTGCGGCTCGCACTGGTGCACAGTTATCTCAAAGAAAGGGGCCACGGTGTTTCTGTATCTCTATTATGTTGGTGCGTCTTCGGAACTTTTAAATATCTCGATATATCTCGAAAACTACGCTTCTGATCAAAAAATATCATAGAACATAAATTGTAGGAAACATAATTCTCTACAAAAAACGTCTCTTAACATTTTGCCATAGCTCGCTTCGTTTCCGAGATATTTGCAGATTCAGCTCAAAGGAACTGGCCTGACGGACATATTTCGAGATATTTCTTCTTCTTGTTGTTCTTCCTCTGCACAGCTAAGCTGGAAGTGGCATTTGCAGCTCGCAATAGTGCAGAGTTATCTCAAAGAAAGGGGCCACGGTGTTTCTGTATCTCTATTATGTTGGTGCGGCTTCGGAACTTTTAAATATCTTGATATATCTCGAGAACTACGCATCTGATCAAAAAATATCATAGAACATAAAAAGTAGGAAACTAAATTCTCTACAAAAAAGGTCTCTTAACATTTTGCCATAGCTCGCTTCGTTTCCGAGATATTTGCAGATTTATCTCAAGGGAAGGGGCCTGACGGACATATTTCGAGATATTTCTTCTTCTTGTTGTTCTTCTTCTGCACAGCTGAGCTGGAAGTGGCATTTGCAGGTCGCAATAGTGCAGAGTTATCTCAAAGAAAGGGGCCACGGTGTATCTGTATCTCTATTATGTTAGTGCGGCTTCGGAACTTTTAAATATCTCGATATATCTCGAAAAGTACGCTTCTGATTAAAAAATATCATAGAACGTAAATTGTAGGAAATATTATTCTCTACAGAAAAGGTCTCTCAACATTTTGCCATAGCTCGCTTCGTTTCCGAGATATTTGCAGATTCATCTCAAGGGAAGGGGTCTGACGGACATATTTCGAGATATTTCTTCTTCTTCTTGTTCTTCTTCTGCACAGCTAAGCTCGAAGTGGCATTTGCAGCTCGCAATAGTGCAGAGTTATCTCAAAGAAAGAGGCCACGGTGTTTCTGTACCTCTATTATGTTGGTGCAGCTTCGGAACTTTTAAATATCTTGATATATCTCGAGAACTACGCATCTGATCAAAAAATATCATCGAACATAAAAAGTAGGAAACTTAATTCTCTACAAAAAAGGTCTCTTAACATTTTGCCATAGCTCGCTTCGTTTCCGAGATATTTGCAGATTTATCTCAAGGGAAGTGGCCTGACGGACATATTTCGAGATATTTCTTCTT